>NC_069804.1:106660118-109369285 GCF_027406575.1 Nycticebus coucang
AGCATAAAGAAAGGTTTCCTGGGAAGTTACTAATCATTCTTAATTCTTGATTCAACCTCAATTCAGTAGATCAAACATCTCTTCACTTTTTGGCTACTTAACTAAGGTTAGTACAAAATAGTATATTACTGACCAAAAATACATAAAAAATGTGATTGTTTCATTACAGTTTGTTAATCAGGAAGAGTAGTACTTTGATGGAATAGAACACAAAACTTATAACCTTGAATGGAGGAATGTGAGCAGGATATGTCACATGAAAGGTCTGAAGTCTTTAGGGGTGACTTAGATTCTTCTACTTCTCTCATACTCCATGTCTAATTAATTCATTAGGCAATATTGTTGTTGTGGCTTCAGAATATATCCAGAATCTAAACTTTTCTTATCCCATGCATAGCTATCACCCTAGTCCTTGCCACCATCATTTGTAATAGCCTCCCAACTGGTATCTTTGCTTTCTTCTTTCCCTATAGTTTATTATCAACTAAAAAATTAAAGTCATCTTTTAAAACTGAAAGTTGGACATATCATTCTTCTGCTCAAAAGCTTGAAAAACACGTCCACTTATATCAGAGTTCAAGCCACTAAGCTCAATGATATCATCCCCATGATTCTTCTGACCTCTTATTCTCCCACTCATTCTCTCATCTACGATCATATTGACTTCCTTGTTCTCACTTACACATGCCAAGCATGCTATCGTCTTTGTGTAATGTTCTTCTACTTGGAGTTTTCTTCACCCAGATAATCATCTGTCTAATCTAAAATAACCTCATTCATGTTTTTTCTCAAAACCCTTTTTATGGTTGAAGCTTACCTTGATTACCGCATTCCCCTAGCCCACCTGGGCTCATGAAACCCTCTTTATTCTGCTTGTTTTATTCCCTGATAGTGCTTATCATCTATACAAGTCACTCATTTATGTTTTATTAATTTTTTTTTTTTTTAAACAGAGTATCACGGTGTCACCCTGGGTAAAGTGGTGTGGCATCACAGCTCACAACAGCCTCAAACTCTTGGGCTTAAGTGATTCTCTTTCCTCAGCCTCCCAAATAGCTGGGACTACAGGCACCCTCCACAATGCCTGACTATTTTTTGGTTGTAGTTGTCGTTGTTGTTTTTCAGGCCCGGGCTGGATTCGAACCCACCAGCTCTGGTGTTTGTGACTGGCACCGTAGCTGCTGAGCTACAGGAGCCAAGCCATTTTGGCTTATTTTTTATTCCCCCTGCTAGAAAGTAAGTTCCTAAAAGACAGCACTCTTTGTCTCCTTTGATGACGTGCAAACTGTGACTGGCAGAGAGTAGGCACTTATCAGATATTGTTAAATGACTGAATGAAAAGTATACACTGCTGATGGAGATAGTAAGTCCATGTGATACACCAATAAGGAATGTTTTGGGGAAGAATAAGTTCATTGGAGCAAAATAAAGGTGTAAGGTGTGTGGTGTGCTCCTTTTATAGAGTAACCAGAGAGGGTAAATGACTTGCCGAAGATCATACTAATAATAATGCCAGAGCAGAACTTTCACTTTCTTGTATGTCAGTAAGACTCCAAGCCATGTCACATGGTAGTAGAAGAAAGTTATTTGAGATGCAGTTTTTCTGTAAGGAGATCCTAGAAGAGGTGATTTGATCTGGTATCTAAATAGAAATAAGACCTCTTTGAAAGGGAACTAGCTGTCAGGGTAGTGGAAAGATCTTGAAAGATCAATATTTAGGGCAATGAATTTAACTCCAAGTAATTTGGGTTCACTTGCCACTGGTTAGAAACTTGGAGAGTCCAGACAGTTGACAATGACTCACAAATTCTTGACTTTGAACTTAGCTTCTACCTGTTCAGCATTAACCAAATTCTTTGTAGAGCCTGACAGTTGAGACCCCTTCACAGAATTTGATCAAAAGCACCATGCCAGGATTTATTCTTCACTTTGAAAAGGGAAGGAAGTCAGTATATTTCTAAAGGAATATGAAGCTCTGTAAGGCCTAACAAGCTGTTCACACAGGAGACTTTCCCTTGGAAACACCACATGTCTTCTTCTTTTATATTTATATATTTTATGTTTATTCTTTAATGTGACCTCATTAAAGAATAGTAGCCCAGTCAGCTATATTACAGTGCTATGAGTCAGTATTGTTGCCCTGTTCCTACTCGATGGGCTATCCCAATCAAGAATTTTTATGTACAAAACTGTGCATTGTGCTGTGGAGATTTGCTGTCTCTCGTCATTGTTCCACAGCCCTATCACATCCTACCTCACCATCATCCCCACCAACTTCCTAGAGGTGGGGGAAGTTGGTGAGCTATATAACAAATATGATAGAACTCTCAGAAATATATAAACTATTACAGAGATATATAATTTGTGAAACATGAGTCAGAAAGCTCTTTTATGATGAGATAAAACTCAGTTTTTCATCAAAATGAGAAAGGAAAACAATGAAAATTGAAAAGATATTATTAACCTTTGCTGTATATCAAGCTACCCTGAAACTAAGTGGCTAGAATACTAATCTTTTATTGGCTTATATTTCTGTGGGTGAGAAATTTGAGCTGGTCTTTGAAGGGCTAGCTTTTCAATACTGGAAATCGCTTATATTCATTCATCCTCAAGATGGTTGGCCTAGGCTTCTTCTCTTAGCTTTGTGGCAAGGTTCCTAGAGAGCAAAAGTGGAAGCTTGTAGGTCCTCTTGAAGACTAGACTTAGAACGCATACAATGTCACTTTTGTGATTCTATATTACTCAAAGAATGTCACAAGGTTGGCCTATATTTAAGAGGTGGGGAAAGGGATTCTACTTTCTAATAAAAGGGAGTAAAAACTTGGCTATTTTAAGGTACCACAGATATCTCCCCCCATCATGCATAAGCATCATAGATAATAAGCTAAAGCCAGATCAGACAGGAACTGATAAGCTATAGTAAGAAATTTGAACCTTACACTGAGGGAAAGGGAAAATGTTGGAATGATTTGAGCTGGGAATTGACATGATTAAGTGTATGTGCTAGAAAATCAACTTCAATGAGAAGTGGAGATTGAATTAGAAAGGATTAGAGTAGTAATACTATTTGAAATGAAGTATGAAGGCAGTAGTACTGATCATAATCTTATTATAATGATCTAAGCAAGAAGTGACTTGACCCGGTATAATTGTATAAGAATGGAGAAGGATGCACAAATTGAAAAGATATTTTGGAACCATCAGGATCCTTGTGAAGATGGAAGCGAACAGAGTGGGTGAGGAAATCAAACAGTAATGATAGAATTTAAAATAGTAATCTGATTATAACATTAGCTGGTTTGTATTTTGGTTTCATTCAGGCCCTGGGGTAATATATAAATATTTTTAATTAAATCATAGCTGTGCAAATTAATGTGATCATGGGGCACCATACATTGGTTTTATAGACTGTTTGACACATTTTCATCACACTGGTTAACGTAGCCTTCCTGGCATTTTCTTAGTTATTGCATTAAGATATTTTCATTCTACATTTACTAAGTTTCACATATACCCTTGTAAGATGCACTGCAGGTGTAATCCCAACAATCACCTTCCCTCTGCTCACCCCATCCCCTCCCTTTCCCCCTTTCCCCTATTCATGGGTTATAACTGGGTTATAGATTTCATGTGAAAGCCATAAATTAGTTTCATAGTAGGGCTGAGTACATTGGATACTTTTTGTTCCATTCTTGAGATACTTTACTAAGAAGAATATGTTCCAGCTTCATCCATGTAAACATGAAAGAGGTAAAGTCTCCATCTTTGTTTAAGGCTGCATAATATTTCATGGTGTACATATGCCACAATTTATTAATCCATTCGTGGATCGATGGGCACTTGGGCTTCTTCCATGACTTAGCAATTATGAATTGGGCTGCAATAAACATTCTGGTACAAATATCTTTGTTATGATGTCATTTTTGGTCTTCTGAGTATATGCCTAGCAGTGGAATTATAGGATTGAATGGCAGATCTATTTTTAGATCTCTAAGTGTTCTCCAAACATCCTTCCAAGAGGAATGTATTAATTTGCATTCCCACCAGCAATGTAGAAGTGTTCCATTTTCTCCACATCCATGCCAACATCTGTGCTCTTGGGATTTTGTGATTTGGGCTAATCTTACTGGAGTTGGATGGTATCTCACGATAGTTTTGATCTGCATTTCACTAATGATTAAAGATGATGAGCATTTTTTCATATGTCTGTAGGCCGTGGGTCTGTCTTCTTCAGAGAAGTTTCTCTTCAAATCCCTTGCCCAGCCTGCAATGGGATCACTTGTTCTTTTCTTGCTTATACATTTGAGTTCTCTGTGGATTCTGGTTATTAAACCTTTGTCGGAGACATAACCTGCAAATATCTTCTCCCATTCTGAGGGCTGTCTGCTTGCTTTACTTACTGTGTGTTCTTGGCCGTGCAGAAGATTTTTAGTTTGATCAAGTCCCAGTAGTGTATTTTTGAAGCTGCTTCAATTGCCCTGGGGGTCCTCCTCAAAGAATACTCACCCAGACCGATTTCTTCAAGGGTTTTCCCTGCACTCTCTTCTAGTATTTTTATAGTTTCATGTCTTAAGTTTAAATCTTTAATCTAGTGAGAGTCTATCTTAGTTAATGGTGAAAGGTGTGTTTCCAGTTTCAGTCTTCTGCAGGTTGCCAGCCAGTTCACCTATCACCATTTGTTAAATAGGGAATCTTTTTCCCAGTGAATGTTTTTTTTTTTTTTTGTAGAGACAGAGTCTCACTTTATGGCCCTCGGTAGAGTGCCGTGGCCTCACACAGCTCACAGCAACCTTCAACTCCTGGGCTTAAGCGATTCTCTTGCCTCAGCCTCCCGAGTAGCTGGGACTACAGGCGCCGGCCACAACGCCCAGCTATTTTTTTTTTGGTTGCAGTTTGGCCGGGGCCAGGTTTGAACCCGCCACCCTCGGTATATGGGGCTGGCGCCCTACGGACTGAGCCACAGGTGCCGCCCCCCCAGTGAATGTTATTAATTGGCTTGTCAAAGATCAAATAATGGTAAATAGCTGGATTCATCTCTTGGTTCTCTATTCTGTTCCAGACATCTACTTCTCTATTTTTGTGCCAATACCATGCTGTTTTGATCACTATTGATTTGTAATATAGTCTGAGGTGTGGTAGCGTGATTACTCCTGCTTTGTTTTTATTTCTGAGTAATGGCTTGGCTATTCAAGGTTTTTTCTGGTTCCATATAAAATAAAGTATTGTTTTTTCAAGATCTTTAAAGTATGACAGTGGAGCATTAATAGGGATTGCATTAAAATTATATATTGCTTTGGGTAGTATGGACATTTTAACAATGTTGATTCTTCCCAGCCATGATCATGGTATGTTTTTCCATTTGTTAACATTTTCAGCTATTTCTTTTCTTAGAGTTTCATAGTTCTCTTTATAGAGATCTTTCGCATCTTTTGTTATATTAACTCCCAAATATTTCATCTTCTTTTGCACTACTGTGAGTGGAATAGAGTCCTTAACTGATTTTTCAACCTGACTATTGTTGGTATATCTAAAGGCTACCAATTTATGAATGTTGATTTTGTAACCTGAGACGCTGCTGTATTCCTTGATCACTTCTAAGAGTTTTGTAGTAGAATCTCTGGTGTTTTCCAGATATACAATCATATTATCTGTGAAGAGCGACAGTTTGATCTCTTCTGACCTTATATGGATAACCTTGATTGCCTTTTCTTCCTTAATTGCAGTGGCTAAAACTACCATTACAATGTTAAAAAGCAATGGAGACAATGCACAGCCTTCTTTGGTTCCTGATCTGAGTGGAAATTATTTCAATTTAACTCCATTCAATATGATATTGGCTGTGGGTTTGCTGTAGATGGCCTCTATCAGTTTAAGAAATGTCCCTTCTATACCAATTTTCTTGAGTGTTCTGATCGTGAAGGGATGCTGGATATTATCAAAAGCTTTTTCTGCATCAATTGAGAGAATCATATGGTCTTTGTTTTTTAATTTGTTTATGTGCTGAATTACATTTATAGATTTACGTCTATTGAACCAGCCTTGAGACCCTGGGATAAAACCAACTTGGTCATGATGTATAATTTGTTTGATGTGTTGCTGGATTCTGTTTGTTAGGATCTTGTTGAATATTTTTGCATCTATATTCATTAGTGATATCGGTCTATAATTTTCTTTTCTTGTTGGGGAATTTCCTGGTTTGGGGATCAGGGTGATGTTTGCTTCATAGAACGTGTTGGGTAGTCTTCCTTCTTTTTCTACATTTTGGAACAGGTTGAGTATATAGGTACTAATTCCTCTTTAAAGGTTTGGTAGAATTCTGACATGAAGCCATCTCGTCCTGGGCTTTTCTTTTTAGGGAGATTTTGTATGGTTGATGCTATTTCAGACCTTGATAAGGGCCTGTTCAACATTTCCACTTGATTCTGGCTAAGTGTTGGAAGGTAACATGCTTCCAAGTATTCGTCAATTTTCTTCAGATTTTCATATTTCTGAAAATAAAGTTTCTTGTGGGATTCATGCTTCTCCATTCTTGTGATGCTTTAGAGAATACAGTTTCTTGTAATACTCATTAAGGATTTTTCGAATTTCTGAGGCGTCTCTTATTTCATCTTTGTCATTTCTGATTGATGAAATTGGAGATTTTACTCTTTTTTTCCTGGTTAGGTTAGCCAAAGGTTTATCTATTTTTTTGATCTTTTCAGAAAACTAACTTATTTACTTATTGATCTGTTGTATAATTGTTTTGTTTTAAATTTCATTTAATTCTGCTCTAATTTTGGTTATTTCTTTTCTTCTAGTGGGTTTGGGTTGGAATGTTCTTCCTTTTACAGCTGCTTGAGACGTCCCATTAAGTTGTTAAATTCCTCTCTTTCTGTTCTCTTGAGGAAGGCTTGCAGTGCTATAAATTTCCCTCTTAGGACTGCCTTTGCGGTATCCCAGAGGTTCTGATAATTTGTGTCTTCATTGTCATTTTGTTCCAAAAACTTGACAATTTCCTTCTTAATCTCATCTCTGACCCAGCTATCATTCAGCATAAGGTTATTTAACTTCCATGTTTTTGTATGAGTATGCAGATTCCTGTTGTTACTGAGCTCAACTTTTATTCCATGCTGGTCCGAGAAGATGCAAGGAATAATTTCTAGTTCTTTAAATTTACTGAGGTTAAACTTGTGACCTAAGATGTGATCGATTTTGGAGTATGTTTTGTGGGCTGATGAGAAGTATTTGTATTCAGTTTTGTTGGGATGAAATCTTTTGTAGATGTCTGCTAAATCCAAATGTTGGATGGTTAGGTTTGAATCTAAAATTTGTTTGCTCAGCTTCTTATTGGAGGATCTATCCAGCACTGCCAAAGAAGTGTTGAAATGTCCGACTATTACGGGAGACAAGATGGCGGACTGAAGCCAGCTTTCAACAGAGGCTCCTGTCCAGAAGGAGAGTTAAGGGACAGGAATTTAGTAAGTATCCTGGTGGACTTGAGCCACACCAAGAAAGAAGGTTGAAGAACGCACATCAACACCGCTGAGGCAAGCTGTGATCACAAGGACGCAAACAAAAGGTACAAAATCCACCACCAAGCGGACGGGAGTCCCCCTCCCCCATGAGACCGGCTCAAGAGCCCCACAATTAAACAAACGGGCAGAAATTAAAGGCCCTCCCACTACACTCCACGGGAGAGGCCTTCTAAAAACTGGACCTACCTCCCCTACTGGGGTGCCGTGGCATTCTCCTGCCGGACATGAAACTGAATAAAACTTTAAAAATACTTTGCCGGCAACCCTGAATCCCCAACACTCCCCTCCCGCCCACCGAGGTCTGGAGGCCTGTCCCCCAGGAGTTCGGATTCTTGAATGATTTCTCAAGGGAAGTGGACAGTCCCCGAGTTGCGACTGATCAGCATTGACTCTGAGGCACGCGAGTGAGGAGAGGGCACTGGGCTGAGGGGGAGTCACACCTCAGCGGCACTTCCCTGTGGTGCAGTGCAGCAGCCCTCCCCATGCATCAATAAGGCCAGGCATAAAACTGAATGAAACTCTAGCTTCCCCCCCACTCTCACTCGGGGTCTGGGGGCCTGTCCCCCAGGAATTCGGATCCTTGGGTGATTTCTCGAGGGGATCGCACAGTGCCTGAGCCGTGACTGGTCAGCGCTGACTCTGAGACATGCGAGCGAGGGGAGGGCACCGGGCTGAGGGGGAGTCATGCCTCGGCAGCACTTCCCTGCGGTGCAGTGCAGCAGCCCTCCCCAGGCAACATTAAAACTGAATAAAACTCCAGCTTCCCCGCTGAGCACCCCTACTCTCACTCGGGGTCTGGAGGCCTATCCCCCAGGAGTGCGGATACTTGGGTGATTTCTCAAGGGGAGTGCACAGTGCCCGAGCTGCGTCAGGTCAGCGCTGACTCTGAGACATGTGAGCGAGGAGAGGGCACTCTACTGAGGGGAAATTAAGCCTTGGTGGCACTTCCCTGCGGTGCGGTGCAGCAGCCCTCCCCGGGCGGGCAACAGTATGGCCGGGCATAAAACTGCATGAAACTCTAGCTTCCCCCCCACTCCCACTCGGGGTCTGGGGGCCTGTCCCCCAAGAGTTCGGATTCTTGCGGGATCTCTCGAGGGGTGTGGACCCAGCATAAACTGCAGCTGCTCAGTGCTGACTCTGGGGTGCGAGACAGAGGAGAAAAGGGTCGGCTGAGTGCCCACACCAGAGCGGCAGTTCCCTGGAGGCAGAGCAACAGCCGTTTTTTCTTTAACGGCAGAACGGCTCACTTCTGGATATTCTGAGGCCACACCCCCTGTCTCTCTGGGCAACCAGAGGAGGCCACCGGTGAGCGGGGGATTTCCTGACACTGCTCACAAACCCGGGAAGCTTCCAGGGCGGGGCCAACCCAGAGAGGTGATCGGACACAAGCCTTCAGCAGCAAAGAGGACACAAACCTCCAGCAGCAAAGACGTTTGAACTCGGAACAGCCCGTCTACTGTAGGCGATTTCGGCACGAACAGAGACAGAACCCCACAAAGTTGTCTGTTCTGTTCTGTTCTGTTCTGTTAACAGCACCCATCAGGAAAGGGGCTAAGCCTGAGTGAACACCTCCTTCCCATCACCTGCATCAAGTACTCAAAGATGTCAGGCCCCATCTCCTCCTGCTAAATAGCAGCAATCTGCGGGGGCCTGGCAGACTTCCTTGCGATTCAGGCAGGTGCAAACCCCTGGAGTGTCTGTTCACTGCAGGCAACTGGGTTAGCCATCTGCAGAGATACCAGTGACTGGGTCCGACGGAGGGGCAAAGTGGGGAAGGAGACCTCAACCTTCCCAGACTGCTCTGTTTGCTGGGTGGCTCCTCCTGACTCCACGCTGCACTGGGATGAGCCGTGTCAGGGGAGTCACAAGGCCCCTGTGATCCAGTTCCCAGAGACCTCTTGAACTCTCCCACTCGAGACAGGTTCCGATTGAGACCGTTGATTTGGACCTTTTGAACTGGGCTAATAGACTGAGAACTTTTCAGGCAGTGCCCTGGCTGTGCGGTTGTAGGAAGGTTTGATTCTCCTTTTCCAACTGGGGCCAGAGGTGGGCAGGCGGGGTGACTTAATTGCTGATTTTTCCACACAGCTGAGACTTCAAGCCAGAGTAGAAGTTGTAATAGGATCGAACAGAAACCAGCTGAAACAAGACAGAACCACTTAGCTCCACCACACAAGACAGGACCCCAGTTTCTCAGGCCACAACACTGTATGGGCCCTTGATAAAGCCCCAGGGGAAAAATCAAAGGGAGTAAAATAACCATGGGGCGGAATCAGCGGAAAAACTCTGGTAACATGAATAACCAGAATAGATCAACCCCCCAAAGAAAAGATACGGCAGATGTGATTGAAGATCCCATTCATAAACAACTGGCTGAGATGTCAGAAATCGAATTCAGAATTTGGATTGCAGACAAGATTAATAAAATGGAATTATGAATTCGAGGAGAAATTCAAAAGTTGTCTCAAGAATTTAACGAATTTAAAGACAAAACCACCAAAGACTTAGACACACTGAAGCAAAAATTTACAGCCCTCAAAGATATGAAAAATACAGTAGAATCCCTCAGCAACAGAATGGAGCAAGCAGAAGAAAGGATTTCTGACATTGAAGCTAAAGTCTTCGAACGCTCCCAATCTCTCAAAGAGGAAGAGAAATGGAGAGCAAAAATGGATCACTCACTCAGAGAGCTCTCAGATAATTTGAAAAAAAGCAATATACAAATTATTGGGATTTCTGTAATGATGAAGTGGCCTCGAAGGGCACAGAGGCCCTTCTGCATGAAATTATGAAAGAAAATTTTCCAGACATGCCTAGAGAATCTGAAATTCAGATAGCAGACAGCTTCAGAACCCCAGCACGATTCAACCCCAATAAGTCATCCCCCAGACATATCATAATTAGCTTCACTAAAGTTAACATGAAAGAGAAGATTCTCAAAGCAGCCCGGCGAAAGAAAACCATTACGTACAAAGGTAAGAATATTAGAATAACTGCAGATCTCTCTGCTGAAACTTTTCAAGCCAGAAGAGAGTGGTCATCAACTTTTAATCTCCTAAAGCAAAATAACTTTAAACCCAGGATGTTGTATCCAGCTAAACTGAGTTTCATCTATGATGGAGAAATTAAATACTTCATGACATTCATATGTTGAAAAAATTTGCCATAAGTAAACCAGCTCTTCAGGATATTCTCAGACCTATCCTCCACAATGACCAACCCAATTCTATACCACAAAAGTAAACTCACTCAGAAACTTCGGATCAAACTCCAACTTCTACAGTGGCGAAAGGATTACAAATGTCGACTGGACCTTTGAAAAACTCGTTCCCCAAAATTCCACCAGACTTATCAGTACTCTCCATCAACATGAATGGCTTAAACTGTCCTCTAAAGAGGCATAGGTTAGCTGACTGGATACAAAAACTCAAGCCAGATATTTGTTGCATACAAGAGTCACATCTCAACTTAAAAGACAAATACAGACTCAGGGTGAAAGGATGGTCATCCATATTTCAGGCAAATGGTAATCAGAAAAAAGCAGGTGTTGCAATTTTATTTGCAGATACAGTAGGCTTTAAAACATCAAAAGTAAGGAAGGACAAGAATGGTCACTTCATATTTGTTAAGGGTAATACTGAACATGATGAGATCTCAATTATTAATATTTATGCACCCAACCAGAATGCACCTCAATTTATAAGAGAAACTCTAACAGACATGAGTAACTTGATTTCCTCCAGCTCCATGATCGTCGGAGATTTCAACACTCCTTTGGCAGTGTTGGATCAATCCTCCAGCAAGAAGCTGAGCAAAGAAATCTTAGATTTAAACCTAACCATCCAATATTTAGATTTAGCAGACATCTACAGAACATTTCATCCCAACAAAACTGAATACACATACTTCTCATGAGCCCATGGAACTTACTCCAAAATTGACCACATTTTAGGTCACAAGTCTAACCTCAGTAAATTTAAAGGAATAGAAATTATTCCATGCATCTTCTCGGACCATCATGGAATAAAACTTGAATTGAGTAACAACAGGAATCTGCATACTCATACAAAAACATGGAAGTTAAATAACCTTATGCTGAATGATAGCTGGGTCAGAGATGAGATTAAGAATGAAATCGCCAATTTTTTGGAACAAAACGACAATGAAGACACAAACTATCAGAACCTCTGGGACACCGCAAAGGCAGTTCTAAGAGGGAAATTTATAGCACTGCAAGCCTTCCTCAAGAGAACGGAAAGAGAGGAAGTTAACAACTTAATGGGACATCTCAAGCAACTGGAAAAGTAAGAACAGTCCAACCCCAAACTCAGTAGAAGAAAAGAAATAACCAAAATTAGAGCAGAATTAAATGAAATTGAAAACAAAAGAATAATACAACAGATCGATAAATCAAGAAGTTGGTTTTTTGAAAAGGTCAATAAAATAGATAAAACTCTGGCCAACCTAATCAGGAAAAAAAGAGTAAAATCTCTAATATCATCAATCAGAAACAACAAAGGCGAAATAACAACAGACTCATCAGAAATCCAAAAAATTCTTATGAATATTACAAGAAACTTTATTCTCAGAAATATGAAAATCTGAAGGAAATTGACGAATACTTGGAAGCATGTTACCTTCCAACACTTAGCCAGAATCAAGTGGAAATGTTGAACAGGCCCTTATCAAGGTCTGAAATAGCATCAACCATACAAAATCTCCCTAAAAAGAAAAGCCCGGGACCAGATGGTTTCACGTCAGAATTCTACCAAACCTTTAAAGAGAAATTAGTACCTATATTACTCAACCTGTTCCAAAATGTAGAAAAAGAAGGAAGACTACCCAACATGTTCTATGAAGCAAACATCACCCTGATCCCCAAACCAGGAAAAGACCCAACAAGAAAAGAAAATTATAGACCAATATCACTAATGAATATAGATGCAAAAATATTCAACAAGATCCTAACAAACAGAATCCAGCAACACATCAAACAAATTATACATCATGACCAAGTTGGTTTTATCCCAGGGTGTCAAGGCTGGTTCAATAGACGTAAATCTATAAATGTAATTCAGCACATAAACAAATTAAAAAACAAAGACCATATGATTCTCTCAATTGATGCAGAAAATGCTTTTGATAATATCCAGCATCCTTCATGATCAGAACACTCAAGAAAACTGGTCTAGAAGGGACTTTACTTAAACTGATAGAGGCCATCTACAGCAAACCCACAGCCAATATCATATTGAATGGAGTTAAATTGGAATCATTTCCACTCAGATCAGGAACCAGACAAGGCTGCCCATTGTCTCCACTGCTTTTCAACATTGTAATGGAAGTTTTAGCCACCACAATTAGGGAAGAAAAGGGGATCAAGCGTATCCATATAGGGTCAGAAGAGATCAAACTCTCGCTCTTCGCAGATGATATGATTGTGTATCTGGAAAACACTAGGGACTCTACTACAAAACTCCTAGAAGTGATCAAGGAATATAGCAGTGTCTCAGGTTACAAAATCAACATCCATAAATCGGTAGCCTTTATATGCACCATCAACAGTCAAGTTGAAAAAGCAGTTAAGGACTCTATCCCATTCACAGTAGTGCCAAAGAAGATGAAATATTTGGGAATTTACCTAAGAAAAGATGTGAAAGGTCTCTATAAAGAGAACTATGAAACTCTAAGAAAAGAAATAGCTGAAAATGTTAACAAATGGAAAAACATACCATACTCATGGCTGGGAAGAATCAACATTATCAAAATGTCCATACTACCCAAAGCAATATATAATTTCAACGCACTCCCTATTAAAGCTCCACTGTCATATTTTAAAGATCTTGAAAAAACAATACTTCGTTTTATATGGAATCAGAAAAAACCTCGAATAGCGAAGACATTACTCAGAAATAAAAACAAAACAGGAGGAATCACACTACCAGACCTCAGACTGTACTACAAATCGATAGTGATCAAAACAGCATGGTATTGGCACAAAAACAGAGAAGTAGATATCTGGAACAGAATAGAGAACCAAGAGATGAATCCAGCTACTTACCGCTATTTGATTTTTGACAAGCCAATTAAAAACATTCAGTGGGGAAAAGATTCCCTATTTAACAAATGGTGCTGGGTGAACTGGCTGGCAACCTGCAGAAGACTGAAATTGGACCCACACCTTTCACCATTGACTAAGATAGACTCTCATTGGATTAAAGATTTAAACTTAAGACATGAAACTATAAAAATACTAGAGGAGAATGCAGGGAGAACCCTTGAAAAAATTGGTCTGGGTGAGTATTTCTTGAGGAGAACCCCCCGGGCAATTGAAGCAGCTTCAAAAATACACTACTGGGACTTGATCAAACTAGAAAGCTTCTGCACAGCTAAGAACACTCTAAGTAAAGCAAGCAAACAGCCCTCAGAATGGGAGAAGATATTTGTAGGGTATATCTCTGACAAAGATTTAGTAACCAGAATCCACAGAGAACTCAAACGCATCAGCAAGAAAAAAACAAGGGATCCCATCGCAGGCTGGGCAAGGGATTTGAAGAGAAACTTCTCTGAAGAAGACAGGCGCACGGCCTTCAGACATATGAAAAAATGCTCATCATCTTTAATCATCAGAGAAATGCAAATCAAAACTACTTTGAGATATCATCTAACTCCAGTGAGACTAGCCTATATCACAAAATCTCAAGACCAGAGATGTTGACGTGGATGCGGAGAAAAGGGAATCCTTCTGCACTGCTGGTGGGAATGCAAATTAATACATTCCTTTTGGAAGGTATATGGAGAACACTCAGAGATCTAAAAATAGATGCCATTCAATCCTGTAATCCCTCTGCTGGGCGTATACCCAGAAGACCAAAAATCACAACATAACAAAGATATTTGTACCAGAATGTTTATTGCAGCCCAATTCATAATAGCTAAGTCATGGAAAAAGCCCAAGTGCCCATCGATCCACGAATGGATTAATAAATTGTGGTATATTTACACCATGGAATACTATGCAGCCTTAAAGAAAGATGGAGACTTTACCTCTTTCATGTTTACATGGATGGAGCTGGAACATATTCTTCTTAGTAAAGTATCTCAAGAATGGAAGAAAAAGTACCCAATGTACTCAGCCCTACTATGAAACTAATTTGGGGCTCTCACATGAAAGCTATAACCCAGTTACAACCTAACAATACAGGGAAGTGGGAAAAGGGTGGGTGGTGGGTAGAGGGAGGGGGATCGGTGGGATCACACCTGTGGTGCATCTTTCAGGGGTGTTTGCGAAACTTGGTAAATGTAGAATGTAAATGTTTTGGCACAGTAACTGAGATAACGCCGGAAAGGCTATGTTAACCATTGTGATAAAAATGTGTCAAATAGTCTATGAAGCGAGTGTATGATGCCCCGTGATCATATCAATGTATACAGTTATGATTTAATAAAAAAAATAATAATAAAAACACCACCCCGGAGAAGAGATGGGGTGATAGCTTGAGCACAAAAAAAAAAAAAAAAAAAAAATGTCTGACTATTATGGAGCTGGAGGAAATCAAGTTGCTCATGTCTGTTAAAGTTTCTCTTATAAATTGAGGTGCATTCTGGTTGGGTGCATAAATATTAATAATTGAAATCTCATCATATTGTGTATTACCCTTAACAAATATGAAGAGACCGTTCGTATCCTTCCTTACTTTTGTTGGTTTAAATCCTATTGTATGTGCAAATAAAATTGCAACACCTGCTTTTTTCTGATTACCATTTGCCTGAAGTATGGATGACCATCCTTTCACTCTGAGTCTGTATTTGTCTTTTGAGGTAAGATGTGACTCTTGTATGC
Organism: Nycticebus coucang; assembly: GCF_027406575.1. NCBI lineage: Eukaryota > Metazoa > Chordata > Mammalia > Primates > Lorisidae > Nycticebus > Nycticebus coucang. The sequence goes on from NC_069804.1 coordinate 106,675,476, forward strand.
AGCATATATCTGGCCTGAGTTTTTGTATCCAGTCAGGTAACTTGTGCCTCTTTAGAGGACAGTTTAAGCCATTCACATTAATGGAGAATGTTGATAAGTCTGGTAAAACTTTGCGTATCGAGTTTTTTGAAAGACCAGTGGACGTTTTTAATCCTTTTGCCACTGCGGAAGTTGGCATTTGATCAATAGTTTCTGAGTGAGTTTACTTCTGTGGTAGAGAATTTAGCTGGTCATTAAGGAGGATAGGTCTGAGAATATCCTGAAGAGCTGGTTTGGTTATGGCAAATTTATTCAACATATGAATGTCATTAAAGTATTTAATTTCTCCATCATAAATGAAACTTAGTTTAGCTGGATCCGGGATCTGGAGTTGAAAGTTATTTTGGTTTTGGAGATTAAAATTTGATGACCACCCTCTTCTGGTTTGAAAAGTTTCATCAGAGAGATCAGCAGTCATTCTAATATTCTTCCCTTAGTTGGTAATGGATTTCTTATGTCTGGCTGCTTTCAGAATTTTCTCCTTCATCTGAACTTCAGTGAAGTTAATTATGATATTCCTTGGGGATGTCTTATTGGGATTGAGTCATGCTGAGTTTCTGAAACTGTCAGCTATCTGAATTTCAAAATCTCTTGCATGTCTGGAAAATTCTCTTTCCTAATTTCATGGAGAAGCGCCTCTGTGCCTAGTGAGCCCTCTTCATCAGTTTCAGGGATGCCAATGAGGTGGATATTAGCCTTCTTTGAATTATCCCAGAGTTCTTTGAGAGAATGATCCGTTTTTGCTCTCCATTTCTCTTCGTCTTTGAGTTTGGGAGCGTGCAAAGGCTTTGTCTTCAATGTCACAAATCCTTTCTTCTGCTTGCTCCACTCTGTTACTGAGGGATTCTACTGTATTTTTCAGGTCTTTGAAGGCTGCAAATTCTTGCTTGAGTGTGTGAAAATATTTGGTGGTTTTGTCTTTAAATTCATTAAATTCTTGAGACAACTTTTGAATTTCTCCTCGAATTTCTAATTCTGATTTTGAATTGCTGTTCAAATTTCTAATTCCAAATATTCCTCCATTTTATTAATCTTGTCCACAATCCTAATTGTGAATTCGATTTCTGACGTCTCGGCCAGCTGTTTATGAATGGGATCTTCAGTTACATCTGCCATATCTTTCCTTGGGGGGTTGATCTATTCTGGTTATTCATATTACCAGAGTTTTTTACTGATTCCACCCCATGATTGTTTTACACAGTTTGATTTTTTTCCCCCTGGAGCTTTGTCGAGGATCCCTGCAGTGCTATCGCCTGAGAAACTGCGGCCCTGTTTGGTGTGGTGGGGCTAAGTGGTTCTGTCTTGTTTTCAGCTGGTTTCTGTTCAACTCTAGTGGAACAGTTACTCTGAGTTGAAGTCTCAGTTGTGGAGAAATACCAGCAATTAAGTCACCCCGCCCGCCACAGGCAACAATTGGAAAAGGAAAATCAAACCTTCCTACAACCACACACCCAGGGCACCACCTGAATAGTCCTCGGGCGATTGGCTCAGTTCAAAAGGTCTAAATCAATTGTCTCAGTCATTACCTCTCTCAGGTGGGAGAGTTTAAAATGTCTGTGGCAACTGGATCACAGAGGTCTGGTGACTACTCTGATATGGCTTGCTCCAGTGCTGCGTGGAGTCAGGAGGAGCCACCCAGCAAATAGATAAGTCTGAGAAGGTTGATACCTCCTTCCCCACCTTGCACCTCTGTCACACCCAGTCACTGATAGCCCTGCAGTTGGCTGATCCAGTTGCCTGTAGTGAACAGATACTCCAGGGTTTTGTACCTGCCTGGATCACAAGGAAATCTATTTCTGCTCAGCTAGGCTGTTGTGCTCTGCCTCTATCTAGCAGGGGGAGGTGAGGCCTGACAACCTTGGGTGCTTGATGGAGGCTGGGGCGTTTTCACTCAGTTCTAGCTCCGCCCCTGATTGATGTTACTGACTGAACAGAACAGAACAATTTTGCAGGAATTTGTTTCTGTCCCTGCTAAATTCACCTGCAGAAGAGAAGCTGTTTTGAGTTCTCAGCACCTGTGCCTCTGGCCCTGTCTTCACTTCTGTAGGTTTGTATTCGGTTACCTGGCAGTTCTAGCATCCTGTCTTCCTTTGTCTATAGTTTGATGATCTGCTGAGAACTAGGTGCATCTTATGCTCAGTAAAGCAGTCCTCTGGGTCTGCCCTGCCCTGGGAACTTCCTGGGTCTGCAACTGCATTTGTAGTCCCTGCGCTCCACCCAGGTCGGTCCCGCCTCAGGCAAACCCTTTACTCACAGGGCCTGCTTTTCCGTCCCAGAATTTGTTCCGTGGTGGTTGCCACCTAAGTAGATGCCCAGCCTCCTCTGGTTGCCCAGGGCGACAGGGGGTGTGGCTTCAGAATATCCAGGAGTGAGCCCTATTGTTGCCAAAAGACGGCTGCTGCTCTGCGCCTTGGTGCACCGCCACTCCAGTTTGGTTCCCTCTCAGCCGACCATCCTCTCCTCACTCCCGTGTCACAGAGTCAGCACTGACCAGCTGCAGTCCAGGCCCTCTCCTCACCCCTCGAGAAATCACCCAAGAAGCTGGACTCCTGGGGCTAGGCCTACAGACCTCAGAGTAAGAGTGGAGGGGAGTGCTGGGAGCTCAGAATTGTGGGTAGAGAATATATACCGTTTTATACAGTTTTATGTCTGACAGGAGAACACCATGGCACCCCAGTAGGGGAGGTAGGTCCAGTTTTAGAGTGTCTCTCCCGTGGAGTGTATTGGGAGGCCCTTTGAACTCTGCTCATTTGTTTTTGGGGCACTCCGAGCCATTCTCATGGGGGAGGGGACTCCCGTCTGCTTGGTGATAGATTTTGTACCTTTTGTTTGTATCCTTGGGGTGGCAGCTCACCTCAGTGGGGTTGATGTGCATTCTTCAACCTTCTGTTGGTACAGCCCAAATCCACCAGGTTACTTGCTAAATTTCTGTCCTTTGACTCTCCTTCTGGACGGGAGCCTCTGTGGAAAGCTTGCTTCAGTCAGCCATCTTGTCTCCAACCCTGGGCTAATATTTGAATTGTGCAGACGGTTTCCCATTATTAAGCAACGTCACCTTTAAAGTTGTTCAATTATAATATTTATATCATTACATCATTAATGGGTCACTAATACAGCAGTGTGTATAAGTAAAATCTTATTCCATAACATAGATAATGTTCTTCTTCTTCTTACTTGTTTAGAAGCAGAAAGTAGGTATGTGTTCTCCTTGGTATTATTTTAAATTTAACAGAACATGAAGGTCTTCATAATGAGCCAGCAAGAACAACTAATACTTTTCTAGTGTCTAAACTTTTTAATCAGCTTACAATATTCATTGATAAAATTAAATGTTTCTGGTCCATGTAATTTCCTTGGTTGTTACAATTTATATTCTATACCCTGTTAAGCACTTGACAAAATAGATTCTGTTTTCATAACCAATACAGTACTGTTCATTCAAGGTCGCTAACTTTATTCAATTTAGTAGTTGTATCAGGGCATTGTCATTTATGATGGTTTGGTGTTGATTCTCTTCTTACAATGTTTTCCACAGTGGTGTAGTTTCAGCAGATAACACTAGGATGACACTTTACTATCCTCAAGGTTACTTTTCCTGTCTCTTTTGTGGTTCATTTTTGCCTAAGGGGAGAGCATGCATAAATGAAGGCAGCTTTCACCATTCATTCAGCATCTATTGAACAGTACTTAACATATTCTGTTAGAGCATTTAGTTAAGATATAAATCTAAAAAGAAAGTGAATACTGTGTTCTTACACAGTCACCACCTAATTTTCACGTAGATTTTTCTCAAGGAAAGTAAAGGTTTTAAGATATTGGTTTCAGAGAGGGGAACCTGTTGTGAAGCCTACTGTCTTCATATGCACTAATATACCACTTTCCTTGACACTAAGAAAATACAAAAGCAATGTCTGTTTAAGTTGAGTGGACACTAAAGTTTCACCTTAAACAATAATTTCATTTCATCCTGAAATTGAAATAAATCTTAGTAATATCCTCAGTCCCTACAACAAATTAGATCATGTTAGAAAGCCAAATAGTATAAAACAGGTGTGTGCACATCATTTTGCTTTATTGTACATTTCAGTTTATAATATGAGTAGCCTTGTATGCATACTGAAAAATCCATACCCAGAGGGTTGTTTGGATGGTTGGTGATAGATTTATATTTTATTGACTGAGAAAGTTTGAGAAAAGTAGCTCCCCAAACTACAGTAATGAGAAACAACCATAATGTTGTGCATTGATGATTGTTTAGCTACAAAGAAAAGATTAACTCCCAGATCTGATTTACCATGGGAGTAAAATGTACGTTTACTTCAAATTGACAAATTAAAGCGTAGTAGTTTCTGGATGAGTCTGCCAGTGATTTCTTTGCGATTAGAAAGGAATATTCCCAAATGCAAATTCATTTTATAGGTAAACTGATCATTTCTGGGGTGCCATCTAGATCTCAGTTGACTGGAAGGTTTGCAAGCCCATCCTACCTGAGAAGTCCTTGATTTTAGCAACAACCTTACAGGTTAGAAGAGACACTATTGATTTATGGAAGACAGCCATCATGTACATGTATTTCTCGAACATAGCACCTATCATTGTGTTTGACATACAGTTGATGCTTACTAAATGTTCATTTATATTAACTAAGCTATCGATCAGCATCAAAATATACTGGAAATTTTTAAATGAATTTATATACCTGATAGAAGAATCCCACAGGTCCATTGCTGAATGTTTTGTTTGGTTTGGTTTGGTTTTTTTTTTTAGAAACAGAGTATTTCTTTGTTGCCCTAGGTAGAGTGCTGTGGCATCACAGCTTGCAGGAACCTCCAGCTCTTGGGCTTAGGCGATTCTCTTGCCTCAGCCTCCTGAGTAGCTGGGACTACAGGCACCTGCTACAACGCCCGGCTATTTTTTTGTTGCAGTTTGGTGGAGGTCAGGTTTGAACCCACTGTGCTCAGTATATGGAGCCAGCGCCCTATTCACTGAGCCACAGGCACCACCGCGTCACTGAGTGTTTTTTAAAAGTCCCAGTTGACATTCCAGCCAAAGCAATGCTTATTAGTTAAATAACCTTTCCTAATCTATGAAATACAGCTATTTTTATATGAAAGGCACTTAGAATAGTACCTGACACTTGTATGTATCAAATAAATACTGTTATTATTATGATGCTGGTGTAAAAATAACTTATTCTGAACTCCTATGTTAATCATAGTCTAAGTAGGAAAGTAGAAGCAACTCCGTGTGCCTAAACCAACGAGAATTTAATGCAGAAATCTGTTATCCAGGTTATTAATGATCTGAGAAGCCAATCAAGTAATTAGCAAAAGTAGAAACTTGCTTCGGGAGTTTAAGAAAAAAGGAAGGAGTAGATACAGTTAGAATGGAAACCCTAAACATCATGGCCACCTAAAGGAACCTGGAACCATGGTGGGCTTTTACAAAGGGATTTAGAGCTATGGAGACCAGGAACAAGAGAGACATACTATGAATTCACCCTCCTGTTCGCCAATATCTTGCTAGTGGCTTCTATTGCTCAAACCCATCTGACAAAGGAGCTTTAGAAATGCCACCTGTAGGGTTCAGCCCATTCTCAATACTCAGCAGAGCAGGGGAAGTGGGATTGATGATGGATTTGAGAATCAATTTACCAAGGAACTTCTACAGTCCCTCATTGAATTACTGCTTCTCCAGTCTCTATCACTAGACTTGTACGTTTCTTTAGCAATAGAGCCTAGACATGATTTGCTTTTGTATTCCTGTTCTCCTTCTCCTGTCAATACTGTGCTTAGGTATTCAGATGAGAGTATTGGTGAATCTTTTTCATTTAAGTCTGAACGTCTTGACTCCTTGGATATAACTATTTTTTTCCTCTTTGAAAACAGACCACAGTAATCAATTATGTCTGTTGTTTTTATGCAGGATATGCCTTTTCACTAGATGCATAGATAACTGCATGCTAATATATATCTGTACTGATTAAGAATGAGCAATATATCCAAACCGGTTGCTTGAAGCTCTTTGTTTAGAAATCGTGCTTATTTGTAGACTCCTCGGTTTACTCAGGGAAAAACAGGCCCTTTACTTCTGAAATAAAACAAGAGAATATCATTGCTGATATGTCAATGGTAGAAGTCCAATGCAATAGCTTTGGCACCTGTATACAGTAAGGGTCTATTGTGATTGTGACCCTTCACACATGCACAGACACATCTGAAATAGATGCTTGATACATGTGCAATGTATTCTTTTCCAATTCTTCAAAAATGCTAGTCCTATCCATCAAATTGATTTCCCAACCTACCAACTTTTTACAACACTTAGTATGCAAAGCACTTGACAAAGACTGGTAATCCATGTTATCATAGATTCCCACCCCCTTCCATGATAAAGATAATAAAAGGAGTCAGAATATCCCATCTCTTCACATATGGAGCCTGAAGAGCCAGAGCTACCAGACCCAAACAAAGGGCAACACTCCCTCTTTCCTGTCCACCATCTACCCCCACTCACCAGCTATTAGCAATTTGTGCTAGTTGAGATTCTGTCCTTAGGGACTGGGCGCGGTGGCTCATGCCTGTCATCCTAGCATGATAAGGCCAAGGTGGGTGGATTACTTGAGCTCAGGAGTTTGAGACCTGCCTGAGCAAGAACCATATTCTGTCTTTAAAGCTAGCCAGGCATTGTGCAGGTACTTGTGTGCCCAGCTACTCAGGATGCTGAGGCAAGAGGATCGCTTGAGTCCGAGAGTTTGCGGTTGCTGTGAGCTATGATGCCATGGCACAGCGTAAGCGTCTGTCTCAAGAATAAATAAAAATAAACAAATAAGATCTGTTCTAAAGGAAGGGGAAAACACTGGAAATAGGATTTAGATATGTTTTAGACAGTGCTTCTCTTAGGGTATGGAATTCTTTAAGGAGTCTATGTGGGTTTTAAATTTTTCTTACTGAGATTAACGCAAGAAGGGCGCCTTTTGGCCCACGTTGAAGATGCATTTTTATTCTGTCAGATCCTAAAACAAAAACTAAAGGGACTAAGTAAAAGTTCTAGTGAAAAATAAACTCAAGACAATATAGGAATATATTGTTATTGAAAAGGAAGAAGGCTTCTATTATGGTAAAAACAAGGACTCTTCCCTTTTGAGTAATCTTAGAATTTTGGGTGGTTCAAAAATTCATACTTTTAAGAAGTTTTGTTTGTAACAAAACTTCACGATTTCTATATAGCTGGCTGAAAACAATATTTTTGTTCCTTAAACACAGGTGGCAGATTTGAGAGCATTATACACAATTGGCTGTATGTCAAAAGATACATAGTGCATAATGCATTTTTGTATGGCTTTAAAATAAGGTACTTAATGAAGTGAAGAATCCAGAACTAGTCAGGAATGTGAATGTAATATTTTGAAAACTTCCTTATGAATTCTCAGGCAAGTATTTTTTTAATGGATTTTCAGTGCTTGAGTGAAATTATCCACTCCTCGTTGCCATTCGTCCACATAGTAAATATAGTCATTCTAACCATAGGGTTGGGGTGATATATGACCCACAGTAGACAAATTCATCCCATAGGCACATCCTCACCACTTCAGCGACCTTTATCTGAGTATAAAATTTGACATACTGTCTTCACAACAAAGTCAACTTCTGAAATAGTTATGCTTATGAGAAGAATGGAGAAAGGGCTTTTGGACAGTCTTTAAAAAGTCATTTATTCCCGTCTTTAGAATACAGTCAAAACATATCCATGGGTAGCAGCACTGCAGAACTTAGTGTCTGAGTATGGTTGTAATACTGACTCTTGTCATTTCATTTTGTACCTGGAGAATGTTACTTAATTTCTCTGACCCTCACTTTCCTCATCAGAGAAGTAGGAATAAGAATAGAATATAGCATAAGAAAACGTTGCAAAGACTAAGTGAGATTATATTTGTAATAGGTCTTAGTTCAGTGCCTGGTACATGAAAAGCTCTGTATAAACACTGTCAACAATATTAAATATACATGCAATCAATAGGACCATGGTTATTACCTTTCTATGTTTTGTATCTCCAAGCTCAGCCTTGAGCTTTTTGTCCCATCACTTGATTGTCGATAGACCGAAACTCTGTAGGATTATTATAAATAAACCAGTGGCATAGTATTAATACTAAGAATTAAGCGCAATATCCTTATTTACATAAGATCAAGATGCATGTGATTCATTCATTCACAGAGATTTCTGCTGAAAATCTCATCTTTGTGTAGTGACTGGTTACATTTTTGAGGGTAGCTTCATAGTGCAGCTGTATGATAGAGACATGATACATCCACTTTACTTTCTATCCGTCCTTACTTGACAGGCTCAGTTATCCAGGGCCATCCTTTGTGTACCCAATCACATTAGGAGCTGTAGAACATGAGTACACAGCTCCTATGGGGAAAGCCCAGTAGTGATAATGCTGAAGTACCATATGCAAAGATGATATAAAATCAAATTTAGGCAGAACAAAACAAACTATGATTGTCACCTCATGCAGTGCAGTAAATGAAAAGACCATTAAAATCTATGAATTAGTCCCTAAACTCCCACAGTATGCAGATGAGATAAATTTCTTTATTGAGAAAGCAGGATCTGAGTTTGTTGACCCAAACACAGAAGGGTGTTTCTAGATCCTTGCAGCCATTTCACCTTAGGTGGATGAATTTGAGTAACAATTCAGTCTGAAAGCTAACATTATCGGCTGTTCCACAGGCTTCCTCTATGAGCAAATTGAAATAACTTGAAAGCACTGGCAAAGCATCTTATCTGCAAATCATTTATAGTAGTTTTGAGAATAGAGCCTGCTACTGTATCTTGACAAGGGACAGTCTCCACCATACACTTAACTGTCACAGGACATTCTATCTCTGTGCTGTGAACACAGTTATCTGAGGAAAATGTTGAAGCCATATGATTTCCTCACATTCATCTGGAATCATATTGCTTCTTGCTGTAGAATAAATCTTGCTGTTACTTATTGTAGAGCTCCTTTGCTTCAGGTTAAACAGAAGGTCATTCGAAGAAACTAAACATTATATTTTAAGTTGCCTTCAAAATATCCTGAATTTGGACATAGCCTAAAACTTGTTATGAATGAAAATGGTTTATATTTTCTGCATTAGGACCCAAATCACAGTTCTTTATATGTGTAATGGCTGAAATGTATATAGGAAGTAACAAAGATTTTGCTAATAGGTTCCTAGCGGAAATGATGAACTATTATTTAATAAGATAAATTACTCAATGTCATCCCTAAAATAGACATCCCAATGGCATTCATTGTAATAGTTCATGGAAAAAAGACAATACTATTGTGATAATAAACAAGAAAACAGTTGGGCAATTTATTAAGTGATAAATTCTATAATTTTAATGTACAAAGTCTGAGTCATTTTCTGCTTATTGAATATGTATATAATTTCTTTTCAAATTTTAATATTCATTGTCTACTAATAAACAAGGTATCAATATACAATTATACAATATGTATACAATATACATTATACAATATGTAAGTACACCAAATGGACTTTTTTAGAGTATTAGGATAATTACCTTGCCCCAGCTCACATGAATTTTTGAAGTAACTTTCTTCATGTTATTGTGAAAAACACTCACGGCCCTTTCTTTATTTTCCCAGTCTTAGTCCTACCTTAGAATTTTTTTTTCTTTAGTGCATATGCTCTTCCTATGTCCTACTACATTATGCCCCAATGCTAATCTCTGGTTTAATATAGGAATTATATCTACCATCGGTAGTGTAATTTAGTATCTGTGACAATACCATCTGTTAGAATTTGAATTGAAGCTCTAATACACTTCTATTATCCTGAAACGCATGCCTGTCCTTTACGTTCTAGACCTGAGAGCAGGGATTCATTGTGAATCATCATTGCACAGCTCTGTAGCAATGGCAAACAGACCATGATTATTGGAATAAACTAACAGTATAATCTCATTACTACTTTCCCAATGGGATCTATTTCCTTTTTAAAATATCTTCCTAATTTCTTCATCTTAAAATATACTTAATGGAAGTGACTTTTTCTGGAATTTGAATGACATGGAAAGTATTGAGTTTTGTAAACTGCATGGAAACTGAGGTGAATTGATTTGAAGACACAAATTGGGAAAAATGCAACGTCTTTTGGTCAATTCCCGTGCGTGTGTATATGCCTGCCTGGTCTTCTTTTAAAGTACAGGTCAAGGAACTGAATATCAGTTACCTGACCAGCCTTTTATGTCAAGCATGACTTCATCCACTTCAGAAACTCTATCACACAGGTCCCTTGGGTATTACAAAAAACACTCCTTCTCTGCCTACTATGGTCTGAATGTTTGTATTCCCTTATAAGTCATATGTTGAAATCTTAACTCCTAAAGGATAGTATTAGAAGCTGAATCCTTTAGGAGATGAGTACATCATGGAGGCAGAGCCCTCATGAGTAAAATTTGTGTCTTTATAAAAGAGGCCTGAGAAAGATCCCTCACCTTGTCCATCGTGTAAAGACATAGGTGGAAGCACTATCTGTGAACCAGGAAAATGAGCCCTTACCAGAAACCGAATCTGCCAACACCTCGGCCATGAACTATTGAACTTTAAGAATTGTGAGAAATAATTCCTATTCTTTAAGCCATGTAGTCCATGTCATTTTGTTTCACCAGCTGAAATGACACCACTCTGCCTTCTTTTGTACCTATATTTGCAAATTTTTATGTCCTGAAAACATAAAACTGTTCCTTCCATTCCATTACTTTATTCAGTGCTTAGGATATTTATTCCCCTAGGATGGGGGATATGCACTCCCTCCAGCAGGCCTTTCTTTTATTTTCTCTGACCTTGAAATTACTGCCAGTTTCTTAAACCTTCAAGGTGATTACTCCAATACATAATGGGACGATATATTTATTTAAACAGTAAAGTCAGACATTAACTCAGATTCTGTACCAGATACTCCATTTTTGAATTTCTAGTCATAGAATTTTCCAAGGTAATTTGCGAAATATGACTTCCATCTAATACCATGGTAGTTCAACATCAGTGATCATGAAGTATTTCAAAAGCCTCCCCCCCCAAAAAATGCAAGCAAGTTCTGCTTGAGATTAAGTGAAAATTTGTGTATAATCAAGATGTGAAGCTATATCAGTTCCTAAAAGCAGATTTTACGCTTTGAAGTTTAACCTTCTAAAATTTTCCATTTGTTAGATTAGAAAAATAATGAAGCTTAAAGAAAAACAACCTGAAGGAAGTAGAAATTTCTTGCCAAGATCATTTGAAAATTTTTTAGTGGAAAATAATTAGAATGTTTTCTTCTGTTCCACAGGCTGCTTATTTTGACACAACAATGTTCTCGTGTTTTGGAATCATTTACTTAACGGTAGACATAAAGCCACTTTAAAAAATGCTAGTTTTTCAAGAATGGAAGAAAAAGTACCCAATGTGCTCAGCCCTACCATGAAACTAATTTAGGGCTTTCACATGAAAGCTATAACCCAGTTACAAACTAAGAATAGGGGGAAGGAGAAAGGGAGGGGAGGGAGGGGGTAGGGGGTAGAGGGAGGGGGATTTGTGGGATTACACCTGCGGTGCATCTTACAAGGGTATATGTGAAACTTAGTAAATGTGGAATGCAAATGTCTTAGCACAATAACTAAGAAAATGCCAGGAAGGCTATGTTAACCATTGTGATGAAAATATGTCAAATGGTCTATGAAGCTAGTGTATGATGCCCCATGATCATATCTGTGTACACAGCTATGATTTAATAAAAATAAACAAATTAATTAATTAATTAGTTCTAGTTTTTCTGTCTGAATTAATTTTTTATTTAGTCACGTTTTCTGCGATGCTACTAATTTCAAATAAATAAAATAGGAATATACTAGAATGTCTGTTTAACATATATGATGTAACTGACTTTTAGGCTGAGACTGGGAGAGTTGGACACAGAATTTGGCCTTTGAAATCCCAAATAAAACTTATGTTTTTTTGTTTTCATTTTCCCCTGTGGCCTCATGTTAGTTTTCCTTTCTCTACCAGTGTCCTACAGGAACACACAAATAAATAAAACAAAACAAAAAAGTACCAAAAATTAGAACCCAATATCTCAACAGGTACTTATACCTAGAAAACTTTGAACAGTTATTGTCTTTTTTCTCTTCTTCACTGAAGTTAGTAAATTACCTATACATATCAAAGGAGGGCTTTACTTTTCCCCCAAAATAAGCATTACTTATGCAAATGACTATGATTTTCATGATCACTCTGTTTAACTCTGCAGAACTAGCTTCCCCTCCTCCCCCGTTTCCCTTCTATCCACCCCCAATGTTGTTTCTTGTTCTTGCCACTTCATATTTTTTTTCTTCCTCCCCCTTTCACCATACCATCTGGCTAATTCAGCAGCACGTTTATGAAAGCACATATTCCTGAGTCACAAAGAAGCAAATGGCTTGAAAACAGGTAGATATGCAGGACTTGATTGTATAGTTAATGTATGAAGAAAGTGTAAATATGAATGGGAACAGGCAGAGAAAAAAGCATCCCTTAATCTTCTTCAAATAGTTTAACCTTTTAAGTGGGTGCATGAAGATATGATGAAGATATTGGATTTGGCACTGCACAGAGACTTTAGATGGAACTTAGGTATAGTAAGAGAAGTGATTCCAGCCTTAGAAAGCCCAATTATTAATGCATGGTACAATGGGTTTATGGTAAGTAAAAGGATGGGTTCAGAATCTTGTGTTATTTTTTCTGCCACCCTTAAATTTCCTTAGACAATAAAAATAAGTAAAAAATTAGGTTCTGTTAAGTTGCTGTGATCTGCATTGTCTTAGAGATAGTATCATTAAACTTCCTTAGTTGACCACACAATAGACATTATGTGAATAAGGCTCCTTTGAAGCCACTACATCAGTGGTTCTTAACCTTCCTAATGACGTGACCCTTTAATACAGTTCTTATGGGGCGCGACCCACAGGTTGAGAACCGCTGCAGTATGTAGTCATTTACATTTTATACTGGCTATGGCTGCCTCAGGGATGTGAGAGCAGATCCAGACAAAGTGTTAGACTTACTGCTGCACATAGATGGTCTGGAGGACTTTAAAAGTACATACAAAAGCTGTGCCTAGTACCTCACACTTGTAGTGCTAGCAATCTGAGAGGCACACGTTTCTACTTGAGGTCAGGAGATCGAGACCAATGTTAGCAAGAAGGAGACCCTCATCTCTAATAAAGTTGAAAAATTAGCTGGGCATAGTGGTGAAAAATTAGCTATAGGCACAGCTACTTGAGAGGCTGAGGTAGGAGAATCACTTGAACCCAGGAGTGTGAGGTTGCTGTGAGCTAGGCTGATGCCACAGCAGTCTAGCCTGGGCAACAGAGTGAGACCGTATCTCAATAAATAAATAAACAAGTAAATAAATAAATAAACAATAAAGAAAAACAAAGAAACATACATACAAAAGAGGAAACCTGCTTTGAATCTCTACTTCACCTACAAGGTTCTTGGTTCTCTGTTTAACTGTCTGGACATACATAGAATGAAGGAGTGGATTCAGTATCATCTTATTCCTCAGTATCTCCTCTATGTCAGCAGCCATGCTGGTCCTGGAGATGGTCTTCTGGGAGTGAGAGGGATCTGACTTTCCATAATTGTACTCTTCACTTGATCCATCAGCCTGTTGTTGGTTGGTGTTTTTGCAATGAGATTTATGAAAGAGCAAAGAAGTGAGCAGTGCACATTATGTGAAAGTGAGGGTGGCAGCAAGAAGAACAAAGAAGCAATGATGGGCATTGTTGTGCTCTCCAAAAGCTGATCCTTTCCAACACATGTCAACATTCTTTCTACAAATGTTGTGAACTCAAAAGACTTAAAAACTTTATTGTTTGTATGATGAAAGACAACAGAGTGAATGTTATGGTTTCATATTCACAACACTGTTTGATGGATTCTAAGAAAACATGGTAAAATGCTAAAGGCCTAAATGCCTACTGATACATCCCCCTGTTTACTGTGTGAACCTGGATTCCATGTGGACCTGCCCATGACATTGTAGCACAAAGGACCATAGATCAATGACTTTGTATTGTAAATTCACAGAAGGAAGTACTAAAAATACAAATGTTGAATCAAATTAGATTGGTTTGATTTTTCAGTCTACATTGGAGTTATTAGTAAAATTATTACCCACAACCTTAATCCAACCAACATTTTCTGAGAATCTAAAGGTCTAACAACTCTGCATTAGTCATGGCCATTACCCAGAGGCTCCTATTCCAAATCATCCAGGATTAAGTAGACCCCAATGGCAGAAACTTCTGAGTCTTTCCAATAAAGCAGAAGTTTCTTTTAGTTTGGCTAATTCACATTTCTTCCATGTACATTTCTTTAATTGCCTATGATAAAGCTTACTGGGATCTCTAAACTCACTGGCCTATTTATACATACTAGTTCTTGATTACTGCTTACTCCTCAGATGAACTGGCTCTCCAGTTGGTCTGTAAGCAGTAGTAACTTTTTAAGTTCTTGGTTCTTTTGATTCCTCTCTTTTTAATTACTTATTTCTGCATGTCATACAATAAAGCAAAGCTGGTTCATTGGGATGTCCCTAGAGGAAGTATATCACCAGTTTGGTACCTTTTTCACTTTAAATAAGCGTCAGTTCTGCAGTTTTAGTAATTCAATTTATATTTATACTAGGTATTGCCTAGAAATCTTAGGTTAATTTCTTAAAATTAATATTAACTACCATATTCAAAACCTGAGATGCAGACCGGAGTGGTGGCTCATTCCTGTAACCCTAGTACTCTGGGAGGCTGAGTCCAGTGAACTGCTTGAGCTCAGGAGTTCAAGACCAGCCCGAGCAAGAGCAAGACTCTGTCTCTACTAAAAATAGAAAAAGTAGTGGCACACACCTATAGTCCCAGCTACTTGGGAGGCTGAGGCATTGCTCTAGCCCCAAAATTTGAGGTTCCTGTGAGGTATAATGCCATGACACTCTGGCCAGGGCAACAGAGTGAGAGTTAGTCTCCAAAACGAAACAAAAGAAATCATAAAAACCTGAGATGCATTTGTTCTAGTAGATTTCTAAAACAAGTTTTAAATAGCATATCTATGAGTACTTTTTATTTATTTATTCTTTTTTTTTGCTGGTTAAAAATACCCTTACTTTCTGTGATAATGTTTTATTTTATGTTTTCTGAACAGTTATAATGTTAAATTCCATTTTATTACTATTACTGATTTCTGTCACAATGTAATGAAATGATAAGGATTTAAGATAATGTAACTTTTATGAATAAATTCACTTATTAGTTGAACAAGTATTTATTGACTTATTATGTTTCAAGAACTCAAATGTTAGGTACTAGAAATATAGTGATCCCTGCTCTCTTTAAGCTTTAAGGCAGTAGTTCTCAACCTTCCTAATGCCGCGACCCTTTAATACAGTTCCTCATGTTGTGGAGACCCCCGACTATAAAATTATTTTTGTTGGCAGATATAAAAATCTATATCTATCCATATATATTAGCGGTTCTCAATCTGTGGGTCACAAATGACCCTTTCACATGGGTTACCTGAATACATCCTGCATATCGGATATTTACATTACAATTCATAACAGTAGCAAAATTACAGTTATGAAGTAGCAACAAAAATAATTTTATGGTTGGAGGTGACCACAACATGAGGAACTGTATTAAAGGGTCATGGCATTAGGAAGGTTGAGAACCACTGCTTTAAGGCATTTGATGGTACAGAAGAGAAAATAGATCGTTGTAACTTAAGGCAATAAAGGCAATGGTGGGGTTTGATGGCTCACACCTGTAATCCCAGCACTTGGGAGGCTGAGGTGGATGGATTGTCTGAACTCACAGGTTCGAGAGCAGCCTGTACCAGAATGAGACCCTGTCTCTATAAAATAGCCCTGCATTGTGGCAGGCTCCTGCAGTTCCAGCTACTTGGGAGGCTGAGGCAAGAGAATCACTTAAGCCCAAGAGTTTGAGGCTGCTGTGCGCTAAGTCGCCAGGGAACTCTACCAAGGGTAACCAAGTGAGACAAGTAAATGTACAGTAAGAATACATAAGACAGGTATCTCACTCACCCATGGGGTGGTCAGAGATGACTTCATGCAGGAATCTAAATGATATCAAAACTGAGACCTGAGCTATGATTATAAGATATTGGGACTGGGAGGAATATTTTTGGCAGAGAAACAATATTGTGCTGTAGGAATTTTTCAGGCAAGTTATTAAACCATTTGTAGCCTGAAACAGGCCATGGTGGGAGTAATTTTACTGCAGAAATCAGTAAATAATCCAAATCAGGGCCTTCCCCTTTGCCGGAGACCAGAATATGCCTTCAAAAGTATGAAGGATTGTTGAGCTGAAGGCAATTAAAATGAAATGGATACAGGAGAGCTCTCTGCCCTCCATTTGGCTAAAAGCAGGACATAGATTTATAAAGATAAAGGGTATCCTGGTCCCTCTATATCAGGGAGAACAAAGTTTAATCACTGAAAACGGCTTTAGGTGCTCATGGACCTGCAGATGATATCAGAGGAATTTATATTAGCAGCCTTTACAAACTAGCCCTTATCTGCCATTTATTTGCCTTTGCCCAACTTACCACCTGGTAGAGATTCTTCAAAATCCTTTTCCTTTGTCTTGTCATGTTTCTAAAAATTTTCTGCTCTTTATCAAAGATGTTATATAGCCTGGAATTCAAAGCGACCTCTTTGAAAACTACTCATTCTCCTAGGTGTCTCCCATGTATATATGAAATCCACATGTTAATCAACTTCCGTTTTTTTTTTTGGGGGGGGCCAGGCCTGGGTTTGAACCCACCACCTCCGGCATATGGGACCGGCGCCCTACTCCTTGAGCCACAGGCGCCACCCATCAACTTCTGTTTTGTTTTCTTTTTCCTCACATTCCTTTTTGATTTTTTTGGTAACAAATCCTTATAATTATGAACCTATGGGGATTATTTTTCCCCTGCATCCTCCAATGTCCCCACTCCCACCTGCAGCTGATTTACTAGTACTTCGCAGGGAGTCAGTGAGAATTAAGGAACTTAAAGTGGTCTGCATTGAGTGGGGTCGTAAAAAAATGAAGCTAGAAAAGTAGGTAGTAACCAGATCTTGAAAGACCTTGTATTCCACGATAAAGAATTTGGAATTTGTCAAGAAGATAAAGGGGAGGGAATGAAGAGTTTTAAGGAGGAAAAGTCTTGATTCTATTTCCATATTGAAATGAAAAAGGGGACAAGAGTATGGAGAACATTCTGGATGTGTACTTTCTCAAAAGCAAGTTGAAGGACATCAAGTAATTTAGAAAATTCAGGAAAAGCATTCTCAATATGACAGGAGTACATTTGGGGCAGATTAATCCCATGGCATATTGTGATAGTATGTACTCTAACAGATGGGAAAGGAAGATAAAACATATTATGGAAAATGTTTCATCTGCTGTCACCTGTAAAACAGTATCTATAAATGGAAGTCATGTATTGCATTGACCACAGTGTCAATTTGAGCATTAAGGCCCAAGAGAAAGCCAGCCAACATATCATTCATTTACTTACTGTGACTATAATTCATTAACTGTGATATAATTCATTAACATTTATTAATTAACTAACAGAGACACTTATAAAACTAAGTGGGGGGGCTTTTATTGGTGGTTGTGACAATGAATTTGAAATAAACTTCATGTCAAAAACAATGTGAATTTTTTACTGTATATATTTATGATTCCATACCTTTCCTGGATAAAAAGGAAATGCATAATTGACTTTTAAATAAATATAGCCCATGGACCTGTTAAACATGTAAATGCTCAGGACCTGTTGTAAAGTTTGGTAATGCACAATTACGAAATGCACATAATACTGTGCTGCTTTCTGTGTTTCAATGATTTATTTATCTAGTGAATAAACCTGCTCTGCAGCCTTGTATCTGCACTTCAATAAAGTTTGGTTGTTGGTCATTTTGATATTGACAGACTTAAAAGAACTTAGTAGTAGGCGGACACCATATTCTTTGCTGAGAAAACTTAACATTTTAGAGATGCCAATGATCTAAAAATACAAATCTATAAATAAAATGCAATCCCAGTAAAATTAGAGGATAATTTTTGCAAACTAGGTGTGATGACACAAAATTATTTGTGGAAAAACAAATGTGTAGGAAGAACTAGGAAAATTATAGGAAAGAGAATGAACTAGGGGAGCCTAACACTACCAGATAGTACCACATATTGTATAGCTATGGTAATTAAAGAATGAGGTTCACATAAATTGAGAGACAGTAATGGAACAGAATAATGAAGCCAGAAATAGCCCTAAGTACAAATGAAAATGTAGTGCACAATAAAGTTGGCACTTCAAGTTGATAAATTAAAAAACATTTGAACATTAAAAATAAAGCCATAAAAGTACCGAAAAAAGTATGGTTAGTTTTAAAAATAATCTTGGCACTGGCAAGGACTTTGAAAACGTGAAACCACAGGAAATAAAACATGGAAATTTGAATGAATACAATAAATATTTCTACATGATGAAGCATCGTAAAATAAAAAGTACTATGCTGGAGAAAAAATATTTGTGACATGAGAAAAAAAGTTTTTAGTAGTAATATAAAGAGCAAATCAATAGAAAAAAACAATAGAAAAGAGACAAAGGTCATGAAGACAGACCTCATAGAAAAAAATGAAAATGTCTTAAATATGTGAAAATATGCTCAACCTCACTTATTACAAATAAATATTCAAACTTCAAAGACACAGAAATTTTCACCTTCAGATTGGCACAGTAACAGTCTATTACACTCAGATATTTAATAGGAGGGTAAATTTGGTATGATTTTTACAAGGGAATTTGACAATTTATATCCAAATTTCAAGTTAGGTATCCTTTGACTCAGCAATTGTACTTTGAAGAAATTAATACCTCATGCATACTTGTATATACAGTACATATTCTAAGATATTCATTTTGTCATTTTTGCAGTAGCAGAAAATTTGAAACATACTAAATGTTTATTAGTAGAAAATTGCTTAATAAGTTATTGTGCACTCATATAATGTGATAGTATATGGTACCATCAATAAAAAATTAAAGCAGATCAGTCAGGACTTAATGGTAGAATCCCCAAGATACACTGCTAATGGGCTCCAGAAGAGTTTGTATGCTTACTATAATTGCCATTGTGGGAAGTAGATTAAACGTATGTATAGAAAAATAGGTGCAGGTATGTGTATAGAATACCTTTGAAAGGACACAAAAAAGGAATAGGGAAGGCAACTGTTAAGTGAGTGATGGGTTTTTTATTTGTTTTAAATATGTTCCTTTTATAGTATATAATTTGGGGCAATCAACTTCAAGTGTTGCTGGAGAAGATTATGAAAAGATTTCAGAGAATACTTTAGCAAATGCAAAATATGTTGCTTGAAAGATACAACTTAAGGCCAGGTGCAGTACTCCTGCCTGTAATCACAGCACTCTGGGAGGTGGAGGTAGGCGGATCACCTGAGCTCTTGGGTTGGAAACCAGCCTGAGCTAGATGACACCACAGCTCTAAAAATAGCCAGGCGATGTGGCAGGAGCCTGTAATCCCAGCTACTTGAGAATCTGACGCAAGAGAATCTTTGAGCCCAAGAGTTTCAGGTTGCTGTGAGCTATGATGCTATAGCACTCTATGGGGTGGTGGGGGCGACATAGTGAAAGTCTGTCTCAAAAAAAAAGAAAAAAATAGAAGAAGAAGAAGAAGAAGAAAGATACAACTTAAACAGAAGTCAAAAATGCTTCTGTGTAGTATCATGATGTATCTGCAGTATGATCGTAATCCACGTTATTTATAGCCAACACTATGGGTAAGGGCTGGGACTATTTCCTGTCTTAACCTGCACTGAATTCATCTGGATTAGTACAGTGTTTATGTCAATGAAAACCAGAGATGGACAATGTTTAAAGAGATCTTATTCAAGAACTGTAACAACAGAGGAAGAGAACTCAGTATAGAACTTGAGCACAATTCTGAATACAACAAGGAAAAGTGGTGGTTTATAGGCAAGGAGAAGGATCATAGATCTGTGAATGGAAACTTACTTGGAGGGTAGTATAATTCTTATTAAACCAATCTAATGCAATTCTTGTTGAAGTTAGGCCAAGGTGATCAAATACCGCCTTGGGGGTGGTGGAAAATGAGGAATTCGATCAGATATTGAGGATTATCAGTTAGCTAGTGTGAAGATTCTGGCTAAACAATCTTGATAGTGGTTTTGCTAAAACTGGGAGATGCAAAGATCAACAGGGAAGTCCCCAAATTAAGGCTTAATTCAGAAGAGGGTTCAGAGAAGACAGATTAAGATTTGGTCAAAGAGATTTTTTATCACCTAGCATATAGTAAGCAGTCAATATCTATGAAATGAATAAGTATATTTAGAGTTGATGAAAATTTGGTTAGTGTTATGACTATGATATAAAGTAATGTACTATTTATTTTAAAGGTATGTTTTTTAGTTTTAAAAATTGCTTTGCTTTGATATTTTCATCATTACATATATATGATCAGTTTTAATTTTTTTAGCTACTCTTTGCTGTAGTTAGTAAAACAAAATAAAAAATATCACGCTGTACTGAAGTCCAAGTATTTGTGATCAGCCTTATGTAGATCCTTTTTTCCAGACAAGGCTGTGCTACAATTCTTACCAAAGATGGTATAGAGACCACCTGAGAAGCAACTTTGCAATGAAGATTGCTAGACTATATTCCCAGAAATTTTGGTCTAGTAGGTCTAGGTTAGTGTTTAGGAATATTTAAAAATTTTCTCAGGCAATTTCAATGCCCATTGCAATCAGGGGGCCATTGATTTTTAATTATTTAGGAACCTGATAGTAAAGACATATGGTAAAAGACAATACATTTAGTATATTCTTTTTTAGAAACTCACTTAAGAGGTGGTACCTGTGGTGGGTAGGGCACTAGCCACATAAACCCAGGCTATCAGGTTCAAATCCGGCCCAGGCCAGCTAAACAACAATTACCCATGCAACAATAAAACAGCTGGGCATTGTGACTGGCACCTGTAGTCCCAGCTACTTTGGAGGCTGAGGCAAGAGAATCGCTTAAGCCCAAGAGTTTGAGGTTGCTGTGAGCTGTGACACTACGGCACTCTACTGAGGGTGACATAGTGAGACTCTGTCTCAAGAATAGAACAAGAAAAACTCAGCCCTGAGGCAGGAGGATTGCCTGACCTCATGGGTTTGAGACCAGTCTGAGCCAGAGTGAAACCATGTCTCTGTCTCCAAAAATAGCCGGGCCTTGTGGTGGGTCCCCCTAGTCCCAGCTACTCAGGAGGCTGAGGCAAAAGGATAGTTTGTTCCCAGGAGTTTGAGGTTGCTGTGAGTTATGACATTAGGGCACTCTACTGAGGGTGATAAAGTGAGACTGTGTCCAAAAAAAAAAAAAAAAAAAAAAAACAGCAAGCTCTCCTAATGTGCTTACTTGGTACCAGTCACTGATCAAAGTACTTTACAAACTCATTTGATCTTCATAACAAACCTTTGGGGGAGGCATTATTTATCTGTCCATATTATAGACCAGAAAACTCAGACATAAGAGATAAAAAAACCTTTAAATAACATCAAATGCACAGAGTTAGAGAATAAAACAGTAGTTCTAAGGGCACTTGGTTGTGAGAAGAGGAAGAAGTAATAGTGGTATGTAGATCAAAGGATACAATGTAACAAATATGTAGGATGAAAAAGCCTAGAGATCCAATGTACAACATGAGGACTATAGCTAATAATATTGTGTTGTATTTGAGATTTTTGCTAAATGTGTAGATGTTAGCTATTTTCACCACACATACACACAAAATTGGTAACTGACATGATGGATATATTAACTTGCTTTACTAATCTCTTTCCTGCCTTTATGTATGTGCATATCTCATAACATCATGTTGTATACCTTTAACATGCACAATAGAATTTATTTTAAAAAGCCATAAAACTTGCCCAAATTCATTATAGCTCTTATACCAAGTCTAGGCAGCCCCCAGAGTCTGCATTTACTGTTTTTGCCTGGAAATATTTTTAACATCAAAATTGTTCCAATATTGCTTGACCCTCTAATAAATATGCATTCACTGACACTGGATCACACAAAAAATAAAATTTTAAAACTGGGATTTAAATACGTCTAACAGAAGTTGGGTATTGCAAAATATCTAGGCAGAAATTTTTTAGATGAAAGTTCGTAGCTAATTTTCTTTTCATATGTGATATCTTATATTCAGGTCACAGATTTTGTTCAGACATAGTGTTTGGAGGTTTGAACTTGAGAATTTGAGCAATTCATGTTTATATTAAAGGAGAAAAACACAATTGTTTTAGCTAAGGAAAATCCAAAGAGATTCTCGCCATATTTTCATGGGATGGATTTGGAGGTCTAGCATTGGGGCTTTCAAGTACCTTTCAAACTCTAATAATCATCCTTGTCTTAGTGTTTGCTGGTGTTGCTGTGGCCAATGTGTGAATTCCCAAGTTTTAAATGCTGTTGTATTCCTGCTGTCATACCTGATTATACAACAATTGATCATCCAACACAATGAATAAGAAGGCCTGATGCCTGTAGAGATCAAAGCAACTACGATCAAAAACATGTTACATGATCATGACCCATCAAATAGTGCAGGTATCTGGATTGATCAAATCCCCAGAAGATAATGGCATATCCTTCAGCTTAGGTTGAAGAATGATCAGAAGTTGGGGGCAGGAGCATTAAAATGAAAAATGGTCCTGCTAGCATCTCTGCTCTGAAGGGGGAATTGAGAAGTGAAAGTGCTGGAAGTTCTAGCCAATACAATTAGGCAAGACAAGGAAATAAAGGGAATCCAAATGGGAGCAGAGGAGATCAAACTCTCCCTCTTTGCTGACGACATGATCTTATACTTAGAGAACCCCAGAGACTCAACCACAAGACTCCTACAAGTCATCAAAAAATACAGTAATGTTTCAGGATATAAAATCAATGTCCACAAGTCAGTAGCCTTTGTATACACCAATAACAGTCAAGATGAGAAGCTAATTAAGGACACAACTCCCTTCACCATAGTTTTAAAGAAAATGAAATACCTAGGAATATATACCTAACGAAGGAGGTGAAGGACCTCTATAAAGAAAACTATGAAATCCTCAGAAAGGAAATAGCAGAGGATATTAACAAATGGAAGAACATACCATGCTCATGGACGGGAAGAATCAACATTGTTAAAATGTCTATACTTCCCAAAGCAATCTACCTATTCAATGCCATTCCTATCAAAATACCAACATCGTACTTTCAAGATTTGGAAAAAATGATTCTGCGTTTTGTATGGAACCGGAAAAAAACCCGTATAGCTAAGGCAGTTCTTAGTAATAAAAATGAAGCTGGGGGCATCAGCATACCAGATTTTAGTCTGTACTACAAAGCCATAGTGCTCAAGACAGCATGGTACTGCCACAAAAACAGAGACATAGACACTTGGAATCAAATTGAAAACCAAGAAATGAAACTAACATCTTACAACCACCTAATCTTCGATAAACCAAACAAGAGCATACCTTGGGGGAAAGACTCCCTATTCAATAAATGGTGTTGGGAGAACTGGATGTCTACATGTAAAAGTCTGAAACTGGACCCACACCTTTCCCCACTCACAAAAATTGATTCAAGATGGATAAAGGACTGAAATTTAAGGCATGAAACAATAAAAATCCTCCAAGAAAGCATAGGAAAAACCCTGGAAGATATTGGCCTGGGGAAAGACTTCATGAAGAAGACTGCCATGGCAATTGCAACAACAACAAAAATAAACAAATGGGACTTCATTAAACTGAAAAGCTTCTGTACAGCTAAGGAGACAATAACCAAAGCAAAGAGACAACCTACACAATGGGAAAGGATATTTGCATATTTTCAATCAGACAAAAGCTTGATAACTAGGATCTATAGAGAACTCAAATTAATCCACATGAAAAAAGCCAACAATCCCATATATCAATGGGCAAGAGACATGAATAGAACTTTCTCTAAAGATGACAGACGAATGGCTAACAAACACATGAAAAAATGTTCATCATCTCTATATATTAGAGAAATGCAAATCAAAACAACCCTGAGATATCATCTAACCCCAGTGAGAATGGCCCACATCACAAAATCTCAAAACTGCAGATGCTGGCATGGATGTGGAGAGAAGGGAACACTTTTACACTGCTGGTGAGACTGCAAACTAGTACAACCTTTCTGGAAGGAAGTATGGAGAAACCTCAAAGCACTCAAGCTAGACCTCCCATTTGATCCTGCAATCCCATTACTGGGCATCTACCCAGAAGGAAAGAAATCCTTTTATCATAAGGACACTTGTACTAGACCGTTTATTGCAGCTCAATTTACAATCGCCAAAATGTGGAAAGAGCCTAAATGCCCACCAACCCAGGAATGGATTAACAAGCTGTGGTATATGTATACCATGGAATACTATTCAGCCATTAAAAAAAATGGAGACTTTACATCCTTTGTATTAACCTGGATGGAAGTGGAAGACATTATTCTTAGTAAAGCATCACAAGAATGGAGAAGCATGAATCCTATGTACTCAATTTTGATATGAGGACAATTAATGACAATTATGGTTATGGGGGGGAAGCAGAAAGAGGGAAGGAGGGAGGGGGGTGGGGCCTTGGTGTGTGTCACACTTTATGGGGGCAAGACATGATTGCAAGAGGGACTTTACCTAACAATTGCAATCATTGTAACCTGGCTTATTGTACCCTCAATGAATCCCCAACAATAAAAATAAATAAATTAAATAAATTAAAAAAAAGAATTAGCTCAAAAATAGGACTCCAAAACAAACTGTACCAAATCATAATCACAGACTATTAAAGCTTATAGTCTTTAACACCAGCTCTTTCAGACCCATATTTTCTGGAGGAAAACCACAACTGGTGTAATACTAACAACAGTACCTCTGCAGAGATTCATGTATTCTAAAGATTTCAGGCTGGGCACATGGTTCACACCTGTAATCCCAGCACTTTAGGAGGCCTAGGTGTCTGGATCAGTTAAGCTCAGAATTCCAGATCAGTCTGAGCAATGTAGAGACACCCCTGTCTCTACTATATACATATTATGAAAAGGGATTTTTTTTTTTTCTAGACAGAATCTCACTTCATTGCCCTTGGTAGAATGCCGTCATGTCACAGCTCAAAGCAATCTCAAACTCTTGGGCTTAAGCGATTCTCCTGCCTTAGCCTCCCAAGTAGCCTGAACTATAGGCGCCCACCACAATGCACGGCTATTTTTTGTTGTAATTGTCATTGTTGTTTAGCTGGCCCGGGCTGGGTTCGAACCTGCCAACCTCGGTGTATGTGTGTGGCGCAGTAATCACTGAGCTATGGGTGCTGAGACAGAAAAAAAAGGGAATTTTTAAAATAGAAATATTTCACTGGCTACTCCCATTACCCCTTAGTTGAAAAATTTGATCAAATTCCTGCTAATACCATCCTGTTACAAAACTAACTTCAGCCTCCAAGATTCCTTAAGCCCCCCTCTTGAATTTCTTTGAGGTGTGGCATGAATTCCCCTTTGCTACACGAAGCAAGCTAATACACTTAACTGACTACAGTTGTGTGCCTGGTAGTCTTTAGCTGGCTGTGTTTAATATCCCTTTTAACACAGAGTAAGAAACCCTCTACTGAAAGAGGTCTTCTAATCATTCTTCCTTACCATGTACAGGCTGTGTCTGTACAAATGTATTGTGTACCCTTATATTTACTACTAATAGTCCTATTTTATGGTGCTGATTTCATTAGTGTTAAACTGGCAATTATGTTTGTGTACATGATCCAAATTAGCACAGTTATATACCTTTTATGAAAATGTGAATTTGACCACATTCAATAATATCATGAGTATATTAATATTGAGTCAGACTCTCTGTGCTCAACAGTGACTAGTCCATCATTTTTCAGGAGTGATTTAAGTACTTAGAGATCTATAACTGTGCGGTGCCTTGCATGAGAAATGTTCACTCTCTTTTCCTTACCTCACCAGACAGCCATTGATAGAGAACTTCAGTGTCTAGCCCTGTCACTTTGACATCTTTACTTAGAGTTAAATTTACTTTCAACAATAAAGATGCAAGAAATAATTCTTCAAAGGTTATGCATCAGAATACTGTCTATTTCTATTTCTGTCTCTGTCCATAACAGAAATACTGCATCTCTATACACACATAAACACAAACACACTTTTTTTTTCTTTAGAAAAGTAACCCCTTTAGCATATTCTTTCTAACTTGGAAGACTACTGAAAAGTTACTTTTTAATTGTCTCCCATAAACAGGCAGTTGTGGTGGCCTTCTAATTAATAATTCGTTTTTTTTTTTTTTTGGACAAGGTCTTGCTTTATTGCCCAGGATAGACTATAGTGGTGTATGATCATAGGTGACTGCAATTGCCATCTCCTTGGCTCATGTGCTTCTCCTGTCTCAGCCTCCTGAGTAAGCAGGACTTTAGACACATTCCACTGTCCTTGCCATTTTATCATTTTTTTAATACTATGAGTTTCTTTGTAATGGGAAGAATATTAATTTATTTTTAATTAAAAAAGGATATGCCTACGAATGAAAGATGTTATGTAAGTAGTACATGTTTCCTCTTCAAATGAGAAATAAGCTACTATATAGTGAACTGTGCAGACAACCTACCCACCCATTCATATGTTGACACCATAATCCCCCCCACTGTGACTGTACCTGGTGATGAATGTTTTTGAATTTGTTTAAGGTTAGCACATCAAAACCACAATGAAATATCAATTGATTCCAAGTAAGAATGGCTTTTATCAAAAAGTCCCGGGCGGAGCCTGTAGTTCAGTGGGTAGGGTGCCAGCCATATACACCTAAGCTGGTGAGTTCGAACCCTGCCCAGACCAACTAAACAACAATGACAACTGCAACAAAGAAATAGTCTGGTGTTAAGGCAGGTGCCTGTGATCCCAACTACTTGGGAGTCTGAGGCAAGAGAATCACTTAAGCCCAAGAGTTTGAGGTTAATATGAGCTGTGATGCCATGGCACTCTACCCAGGGTAAGACATAGCAAGTCTCTGTCTCAAAGAAAAAAAAAAGTTCCAAAATGTGGCTTAGCACCCATAGTTCAGTGGTTAGGGCACCAGCCACATTCACCAAGGCTGGTGAGTTCCAACCCAGCCAGGGCATGCTAAACAATGACAACAATAGCAAAGATAAAAAAATAGCTGGGCGTTGTGGTGGGCACCTGTAGTCCCAGCTACTTGGAGGCTGAGGCAAGAGAATTGCTTAAGTCCAAGAATTTGAGTTTGCTGTGGTCTGTGATGCCATGGCACTCTACCGAGGGCAACATAGTGAGACTCTATCTCAAAAAAAAAAAAAAAGTCCCCAAACAATAAACGCTGGCGTGGATGGAAAGATAGATTCTATGGGAATAGTATGGAGATTGTTTGCAGAACTAAAAACAGACCTATCATTTGATCTAGCAATCCCAGTACTAGGTATTTACTCAAAGGAAAAAAATGTGATTTATAAAAAAGATACCTTTACCAGAATATTTGAGCAGCATAATTCACAATTGCAAAGATGCCCAGCAATACATGAGTGGACCAGTAAAATGTGGTATATGTACAGAATGGAGAAATACTCAGTCATAAAAAATGATGAACTAATACCTCTTGTATTAACATGGGTGGATCTGGCAACCATTCTTTTAAGTGATGTATCATAAGAATGGAAAAACAAACACCACATGTACTCACCACCATTTGGAACTAATTGATCAACACTTCACATATGGAAATTATATTCATCAGATAGTAAGTATGGGGGAGAAACGAGGGGTAAATTCACACCTAACAGGTATAATGCATGCTATCTGGGTGATGGGCACACTTATAAATTTACTTAAATGATATAAAAGCAATTTATGTAACCTAAATATTTATACTTCTGTGATATTCTGAAAATTTTCAAACAGAATGTAATTAAGGATAAGTGAAGTCAGAGGGTGGGGTTACAATCCTATCTGATTTGTGGACTTATAGGATGAGAAGAGATACATCTCTCTCCATAGACAGACTGAGGAAAGTCCCAGTGAACACACCTTGAGAAGATGGCTGTTGGTAAGCTAGGAAATGAGACTTTGTGAGAATCTGACTATACATTGGCACCCTGTTCTCTGATTTCCTAGTCTCTAGAACTGTGAACATAATTTTTTTTGTTTGTTTAATCCACCTAGTCTGTGGTATTTTTTTGTGGCAGCCCTAGCAAACTACAACACATGTTTTCAGTCATATATGAATTGTATCCTGCCTGCTGTCCAAAAAGATTTGAATTGGCTGAAATAGGACTCTAATTGTAAGTTCTGTTAAGTGAGGGGAATTGACTTAGACTCCAAAGAGGATGTCTTTGGAAGAGGTATGAAGTGCTTGTTAAGATGGTGGGAGCAGTACACACAAAGGCATAAAGATGTGGCTGTATGACCTATGGGCAGGTGATAAGACCAATTGAGTGTAGAGATGAAAGAAGAACACCAGACAATTTGGCTTTCATTTACCCATGAAATACCCTTTCAATATTGTTACTAAACATTCACCATTGACAAAGAGAAGCTGTCAGGTTTAATAATGTCCTCTGAAATTTTTTTAAGCCATATTTTAGTTGAAGGTATATTATCAATTTTAAAATTCTAAAATATTGAGAGAAACTGTGTAAACAGTACAGAATTCCTTAGGATTATTTCTTGCAGCTGGGTGTGAATCCACTGTTAACCTGAAAATAAAAAGTTTAATTGAAAAATTGAAGTCTCAAAAGTTTAAAATAGAATTTGGAATAATATTCCAAAGTTTACAACTTAAAATTATGATATTTTAGATATTTAGAAATATTATAGATAATTCTGGATCTGCACTAACTTGCATATTCTGTGTTTTTAAGAAATGAGATTACTGATCAGCAAAGGCCCAGTTTACCTAGATACTCAAAGAAATAGCAATCCTACCCTAAGGGGGTGCCTAATGGGCTCCTGTTAGACTACCAATTAGGGTCCTGATTTTGTAAGTCTTCCAAAATCTTTGTTAATGTTTTATATTTTCACTTTAGTTTTGATGATGCCCTGTTATCTACTACATAAAGTACATTACAAAAATAAAAAAGGCTGGGGTGGCGCCTGTGGCTCAGTGAGTAGGGTGTCAGCCCCATATACTGAGGGTGGTGGGTTCGAACCTGGCCCCAGCGAAACTGCAACAACAACAACAAAAAAATAGCTGGGTGTTGTGGAGGCAAGAGAATCGCCTAAGCCCAAGAGGTAGCTGTGAGTTGTGTCTCCATGGCACTCTACTGAGGGCAACAAAATCAAACTCTGTCTCTAAAAAAAAAAAAAAAGAAAAGAAAAAAGAATGAAAGAAAAAAGTCTGAAATGCAAATGAGATAACAGAACAAGCGAAATAATATCTATTCATATAATTTGATGTGTTCTTTGACCTTTGTACTGGGCCACTGCCATCTGTACCCCATCAGCAATTACCTATTAAACTCTGGAAAATCATTTTATCATTGAAGGAGACTTGTATTTCATAAAGAGAAAGAATTAAGTGTATAAATTTTGAGGTCAATAGGAAAGCAAAGGTCAATAATAATGTTGAGAAAATGATACGTGTTAAATGTCGATGTTTTATGAGGCATCTGGTTTATAGAGTGGTAACTACAAAATGACTCTTGGGAGTCTGTGTTAGAAACATTCAAGTCTAACCTGGCTTATTGTACCCTCAATGAATCCCCAACAATAAAAAAAAAAAAAAGAAAGAAACATTCAAGTCTAAAAAACCCTAAATTTCTTTTTTAAGAAATACTTCAACCTGTGCTCCCATTGACAGCACATATACTAAAACTAGAATGATACAGAGAATATTAGCATGGCCCCTGTGCAAGGAAGACATACAAATCTGTGAAGTGTTCATATTTTTAACAAAGTTATTTCAGACTAATTTTAAGTAGCATGAATATGACTTAATATCAGTGTTTGAGAAGATGGATGGAGAAATGGTTTGATTGATTTTGCATTAATAATTTACTAAATACATTTAATCATTCTTTTTTTGACAAAGATTTAGGGACTGTTTACTAAGGTCCAAACACAATGGTTCTAGACATATAAAAAGATATGTTTTCTAGTCAGTTTAGACAGATTGGCCTCCCAAGTGGAATGTCCGATATGCAATGTATTTGAGGGGGGTTAGCGGTGAAGTGGGAGTCACTGGATGTTGCAAGGCCTTTTAAAAAGTATTACCAGTTAGGCATTTATGCCAGGAACTTTAGCCGTTATTTTCTTTAATTCTTACCAGAAGGCTATGGAGATGGGAGTTAGCCTTATTTTACAAAGGAGGAAATGTGAAATTTGTTATTTTTTTACTTTGCCATGCATTATTTCTTCAAGCTGCTTACATCAAATTATACAATCATCTTGTTTTTTGTTTACTCCTGCCCACCCAGCATGTACATTTACAAATAGAAATCTGTGTTACTCATTGCTGTGTCCTCAGTGTCCAGATCAGTTTATGGCCTATATTTAGTATTTATTACCATTAGTTGAATTCATGTAATATATACATCAAAATTTATTTTCTTATCATTATTTTTATTATTAACTAATTAAAGAGGTATATGTGCACTCCAGTTGGGCTGTACAAAACAATGTATTAGACAGCAGGGAGGATAAAAAAGCTGTTAGAACTTTTTATTCATGTTTGACTATTGTTCTAGCCAAATGAAGAGTGGTGGTCTAGGTGACTGCAGTTAGGCATTGATGCCATCCTGGGGATGTTGAACTTTACCTTGAAAGACATGGAAACAAAGTTTAAAGCAGCAAATATGGAGTGATGAGGCAGGGACCAGATCTTAGAGTAGTGCCTTGGAATTACAGTTGAGAAGTTTGGTCTTCAACAAGCAGAAAAACAGAAGTCATTGAAAATGTTTAAGCTGGAAAGCAACATGATACATTTACATTTTAGGTAAAAAGGTCATTCTGTCAACCCAATGAAGGATGGCAAGACCAAGAAAAGCTTAAGGCAAAAACTAATCTCGTTATTTCAGCCACTGATTTAAAGAAAAGAAACAACTTTCCTATGAGATAATTTTTAAAGAATTTCAAATTCGCCTTTTGAAACAATTGAATTAACCTATTGTGTATACCTAACAACCATTTCCTCATACTTTCCTCCATGTTTCTTTAATACAGTCCTGCCTCAATTCTTTCTTTTTCTTTCTTTCTTTCTTTTTTTGGTACAGGTACTCATTCTTTCACCCAGTCTAGAGTGCTGTAGTTTCATCACAGTTCACTGTAGACTTCAATTCCTTGGCTCAAGCCACTGTATGGCTTCAGCCTCCCAAAGTGCTTGGAGTACAGGGATGAGCCACTATGCCCAGCCCTGCTTCTTCTTCTCTCTTTTTTTTTTTGTCCATTAATTCGGAGAAATTTCTTATGTTACACTTTTCTAAGTCACCTTCTCAAATACTCAGATTGGTCGGGCATCTTTATTCTGTGATCTTTGAAACTGATGTCCACTTAAATTCTCTCCTGTTCTATGATCAACCTCTTCTATGATCCTGCCATAAAACAATAGTATCTCTATCGTAGTGTGTTTGAAACCCTATGCACATCTACTCTACAACATAGTAATGGTGAGAATATAAATATTTATTTGGCAGAAGCAGGGATGGTAAGTGAGCAGAATCCATGAAAGTCTCAAGTGCCAGTTTGATATGCTGTCTCTGTCTATCTTGGGTCATTGTCATGCAGAAAGGGCTGAATGTATAATTAAAGTATTGGCAAAATATTTCTAATTAGCAAGAAGTTGTGCAAGAAGTAATTAATTTGTTTAACTGTGATAATAAGTTCCTTAGCCTCCTATGTATCTTAGATTTGGTAGGATGCTTATAGAGGCCATGTCGGGGTGACTAACTGGCTGTGGGACTGACAACATTTGATTGGTTTGACTCTGCAGGTTGTCTCAAGAGCTTGTGAGTTCTGGATTCACTTGTACAAGTCCTTGGAACCTAGATGTTGCAGTGAGCTGTACTGTTGTCCCATAATCCAGATGAATCACTTAGCTGAAAATTCTATTTAATCTTCTTTCACTCCCCTAACTCCATCATAACTGTGCTGTCTTTGCAAATTCTCCATTCAGCTGACTACTATTAGAGAACCAACTAAACAGAGAGGACTCATTTAACTGACACAAAAGAGCTTTGAGAGTTTCCTTTCCCCAACCTCATTCTGCCCAAATTACCATATGATGAACATGCATTTATTTTTGTAATAATAATTAGCATTATTGCAGTTCATATTTTCCAAGAGCTGTAATATTTCATTTTTAAATCTCCAAGGCTCCATGAGTTAGGTCAGTAGTTTTTCTGTATAGCAAATTCAGAAACTGAGGCACCATGGGGTTAAAATGGAAATGACTTACTCATTGTCACAGTGATGGGATTAAAGCCCAGGAGAAGAGACCCAATTCTGGATTCAGACCAATGAGCAATACTCCCTCCTCATATGAGTTTTGGGGTTTGTATTAATTTTAGCGTATAATAGTGTGACTACTACCTAAGAGCAATTTTCTATAGATCTGAAAAAGTTTCAAATCCATCATGTTAAGCACCATTCTAAAATTATTTCTACCTTTTAGCTTTGTAATTTATCTTTAAATACCCATAGACACCCAAGGCACATAAATCAAGGAATTGCTAACATGTACAACAGTGCTTTTATTG
The DNA here is from genome assembly GCF_027406575.1 of Nycticebus coucang. Lineage (NCBI taxonomy): Eukaryota > Metazoa > Chordata > Mammalia > Primates > Lorisidae > Nycticebus > Nycticebus coucang. Next base: position 106,708,395 of record NC_069804.1, read on the forward strand.
CACAATTTTGGCAAAAGAATTAGCTGAAAAGAAATAGAGAAAAATGGAATCAAATTGGGAAGACTGAAGTATACTGACAAAACATCTTTTCTTAAAATTTAGTCAAAAGAAAGGGTAAAAAAAAAGAAAGGGTAAGATAGCCACAAAAATATGCTATATCTTTTTTTTTTTTTTTGAGACAGAGCCTCAAGCTGTCGCCCTGGGTAGAGTGCTTTGGCATCACAGCTCACAGCAACCTCCAACTCCTGGGCTCAAGCGATTCTCCTGCCTCTGCGTCCCAAGTAGCTGGGACTCAAGGTGCCCGCTATCACATCTGGCTATTTTTTGGTTGCAGTTGTCGTTGTTTGGCGGGCCCGGGCTGGATTTGAACTCACCAGCTCAGGTGTATGTGGCTGTCACCTCAGCCACTTGAGCCACAGGCACCGAGCCAAAATATGCTATATCTTTGAATACTTTTAATTCTTTTGGTTAATTTTTCTCTGTTACTCTCCAATCTATTCAGAAAGACCTGTACTAAACCTTCAATGTTCATATTCTTATTCAATGTTATAGAATGTTTTCATTTTAATCAGTAATGTGTTATATTTTTATTTAACCTTTTTCTGATTACTCTTTTCATCTTGAAATCATCCTGCTGTTCTTGGGAAAATTATCCAAAGAAAACAGGTTTTTTAAAGCTTTTAATTTTTATATACATATTTAATTGGAAAGTAAAAATTATATATATTTACGGTGCACATCATGAAGTTTTGTTGTATGTACATATCATGGAATGGGTATATCAATCTAATTAATATATGGATTACCTCACATACTTATCATTTTTTTGTGGTAAGAACACTTAAAATTTACTTTCTTAGCAATACAAAGCAATCTCTTTTCAAATATATGTATAATACATTGTTATTAACTATAGTCAACATGTTTTACAATAGATCTCTTGAATTTGTTCTTTCCATATAAGTGAAATTTTGTATCCTTTAGCCCACATTTTCCTCCACCTACCTCCCTCGCCATTCTGCTTTATACTTCCATAAGTTCAACTTTTTTAGAGTCTACCTATAAGTGAGATCCTACAGTATTTGTCTTTCTGTGTCTGACTTATTTCACTTAATATAACGTTCTCCAAGTTCCATCCATGTTGTCACAAATTATGAGATTTCTTTTTTAGGGCTGTATAGTATTTCATTGCAAAAGTAGTCATTTTTTATCTTTACCCTCTATGTGGACATATGGCACTTATAACAGTATCACCCTGTAACCATCTGTTCCTTTCTCCCAATCAGACAGGGTCTCATTTTTTAGACTATGCAGGGCTGTGGAGACAATTTTTAGGACCATACTCATAGGGTACATTGGGCTTTATAAGTAAATATTGTTTCATTGCTATTGTACAGTGTGAGCAGGAAGAGTACTGTTGATAGTGATTTCTCATCATTCTCTTATTTATAGTCCACACATACATTTGACTTAATGTGGGGAAGTGGCCCTGGTATGTTAATTTTGTTGTAGATTTTGTTGTAGATTTCTAAACAAGTAACAATTAATAAATGTTGCACACTTGAATATTTTTTCTATTCCCAATCTTCATTATAAATTTATTTACATTCTACATCAGCGTTCATAGTCTATACCTAGGTAATATGAACCACAATATTTCAGTTGATCTCTGTTCCTCAGTTTACAATGTCAACACAGTTGGAAGAATCCAAAGACAGAGGTTAGTGGAGAGCTTCACATTAATTCAGTACATATGTATTGAATGTCTAATAGCTAATGCAATGAGACAGAGACAGTTATATATATGATACAACCTCTGAGCTCAAGAAATTTGCTGTTGATTCAATATTTGTTCAATGAATATGTATTGATCACCTACTATGTGACAGATACAGTTCCATGCATTTAACATTAAAGTAGTAAATGAAACAGTTCAAGGAAAAAACCAGCCCTCAGGAAGCTTATAATCCAGCAGAAAGAAATAGACAATATAGAAATAAATAAAATATCCGGGTAATTAGTGCTGTAGAGAATTAGAAAACAGAAAAGGGAATAGGATATGGGGATGGTGTGTTTAGACTGAGTGCGGTGTGAGTGGTGTGTTTAGACTCATGCCTATAATCCTAGCATTCTGGGAGGCCCAGGTGGGTGGATTGCCTTGAGCTCAGCAGTTCTAGACCAGCCTGAGCCAGAGCAAGACATCATCTCTTAAAAAAAAAAAAAAAAAAAAAGCCATGCATTGTGATGTTGAGGTTAAGGCAAGAGAATCCCTTGAGTCCAAGAGTTTGAGGTTGCTGTGAGCTGTGATGCTATAGCACTCTACCCAGGGCCACAAAGTGAAACTGTCTCAAAACAATGAAAAAAAAAAATTTATGAGACTAGACTTTAGCGTTAAAGGATAACCTAGGTATCCTGGGCAACTTGAGGCATAAACAAAGATGAAATCATAATGAGGATAATTTTGATGATATCAAAGCAAATCAGAGTGGCAGCGTTGTGAGGGAGTGATTGATATGTAAATAGAGGTCTACCTCACTTCACCCCCTTCACAATGACAAGGGTAGAAGAGGGATCTTATTTTGAGTATGCAGAGTTCTTAAGCTCCCTCCTTTCCTGTAGAGGGTGGGAAATGGGAAGAATTTGGCAGAATTCAATCAGTTCTGTGATAGAAATGCAAAGATAATACACGGGCATAGGGACGAAATAAAAGATTCACCTTTATTGGAAGGCTTCATGGAAAAGTTGGCATCTTTATTTTAAAGGTGATGACTTTCTCCTTTAGTCAGCCAAAGATGCTTGCCCAGCCATATAGCAAGGAAGCAAAGCTACTCTGTGGCAGATTCCTAAATTATATATGGTAAAAAAAAATCTACAGCTCAGTGATCTGAATTCTGCAGATGAATATACAAACATGTGGTCTAATGTTCTAAATTTGATGTGTTAGATACATGTTTAAAAAGCCTTGAATATACTGGCTGGTAATATCCTAATTATTTTCATTAGTCTAAATTTTCATTTCAAATTTTGCAATAAAATTAAGGTTAGCTTCTATGTCAGAGGTTAGTTTCTCTCACAAAGACATTAAAGACTCACTCAAAATGACACAGTCGGTATGGAGCAGGGCTTGGATTTGACCTCCAGTATTGTACTTCTTGAACTACATCATGCTGCCAAAAAGGGAATCCCAAACATTAACACTGGATCAATTGGTTTAAAAGATTGTGTGCCTTGTACACAAGCACTGAAAACGAGGTTGGCATTAACAAATCCCTTCATGGATATGTTTGGCCTACTTGCTTATAAATTGTAGTTATTTCTACCACCACCATAAGAATGGTAAGGGACTTCTAAACTTATTTATTGTGATCAATAGTCAATAATTTGTAAAAATTCGTTGTACTGCAAAGCCCAGGAAGTATCTCCAGGTGGTAAATGAGAAATGCAGCATTTAAATGACAATTTCCATAAAACTAAGTTAGCTACAATGATAGCTTGTTATTTGCCTCAGGGGAATATTAGTATAGAGAGATAATCATGGCTCTGTGCCTATAGCTCAAGTGGCTAAGGCGCCTCCCACATACACCAGAGCTGGTGGGTTCGAATCCATCCTGGGCCTGCCAAACAACAATGACAACTACAACCCAAAAATAGCCGGGCCTTTGGTGGGTGTCTGTAATCCCAGCTACTTGGGAGGCTGAGGCAAGAGAATCGCGTAAGGCCAGCAGGTGGAGGTTGCTGTGAGCTGTGATGCTACGGCACTCTACTCAGGGCAATAGCTTGAGGCTCGGTCTTAAAAAAAAAAAAAAAGAAAGAAAGATAATCATGTCATGATTTATAAGTTTTGGAAATTCAAGAATGCTTGTTGTTTAATTTTATTTACAAGTGTACTTCAAATGAATCATAATAATGCAAGTAAGTTCATTTTAAAATACTATCTCACATTTGCCCAGGGATACACCAAGCTGTTTGCAGAGCCCTCTCATTTGCTTTTCATAAAGACACTGAGTGTGCAGCAGATATTATTATCTCAGGTTTTCAATAGTGGAAACTAAATCTTAGTTTAAATAATCTGGTAAGGTTGCATAGCTAGCAAACTACGGAGTACATTGTTGAACCTATGCTTTTTCATATGCAGCTCAGAAGTCTTTCCTTACAGTATGTTGTTCCAGAAGCCTTTAAAATGTTGATTCATCATTTGTTTCAATAGAACATCATCAACTGTCCTATTCATCATTGTACAATAATTATGATTCATCTGCAACTCTAGTGGTCTTTTCCAAGCTTATTTGTTTAGTGTCTTATTATTTCAGTCTGAGTGAGTTACTATGGCAACAGGGACTATAGAAATACACAAGATAAGTAATGGATTATGAATCTTCACAGGTGTCCAGCTAGGATATCTTTAATGAAAAACCATTCAAAAATTGAAAGTATACTTCTCATACATATGTTAAGACCCACATGTTGAAAAAACTCATTTATAAACAGGTATGCCTATCACCAAAAGGCCAGGTGAGTTCTACTCAAGTTAGAAACACCTTTTAGAGGAGAAGTTACTTTAGGTTGCACTTAGCAGAATAATTAAATATTTTACCTTATTCCTTTTAAAGTTGCCAAGCCTAAAAGCCTCACAAATACTAAATGAGCTCTTTGCTTTGCTCACTCCTCTCAGCTCAGATCAGATGTGGCTTAACATTTGCACTATTACAAACCATGTGTTTCTTGATATACAAATTTCATGGGCAGATTTTAAAGGAACTCTGACAAATGACAATTTCCATAGATGGGGAAGTGTAGGAATGTGAGAAGTCTGGAATTCATTTTGTGTACAGAATCGTTGAAGAAGCAGGGTAAAGAAAAGACGGAAGAACATATGAGAACTCATGGGTTTGAAGACTTATCAGTAGAAGAGGCAGCTTATTGTGCAGTTCTCTGGAATACAAAAATACAACCCAAGCATCACCAATAGCTTGTCAACATAGAAACTGCTTCATGATGCAGTGAGCTCCTCCAGAGAATTCCTGGAGGGATGCTTTGAAAAGAAAACTGCTGGAATCTCTTCAAACTCAGAGTTACATAATTCTTGGACAAAAATTGTGAACATTTGGTGAGTTACCATATGTTTTACCTATTTTAGCTCATTTCATCCTCACAAGAACCTTATGAAATAGATAGTATTATTACATAAACAAGGAAACTGAGGGGCAACAAAATTGAATAATTTGTCCAAGGCTACTTTATAAGAGTATTTATTGTATTCAGAATTCAAACCCAAATAATTTGGGGCTAACAACTATGCAACAGTCCTGTTAAAACTGAGTGGTGGATTCATTCTGTGTAACACTGAAGGTCTCCAAACAGCCCTTCCCAATTCCTTGTGCTTGTGCCTATTAACAGTCTTGCCTTACCAGTGATGTTACATAGTACAAGTATATGCAGTCTAAATTTAGATACTAAAAGTTCAACTACTATCTCCGTGTGTGTGTGTTTGTGTTGGGGGAAACATTCTGAGATATTTAGGGCATTTAAAATGAGTTATCATGTGTTTGTGCTTTAGGCCTCTTTCTTTTGTCCACTCTTTTTTCTATCAACACTTCCTCCTCAGGCAATTCATTGTGTTTCATGGATTTAAATATCATTTGCATATTGACAACTTCTCAAATTTAAATCTCCATCCCTGACTTACCAATTTTAACCTCCAGATGCATCTATACACCTGCTTGCTTATCATGTATGTCCAACTTGGAATGCCTAAAGCACAATTTTTTCCAAACACTTACCTGTATGCTATGTGTGTAGGCTTTTACCAGAAATATAATTTCTCTCTCTCTTTAAATTGAGTTTTTCCTTTTACATTATACTAATACATAATGAACATGATTTTACAAGTTAATTTTTCATCTTTCCAGGGCACAAAAATTCAAATCATATTACCTGAAAGCTGTGTTAAATGCCAGTTATTTCAAATAATCTTTCCAGCAAGATGGCTGACTAGATTTACATGGTGCTTGCTGCTCCCTCACCACATGAATTGAAACAACTAATAAGGAACTATATTTGGACTAGAGACAATGAAGAAATACTCCGGAGAGCACCAAGGGAGTGGTGAAATCCCTGTGGAGCACAGAAGCCCAGGATAGCACCATAAAGAAGAGAGTGAAGCATCCTGCTTCTGGCATACTGTATTCTCCCACCAGAATTAGCTCAAAGTTAGAGGGAACTACTTCTTTTGGAGATAATGTTACTTGGGTATCCCTAACAGTTCCTATTGGTTGCCACAAACACCAAAAATCCTTGCTATAGGTGAGTCCCCTAATCCTCACAGACCCCAAAGCCAGTTTGAAGAGTAGCCAAGAGTTCAGACAGATTCTTTGATTTTGAGTAGAAGCCCAGTTTTAGCACTCCCCATCCTAGTTACTTAAGCTGCTATAGTTTGGGGCCATCTTGAAATTGGGCCCACTGAAGGAGTGTGTCTCGCCCTGAAGTGCAGTAGCAACTGACTAACTCCATCCCCAAGGCCCCACTATCATTCCACCAAGTTTGCACAGGTGCCTTTCAGACCATGACTGGCTTGCTTAGAACCTAGTCCAGACAGAAAAACCCAAATCCCAGTGTCCAAACCCATGTGGCACATTGCCACTCTAGTGGACAGGGGAACCTGCACAGTAAGGGAGCTCCTGCATAGCTGGACACCTCATGGAAATGACATGTGCCTACAGCCAGCCCAACAGTGAGTCTGAGGGAAGAAGGGTAAGTTATCAACACAGACAAATGGCTACAAGGCTGTCCAGCCCTTTTGTGCCCACATGGGCCCATTGCTGGCCAGAAAGCCAACCTGGGAATGGACACTACCTCCCTACAGAGCCCATTACATATCTTGATGATCCTCCATGCCCACACACACCTGCCCAAGAACAAGCCCATGGACCCCACCCCCAGCAAAACTGCACTACTACCATGAGTCAAGTCACTGAAGCAATTGTAGATATTGCTGATGAAGAATACAGCTGAAGAAACTATTCAGATACCACACTATTGAATCCACCCAGAACCATAGTCAATGCACCAAATCATATCAATACCCTAGAACCCAACTTTAGAAAAAAGTCTCTTCCTATGAAAGCTACTCTATCAATTTGGAATAAGCTACTATTCCACTAAATGTGCATATATCAATGTAGGGACATAAAAAACATGAAGCAAGGAAATGTGACACCCCCAAAAGAATAAGATAAGTGTCTGGTAACAGATCTTCCAAAAAGGACATTTATGAAATGCTTGGGAGGATTAATTTAACAAAAGGTTATAGCAATTATAAATATCTATCTGCCCTGAACACTGGAGCACCTAAATATATAAGACAAATAATATTAGACCTAATGGAGAGATAAACTGCATTACAATATTAGTAGAGGACTTCAACACACACTTTAAACAATGGACAGATAGGATCTAGACCAGGGGTCCTCAAACTATGGCCCGCAGGCCACATGCAGCCTGCCGAGGACATTTATCCAGCCCTCCAGGTGTTTTTGCTGCCCTGCCTGTTGTGCTTAACAGCCAACTTGTCCTGAGCCACAGTGCGCATATGTGGAATATACGCCAACTCTCCAATTCTGTTCCTTTTCTCTGTATCTCCCCACCCCTCCTTCTCTCTGTTGCTCCCCGCTGGGTGTTTTTGCTCTTCTGCTTAGCAGCCCACTAGTCCCAGCGCACAGTGTGCATGTGTGGAATGTGCCCCACACTCTCCCACAACCCTCCTACTCTCTGACCCCTCTTCTTAGTCTCTGGTGTAATCAGAGGAGTCACCAGGTTGCCTGTGCAGAGCCTGCTGCTGCCTAAGGACCGAGGTAAGAACAAGTTAAGATTTATTATCATTATTATTATTATTTTTTTTAAGTTAGGAGGTCTTTTTTTTTTATTTTGCAGTTAGTAGGGCCTTTTTTTGCAGTTAAGGGGGGCCTTTTTTCTGAAGTTAGGAGGGTTTTTTTTTGCAGATAGGGAGTGCCTTTTTTTTGAAGTTAGAAGAGCCTTTTTTTGAAGTTGGGAGAGCCTTTTTTTTAAGTTGGTTAGTTGGTTGGGGGTGGTTTATAGGGGGTTGCATCACAGTGATAATGCAAATAGTCAGTGCTCAGTGATAATGCAAATTGTCAGTACTCAGAGCTAATGCAAATGGTCAGAACTCAGAGGTAATGCCAATAGTGCTCAGTGTTAATGCAAATTGTTAGTGCCCAGTATTAATGCAAATTGCCAGCAGTCAGTGTTATTGCAAATGGTCAGTGGTCAGTGTTAATGCAAATGGTCAGTGCTCAGTGTTATCGCATGGGGGCCCCAAACTGGTAATCTGCCTAGGGCCCCATGGGAACTTAATCCGGCTCTGCAGACAGCTGAGGAGTAGGAAACCCAATTTAATTGCCAGTAAGTGCATTTATATTCTGATTGCTATTCAGTTGTGTATGATGTTGTATGTTGTGTGCTGTGTAAGCCCCAGTTCACACTGTTGCGATCTCTGAGCAGTGTGAGTTCAGCCATATGCTGAAGATTTGCATTAGATTTGGAAGAAAAAAGGCAGTTGTGCCTTCTTTTTTCCTGCAGTGGAATCTGATCTCATGGGTGAGAAGACCCATGTGATCAGATTCCTGTGCGAGTTCACAGATTGTAGTGAGGTTCTCACAGGGTAGTGTGAACTGGAAAGGTGGTGGAGGAACCGGCTCTGTAATTGTGCCTGTTCCCATACCGCACCAGTGTGAGCCTGAGGTAAAAACAGAGTTTCACCATATGCGCACTGGTGAGGCTGAAATGATGTAGACTGGCAAGGCTGCATTAATGGACACCGATCAGACTGCATTTATGAGCACTGATCAGACTGCACTGATGGGCAGTACAGTCTATATGTCTCTGTGTGGGCAAAGTTATTGCTGGTGTATTGTTTTTGGAGTGCTGTATATATGTATATATATATGTTTTACTAATAGCAATTTGGAATCCCTAGGAAACAATGATCTCAAGAAAGAGAAAAATTGACTCAGAGTGTAGAATATTCAAAGAACACTGGACTTAGGATTACTTTTTTGTGCAGTACAAGGAAAGAGCTGTGTGTTTGATATGCCAGAATACACTGTCTGTGTTCAAAGAATACGATTTGTGTCGACAGTATCAAACTCAACATAAAGATAAATATGATTGGTTGGTTGGAGAAGTGTGAAAAGATAAAATATTAAAACTGAAATATACATTGACAACTCAGCAAAATACTTTTGTGAAGCAGAAACAGCTAAATACTTCATCACTGTGAGCAAGTTTTCAAGTTGCCAAGCTAATAGCATGCACTGGCAGACCATTTGTGGAGGGAGAATTTGTTAAAGAATACCTTCTTTCTGTTGCCTAAGGGATGTGTCCAGAGAAGGCCAATTTATTTAGTACAGTGAGTCTTTCAGGACCCTCAATTACACAAAGGATTGAAGAAATAGGAGACAATTTGCGTCAGCATTTGCAAAACTCTGGAAAAAAACTTTCCTTGGCACGCAACAAAAGTAATGATGTTCGTGATTCTTCACAACTTCTAATTTTTATTCGTGGGATGAATGACTATTTCAAAGTCACAGAAGAGCTTGCTGCACTGCAAAGCATCAAAGGAACAACTACAGGAGAGGATATCTATGAAAAGTTTTGCCAAACTGTGAATAGTTTGGAGCTGGACTGGGCAAAACTAGCCAGTGTGACAACTGATGGTGCTTCTAGCATGGTGGGGTCTAAGAAAGGAGTAATTGCTCACATTAACCAAGAGATGGACAAACATAACCATTCTCATCCAATAGCCATACACTACCTCATCCACCAACAAGCGCTGTGTAGTAAATCACTGAAGTGGGACTCTGTAATGAAAACTGTAGTATCTTGTGTTAACTTCATTAGAGGTAATGCACTAAACCACAGACAATTTCAGGAATTTCTGTCTGAGTTAAATGTTGCCTGCAAAGATGTTCCATACCACACAGAAGTCTGTTGGCTGAGTCGAGGGAGAGTTTTAAAACATTTCTATGACCTACTTCCACAGATTACAGCTTTTCTGCTTTCAAAAAACAACGAAGTACCAGCGCTCAATGATGCAGAATGGAAATGGCACCTTGCCTTTCTGACAGATGTAACAGAGCTACTCAACAGTTTCAATGTGCAACTTCAAGGAAAGGGGAAGCTGTGATATGCAATCACATGTGAAAGCATTTGAAGTAAAATTAGGCCTCCTCATCAAACAAGTTTAGGAGGAAAATTTTTGCCATCTCCCCACAACTCAAAATCTGTTAGCGGAAAATCCATTGGTTGCAATCCCAAATAAAACATGTGTGGATTCACTGGAAAAGTTGCAAAAGGATTTCCAATTTAGATTTAAAGAGCTTCATCTCCATGAAGAGGACATATAGCTTTTCCATAACCCATTTTCTATTGACATCGAAAATGTGGATACGATTTACCAAATGGAACTGGCTGAACTGCAGAATTATGACTCTCTGAAAGACACATTTAATTCATGCAGCCTTCCTAATTTCTATGCATCTCTCCCCTCTGACACATATCCTAATCTCAGGAACCATGCACTCAAAATGGCAACCATCTTTGGTAGCACTTATGTTTGTGAACAGACTTTTTCCTGAATGAAACATCTGAAATCTCCAACCAGATCTAGACTAACTGATGAACACTTGCATCACTTCTTGTGACTAGCAGTGACAAATATGGAACTGGACATTGACCATCTCATTAGCCAAAAGCAGGCCCATAGTTCCTATTGAAATACTGGTAAGTTTGTTGATTTAACTTTACTTGTTCTTCATTTTAAATATTATATTTGTTCCCATTTTTTTTGTACTTCAAAATAAGATATGTGCAGTGTTCATAGGAATTTGTTCATAGTTTTTTTTTTTTTTAAAACTATAGTCTGGCCCTCCAATGGTCTAAGGGACAGTGAACTGGCCCCCTGTTTAAAAAGTTTGAGGACCCCTGATCTAGACAAAAAAAATCAACAAAGAAACATGCTTAAACTACCATTGACCAAATACATCTAACAGACATTTATAGAACATTCCATTCAATAGCTGCAGAAGATACATTCTTCTCAATTACATATGAAACATTCTCCAGGATGGATCACATGTAAGGCCACAAAACATGTCTTTAAAAATTTAATAAGATAGAGATTATAGATCATATCAAGTATGTCTTCTGACCACAATGCTATAAAGCCAGAAATCAAGAACAAGAAAAGCTTTGGAAACTTTACAAATATACAACTAAGGGGTTAGTAAAGAAACCAAAGGGAAATTAAAAGTTTCCTTGAGAGAAACAAGAATGGAATCAAATCATATCAAAATCTATGTGACACAGCAAAAGTAGTTCTAAGAGTGGAGTTTATAGCAACAAACACCTACATCATAAAAGAACAAAGCTTTCTAATAGTTTATTAACAGTAGACCAAAAGAACTGGAAATACAACAACAAACTATCCTAAAATTGGTACAAGGAAGAAAATAGTAAGTCTCAGAGAAGAAATAAATAAAGACTCAAAAACAATTTAAAATGTCAATTAAATGAAGAGTTGGTTTATAATAAAAATAAGTAAAATTGATAAATCTTTTAGCTAAACTAATTAAAAAAGTGAGATGGCTCACATAAATAAAATTAGAAATAGACAAGGACACGTTACAACTTATGCCACAGAAATACAAGGGATTATAAAAGATTTATAAAAACTATGAGGTCTGACAAGTTTTTGAACTAGCCACTGTATGCTTACATTGCCAGCACTGTACAAACAACTTGGTAAGGTTTCATAACCTTGGTATATCAGCGTCTCACAGTTGTTCTTGTGTCAACATCTGGTGGTGTCTTGCTGAGTAGTGTTCAATATTCATGTTGTGTGTTTTGCTATATTGCAAGAATGTTGGAGCTTGAATTAGAGAAACAAACATGCATTACATTTCTTATAAAACTTGGCAAAAAATGGAAGTGGACTCGGGGACATCTTAGTTCAAGTTTATGGGGATAATGCCAGGAAGAAAATGGCAGTACACAAATAGATTTTTTTTTTTTTTTTTTTTTGAGAGGAGAGAAAGTGTCACTGATGAAGAGAAGTCAGGGTGGGCAGTAATGAGCAGAGCATTGGGAAAATTCATCGAACCATGTGTCAAAATTATCAGCTGACTGTGAGAAGCATAGCAGATCAAGTAAACACCAATAGATAAATAGGTTAGGCACAGTGCCCGTTGCACAGTGGTTATGGCACCGGCCACATTCACCGAGGGTGGCAGGTTCGATCTTGGCCAAGGCCAGCTAAACAACAATGACAACTGCAACAAAAATAGCCTGGTATGGTGGGCACCTGTAGTCCCAGCTACTTGAGAGGCTGAGGCAAGAGAGTCACTTAAGCCCAAGAGTTGGAGGTTGCTGGGAGCTGTGACACCACGGTACTCTAACAAGGGCGACATAGTGAGACTCTGTCTCTAAATAAATAAATAAAAAATAAATAGGAAAATCTTAATTGAAAATCATGGCAAACAACTCATGGCTCTTGCAGCATGACAATGCACCAGCTCACATGACACTGTTAAGGAGTTTGTAGCCACTAAACAAATAATTGTATTGGAACACCCTCCCTCTTCACCCGATATGGACTCCAATGCCTTTTTTCTTTATCTGAAGATAAAGGAAATATTTAAGGAAGACATTTTGATGATTACAGCTCTCATGGCGAAAGAATGATATCAATTCTCTTAAAATACTACATAAAATTGAAGAAAGGGGACTTCCAAACTCCTTTTGCATGGGCAGCATTTTCCTGCTTCCAAGAACAAACAAGGCTACAACAACAACTTCAACTGAAAAAACTACAGGCCAGTATCTTTGATAAACACAGATATAACAATTCTCATCTAGTTACTAGCAAACGAAATGCAGTAGCCTATTAAAAAGATCATTTACCATGATCAAGTGGGATTCATCCCAGAGATACAAGAATTATTTAACATATGCAAATCAATAAATGTAATAGACCATACCAGCAGAAAGACAATAACCATATGATTTCAAAAGATGCAGAAAAAGCATTTAATAAAATTCAACATTCCTTTATGATAAAAACTCTTGACAAATTAGGTGTATTATCTCAACACACTAAATTCCATATATGACTAACCCATGGCTAGCATCATACTGAATGAGAAAAAGCTAAAAGCTTTTTTCCTAAAATCAGTAATAAGACAAGGACACCCACTTTCAGCAATTCTCTTCAACATAACACTGGAAGCCCTAGCCAGAGCAATTAAGAAACAGAAGGATATAAAGGGTATTTAAATTGGAAAGGAGGAAGTCAAATTATCCCTGTTTTCAAGCAACACAATTTTATATATAGAAAACTCTAAAGCCTCTGTGTGAGTGAGGGGGGACAATTTGAACTAATACATAGAATCAGTAAAGTTGCAGAACACAAAATCAACATAAGAAAAGCAGTAGCATTTGTATACCCTAACAATGAATTATCAAGAAAACTATTCCATTTACAATGGCTGTATAATAGGTAGATACCTAGGAATAAACTTAACTAAGGTAGTGAAACATCTGTACACTGGAAACTAAAACTTTGATGAAAGAAATTGAAAAGGACACAAGTAAATGGACAGATATCCCCTGTTCATGAATTAGAAGAATTAATTATGTTGAAATAGTCAAACTACACATAGTGATCTACAGATTTAATGCAATCTCTTATCAAAATTCCAATGTCATTTCTCATAGATAATTCCTATAGAACTGCAAAATACCCTGAATAGCCAAAGCAACCATAAAAAGAAAAAAGAGGCAAAACAGTATCTGTCTACAACATATAATACAAAATATTACACGTACTCCATACGTATGTGCAACTATTATATATCTATTTTAAAAAGTATATATATATGTGTGTGTGTGTTTTGCTTCTACAAAACTATAGAAACCAAAAGAGCATGGTACTGTCATGAAAACAGACCCATAGGCACAGGGTGACCTTTCCGAGTCGGTGGTCATGGGTCTTTGCCAGGGCCCAGCCCTTGTTCCACTGCCAAGATGCTTCAAAGCATTACTATTTTATTTATTTGATTTTTTTCTTGAGACAGAGTCTAAAGCTGTCACCCTGGGTAGAATGCTTTGGCGGCACAGCTCGCAGCAACCTCAAACACTTGGGCTTAAGCGATTCTCTTGCCTCAGCCTCCCAAGTAGCTGGGATTGCAGGCACCTGCTATAAGGCCCAGCTGTTTGTTTTTGTTGTGGTTGTTTTAGCTGGCCTGGGCTCGGTTTGAACCTGCCAGCCTCCATGTGTGTGGCCAGCACCCTACCCACTGAGCTACAGGTGCTGCCTCAAAGCATTTTAAAAAGTGTATGGGTCTCCCCCACCCTTGTAGATCTCTGTCCATTGAGGAGCCAAATAGATCAAAAGGAAACATAAATTCTCTTTACATTTCCCCAGCTCTTTTCTCTTTCAGAATTTGTTCCTTTGGCCTGCTTGGTGGCTCACCTCTGTAATCCTAGCACTCTGGGAGGCCAAGGCTGGTGGGCTGCTTGAGCTTGGGGATTTGAGACTAGCCTGAGCAACACTAAGACCCCCATCTCTACTAAAAAAAAGTAGAAAAAAACTAGCTGGGTGTGGTAGTGAGCGCCTGTAGTCCCAGCTTCTTGGGAGGCTGAGGCAAGAGGATCACTTAAGTCCAGGAGTTTGAGTTTGTTGTGAGCTGTGACATCTTGGCACTCTACCAGGGAGACAGAGTGAGACTCTGTCTCAAAAAAAAAAAAAATTGTTCCTTTAAGCCTGAAGTGATTTCCTGAGTGTCTCTGATAATTGAACAATCAGGTCTAAGGTTTGGAAACACCTGGAAAAATGTCCATCTGCAACCTTGCCTGAGGAAAACTGCACAGAATTTGCATTCACAATACCTTGTGAATTTGGTTGCAATTACCTTCCCCCTGCCCCCCCACCCCCTTAAATTCAGCTACCCACTGGATCTCAGGGCTAGTATTCTTTCTTTCTTTGAGATGGCAGGTAGTTCTGTTACTCTTCCTCCTTCCCATCTTCTCTTCTGTCACTCCCTGCTCTCTGCTCTCTTTCTTAAGTCTTCCTCCCACTGTCTTCACTTTCTCTAACATAGAGTAAACTTATACTTTCATTTTCTTAAAAAAATTGTATAGCTCCCCATGAAACTTTACTAAGATTACCAGGAAATCTGGATCAGAATAGGCTTAATAAGCCTCTTTGTTTAAAAAAAATCAGGAGTGCTGATAAAAGAAGTAAAGCTTTGAAAGCTTCACACCTGTTCATGGCCATCACTAACCAGCCTCACTTTGAGTACACAAGTACATCTTCCATCAGTCTGTAGATCAATGTAATGAATAGATAATAGATGTCACGTGGGAACATGGAACACCCTTCATACTTGTATAAGTGCCACATACTTTGTGGCATGAATAAATGTGTCTGTGAGATGCACCACATCCAGGACTGCTGTGGCGTATCCCATCTCAACTCCCTCCCATGTGCCAGGCATGCTCTGAGTAGATCATTTGTAATGCAGCAAATGAAATCAGAATTTTACTGAGCCATTCATCATTAGAACCCCAAGGAACCTAAGGGTAAATATCTAAGTTTTCATCAGAGTTGGGCATCAGGATCTAGACACTCAGGCTCTCCTGCTCCATAAATGTTTGTTAAGCATGGAAAGAAAAACAGACAAACAGCAACAAAAAGACACATAGAACACAGATGAACGGAACAGAATAGAGAGACCTGAAATAAATTCACACACCTACAACCAACTGAATTTTGACAAATATACCAAGATCATATACTCAGGAAGACAATCTCTTCAATAAATGATTCTGGGAAAATTGGATATCCATATGCAAAACAATTAGACTAGATTCCCAATTCTCACTATATATAAAAATAAACTAAAAATGGATTAAAGACTTAAATGTGAAACCTGAAACTATTGAAAAAAACATAGGGGAAATACTTCATAATACCTAGCTAGTCAAGGATATTTTAAATAAGTCCTTAAAAGCACAAGCAACCAAAACAAAAATAGAAATGGGATAATATGAAACTAAAACTCTTGCACAGTGAAGGAACTTATTAACAAGAGTGAAGGCACAACTTATAGAATGGGAGAAAACATTTACAAATTAACTATACATTGGCAATATGCAGAATATACAAGGAACTTAGAAAAAAAAAAAACCTGATTAAAAAATGTGCACAAGGCCAGGCGTGGTGGCTCACAACTATAATCCTAACACTCTGGAAGGCCGAGGTAGGTGTTCATGAGTTCAAGATCAGCCTGAGACTTCATCTCTAAAAGTACCTGAGCATTGTGGTGGGCACCTATAGTCCCAGCTATTCAGGAGGCTGAGGCAAGAGAATTGCTTGAGCCCAAGAGTTTGAGGTTGTTGTGAGCTGTGATGCCATAGCACTGTACCAAGGGCGACAGTGAGACTCTGTCTCAGAAAAAATAAAAAATATTAAGTGAACAAATACTACAAAATTTTACTTATATGGAATCTTAAAGAATAATGTTGATATCATAGAAACAGACTTGGAAGGGTTGGTAGATGAGTAATAATGAGGAGAGGGTGGTCGACAGGTAGAAAGTTAGATAGGGGCATTAAATTCTATTGTTCAGTAGGGTGGTTACTGTTAACAGTAAAACGATGCAAATTAGAAAATAGAAGATTTCTTTTCTGAATGTTCTCACCACAAAGAAATGATAAATACATGAGGTGATGGACACACTAACTACTTTGATTGGATCATTATACATATTATGTGTTAAAACATCAAATTATACCTCATAAACATGTATAAGTTCAGTGTCAATTAAAAAATGAATAATAAATTTAAAAATTCTCCTCCCACCCTTGAAACTGAATGTACACTCTAGAAAAGACAATGTTTTAGAATTACACTGAAAAATAAGATATAATCAGCTATCATCCTAGACCCCTTTGTTCTCATTTTATAATAAAGTCATTTTCTTTTAGGGCAAAAATAAGTTATACCTTAAAAGCTTGGAAATATGATAATTTAGTTGAAAAACACATTCTTTGGAATCAGACAAATCTGGGTGTAAACTGTCATCCATTACCTATATAACTCTAGATGAGTTGTATAACCACTGAGAATTATTTCCTGATTTGTGAATTGGATATGATGTTATAGGATTTTATTTGAATGAAACAAAATATTCTGCGTCTAGTGAAATCGCATAGCAGGCTTGAAATACCTGTCCACTTGCCCTCTCAACACCACCCCAAAATATTCTTCAGTTAGATAGCATGAGTGAGGGTGTTGAATATGAGAGTACAGAGTTGATACAAACTCTTGGACATTCTGGTTCAGTGAGTTGTGTGCCCTTATACTCGTAGTTTTTTGTTCTTTTAGACATTTAGGTTTATTGTATAAAAGAACAAAGTAACCCTGCTGCTTTGAATTCATATTTTGTGACTTATTTTGACTGGTATTAAGTTAGTAAGTCTTTGCTCTTCTTTAAATTTGATTTTTAAAGGGTTTGTTGCATTTTGTCCCCTTATTTTTATCAGGACTCAAAAGTGAAATCATTTCTGGAGGAGACATTGTCAATTTTATATTTAAGCCATTACGAAAATAGGATATACTGGACAGATATTACTTCATAGGTAAATTTTGACGTTTAAAATACTACATTTTCAGTCTCCATCTGAATTGTTTATACCAGAATATTCAGAATATGATGAGTGGCTCAAAATTAATCTGGATTCTCTCCTACCCCTTGACAATAATAAACTGATAAGTTTAGAAATGTAATAATGAGGAACCCACACTAAAAAAGAAACAAAGTTTCTAACTTCAGTTTTGTGTGGATTTTCAGAAAGAGGCAAAAAGGATTTGCAGGTTTGGCTTTAGCTCAAGTTACATTTAACATATTGGTATGAGAACAAATGTGACAATTAAAAACAACCAAATGGTTACCTAGTTTAGAGAGCAGAGAGGGAAAAAAATAGAAAGTAACACCTTCTGTGGAAGAAAAAGAACAAATGGCAATGCTAGATATGGAATTACATCAATGTAGTTCTTTTTCCAATATAAAATGCCTTGGAAACTTGCAACAAATAATACAAACTCGACAGAATATGTTGTTCAATTTTCTTTCTATACCATGTAAAAAGACTATTAGGCAATTCAGGTACCTTGGCTTTTCCTTCTCTGTCCCCCAGCCATTCAGCTTGCAATTGTCACTTTCCCATTTCCACCATTCCCTTCTGCCCCAGTACTTACCCTTTCTTTGGACAGATATAAATTGTACTCATGACGCAACATTTTGCTCTGAATGTACCATAAAATAGCAAATTGAGCCTAGTCTTGATCTGGTGTTTCACAAAATGTGGCCTAAAAAATATCTGCAGCAAAATCATCTGGGGCATTTTTAAATTCTTAAGTTCTGTCCTAGATCTAGTACATCAGAATCTTTGAGGATGGAGCCTGATAATGTACAGATTAAACACATTGGTTTTTGTTTTTGTTTTTTTGAGACAGAGCCTCACTTTTTCGCCCTGGGTAGGGTGCCACAGTGTCGTAGCTCACAGCATCCTCAAACTCTTGGGCTCAAGTGGTCCTCTTGCCTCAGCCTCCCAGGTAACTGTGACTACTGGCGCCTGCCACAATACCCAGCTATTTTTAGAGATGGGGTCTTGCTCTTGCTCAGACTGGTCTCTAACTCCGGAGCTAAAGCAATCCACCCACTGCAGCTTCCCAGAGTGCTAGGATTACAGGCATGGGCCACTGCTCCTGGCCTTAAATACTTGCTTAGTGATTACACTCATTTGGAGAACCACATCACCCAACGATTATTTATTCAAATTAACATGGTTCAAATTGCTAACATTTCTTTCTCCCAAACGCCCTGTTTTCAGCACAAGAGGGACAGATTAGCAGAGCGGAAAGCTCTGGGGTAGATGGTAGAAGGCAAGAGAACAACTTCCGTTTCTAATACTCCCTGAGTAACTGACCTGGCTTTCAGCCTTTTCATCTATAAGACAGGGTTAAACCACCTGTCCAAGCCATCTCAGAGGGCTGAGTAGAAAACAAAATGTAATGAGAATTGCTTTGAAAACTATAAATTTCATAACAAAATCCCAAAACTACAGATGTTGTCATGGATGTGGAGAAAAGGGAACACTTCTGTTCTGTTGGTAAGAATGCAAGCTAATATGTTCCTTTTGGAAAGGAGTTTAGAGAACACTCAGGGTTCTAAAAGTAGACCTGCTGTTTGACCCTGCAATTTATCTACTAGGTGTATATCCAAAAGACCAAAAATCACTATGTAACAAAGATATTTGCACCAGAAAGAATTTAATAAAACTGGAATCATAATACAAAAAAAAAAAAAAAAAGAAACTCAATTCATAATTGCCAAGTCATGGAAGAACCCTAAGTGCCCATCGACTCATGAGTAGATTGATAAATTGTGGTATATGTATACTGTGGAATACAATATACCCTTACAAAAGATGGAGATTTTACCTCTGTTTAAATGGATGGAGCTTGAACATATTCTTCTTAGTAAAATATTTTTAAAAATGGGGAAAAAAGTGTCCAATGAATTCTGTCCTTTTATGAAACCAATTTATAATTACTCACACTTTCATATGAAAGGTAAATCACATCTATAGCCCAGGATGTAAGAGGGAAGAGGAGGGGGATGGGAGGGGACAGAGGAGGTTTGATGGAGGGAGGGCAAATGGTGGGACCACACCTATGGAGCATATTGCAAAGGTACATGTCATATCTACTGAGTATAGAATATAAATGTCTTAACTCAATAATTAAGTATATGAGGTGAAACCCTATATTAACTAATTTGATCTAAGCTTTCCAAATTGTATATAAGAACAGCACATTTTACCCCATAAATGCATTAATGTATACGTGATTCTGAATATGAGTTAATAAAGAAGAAAAAACCTATAAATTTCTACACAAGTTTGAAATTAATCATATTATTTTAATTATACCTAATATCATTTTTTTGAAGACTGCCCCAAAGAGAATAAAGAGAGAATTTAGTAAAAGAAGGAAGAATGTGTTTGTTAGATGAGAGATTAAACCTGTGTAAGTCATTATTAACATGGAGTTTTTCCAGATGAATTCTATATAGTTCCATTACATCTACTCACTGATTCATTCATGCTAAATGTGTCACATGTCATAATAGCTGCTAGAGACACAGTAAGGAAAATGATATTATTCTCTTCCTGGATCACAACTATATGTTGGGAGATAGACACATGATTCATTACAAAACGATGTGACTAGTAATACCCACAATACTAGGAAGCAAATAGGCAGGAAGGCTAGGATGAATTTTTGGGTGTTTTCATTGAGGCAGAGACATTTGAGTTGTGCCCTGAAGGATGTGTACAAGTTGATTGGCCCTTTAAGGGAGGAAAAGGGAAAATATCAGAAAAGATCTCTAGGTCTGAAAGTGCAGAGTGGGTTTAGGGAGTCTGTGGAAAAATCTGGGTGAGTGAAGCTTAGGGAATTTTGTGATTACAGGTAATTTTATGACTTGTTCTTATGCTAATTAACTTTGATTTCCCCTTGTTTCTTCATTTGTTAAATGGAGACAATAAGAATGACTTACAGGGGGAGGAGACAAGATAGCCGACTGAAGCCAGCTTTCCACAGAGGCTCCCGTTCAGAAGGAGAGTTAAAGGACAAAAATACAGCAAGTAACCTGGTGGATTTGAGCTGCACTAAGAGAGAAGGTTGTAGAATGCACGTCAACCCCACTGAGGTGAGCTACGACCACAAGGATACAAACAAAAGGTACAAAATCCATCACCAAGCGGACGGGAGTCCCCCCCCCATGAGAACGGCTCAGAGTGCCCCACAAACAACCGGGCATAGTTCAAAGGTCCTCCCGCTACACTCCACAGGAGAGACCCTCTAAAAACTGGACCTACCTCGCCTACTGGGGTGCCACGGTGTCCTCCTGCCAGGCATAAAACTGTATAAACTGTGTATGGTCTCTACCTGGAATTCTGAGCTCCCAGTGCTCTCCTTTGCTCACACTGGGGTCTGGAGGCCAGTCCCGGTCACGGCGGAGAGGGGACTGCACCAGAGCGGCAGTTCCCTGAGGCACAGTGCAACAGCCGTCTTTTGGTGATAATACGGCCAGGCATAAAACTGTGTAAAGCTGTGTGTGTTCTCTGCCCACAACCCCAGGCTTCCAGCACTCCCCACGTTCCCCTCTGCTCTCGCTCCAAGGTCTGGAGGCCTGTCCCCCAGGGGTACAGACTCTTGGGCGATTGCTTGAGGAGTGTAGACAGTGCTGGGCTGCAGCCTGTCGGTGCAAACTCTGGGGTACAGAGCAGAGAGAGGACGATTGGCCGGAGGGGAGCTACAATGGAGCAACGGTTGTCTGAGCCATAAGGCAGCAGCCCTCTTTTGTTAGCAATATGGCTCACTACAGAATATTCTGAAGCCACACCCCCTGTCTCCCTGGGCAACCAGAGACTCTGAGTTTGCCTGAGGCAACATAAACTTGCAAACCAGGGAAACTCCCAGGGTGGGGCTGACCCAGAGGTCCGCTTTACTAAACCTAAGATGCACCTGGCCCTCAGGGGATCATCAGCCTATAGACAATACAAGAGCAAAGACAAGCTGATTTGGAACTCAATTCAGCTTCTCTTCTTCAGGGGAACCGCAGAGTTGTTCTGTTCTGTTCTGTCAGTAACATTAATCAGGGGTGAGACTGGACCTGAGTGAAAACCCCTCAACCTTCATCTAGTGCCCGAGGTTGTCAGGCCTCACCTCCTCCTGCTGGAGAGAGGCAGAGTGCAGTGGCCTGGCAGACTTCCTTGTGATTCAGGCAGGTACAAACTCCTGGAGTACCGATTCACTACAGGCAACTGGGTCAGCCAACTGCAGGGCTATCAGTGACTGGGTGTGAAGTGGTGCAAGGTGGGGAAGGAGGCAGCAACCTTCCCAGACTGATTTATAGGCTGGGTGGTTTCTCCCTACTCCACGCAGCACTGGAGCAAGCCACACCAGAGTAGTCACCAGACCCCTGTGATCCAGTTCCCAGAGACCTTTTAAACTCTCTCACCCGAGACAGGCACAGACTGAGACAATTGATTTGGACATTTTTGAACTGAACCAATCACCTGAGGACAAATCAGGTGGTGCCCTAGGTGCACGGTGGTAGGAAGGTTTGATTTTTCTTTTCCAATTGTTTGCCGGTGGGGGGTGGGGTGACTTAATTGCTGATATTTCTCCACAGCTGAGACTTCAAACCAAAGTATCTGTTTCACTAGGGTGGAACAGAAACCAGCTGAAAACAAGGCAGAACCATTTAGCCCCACCACACCAGACAGGGCCCCACTTTCTCAGGCCCTCGACAAAGTGCCAGGGGAAAAAATCAGAGGGAGTAAAACAACCATGGGGCAGAATTAGCAGAAAAACTCTGGTAACATGAATAACCAGAATAGATCAACCCCCCCAAGGAAAGATATGGCAGATGCAATTGAAGATCCCATTCATAAACAACTGGCTGAGATGTCAGAAATCGAATTCAGAATTTGGATTGCAGACAAGATTAACAAAGTGGAATTAGGAATTCGAGGAGAAATTCAAAAGTTGTCTCAAGAATTTAATGAATTTAAAGACAAAACCACCAAAGACGTAGACACGCTGAAGCAAGAATTTGCAGCCCTCAAAGATATGAAAAATAGAGTAGAATCCCTCAGTAACAAAATGGAGCAAGCAGAGGAAAGGATTTCTGACATCGAAGATAAAGCCTTTGAACGCTCCCAAACTCTCAAAGAGGAAGAGAAATGGAGAGCAAAAACGGATCACTCACTCAGAGAGCTCTGGGATAATTCGAAGAAGGCGAATATCTGAATCATAGGAGTTCCAGATACAGATGAAGTGGCCTCGCTGGGCACAGAGGCCCTTCTGCATGAAATTATGAAAGAGAATTTTCCAGCCTCCCCAAACGAGGGAAAGACCCAACAAGGAAAGAAAATTATAGACCGATGTCACTAATGAATATAGATGCAAAAATATTCAACAAGATCCTAACAAACAGAATCCAGCAACAGATCAAACAAATTATACATCATGACCAAGTCGGTTTTATCCCAGGATCTCAAGGCTGGTTCAATATACGTAAATCTATAAATGTAATCCAGCACATAAACAAATTAAAAAACAAAGACCATATGATTCTCTCAATCGATGCAGAAAAAGCTTTTGATAATATCCAGCATCCTTCATGATCAGAACACTTAAGAAAATCGGTATAGAAGAGACATTTCTTAAACTGCTAGAGACCATCTACAGCAAACCCACAGCCAATATCATATTGAATGGAGTTAAATTGGAATAATTTCCACTCAGATCAGGAAGCAGACAAGGCTGCACATTGTCTCCATTGCTTTTTAACATTGTAATGGAAGTTTTAGCCATCTCAATTAGGTAAGAAAAGGCGATCAAGGGTATCCATATAGGGTCAGAAGAGATCAAACTTCCACTCTTCGCTGATGATATGATAGTATATCTGGAAAACACTAGGGACTCTACTACAAAACTCTTAGAAGTGATCAAAGAATACAGCAGCGTCTCAGGTTACAAAATCAACATTCATAAATCGGTAGCCTTTATATATACCAACAACAGTCAAGTTGAAAAAACAGTTAACGACTCTATCCCATTCACAGTAGTGCCAAAGAAGATGAAATATTTGGGAATTTATCTAACAAAGGACGTGAAAGATCTCTATAAAGAGAACTATGAAAGTCTAAGAAAAGAAATAGCTGAAATATTAACAAATGGAAAAACATACCATGCTCATGGCTGGGAAGAATCAACATAGTTAAAATGTCTATACTACCCAAAGCAATATATAATTTCAATGCAATCCCTATTAAAGCTCCACTGTCATACTTTAAAGATCTGGAAAAAACAATACTTCATTTTATATGGAATCAGAAAAAACCTCGAATAGACAAGACATTACTCAGAAATAAAAACAAAGCAGGAGGAATTACGCTACCAGACCTCAGACTATACTACAAATCAATAGTGATCAAAACAGCATGGTATTGGCACAAAAACCGAGAAGTAGATGTCTGGAACAGAATAGAGAACCAAGAGATAAATCCAGCTACTTAATGTTATTTAATCTTTGACAAGCCAATTAAAAACATTCAGTGGGGAAAAGATTCCCTATTTAACAAATGGTGCTGGGTGAACTGGCTGGCAACCTGTAAAAGACTGAAAGTGGACCCACACCTTTCACCATTAACTAAGATAGACTCTCACTAGATCAAAGATTTAAACTTAAGACATGAAAGTATAAAAATACTAGAGGAGAGTGCAGGGAAAATCCTTGAAGAAATCGGGATGGGCGAGTATTTTATGAGGAGGACCCCCCGGGCAATTGAAGCAGCTTCAAAAATACACTACTGGGACTTGATCAAACTAAAAAACTTCTGCACAGCCAAGAACACAGTAAGTAAAGCAAGCAAACAGCCCTCAGAATGGGAGAAGATATTTGCAGGTTATGTCTCCGACAAAGGTTTAATAACCAGAATCCACAGAGAACTCAAACGCATTAGCAAGAATAGAACAAGGGATCCCATCACAGGCTGGGCAAGGGATTTGAAGAGAAACTTCTCTGAAGAAGACAGGCGCGTGGCCTTCAGACATATGAAAAAATGCTCATCATCTTTAATCATCAGAGAAATGCAAATCAAAACTACTTTGAGATACCATCTAACTCCAGTGAGACTAGCCTATATCACAAAATCCCAAGACCAGAGATGTTGGCACGGATGTGGAGAAAAGGGAACACTTTTGCACTGCTGGTGGGAATGCAAATTAATACATTCCTTTTGGAAAGAGATATGGAGAACACTTAGAGATCTAAAAATAGATGTGCCATTCAATCCTGTAATTCCTCTACTGGGCATATACCCAGAAGACCAAAAATCACGTCATAAGAAAGATATTTGTACCAGAATGTTCATTGCAGCCCAATTCATAATTGCTAAGTTATGGAAGAAGCCCAGGTGCCCATCAAGCCATGAATGGATTAATAAATTGTGGTATATGTACACCATGGAATATTATGTAGCCTTAAAGAAAGATGGAGACTTTACCTCTTTCATGTTTACGTGGATGGAGCTGGAACATATTCTTCTTAGTAAAGTATCTCAAGAATGGAAGAGAAAGTACCCAATGTACTCAGCCCTACTATGAGACTAATTTAGGGTTTTCGCATGAAAGTCATAACCCAGTAACAACCTAAGAATAGGGGGAAGGGGGAAAGGGAGGGGAGGGAGGGGGGAGGTGGGTAGAGGGAAGGGGATTGGTGGGATTACACCAGCGGTGCATCTTACAAGGGTATATGTGAAACTTGCTAAATGGTCTGTGAAGCTAGTGAATGATGCCCCATGATCATATCCATGTACACAGCTATGATTTAATAAAAAAAAAAATGACGTACAGAATTGTTTTGAGAAACAAGTATCAAACAGTAGTAGACATGCAAAAATTATTACTAGTAGTAGTGATATGTACTCAATATTCTAATAATGGTTGGGATTTCATCTAAATAGGGTAAAGGAAGAAAGAATAGGTGAAAATTCACTGGTTCTCAATCCCTGCACACATTGACTAGAAACAAACAATATGTATTCAGGAGTATACATGTGTTATGGTTTCCAGAATGGAGATAAATTTAATTATTGAAGACCAGATGATTTAAAGTAAAAATATAAGAAACACTGAGCCCTAGAATCTGCCCAAAGTCTTGGTATTATTAAACTGCCAGCCTACCAGTAGCTGATACTCTGACTTGACATCTACACATATATTGGTAAGAGTCTCTATATGCCTTTATTCTTTAATCTATTTGACAGGCTTATTGAATTCCTATTACATTCTAGGCATGAGACAGGCACTTGGGTACAATAGTGAATAAAATCGTATTTGTGTCTGCCATCATAGTCTTTTTATCAAATTCATGCACATCATTAATACATACTTGTTTCAATGACATTTTAGTTTGAGAATTAATATATGATAGTGCTTTGGAGCACTAACTTTGGCAGCAGAGATGTATTTGATTGAATTCCATCTTTACCAATTTGTAGTTCTGTGTCTTTGGGCAAGTATCACTTCTAAGTAGAAATTTCTGCGTTTGAAAAGTAGATCTCATGGGCTTTTTGTGAAGATGAAATGAGGCAGTTCTGTGAGGCACTTAGTATATTAGTATGTATATAGTAAGTATTGCATAAATATTAGTTTTTGATTTTGAATATAATGTCTTCTATAAAGACCCCTCACAGACAATCTTTTTGGAGCAGTAGAGTAAGCTAGAAAACTTGAATAATTCTGTTGTGGCAAAACAACTGAAAATGTTGGCTAAGATTTAATTAATTATTTCTATTTGCATAGCTTTGCTGGCAAGAAAGGAAGAAAAACACTTAAAGGCCAAGACTGAAGGTAAAGCCAAAACCTAGAAAGGGAGGTAATTACAAAAAGTAGCTTTTACTCTGGAAGCATCTGTAAGCCCTGAATGATCTTGAGCATCAATATTTAAGATCATGGCTTGGCGTCCTTAGAACAGTGTTTCTGGTGCCAGCTATATACACCAAGCCTGGTGACAGCCTCATTCGAACCTGGCCTGGGCCAGCTTAACAACAATGACAACAACAACAGCAAAATAACTGGTGATTGGGGTGGGCGCCTGTAGTCCCAGCTACTTGGGAGGCTGAGGCAAGAGAATCGCTTAAGCTCAAGAGTTTGAATTTGCTGTGAGCTATGATGCCACAGAACTCTACAGAGGGTGACATAATGAGACTCTGTCTCAAAAAAATAAAAAAATAGAAAATAATATTTAAGATAATTTTATCCAGAGGCCTGGAGACAAAGCCTAATACTTATTCAAAGACGGGAAATTTGTGTGAGAACTCGGTAAAAATCTTCAAGACCTTCATTGTAAGGATGAGCAAAAAGGAAAAAAAAGTCCACCACACAAAAAATGATAGATGGAAAGGAATCTTTTGTTCTTAATCTCAGCATGGGGTTGAGTAGAAGAAAAGGTCCTCCTTTGAGTTTTTGTTTGTTTGTTTTGAGACAGAGGCTCAAGCTGTCTCCCTGGGTAGGGTGCCTTGGCATCACAGCTCACAGCAACCTCCAACTCCTGGGCTTAAGTGATTCTCTTGCCTTAACCTCCCAAGTAGCTGGGACTATAGGTGCCTGTCACAACGCTTAACTATTTTTTTGGTTGTAGTTGTTATTGTTGTTTGGTTGGCCCTGGCTGGATTTGAACCTGCCAGCTCTTGTGTATGTGGCTGGCACCTTACCTACTTGAGCTACATGTGCTGAGCTCCTCCTTTGAACTTTTAAAAAGATAAACCTCCCAGGCACCATCTGTAGCTCATTGGGTAGGGCCCCATATACCAAGGGTGGCAGGTTCGAATCCAGCCCTAGCCAAAATTGCAAAACAACAACAACAACAAAAGATAGACCTCTCACAAAATTGGGGTGTGAGTTCATACTGTAACTATGTGGGCTAAAATGCTCCTGGTAAGAATTTATTTTGTAATAGTTCCAGTTTGGATTTACCCTGCATGCTTAGCAAAGTCAAACTCAAATCTCCTTTGGAAGAATACATCTTTAACCCAGGCCTCGAAGATTTTCCACAGGTAAAATTTCAAGGAGCATGTACTTATAGTCAAAAAAACAAACAACATACAAGAATACAGCTTGGGTTTCCAAAATTCATGTTTTAAAGTCCTAACCCACAGCACCTCAGAATGTGACCTTATTTGGAAATGGAGTCATTGCAGCTGTAATTAGCTATGATGAGTGTCCTTATAAAAAGAACTCCATATAACAAGAAAGAAACACTACAAAAGGAAGACACAAGGAGACACTATAAGGAAAGCCAAAGATCGGGCGGCGCCTATGGCTCAGTCGGTAAGGCGCCGGCCCCATATACCAAGGGTGGCGGGTTCAAACCCGGCCCCAGCCAAACTGCAACCAAAAAACAAAAATAGCCTGGCGTTGTGGCGGGCGCCTGTAGTCCCAGCTACTCGGGAGGCTGAGGCAAGAGAATCGCTTAAGCCCACGAGTTGGAGGTTGCTGTGAGCTGTGTGAGGCCACGGCACTCTACCAAGGGCCATAAAGTGAGACTCTGTCTCTACAAAAAAAAAAAAAAAAGGAAAGCCAAAGATCACCAGCAAACCACTAAGAGCTAGGACTCTCCTTCATAGTCCTCAGAAAGGACAAACTTTGCTCACACCTTGATCAGATTTCTAACCTCCACATCTGTGAGAGAATAAATTTCTCTTTTGTGAATTACCCTATTCCATTGCAGCAGCCCTAGCAAACCAATACAGACACAAAGAACATTTTAGGGCAAAATGTCTCCCTTATTCCTGATATTTTCTAGTAGGGAAAGAGATCTTTGCTCATGTTACACTCTTGGCATAATTTTGCCTGTTTCACTTACTCTGAACTGGGCAGTAGGTTTAATGGAGTAAGTTATCTGATTGGAATATTTGAGGAAAATACTTAGGCATGCTTTACTCAGCAACACTCTTCTTCCATGTGAGAGTGTCTTGCTCACAGGAAGCAGGTGGTTTGCTCTGCTCCTCCAAGGGCAAGTCCTGACACATAAGGAAGCTACTTTTGGTTTAGCATGTCCTGAGTCTGAGTGAGTAATTTTGCTTAATTCTGAGAGCCGGGATTAACTTCTCTAGGTTAATAGACCTAAATTCATGTCTATCAGTAATAAAGATGATGTTTGGTCTTCTTTGGTCACTCATTTACTTTTTTTATCAATCTGTTCAGGACCTCAGTATGGAAAAGATAGGAATATTTTTGAGGACCTCTCACAAGCCAGGATCGACAGCAAAAAACAATAGGCAAAAGAACAAAACCTGTGATCTATTATATTTTGGGAGAAGGACATGAAATTGAGATCCTGATGAAGAAAAGAGACCATCAAAATAGACATTTCCAGAAAAACAAAATGTGAAGCACTTTACTAGCCACAGACCTCCCCTCCAAAGGAAATTCTAAAGTATATATTTTAGAAGAAAACAAAATTATCTCAGGTGGAGGTCTCAGTAGAAATGATGAGTCAAGAAATAGGTACAATTATGCATATATCTAAGCAAATGTTGATTGCATAAGTTAATAATAATGCCCACCTGGCAGGGTTAACTGAGTCAAAGTAGATTTGAAATCTGGAAATATAGCATGTCATTTTTCAGAGGATAATAGCAGTTAAGTGTTTTGAAGC
This sequence comes from Nycticebus coucang, assembly GCF_027406575.1. Lineage (NCBI taxonomy): Eukaryota > Metazoa > Chordata > Mammalia > Primates > Lorisidae > Nycticebus > Nycticebus coucang. Next base: position 106,737,773 of record NC_069804.1, read on the forward strand.
CATGGCATTGTTTGAAACAGTATACAAAAGTTGACTAGTCTTTAGTTTTTCTCAAGTATACATACATGTTAACATTTTGGGAAAATGTGAAATAAGACCCCAAAGCCCTAATAAATACAAAGTAAAGTGATAAAGAAGGGTGACAAAAGCACCAGTACAAAAAGTAGGATAAATAGAAACCAGTACTTAAGATGGAAGTTATAAATCCTAATTATACCTGTGATTACTATATGTTTAAGTGAATTAAAAGATCCCGTTAAAAGACAATGATTTTCAGACCACATAAAAAATAAAATGCAGCCATAGGTTATTTAACAAGACATATGAGAAACACAATGGCATCAGAAGGCCAAAATTAATAAATGAATAATGATACAGTAGGCAAATACTAACAAATGAAAGCCAGTATATCCATGATGGCCAAAACATCAATAAGTATGTAGGTATTTGAATGCATAATTAAAAATTTTGATCAAATGGACTCAGCAATTATAATATTATTTTCAACTATACAAAATTTGACTATGTACTAAGCCATAAAGCAAGTCCTAAATTTCACAGAACAAGTATCATGTAGATCATATTGTTTCATCATAATTCATTAAAAGCCCAAATAAATGGATATGGCTGGAAAGGCTTAATATCATACATATGTCAATTCTTCCTAAATCTAACTTTAGAGTTGATGTAATTCTAATCAAACTTATAAAGGGGTGTGTGGCTCCGCACCTGTGGTTTATGTGGCTAACATACCAGCCACATACACTTGAGCTGGTGGGTTCGAATCCAGCCTGGGCTTATGAAATAACAATGATGGCTGCAACCAAAAAAAAAAAAAAAAAACAAAACAATATCTGGGCATTCTTGCGGGCGCCTGTAGTCCCAGCTAATTGGGAGGCTGAGGCAGGACAATCGCTTGAGCCCAGGAGTTGGAGGTTGCTGTGAGCTGCGATGCCAAGGTACTGTACCCAGGGCAACAGCTTGAGGCTCTGTCTCAAAAAAAAATAAATTAAAAAAAGGGGTGTGTGTTTGTATGTGTCTGTGCATGTGTACATAATTTGAGGATTTGATTTTATCATTCATATAGAAGAACAAAGGACAGCTATAGCCAAAGACAAAGAACAAGAGGTTGAGGAGGTCTTGCACTGACAGATACAAAGATCATAATAAAGCAAGGATTAAGAAGATAGTGTAGCATTTATTTAGGGATAGACAAATAGTCTTATGAAATAGTAAAAATCTCTGGGAATGGACCATCAAATATATGGAAATGACTTATGATAGATCTGGTATTGGAGTTCAATGGGTAAAGTATTAAATGTCCGACATTATGCTTGGATAATTGATTATATATATAGAAAAACATAAACTATATTATACACAAAATCAATTTCAGAGTGATTAAGGGCAAATATGAAAAGCAAAAGTTAAAAACTTATATGACAACTAAAAGGATTATCTTCATGATTTGTGTATATGAAAGGATTTCTTAAATAAGACACCCAACAATGCAACTAACAAAGAAAACTGATTTCACTATATAAAAATTAAGATTCCATAATAAAGTGAAATGGAAAGTCACAAATTGGAAGAAGATACAACAATAAGAAATGGATAAACAATATAATAAAAGAGCAAACCAATCAAATAATAATTTTATAGAAGAGGAATGCAAAACATCAATACATACATGAAACATGCAAGAGCAACCTAATTAGTAATTGAGACAGGCAAACTAAATGTGATACCACTTTAAACGTATCAAATTCATTATAAAAGTGAAAGAGCTGATATGGAACATTGGCAAGGATGTGAAGCAATTAGAGCTTTTATGTACTGTTTATAGAAGTAAAATTTTAAGAACTAATTTGGCATTGTTTTGTAAATATAAAAATATACATATTCTAGGACCAAGTAATTCCACCTCTATAAATACTTTACAGAAATGCCTTATACCCATTCACAGAAAGGCAGGTTTGTCAATGTTTGGAGTAGTCAAACAATAAGAAAAATAAATAGGAAACAACTGTATGTCCCCAATTGGAGAAGAGATGGAAAAAATACAGCTTAGCATATAATGGCATGGAATAGTATATAGCTTTATAAAGAATGAACCACAGCTATAGGCAACAACATGGAAAAATCACATTATTATAAATTGAGTAAAAATCAAAACAAAACAAATACAAATCTCAGAGAATTAACTAAAGCATGATTCCACTTATTTTAAGTTAAAAAATACAAAATTAAACAGCTTGTCAATTGTCAATACAATCATTTGCTAAAAATAATGCATTGGAGGGCAGTGCCTGTGGGTCAAAGGAGTAGGGCACCAGCCCCATATGCCAGAGGTGGCAGGTTCAAACCCAGCCCTGGACAAAAAAACTGCAAAAAAAAAAAAAAAATGCATTGGAATGATAAAGAAAAATCAGGGTAGTAGTTGCATAGGGAGAAGAATGGGATTGGGGGCCGTGTGGAGAGGCACAGTAGAGAGCTTTAATATTCGGTCAATGTTAATTTTGTAAGGTAGACAGTAAGCAGGGATTAGATTAATTGTTATATGTGTGTTTGTGTGCGTACGCGTATGTGTGTTTGTACATGTGTTTGTTTTTAATTAATAAATTTTATTATTTAAAGAAGTGTTAGATTCACAGCTAAATTAAGTCAGAAGTACAGAAGGTTCCTGTATTTTTTTTAGAAGGTTTCTGTATACTCTCTATCCTCAAATATGTACAACTTCTCCTGTTGACATCCCCCACTACAGTGGTTACCTTATTACATTAATGATCCTACATTGACATGTCATTATCACCCAAAGTCTAGAGTTTGCATTAGAATTGAGTCTTGATGTTGTACATTTGGATTTGGATAAATGTATAATGACATGCATCCACCATCGTAGGATCATACAGAATGGTTCCCTGCTCCAAAAATCCTCTATTCCCCACTTCTTCATCACCGTCCAATCCCTGATAAATACTAATCTTCTCACTGTCTTCCTAATTTTGCATTTTCCCAAATGTCACATAGTTGAAGTCATACAGCATATAGCCTTTTCAGATTGACTCCTTTCACTTAGGGTTATACATTTAATTTTCCTGTATGTCTTTTTATGACTTGATACCTCATTTCCATTTAGCATGGAGCAATATTCCATTGTCTAGATGTTCCACAGTTTATTTTTCCATTCACCTACTGAAGGACATTGTGCTTGCTTCCAGCTTTTGTCAATTATGAATAAAGCCACTATTAATATCCACATGGAGGGTTTTGTTTGGATATAAATTTTCAGTTCATTTGGGTAAATAGCAAGGAGTGAGACTATTGGGTTACATGACCAAAGCCAGTTTACTTTTGTAACAAACTGCTAAACTATTTTACTAAGTAATGTACCAGATTGTATTTCTACCAGCAGTGAATAAGGTTTCCTGTTGCTTTACATTCTTACCAGAATTTGGTGTTGTCAGTTATTAGTGTGCCAGTGAGTTTGTAGTGGTTGTTTTAATTTGAAATTCCACAATGGCATATGACATAAATTGACACTTACATATCTTCTTTGAGGACATTACTTTAGGTATTTTGCCCCTTTTTGTTGAGTTGTTCATTTTCTCATTGTTGCGTTTTAAGAGTTCTTTGTGTATTTTAGGTAATAGTCCTATATCAGATATGTCTTGTTCAAATATTTTCTCGCAATCTGTGACTTATCTTCTCATTGTTTTGACATTGTCTTTCACAGAGCAGGCAGATGTTTTATAATTTTTCAGTTTCTGGTTAAACAAAATTTTAAATCAACCTTCTTCTTAGGACTATATTTTAGAAGTTTAATTGACCTTCATGAACATTGTTTTTCCACTTGTGGACTATATAGCAAGGTGATAACAACAACAACTACAACAACAAAACTCCAGCAGGAAAACTTCAGAGACAAGAGGAGACTTTTCCAAAGCTCTGCTTCCAATTTCAAAAAATTTGGTGCCAAGAGTCCAGAGTCTGGGGTTCAAGACTCAGCTCTGACATTAACACACTAGGGTCATTTTAATCACATAGCCTAGAGTTAAAGAAGAACAAAAGGAAGGAGAAAATAGAGAAAAGAAAGTAGGGGAAGAAAAAAAGAAGCGATCACACATCAAGAGAAACCAATAAGAAATCTCTGATAATGAAAAGAAGTATAAGAGATTAACTTTCACACAGGATCACAATGGAACTATTATTGAAGATTCCAACTATAAAGACATTGTGGAAATGACAGAGATAAAATCCAGATTATGGGTGATAAATATGATAAATGGACTTGAAGGGAAAATAGAAAACCAACAAAATGAAGTCCAAAAAGTGTCCCAAGAAATTAATGAAATTAAGGAAAATGTTACCAAGATTTGGAAAAAATTAGTAAGGATGTAATGGAGCTTAAAAATTGAAGGAGGTATTCAGGGAGGTTTATAACATAGTAGAAAATTTCAACAATAAATTAAACTATGGAGAAGAAAGAATCTCAGAGACTGAAGACAAGGCTCTTGAACTGACCCAGTCACTTAAAGAGGCAGAAAAGAAGAGAGTAAAAGCAGAGTAATTACTTAGAGTTATGAGTCTACATGAAACATACAGACATACAAATTATAGATATCCTTGAAAGGAGAAAAAGAATTCCCCAAACATGGAAGCTTTAGTTTGCAATATTACAGGTGAAAATATCCACAGCATTGGGTGGCGCCTATATATACATAATACATGTACATAATATATACATAATCATATATATAATCTCCACAGCATTTCCAACACTTCAGCCATACACCAACTAGATGGATATTGAACCCCAGGACAACTCAGTTCAAATGGACACATTGGCATTAACCAGGCAAAAGTTAACAAGAAAGAGGAAATTCTGCAGGCATCTAGGCATAAGCAGCATTTGACCTACAAGGGTAAATCCATCAGGTTAACAACTGATTTCTCATCAGAAACTTTACAATCTAGAAGGGAGTAGATGCCTAACTTCAATCCTCTTAACAGAAAAATTGTCAGCCTAGCATTCTGTATCCTGCAAAACTAAGTTTCATATTTGATGGAGAAATCAAATCTTTTACTGACAAGTAAACATTGAGTAAATTTGCTGCTACAAAACCTGCTCTCCAGGAAGTATTCAGATCTGTTCTATACATAGACCAACACAATGGATGACCAGCAGAGTAACGATACCTGAAACTAAAGGACAAAGCCTAGCTACCACAATGACCCATTTTATAAAACAAGGCAACAGAGCCTCACATAACAAAATGAACAGAAATCCGGTATACTTATCAATTCCCTCAATAAATGTGAATACCGAATTTGTTACTGAATAGACATTGCCTGGCTGACTGAACTAAAAAAAAAAAAAAAGTACAAGCCAATTATAAATACATCTAACTGCTCAAGGACAAATCAAGCTCAGGGTGAAAGTTTGAAAAACTTTCATGCAAATGGACACAAAAAGAAAGAAGGAGTTGCTATTCTTGTTGCAGTATAGTTGACTTTAAACAACAAAAGTAATGAAAGAGAAAGATGAACACTATATACTGGTCAATGGAACATTCAAGAAGAAGACAACAATTTAAAAAATGTATGCACCCAGCTTACACATTCCAAGATTTGGAAAGCAAACTTTCCTTTGTCTGAACAATATGGTAAACAACACCACCATAATACTGGCGATTTTAACACTCTACTGATAGGACTGGACTAATCCTCCAAGCAGTAACTAAACAAAGAAATGTTGGACTTAAACATGACTCTAGAACAAATGTGCTTAATAGACATGTGTAGAACATTTCACCCCAGTACTACTGAATATATGTTCTCTTCATCACCCTGTAAATAATTTTCCGAGAATGATCATACCCTAGGTCATGAAGCAAGCCTCGACAATTTTAAAAGATTAGAAATAATACCTTCTATCTTTATTGACCACAGTGAAATAAAAGTAGAACTAAATTCCAACAGAAACATTCATCCTCTCACAAAGACATGGAAACTAAACAATCTCTTCCTGAGTGATAGCTGAGTCAAGGAGGAAATAAAGATAGAAATTAATAGATTCCTGAGCTCAGTGCCTGTAGCTCACCAGCTAGGTGCTGGCCACATACATCAGGGCTTGTGGGTTCAAACCTGGCCTTGGCCTGCCAAACTACAATCACAACTACAACAACAACAAAAAATACCCAGGCATTGTGGCAGGCAACTTTAGTCCCAGCTACTTGGGAGGCTGAGACAAGAGAATCGCTTGAGCCCAAGATTTTGAGGTTCCTGTGAGCTGTGATGCCATAGCACTCTACCAAGGGTGAAATAATGAGACTCAGTCTCAAAAAAAAAAAAAAAAGGAAAAAAAGAAAAGAAAGAAAGAAAAAGAAATTATTAAATTCCTTGACCAAAATGACAGTGAGTCCACGTACTGCAAAAGCAGCCCCAAGAGGGAAATTCATTGGCTTAACTGTCCACATCCAGAAACCGGAAAGAGCACAAATCAGCAATCAAATGAATCATATGAAAGAGCTGGAAGAAAAGAAGAGTAATCCAATCCAAAACCCAACAGAAAAAAATAAATAACTAAAATCAGATTAGAACTAAAGGAAATTGAGAAGAAAAGAATCATTCAGAAGATTAACAAAACAAATGGGTTCTTTGAAAAGATAAACAAAATTGACAAGTCGTTGGCTAGATTAACCAGAAACAAAAAATAAGATCTCTAATAAGCTCAATCAGAAACAAAAACGGGAAATAGCACAGATACCACAGAAGTACAAAATATCATCATTTAATATTCTAAAAATTGCTATACCCTGAAATTCGAAAGCATGGAGAAAATGGACAAGTCCTTGGAATCACTGTACCTCCTGAGACTCCATTAGAAAGAAATAGAACACTTGAACAGACCAATATCCAGTTTCAAATTTGAAACAATAAAACATCTTCCAACAAAAAAAAATGTTCTGGACCATATGGTTTCTCGCCAGAATATAATAAAAACTTCAAAGAAGAGCTGGTATCTATATTGCAGAATCTGTTCCACAATGTTGAGAAGGGTGGTACCGTCCCCAAATTCTTCTATGAAACAAATATCACCCTGATATCAAAGTCAGGAAAGCCAAAAAAAAAAAAACCCAAAAACTATAGACCAATATCTTTAATGAATATAGATACAAAAATCCTCAGTAAAATCTTAGCCAATAGAATTCATCTGTGCATAAAAAAAAAAAAATTATCACAAACAAGTGGGCTTCATCCCAGGCTGGTTCAACAAAATCTATAAATGTAATTCACCACAAAACAGATGTAAAAAGAAAAACCGTATAGTCTTCTCAACAGATGCAGAGAAAGCATTTGACAAAATCCAATGCCCTTTTTTTTGATAAGAACTGAAGAAAATTAGCATAGATGGCATATTCCTCAAATTTGTAAAAGCCATCTAAAAAAACCCACAACCAACATCATATTGAATGGAGAAAAATCAAAAGTGTTTCTGCTTAAAACAGGACTCAGATAAGATTGTCCACTATCACTACTACTATTCAACATAGAGTTGGAAGTCCAAGCCAAAGAAATCAGACAAAAAATATCCAGGGTATCTAAATGGGGATAGAAGAGGTCAAACTATGTCTTTGTGACTGACATGATCTTATATCTAATAAATCCCGCAGATTCAACTAAGAGACTCTTGGAACTGATAAAGGCATGCAGCAATGTCTTGGGATAGAAAATTAATATACACAAATCAGTAGGCTTCATATACGCTAACAGCAGTCAAGGTGAGAATCAAGTCAAAGACACAGTGTCCTTCACCATAGCATCAGAGAAAATGAAATACCTTGGAATATATTTGACAAAGGATGTGAAAGATCTCTCTAGAGGGAACTATTAAATTCTGAGAAAAGCAATTGTGTAGGACATCAAGTGATATAAAAGTATATCGTGCTTATGGATTAAAAGAGTTAGCATTATTATAATGTCTATACTACTGAAAGTGATCTACTCATGTGTTGAAATTCCATTTAAATTAGCAATGTAATACTTCTTAGATTTGAAGAAAATAGTTCTTTGATTCATTTAGAATAAAAAAAAAAAACCCTAAATAGCCAATGCATTTATACAAAATAATAACAAGTCTGGAGGCATCACTTTACCAGACTTCAGACTATTCTACAAGTCTATAGCAATCAAAATAGCATGGAAACTGGCATAAAAATAGAGACATATACACTTGGAACAGAATACGGAATCTAGAGATAAAATCAACCTCACACTGCCATCTGATCTTTGACAAAGCAAATTAAAGCATATATTGGTAAAAATATTCCCTACTTAAAAAATGGTGCTGGGAGAACTGGTTAGCCACATGTAAAAGACTGAAACTGGACCCATACTTCTTACCCCTTACAAGTTAACTTACAAAAGACAAAAGATTTAAATCTAAGATGCAAAACTATGAAAAACCCTAGAAGAAAGTGTGGGAAAATCTCTTAATCTTACTGGCCAAGGAAAGAATTTATGAAGAAGACTCCACTGGCAATTACAACAAGAACAAAAATAAATAAATGAGACCTGATCAAGTTAAAGAGTTTCGGCACAGCGAAGGGCACAGTCAGCAAAGCAAAAGGACAGTGTAAAGATTGGGAGAAAACATTTGCATGCTCCCCATTCAAGAAAGGGCTGATAACCAGAATCTGCAAGAACTCAAGCAAATCAACAAGAAAAAAATCAAATATCTGGAGTGAGAGCAAGATGGTGGCCTAGTAACAGCTTCCCTGCAACTGGGCACTGTGAGTCCATAGTGATAAGACTCCAGGCATCTCTGGCTGGAGGGATTTTCCTATAACCATCCCTTTGAGGACACAGGGAGTCAGCAGGAGACTTCTGGACCACAAGAGGAGGACAAAACTAGTGGAAAACTGACTGGCAAGTGGTTGCATGTGTTCTATTGGTCTCATCCTGCTGGCAGCTGTAAGTACAGCAGCAGTGAGACTGCAAACTGGAAAGGCCTTACCTGTGAACTGTCTTGGAGTTTTTGGATTTAGCACTCAGTTGAACCACCTTGCGGAGAGCTAGTGCAGGAGTGTGGAGAACTTTGGGCGTTGTCTAGGGCCCCAGACTGAGCCACTGAGCTGGATGGAGCCAATAGTGTTTCGCTGTGGGCCGCAGGGAGCCATTGTGAGACAACTGCCCCAGAAAGCTCCACTCCCAGGGTCGCAGAGCAAGGATCGGGTGGGAGCTAGTAACCTAGGGACTGAGAAGCCTAAAGGTGGGGACTGAGCTGCCTTACAGCCTTAACCCTCAGGGGCAAAGTGAGGCCAGTTTTGGCACACTGGGTAAGTGGATAGCCAATTCAGCAGTGATCCCAGTGACAATCAGTTTCCTGGTAAAGCTTCTGCTTAGCCAAGTTTACAAGTTTAAAGTGCCATTTAAGAGGGCTGAAGAGAAATTTAGGGTCTCTGCCTTGTGGGGTTTGAGAAATCAACAGAGGCCTTGAGGAGTATCAGCATTGTGATTAACATCACATATCCCTGAAGACCACCTGTTGCCCAGACAATAATCAACAAGATATATATATATACTGTTTTAGGGTTTTCTGTTTGTTTGTTTGTTTTTTTGTTTATTTTGTTGTTGTTTTGTTTTTTATTTTCAAACTTCTGCCTACAGATTTTTTCTTTTTTTTTCTTTCTTTTCTTTCTCCATTTTTCTAGTTGAAATACAATTTCCCATTGCTTCCTTTTTCAATAATTAGAACTTCATTTTTGCTAGTGTTACTACCACTATTATTTGTTTTTTCACCCCATTTTATCCCGTAAAGTTTTCTGTATGCTTGTTTTGGTTTGATTTATAGCATTTTTGTCTTTCCTCTCTACTTGTTGGAGGTGGGGTACTGTGTCTGATCAGGTTAGCAAAGAGCTGCTGACCTCAAGGGAAACACCCAAATGGGCACCCCAACACATTGGGTTTTTTTTAAGGTTGTGTCAAAGTACCCTACTGTACACCTGTGTCCTTTGCTCTGTGTCCCTCTTTCTGTGCCTCTCTCCTTTTTGTCAATATTCCCTTTTACCCACCCCCTCACCTTTCTCTATTTTTCTTTCTTTCTTTTTCTTTCTTTTATCCCTTCTTGCTCTTCAACCTTCTGATCCTTGTGGTCCTGTATCAAAAGGACTCATCGAAACGCTAGTCCACAAGCATGGGAACTTAAAGAGCAAGAGGAAGTGAAAGGAAAATTAGGGCAAGGAAACAGATAAAAGAAATCACTCATGAGGAAGAATCAGCAGAATACTCCTAGGAACATGAAGAACCAGTCCAGAGGAACCCCTCCAAGGGACCATGAGGTAGCTACTGCAGAGGATTCCACCTATAAAGAAATGTTCAGAATGGCAGAAAGGGAATTTAGAATACACATGATGAAAACAATGAAGGAAATGATGGAAACAATGAAGGAAACTGCTAATAAAGTGGAAAATAACCAAAAGGAAATCCAAAAACAGAATCAAATAAGAGATGAATGATAAGAATATAGAAAGGATATAGCAGAGCTGAAGGAACTGAAGCAGTCAATTAGGGAACTTAAAGATGTAATAGAAAGTATCAGCAACAGGTTAGACCATGCAGATGAAAGAATTTCAGAGGTAGAGGACAAAGTCCTTGAGATAAGTCAGATAGTAAAAGAGGCAGAAAAGAAGAGAGAGAAAGCAGAATGTTCACTGACAGAATTATGGGCCTTTATGAAGTGGTCCAACATACGAGTTATAGGAATTCCAGAAGGGGAAGAAGAATGCCCCAGAATAATGGAAGCCATTCTAGAGAATACTATAAATGAAAATTTCCCAAATATCACCAAAGATTCTGACACACTGCTTTCAGAGGGATATCGGACCCTAGGTCACCTCGACTCTAACCAAGCTTCTCCAAGACACATTGTGATGAACCTGTCCAAAGTCAAGAAAAAAGAAAAGATTCTCCAAGATGCCAGGAATAAGCGCCAGTTGACCTACAAGGGCAAATCCATCAGAGTGACTGCAGACCTCTCCAATGAAACTTTCCAAGCAAGAAGACAATGGTCATCTACCTTTAATGTGCTTAAGCAGAACAATTTCCAGCCCAGAATACTAATACTCTGCTAAGCCAAGCTTTAAAATTGATGGAGAAATCAAATCATTTATGGATATACAAATATTGAGGAAATTCACCACAAGACAGGTCCTACAGGAAATACTTCAACCTGTTCTACACACTGACCATCACAATGGATCAGCAGCAAAGAACTCAGAAATTAAAGGCCAAAAAAAAAGAAAAGAAATTAAAGGCCAGACCCTAACTTGCACACTGATGCAAAAGATAAAATTAAGCAATGGACTCTCACCAAATAAGATGAATAGAATACTACCACACTTATCAATTACCTCAATAAATGTTAATGGCTTGAATTCCCCACTGAAGTGACATAGATTGGCGCACTGGATTAAAAAACACAAGCCACCCATTTGTTGTCTGCAGGAACCACACCTGGCTTCAAAAGATAAATTACTACTCTGAGTCAAGGGTTTTAAGACAGTTTTTCAGGCAAATGGAATTCAGAAGAGAACAGGAGTTGCAATCTTATTTTCAGATACATGTGAATTTAAAGCAACTAAAGTAAAGAAACACAAAGATGTCCAATTTATATTGGTCAAGGGAAAAGTACAGCAAGAAGACGTTTCAATTCTAAATATTTATGCACCCAATTTAAATGCTCCCAGATTCTTGAAACAGACCTTACTCAATCTGAACAATATGATATCTGATAATACCATAATAACAGGGTACTTTACCACTCATCTTACAGAGCTGAACAGATCTTCTAAACAGAAATTAAACATATGTAAGAGACTTAAATGAGACCCTAGAACAACTGTGCTTGATAGACGCATATAGAACACTCCATCCCAAAGGTAAAGAATATACATTCTTCTCATCACCCCATGGAACATTCTCCAAAATTGATCATATCCTGGGATACAAAACAAATATCAACAGAATAAGAAGAATTGAAATTTAACACTGTATCTTCTCAGTCCATAAGGCACTAAAGGAAGAACTCAACTCTAACAAAAACGTTCAACCCCACACAAAGGCATGGAAATTAAACAACCTTCTGTTTAATAACAGATAGGTGCAGGAAGAAATAAAATAGGAAATAATTAACTTTCTTGAGCATAACAACAATGAGACACAAGCTACCAAAACCTGTGGGATACTGCAAAAGCAGTTTTGAGGGGAAAATTTATCGCTTTAGATGCCTACATTTGAAAAACAGAAAGAGAGCACATCAACAAACTCACAAGCCATCTTATGGAATTCGAAAAAGAACAATCTAAGCCTAAACCCAGTAGAAAAAAAGAAATCTCCGAAATCACATCAGAGATCAATGAAATTTAAAACAAAAGAATCATTCAGAAAATTAATGAAATGCAGACTTGCTTTTTTGAAAAAATAAATACAATAGATAAACCATTGGCCAGACTAATGAGAAATAGAAAAGTAAAATCTCTAGTAGCCTCAATCAGAAATGATAAAGGAAAAATAACAACTGATCCCACAGAGATACAAGCGATCATCTCTGAATACTACCAGAAACTATATGCCCAGAAATTTGACAATGCGAAGGAAATGGATCAATATTTGGAATCACACCCTCTCCCTGGACTTAGAAAGGAAGAAATAGAGCTCCTGAACAGATCAATTTCAAGCACTGAGATTAAAGAAACAATAAAAAAGCTTCCAACCAAAAAATGCCCTGGTCCAGATGGCTTCACACTAGAGTTCTATCAAACCTTCAAGGAAGAGCTTATTCCTGTACTGCAGAAATCATTCCAAAAAATTGAGTAGGAAGGAATCTGCCCCAACACGTTCTATGAAGAAAACATCACCCTGATACCAAAACCAGGAAAAAAAAAACAACTAAAAAGGAGAATTTCAGACCAATTTCACTCATTGATATAGATGCAAAAATTCTCAACAAAATCCTAGCCAATAGATTACAGCTTCTCATCAAAAAAGTCATACAACATGATCAAGTAGGTTTCATCCCAGTGATGAAAGGCTGGTTTAACATACGCAAGTCCATAAACGCTATCTACCATATTAACAGAGGCAAAAATAAAGATCATATGATCCTCTCAATAGATGCAGATAAAGCATTCAATAAAATCCTGCATCCTTTTCTAATTAGAACACTGAAGAGTATAGGCATAGGGGGCACATTTCTAAAACTGATTGAAGCTATCTATGACAAACCCACAGCCAATATTGTACTGAATGGAGTAAAACTGAAAGCTTTTCCTCTTAGAACTGGAACCAGACAAGGTTGTCCTCTGTCACCTTTACTATTCAACATAGTGCTGGAAGTTCTAGCCAATACAATTAGGCAAGACAAGGAAATAAAGGGAATCCAAATGGGAGCAGAGGAGGTCAAACTCTCCCTCTTTACTGATGATGTGATCTTATACTTAGAGAACCCCAAAGACTCAACCACAAGACTCCTAGAAGTCATCAAACAATACAGTAATGTTTCAGGATATAAAATCAATGTCCACAAGTCAGTAGCCTTTGTATACACCAATAACAGTCAAGATGAGAAGCTAATTAAGGACACAACTCCCTTCACCATAGTTTCAAAGAAAATGAAATACCTAGGAATATACCTAACGAAGGAGGTGAAGGACCTCTATAAAGAAAACTATGAAATCCTCAGAAAGGAAATAGCAGAGGATATTAACAAATGGAAGAACATACCATGCTCATGGATGGGAAGAATCAACATTGTTAAAATGTCTATACTTCCCAAAGCAATCTACCTATTCAATGCCATTCCTATTAAAATACCAACATCGTACTTTCAAGATTTGGAAAAAATGATTCTGCGTTTTGTATGGAACCAGAAAAAACCCCGTACAGCTAAGGCTGTACTATTATTCTTAGTAATAAAAATAAAGCTGGGGGCATCACCATACCAGATTTTAGGCTGTATTACAATGCCATAGTAGTCAAAACAGCATGGTACTGGCACAGAATTAGAGACATAGATACTTGGAATCGAATAGAAAACCAAGAAATGAAATTAACATCTTACAACTACCTAATCTTTGATAAATCAAATGAGAACATAGCTTGGGGGGAAAGACTTCCTATTCAATAAATGGTGTTGGGAGAACTGGATATCTGCATGTAAAAGACTGAAACTGGACCCACACCTTTCCCCACTCACAAAAATCGATTCAAGGTAGATAAAGGACTTAAATTTAAGGCATGAAACAATAAAAGTCCTCAAAGAATGCATAGGAAAAACACTGGAAGATATTGGCCTGGGGAAAGACTTTATGAAGAGGACTGCCATGGCAAGTGTAACAACAACAAAAATAAATAAATGGGACTTCATTAAACTGAAAAGCTTCTGTACAGCTAAGGAGATAACAACCAAAGCAAATAGACAACGTACACAATGGGAAAGGATATTTGCGTATTTTGAATCAGACAAAGGCTGGATATAGAGAACTCAAATCAATCCACATGAAAAAAGCCAACAATCCCATATATCAATGGCAAGAGACATGAATAGAACCTTCTCTAGAGAAGACAGACGAATGGCTAACAAACATATGAAAAAATGCTCATCATCCCTATCTATTAGAGAAATGCAAATCAATACCACCCTAAGATACCATCTAACCCCAGCGAGAATGGCCCACATCACAAAATCTCAAAACTGCAGATGCTGGCGTGGATGTGGAGAGAAGGGAACACTTTTACACTGCTGGTGGGACTGCAAACTATTACAAACTACTGCAAACTATTCCTTTTTGGAAGGAAGTATGGAGAATCCTCAAAGCACTCAAGCTAGACCTCCCATTTGATCCTGTTATCCCATTACTGGGCATCTACCCAGAAGGAAAAATATTCTTTTATCATAAGGACACTTGTACTAGACTGTTTATTGCAGCTCAGTTACTATCACCAAAATGTGGAAACAGCCTAAATGCCCACTAACCCAGGAATGGATTAACAAGCTGTGGTATATGTACACCATGGTATACTATTCAGCCATTAAAAAAAATGGAGACTTTACATCATTTGTATTAACCTGGATGGAAGTGGAAGACATTATTCTTAGTAAAGCATCACAAGATGGAGAAGCATGAATCCTATGTACTCAATTTTGATATGAGGACAATTGAGGTCATGGTGGGGGTGAGGGAAGGGGAGAGCAGGGAGAGAAAGAAGGAAGGAGGGGTGGGGAAAGGAAGAGCAGAGAGAGAGATGGAGGGAGGGAGTGGGGTCTTGGTGTGTACCACACCTTTTGGGGCCAAGACGTGATTGCAAGAAGGACTTTACCTAACAAATGCAATCAGTGTAACCTGGTTTCTTGTACCCTCAATGAATTCCCAGTAATAAAGAAAAAGAAAAAATCAACCCCATAAAAAGTGGGCAAGAGACATGAGCAGGAATTTTCCTTGTGAAGATAGATTAATGGCTGATCAACACATGAAATAATGCTTATCATCTCTAATCATCATAGAAATATAAATCAAAACCACATTGAGATGTCATCTAAGTCCAGTGAGAATGGCTTATATCATAAAGTCCTAAAACAACAGATACTTGCATGGATATGAACAGAAAGAAACACTTAACTCACTGTTAGTGGGACTGGGTGTAGGCTCTACAGAAGGCAGTATGAAGATTCCTCTAAATGCTAAATGTTGACTTAACCATTTGATTCTGCAATACCATGATTAGGTATTTACCCTCAGGAAAAAAAGGCATTCTACCATAATAAAGATACTTGCACTCATATATTTATAGACACACAATTCCTAATTGCAAAGATGTGAAAACAAGCCAAGTGCTGATCAAAACAGGAGTAGATTAACAAATTGTGGTATAAATATGCCATGGAATATTATTCAGCCATAAAAAGATGGGGATTGTTTGTTTGTTTGTTTGTTTGATTTATTTTTGTAGAGACAAAGTCTCAGTTTATCGCCCTTGATCTGTCACCCTGGATAGAGTGCCAGGGCATCATAGCTCACAGCAATCTCCAAGTTGGGCTCACATGATCCTCTTGCCTCAGTTTATCTATTTTTAGTAGAGCCAGGGGTCTGCCTCTTGCTCAGGCTCGTCTCGAACTTGTTAGTTCAAACAATCCACCTGCTTCAACCTCCCAGAGTGCTAGGATTATAGGTGTCAGCCATTGCACCTGGATTGTGTGTATTTTGCAACAACCAGGATGGAATTGGAAACCATACTCTGAAGTAACACAAGAATGGAAAAACAAACGTCATGTGTACCCCTTAACTAAATTGAAACTAATAGATTAAAACCTATATGCTCACCTGAGAGAAAAACTCAATGAAATTTAAGCAGGGGGAGGAGCAGAGAGGGGTTGGATAAGTTCCCATCCAATAGGTACATTGCATAGGTACACGGCACACTGGGTGTGGGACATACCTACCAATTGGACTTTAACTTTACAAATGCAAACTATGGAATCAATTTGTTTGTATCCCTTCATTAATAAGCACAAAATAAATCCAAAAGTAAGCCATGAAAATGGAAAGGTGGTAACATGAATGTATACATTTCTCTACAGTTTATATGCTCATCCTTTATCACAATGCACAGACTATATTTCTCGTAAATTTTATGAAAAACTCCACAGTTTTCTGTTATGTTATCTTGGTGTCTTGGCATATAATAATGTTTCTTACAAGGGGTAAGGGGTACCACAGAAGTTATCTTTATAGCTGAACATAATCTGGCAGTACAATATGTTAGTTGACTAAATTGCCTAGGCTTACAGTGAGTTGTTTAAACATTCAGCCCAGTAAAGTAATGCTGCTTTGTTAAAGCTCAAGTAGCTTACCCTTGGTTTTATTCACAATCTTTTCCTTATTGTATCCTTGCAAAGAGCAGAATAGAATTTCTGAGTGGCTTACACTGAATATTAAAGAAAAGGAAAGTTGCTGGCAAAGTCAAGGAATTCTTTGTTGCATTCTCTTTCCCTTTGAGTGTTATAAGAAACCATTCAGGTAGGTTCTGTGCATTCCAGACATGCAGGCTCCATGGTAAAGTCCTTCCACCACAAGTCAACTGTCTTGCTGTCAGCTCCAATGTCAGTCCCTTCAAACGCTCTGTTTCCATAATAAACCCTGACCTGGCATGACCACCTCCTTCATGGTTCAGGAGTCATCGAAGGGCCAGCAAAGATCAGAGCTAGGTCTCTCCCGAATGAAGCCACTGACTGTGCCCAATTGTATATAATTATATGTAGTCATCTGTGCTCTTGGGACTCAGCAGAGGCTGAGATGGATTTCTACCACAGTGTTAGAGCATAAAGGACAGATCCTTATTTTGTAAGCCACCCAGCTGTAGGGTTGAACAACATATCACCATTTAGCATCTGGACAGCAAACTGTTCAAAAATCTATATCCTGTCCAGTGTCACATAGCTGAAGAGAGGGTTTTTTTTTTTCTTTACAGCTATCAGACTTGCTAGAATTAGGACCATCCATGCAAAGTCTGTGCTGTTGAAAGGGGGCAACATTTGCCCTCATTGTAAAGTTACCATTAGCTGAATCAGCACCATTCAGACATGTTTGGAATTCAGCAGTTGCAATTTTCTTATGGATGAATCATGTTCAAATTAATCTTGAAAATTTAAACCTCTGAAAATTTGAGCAGCAGACTGTTTTAGGCACAAACATAGGCATTTTTAAGGGAAATCTGAGGATCTCTGAATTAGACAATGATTCTGAAGTAGAAATAAGGATTGGATTTTGATTAACCATTTTGTTTGGGAAGATGGACATTGGTTTGAAGCTCTGGCTTCTTCTTCGGTCACTGAATGGCTTTGAAATCATGAAGCAAATACAGTTGTGGTGCTACAAAGCTAGTTTTATAAATTAGAACAATATCCTGTTTGGCTACTCACTGGGCCAGCCCCCACATGCCACCTGCCCCTCTGCTAGGCCTTAGGGCCTACCACTGTGGAGAACTCTAAAGAGTTCCAACATCCAGGAACACCTGCAACACTGCAAGGCGTGTTGGCATCCCTTTCCTGTTTTAGCTGATGGTGATCTTGAGTTCAACTGCACAGTATTGCTATGAGAGAACATTTTCTGGATGGCTTTTTGGCATTTTAGCTTCTTTACTACTAACACAAAGGAGAGTGACACTGTTGTCCTTGTTTTTAATGAAGTTTCATTTCTTTATTTTATTTTCCCTTTAGGAAGCCAGACAGGCAGGCACTGAACACATATACATACACAGACACACACGCGCACACACACACAGTAGTAATTACATTAGGTTTCATTACAAAAATACTGCTAAATGAAGTGGATTCAATCAATTTTCACAAATATTCGTTCCCTTTCCCTACCTTTCTGAAAGAAGAAGATTTTTCTCATTCCATTAATGCTAGACTTGACTAGTAATTTGCTTTGACTAATGGAATGTGACTGGAAGTGACAGTGTGCTGGTTCTGGGATTAGCTTTAAGAAGTATCCTATGGTTCTATTTAGCCTCCTGGCAACTTCTAATTTCTGCAGGGAGAAAAACCTACTCCAGATAGTTGCTGACCATCCAGCCTGAGAAGTGTAGTATAGACTTACAATTGACCCAAAGCCTAAAACAGAGCTACTCCAGTCAAATTGCCCACCTAGTAGCAAGAAATAAATGCTAAGTGTTGTAATACATTGAGTTTGGAGATGGTTTGCTATATAGCATTGTGTGTCAATAGCAAAAGTACTTTTACTGAGATATTATTCACATACAATATAATTCACCCCTTTAAAGTATACAATTTAATAGTTTTAGTATATTCACAGTGACCATCACTGCAATTTAAGATTAGAAACTTCATCAACTGGAGATTACACTTGTACCCATAATCATCACTGGAAATTACTCTTGTATCCATAATCATCACTCCTAATACTCATCTCCAGACCCAGGCAGCTATTCTGCTTTTATCTCTATTAATTATCATATCATGAATTTTCATATAAATGGAATTGTAGAATATGTGGGAGTTTGTGACTTATTTTACTTAGCATAATGCTTTCAAGGTTTGTGCATGTGTAGCATGTATCAGTACTTTATTTCTTTTTGTGGCAAAATAATATTCCATTGTACGGAAATGGCATATTTTATTTATTCATATCTTAAATTTTAACCAAGTCTGTTGAATGATATTCATACAGAAACATAAATTTATTAATTAATGATTGTACTATACACCATAATAAACTTTTTTTAGAAATGTCAGATCCATGTTTTTTAATATTATAATTTACAGATGGAGAGATCAAAAGTTATTAGCTTATATTCTAAAATATTATGCTCAGAAATAAGCTATGTATATAGAATATTCCAGGGCAGTGCCTGTGGCTCAAAGGAGTAGGGCACCGGCCCCGTATATCAGAGGTGGCGGGTTCAAACCCGGCCCTGGCCAACAACTGCAAAAAAAAAAAAAAAAAAGAATATTCCAATCTTTTCTTAAACGACTTAATATTTTCTATCAGCCACTGATTAAGTTAACACCTTTTTTTTTTTTTTTTTTTGAGGCAGAGTCTCACTTTGTCACCCTTGGTAGATTGCTCTGGCATCACAGTTCACAGCAACCTCACACTCTTGGGCTTAAGTGATTCTCTTGTCTCAGCCTCCTAAGTAGCTGGGACTACAGGTGCCTGCTACAACACTCGTCTTTTTTGTTTGTTTGTTTTTCAGAGACGAGGTCTTGCTCTGGCTTAGGCCAGTCTCGAACTCCTGAGTTCAGGCAATTCACCAGCCTCTGCCTCCCAGAGTGCTAACATTACAGGCATGAGCCACCGCCCCTGGTCTAAGTTAACCCTTTTATAATGTAGCTATATTGTTATTCTATAGGCCATCTCAGATTTGCTTTATAGTTGTGAAGATTTAGGTAGTTAAATTGTTTTTTATTTTATATTATCACAAATGCTGTGAGTGCTTCTTAGTATTCCCACGATAAAGATTTACTATGATATTAACAGTATGGTATTGTGGGAGGAAAGGTGCTGGACTAGAAATAATAGGGATGATTCTGGTTCCATCTATTACTAAATTTTTGAGGGTAGATAACTCATGCAGTTATAATGTAGTACTACATTAAGGAAGGGCAAGAGAGCCTGTGTGCAGCTCTTTTGACGGATACCAGACCCTAACCTCTGAATAAGGAAGTCGTCAGCAAGTCACTGGCCCATGACCACCCAAGGATGGATGAACTACTCAACTGGATGCCTTATAAACTGTTTGTGTTTATCTTTCTGTAATAGCAATCTATAATTAACCTTTATGGCCTGACCTCAAGACAATGCTGGTCATGTGTGATTTTTTTGAACACTTAAAAATGTTATCATTGCCTCATAATAGGTTCCCCTTCTGGTTGGGAAAGAACGCCTACTCTGTGGAGTAGAATCTGTTGTCTGTCTCTCAATAAACTTTCCGCCACTAGTTGGCTCGCTCTCAAATTCTTTCCACCATGAAACCAAGAACACACTCATCAACTTCAGGGGGCTTTCCTTCCTTTATTGGAGCACCTCCTGCATCACTTACAGTTTCCAAAATAATAGCTGGCATTTATTAAGCACTTATCATGTGTCAGTAAACAATGCTCCCAGTACTTGGCATGTATTTTCCCTTTTATTCCTCACAACAACCTGTTGAGCAGAGAACAATATTCCCATTCCAAAGAGGAAGAAACTGAGACTAAGAGAGGTTAAGTGATCTGTCCAAAGTGAAAACCTGTGACTAATGTCTAGAAACCTCTTGATTCCCAATCCAGCAGTAAGTCCAACTGGCCATAAATGTTTCTCAGTCACCATTCACCTATCTGTGAAATTGAGATAATACCTCTGTGATCTTCACAGCACAAGGTGAATTATATATGAAATATTTAGAAAGATTAGGATAAAGGAATAGACAGACACAGATTACCTTTAGTGATGGGCTTTTTCTAGCTAAATACAGAGGAAGGGAAATGAGATAGAACAAATAATCATCTCTCCAGTCACCCTATGTGATTGCACCATGCAATCACTCTGGGTCTCAGAAATTTTCTTGCCTGGAATATACCATAGCTCTCTTCTGAACGCTCCCGTTTTTTCTCCAACGTATACTTCAACTTATCTAATATGGAATATTCCTCTTGGGCAGAGTTTCATACAAAGCCACCTTAGAGGGAAATGACCTTTTCTGTCAATCAAGTTTATACACAGGGGGAATCCCTGGGCATGAGTGTCGGCATTTTTAGGTGAACAGAACAGCTTGGGGCTACATTTTTGAGAAGGAGGCTGTGAGTGTTGTGGGTTCTTAGAACTTGTGGGCTCCTCTCTGAGGCAAAGTGCTTCTGGGTAAAATCCAAAGCACTAAATTTAATGGAAGATTATAGCATTCTTCTTTTAACTTTAAAATTTTGACCTCCAGGAAAACCAAGAGTAAAGTATAGCACTTATGTGTTGGAGAAAAAAAAATATATGAAATCTTTGAAATAGATTGAACAATGTATTTCCTAAACTTTGGATTTTTAAAAACATATCGTTAACCAATACTATGCTTGGGTAGAGGCAATATAAGATAGTGAGAGTACAAACAGACCTAAATTTTTATCCCTCTACATACACATTTGCTCTTTATTTCTACTTTAGTACAAAGTTGGAGAGACAGGTGAAAAAACAGTAGCTACTTGAGAAACATAAGCAGATAAATTAATGATATCTGGTAGGGATGAGTATAAATGGAAGACTGGAAAGAAGAGAAAGAAGTTTTGCAACACAAGAGAAACGTAATGATGTGGGACTTGAGAGTGACCACAGGTTTAGGAAATAATTACAAGTGAGGGATTTGCATAAGTATTGCCAAAGCTTCCTGAAGTGGCTTACTGGACTCAGCTGGACTCCAGTTCCAATTCATCTTCCTCATGGCCATTAATTGATCCTTCTAAAATATAAACCTTACCATGCTACTCTCCTTGCTTAAAACTTGAGAATGGCTCTTCACGGAGTACAAAATAAAATATAAACTCTTTTTGCCTGTTTTCTCTTTGCTGAGCCTTATCACTAGCTATTTTCTCTATACATCAGATAAATCTACGGAACTCCTACCTACCACTAAATGAACCTTGCTTTTTCGCACTCCCTAGTTTTGCATATGGAATCGAAATTGAGATAATGGGATTACACCTGCGGTGCATCTTACAAGGGTATATGTGAATCCTAGTAAATGTGGAATGTAAAGGTCTTAGCAAAATAACTAAGAAAATGCTACAAAAGCTATGTTAACTAATGTGATGAAAATGTGTCAAACGATCTATGAACCAAGTGTATGGTGCCCCATGATCATACTAATGTACACAACTATGGTTTAATAAAAATAAATTAAAAAAAAGAAAAAAATAAACTAGAAAGACCCTATATTTAGGTTTTCTTCTTATAATGAAATAATTACACTGGAATATCTGAGCGGCTGATTTCTCCCCAGCATGCACGAAATGCCTCTTTTCCCCTTCACTTGGGGATTACACCATCCTCAGATGGCTGACATGTTAGCTGATCTTCAGAAATCTCATTTTCCTTCTTTTCCAAAAATTTGTTGAGCATGTACTGGGTTGACTCTATGCAAGAAGCTAGGGAGCAGAAGATGAGTAGGGCATGCTCTCTGTTTTTAGCTAACTCACAACTAACAGCCTCTGTTCTTACCATGCTATTCATGTCTCCTCTCTTTTGAAGACTGATTCCAAATACAAAACAGCTTATTTGGATCTTTGGCTCCTAAAAATGTAAACTTTAAATTTGAAAACTAGACAAGTGTGTGTATTCATATATTCATCTTACATTAATTTTAATTATTTTGCTTTACTTAATCTTATATCAATCCTATCTTAATTTTGTTGATTATATCACATGTAAAAAAGAAAGTAATTCCACTTGATAAAATGATGGTATTCAAAAGTGTACATAAAGAACAGGTGTCTTAATACACATGCAATTGCTTTGTGACAATTAGTAGTTATCCCATAAATACCACTACCTAATATGTGCACAGGCACTATATTTCTAGTCACTGTAGGTAAATTCAAAAGAAGGCAAAAGTATCCACTCACAATGTAAAGCTTACAAAGTGATTATATTTATTGAGTAGTAGTACTGAATCCTCACATTTGAGAAGGCAATGAAAACGCCCTTCTGCTGTCTCTTTTTTTCCAAATGGAATTTGCTTTCTGTGTAGTTAGATGAGGGGTATGGCCCACAAGATCACTGAATTTTTTAAGGTAGATTGAAAACTCCTGTAAAAGCGTGTCTCATTCATCTCTATTGTTTCATTGCCTGACAGAATATATAATCCATAGTTAAGTATTTAACTTGTTGAATGAATACATGAATGAGTAAATTTACAGAGGGATAGATTTCTCCTTTCCTCTAGTACACATATTTCTTTTTTGAGCAGCATCTTTCTTAAGAAAGAATCCATTTCTTTGAGGTTTTGTTGGAATTTTGGAGAGTGTCAATTTTGGAATCAACATAATAGCCCTCTTGGTCTAGTTGGAGAATGTAGGGACACCCTAAAATATAATTCCAAAACAATCATTACTGAAGTGGGAGGGAAATAAAACAAAGAGGTAAATACAACCATAAAGTTAGTATGAAAACTTACAGTGCTGGTTCACCCAATAGGTAGGCTAGATGCACGCCTAAGGCATCAGCACACCAGGGACAACAAAGAGAACCATGTAGCTGGCATTTTGCAATCAGAAATTACATGGAGAAGTTATTTTCGTTTCAGTATATATGTATGTATTATTTTTTAAAACACATTTTTTTAAAGGTCTTAATCTGGCTCTGCTGACACTGCAGGTTTCTACAGTGGGACAAGCAGATTTCACTCCTAGCAAAGATTCTAATTAGGCAGACATCTCAGGA
The DNA here is from genome assembly GCF_027406575.1 of Nycticebus coucang. NCBI lineage: Eukaryota > Metazoa > Chordata > Mammalia > Primates > Lorisidae > Nycticebus > Nycticebus coucang. The sequence continues at coordinate 106,761,760 of NC_069804.1, forward strand.
AATGACCCACTTAGTCATTGTGTTTGATGGTGAAATAGCCCTGCGATAGAAAAAGAACTCTGGCAGGCATTCTCCTGCTTTTTAAGTATTGGGTGGGAGGGGTGAGGAAGAGTCATGATGCTGGTTTGGCGTTCATGTTCTCTTATATGTATTTACAGCTAAATACATTGTATGTATTATATACTTTATGATTGCATATCTATGTGTCTAGGAGTTTTTCAATTACCAGTTATGCAGAACAATTGCAATGAAAGATGGAGGAGAAATCCTTCATGTGTTTGATTTTTTCAAAGTTCCTTTGTACCTTTCAACATGCAACACTAACTGCAATTTCATACCCAGGGTCTGTTTCTATCTCGTCTTTTTTTGTTTTGGCATTTGATATTTTTCCTACGTTCCCCAAAGATTTTCCTCTTGCAAATAAAAGAGCTTAATTATTTCTATAATGGAAAGATTAGAGTTCCCATGAGCAGTCTTTTTCCATTTAAAAATCCTTGTAGATGTGAAAAGATGCAAGCAGTTCATGAACAATGTAGCTGCTTGTGAAAGTATCAGAGTGAAAACTGAAAGACAAGAAATATGTAAAAAGATAAGTTGTTGTTGTTGTTTTTTTTTTTTTCCTTAAGAGCTATTATTGACTGCTAACATCCAGGTCAGGGCCAGGGAGAATAAATTAGTGGTATAAAACCATAACACAATAGCTGATGCTCATGCAGCCTTTTTTTGCTTATGCAATTTCCACTGCACTAGTTCAAGGCACGTCTAGGTAAGTTATGTAACAGCTGCCCAGAGAATTTCATTTTGTTGTAGTTACAGCACTTTAGATATGCTTTGCATGCATGCCATTTTTACTTGCTATTTGAAAAGAGCTAAGCTAATCTTTTTTAGGTTTTGGATATCACTAAAGTTATATTACTACTCAATTTTTTTAAATTCTGAAGATACTATTTTCTGTAGTGGTTCACTTCTTACTCCCATTCTCTAATGAAGGTCTAATACTCTAGAATAGGTTTATTTTATTTAGCAAAAATTGAGCCCAGGTTTCTAAGAGCATATTTTCTGGAGGCTGGTTTCATTTGATGCCAAGATGTAACATGATCAATATTGTGTATCTTCATGAACCTAGCCAATCATCTTTTGAGCATGTTTTTGGCTACCATACTTCAGAAGAGTAGTGACCATGTTGAGAAGTCAATCTGCAGTGCTTTTATTTTGTTCATTAGGAGTTTATGACACTAAACATTTACAGAATTCCTGCCATCATGGAGAGCCAACAAAAATATTCCCTCTTGGCACATCCTTCTCTAATCGAGAGGCTTATTATTGAAAAGGCTAGAGCTCTAGCTGTTTGTAGAAGGAAAAGCTAAATCATAATATTTGAAGAAGTTGGCTCATCCTGTTTCTTCAGGTCTTGAGAAGGAGGAACCACAGGCTTGGCAATTTGCAGTCCTTGGCAAGTTCCTGTCTTACTTTGAGAATTTATAAGAGAGGGTAGGCTTCTATGATTTTGACTGTGGCCAAAAGGCAAATCAAAATATTCTGAGTTTTCATATGCTTTCAATTTGATCTGACTTGTTGTATGCTGATGGTGCTTTTCTGTAGGTGGTAATATACTATTGAGGAACGTAAACATATTAATACATATGAAATTTAAAGCTTGGCCTTGTTGTGCCTGTTGTTTGGGACAATTTAAACATGGTGTCATATCCAAAAGAAGAATAACTATGACTCAAAAGACATTTAAGCTTATGTATATTTTTTATTAGGCCATGCAACAACATCCTTAAGGATTTTTTCTATATATCTCCATGCTCCAAAAATCTCTGCTCAGTCTCTGGCTCCATTCCCTAACTGCAAACTTTTTTTTTTTTTTTTTTACTTGACCCATGCTCACTTATTCTTCCATCTTCATCTTTTCCCACTCTTTCTTGCTTCCTCTTCTGGCCTTGCATAACTAATCTCTTCACTGAGAAGATCCTTGTCATTTCATTTCTTTTTTTATAAACTTTTTTTCTGTTGTTAACCTTTAGGTTAGAAAATATTCTAAACATGCAGAAAAGCAAGAGAATAATTTAATAAATACCTATGGACACAGCACTGAGATTAAACATTCTTCATGTTCTGGAATATTTTGTATAAAATGGAGATTATCTGTTCCTTGAAAGTTCCTAGTAAAAAAGACTTGTACAACATTTTAAGCCTGATGCATGTTTATAGGGGTGTATATAGATTTTTAAAATATTGTTTCAGGGGTGCTGCCTGTGGCTCAAAGGAGTAAGGCGCTGGCCCCATATGTCAGAGGTGGCAGGTTCAAACTCAGCCCCGGCCAAATACTGAAAAAAAAAAAAAAATATATATATATATATATATACATATACATATGTACATATTCATTCAATTTGTGTTTCACATTTATAGGTCCATTCAAGTTTTCTACTTCTATCTGAGTCAGTTTGGTAAGTTATATTTTGACTAGGTTATATATTTTTTACTAGGAAAAGGTCCATTCTTTTAAGGAAAGTTTCCAAATTCATTGGAATACATTTTTCAAGTTTTTGCCTAAGATTTTTTTTTTTTTTCCAAATGGGTTCTCCTTTAGTCTTCCCCAAAGAATATAGAAAGTAGAACACAGAGGTTGGGAATTCTCTCTGTGCTAAGGGGCTCAACAAGATGTCCTGTGCTAAGTGTTGTAACTTAGGAATTTGTTTTTAATAAAACCCCTAAAGGAGCAGAAACATAAAATTTGCAGTAATCACATATGAATTTGGCTCACTGGGGTTTTTCAATAAGGCTTTAATTATTTAAACTACCAAGACCCTACATTTAGGTTTTACTTCTTGTAATGAAATAATTACACCGGAATATCCAAGTGGCTGATTTCTCCCCAGCATGCATGAATTAAGGTAGAAAATGTATTGATTTTTTTCTTCCAATGATAACAGAAGGAAAGGTCACAGCTTCCAAAAAGTCTCATTTCAGAAAGATTCATGCTTGGAATAGTGCATTCTCTATTTAATGAGAATAAAATATGTGACTGGTTGAATAAGTATATCATTTTTGGCTTTGATTTTCTACTGGAAGAAATATCGAGTGATATAATACTTTAAAAGGTGTTAAAATCTTTTATTAAATCTTAAGAAGTGTACCATAATCCTATTTCACATACTAATATGAGTAACATTTATTATTAAAAAATTACTGTGGGTTTCTATTTCGATATCCAATATCCATGAACTTTACCTAGTTTAAATCTCCTGGGACCTGTGAAAACTCAGTTTGAGCTCTTGGGTACTTAATAAATGATCTGTGCGATGTTATAAGATGTCACAGCTAGTGCCCAGAAGCTGTGAGAAGACTTTCATGGCTTACTAGGAAAAGTAGAAGAAAACAGTAGGGTGGCAGAGTAATTGCTACTATATTAGCAAATATTTTCTAGCACTTGTTGCTAGAAGCAATGCCAGGTACGTTATTGACAATATTTTATCTACTCTTTATAACAATCCTTAAACATTAGAATTCTTATTATCTTTGTTTTACCTCTGAGGAAGCTGAGGCTCAGAGTAGTGAAATAATTCTCCCAAAGATATGTCAGTGCCAAACCTTGGGTCCATCATTCTCTAAAATTCATATTCCTAAACTGTATGCTGCATTTGCCCTTCCAACTTGGAAAGAATTAGAAGTATGAGACTGAAGTAGATGTGACATAAGTCGAGGTGAATTTTTGTGACTCCAGGATAGTATCTGTGGCCTAAAGACTTTACTAATAACACTTCAATCTTAGAACAACCGATCTAAACTATAGGATGTAGTTGATGCCACCATTTACTGAGGTTCCTCTTGTTCTAAAATGTTTAATCAACAGGTGGGCTGTGCTTTGAAACATGTGTTTATTTGCTTCATAGTGTGCAGGTACCTTGTGGAGGCCCCTGTGGTTGTTTTTGTTTTTTTTTATTCTTGCATAGCTCCATGCTGGATGACTTTTTTCAAATGCTGCCCACACTAAGTTCACAGAGACCTGTGAGTTGTGAGGTGGGCTGTGCTTTGAAACATGTGTTCATTTGCTTCATAGTGTGCAGGTACCTTGTGGAGGCCCCTGTGTTTTTTTTTTTTTATTCTTCATAGCTCCATGCTGGATGACTTTTTTCAAATGCTGCCCACACTAAGTTCACAGAGACCTGTGAGTTGTGAGGGCAGAGGAAAAGGAGCAAATAAAGAGAGAGAGGTTGCTGAGGGAAGGGATGGAGTGACTGATTCAAGGTGCTGAAGATACGACCCTGTTTCCCCAAAAATAAGACAGTGTCTTATTTTAAGGTGTGCTCCCAAAGATGCGCTAGGTCTTATTTTCAGGGGACGGCTTATCTTTCCTGTAAGTAGGTCTTATTTTCGGGGAAACAGGGTATTACGTAGTATTTATCACCTTCTCTCCAGAGAGTAATTTTGTGTTGTGCGGAATGTGTTACAATCACAACTGTAGGGAGGTAAAATGAAAACAGCAAGTTCTTTGGAGTCATGTAATGATGATGATGATGTTGATGATAATAATGGTAATGAGAGGCTGGGGCAGTGGCTCATGCCTGTAATCCCAGCACTCTGGAAGGCCAAGGTGGGTGGATTATCTGAGCTCACAGGTTCGAGACCAGCCTGAGCCAGAGGGAGACCTCATTTCTAATAATAGCCAGGCGTTGTGGTAGGCTCCTGTAGTCCAAGCTACTTGGGAAGCTGAGGCAAGAGAATCCCTGAGTCCAAGAGTGAGTCCAAATGAACACAGTGATGCCATGGCACTTTACCAAGTGCGACAAAGTGAGACTCTGTCTCAAAAAATAATAAAATAAATAATAATGGTAATGAGGATAATAGTAACAATAATCATGGTAGCAGCTGTCATTTACTGAGTGCCCGCTCTGTGTCAGCTGCTCTTTTGAGCACTTGATGTGCGCTATCTTAATTCTTCACCAACGTTGTGAGGTATGTGCTACTATTAACTTCATTATATGGATGTGGAAACTGAGGTACAGAGTGATTAAGCAATTGTCCAAGGTCACACAGAAAGTTGCTGAACTACACCTTAATCCTAAGTAGTCTGACTGCAGAATATGTGATCTCAACTAATTCTGGGTTCATTTCTTTTTTTGGGGGGGGGTCATTTCTTGTATCCATGGTGTTGAAGCTGTGTGACTTAGAGCATACTATTTTCTTCCCTGAAGAAATAGCATACTATTTTCTTCCCTTATTCTCCTCATATGTGAAAACATAGGGCTATGGTATAGACTGTGTGAGATGACATACATACAAGTACCTGCTAGCACAGCACTGGTCCATAGTAAAGGTTCAATGAGTAATTACTCTTCCTCCTCCTTTCTAGTTGCTGCTCTCCACCAGGTTTTTTCAAATTGTGATCAAGAGAACACCTTTATCAGAATCACCTGGGGTGCTTATTAAACATGCAATGCCAGCATTTCTTATGCTCAAGGATATTCAGTTCATAGCTGGAAGGTTTGGTATAGTTAAATAAACAAAGTAAAATATTAATGCCATTTTCTAGCAAGTACCAATAAAAAGAAATTACGAAGTACCCTTTGAATTTTGAACAGATGTTGCTATCTTGCCATCTGAATCAACAGCATAAGATGTCAATCAAATGTATGAATCCGACTGAATCTTACATCATCATTCAATCCTGTTACAGGTATGATGAAGTTAGCAAAATAATAACAACATAGGGCCAACTCTATTCATTGTGTTCCAAGAGTAGCACCATCTGTGTTAGTGAATGCATGTACATACGCACATGCCTGATAGAATGCACACGTACACACATGCATACACATGCCTATAGATACACAGAGAAAAGATCAAGCAAAGTGCAAACATGTGCTCAGGGTACACAGAGACCTTTCTGAAATGCACGTGCCAGAGGATAATTACCTTGCATAGAGCTAATGGACTTTACTTGGAAGGAAGTGTGTCGTCAGAAAAGGAAACAAACTCTTCTCCTCCCCTAGTTAACCTTTGGAAAGCACCCCATCCTACAAATTAATAATGGGTTCATGTCCAAAATTGAAGGAGGAAAAGACAAATAACTTGGGATGTTCTCTTCAGTATTTATAAATTCAGTATTTATTAAAAGCAAATGCTGAACTAGGCCTTCATCCTAGGTAGCCTTCAGTATTTATTAAAAGTGGACAGTGCATTGATTCAATCAGTCATTTAAATATTTATTGATTGCCTACCACATAACAAAACAAAGTTTGACAACCACTCATCTAGTGGTTTGAACAAGTCATAACGGAATAGTCAAGTAATAGGGAGGTTCGAAGGTCCTATACACAGTGCTTCTCAAATTTCAGTGTGCATTTGAATCACCTGGGGAATCTTGTGACCTTACAGCCTCTGATTCAGTAAGTCCGGGGTAGGTGCCTGAGACTCTGCATTTCAAACAAGCTTCAGGGTAATGTCCATTCTATTGGCCTGAGGACCTCACCTGAAGTAGCAAACCTATAGTCTCTATCATATATTCCCAAATTTATCTTTTACTTATAGATCAGACTTTGACCCTGCTCATGGATCTCAGGTCTCCTTCATCAAAGTGTGTAACTGGAAAAAAAAAAATAAATAAATAAAATAAAAAAACAAAGTGTATGACTGGATCAGAATTATCTGAAGGCACTAATTAAATATGCAAATGACCTCAGGTGATATCAATGCACACTAATGTTTGAAAACCACTGCTTTAAGAAAAACAGTCACTAGAAATTATTCACATGTATGAAGCAAGCCTCAGCCCCTCAATTTGCTACAGGTCAGTAGTTCTACTGCAATGCATTAGAATCACCCAGGGAGATGTAAAAAATACCAACGTTCTGGTCCTGTGCCAGATAAACAAAATTGAGATCTCTGGGGGTGGGCCCCAGGCATCTGTTTTTTTATAAAGCTCCCCAGGCGATTCTAATATACAGACAGGTTTGAGAACCTCTGCTAGAGATCAGATTGCCTTTTTATTTAAACTTAACAATGAGGTTTTTTGTTTTGTTTTGTTTTGTTTGTGTGTGGTTTTTGGCCGGGGCTGGGTTTGAACACGCCACCTCCGGCATATGGGACCTGCGCCCTAACTCCTTGAGCCACAGGCGCCACCCAACGATGAGGTTTATCTAAGCAGAAATTGTGAAGTTAATAGGGTTTGCCTCTGTCATTGGTCCTTTTTAGGCTCTTCTCATAAATAATCTCCCTGCCCAGGCTACCTACTGCCATTATGTTCCCCTGGCTATCCTAGATTTTCTATTACAGTAACTCAATGATCCCATGTGTCCTTTATCCTAGCTTCCTCCCTTCATCAGAAGCAAGTCTATGCCTCATCTCCTATGAGCCATTTTTTTTTTTTCCTGCTAGTGAGTAGAAACAGGTTAATCAGAAAAACCAATCCTAGGTCATAGGTAAATTAATGTGCTTTCCCTGTTTAGTCGCAAACTCCCTTAACCCAGTTTAAATAGACTTTAAAGTTCTGAAGTTGAAAATTTCAAGCATGACTGTTTGGAATAATATATTTGTGCCTCAAATGAGCAGCCACCCACTCCAATAACTATTAGCCCTGGCCTGCAGGACTCCTGTTTTGTGGTTGATTTTATTATAAAAGGCACATTTCCCCTCTCATAAATACTGTCCAAGATATTGTATGTTGTTTTGGTTTTTTTTTTTTTAAAGAAGGAAATGTTAAATGTGGCGAGGAAATTATTTTGACAGCACTTGCTTTTATTATGAAAAAAAGAGATTTAGCAATTTTTAAAATACATGCTTTTCTAAGCATGAGGAGGTGAAAAACTCTTTGATCAGGTCCTTGTAATCAGGGAGGCATAGTACAAAACAAAGGATACACAAATATGAGAAATTGACTACTTCCAGATGGAAATTGTTATATCAACATCAATTAATATTTATTGAGCACCTACTGGGTACACAACACTTTGCTAGCAACTTGAAAAATGACACAAGATACATACTTATAAAACATAATTACCAGGGACTATTTTTGGCTATTTGTTTAAATTCATTATAGCAAGGACAGCAAGCAGGGCTGCTTGTAATTTGGTCTCATTAATAAAACAGATTCCTAGGGAGACTTGCTTAGAAGGATAGAAAATCAACCATACTGAAATATTGTTTTGTATTATTCTGATAATTACAGCACATAACAAACAGGTGGGGCCAAACACTGTAATTTCAAGTATGCAATTCACAAGTTTTAGTGATCAATCCATTCCCAGGAGAAGTATGGGGTCCGGCACACTGCTCGAGATTTTCTTTACCTATCATTTGTGGAATTTGTGAATGCTATTGATTTTGTCCTGTGGGTTGAGGTTAATTATGCGGGTATGGGTGTATATCACAGAGATGTGAGGCTAAGAGAAATGAGACTGATTCTACAGATTACACACGGTAATCATTTGCACACCTTATGCTTGTGGATGACAAATCATACATTTATATCTCTTTCTGCTTTGAAAATAGAGACAGAGTGTGAGCCACATGATATAATTACATAAAAATTTTAGCTACTATATTTCTATTTGATTTCAATGAAATGGGTTGAAGAATCTATGCTATGACCATGTGAAAAGTGCCAGGATAACTTAACTACAAGATTCAAGCCAGGGAAAGACTAAGAAAATTTAAAAATTTCATGAATGTTAAAGTCTCCTAATATATGGAAATTGCCATTTTACTTAAATTTCAGAGAAAATTGATGTTTTGTATAGATTTTCACATTAACCAATTCAATTGACTATTTCCTTTAGCATTCTTGTTAGGTATGGTTCTAGTATTAAAGTTGAAATCAATTTTGCAAATATGTTATTTCATGTATTTATAACATATACATTTTTGACTTCCAGAAAATATCTGTAATGCTTACCTTGTCAGGTAAGAAAAATAGATTAAGAAAAACTTAATGCATGTTCCTAGCACTATAAGATATCTGTAGCCTACTCCATACCCAAGCCTTGAAAATGATGCATTCAAACAGCCTAGAGAGGCACAGTCCCAATACTATGGGTCATATTTCCAATTTTTATTAAAATTATGATTTGCCCTGGGCCTGTGAGGGTATACTTATCTGCCTGGCTTGATTATATTCTCTCTGAAGGTGGTCCAAGGTGAGAAACTTTCCATAGAAGAAGAAATAACTTGGATGGATTTTTCCAGGAAGTTGGTGAATAATAGCTACTGTTATTCTCAAATTTTGCTATATTCCTTAAAGCAAATAGCATGGCCACAGTACATGTTGGAAATAGTATATACTATTTCTACCCTGTTTCCCCCAAAATAAGACAGTGTCTTATATTAATTTTTGCTCCCAAAGATGTGCTAGGTCTTATTTTCAGGGGACGTCTTATTTTTCCATGAAGAAGAATATGGTACACATTTACTGTTAAATGAAAATAAAGGAAATTTATTACCTGTATACGGTATGGTAGTACAGTAGTTGTCAACACAAACCAGACAAACTGTGAATCCTACCTTAGGTCATCATGAGCGAGCATCAGGCAGTGTCACCATAGACAGCCCAGACTCACCACCTTTGCCGTGTCCTGTCTGCTTTGATCCTCCTGTTCTTCTACACGCATCTGCAAAAGTCTCTTCCTTTCGTAATTTCAACCAACGTAATGTCACTGGTTGCTAGACGCCAGTTGGGGGGGCCCTTATTTTCCGGGGGATGCCTTATATTTCACCCAGAAGGAAACGTGTAAGTAGGTCTTATTTTCGGAGGATGTTTTATTTTAGGGGAAACATGGTAGTAGATACATAGTATCTACTAGACAGCTAGTGTTGTCAAGAAGGAGGAAAAGGGCTCGGCCCCCATAGCACAGTGGTTAGGGCACCAGCCACATACATCAAAGTTGGTGGGTTCGAACCTGGCCTGGGCCAGCTAACCAACAATGACAACTGCAACAAAAAATAGTCGGGTGTTATGGCAGGCGCCTGTGATCCCAGCCATATGGGAGGCTGAGGCAAGAGAATTGCTTAAGCGAAAGAGTTGGAGGTTGCCGTGAACTGTGACGCCACGGCACTCTACCGAGGGTGACCTAGTGAGACTCTGTCTCAAAAAAACAAAAAACAAACAAACAAAAAAAGAAAACAAAGAAGGAGGAAAAGGAGGAATGTATGAGGAAAAGGGAAAGGAAGAAGTAACAAAGGAAGTTTATGGGTATATATCCTGAGCCTGAGAACCTACCTATCAAGTTCACCAGCTCTCACTGTTTTCTGAGAGATGATCTGATCAGAAAGAATTACATTTTCTCAAGTTGCAGAAAATTTTTACCCATTTCTTGTCCAAATGTCTCAGCTATTATCTGAAAAGGAGCAATAGGTGAAATAGACTCTAGAAACAGTGGTTCTCAACCTTCCTAATGCCGCAGCCCTTTAACACAGTTGCTATGGGTCGTGACCCACAGGTTGAAAACCCCTGCTGTAGAACAACATAAGGAGACAGTTCTCCATAGGGATCAGGTGTTTCCACACATAGAGCGAGCAGAAGAACCTTTGTTTTGGACTATCTTTTTTAAAGTATGTGGATAGTTAACAGCTTTTCTAGATAGAGTGTCTCTTGTTGGAATAAAGGGCAAATTTGTTTCTGTAAGTAGACTAAAAGTAATGTCTTTCTCCAGGAAAAAGATCAGGTATGCTTACTGCCCATTAGAAACCATTTAGATTCCTTAAGCTCAGTGTTCCTTTCCTATAATGTAACCTGTGTATGTGACACCTGACCTTCTTCACATTGCCCTTTGGAATTGGGATTCAGGGAACTTACATAAATGCTGATACCATTGGTATGGCTAATGCCATAGATAATAACTGTTCTTTGCCTCTGACCCAGAAGTCTTGTGTCTTCTTTCTGCTAGGCTAGCATTTTAGTTTAGCAGGGTAGAAGCTTGGACTTATCCCAGATATTAACAAACAAAAAGAATGTCAGATCTAAAAGGTACATTAGAGACATGTAGTCCAACGTATCCTCTGAGAAACCTCTGAGAAATCCCACAGTCAGGAAAGCTATTTAACTTTGATTAACCTAGTTTTCTGAAACATGTTTGAACATAGATCTTTCTTCCTCTCTTTGCACAACATCTATTGGCATTTTGTGGACTTATCAGAGGTAATGGTGGCTTAGGCTGAAGTCCAAACTGCTTAATGTGACCTATGAAGCTGGTATATCCCTCCTTATTTCTATCAATGAGGAAACTGAGACCCAGAATTTAATTTATCTTCCGAAGTTTAAAGAGGTGATTAACAATAGAACCATGGCTAAAGATATTTAAAGCATATCTAAAAGGCAAACAGCTTAACTCTGAATTTGTTTATAATCCCATTTTAGATTTAACTGTTCCTTCCAGCTTCTCATATTTCTCCTACAGTATCTGTGTGCCCCTCCCCATGGGGATTTTTGTTTGCAGTCACTACAATCTTAAGGCCTGGGAGTAAGAAAACCCGGCATCCTTGCCTCAGGATGGGATGACTCTGAGATGTAACAGCGTAGCATTCCTCTGTGGAATTCAGTTGAAGCCTATGCTCCCCAGGACTTTTACCCAAGATTACAACATTGCTTAGCTTCCTATCCCCATCCTGCTTTTCTCACTCTCTTACCAGTTCCTCCTGGGAGCACTTCCTTAATAAATCACTTGTTCACAAATCCTTGTCTTCAGTTTGGCCCCTGGCGAACCTCACCCAAGATAATAATCTAATTATTCAAGTTAATTAGGCAAGTCTCTAAGCTTTGAGAGAGCAACATTTGTTTATATCCCTTCCCCTTTTCACCTGGAATATCTGATGAGCAGCACTGGGCTTTCCATAATAACAACTAATTTTTTTGTTTTGTTTTGTTTTTGAGACAGAGGCTCAAGCTGTCGCCCTGGGTAGAGTGCTGTGGCATCACAGCTCACAGCAACCTCCAACTCCTGGGCTCAAGCGATTCTCCTGCCTCCGCCTCCCAAGTAGCTGGGACTGCAGGTGCCTGCCACAACGTCCAGCTATTTTTTGGTTGCAGCCATCATTGTTGTTTGGCGGGCCCAGGCTGGATTCGAACCTGCCAGCTCAGGTGTATGTGGCTGGCGCCTTAGCTGCTTGAGCCACAGGAGCTGAGCCTATAACAATCAATTTTTATCTCTGCACCATGGTGACTCCACAACCAGTATATTTTAGTAAAAGCTCTGGGTTCAATGTCTACCACAGGAGTAAGAGAGGAGGTATGATTGACTAAAGGAGGTAAGACAGCAGAAGCTCAATTCATAGGTATAGCTGTCATTTAAAAATTATGATGCTTACTCTCTGCAAGGTGCCGTAGGATATGTAGAAATAAATGACACAGTCCCTTCCTTCAGGCAAAATAGATTTTATAAAAGAAAAAGACAGGAGAGAGACTTTTGCCATGTGAACAGGGCTGTTTCCAGAGCCTAAGAAGTAGAAAAATTAAGGCAACATGAAATATTTTTAAAAATACAGCCAATTTGTTCATTTATTCCAAATATTACTAATGAAATGTGTACTATGCATCAGGTACCAGGTAGTATGCTAGGCGCTGAGTCAGTGATGTGTTGGTGAACCACCTCAAAGCAAGTCTGCTTTGTTGTGTTTGTCAGTTTCTATGCTGGAAATATTCCCACCATGGCTGAATTCAAGCTACCAAGGGGATGTCAATCAGCTCACAAAATTCCTGAAAATCTAACAATTGGCTCTTGTGAGCCAGTATAAGTCAGCTCCAGCACACCACTGCCTGAGGATATAACAGTGAACATGGCTTACTGACAAACAAGGACACAAGGAAATAGAGTGTGCCTGGAAAATAGAAAGCGAGAGGTGTTCCTAAAAGAAACCTCCAACCGTGTCTTAAAGTTGTAGGGGCAGGCAAGGATTTCCAACGAAAGGACATAGCCTTGGAGACCTGAAGGATGAAGAATTTATTCAATGAAGAAAGGCTGGAGGTGAGAGAGGATAGGATCTCTTAGATAAACAAAGAGTATGAGCAGCAGGGAAGGTGGCAAGAGCTAAGAAGGAAAGATAGACCCTAATTAGCCTTTTCGGGCACATTGAGCAGTTTGGACTTTAATTTCCCATTTCCTCCACAAAATGTCAATAGGTGTTGTGTAAAAATAAAAACCTATGCTCAAACATGTTTTGAAAATACTAGGTTAACCAATGTTAAATTGTTAGGATTTAACTGTAGGATTTCTCAGAACCTTTACTCCATAGGATTTCTCAGAAATAGGTAGAGTCTCACTCTGTCCGCCAGGCTAGAGTGCAGTGTCATTGTGGTAGCTCACAGCAACCTCAAACTCCTGGGCTCAAAGGATCCTCTTGATTCAGCCTCCCAAGTAGTTGGGAATAGAGGTGTGTGCTACCACACCCAGCTAATTTTTCTATTTTTTATAATGACAGGCTAGACGTGAACTTCTGACTTTAAGCAATCCTCCTGCCTTGAGCTCCCAAAGTGCTAGGAGTACAGCCACCACACTGGGCCCTTTTACTCTCTGTCAATACACTGTGTGGCTCTCTCAGGGTGAGGTATAACATATACCATTAACTGAAGTTAATTTGTTAGGAATACCTCCCATTTATTTTGAGGATTATGCCTCACGAGTAATGTGCTAGGAAACTAGTGTCCATGGAACACAGTCTGTAAAGGGCTCTTCTAAGGACACTGGGAAGGCATTCGAAGTTTTTAAGCAACAATGACATAATTAGATAATGCTATAGTTTTCTTTTACTCTCTAGTGAATTGTTTGAATCATGGTTTTTGTATTGCCCTCTGACCCCTCCCCAACTGGCTGCTATCCCAAATCATAAAAAAACATAGTAAAACATCCAGACACATCTTCTTTTTTTTAATTTTTTTTTTTTTGAGATAGAGTGTCATTATGTCACCCTCAGTAGAGTGCTGTGGCATCACAGCTCACAGCAACCTCAAACTCTTGGGCTTAAACGATTCTCTTGCCTCAGCCTCCCAAGTAGCTGGGACTACAGGTGCCTGCCACAATTCCTGGCTATTTTTTTGGTTATAATTATCATTGTTGTTTAGCAGGCCCAGGCCAGGTTCAAATCCAACAGTCCCTGTGTATGTGGCCAGCACCCTAATGACTGAGCTACAGGCACAGAGCCATCTAAACACATCTTAATAATAAAAACTAAAATAGTATTATAGTTGTATTATACGAGTACTAAATTTGTCAGATTTCCTTGGTTTCTGGCTTTAATGTCTTGTCATAAGATATCCATTATTTTTGAGAAGCAGAGAGGGTAAGACCTGAGCTTCTCTCAACTTTTAGGCCAAATTTTTTTCAAAAGGAAACAATGACAAGCTGTAATCTATCCGTCTCTAAAAGATTATAGACTCTCAAATTTGAAATGGAAATTGTAGCTCATACAATTAGGTATTGTATATCTACTTTATGACAACCTCATTCTATATAAGAAATGAAGGGGATGGGGTGGAGGTGAAGAATAAAAGGAAATAAGAGAGGAGGGAAAAAAAGATCATTTAGCGACCTATCAGAGCTTGATGAAGCCTGATATAATTAACCAACTTGTGATATCTCTAGCAATTGTAATTCCAATTATTTGGTAGCTGAAGGCAAGTTTCACTGCTCTAAGTTAGGAAATCATGTAAATAGCCTAATTAATATAATTTGCCTTATGCTCTACTAAGAAAACAAAAACAAATATGTCATTTTTTAGAATAAATAGCATGGTATAGACTAAATATTATAAATATTCAGTCAGTTTGCAGAACAAATATTGCATATTATGGATCCTTTTCAGCAATTCTATGAAGTTCAGCATGATTTAATGAAATTATGATGGTTGTTTGAGTTTACAACTACATTACAATAAAAAGAAAGCACTTCCTTTGCATGGATAAGAGGAAGCTCTTTGACGAAATAGCATGGTAGAGCTTATAATGCTGTGGGCCTGAGGAGACAAAGACGATTTCATTCTTTTTCTTGCCAGTTCTCTAATCTCAAGAGAACCCCAGAGTTAAAATAAATCTTTTAAAAATTCCATATGCCAGTGGTTGAGAGACATAATAAATAATTCTTTGCCATTTCATCATGTAGAATTGAGAGAGAAAGCTGTTTGTAAAAACCTAAAAGAGCTACAAATCATTTCAACAGGTTGTCCTATGTTAATGTCACTGAAAATTTAATCACCACATGTGAAATGCATAATACAATGGTTGGCCTGCGTTGCTTTTTGTCTGGGGATTCCACCTCACTTCTTTATAGTTAATCACCTGCCCCCCACATCCTGCTTTCAAGTGTTTGCCCCTCAAGAACAACTTAAGTCTATCACCATCAAGAAGGGAGACAGAAGGGAAGATGACTGAGGTATTCAACAAGTATTGAGGTTCTATATTTCTAGCACTATGCTAGGCACTGTAAGTATGCAAAAAAAAAAATTAATACCTGACATGACCCCTACCCTGAAGAACATATTTGTAGCATAGAAATTCTCATTTATGAATCAATTGAAGATCAATTAAAAGCTCTATGTACAATATTAACCTGAAGGACAACAGCTAATTGTCATGAAATTAGCAATCCTATTAAACTATCGTGGTAGTAAAAGACCTGACCGTGGAACCATGGACAAGCTTGAAGTTGAGCAGAGTCTTTAGGGATGTTTAGATATGGAATGGTAAGGAAGAGAGGGCATCCCAACTGAGGAGGGTTCTAGCATAAGGAAAGGCACAGAGATGTGCTTGTATGTCAGAGAGAAAAGATAAAATTGACAGCAGAAGTTATCATGTCTATAGTGTTGTGTAAGATTACTAAAGGTTTATTAAACCCAGAAAAGGATCTGGAAAATAATGAGATAGGAAACAGACAAGGTTTGTAGGCCAGAAAATGACAGAATTAAAGCAATAAAATATAAATAACCAATAGAGAAAACACAATAGGAACAACAGTTTCAAAATTACAACAGTTTAGAATGCAGAAAAGAGTGGAGTCAAAGTCAAGATGGGTATTTTAGTTAAGTGGTAAGTGAAGAGATGGGCAAGGGAAATTTAAGTACAAATGAACAGGGTGGAGGGCAAATAAAAAGACATAGCAAATAAAAGGAAATATCAAACCATGTTTTGTATCTTTTATGACAGTTTAGATATAGGGGCCAAAGAAAAAGGAAGAGTTGAAGAGTACCTCAAAGTTTTTAGTTATGACTAGAAGTGATGGTACCACTATGGAAAACTGTGTGATGAGTTCTGATTTACACGTGGTGATTGAACCCAGGTAGGGCAATATTTGACAGGGGAGTTCTTAGTATATGTTTGGTTGAAGCAGGACAATTTGGCCACTCTAATTTTGATTCAGATTTAAAAATAGCCTTTATCTGAGCAGAAAAGCCATGAAAGTTAATGTGATAAAGACTACTAGTCTCCATATACTTCTTTCTTCCATAGAAATAGCACTATGGCATGTACATGGCTGGTATGGTAAGCAGATAATGACTCCCAAGTTGTCCACATCATAATCTGGAATTTCTGAATATGCATGGTGTCCAGGCCAGAGCTTTTAAAATGGTAGACCTGCTTTCATCACAATATATATATATATATATTTTTAGAATCCAGTGAAATGGAAAACAGACATGACTGCAAACACATTTTGAATACACAGATAACAACAATATTCTAGGGGACAGTAGAATAATATAATGGAAGGAAACTGGACTCCTGAGTTGTGCTGTTCAGGAACACCTCTCAAAGTACCTGTCAAATATTGCCTTACCTGTGGTTCACTGATCTTGAAGTTGTGAAGTTGGACTGTTTTTTACTTTTTGTTTGTTTGGTTGGTTTTGGGATTGTTTTGTTTTGAGACAGAGTGAGCTCTGTGAGCTGGGGTTGAGTGCTGTAGACATCATAGCTCATAGCAACCTCAACCTCTTGGGCTCAAGCGATCTTCTCTCAGCTTCCTGGGTAGCTGGGACTACAGGTGCCCACCACAACATCTGGTTATTTTCAGAGACGGGGGTCTCACTCTTGCTCAAGCTGGTCTCAAACTCCTGAGCTCAGGCAATCCACGTGCCTCGGCCTCCCAAAGTGGAAGTTGGACTGTTACCATGAGAGAGAACTAAACTTGCATCTTGTTTGAACCATTGTATTTTAGAGTCTTTATGTTATAGTAGCTAGTATGACCTTAAATAAGACACAGTGATTTTTCTGAAAGAAGGAATGTGTGTAGAGAGGGGTGGTTGGAGAGGAAAAGGCTAAGAGAAGCCTTTGGGATTATCTTCATGTGAAAGGTAGAAAGAAGAATCAACAAAGATTGGATAAGAGAGTATAGTGTTACAGCATCTATAGGAAGGAGAAGGGCATGATTAGTAATTTTAAGTGCATCAGAAAGATGAAGGAGAACAAGGCTTAAGGAAAACAAAAACTATTGGAATGTATGATAAGTCAGTCACTCTGGTTTACTCTCATTTGTTCTCCATCCATTCCTATGGCTTTAAATATCATCTATATGTATTTAACTCCCAAAAGTATTAATATGTCTTCACACCAGCCACCATTCTAACTTATCTAATATTATCGTTTGGATATCTCAAAGTCATCTCAAACTTAGCAGATTAAGAAATGAACGTGTAACACTACATCCTCCAGAAAAATAGTCTGCTTTTCCTTCTGAGGACCTCATCTCAGTGAAAGCCCCTCATTCCCCAATAGCCCCAGTTTGAAAAGTGAGAATTCCTTTTTCTCCTTTACCTTCCGCACCTAATCCATTTAATTCATGACCAAATTCACATTGAAATACATCTCAAAGTTTACTCAGATTACATCTGCCATCACTTCTTTATTTTTATCCCCTACAACTGCCATCACTTCTTGCCTGAAACACGCAGTATTAATATTTTACCAATTGTACCCTTCTATTCCATCTTTCTACAAATTATACAATTGTAAGTGATATTTTAGCACTCCTTATTAACATAAAATAGCTTCCCATTGCACTGAAGGTTAAATTATAAAATCATTAACATGGCTTAAAACAACCCTGCATACTATTTTCTATGCTTACCCTTCCACCTTTTTTCTCTCACCACTTTTCCCTTTCTCTGTATGATGTGCCTATACAGAATGTCTCTGAGTTTTTTTCTAATGCACCAATTCTTTTCTTTCTCAGAGCTTTTACACATTTTTTTCCCTCCTTTTTGTTCTCTTTATCAACTCTTATTATCTTTTAGGCCTTGATCTGAACATGGGTTTTCAGATAGATGTTTGTCATTCTCCAATCAAAATTAGGTGGTGGTATTTTTTTCATAGAGTCTCATTATTTTCCTTAACAGCACTTGTCAAATATTTAATTCTTATTCGTGTGATTCTTTAGTCTCTATGTATCTGTCTAGTTTCTTTATCCTTGTGAACAGAAATTATGTTTGCTCTGTCTCTCATTCTAATGAGTAGTGTGCACTCAATAAATTTTCGAGAATCTTGGTGACCTTTTGGGAAACATTTTACATTTGAATAGAGGAAGCAAGAATTCAGACTTCAGATATTTAAGAAGGCAGTTGACAAATGGGAAGAGCTGGTAAAATGAGGAGGAGAGAATAAGGAAGGAAATAGGGACCAAGAGGTAGAATAGGCTCATGAAACACATCCCTGATTGCCTTGGATTAGCCCTATTTCTGCTCTTGACCATTAGAAAATTGACATATACAAAATGCCTACATTTCATACATATGGGCATTGATTACCATTAGAAAGTGTTTGTGTCTTCACATTAATTGCTCTGTTAATAGAAATATTGGCTTGTAAAACCTAACAACCACTGACATAGAGAAAAATGGTGGAAAAGACATGTATTAATAACTAAAAAAATGGGCTCAGTACCTGTAGCTCAAGCTGCTGGGGCGCCAGCCACATACACCAGAACTGGCTGGTTCGAATCCAGCCTGGGCCTGCCAAACAACAATGACAACCACAACCAAAAAATAGCCGGGCATTGTGGCAGGTGCCTGTGGTCCTGGCTACATGGGAGGTTGCGGCAAGAGGTTGCTTAGAGCTGTGATGTCACAGCACTCTATCCAGGGCTACAGCTTGAGACTCTGTCTCGAAAAAAATAAATAAATAAATAAAAAATAAATAAAATAAGAATACACAGGTGGAAATAGAAAGAATACTTTTGGAAAAAATAATACACACTAGAGACTTAAATTTACTGCTAACATTAAGCTTGACTAGTTCATAAAACCAAAGCAAAACAAAACAAAACACCCTAAATGGATGATCACAAGGAGATTGTACAAGAGTGTGAAAGTATTGAAAGTAGCATAAGCTACAAAGTAAATGATTATGAGATAATATGTTTATAAAAACATAATCCTAACTAAACATCATGGAGTCATCACAGAGTAAAATTATCAACAGAAGAGTTTTTTTTATAAACTTTTGTCACAAAAGAGAACCCAATTTGTCCTATCCACTACTTCTACTCCACTAACTATCTACAAAAAAACATGTCTAAGCCAGACCAGTTCTTACATTTCTATGATATAGAATCAAAGATTAGTCAGAGAAGGACAGGAGGACAGGATAAGAGAAGGTGCATATGAAGAAAAGAACTAAGTGAGAGAAGTTAACTGAATCTATAGAATAAAGAAATGGGAGAGCAGATAGAAAAAGTAGAGGCTTTTGCAGTTGGAGAGGAAGAATTGAGGTGGGAGGAATGGTTTGGTCTCTAAAAAACTGTAGTATGATAAATTAAGGAGGGTAGAAAAAGGACATGTGAAGCATTTCTTGAGCTTTTGTATTTTTTTTTTCTTTTGAAGTAGGCCTCTTGACTATGACACCACTCAGAACTAAAATCACATGAGTCGTATCTTCATTAGGGTTACATAAGTTGAGTTATCACTAAGTGATCCTGTTCTAGGGAAGAAAACTAGAAATGTCATCAACTCTTTCTTGAAAGTACTCACCAAAAGTGCTGCAGCATTTGTTGAATGAAATCATGGCATGACTGTACCTCAATCATTGTATGTAGTTCTGATCATCCCAAAATGAAGTGGGAGATAATCTAGAGAGAAAACTGAGAAAGACCAGATTTGCTACAGATTCAATATTTGTGTCCCCCCACAGAATTCATGTTGAAGTCCTAATCTCCAATGTGTTGTATTTGGAATTGGGACCTTTGGGAGGTAATTAGGTCATGAAAGGGAAGCACTCATGAATGGGATTAGTGCCTGATTAAGAAGAGACATGAGTGAGATAATCTTTCTCTCTCTGCCATATGAGAATACATATAGCAAGCAGGTGACCATCTGCAAACCAGGAAGAGTGACTTCACCAGAAATTAAATCTGCTAGTGCCTTGCTCTATGACCCAGCCTCTAGAATGATGAGAAATAAAAGTTTACTGTTTAAGCCTCTCCCAGTCTATAGTATTTTGTTACATCAGCCTGAACTGACTAAGACAGGATTCAAGTAATGGGTGACTGATTGGGAGTGGTTGACTTCTAAGTTTTCTCTCAAATGCTAAGAGTCTGTGAATCATTCATTAAAGATAGATTACATAGGTAGATAGACATATGTGCATGGATACATAAATACAAATATATACATACTTTTTTTCAATTTAGACAGATAAATGCTGAATGATGGAGAAAATGCTATATACTATTAGGGTATTTAAGGGTCGGACGTGGACTTGATAATAATACATGGCATATGAAAATTGTGATTAATGATGAATAAAGTGTCATTTTGACAGTTTCAAGGCAAACTATGACGGTAAAGAAGCACAGGTGAAGGCAGTTTTATTATTATTTTGAGAGAATGGAAACAATGGATATCTGGAGGAATTTGGAAGGAACGTTCAATCTTGGAAAGGCTGAACAGTTTGGGGATTTAGAGTTTGGACAAATCAGGATATATGGAGATTCTAGGCCTTCAGAGGCCTATAAACATGACTGTTGTTGCTCCTCTTCATCACTTTTCTCCACCAAGTGCAAATAAATAATGAAAGAATCTTGAGTCAGAAAGTGAAGAAACCAAAAACACAGGTAAGGTTCAAATAGGCTGGATCAATCATTTAATAAACATTTATCAAGTGTCTACGGGGGCATAACCATGATTCAAGGTGTTCTGGGGAATAGATTTAGGAGAGTAAGAAACACATTTATTTCCTTAAGGAATTTTCAATCTAAGTAAATATATAAAATTTTTACTAACAAAAGATAATGTACTATGTAGTACAGCAAATATATAGGTACTCTTAGGAGAATTAGTGTAGTGTAGAGCAAATAATAGTCATTTGTATTCCACGGACAATATAAAGCTACTGAAGGTTTTTGAGCATTGGAATAAAGTGACAATGTGATGCAGAATGGTTAGAAGGTCAGGAAAATAAGAAGTAAGGAGAAAAGTAGGAGAATTATTTCAGTAGTTTAAAATCCAGTGATTTTGTAAAATATACTAAATTAGTAGATAGTACAGGTAGTAAATGCATACAAATCAATTTTCCAGTTAGTGAATAAACTTAAAATACTATTTTTAAAGGTTCAAAAGGATTTAGACTAACTAGTTGAAATTGCAGGAACCACTTACTCACAGTAAAACATTTCTCTAATATATGCATTCCAAGCATTTTGACAAAGTTTCATTTCTCCTTTCTCTTTTTAAAATTTTTAAAATTTCAAAATATTAAACCCACCTATAACCTGTGAGCCCCTGCTTTAAGATGTCCCACCTTTTTGGGCCAAACTAATGTACATCTTCCATGTATTGATTTATAACTTTATGTGTAATTTCTGCCTCTCTAAAATGTATAAAACCAAACTGTGTCCTAGCTGCAGTGAGACCTTTTCCTCAGTGGGTCTTGGGCTTGGCTCTTGGAGCCATGGTTGCAGATATTCAGCTCAGAATAAACCTCTTTAAATTATTTTGCAGTTTGGGCTCTTTTTCATTGATAATAATGCAGAAGACAATCCAAAGAATATGGTTTTCAGCATATTCTATTAAAATTTGTATTTTTAATGATATTTTACATTTGTATTTTTATAACCAAAAGATAAGCATTAAAAATAGAGGGGAGAGGCAGTGCCTGTGGTTCAGTTGGTAGGGCGCCAGCTCCATATACCAAGGGTGGAGTGTTCGAACCCGGTCCCTGCCAAACTGCAACAAAAAATAGCCGGGCGTTGTGGTGGGTGCCTGTAGTCCCAGCTACTTGGGAGGCTGAGGCAAAAGAATCGCCTAAGCCCAAGAGTTGGAGGTTGCTGTGAGCTATGACACCATAGTACTCTATCAAGGATGACAAGTGAAAGTCTGTCTCAAAAAATAAAATAAAATAAAATAAAAAATAAAAATGAAGAGAGAGAGCCACTGATATTACTCATTTGTCAATGAGGACATCCATAGGGGGAATCCTGTAAGCATTTCAATATAATTTTCTTCCTTGTAACCAAAGTGAATCATACAGATTAGAAACTCAATAAGGATTTATTGATTAAATTGGATTATAAGGAATAATGCATATACTACCACAATTACAGTTTTCAGCTGATAAGAAAGAAAGGAGTTATAGTGTGTAGGGCGTGGTAGAAAGGACTGTGGGGCATGCTGAATATTTATAAGAATCATCTCATTAAGTTATAACATACTTTGCATATATATTAACAGAAAAATATTTTCAAATGCAATATCAAAGCAAACTGCTTAAGAAATGAAGATTAAAAAAGCTCTAAAGGAGAATAGCTTTCTCACAATTATTAATGTTGTATGCATTAAATAATAAACAATATTAAAATAGTGAATAGTGACTAAAATTAGTGAAATAAATTTGAATAAAATTTTTATGAAAAACCGTGTTTCTTTTGTAAGACTAAATTTCATCTGAGAATATTTGCCAGTACTATTCAACTATCACCAGATCATAGTATAATAATAATAATAATAATAAATATTAAAGATAAATGAAAGTAAATCAGCAATAATTCTTGAAAGTGACATATTACAGTAATGACAAGAAACAGAAACAAAAGCAGACTTTTTAATGTAATGTACTGTCCAGCAATAATTTTATCAATATCTTCAATATATATTTGCATTTATTCATAATATATCTTTCTTTTCATCTCTGACTGTAGTCATGATAGTCACCCATAAAACTATATTAAGCATAGTTTCGAGGGAAGCTGAGGAATCTTTTTCCCTAGGGCTAAAGAACTGTTAAAAAGCCCATCTGTGTACGTGTATAAAGTTTAGGTGAAGTATGCTTGAAGTAGAAAGATTTTATTATTTATACATATATCACCCATATTTTATATGTACTAAAATTATGTTACAAAGTAAAAAAAAATTAGTTAACTAAGTATTCAACTCACGTAGTTGGGAAAAGAATAATAAAAAGGTATAAAACAGGTGGCATCTGTAGCTCAAGCAGCTAAGGAGCCAACCACATACACCAGAGCTGGCGGATTCAAATCTGGCCCCGGCCTGCCAAACAATGACAACTACAACCAAAAACTAGCCAGACATTGTGGCAGGTGCCTGTCGTCCCAGTTACTTGGGAGGCTGAGGCAAGAGAATCACCTAAGCCCAGGAGTTTGAGGTTTCTGTGAGCTGTGACGCCATGGCACTCTACCCAGGGTGATAGCTTGAGGCTCTGTCTCAAAAAGGAAAAAAAAAAAAAAGAGAAAAGATACAAAACAAAGAAGAAGGAAGAATATAATGAAGATGATGACAAAAATAAATATAGGCACAATGCTGTTCGTTCGTGTCTCCGGTCACGCAACACATAACAACAAAAAGAAATAATAATGACAGTTAATATAATTAAAAGCTAGTTCTTCTAAATGATGAATTAGAGCTTTGGAAAGATGATCAAGAAAAAAGAGAAAAGATAAAAATAAAGTACCTTAAGAATATCCAAATTAACTACAGATAAAATTGTTTTGAGTATGATGAAAATGTGTGTTCATATGTGAAAATCTAGATGAAATACATGTATTTATAGAAAAACATAAAATGCAAAAATTGTCACAAGATAAAAATAACTTTAAAAGATACTAAAGGCGTGATTCATTAGAAATATCAATAAATTGGACTTCATCAAAATTTTTAAAGTTTTCATGGGAAAATCTTGTCAAAAGGGATGAAAAGACATTTACAGCCTAGGAGGAAATATTTGCAAACAACTATATCCAACAGAGGACTACTATTTATGTTATATAAGTAACTTTCAAAGCTCACAAAAATGAAACAATCAATTAAAAAATGAACAAAAGACATGAAGGAACAGTTCACTTAGGAGAATATACAGATGGTAAATAAGCACATAAAAAGATGTTTAACATCACTATCTGTCTTAGCTTTGGCTGCTATAACAGTATCATAGATTAGTTGGATTAAATAACAAACTATTATTTCTCACATTCTGGACACCGGGTATTTCAAGATCAAGGTGCTGGCATATCTGATGTCTATTGAGGCCCCTCTTCCTACATTGCAGGTGTCTGTCTTATTGAATCTTCACGTGGCAGAGAAAGGAAATTTCTCTCTCATTTTTCTTCTTAAAAGGCAATAATCCCATTGATGAGAGCCCCATCTTCATGATTAATCACCCCCAAAGCTCCTGCTTCCTAATGTCATCACATTGGAGCTTAGGATTTGAACATCTGAACTTGGCAGAGACACAAACATTTTGTTGATGACACTATCCATCAGCAAAATCAAATGAAGACCATGATAAAATATCACTGCATACCTATAAAAATAGCTCCATTTACAATATTGATAATACTAAATGATGACAATTATGTGGGGACCCTAGATTTCTTATACATTGTTGATGTAACAATAAAATGGTGTAGTTGCTTTGGAAAACAATCTGGCAGTTCCTCAAAAATTTAAACATTGAATTATCACATGAACCAGCAGTTCCACTTCTAGAAATTGAAAACTTAGGATCACACTAACATGTGTACAAAAATGTTCATAGAAGCTTTTATTTGTAATAGTCAAAAGATTGGGGAAAGAAACAAATGTGCTTCAACAAGTACTTAGCTAAATGAACTGGTATACAGCTGTACTATGGAATAATACTCAGCAATAAATAAGAACAGACTATTGATACATACAACTTGAATGGATCTCAAATTGTTATTCACATGTTAATACTATGTGAAAAAGCCAACCAATGACCAACAAAATGACAAAAATGTAGAGATGAAGAACAGAGCAGTAGTGGTTGCCAGGGGTTAGAGCAAGAAGAGGGTGAATGGCCAGGCACGGTGGTTCACACCTATAATCCTAGTGCTCAGGGAGGTTGAGGAGGGTGGATCTCTTGAGCTCAGGAGTTCCAGACTATCTTGAGCAAGAGGGAGACCCTGTCTCTACTAAAAATAGAAAAACTAGCCGGCATTAGTGGAGGGTGCCTGTAGTCCCTTCTACTCTGGAGGTTGAGGCAAGAAGATCCCTTAAGCCCAACAGTTTGAGTTTGAGAGTGCTGTGAGCTCTGATGCCAGTGCACTCTACTCAGGGCAAAAGAGTGAAACTCTGTCTCAAAAAAAAAAGGGGGGGGGATTGAAGGACAGAGTAGGTGTAATTATAAAGGGATAGCATGTAACGGACTACTTGTGGTGATGGAACAATCCCCTATTTTGTGTTGTTGGTGGTTAGACCAATCTATGCATTTAAAGAAATTACATACTTTTAAAATAAAAAAGAATGCATTGAACTGTATAAACACATACACACACACAAATGAGTGCATGTAAAGCTGGTCTGAATAAAGTCTGTGGATTGCGTCTGATATAAATTTCCTGGTTTGAGTATTGCACTATTGGTTATGTAAGATGTCACACCGAGGGAAACTGAGTGAAAGTAAATGGAATCTCTCCTCACTATCTTTGCAACTACCTGTAAATCTTATATATTTTTTAGAATTAAAAGTTTAAAAATCTTAAAAACCAAACAAAATTAAAAAACAAATCTATTAATAGATCTTTACCTAATATTATATACAAAGGCTGACTCTAGGCATATTAAACCCAAATGTAAAAAGTTGAACTATAAATTCATTAGAAGAAAATGATCCAGGTGAGGTCACTCATATCTGTAATCCCAGCATTTGGGGGAGCTGAAGCAGGAGGAATACTTGAGGCCAGGAGTTTGAGACCAGCCTGGGCAACATAGTAAGAACCTGTCCTTATAAAAATTGTTTTAAAAAAATTAGTTGGATGTGGTGGTGTGTTCTGTAGTACCAGCTACTGAAAAGGCTGAAGTGAGAGGATCTTAAGAGCAGAGAAGTTCAATCGAGGTTACAATGAGCTCTGAAAATATAGAATATTTTTTTTTATCTAGTAGAAGACAAGAAATATTAAAACTTTAAAAACACAATTTATAACCTAAAAAAATTAAATTGATTCCATATAAATTAAAGATATTTATTTAATGAAGATTTAATTTAAAAGTTCATAGGCAGATAAGAGAATGAGAGAAGATATTATTAACAGCAGTGTCTAAAATCAATATGGGATATTGATAGTGATAAATCAATATTTATATCTAAAGTATACAGAGAGCATTTAAAAATCAGAAAAAATAGCAATCTCAATAGAAAAATGGACAAAATTTAAACATAGGAAATTTAGAGATGATAAATACCAAAACCCTAATAAGCATATGAAAAGATGCTCAAAATCATTAATAACCTGAGAAATGTACATGAAATCACTTTACATCTCTCAAATGGAAAAAAAAATTAAAAAGCTGGATAACGTTGTGAATATGAAGTTAAAAAAATTTCTTCTACTAATAGAATTCTACACTGATACAGCCAATCTGACAATATTTATTCCAGTTATATATACTTACTAGGTATAAATTCATGTAATTTGTAAATTCTCACTCAGGTCATTAAGAACCACGCACAAGAATGCTCACTGAAGCATTATTTGTGAAGGAAGGAAGATGAGCAGCATTCTGGACATGAACCACTGGAAAAACAGAGAGGTTAACTGTGGTGGGCACAGAACATAGAGAACCACCACAGAGCAGTTAGAAACAGCAGATACATGTACATGTGACAACTTGGATGGATCTTAGAACAATGCCTAGTGAAAAAAGTATGAAACTATGACATATAACACATTATCATCAAATAATTTTAAATAAATGAACAAAAACATCCTCAATTAATCTAAGAGGTTGTCTATTTTGTTGATTTTAAGAAGAACCAACTTCAGATTTCATTGATGTTTTTTCTATTGCTTTTTAAGTTCCCAGTTTCTTTTCTCTCTGCTCTAATCTTTATTATTTCCTTCCTTCTGCTAGCTTTTAATATAATTTGTTCTTTTTCTATTTCTTTAAGTTGTAAAAGTAGGTCAGTTTGATATTCTTGTATTTATAGCTATGAATTTCACCCTTAGCATTGTTTTTTTTGCCATATCCCATGCGTTTTGGCGTGTTGCATTTTAATTTTTATTTGTCTCTAAGTATTTTCTTTCTTTCTTCTTTTGATTTTTTTGAGACAGTCTCACTATGTTGCCCTCAGTAAAGTGCTGTAGTGTCACAGCTCACAGCAACCTCCAACTCTTGGGCTTAAGCGATTCTCTTGCCTTATCCTCCCAAGTAGCTGGGAGTACAGGCACCTCCCCACGACGCCCAGCTGTTTTTTTGTTGCAGTTGTTTAGCTGGCCTGGACTGGGTTTGAACCCTCCATCCTCAGTGTATGCGGCTGGTGCTATAACCACTGTGCTATGGGCACCAAGCCTGTAGTTGTCATTGTTGTTTTGGCAAGTCTGGGCTGGGTTCAAACCCACCAGCTCTGGTGTATATGGCTGGTGCCCTATCTGCTGAGCTACAGGCACCAAGCCTGTCTCTAATTTCCCCTGTGATCTATGATCCACTGGTTGTTTGAGAGTGTTTTTTAATTTCTTTTAATTGGTGAATTTCCCAGTTTTCCTTCTATCATTGATTTCTAACATCATCCTTTTGCGGTAAGAAAAGATATTTTGTATGATATTTATTTTGTTAAATATATAACTTAATTTGTAGCCTAACATAGTTCTATTCTGAAGACTGTCCCATGTGTATTTGAGAAAAACATGTATTCTGTTGTTGTTAGGCATAGTATTCTGTATATCTCTGTTAGATCTTGTTGGTTCATTATGTTTAAGTCTGGTCCTAGTCTGTTTCACTGATGCTATAACACAGTACTTGAGACTGGGTAATGTATAAACAATATGAATTTATTGGCTCATGGTTCTGGAGGCTGAAAAGTCTAAGATTGAGGGGCTGCATCTGCTGGGAGCCTTCTAACAGCACCATAGTATGGTAAAAGACATTCCATCGCAAAAGGGAGGTCAAGAGACAGCCAACCTTGCATTTATAACAAACCTACTCTCCCAATAATTACATTAATCCACTTCTTAAAGGTCCCACCTTTCAATACTATCTCATTGTATATACATTTTCCAATACATGAACTTTAGAGAACATATTTAAACTGCAGCATTTCCTTTATTTTTTTACTTGCCTTCTTTTTGGTTGTTATATAGCATGTTCCAATAGTTACCATACATAGGGGAAAAGTGGAAAATTGTAGCTAACTGTACCTTTATTTACAAAATATTCATTATAAAATTTTACAAAGAGGTGGCCAATAAGCAGATAATATTTTGAGAATATTT
The DNA here is from genome assembly GCF_027406575.1 of Nycticebus coucang. Lineage (NCBI taxonomy): Eukaryota > Metazoa > Chordata > Mammalia > Primates > Lorisidae > Nycticebus > Nycticebus coucang. Next base: position 106,790,421 of record NC_069804.1, read on the forward strand.
CATGAAATTTCATAATGACTATTTTGTAAATAAAGTTGCATTTAGCTATAGTTTCCCATTTTCCCTATGTATGGTGATGTTTGGGACACTTTGTTTACCTTTTTGAGCATGGAGTATTAAAGTCTCCAATTATTATTGTGGGACTATTCTCCCTTACTTCTGTCAAGTTTTGCTTTGTACATTTTTATAGCTTGTTATTAGGTGCATAAATATTTTTAAATTTTTATATAGTCTTGATGTATTACACATTTTATTAATGTATAATGTCCTTCCTTGTCTCTTGTAATCTTTCTTGATTTAAAGTCTATTTTGTCTATTATTAGTACAGCCACTCCTGTTTTCTGTTGGTTTTTGTTTGCATCTTTTCAATTCTTTCACTTGCAACCTATTTGTTTTTTTAGATCTAAAATGAATTTTGTATATGACATATAGTTCAATCATGGTTTTTTTAATCCCAGTGCCAGTCTCTGTCTTTTAATTTGAGTGTTTATTTATTTATTTGTTTGTTTGTTGGTGTGTTTGTTTGTTTTGAGACAGAGTCTCTCTCTGTGCCCTGGGTAGAGTGCTGTGGTGTCATAGCTCATAGCAACTTCAAACACTTGGGCTCATGTGATCCTCTTAACTCAGCCTCCTGAGTCGCTGGGACTATAGGCATGCACAATGCCTGGCTAGTTTTTTCTCTTTTTAGTAGAGGCAGAGTCTTACTCTTGCTCAGGCTGGTCTTGAACTCCTGATCTCAAGCAATCCACCCTCCTTGGCCTCCCAGAGTGCTAGAATTACAGGGATAAACCACCATGCCCATGGATCCATTTACATTTAAGGTAATTACTGATAAGAAGAAACTTACTTCTGATATTTTGCAGTTTGTTTTCTTTGTGTCTTATAGCTTCTTTGTCCTTTGTTTCTTGCACTATTATATTTTTTGTATGTTTAGTTGATTTTTTTGTAGTGAAGCATTTTAATTTCATTTTCTTTTGTGTATATCCTATAGTTATTTTCTTTATGGTTACCATGGGGATTACATTTAACAGCTTAAAGCTATAACACTCTAATTTGAATTTATACCAGCATCACTTCAATAACACAAAAACACTTTGCTCCTATGCAGCTCCTTCATCCCTTTTGGTTACTGATATTGCAAGACATAATTGTTTTTTATTTATTTATTTATTTTTTGAGACAGAGTCTCAAGCTGTCACCCTGGGTAGAGTGCTATGGCATCACAGCTCACAGCAACCTCAAACTCTTGGGTTTGAGCGATTCTCTTGCCTCAGCCTCCCAAGTAGCTGAGACTACAGGTGCCTGCCACAATGCTTGGCTATTTTTTTGGTTGTAGTTGTCATTGCTGTTTGGCAGGCCTGGGCTAGATTTGAACCTGCCAGCTCCAGTGTATGTGGAGGGCACCCTAGCTGCTGAGCTACAGGTGCCAAACCCACTTAATTGTTTTTTAATAATCATCAATATCTTTAGTTATGAAGAAAACACGATGTGGAGTTACAAACCAAAGTTACAATAATACTCCTTTTTAGACTAGTAATTACCTTTTTTGCTTTGTTACCCAGGATGGAATGCAATGGCACAATCACAGCTTACTGCAACCTCAAACTCCTGGGCTAGAATGATCCTTTCACCTCAGACTCTTAAGTCGCTAGGACTATGAGTACATGCCACCATGTTTGACTAATTTTTTCTTTTTTTTTTTTTTTTTTTGTAGAGAGAGGGTCCCACTACATTTCCCAAGCTGGTCTAGAACTCCTGGTCTCAAGTGATTCTTGTGCCTTTGCCTCCCAAATTGCTGGGATTACAGGTGTCAGTTATCATACCTGGCCTAATAATTTTTTTTAAATGTATTAGTCTCTTAAATTTGCAGGAGAATTGCTTGAGCCCAGGAGTTGGAGGTTGCTGTGAGCTGTAATGCTGTGGCACTCTACCCAGGGCAACAGCTTGAGGCTCTGTCTCAATAAATAAATAAATAAAATAAGGATAACTAACTTTAAAATTAACCAATAGTTTTTCATTTTTTGAAATTATTAAGTACATAGTACTAACAAAATAATGTACCTTTATGTATATCTAATTGAAGTTTCTTGAATGCAGCCTTATTTGATTACAGGTAAATTAATGTGGCCTTCCAACATGAAAAAGTTGCCCATCCCTAGTACAAGCCCTCCTCTGGAAGTTGTAAGCCTTCAGTAGACTCTAGAATTCCAAATAGGTACATCAGACAGGTTTTGCCAGTGCAATCTAGGTGGAGAGACAGATTCCTGGTGCTTCCTACTGCATCATCTTCCCAGAATTTCTCCAATGCATTAGGTTTTATTTTGCTCTCTTAACTAGTTTTGAAATCTCTCTTTTCCTTTCAAACATGTTTCACCTATGAGTGCTTCTCTATTCATTGATCTTCTCTGCGTCATTTCACTTATAGACTTCAAGATAGTTAGGAAAATATTATAAATATAATTTGTACCACCTCTTCTATGTTATTAGTGCTCAATAAAGAAATAACTATAGAAGATAGCCACCCCAAGTGAGAAAATTATAACCAGGCATATCTTGCTTCACATTTCTACAAATTCTCAGGTCACTTATGGTCACGAAATTTTTATCACAAAGGACAATAACAGAAATAGAGAGAAACGGGCTGACTCTCACATGGAGAAAGAATTTATGGCACTGGCAATGAGAAACACAGATAGAATGACTTAAAATCAACAGGTGTAATGGCTCGTGCCTGTAATTCCAGCACTTGGGAGGCTGAGGCGGGTGGATTGCCTGAGCTCACAGGTCCCAGAGCAGCCTGAGGCAGAGCTAGATCTCATCTCAAAAAATAGCTGGGTGCTGTGGTGGGTGCCTATAGGCCCAGCTACTTGGGAGGCTGAGACAAGAGAATCGCTTAATCCCAAGAGTCTGAGGTTGCTGTGAGCTGTGATGTCACAGCACTCTACTAAGGGCAACAAAGTGAGACTCTGTCTCAAAAAAAAAGGAAAGAATGACTTAAAATCTGAGGTACAATTGGCATACATTTTTCCTTGCTGCTTTTGTCTGTCTGTACACACAGGAAGTATGACTTTATCCAAACTCCATTAATTTGTCATCTACAATAATCACAACTTACCCCATCTAAATGTATATATTTTCTATGGAAATATACACATACATACAGAATCTGCTCAGCAGCTAGATAAACAAGAGTAAGTGAGAAGATTAAAAAGAAACCCCCTTTTACTGAAGCTTTGGTATATGATGAACGTGCTAATTACAAATGATTATCTACTCACTAAAGCCATTATGGAATTCTGCTAAGACTTGAGGCCAAGTTCTCTACTTCTCCCCTGAGATAATTAAACTACGTTTATTTTAACATTTTATTTAACTCAGCTTGGGCTTTCCCTCCAAAGAACTGGTGGATTATTCTATCTGGACCAATTTGAATGAATTTGACTATCTGGACATGTGTGCATACACTATCCCATATGGCCAAATGATAAACTCATTTGTCAGAGTTTAGCCAGAAAAAATTTTTTTCTCTCTCCAATAGTGTTCCAAAAGACAAATATCTTTCTATAATACTGCTTTCACAATAGAGAACTGTTTCTGTACACTAGATTTTAAATGCACTTTATTTATTGCCAACGATGAATGCACTCTGTACCACAGGACTCCCTAATGAGAAGTTGGCTACCCCCGAGTTTGGGTCTGGTGGGCCAGGGCAGCGCAGTCTGCTGGTCCGTAATAGAAAATCAAACAGGTCATTTCACAGCCATCAAACACATGCAGAGCTGCCTTACTGCTTTATATGATTCTGTCTTTTAGGAGATAAAATCATTTCTTACTTTATAAAAACAGTATCCTCTCTTATATAATCATTTAATTTACATATAAAGGTTACGCTTAGTAAAAATATATGAACCAAAATTGCAACAAAATTCTAAAACCATAAACTACCTTTTCAGAATGCACTTTCTTTCCTCTTCTCTCTTGAAAAGCTTCATTGCTTTTAGGACAGGAGATATTACTTCATAACTCAAGATTTAAAGCATTTTCTTCAGCCCATAATAAGAGTAATAAAGCTTTTTATTGTAAAAAAGACTGTAAATATATTTAGCAATAATTTCAACAACTCAAAAGTGGTTCAGTTCCTACAATGGGAAATATGAGTCTTATGACATTTAGGTGCTACCTAGAATTTCCACTATTTATCCCTATACCTGTGGAGATGTTGAGTGACAATTATTGTAAAGAAAAATTCACCTAAGAGAATAATATACCAAATTCTCCCTTAAGTTGATGTGTAACACAAAAGTGAGAGGGAGAGATTGGAAAATAATTTCTCCTTTCCCTAAATTTTGGCAAAATGTTTGTTTATGTAGAGAAGGAATAGGGTTTTGACATGTTGTGTGACCAGTAGTTGAAACCAGGGCTCTGAATGAGAAACAGAGTAGAAAATCAGAGGTTGACCCTTCAGGACAATGCAGTGTTCACACAGATGAACGGTAGCAAAGCTTGCAAGGCCTGCAGCAGTTTGCTATGGGGCAAGTAGGGAGGAGTTATCAGAGTTGAAATAAAGGGGCAATAAAATTCTGTTAGAATTGGAGTTTCTCTGCTCAAAGACTTTGTTTCATAATTTTCTGTCTTTCTGAAAGGCAGAATTTACTGGGAGGAACTCAAAGTCTTCTAAATCTAATCATTTTCTCTGATTTCCATTATAGATGCTTTTTGATGTAGGAAAGATGTAAGATATATTTGGAAGAAATATCCCTTGTAAACAAACTCCAGGCGTCAATTGAGTTGCTGTTTATTCATGAAGGACTTTTTAAAATTCTGATTCTAAGTTATACCTTAAGTTTTTGCTTTGTTTTAAGGCACTTTCAATAAATCTGAGAATATTAAGAACTTTCTGGGTTAAGAAGAAGAAGAAGAACAACAACAAAATACTAGTTCAAAGGGACCAAATCTGGATTTTCAATATGATCTGAAAATATAAGAAGATTTATTTGAATAACTTACTGAAGGTCAGAGTGGTTAAATAAGTGTTCCAATATTAAAGAGCTAGAATGTGTGGAGGTGACTTTAGTTGGGTGCAGATTTTATCAGATCTTGCATTTTGTATATTTTTGAAATAACAACTGCAGGCAACACTGAACATTTATATTCTTTGGTTAATTGATTCTGCTTGCTTCTTCACAAACTTCATCAGAGCTACTTCTTTCTCTCTACTCTCAAAGCTATCATAATGTCTCCTCATTCCTAGATTGTAATGATTACAATTTTAGCATGTCTTCTACTCTCTTTCTCGCTCTCTCTTTCAGAATTAAAGTCCGTATCTATTACGGAAATTAAAAAAACCTTTTTCAAACTTTATTTTTATCAGTCTAACACTGCATTCAGTTTACTTACTGTCATACAAAGAAAGTGATTGTATATCTCAGTTTGCCTAGGATGATCCTGATTAATACATGTCATTAAGTATGTCTATGTTTGGATAACAAATTATAAGATTTTCCTACATTATAACTCATTACTTTCAGAAACCTCACCTCATCTCTCAGCCACAATTACTCTGTCTCCTATAAGCTAATCCATTTGCTACCCTGTTTCCCCGAAATAAGACAGTGTCTTATTTTAAGGTGTGCTCCCAAAGATGTGCTAGGTTTTATTTTCAGGGGACGTCTTATCTTTCCTGTAAGTAGGTCTTATTTTTGGAGGATGTCTTATTTTCGGGGAAACGGGGTACCTATGTTATGCAAAACCTGATATTATATAACTCTATCCTATCTTTGTACACGTTCTCATTTTAATCTGTCTTTTACATAGGATTGATTCAGCCAACACATATTTGGCAAGCACCTGTTATGTGTCAGGCACTGTTTTAAGTGCTGGAGTTAGAGCAGGAACATGGTAGAAAAGGTTTCTGCTCTCATGGAGCTCCTACACTAAGCATCCCTCTAGCACCTGGATATGTGTTGAGGACTACTGTATTGGTAATACATTTACTGTCTTTGCTCATTGTCTTCTCTCTGGTAGTCCATCATTTTGAACAATAAACAAGGATAAGTGAAAGTACAGTTCTTCCCATCTCTGCATTCCCCTCCCAGTCCACAGACAGGATCAGGCCACAGCAGTGATTTCAAAGCACTGCCTTGCTTGCCAATGGGAGGGTCTCATGGGGAGTTCCAGGCTGCTGGCAGCTGTAGACAATGGAAACCTGCATCTTGAAGACTACACTATAAAAATATAGTCTTTTCTATATTTTGTGAAGTTCTATATGTATGTGAAGTTCATATACATACATGGTTTTCACAAACATCACACTTCAGAATATTATGACTCTAATTAAGCATCATGTCCAACTCCTATCTCCACCTTCAAATACACACACACACACACACACATACATACACACACATCTCACCTTTTAAGAACAAAACTCTAGATGAAAGTATTTGAAAAGAAAGTAAGGAAGAAACACTAAGAAATCTTTAAAAAATCCTTTGGAACCTATGGCCTTGTAACTTGGGGTCAGCGCTAGCTCAGCAAATGGGTGTGAGTTAAATGAGAAATGCCATAAATATCAACAAAAGTTGCACATTCCTTCTTGTTTGCTTAATTTTACCTCTTTACATGTATTTTGGTGGGAAACTGTCAGGAGAAGACAAGAGAAACTAGAGAGATAAATAGGGTACATACATTCATACCATGTAATTTTGTAAGGTAGTTGCACCCCATGTTATGTTTTGTTACTTCTTTGTTTCAACTTCAAACTCTTTCAGAGCAAAGGACTATGCCTTCTTGCTCATTACTACACTCAACCTGTTATATTAAATATCTGTTGTCTGACAGGTGCTTTGGTGCTAGGACACAGCTGTGAATGAAATCCTGCTCTCATGATTGATCACAGTATCTCCCACACCAGTGTGTTGGTGTGTCTATTGGTGAACAAAAGTCTTGACCAATCAGCAGCCCCAACAGGGAATCAAGATTAAGGAATGTTTTTGATCGTCCATTTCCTATATTTCTGTCTGAGATTAAACTGATGTTTTATTTGAAATACTAGCTGCTCTCCTATTGGACCACCCTTCCAACATTCTTAGGGTGGTAAGGTGGTAATATATCTAGTTGTTTTCAGGCTCATTCAAATTCAATTTTCCTATCTAAAATAACTGTAAGAAAGCTGTAGGAAAGAAACTGGTGGGTTTGGAAACAAAGGCATTTATTGAGGATTTATTTAGTGCACATTCAATGCTAGGTGTTTTGCTTATGTCAGCTGATAATAATACTCTTTCTTTATCACAAGGAAATGGCACTCCCTTCTTTCTGGTTTCAAGGCAACCAAAGTAAGACATTCCTTAAAACAATTCAGAAAATAGCACCCTAAAGTGAGGGCCTCAGAAGGGAAAATTCATCTCTGACCTTCCTTTGCCCTCCTGCCTCTCAGTCCCATTCTTCCCTGAAGCTAGCCATAGAGATTAGAATCCTTCCTTCCCAAGGTAGGTCATAAAAGCAAGAATCCTATTTCCTGAAAGCCTGATGTAAAACCTAAAATTATTCTATTGAAAAACTGGCCATAAGTAATTATCAGACTTACCTTATTTGGCTGTAGGCCATAAGACCCCCATTCCAGAGAGGGCCCAGCCCCATGCCCTGAAGAAAGGAATTCATGTGGGGAGAGGCCAAGAAGAATCTAGACAGGCCATGCTGGGTTTTTCTACTCAGTCTGTTAGCATTAGATCATACCCTTTCTGTCCAATCACATTTCTTTTCTTTTCTTTTTTTCTTTTTTTTTTTTGCAGTTTTTGGCCGGGGCTGGGTTTGAACCTGCCACCTCCAGCATATGGGGCCAGCGCCCTACTCTTTTGAGCCACAGGCACCTCCCCTACAATATTTTATTAATCCATTCATGTTTAGCTAGTTTTAGATTTTAACTATGTTACAATCTTTAACTTAGTTTGTCTCTGATAAAAATTCCTTTTTGTGGAGGATGGAACTTTGGTACAAAGAATGGTAAGTGTCTTAGCTCCAGCTACTGCAACAAAATACCATGGACTGGGTGGCTTAAACAGTGGATATTTATTTTCTCACAGTACTAGAGGCTAGTAGTTTAAGATTAAAGTGCCATCATGGACAGTTTTTGGGAAGGGCTCCTTCTCCCTCTCCCACCCAACAAAGAGATTTTATTTAGGAAGAACAAAGAGAAAGTTTAGAGCACTTCCAAAGAGAGTTAGTTGGAAGTGGATCCCTCTCATGAAGGAGAAAAGGTAAGAGAGACTAAGACAAAGGCCTGCAAAGTCTTTCATTGGCCTCTCTGTGCCCCCAGGCAGTATTGGCCTTTTCTGTCGCTCATTGGTTGTCTCTTTCTATTGGTTATTGGTTACTTAGATTACTTCATACCCTCATTCTTCTGGGTCCTCCAGACTTCCTGGTTCAGTGGGCCTGGTTTTCCTTCCACTCCCCTTGAAGCTCCTTTCTTAGTGTAAGGGCTCTCTTCTTGGCCTGTGGATAGTTGTAAGTCTGATCAGTCTTTATAGTGAAATAATAGAAAAATTATTAACTCACATTTTTTCAGTAAGGACCAAATTCTCTCTCTCTGCCTCCTTTCTTTTTCTGCCCAGCTGACTCATTGTCCCCCCACCAAGGATTTCCTTTTACACAAAGCACCAGAAAGAAAGGAAATGTAAAATATTTCTCTTTACATTTCATCAGTTCTCTGTCTTTCAGAATTTGTTCCTATAGCCCCAAGGGTTTCTGAGTGTTCCAGATCAACAACGAGATATGAACATCAGGCCTTAGGATTGGAAACACCTGTAAAGAGTGTCTCCAACCTGATAAGTGGGCAGCCACTTCAGGATAGATCCCAGCCACACATGCTTTCCTGGGAAAGCCTCTGCTTAGGCAACAGTGGGCTGAGGAGAGATTCAGGCTCTCAACCCTGTGAGGTTAGAGGGCAAAGAAGTCAGCAGAAGCCTCCAGTCTCCATCCTATACAGCTGTACCAGCATTGTGATTAGCATCTCATACCCCAGAAGATCACCTGCTGCCCAGGCAGTATTCACCAAGAGGTATCTATATTGCTTTTTTTCCCTTTTAATTATTTCAACTTTTCGCCCCTGGGATTTTCTTTTCTTTTTTTTTTTATACATTTTATTCATTTTTCTAAGTGTAAACATAATTTTCTATTGTTACCTTCTTTAATAATAAGAACTTCATTTTTTCTAGTGTTTCTGCCCCTGTTATTTAGTTTCCCCCCCAATTTTATCTTGTAAGGTTTTTTGTTTGTTTGTTTTGGTTTGATTTATACTATTTTTGTTTTTCCTATTTGATGGAGGTGTGTCGTTTTAGGCTGGCAAAGAGCTGCACACCTAAAGAGAATCACCCAACCCAACATCCCCAGAGGTTGGGGAGTTTTTAAGGTATGAGTCCAAATACCCTAATGTACACCTTTATTACTCCTGTCTTCCTCTTTCTGTGCCTCTCTTCTTCTCAGTCTTCCCTTTTGCTCACCCCCTTTCCTTTCTCTTTTTCCTTTTTTCATCTTTTCTTTTCTTCTTGCTCTTCAATCTTCTCATCCTTTTCATCCTGTACCAAAAGGACTCATCACCACCTTAGGTCAGAGGCCCAGTAACTTAAAGAGCAAGAGGAAGTGGAAGAAAAATTAGGACAATGAAACAGATGAAAGAAAACACTCATGAGGAAGAAACAGCAGAAAAATCCTGGCAACATGAAAAACAAAACCAGAGCACCTCCCACAAGGGACTATGAGGTAGCTACTGCAGAGGATTTCACCTATAAAGAAATGTTAGAAATGACAGAAGGGGAATTTAAAATACAGATGATAAAAACAATGAAGGAAATTGCTGATAAAGTGGAAAATAACCAAAAGGAAATCCAAAACCTGAATCAAATAAGAGATGAAGGATATGAAGAGTATAGAAAATATATAGCAGAACTGAACAAATTGAAGCAGTCAACTAGGGAACTTAAAAATGCAGTAGAAAGTATCAATAACAGATTAGACCATACAGAAGAAAAAATCTGAGAAGTAGAGGACAAAGCTCTTGAGATAACTCAGATAGTTAAAGAGGCAGAAAAAAAAGAGAGAAAGCAGTACGTTCACTGACAGAATTATGGAACGTCATTAAGCATTTCACAATATGACCTATAGGTATCCCAAAAGGAGAAGAATTCCCCAGAGGAATGGAAGCCATACTACAGAATATTATGAATGAAAATTTCCCAAATACCACCAAAGATTTTGACACACTACTTTCAGAGGCATATCAGACCCTGGGTTGTCTCAACTCAAACAGAATTTCTCCAAGACATATGACCAATCTGTTCAAAGTCAAGACAAAAGAAAAAATTCTGCAAGCTGCCAGGAGTAAGTGCCAATTGACCTACTTGGGATAAACCATCGGGGTGACTGCAGACTTCCCCAGTAAAACCTTTCAAGCCAGAACACAATGGTCATCTACCTTTAACCAAAATAATTTCCACACAGAATTCTATACTCTGCTAAGCTAAGCTTTAAATTTGATGGAGTAATAAAATCTTTTAATGATATGTAAACTTTGAGGAAGTTTTCAATAAGACCAGCTCTACAGGATGTACTTTGACCTGTTCTACTCACTGACCATCACAATGGACCACCAGCAAAGTAAGCACCCGGAAACTGAAGGACAGAACATAGCTTCCACAATGTTGCAAAGGACAAAATTTAACAATAGACTTCCACAAAATTAAACAAATAGAACTTTACCACACTTGTCAATTATCTCAACAAATTTCATGGCTTGAATTCCTCACTGAAGCAGCATAGACTGGCTGATTGGATAAAAAAACAGAAGCCATCCATTTGTGTCTGCTGGAAACACACCTAGCCTCAAAGGACAAATTAAAATTGTGAGTTAAGGGATAGAAGACAATTTTTCAGGCAACTGTCATTCAGAAGAAAAGAGGGGTTGCAATCTTATTTTCAGATACAAGTGGATTTAAAGCAACTAAAGTCAAAAAAGACAAAAATGGACACTTCATACTGATCAAGGGAAAAATAAAACAAAAAGACATTTCAAGTCTAAGTATTTATGCTCCCAATTGAATACTGCCAGATTCCTGAAACAGACATTAGTTAGTCTGAGCAATATGATATCCCGTAATACCATAATAACAAGGGACTTTAACACGCCTCTTACAGAGCTGGACTGATAACGAAACAGAAATTAAACAAAGATACAGGGGACTTAAATGTGACCCTAGAACAACTGTGCTTGATAGATATATATAGAACAATCCAACCCAGGGCAAAAGAATATATGTTCTTCTCCTTGGCCCAGGGAACAGTCTACAAAATGATCATATCCTAGGACACAAAATAAACCTGAAGAAAATCAAAAGAACTGAATTTTTACCTTGTATCTTCTCAGACCACCAGGCAGTAAAGATGAAACTCAACTCCAACAAAAATGTTCAACCCCACACAAAGGCACAGACATTAAACAACCTTTTGCTGAATGGTAGTTGGGTACCGGAAGATATAAAAGAGGAAATCATCAACTTCCCTGAGCATAACACAAATGAAGACACAACCTACCCAACTCTGTGGGATATAGCAAAAGCAGTTTTGAGAGGAATATTTATCACTTTAGATCCTACATTTGAAAAACAGAAAGAGTGCATCAACAACCTCACAAACCATCTCATGGAATTGGATAAAGAAGAACAATCTAATCCTAAACCCAGTAGAAGAAAAAAAAATCCCAAATTAAATCAAAGATTAATGAAAATGAAAACAAAAGAATCATTCTGAAAATTAATGAACAGGGCAGCACCTGTGGCTCAGTGAGTAGGGCACCAGCCCCATATACCAAGGGTGGTGTGTTCAAACCCAGCCAAACTGCAACAAAAAAGCCAGGTATTGTGGTGGGCACCTGTAGTCCCAGCTACTTGGCTACTCAGGAGGCTGAGACAAGAGAATCATCTAAGCCCAAGAGCTGGATGTTGCTGTGACCTATGACACCATAGCACTCTACTGAGGGTGACAAAGTAAGACTCTGTCTACAAACAAATAAAATAAAATAAAAAGAAAGGAAGAAAGAAAGAAAATTAATGAACAAAAAATTATTTTTTTAAAAAAAGAAATAAAATAGATATACCTTTGGCCAGACTGACTAGGCACAGAAAAGTAAAATCTTGAGTTACCTGAGAAACAATAAAGGGGTAATAACAACAGATGCTACAGAGATACAAGAGGTTATCTCTGAATACTACAAGAAAGCCTATGCCCAGAAATTTGATGATGTGAAGGAAATAGACCAAAATTTGGAATCGCACCCTCTCCCTATACTTAACCAAGAAGAAATACACCTCCTAATTAGACCTATTTCAAGCACTGAAATCAAAGAAAAATTAAAAAATCTCCCAACAAAAAAAATGCCCTGGTTCAGATGGTTTCACAGTAGAATTCTATCAAACCTCCAAAGAAGAACTTATTCCCATACTGCAGAAATTATTCCAAAAAATTGAGGAGGAGGGACTCTTCCCCAACACATTTTATGAAGCAAACATTACCCTGATGCCAAAACCAAGAAAAGATCCATCTAAAATAAGGAGAACTCTAGATCAATTTCAGTAATGAATATAGATGCAAAAAATTTCAATAAAATCCTAGCCAATAAACTACAGCTTCTCATCAAAAAAGTCATATATCATGATCAAGTAGATTTTATACCAGGGATGCAAGGCTGTTTAAGATACACAAGCCCATAAAAGTTATTAATGGGGGCAGTGCTTGTGGCTCAGTGAGTAGGGCACTGACCCTGTATACCGAGGGTGGTGGGATCAAACCCAACCTTGGCCAAACCGCAACAACAACAAAAAGTTATTCACCATCTCAACAGAAGCAAAATCAAAGAAAAAATGATCCTCTCGATAGATACAGAAAAGGCATTCAATAAAATCCAGCATTCTCTTATAATTAGAACCCTGAAGAGTATAGGCATAGGTGGCACATTTCTTAAACCGATTGAAGCTATCTATGACAAACCCACAGCTAATATTTTACTGAATGGAGTAAAACTGAAACTTTCCTACTTAGAACTGGAAAGAGACAAGGTTGTCCTCTATTGCCTCTACTGCTTGACATATTGCTGGAAGTTCTAGCTAATACAATCAGGCAAGAGAAGGAAACAAAGGGCATCCAAATTGGAGCAGAGGATGTCAAACTCTCTCTCTTTGCTGATGATATGATCTTATATTTCACGAACCCCAAACACTCAACGATAAGACTCCTGGAAGTCATCAAAAAAGACAGCAATGTCTCAGGATATAAAATCAAATGTCCACAAGTCAGTAGCTTTTGTATGCGTCAATAACAGCCAAGATGAGAGGATAATTAAGGACACTACCCTCTTCACCATAGCTTCAAAGAAAAAGAAATACCTAGGAATCTACCTGACAAAAGAGGTGAAAGACCTCTATAAAGAAAATTACAAAACCTTAAGAAAAGTAATAGTGGAAGATATTACCAAATGCAAGAACATACCATGCTCATGCCTGGGAATAATCAACATTGTTAAAATGTCTATACTTCCCAAAGCAATCCACAGATTCAGTGCCATCCCTATGAAAATACCAGCATCATAATTTTAAGATTTGGAAAAAACAATTCTTCGTTTTGTATGGAACCAGAAAAAAACCTGTATATCTAAGGCATTTCTTAGTAATAAAGACAAAGGTTGTGGTATCATTCTACCAGCCATTCAGCTATACTACAGGGCCATAGTGATCAAAATAGCATGGTATTGGCACAAAATTAGAGACATTGACATTTGGAATTGAATAGAGTACCATGATATCAAACTAACATCTTACAGCCACCTGATATTTGATAATCTGGGGAATAGAACACCTATTCCATAAATAGTGTTGGGAGAACTGGTTAACAACATGTACAAGACTTAAACTGGACCCACACCTCTCACCACTTACAAAAATTGACTCAAGGTAGAGGAAAGATTGAAGTCTAATGCATAAAGCATAAAAATTCTTGAAGAGAGTGTTGAGAGGGCCGTGCCTGTGGCTCAAAGGGGTAGGCCCCATATGCCAGAGGTGGTGGGTTCGGACCCCGAACCCGGCCAAAAACTGCAAAAAAAAAAGAAAGTGTTGAGAAAACACTTGAGGATATCAGACTATGGAAAGATTTTATGAAGAAGAATTATGTGGCAAATGCAACAACAACAAAAATAAACAAATGGGACTTAATTAAATTAAACAGCATCCCAACAACTAAGAAAACAACAACCAAATCAAACAGACAACCTTCAGAATGAGAACAAATATTTGCATTTTATGAACCAGACAAAATCTTGATAACTAGCATCTACAGAGAACTCAAATTAATCCACATGAAAAGACCCAACAATCAGATATATCACTGGGCAAAAGACATGAATAGAAATTTCTCTGTAGAAGACAGACAAATGGCTAACAGACATATGAAGAAATACTCATTGTCCCTAATCATCAGAGAAATACAAATGAAAACTACCCTAGATATAACCAAATCCCAGTGAGAATGGCCCACACCCAAATGTCTCAAAGTTGCAGATACTGGCATGGATATGGACAGAAGGGAATACTTTTACATTGCCGGTGGAACTGTAACCTAATACAACCTTTTTGGGAGGAAGAATGAAGAAACTTCAAAGAACTCAAATGAGGCCTCCCATTTGATACTGCAATCCCATTACTACGCATCTACCTAGTGAGAAGAAAACACATCCTTTTAGCATAAGGACATTTGCAACAGACTGTTCATCACAGTTCAATTTATAATCGCCAAAATGTGTAAATAGTCTAGATACTCACCAAACCAGGAATGCATCAACAAGCTGTAGCGTATGTATACCAGGGATTACTATTCAGCCTTTTAAAAAGATGGAGACTTTGCATCATTTGATGGAGGTGGAACACACTGTTCTTTTGTGAAGCATCACAAGAATGGAGAGACAAGAATCCAACGTACACAATTCTAATATGAAGGCAGCAGATGAACTAATACAAGGTGTATGGTAGAGGGATGAGGGAGCAGGGAGAGGAGAGGAGTGAGGGGGATGGGGTCACAGTGTATGGCACACCTCTTAACAGATGCAATCAGTGTAACCTAATTCTTTGTACCCTCAATGAATCACAAACAATAAAATGTTTTAAAAAATCAAACATGTGGCTCGGTGCCCATGGAACAGTGGTTACAGAACCAGTCACATACACCAAGCATGGCGGGTTCAAACCTGAACCAGGCCAGCTGAACGACAATGACAACTGCAACAAGAACAAGGAAAAATAGCCAGGCATTGTGGTGGGTGCCTGTAGTTCCAGCTACTTGGGAGGCCAAGGCAAGAGAATCACTTAAGCCCAAGAGTTTGAGGTTGCTGTGAGCTGTGATGTCACAGCACTCTAACAAGGGCAACATAGTGAGACTCTGTCTCAAAAGAAAAAAAAAATCAAACATGTACCAGAGTATTACAATGCTAAACAACTCAAAGTTTATAGTTTTGATATTTAAGATGGCGCAATTGAGAACTTTATTTAAGAGAATGAAATAGATTAAAAAACAAAAGCACACTTATAACACTAATGGCTAAAATTCACTAGGAACATGTTAGTTATTAATACGTACCCAGTAATGCAGCAAAAATATAATTTTGTAGAGCAAAAGTGACAGAAGGAGAATTGTGAAAAATAATATTACTTCTGAGGCTTTTAAATTTTGGGCCCAAAGGCAAGAACAGATTAAAATTGTGGAATTACATGAGAATAATGATAATGAAAACAGAATATATCAGAACAGATCACTACAGCAGTGATCAGAAAATATTGTAGGCATCTTAAACATTATACCGCTAAAAATAAAAAAAAAAAAATGACTTCAATGTTAAATTCAGAAAGCCATGATCTAAACTAAAAGTATGAAGGCAAAAATACTAGTTAGAGGTGGCAGTTGAAATAAAATGGATTAGAAAACAAAAGTACAGTGAAATTTTACTTAGGAGAATGTTCTCTAAATCCTTCCAGGTAAATACAAAATATGTAAAGTCTCCATCTTTCTTTAAGGCTGAATGTAGGGGTATATGGCACACTTTCCAGGTGAAGGGTTCAACTACAGCTTGCACTTTACCTAAAAATGCAAATAGTGTAACTTGATTTTACATACCCCTTTTATATTAACTTGAATTAAAAAAAAATCTACAGTGCAATTCATATGTAAGAGGAATGGCAGGTTTCCTTGGTGGATATCAAAAATATGAAAAGTCACTGGATAAACTAATCAAAAGGGGAGAGAGACAAATGCCCGAAATTTAAAATGACAAAGGTGACATAGTCTTCAATATAAAGAAAATTTCCAGTCTCCTAATTTTATTTTTTTTTATTTTTTATTTTTTTTAATTTTTTTATTAAATCATAAGTGTATACAATGATATGATTATGGGGCATCATACACTCACTTCATAAACCATTTGACACATTTTTATCCCAGTGGTTAACATAGCCTTTCCGGCGTTATCTCAGTTACTGTGCCAAAACATTTATATTCTACATTTACCAAGTTTCGCAAATACCCCTGTAATATGCACCACAGGTGTGATCCCACCGATTCCCCTCCCTCTACCCACCCCCCCTTTCCCACTTCCCCCTATTGTTAAGTTGTAGCTGGGTTATAGCTTTCATGTGAGAGTCCCAAATTAGTTTCATAGTAGGGCTGTGTACATTGGGTATTTTTTCTTCCATTCTTGGGATACTTTACTAAGAAGAATATGTTCCAGCTCCATCCATGTAAACATGAAAGAGGTAAAGTCTCCATCTTTCTTTAAGGCTGCATAGTATTCCATGGTATACATATACCACAATTTATTAATCCATTCGTGGATCGATGGGCACTTCGGCTTTTTCCATGACTTAGCAATTATGAATTGGGCTGCAATAAACATTCTGGTACAAATATCTTTGTTATGTTGTGATTTTTGGTCTTCTGGGTATATGCCCAGCAGAGGAATTACAGGATTGAATGGCAGATCTATTTTTAGATCTCTGAGTGTTCTCCATATATCCCTCCAAAAGGAATGTATTAATTTGCATTCCCACCAGCAGTGCAGAAGTGTTCCCTTTTCTCTGCATCCACGCCAACATCTCTGGTCTTGAGATTTTGTGATATAGGCTAGTCTCATTGGAGTTAGATGATATCTCAAAGTAGTTTTGATTTGCATTTCTCTGATGATTAAAGATGATGAGCATTTTTTCATATGTCTGAAGGCCGTGCGCCTGTCTTCTTCAGAGAAGTTTCTCTTCAAATCCCTTGCCCAGCCTGCGATGGGATCCCTTGTTTTTTTCTTGCTGATGCGTTTGAGTTCTCTGTGGATTCTGGTTATTAAACCTTTGTCAGAGTTATACCCTGCAAATATCTTCTCCCATTCTGAGGGCTGTCTGCTTGCTCTGCTTACTGTGTTCTTAGCTGTGCAGAAGCTTTTTAGTTTGATCAAGTCCCAGTAGTGTATTTTTGAAGCTGCTTCAATTGCCCGGGGGGTTCTCCTCATGAAATACTCACCCAGACCAATTTCTTCAAGGGTTTTCCCTGCATTCTCCTCTAGTATTTTTATAGTTTCATGTCTTAAGTTTAAATCTTTAATCCAATGAGAGTCTATCTTAGTTAATGGTGAAAGGTGTGGGTCCAATTTCAGTCTTCTGCAGGTTGCCAGCCAGTTCACCCAGCACCATTTGTTAAATAGGGAATCTTTTCCCCACTGAATGTTTTTAATTGGCTTGTCAAAAATCAAATAGTGGTAAGTAGCTGGATTCATCTCTTGGTTCTCTATTCTATTCCAGATATCTACTTCTCTGTTTTTGTGCCAATACCATGCTGTTTTGATCACTATCGATTTGTAGTAAAGTCTGAGGTCTGGTAGTGTGATTCCTCCTGTTTTGTTTTTATTTCTGAGTAATGTCTTGGCTATTCGAGGTTTTTTCTGATTCCATATAAAACGAAGTAATGTTTTTTCAAGATCTTTAAAATATGACAGTGGAGCTTTAATAGGGAGTGCGTTGAAATTATATATTGCTTTGGGTAGTATGGACATTTTGATAATGTTGATTCTTCCTAGCCATGAGCATGGTATGTTTTTCCATTTGTTAACGTTTTCGGCTATTTCTTTTCTTAGAGTTTCATAGTTCTCTTTATAGAGATCTTTCACGTCTTTTGTTAGGTAAATTCCCAAATATTTCATCTTCTTTGGCACTACTGTGAATGGGATAGAGTCCTTAACTGCTTTTTCAATTTGACTGTTGTTGGTGTATATAAAGGCTACCGATTTATGAATGTTGATTTTGTAACCTGAGACGCTGCTGTATTCCTTGATCACTTCTAGGAGTTTTGTAGTAGAGTCCCTAGTGTTTTCCAGATACACAATCATATCATCTGCGAAGAGCGAGAGTTTGATCTCTTCTGACCCTATATGGATACCCTTGATCGCCTTTTCTTCCCTAATTGCGGTGGCTAAAACTTCCATTACAATGTTGAAAAGCAATGGAGACAATGGGCAGCCTTGTCTGGTTCCTGATCTGAGTGGAAATGATTCCAATTTAACTCCATTCAATATGATATTGGCTGTGGGTTTGCTGTAGATAGCCTCTATCAGTTTAAGAAAAGTCCCTTCTAGACCAATTTTCTTGAGTGTTCTGATCATGAAGGGATGCTGGATATTATCAAAAGCTTTTTCTGCATCAATTGAGAGAATCACATGGTCTTTGTTTTTTAATTTGTTTATGTGCTGAATTACATTTATAGATTTACGTATATTGAACCAGCCTTGAGACCCTGGGATAAAACCAACTTGGTCATGATGTATAATTTGTTTGATGTGTTGCTGGATTCTGTTTGTTAGGATCTCGTTGAATATTTTTGCATCTATATTCATTAGTGATATTGGTCTATAATTTTCTTTTCTTGTTGGGTCTTTTCCTGGTTTGGGGATCAGGGTGATATTTGCTTCATAGAACGTGTTGGGTAGTCTTCCTTCTTTTTCTACATTTTGGAACAGGTTGAGTAATATAGGTACTAATTCCTCTTTAAAGGTTTGGTAGAATTCTGACGTGAAACCATCTGGTCCCGGGCTTTTCTTTTTAGGGAGGTTTTGTATAGTTGATGCTATTTCTGAACTTGATATGGGTCTGTTCAACATTTCCACTTGATTCTGGTTAAGTCTTGGAAGGTGGCGTGCTTCCAAGTATCGGTCTATTTCCTTCAGATTTTCAGATTTCTGAGAATAAAGTTTCTTGTAATATTCATTAAGGATTTTTTGGATTTCTGATGAGTCTGTGGTTATTTTGTCTTTGTTGTTTCTGATTGATGATATTAGAGATTTTACTCTTTTTTTCCTGATTAGGTTGGCCAGAGGTTTATCTATTTTATTGACCTTTTCAAAAAACCAGCTTTTTGATTTATTGATCTGTTGTATTATTCTTTTGTTTTCAATTTCATTTAATTCTGCTCTAATTTTGGTTATTTCTTTTCTTCTACTGGGTTTGGGGTTGGAATGTTCTTCCTTTTCCAGTTGCGTGAGATGTCCCATTAAGTTGTTAACTTCCTCTCTTTCCGTTCTCTTGAGGAAGGCTTGCAGTGCTATAAATTTCCCTCTTAGAACTGCCTTTGCAGTGTCCCAGAGGTTCTGATAGCTTGTGTCTTCATTGTCATTTTGTTTCAAAAAATTGGTGATTTCTTTCTTAATCTCATCTCTGACCCAGCTATCATTCAGCATAAGGTTATTTAACTTCCATGTTTTTGTATGGGTATGCAGATTCCTGTTGTTACTCAATTCAAGTTTTATTCCATGATGGTCCGAGAAGATGCATGGAATAATTTCTATTCCTTTAAATTTACTGAGGTTAGACTTGTGACCTAAAATGTGATCAATTTTGGAGTAAGTTCCGTGGGCTGATGAGAAGTATGTGTATTCAGTTTTGTTGGGATGAAATGTTCTGTAGATGTCTGCTAAATCTAAATATTGGATGGTTAGGTTTAAATCTAAGATTTCTTTGCTCAGCTTCTTTCTGGAGGATCGATCCAACACTGCCAAGGGAGTGTTGAAATCTCCAACGATTATGGAGCTGGAGGAAATCAAGTTACTCATGTCTGTTAGAGTTTCTCTTATAAATTGAGGTGCATTCTGGTTGGGTGCATAGATATTAATAATTGAGATCTCGTCATATTGAGTATTACCCTTAACAAATATGAAGTGACCATTCTTGTCCTTCCTTACTTTTGATGGTTTAAAGCCTACTGTATCTGCAAATAAAATTGCAACACCTGCTTTTTTCTGATTACCATTTGCCTGAAATATGGATGACCATCCTTTCACCCTGAGTCTGTATTTGTCTTTTAAGGTGAGATGTGACTCTTGTATGCAACAAATATCTGGCTTAAGTTTTTGTATCCAGTCAGCTAACCTATGCCTCTTTAGAGGACAGTTTAAGCCATTCACATTGATGGAGAGTAAGGATAAGTCTGGTGGAATTTTGGGTATCGAGTTTTTCAAAGGTCCAGTGGACATTTTTAATCCTTTCGCCAGTGTGGAAGTTGGAGTTTGATCCGAAGTTTCTGAGTGAGTTTACTTTTGTGGTATAGGATTGGGTTGGTCATTGTGGAGGATAGGTCTGAGAACATCCTGAAGAGCTGGTTTACTTATGGCAAATTTTTTCAACATATGAATGTCATTGAAGTATTTAATTTCTCCATCATAGATGAAACTCAGTTTAGCTGGATACAAGATCCTGGGTTGAAAGTTTTTTTGCTTTAGGAGATTAAAAGTTGATGACCAGCCTCTTCTTGCTTGAAAAGTTTCAGCAGAGAGATCTGCAGTTATTCTAATATTCTTACCTTTGTACGTTATAGTTTTCTTTCGCCGGGCTGCTTTGAGAATCTTCTCTTTCATGTTAACTTTAGTGAAGCTAATTATGATATGTCTGGGAGATGGCTTTTTGGGGTTGAATCGTGCTGGGGTTCTGAAGCTGTCTGCTATCTGAATTTCAGATTCTCTAGGCATGTCTGGAAAATTTTCTTTCATAATTTCATGTAGAAGGGCCTCTGTGCCCTTGGCTGCCACGTCATCAGCCTCCGAAATTCCTATAACCCTTATGTTATTTTTTTTCGAATTATCTGAGAGCTCTCTGAGTGAGTGATCCGTTTTTGCTCTCCATTTCTCTTCCTCTTTGAGAGATTGGGAGCGTTCGAAGACTTTATCTTCAATGTCAGAAATCCTTTCTTCTGCTTGCTCCATTCTGTTACTGAGGGATTCTACTGTATTTTTCATATCTTTGAGGGCTGTAAGTTCTTGTTTCAGTGTGTCTAAGTCTTTGGTGGTTTTGTCTTTAAATTCGTTAAATTCTTGAGACAGTTTTTGAATTTCTCCTCGAATTCCTAATTCCATTTTATTAATCTTGTCTGCAAACCAAATTCTGAATTCGACTTCTGACATCTCAGCCAGTTGTTTATGAATGGGATCTTCAATCACATCTGCCGTATCTTTTCTTGGGGGGGTTGATCTATTCTGGTTATTCATGTTACCAGAGTTTTTCCGCTGATTCCGCCCCATGGTTTACTCCCTTTGGTTTTTCCCCTGGGGTTTTATCGAGGGCCCGTACAGTGTTGTGGCCTGAGAAATTGGGGCCCTGTCTGGTGTGGTGGAGCAAAGTGGTTCTGTCTTGTTTTCAGCTGGTTTCTGTTCGATCCTATTGCAACTTCTACTCTGGCATGAAGTCTCAGCTGTGTGGAAAAATCAGCAATTAAGTCACCCCGCCTGCCCACCTCTGGCCCCAGTTGGAAAAGGAGAATCAAACCTTCCTACAATCGCACACCCAGGGCACCACCTGAAAAGTCCTCAGTCTATTAGCCCAGTTCAAAAGGTCCGAATCAACTGTCTCAATCGGCACTTGTCTCAGGTGGAAGGGTTCAAGAGGTCTCTGGGAACTGGATCACAGGGGCCTGGTGACTCCTCTGAGACCGCTCACCCCAGTGCAGCGTGGAGTCAGGAGGAGCCACCCAGCAAACAGAGCAGTCTGGGAAGGTTGACGTCTCCTTCCCCACTTTGCCCCTCTGTCGGACCCAGTCACTGGTATCTCTGCAGATGGCTAACCCAGTTGCCTGCAGTGAACAGACACTCCAGGGGTTTGCACCTGCCTGAATCGCGAGGAAGTCTGCCAGGCCCCCGCAGACTGCCGCTATCTAGCAGGAGGAGATGGGGCCTGACATCTTTGAGTGTTTGATGCAGGTGATGGGAAGGAGGTGTTCACTCAGGCTTAGCCCCGTCCCTGATGGATGCTGCTAACAGAACAGAACAGAACAGACAACTTTGTGAGGTTCTGTCTCTGTTCCTGTCGTCGCCTACAGGAGACGGGCTGTTTTGAGTTCAAACGTCTTTGCTGCTGGAGAATTGCGTCTGAACACCTCTCTGGGTCGGCCCCGCCCTGGAGGCTTCCGGGTTTGTGAGCCGTGTCACTGGTGGCCTCCTCTGGTTGCCCAGGGAGACGGGGGTGTGGCCTCAGAATATCCAGAAGTGAGCGTTCTGCCGTTAAAGAAAAAACGGCTGTTGATCTACCTCCAGGGAACTGCTGCTCTGGTGTGGGCACTCAGGCGACCCTTTTCTCCTCTGTCCCGCGCCCCAGAGTCAGCACTGAGCGGCCGCAGTTTGTGCTGGGTCCACACCCCTTAAGAGATCCCCCAAGAATCAGAACTCTTGGGGGATGGGCCCCCAGACCCGGATTGGGAGTGGGGCGGGGGGAAGCTAGAGTTTCATTCAGTTTCACGCAATACTACGGTCAGGGGTGGGCTCCTGCACTGCACCGCAGGGAAGTGCCACCAAGGCTTGATTTCCCCTCAGCAGAGTGCCCTCTCCTCGCTCACGTATCCCAGAGTCAGCGCTGACCTGACGCAGCTCAGGCACTGTGCACTCCCCTCGAGAAATCACCCAAGGAGCCGAACTCCGGAGGGATAGGCCCTCAGACCCCGAGTGAGAGTAGGGGCTCTCAGCTCTCAGCGGGGAGGCCAGAGTCTGATTCAGTCTTGGGCCCCGTATGCCCGGGGAGGGTTGCTGTACTGCACCGCAGGGAAGTGCCGCCAAGGCTTGATTTTCCCTCAGCAGAGTGCCCTCTCCTCGCTCACGTATCCCAGAGTCAGCGCTGACCTGACGCAGCTCAGGCACTGTGCACTCCCCTCGAGAAATCACCCAAGGAGCCGAACTCCGGAGGGATAGGCCCTCAGACCCCGAGTGAGAGTAGGGGCTCTCAGCTCTCAGCGGGGAGGCCAGAGTCTTATTCAGTCTTGTGCCCGGGGAGGGCTCCTGCACTGCACTGCAGGGAAGTGCCGCCAAGGCTTGATTTCCCCTCAGCAGAGTGCCCTCTCCTCGCTCACGTGTCCCAGAGTCAGCGCTGATCTGACGCAGCTCAGGCACTGTGCACTCCCCTCGAGAAATCACCCAAGGAGCCGAACTCCTGGGGGATAGGCCCTCAGACCCCGAGTGAGAGTAGGGGTTCTCAGCTCTCAGCGGGGAGGCCAGAGTCTGATTCAGTCTTGGGCCCCGTATGCCCGGGGAGGGTTGGTGCACTGCACCGCAGGGAAGTGCCGCGAGGCGTGACTCCCCCTCAGCCCGGTGCCCTCTCCTCACTCGGCGCGCCTCAGAGTCAATGCTGACCAGTCGCAACTCGGGGACTGTCCACTCCCCTTGAGAAATCACCCAAGGATCCGAAGTCCTGGGGGACAGGCCTCCAGACCTCAGTGGGCGGGAGGGGAGCGCCGGGGATTCAGGGTTGCCGGCAAAGGATTCCCAAAGTTTTATTCAGCCCTATGTCCGGCAGGAGAACGCCACGGCACCCCAGTAGGGGAGGTAGGTCCAGTTTTTAGAAGGTCTCTCCCGTGGAGTGTAGTGGGAGGGGCTTTAATTTCTGCCCGCTTGTTCAATTGTGGGGCTACAGAGCCGGTCTCATGGGGGAGGGGGACTCCCGTCCGCTTGGTGGTGGATTTTGTACCTTTTGTTTGCGTCCTTGTGATCACAACTTGCCTCTGCGGTGTTGATGTGCGTTCTTCAGCCTTCTCTCTTGGTGAGGCTCAAGTCCACCAGGATACTTACTAAATTCCTGTCCCTTAACTCTCCTTCTGGACGGGAGCCTTTGTTGAAAGCTGGCTTCAGTCCGCCATCTTGTCTCCCCTCCCCCAGTCTCCTAATTTTAAAGTTTGCAGAATTCTATCCAAATACATTTGAACACAAGTGCAATGGATAATTTTCTACTGAAACACCATTTACCCACATTGGCCCCAGGAGAGGCAAAAGTCTAATGAGACAATCACATACAACACATATTGAATTTGGATCAATAATTCTTATATAAAACAGCAGCCATGAGTCTGGCTCGTGGGGCTGCACGTCCTCAGGGCCTTGGCCACAGTGTGTGGTATTTAGCTGGAGCGTGATGCGGATGTGTCAAACAACTGCGCCAGTTGTAGTTAACCCGTTAGGGGGAAGCCTCGCCACCATTGAGAGTAATGCTCTCCACCCGCGGCAGCTGCCCAGTGTGTCTATTCCAGGGGTCCTCAAACTTTTTAAACAGGGGGCCAGTTCACTGTCCCTCAGACCATTGGAAGGCCGGACTATAGTTTAAAAAAAAAACTATGAACAAATTCCTATGCACACTGCACATATCTTATTTTGAAGTAAAAAAACAAAATGGGAACAAATACAATATTTAAAATGAAGAACAAGTAAAGTTAAATCAACAAACTTACCAGTATTTCAATAGGAACAATGGGCCTGCTTTTGGCTAATGAGATGGTCAATGTTCAGTTCCATATTTGTCACTGCTAGTCGTAACAAGTGATGCAAGTGTGCATCCATTAGTCTAGATCTGGTTGGAGATTTCAGATGTTTCATTCTGGAAAAAGTCTGTTCACAGACATAAGTGCTACCAAAGATGGTTGCCATTTTGAGTGCCTGGTTCCTGAGATTAGAATATGTCTCAGAGGGGGGAGATGCACAGAAATTAAGAAGGCTGCTTGACTTGAATGCATCTTTCAGAGTCACAATTCTGCAGTTCAGCCAGTTCCATTTGGTAAATCATATCCACATTTTCAATGTCAATAGAAAATGGGTTACGGAAAAGCTGTATATGCTGTTCATGGAGATGAAGCTTTTTAAATCAAAATTGGAAATCCTTTTGCAACTTTTCCAGTGAATCCACACATGTTTTATTTGGGAATGCAACCAATGGATTTTCTGCTAACAGATTTTGAGTTGTGGGGAGATGGCAGAAATTTTCTTCCTTCACTTGTTTGATGAGGAGGCCTAATTTTACTTCAAATGATTCCACATGTGATTGTATATCACAGATGAGCTTCCTCTTTCCTTAAAGTTGCACATTGAAATTGTTGAGTAGCTCTGTTACATCTATCAGAAAGGCAAGGTGCCATTTCCATTCTGCATCATTGAGCTCTGGTACTTGTTTTTTGAAAGCAGAAAAGCTGTAATCTGTGGAAGTAGGTCATAGAAATGTTTCAAAATTCTCCCTCGACTCAGCCAATGGACTTTTGTGTGGTACAGAACATCTTCACAGGCAACACTTAGCTCAGACAGAAATTCCTAAAATTTTCTGTGGTTTAATGTATTACCTCTAATGAAGTTAACACAAGATACCATAGTTTTCATAACAGAGTCCCACTTCAGTGATTTACTACACAGCACTTGTTGTTGGATGAGGCAGTGTATGGCTATTGGATGAGAATGGTTATGTTTGTCCATCTCTTGGTTAATGCGAGCAATTACTCCTTTCTTAGACTGCACCATGTTAGGAGCACCATCAGTTGTTACACTGGCTAGTTTTGCCCAGTCCAGCTCCAAACTATTCATGGTTTGGCAAACCTTTTCATAAATATCCTCTTCTGTAGTTGTTCCTTTGATGCTTTGCAGTGCAGCAAGCTGTTCTGTGACTTTGAAATAGTCATTCGTACCACGAATAAAAATTAGAAGTTGTGCAGAATCACAAACAACATTACTTTCATCAAGCACCAAGGAAAAGTAGAAAAGATTTTTGCAGAGTTTTGCAAATGTTGATGCAAATTGTCTCCCATTTCTTCAATCCTTCATTTAATTGAGGGTCCTGAAAGACACACTGTACTAAATAAATTGGCCTTCTCTGGACACATCTCTTTGGCAACAGAAAGAAGGCATTCTTTAACAAATTCTCCCTCCACGAATGGTCTGCCAGTGCACGCTATTATCTTGGCAACTTGAAAACTTGGTCACAGTGATGAAGTATTTAGCTGTTTCTGCTTCACAAAAGTATTTTGCTGAGTTGTCAATGTATATTTCAGTTTTAATATTTTATCTTTTCTCACTTCTCTGACCAAACTATCATATTTATCTTTACGTTGAGTTTGATAATGTTGAAGCAAATTGTATTCTTTGAACACAGATGCTATATTCTGGAATATCAAACACATAGCTCTTTCCTTGTACTGCATGAAAAAGTAATCATAAGTCCACTATTCTTTGTTTTTTTTTGAATTATTTTTATTACATCATAACTGTATACATTGATATGATCATGGGGCATCATACACTCGCTTCATAAACCATTTGACACATTTTTATCACAGTGGTTAACATAGCCTTTCTGGCGTTATCTCAGTTACTGTGCCAAAACATTTACATTCACATTTACCAAGTTTTGCAAATACCCCTGTAAGATGCACCACAGGTGTGATCCCACCGATCCCCCTCCCTCTACCCACCCCCACTTCCCACTTCCCCCTATTGTTAAGTTGTAGCTGGGTTATAGCTTTCATGTGAGAGTCCCAAATTAGTTTCATAGTAGGGCTGTGTACATTGGGTACTTTTTCTTCCATTCTTGGGATACTTTACTAAGAAGAATATGTTCCAGCTCCATCCATGTAAACATGAAAGAGGTAAAGTCTCCATCTTTCTTTAAGGCTGCATAGTATTCCATGGTATACATATACCACAATTTATTAATCCATTCGTGGATCGATGGGCACTTGGGCTTTTTCCATGACTTAGCTATTATGAATTGGGCTGCAATAAACATTCTGGTACAAGTATCTTTGTTATGTTGTGATTTTTGGTCTTCTGGGTATATGCCCAGCAGAGGAATTACAGGATTGAATGGCAGATCTATTTTTAGATCTCTGAGTGTTCTCCATATATCTTTCCAAAAGGAATGTATTAATTTGCATTCCCACCAGCAGTGCAGAAGTGTTCCCTTTTCTCCGCATCCACGCCAACATCTCTGGTCTTGAGATTTTGTGATATAGGCTAGTCTCATTGGAGTTAGATGATATCTCAAAGTAGTTTTGATTTGCATTTCTCTGATGATTAAAGATGATGAGCATTTTTTCATATGTCTGAAGGCCTTGTGCCTGTCTTCTTCGGAGAAGTTTCTCTTCAAATCCCTTGCCCAGCCTGCGATGGGATCCCTTGTTTTTTTCTTGCTGATGCGTTTGAGTTCTCTGTGGATTCTGGTTATTAAACCTTTGTCAGAGATATACCCTGCAAATATCTTCTCCCATTCTGAGGGCTATCTGCTTGCTCTGATTACTGTGTTCTTAGCTGTGCAGAAGCTTTTAGTTTGATGAAGTCCCAGTAGTGTATTTTTGAAGCTGCTTCAATTGCCCGGGGGGTTCTCCTCATGAAATACTCACCCAGACCAATTTCCTCAAGGGATTTCCCTGCGTTCTCCTCTAGTATTTTTATAGTTTCATGTTTTAAGTTTAAATCTTTAATCCAATGAGAGTCTATCTTAGTTAATGGTGAAAGGTGTGGGTCCAATTTCAGTCTTCTGCAGGTTGCCAGCCAGTTCACCCAGCACCATTTGTTAAATAGGGAATCTTTTCCCCACTGAATGTTTTTAATTGGCTTGTCAAAAATCAAATAGCGGTAAGTAGCTGGATTCATCTCTTGGTTCTCTATTTTGTTCCAGATATCTACTTCTCTGTTTTTGTGCCAATACCATGCTGTTTTGATCACTATCGATTTGTAGTAAAGTCTGAGGTCTGGTAGTGTGATTCCTCCTGTTTTGTTTTTATTTCTGAGTAATGTCTTGGCTATTCGAGGTTTTTTCTGATTCCATATAAAATGAAGTAATGTTTTTTCAAGATCTTTAAAATATGACAGTGGAGCTTTAATAGGGAGTGCGTTGAAATTATATATTGCTTTGGGTAGTATGGACATTTTCATAATGTTGATTCTTCCCAGCCATGAGCATGGTATGTTTTTCCATTTGTTAACATTTTCAGCTATTTCTTTTCTTAGAGTTTCATAGTTCTCTTTATAGAGATCTTTCACGTCTTTTGTTAGGTAAATTCCCAAATATTTCATCTTCTTTGGCACTACTGTGAATGGGATAGAGTCCTTAACTGCTTTTTCAATTTGACTGTTGTTGGTGTATATAAAGGCTACCGATTTATGAATGTTGATTTTGTAACCTGAGACACTGCTGTATTCCTTGATCACTTCTAGGAGTTTTGTAGTAGAGTCCTTAGTGTTTTCCAGGTACACAATCATATCATCTGCGAAGAGCGAGAGTTTGATCTCTTCTGACCCTATATGGATAACCTTGATTGCCTTTTCTTCCCTAATTGCGGTGGCTAAAACTTCCATTACAATGTTGAAAAGCAATGGAGACAATGGGCAGCCTTGTCTGGTTCCTGATCTGAGTGGAAATGATTCCAATTTAACTCCATTCAATATGATATTGGCTGTGGGTTTGCTGTAGATAGCCTCTATCAGTTTAAGAAAAGTCCCTTCTAGACCAATTTTCTTGAGTGTTCTGATCATGAAGGGATGCTGGATATTATCAAAAGCTTTTTCTGCATCAATTGAGAGAATCATATGGTCTTTGTTTTTTAATTTGTTTATGTGCTGAATTACATTTATAGATTTACGTATATTGAACCAGCCTTGAGACCCTGGGATAAAACCAACTTGGTCATGATGTATAATTTGTTTGATGTGTTGCTGGATTCTGTTTGTTAGGATCTTGTTGAATATTTTTGCATCTATATTCATTAGTGATATTGGTCTATAATTTTCTTTTCTTGTTGGGTCTTTTCCTGGTTTGGGGATCAGGGTGATGTTTGCTTCATAGAACGTGTTGGGTAGTCTTCCTTCTTTTTCTACATTTTGGAACAGATTGAGTAATATAGGTACTAATTCCTCTTTAAAGGTTTGGTAGAATTCTGACGTGAAACCATCTGGTCCCGGGCTTTTCTTTTTAGGGAGGTTTTGTATAGTTGATGCTATTTCTGAACTTGATATGGGTCTGTTCAACATTTCCACTTGATTCTGGTTAAGTCTTGGGAGGTGGTGCGCTTCCAAGTATCGGTCCATTTCCTTCAGATTTTCATATTTCTGAGAATAAAGTTTCTTGTAATATTCATTAAGGATTTTTTGGATTTCTGATGAGTCTGTGGTTATTTCGTCTTTGTTGTTTCTGATTGATGATATTAGAGATTTTACTCTTTTTTTCCTGATTAGGTTGGCCAGAGGTTTATCTATTTTATTGACCTTTTCAAAAAACCAGCTGTTTGATTTATTGATCTGTTGTATTATTCTTTTGTTTTCAATTTCATTTAATTCTGCTCTAATTTTGGTTATTTCTTTTCTTCTACTGGGTTTGGGGTTGGAATGTTCTTCCTTTTCCAGTTGCGTGAGATGTCCCATTAAGTTGTTAACTTCCTCTCTTTCCGTTCTCTTGAGGAAGGCTTGCAGTGCTATAAATTTCCCTCTTAGAATTGCCTTTGCAGTGTCCCAGAGGTTCTGATAGCTTGTGTCTTCATTATCGTTTTGTTCCAAAAAATTGGCGATTTCTTTCTTAATCTCATCTCTGACCCAGCTATCATTCAGCATAAGGTTATTTAACTTCCACGTTTTTGTATGGGTATGCAGATTCCTGTTTTTACCCAATTGAAGTTTTATTCCATGATGGTCAGAGAAGATGCATGGAATAATTTCTATTCCTTCAAATTTACTGAGGTTAGACTTGTGACCCAAAATGTGGTCAATTTTGGAGTGAGTTCCGTGGGCTGATGAGAAGTATGTGTATTCAGTTTTGTTGGGATGAAATGTTCTGTAGATGTCTGCTAAATCTAAATATTGGATGGTTAGGTTTAAATCTAAGATTTCTTTGCTCAGCTTCTTTCTGGAGGATCGATCCAACACTGCCAAAGGAGTGTTGAAATCTCCGACGATTATGGAGCTGGAGGAAATCAAGTTGCTCATGTCTGTTAGAGTTTCTCTTATAAATTGAGGTGCATTCTGGTTGGGTGCATAGATATTAATAATTGAGATCTCATCATATTGAGTATTACCCTTAAAAAATATGAAGTGACCATTCTTTTCCTTCCTTACTTTTGATGGTTTAAAGCCTACTGTATCTGCAAATAAAATTGCAACACCTGCTTTTTTCTGATTACCATTTGCCTGAAATATGGATGACCATCCTTTCACCCTGAGTCTGTATTTGTCTTATAAGTTGAGATGTGACTCTTGTATGCAACAAATATCTGGCTTGAGTTTTTGTATCCAGTCAGCTAACCTATGCCTCTTTTGAGGACAGTTTAAGCCATTCACATTGATGGAGAGTATTGATAAGTCTGGTGGAATTTTGGGTATCAAGTTTTTCAAAGGTCCAGTGGACATTTTTAATCCTTTCGCCAGTGTGGAAGTTGGAGTTTGATCCGAAGTTTCTGAGTGAGTTTACTTTTGTGGTATAGGATTGGGTTGGTCATTGTGGAGGATAGGTCTGAGAACATCCTGAAGAGCTGGTTTACTTATGGCAAATTTTTTCAACATATGAATGTCATTGAAGTATTTAATTTCTCCATCATAGATGAAACTCAGTTTAGCTGGATACAAGATCCTGGGTTGAAAGTTTTTTTGCTTTAGGAGATTAAAAGTTGATGACCAGCCTCTTCTGGCTTGAAAAGTTTCAGCAGAGAGATCTGCAGTTATTCTAATATTCTTACCTTTGTATGTTATAGTTTTCTTTCGCCGGGCTGCTTTGAGAATCTTCTCTTTCATGTTAACTTTAGTGAAGCTAATTATGATATGTCTGGGGGATGACTTATTGGGGTTGAATCGTGCTGGGGTTCTGAAGCTGTCTGCTATCTGAAGTTCAGATTCTCTAGGCATGTCTGGGAAATTTTCTTTCATAATTTCATGCAGAAGGGCCTCTGTGCCCTTGGAGGTGACTTCATCATTCTCAGAAATTCCTATTATCCTTATGTTGCTTTTTTTCTAATTATCTGAGAGTTCTCTGAGTGATCCGTTTTTGCTCTGCATTTCTCTTCCTCTTTGAGAGATTGGGAGCGTTCGAAGACTTTATCTTCAATGTCAGAAATCCTTTCTTCTGCTTGCTCCATTCTGTTACTGAGGGATTCTACTGTATTTTTCATATCTTTGAGTGCTGTAAGTTCTTGCTTCAGTGTGTCTAAGTCTTTGGTGGTTTTGTCTTTAAATTCGTTAAATTCTTGAGACAATTTTTGAATTTCTCCTCGAATTCCTAATTCCATTTTATTAATCTTGTCTGCAGTCCAAATTCTGAATTTGATTTCTGACATTTCAGCCAGTTGTTTATGAATGGGATCTTCAATCATATCTGCCGTATCTTTTCTTGGGGGGGTTGATCTATTCTGGTTATTCATGTTACCAGTGTTATTCTGCTGTTTCCTCCCCATGGTTATTTTACTCCCTTTGGTTTTTCCCCTGGGGTTTTATCGAGGGCCCGTACAGTGTTGTGGCCTGAGAAACTGGGGCCCTATCTGATGTGGTGGAGCAAAGTGGTTCTGTGTTGCTTTCAGCTTGTTTCTGAAGTCTATTGCAACTTCTACTCTGGCATGAAGTCTCAGCTGTGTGGAAAAATCAGCAATTAAGTCACCCCGCCTGCCCACCTCTGGCCCCAGTTGGAAAAGGAGAATCAAACCTTCCTACAATCGCACACCCAGGGCACCGCCTGAAAAGTCCTCAGTCTATTAGCCCAGTTCAAAAGGTCCAAATCCGCTGTCTCAATCGGCACTTGTCTCGGGTGGGAGAGTTCAAGAGGTCTCTGGGAACTGGATCACAGGGACCTGGTGACTCCTCTGACACGGCTCATCCCAGTGCAGCGTGGAGTCAGGTGGAGCCACCCAGCAAACAGAGCAGTCTAGGAAGGTTGACGTCTCCTTCCCCACTTTGCCCCTCCGTCGGACCCAGTCACTGGTATCTCTGCAGATGGCTAACCCAGTTGCCTGCAGTGAACAGACACTCCAGGGGTTTGCACCTGCCTGAATCTCAAGGAAGTCTGCCAGGCCCCCGCAGACTGCCGCTATCTAGCAGGAGGAGATGGGGCCTGACATCTTTGAGTGTTTGATGCAGGTGATGGGAAGGAGGTGTTCACTCAGGCTTAGCCCCGTCCCTGATGGATGCTGCTAACAGAACAGAACAGAACAGAACAGACAACTTTGCGGGGTTCTGTCTCTGTTCCTGTCGAAATCGCCTACAGAAGACAGGCTGTTTTGAGTTCAAACGTCTTTGCTGCTGGAGAATTGCGTCTGAACACCTCTCTGGGTCGGCCCCGCCCTGGAAGTTTCCCGGGTTTGTGAGCCGTGTCAGGAAATCCCCCGCTCACCGGTGGCCTCCTCTGGTTGCCCAGGGAGACAGGGGGTGTGGCCTCAGAATATCCAGAAGTGAGCGTTCTGCCGTTAAAGAAAAAACGGCTGTTGATCTACCTCCAGGGAACTGCTGCTCTGGTGTGGGCACTCAGGCGACCCTTTTCTCCTCTGTCCCGCGCCCCAGAGTCAGCACTGAGCGGCCGCAGTTTGTGCTGGGTCCACACCCCTCAAGAGATCCCCCAAGAATCAGAACTGTTGGGGGATAGGCCCCCAGACCCCGATTGGGCGTGGGGGGGGAAGCTAGAGTTTCATTCAGTTTTACGCAACACTACGGCCCGGGGAGGGCTCCTGCACTGCACCGCAGGGAAGTGCCGCCAAGGCTTGATTTCCCCTCAGCAGAGTGCCGTCTCCTCCCTCACGTGTCCCAGAGTCAGCGCTGACCTGACGCAGCTCAGGCACTGTGCACTCCCCTTGAGAATTCACCCAACGATCCGAACTCCGGGGGGATAGGCCCTCAGACCCCGAGTGAGAGTAGGGGCTCTCAGCTCTCAGCGGGGAAGCTAGAGTCTTATTCAGTCTTGCGCCCCGTAATGTTGCCCCGGGAGGGTTGGTGCACTGCACTGCAGGGAAGTGCCGATGAGGCGTGACTCCCCTTCAGCC
Source organism: Nycticebus coucang (assembly GCF_027406575.1). NCBI lineage: Eukaryota > Metazoa > Chordata > Mammalia > Primates > Lorisidae > Nycticebus > Nycticebus coucang. Next base: position 106,823,769 of record NC_069804.1, read on the forward strand.
CGGTGCCCTCTCCTCACTCGCGCGCCTCAGAGTCAATGCTGAGCAGTCGCAACTCGGGGACTGTCCACTCCCCTTGAGAAATCACCGAAGGATCCGAATTCCTGGGGGACAGGCCTCCAGACCTCAGTGGGCGGGAGGGGAGCGCCGGGGATTCAGGGTTGCCGGCAAAGTATTCCCAAAGTTTTATTCAGCCCTATGTCCGGCAGGAGAACGCCACGGCACCCCAGTAGGGGAGGTAGGTCCAGTTTTTAGAAGGTCTCTCCCTGGAGTGTAGTGGGAGGACCTTTAATTTCTGCCCGCTTGTTCAATTGTGGGGCTCTTGAGCCGGTCTCATGGGGGAGGGGAACTCCCGTCCGCCTGGTGGTGGATTTTGTACCTTTTGTTTGCGTCCTTGTGATCACAGCTTGCCTCAGCGGTGTTGATGTACGTTCTTCAACCTTCTCTCTTGGTGAGGCTCAAGTCCACCAGGACACCTACTAAATTCCTGTCCCTTAACTCTCCTTCTGGACGGGAGCCTCTGTTGAAAGCTGGCTTCATTCCGCCATCTTGTCTCCCTCCCCCTCAAGTCCACTATTCTTTGAATATCCTACACTCCGAGTCAATTTTTTTCTTTCTTGATATCATTGTTTCCTAGGGATTCCAAATTGCTATTAGTAAAATACCAGTATCTATATACAGCGCTCCAAAAACAATATACCAGGAATAACTTTGCCCACATAGAGACATATTGACTGCACTGCCCATCAATGCAGTCTGATCAGTGCCCATGAATGCAGTCTGATCAGTGTCCATCAATGCAGCCTTGCCAGTCCACATCATTTCAGCCTTGCCAGTGCCCATATGGTAGAACTCCGCTTTTACCTCAGGCTCACACTGGTGTGGTGCAGGAACAGGTACGGTTACAGAGCCGGTTCCTCCACCACCTTTCCAGTTCACACTACCCTATGTGAACTGCAATGTGATCTGTGAACTCGCACAGGAATCGGATCGCATGGGTGAGAAGACCCAGGTGATCAGATTCTACTGCAGGAAAAAAGAAGGCATGCATGCCTTTTTTCTTCCGAATCTTGTGAGTTTAGCCATACAAGCATATGGCTGAACTCACAGTGCTCAGAGATGGCAACAGTATAAACCGGGGCTTATGCAGCACACAGCATACAACATCATACACAACTGAATAGCAATCAGAATATAAATGCAGCCACATCTATGGTGCATCTTAGAATGGGTACAGCTATTGCACTAATGTACACAGCTATGATTTAACAATAAAAAGAAAAGATAAAAAATATATATATAAATGCACTTACTGGCAATTAAATTGGGTTTCTTACTCCTTGGCTGTCTGCAGAGCTGAATTAAGTTCCCATGGGCCCCTAGGCAGATTACCAGTTTGGGGCCCCCAGGCAATAACACTGAGCACTGACCATTTGTGATAACACTGACTGCTGGCAATTTGCATTTATACTGAGCACTTACAATTATCATAATCACTGAGCACTGACTATTTGCATTACCTCTGAGCACTGACAATTTGCATTAGCACTGAGTGTTGACTATTTGCATTATCACTGTGATGCAACCCCCCTAGAAACTACCCCCAACCAACTAACCAACTTAAAAAAAAAGGCTCTTCTAACTTCAAAAAAAGGTGCCCCCATCTGCAAAAAAAACAAAAAGACCTCCTAACTTCAGGAAAAAAAAGGCCCCCCTTAACTGCAAAAAAAGGCCCTACTAACTGCAAAATTAAAAAAAAAAAAAAACGACCTCCTAACTTCAAAAAAAAAAAAAAATCCTAGCTTATTCTTACCTCAGTCCTTAGGCAGCAGCAGGCTCTGCACAGGCAACCTGGTGACTCCTCCGATTACACCAGAGACTGAGATGAGGAGTCAAGAAACAGAGAGAAGGAAGGGTGGGGAGAGACAGAGAGAAGGAGTGGAGTCGGAGAGTAGGAGGGGAATTGGAGAATGTGGGGCACATTCCACACATGCGCACTGTGGCCCGGACAGTGAGTTGCTAAGCAGGATGGCAATAACACCTGACGGGGAAAGACAGAGAAAAGGAATGGAGTCGGAGAGTTGGCGCACTGCGTCCCGGGACAAGTTGGCCACTAAGCAGGACAGGCAGCTGTGGCAAAAACACCCAGCAGGCCGGATAAATGTCCTCAGCAGGTCCCATGTGGCCCTTGAGCCATAGTTTGAGGACCCCTGGTCTATTCAGTCTGGGTGCTCCCCAAATCCATGGGAGTTGAGGACTGAGTGCTTTTGAGCCAGGACCAGGTTCCGGGTGCCCTTTCTGCCCAGAAAAATGAGCCATCAGACTGCCAGGGCACTACCTGCTGGTCCCTCATAGTGTCCACCATTCCAGAGCATGCCTTCCCTGTCTGACCCAACCGCATCCAACAGTGACTTGGTGAGTCATTTTGAGTGTCCAGTCTGCTTTGACTATGTGTTACCACCCATCCTTCAGTGTCAGCATGGTCATCTTGTTTGTACCAACTGTTGCCAAAAGCTGACTTTTTGTCCAACTTGCTGGGACTCATTGGGATCCATTCACAACTTGGCTATGGAGAATGTGGCCAGTTCAGTACTTTTTCCTTGTCAAATACAATACGCCTCTTCTGGGTGTGAAATAACTCTGCCACCATGGAAAAAGCAGACCAAGAAGAGCTCTGTGAGTTTAGGCCTTATGCCTGTCCGTGTCCTGGTGTTTGCTGTCAATGACAAGGTTCTTTGGAGGCCATCATGCCCCATCTGTTGCTGCAGCATGTGTACCTTACAGTAATACAGGGGGAGAAAACAGTTTTCCTTGCTATGGACATTAATGTTTCTGATGTTTTTGACTGGGTGATGATGCAGTCCTGTTTTGGCTTTCACTTCATGGTGGCCTTGCAGAAACAGGAAAACTATGGTGGTCAACAGTGGTTCTGTGCAATTGTATAGCTGATAGGAACACCCACCCCAGCAGGTGGAAAATTTTACTTACCGACTTGAGCTGAATGGTCATAAACAGCGATTGACTTGGGAAGGAACTCCTCGGTCTATTCGGGAGGGAATTGCCACAGCCATTATGAAGAGTGACTGCCTTGTCTTTGACACCAGCCTTGCACAGCTTTTTGCAGATGGCAATTTAGGCATCACTGTAACTATTGCCAAGTGTTGAAATGGCAATAAGACATTTTTTTGACCAGTGTTGAGAACTATCCCATTTCATTTCAGAAAAAATAAGGCACCCTTCTGCCTGCCAACCTAAAACTCTTTTGGTTGGTAGAAGGTAGATACATGAAAGTAAATGAAAGAAAGGCTGTAAAACACAGGAAGTAGTTTCATGTAGTAACACTGGTATCTTTAAAAAGAAGTCAACAGTAAACCACTGAAAATATATATTTTTACACCCAAGGTGGGCATCTTTGGTACTAAAAAAGGAAGCATTGTAAAATAATTCTGAGTTTTGTGCTTCTTGTAGATGATTGTATTGCTGAAAAATATTGGGCTTGTTGTTTGCATGTATGTGTGGGTGTGATCGTGTGTGTGTACTTTTGTATGTGTGTGTGAATGAACGAATGTGTGTGAGCATTTGTGTGAGTGTGAGCATGAGTTATTTTCTCTTGAACTGACAAGGCATCTTGAGTGGTCTTTTGTCAAGGTCCCCTCCTGAGAGCAGTGTCTGGTGAGACCTGTGGAAACTGGTGGCAATTGACCGAAGAAATAAAGAGTTAGAAGCAATGGTAAAGAAAGACAAGAGATGTGGAGTAGAATTAAAAGTTGGAGCTCAGAGGTCCATTGCCCATCATGGGATTCTGGCAGTGTTACTGAGGGTTTGCTTCACTGTGATTTGATTAAAGTCTATTTGCTCAGAAGGTAAGATAGGGGAGGGAAAAAAGACATCAGCAGTTTCTGGGGTTAATCATATCAGCTCCTATTGTTAATATTATTAACCTTAAGGGTAGCCTTCAGAAATCTGAGCCTTGTATTGGGACAGCCTCCTGCTTGAGGTCACACACACAGGTTTCTAGGCGGGTGTTAAGCTCCGCTACTTCTCTGTGGAGTAAAACACCACCAGTGTTAATCTCCTCTGAGGGAGGATGGGAAGGAGGCATTTTCCTCCCATCACCACCACAGAGCATTTTCCTCTGAGATAAGAGATATAAGCTCTTCTGCCCATATCTCAGAGCTCAAGCAACTCCCTTGGTCTCTGCCCCAGGCAAATGCAAATCTCCACAATGGGTATCTGCTTTGCCTGTTCAATGGGCAGGAAACACCCTAGAAAATGTATCTTTTTTAGGACTTGCATCTTTTTTTAGGACTTGCCATAATCTCTTCTATGGCCATGACTCTCCTCAGAGTGCTCACAGACCCAGCAGGATGTTTGTAACCTGTAACCCCCAACAGGCTAGAATTTCAGAAAAGGCAAGAAGCTTGCTAGCAATGGCTAGCTTAAATGTAAACTAGTTAACATTTCTTTGTTCTGAATCACTCAGCTTACTTTTTAGTTTTTCTCTTTTTCTGGGGGTGCTTTCCTTTGCCAAGAATGGGGTCTTCAGTCCCCATTCTCCCAGCACCAGTATCTTTATGTTATACTAGCAAAAGCCTGGAAACAGCTCAAGGTATTCATCAAGAGGAAAATGTGCAAATAAACTGTGGTATAGAAATACAATGTATTATTACTTGGCAATAAAAAGAAACTATTTGTACAGTTAACAACATGGATTAATATTACATGCATTATATTGAATGAAATAATACCTACACCAAAAAGTATCAGCTATATGATTCCATCTATATGAAATTCTGAAAAAGGCAAAACTAATTTAGGGTGTAAATCCTCAGAAAAATATTTGCCCTGTGGAAGTTTGGTATTGACTTGGGTATGGGGGAATTTCCTCAAGTGATGGCAATGCCCTACATTTTCATAGAACTTTGGGTTACGGAAGCATATACATTTATCAAAACTCATTAACTGATATAATTATCATTTGTATAGTTCATATGTAAATTTTACCCCATAAAGATAATCGAAAGCAAATATTGAACTCTAGTTAATAATTCATATTAAAGATTTGGAAGTGAAATAAATTGATGTCTGAAGTTTACTTTGAAATATATTATAAGACAGATAGACTAATGGATACGGGGGTCCTCACACTTTTTACACAGGGGTCCAGTTCACTGTCCCTCAGACTGTTGGAGGGCCAGACTATAGTTTAAAAAAAAAAAAACTATGAACAAATTCCTATGCACACAGCGCATATCTTATTTTGAAGTAAAAAAACAAAACAGGAACAAATACAATCACACCGCCACATGTGGCCCATGGGCCATAGTTTGAGGACCCCTGGGATAGAATATGTAGGTAAATTGGTATGTGATAAAACAAATAGAGCATAATGTTAATTGGTTGTGAAAATGGGTATTCACGTTTAGCTTTCCTGCATGTTATAAAATAGTGTCATGGAGGGTATGAGAACTGAAGTAGACCATGCAATGTGGAAAACATTTTTGAGTCTAAAGGAGAGAGAGAATTTTCTGTCGGAAGACTCATGGTGAGCAAAGGCACATTGAATAGAACAGAAAGGAATGGAATGGCTATGACAGACTCTGGAAGCTGGAGCAGAGGCGTTATACTAGTGAGAAATATTTGCCTACACATCATGGACCAGATTGTGACAAATTTTAAAAAGCAAAGTAAGGGACTATATAACATATTGGGGGCATTTAGTAACATGTTCATAGGAAAATGGCTTGTCACAAACAATGTCTTAGGAAGATAGTTTGGCCCGTAATTTTCACTACAAGGTTGCACCAGAGAGAGCCTTTCATTAGGCAACTTCACTACATAATCATTACCACAATGCAAACATGAAGTGATGAAGGGGTGGCTTCAGTGAAATAAGTGGAAATGCTCTTCACCTTTAAGCTATGAATTAATGGTTACTATACCCATTGCTCTATATATCTTTTTTTTTTTTTTTTTCAGTTTTGGCCAGGGCCAAGTTCGAACCCACCACCCCCAGTATATGGGGCCAGTGCCCTGCTTCTTGAGCCACAGGCACCACCCATTGCTCTATATATCTTAACAAACTTGTTCCAATATAGGCTATCACATTCTTCTTATAGAATGGAATTACATATACAGAAATCATCTACTATAAACTTCTGGTTGATACCAGGTGTGTACCTAGTTAATAAGTTCTTGACTAAAATAAATGGGACTAGGACTTGGAAGCTCATTAATTGTACACACCAGAAGCTAGTTTCCAAGGATTACAAAACAAGGCAGAGTAGAAACTATACCTGAAGGATTGATTATTAAAGTAATAGAGAATCAAGAAGAACCTAGTAATAGTGCAGAGCTGTTAGGACTTAAAGCTGGACGTGTTGTAATGTGTTTCAGTAAACTAGCTATTGGAATACTATATGTTGTAGGCCACCTGACAAAAAGGAACAAGTGGACTGTGAAATGACTTGAGCACATAAAAAAGGCTTGTAACAAGGCCAGAGTGGAAGTAGTAATAAGAGATTTTAACTACCCAGGGATAGACTGGCAGCATTAAATACAAAAGACAAGACATTGGACAGTTTTTTTATGGCCTTGAAACATGATTTTTTTTATTCAATTTGGAGGTCACCCACTAAGATAAGCATAACGTAACATATGGTTGAATACCTGCAAATACGTTGAAATACGTTGCATTTTAGTAGCAAAGTTTATAGTGCTAAATAGGAAAGGATAATAATGTGAGGTTTATTTAAAAACAAAAAGATAGGGAGGTGCCTATGGCTCAGTGGGTAGGGCACTGGCCCCATATACCGAGGGTGGTGGGTTAGAGCTTGGCCCCAGCCAAACTGCAACAATAACAACAAAAATAGCTGAGCACTGTGGTGGGCTCCTGGAGTCCCAGCTACTCGGGAGGCTGAGGCAAGAGAATCGCCTAAGCCCAAGAGTTGGAGGTTGCTATGAGATGTGACGCTACGACACTCTACCAAGGCAGTAAAGTAAGACTCTGTCTCTTAAAAAAAAAAAAAAAAAGATATAGAGCAGAAGGATTTAGAAAATGGTGGTTTGGAAGGTCAAATGCAGAATAAGTGGGCAGCTTCGGATACATCCAGCATTAAGAAAACAATGATAGTCTCTACAGATAGAAAATTTGAGAAAGAAACATATAGAAGCATACAAAGTTAATGAGAAAGGGTATTGTAGCAACTGTGACTAGAAAAAGGAAATTAGGATTAAAATAAATATGCAATACTTTAAAGGAAAAATATCAGAGGGACAAATGATTATAGATCACCAAATTGCCTTGCTGAGTCTTTGGTTTCATAAATATATATATGTATGTGTGTGTGTATATATATGTATGTAAAATAATTGGGGTACACATGGATGTGGGCAGGGAAATCACAACACTTAATGAGAATGAAAAGAAGGATTATCACATCTGGAGTAAATGGAAAGAGGAAGGAGAAACCTCTTTAGGGGATCACTAGTTGATAGATAGAATACAGAATTAGGGCCTAGGCCCTAACTGTGTTTCCCAGCCTCCAGGGGTTAGGCCTAATGAAGAGATCAATTCAAGCCCCAGACAAACAGAAAGTAACACTGAGCATGGTCAAGACTGAGAAGACAAGGACTGTCCAACTATGCCTTAGTGATTTATATTTTCTGGAAAACAGTATACTTTTTGGCAGCTCACAAATTCCACATATATGTTGGGAAGGTTCTGAATGTATTTGATTTGTTCAGAAACAGGTGTAATCCATCTGAAACAACTAGGCCATCTATTGTAAGCTGAGAAAAAAAAGAAGTGAGAGAAAAATCCTCAAAGCAAATGAATGCCAGTGTTGGCAAGAAAATTTCCCTGGTCTCATCTGTAGTTACAGCTGAGTAAGTACTAGCAATTTCTGGATACATGTGATTTCATCTGTCAAAGAAACTAAATTAGAAATCTCAGTGTCCAGCTTTGCCTGACTAGTAGCTTTTAGGTTTTAGGTACTCTTTGGAAAACACTGAATTCAGAAACCGATGGAGGAATTACAAACAATACAAAGTAAAAAGTTCAAAGCTTTTATATACATTCGAACTATACCTCTTTGCCTCTAGTTGCAATTTAAAGAGTATTTTCCTCATTTTGAAAAAATTTTTTCATTGTTCTCCTTTTAAAAATGAAATGTGGTGTAAAGGCAACAGAATACACAAATAAAATATTCACGGTTTCAAGGTGGGTGAACCGGCAAACTAAGAAAAGACAAATCCAACAAGCCCATCTAGTAACATGGCACAATAAAGAAATCAATATAATTTATTTGTTTAGCATATCATAGAAGGATTAAATTGGAATAAAATTAAATATGAACAATGTACTACAAATATTATCAGTATGAATAACTGGTAAATGATTAAACTTTGCATTCTTTTCCATCATCTGTATAACATGCATTATTTGATAAATACAGCATCTGATAATTTATGCAGAATAATTGTTCAGATAATCTGGTAATGGAAAGAGTTACTCTACATTCATAAATACTTTGTACTTAGATACTGCAATGCTTTTCAATGGAGGCGAGCCAAGCCATCTGGGGTATGTTACTTGAAAGATTGTTTCTCTCTATATTAGAGCTAAAATCAGTCATGGTACCACTCTTTTTTTTTTTTTAGACAGAGTCTCAAGCTGTTGCCGTGGGTAGAGTACTATGGCGTCATAGCTCACAGCAACCTCTAACTCTTGGGCTCAAGCAATCCTCTTGCCTCAGTTTTTCTATTTTTAGTAGAGAAGGGGTCTCGCTTTTGCTTAGGCTGGTCTCGAACTGGTGAGCTCAAGCAATCCACCCACCTTGGCCTCCCAGAGTGCTAGGATTATACACGTGAGCCACTGTGCCCGGCCTATGGTACCACTCTTAATGGGAACAAGAATCTGTATTCTTGACTTCCAGTATACTTCTCTGTTCAATAATATTCAAAGGTTTTGTATAGAGAACTGGTAAGGAGTTAATATGATCCTTATGACCACAATAAAGCTCATTTAATCAAGAAAATATTGCTTAAAATTAGCCTTAGCTGTAAGACTAACCTGGAATTGAAAACAGAATAGGGCTGGCATTCAGAGTTGAAAAACATAATTAAGAAAGTTAAATCTGTTCCTACACACAGACCAATGTTTCATAAAAAAAAATCTTTCTGTTTATTATTATTATTTAACTTTTAACAACCAGCAACTGTGAAATTGTTAAAGGTAAAGAATATGGAGGAAATTAATAATGGCCTGATAATAGGCATAGCAAGTTTTCTGAGATATGTAAAAACTGATCACTAAAATGTAGGTTCCAGCTTCAGAGAATGCCTAGGTCCTGGTGCTTTTCTTAAAGTAAATAATTAGTTATTGCCTTATGACTTTCAAAATTCTGAAAAACTATTCTGTGGAGTCTAGAAGCAGAGAATAAGCTTGGCCAACCCAACATTTAGAGATGTGTACTTGTGACAAATTCCACATATTTTCTGCAGCAGGTAGATTTTATTCATTAATAATGGCTCTCTTTGTAACTTGCACAATTCTATAGACATTAAAACCAGAGAGTATTATAGTTTTAAATATAGGCATGATGAGCAGGGGATATTAAAAAAAGAAAAAAAAAAACCTGACTCTTGTGCCAGTTTATGACTTGACACATAAGTTTGATTATCCTTATCTTAATATACATAATAACAAGTGTTAGTATTGGCCATAAAATTATACTGGTGACTGAAACTGCTGAGTATTGAAAAGAATTATTTGCTTCAATGTGCAGGAAAGAAGGTAACATCTCAGACATTTTGATCTGTATTTCCCAAGGGAAGAGGAAAGACAAGGAATATAATGTTATAGTGATAGATACACTTATACTCCTGAACAGATAATTAGAACATCTATCTCTAAACATACTTGGGGTCCAAAAGTTGTCAAGCTCAGAAAAATCCAGATGTTTAAATAGAAGAGAGGACTAGAAGAATTATAATTCTTTTCTAGGACAAATTGGGTGGGTACCAGAAACAAACTGATAGTAAAGAATATTTCTCCTCTTCTTCCTCTCCCTCCTCCTCCTCATTGTGGAATGAAGGGTGCCTTATTTGACTGAGGAAATTTGGAGAAATGTCTGGCTTCTCGGTTCTGCTACTGGGAGAAATAGCCAGTTTAATTCAGGAGACTGGTGTTAACCTAATTGTGACTGCAAGTTGAAGCCAGTCACATTTACCAGCATTGCAGGTACCATTTTGATCTGTACCTAACTCCTGTGTACATTTCTCAGTTGTTTCAAAATATATAAGAAGATGGATGGGATTGTGACTTTCAAGACCTTAAAAATATCCTCTATATGCGGCGCCTGTGGCTCAGTCGGTAAGGCGCCGGCCCCATATACCAAGGGTGGCGGGTTCAAACTCGGCCCCAGATGAACTGCAACCAAAAAATAGCTGGGCGTTGTGGCAGGCGCCTGTAGTCCCAGCTACTCGGGAGGCTGAGGCAAGAGAATCGCTTAAGCCCAGGAGTTGGAGGTTGCTGTGAGCTGTGTGATGTCATGGCACTCTACCCGAGGGCCATAAAGTGACACTCTGTCTCTACAAAAAAAAAAAAGAATCCTCTATAGATAGATGCCAAGGGTTCAAATAAATCTTCCAGGCTTTGTTCCTCACAGAAAACTTCCCCATTATCACTTATTTATGCAGTGAGGAACTTCAGAGCTTGGGTTTTGGAGTTTCACTCCCTAAGTTTGAATGCTGTCTTCACCTTTGTCACCTTGGGCAAGTCACTTAACTCCTCTAGGCCTCAGTTTTCTCATTTAAAAATTGGGGAGCATAAACAATAATACCATGCAATTATCCCTTAAAAATATACTTTGATTTTAAATACTTTTCAAATGTGTGTGTAGAATTGAGCAAATACAGTATTTCTAAAATGACTGCTTCATCCCCTCTAACAGATACCAAAGTACTACTGTTCGAAATGTGAAATTATATCATTCACCTCTGACAGGCCTGCTACAAGTTGTAGTCCACCTTATGTCCTTACAAGTGTATTAGTTTTATATTCTGCTGTCACAAGTTGCCAGAAACTTAGTGCTTTAAACAACACTGTTATCATATTGTAAGTTCTATAGGTCAGACTTCTGAAATGGGTTTTAGTGGGCTAATAAAAGGAGTCCACAGGGTTGTATTTTCTTTCTGGAGGATCTAGGAGAGAAGCTATTTCCTTTCCTTTACAGGGGTCCTCAAACTTTTTAAACAGGGGGCCAGTTCACTGTCCCTCAGACCGTTGGAGGGCCAGAATATAGTTTAAAAAAAAAAAAACAAAACTATGAACAAATTCCTATGCACACTGCACATATCTTATTTTGAAGTAAAAAAACAAAACGGGAACCAATACAATCACACCGCCTCATGTGGCCGGCGGCCATAGTTTGAGAACCCCTTCATTCCTTAGCTCACAGCCCATTCCTTCATCATAAAAGTCAAATCTCCATCTAACTCTTCTCTTTTGCCTCCTTGTTCCACTTTGAAGAACCCTTGTGATTATATTAGACTCATCAGGATAATCTTCCTATCTCAAGTATCTTAACATAATCACATCTACAAATCCCCCTTTGCCATGTAACTTAATCATTGGCTCAGAACATGATAATGTAGACACATTTGTGGGACCATTATTCTATTATGATGTTGATTTTTATTTCTTTCCTTAGTATAATTTACTTTATGATTCTGGGAGCTCCTATGTTAGGTGCATATATATTTAGGTTTGTTATATCTTCTTGTTGAAGTTATCCCTTTATCATTATATAATGATAACCTTTGTCTTTTTTTAACATTGTTGGTATAACGTTTATTTTATCTGATATGAAAGTAGCTATGCCTACTTGCTTTTGGTTTCTATTTGCATGGAATTTTTCCCCGCACTCCTTTACCTTGAATCTCTGAGACTCTTTGGAAGTCAAGTGGGTTTCTTGGTGACAGCATATATTTATTTATTTATTTTGGCTGGGGCCGGGTTTGAACCCGCCACCTCCAGTATATGGGGCGGGCACCCTACTCCTTGAGCCACAGGCCTTGTGTTACTGAGTTTTAACTTTTGGATGTTTTTACACTGGTGGGCATTTACTGTTCTATTCCATGTATAAAATACTTTTAAGCATTTCTTGTAGGGCAGGTCTAGGGGTGACAAATTCCCTTAGTGTTTTTCTGTCTGGGAAAGACTTTATTTCTCCATTTATGAAACTTAGTTTTGTAGAATACAAAATTGTTGGCTGGCAGTTATTCTATTAAGGAGGCTAAAGATAGGATCCCATTTCTTTCTGGTTTGTAAGACTTCTGCTGAGAAGTTTGCTGTTTTTCTAGTGGGTTTTCCTTTATATGTTACTTGATGTTTTCACTTTCCAGCTCATGGGAGTTCATCTTTTATGTTGACTTTGGTCAATCTCTTTTTTTTTTTTTTGTAGAGACAGAGTTTCACTTTATTGCCCTGGGTAGAGTGCCGTGGCATCACACAGCTCACAGCAACCTCCAACTTCTGGGCTTAGGCGATTGTCCTGCCTCAGCCTCCCAAGTAGCTGGGACTACAGGCGCCCGCCACAACGCCCAGCTATTTTTTTGTTGCAGTTTGGCCGGGGCTGGGCTTGAACCCGCCACCCTCGGTATATGGGGCCGGCGCCCTGCTCACTGATCCACAGGCACCGCCCGACTTTGGTCAATCTCATGATTATATGCCTTAATGATGCCCTTCTTGCAATGAATTTCCTAAGCGTTCTTTGAGCTTCTTTTTTTCTGGATGTCTAAATCTCTCTCAAGACTAGGGAAGTTTTCCTCAATTATTCCCTCAGATAGGTTTTGCAGGCTTTTTGCTTTTTCTTTTACAACTTCAGGGATGCCTGTGATTCTTACATTTGGCCATTTTACATAATCATTTATTTTTCATAGACTATTCATTCCTCTTGATTCTTTACTCTATATTTTGACTAACCTGGTTAATTCCAAAGAGTTGTCATCAACTTCTGAAATTCTTTCTTGGTCCAGTCTATTCTTAAAACTTTCCACTGTGTTGTGTATTTCCCTAAATAAATATATCATTTCCAGAAGTTCTACTTTTTTTTTAATGTATTGAGTTGGTTTTACATTCTCTCTTGGAGCTCATTGAGCTTTCTTATAACCATATATGGAATTCCTTATCTGTCATTTCAGTATTTTCATTTTGGTTGGGATCCATTTCTATAGAGCTATTGTACTCTTTTGGGGGTGTTCTTTCACTCTGAGTTTTCAGACTTCTGGAGTTCTTACACTGATTCTTTCTTATCTGGAGCAGCTGTCATTTCTTTTCTTTCTTTTTTTTTTTTTTGTAGAGACAGAGTCTCACTTTACCACCCTCGGTAGACTGTCATGACGTCACAGGACTCACAGCAACCTCTAGCTCTTGGGCTTCCGCGATTCTCCTGCCTCAGCCTCCCGAGCAGCTGGGACTACAGGCGCCCGCCACAACGCCCGGTTATTTTTTGGTTGCAGTTCAGCCGGGGCTGGGTTTGAACCCACCACCCTCTGTATATGGGGCCGGCACCCTACTCACTGAGCCACAGGTGCCACCCTGTCATTTCTTGTTTTGCAATTTTCTTTTGTACCTTCCTTCTTAAGAGTATGCCTGTAGTGTATGTTGGGTAAGGAGCCTTGGCTTTCTTGTGGTGCTTTGATGAGTGTCTAGGTTTTGGCTATATAGCTTGCTTATAGATATGTGTGGTGGTTTTCTCTATTGCTAGTTATTTGTGTGCTGTAGTGGTGATGTACTATGTGCATGAGCAGATTCTCTGTCTCTTATCAACAAGGGAAGATGAATTTCTTAGAAATCCTTTCTCTTTCCCCAGCCCTGTGGTCTTTTTAACAGTGAATTATATTGTGATATCTAGTTTAATCTCTAAGTCAGTAGGTGACACTTGTGGGTAAGAACTCCCTATCCCCTGTGCAATTGCATCGGTGTATGCTGTAATGGGCTGTGCAAGTTGTTCTCTGTGCCGGTAAGTGGCACTCGGGGAAAGAGCCAACTGTAGTGTTTTCTGGGACCAGGCTTTAGCCAATCAGGAGAAGCACTCTAATTTCCCAGGCAGAGTGTGTTGGGCCCTGGAGCTCCCAGGGGACTGCTTTCTGTGTTTCATCACAGCTGGGGCTGGAGGAGTGAGGCTGAGTGAGGCTGGGTTGAATGAACTTATGTTCAACAAAGGCAGGCAAAAGAGCTATCTTGGAAAGGGTTGAGGGTCAGCTCCCAGGCCAGTGGAGAAAGCTACTAGGGAGGCACAAAAGCGACCCTATCAATCCAGAAATGTCTGCTCTTGGAGGAGGGGCAATCTGAGATTCACAGTCTGGCAAATGGGAGTGGTTTTAGCTTTTCTCCCTCTTTTCTTGCCCCATGAATCTCCTTCCAGGATCTGGCTGCAAGCAGAGCCCAAACTAACCAAACTTACCAGCAATGGCTCTCTCAGCCCAGGATCCCATCCCAGACTGAAACTATAGCTTTTCTGTGGGGGAAGAGGTGCTCCACTAGTGAGCTGTGACTTGGACCCATATTACACTCTTTCCTTTTAATTCTGTCTGCATGGGGTCCCTTGTCTTCCAAGATTAGTTCACAAATCTCCCCTTCATGTCCCTGAGCAATATGATCAAGTCCTGGTGGTACAGGGGGTGACCTGTGGGCCTATCGTGTGATCCCCCAAGTTCAATCCTTGACCATGCCAGGGAGAAGCCTGCTGGTTTTGCATTGTCTGTGGAGTGCTCAAGGAGGCTTAATGTCCTTCTATTCTGGAGTATGCTCTGCTATGCTGGAGCATCCAGGCAGGTGACATAAGGGAGTGCCAGTGGGCAGCAAGCTCACAAATTTTGAGTACCCGTTAGTGTGCTGCAGGTCTTTAAGAGGAAAGGCATGAACCTCATTCTTTGTAGATGTCTTGGTGTGGTTGGTACAATAACAAGGGGAAGCAGCCACTCCAGAGAGCTGTGGCTTAATTATTCCTTGGGGTACCCATGCTGACTCACATGGGAACTGCGATGGCTGTCTTGGCAGCTATGAGTAGGTGAGGGGAGATGGAGGAAAGGAGTCTGAATGGAGGAAACTTGACCCTCTGGCCCCCTTTATCCTAAGGGGCTCCTTTGGCTTGGTGTGCTTTCTTTTCCCCTTAAGTTAGCCAACCTTGAATGTCTGAGCTCTGGGATCACATAGAGTCCCTGGGACCCACCAGCCCCCTGTGGCCACCAGTCTGGGCATGTGTTGGGGAAATGTTTGTGTGGGTACAGGTGACAAGAAATCTGAAGCACTGAAACTCTCTCTCTAGGGAAGACAACGGCACACAATGTGAGGAAAAGCAATATGATGCCTGCCACCTTGGTTTGGGACTGTGGTGAGGAGGAGTGACCCCAAGAGGACAGGCAGCCCAGTGCTCTGTTCTCAAGAAGTTCCTGGCTTACTTGTGGTAGCAGATTTTGGGCTCAGAGGATAGGGAAGCTCTGAAGGAGTTTGGGAGCCTATAGTCTGCCAAAAGTATGAGGGGAGGGAAAAAAAGACACTCCCACCTACCCTTTCCATAGGGCTCCAAATTCTTTGGGGGTAGGCGTTGATCTCTTCCAACATCCTTGCTTTGGTAGGTTCTGGCACTTTTCCCTCAGAATTATACCTGGGCTATTTTTTTTTCTTCTAAAACTTTTCCTTCTTTCTGAGATGATCTGGTGACTGATTTCTCTGCTCAGCCACCTTGCCTCCCTGTTCTTCTTAGTGTGTGTGTGTGTGTGTGTGTTTTGAGACAAAGTCTCACTTTGTCACCCTCACTAGAGTGCCATGCCATCATAGTTCACAACAACTTCAAACGCTTGGGCTCAAGTGATTCTCTTGCCTCAGCCTCTGAAATAGCTGAGACTACAGGAGCCCACCACAACGCCTGGCTATTTTTATTGATGGGGACTTGCTCTTGCTCAGGCTGGACTTGAACTCCTGAGCTCAAGCAATCTACCTGCCTCAGCCTCCCAGAGTGCTAGGATTACATGCGTGAGCCATTGTGCCCAGCCTATTATTGTGTGCTTTAATTTGCATTTACCCGATGATGAATGATGTTGAACATTTTTTTATATACCTATTGATCATTTGTATGTCCACTTTTGAAAAATATCCATTCATGTCATTTGCCCATTTTAATGTAATTACTCATTTCTTTCTTTTTTTTTTATTAAACCATAGCTGTGTACATTAGTATGATCGTGGGGCACCATGCACTTGGTTCATATATCGTTTGACACATTTTCATCACATTAGTTAACATAGCTTTTGTAGCATTTTCTTAGTTATTTTGTTAAGACCTTTACATTCCACATTTACTAGGATTCACATATACAGTTGTAAGATGCACCGCAGGAGTAATCCCATTAATCCCCCTCCCTCCCCCCTCCCTCCACCCTCCCTCCCCTCCCTTTCCCCTTTCTCCCTATTCTTAGGTTATAACTGGGATATAGCTTTCATGTGAAGGTCCTACATTAGTTTCATAATAAGGGTGAGTACATTGGGTACTTTTTCTTCCATTCTTGAGACACTTTACTAAGAAGAATATGTTCCAGCTCCATCCATGTAAACATGAAAGAGGTAAAGTCTCCATCTTTCTTTAAGGCTGCATAATATTCCATGGTGTACATATACCACAATTTATTGATCCATTCTTGGATCGATGGGCACTTGGGCTTTTTCCATGACTTAGCAATTATGAATAGGGCTGCAATAAATATTTTGATACAAATATCTTTGTTATGGTGTGATTTTTGGTCTTCTGGGTATATGCACAATAGGGGGATTACAGGATTGAATGGCAGATCTATTTTTAGATCTTTAAGTGTTCTCCATATCTCTTTCCAAAAGGAATGTATTAATTTGCATTCCCAGCAGCAGTGCAAAAGTGTTCCCTTTTCTCCACATCCACGCCAACATCTTTGGTCTTGGGATTTTGTGATATAGACTAGTCTCACTGGAGTTAGATGATATCTCAAAGTAGTTTTGATTTGCATTTCTCTGATGATTAAAGATGATGAGCATTTTTTCATATGTCTGAAGGCCACGCACCTGTCTTCTTCAGAGAAGTTTCTCTTCAAGTCCCTTGCCCAGCCTGCAATGGGATCCCTTGTTCTTTTCTTGCTAATGCGTTTGAGTTCTCTGTGGATTCTGGTTATTAAACCTTTGTCGGAGACATAACCTGCAAATATCTTCTCCCATTCTGAAGGCTGTTTGCTTGCTTTACTTACTGTGTTCTTGGCTGTGCAGAAGCTTTTTAGTTTGATCAAGTCCCAATAGTGTATTTTTGAAGCAGCTTCAATTGCCCGGGGGGTCTTTCTCATAAAAAACTCGCCCAACCCAATTTCTTCAAGGGTTTTCCCTACACTCTCTTCTAGTATTTTTATAGTTTCATGTCTTAAGTTTAAATCTTTAATCCAGTGACAGTCTATCTTGGTTAATGGTGAGAGGTGTGGGTCC
The DNA here is from genome assembly GCF_027406575.1 of Nycticebus coucang. Taxonomy (NCBI): domain Eukaryota; kingdom Metazoa; phylum Chordata; class Mammalia; order Primates; family Lorisidae; genus Nycticebus; species Nycticebus coucang. The sequence goes on from NC_069804.1 coordinate 106,841,275, forward strand.
AGTTTCAGTCTTCTACAGGTTGCCAGCCAGTTCACCCAGCACCATTTGTTAAATAGGGAATCTTTTCCCCACTGAATGTTTTTAATTGGCTTGTCAAAGATTAAATACGTGTAAGTAGCTGGATTGATCTCTTGGTTCTCTATTCTGTTCCAGACATCTACTTCTCTGTTTTTGTGCAAGTACCATGCTGTTTTGATCACTATCGATTTGTAGTATAGTCTGAGGTCTGGTAGCGTGATTCCTCCTGCTTTGTTTTTATTTTTGAGTAATGTCTTGGCTATTCGAGGTTTTTTCTGATTCCGTATAAAACGAAGAATTATTTTTTCAAGATCTTTAAAGTATGACAGTGGAGCTTTAATGGGGATTGCGTTGAAATTATATATTGCTTTGGGTAGTATGGACATTTTAACAATGTTGATTCTTCCCAACCATGAGCATGGTATATTTTTCCATTTGCTAACATTCTCAGCTATCTCTTTTCTTAGAGTTTCATATAGATCTTTCACGTCCTTTGTTAGATAAACTCCCAAGTATTTCATCTTCTTTGGCACTACTGTGAATGGGATAGAGTCCTTAATTGTTTTTTCAACTTGACTATTGTTGGTATATATAAAGGCTACCGATTTATGAATGTTGATTTTGTAACCTGAGACAGTGCTGTATTCCTTAATCACTTCTAAGACTTTTGTAGTAGAGTCCCTAGTATTTTCCAGATATACAATCATATCATCTGCGAAGAGTGAAAGTTTGATCTCTTCTGACCCTATGTGGATACCCTTGATCGCCTTTTCTTCCCTAATTGCGGTGGCTAAAACTTCCATTACAATGTTAAAGAGCAATGGAGACAATGGGCAGCCTTGTCTGGTTCCAGATCTAAGTGGAAATGATTCCAATTTAACTCCATTCAATATGATATTGGCTGTGGGTTTGCTGTAGATGGCCTCTATCAGTTTAAGAAATGTCCCTTCTATACCAATTTTCTTAAGTGTTCTAATCATGAATGGATGTTGGATGTTATCAAAAGCTTTTTCTGCATCGATTGAGAGAATCATATGGTCTTTGTTTTTTAATTTGTTTATGTGCTGGATTACATTTATAGATTTACATATATTGAACCAGCCTTGAGACCCTGGGATAAAACCGACTTGGTCATGATGTATGATTTGTTTGATATGTTGCTGGATTCTGTTTGTTAGAATCTTGTTGAATATTTTTGCATCTATATTCATTAGTGATATTGGTCTATAATTTTCTTTTCTTGTTGGGTCTTTTCCTGGTTTGGGGATCAGAGTGATGTTTGCTTCATAGAATGTGTTGGGTAGTCTTCCTTCTTTTTCTACCTTTTGGAACAGGTTGAGTAGTATAGGTACTAATTCCTCTTTAAAGGTTTGGTAGAATTCTGACGTGAAACCATCTGGTCCCGGGCTTTTCTTTTTGGGGAGATTTTGTATGGTTGATGATATTTCTGAACTTGATATGGGCCTGTTCAACATTTCCATTTGTTTTGGATTAAGTCTTTGAAGGTGACGTGTTTCCAAGTAACAGTCTATTTCCTTCAGATTTTCGTATTTCTGAGAGTATAGTTTCTTGTAATATTCATTAAGGATTTTTTGGATTTCTGAGGAGTCTGTTGTTATTTCATCTTTGTTATTTCTGATTGATGAGATTAGAGATTTTACTCTTTTTTTCCTGATTAGGTTGGCCAAAGGTTTATCTATTTTGTTGACCTTTTCAAAAAACCAGCTTTTTGATTTATTGATCTGTTGTATTATTCTTTTGTTTTCAATTTCATTTAGTTCTGCTCTGATTTTGGTTATTTCTTTTCTTTTACTGGATTTGGGGTTGGATTGTTCTTCCATTTCCAGTCTCTTGAGATGTCCCATTAAGTTGCTTACTTCCTCTTTTTCCATTCTCCTGAGGAAGGTTTGCAGTGCTATAAATTTCCCTCTTAGAACTGCCTTTGCTGTGTCCCAGAGGTTCTGATAGTTCGTGTCTTCATTGTCGTTTTGTTCCAGAAATTTGGCAATTTCCTTCTTGATCTCATCTCTGACCCAGCTATCATTCAGCATAAGGTTATTTAACTTCCATGTTTTTGTATGTGTATGCAGATTCCTGTTGTTACTCATCTCAAGTTTTATTCCATGATGGTCCGAGAAGATGCATGGAATAATTTCTATTCCTTTAAATTTGCTGAGGTTAGACTTGTGACCTAAGATGTGATCGATTCTGGAGTAAGTTCCGTGGGCTGATGAGAAGTATGTGTATTCAGTTTTGTTGGGATGAAATGTTCTGTAGATGTCAGCTAAATCTAAATGCTGGATGGTTAGATTTAAATCTAGAATTTCTTTACTCAGCTTTTTGTTGGAGGATCGATCCAGCACTGCCAAAGGAGTGTTAAAATCTCCGACTATCATAGAGTTGGAGGAATTTTTTTTTTTCTGTAGAGACAGAGTCTCACTGTAGCACCCTCCGGTAGAGTGCCGTGGCATCACACAGCTCACAGAAACCTCTAACTCTTGGGCTTACGCGATTCTCTTGCCTCAGCCTCCCGAGCAGCTGGGACTACAGGCGCCCGCCACAACGCCCGGCTATTGTTTTGTTGCAGTTTGGCCGGGACTGGGTTTGAACCCACCACCCTCGGCATATGGGGCTGGCGCTCTACTCACTGAGCCACAGGCGCCGCCCAATTACTCATTTCTTAATGGTTGAATTGTTTGAATTTCTTGTATATTCTGGATATTAGTCCCTTTTTGGATAAATAGTATGCAAATATTTTCTTCTGCTCTGTAGGTTGTTTCAGTGCTCTGTGATTGTTTCCTTTGCTGTGCATAAGCTTTCTAGTTTAATTACGTTCCATATGTCTATTTTTGGTTTTGGTGCCTATGCTATTTAGGTTTTAGCCATAAAATCTTTTCCTATACCAATATTCTGAAATGGTTCTCTTGTGTTTTCTTCTGAGTCTTACTCTTAAGTCCTTAATCCATCTCAAGTTGATCTTTGTATAAGGAGAGAAATAGGGGTTCAGTTTTATTTCTCTATCTACGGATACCCAATTTTCCCAGAACCATTTTTTGAAGAAGGTGTCCTTTCTGCAATGTATGTTCTTGGTGGCTTTTTCAAAAAATTAGTTGGCTATAAATACATGGATTTATTTCTGTGTTTTCCATCCTGTTCCATTGGTCTATGTGTGTATATTTATACATTACTATGCTGTTTTGATTATTATAGCCTTGTAATGTATTTTGCAATTAGGTAACGTGATGTCTCCAGCTTTATTCTTTTTACTCAGGATTGCTTTGGCCATTCAGGCTCTTTTTTGGTTCTATATGAATTTTAAGACTGTTTTTCTATTTCTGTTGCAAATGACATTGGTATTTTGATAGGGATTGTATTGAATCTTTATAATTTGGGGGGCGATATGATCAATTAATTCTTCTGATTGATGAGCATGGGATGTTTTTCCCTTGCTTTGTGATCTCTCTAATTCCTTTCATTAGCATTTTGTGGTTTTCCTTTTAATAGTCTTTCACTGCCTTAGTTAAATTTCATTTTAGGCATTTTATTTTATTTTATTATTTTTGTAGCTGTGGTAAATGGAGTTGCCTTCTTGAATTCTTTCTCAACTAGTTTATTGTTGGTGTATAGAAATGATACTCATATTTGTGTGCTGATTTTGGATCCTACAACTTTACTGAATTTGTCTATCAGATCTAAGAGTTTCTTTGGTGGAGTCTTTAGGTTTTTCTAGATATAAGACCATATCATCTCTAAAGAGAGATAATTGGACTACCTCTTTTCCAATTTGGATATCTTATATTTCTTTCTGTTGCCTGATTGCTCTGGCAAGAAATTCCAGTACTATGTCAGGTAGGAATGGTGAAAGTGGGCATCTTTGTCTAGTTCAGGTTCTTAGAGGAAAGGTTTTTAGTTTTCCCTCATTTAGTAGGATGTCAGCTGTAATATTTTCATAAATGGATTTTATCATGCTAAGGTATGTTATTTCTATGCCTCGTTTGTTGAACGTTTTTATCATAAAGGAATATTGAATTTTGTTAAATGCTTTTTCTGCATCTATTGAAATGATTATATGATTTTGTCCTTCATTTTGTTGATGTCATGTATCACATTGATTGATTTATGTGTGTTGAATCATCCTTGCATTCCTGGGATAAATTCTACTTGATTTTGGTGTATTGTCTTTTTGATGTGCTGTCAGATCCAGTTTGCTACTATTTTGCTGAGGATTTTTGTGTCTATGTTCATCAAGGGATATTGGGCTATAGTTTTCTTTTTTTTGCTATGTCCTTGTCTGGTTTTGGTATCAGGGTAATTTCAGCTTAATTCAATGTATTAGAGGTATTTTTGCCTCTTCAGTTTTGGGGAATAATATGAGGAGAATTGGTGTTCTTTCTTCTTTGTATGTTTGGTAGGACACAGCAGTGAAGCATCTAATCTTGGATTTTTCTTTGTTGCAAGAGTTTTTATTACTAATTCAATTTTGCTATTTATTATTGGGCTGTTCAGGTCTCTTTCTTCCTAATTCAATCCTTGTAGGTTGTATATGTGTAGGAATTTATCCTCCAGGACTTTTTTTCTTTGCATATAATTGTTCATTATAGTCTCCAATGATCTTTTGTATTTCTGTGGTATGTGTATCAGTTCTTAAATTTCCTTTTATGTTTCTAATTTTGTTTATTTGGGTTTTCTCTGTTATCTTCTTGACTAATCTAGCTAGTGATTTATCAATTTTATCTTTTTAAAAGCAACTTTTTGTTTTATTGATTCTTTGTATTATTTTCATAGTCTCTATTTTGTTTAGTTTTATACTAATCTTTATTATTTTTTTCTTCTACTGATTTGGTTTGGTTTGTTCTTACATTTCTAGTTCTGTGAGGTACATTATTAGATTGTGTATTTGAAATCTTTAGACTTTTTTGATGCAGGCACTTATTGCCATAAAACTCCTTCTTAGCACTGCTTATGCTGTATTCTTAAGGTTTTGGTGTGTTGTATTTTGATTTTGATTTGTTTGAAGAAATTGTTTGATTCCAGCTCAGCACCTGTAGCATAGTGGTTACAGCACCTGTAGCATAGTGGTTACACACACCAAGGGTGGTGGGTTTGAAACCAGCCCAGACCAGCTAAATAACAATGACAACTGCAGCAAAAAATAGACAGGTGTTGTGGTGGGCACCTGTAGTCCCACCTACTTGGGAGGCTGAGGCAAGAGAATTGCTTAAGCCCAAGAGTTTGAGGTTGCTGTGAGCTGTGATGCCGAGGCACTGTACTGAGGGCAACAAAGTGAGACTCTGTCTCAGAAAAAAAAAAAAAAAAGAAGAAAGAAAAAAAGAAATTGTTTGATTCCTTTCTTAATTTCTTCCATGACCTAATGGTCATCTAGGAGCATGTTGTTTAATTTCCATGTATTTGTACATTTTCCAAAGTTCCTCTTGTTTTTAAATTCTAGTTTTATTCTATTGTCATCTAAGAATATATGATTTTGATTTTTTTAAATCTGTTGAGCTTATTATATAACCTATCATATGGTCTATCCTGGAGAAAGTTCCATGTGCTGATGAGAATATCTAATAATATTTGATTTCTGTATCTGTGTGCTCCAGTGCTGGGTGCATATATGTTTAGAGTTATTGTATCCTTTTGCTGAACTGATCCATTTGTCATTAAGTAATGACCTTTGTCTCTTTTTACTGTTTTTTTCTTAAAGTCTGTCTGTTTTATCTGATATACGTAAAGCTAATTGTGCTTACTTTTGGTTTCTGTTTGCAAGGAGTTTTTTTTTTTTTTTTTGCAGTTTTTGAGCGGGGCTGGGTTTGAACCTGTCACCTCCGGCATATGGGGCCAATGCCCTACTCCTTTGAACCACAGGTGCTGCCCTGCATGGAGTATTTTTTTCTATCCCTTTACTTTCAGTGTATATCTGTCTTTATAGGTGAGGTGAGTTTCATTTAGGCAGTATATATTTAGGTTTTATTTTTTTTTAATCCATTGAGCCAGTTTATATCTTTTAAGTAAAAAGTTTAATTCATTTACATCCAAGGTTATTATTGATATATGAGGTGTTGACTTCTAGTTGTTTTGTATGTTCTTTGTTCCTTTCTTTGTCTCTTACTGTTTACCATTGTGGTTTGGTGGTTTTCTTTAGTGATTCTTTTTCTTCCTTGTTTGTGTGTTTACTCTACTACTGGTTTTTTTTTTTTTTTTTTTTTTTTTGAGGCAGAGTCTCAAACTGTTGCCCTAGGTAGAGTGCTGTGGCATCATAGCTCACAGCAACCTCCAACTCGGGCTCAAGTGATCCTCTTGCCTCAGTTTTTCTATATTTTTAGTAAAGATGGGGTCTCGCTTTTGCTCAGGTTAGTCTCAAACTCATGAGCTCAAGCAATCCATCCACCTTGGCCTCCCATAGTGCTAGGATTACAGGCATAAGCCACTGCACCTGCCCGGGTTTTATACTCTTATGCATTTTTGTGGTGTTGGATACTGTCTTTTCACTTCCAGATATAGGACTTCCTTAAACATTTCTTGTAGGACTGGCCTAGTGGTGACAAATTCCTCAGCTTTTGCATGTCTGAGAGAGACTTTATATATCCTTATTTTTGAAGGGTAACTTTGGTGGATGTAATACCTTTGGCTAACACTTCTTTTCTTTCAGTAATCTGAATGTATCATCCCATTCTTTCTTGGCCTGCAATGTTTCTGCTAAGAGATCTGCTGTAAGACTGATGGGAGTTTCCTTGTAAGTGATTCGATATTTTTCTCTTAATGTTTTTAGAATTTTTCTTTGTCTTTGATTTATAACAGTTTGACTATAATGTGCCATGGAGAAGATCTTTTAAAATTGTATCTATTTGGAGCTCTACAAGCTTCCTGTATCTGAATCTCTAAATCTTTTGTTGGACTTGAGAATTATTTAGTTATTATTTTATTAAATAGGTTTTATATTTCCTTTTGTTCTTCTTTGACTTCCGGGAGACCAAAAATTTTAATATTTGGTCACTTTATGGTGTCCCATAAGTCACATAAGCTTTGCCTATTATTTATTTATTTATTTATTTATTTTTTTTTTTTTTTTTGAGACAGAGTCTCAAGCTCTCATCCTGGGTAGAGTGCTGTGACATCACAGCTTACAGCAACCTCAAACTCTTGGGCTTAAGTGATTCTCTTGCCTCAGCCTCCCAAGATGCTGGGATTACAGGTGCCCGCGACAATGCCTGGCTATTTTTTGGTTGTAGTTGTCATTGTTGTTTTGGCAGGCCCGGGCTGGATTTGAACCTGCCAGCTCCAGTGTATGTGGCTGGTGCCTTAGACACTTGAGCTATAGGTGTGAGCCAGCTTTGCCTATTCTTTTTATTCTTCCACCTTTATTTTTGTCTGGCTGGGTTACTTCAAAAGACCTGTATTCAAATTTTGAAGTCCTTGCTTTTGCTTTATCTAGTCTACTATTTAAGCTCTCAAATGTATTTTTAAATTTCATTCAGTGAATTCTTTAATTTGAGAGTTTCCATTTGTTTTTTTTCATATTTATCCCTTTGGTAAGTTTCTCATTCATCTCCTAAATGTTTTTTTCTAATTTCTTTGTATTACTTATCTGTATTTTCTTTTATCTCACTGAGCTTCTTCAATATCTTTATTTTTAATTTTTTTGCTGACTTATCCTGATTTTTTTATTGGAATATATTGCTGGAGAGTTATTGTGTTTCTTTGGTGGTGTCATATTTCCTTGCTTTTTCATGTGTCTTGTGTCCTCCTGACGTTGAAATCTGAGTATCTGGTTTAACAGTGACTTTTTTAGTTTTTTTGAAATTTGCTTTCACAGGAAACAACCTTTTGTTGCAGATGTGCTCCATGGTGTTGTTTTAGTAGGGCACTTTGGCTTTGATTCTGGGTGTGTGCATAGTGTAATCTTTATATAATTTCTTTGGCTATAAATGGCTTCAGTCGTGTCTGTAATTTTCTCAGTGGCTTAGTGTGTGATTATTAGTGGAAGCTGTGTTGAAGTTTTGCTGTGGGCAGGGATGCCAGGTGAGCTGACCCTTGTGCCTCAGTATTGGCAGTAGCAGGTTAAGTGTGTTTGCTCTTGGGCCCTAGGGCAGCATACACTTGCACTGATGTTAGGAGGCTCAGGTGGGCTCATCACTGGACCTCCAAGTGATTTGCTTGGGCACTGGCAGTGACAGTGGCAGTGGTAAGTCAAGTGGGTGGCTGAGTCATTAGGCCCTGGGCAGCATATGTGGTATGGGTGATGGTAGGACCAGGGGCAGGACAAACCTCTGGCTCCCATGTGGTCTGCAGTGTGTTGGCAGTGGCTATGATAGACTGGGTAAGGGAGTTCCCAGCCCTGTAGGTGGTATATGTGGTGCTGCCTGTGGTATTAGTCACAGACTGAATAGGCCTGTCCTCTGACCTTTAGAAGGTGCATTTGGGTGCCAATGGTGGTTGACTTGGCAGGAATATACCCAGGTTTTAGGGTGGCATGCTCAGGAAATGAAGTAGTCAGAGCCAGGCCAGGTGGGCCTGTTCTCAGGCCCTAGATGGTGCTTGTAAGGTGCTAGCTATGTTGGGCAGGGATAGAGTGGTTTCCAGACCCCCAGTAGAGTGCTTGGGTGGGGGCAGTAGTGACTGTACTGTGGCTTTACTGCTTGGGAGGGTGGGGGTGCTTTCATTGACAGCTGCCACAGACAGGTGGCTAGAATGCATGTGCTTTGGCTCCAAGTAGTGGGTGTGGGTAGGGAAGACTATCTTCAGGATGCTTGTAAATGCATGCTGACTCCTTTACTGGGGGGAGCACAGTGGTTTCCAGTGGGGTGCTCTTTGGCATCTGGTGGCAGCAGCTTACAGTGATGGCAGCTCTGGTTGGGGGAGCTTGTCTGCAGGGCATGTGACACTGTATAGTAACCCCACTGCTAGGAGCAACAAGGTGTTGCCAGTGGCTCACACTTTGGCCCTGGTGACAGCAAGTCAGTGGGGTTCCAGGGATATGGAAATGCAGGGGCTGTGAGGCCCCAGGGCAGGAAGTAGTCTCTTGAAGACAGGGCTCTCAAAATGATACAGTGCTATAGCTGCTTAAGACTTGTAGGTAGGTGGGGGTGGGGGGTTGACGTAGGACTGGTCTGATCTCCCTGCCTGGAGTAATGCTATCATTAGTTTTCAGGTAGCTCCCTGTTAGTCTAAGAGGCTGTGAGGCTTGAAGAGCTCTCCCATAGCTAGGATTAGGGGAGTACAGGATGGGAATGTAGACTCATGGGGCGGAGTGGGGGGTCTCTCACTCATCTTTTCCCTGCATTGGGAAGCCTCTCTGATCCCAGTGAGCAGCCTGTCTTGTTTCCCTTACTTTCCTTGCTTTCTGGGTTTCTTGCTACTTCGTTGAATTCCAGTGTTCTCTTAGGTGATCTATTCAAAATGTGATTATCTATATGCTATTTTGATTCTTCCTTTTGGAAGAGGCAAGTACTAGATGCTTCTTGGCAGCCATGTTGAAGCATCCCCTTCTCATGTTTCTTACTTTATAAGTCTTTGCTCTTTCTGGTATGCTTAACTGAAAAAAATAGTCTCACATTTGACTGTTCAGTAAATCAAGGACTTCAGTTAGCATGAGGCTTGTGCTATTGTATACTGTTTTGACCCTTTCTTAGGGTTAATGAAAAGAACTCAGGCTATTGGGAAGGGTGTATGTTATAGCTTCAGGAAGAATTAGGTAGATCCATTTTACTAATTCAAGTACAAAAGGTCATAGGCCAGAGAAGAAGTGGTTATAACATAAAATCTAAGCTTGTCTAGGGTTATTAGAATATTCAAATCCAGTAATTGAAGAAACAGGGTTATCAAACTTAGAAGGTTAAGGGAGCAGACTCATATGAGCTATAATGTCAACAAATTTGTAATTCTTATATTTAGAAGAGTGCCACTTGTCCTTTAAAAATGCTGATTTTCTGAGAAATTGACTATACTATTTCTGTTTTCATGCAATTGAAATAAAATTCTGTGAAGAATTTAAATAAAATACAGAATATTATCTTCATTCTTATGAAGTTTGCAGTCTCACCATTAACACAAAAGTAAAAAAGAACATTAGGGGAAAAGCAAGTGGGATTCCTATGTGCTGATAGCTTATAAGCACAATTGGTTCAGAGAAAGAGAGGAGTCACTGGGCTAGAGTGGTGAAAGAAGGTTTCATGGGAGAGGTAGAGGTAAATATGGTCTTTAAATCAGAAATACAAGCTTTAAAAATATTCATACCTTTTGACTTGTAAATCCACTAATAAGAATCCAGCCAAAGAAATTAAAAAATGCAACAAAATCCATCTTAGTGCCCCTTATAACAGTGAAAAATCCTGAATGCCTCTCAAATAGAGAAATAGTTAAATAAATTATAGTAGAGAATACATGGGAATAGTATATGGCTATTGAAAATATGTTTTTGAGGAATTACTCATGATTGAAAAAATGCTTATGTTATATTGTTAAGCCAATAGAAAGGATAGTACAAAACTGTTTATGCTGTATTCATAAAGATTTATTATTTCAACAATCTTTAAAACTCAATAAAATTCATTATTTTTCTAGTAGAAAAAGTGTAAGACAGACACTTGTCTCAAAGACCAGAAAAGTTATAGTAGAGGCTGTCTTCACCTTTGAGGAAGCATATTCGGCAGCTGCTGGCTATCCCAGCTCATCCATTTTCTCTTTAGGACTCTTTAAATCTAACAGACCCTATAGGAGGATACTTTAGGAAAGAGTCTTGTCACTACTTACTCCGCGAAATGGCAGACTCAGCTTACCTAGGATAATGTCGGTTAAGGCAGGAAATATCAAACAGGTGAAAATATACCAGACTCAGTCCCCAAGCCCTGCAGCCTGGAGTTACTGCTGGTTTCTGCCTGAGGTCCCAGCACCCTGCAACCTGAGTCCTCATCTGATTCATCAAGTTGAGCCTCCAGAGTCCACCCAGAGTCTTCGAACTGGCTGTGCAGAGCCTGGTGAGAAATGAAGCCTTGGCCATATCTGTTATAGAGGAGCTGCCCAGGGAGCTCTTCCTACCACTGTTTGTGGAGGCCTTCACCAGGAGAGGCAGCGATGGTGCAGGCCTCACAGCAATGGTACAGGCCTGGCCTTTCACCCGCCACCCTCTGGGGTCCCTGATGAAGACACATGACCTGGAGATGTTAAGAGCTGTGCTGGACGGGCAGGATGCGCTGTTTGCTCAGAAGGAGGTGGAACCTGCAAGTGCTGGATTGGCAGGATGTTGATGAGAACTTCTGGACCGTGTGGTCTAAAGCAGTGGCCCATACTTGCTCACCAAACGCCGTGGATAAGAGGAAAACAGGGAAGGACTGTCTGAGGTCAGGAAGGCAACAGCCCTTCGATGTGATTGTAGATCTTTGCCTTCATATAAGAACACTGGATGAATCCCTCACCTACCTCTCAGTGTGGGCCAAGCAGAGGAAAGATTTCTTGCTGTATGAAGCGGACCATTCTTTCCGTGGCTTTCCAGAATATCACAAATGGTGGACCTGGACTATATCCAGGAGGTGATTAATTGCCATTGGAAGCTGCCCACCCTGGCAAGTTTTGCTTCTTACCTGGACCATATGAGTCATCTTCAGAAACTCCTTCTCTCCCGCATCAGCACGCCTGCCTACATTTCCCTAGAGATGAAGAAATATATGGCCCAGTTTGTCAATCATTTCCTTAAGCTGGACCATCTCCAGAAGCTTCATATGTACTCTGATTCCTTCCTTGAAGGCCACTTGGACCAGGTACTCAGGTGTCTCAAAAGTCCCTTGGAGACCTTCTCAAAAACCAACTGCCTGCTTTTAGAATCAAATTTGAAGGGGTGGTGCCTGTGGCTCAGTGAGTAGGGTGCTGGCCCCATATACCGAGGGTGGTGGGTTTGAACTCGGCCCTGGCCAAACTGCAACAACAGCAACAAAAAAATAGCTGGGCATTGTGGTGGGCACCTGTAGTCCCAGCTACTCGGGAGGCTGAGGAAAGAGAATTGCCTAAGTCCAAGAGCTGGAGGTTGCTGTGAGCTGTGATGCCACAGCACTCTACCAAGGGCGACAAAATGAGACTCTGTCTCTAAAAAAAAAAAAAATCAGACTTGAGGCATCTATCTTGGTGCCCAACCATTAGTCAACTAAAGCACCTGGTCTTGAATAGTGTCAGACTGACCAATTTCAGTCCTGAGCCCCTTCAACTTCTGCTGGAGAGAGTTGCTACTCTGCAGAACCTGGACCTAGATGAATGTGGGATCACAGATGCCCAATTCAGAGTCATCTTGCCCACTCTGAGCTGCTACTCCCAGCTCATGACCTTCAGCTTCTGCAGGAACCAAATCTCCATGGCCACCCTGGAGGACCTGATGTGCCACACCATCAGGCTGAGCAAGGGTTAAGCACAGGGCTGTATCCTGTGCCTCTGGAGAGCTACGATGCTTGGGGTACTTTCTGCCGGGAAATACTTGCCCAATTTGTGGCTAAGCTGAGGCAGACACTGAGGGGTTTCCAGTCAAAGAGGATCTACTTTAGCACAGTCTTCTGCTCTCAGTGTGGCAACGAGCCTTCTATGACCTAGACTTCATTCGATATTGCTATTGAATGACTTGTCTGGTTTGGATGGATATACCAAACACATTCTGCTGGGCACTAGGAAACTGAAATCTAGGACTTAAGTGCATCTTAAAGAGAGCACCGAACCCATCATTTTAGACACCTGCTCAGTGGAAATGGGAAAGGAATAGTGATATAGCAGGGTGAAGGACCTGGGGGAAAGGCTGACCTTAGGAGCCACTGGGCCCTTTGGGGACATGTGTCCTAGAAAGTTAGAAACAGGAATCGGAACTTCTAGAGCAGGATTCAGACTTGAGAGGTATATGAGGGAGTTATCTCTGTATGAATGGATGTAAAGAAAGGGGGCGGGAGGCCAGTTGGGGAGGCTCACACCTATAATCCCAGCACTTGGGAGGCCAAGGTGGGTGGAATGCCTGAGCTCACAGGTTTGAGACCAACCTGAGCCAAAGTGAGACGTCATCTAGAAAATTAGCCGGGCGTTGTGGCAGGTGCCTGTAGTCCCAGCTACTTGGGAGACTGAGGCAAAAGAATTGCTTAAGCCCAGGAGTTTGAGGTTGCTGTGAGCTACAATGCCATGGCACTCTACCAAGGGTGACAAGTGAAACTATTTCCAAAAAAAAAAAAAAAAAAAAAAACAGGGATGGGCATAGTGGCTCACACCTGTAATCCCAGCATTCTGGCAAGCAGAGGCAGGAGGATCACACAAACTCAGGAGTCGAGGCTGCAGTGAGCTATGATTGTAGCATGGCAGTCCAGCCTGGATGATACAGTGAGACCCTGCCTCTAAAAAAAAAAGAAATTCCCAACATTCTGGGAGGCTGAAGTGGGTATGTTGCCTGAGCTCAGGAGTTGGTGACCAGCCTGGGCAACAGAGAGCCAGTCTCTGAAAAATACCCAGGTGTTGTGGTGGGCGCCTGTAGTCCCAGCTACTTGGGAGGCTGAGGCAAGAGGATCACTTGAGCCAGGAGTTTGAGGTTACTGTGAGCTATGATGCCACAGCAGTCTACCGAGGGTGACAAAGTGAAACTCTGTCTCAATAAATAAATAAATAAATAAATAAAATGCAAATAAAGGGAAACTCAAAAAAAAAAAAAAAAGAAAAAGAAAATATACCAGACTCTACAATGAGTGCTATCAGTGTGAGATTCTGGAGCAATAACAACTTTTGCTTTGATGTCAGGGGAAACAACAGTGGGAGAGGAGAGAGGTTGTAGAGGGAATGTAGACAGGTGCAGGGGGAAGTGACTAAGAGCCTGATATGGATGAGACTGCAGCACCAATCTGTTGGTGTTTAAATTGTTTTCTGAAATCAGTCTGAAAATAGATACTCTTGGTCTCAGCTCAGATACGTGTAAAAAAAGACTGAGACTCAACATTTGGATTCGCAGGTATCTATCCATGCAAAAAAAAAAGACCATGCAATGACTTGTACACCAATGTTTGTAGTGTCCTTATTCATAATAGCCAGAATATAGGGGGAAAAAGACCAAATGGTCATCAATGCTTGAATGAAAAAAACAAAATGCAACATATCCATAACTTGGAATATTGTTCAGCAAGAAAAAAGATGTAATGTTACATCCTACAAATGGATGAACCTTAAAAACTTTATGGTAAGTGAAAGAAGCCAGATGCAGAAGGCCACATATTGTGTGACTATATTTATCTGAAATGTCAATAATAGGCTGATCTGTTTATAGATACATAAAGTGGTTTCTTAGAACTGGAGATAGGGTGATGGTGGTAGTGGTGGTGGTGGGGTGGTATCAGTAATGGGGAATGATTACTTACAAGTATGGGGTTTCTCTACTTGAGGTGATGTAATGTCCTAAAATTAGATCATGTTAGTATTTGCAGAACTTAGTACTTTTTTTGTTGTTGTTACAGTTGTCATTGTTGTTTGGCAGGCCCAGGCTGGGTTTGAACCCACCAGCCTCGGTGTATGTGGCTGGTGCCCTACCCACTGAGCTACGGGTGCCACCAACAACTCAGTACTTTTATTAAAAATAATTGCATTGAATCATACATTTAAAATGAGTAAATTATTTGGTATGTAAATTATACCTTTATAAAGTTATAAAAAATCAACGCAGCTTATTAAGCCCTCTCCCTGGGCCTGCATGATAAGCCCATGGCTGTACATCCACCTGGCCTTTAGCAAAGCACATTTGAATCCTGATAATAGGTTTTTATGTTTAATAGAATAGATAATCCCCTTAGTTCCAGAGGACCTCAGACCACAGGGGCCCCCTTAGAGTGCATTTTTCCCATCTAACCTGTGTTTACTATAAAGCAGAGACATGATTTTATGAGTGATGTGGAAGGAAATTGGCTTGGGCTTACATGCACCATAACATATTTGGGCAAGAATAGCCAGAATCCCAATCTGTACAGTGTGATGTAGGCCTGATTCAAATGGCAAGAGAGAGACTGTGATGATTTAGCCTGCTATCCACAAAAAGGCTTGTGAGTTACTTGGTAGATCACCCCAAGCCAGCTGCTATTAGCATGTCTCCTTCTGAAGCTGGCTCAGGCTGAGTGTCCTCCGTGCATAGGCCTCTGTGTGGATGATAAGGGCGAGAGGCAGTGTTGTACTAGAGTTGGCTCCTACTGCCTTGCAATAATCTAGTCAGCACAATCTTTTCCCAACTCCATGTTCAGTGACATTTCGGAGTATTTACGGCATGGAAATCAACAAATGCTACAAATCATAAGTTTTGTTTTTACAAAGTTACTTATTAAACACTGAACGACCAAGGGAGGGCCATGCATGTGTTTCATGTATGTGTTCATGTGTTGTCAATGTGCCATTGACTCCTGAATTTAAGGATGGAAATCTCTCCAGCTTTTTGACTGTTGGGTTATTCACCGAAAGTTTGGAAGGAAATGGGTGTAGGAAGGGGGCTGGCCTATGGCACCACTAAATTGTTGCTTCGAAGATTAAAGAACATGGTATTAAGTAACAGCTTATACCTTGAGGTAAGAAAGACACACTAAATATGGTGAAGGGCTTTCAGCATCAGCAACAGCTTGGTGTAAAACCCCTGGAACGTTTCACCTTCCATTTACTTACTGTTTCCAAACCAAAGCAAATGTAGAAAAACTAGTTCAATGCTCCGAATTTCCTGCATGCTTTTGACGGCCATGCAGAAACTCAGCTGAAGTTTCGTGAAGAGGCATGTGGGAATGCCACTAATCTACAGAATAAGAGGAATTCTTTTTTAGGAGGGAGCACAAATACTGAGTCTGCATTGTAGAAATATTCATGAAAGTAAAAAAAGAGCGCAGTCAATTGGCAGGTGCTGATTTCTGAAATCAAGGTCAAATACAAGGGCAGATGAACAGAACTACTGGCAAAGTCGGTGTTGAAAGCCATGAAACAATAGGTGAAGATGCCTCATAACTTCTTTGACCACTAATAGTGTCAAAAAAAGTGTCAAAAAAGGAAATTTCAATAAATTTAGTAAAATGAACTAATTGGCTTTTATTTATAATTTCTGAACCAGGTAGCATCTCATCTAAAATAGACAGGCACTATGCAAGGCATGGTAGAACAGTCAGTTTTTATAAGGCAGCTTGAGTAGGAACAAGGAAATACCATAATCAAAAAGTGGATTGGTTATCATTAGGTTACTTCAGGTTACTTTCCTTATAAGTGTTAAAGTAGAGGGTATTTCCTTATTATGCTGACTAAAACTGGCCTGTTGAGAGATTTGGGTATTATCTTTCTGATTTCCTGGAAGCTCAAATAAACAACCTACTTTCAGTCTGGTAATGTGAAACTATAGCATGAGGAACTTCATTTTGGTTTGGTCTGTTGGGACCTAGTAAAAGAGCTCAGTCCAATTCATGAGCTTAGTAACATTTTATTTAACAATTGTTTTGACTCGACACCCATAGCTCAGTAGTTAGGGTGCTGGCCACATACACCGAGGCTGGAGGTTTCCAACCCAGCCTGGGCCTGCTAAGCAACAATGACAACTGCAACAACAACAACAACAAAATAGCCGGGCATTATGGCAGGTGTCAGTAGTCCCAGCTACTTGGGAGGCTGAGGCAAGAGAATTGCTTAAGCCCAAGAGTTTGAGGTTGCTGTGAGCTGTGACACCATAGCACTCTACCCAAGATGACATAGTGAGACTCTGTCTCAAAAAAATTATTTTTGGACTATCTTCTCCTCCAGATGTGGGAAGATTATTAATAATTTTCATTCTCTTCTTTATATTTTTTCTGTATTTTACATTTCCAAAATGAAATGTGCAAAATTATTTATTTTATAATGAAATTAAAATGATCAAAAATAGGATTTTTGTAGGAACTGGAACTCAGAAAAGAGGACGTGAAAAATCAACAGCCTAAAGTAAATAAGGTTCAGAAGCACTCCGGTTAAGATTTCATAGTGATAGGGAGTTATATTCTTTAGTAGTGTAGGGAAAAATATGTGCTTCTCTGGAAAACTATGCATTGTTTAGAGCATAGTTTGGATTATCTGGTTTTAACCTTTCATTGCCTTTGAGTCATTTTACAACTCTTTAAATTTTAAGGAATTGACGGCAATAATGCAAATGATTCTTGTCTATGGACATGGAAATGAATTTTATGCAGAAGAGGGAGGCCCTTGCCTCACCCCCTCAAAAGCCAGTTTGCCTCCATTTGCAAGTTCCTTTCAATATTCCAGATTTGTAAATGTACCTGTTGTTTGGACCTGTTGTAAAGGCTGCCAGATTCCCTTATTAATAATGGCTTGAAATCATTAACACATCATATTTTATATCGGTGTAAGAGTCATGATTTTATCTTTTTATTTTTGAAAATTATCTTTTAATAGTAAGCAAGCATACAGGATAACAGCAATATTTTTAATGCAGATGTAACCTACAGGCAAACTTCCCCAATGTGTGCTGCCTCATGACTTAAAGGAAAAGCACACTGAACACAAATGGAAGGCAGGAAACAGATAAAATTATATAAGTGGTTCTAGGATAAAAGCAGTCTGAATTTGGCTAAGAACAACAGCAACCTCTTTTTAGCAGACAGTCTAGTTGCTATGAATGACCTTTCTGCTATTGCACCAAACAGTGTTTTTTTACATTTTGTTTTTTCATTGCTGAAATGTATAAGGTACAAACAAATCTCCTGCTAGACAAGAATCCCATCTTTCTTTCTTGCTTGGGGCCTTTTGTATTCTATTATGATAATTTCTGAAAGTTAATAAATGAACTTTCAATTATCTATGCTGACCTAGGGGATTATCAGCACACAAAAGCATTGCTAATCAGCTCAGAACTATTATATCTCTGCTACTACCACAGTATTTGAGAGGAATCTAGGAGGCAGGCCATGAGTTCCCAAATGTCTGTCCATGAAACATCAAGTCCATTTAGGACACTTTGAAATAAATCAAATACCTAGGGTGTTACTCTACAGATTCTGATTCTGGGGGTCCAAGATTCTGTATTATTAATAAGCTTCTGAGTGATTCTCACATCAAGAACCAGTTTGGGAATAGTATGAGTGATAGGGTGAATTCAAATGGATCTTTCTTTAATGACCATCCTCTAAATGGACTTCATTAAATTGCTTTCTGTTGTTTAAGCTTGTTACGAGATAGTGCTAGAATGGCAAATAATGCTATCCTAACTTGTTCATAAAGAAAGAAGGGAGAACAAGGATTTCCAATGAGGCTATCACTGGTAGAACTAGTCAGGGGGTTAGAGAAAGGCTTAGTAAAAAATCTTTGTGTTTCTAATCGCCAGTTGACTTGCCTCCTCTGTAATTGGATGGGACAAAGGAGGCTTTAAGCCTTTATCATAGAAAGCAATAAAATGTGGGCTTTGTGAAGGAACAGAAAGGAGACAAAAAAGTAGTAGGGAAAGCCTACATAGGGAGTGAGGTGGGTGAGGAAGGGGACCATAAGATCAGCTAAGTGATGAAGGGGAGGTGGCTCCCAGAGAACATGCAAAACCAGGATCTTTGGTTATGACTCCATAGGAGATGAGAAATGTTTGAAATAAAATAGTGTTTTCTATAGCTCACAAAATAGTTTCTTGGGAGGCTATTCAGAATATACTGCTTTGAATTACCTGATCTTTAAAAGCATTTTGATTGTGAGGGTTTGATTTAAAAAAACCGGTAAATTACAATTGACTCTCTAATATAGTTATTTTCCTTTGGATTTTGATCTGTTTTCCTGGAAGCCTGGTGGACTGAGCCAGCCTGGACTATAAGAGATTGACTCTTCACAAAGGTTTACATGTCAAATCCATAACAACACATGATACCTCTTTCCAGTCAGGTACGGTGCTGTGTAAATTTATATGCTATAGAGTGAAGAATACACATCCTGTCAGAATCACTGACCTCACCAAGGAAAGATGACCATAACACACAAGTACAAGACTAACTACTAGCTGGAGGCTTGGAAAACAAGTCAAAGAATAACCATACTGAAAATGTAATCCTTGTCACAAACACTGAAATGTCTGGTAAATACTTAAACCAGGAAAGTGACATTTAGTCTAAAGTCCCACCCGTCAAGGGTCATTGGTGAACTGCATTAAGAAAAAGAAAAAATAGATATTTTGTCATTTCATATCTAGAGGTTTACTGCAAATAAATACTTTAAAAATATTTTAATTTTGGGTGGCACCTGTGGCTCAATGAGTAGGGCGCCGGCCCCGTATCCCAAGGGTGGCAGGTTCAAACCTGACCCCGGCCAAACTGCAACAAAAAAATAGCCGGGTGGTGTGGTGAGCTCCTGTAGTCCCAGCTACTCAGGAGGCTGAGGCAAGAGAATTACCTAAGCCCAGGAGTTGGAGGTTGCTGTGAGTTGTGTGACACCATGGCACTCTACTGAGGGTGACAAAGTGAGACTCTGTCTCTAAAAAAAAATACATATTTTAATTTTAAATATATTTTTCCAAAATGGATGAATAGAAATAGAATACTTTTTACAGCAGGGTGCAGTGGCTCAAGCCTATAATCCTAGCCCTCTGGGTGTCCAAGGCGTGTGGATCGCCTGAGCTCAGGAGGTAGAAACTAGCCTGAGCAAAGTGAGACTCCTATCTCTACCAAAAATAGAAAAACTAGCCAGGCTTGTGGCGGGTCCCTGTAGTCCTAGCTACTTGGGAGGCTGAGACAAGAGGATCGATCACTTGAGCCCAGAAGTTTGAGGTTGCTATGAGCCAAGACACGACAGCACGCAACCCCAGGGTAACTGAGTGAGACCCTGCCTCAAAAAGACAAAACAAACAAACAAACAAAAAAAATATGACGGTGCCAGTAACTCAGTGGGTAGGGCTCCAGCCACATACATTGAGGCTGGTGGGTTTGAACCCAGCCCAGACCTGCTAAACAACAACAATAACAACAACAACAAAAATAGCCAGGTGTTGTGGCAGGCGCCTGTAGTCCCAGCTACTTGGGAGGCTGAGGCAAGAGAATCACTTAAGCCCAAGAATTTGAAGTTGCTGTGAACTGTGATGCCACAGCACTCTACCCACAGTGACATAGTGAGACTCTGTCTTGAAAAAAAAAAAGAAAAGAAAAGAAATACCTTTTACTTTTTTGAATACTTGTAAATTCCTTCAGAGCTCAAAGGCCTAAGCTATTCCTCAGTTTCCAGGTTATTTGAAGATTTACATTGACTGAACTGGAGAACAAAAAGCACAGGACAAAATGGATTTTCCAATTATCTCCTGCCATGCTAAAGGTAGCCCAGAACCTAGGCACTCTAAATGAGTCTATTAACATTATGGAACATGGTAAAGTATAATTTGAAACAACATAATACAGACAGAAGGACTAAAATGTTACCAAGCCCATTTCTATACTCAAGTGTATGACTAACTCTGTGATGCTGGTGGTAAGAATAATAACAAAAGTAGTAGCTGAAATTTATTAAGCCCCTGCTATGTGTAGGTAGTATTATTCCAAGTGCTTTTCATACATTGTCTTATTTAATTCACACAACAGATCAGTAAAGTGGGAACTATTATTGGCTCTATTTTACAGATAGAGAAACTGAGGCACAGAGCAGTTGGATTAAAGGCTTTCTGTTTCATTTACTTATCTGTAATAGAAGGAAGGGAGGGATGCCACTTCTGTGTACCTAAATTCTTTTGAGCTATAAATGCTGAGCACTTTCTGAGGTTCTATAATATCTTTTAACAGCATATGAATCCAATAACACATTTCCTGCCTTCTACTAAATTTATCCTAGAAAAATATCACCAGCTGAAATTTATTACTTGACTTGGAATTTATCAATTCTTTGCACCCTCTACAGAAATTACATAGTTGCTTGTGTATCCTTTGAGGTATGCCTCTAAAGTAATAAAACTGATCTTCATTTGTGGTCAATGAAAACCCCTCCTTTCATTTAACAGTCAGACCTATAAGGCAGAAGCATAACATTGTTATCCATACGATAAAGGTTAACACTGAGAAAAAGACCTTTTTAATTCTCAGCATAATGGCTGCCCATGGCACCTAAACCAACAAATAAACTAATGGCACAGAACTTTACTTCTTTTGTGGGGGCTAAAACCTTAGGGCCTCAGGGCTCTGTCTCTGAAAAGAGTCCTTTTGTAATTAAACTGATGTTTCCCAATATTGCTTCTTATTGGAATCACTGCAGTGCTAGTGAATAGAATATTCCAACTTGATGAAAACATTTTATGATCTGTGCTATCCAGTATGGTAACCACTAGCCAGCCATATGTGGCTATTGACTACTTGAAATGTGAGCAGTGCTACAGAAGAACTGAATTTAACATTAATTAATTTAAATTAAAATAGCCACAGGTAGTTAGTGACTACTACAGTAGATAGTGCTGAATGTATGTTATAAATACACATCTTGGGGCCCTATAGTAGACCTAGAGAATCAGAATGACTAGTTCAGTTTCATTTGAATCTGTATTATTACCATTATTATATTAGTCAATGCTGAGTGAACACTCAGTTCATTTAGTCTCCTTCAAATTGCTGCTATTTTTCAAGCCCATAATTTTAGGCTACTTCTGTTTCCAAACATAACATTGCATATAGGATATATTCAGTTATTTATACATGGCATATTCTTTAATTATAGAAAAATGAGCTGTATTGTTACCAATCGCTACAAGTATTCATGCTTCCTACACAGCCCTGGAACTGATGCATAGCTTTAAGAAAGTGCCACACATAGAAATTTGCATTTTCAAAAAAGATAAATTAGGGAGCAATTATTCATTTCACAAAAAGAATTCACCAAAGGGCTACTTTAAATAGCTAGCTCTCCTAAAATGAATTCTAAATAAGATTCAATTAACAAAAATTCAATTTGCACACAACTCTTCAAGAACGCATCTGTTGCCTCAAACCAACTACACCTGTGGATCATTTGTAAAACCTCTGGAGACTGCAAGAGATTTCTCCATAAAAGTTGTGATGCTAGAGTTGAATGTACCCTAGTCTACAGTTTCGGGAGCTAACTAACCTTCACTGTGTAAGAAGAGAATCTAGGCCTTCTAGTGAATTTTCTTTCCTAAGATGCTAAGTGCTAGTTACAGTGTTAACTCTATTCACAGCATAGCATAACGCATCCAGTCAAAGAGTTAACATTTAGAAGCACTTTGAAAACTGAAACAAAAAGTAATATCCAGACTTTCAGTTTCTGGTCTGACATTTAAGGAGCTGAGAAGTCTCCACTCCATTCTATCAAGTAAAAGGCTGAATAAACTGATAAATCAACTCTTCTTAAATCTATCAGACAGGTGAAGTCATAGGGCAAACCCCTACCCCCTAAATTGGAGAGACAGATAAGCAGATAAAACAATCACAATTTATCAGAGGAGAACCTCATGAGCAGAAACTTCCTCAGCAATCAGGAAGTTTTTCCTGCCTGAATAGGAAAAACTGAACTGTAATTGAAAGAATTCTTGGAAACTCGGTGTGGATAAGTCTGAGAGTTAAAACCTCCAAAAGCACCCAGTCGTAGGGGAACCCACACAATGGGATTAAACTAGAATTCAATTACAGAAAGACAACTGAAAAATCCCCACATATTTGGAGCTAAAACATACTTCTAAATAACACACGGTCAAAGAAGAAATCTCAGGGGAAATATTAAAAATAGTTTGAACTAAATGAAAATACAACTTAGCAAAATTTGTGAGGAAAACTGATAGCATTGAATGTCTATATTAGAAAACAAAAGCAACTAAAATCAATAGTCCAAGGTTCCACCTTAGGAAACTAGCAAAACTTCTGCTCTGCAAAAGACAGTACCAAAAGAATGAGAAGACAAGCCATAGATTCGTAGAAAATAATCGCTAAAATCCATATCTGATAAAGGACTGTTATCCAAAATATATGAAGAATACCTGCTCGGGAGGCTGAGGCAAGAGAATGGCGTAAGCCCAAGAGTTAGAGGTTGCTGTGAGCCGTGTGACCCCACGGCACTCTACCCGAGGGTGGTACAGTGAGACTCTGTCTCTATCAAAAAAAAAAAAGAAAAACAAAACTCAATAACCAGAAAATGAACCCTATTTAAAAATTGGTAAAGGGAGTGGCTCAGTGGGTAGGGCGCTGGCCCCATATAGTGAGGGTGGTATGTTTGAACCCGGCCCCGGCCAAATTGCAACAAAAAAATAGCCATGTGTTCTGGTGGGTGCCTGTAGTCCCAGCTACTTGGGAGGCTGAGGCAGGAGAATTGCCTAAGCCCAGGAGTTGGAGGTTGCTGTGAGCTGTGACGCCACAGCACTTTACCAGGGCTATAGAGTGACACTCTGTCTCCAAATAAATAAATAAATAAATAATGAAAATGGGCAAAAGATCTGAGGATACATTCCATTGAAGAAGATATACAGTTGTCAAGTAAGCATATGAAAAGATGTTCAACATCATATATTATTAGAAGATTAAATGAGCTATCACTACATACCTATTAGAGTAGCCAAAATCTGGGCGGTGCCTGTGGCTCAAAGGAGTAGGGCGCTGGCCCCGTATGCCGGAGGTGATGGGTTCATACAAAGCCCTGGCCAAAAACTGAAAAAAAAAAAAAAAAGAAAGAAAGAAAGAAAGAAAAAAGAATAGCGCCAAAATCTAGAACACTGACAACACCAAATATTGATGAAAATGTGGAGCAACAGGAACTCCCATTTGTTGCTGGTGGGAACGCAAAATGGTATAGCCTCTTTGGAAGACAGTTTGGCAGGTTCTTACAAACTAAACATGCCCTTACCAGCATACAATCCAGTAATCACATTCTTTGCTGTTTACTCAAATGAACTGAAAACTAATGTCCACACAAAAACCTGCACATGGATGTTTATAGCAGCTTTATTCATAATTGCTGAAACTTGAAGCAACCAAGATGTCCTTCAGTATGTAAGTGGACAAATAAACTGCGGTATGCCTAGACAATAGAATATTACTCAATGCTAAAAAGAAATGAGATATCAAGCCACAAAAAAGCATGGAGGAAAGTTAAATGCATATTACTAAGTGAAAGGACTCAATATGAAAAGGGTACAACCTATTAATATATGATTTCAATTACATGACATTCTGGAAAAGACAAAACTATAGTCACAGTAAAAAGATTAGTGGTCATCAAGGATTAAAGGGAAAGAAGGGATGAATAGGTGGAGTACAGCTGATCTTTAGGGCAGTGAAACTACTCTGTATGATACTATAATGGTGGGTCCCTGTCTTTATACATTTTTATATACCCACAGAATGTACAACAACAAGAATGAACGCTAACGTAAACTATGAACTTTGGGTAATAATGATATGTCAATGTAGGTTCATTGATTGTAACCAATGTAGCACTCTGGTGGAAGATATTAATGGTGGGGGAGGTTGTGCACGCATGAGGACAGGGATTGATAGGAATTTCTAGTCAATTTTGCTGTGAACCTAAAACTGCTCTAAAAATAAAGTTTATTTAAAAAGAAAAGTAACATTCAAGTGTGAAGTAATATTGAATTGACAAATGATCCTATTTTACCTAGGACAATCCCTTTTATACCTGTTGTTCTGGCATATCTTTTTTTTTTTTTTTTTTAAGACAGAGTCTCACTATGTTGCTCTAGGTAGAGTGCTGTGACATCACAGCTCACAGCAACCTCAAACTCTTGGGCTTAAGCGATTCTCTTGCCTCAGCCTCCCAAGTAGCTGGGACTACAGGCACCCACCACAATGCCCAGCTATTTTTTTGTTTATCTGGCCCGGACCAGGTTCGAACCTGCCACCCTCAGTGCATGTGGCTGGAGCCTTAACCACTGTGTTACAGGCACTGAGCCTGTTCTGGCATAACTTTTTATAGGCCCCCTTTCTTTTTCTTTCTTTTTTTTTTTTTTTAGAGACAGAGTTTCACTTTGTTGCCTTCAGTAGTGTGCTGTGGCATCACAGTTCACAGCAACCTCCAGCTCTCGGGCTTAGGCGATTCTCTTGCCTCAGCCTCCCAAGTAGCTGGGACTATAGGCGCCCGCCACAACAACCGGCTATTTTTTCGTTGCAATTTGGCCGGGCTGGCTTTGAACCCATCACCCTTGATATATGGGGCTGGCACCCTACTCACTGAGCCACAGGTGCCACCCTAGGCCCCCTTTCTTTCTCAATGTCCTGGCTGGAACAATAAATTGCATGCCCCTCCTG
Organism: Nycticebus coucang; assembly: GCF_027406575.1. NCBI lineage: Eukaryota > Metazoa > Chordata > Mammalia > Primates > Lorisidae > Nycticebus > Nycticebus coucang. The sequence continues at coordinate 106,866,510 of NC_069804.1, forward strand.
TGCAATATCATGGAGTCTTTTCTTGACACTGTCTCATTTGTGGTATAACAGTGTTTTACAATCATCCTGTTTAAAAATTGAAAAATTCAGATCTCCCTCTCTCGGAGATTCTGATCTAGTAGGTTGGGGGTAAGTAGTACTGAAAATCTGTACTTTTAACAGCATCACAGTGGATTGCCATGATAATAAGGCATTAAACTAAAGACTTGATTTTAGGCAACCCTGAATATCATACAAAACTGACATGCTTTATTTATGTATTTGTATTGACTCTGCTACTAGAAGGTTTCTTGGTGCAGTCTATCAACAATCCTAAGTCATTCTGACAAACCTAATTTTATCTTGTTGATGATTTTGTTTGAGGATGGTTCTCATAAAATTGAATATATGTTAGGACCAGAAAATGTGCCATTGCTTTAGCAATGAAGTCTAAGAATAACAGTTCAAACATCTATCCTGGTTATTTTCCCATAGAATATAAATAAGCAGCAATTTTTGAGGTATGTTAATTCTGCCTCTAATTGATGAAATTTACACACAATAATTTGGGGAAAGTAATACAGGGTTCTAAATGAGGGCAAAAAATTGAAGTTACCAGCTAATCAGCAGATCTGGAGGTTGCCATCACAACTGCAAATTAAAATTGTTTTCTTTTCTTTTCTTTCTTTCTTTCTTTCTTTCTTTTTTTTTTTTTTTTTTAAGAATTTTGCTAGTTATACTCTTGTTTGGGAAGTAAAAGGCCATAGGTATTATATCTGAGCAAACCAATTTCTTTAATTCCCTCAAGCCTTTGACAGCACCTATATACCTTACCTTATTTTGTTACCCCAAATACAAATGCAAAGCAAAGTGAAAACTTTGGAATACAAACCCTTTCATGGATTTGTTTGCAAAAGCCTTTGTCTAAAGGTGTCTCTGTTAAATAGCACACACTGTATAAAGACATCACTTATTCATGTCTACTTCTCTGGGTGGCCAAGCTGAAACAAAGATCATATTTTAAACATGCTGTGCAGGCTATGACATGCTGAGAACTATGCAAAATTTCATCATTTCCATCCTTTTAACTTAATGCAAAAATGCAAAGGATATAGATCAAAAGCTTTTCATTCTCTTTCAAATTATATCTTTCTTTTCCAAATTGTTATTTTGACATATTTAGTACCACTTCCTGTCTGGTAGGAAAAATATATTTGCCAAAAAGTCTACATAATTGTGCTCTGTTATGCAATTTGAATTCAAAGAATAGATAAACCTGGTTAGTAACAGATGCTGCTGCAGTGGTTGGAATTTGGCCAATGCAAAGGAAACTTGAACACATTTACATGACCAAGTGAGAACTCTATAAAAATTCTGGGCACCTTTTCTATCTAATTACTCTATTATGTTTCAAGTAATCACAATGCTGTGTATTTGCTTTTGAGTGGGAGAGAAAATTGAATATACCTTGTTAGAGTAAATAAAGAAAGAAAACTAACAACCACCACCCTACTAGGAAAAAAAAAACTGTTAAAAGTGTGAACAATCTTTTCTCTATAAATGTGCGATGATAATTTTTCATATCTTCTTTATAAACAAGCAAGGTCTTTGTAGTCTTGATAAAGTACCAAAATATAATTTTATTTCTCAGTTGAATTTGAAAGTGTACATTCCTGAAAGGGAAGATAGTTTTTAAAATAATAAAAACTAGAATTATTTAATGGAGTACAATCTTTACATTGAGAGAGAGAGAGAGAGTGTGTGTAGGGGGAAGTAAGGAGAATAAGAACAGCCTCTAATTAATTTCTTTAAAATTATATCTTATTTAATTATCTAAAAATTTCAAAATCTTAAATCAAGTTGCTAACAGAACTGTGAAATTTGGAGCTTTTTATCTCCTACTTAAATGCTACTTAAGTAATTTTGTGTATGTGTTAGAAAAAAACACCTAGTAAAATTTAATTTGATGAAGATAATAGATTTTTTTATTTTTATTTTTTTGAGACAGCCTCAAGCTGTTGCCCTGGGTATAGTGCTGTGGCATCACAGTTCACAGCAACCTCCATCCAACTGCTGGGCTCAAGCGAGTCTCCTGCCTCCGCCTTCCAAGTAACTGGGACTACATGTACCCACCACAACACCCGGCTATTTCTTGGTTGCAGCCAGCACTGTTGTTTGGCGAGCCCGGGCTGGATTCGAACCCGCCAGCTCAGGTGTATGAGAGCGTGCGTGTGTGTGTGTGTGTGTGTGTGTGTGTGTGTGTGTAGCCGCTTGAGCCACTGGTGCTGAGCTGATAGTAGCTTTTAAGGAAAGGTTTCATTTAATTACCAAATACAGATATTGACCAGTAATAGAAGCATTTATTTTGAGCTTTCATCTTATAATTTTTAAAAATTCTAAATTTTATGCACTTTAAGAATGAATTGACAGTGGAAAACATTAGAAATAAAAATGCTTTCTACAGTCGATCAACTGAAAAATGATTTGGCACTGATGCTAAACAACAGACACAGCAAATAGGTAGTTAAATATAGCCTACAAGTTTTATATGTTCTATAAAGTGTTAAACTTCTTTTAAAATCAGTGACAGGACCAGGCATAGTGGCTCATGCCTGTAATCCTAGCACTCTGGGAGGCCGAGATTGGTGGAATGCCTATACTCACCGGTTGGAGACCAGCCTGTGCCAGAGTGAGACCCCTGTCTCTCAAAATAGCCAGGTGTTGTGGCAGGGGCCGGTAGTCCCAGCTACTTGGGAGGCTGAGGCAAGAGAATCACTTGAGCCCAAGACCGTGAGGTTGCTGTGAGCTATGATGCCATAGCACTCTATCAAGGGCAACAAAGTGAGACTCTGTCTCAAAAAATAAAAAATAAATAAAACCAATGACAAATTAATCAAGAAATCTTACATAAAAATCCTCTTTTTCAGCAATTGAAACTTTAGGACACCTGCCAACATGAGGCCTACATTCTTTTAGGGTAACAAGTAGCAAGACCTGAGAAGTAACTATCCACTGTGGCTTTATACTCCCTAAGACTCCCAAATGTCTCCTTGGCAATACAGTCAGGTGCCATTTCTCTCTTTCTCTCTCTTTTTTTTGAGACAGAGTCTTACTATGTTGCCCTAGGTTGAGTGCTGTTGTGTCACAGCTCACACCAACCTCAAACTCTTGGGCTGAAGCAATTCTCTTGGCCTCAGCCTGACAAGTAGCTGGGACTACAGGCCTCCCCATCACCGTGCCCAGCTATTTTTTTTTTTTTTGTAATTGTCATTGTTGTTTGGCAGGCCTGGGCTGGGTTCCAACCCTCCAGCCCCAGTATATGTGGCTGGTGCCCTAGCCGCTGAACTACAGGTGCTGAGCCCCAAGTGCCAACTCTTGATGGGCTTTGCTCATTTTTGTTATTTGCCTTATTTCAGAGACATTGGAGTTAATAGTTTGGATATGTCAACAGTTTTCACAAATGCACTGTAATATTCTAGGGTTCCCAGGAGGTGTGCTGTCAAGGATATCTGGAAACTATATTGGGTGGGCTCCAAGAGGCTCCAAATACCTATAAAAGCTGTATTTTTACCTTTTTTAGATATTAGAATTTCTGTTCATGACAATTTGAAAAGCCATTGCTCTTGATCAGTGGCTGTGAATATTTTTATTCATTTATGTATTATAATTGAACCCTTTTGTAGTAACTGATAGTTTTTTTTTTTTGCAGTTTTTGGCTGGGGCTGGGTTGGAACCCACCACCTCTAGCATATGGGGCCGGTGCCCTACTCCTTGATCCACAGGTGCCGCCCAATAACTGATAATTTTTTAAAGTCCTCTTGCGAGGATAAAGGAAACCATTTTGTGATTTTTGTACACATAGTTATTGTGATGGCTCTTTTTATGTGCCGACTTATCTAGGCTGTCGTATGCAGCTTTTTAATGAATCACTAATATTGGTTTACTGTATTAATGTAATCACTAATATTACAGTTTACTAAGTAAAAGAGATGACCTCAATAATGTGCGTGGCCGTAATCCAATGCATTGGAGGCCCAAGAGCAAAAACTGAGGTTTCTTGGAGAAAAAGAAATTCTGCCTCAAGACTATAGCATCAGGCTGGGCACAGTGGCTCATGCCTGCAACCCTAGCTCTCTGGGAGGCTGAGGCAGGTGGATTGCTTGGGCTTAGGAGCTCAAGACCAGCCTGAGCAGCAGCAAGACCCCGTCTCTACTAAAAATAGAATAACTGAGGCAAGACGATCGCATGAACCCAAGCGCTTGAGGTTGCTGTGAACTATGATGCCATAGCACTCTACTCAGGGTTCCAGACTCCGTCTCAAAAAAAAAAACAAAACAAAACAAAAAAACACCAGACTGTAGCATCAAATCCTGCCTGAATCTCCAGCTTATTCATTTGCCTTGTGGATTTCAGACTTTGTAGCCACACAATGGTGGTAGCCAGTTCCTTAAAAAATGTCTCTCTCTTTCTATATATATATGTATGTGTGTCACACATAGTATATCCCCTACTTGTTTTATTTCTTTGTAAAACCCTGACTAATACAGTTATATTATGTATAAATAATTTAAAGTAAAAAATTAGGCAGTGTCCATAGTGCAGTGGGCAGGGCACTGGCCACATACACTGAGGCAGGTGGGTTTGAAACCAGCCTGGGCCTGCTAAACAACGACAACTATAACAAAAAAATAGCCTGGTGTTGTGGCGGGCACCTGCAGTCCCAGCTACTTGGGAGGCTGAGGCAACAGGATTGCTTAAGCCCAAGAGTTTGAGGTTGCTGTGAGCTGTGATGTCACTGCACTCTACAGAAGGCAACATAGTGAGACTCTGACTCAAAAAAAAAGTAGAAAATTATTTTAGATCATTGTATTATTAAATATTGCATTATAAAGTTTAATTCTATTGTGTACCTTAGATATTTATAAAATATAGACCTTTATTTATTTTTTCTTTTTGAGACGGAGTCTCACTATGTCGCCCTGAGTAGAGTACTGTGATGTCACAGCTCACAGCAACCTCAAACTCCTGGGGTTAAGTGATTCTCTTGCCTCAGCCTCCCAAGTAGCTGGAACTACAGGTGCCCATTACAATGCCCGGCTATTTTTTGTTGCAGTTGTTATTGTTGTTTAGTTGGCCTGGGCTAGGATGGAACCTGCCAGCCTCGGTGTATGTGGCTGGTGCCATAACCACTGTGCTAGGGGCGTCCAGCCTAGACCTTTATTTTTGCCATTTGAAATGCTATTCAGTTTTACTTATTTGAGAAAAGTATGATATGGTAATAAATAGAATGTATTACATTTGATTTTGAGGAACAAATCATATATTGAAATGTAGCTAAACATTGTACTAGAATCAAAATATTTATAGACAAAAATATTTTCAGAAAATCATATTCAAAATTCTTGTGTGTTTTGCTTATAGAAATCAGATAGTTTGGGTTTTATAATGACTTGTCATTATGATAATAATAAAAAATTTTCATTTGTAAGCACTATTCTGTGAAAGATATATTGTTGCTCTATATTGAATTTGCTCCAAATTAATATTTAGAGATAGTGGATATATTTGTTCCTAAATTTCCTTTTGTATGAAAAATAGTTTTTTGTTTTTTTTTTTGTAGAGACAGAGTCTCACTTTATGGCCCTTGGTAGAGTGCCGTGGCATCACACAGCTCACAGCAACCTCCATCTCCTGGGCTTAAGTGATTCTCCTGCCTCAGCCTCCCAAGTAGCTGGGACTACAGGCGCCTGCCACAACGCCCAGCTATTTTTTGGTTGCAGTTCAGCCGGGGCCGGGTTTGAACCCGCCACCCTCGGTATATGGGGCCGGCGCCTTACCGACTGAGCCACAGGCGCCGCCCTTAAAAGTAGTTTTATTAGGGCTGGGTGCAGTGGCTCACATCTGTAATCCTAGGAGGCTGAGACTGGTGAATAGCCTGAGCTCAAGAGACTAGCCTGAAAAAGATCGAGACCCCTGTCTCTACTACAAAATAGAAAACTATCTGGACGTTGTCATGAGTGCCTGTAGTCCCAGCTACTCAGAAGGCTGAGGCAACAGAATTGCTTAAGCCTAAGAGGTTGAGATTCCCCGGAGCTGTGATGCCATGGCAATCTACCCAAGGCAATGGAGTAAGACTCTATCTCAAAAAAGAAAAAAGTTTTATTAAGGTATAATTTTCATGGCATAAAATGCATCTGTTGCAAGTGTTCAATGTCTTTTAGTAAATGTTTAGAATTGTGCAACCTCACCACAATTCAGTTTTAGAACATTTTCGTCATTCCTGAAAGTTGTCCCATATCCATTTATAGTGACTTCCCACTCCATCCCCAGCTCTAGATAACCACTGATCTTATTTTTGTTTCTATAGCACATAAGCTTTAATGTCACAAACTTCTCTATTGAGTTGAGATCACATTGAGACAAATATATAGAATTACATTCATGCTTTCACCGATTTATTTATTCAATAAATATACATTGAGCTCCTAGTAGATGGCTAATACATGTACAATGGTTGATATATTTTATATCCATCGTGATACAAACAGTTGAAAAAAGGAGGCATGAGTTGAAATTGAAAATTCCATGAGGCAGGGGAAACAAAGTAGATAAGCTCCTTAATTAAAGATTCCTCATGGAATCTTTATTGTGAGTATAAATTAAATGATACATAACTTAGAATATAAACAATATCATTGGTAAAGTAACATCTTCTAAACTCAGTGACTGAGTTCTCAACATACCCATCAGATACTTACCGTTACATGTACTAAAACAATATGCCATCGAATGTTCTTAAATTATGCCACTTTATAAGAAATAATTAATTTCTTTAATTTTTTATTATTAAAACAGAAAAGGCAACATATACCCAAATTATTTAATGACTGCTCTACATAAATCTCTGTAGCGCTTCTAACTTTCTTTAAGGTTTTAGCCTGTTTATTTAACCTCATTCATTCACTGATTCATTCAAGAGACATTGTTTTTGCCTTTATTAGGTGCCAGGAACTATTTTGGATGCTGGGAAATTATTAGTGAACACAAATACAGAATCCCTGCTACTATGAAGTTTACATTATAGTAGGAGATACAGATAATAACAAATCAATAAAAATTTAAATATATGAAAAAAATAAAGCAAGATAAGGGAATAGATAGTGATGGGAGATGAGAAGGGCTTATTTAAGTAGGGTGGTCAGGGAAATTATTTTTGAGAAGGTAATATTTGAGCAATACCTTTATGAAATGGGGGTATCTGGAGAAAGAGAAATCCAGGCAAAAATTTCCTGCAGAGTATCTGAAGCAAGAACTTGATTAATTTGAAAGACAGGAAGAAGCCAATGAGGCTGGCACTGAGAGAGAGTAGTAAAGTATTGGATATGAGATAAGAAAGAAAGCCAGGAACCTGATCATGAGTGCTTTGTATACCATATCAAGAAATTGGATTTTGGGTGGCGCCTGTGGCTCAGTCAGTAAGGCGCCGGCCCTGTATGCCAAAGGTGGCGGGTTCAAACCCAGCCCCGGCCAAACTGCAACCAAAAAATAGCCGGGTTTTGTGGCAGGCACCTGTAGTCCCAGCTACTTGGGAGGCTGAGGCAAAAGAATCGCTTAAGCCCAGGAGTTGGAGGTTGCTGTGAGCTGTGTGAGGCCATGGCACTCTACCGAGGGCCATAAAGTGAGACTCTGTCTCTACAAAAAAAAAAAAAAGAAAACAAAAAAAATAAGAAATTGGATTTTATTCTGCATGACAAGAGAAACCACTGAAATTGCTGGAGTAGAAGAGTGATGTAATCTAATTTACATTTGAAAAGGTTCGCTCTGGGTGTTGTGTGAATTGGCAGCTCTGGTGGAAGGAGCTAGGGTAGAAGCTCTGAAACTAGTTAGGTATTGTTTGACAATGACTTAGGCTAAAGTAGTAGCAGTGGCGGTGGTAAAAAATGGCTGGATTCTGGATAATCTGCATTTTGTTTTTTTTGTTTTTTTTTTTTTGTAGAGACAGAGTCTCACTGTATTGCCCTCAGGTAGAGGGCCATGATGTCACACAGCTCACAGCAACCTGTAGCTCCTGGGCTTACACGATTCTCTTGCCTCAGCCTCCAGAGCAGCTGGGACTACAGGCGCCCGCCACAACGCCTGGCTATTTTATTTTCTGTTGCAGTTTTGGCCGGGGCTGGGTTTGAACCCGCCACCCTTGGTATATGGGGCCGGCGCCCTACTCACTGAGCCACAGGCGCCGCCCGGTAATATGCATTTTGAATGTAAGGCCAACAAGATTTGCTGATGTATATAACGTGGAAGTTATAAAGGAAAATCAGATTGACATTAAGTATTTTGTCCTAAGCAACAAGGATGGAGTTGCCATTAACTGAGATGGAATAGGCTGTGGGCCAAGCTGGTTAGAGGGTGTTAAGAATCAAGAGTTCAGTTGGGGACATGTTTAGTTTGAGTTGTCTGTTATACATCCCAATGGAGATGTTGAGCAGGACGTTTGAGTGTGGAGTTCATGGTAAAGTTCAGGGTAGAGATTTTTAAGAGTTATCTATATAGAGATGGTATTTTAAAACCACCAGCCTGAATTAAATCACTCAAGATATTGTGGGAAAGGAATGCCCAATCCTGACAGGATTGACCTCCTCTCCTTTCCTATGGACCCTCACCCTGATTCCATACCAGAACCTCTCAGATATGAATGTAAATAGGAGAGAAGAAAGAAGTCTTGGATAACTACAATGTTCAGAGGTCTAAGAGATGAGAAAGATCCAACAAAGGGGATTAAGAAGAGACAGAAATGTTGATGGAGAATAAAGACTGGTATTCCTGAAGCTAAGTGAAGAAAATAAATCTCTGCATATGGACTTGGTGCCCATAGTTCAGTGATAGGGCACTGGCCACATACACCGTGGCTGGCAGGTTTAAACCCGGCCTGGGTCTGCTAAACAACAGTGACAACTACAATAAAAAAAAAAGCTGGGCGTTGTGGCGGGCACTTGTAGTTCCAGCTACTTGGGAGGCTGTGGCAAGAGAATCGCTTAAGTCCAGGAGCTCTGAGCTGTGACACCACGTCACTCAATCGAGGGTGACATAATGAGACTATGTCTCAAAAAAAAAAAAAAATCTCTGCATATGCTGTTTTTGTTTTTTTTTCTGAGATAGTCTCACTTTGTCACCCTCGGTAGAGTGCTCTGGCGTCACAGCTCACAGCAACCTCAAACTCTTGGGTTCAAACTATTCTCTTGCCTCAGCCTCCCAAGTAGCTGGAACTACAGGGGCCTGCCACAATGTCCAAGATCTCACTCTGGGTCAGGCTGGTCTCAAACCATGAGGTCAGGCAATCCACCTGGCTCAGTCTTCCAGAGTGTTAGGATTACAAGTATGAGCCACCGTGCCCAGCCATAAGTTCGCTGTTATAGAAAGAATAGGGACAATGGACAAAAATAACTATTAAAAACTGTTATTAAAGAATGGAAGTGGCACCCGTAGCCTAGTGGGTAAGGCGCTGACCACATACACCAAGGCTGGCGGGTTCGAATCCCATCCAGGACAGGTAAAACAACAATGACAACTGCGACAACAACAACAAAAATAGCCGGATGTTGTGGTGGGCACCTGTAGTCCTGGCTACTTGAGAGGCTGAGGCAAGAGAATCGCTTAAGCCCAAGAGTTTGAGGTTGCTGTGAGCTGTGATACCATGGTACTCTACCCAGGGCAACAGCTTGAGACTCTGTCTCAGGAAAAAAAAAAAAAAAAAGAATGGACATTACTCAGGAATTACCATGCTGTGAGAGCAAATTAGATCAAGATACCACTAATACATAAATTTTATTAGCTCTCTGCTTTTATCTTCTGATGCTGGACCTTTATCTAACCCCCCACAAATTTGAAGATCAGAGACTGTGTTATATTCAAAAACCTCATTTCCCTTTGGAAATTACCCCTATGTTAATGTTATCTTAATTGTGCCTTCCTAATTTATTTAAAATTATTTTCTTTTTATTTATTTTAGAGGCAAGGTTTCACTATGTTGCCCAGGCTGGAGTGCCATAGCTGGTGGTCATGGGCACCATTGAAGCACACGATAGTCTTGAACTCCTATGCTCAAGTGATCCTCCTTCTCAGCTTCCTGAGTGGCTGGGCGTACATGAGCACCACACTTCGCTTTTATTTATTTTTTTAATTTTAATTTTTTTTTTTTTTAAGAGACAAAGTCTCACTTTATCACCCTCAGTAGAGTGCGGTAGTGTCACAGCTCACAGCAACCTCCAACGCCTGGGCTTAGGTGATTCTCTTACCTCAGCCTCCTGAGTAGCTGGGACTACAGGCACCCGCCACCCAGCTATTTTTGTCGTTGTTGTTGTTGCGGTTTGTCTGGGCCGGGTTTGAACACGACACCCTTGGTATATGGGGCCGGCACACCACCTACTGCCCTAATTTTAATTTTAATTTTTTTTTTTTGGAGATAGAGTCTCATCTAGCTCTCAGTAGAGTGCTGTGGCTCACAGCTTACAGCAACCTCAAACTCTTGGGCTTAAGGGATTCTCTTGCCTCAGTCTCTCAAGTGGGTGGGACTAAAGGTGCCCGCCACAACACCCAGCTATTTTTTTGTTTGGTTGTTTGTTTAGCAGGCTTAGGTAGGTTCAAACCCACCAGAACCCGGTGCATGTGGCTGGCGCCCTGACCTCTGAGCTACAGGAACCGAGCCTTTATTTCTTTTTTAAAGATAAATTCTCCTGTAAATTTTCTTTGTTCTTTCCTTCAGATAGGCTTTTGTTTGGTCCATCCTTAGACTTCCCTGACATGCCCTGATAACATTTGAACCCCAGCAGTGGACACAACTGGAGCTATTTTTCAGATGATTCCTCAGCAAATACATTTCAGTTGAGGCTTTTTAAAATCAGTTCATTAGAACATGTCCGAACATGTCTGAATCTCCAGTTATTTCTGGCTATGAACCTACCAGGTTACATTTTCTGTTAGTGTATATACAAAACACAATTGAAAAGGTGCTCTAAGAAAATAGAGATGACAGAGGAACTAATTTTGCCCAGGAGTAATCAGAGAGCTGGAAAATCAGGCACTAAGAAAGTTTTTACAGAAAAACTCTGTTACCAAACCCCCCAAGGGTCTGGCCTAGGTCTCCTTTTTTGCTGCACAGAAAACCAGTTGCTGAGACAAGGATTGCCAAGGAAGAAAGGAATTTTTAATACAAAAGATTTCAGTTGGGAGAATGGGGGAATCAGCCTCAAAGCCATCTTCCCATCTAATAGAGAGTATGGGCTTTTAAAAGAGGTGCTAGGGCATTGGGGCAAGTTGTGTTGAAATTTACAAGTGGCTCTGTGCATAGGCCCAGGTAATGAAGGATGGTGAGTCTGCTCAGGTGCCTTCAGAATCTGAACTACTTTGTTTTGCAGACATTCTGCCATTTCTGGGAAACAAACTTAACAAGGTCAAGTTTACAGTTACAGGGTTCTGGTCATCATGCTCTACTACCTTGAGAATCTAAAACATAAAAGGGAGAGGATTGTTACAAAATATATAGAGGGTCACTCACATTTGCTCATAGAGCCAGTTACAACTCTGACCTTAAAGTAGACCTTGAAAGATATGTGTGATCTTGCTAAAAAAAAAAAAAAAAGAAGAAGAAGAAAGAAAGAACAAGAAAATAGGTAAGCAAAACATTATAGATGCAGGGTACATAAACAAAAGCATGGAGGTATGAAAACACGTGATATATGTTCAAGAAAAAGCAAATAGCCTTATTCCTTGAGTGCAGAGTTGGCCAATGACATGAAAATAGAAAAATAGATCTAGTAAAATTGTGAAGAGTGTCTTGCATTATGTGCTAAGAAGTTCAAATTTTGTTCTAACGAAAATGCTTTTTTTTTTCATGAAAATATTTGAGTTTGGGACTTTCATTATTGAACCTTTATTTTAGGAAAAACTGCTAAGTACTGTATAGGTAACAGAGAAACAGAGAATGATTGAAACAAGTAAGAGAAAATGAGTAACAAAACTGAGAGAGTAGCATTGGAATGGTGAAGAGATAAATGTGATCAAGACTCTTCTTAGTGATAACCGGCGCAGTGGCTCATACCTATGATCCTAGCACTTTGGAAGGATTGCGGGTGGATTGCTTGAGCTCAGGAGTTCAAGACCAGCCTGAACGAGAGTGAGATCCCATCTCTACTAAAAGTAGAAAAACTAGGCGGGGCGCAGGGGCTCACGCCTGTAATCCTAGCACTTTGGGAGGCTGAGGAGGGTGGATTGTCTGAGCCAGAGCGACACCCCGTCTCTAAAAATAGCCATGTGTTGTGGCAGATGCCTGTAGTTCCAGCTACTTGGGAGGCTGAGGCAAGAGGATCGTTTGAGCCCAAGAGTTTGAGTTTGCTGTGAGCTGTGACTCCAAGGCACTCTACCAAGGGCAACAAAGTGACACTCTGTCTCCAAAAAAAAAAACTTACTGGGCATCATGAGGAATGCCTGTAGTCCCAGCTGAGGCAAGATTATTATACCCCACTCCATCTTGCTGGGGGCGGTCAACACTCCTCCTTTAAGACAGGAAGCTCAGCTGAAAGAGTTTAGTAACTGCAGAACCCCAGCTTCCTCTTGTAAGGACTCCCCTTACCAGGTGTTGGTTTTTGTCAAATTCAGCTTGCATTAAGAATTCCCCCTGCCCTACCGAAAGCCCCTTATAAAAGGTTTCCACCCTTGCTTCTAGGGGTTGAGACACTTTGAGGCATGAGCCTGCTCTTGGCCTGGCCCATCAATAAAGGACCCTTGCTTAATTTGGACTCAGTGTGCTGGTATCTCTCTATTCCACTCACTTTTGGTATAACAAGAGGATCTCTTGAGCCCAAGAATTTGAAGTTGCTGTTAGCTATGATGGTGCCATGGCACTGTACCCAGGGCAACAGAGTGAGACTCCGATAGACTCAGAGTGAGACTATCTCTAGTCCTAGAGATAGAATTGACAAGATTTAGTGGCTAATTGTGTATTATTAGTGAAAGAAAGTTGATTCTGAGGTTCCAGTGATGATGATTGTGTATATGGTGGGATTATAGGAAATAGAAAAGCAGATACAGATCTGTAGGAAGACACAGTGAGTTACTGGTTTTTAAGAGACAACTGGATTTGTTGTTGTTGTTGTTATTGAAACAGAGTCTCACTATGTCGCCCTTGGTAGGGTGCCGTGGCATCACAGCTCACAACAACCTCAAACTCTTGGGCTTAAGAGATTCTCTTGCCTCAGCCTCCCAAGTAGCTGGGGACAACTGGATTTTTAAGAGATAATATGGGCCTAGATCTCAGAAGTAAGGCAGAACTTAAATATAGAGATCTGAGAATTATCAATATAAATGTTAGTTGATGTCATGGGCCACCTGGGGAGAAAGAAGACAATGAATACTTTTTAATTCATTAAATACATTTCTAACAAAGAGGTGCTATGTTCTGAGGATTATTGTAGCAACTGAAAACAAAATTATGAAAAAAGAGACAATTTTTGCTTTTATCAATTTGAAGCTTTATTATAATCTTATGGGAGATAATTATCAAATAAAAAATTACCTAATCTATGAATTACAAAATTGGTGATTGCTTATGAAGGAAATATACATGATGCTAAAAAAAAAATGTTATCGCAGAGAAACCCAAAATAATTTTTAGGGGCAAGAGGTGATCAAGAAAAGATTACTAAGGAAATAACTTTTGAGATTTGGAGGATGAGTAGAAGTTAAGAAGCAGAAGGAAATGGTCATTAGAGGGAGAACTCCAGGGAGAGAAAAGGTTTCTACAAAGTTCTAGAAGGGAGAAGGAATATAGAACTTGGCAGAGGTAAAAGCAGGGCAGTGTGCTTATAACACAGAGAGAAGGTATGTTCCTTTTCTAGAAATATGATGGATTAGATAAAAAGAAAACCTACTCCTATAAAGCATCTAGTAATGGAGAATGAAATATAACAAACATTCTTTTATATGTATATCAGAACTTGCAGTAAAGGAAATTGCTGGGAGTCTATCAATTTATGATTTATAAAAAGTTATAAACATGATTCTCATAGAAATGTAAAGTGAGACTGTGTCAAAGGGTTATTTAATTCTTTAATAAAAGAGTAACCAGGATGGTAAAGCTTGATCAAAAGAGAATAAGAGAAATATGGATTTTATAGTCCACTAGGAAAGGCATACTAAAATAAGTTTGTCAGATTAGATGCAGATTTGGTTAATGTCCTGTAAAGCAATGAAACCATAATCTTTGGAGTTATCTTTTCTATCATATAGGAATCATTTGCATATCTACTAGATAAAAACCAGTAAGTTAACATGTAACTTTTAGCTTCTGAGCTTTAATCATTAGTAAATAATATGTCAAACAAAGCTCCTTCCCCCTAAAAAATGAAATATTCCTACAAGGGCCCTTTTCACAAGATTCCATGGAATAGCTATATTTCATGGTCATATAGCTATTCTATCACCTAATTTTTGATTTTTTTTCCTTAATAGGCCCCAAACAAATATGAACTTCAAAACAGGAGTGGTAAACATAAATTCCATGAGGGCAGAAACTTTGCTTTATTTCCTGCTCAATCTCTAGTGCCTCTAATAGTGTTTTACATAGTAGGCATATAATAAATATTTTTTGAATAAATGAATGAATAAGTTTATATTTTAGTTGATGTCAATACATTTGCTGTTCTTTATAAATGGGACTTGCAGTTTGATGGCCACACAGGGAAAAAAGACTAGGCTTTGGGTCTGTGCAAAGTGGGAATTTAAAACTGAGACCCTCTTAGCAAAACAAGATCCTCTATAGTTCATACCCAAAGGGTAAGGAGAGACTAAAATAAATAAATAAAATAAATCTATGAGTAAAGGTAGTCTGTCTATATTGTCTTAGTTTGAAGTTCCACCAGCAGTGTAAGAGTGTTCCCTTCTCTCAATACCCATGCCAGCATCTGTAGTTTTGTTTCGTTTTGCAGTTTTTGGCCAGGGCTGGGTTTGAAACCGCCACCTCCGGCATATGGGGCCAGCGCCCTATTCCTTTGAGCCACAGGCGCCTTCCATCTGTCTATATTGTCATGGGTTTTCTTCTCTGAAAATCCATTCCTACAGAACTTCTCTCACGTGAATTTTACACTACTTGCATATTCTGGAATACCAAAGCCAATAAATTGATATAACAAATGATCCCATTATGCTGACATTTCTAAGGAACCTGTCAGAAGCAAACATCAATATCAAATGTCTCCAGAAGCATACATTCTTATCCAAATATTGCCAAAATAAAAACCCTACCGAATACAAATTCATAATCCAAAATTACAAAGCACACCAACATACAAACTGCCATGAGCAAATGTTAAGAGAAATAATAAACAGCAGACCCTAGGGAAACAATCCAGAACACTGCCTAAAGGGGAAGAGATCACTAATAACAGAGGTTCAGGATAGTTTGAGATTGTCCAATGTATGTAATAGAAATTCCAGCAGGGAAGAATAATGAATGTGAAAAGAGGAACATTCAAAGTAATTGTAGTGCAAGTGAGGAAGACATAAATTCTCATATTTAAGAAATAGTGAAAGCAAAAGAAAGAAGGGCTTAGGTGAAACTGGAGAGTGAAACAAAGACTAGATCATAGAGGTTCTTTCTAGCTAACTTAAGGATTTTGGCCTTTATCCTAAATCACTAAGTGACAAACCACTTGGCTAACAAGGGTCCTAAATAGGGAATAACATGATCAGATTTTATTTGAAAAATAAGCATTCAGGTGGTGCCCATAGCTCAGCAAGTTGAGGGCCCAGCCACTTTTACACCAAGGCTGGCATGTTCAAACCCTGCCCGGGCCAGGTAACACAACAATGACAACTACAACAACAATAACAAAAATAGCCAGGCAAAAAAAAAAAAAAAAAAAAAAAATAGCCAGGCATTGTGATGAGTGCCTGTAGTCCCAGATACTTGGGAGGTGGAGGCAAGAAAATCACTTAAGCCCAAGAGTTTGAGGTTGCTATGAGCTGTGACGCCACAGCACTCTACCCAGGGCAACAGTTTGAGACTCTGTCTCAAAAAAAAAAAAAAAAGAAAGAAAGAAAGAAAGAAAAATAACCATTCAACAATAATATAAAGAATGAATTGGAGGCTCAGTGCCTGTAGCACAGTGGTTACAGTGCTGGCCACATACACCGAGGCTGGCAGGTTCGAACCTGGCCCGGACCAGCTAAACAACAATGACAACTACAACAAAAAATAGCCGGGCGTTGTGGTGGATGCCTGTAGTCCCAGCTACTTGGGAAGCAGAGGCAAGAGAATCACTTAAGCCCAAGAGTTTGAGGTTGCTGTGAGCTGTGACTCCATGTCTACTGAGGGTGACAAAGTGAGACTCTGTCTCAAAAAAAAAAAAAAAAAGATGGGCGGCGCCTGTGGCTCAACGGGTAGGGCGCCGGTCCCATATGCTGGAGGTGGCAGGTTCAAGCCCAGCCCCGGCCAAAAATAAAAAAAAAAAAAAGAATGAATTGGAGAAAGGCAAGACTGGTTTTAAAAAGAACAGATAGGAGGTTATTACAGGTGAGAAGTGGTGGTTGACTGAACTAGGATGGTAATGGCAAAAATGGAGAGAAGTAGATATTTAAGAATTTTAATTAGCAGGGTTTGATGGTAGATTGTGTGTAAAGGTGAAGAAAGGAATCAAACATGGCTTCCAATTTTCTGGCTTGTAAAACTAGACAAACAGGAATAATACTTTATGAATTAAAGAATATTGTGGTCTAGAGAGGTGGCTCATGCCTGTAATCCCAACATTCTGGGAGGCCAAGGTGGGCGAATCAACTGAGCTCACGAGTTGGAGACCAGCCTGAGCCAGAGCAAGACCCCACCTCTAAAAACAGCTGGGCATGGTGGAGGGCACCTATAATCCTAGCTACTTGGGAATCTGAGGCAAAAGAATCGCTTGAAGTTGCTGTGAGCTGTGATGCCACTACACTCTACTGAGGGTGACAAAGTAAGACTCTGTCTCAAAAAAAAAAAAAAAAAAGAATATTGTATAGAGATTAGGTTTATGGAAGTAGGAGGAAGATCACAAGTTTAGTTTTCAGCATAAGGTTTCTTTGAGACATAGAAGAAGAAACCTTGGGGTCACTATCATGAAAAGAGTGCATTGAAAAATAGAAAGCAATAATAAAAAGGAAAGAAAAAAAAAGAAAAATAGAAGACAACAAAGATGACCAAAAAAAGGAAATCATAGAGGCTGGAGGAAAATGAGTAGAACTTGATGACATGAAACACAGGGAAAGAGAGATACACCAAAGTTTCAAATACTGTATGAGGGCAAAGGAGGATACTCACTGCAAAGATTGCGTTGGATTTATGAAGTAGCAAGGCATTAATGATCTTGAGAAAGACTACTTGATCCCATTTACAATAAACCTCATTGGAATGAGTAAAAGGAATTGTGTTGCTTTCGAGTTAAATACCACTGTGGTGATACCATTTTATCAAATGTCATGAGTCTTAATTCATGCCAGGAGCTATATAAGCATTGCCATTAATACTAATAGGAAACAAAAGACTTGAATACCACCAGCGGTTCCTAGGGCAGTTGGAAACAAAACAACACATATGCATTCTGCTGACAATCGGACTGATGGTTTATTTACTGGACTGCATCTAAACAGGAAAGTAGAGAAAAATACCTAGAGGAGCTACTTACAATAAGATCCAAGTTAAAGGGAAGTGATTTCACTGTAAAATGATGGGACACCTACAGCAAATGTACAGAACAAAGTAGTGACTAGCTAGAAACGTGAGAAATATCTCATTGGTTCATCTTTTTAAAAATAGATACAGAGTCTTGCCATGTTGCCCAGACTAGTCTTAAACTCATGGGCTCAAATGCTCCATCTCAGTCTCCTGAGTAGCTGTGATTAGAGGCATGTGCCACCATGCCCAACTTTGTTAGATCATTTAACAAATACCAACTAGGTGATTATTGAATAA
Source organism: Nycticebus coucang (assembly GCF_027406575.1). Classification (NCBI taxonomy): domain Eukaryota; kingdom Metazoa; phylum Chordata; class Mammalia; order Primates; family Lorisidae; genus Nycticebus; species Nycticebus coucang. The sequence continues at coordinate 106,884,481 of NC_069804.1, forward strand.
GGCATGGGGAAAACAGAGTAGAATGTACTTGGGTGGACATGGGAAGAAGGTGGAAATAGGTTGGGGTGACAGATGTTATATGCCATATTTGGTTATTAAAAAATGGCTGACAGTTTAATGGTTTGTGTTTTAGAATCTGTCAAATGAGATATTGTGTTAAATGCGTTGAAACAATCTTGCTTAAGCAACATTATCAAAAGGTCTTAGCATCAAAATGACTGTGTTAAAATGATTGTATCAAAATGCCTTCATCAAATTGTTTTATATTATGTATCCTAATGGGAAATTCAACTAAGTAAATGTCATTTGATTAAGGAGGGTCATAAATGTCAGGTAGAAGAGTTTGGACTTACTAAATTTAGGCAACAAGAAATTGTTGCACACTTGGAGTATAGGAATGGCATGATATACATTGTATTTAAGAACGAATCATTCAGGTAAATTCAGATAGAGGTAGGCTGTCATGGCTGGATGACAATACTATTAGGGGCATCCAACCATCTCCTCTTGCTTAGATTCCAGTATCTCCAAAGCAATCTTGTATTTCTGATTTGGCTTTCCTTATAAATTTGGTACTGCTCAGTATGTACAATCACCAGGACAATTGATAGTTACACGTCTTAATATAAATTAATAAAGTGAATCTCTGATTTATATATTAAAAAGAGAAATGTTGGCCTAGCAGCTACAGTTGGATTGCAAACTTATCTTCAAATAATCTTCAAATCACAAGGAAAGTCATAAAGGCATTTTCAACATGAATATTAAAATAACCTGAACTGAAAAATTTTATGATGGAATTAAAAGAATTAGACTTTGAAATGTGAACTCTAGAAGCACATGCCAACAATAAATACAAATACACATTGTGTTAAGTAAAATCAGCTAGACACAGAAAAAAAAATATTGCATGATCTCACTTATATGTGAAATCTAAAAAAAGTCAAATACATAGAAACAGAATAAATCATGGTTACCAAGGGCAGGGAGGAAAAGAAAACAAGGAGATGTAGGTCAAAGGATACCAACTTGCATTTATGACATTTCCTTAGAGATCTAATGTACAAATAGGAGGCCTATTGTTAATCATGGCATGTATTGTACTGTAGACCAAAAATTTCCCAGAAGTATTCTAGAATTTAGGTACTCTTATCATCCACACAAAAAGGTAACTATGTGAAGTGATGAATATGTTAATTTGCTTGACTATAGTAATCATTTCACTGTGTATGTATAATTAAAACAATGTGTTATACACCTTAAATACATACAATAACCCCCCCCCACACACAAATACAACAGTAACAGTGTCATGTGTAGGTCTATGACTTTCCATCTCAATACCTTTTGCTCCCATTTCCCTGAGATGGTTCTTCTACTCCTCTCCTCCTCTCCCTCCAGCCCCTGGTCCCAGTCAATTTCCAACTGCTATATTTTCATGTTAGCCTTCTTGAAAAACCAGTTTACATGCCACCTACAATAACCCTTTCCCAAATACCCTGAGTCAGAATTACTCTTCCTCTCTTTGTTCTTATAATTAGAACAACTTCGTCCTGCATTATACTTTGTTGTGCACACATCTGTTTCAGGGTAATGATAACTCCTTGAGAATAGGAACCATCATTTGCCCAGAGTATGTGCTTGGTAAATTTGTACTGAATACAATTACTGTAAAAAAGTGAAGAGTAGCTTCATTGTCCAAGCTAATGCTGTCCAATAGACCTAACTTTGGTGGTGGAAATGTTGTTTTACATGCAATATATCTGCCCTGTCCAATATACAGTAGCCACTAGCTACATGTGAACTAGTGTGACTGAGAGGCTAAATTTTTTTTTTTTTTGTAGAGACAGTCTCACTTTATGGCCCTCGGTAGAGTGCCATGGCATCACACAGCTCACAGCAACCTCCAACTCCTGGGCCTAAGCAATTCTCTTGCCTGGGCCTCCCGAGTAGCTGGGACTACAGGCGCCTGCCACAACGCCCAGCTATTTTTTGGTTGCAGTTCAGCTGGGGCCGGGTTTGAACCCGCCACCCTCGGCGTATGGGGCCAGCGTGAGAGGCTAAATTTTTAATACAGTGTGTGCCCAGAAGTCATAGGAAAAATTAACAAACTCATATTATATTTTCCATTATATTATATTTTATATTTTTTATATTTATATGTCAACATGTAGAAAAAGTTTTATAACATTTTGTAATGAATAGTGTGTAAATAAAGGTACATAACAGTTACAATTTCCCTTTTTCCCTATGTATGTATGAAAGGTGATCTTTGGGATACCCTGTATTATTTACATTTAATTTAAATTTAAAATGGTCGCATGTGGTTAATGGCTACAATCTGGGACAGTGCAGACTATGATTATGTGACCATTTAGCAGGTGTGTAACTCAGTCAATTCTATAAAGTATTAATTCTGTATTGTCAAGTAGAGTCTAAACAATAACTTGATTGCAGGATTTTCTTGCTTCATCTGATGGGTTTTATGCTGTGCAGACATTTTTCATCAGTCTATGCTAAGTAAAATGTGGAGAATAACAACAAAAGAAGAAGCCTTTGCTAGACCCTGGTGCCAAACAGATTGGCATTTTATGGGGGCTATTATAATCTAAGAGCACTGGAACATTTAAGATTTAAAAAAAACGAACTCTATATGCTAGGAAATATTTTATAATTAACAATGAGACACTGGCTATAACTCTGATTTGGAAAGAATAGGTTTAGGGTTCACTCAATAGGGTAGAGATCATTGCTCTAGTGTCCGTTACAGAGAGACACAGCTAGAGTCTTTGACCTGTCATCTACCTCTCAGAAGTGTACTGCTTAGCACTGGGGAGCCCAGGTGAAAAAGCCAGGTGGCTTAGCATATACTAATCCTCACAATCACAGAAACAATTCAAAAGTCACAACTGAGTGAGTAGAGCCCAGTGATTCCTTTGAATGTGGGGACAGCTCACCTGTCAGTAAGCACTTGTGTGATGATTTGCTGAGAGTCCCTGTTGCCAAGGACATTCCAGACTCCAACGAAGTCCCTAATACCGCTTTATCTTTTCTTTTCTTTTTTTTTTTTTTTTTTGTGGAGACAGAGTCTCACTTTACCACCCTCGGTAGAGTGCCGTGGCATCACACGGCTCACAGCAACCTCCAGCTCTTGGGCTTACGCGATTCTCTTGCCTCAGCCTCCAGAGTAGCTGGGGCTACAGGCGCCCACCACAACGCCCGGCTATTTTTTTGTTGCAGTTTGGCCGGGGCTGGGTTTGAACCCACCACCCTTGATATATGGGGCCGGCGCCCTACTCACTGAGCTACAGGCGCTGCCCTATCTTTTCATTTTAGAACTTATTCATGGAGGCCGGGCACGATGGCTCACGCCTGTAATCCTAGCACTCTGGGAGGCTGAGGCCGGTGGATCACCTGAGCTCACGGGTTCCAGCCCAGCCTGAGCTAGAGCCAGACCCCATCTCTAAAAATGGCCTGGTGTTGTGGCGGGCACCTGTAGTCCCAGCTATTGGGGAGGCTGAAGCAAGAGAATCGCTTGAGCCCAAGAGTTTGAGGTTGCTGTGAACTATGATGGCACTCTACTGAGGGTGACAAAATGAGACTCTGGCTCAAAAACAACAACAAAAAATAGAACTTATTTATGAGTAAAGAGATTTCCAGAGGGCAAGAAGAGAACGCTTTAGGGTAAGTTGATTATCATTGTTTAGTACTTTGCAGGCACCAGCCTCAAAGGTATTTTGCTCTGTGATTATCCTTAGTGAGTTCCCTTTTCTGACTAGTCTAGCAGCATTTTTGGCCTACTGAGATTTTTATAGATGCTATTAGTACCCAAAATACTTCCTCTCTCTCTGCCTACTTCTACCTTTTCTTATTTTTATACCTAAATGCCAAATAAGGGTGGGGAGAAGGCCTCAGAGAGAGACATTGAATTGGTGCAGAGGGGTCCATGGAAGAGGGAGGTGGGTGATGAGGTTGGTAGGTCTGACTTCCATAAACTTTCCAGCCCTGTAGATGAGTTTTGAGAAAGTGTATTAAAAGTTAAAAGTAAAAATTTGTGAACAAATGTGAACCTGAAAGAGTCAGGTATCCCAAGTGGCTAACTAGGCCTGAATTTAAAATAGAGCCAGGGCAGTGCCTGTGGCTCAAGGAGTAGGGCACTGGCCCCATATACTGGAGGTGGTGGATTCAAACCTGGCCCTGGTCAAAAACTGCAACAAAAACAACAACAACAACAACAAAAAGAATAAATCTCAAAAATAAATAAATAAATAAATGAAATAAAGTAAAATATATATATAAAAAAAATAAAGCCAAATAGCCATTTGCTGACTAAGGATCACATACATACACTGAGTTCCCTGAAAATATTTACCTATTTTTGATGGCACCCGTAGCTCAGTGGGTAGGGGGTTGGCCACATACACCCAGGCTGGCAGGTTTGAACCAGGCCAGAGCCTGCTAAACAATGACAACTGAACAAAAAAAATAGCTGGGCATTGTGGCAGGTGCCTGTAGTCCCAGCTACTTGGGAGGCTGAGGCAAGAGAATCACTTAAGCCCAAGAGTTTGAGGTTGCTGTGAGCGGTGGCACCACAGCACTCTACCCAGGGTGACATAAAAAACAAACAAACAACAAAACATTATATTATGCAATAACAACCTAAATAAAGTGGCTGTAGATACTTATGAAAGACTTGGGGCAGGACCCCCCACTCTGCCCTGAGCGATGACGACCCCAATCAACCGCAAGAGACGGCACTTGATGCAAACAGCAAGAGGATTTTATTCCAGCATGCTGGGGCTTGACTCGCAACTCTTTTAGGAGCGGAGGAGTCAAGCCCTGAACAGCAGGTTTTACAAGCTTATAAAGGCAAAAACCACAAAGTAGGGAGGGGTAGCAGACATAGGGGCTTTTCCAGATAAGAAGAACTCTGGTTCATTACTCATCTGTCTTAAGACAAGATCAGCAGTTAAACATTTGCTTAGCTTTTTTCTTTCAGAACCAGTTACCGGTTATCTGCTTCAGCTTGGGGCTATTTCCTAGGACAGTTACAAAAGGTCACATTCTTATGGTAGGGGGCGAGGGGTGCTGCTACATATCTGGTCCCCCCCCTTTTTGGATTTGGTAGTACTTTCCTTCACTTAGTACCGGACAAAATAGACTTTAATAAAAATTTTTTAAAAACAAAACTTGTGCTACAGATAAACACAGTCATTATAAAATAACAAAGACTCAGCTTGGCACCCATAGCACAGTGGTTACGGCGCCAGCCCCATAAACCAAAGGTGGTGCATTCCAACCCAGCCTGGGCAAGCTAAACAACAAGGGCAACTGCAACCAAAAAATAGCTGGGCGTTGTGGCAGGCGCCTGTAGTTCCAGCTACTGGGGAGGCTGAGACAAGAGAATCACTTAAGCCTAGGAGTTTGAGGTTGCTGTGAGCTGTGATGCCATAGCCCTCTACCAAGGGTGACATAGTGAGACTCTGTCTCAAAACAAAAACCAAAACCTGAAATGGGCTTGTACAAATGGGCTGTCAATATTGTTAGAGCCCTACAAGGTTTATTGCCTACTGCATAAGAGAAAGCCAATGCACTGAGATAGCATATTACAGGTGTCATGAGAGAAAATAGGAGGAAGTTCACAAATTTATCTTCCCAAGAATTTGAGAGAAAGGGTTTCATGGGAGAAAATAGGAGGAAGTTCGCAAATTTATCTTCCCAAGAATTTGGGAGAAAGGGTTTTTAAAGATAGTTTATCAGGTAAAAGTCTAGGCAATTAGCTTTGGTATGCTTTGGTCTGCTAATTGGCTGCCTTCAGATCAGAACCATAGGGGTGTAGAAATTATCTTCTTTGCTGAGTTGGTTCTTGGGTGGGGTGTCACAAGACCAGTTGAGTCAGTTTCTTGGTATGGGCCACTGGTCTCGGGGGGTCAGCCATTCTACTGGAATGCAGGGCCTAGAAGGTATCTGAAAAATTAGCCTTAGGTTTCACAAGGTTGTTATGTATGGGAGCAATGAAGAAAGCTAAGAAGGCTGGGCACCCATAGCTTAGTGAGTAAGGCACTGGCCATATACACCAGGGCTGGTGGGTTTGAACCAGACCTGGTAAACAACAATGACAACTGCAACAACAAAATAGCCAGGCGTCGTGGCAGGCACTTGTAGTCCCAGCTACTTGGGAGGCTGAAGCAAGAGAATCTCTTAAGCCCAAGAGTTTGAGGTTGCTGTAAGCTGTGACGCCACAGCACTCTACTGAGGGCGACATAGTGAGACTATGTCTCAAAAAAAAAAAAATAGAAAAGAAAAGAAAATATTTACCTTTTTATCCTTGGGACTTTCAGAGCTCACCTGCCTCAACCAATCAGAGCTCAGCTGTATCAACCAATTAGGTTTTAGCTCTGTTGATCAATTAGAATTCAGCAAGATTTAAACCTTTATTTGCACCAACAGAATTGACTGGAAACCTTGGTCTGAAATATTTGCTGTAAATCCTGAGCCTTCCCTCTAGTTCTCTGGAATGCACCTTTGTTTTACATCCAGAGACTGTAACTCTCTGGTTTGCAAACTGTTCACTGTAACAAGGTCTCTTTCCTCCAAATTCCTTCTCAAAGATCTGTTGTTTACAGGCTATATAGAGAGGACAGAGTTTAAAATGTTGGCTCTGCCCTAACTAACTCTAGGCAAGCAATGTGTCTAGGACTGTAAAATAAAGGTAATAATAATCTTTACCCCACAGAACAGTAGTAAGAGCAACAACAAAAATGTACAAGGTACTTAAGATACTTAACATAATTTGGATTATTGTCATTACTAGACTATAAACTCCACAAAGCCAAGGACCATGACTGTCTTTTTAACTGCTGTATTCCTAGCATCTAGCACAATGCTAGACATATAATAAGTTGAATGAACAATTCATAATTCACTGGTTAGAGGAGAAAAAGCTAGTATAGGGGTAAGGGGAAACTGACTTTTTCCTCCGAAAGTTTGCTGAAAGATCAACTCACAGTAAAGGCAGATTAATAAGAGAAATGTTTATTTCTAAATACACTAAGTATGGGGAGAATCACAAGAGCGATACTCAGGGTCTCAGTGATGGTTGGATAATTTTATAGTTGTCTTTTAGAAGGGAGGAGGAAAAATATGGAGTATAGGTGCAGTAAAGTGATTTCTGGGAGGATGAATAGATGGGGAGAAACAGACTGACTTGTAAATTAACCTGAGAGACAGGTAGTGTGTTTTAAATAATTTGAGCCAAGTCTGCTAGCATTCAGGCATAGGAAAGGAAATCAGTTGCCCCCCTCCTTGATCTTTTGATCGGGTCAGTCAGGTTTTATGTAGATAGAAAGCCCCTTGCAAATGCTTTCTGATTTCAAATGACCTTTAATTCAAAGTATTCTTTATACCAAGTAGTCATATTTTGGGGTGAAATTTCCTTAGCTCCTTTGCTAGAAAAAGACAAATCTGTTTAAGAGAGACAATGTAAGATTCTGACACTAAAGGGGTAGTTTCAGGTGAAAACTGTGGCAGAGAAAAAAAGGGGAAGGTGATCACATTCTCTGCATTTGACTGTAGTTCATGGCAAGTGTTTGGAGGCTCTGGAATTAGCATCCATGTCATGTATATGGGAGTGCTCATGATATGGGAACATTCTTGCCAAGTTCATGGTCTTGAGAATTGAAGAATGAATTCATGGATAGCAATTAAGCAAAAGCAAGAGAATTTACTGAGAAGAAAGGAAAGCCTCTGCCACAGCGGAGAGGGTCCTAAATGGGTTGCCAAAGGAATTCCTCTGTCTAGGGGAATTATATACTTTCTCATACTTCCCTTTTCCTGATTGGTTCTCTCTATATGCAAAACTGTTACCAGAATTTCTTTCTATCTGGAGTCTTTGGTCTTGGGATTTGAAGAATGAAACCACACACCATGAGGATAAGTGACATGAGAGAAAGATTGATAAGAAGCAAAAGAAGAGGAACAGAGCCCCTGGCAGTGTTACCAGACAAAGACGGTCTGGCTGCCTGTCACTGTCAGCCAATATGCAGAGATGGGGATAGGTCCATCAAACTTAACTTGTCAGAAGGCCAGGATTCTGGAGAACAGTGAGAGTAGCCTCTCCAAGACGTTCTCATCTTCCATTTCCAACATTACAGTTTTATACATAAGTTCAAAGTGAAGATCATGTTAACCCTTATCTTAAACAATAATCTGCAAAACCCATTGTTTTGCCCCAGAAAAGCCCCTTCCTGCTTTCAACAGACCAAGACTAGCTATCTCACTCTTAAAGTTATAGCTCCTTTCCACACACAGGGAGTTGCCTACTAGACATTTCCTTATCTCCCAGTCACAAATCTCCCTGTCCCAATTACCCGCTGAAAATTTCAAACTTATAGCCTGCCCCTAATGGCTCTTCCCACCAGAGCAGTAACTTCTTATTGGCTATTCTACCGTCCTGTCACCATTCTGAGACTTCCCCTAATTGAACCTATATAAAGGTACCTCTCTCTCTCTCTCTCTTTTCTCTCCTCCTTGGTGCTGCTCTCCAGCATCCCTTACCAATAAAGACCTTTCTTACAAGCCTTGGTAGTCTGTGAGATCTCTGCTGATCAGGTGCCGCCCTTTCACTCATGACTCATAAATAATAAACAACATTCTAATGTAAAAGTAAATCTCTTAAATCAACCCACCTAAACTAAATCAAGATAGGCATCTTTAGGGTGGGAGCTACATTTACAAAACAATAAGAATGGGAGACAGGGGGTGAAGGTCAGGTAGGACCTAATCTGACCAGACCAGCTGTGTCATGTCTGTCCCAGCCTGACAGACTCCATTTTATTTTTATTATATGTGCTTTCAGCAGTGGAGGGTGGAACCCAAGTGGGAAGGGGGAGCACATCCCCCAAGTCTTCAGTTTAAGGGATTTAAATACTGCTTTTCCTATCCTACAGGCAGAGGACTTGGGGGACGTATACCCAATTGGCCAAAGGTCTGGGGGCAGAAAATAATCCTAAAATTTAGCACAGGAATGAAGTCCTTGCAGGTTTTGCAGCAGGCAAGTAATTGTGGTGTGTGCTTTCTGCTCAAGGAGAAATTGCCCAGATCTTTTCAGGTGGCGTTGTTCATGATCTTGCTACAATGGGGCCTGGAAAGTATTTTGCTTAGAGATGGGGGCTGTGATGAGACTGATTTCTGAGTTCACTCAGGACTAGAAAATGGGAATCCCTGTCCAGCCCTGAATGGGAGAACCCTCTATCAAAATAAAGATTCTATATTATACTGACAGAGGATACTCAGAAAAAGGTCTAAGAGAACAGAGGTCTCAAGTAGACCCCAAAGATACACCTGTGAGGTCCTCCCCATGGTGACTCGGCTCTTAGGAATTTGTAAAAGCTTTACTTCCTGCTACCTGGAGGCTGATGCTTGCTTCAGCTTCTGTAAAAGCCAGAGCTCGCTTCTCCAGCTTGATTCAAACTGACCAATGAGAAAGGTACCTGTGGGCATGGCTATTTTGAATTCTTCTGTGCCATCACTCTGCCAGCTGAAATAAAGCCCTTTTTCTTTTAAACCTGGTGTTTGGGTGCTCTTTCTCTCCATTGGGCCTCATTTTCCTGCAACAGTACCAGTCACTTTACTTAGTCCTGGCCTATGTGATATATTGTGATATAGGACCACATAGTTTCCAGTGTGATATAGGAACCCATTTCCATGGTGCCATAAAATCTGTGGTGCAAGGTTATTTTAAGTGTTCCATTTCCCTTCCCAGGAATGATGGCATGCTGATTGCCCAACTTGTGAGGCTGTGTTTTTTCTTGTCGCTCCATCTCATCAAGGGCTATTTTCCAGTTCCTCATTCTTATCTGCTCTACAGGTTCCCCTTCATTCATGATGTGTAGCAGATGTGGGTGGTTGCCAGAATTTCTCTGCTGGTCCTGGGTCTCAGACAATTAAAGAATGAATTCATAGACCATCACAAGTAAGCTACAGGACAAATTATATTACAAATAAGAAGAGAAGAAATACAAAGCCTCTTGCACAGCAAAGGGGTTCCTGGGTCGATTGCCAATTTTGGCTTTCTGTCTAGGGGTTTATAGGCAGCTTTTCCTTTCCCTGTGGGCAGAGGCTTTGGGGAAATGGACTGTATGTCTAAAATATGTCACAATCATGGGCACCAGAGACCTGTGGACAGAAGTTAATTTGAAAACTGCCATTGTGTAGGAATGTGGTCTTGTTTGGGTGTTCCACTCTTCCTCAAAATGGTAGCTTATATGGAACATTGATCAAACTGGTTTATAAGCCTACTCAGGCCCAGAAAATGGGGTCTGTGTCCATCCCTAGGTGCAGGGTGCCTGCATCAGTAGAACTGTATCAAGTGGGTTAATGGACATAGGGTGTTTACAGTGGATGTCAGAGAACAGGAAGGATTAGAGCCGATAGATTTGCCCATAGATAAACATGAAACCTTCCAGAAAAGCTGGGAATGTTTTTGAGAAGGGCCATATTTCAGTAAAGCTAAAGTTGGAGCTTCCATAACTTGGTATATAAAAATAAACTTGACTTTATTTTGTGGCCACAGGATGGTGAAGGTCTAGAATTTATAGTGACTCTATTCTCAAATTGATCTACCACAACAAAATCTCTTTCCTATATTTACTAAATCGTTTTAAGGTTGAATGTATGGTAAAGGCAGTAGGAATTTCCTGATGTGAATATTGATATCCCCAACACCCTATATTTGAAACTCCCCAAGATGGGTGCTTTAATGATTTCTGCTTTTTGTTTCTTCTTTATTTTTCTTTTACTTTTTCTCTTAAATTCTTAACTTTTTTCTTTGTCTTTCTTTCTTGTCTTGCTGGTGTCTCTATGTCTCAAGACTTACAATGTAATATCTAGTAACCCCCTTAGGAATTGTTTATTTCCTCTACACACCCTGTTACACTTAGGACTAAAAATGTTGCCAACTCTACATTAGATACCATTGTGTGTTAAATAAGTTCAGACAGAATTTTATACTTACTCAATTTCATTATGAAGAGAACAATTAGCAGCTACTTAAATGTGTTAGATGAAGCTATATGTCCTGATAGGAATAACAAATTATTCATTTAGTTTTTCATTGATGCAGAGCTTACTTTTATAGCTTATACATTAGTGTTCATAACATATTTTAAAGAAGGAAGAACAAAGAGAAACAAAGATAGAGGAGGTTAAATTTGGAGTGAGATGATAGAGAGAAGGCTGGGACTAAAGGAGAACCAATGTATTATAGTTTGAAACTGAATAGCACATCCACTTTAAGGCTTTAATTATCATGTATATACTGTTGATCCTCCAACACATATCTTTCTCCAAGCTTCTGTCATCGAAAAGAAACCATACTCTGTAAAAGAATTTAAAGAGTTTTATTCTGATCCAGATTTAAGGACCATGATCCAGAGCCACACCCAAGAGCCCTTGAGCACATGAACTCTGTGCACTTGCTGTGGTGGAGTTAAAATTTGGATTTATATACTTCAGGGAGACAGGAATTACTGGCAAAAATCATAAATCAATACATGGAAGGCGTGCATTGGTTTGACCCCAATAGCTGGGACATCTCAAAGGGGAGGGGACTTACCGGGTGTAGGTGGGTTTAACGATACTTTAGCTGACAACTGTCTCAAAGAGGTTCCAGCTAATAGATCAGGAGTCAGCAATAGGGAATGCTGAGTTAAGATAAAGGTCTGTTGATCAGAGACAAAGTATCAGACATATGCCCAGGCTCAAGTGGTTTGTTGCCTGTATTGAGTACCCAGAGGTGTGTCTTGCATAGCCTTAGGCCTGTAAATGAGTCACAAAGGACATCTCTAAGAAGGCAGGGGAACATGATGAGGCATGTCTGATCTAGCAACTCAGTGTTAGGGGATTCCCTTGGTCAAGAGGGGGCTTCCAGTTGTTACCAGATGAAGAGGGTCTGACGCCTGTCACTGTCAGCCAATATGCAGAGAGGGGAATGAGTCCACCAAACTATTTTTCAGAAGGCCAGGATTCTGGAGAACAGTGAGAGTAGCCTCTCCAAAACTATTCTGTTCTTCCATTTCCAAAATTACAGTTTTATACATTTAAGTTCAAAATGAAGACCATGTTAACCCTTATCTTAATAATTGGCAGAACCTATGACCCATAGTAAACAATAATCAGTATAACTCATGACCCAAATAACATTTCAATTCAAAAATTAATCTCCTCAATCAATTCACCTAAACTACTTAAGATAGGCATCTTTAGTGTGGGAGCTAAATTTACAAAACAGTAAGAATGGGAGAAAGGGGGTGAAGGTCAGACAGAACCTAAATAGACCAGACCAGCCAAGTGTCATGTCTGCCCTAGCCTGACAGACTCAATCTTATTCTCACTATATGTGCTTTCATAGTCAGTCAGCCACTAGGAGGGGAATCTTAAGATTTTATTTTAGTTCACAGTTTAGAATCACGTACATAGCTCTAGATGAATGTCTTACTGTTAACTCAAATTCAGCACCTTGAAAATAAATGTAACATCACCTCCTCCTCCCTCATCCTCTCTCTGTGGCTCCCCTCGGTGAAGAGCCCCATCAACATCACAAAGGCCAAGGCAGAAATCCCTCCTCCTCCCTTAGGACTGAGTGAGTTTTTATAAAAAAATTTGATCTTGTCAGTCTTTTTTATAAAACCCTTGGTGGTTTGCCATTGCCTTGGGAAAGAATCCAAGGCTCTCTGTGATGCATCCCCTGCCTTCCTCTCTAGCCACTGGCAAATAAAGAAAACCAAATCCAGATTTAGCAAAGAGAGACTTTATTCTGAAGGATTACTGCTACGGGAGAAAGGAACTATTGCAATGAGGAGAACCTGTGACCAAAAGATCTGCAGTCTCTCAGAATTAGGCAAAAAAGAGTTTCCTTTTATGCAACGTAAACAGGACAAGACAGAAGAGGCATGGGAAAGTGTGAGGCAAGGGTGGGGTAGCATGATCAGATAATAGATAAATGTTATTAAAGAATATCAAAATACTTTACCCTAAAGAATTTGTCTTTGACATATTTTTGAGGGGGCTGTGCAAAAACCCAGCAAAGAGAATTAGCCCTGCAAAGCTATCTTTTGTGGGGGAGATTTGCATCTGTAGAGAAAAATCTGCATAGGTGCCCTCAGGTTTGCTCTGAGGCCTAGATCTAGGAAAGATTAACTGAGAGTTTGACACCTTTAAAGGTCTGAAAGAAACCTTTACCATCTCTTCTCTCTGAGGGCTGCTACCTGTGAGGTTTCATCTACATAACAAGACCACCTTTACTAGCCAGACTTCTCCTTTTCCCCTTTCCATAACCTGTTTTGCCAAGACCTAAGCTTGCATTATTTCTGTAACCTAAAGAGGGTATTATATATAAGCTTCTGAATCTCACTGGAAGGTGTGTGTGGGATGGGGGGGGGTAATCACTCCATGGGGGTCTCCCCCCGTGCAGGTTAATAAGTTTGCATGCTTTTTCTTCAATTAATCTACCTTTTGTGGTTTGATTTTTTTTCAGCAAGCCTTCAGAGAGTGAAATAGAAGTTTTCACTTAACCCATACATTATTTTGAGGCCAGCCCATTCTCAGGAGGACTATCCACTGGCTCAGGCTGAGGATAGGCCAAAGGTCAGGAACACAAGCAGAGAAAAGGATCTTACCCAAAGTTTGGATATGTAAGCACTTTGTTCCCATTAATCAGTAGGAACAAAATAGCCTAGCTTAGCATTTACCAGGCAAAGAGCATGGTAGTGGAGGGATTCCTTAGCCTTCCTTGTTTTCCGGGACTGCAGGAGTCAGGTAAAATTCACCATTGTTATCACGTTATTTGGTCCTCTCACTTTTTTACTTTTTGTTGCAATAAAACTGAGCTTGAAATTCCTTACAAAGGTATTAATCTGTATCACCACAGGCTAATATTTTCTGCTCAAGTACCATTTATCCCACTTATTCTGAGAGAGGATACACTGAAAAAGTGAGGTCTAAGAGAACAGAGATCTTCTTAAGGAGACCCCAAGGATGTACCTGTGAGTTCCTCCCTGTGGTGACTCAGCTCTTAGGAATATGTAGGAACTTAACTTCCTGGTACCTGGAAACTAACCCTTGCTTCCCCTTCTGTAAAGGTCCACAGTTCTGTAAAATCGAGAGCCTGCTTCTCCAGCCTGACTCAGACTGACCTATGAGAAAGGTACCCATGGGCTGGAACTTTTTGACTGGGGATAGAGAGGAGAAGACTGAGCCAGTTGGACAGTGCAGCCATTTTTGAATTCTTCTGTGCCCTCACTCCACTGGCTGAAATAAAGCCCTTCTGCTTTTAAACACCGTGTTTGGGTGTTCATGCTCTCCATTGGGCCTCATCTTCCTGCAACAATTTCAACCCACCATTCAGCGAGCAACTTATGTATCACTGGACTGGGTGATTTTTCCTAACCCTTGAACAAAGATAGGTGAGAGGTCAAAGACCAAAAATAAAAGATTATTCCAAAACACAAATGAAAGAAAATGGAGTCTAGATCTGTGTGGGCAACTTTGGCTTTTATTTCCACCTGGGTGCAGGTGAGCTGAGCTTGAGAAGGAAGTCAGCACGTGGGTTAAGGTGAATGGGGCTTTTAAGGGGTCAGAAGGGTGGGGGTGGGTACATTCTATTTGAGCAGGTCTGCTCTATTTGGGTGGGTCGGTTCTATTTGGGTGGGTCCCTCTATTTGACTCTATCAATAGGTGCCCTGCAATGTATTCATTCCCATTGTAGCCGGACTCTCTCTGCTGAGTCCTTGGTCTAGGAGATTCAAGGAATGAGTCCACAGACCACATGAATAAGTGAAATAACAGATTTTATAGATGGATAAGTGAAAGAGGGGAATAGAATGTCTGGCAGTGGAGTGGGTACTCAAGGGGGCAGCCCATGTGGGCCTTCTATCTAGGGGTTTATACAGGGTGTCCATAAAGTTGGTGTGCAATTTTAAAATAGTTGTCTGTTTTAAAGAAGACAGAGCCAGCCACATACACTGAGGCTGGCAGGTTTGTGCCCCACCTGTGCCTGCTAAACAGCAATGACAACTGCAACAAAAAAATAGCCGGGCATTGTGCCAGGCGTCTATAGTCCCAGCTACTCAGGAGGCTGAAGCAAGAGAATCGCTTAAGCCCAAAAGTATGAGGTTGCTGTGAGCTGTGATGCCGCAGCACTCTACCGAGAGCAGCATAGTGAAACTCTGTCTCAAAAAAAAGACTGAGTTAGTCAGAGAGTGCGGCCATTTTGAATTGTCTATTTTAAATTGTACACCAACTTTATGAACAGCCTGTATACTGCTTTTCCTATCTTGAACATAGAGGTGTTTGGGGAGATGTAATCTATGTCTGGAATAGGTCACAACCATTTGGTGCCAGGAGCCTGTGGGCAAATTTTCAAATTACCATAGCACAGAGGTATATGGTTTCACCTGAGGTGTGCTTCTTTGCTCCAGGAGGGGCAATAGGGTGTGTTCCCTGCCCTAAGAGAGGCAGCACAGATGAGATACTAATCAGCTGATTTTTTTTTTTTTGCAGTTTTTGGCCGGGGCTGGGTTTGAACCTACCACCTCTGGTATATGGGACCGGTGCCCTACTCCTTTGAGCCACAGGCACCGCCCATAATCAGGCTGGTTTTTATGAGCTTGTTTGTGTCCAGAGAATGCAGCTTGCAAAGGGTCTTTTTTGTGCCTAGAGAATGGCAGTCTAGACCTAAGCCTGCTCAGATCTAGAAAAATGGGAACATCACGACGATGTTGAATTTTACCTGAATCTCAACCTCTGGAAAACAGCAAAAAGTAAGATATCCCCTAACCTTTTGTGTTCCTCGA
Organism: Nycticebus coucang; assembly: GCF_027406575.1. Lineage (NCBI taxonomy): Eukaryota > Metazoa > Chordata > Mammalia > Primates > Lorisidae > Nycticebus > Nycticebus coucang. The sequence goes on from NC_069804.1 coordinate 106,900,332, forward strand.
ATCTGCTTATTACAAGGACCCACCCTTATTCTCACAATTTAATAAGACTCAAAAATGCCCCATGGTTTATCTATGGCAAGGCAAAACTCCTCTGTAGTAATCAGGATTCTCCAGAGAAACAGAAACAATAGGATAGATAGGTAAGAGGGGAATTTATTATGTGAATTGTCTCACATGATTATGGAGGCTGAGAAGTCCTACAATATGCCATCTTCAAGCTAGAGAACTTGGGGGGAGTTGTGATGCAGCTAGTCTGAGTCCAAAAGGTCTGAGAAACTGGGTGAAAGGTATAAGCAGTGGTACCCAGAGATGAGACCAGAGTGGAGATGTTCAGGCCAGGTTTACTGAAAGGGGAGATGACCTGCCTGGGCATTTGCTAAGATGGTGTCTGTGCCCAGGGGCAGTTAAAGACCCCTTTTATATGGAGCCATAGGTGGGAAAATCCTATAGCTTTTGATCCTTAGGGATCAAAACTTCTTGGGGATGGGGCTAACCAGATCTTTTGTGCCCTTTGTCTTAGGAAGAGAAGAAGGGAGTTCATGTAGGGCTGTTTAAGCTCCCCAGCATTCCCAGCTCTTGTTAAAATGGGAGATGGGGATAATGGTCTGTCTTCTGAAACTGCTTCTGGCTGGATAGAATTGTAATTGTTCTCAGTGGGATGAGTCGGGTGTTAGTAGGGCTGCATGGGATTGGGGTACATTAGGAAAGGGTTTGGACAGTAGTGGAAATTGGGTTGTAACTTTGGTTGACACCTTTTTTACCCTATCTTGAATAAATGAGGACATGAATCGGATGACACAAGGGGCAATGGTTAATAAAAAGAAGATTGCAGTGAGGTGGCCCAAGAGGAGTAAGGTCTATTGTTCCCATGGGCTGTTGAACCAGGGTCCCTCATTTTGAGATCACACGTGGGTAGCTTGTTCCTGGAGCAAGGTGATGCCCTCTCAGATCAGACCAGTGTTGTTGGTATAGAAACAGCATGTCTTCTGTAAAGAAGTGTAAAGGCCCTTTTCCCTTGCCATGATTAAATCTAAGTCTTTAAGATGACTGGGTGGCAATTACTGGAAAGTAATAAAAGGATGAATAAGATAACTTTATATTCCAGAGAACTGAGAAACTGTGGAATATATAAATGGGTGCTGTCTTTCTTTTTATTTTAATGATGGAGATAAGAGAGAAAAATAGAGGTCTTTAAAATGTAGGAAGATTAGTGGACATGGCTCCAGTATTTATTAGAATTAATTTACTTACCTGTGTTAGAAAGTAAATTACTTAAGGCCATGTGTGATGAAGTTGAGCCCATTTTTAAGCCAGACATGTCAGTCAGTGGAAAACCATTCCCATGGGTCTATGAGTACGGAGGATGTAAATTTACGGGGCCACCAGTTTCAGAAACTAAATGTAGTCCCTTATTTTAAGAGATTATACTCTCACTTCTGGTACCTTTATCTTTTGTTGAGGGGAAATGGTTCCATCTAGCAAAATATGCTTCTTAGGGCATTTTATTTTAGGGACGCATAGTCATAGTGATGGACAGAGCTCCATTCTGTAGAAGGGGGTGGTCTTCTTGCTTTTTGAGTAACTATCTCTGGAGAAGTTTTAAAGTGGCAGACACTATTAAAAATTTTTTCTACTTTAGGGGCTAATGTCAGTTCCATTTTCTCACCTTTTTATCTTTTCTCCATCCAAAGTTGATGAGCAGAGGGAAGCTGTAAGGGTGGAAGGAAGTCTGCAGGTGGAGGGAAGTCCATGGATGGTGGGAAGTCTGAAGGCAGAGGGAAGCCAGTGGCAGGGTGGAAGGAAGCTAGGCTGAGTGCAGCAGAGGGAAGTTGGCAGAGGGAAGTCAGCTGCAGGGCAGAGGGAAACTGGTCAGGCAAAGGGAAGTTGGAGGGCAGAGGGAAGTCAATGAGCATGGGAAGCCCACAGGGAGAGGGAAGTTGGTGGGCAGAGGAAAGTCAGGTGAAGAAGGGGGGCAAGGCAGCTGCTGGGCCTGTGTGCTTGCCCTGCCCTACCCTGGTCCAGCCTTTGCACCCATGCCAGCATTTGGGGCCTGGGGAGTGCTTATGGGCTCCCCCATCATTGCCACAGGGTCTGCAGCCCTGTGCTTCCATATCTTGGCTTGAGCTGGTGGGGAGGGTTTGTGGCTGTTGGGCAGGGGAGGAAGCTGTGAGAAGTTCACAGTGATGGAGAAATCATGAAGTGATTGGTAGGATGGGGAAGAGTTGAGGGCCTTGAGGCTCTGGGAATGAGTTAAGAGATAAAGGACTGATGGGAGCTGGAAGAATCTCTGGAGGAGGAAAGATAAGAAGGAAGATGGGGAAGATAGAGTAGGAGGTGTTTGAGCAATGATTTATAAAGGGAGGGGTAAGAGCAGAGGGGAGAAAGACATGAAGATAGGGGATTTTGTTACAACTGCCAGTTTTTTTTTTTTTTGAGGAAATTATTTAAGTTCTTTAAGATATTGAAATTAAAGGTTCCATTTTGTGATTTGTATTGAGGTTGAAGGAGTGGGTGGAAGGGCCAGCTCTCATGTCTCAGATATCCTTTCCCTACCTGGGTGGAAAAGATGGCATTACTTGTTTCCCAAGATCCAGGCCATGGAGGAGCAAAAAATGAAGAAAGACTAAGAAAGGCTTTATTTTTTCTCAGATAGGTCCCTAGGATCTTAGAAGCCTAAATTAAGGTCCAGTGCTGGGCTTAAAGTGAACACAATGAGATCCCTAAGACCCCAGAAGAGAGTTCAGCATTGACATAAAACCCTTTATTTAGGTATAAAAAATGAATGAAGACGAAGTATGAGGATATAGAGGCATGGAGTGACCAAAAAGGGAGCTGAAGGAGGTACTGTTTTGAAGCTATTTAGAGACCTTACTCACCCTTAAATGGCAGTTGGGGTGAATTCCTCTAGGATTCTCTGATAGTTGGGTCAAATGGAGTTGAGTCTGGGCACCACCAGAACCCGGTCTGAGAAAACTAGGGTGACTAAAGAGGCCAGTAGCCAGTCACAAGTCAGCTGCCTATCCCAGGTTTTTGGCACCATATGGAAGATGTAAGTGGCAGCGCCCAGAGATGAGACTGGGACAGAAACGTTCAGGCCAGGTTTATTGAAAGGGGAGGGTAACCCACCTGAGCGGTACAAAGGTGGCATCTGTGCCTAGGGGGCAGTTAGAGACCCCTTTTATATGGGGTAATGGGGGGGGGGAGCAAATTCTATAGCTTGCCTGGAAAGTTAGGGTCCTGAGATGGAAACTTCTTGGGGGGTGGAGCTAACTAGATCTTTTGTCTCCTTTGTCTTAGAAAGAGAGGAAGGGGGGTTTTGTGTAGGGCTGTGTTAGGTCCCCAACACTGGGGAGTCACTGGTATAAATTCCAGAGGCCAAAGGCCCAGGAACTGGACTTCTGGTGCTAGAGGGTAGGAAAAGATGGCTATCTCAGCTACAGAAAAGAGAGTGAATGTGCCTTTTCTATGCCTTTTTGTTATAGTCAGGCCCTCAGCAGATTGGATAGTACCTGCCCACGTTAGTGAGGATGGATCTTCCTCATCAGTCCACTGATTCAAATGCCAGTCTCTTTTGGAAACCCCATCACAAGCATACCTAGAAATAATCCTTTACCACTTATCTGGCCATCATTCAGCCCAGTCGAGTTGACTCTAAAAATTAACCATCATACCCTCCAAATTTCTGTCCTTCGTCTCATGAATGATTAACTGACCTCATTGCCCCAATGATCAAAAGGAACAAAATGCCCATCAACATGACTTGATTAAACTTGAGTTAAGCTTTTTTCTTTTCCCCAGGCCCCTTGTCTTTCGCCTACTCTCAGCCTGAGCCAGCATAGATCTCCCTCTTAGTGGCTCCTCCTTAGATAGGCTTACTTCAAGGTAAAATAGTCTCTGATTGTGAAAGAAAAATGGAACTGCATAGTAGTTAAAGGTGGCAAAAATAGAATTTATTTAATAATACTACTGCAGTGTAACCTGAGTTCAATGGCAGTCTGTGCAGAGGTGACTGAGCATTTCAACATGAGGGTGAAGGAATAGGATGGGGGAATGATGGAGGGGTGGTCAAACAAAGAGAAGTAAAAAAATTACAATAATGGGTAAGGAGGTTGATCAATGTCAATGTAATTAGGCTATCTGTGTCTTCTGACACTTATCTAAGTTTGGCTTCTACTCCTACAGAGACTAGGAGACAGAGGCTCTATCCTTCCTGATGATTACATGTCAAAGGAATGGCTGTCAGATCCTTGAGAAAGACACTCCTGAGCTATAAGAGATACACATACATCTCAAAGGGACAGCAAAAAGATATACAATTGTAAGTTTTTTTTTTGTTTTTTTTTTTTGTAGCTTTTGGCCGGGGCTGAGCTTGAACCCGCCACCTCCGGCATGTGGGGCCAGCGCCCTACTCCTTTGAGCCACAGGTGCCACCCACAATTGTAAGTTTTTAAGAAAAGGGAGGTAGGGACTTGTAGAAGAATTTGTGCTAGAATAAACAGTAAATTCTTTGGGGAATATTGAGTTTTCTCACACAAGAACTTAAGGGGGCTGAGGTCATCATCCTAAGGACATGTGTTTGAACTGTTAGAAACTATTCTACTGTTTGTTCAAGTTTCTTAGTTTGGATGGTAAGGGCTAGATAAAATCATTTGTGCTGAGTCAATAGCTCTCATAGGACAAGGTTGAGGCCTAGCCAAGAAGAAGGGTCAGAGAAGCCTGACTAAAGTTTTGTCAAGGAGATAGTCTTTGTCATGATCTACTATCTGATTATACCACTTCCACCCACTCATCTCACTCCCTACATCATTTCTTCCTGCCTTATTAATTTCTCCTTATAAAAGTAAAGAACTTTCCTTTCTGACCTTTGAAAGAGAGGTCAGAGCATATTTCCTGTTGTAATAGCCCTCCTCCACTTATTATGATAGTTCTTGTCCCTCTTCTCATAATAATCCTTTGGAATAAAGTCTTTCTTTACCTAAGCTTGGGCTTACTTTTTGTTTGACACCATAGCACTCTGATACTTATCATCTTATATTACAATTGCTTGTTTTATGTCTGTTTTACTGTAAACCACATAAGGGCAAGGACCATGTCTGTCACCCAGTGTTTCATACAGCATGTAGTATAAAATAGGTGCTCAATGAATTTATTGGCAATAGTTTATGAACTGATGCTATATTACGAATGTGCATATAGTTACAAATACTATACATAGAGTTTATGAGATTCTACTCCATATATTGATCATATTGTCAAAGGGCAGAGGGAAGAGAATGGTACTAGTAATTTTCCTTGTTTAGGTTTGTCTCCTTAGGTTACTGAAGAAGACCAGAGACTGACAATATTACCTTTTCTTTCTTTCTTGTAAAAATAGGAAACTTCCCATTGTAGACTACAGAGGAGGAAAAACCTTTCCTGTACCTCTTATCTTCAGGGACAGGGGCCTGCAAATTAAGCCAAAAAAGCCAGATTGGCAAGAGAAAAGGCATACAATTTTCATTGGTGTTAATAGTTTTACATGAATGAGGACTTCACAGAAAATAAGTGAAAATTCAAAGTAATGGTTAAATTTAGGGGCTTATTTGCCATTTTAACAAAGAGCAATAAATTGTGGGCAAGTGACCCAACAAAGGAAAGGGAATTTGGTCCCCTAGGGGTGAAAGTTGTGAAAAAGTGACTAGGAAATAAATGGAGTAACTAAAGGAAGATAAAGGTTATTTTAGTAAAGTTTGTTTATGCAGAGTCATCTTGGCATTAATTCCTTATGTCTGATGATAAGTGTTGCTCTCCCCTTCTTTGTCCTGGGACAGCATCTTTCCCATGGGAAATTTATGGCTTGCTTTTAGGTAGATGGGGAAGATCAAAGAACTCTTCTTGTATCTGCTGTTTCTCGATTGCTTTCAGCTCAAAATAATCCGTATGCCAAAGTGGCTTATTTTGGAGTGGCACATTAATTCCCTTCAAGATCCTTGGTTATTTCCAACAGAAAGAATTTGAAAATTTATGTGTCATTGTTATCTATTTTAATCAACAAGAAGATATTTTAAAATTGTTTCTGTATTTTAAAAGTAAGACAAACAGATAAAATTTATATTTCATAGTTTCCCAAGGGAATAGGAATACACTGCACATGTAAGGGTACACTTTGGTAAACTATTTAAATTAATCCCAAAGATTATATTTAAAGAGCTATTTGCTAGTATTTAAGAGCCCACTAAATTCATTGATCTCATTGATATCAAGGCTCAGTTTCCAGAGTGAACTTGGTGATTAACAATGTAGATGAGTTGCTACAGGCAAGATCTTTTGTGTGTTGATATGCTGGATTTCAGTTCTTTTTTTAAGAGTGCTAATCACATTTCAATACTTTTTTTCATCGTGAAGACCTTTATTGATGTCTATAAACTTAAAATATCTTGAGCACAGCAACAGCTTTGCCCAATTGTTCATAGTCTCAGTTCTTTCACATTTTAATTATTAACTGAAAGTAGTGAACAGGAAAGGATTGTCTCAATTTCAAGAAAAGTAGTCAAAATTGAAATAATGTAAAAGATTTACCAGCAAATGGAATGAAGTACTTTGTGATTTAAACAATACAAAGTATAGGAACTATAATCACTTGATATAAAGGTCAAACTCAAAAGTAGTGTTTACTTTCTAAAATAGATTCCTGGTAAACATGGCAAATATAAATACAGCTCAATAAGAAAGCAAGGGGAGGAGAGAGTCATAAGAAAGCCTATACTGTGCTTATCACTTGCTGGCAAGGTTTACCTAAATTCTATATCTGGTTACTCAGATACTATTTCTATGTGAAAAACATGATGAAAATTACTGGATATATTAATTCTATATGCACAAAAATTGTCAACAGGCTAATGGGAAAGAAATAATTTAGGCTAGGTTTTTTTTTTTTTCTTTTTTTCTTTTCTTTTCTTTTTTTTTTTATTGCTGGGGATTCATTGAGGGTACAATAAGCCAGGTTACACTGATTGCAATTGTTAGGTAAAGTCCCTCTTGCAATCATGTCTTACCCCCATAAAGTGTGACACACACCAAGGCCCCACCCACCTCCCTCCTTCCCTCTTTCTGTTTCCCCCCCCATAACCATAATTGTCATTAATTGTCCTCATATCAAAATTGAGTACATAGGATTCATGCTTCTCCATTCTTGTGATGCTTTACTAAGAATAATGTCTTCCACGTCCATTCAGGTTAATACGAAGGATGTAAAGTCTCCATTTTTTTCAATGGCTGAATAGTATTCCATGGTATACATATACCACAGCTTGTTAATCCATTCCTGGGTCGGTGGGCATTTAGGCTGTTTCCACATTTTGGTGATTGTAAATTGAGCTGCAATAAACAGTCTAGTACAAGTGTCCTTATGATAAAAGGATTTTTTTCCTTCTGGGTAGATGCCCAGTAATGGGATTGCAGGATCAAATGGGAGGTCTAGCTTGAGTGCTTTGAGGTTTCTCCATACTTCCTTCCAGAGAGGTTGTACTAGCAGTCCCACCAGCAGTGTAAAAGTGTTCCCTTCTCTCCACATCCACGCCAGCATCTGCAGTTTTGAAATTTTGTGATGTGGGCCATTCTCACTGGGGTTAGATGATATCTCAGGGTTGTTTTGATTTGCATTTCTCTAATATATAGAGATGATGAACATTTTTTCATGTGTTTGTTAGCCATTCGTCTGTTGTCTTTAGAGAAAGTTCTATTCGTGTATCTTGCCCATTGATATATGGGATTGTTGGCTTTTTTCATGTGGATTAATTTGAGTTCTCTATAATCCTAATTATCAAGCTTTTGTCTGATTGAAAATATGCAAATATCCTTTCCCATTGTGTAGGTTGTCTCTTTGCTTTGGTTATTGTCTCCTTAGCTGTACAGAAGCTTTTCAGTTTAATGAAGTCCCATTTGTTTATTTTTGTTGTTGCAATTGCCATGGCAGTCTTCTTCATGAAGTCTTCCCCCAGGCCAATATCTTCCAGTGTTTTTCCTATGCTTTCTTGGAGGATTTTTATTGTTTCATGCCTTAAATTTAAGTCCTTTATCCATCTTGAATCAATTTTTGTGAGTGGGGAAAGGTGTGGGTCCAGTTTCAGTCTTTTACATGTAGACATCCAGTTCTCCCAACACCATTTATTGAATAGGGAGTCTTTCCCCCAAGGTATGTTCTTGTTTGGTTTATCGAAGATGAGGTGGTTGTAAGATGTTAGTTTCATTTCTTGGTTTTCCATTCGATTCCAAGTGTCTATGTCTCTGTTTTTGTGCCAGTACCATGCTGTCTTGAGCACTATGGCTTTGTAGTACAGACTAAAATCTGGTATGCTGATGCCCCCAGCTTTATTTTTGTTACAGAGAACTGCCTTAGCTATACGGGGTTTTTTCCGGTTCCATACAAAATGCAGACTCATTTTTTCCAAATCTTGAAAGTACGATGTTGGTATTTTGATAGGAATGGCATTGAATAGGTAGATTGCTTTGGGACGTATAGACATTTTAACAATGTTGATTCTTCCCATCCATGAGCATGGTATGTTCTTCCATTTGTTAATATCCTCTGCTATTTCCTTTCTGAGGATTTCATAGTTTTCTTTATAGAGGTCCTTCACCTCCTTCGTTAGGTATACTCCTAGGTATTTCATTTTCTTTGAAACTATGGTGAAGGGAGTTGTGTCCTTAATTAGCTTCTCATCTTGACTGTTATTGGTGTACACAAAGGCTACTGACTTGTGGACATTGATTTTATATCCTGAAACATTACTGTATTTTTTGATGACTTCTAGGAGTCTTGTGGTTGAGTCTTTGGGGTTCTCTAAGTATAAGATCATGTCATCAGCAAAGAGGGAGAGTTTGACCTCCTCTGCTCCCATTTGGATTCCCTTTATTTCCTTGTCTTGCCTAATTGTATTGGCTAGAACTTCCAGCACTACTTTGAATAGTAAAGGTGACAGAGGACAACCTTGTCTAGTTCCAGTTCTAAGAGGAAAAGCTTTGAGTTTTACTTCATTCAGTAAAATATTGGCTGTGGGTTTGTCATTGATAGCTTCAATCACTTTTAGAAATGTGCCCCCTATGCCTATACTCTTCAGTGTTCTAATTAGAAAAGGATGCTGGATTTTATCAAATGCTTTTTCTGCATCTATTGAGAGGATCATGTGATCTTTATTTTTGCCTGTGTTAATATGGTGGATAACGTTTATACACTTGCGTATGTTAAACCAGCCTTGCATCCCTGGGATGAAGCCTACTTGATCATGATGAATGACTTTTTTGATGATAAGCTGTAATCTATTGGCTAGGATTTTGTGGAGAATTTTTGCGTCTATATTCATGAGTGAGATTGGTCTGAAATTCTCCTTTTTGTTTGGGTCTTTTCCTGGTTTTGGTATCAGGGTGATGTTTGCTTTATAGAATGTGTTGGGGAAGATTCCTTCTTCCTCAATTTTTTGGAATAATTTCTGCAGTACAGGAATAAGCTCTTCCTTGAAGGTTTGATAGAATTCTGGAGTGAAGCCATCTGGACCAGGGCATTTTTTGGTTGGAAGATTTTTTATTGTTTCTTTGATCTCAGTGCTTGAAATTGGTCTGTTCAGGAGGTCTATTTCTTCCTGGCTAAGTCTAGGGAGAGGGTGTGATTCCAAATATTGATCCATTTCTTTCACATTGTCAAATTTCTGGGCATAGAGTTTCTGGTAGTGTTCAGAGATGATCTCTTGTATCTCTGCGGGATCAGTTGTTATTTCCCCTTTATGATTTCTGATTGAGGTTACTAGACATTTTACTTTTCTATTCCTCGTTAGTCTGGCCAATGGTTTATCTATTTTATTTATTTTTTCAAAAAACCAACTCCTCGTTTCATTAATTTTCTGAATGATTCTTTTGTTTTCAATTTCATTGATCTCTGATTTGATTTTGGATATTTCTTTTCTTCTACTGAGTTTAGGCTTAGATTGTTCTTCTTTTTCCAATTCCATAAGATCTCTTGTGAGATTGTTGATGTGCTCTCTTTCTGTTTTTCGAATGTAGGCATCTAAAGCGATGAATTTTCCTCTCAAAACTGCTTTTGCAGTATCCCACAGGTTTTGGTAGCTTTGTCTTCATTGTTGTTATGCTCAAGGAAGTTAATGATTTCCTGTTTTATTTCTTCCTGCACCCATCTGTTATTCAACAGAAGATTGTTTAATTTCCATGCCTTTGGGTGGGGTAGAGCATTTTTGTTAGAGTTGAGTTCCACCTTTAGTGCCTTATGGTCTGAGAAGATAGAAGGTAAAATTTCAATTCTTTTGATTCTGTTGATATTTGTTTTGTGTCCCAGGGTATGATCAATTTTGGAGAATGTTCCATGGGGTGATGAGAAGAATGTATATTCTTTATCTTTGGGATGGAGTGTTCTATATACGTCTATCAAGCACAGTTGTTCTAGGGTCTCATTTAAATCTCTTATATCCTTGTTTAATTTCTGTTTAGAGGATCTGTCCAGCTCTGTAAGAGGAGTGTTAAGGTCCCCTGTTATTATGGTATTATCAGATATCATATTGCTCTTGAAAGAGACTGAGTAAGGTCTCTTTCAAGAATCTGAGAGCATTTAAATTGGGTGCATAGATATTTAGAATTGAAATGTCTTCTTCTTGTATTTTTCTCTTGACCAATATAAAGTGACCATCTTTGTCTTTTTTGACTTTAGTTGCTTTAAATCCACATGTATCTGAGAATAACATTGCAACTCCTCTTTTCTTCTGAATTCCATTTGCCTGAAAAATTGTCTTCCAACCCTTGACTGGGAGCTTTAATTTGTCTTTTGAAGCCAGGTGTGTTTCTTGCTGACAGCAAATAGATGGCTTGTGTTTTTTAATCCAGTCAACCAATCTATGTCTCTTCAGTGGGGAATTCAAGCCATTAACATTTATTGAGATAATTGATAAGTGTGGTAGTATTCTATTCGTCTTATTTTGTGAGAGTCCATTGCTTAGTTTTATCTTTTGCATCAGTGTGGAGGTTAGGTTCTGTCCTTTAATTTCTGAGTTCTTACTTTTCTGCTGATCCATTGTGGTCGTCAGTGTGCAGAACAGGTTGAAGTATTTCCTGTAGAGCTGGTCTTGTTGTGGCGAATTTCCTCAATGTTTGTATATCCGTAAATGATTTGATTTCTCCATCAATTTTGAAGCTTAGCTTAGCAGGGTACAGAATTCTGGGCTGGAAATTGTTCTGTTTAAGTAGATTAAAGGTAGATGACCATTGTCTTCTTGCTTGGAAAGTTTCATTAGAGAAGTCTGCGGTCACTCTGATGGATTTGCCCCTGTAGGTCAACTGGCGCTTACTCCTGGCAGCTTGCAGAATCTTTTCTTTTGTCTTGACTTTGGACAGGTTCATCACAATGTGTCTTGGAGAAGCTCGGTTAGAGTTGAGGCGACCTGGGGTCCGATAGCCCTCTGAAAGCAGTGTGTCAGAATCTTTGGTGATATTTGGGAAATTTTCTTTTATAATATTCTCTAGTATGGCTTCCATTCCTCTGGGGCATTCTTCTTCCCCTTCTGGAATTCCTATAACTCGTATGTTGGAACGCTTCATAAAGTCCCATAATTTTGACAGAGAACGTTCTGCTTTCTCTCTCTTCTTTTCTGCCTCTTTTACTATCTGAGTTATCTCAAGAACTTTGTCTTCTACCTCTGAAATTCTTTCTTCTGCATGGTCTAACCTGTTGCTGATACTTTCCATTGCATCTTTAAGTTCCCTGATTGACTGTTTCATTTCCTTCAGCTCTGCTACATCCTTTTTATATTCTTCATATCGTTCATCTCTTATTTGATTCTGTTTTTGAATTTCCTTTTGGTTATTTTCCACTTTATTAGCAGTTTTCTTCATTGTTTCCATCATTTCTTTCATTGTTTTCAATATGTGTATTCTAAATTCCCTTTCTGTCATTCCTAACATTTCTGTATAGGTGGAGTCCTCTGCAGTAGCTACCTCATGGTCCCTTGGCGGGGTTGTTCTGGACTGGTTGTTCATGTTGCCTGGAGTTTTCTTCTGATTCTTCCTCATCAGTGATTTCTTTTATCTGTTTCCTTGCCCCAATTTTCTTTTCACTCCTTTTGCTCTTTAAGTTCTCGTGCCTGTTGACTTTTCACCGAGTTCGTAATTCGGCTGTCAGGTATATGGAGAGTTGGGGGGTGGGTGGCGTCGAGGTGAAGGGTTATGCTCAATTTAGGCTAGGTTTAATTGAAATGGCAGAAAACAAAGAAAATGACAGCAGGATTTGAGTGGAAATTTGAGACTTAGCTTTTCTACTGAAATGTGCCAATTGGGTGGTGCCTGTGGCTCAAGGAGTAGGGTGCTGGTCCCATATGCCAGAGGTAGTGGGTTCAAACCCAGCCCCAGCCAAAAAAAAAAAAAAGAAGTGCGGCAATTAATATATTTTACTAGTACATCAGAATTATTCTAGTGTCATTTTTTATGAGAAAGCCAGGTATAGCTCAAGTATCTGTAGTGGTTTAGGACAGATTGTGGGACACCTAGGCCCTTAGGTGACTGAGCCAGTTTCTGCTTCTGCCAGACCACCAGGCAGACCTGTAACTGAGAGAGAATACCCGAGAATGGTGAGGTCTAGAAGAACAGGTCTTGTCAAGGAGACCACAAGGATACACATGCAGGGTCCTCTCCATGGTGACTCAGCTTTTGGGAATTTGTAAACTTAACTTCCTGAAACTTGGAAATTTCCAAGTTCTGTGAAATCCTGTAGTTCTGTAGGGGCAGGAATAGCATCTCCCGCTTGATTCAAACTGGCCAGTGAGAAGGGTACCTGTGGGGTGGAACTTTTTGGCTGTCAATAAAAAGGGAAAGACCAAGGCAGTGGGGGAGCTCGGCCATTTGGAATTCTTCTATGCCATAAGCTCCAGGCTAGTGAATAAAGCCCTTCCTCTTATAAACGTGGTGTTTGGGTACTCTTTCCCTCCATCGGGCCTTGTCTTCCTGCAAGATAACTACAGAATATAGCATTGTCCGGTGGTGTCTGTGGCTCAAAGGAGTAGAGTGCTGGCCCCATATGCCAGAGGTGGCGGGTTCAAACCCAGCCCCAGCCAAAGAAGAAAAGAAATGAAGAGAAAAAGACTATAGGATTGTCCGCCCAGAAAAGGAATCAGTAATAGAAAAGGGGGGAGGGGAGAGAAACAGACACAAAAACATAGAGAATGAATGAGAATGGGAGGTTCCTATATGAAATACTGGGATATCTCAACAGGTAGTCAAAGCACAATGATGCAAATGATATTGAAAGATCAAAGCAAGGATGTGGGCAGCATTCTAGGAAGTCTACCACAATGTAAGAGGTTCATAGCTAACAAGCTAGAGGTCAAGGCAGTAGGCAAATCCCAGGGATAGGCATCACTCCTTAGAAAAAGTAGACCCAAGCCCTATGGAGATCTAAGTATTAGGCTGTAGGGGAGGAAAAATTCTCTTTCCTTTATCCATTTTAGGTTCATTGGCTGGAGTCCTGTAAATTAGACTGATAAAGGCCAGATTAACAAGAGAAAATCAAACCAAAGTTTACTAATATATCTCTAACATATACATATCATGGAACAGAGCAGAGAAAAGTAGCTCAAAGTAGTGTTTATAATGTGGGCTTAGGTAACATCTTAACAAAATAACAGTAAATGTTTGTAGAAGTGACATGACAAAGGAAAAGGACTTTGATTTTCTAGGGCAGCAAACTTTAGGAAGATAAATACATGGGGCAAATTAATGGAAGGTAAGAGCTAGTTAGTAACAATTTGTTATATAGATTCCTCTGGTGATGTCTTCGGGCTGATAAGGTCTAGAATTGTCTCTGGTGATTAACTTCAGTCCTTTCTTTTTTTTTTTTTTTTGGCTGGGGCTGGGTTTGAACCCACCACCTCCAGCATATGGGGCCAGCACCCTACCCCGTTGAGCCACAGGCACCCCAACTTCAGTACTTTCTTGTAAAGAGGGGAAGCAGGGCATATATATATATAAATATATATATAAATATAAATATATATATATATATATATATTTGCTTTTAGGCAAATGGAGGGCAGAGTGCTTTACTTGTATTTGCTTATTCTCAATTGCTTTTACCTCAAAATAACCCTTATGCCACAGTAGTATACTTTGAAGTGGCATATTCAGTAGTATATTTTGAGGTCTCATATTCTTATTGAGTTTAAGACAGGAACTCAAGGAAATAAAAGAAGCCTATTTTCAGAATGGAGGTATCTGGTTTACTCTGGACTAGCAGAAAGATCACTCACAGCTGAAAGATGAGCCAGGGAGCTTTCATTAACTCTTGATTAAGGACAGGATAGTTCTCCACTATAGGCTACGAGAGTCAATCAGCCTAGTTGTGGTGTGACTAAGGCCAAAAAAAGTAAGACAAGGTCAGGTCTGACATTCAGAGCCAGGAAACAAATGTCAAGAATTCATAGTAAAGTCAAGCAAAGATGGTCTTAATTTGTTGGATTTAACTATCTTGTATTTCATGAAAAACATGTGGTTTGAACATATGTAGAGGATAGCCCCTTCAGTTGCACACTCACTTTCATTCCTTCTTATCAGCTCAAGGGCTGTTCAGGTGTCCATTTTCTCATCTGCTGTGTCTTTGTTTGTTTTTATCTTGCTGGATGTTTACATGTAGCAATATTTCCCACGTTGACACAACCTTCCCTTCATGTATCTCCCTTGGAGATACCATTACCTTCCTTTACTGCCTTTTTAGCAAAACTACTTTAATATTGTCAGTACTCACTGGCTCTGTTTCATCACCTTCTGTTCTTTTTTGAATTCATTCATACAATCAGGTTTGATTGTAACTGAACTAAGGTTTGGCTGATGACCACTGGAAAGCCAAACTCTAGACACAAAACTTGGTGGATGGAAAAGCGGACTTATTTGAGAGCCAAAAACCTGAGGAGATGACAGGCTAATGTCACAACGACCATCACAGGTTCCTCAGGCTGACTAAATTTTTATTTTTATTATTATTATTTTTTGAGACAGAGTTTCAAGCTGTTGTCCTGGGTAGAGTGTCATGGTGTCACAGCTCACAGCAACCTCAAATTCTTGGGCTTAAGCAATTCTCTTGACTTAGCCTTCCAAGTAGTTGGGACTACAGGCCTCCACCACAACATCTGGCTATTTTTTTTTTTTGTTGTTGTTGTTGCCATTGTTGTTTTCCCTGGCCCAGGCTGGGTTGGAACCCGCCAGGCTTGGTGTATATTCCTGGCACCCTACCCACTGAGCTACGGGCGCCACCTGGACTAAAGATTTTTTTTTTTTGGCCAGGGCCGGGTTTGAACATGCCACCTCCTATATATGGGGCTGGTGCCCTACTCTTTTGAGCCACACGTGCCGCCCAGGACTAAAGATTTTTTTAAAGGGGAAAGGGGCTGACTATGTTCATGTCAACATGTCTTGTTCTGATGGTTATCTTGATGACCATTTGACAGTCTAGCTAGTGTTAACTAGACCAACAAAATTGAAGGTTGACTGCTTAGCATTCTCCTCTGGAGGGGAAGGGTGTCCCACAATCTTGGTTCTATAGTTAACTGCTCAAGGCTAGTTCCTGAAATTATTAAGCAAGCACACAATTAGGTATTGTAAAAGAAAGAGTGATTATTTGCTTCAAGATGAAATAAAGTTGCTGTTATACTGCCATTCCATTGAATTTTCTCTTGATGAGTTTACCAATAATCTCCATGTTCCTAAATCCCACACTTAATATTAGTCCTCATACTATTCTTCAATGAGCTGCATTTGACGTAGTTTGATCACTTTGTCTTTGGCTTCAGTCTTTGTACTTTTTGGTTGCACTTGCTTGGTATTCTTTGCTTGATCATTCTTATCTTCCACAAACCTTAAACATTAGAAATGCCCTAGGGCTCAATTCTATCGTAGAATTTATGTCTTATTATTGCAAGACATGTAACTTGAGGACTTTCTCTGGCTACAGGAGTGTGCTCTGACTATAATTTGCGCAGGCTGCCTCTGGAAGTTAGTACCCTTGGGAGTAGCCCTTAACTCATAACTGATAAGAATTAGTGAATAAATACTCCAATTTTCTCATTCCTTGAGAAAGATGACATTAAGGCATGTTCTATAGTTTCTTGGAATTTTCCTTCAGCTAGATTAAGCTCCAGTTGCACACAGGGTTCTAATTATTGCACCCTGAACTAGCTTTTTTTTTTTTTTTCCTGTCCCTATCTCACTTCTTCCCTTTTCAATTGGCCCTTCCTGCAATCACCCCTTAAGTTGGGCTACTTATTAAATAGACTCTGAGACAAATATGTATTTGCATGTGGTTTACTGAGGAGTGCTCCTGAGAATCACTTCAAAAAGAATGTGATAGAAACAGGATTGGTTGGAGGGAGAAGTTGAAGCTCAATGTAGAAGCAACACAGATCTTAGCTGATTCTATGGGGATGTCTTTCAGAGTATCTTTAGTAGAGGCAAAGGGGTCAAGGTTTTGTACCCTGACTAGAGCAATCATTGTATATAACTTGCCCCTGGGAAGGGGCCATTACCTAGGCAAAATAGCTCGTTTTAGCAATTTTCAGGGAAGGATTCAGCTGTGAGCCATCAGCAGCAATACTCCTAAAGCTGAAAAAATGGGTGAAAAGAGATTCTAGTGGCTCGCCAGAATTCCCTGCATTTTATCCCTTGCACTGCTTGAATTCACTTGTTTCATATGGTAGGTTTGCACATCTGGGAAAAGATCCTTTGGAATTCTAGTTGGTATCTGTGATATAATAGAAAACATATTTGGTCTTTGTACCACTTCTTGGCACAGAGCTCCTAAAACATTTGGTATTTCCTGAAGGATAGTAGTGTCTTTTGTTATTTATAACAAGCACCTTTTAATCACATCTGAGTTTATGTCAATGAAGTGACTCAGGGTGGGGGCCTCTGGTCGGTAGGTCAGTAGAAAGACAAAACTCATGATTAGAGGGTTAGAACTTTCATCCCCAATCCCTGACATCTGGGAAAGAAATGGGGGCTGAAATTTGAGTTCTATAAAAACTCTTGAACAATGAAGATTCAGAGAGCTTTGGGGTTGGTAAACACATTGACGTGCTGGTCGGGTGGTACAATGGAAGCTCCACACTTACTCTCCTGTGTCTTGCTCTATGCATTTCTTTCAATCGGTTTTTCCCAAGTTGTTTCCTTTTCCTATTTTATTATTATTATTAATTTTGTATGTGCCCATTGTATCATACTGGAATACTCTAACTGGCCTAATTACGCTTTCTATTTTTTTTTTTTTTTGTTTTGAGACAGTGTCACTTTGTTGCCTTCGGTAGAGTGCTGTGGCATCACAGCTCATAGCATCTCCAACTCTTGGGCTTAGGTGATTCTCTTGCCTCGGTCTCTCGAGTAGCTGGGACTACAGGCACCCAGCACAATGCCCAGCTATTTTTGTTGCAGTTGTCACTGCTGTTTTAGCTGGCCTAGGCTGGTTTTGAACTGGCTACCCTTGGTATATGGGGCCAGCACCCTACTCACCAAGCCACAGGCGCCACCTGCTTTCTTTTTTTAATTTAATGACTCTTCCATGTTGGAAGCTTTCTGGGAGGTGTTAAAATGCAAATAAATATCTTCACATTGCACATCAATTTCCATAGGTATATCCACTATGTTTCTTTCACAGACTTCTTTACCCCATTTTTTTTTTTTTTTGAGACAGATTCTCACTTTGTCACCCTTGGTAGAGTGCTGTGGCATCATAGCTCACAGTAACCTCCAACTCTTGGGCTAAAGCTATCCTCTTGCCTCAGCCTCCTGAGTAGCTGGGACCACAAGCCCCTGCCACAATGCCTGGCTATTTTTAGAGATGGGGGTCTCACTCTTGCTCGGGCTGGTCTCAAACTCCTGAGCTCAAGTGATCTGCCTGCCTCAGCCTCCTAGAGTTCTAGGATTACAGGTGTGAGCCATGGCACCTGGCCATGACTTCTTTACCCTTGATCTTTCAATCTGTTTCCTTCTAGGCTCCTGACCAAGCAGCCAAAACATTTTCCACTATCCATGAGTTTACATATGTTCTAACCTCTGGCAACTTCTCTTTTCTCATAAAGTGCACAATATGGTGCACCACATGAAATTCTGGCCATTGGGGAAATTTTCCTTCATAATTATCTTTCAAAGCCATTCCTGAGTAGGGCTCTGGAGTTTATTTTCAGCTTCCACCCACATTATAAGATTATCTAGTCATGAACTAAGTTCTGCCTTTTTCTTTCTCCATCAGCTCATTCTAAGGGAACTTCATCTGACTATAGCTGTGATTACAAAGAGGAAATAGTGTAACCGTAGTGGATGATTTGGGGGTAAAGACCACTTGCTTGTGTAGTTTACAACTGACTTCTGGCCCTGCTAGTGGATGTACTGCCTCCATCTAATCATGGACCAATCTTGATCCTACTTGACCTTAAGACTTGATTGATCTAAGAGAAGCCAGATCCTAATGGGCAGTTCTAGATGCATATACACCTTTCACAACACACCCTCAGATGAGGTATATGGCTCTGGTAGAGACAGAACACCTGATCACAAGCTTCATTATTTTGTTTTCCACATAGCTGCTAAAGGAAGTCTTTAGCAGTGCTATGTACTGAATGTTTTTAGCCTCTCCAAATTCATATGTTGCAATCTTAACCCCCAAGGATATGGTATTAGGAATGGAGACCACTGGGAGGTGATTAGGCTCTGTCTTCATGAAGATTAGTGCCCCTATAGAAAGGACTCAACAGGATCCCCTTGCCCCTCTGCCATGTAAGGAAGGATACAGCAAAAAGATGGACATTTAGGAAATGAGCCCTCACCAGGCTCTGAATCAGCCAGCACCTTGATGTTAGACTTTCCTACCTCCAGAGCTATGAGAAATAAATATCTATTATTCATAAGCCATGCAATTTATGGTATTTTGTTTTAGCAACCAGAGCTGACTGAGAGTATATGTCAAATTATGTCCCTTTTTTGCTCAAAACTCTTCAGTGGCGTCCCATGTCTCTCAAAATAAACATTACTTACTGCTACCCTTTAATACAGTTTCTCATGTTGTGGTGACCCCCACACATGAGGAGCAGTGTCTCGGTTCCTAAGACCATCGGAAATATGTGTTTTCTGATGGTCTTAGGTGACCCCTGTAAAAGGGGAAAGAGTCATTCGACTCCCAAAGGGGTCGCGACCCACAGGTTGAGAACTGCTGCTTTAGAGCATTTAGCATCATCATATGTATTATGTATTTATTTGCATGTTTATATTATGTTTACCCCCACTGCATTATAAATTCCAGGAGCTCATAGATTTTGTTTGTCTTATTTACTGTTGTATTCTAGAATCTAAAAAATTATATCTATAACAGTAGATATTTCACAAGTACTTGTTGAATGAATGAACACACTTGTCATTCTTTTGGGTTGTGCACATATTAGCCAGTATTGCCCTGTTAGACTATGTGAGATCAGTTCACTCTGCTCAGAATGCTCCAGTGATTTCCCATTTTATTTTATTTTATTTCATTTTATTTATTTATTTTATGAGATACTGTCACTTTGTTGCCCTTGGTAGAGTGCTATGGCATCACAGCAACCTCAAACTCCTGGGCTTAAGCGATTCTCTTGCCTTAGCCTCTCAAGTAGCTGGACTACAGGTGTCCACCCCAATGTCCTGCTATTTTTTTTAGAGATGTGGTCTCACTCTGGGTCTGGCTCAGGCTGGTCTAGAACTCGTGAGCTCAGGCAATCCACCCACCTCAGCCTCCCAGAGTGCTAGGATTATAGGCATGAGCCACTGCATCCAGCCTAATTTCCCATTTTACTCAGATAAATCTAAAGTTTTCACATTGAGCTACAGGGCCCTACATAATCTAATCTCATTTTCTTGCTTACCCTGTTTTAGCTACACTGGCCTTATTATTCTTTGAACATCTCAGATGGTGGAAAAAGCAGGGCAGCTCTCTGTGGCCCTTTTTGCCAGGGTATTAATTTCCTTGATCAGGCCTCCACCTTCACAATCCAATCACTTCCTAAAAGACTCCTACCTCATAATACTATCTCACTAGGGATCAGGTTTCAGCATATGAATTTTGGGTGGACACATTCAGATAATAGCAGCATGTAAACTGTGTTTCCTTTCAGCAATGGCATTGATGGTAGTAGTGAGTTTATCACTGGACCAATTCTATGGTGTAATTTTTGGTAAGTTTTATTTATTTATTTATTTTTGATTACTATTCTTTTTTGTTTTTGTGGTTTTTTTTTTTTTTTTTTTGGCTGGGGCTGGGTTTGAACCCGCCACCTCCGGCATATGGGACCAGTGCCCTACTCCTTCAGCCACAGGTGCCGCCCTTGATTACTATTCTCAATGCAAGATTCTCATATCCTTTTTAGGGATTCTAAGTGCTTTTCAATATTCTTGGGATCTTTGAATAGACTTCCTTTATGCTTAACTTACCAAAGTTTATTTTCGTTACTGGCACCTAAGGATACTAAATAATGTAGACATTAGAATCACTTTAGCAGGGATTGGTTGCAGTAACATATATTCCAGGACCTATGTGAAATACTGGTTTAGTTGTAACTGAAGGTAGTGAAAGGCCAGATAGTATCAAGAGATGGGATCTGTTGTTGAGTTCCATGTAGAATTATTCCTCCATTGGGTTTAATGATCTCTATGTCAGCAGAGCACAAGTTAAAAGGCTAGGGAAAAAAATTATAAAGAGGACTAGAACAAATGACGGCTGCAATGTAAGTTACTCTGCATCTTGGATGTTATGACCTAATACATCCATGGATGCAAAAAGGTACTCATGGCACAGTGAGATATAGGATGGATCCTGGGACAAGCCTCCTATAGCAAGGAGAAATATAATGTAGGCCCAATATGTTTTGGAGCAAAACTATATTTGGTTTGGCAAACCACCTTTTTCCCTCTGAGAAATAGCTTCTTGCTTGCTGATCTAGGTTCCACATCAAGTGCTAATATGACCTGAACCAGCCATCATGAGACGGGTGTAATTTGATTCACCAAGTCATAAACTTGGACATACAACATCATTCCATTATTCAGAGGAAGTGGTATACACAAGATTGGATTTGAACAGATCCTGAAGACATAAGTAATTTGTATGAGCAGATGACTCACTCTCCCAATATGTCTATTTCAGCTGCACTGCCATTCTTGCAAATGACACCATTGACTTACTGAAGATTTCCTGATGACCAGGTAACCAAGGAGAAAAAATTTGAGCCTGGTTTATAGATGACTCTGAATGATGTGCTGACACCAGGTAAAAAGTGGACTATTGCAGTATTGCAGGCTCACTTAGAGGTTACCCTGAAAGACATTGATGAAGAAAAAAATCCTTCCAATTGGCTGAAATTCAAGCTGTATATCTCACTGTCCACTTTGCCTGGAAAGATATATGGCCTTAGATGTGAATAATTACTTATTCATGGGTAGTGGCTAATGGTTTGGCTAGGTGATCAGAGTTCGAAAGAATCAAATTGGGATGATTGGTGATATGAAAGTTTAAATAAGAGGGTTTTTTTTTTTTTTGTTGTTGTTGTTTTTTTTGAGACAAGAGTCTCACTTTGTTGCCCTTGGTAGAGTGTGTGGCATAATAGCTCACAGCAACATCAAAGTCCTGGGCTCAAGCGAGTCTCTTGCCTCAGCCTCCCAAGTAGCTGGGACTATAGGTGCTTGCAACAATGCCTGACTATTTTTGGAAATGAGGTCTTGTTCTTGATCAGGCTGGTCTTGAACCTGTGACCTTAGGAAATCCACCTGCCTTGGCTGTCCAGAGTGCTAGGATTACAGGCATAAGCCACGGTGCCCGGCCTTAAAGTAAGAGTTTTTTGTAGAGCTTTCTTAGTATTAGCACCAAGTGGAAGAATGTGTCTCATATGAACATTCACCAAAAGTCATAATTGGCAGAATAGACTTCCAATAATCATAGAAAAAAAAAAAAGACCTGTTCATATAGTAATGGTTTGAGTTATTTCCCCAGTCTCCCTAATGCTCACTTAATGAGTTAGTGAAACATTTGATCCTGGTAGCAGGAACAAAGTTTCTGTCTGATATCAATGATATAAAATCTCTTTCACCAAGGTTGGCCTTACTGAATGCCCAATTCGCCTACAGTAATACTTGATCCCAATACAGAGTGGGACCATTTAGCCTCCTGTTGATTATAGTGGACTCTATCACAGAGAGAGCTGTATTTTCTTTGCTGGAATAAAATATTTTTATTTCCTTCTGCTCATCATGTTTTTGCTGGAACCATCATCCATGTATTGAATACCATAAACACAGTCACACTATATCACACAATATTACCCACCAGTAGTGTCCAACCTTCAATATTACCCACCAGTAGTGTCCAACCTTTTTTTTTTTTCTGCTGCACACTGGAAGAAGAAGAGTTTTCTTGGGGTACACATTAAATACACAAACTCTAACGAAAATTGATGAGTGAAAGAAAAGATTTGTGCATACTTTTCTCAATACCTGACACCACAGATAAGCAAAACAGTCCTCAAATAATCTGCATGCAGCCCATGGGCTGCAGGTTGGATACTCCTGCAACCAAACAGCTCATCTCGTAGCAAAAGAAGTAAGGTGATGAGCTGGCTAATTTCCATGTGATTCACTGGTTAACCATTAACTCTATTACCCAGAAGCAGATTGGTTTATGAACTGATATATCCTACTGAAGACATAGTCACTGTGCCAACGGAAAGACAAATGTGAGGTTAGGATGCTCTTTTATGGGACGCAGTATTTGATCTGCATCATGATCAATGTATGTTTCAGTTTTTACTGTAGGTCTTGTAGGTCTGGGAACCAAAGAGAAAAAGTGGAAGTAGCACCTCCTTCTCATTATTACACCTAATAAAACACTCACGATTTTCATTTCCCATTTCTGTAACTTTAGGGTTTGTTGATGGAAAAATCTTAGTATTCAAAGGAATAATGTTTCTACCTGAGGAAATAATAATGGTTAAACTGAATTGAAAACTGAAATATTAACCAGTCCTTTCAAGTACCTTATTTATATTGATTAAACAGGCAAAAATGGTGTTGTTATTAACTCAGATAAAGCTGCTGTTACACAATTGAGGTAGATACCTGGGTGTGCTCCTAGTAGGGCTACATCCAATGGACAGTGATAATAGGAAATATTATCAAGACTGTAATCCAGCAGGAAATACTAATACTTTCTCTTAGACCTTCTCCTGCTTCCTTTCTCCTGAAGTAGGCCATAGAAATTATGATTCCCCTCTCCACAAGCCATAAAAGCTAGAAAGGCTACCATCCAACCTTCTCCCTCCCTTCTGCCCTGAAGACCCTTGTGTGACAGGTGTCCTATCCTATACCCAGAAGGAAGGAAGTCACACAGAGACAAGTCACAAGAAAAAACTGAACAAACAGGCCTTGCCAAGTCCCTCCCCACCGGTTTATTGTAACTCATAGATTGAAACTATTTTGTCCTTCAATTATACTCCTGTAAGACTGTCCATAAAAATACATATATCTCCCCAGGAGGCACCTGTGGCTCAGTGGGTAGGGCACCAGCCCCATATACCGCGGGTGGTGGGATCGAACTCTACCCGGGTCAACCTGCAGCAAAAAATAGCCGGGCATTGTGCTGGGCACCTGTAGTCCCAGCTACTGGGGAGGCTGAGGCAAGAGAATCGCCTAAGCCCAGGAGCTGGAGGTTGCTGTGAGCTGTGATGCCACAGCACTCTACCGAGGGTGATAAAATGAGACTCTGTCTTTAAAAAAACAAAACACCTACATATATCTCCCCATTTTTTGGGTCTTCATTTCTGAAGGCTCCTATGTGAGGGAAAACTTATATTAAACAAATTTGTCTGTTTTTCTCTTGTTAATATATCTTTTGTTATAGGGGCCACAGCCATTAACCTCGCCAGGAGTGAGGAAATGATTTATCTTTTCTCCCCTACTCGGCAGAATCACTAAGAGCTTAGATCCTTCAGTAGCAAATGTTTAGTCATCCACATATAAAGAACTCCAGCAAGCAAAAATGCTAGCTGAGAGAAAAGGGAAAATGGAATGGTCAGTAGAGGAAGGAAATCCTTAATACCAATTGGGGCCTTGTGATTGGCTACCACAAGGAGGACTGTTGCCTCAATCCATATCATTTTCTGTACTCTGCTATATGCATTTGCATATCTTAACCAATTTTCTCCTACCTTTCTAAGTATTTAATGGGTGTTTTGTTAATTATGAAAATTATAATATATCTTGTTATTCTTAAATTTACCAATTAGAATGTTGAAAGGGGATTATGATGTAAAAGAGGAACAATGGCCATTACCAAGACACCTTAGTTCTAGAACTGGATGAAGTAAATGATAAAAACTTGTGGTTGATGACTTTTAAAGAGATAGTGCAGTTTTGGTTGTAAAAGAAGGAGTTGAATCATATTATGTAAGACTACAGTATTATTCAGGGGTTTGAGATCTTGAGAAAGCTATTTAATTTTTCTTTGCTTCATTTTTTTTCACTGGTAAAATGGGAAGCATCCTAGTACTTACCTCACAGAGTTTTAGTGAAGAATAAATACTGTATATGTGAAATGTTTACAATGATGCCTAGCACAAACTAAGAGCTATGCCATGCTAGATGGTATGGGAAGAACATTCTATTCTGATGTTAGGCAGCTGAAGGGGTGAACTATAGTGATCTTTTGTCCTTGTGTTTTTTTTTTTTTTTACAACAGTCAGTGATTTTATTTTACTTTGCTTCTTGTTCTCCTCCCTTCTCCCAGTTTTAGTTGGGGGTTTAAATTTTTTTTCAACGTATGTAATGTTTACACATCATTCTTCAACCCATGATCCCACCCTTGTTTGGGCCTAAGGACTTGTGTTTTGGTTTTTCTAAAACACTTCAAACTTCCCCTTTTATGTTTGGGGAATCTTTCACCATAGGAGGCCAAGCTAACTTGCCGCTTGTAGAATCTGCAAAATGCAGGTGCTGGCTTTCCCAGCCTCAGTGTCGCTAGGACTTGGGCACATAATTTAGACTTTGCTAATCAAATGATCATTCTTTATCCTTTGAATAGGGAACAAGTGATGCAAAGAAGAAGGGACTGTGTCGAGATCATTTGGGCAGGTGGAAGCATTGAGGGGCAGCTATGTTATGGGTGTAGAGGCAGACAATTCTTTTGAACACATCTCAGTACCTAGTCAGTGGTATATGCTGGGCTGTCTTGTTCCATTTTGCACCAGCAGTGAGGTCTTCACTGAACTAACTCTGTAGTCTGATTAGAGTGTTTTTATTAATTGCACAGTACACATGCCAATTTTTTAGGCATTTCCAGAGATACTGAGCAAATAAAAAATACATTTTTTTGTTTCGACAAAAGTGATTTCTTTTACGCTTACACTTATTTCTTTTCTGCTTACAATTCACATTACTGACTTATAATATATTTCAGTTGCTCAACTTAACATTTTAGAATTAATGGTGTATTTTGCCTTTGAGGAAACATGATTAAAAAAAACATGAAAATATGTTTATCTTTGGCGGCAGCTGTGGCTCAGTGAGTAGGGCACCGGTCCCATATACCGAGGGTGGCAGGTTTGAACCAGGCCCTGGTCAAACTGCAACAAAAAAATAGCCGGGCATTGTGGTGGGCGCCTGTAGTCCCAGCTACTCTGGAGGCTGGGGCAAGAGAATCGCCTAAGCCCAAGAGCTGTAGGTTGCTGTGAGCTGTGACTCTATGGCACCTACCGAGGGTGACAAAGTGAGACTCTGTCTCTAAAACAAAAAAAAAAAAGAAAGAAAAAATATTTATCTTTATTGAATTACAAAATTTTATTTCTCATGTTTGAGAAAATTTGAATTTGATTCATTACTAGCTTAATATGTGCTTAGTAAATAAATTCGTGATATTCTTAATTGCATTCTTAAAAAATGTATTCATTTTAGAAAATTATCTTCAGAACTAAAGACACCCTGCAATAATGTGAAGTACTTAGAATGTATTTAAGAATAAAGTCTTTTTTCTTAATGCCAAGATTTTCATAGTGGTGCTTGTGAATTTGGCTCTTATCCAAATGTATTTTGATAAAGGAAATATTCTCCATGGTCTAACTGATCTTCTATTCTATTCTGTAGTGAAATCATGTCCAGAAACTGGGACACTGAAAGAAAGAGAATATAATGAGATAAGTGGTGAGTAATTTTGACCTTATTGCAGAATCCAGAAGAAAGGGAATGTTACTAAGAGAGAAACATCAGAACCACAGAAAATTGTTGGTTAATTAATAGTTTCATCTTTAAATATTCTTTGTCTTCAGTCTTGCCTCATGTGAAAATCCCCCATTAAAATTTTGCTAAAATGTTAATACCTCTTGCTGTGAAAATCTGTTTTAAACTGTCTTTAATGATTCTAATATGAGAGCTTTTAATATATCTTGAAGAAATTCAAGACAAGGACAGCTGCAAAGGATACATTTAACTTACTTTTATGTTTTCCTTTTATTTATTTAACTATTTTAATTAACATTTGACTCTTCTATGCTTGAAAAACAGGAGAAAACACTATATAATTATTCTTATCAATGCCATTCAATTTTCTACTTTCCACTAATGACCTTTTACACGAGGTAAACTTATGAAAGGTCATTGTGTAGTTTTTCAATGATAAAATATTACATTAACCTTAATTTTGAAAAGAGCACATTTTTGCAGGAGAAAAATATGTAAGCATATGAATTATTTTTCTTTGGTTATAACTAGCATTCATTTCTGTGGGATTTTTGTTGATGGTGGAGGAGTCAGTGCACGTACATTCATTTTTGGTGCTGACACATGGTCATAGACTGCACTATACATGGAAAACATGCTCATACATTCTTATTTTGCTAAAATATAGTGTTTAGTGCCTTGTTTTCCATCAACTCAATATAAGGGACTTTTCACATGGAAATACAAATCCCCTACCCTCTTTCTTTCAAGCCAAGCTCCAGCCTTAAAGTCAGTGAAATCCATATTTACTATCTTCTCTAGTAAATATAGCATAGCGGTGAGAAGAAAATATAATTGCACACTTTAATACCATCATTACAATAAGAGTTTAATTTACCATCATTTGATATTTAGTAGCAAAATGAATGTAGTTCATTTTGACACTGCCCTGATTGCACATATCCTAATGAATAGTTCTATGATTGATTAGCTGGATGACATCAGCACAATTATAGGCCTGTGCAAGCATTAAATAGCCAAATTGTTAGGGGGAGAAACACACGAGCGCCTGGAGTAGAATGTAGATGGAGCTGGAATATAAGCAGGGTTCAAGTATAATAGAACCCTTCTTTATGGAAATGTGCTTGGAACAATTTCACAGGAAGCAGTTGCTGTTAGTCACTATTGCTATAGCTGAAAGAACAATTTTCTCTTTTGTAACACAACAACGAAATGCACTGCCCCAGCATCACACCCTCTTAGTTTAGATTGTCAAGGGAGATTTTTCCTAACAAGATCTTCAATTCTATAACATGATTCTTTTTTTATGATACTATAAATTAAAAATCAATGAACAGAGAATCACGAAGTTTTGAAAACAAACAAAATCCAAAAGCATGGGGTTATGTATGCCTAACTGAACTAAATACAACTTCATTTCGTCAATGAATTATGCTGTTCTTCATTCATCGTTATTCAGGGTGTTGGCTTGAAGAAAATTTTACAGTGCTTCATTCTCAATCTCTCTTCCTCTTTTTTCATACCCCCCTCCCAATACGCACACATCCTACACAATTAGTAAAAACCAAATTAAATTATTTGGGTCAGAGCTTTCTTAAGCTTTTTGAAGCTCTCCCAAGATCATGTTTAAATGCTCCTCTTGTAGCATGGATACACAACAGCTGGAGGTATGGAATGGTGGAGCCTCACGGAAGACTAGGTCATCATTTCTATAATTTCAGCTCTTAATGGGTTTATAATTCAGCTGTGCTAGGGCACAGTATGTGCTGATTTACATGCCTTCAGTTGACACAGACATTTCATGAAAATAAAACACTGGGATTAGTATTACAAGGCAGCTTCCAATGCAAAAGATTAATCTGTAAAAACTGGGATTCACTCTTCAAAAGGCTACAGATAACTCATGTTGTACATTACGCATCTTAAATCAGTATGTAAAAGATCAATAAAAGCACAATAATGCTATTCATTTTCTTTAATGTTTTAGAGAATGGTATTACATGTTATGAGTTGGAAATATTGGCACAGATACAGTTGGGGCTGAGTCCTAGAAAATAACACAGTATCTTCCCCATCACTGTATTTTAGTTGACATCAATGATATATCCCAAACTGGGTACTCATCAGAATTAATATAGGAGCTCATTAAAAATAAGAATTTCTGGGCTTTACTGAATCAGAATCTATATTTTCTCCAGAACTTCCAATTTCCCAAGATTTTGATACAGCCAGGAAAACCCATGCTTCAAACTTTTCTGCGTTAGTTTGAGCATCTATGTTTAGATTTTATTCTTGGCAGCAAAACTGATTTGGTGCCCATTATTGCAACACTACTTGATTTCTCCAAATGTCAGTTTCCCCTTCTCAGATGTGAGGAGATATTAGTAAATACAAATATCAGCTTATTCTCTAGGCCTAATAAACATCAGACATAGTCTAATAATTATCTATTAATACATTCAGTTTCTGTTTACACAAAATTATTAGCTTTCATTTTGTAGGGAGAATAAAGGTACTTGATTGCAGTTTTTAACATCATTAAATGTACAGAGTGGTGAACTTGGACTTGTTTAAACAAATCTAGGAAAAACTAAAGCCAAGGGGGCAATATTACAGTTGAAGAAGGCAAATTTAAGAGCAGATGAAGATCTTTTCATGAAGAAGTAGTAAATCTATGAAAGTAATTAGAATGATAAATGGCCCCTCCAAAACATAAATAGGTTCAAGAAGTATTTTAATAAACTGTAGAGGATAAATCCATAATGGATTGTTATGGAAGATAAGAAACTTTTGAGTTGACCCATTATTAAAGCAAAAATGGGGAACAATGGAAGTGCACATGCAACTTTTTCAGTCTGATGAAAATTCCTGAAGACCCAATTACAGGTGGTTAAGATATATCTTGCTTTTAAAGCAGTGGATTTAAAGAATTTCAAGATTACCGAATATTGTTATCTTTCTTCCACTTCAGAGTTCATATACAAATCAAATAGTCCTATTGATTTTTAGAACTCTTTTAATAATTTTAGTGTGGAAACTAAAGGTAATAATTACAAATTTGAGAGCTATAAATGCAATCTCGAACAAAGCAGTTTAACTTTACTTCTTTTATAATGATGTATAGACATATGAATGGATCATTAAGTTATTAAAGTTGTCCCTTATAATTTGTTTTGGTACCTGGTGTTCTGGTTAATTTCTTGTCAAATGTACTAGAAAATGTTCTGATAAAGTGCCCTGGGTCATCTGTATAAAACCTTATGGTAAATGTCATTTAAGTTAGAAATTTTCCTTTTTTAATTTTAAATTAATATGAGGGTACAAATTTTTATG
The DNA here is from genome assembly GCF_027406575.1 of Nycticebus coucang. Classification (NCBI taxonomy): domain Eukaryota; kingdom Metazoa; phylum Chordata; class Mammalia; order Primates; family Lorisidae; genus Nycticebus; species Nycticebus coucang. The sequence continues at coordinate 106,929,921 of NC_069804.1, forward strand.
TTACATTGTTCTCACTTCCAAGGTAAATTTCTTTTTTTTTTAAATTTTTTTTTTTTATTTTTAATTTCAGTGTGCTTGTTCATGTTTGTTTGAAGTACTCCTTTTTTGTTGATTTTCTTCCTTTTCCTGCGGTGCTGGCTGTTTTTGATGTTGTTGGTAGAGACGGGGTCTTACTCTGGCTGATTGCTGCTTATATGGGTTTTGAACCTCTGAGCTCAGGCAATCCACCTGCCTCGGCCTCCCACAGCGCTGGGACTACAGGCGTGAGCCACCACGCCCGGCCCCGAGGTAAATTTCAAATTGTAGTTGAGCCCTTTACCCAGGGGGCATACCAAATACCCTCACATTGTGTATATTATGTGAGATCCTGGCAATTGCTCTCCCTCCTCCATCCAATCACCATCCCCTCCCCCGACCTGTATCCACCCTCTTCATTCCCCTTCACTAGACTATATTTGAGTTTTATAGTTTGTGTGGATGTGTAATTGTTTATATATTGGTTTCATATAAGTATTGAGTACGTTGGATTTTTTCCATTCTTGAGATACTTTACTAAGAAGAATGTGTTTCAACTTCATCCAGGTAAACATAAAAGATGTGAACTCTCCATCTTTTTTACGGCTGGATAGTATTCTATGCTATACAAATACCGCAATTTGTTAATGCATTCATGGGTTGATGGCCATTTGGGTTGCTTCTGTGACTTGGCAATTATAAATTGGGCTGTAATTAACATTCTGCTGCAGGCTGGGCACCTGTAGCTCAAGCGGCTAAGGTGGCAGCTACATACATCAGAGGTGGTGGGTTCGAATCCAGCCCAGGCCAGCTAAAACAACAATGGCAACTATAACCAAAAAATAGCTAGGCGTTGTGGCGGGCGGCTGTAGTCCCAGCTACTTGGGAGGCGGAGGCAGGAGAATCACTTGAGTCCAGGAGTTGAAGGTTGTTGTGAGCTGTGATGCCACGGCACTCTACCCAGGGCGACAGCTTGAGGCTCTGTCTCAAAAAAAGAAAAAGAAAAAAAGAAAAGAAATGGAGGCTGGGTGTGGTGGCTCAAGCCTGTAATTGTAGCACTCTGGGAGGCCGAGGCGGGTGGATTGCCTGAGCTCATGGGTTTGAGACCAGCCTGAGCAGAGTGAGACTCCATCTCTAAAAATAGCTGGGCATTGTGGTGGGCACCTGTATTCCCAGCTACTTGGGAGGCTGAGGCAAGAGAATTGCTTGAGCCCAAGAGTTTGAGGTTGCTGTGAGGTGTGATGCTACAGCACTCTACTGAGGGTGACAAAGTAAGATTTTGTCTAAAAAAAAAAAAAAAGAAAGAAAAAGAAAAAAAGAAAACAAATGGGTCAATTGGATCACCTCCTCATTTCTTGCCACCTCAGTAATTCTAGCAAACACAGGAACAGGACAAAGTGGTCCTAACCTGTAGACCCCTGTCTCATATCCTGATGGAAGTTTTTGGCAAAATAAGATTAAGCAAAGTCTAATGTGATGGACTGACCTGTTTTGCTTGGGATTAAAAGGTTTCTCCGACTTGGAACTTTTTGCTAAAACTAAGACAGTCCTGGGCAATCTACGATTGTTGATTACCCTAGGTTTGATGACATTATTTCTGTCCCTGAGTAAAAATATAGCTCTATGAATGTGTTTACAGATCCTTGGGTATATGATTTGTTTACTTTTCCATTCCTCTCTATTATGTTTTGTTACTTTTGTTTATGCATGTCAAAGTTCCAACCTATTAGGAAAGACAGGTATAGCAATTTCATTTTTAGCCCAACTGATGGCAATGGTGTTAAAAATCTCAGAAGTCTTTTTCCTATAATTCTGGGACTGGAATATTTAGATTCCTATTATTATGTTACCTAGCTTGATGCCACTTTCTAAATATAATGTTCCAGTCAACTGTGCTTTAGTTTAATAGTTATGTGGTTCATACCACACTTGCCCATTTCACTGATGGTTGTGTTAATAGGGTGGGATTCAAAGGCTCAAAGAAGTCCATACTTCAGCCTAGCTGATCTGCTGTAGAAAGGGATAAGTTTATTAAGATAATGTTTAGTTTTCTATTATGGCTATTACTTAATTTCTCTTGTATTAATTTTGCCCATAAGTTTTGTCCCCATTAGGGACAATTCTTCAAAGAAATTTTTTTTTATAGAGGCAAAAAAGTTAAGCTTAGGTGCCTATATATATAAATATACCCTTCCTACGGTCCCACAATAACTTTGATCCAATTTTTATAAAATCTTATAATCAAATCATAAGGGTCTACAGATTTGAATACTATGTTTATGTCTGAAAATTATAGTATAGTCAGCACAGTCATTTTGTTTCCTCTGATAGTTAATAGAATTCTACAACATGGTTGTTTATAGAAAAGGAATATAATATGGTCATGTGTTGCTTAATGATGGGAATAAGTTCTGAGAAATACAATGTTAGATGATTTCTTTTTTGTTGTTGTTGTTTTTGAGACAGAGTCTCACCCTGTCGCCCTCAGTAGAGTGCTGTGGTGTCACAGCTCACAACAACCTTCAACTCTTGGGCTTGAGTGATTCTCTTGCTTCAGCCTCCCGAGTAGCTGGGACTATAGGAACCCACTTCAACACCTGGCTATTTTTTGTTGCAGTTGCCACTGCTGTTTTAGCTGGCTGGGGCAGAGTTCCAACCCGCCACTATTGGCATATGGGGCTGGTGCCCTACCCACTGAGCCACAGGTGCCGCCTAGGTGATTTCATAATTGTGTGAGAACCACAGGGTGTATTTACACAAACCTAGATGGTATAGCCTACTGCACACCTAAACTATAAGGTGTTTGTGTGACTTGATGCGCCTCACAGCTGCTTCACAGAGCAGCCTCTGTGTTTTTCTTACTTGGGTCACCATTTGTCAGTATGACTCCATGCAAAATGAATAACATCTACTCAGTCAATTTGCATTGAACTGAGGGACCCAGGGAGGCCAACACCAGCAAGCATTCTGCAAGGAGAAACAAGAGTGTGGCCCCTCCCAATGTTCATCACTGGCTTTTATTGCAATCTCAGGCATGAGAAAATACAGTACAGTGGAAAGCTTCAATAACAGAGTAAAAGTTAAAAAAATAAACAGTTTCTCTTTAGCTGCATGATTGAACTTTTAACAAGTCCTGTTTACTGTACTTCTGTCTTACCTTAATCTTATCACTGCTAATATATGACTTAGTGTTGGGACAGTATGCTGTGTCTAGTGAGTATTGTTTTCAGTATTCATGGTCAGCAGTGATTATTGGCTTTTCCCCGTATTACTCTGCCCCTAGTGCCTAGCACTTTTAACCTTATGCTATATCCTACAATAAGGTATATCCTATTGTTCCAAGTGTACAAACCTGCATAACATGCTATTGAACTAAATATTATAGGCAATTATTATATAATAAGTATTTGTGTATATAAACATATTTGAGGAAGTACAGTAAAATACAATATAAAAGGAAAAAAAGGTACACTGCATAGAGTAGCTCCATTATAACCTTATGGAAACACCATCATATTATATATACTGTAGTTTGTTGAACAAAACATTGTTATGGGCTCGTGATCGTATTTTCATGTGGTCTACCCATTTTTCTATAGAGTAGCTTTATAGAAAATGGATGTCAGTACAATGAACCAGATTTTGTAACTACCAATTAAACAATTCTGTAAGTAGACTCTTGAAGCACTGGCAAAAGATGATCCATCTCTTGTTATTCTTGGAATGAAAGGTAGACTCATGGAAACTTGTTCTTCAGCTTTTCTTATCCCTCAAATCCAAAAGCACTTAAGAGAAGCACGTTTACTTTTCCTGTGTCTAATTAGGTGATAATTCTCACTACAAACCTTCTAACCTGCATTAGTCTTTGAATTGTGCATAAGCATCCCAGCATTATGGTTTCTTTATTTCTTAGGCACTTACGACCTCATGCTTTGTATTATGGCTATTTGTATTCTTGCCTGTCAGATTCTTTTTTTTTTTTTTTTGTGGTTTTTGGCCGAGGCTGGGTTTGAACCCACCACCTCCAGCATATGGGACTGGCGCCCCATTCCTTTGAGCCACAGGCGCCGCCCATGCCTGTCAGATTCTTTTGAGGGGAAACAAGAATACATTTTAATATCATCTTTTTATTGTCCACATCACCTAGCACATATTGTAGCTTAGTCAAATGTGAAAGCCCACTTGTCAGTCTAATTTGCTGTCACTCATTGACCTGGTACCACAACAGGCAGAAACCAAAATAGCAACCTGTATTCTCATCTTCCTATCTCATGGCACATTAGAATTATCAAGTGTTCTATTCTGATTTGACTCTACCTTACATAAGCAGGAAATGAAGAGACAGGTGACATGGGAAGCCAGTATACAGCATCTGGGAACTCAGGCTTTATAATCAGAGGAACCTGGGTTTGCATTCCTTCTCTACCATCTACTACCATCTTAGAGTGAGAAAGCCATAACATTTGCAGTTTTGTTATGCTCAAACACATAACAAAACTGACTGTCTCATCTTTTGTCACAAAGGTTACTATTACAACACAATTAGAGGTACAAGAGTGGGGACATAAACAGATTTAGGGTAATTTCTAGGTTATGTATGAAAGGAGTCCTTTAGTTCGTTATACAAGCTTTGACACAGATATATCCCTTCCTTCTGATTGAATTGCACTAGGGAGAAGCCAACCAAAATACTAGGAATTAATTATTAAGTCATGTTTATATATTTATGTCTTTCATGCATATTCATATATTTATTTAATATTTAGTACTTTAATTATTAAACTGTTTTTGAACATTGTTTATGGGAGAATATTCTTTGGCAGCCAAAATATATTCTCAAGTATAACCAGTTGACTGAGAATCAGAGCATCATAGAAACAGAATAGAGCCTCCATCTCCCGAATCTTAGGGTGTTTTTGAAGTCAGAGCACTTACAACAGGTATGAAGATAAAATTTTTTTCCTATTTAAAAATATCAATATGCAATTTATCTCCTGAGAAGTTTAGTAGGTGATTGTGTATCCAAAAATCCACCCTTTCAGAATGATAAGAAAAACATAATTGTTTTCCTGCTATTTGGAAAGGTATAGAGGAATTATCGGAAGGTTTACATATTTGAGGTTAATTTTATATGAAGAATAAACAAAGGATAGGAAGAATTAAAATTATTCAAGGCTCATAACATTTAGAAAATGTTATTGAACTGCCAGCAAATATAAGGATATTCAGCAGGTTTAGTGCTTAATTGCATCATGAAGGGGGTAAGAAGAACTTATTGTCAAATTTAAATGGATTGACTTTGGTCTCATCTAATTTCTTACATAATGATTTGATGTGGCATATGGTTGGAAAGGAAAGCAGCATTATGTCATTCACATTTCGCAAAATTGAACTGTCCCTAGGCTATTTTGGAAAGGCCTATTGCCTGAAGTTTCCTTTTCTTCACGCCAGATTATTCACTACCCCATCAGCAAATTATTTTAAATAAATTTGTTAATGATTAAAAGAATAAAAATAGGACACTGAAACCAATGAAAAAGTGAATTTCAGTCCAATTTCATACTTAATGAGCACCTATGATGCTCCATCTATAAGCACCTATGAATTGCTATGGTGGATAAATACTGAAGATCCAAAGTGAAGAAGACTCCTCCCCACAGAAATCTTATAATCTCAAGGCAGAAGGAGAAAGGAGAACTATAGAGTGCACATTTAAAATACTCATATTTAACAAAGTAAACAAAAAGATAGATAGGAAGAGACAGAGAGAGAATTCCACAAATCCAATGAGTGAGCAAGCCCCCATGATTAGACTGATAATGGAAGATAACTTACCTCCTTAGTGTGAACATCTCCCTACTCTGGTGAATGCGATTCTTGTGTTTAAGATTTATATATGTATACACATATGTGTGTGTGTATATATATATATATATTTTTTTTTTTTTTTTCTTGAGACAGAGTCTTACTCTGCACTCTGTTGCCAAGGCTAGAGTGTCACGGCCTCAGCCTAGTCACAGAAACTTCAAACTCTTGGGCTCAAGCTATCCTCTTGCCTCAGCCTCTTGAGTAGCTGGGACAACAGTCATGTGTCACCATGCCTGGCTAATTTCTTTCTTTTTTTGGTAGAGATAGGGTCTTGCTATGTTGTCCAGGCTGGTCTTACACTCCTGGCCTCAAGTGATCCTCCTGCTTGGCCTCCCAGAGTGCTGGGATTGCAGGTGTGAGCCACCACACCTGGCCAAAGGTTTATATTTTTTAATACAATCTAATCTGTATATGCAAGGCAATTACTTTATCTAGTGTTCAACCTAAGGGATAAGCTTCCTGAGACCTTTCTTTTCAAGGTGAATTTGAAACTATATGAATGCTTTTCTTCCTTTATCTTTAGTACCTCACTTTTAAGTAAGGTATGATTCTATTGTATAATTAATTAGGAATATTATCATAGAAAAGCACAAAGGGTGATATAATTCTTCCCAGGGGTGGGACCCATGAAGATTTCAAAGAGAATATGGGTTATGGAAGTAAGATTTTAAGAGATAGATTAAAAGGAAGGGTTTTATAGGCAAAGTGAGTAATCAATTAGTATGCAAGGGCATAAATCATCCAATGTGTGACAAGTTTAGACAATGTAAGTAGACTGGAGTGGGTAGTGAATAAAACATTTGATGCCAATCATGAAAAGTAAGAGTTAGACTGTAATAGTCCTATGAAGTATAGCCTCTGATCTGTAAGTTGTGGCAGTCAGTGAACGTTTTTAAACAGTGGCGTGATATTATCGTATATGTCTTTTAGAAAGGTAGTCCTTTGCTGCTATCTCTTGCTTCTGGCCTGGCAGAAGCTCCTTCCTGTTTTCCAGAAAACTACAAGTAGAGAGTACAGTTGATCCTTGAACAAAACAGGTCTGAACTTCATGGGACCACTTCTATGTGGATTTTCTTCCAATTCTGTCACCCCTGAGATAGCAAGACCAACCCTGTAACAGGGAGAATAGCCTTAAAAAGAGTAAAAATGGGGTGGCGCCTGTGGCTCCATATGCCTGTGGTAGTGGGCTCAAATCCAGCCCTGGCCAAAAACTGCAAAAAAAAAAAAAAAAAAGAAAAAGAGTAAAAATGTTTTCTGTCTCTCTAAAACCTCCCCCACTTTTTGGGGGAATTAAAACTTGCACCACTGCCTCAGGTCAGTGGTTGGGAGGGGCAGAGGAGTGTTCTTTATATCAAAAGAGATAGCTCATGAGAATTGTCCAGACAGAGTTCATGAGATTGTCTTAGCTGAAGATGAGATTAATAAGAACCATACCCTTTAAAAGCTCTGTATTTCTACTCAGAAGCGGGACGTTAGGAAGTGAGTCTGCCAACCTTGTTACCACTAGCAAATTAATAAACTTCTCTTTCCTTCTCCTCAAACCACTTGTCCTTGTTCTTGGGATGCAGCTGTGGGGACAATTACTGAACTTTTAGTAACACCCCCTCCTCTTTTTTTCCTCTCCTCAGCCTGTTCAACTTGAAGACCTTTATAATGTTCCACTCCCCCTTAATGAATAGTAAATATATTTTCTCTTCTTTATGTTTTTCTTTTCTTTTCTTTTTTTTCTTTACATAAATTAACCCAGTTATTAGTAGCTTGTGTCGTCTGAAAAGGTAGAGCTTCTATTGGTCTTTCAGTTCCTTCAGTCTTCTAATCCTTCTACTTTTAATTTACTTTACTGTAACAGCAGAAGTGGTGTTGTAGGTCCAGGCACCACCAGCTACTGTTTTCATGCAGGAACCACAGTGCCAGATCCCTACAGCTCGTCTCTTCATCTTGGTTTTGCCACAGAAGGAGCAAGTGTACTTGGAGTGCTGGCTGATTTCAATCTTCTTCACCATTTTCTGGAGGGAGGCACCATAGCAGGTCCCGTATTTACGGACGATCCCGACCTTCTTGGTGCGTTTAGCCATGTCTCCACAACACTTTTTGTTTTTCTTAATCATATTTTCTTTTCTCTAGCTTGCTTTATTGTAGGAATACAGTATGTAATTCATATAACATTTAAAATATGTGTCAATCAACTATCTTATCAGTAAAACTGGTCAATAGTAGGCTATTAGTAGTTAAATTTTGGGGGAATCAAAAGTTAGATTGCATAGGGGTTCAGCATTTCAACTTCTGTGTTGTTCAAAGGTCAACTATATTTTGTGGAAACATTGAAAATGCAAATACCCAATATTCAGGGCCATAGGGATATAAGTGAGCACTGGGTCATTTAGGTATTTTGCCATAGTTCCTGGGACAGGATAATAGTGACAGTGGTTTTCAATACTTCTATGAAAAGATAAGGACTTTCTGCACAGAGGCAATAGGAATTAGGTTTCCCAAAATGGAAGCCTAGAACCATAGATTAGCATAGGTAGTGACTCTCATTCCCTACAATATGTTAGATACCCATCCTAGTTATCCTCTAGTTCAAGGGTAGGCAAACTGTGGCCTGCAGGCCATCTGACTGTTTTTTTTATATGGCCTTGAGCTAAGAATATTTTTACATTTTAAAGGAATTTAAAAAGGGGTGGGTGGGAATTTATGACTATGTATGTGGCCTGCAAAACCCAGCATACTTTTCATCTCATCCTTTACAGAAAAAGTTTGCCATAGTTGAACTTTTCATGTTATAGGGAAAAACTAAGGCCTATTTATTCAATATGTACTCATGTATACGTATCTAAATATACATAATACAATGACTTCTGAAGGCTCAACTTTATGCCACTAAACTACTTCTATTTTCAAAATACTTACATTCATTTTTTTTTGAGGGAATCAGGGAGGGTCAAATTTGAATACCCTTAAAAGTTAGGCACATTCCATGGCACGTGGTACACATTTGGTATGTTTTGTCACACTTTTTACCCCTGTCTTATTCTTTGGTAGCAGCACCTTAAAAGACCCTTGAGGAGGGCAGTGCCCGTAGCTCAATGGGTATGGCTCCAGCCACATACACTGAGGGTGGCGGGTTCGAACCCGGCCCAGGTCAGCTAAAACAACAATGACAACTGCAACAACATCAAAAAAAAAATAGTTGGGTGTTGCGGTGAGCGCCTGTAGTCCCAGCTACTTGGGAAGCTGAGGCAAGAGAATCCCTTAAGCCCCAGAGTTTGAGGTTGCTATGAGCTGTGATGCCACAGCACTCTACTGAGGGTGACAGAATGAGACTCTGTTTTAAAAAAAGAAAAAAAAAAGACTCTTGGAGAATCATTCATCTTTCCTAGTTTGGTTGGTATTGACCCCACCTATTCCCCAGGGATAGGGATATCCTATGTTCTGAAGCCAATGAAAACATCCCATGCCTCTCTTCTGGCCACAGTGATTGATGGACACGTGATCCAGTTCAAGGGACTGATTATCAGATTCAGTTCTTTATGTTAACCCTTTTAGATAGAGGAATGCTCACTCTTTTTTTTTTTTTCTGCTGAGTTTGGACATGGAAGCAAAAGACCTGGAAATATAAATGTCTATCTTTATGTAATCAGGATATGAGAATAAAGTCAACATGAAAAAGAGAAGGACTGATAGACTGAGAGACAGAGTCTGTTGATATTGTTTGAAAACCTTGGATTAAGCTGTACCTAAAGCATATTGATTAGGTGAACCAATATACTCCTTTTTGATTAAGTTTGTTATGGCTTGGTTTCCTGCCATTTATAACTAAAAGAGTCAAGTGCAGTGATTGGCAAATTACAACCTATGGGTAAAATCTCACTTACTGATTTTGTGTCAGTAATATTTTATTAATTTTTAAATGATTGAAATAAACAAGAAAAACAAAAGATAAATATAATTTCATGACACATGAAAATTATGTGAAATTCAAATTGCAGTGTCCATGAATAAAGTTTTATAAAAACACAGTAACTCATTCATTTATGTATCAGCTAGTGTCTGCCTTTGTGCTACAATGACAGTGTTGAGTAGTTGTCACAGAAACTAGATAGCCTACAAAGCCTAAAATATTTACAATTTGGCCTTTTTCATCAAAAGCTTGCTGACCCCTGGTCTCACTGAAGCAGCTGACTCCCAAGAGTTCTTGTTTAAGCTTCCTATTGGTCTGTTTGGGAGATGGTAACAGAGCTCACTGAAATTTATGATTCTACCTAAAATTAAGAATTAAAGTCCAGACAGAGAGATAGAAGAAGGGGTCACTTCTTACCACTCAGGGAATAATTCAGTAGATATAGAATTTATTCACTATCAGGTAGGAGAAATTATCAGTAAGAAGAAAGAAATTTGAGTAAGTTGTTAAATGTCATCAGGTGAAATGTTTTCTGACCAAATCTCTGGAGAACCTGTTTTATATTACCAGTTGTAGAGGTAGGGAACTAACGTTTATTCATTCCCTACAATATGTTAGATACCTATTAGATAGTGTGCTAGGTTTTATCTCATAGTATGTTTGATTCATCTTTAAATCATTTAAGCTAAGTCATCCCACTTTTATGATAAGAAAACTGAATTTTTGCCTTACTTTTCTTAGTAACAGAGCTGAGATCTGAACATAAATCTATTGGTGTCCCAAATCCATGCTCTCCTTGCTACATCATGGGGTGGAAGAACCCAAAAGAGCAAGAAAAACAAAATAATTCTAAAAGTACGAGGATTCTAAGAAACTGGGTTAGAATGTTCTATTTGGGAGCTTCATTAAACAAGAATTGCAAACTGATAGGAGAGATTCCTTGTTAAATAAGAGGTACTCTTTTGAAAAGAGTAAAAGGGGAACTATAAATTTTTATGCTGGGCCAAGAGAATTAGTTTGAGAGAGTCTTGGGCTAAGCAGAATGTATGGTAACCCTAATTAGTAGTAACAAGGGCCATCTGATGATGGGAGGAGTCATGACAATGAAGCAGTGACAAATGACCAGATTATACCAAGGTCAGTTGACATCATTGAAACAGAGTCTGCTTTGGGATGGAGGTTAAATGAGTGCCAGCAGCTGCTCAGGATAATTATAGTGTCAATTTGGAAAAGGCATAGCCACTGAGCCACCTAGCCATTTTGCTAGGATGGTAAGGGAAGGACTTGAGGGGATAGAGTTCCAGCAATTATTATTGAGATCAGAGTCAGAAGTTATAGTCACTGTAACTCACTCCATCCCCCATTAGAGTCCTCCAAGCTGGGGAGATACAGGTTAAATTTACCACCAGGAATACTCTAAGTTTTTTTTTTTTTTTTTTTTGCAGTTTTTTTGGATGGGGCTGGGTTTGAACCCGCCACCTCCAGCATATGGGGCCGGTGCTCCACTATTTGAGCCACAGGTGCTGCTCCCCACCCCCCTTTTTTAGGCAGAGTCTGACTTTGTCACCCTGGATAGAGTGCCGTGGTGCCTTAGCCTCCCAAATAGCTGGGACTACAGGTGTCTGCCACAACGCCTGGCTAGTTTTTAGAGATGGGCTGTCCCTCTTGCTCACGCTGGTCCCAAACTCAAGCAATCCACTTGCCTCCCTAAGTGCTAGGATTACAGGCGTGACCCAACATGCCTGGTCTACCCTCTAGTTTTAAGAGTAATGATCAAAGAGACCAGTGTAAATTAGTAACTCCTAGCTAGCTTGCAGAGAGCTATTGTGTGGATCTTTCTGAAATACACCTGGTTGACCTTTTCTGAAGGAATAGCTGAACAACCATAGCAATTCTCATCTTGCCATCCTTCTCATCTCAGGCCTACTTGTCAGTCTGTTCCATTCCTGTGCCTGTGAGGAATTACATTCTCACTACTAATTCACATGTTTTTCCAAGGCAAACAAAAACAGGGTTACTATTTAGCCTTTCCTCTTTTATGGGTATCAAGTTTCTGTTCTTCATCTTTAGTGTTTTCCCCATTCCTGTCCTGCTGTCTGATCTCTAATATGGCTACTTCGTGAGTGAGTACCATTATGAAGATATGGAAATGACAGGGAGGTGGGAGATGGATTTTGTTTATTTTTAAATTTTTTTAGAAGATGTGGAAATGAGCTTTTCTACTTTTCTGATAATGTACTTGTAATCAAATAAAGTAGCAACAGGAATAAAGACATTCACTTCGTCTTCATCTGTATTTCCCTTCCTGTTCCTATCCCACACACGGTTTTTATCTGTAAACATTTCTTGTGCTATCAAATCTCGTAATAAATTGTAGAACTTGACAGCTGCACATTTATTGGTAAACACCACTTTGAAAAGATGTGTCCCTAGAGAATCAGTCTTGACAGTGTTTTTAACCAACGTGCATTGAAACACTGGTACAGACATCTGTTGATGAGAGCCAGCTCTATTCATAGAGCGTGCTGATTCTGCACACTCGTTTCTTCACCCTTCATGCCCAACCATCATTTGGTTATTCATTTCAAGTCTCACTGGCCTGCACACTACTTCCCTGATGGATGCAAGACAGCATCTTATATATTGCCAGAATCTTGTATAATGCCTAGATTTGATAAGCTTTTACCCCTAGATAGCACAACTTGAGATTTAAATGTGACAATGCTATTATGTTACAGTTTATCTTGAAAAACCACATACCTCTGGCTAGACAAGACAGGCAGTCTGGTGTCAAGGGTATTTGGGTTTTTCAAGCACGAAATACTGCAGGGAAAAAGTGAAGAACCAGAGCTGATATGGGATAGAAATTCAGTTCTTTAGGTGAACAAAATTGCTTGTTCTTCACCACTGAACAGCATTTTTAAAGAATACACTAAAAAGCAGCCTGAGCAGAACACAGGAGACTTTTTCCTATGCAATATAAAGGATAGCCAAGAGAAAATCATGATTCTGCAACACACTATCTAAGATGGAGGGAAGTAAGGAAAATGCTGCTAAACTTTATAAAACTCTAGTTGCGCCTGCTTTCTTTCTCATAGGAATCACAGAGATTACTCTTTTGGAAGCACTTCCTTTCCCATTGCTTTACCATGTTTTAATAATGTGCAGAAAGGGAATTGTGTCCATTAATGATGTTCCTACTTCCAATCAAATTGTGGTTTCTAGATTACGGCTTCCTCCTAGTTTTCTCTAATTAAGTGGCATCTATGGTGCTTAGCAATTAGCTCTAAGAGCCTCAAAATGGTTTTCAAGTTTTCCTGGCCTGAAGGGTGGAGAAAGAATTGTAGTTAGAGTGCCTTATGCATCCCTCAGTATTTTTGTCTACATGCCAAATTAAACAAAGTTGAAAGCTCTGTATTATTAATTTGAAGAAAATGGCTTTGTGATACAGTATACTCAGTGCCTGGAACGTTTAAAATATATTAATACCTATTATAAGCTGTGCATATTAAAGTCTGGTTATTGAAAATATGACAAAAAAACTTGAATTTAAATGGTCCAAGAAAAAAATTCCATTTGACTGTCCCTGATTTGACAGTTCAATAGGTGATGGTGTCTTCATATCCATTAAACATCTAATAGATTTATTCACGTTAGATGATAACTTCCCAAATATATTGAACCATCATTACTATTTTTAGTGGATGCATACATAATTTAAGGAAACGTGTTAAAAGAAAGTCAATTAATATTTTGATAGCCAGGAAATATGTTGTGGTAAAATTAACAATCTTGATGTAAGTTGATAGTCTAATTTTACTTTCTGTGATTATATATATACATTTTTGGTATTCCAAAAGCTTATATTTAAATATCCCAGGAGTGTCAATAAATGTTGTTCTCAGTTAACTGCAGTGACTTAGATAAACAACAACAAATATAGAAATAAAAGACTAAAACCAAAACTATTTTTCATTTCTTAAAGCTTTGTTTGATAATGATATTTTCTTTTTTTTTTTGTAGAGACAGAGTCTCACTTTATGGCCTTCAGTAGAGTGCCGTGGCCTCACACAGCTCACAGCAACCTCCAACTCCTGGGCTTAAGCGATTCTCTTGCCTCAGCCTCCCGAGTAGCTGGGACTACAGGCGCCCGCCACAACGCCCGGCTATTTTTTGGTTGCAGTTTGGCCGGGGCCGGGTTTGAACCCGCCACCCTGGGTATATGGGGCCGGCGCCTTACCGACTGAGCCACAGGCGCCGCCCGATAATGATATTTTCAAAACTTCTAAAACTGTCAGAAATAGTTATGCTTTACTATACATGTGTGAAATTTCAGTTTAAAAATATGGAATTGCTTTGGTCTTTTTTATTTTGCCTAGTATGAAAAAATAAATACATTCTTTGAATACAGGAAATGATTTTTGCAAAGTCATGGAGAAATAAACTTCTGAAGAATCTATAGCGGGCTTCTTTGCTTCTGTGGTTAAATTTTTACAATGCCAAGGCCCTACATGAAAACTGAAAAGCTCTGCCAAATTCAAGAACTTCTTTTATACTATTATGTATTTGATTTGTCAGTTTCAGGACACTTAATTAGAAGTCAGATTTTCTGTTGTTAAAACATACAACTAATTTGTATATATGGTAGTAGTTTTCTGAGTACATGACAATATCTAGATACTTGCCTAGTATTTTTAGTTTGCATTGGGGTGTTTGGTATCACATGGGTCTAGTATGATTCTGTAAAGTTTCTATTTTATATGTTTATTTAAATAATAATCATAAGATTTGGAAAATATAAAAGCTTAACGTAAAATATCACTGCACCAATTAATTTACTTCCAAATAAACTATCAAATGTTATGGCTACTAACTAATTTTACACTTATGTTTCTATTTTTCCACAGACCTGAAAAGAGGATACCAAATAATCCACCTTATATTTAACACATGAAGAGGCAAAGGCTCTAAGATACAACTGCTGGCTGTGGGTCATTCAAATGACTATTCCACAGTAAAAACAGTAACAGAACTATGATATTCCCATTCACTCAACAGTCATCAATTGGCTCCTTATAGTATAGATGAAGCACAATGATAATTATGAATGGTATAAGGGGGCATAACACATTCTTAGAACTATGCTCCTAGAAACATATTTATTTGTGACATGCTAAGAAACATTAAGGTAACAATTATCAAACAAAGCTTTGTGTGTGTGTCTGTGGGGTGGGTGGGATAGAAATGAAATAGAAGCATTTGGCAGTTAAATTAGAAAGGGAAACGAAAAGAGTAGAGTAAAAAATCACAGGGAATTTCTAAGATTGGAGATAAAATGAATTATTATTATAGCTACTACATTGAAAATGTTGAATACCTTTGTCATATGGAAGAGATGGGAAGGTATCCCATTTCTCTCTCTTTCAGATACATACATACAAGTAAAAGAGTCTATATTTTTTAAAAATGTAGAGCCATAAAGTATAAATAGTAATCAAAATGTGATTTTTATAAAAGTATAGATATAGCCAGAAGTTAGCCAGCCATTGTTTCCTAACCTCCTTACTGTTGTAGCTGGTTACTGCTTAATGACACTATCCTTCCTGATAGGTGCAAGATTTGTGACTTCCCCAGTACTTCTGTAGGTAACATCATTATCATAAAGCCCCAAACTTGTGCTTCTATAGATAACATTGCTATTGTAAAGCCTAAGACTGGTCTTTGAACTATTTGTCAGACTCTGCATTGTGGGGTGGGACCTACTGATGCCAACCAGACCGGTGGATAAACATGGGAATTGACCCAATAGCCTTAAGATCCCCTAGCTAGGAAATCTCCTAACTGAGAAGATAATCTCTGTATCTCATCCCTATGAGCTCATTCCCCACCAATAAGCAGACCTAATTACCTAGTCCTTTGCCTGCCAAATTATCTTTAAAAACCCTTTCTCCCAAATTCTCAGGGAGATAAATTCTTCCCTTCTCCTTGCATGACACCTATGATATTAAACCCTTTCTCTGCTGTAACTACTGCTTGTCTCAATGTATTGGCTTCTGCTTGAGCAGCAGAAAGTGAACCTGGTTGTGCTGTAACACAACCTGTATTTTACTCTCTGCCTCTGCAGAGCAACCTGCTTATATTTTTGGCATTTTATTTGTCTATCATACCTTTTTGTCAATACTTAGTCTCTTTCTTAACTACATTGTATTAACAAGGGCCTTGAGCTCTTATTTCTTGCTCAAACCTGAATGCCTGCTAAGTACCATTATAAGGAGTTTACTAACATAGTGTTGTTTAATGGTAACAATGATGCTAAGCTTGGAATACTATTATGGTCCCCATTGTATAGATGGAGAAACTAAGACAACAAAAGTCTAAGTATTTTTGTCCAAAGTCACACATTTGCTAAGTGTCAGAGATAGGATTTGAACCCAGTCAGTCTGGCATCAATGTCCTATACTTTTCATCAGTACTTCAAACTCCCTTTAGTAGTAGTGGGTGGTGCTTTTCCTAGAAGGAATGAAGGGGTTAAAAGGTCTATCTCAGGTGTTAAAAGCTCTATAGCTCTATCTTCCCTGGGATCTGATAACCCCTACCCCTTATGGAAAAAAAACTCTTAAAATACTGCTGCAACAATTTACTTCCTTTATAGGAAGTAATTAAACCCCTTTAGATCCATATATGGCACATTCATGAGGCCAAGGTGTAAATAAAATAAACCAGCTAAAGAAGTACGTGCATTTGGATGCAATGTTCTCTGTAAAACTGGAACCAGTAGAAAGCTAATAAAGATTTAGGGGTGTGTGGATCCTATGGCATTTTCTTTTTCTTTTCTTTCTTTCTTTCTTTCTTTTTTTTTTTTTTTTTTGAGACAGAGTCTCACTTTGTCCCCCTGGTAGAGTGCTGTGGTGTCATAGCTCAAAGCAACCTCAGACTCTTGGGCTCCAGCGATTCTCTTGCCTCAGCCTCCTGAATAGCTGGGACTACAGGCACCTGCCACAACACTGGGCTATTTTATTTAGAGCCAAGGTCTCACTGTTGCTCAAATATGTAAGTTCAGGCAATCTACTGCCACGGCCTCCCAGAGTCCTAGGATTACAGGCATGAGCTACCATGCCTGGCCTCCTATAACATTTTCATCAGAAAAAATCTTTCCAATGTAGTCTTGTTTTTTTTTTTTGTTTGTTTTGTTTTGTTTTTTTTCTGTTTTCCTATCCTATTTTCATTTTAGTCTGGAACATTATCTATCATCTGGTTTCTGTAATAGTTCCCAGCTTTTGGTCAGATAACTTCACGTGTTTCCTACTGATGTTTGAAAGCACTTTTCTTGGTTGTAACCACCCTCTTTCTGTTTTATTTTTTACTTTTCCCTTTTAAGACCCCTACATTCCACCCATGTCCTACATTTCCTGCTTCAGTTTCTTTGCCCAAACCCTTTCTTCTACCTAAAGTGCCTCCCACCCCACTTCGTGTATTCAAATTCTTCAAGTCCAAATGAAAACTCATTTCCTCCAGAAAGATTTTTCTGATTTCTTAGTCCCATATTTTCTCTCACTTTTCACAAAGCCAATAGAAATGATCTGTTTTTCTTTTGGTACATCCAAATTATTACTTTGCAGTAAATAAGCTACGTTTTATCTACTTCATAAGACTATAAACTTCTTGAGGGCAGAGACCATTAGGCATTAGTCCCACAGCTCCTAGATTTTGTTTCTTCATCTAGTCATTTATTTATTTAATAGCTGTAGACAAAAGTGAGACAGTGCCAATATTCATGGAGCCAATATATATTAATATATTCATAATTATGTAGTTAATTATATATAATATATAAATGATTAATGTAGTTACTGGTTGTCTTAGTCTATGTAGGCTGCTATAAAAAAATACCCTAGGCTGGGTAATTTATTGCTCACAGTTTTGGATGCTGCTAAGTCCAAGATCAAGATGCCTTCTGATTCTATGGATGGTGAGGCCCTGTGCCTCATAGATGGTGCCTTCTCTCCTCACATAGTGGAGTGGAGGAAGGGAAAAATGAGCTCCCTCAAGCCTCATTTATTTATTTATTTATTTATGTTTTGAGACAGAGTCTCACTATGTTGCCTTTGTGGGGTCACAGCTCACAGCAACCTCAAACTCTTGGGCTTAAGTGATTCTCTTGCCTCAGCCTCCCAAGTAGCTGGGACTACAGGTGCCCCCCAAACACCCGGCTACTTTTTTGTTGCAGTTGTCATTGTTTAGCTGGCCTGGGGCCAGGTTCAAACCCGCCAGCCTTGGTGTATGTGGCCAGTGCCATAACCACTGTGCTACAGGCACCGGGCCCTCAAGCTTCTTTTATAAGGACACTAATTCCATCATGAGGGCAAAGGCCTCATGGCCTAATCACTTCCTAAAGGCCCTACTTCTTTGGGTTTTTTTTTGCAGTTTTTGGCCAGGGCTGGGTTTGAAACTGCCACTTCCAGCAAATGAGGCCAGCACCCTACCCCTTTGAGCCACAGGCGCTGCCCAAGGCCCTACTTCTTAATTTTGGAGGGGCCCCAACTTTTAAGCCATAGCACTGGTCTCTATTGAAATGAATAGGCCTTTAAGCCAAAAGAAATATGAGTTTTATATTTAAAAGTACCGCAAGGTGAATAGAAAGGTCCCCAAGATTCACTTAATATTTTATAATCCACAAGGAAGCTTAAGACACCATAAATCCAATGAATGTTGATTAAAATAGATACTTTAAAATATTTTAAAACTTGTTTTATTTTTAAAACCTATTATTTAAAAATCCATGAATGGGGGAACAATTATGCATTCTGGACAGAATTTATGTGGTATAGACTCAGGGCCTCAAGATTAAATCAGCCACAGTCAGCGTAGGAAGTGCTTCTGATTAATTTTACTACCGTAGTGACATGGTCTGTGGACTCAGGGAGTTTACTCTTGCCATTAAAATATTAATTCTAATGGCACAAAAGACAAATCGAGTTCTCTTACAGAAATTAGTGGAGCTCTAGTTTGATATGTGCAAATTAGAAAAATAAGAACATATACACAGCCAATTAAAAAGAATGGTACTTTTAGGATAACTCCTGCCTTTGAGCCTAATCAATCTTGATCACTTTGAGAACTGCTATTCCAGCTTAACTGGGATAATCCCTCCACCACCCCATTAGAACGACTGTTATGTGCAGTTTGCTAATTTCAGCATTACTGGATAATAATATCTACTTAGACTCAGGGCCCCTGGCAAACTTGGCTGGGAATCTTAGGATTGTATAACACTCATGTAGCCAGGTAGGTACAGGGGTGTCACCAAAGTGCTACTGTCGTTGGCCTTTAATTCATCCCACTCCTTATCCCTCTTCTGTGTGCCTAGCACCTTGTATATATACCTCTATATGTGTATTTATAATATTGTATTCTAATTATCTGGTTGTCAATCTCTGCCACTAAATGGGATGTGTCTTCAGGGTAAGAACCAAGTCCTTAGGTCTCTATCAACTACCATAGTGTCAGGTTGAACCCTTAAATAAATATTTGCTGACTGACAAACTATCTGAATGAATGAATAGGTTGCATATATTACGCAGAGTTGCCTTAAGAATAGAGATAGTGTCAGAAAATCAGGAAGAACCCTTATTTACACTTTACCTTTCCTGCTGATTGGCTGGTGACTAAAATTCCTTAATTAGAAATTTAGTTCTTTCCCTTTTCTGAAAATATTCAAGTATTGCTGCTATGGCTAACATATAAAAACATATTCGTCATTTCTGGATAAGTACAGTGGTTTGCAAACATCAGGGTGTATCAGAATCACTTGAAGTTCTCATTAAAACACAGATTACTGGGCTTCACCCCCAGAGTTTCTGATATAGAAGGTCTAGGATGAGATCTGAGAATGTGCATTGATAACAAGTTCCTGGGTGATGCTGATGTTGCTGGTTCAGGGAGCATAATTTAAGAACCACTGGCATACTATGAAGGAACTACCAGATCATTACCTGAGGGCAGATTCTGAGGGCTACAGAGAGAGCAGGAGAGCATGAAAGGAGGAAGGAAAAAGGAAAAGAGGAGAGTAAGAATAGCTCCAAGACAAACTACACTTTACAAATTTTCTGAAAGCCTGAACTGTGAACAGAAATCTTTGGAGTGCACTGTGTAGTTGTGGAATTGGCGCAGTGCACTCACCTTGGGGAATAGGAAATATGACTTTGTAAATATAATATTCTTTACACCTTAAAAGGGGGAATTTCAATAAATAGGACAAATGCTTACGAAGAGTTTATAAATATAGTGTTCTTTCTCCAAGTCCTTTGGCCTTTAAAATGTGTGATTGCCTTTTTTGTCTAACAATAAGACTATTTCGTACTATTTTCCCCATGAGTACTGCTGTTATTACTTAATATTTATTAAATAGCCACTATAGTGGCTTTATTCTTACACAAGAGGTTTTTCTTCTTTACATTTGTGTGCTAAATAGGATTTTCCTGCTGCCTGTCAAATTGAAACCATATTAAACAACACAGAACAACTTGAAGCAAGTATAGGAATCAATGCTCACTTTTCTGTATTTAGAAAAACTGAGAACAACAAACTGAACATTTCCTCCTTTTAACTTGAGCCAAATGTATCTATTAGGAATGCAGGTGCAAATGCATCGAATCAATTAAACAAGTCACACACTGATGAGCCTTAAGATTTTTAAGATTTATTGGTTAGACATGAAATGTAGGAACATATCATGTCAAATGAAGTAGGATCCATAGTTTAAAAGGAAGATAAATCAGACTTTGAAGGGAATAATCTCCAGAAAAGTCATTTTAAAGAGACACTATACATGTTGGATTTGATAACTTGAAGAGAACAAGAATTATAATAGTACTAAAGGGTGAAGCTGAGAATTTAGACAGGGAAAGTTTAATAATGCTTTCTAATGCTTAATGCTTTAATAATGCTTTCTAATGTTTAATAATGCTTTCTAATGTGAATTAGAAAACTACAAAGACAAAATTCATAGTCCTCAGTTCTGTTATTTGGAAAAATAAAAAATCTATTTCATGATAAGACATGATAACAATTCTAGCTGTCTCAAAATAATTATTTCTAATTCAAATACTTTAAAATGAATCACAGCATAAAATGTCTTCAGGCATATTGTGGCTGTTTTTTTCTTTTCTCCTGATTCTTTTTCACTAACTGTGTGAATGCATAAATAATGAAAGAAGAGACAAAGGCAGAGAACCTCCACATAGAACAAGATGAAGAAAACATCAGTTAGGGTTCTGTTATGGGTTGAACTGTGTCCCCCTACAAAGGTATGTTGAAGTCCTAACCTCTCGTACCTCAGAGAGTGACTTATTTGGAAATAGGTTTATTGCAGTTGTAAGTAGTTAAGATGAGGTCATACTGGAGTAGGGCGCAACCTTAATGCCACTATGACTGAAGTACTTATAAAAGGAGGTGAAGGTGGGCGGTGCCTGTGGCTCAAAGGGGTAGGGCGCTGGCCCCATATGCCAGGGGTGGTGGGTTCAAACCCAGCCCCGGCTAAAAACTGCAAAAAAAAAAAAAAAAAAAGGGATGAAGGGACATAGATGCTTTGGGAGAATGCCACATGAGGATGCAGGCAGATATTGGAGTGACACACCTACAATCCAAGGACTGACAAGGATTGCTGGCCATCATCAGAAGCTAGAGGAGAGGCACAGAGATTTTCCCTCACAGTTCTGCTGATATGATTTCAGCCTTCTAGCCTCCAGAACTGTGAGACAATAAGTTGTTTTAAGTCACCCGGTTTGTGCTGCTACATTATAGCAGCCCTAGGAAACTGATGCAGTTTCTTTCTTTTTTTTTTTTTTTTTGTAGAGACAGAGTCTCACTTTATGGCCCTCGGTAGAGTGCCTGGCATCACATGGCTCACAGCAACCTCCAACTCCTGGGCTTAAGCGATTCTCTTGCCTCAGCCTCCCGAGTAGCCGGGACTACAGGCGCCCGCCAGAACGCCCGGCTATTTTTTGGTTGCAGTTTGGCCGGGGCCAGGTTTGAACCCACCACCCTCGGTATATGGGGCCGGTGTCTTACCGACTGAGCCACAGGCGCTTGTTTCTTTCTTAACATTTTGTATGTTTCACACAAAAGGCTACCCCTTCCTTGCCCATTGACTCATATCACACCACTCAAGCCAGGTAAAACCTTTACTGAAAGTAAAATTCATGAACCAACAAAACATTCTATTTATTAGAATGATTCTCAGGGATGTACATCTATAGTGTAATAACAATTTATGCACATTGTAATACATACTATCCAAATAGAAATGAAAAAGGAGATAAAGTTGGAATAAAAATGCCTAAAAATATTATACATTTTATTTCTAAGAGTTCAAAGAGCCTTTTTTAATTTTAACTAGCATGTTATCAGAAATGTTATACATATTATCTTTTTTTTTTTTTTTGCAGTTTCTGGCTGGCGCTGGGTTTGAACCCGCCACCTCCGGCATATGGGGCCAGCACCCTACTCCTTTGAGCCACAGGCGCCACCTTACATATGATCATATTTTAGTGAGCACAATATTACTAGATATGATTCATTACTTTTATATTCTTGGTTTAATAGTTTGTGATACAGTTGTTAAATTCAGTATATGTTGATACCTGGTTTTAATGGTTGTCATAGTCAAAAAAGGTACCTCACAAAAATACATATATAAGTTCAAATGAAAAGATGTGCACGGTTGGCTGCATCTATTACATACTGATTGCCAATTGTTGATTTTAACTACTAATTTAGTAAAGGTTTTGGTTAAATTGGGTTACTATATTTGTTTTTCTTTGCTCAGCTTCTTATTGGAGAATTTATCCAATACTGCCAAAGGAATGTTGAAATCTCCGACTATTATGGAGCTGGAGGAAATCAAGTTGCTCATTCTATTAGAGTTTCTCTTATAAATTGAGGTGCATTCTGGTTGGGTGCATAAATATTAATAATTGAAATCTCATTATATTGAGTATTACCCTTAACAAATATGAAGTGACCATTCTTATCCTTCCTTACTTTTGTTGGTTTAAAGCCTATTGTGTCTACAAATAGAATTGCAACACCTGCTTTTTTCTGATTACCATTTGCCTGAAATATGGATGACCATCCTTCCACCTTAGTCTATATTTATCTTTTAAGATAAGATGAGATTCTTGTATGCAGCAACTATCTGGCCTGAGTTTTTGTATCCAGTCAGCTAACCTGTGCCTCTTTAGAAGACAGTTTAAGCTGTTCACATTAATAGACAATATTGATAAGTCTGGTAAAATTTTGGGTATTGAGTTTTTCGAAAGTCCAGTGGACATTTTTAATCCTTTTGCCGCTGTGGAAGTTGGAGTTTGATCAAAAGTTTCTGAGTGAGTTTACTTTTTTGGTAGAGGATTTGGCTGGTCATTATGGAGGATATGTCTGAGAATATCCTGAAGAGCTGGTTTGGTTATGGCAAATTTCTTCAACATACGAATGTCATGAAAGTATTTAATTTCTCCATCATAAATGAAACTCAGTTTAGCTGGATACAGGATCCAGGTTTGAAAGTTATTTTGGAGCTTCCTCTTTTTCTGGCTGGAACCATAGAGGGTGTTGAAGAGAAGAAAAAGAACGTTCCTGCTGTGCTAGAAACCCTTAAGAAAAAGCGAAAGAATTTCGCAGAGCTGAAGATCAAGTGCCTGAGAAAGAAGTGTGCCCAAAAGATGCTTCGAAAGGTAAGGAGGAAGCTTATCTATGAAAAAGCTAAGCATTATCATAAAGAATATAGGCAGATGTACCGAACTGAGATTCAGATGGCTAGGATGGCAAGAAAAGCTGGCAACTTCTATGTACCTGCAGAACCAAAATTGGCATTTGTCATAAGAATCAGAGGTATCAATGGTGTGAGTCCAAAGGTCCAAAAAGTGTTGCAGCTTCTTCGCCTTCGCCAGATCTTCAATGGAACTTTTGTTAAGCTCAACAAGGCTTCCATTAACATGCTGAGGATTGTAGAACCGTATATTGCATGGGGATACCCAAATCTGAAGTCAGTAAATGAGCTAATCTACAAGCATGATTATGGCAAAATCAATAAGAAATGAATTGCGTAGACTGATAACAGTTTGATTGCGTGATCTCTTTGTAAATATGGCATCATCTGCATGGAGGATCTGATTCATGAGATCTATACTGTTGGAAAATGCTTCAAAGAAGCAAATAACTTCTTGTGGCCCTGTAAGTTATCATCTCCACGGGGGGCGGGGGATGCAGAAAAAAACAACCCACTTTGTAGAAGGTGGAGATGCTGGTAACAGGGAAGATCAAACCTATAAGCTTATTAGAAGAATGAACTAAGGTATCTGCCCTGATTGTTTTTGTAATCTGGTCAGTTAATAAACAGTGACTGCTTTCAAATTGAAAAAAAAAAAAAAGAAAGTTATTTTGTTTTAGGAGATTAAAAGTCGATGACCACCCTCTTCTGGCTTGAAAAGTTTCAGCAGAGAGATCTGCAGTCATTCTAATATTCTTCCCTTTGTAGGTAATGGATTTCTTACATCTGGCTCCTTTCAGAATTTTCTCCTTCATATTAACTTTAGTGAAGTTAATTATGATGTGCCTGGGGGATGTCTTATTCAGATTGAGTCATGCTGGGGTTCTGAAACTGTCTGCTATCTGAATTTCAGAATCTCTTGGCATGTCTGGAAAATTCTCTTTCATAATTTCATGGAGAAGGGCCTCTGTGCCTTGCGAGGCCACTTCATCACTTTCAGGGATTCCCATGAAGTGTATAGTAGCCTTCTTTGAATTATCCCTGAGCTCTCTGAGAGAATGATCCATTTTTGCTCTCCATTTCTCTTCCTCTTTGAGAGTTTGGGAGCGTTCAAAAGCTTTGTCTTCAATGTCAGAAATCCTTTCTTCTGCTTGCTCCACTCTGTTACTGAGGGATTCTACTGTATTTTTCAGATCTTTGAGGTCTGCAAATTCTTGCTTCAGTGCATCAAAATCTTTGGTGGTTTTGTCTTTAAATTCATTAAATTGTTGAGACAACTTTTGAATTACTCCTAGAATTTCTAATTCCGACTTTTGAATTGCTCCTCGAATTTCTAATTCCATAGTTTCCTCCATTCTATTACTCTTGTTTGCAATCCAAATTCTGAATTCAATTTCTGACATCTCGGCCAGCTGTTTATGAATAGGATCATCAGTTACATCTGCCATATCTTTCCTTGGGGGGGGGGTGTTGATCTATTCTGGTTATTCATTTTAACAGAGTTTTTTCCACTGATTGTTTTCCACTGTTTGATTTTTTTTCCCCCTGGAGCTTTGTCAAGGACCCATACAGTGCTATGGCCTGAGAAACTGGGGACCTGTTTGGTGTGGTGAGGCTAAGTGATTCTGTCTTGTTTTTAGCTGGTCTCTGTTCGACCCTAGTGAAACAGTTACTCTGGGTTGAAGTCTCAGCTGTGGAGAAATAACAGCAATTAAGTCACCCCGCCCCAAACAGGCAACAACTGGAAAAGGAAAATCAAACCTTCGTACAACCACACACCCAGAGCACCACTTGGATATTCCCTGTGCGATTGGCTCAGTTCAAAAGATCTAAATCAATTGTCTTAGCACCTGTCTCAGGTGGGAGAGTTTAAAAGGTCTCTGGCAACTAGATCACAGGGGTCTGTTGACAACTTAAATATGCCTTGCTCCAGTGCTCCATAAAGTCAGGAGGACCCACCCAGCAAATAAATTATTCTGAGAAGGTTGATGCCTCCTTCCCCACCTTGCACCTCTGTCACACCCAGTCACTGATAGTCCCACAGGGCTGTGACCCAGTTGCCTCCATTGAGCAGATACTCCAGGGGTTTGCACCTGCCTGAATCACATGGAAATCTGTATCTGCTCAGCCAGGCCACTGCTCTCTGCCTTTATCCAGCAGGGGAAGGTGAGGCCTGACAACCTTGGGCGCTTGATGGAGGCTGGGGGGTGTTCACTCAGTTCCAGCCCCACCCCTGATTGATGTTACTGACGGAACAGAACAACTTTGTGGGAACTTATTTCTATTCCTGCTAAATTCCCCTGTAGAAGAGAAGCTGTTTTGAATTCCAAGAACCTGCGCCTCAGGCCTTGTCTTTGCTCCTACAGGTTTGTATTTGCAGCTCGGTTAGCTGTCAGTTCTAGCCTCCTGCCTTTCTTTGTCTATAGGCTGACGATCCCCTGAGGGCCGAGACCGTCTTAGGCTCAGTGAAGCGGTCCTCTGGGTCAGCCCTGCCCTGGGAATTTCCAGGCTCTGCGTGTACGTTTTCTTGTCCCCATGCTCCACCCAGTTTGGTACTGCCTCAGGCAAACCCTTTACTCACGGGGCCTGCGTTTCAGTCCCAGATCTGTTCCATGGTGGTTGCCACATGAGAAGATGCCCAGCCTCCTCTGTTTGCCCAGGGAGACAGGGGGTGTGGTTCAGAATATCTGGGGGTGAGCTCTATTGTTGCCAAAAACTGCTCATGCTGTGTGCCTCGGGGCACCTCTGCTCCAGTGTGGTTCCCTCTCAGCCGACCATCCTCTCCTCACTCCCGTGCTGGAGAATCACCACTGACTAGCTGTAGTCCAGGCCCTGTCAACACCCCTCAAAGAATCACCCAAGAATCTGGACTCCTGGGGAACAGGCCTCCAGACCTCAGAGTGAGAGTGGAAGGGAGTGCTGGGAGCTCAGAATTGCAGGTAGAGAATATATACAGTTTTATACAGGTTTATGCCTGGCAAGAGAATGCCATGGCACCCTACCCTGTTTCCCAAAAAATAGGACTGTGTCTTATTTTAAGGTGTGCTCCCAAAGATGCGCTAGGTCTTATTTTCAGGGGACGTTTTATCTATCCTGTAAGTAGGTCTTATTTTCGGAGGATGTCTTATTTTTGGGGAAATAAGGTAGTAGGGGAGGTAGGTCCAGTTTTTAGAGGGTCTCTCCTGTGGAGTGTAGTGGGAGGACCTTTAAACTCTGTTTGTTTGTTTGTG
Organism: Nycticebus coucang; assembly: GCF_027406575.1. Taxonomy (NCBI): domain Eukaryota; kingdom Metazoa; phylum Chordata; class Mammalia; order Primates; family Lorisidae; genus Nycticebus; species Nycticebus coucang. The sequence continues at coordinate 106,956,700 of NC_069804.1, forward strand.
GGGCACTGCGAGCCATTCTCATGGAGGAGGGGACTCTAGTCCACTTGGTGATGGATTTTGTACCTTTTATTTGTATCCTTGGGGTCACAGCTTGCCTCTTCGGGGTTGATGTGTGTTCTTCAACCTTCTCTCTTGGTGCAGCTCTAATCCACCAGGTTACTTGCTAAATTTCTGTCCTTTAACTCTCCTTCTGGATGGGAGCCTCTGTGTAAAGCTGGCTTCAGTCTGACCAAGTGGGTTTTATCCCAGGGTTTCAAGGCTGGTTCAATAAACGTAAATCTATAAATATAATTCAGCACATAAACAAATTAAAAAACAAAGACCATATGATTCTCTCAATTGATGCTGAAAAAGCTTTTGATAATATCCAGCATCCTTTCATGATCAGAACACTTAAGAAAATTGGTATAGAAGGGACATTTCTTAAACTAATAGAGGCCATCTACAGCAAACCCATAGCCAATATCGTATTGAATGGAGTTAAATTGAAATCATTTCCACTCAGATCAGAAACTAGGCAAGGTTGCCCATTGAAGTTTTAGCCATAGCAATTAGGGAAGGAAAGGCGATCAAGAGTATCCATATATGGTCAGAAGAGATGAAACTTTCACTTTTCACAGATGATATGATTATATATCTGGAAAACACCAGGGATTCTACTACAAAACTCTTAGAAGTGATCAAGGAATACAGCAGTGTCTCAGGTTACAAAATCAACATTCATAAATCTGTAGCCTTTATATATACCAACAATAGTCAAGCTGAAAAAACAGTTAAGGACTCTATTCCATTCACAGTAGTGCCAAAGGAGGTGAAATATTTAGGAGTTTATCTAACAAAGGACATGAAAGATCTCTATAAAGGGAAGTATGAAACTCTAAGAAAAGAAATAGCTGTAAATGTTAACAAATCGAAAAACAAACCATGTTCATGGCTGGGAAGAATCAACATTGTTAAAATGTCCATATTACCCAAATCAATATACAATTTTAATGCAATCTCTATTAAAGCTCCACTGTCATACTTCAAAGATCTTGCAAAAATAATACTTCGTTTTATATGGAATCAGAAAAAACGTCGAATAGCCAAGACATTACTCAGAAATAAAAACAAAGCAGGAGGAATCATGCTACCAGACCTCAGACTATGCTATACATCAATAGTGATCAAAACAGCATGGTACTGGCATAAAAACAGAGAGTTAGATGTCTGGAACAGAATAGATAACCCAGAGATGAATCTAGCTACTTACCATTATTTGGTCTTTGACAAGCCAGTTAAAAACACTTAGTAGGGAAAAGATTCCCTATTTAACAATTGGTGCTGGGTGAACTGGCTGGAGACCTGTAGAAGACTGAAACTGGACCCACACCTTTCACCATTAACTAAGATAGACTCTCACTGGATTAAAGATTTAAACTTAAGACATAAAACTATAAAAATACTAGAAGACCATACCAGGAAAGCTCTTGAAAAAATCTGTCCGGGTGAATATTTTATGAGGAGGATCCCCCAGGCAATTGAAGCAGCTTCAAAAATTCACTACTGGACCTGATCAAACTAAAAAGCTTCTGCACAGCCAAGAACACAGTGAGTAAATCATGCAGAAAGCCCTGAGAATGGGAGAAGATATTTGCAGGTTATGTCTCCAACAAAGGTTTAATAACTAGAATCCACAGAGAACTCAAACGTATAAGCAAGAAAAGAACAAGTGATCCCATCGCAGGCTGGACAAGGGACTTGAAGAGAAACTTCTCTGAAGAAGACAGGTGCATGGCTTACAGACATATGAAAAAAATGCTCATCATCCTTACTCAACAGAGAAATGCAAATAAAATCTACTTTCAGATATCATCTGACTCCATTCACATGAGCCCATATCACAAAATCCCAAGCCCAGAAATGTTGGTGTGCATGTGGAGAAAAGGGAACACTTCTACACTGCTGGTGGGAATACAAATTAATACATTTTTTTGGAAAGATGTTTGGAGAACACTTAGAAATTTAAAAATAGACCTGCCATTCAATCCTGTAATCCCTCTACTGGGCATATACCTAGAAGACCAAAAATCACATTATAGCACAAATATTTGTACCAGAATGTTTATTGCAGCCCAATTCATAATTGCTAAGTCATGGAAAAAGCCCAAGTGCCCATCGATCCACAAATGGATCAATAAATTGTGGTATATGTACACCATGGAATATTATTCAGACTTTACCTCTTTCATGTTTACATGGATGAAGCTGGAACATATTCTTCTTAGTAAAGTATATCAAGAATGCAAGAAAAAGTATGCAATGTACTCAGTCCTACTATGAAACTAATTTATGGCTTTCATATGAAAGCTATAACCCAGTTATAACCTAAGAATATGGGGGGGTAAGGGAGGGGAGGGAGGGGGGAGGTTGGGCAGAGGGAGGGTGATTGGTGGAATTACAACTGCGGTGCATCTTAAAAGGGTACATGTGAAACTTAGTAAATGTAGAATATAATTGTCTTAATACAATAACTAAGAAAATGCCAGGAAGCGGGCGGCGCCTGTGGCCCAGTCGGTAAGGCACCGGCCCCATATACCGAGGGTGGCAGGTTCAAACCCGGCCCCGGCTGAACTGCAACCAAAAAATAGCTGGGCGTTGTGGCGGGCGCCTGTAGTCCCAGCTACTCGGGAGGCTGAGGCAAGAGAATCGCTTAAGCCTAGGAGTTGGAGGTTGCTGTGAGCTGTGTGATGCCATGGCACTCTACCGAGGGCCATAAAGTGAGACTGTCTCTACAAAAAAAAAAAAAAAAAAAAAGAAAATGCCAGGAAGGCTATGTTAACCAGTGTGATGAAAATGTGTCGCACTGTTTATAAAACTAGTGTATAACGCCCCATGATTGCATTAATGTATACAGCTATGATTTAATATTAATAAGAAAAAATGGAAGAAAAAGTATCCAATGTACTCAGCCCAATTATGAAACTAATTTATGGCTTTCATATGAATGCTATAACCCAGTTATAACCTAAGAATATCGGGAAGGGTGAGAGGGAGCAGAGGGAGGGGGGGAGAATGGCCAGAGGGAGGGTGATTGGTGGGATTACACCTACGGTGCATTTTACAAGGGTACATGTGAAACTTACTAAATGTAGAATATAAATGTATTAACACAATAAGTAAGAAAATGCCAGGAAGGCTATGTTAACCAGTGTGATGAAAATATGTCAAATGGTATGTAAAAACAGTTTATGGTGCCCCATTATCGCATTAATGTACACAGCTATGATTTAATAATAAAAAAAAAGAAATTAAAAAAAAATAAAAAATAAATATGTTCAGTCTGTAAAAAAAAAAAACATAATAAATAAAGCAGCAGGGTGAAAACAAAAAAAAAAAAAAGAACCTACTGAGTTTTCTTTGAAGTTCTTTTTGTCTTTTGAATATATCTTATTAAGGATGTGCAGGCAGAATATTGTGTTAAAAATTACTTTAAATAATCATTTTCTTAGTATGGTTCTATTATGTTTCATGTACATTATGCTCCTATGTTTCTATCTGTGTTTAAAGTTTTATGTTTTATACTTTTTGCTTATTTTTTAATAAATAAAGCATTTGCATAGTTTCAAAATTAAAGTGATAGAAAAATGATACACTCAGAGAAGTCTTGCTGCCTCCCTATCCCCTCCATCTCTCTCTCACCCCATTTTTATTACTTTATAATTTTCTAGTTGGCACTTCCATCCTTTCTATGTTTGTTTTTGCAAAAATTAGCAAATCAGCAAATTTTCCTTCATTTTTTAAAATGTTGCATGTCCCTCACTGTGTCACTATGTCATAGTTTATACCTCCAGTGCCTTATGAATGGGTGTCTAGGTTGTTTCCAATTTTTTTTTATTAAAAGTAATTCTGCAAAGAATAACTAGTGCATATATTTCATATTCTTGGCATTGTACCTTTCACATAGATTCTTAGAAGCTGTATTGTTGGATCAAAAAGTAAAGCCATGTAATTGTGTTTGATAATGCCACGTCCCTCCATGGGGATTGTAACATTTTGCACACTTACCAGCAATTTAAGAGAGTGACTATTTCTCCACATTAAGCCAACAGACTCTATTGTCAGTATGCATGAGGAATGCTATCATGCAGTTTTGACTTTAATACTTTAGGTGTGAGGATGAGCATTTTTCTTGTTTAAGGACCATTTGTTTTTCTGCAAATACTTTGTCTTTTTTTTTTAATACTTTGTTTTTTGTCATTTTTAAATTATGTATTCAAATTTTAAGGTTCCAAATATATGACTTTCCTTGTTTTTATAGATGGCACACATAGTTTTAGCAATAAAAGCACGAAACGTTACAAATATTTTCAAACACTTCTTTTTCAGATGTTATCTCCATAATGCGACTTTCTTTTGAATATAAGGTGTTTTCTCCGTTATTTTTAAAATGTCACTTTTCCTTTGAAGTTATATGGGGAGTTTATTTATTTATTTTTTTAAATATGGAAAGGTTCATCCTTGCCCAGGGGGCATGCTGATCTTCTCTGTATCCTTCCAGTTTTAGTACATGTGCTGCCAAAGCGAGCACTGTTTATTCTTTTTAAAAGCACATTCTAGGTAACATATTACTGAAAGCCTTTTGTCATCAGAGCAAAGGTTGGAACACTTGAAACACTTATCTTTCAATAAAAGAAAAATGCCTAATGCATCTTTAAGTTCTACAACTCCTTTAAGTACTTTATCACAAGATAATCAAAGAAACTCTGTATAATACAAAATAGTTTCTGGGTCACTCACCATACTTATATTGAAGAAGTTTTATTATTCATTGGTCTTGTTTTTGTAAAATTAAGTAAGTTAATAATATCCTGCAAATTACAAACAAAATCTTTTTCTTCTTACCCCCTGAAAGATCATCTTACACACTCACTCTGCTTTGGAGATCACTGTTACATAGAATAGTCAATAACTGTTTCCTTTGATGCAGAGAATCAGTAATGTTTGCAATATTAGTGAAAATGGTCTTTATCTCTTGCAAACCTTAAGACCTTTTAGTGTTCTAATTGGCAAGTCTCTAGATTTTGAGAGTCACAATTTCTCCCTTTGTAGATGTGTAGTAATATCCTGTTGTGTATAAATACCTCATTTTTTAATCCATTTATTCATGGGTGGAAAGTTAGGTTGATTCCATCTCTTGGCTATTGTGAATAATGCTGCAAAAAACATGGGAGTGCAGATATTCCTTCAAAATACTGATTTCATTCATTTGGATACATACCTTAAGAAGTGGTCTTACTAGATCATATGGTACCTCTATTTTTAGTTTTTTGAGGTACTGCCATACCATTTCCCATAACAGCTCTACTAATTTATGCTTCCACCACCAATGTACAAGAGTTTTCTTTACTCTACATATTCCCAACATTTGTTTTCTTCCTTTTTTTTTTTGAGATAGAGTCTCAAGCTGTCACCCTGGGTACAGTGCCATGGTGTCACAGCTCACAGCAACCTCAAACTCTTGGGCTTAAGCAATTCTCTTGCCTTGGCTTCCCAAGTAGCTGGGACTACAGTCTTCCATCTTTTTAATAGAAGACATTCCAGGGCAGCCCCTGTGGCTCAGTGGGCAGGGCGCTGGCCCCATATACCGAGGGTGGTGGGTTCAAACCTGACCCCAGCCAAACTGCAACAACAAAAAAAAATAGCCGGCCGTTGTGGTGAGCACCTGTGGTCCCAGCTATTTGGGAGGCTGAGGCAAGGGAATCTCCTAAGCCCAGGAGTTGGAGGATGCTGTGAGCTGTGTGACGCCATAGCACTCTATTGTGGGTGATAAAGTGAAACTCTCTCTCTACAAAAAAAAAAAAAAAAAGTCATTCTAACAGATGTGAGGTGATATTTCATTGTGACTTTAATTTGCCTTTTCCTAATGATTAATGATACTGAGAATTTTTCATATACCTGTTGGCCATTTTTATGTATTCTTTTGGAAAATATCTGTTCTTGTCCTTTGCTCATTTTTTAATATGATTATTTGTTTTCTTGCTATTGAGTTTATTTGAGTTCCTTATATATTTTGAATACTAACCCTTATCAGATGTATGGTTTGCAAATATTTGTGGTGCCAAGAACACACAATGGAAAAAGGACAGTTTCTTTAATAAATGGTTTTGAGAAGCTGGATATACTCATGCAGAAGAATGAAACTGGAACTTATCTCACATCATATACAAAAATCAACTCAAAATGGACTAAAGTCTTAAATATAAGATCTGGAACTATAAAACTACTAGAAGAAAACAGACAAAAACCTCAGTGCTCTTTTAGGTTCTTCAGTGTCGTTAGAATCATAATATGTGAAGTTTGAAAACTTCACATTCAATTTTAAGAATCCCACCTAAATGTTCTATGGGTAATACCTTTGGTTTTTATAAATAATTACCCATTAGTCTGGGTAATGATTTTTTGGATATGACCCTGAAAACACAGACAAAATAAGCAAAAATACACAAACATGATGGCAAACTCATAAATTTTAGTTATACAAACCAGTAAATTTCTTATTTATTTCAGCAGGATTAAACTTTTCCATTTGCATATAATTATCACTTGGGAGTGGCTGTCCAGATGGAAACTATTTTTCCAAGCTACTCTTGCATTTAGTTGGGGCCTTGGGACAAGTTATTGCAAGTGAAAGGAATGAAGTGTGCATGGCCAAAGAAGTAATGAAATAAGCAGACTTTCTCTGCTTGCTATCTTTTACATTTTTTCAACTAGGTATAGGTGAGTCTTGGGCCCTAGAGGATGGCAGAACTACAGTGGGAAAGATGCTAGAGTACCCAAAATCATATGAAAGGCTGACACCTGCATTGGATTATCAGATGTGAAAGTTACTGCAATTTGGGAGTTTATTTGTTAAAGCAGCTGGTCTGACCTCACTAATATATCATATATTGCCTAATGTTAGTTTGCTTTATACTTATTTGCTTGTCTTGTCTCACTATTAGTTTGAGATTGCTGTGAGGGTAGAGACTGGATCTTTATTCATCTTTGTAGCCCTTGTGACAAAGGTACTTAATAAATGTATGTTTAATTAAATGAATTCTCAGAGCGCCAAAGAAGTTTCGTTCAAAAATAACTCAAAATGTCTTATGCAAGTTAATTATCATTATATTCTTTTTTTTTTTTTGAGACAGAGTCTCAAGCTGTCACCTTTGGTAGAGCGCTGTGACATCACAGCTCACAGCAACCTCAAACTCTTGGGCTTAAGTGATTCTCTTGCTTCAGCCTCCAAAGTAGCTGGGACTACAGGTGCTTGCCACAATGCCTGGCTATTTTCTAGTTGCAGTTGTCATTGTTGTTTTAGCTGCCCTGAGCTGGGTTTGAACCCTCCAGCCTCGGTGCATGTGGCCAGCGCCCTACCCACTGAGCTACGGGCACTGCCCAATTATCATTATATTCTTCAAAATAACAGCTTTATAGAGATATATTTCACATACCATACATTTTAAGTGAGTAAAAGGTATGGTTTTTAGTCTATGCACATGGTGGTACAGCCATCACCAAATCAGTTTTAGAACATTTTTATCACTCTCTGAGGACACCTCATACCCATTTACAGTTATTCTGTCTTTCCTTCTTACCTCTCTCTCCTCTCATCCTAGGCAAGCACCAATCTACTATACTTTCTGTCTTTATGGAATTGCCTATTTGGTACATTTCCTATAACTTGGACACATATGTGACTGTGGCTCAGTGGGTAGGGCACCAACCCCATGTACTAAGGGTGGTGGGTTCAAATCCAGCCCTGGCCAAATTGCAACAACAACAACAAAAAAAAACATATGTGATCATTAGTGACTTCCTTCTTTTAATTAACATAATGTTTTTAAGTCTCATCCATATTCTAGCATGTATCAGTACTTTATTTTTTTTATTGCAGAATAATATTCTAATGTATGAATGTGCTACTTTTTATTTATCTGTTCATTCATTGATAAAATTTGGATACTTTCTACTTCTTGGCTTTTATAATTAATACTGTTATAAACATTTGTATACATGTTTTTGTATGGATATATATTTTCATTTATTTTGGGTATATCCTTAGGAGTAGAATTTCCAAGTCATATGGTAGTTAAATGCTTTAATTTAAAGGAACTGCCAAACTGTTTTTCAAAGTCTCTTTGTCATGTTACAGTTCTAACAGCATTGTATGATGATTCTCATTTCTTCACAGTCTCACTGATACTAGTTATTGTTTGCTTTTTTATTATAACCATCCTGTTGGGGTGAAGTGTATCTCATTGTGATTTTGATTTGCATTTCTCTGATGACTAATGATATTGAACATCTTTTCATGTATTTACTGATCGCTTGTGTATCTTATTTGGAATGATCTCTGTTCAGATTCTTTGGCCTTTTAAAAATTACCTTATCTTTATGCTATTGACTTTCAAGAGTTTGTAAATTCTAGATACAATTCTCTTATCACACATATGATTTATTAATATTTTCACTCTTTTTTTCAGTTGTTACTTCTTTGATGCAGAAAAGTTTTTTTTTTTAATTTGATGAAGTCCAACTTATATATATTTCTCTCTCCCTCCCTTTCTTTTCTTTTTCTTATTTGAGACAGAGTCTCACTATGTCACCCTTGGTAGAATGCCATGGCATTACAGCTCACAGCGACCTTAAACTCTTGGGCTTAAGTGATTTTCTTGCCTCAGCTTCCCAAGTAGCTAGGAGTACAGGCACCCACCACAATGCCCAGCTATTTTTGTTGTTGTTCTTGTTGTAGTTGTCATTGTTGTTTAAGCAGGCCAGGGCTGGGTTTGAACCCACCAGCCCTGGTGTATACGGCCAGTGCCCTAACTCCTGAGCTATGGGTACTGAGCCTATTTTTCTCTTTTGTTCCTTATGGTTTTGGTGTCATAAGAAACTAAATTCAGGTATGCTTTCTTCTCAGAATGTTGTGGTCCTACCTCTTACATTTATGTCTTTGATCCATTTTGAATTAATTTTTATAAGATTTGAAGTAACATAGGAGTCTAACTTAATTTTTTGCATGTGGGTATCCAATCATTCAACACCATTTATTGAAAAGACTATTCTTTTTCCATTAAATTGTGTTGAAACTTTTGTTGGAAATCAATCTGAGTTTATACCTGGACTTCTAATTCTCTCCCATTGACTTATATCTGTCCTTATGTAAAGTACTACACAGTCTTTATTATTGTAGCCTGGTAGCATGCTTTGACATCAGAACATGTGAGATCTCCAACTTTGCTCTCCTTTACAAGACTGTTTCTGTGACTTTTCATTTCCATATGAATTTTAAGATTATCTTGTCAATTTCTACAAAGAAAAAAGCAACCGAGATTTTGACAGAGATTGTGTTAAATCTGTAGGTAAATTTGGAGGATGTTGCTTTCTTAAAAATCTTCAGTTTTCCAATCCATAAATAGGAGATGTCTTTTCACTGTTTATGTCTTCTTCTTCTTTTTTAAGACACAGTCTCACTGTGTTGTGCTTGGTAGAGTGCCGTGGCATCACACCTCATAACAACCTCAAACTTTGAGCTTAAGCGATTCTCTTGCCTCAGCCTCCGAACTAGCTTGGATTACAGGCTCCCACCACAATGCCCAGCTATTTTTTTTGTTGCAGTTGTCATTGTTGTTTAGCTGGCCTGGGCTGGGTTCAAACCTGCCAGCCTGGGTGTATGTGGCTGGCACCCAAACCACTGAGCAACAGGCGCCACCAGAGTCAAAGTTTTTTATCTTTTTGTGTGACATATTCTTTTTTTTTATTTATTTTTATTTATTTATTTATTTTTTATTGTTGGAGATTCATTCAGGGTACAATAAGGCAGGTTACACTGACTGCAATTGTTAGGTAAAGTCCCTTTTGCAATCATGTCTTGCACCCATAAAGTGTGACACACACAAAGGCCCCACCCCCCCTCCCTCCGTCCCACTTTCTAATTTCCCCCCCATAACCTTAATTGTCATTAATTGTCCTCATATCAAAATTGAGTACATAGGATTCATGCTTCTCCATTCTTGTGATGCTTTACTAAGAATAATGTCTTCCACTTCCAACCAGGTTAATGCGAATGATATAAAGTCTCCATTTTTTTTAATGGCTGAATAGTATTCCATGGTATACATATACCACAGCTTGTTAATCCATTCCTGGGTCGGTGGGCATTTAGGCTGTTTCCACATTTTGGCGATTGTAAATTGAGCTGCAATAAACAGTCTAGTACAAGTGTCCTTATGATAAAAGGATTTTTTTTCCTTCTGGGTAGATGCCCAGTAATGGGATCGCAGGATCAAATGGGAGGTCTAGCTTCAGTGCTTTGAGGTTTCTCCATACTTCCTTCCAAAAAGGTTGTATTAGTTTGCAGTCCCACCAGCAGTGTAAAAGTGTTCCCTTCTCTCCACATCCACGCCAGCATCTGCAGTTTTGAGATTTTGAGATGTGGGCCATTCTCACTGGGGTTAGATGATATCTCAGGGTTGTTTTGATTTGCATTTCTCTAATATATAGAGATGATGAACATTTTTTCATGTGTTTGTTAGCCATTCGTCTGTCATCTTTAGAGAAAGTTCTATTCATGTCTCTTGCCCATTGATATATGGGATTGTTGGCTTTTTTCATGTGGATTAATTTGAGTTCTCCATAGATCTTAGTTATCAAGCTTTTGTCTGATTGAAAATATGCAAATATCCTTTCCCATTGTGTAGGTTGTCTCTTTGCTTTAGTTATTGTCTCTTTAGCTGTACAGAAGCTTTTCAGTTTAATGAAGTCCCATTTGTTTATTTTTGTTGTTGTTGCAATTGCTATGACAGTCTTCTTCATGAAGTCTTTCCCCAGGCCAATATCTTCCAGTGTTTTCCTATGCTTTCTTGGAGGATTTTTATTGTTTCATGCCTTAAATTTAAGTCCTTTATCCATCTTGAATCCATTTTTGTGAGTGGGGAAAGGTGTGGGTCCAGGTTCAGTCTTTTACATGTAGACATCCAGTTCTCCCAACACCATTTATTGAATAGGGAGTCTTTCCCCCAAGGTATGTTCTTGTTTGGTTTATAGAAGATTAGGTGGTTGTAAGATGTTAGTTTCATTTCTTGGTGTTCAATTCGATTCCAAGTGTCTATGTCTCTGTTTTTGTGCCAGTACCATGCTGTCTTGAGCACTATGGCTTTGTAGTACAGACTAAAATCTGGTATGTTGATGCCCCCAGCTTTATTTTTGTTACTAAGAACTGCCTTAGCTATACGGGGTTTTTTCCAGTTCCATACAAAGCGCAGAATCATTTTTTCCAAATCTTGAAAGTACGATGTTGCTATTTTGATAGGAATGGCATTGAGTAGGTAGATTGTTTGGGAGGTATAGACATTTTAACAATGTTGATTCTTCCCGTCCATGAGCATGGTATGTTCTTCCATTTGTTAATATCCTCTGCTATTTCCTTTCTGAGGATTTCATAGTTTTCTTTATAGAGGTCCTTCACCTCCTTCGTTAGGTATATTCCTAGGTATTTCATTTTCTTTGAAACTATGGTGAAGGGAGTTGTGTCCTTAATTAGCTTCTCATCTTGACTGTTATTGGTGTATACAAAGGCTACTGACTTGTGGACATTGATTTTATATCCTGAAACATTACTGTATTTTTTGATAACTTCTAGGAGTCTTGTGGTTGAGTCTTTGGGGTTCTCTATGTATAAGATCATGTCATTAGCAAAGAGGGAAAGTTTGACCTCTTCTGCTCCCATTTGGATTCCCTTTATTTCCTTGTCTTGCCTAATTGTATTGGCTAGAATTTCCAGCACTACGTTTAATAGTAAAGGTGACAGAGGACAACCTTGTCTGGTTCCAGTTCTAAGAGGAAAAGCTTTGAGTTTTACTCCATTCAGTAAAATATTGGCTGTGGGTTTGTCATAGATAGCTTCAATTAGTTTTAGAAATGTGCCACCTATGCCTATACTTTTCAGTGTTCTAATTAGAAAAGGATGCTGGATTTTATCAAATGCTTTTTCTGCATCTATTGAGAGGATCATGTGATCTTTATTTTTGCCTCTGTTAATATGGTGGATAACATTTATGGACTTGCGCATGTTAAACCAGACTTGCATCCCTGGGATGAAGCCTACTTGATCATGATGAATGACTTTTTCGATCATAAGCTGTAATCTATTGGCTAGGATTTTGTTGAGGATTTTTGCATCTATATTCATGAGTGAGATTGGTCTGAAATTCTCCTTTTTGTTTGGGTCTTTTCCTGGTTTTGGTATCAGGGTGATGTTTGCTTCATAGAATGTGTTGGGAAAGATTCCTTCTTCCTCAATTTTTTGGAATAATTTCTGCAGTACAGGAATAAGCTCTTCCTTGAAGGTTTGATAGAATTCTGGTGTGAAGAAATCTGGACCAGGGAATTTTTTGGTTGGAAGATTTTTTATTGTTTTTTTTGATCTCAGTGCTTGAAATTGGTCAGTTCAGGAGCTCTATTTCTTCCTGGCTGAGTCTAGGGAGAGGGTGTGATTCCAAATATTGATCCATTTCCTTCACATTGTCAAATTTCTGGGCATAGAGTTTCTGGTAGTATTCAGAGATGATCTCTTGTATCTCTGTGGGATCAGTTGTTATTTCCCCTTTATCATTTCTGATTGAGGTTACTAGAGATTTTACTTTTCTATTCCTCGTTAGTCTGGCCAATGGTTTATCTATTTTATTTATTTTTTCAAAAAACCAACTCCTCGTTTCATTAATTTTCTGAATGATTCTTTTGTTTTCAATTTCATTGATCTCTGATTTGATTTTGGATATTTCTTTTCTTCTACTGAGTTTAGGCTTAGATTGTTCTTCTTTTTCCAATTCCATAAGATCTCTTTTGAGATTGTTGATGTGCTCTCTTTCTGTTTTTCGAATGTAGGCATCTAAAGCGATGAATTTTCCTCTCAAAACTGCTTTTGCAGTATCCCACAGGTTTTGGTAGCTTTGTCTTCATTGTTGTTATGCTCAAGGAAGTTAGTGATTTCCTGTTTTATTTCTTCCTGCACCCATCTGTTATTCAACACAAGATTGTTTAATTTCCATGCCTTTGGGTGGGGTCGAGCATTTTTGATAGAGTTGAGTTCCACCTTTAGTGCCTTATGGTCTGAGAAGATGCAAGGTGAAAGTTCAATTCTTTTGATTCTGTTGATATTTGTTTTGTGTCCCAGGATATGATCAATTTTGGAAAATGTTCCATGGGGTGATGAGAAGAATGTATTTTCTTTATTTTTGGGGTGGAGTGTTCTATATGCGTCTGTCAAGCACAATTGTTCTAGGGTCTCATTTAAATCTCTTATATCTTTGTTTAATTTCTGTTTAGAGGATCTGTCCAGCTCTGTAAGAGGAGTGTTAAAGTTCCCTGTTATTATGGTATTATCAGATATCATATTGCTCAGACTGAGTAAGGTCTGTTTCAAGAATCTGGGAGCATTTAAATTGGGTGCATAGATATTTAGAATTGAAATGTCTTCTTGTTGTATTTTTCCCTTGACCAATATAAAGTGACCATCTTTGTCTTTTTTGTCTTTAGTTACTTTAAATCCACATGTATCTGAAAATAAGATTGCAACTCCTCTTTTCTTCTGAATTCTATTTGCCTGAAAAATTGTCTTCCAACCCTTGACTCGGAGCTTTAATTTGTCTTTTGAAGCCAGTTGTGTTTCTTTCAGACAGCAAATAGATGGCTTTTGTTTTTTAATCCAATCCGCCAATCTATGTCTCTTCAGTGGGGAATTCAAGCCATTAACATTTATTGAGATAATTGATAAGTGTGGTAGTATTCTATCCGTCTTATTTTGTGAGAGTCCATTGCTTAGTTTTATCTTTTGCATCAGTGTGGAGGTTAGGTTCTGTCCTTTAATTTCTGAGTTTTTACTTTTCTGCTGATCCATTGTGGTAGTCAGTGTGCAGAACAGGTTAAAGTTTTCCTGTAGAGCTGGTCTTGTTGTGCCGAATTTCCTCACTGTTTGTATATCCGTAAATGATTTGATTGCTCCATCAATTTTGAAGCTTAGCTTAGCAGGGTACAGAATTCTGGGCTGGAAATTGTTCTGTTTAAGTAGATTAAAGGTAGATGACCATTGTCTTCTTGCTTGGAAAGTTTCATTAGAGAAGTCTGCGGTCACTCTGATGGATTTGCCCCTGTAGGTCAACTGGCGCTTACTCCTGGCAGCTTGCAGAATCTTTTCTTTTGTCTTGACTTTGGACAGGTTCAGCACAATGTGTCTTGGAGAAGCTCGTTTAGAGTTGAGGCGACCTGGGGTCTGATAACCCTCTGAAAGCCGTGTATCAGAATCTTTGGTGATATTTGGGAAATTTTCTTTTATAATATTCTCTAGTATTGCTTCCATTCCTCAGGGGCATTCTTCTTCCCCTTCTGGAATTCCTATGACTCATATGTTGGAACGCTTCATAAAGTCCCATAATTCTGACAGTGAACATTCTGCTTTCTCTCTCTTCTTTTCTACCTCTTTTACTATCTGAGTTATCTCAAGAACTTTGTATTCTACCTCTGAAATTCTTTCTTCTGCATGGTCTAACCTGTTGCTGATACTTTCCGTTGCATCTTTAAGTTCCCTAATTGACTGTTTCAGTTCCTTCATCTCTGCTATATCCTTTTTATATTCTTCATATCGTTCATCTCTTATTTGATTCTGTTTTTGGATTTCCTTTTGGCTATTTTCCACTTTATTAGCAGTTTCCCTCATTGTTTCCATCATTTCTTTCATTGTTTTCAACATGTGTATTCCAAATTCCCTTTCTGCCTTTCCTAACATTTCTTCATAGGTGGAATCATCTGCAGTAGCTACCTCATGGTCCCTTGGCAGGGTTGTTCTGGACTGGTTCTTCATGTTGCCTGGAGTTTTCTGCTGCTTCTTCCTCATGAGTGGTTTCTTTTGTCTGTTTCCTTGCCCTAATTTTCCTTTCACTTCCTCTTGCTCTTTAAGTTCTCGTGCCTGTGGACTAAGGGTTACAGGACCAGAAGGTTTAGAAGGTTGAAGAGCAAAAGAGGGATGAAAGAAAGGAGGACCGAGTGATAAGAAAAAAAAGAAAAATAGAGAAAGGAGAGGGGGTGTGTAAAAGGAATATTGACAAAAAGAAGAGAGGCACTGAAAGAGGGAGACAGAAAAATATAGGTGTACAGTAGGGTACTTTGACCCAACGTTAAAAAAAACGCACCTTCTGGGGGTGCCCCGTTGGGTGGTTCCCTTGAGGTCAGTAGCTCTTTGCTATCCTGATCAGACACACTACCCCACCTCCACCCAGTAGAGAGGAAAGGCAAAAATGCTATAAATCAAACCAAAAGAAGCAAACAGAAAACTTTACGGTATAAAGTTGGGTGAAAAACCAAATAATAGCAGTAGAAACACTAGCAAAAATGAAGTTCTAATTATTCAAAAAGACAGCAATGGGAAATTATAATTAAACTAGAAAAATTGAGAAAGAAAAATAAACTGTATGGAAAAGGTTGAACTTATAAAACAAAACAACATCAACAACATCAAAATAAACAAAAAAAAAACAACCAAACCAAAAAAAAAAAAAAAAAAACACAACCAAAAGCAAAGCAGTATGTATATGTTATTGAATATTGTCTGGGCAACACGTGGTCTTCCGGGGTATGAGATGTTAATCACAGTTCTGATACGAGTGGAGGGTGCTGATTTCTTAAACCCAGCAGGTAGATACCCTAAATCTCTCTTCAGCCCACTTAAAAGGCACTTTGAACTTGTTCACTTTCTGAGCAGAAGCTTTCCCACGAAAGTGCTTGTTGCTGGAATCACCGCTGAAGTGGCTATCCACTTACCCAGTGTGCCAAAACTGGTCTCACTCTGCCCCTGAGGGTTAGGGCTGCAAGGCGGCTCAGACCCCGCCCTTAGGCTACTTGGTCGCTGGGTTACCAGCTCCCACCCAATTCTAGCTCTGTGACCCTGAGGGCGGAGCTTGCCTGGGCAGATTGCTCACAATGGCTCCCTGTGACCCAGCACCAAACGCCATTAGCTCCATCTGGCTAAGTGGCTCAGACTGGGGCCCTAGACAACGGCCAAAGTTCTCCGCACTCCTGCTCAGGCTCTTCCCAAGGCAGTTCAACTGAGTGCCAAGTCCAAAGACACCAAAACAGTTCACAGGTAAGGCCTTTCTGGTTTGCAGTCTCGCTGCTAGTGAACTTACAGTTGCGGGTGGGTTTAGACCGATTAAACACACGCAACCACTTGCCAGTTTTCCACTGTTTTAGTCCTCCTCTTGGGGTCCTGAAGTTTCTCGCTGACTCCCTGTATCTGCGCAGGGGTGATGATAGGCAGATCCCACCAGCCAGAGATGCCTGGAGTTCTATCTCCCCAGACTCATGGTGCCCAGATGCAAGAAAGCTGTTACTCGGCTGCCATCTTGCTCCACCCATCGTATGACTTATTCTTAAGTGCTTTATTATTACTATTATTATTAAATCATAGCTGTGTACATTAATGCAATCATGGGGCACCATGCTGCTTTATTATTTTTGATGATGTTATAATTGGAATTTTTTTCTTAATTTCATTTTTGGATTGTTTATTGCTAGTATGTAGAAATAGATACAGTTTTTTATCTATTAATTTTTCATCTTAAAACCTTCCTGAATTTGTTTAGGTGTTCTAATAGTTCTTAAGAGGAATATTTAGAATTTTCTATATAGAAGATCATATTATCTGCAAGTAAAGTGTGATTGTATTTCTAGGGAGGCTGCAAGAAGAGCCCTTAAAGAGAACTTTCTGATTGGTTTAAGAATGCCATTTGTACAAGTCTAAACTAAAGAAGCATGCTTTAATCATGCTGCCAGTTTTTAAGGCCAAGAAACAGATTTACAGGATATTCTGCTTTCTCAATAATCTTATTTATGTGGAATGTTTTCTCTGATGATACATGAGAGAAAATTCTGAGTACTGAGTTGAAGTTAATGGGAAATAAAGATAGACTGGTTGTACATGTACTAAGTAAATAGAATATTACTACATACATCTCATTTGATCAGAATAAGGCTGTGGCAGGATATCGTTGCTGTATGAGATTTTTGATTACTTATACTTAGAAAACCTTCCTTACATAGAAAAGAAATACTATGGGTAGACTATAAGAACCCACATCCTTCCCTGTTCTTTAAATCACAAATAACTGCTCTGATGAAGTGTCTACATTACTGTCCAAATACAGTACATGAAAATATTTGTGAGGGTTACTCTATAGAGCACATCTCACCATGTGTCTATAAATGTTATAAAAATGCATCTGTAGAAGCCAATCTCCCCTTTGTGCTAAGGGTTACAGAACAGCTTGGTAGCAGGGAAGTATATAAATTTGGAATCTAGCATACAGGAAAAATGACAATTGTGTTTGAATCCTGGCTCTACTACCTACTTATCTCTTTAAGTCTCATTTCTTTATAAAATTGACAGGCTGATATAACAGTTCTACAGAATAACATTAGAAAGACTTGCTATCTAGATAGAATTTTGTGGATGGAGATAAGATATACCTCTTAGATATCTTCTAGTTTAAAAAAGCAATTAATAAGGATTAGGTCCTTATAGTCAATAAAGGCAAACAAATTCTTAGGGTAGCCCTACTGTCCACTGATAGGCTTAAGTCACAGTAGTCCCTTATTTATAGATAGAAATATTTCTGAGTCATTGCATATGCAGAGTTTCCCAATTTTATATTGGACCTTGAATAATTTGGTGTCATACAGTTGCATTAGTAAAAGTCATTCACAAATCCTAATTCATAGATAGGTTAGTCTTTTCAAGTTATCTTCCATTGGAGTACCACTCCACTCTCATTCCACTCTAATTCTGCTAAGTTTATATGCTTTCATTGTTATTGGGCTCTCACGTGGATATGGGGTAGGAATAGTCCCATATCTGGCAAAAACGTGTATCTCATAAGTCTAGCCAGAATAATTAGCTCAGTCATATCCATGTGAGCCAACACAGCCCAATGAAAACCTACTCTGGAACTTTACAAAAGCCATTGGGAACTACACTATTATTTTATCTGGAATTGCGAGCTGTAAGAGTGACATGGATTTGAGGCTATTGACCACTATCTTGTTGCCACACAGAGAAAGTCTCCTGGTAAAGAAAGCAAGTAGAAATAAGCAGAGCTATAGCCAAACGTTGGAAAAAGAAACAACCTTAATATATCATTTGAACTGGATCTAACTGTGCATACAAACATTTCCCACACCCCCCCCCCACATACCTGCTCTTTTTTTCAGCTAGTTTGTATTTGGTTTCTGTCTCTCAGAACTGAAAATGCCCTGACTGATACATGAGGTCTTTTTAATACTATACAAGTTTAGCACTCCTTCCATTACTCTATGCTGAGTCTAACAGAGAATAACAGAAAGTTACAAAGAAGTGATGCAAAAGAAGAGAAAAAGAAAGGACTAAAGAGAAAGTAGTTCAAAGGGATAAAATATAGAAGGCAAAATAGTTAGATCCCCATGCTAGTGAGGGGCAGAGACTAGCAGAGACAGTGGTACTAGCTAGGTTGTCTCAAGAGGCATTCATGTCCCTTATTCATATATTTTTACCATGGAAATCATCTGGGCTTAAGTAATTATTTATAAAACCAAAGGTATTACTCATAGAACATTTAGGTGAGATTCTTAAAATTGAATGTAAAGTTTTTAAACTTCATGTGTTGTGATTCTAACAAAATTGAAGAGCCTAAAAGAGCACTGATGGCAGAGTGATGGCAGATTGACTATGGTGATGTCAAATGCTAAAGCACAAAGTTGGAATAATGGGTCTATTTTTGTCCTCTTGAATACCCCATTAATAGGGTTACTATCCACCCTACCTCATAAAGGCACATAAGTTTGAGCTATATTCTGCTATAGATAAAGGAGGATATGTGTTAATTTAAGAAACTGAGGGCTGTGTGTCACAAGGAAGGTGAGACTGGTGAGAGATGGAGGTTTGGGAAATACATGTCACTGAAAACTAACCCAAATGGCATCCTTGGCATAGGAATAAGAAAGAAGGTCTCAGAACAGGTTGGGGCACACACAGAATTATGGGTGTATATTATGTAGCCCACTTCTGCACTGACTAACTCAGGGGTCAATAGATGACAGTCTTTGAATCACACTAGCCCACTGCATTTTGCCTGTTTTTATAGGGCCCAAAAGCTAAAAAAGCTTTTACATTTTTTAAATGGTTGGAAAAATCAAATAAGAGAAACAGTTTGTCATATAGAAAATTATTAAAATCCAAATTTCAGTGCCCATAAATAAAGTTTAATCGGAACACAGCCATGATCTTTTATTTAAGTATTGTTGTCAGTGATTTGCTCTACAAGAGCAGAGTTGAGTAGTTTCACCAGAGACTATGTGGTTAAATGTCTGAAGTATTTACCATTTGGCACTTCATAGAAAAAAGTTTGCCAACCCCTGAGTTAGGGCAAAGGAGACAGAAAGCCAAGGGGGCATAGGAGATAATAATGTGGTATGGAGTCAAATTGTCCTCATTATGTTGGTTTATCCTGAGCAAGTTACTTAATGCATTTTAGATTCAACTCCCTCCTTAGTAAAATGAAGGTGATATTACCTGCTCAACAGGAGTTTGTGAGGATAAAGTGGGATAATCTCAACAAAGTATTTAGCATAAGGTAAGTAAGTGTTAGGTGGATAAGGCATTGCATATCTGGTAGAAAGGATTTGGGTCTCTTCTCATTTCCCCTTTGAATTGTGAGTTAATTTCTTCCTTTGTTCAAATGTATAAAGTCCATGGACATGCTTTTATGAGCTGCATTTAAGGTACAGTAAATAAGATTTTGTTTTGGTGGGCAGCAAAGGATAAACTTTGTTGCTTCTCATTTGTGAATTTGCCTATTCAGTGCATCTCTCTTTCTGGTTGACCATTTATGTGCCTAAGAGTAAGATGTGTGTTCACTCTGACAATAAAGCAGGACATCAAGGTGCCAAATAGTGCCCTTGAATCCCAATTAAATGAGTACAAAACAGATGGAAATATTATAGATTTTTTTAAATGTTTGAAACAGTATATTTGTTGGTGGTTTTGGGAAAGAGCATATTTATTGTTAATTGTTGCTATGTTGTTCTTGGTTTCCACTATGAGCTCAAGAACCGGAAAGCCAACTCTTTGGTTGAGTTTCAGAGTCGTTATAGAACATGTGAGTTGTTCTGTGGGGACCCAAAGACCTGAGCTAGTCTCTGTGTCTATATGACCATGTTTGTCTCCATTGAGATAATTCATTTCTAATTTTTATCTTCTTTACTGGAAATCTCTGATTGTGTGTACTTTGGTGACAGAGACTGCAAGTGCATGAGCACATTGCAAATGAGAGTATAAAAGAATGTAAATGAGTTGTCTTAAGTGTCACAACCAGCAATGAAACTGGAAATAAATCTCAGGAGTTTCTATTGCCAGATATGATTCTCTTTCAGTTTTCAGACCCAATGAAAATTTAATAGTTGAGAAACATAATTTTATCTTTTCATTATATAGGGAGGATGCCTCAAAAGATAGGCAGTCAGAAGGCAGTCAAAAAGTTAGAAGGAAATAGAATGAAAACATTTACCCTTCAAAGATAACAGTTGTCTTGGAAATAAGGAAGGGAGCTGGTATTCTAAAAAAGATAAATCACAACTCATCACTAAGTAGTTATTGCTTATTGCTCAAAGTTCCATTTTAATTCCCCTTACTTTACTTAGTTTCTGATTGTTATGTATCTGAAGTTAAAAATGAATAGAAGATAATCACATTTTACACACTATGAAGTGCTAGTTACTTATGGTAACTGGGTAAAGTGATTGGAGGTCATGGAAAATAGAGTATAAAGAGATAACATTTTCCAACCCTATGAATCATTCTTAAGGCTAAGACTGGCATGGAAAGACCAGTGTACCCATACTAGGCCATCTCACTATGAATTCTAGGAGGCATGGATTGTTACTTGTAGAAGTCAAAGTCAAATATATTAAGGATTCTCTTCTACTTGCATAGGAAGAGAAGAAGCAAGTGTCTAGAAGTGATTCCCTTCATCTAGCTTGATAACCATGTTAGATGTCAAAGACAGGCCAAAGTGTATGTGAATTAGCACTTTAAAAATTTAGACCCAGGCACTAAGATGACTCAAATTGTTGAACCTTTTTTTTTTTCCTTTTAACTCTGCCTTTTTTCTGTTTTGCATAGATACTCAAAGATACCTTTAATGTCAATAGCCATTTGAGTGTGACCATTGATATGTTAGTTGCATCATGTAGTTCTCTAAAAACAAAATAATAGAGAGAATCAAAGATGGCGGCTGAGTAACAGCCTCCCTGCAACTGGGCATGGTTAGTCTGGGGAGATAAGACTCCAGGCATCTCTGGCTGGTGGGATCTGCCTATAATCATCCCTTTGAGGATACAGAAAGTCAGCAAGGGACTTCTGGACCCCAAGAGAAGGACAAAAACAGTGGAAAACTGGCAAGTGGTTGTGTGTGTCCGATCGACCTAATCGTGCCGGCAGCTATAAATGCAAGCAGCAGTGAGACTGCAAACCAGAAAGGCCTTACCTGTGAACTGTTTCAGTGTTTTTGCACTTGGCACTCAGTTGACTTGCCTTTGGGGAGAGCTTGAGCAGGAGTGTGGACAACCTTGTGCATTGTCTAGGGCCCCAGACTGAGCCACTGAGCCGGACAGAGCGAATAGTGTTTGGCTGTGGGCCGCAGGGAGCCATTGTGAGAGAACTGCCCCAGCAAGCTCCACCCTCAGGGTCCCAGAGCAAGGATTGGGCGGGAGCTAGAAACCCAGTGACTGAGCAGCCTAAAGGTGGGGACTGAGCTGCCTTACAGCCTTAACCCTCAGGGGCAGTGAGACCGGTTCTGGCACACTGGAACCTCAGGCTGTTGCCCTGGGCAGAGTGCTGTGGCATCACAGCTCATAGCAACCTCAAACTCCTGGGCTTGGTGCTGCCTGGACCTCCATAAGAGTTTAACCATGACCCCGACCTGCAACCCATGCCCACCAGGCCTTTGCATGCCCTGACCAGGAACTGCGGGAAGACGCGCAACCCTGCGTTCTCCCTCCTGTACCTTTCCTGCCTCCACACCGGCCTGCTCATCTGGCCAGGGACTCTGGTAGCCACGTGCCCTCTGGAGCCCTCCCTGCCACTGCGCAGAGCCCTTCTCCTGGCCAGAGACTGCTGGAGCCTTGAGCACTCTGTGCCAAAGTCACTGGGTGCCAGGCACTCCCAGAACCGTGCGCACCACCTCCTGCCCTGTTGCTGGATCCGGGTGTGTCACACTTCGGAGCTGCTTCCACAACCAGAACTCCCTGGCTGGGGCAGCTCCAGATGAACTACACAGGGCCACTCCCTACAATGATCCAGCAACAATACAGTGATCCCACTGGGGTCTAATCTTAAAGAAACACCTCCCCAACACTGAGGACAGCCAGAGGCAATGGTGAAAAACAATCATGAGGCGAAATAAACAGAAAAACTATGGAAATATGAATAGTCAGAGTAGATGAACTCCCCCAAGGATCAATGGGGCAGACACGACACAAGACTCATGCACAAACAAATAGCTGAGATGTCAGAAATCGAATTCAGAATCTGGATAGCAAATAAGATCGAATTAGAATTCCAAGCAGTAACCCAAAAGATGTCTCAAGAACTCAATGAATTCAAAGACCAAATGACCAAAGATTTTGACACATTGAGACAAGAAGTTGAAGCCCTCAAAGATCTGAGAAACACAGTAGAATCCCTCAGTAACAAAATTGTGCAAGCAGAGAAAAGGACTTCTGACATTGAAGACAAAGCTTTCGAACACCCCCAAACTCTCAATGAAGAAGAGAAATGAAGGGCAAAAATAGATCACTCTCTCAGAGAGCTCTGGGATAATTCGAAGAAAACTAATAGTCGTCTTATAGGGATCTCCAAAAGTGATTAAGTGGCTTCACAAGGCACAGAGTCTCTTCTCCATGAGATTATGAAGGAAAACTTTCCAGACATGCCAAGAGATTCTGAAATTCAGATAGCAGATAGTTTCAGAACTCCAGCACAACTCAACCCAAATAAGACACCCCCCAGACACATCATAATCAACTTCACTAAAGTTAATATGAAGGAAAAAATTCTGAAAGCAGCCAGACGAAAGAAAACCATCACCTACAAGGGGAAGAATATTAGAATAACTGCAGAACTCTCTGATGAAACCTTTCAAGCTAGAAGAGGATGGTCATCGACTTTTAATCTCCTAAAACAAAAGAACTTTCAATCCAGGATCCTGTACCCAGATAAACTGAGTTTCATTTAGGACAGAGAAATTAAATACTTTAATGACATTCACATGTTGAAGAAATTTGCCATAAGTAAACCAGCTCTCCAGAATATTCTCAGACCTATCCTCCATAAAGACTAGTATAATCCTCGACCAGAAAAGTAAACCAACCCAGAAAATTTTGATCAAATTCCAACTTCCACAGTCGCAAAAAGATTAAAAATGTGCACCAGACTCTTGAAAGGCTTATCAATATTCTCAATTAATGTGAATGGTTTAAATTGTCCTCTAAAGAGGCACAGGTTGGCTGACTGGATACAAAAACTCAAGTCAGATATCTGTTGTATACAAGAATCGCATCTTACATTAAAAGACAAATTTAGACTCAAGGTAAAGGGATGGTAATCTATACTCCAGGCAAATGGAAAGCAGAAAAAAGCAGGTGTTGCAATCCTATTCGCAGACCTAGTGACTGAGCAGCCTAAAGGCGGGGACTGAGCTGCCTTACAGCCTTAACCCTCAGGGGCAGTGAGACTGGTTTTGGCACACTGTAAAACCTATTTACACAATAGGTTTTAAACCAACCAAAACAAGGAAGGATAAGGATGGACACTTCATATTTGTTAAAGGCAATACTCAAAATGGTGAGATTTCAATTACTAATATTTATGTACCCAACCAGACGCACCTCAATTTATAAGAGAAACTCTAACAGACATGAGCAACTTGATTTCCTCCAGTTCCATAGTACTTGGAGATTTTAACACCCCTATAGTAGTTCTGGATAGATCCTCCAAAAAGAAGCTAAGCAAAGAAATTCTAGATTTAAACTCAACCATTTAACATCTGGATTTAACAGACATCTACAGAACATTTCATCCCAACAAAACTGAATACACATTTTTCTCATCAGCTCACGGAACATACTCCAAAATAGACTACATCCTAGGCCACAAATCTAACCTCAGCAAATTAAAAAAAAAAATAGAAATTATTTCTTGCATCTTCTCAGACCATCATGGGATAAAAGTTGAACTCAATAACAACAGGAACCTGCATATCCATACAAAAACATGGAAGCTAAACAACCTTATGCTGAAGAATAGATGGGTTATGATGAGATTAAGAAGAAAATCACCAAATTTTTGGAACAAAACAACAATCAAGACACGAATTATGAGAACCTCTTGGATACTGAAAAGGCAGTCCTAAGAGGGAAATTTATAGCACTGCAAGCCTTCCTCAAGAAAATGGAAAGAGAGGAAGTTAATAACTTAATGGGACATCACAAGCAACTGGAGAAGGAAGAACACTCCAACCCCAAACCCAGCAGAAGAAAAGAAATAACCAAAATCAGAGCTGAATTAAATGAAATTAAAAACAAAAGAATTATACAACAGATCAATAAATCCAAAAGTTGGTTTTTTGAAAAGATCAATAAAAGATAAACCTTTGGCCAACCTAACCAGGAAAAAAAGAGTAAAATCTCTAATTTCCTCAATCAGAAATGATAACAATGAAATAACAACAGACCCCTCAGAAATTCAAAAAGTCCTTAACAAATATTACAAGAAATTCTACTCTCAGAAATATGAAAATCTGCAAGAAGTCGACCAATACCTGGAAGTACGCCACCTACGAAGACTTAACCAGAACAAAGTGGAAATGTTGAACAGGCCTATATCAAGTTGTGAAATAGCATTAACTATACAAAATCTTTCTAAAAAGAAAAGCCCGGGACCAGAGGCTTTACGTCAGAATTCTACCAAACCTTTAAAGAAGAACTAGTACCTATATTACTAAACCTCTTCCAAAATATAGAAAAAGAAGGAATATTACCTAGCACATTTTATGAAGCAAACATCACCTTGATCCCAAACAAGGGAAAGACCTAACAAGAAAAGAAAATTATAGACCAATATCACTAGTGAATATTGATGCAAAAATAATCAATAAGATCCTAACAAACAGAACCCAACACACATCAAACAAATTATACACCACAACCAAGTGGGATTTATCTCAGGGTCTCAAGGCTGGTTCAATACACATAACTCTATAAATGTAATTCAGCACATAAACAAACTAAAAAATAAGGACCATATGATTATTTCAATTGATGCAGAAAAAGCTTTTGATAATATCCAGCATCCCTTCATGATCAGAACACTTAAGAAAATTGGTATAGAAGGGACATTTCTTAAACTGATAGAGGCCATCTACAGCAAACCCACAGCCAATATTGTATTGAATGGAGTTAAATTGTAATCATTTCCACTTAGATCAGGAACCAGGCAAGGTTGCCCATTGTCTCCATTGCTCTTTAAGACTGTAATGGAAGTTTTAGCCACCGCAATTAGGGAAGAAAAGGCGATCAAGGTTATCTACATAGGGTCAGAAGAGATAAAACTTTCACTCTTCGCAGTTGATATGATTGTATATCTGGAAAACACTCGGGATTCTACTACAAAACTTTTGGAAGTGATCAAGGAATACAGCAATGTCTCAGGCTACAAAATCAATTCCCATAAATCTGTAGCCTTTATATATACCAATAATAACCAAGCCGAAAAGATAGTCAAGGACTCTATTCCTTTCACAGTAGTGCCAAAGAAGATGAAATATTTGGGAGTATATCTAACAAAGAATGTGAAAGATCTCTACAATGAGAACTATGAAACTTTATGAAAAGAAATAGCTGTAAATGTTAACAAATCGAAAAACATACCATGCTTATGGCAGGGAAGAATCAACATTGTTAAAATGTCTATACTACCCAAAGCAATATATAATTTTAGTGCAATTCCTATTAAAGCTCCATTGTCATATTTTAAAGATTTTGAAAAAACAGTCCTTCGTTTTATATGGAATCAGAAAAAACCTCGAATAGCCAAAACATTACTCAGCAGTAAAAACACAGAGGGAGGAATCATGCTACCAGACTTCAGACTGTAGTATAAATTAATAGTGATCAAAACAGCATGGTATTGGCACAAAAACAGAGAAGTAGATGTCTGGAATAAAATGGAGAACCAAGAGATAAATCCAGCCACTTACTGTTATTTGATCTTTGACAAGCCAATTAAAAACATTCAGTGGGGAAAAGATTCCCTATTTAACAAATGGTGCTGCGTAAACTGGCTGGCAACCTGTAGAAGATTGAAACTGGACCCACACTTTCACCATTAACTAAGATAGACTCTCACTGGATAAAAGATTTAAACTTAAGACATGAAACTATAAAAATACTTGAATAAAGTGCAGGGAAAACTCTTGAAGGCACTGTCCTGGGTGAATATTTTATGGGAAGGACTCCCCAGGCAATTGAAGCAGTATCAAATATACGCTACTGGGACCTGATCAAACTAAAAAGCTTCTGCACAGCCAAGAACATAGTGAGTAAAGCAAGCAGACATCCCTCAGAATGGGAGAGAATATTTGCAGGTTATACCTCAGATAAAGGTCTAATAAGCAGAATCCACAGAGAACTGAAATGTATTAGCAAGAAAAGAACATGTGATTCCCATCTCAGGGTGGGCAAGGGACTTGAAGAGAAACTTCTCTAAAGAAGACCGATGCACAATCTACACACACATGAAAAAAAGCTCATCATCCTTAATCATCAGAGAAATGCAAATCAAAACTACTTTGAGATATCACCTAACCCCAGTAAGAATGGCCCACATAACAAAATCCCCAAACCAAAGATGTTGGCGTGGATGTGGCGAAAAGGGCACACTTCTCACTGCTGGTGGGAATGCACACTAATACGTTCCTTCTGGAAGGATGTTTGGAGAATACTTAGAGACCTAAAAATAGACCTGCCATTCGATCCTATAGTTCCTTTACTAGGTTTATACCCAGAAGACCAAAAATCACAATATAACAAAGACATCTGTACCAGAATGTTTATTGCAGCCCAATTCATAATTGCTAAGTCATGGAAGAAGCCCAAGTGCCCAGCAACCCACGAATGGACTAGCAAATTGTGGTACATGTATACCATGGAATATTATGCAGCCTTAAAGAAAGATGGAGGCTTTACCTCTTTCATGTTTACATGGATGGAGCTGGAACATATTCTTCTTAGCAAAGTATTTCAGGAATGGGAGAAAAAGTATCCAATGTACTCAGCCCTACTATGAAGCTAAATTATAGCTTTCACATGAGGGCTATAACCCAACTATAGCACAAGACTATGGGGAAAGGGCCAAGGAAGGGGAAGGGAGGGGGGAGGTTAAAGTGGAGGGAGGGTAATGGGTGGCGTGACACCTACAGTGCATCTTAGAATGGGTATAGGCAAAACTTACTAAAGGCAGAATACAAATGTCTACGTACAATAACTAAGAAAATGCCGGGAAGGCTACGTTGAACAGTTTGATGAGAATATATTTCAGATTGTATATGAAACCAGCACATTGTACCTCTTGATTGCACTAATGTACACAGCTATGATTTAACAATAAAAAAACTGAAAAAAAATAAATAAAAATAAAAACTAAATAATAAACAAAAGTGTCATGTTACATCAACTTCTCTAAAATTTTAAATCAATTTCAGGCTGTTTATCAGAGAATGTTACTTGCCAAACTGATTGTTGGTTTTCTCAAATGCACCCCCTGCATAATGAGTAAATTACATGTTGGTATTTCATAGGATATGTCTATATTCCATGCAATTTTTGTCACAAATCACAAGTTTTACAGAGTGTGAGTTATCACAATTTGAAGATCTATTGACTACTGTTACCATGTTAGTTTTTATCTTCTAAAATTAATCAAATGACTGTTTAATTTAAAGTAAACATAGTTAATGAAATTAGGCATTGATTAAATTAAAGCAAAAATAAAAGATGAACCAGTGGGAATATTTTTATGTTATAATCTTTGGTACTTATCCTGAAAGTAGTGTAACATTCATAGCAAGTGCACATGTTTGCCATATGAATGGGAGAACATGGAAAAAGAGTAATCTAGAAACTATATTCAATACTTTATAGATATCTATTTAAATATGGCAAGGGAGGTATATTACTTTTCAGAACAAAGCAAGCCCTAATAATTTTTTTTTTTTTGTTAGAGACAGAGTCTCACTCTCTCACCCTCTGTAGAGTGCCATGGCATCACAGCTCACACAACCTCCAGCTCTTGGGCTTAGGTGATTCTCTTGTCTCAGCCTCCTGAGTAGCTGGGACTACAGGCGCCCACCACAACACCTGGCTCTTTTTTTGTTGTTGTTGCAGTTTGGCGAGTGCCGGGTTCGAACCCATCACCCTCGGTATATGGGGCCGGAGCCCTACTCACTGAGCCACAGGCGCCACCTAGCCCTAATAATTTTTGAACGTAAATCATGATGGGTCAAAAGGGAAAAGTAGTTGTGTTTGCATATTAAGATGATGTTTAGATGATTTCACTTTAAGGCATGATATGAGCAGTAAAATGAAGCCAAACAATTACATATGAACAATTTAACAAAAAGGCAACTAAAGAGCTTACTTAGAAAATATGTGAGGATTGATGAACTCAAATGTTGTTTTGTTTTGTTTTTTTCCCGGAAATACTACTATTACTTTTCTCAGCATTAAAGAAAGTGCTCCTGACAATATTATAGTGTTTGTGTGTTTGGCTGAAAATTCCAGAAAACTTACTCATCCAGTCTTTGTTTGTTTGTTTGTTTAAACTGAATTTCACTCTGTTGCCCAGGCTACAGTGCCATATCATCAGTCTATGTCAGTAGCCTCAAACTCCTGAGATCAAGTGATCCTCTTGCCTTCACCTCCCAAGTACCTGGGACTATATGCACCCACAACACGTGGCTAGTTTTTCTATTTTTTAGTAGAAATGGGATCTCACTCTTGGTCAGGCTGATCTTGAACTCCTGAGCTTAAGAGATCTTCCTGCCTTGGTCTCCCAGAGTGCTAGGATTATAGGCATGAGCCATCACATTTTGGCCATCTATTATTGATACATAAAAGTGGCATCACAGCTCGCAGCGGCTTCACACTCTTGGGCTTGGGTGACTCTCTTGCCTTGGCTTCCTGGGTGGGTGGGACTGCGGGTGCGGGCCACAATGCCGGGCTATTTTTGTTGTTGTTGTTGCAGTTGTCATTGTTGTTTTAGCTTGCCCAGCTGGGTTCGAACCCACTAGCCCTGGTGTGTGTGGCTGGCTCCCTACCCACTGAGCTACGGGCAGTGGCCCCCAAGCCTTTCTTCTGATACACTAAAGGAAGAGAAAAAGGTGGGCCACTCTTTCTTTAACAATTACAGCTTTATTAAAGTATACTTCATATATGATAAAAAAGTCATATATATATTTTTGTTTACAATTGTCCACTATTTACAGATCTTCTGTTTTGTGCTTATTACTTGCTTTAGATTAAAAAAATAGAAAGAAGAGCAAACATGTTTGATCACTTGTTAAAAGCCAGCCACCTAACCTAATTAATTAAATTTAATTTTCAAACCACCCTTTAAGAGATAAGCATCACCATCATCCTCATTTTGCTGATGAAGAAACAGAATTAAGGAGGTGATGTGTCCTGGTGTCAAATAGTAAATGATACAGGCACATTTTTGGATATAGGCAAAATGTCTATAATGTCTATGATCTATTTTATCATATTTCCTTCATCTTTTTGTCTACTGAGCCTTTGCTACATTTATAATATAGTAGTAATGCAAATGCTTTACAACTTAACATACTACCTTTCCTTATAAAGAAAGGATTCATTCTTGTACCTTGTTTTTATTTGTGCTTTCTCAGATTTACTATCATATTTGTAATTGTGCTTTCATGCACTTTAATTTGCTTTATATTTACTGAATCTGAGCTTTTTAGGACATTTGTTGGGACAATATCTGAATTGACAACAATCATGTCGACTAGTTAATTAAAAGTCTTAGTTTCTTCATAAGTAAACGAGAGTCCTTATTTTACTCATTGATGAGAAAATAAATTAGTGTGCACTGAAGTGCTTTGTGAATCATCTTACATACTTATGACACCATTGACATCTAGTTATCAAAAGAATTTAATAATAGCAAACATTTGAATTATCAAGGAAAATTGTTGGCAAATATATAAAAATATCCCATGTAAAATTTTTCTGATGCATTTTAACAATGTAATGGTTTATTAGTTCAGGCATCTATAATAAAATACCATAAACTGGATGGCTTATAAACAATAGAAACTTATTTCTCACAGTTCTGGAGTCTGGAAAGTCCAAGATCAAGACACTGGCGAATTTGGTGTCCAATGATAGTCCACTTTCTGGTTTATAGAAACTGTCTTTTCTCCCTGCATTCTCGCACAACAGAAGGAGAAAAGGAATTTTTCTGAGGTTTTTATTTATTTTTGAGATAGGGTATCACTCTGTTGCCTGAGCTAGAGTGCATTTGTGCTATCATAGTTCACTGTGACCTCGAACTCCTGGGCTCAAGTGATACTTCTACTTCAGCCTCCCATGTAGCTGAGAATACAGGTGCATACCAACATGTCTGGCTAATTTTTAAAGTTTTTGTGGAGACAGGGTCTCAAACTCCTGACCTCAAGCTATGCTCCTGCCTCAGCCTCCCAAAGCACTGGAATTATGGGCATGAACCACTGCACCTGGCATGGGGTCTCTTTTATAAGAAAACTAAACCTATCTAATCATCACCCAAAGGCCTCTCCCCCTAATATCATCACATTGGTGATTAGGTTTTAACATATGAATTTTGAAATGACACAGACATTCAGGTCATAACAAAGAAGTCTTACTAGTGCAGTGGTTCTCAACCTTCCTAATGCTGTGACCTTTTAATACAGTTCCTCATGCTGTGGTGACTCCCAACCACAAATTATTTTCATTGCTACTTCATAACTGTAATTTTGCTACTGTTATGAATTGTAATGTAAATATCTGATACTCAGGATGGTCTTAGGTGACCCCAGTGAAAGGGTCGTTTGACCCCCAAAGGGGTCACCACCCACAGGTTGAGAACTGCTGTACTAGTGAGAGAAAATAAACATGTTTAGCTAATTGAAGACATTTACGTACATTTAAAAATGATTTGTTGAATGATACAGAATTACTCTCAGATATGGAGATATTATGTATACAGTGGGGATTAGGATCAGCAAACCCCAAAAGTATAATAGGATAAAACTACTATATCTTTCCATTTCTGTGGCTAATTCTTACAAGGTAGCAATCTTCAAGACATTTTCAGTGTAGAAATGGCACAATTAAAAATCAAATTGAAGACAACCTATTAGTGCCACAGTTATGTATTTTATTGTAATAGTGAATAACAGCACATATGTTTATATGTAAGTGAATAAAATCTCAAAAGATTTCTGATTTTATCTTTGTTGGTTAGTATTTCCTGATTTCTGTTCATCAAGAACTGCTTAGAGACCTGACTTTCCTAGACTATTACTATTATTTAATGTGTATTGTTGAGTTTGTCAAGCATTTGCAAAAGTAAAAGCAGATCTCACCTCTCACGGTGAGCTTATTTATGTCTTATGCCTGCTTTGAAATAGACTTGAAATGTGGAGAGAAATACCTTTACAAATATTCAATGAAACTTTTCCAAATTTAATGAGGTTCTGATTTGGTTAAAGATTTATAGTTTTCAAACTGCTCATTTCAATTTTATCTAAACAGGTTTGCCCATCCTCATTATGGATTTACACTGATGTCTTATAGCTTCTCAACATTCATAACCCATTTGTGATTCCATATGAATTTTCAAAGAACTGAAAAGTCAATTCTCTGAAATTTTTAAGGTATTCCCCCCCCCAGTTATCTCTTAAGAACAAGATTGCTTTAAACTTTGCATAATCCAGAAAGGAGGCCTGGGTACTATTTGAATATGCCAATACCGGAGTAATTTTGTTCTGTAGTAGGTATTCAGATGCTTTACAACCCACATCATATCCTCGTTTATAAAGAAAGGATTTGTATTCTACTAAACACTTTGTCATAACATAAAGTAAATATAATATGGCCACATCTTACTAAACATTTCAATAGGAATGGGCCATTATGAAAGTTTTGAGACAGACTGTGTTATGATCCATCATTTCATTTCTAAGAAAAACAGTTGGCTCGGCACCTGTGGCTCAAGCAGCTAAGGTGCCAGCCACATACACCTGAGCTGGCGGGTTCAAATCCAGCCCGGGCCTGCCAAAACAACGATGATGGCTGCAACCAAAAAATAGCCGGGCATTGTGGCAGGCACCTGTCATCCCAGCTACTTGGGAGGCTGAGGCAGGAGAATCGCTTGAGCCCAGGCGTTGGAGGTTGCTGTGAGATGTGATGCCACAGCACTCTACCCAGGGTGACAGCTTGAGGCTCTGTCTCAAAAAAAAAAAGAAAGAAAGAAAGAAAGAAAAACTGTTGACAGCATTCTTTGTGATTCACCATGTAAGTTTCAACTTGTTCAGCTTATGGGTGTTCATGGGAGGGCTTCATCTGTTGCCATCCACACACATTTTATGTTTCTTAGTTTTTGTGTATCTCAAAACTTTCATAATGATCCACATATTACCCATCAACTTTTTGAATCAACCTAAGTGTTAGAATTGTACAAAAATTTAAGTCCCAAACTTCAAAGAATCATTAAAAAGTTAATTTAAACTTATCAAATTTCACTAATACTTCTTAAAGTAATTGATCTTTGTGAACATTTGTAATTTGAGTAACAAGGCAAAAGTTATTCTAATCATCTTTCTTTTTGTACATCTTTCTTTTTGTATCTTTCTTAGGATATGATTCCAAAAAGAATGCTTATCTGTTCTCGGAGGCCATGTTTTCCAATATCTTGTCTTCCTATAACATCTGGAGGTTAATGTCCTTGGTCTTGTAGGACCTGGAGTTTCTCTTGGCTTTGAGGTAAGTCAGCTAGTAGAGAGACAAATTATACTGTGTAGACTTCTAGATCTGGGCAAGGGCATACCTAGGATCAAGAATCATTCTGGCCAACATGTCTAAATCCTATAGGTTACATGGAGTTGAAGAAAGTATACAAGGCTTGAATGATGTAATAGTGAAAAGTGTGGGCTCTAGTGGCAGGCTGGCAAAATTTGTGGCCTAATTTAAGCATTTACTATCTGTACGAACATGGGCAAGTAGTTTAATTTCTCTAAGCCTGTTCCATCATTTGTAAAAGGGGGAGATTAATAGTGTCTACCTCATAGAATTATAATAAAGAGTTGAATGAGATAATGTATGAAAAACACCAAGAATAGTACATGAAACACAATAAGTACATAATAAATATTAGTTTTCATTACTGTTATTATTGCTGGTAACAACAATAATAAACATAAGTGTGTAACTTCATGAAATCTATTTGTAATAAACTTTTGGACACTTTAATTTTACATGGCATACTATATTATATTTTCTTTCTTTCTTTCTTTTTTTTTTTTAATAGATAGTCTCACTTTATTGGCCTCGGTAGAGTGCCATGACATCAGAGCTCACAGCAACCTCCAACTCCTGGGCTTAGGAGATTCTTTTGCCTCAGCCTCCTGAGTAGCTGGGACTACAGGTGTCTGCCACAACGCCCCACTATTTTTTTGTTGCAGTTTGGCTGGGGCCGTGTTTGAACCCACCACTCTCAGTATATGGGGCTGGCACCCTACCCACTGAGCCACAGGCACCACCCTATATTATATTTTCTTAGTTAAAGAATATTTCCACTTAAGGAATTCCTAGATTGTGTCAGTTTCGGTCCAACAAGAGGCAAATGCCAAGACAAGATTAGAAAAGCAAACAATCAATTGGAGAAAAACCTCTATGAAGCATAACAGTAAAGGAAATTGGCAGGGAGAGCCTTTAAAATACAAAGCAGGTCTGATACTCGTTAAAGAAGAAAGGGAACACAAAGGAAGATCAGGTAGCAAGAGAAATAGACCGTGACCTAGTTTTTAGAAAGCTTTGTCCAGATAAATGGAAGATTTTTCAGCCATCATTGCCTGCTAGAGGAGTCCTCCATTGGGCAAGAAGGATTCTGCATTAATACCCCTGCCATGCTTCACCATTGATGTAGAAAACCAGGGACTATGAGGTCTGACAATTAAGTTTGTGAACTTGCCACCATGTGCTTACATTGGCAGCATGGTACAAACAACTCAGTAAGGTTTCAGAACCTTGGTATATCAGTGTCTCATAGTTGTGTTCATGTAGATGTGTGTCAGTGTCTTGCTGAGTGGTGTCTATTATTGGTGTTGCATGTTTTTCTGTGCTGTTGCAAGCATGTCAGAGTTTGAATTAGAGCAATGAACAAACATTAAATTTCTTGCTATATTTGGCAAGAGAGAAAGTGAAATTAGGGACATGTTAGCCAAAGGTAATGGGGATAATGCCATGCAGAAAATGGCAGTGTGAAAATGGATTAAACATTTCTCATAGGGGAGATAAAACATCACTGATGAAGAGAGGTCAGGGTGGCCAGTAATGAGCAGAACTGATTAAAACAATTGCAAAAATTAGTTGAATTGTGTGTTAAAATAATCAGCTAACTGTGAGAAGCATAGCCAATCAATTAAACATTGATAGAGAAATAGTTAGGAAAACTTTTTTCTTTTTCTAGTTAGGAAAATCTTAACTAAAAATTCTGTCATGAGTAAAGTGTGGCTCTTGCATTACCATGATGCACCAGCTTACACGGCATTGTCTGTGAGGGAGTTTTTAGCTAGTAAACAAATAACTGTATTGGAACACTCTCCCTACTCAACTGATCTAGCCCCCAATTAATTTTTTCTTTATGCAAAGATAAAGGAAATGCTTTAATGACATTCAGGACATCAAGTGTAATATGATGATAGCTGTGATGGCCATTCAAGGAAGAGTTCCAGAATTGTTTTTAAGAGTGGATTAGGGGCTGGCATTTGTGCGTAGCTTCCCAAGAGGAGTACTTTGAAGGTGATCACAGTGATACTCAGCAATGAGGTATGTAGCACTTTTTGTAGGATGAGTCCGTGAACTTCATCGTCAGAACTTATATGTATGGACTTACCACTCACAGGTAAACACATCTGGAGGCTGAGAGTTAACTGCACACTTCGCAGAAAGTTTCTCTTGAAGGACATCTAAATAGTGCATCTCAGTGGCTGCTATATATATTAAAAAATAGATCTGAACTTAGACATCAGATGTCTAAAATGTTAGTCATTATTTTCTATTATTTATTCTAACTAATTAATTAGGCCTATGCTTACATTGATGTTAATGATATAGTTTTCACCCTTTTTATAAAGCAAAGTACTGTAACCAGTGTTCCAAGAGGTTTATATGTTTTATTGATCTTAAAGAATCAGTTATTGAATTCATCAACTTACAATACTGTAAGTATTGTATTATCTAGAACTAGAAAACAGTTTATGAACTTCTTTCTTTTTTTGAGACAGAGTCTCACTCTGTCGCCCTCAGTAGAGTGCAGTGGCCTCACAGCTCACAGCAACCTCAAACTCTTGGGCTTAAGTGATTCTGTTGCTTCAGCCTCCCAACTAGCTGGGACTACAGGCGCTTGCCACGATGCCTGGCTATTTCTTTATTGTTGTTGCAGTTGCTATTGTTGTTTACCTGCCCTGGGCCAGGTTTGAACCTGCCAGCCTTGGTGTACGTGGCCAACGCTCTAAACACTGTACCACGGGTGCCGAGCCAATGCCTGATAATTTTTGATTTGGTGTTGGACTTCACAATATTTACCTTGCTGGGCATTAAATAGTTTTGCACTACTATAAATAACTTTTGAGCTATGTTTCAGAATATAGTTAACTGGAAATAGGTTGCTCTTGCTTCTAACATTTTCTTAAAATTATCTAGCCTAAAATGTCACTTCTAACATTTGATAGAAAGGACCAAAGCCATGCTTTGTGTAAACCTCATCATTTATCACTATTAGAGCAATACTCTTCTGAGTATTCTGCCCATGAAATATGAGGTCTGTCAGTCTAGTTGGTGGGAGCAGGTGGCACTATTCCTGGCTCTGTGAGAGTGCTGGATATTTTTCCTTCTAATCTTTTGTTGTGGTTCTTTTCCTGGCCTTGAGTAGCTTCTTTACATGCATGTATTGATCAGTAGTCCGCTGAATATTCCAGAGTGACCTACTGCAGATCTCTGATGTTCTGTCTCTGTGAAGTGCTCTCCTTTTCAGTAGTGTTCTACAAACTGAAGCTGCTGTGATTTCTTTAGTTTTATGTTCTGAACTCAGGTTGTCTGCCTTACTCAGATAGGAAGGTTTTCCTCTCTTTGTAACATGGCCTGGAAACTCACCTTACTCAAGCCAGCAAGCTGTAGCAATCGTAGGGCCCAATTCACTCATTTCCCATCTTCCAAGGATTACTTTTATTTGTTGCCTGATATAAAGTATTTTACAAACTGTTGTCTCAGATATATTTTGTCTGGCTGTCTGATTATTTTAGACAGGAAAGTAAAGCTGGTTCCTGTTACTCCAACTTGTTCAAAGCTCTGGTTTACACTTTGAACATAGTACCAACTTAATTTCTGACTCAGATGGTCAAAAAAGATGAATATTTTTCTAATTTGTAAACCTAGAATATCATACTTCTCACATTGTGTCCTATACACTATTCCAAACCACAAAAGAAAATAGTTTTAAAGGGAAAAGCTATTGCTAACTACCTGAACCTGGAAAATTTCAAATTTGTTCCAGATACACTAGAAAATGATTATAATTTTCATAGCAATTTAACAGTTGGTCAATGCAGAAAATAAATTCAAGTTATTATTTCTTAAAAGCTCTAAAATTCTTTAATGCAGGCTAAATTTTTACAAGGGCTACAGAAATTAAGCTTTATTAGGACTCAGAGAACAATGATTTGATTACAAACTACAGTAGTAACTAACTTAATGTTTCCCAGAGTGTCTTTTTCATTTGAAAACTTACAAACAAGGCAGCAAAGGTTGACATTTTGGCCTGAACCACAATCTGTAATGTTGTAAATGGGCCAAAAGAATTTGAATGTTTTGAAGTTTAAATTGTAATTTACATCTATAATGAAACTTGACCTCATACAAGTTTATTTCTTTGGTTAGCACCCCTATTGTACTACAAAAGCCTTATAATTATGAGTAATTTCCTGATGTCTATATATATGCACACATACAAATTATATATACACATACAAATACTCATAGGCACAGACACGCACAATTATAACATGAACATTTCTTTGCTAAAGTTGTTATAAAACTACATTTGCCCATGTTTACAATGTTAAAAAGTGTTATTTCTGTCTTTGCCTGATGTTTCCAGTGTCAGAAGGAGATAGTTCTTGTTCATTTAAGACCTGATGTAATCTGACTTCTGAATCCAAGGGTAGCCATAGGAGTTTGTGTTTTACATTGACTTTTCACAAAATCTGCATTTTTGTGATGAAGAGAATGCATTGAGATCATTGAGCTTCTCTATATGAGAGGAATGGTTATTTATTCATTGTATACAGGAAAAAAAATCCAATACTCTACAGTGCTACTTGTTGCTAGGTTGCAGGGTCAAATAATAATTATCATCTGTAGAATTTTTACCATTTTAATGGTTGATGAACAGAAAAATATTCTGAGTTTCAAAATAGCTATGTCTTCAAGGCCAAAATCATGGTTGAAAAGTAAATTTCTTTTAAAGATATCAATTTGACTGATTTTTAGTGTATTGTCGATATATCGTGTCATCATATAGGGACTAGGTTGTCTATTTTATTTTTAGAAAAAATAAAACCAAAATGCTGAACAAGTTTTCTTCAACTCTAATCACTATCAACATTTTGAACATGATGTAGACTGTCCTCTCAGGCATAGTCTGAGTAGTGACATATTATTTTGGCTTATGTTTTCCTCATTTTTATAGCTTTCTTTGTGCAATTTCTTCTCAGTAAACAATCTCAACTATAGTGGATGAGATCTCATTTGAAGCAGAATGAAATAACAAATAAAAACAAACAAAATGTTGCTTTTAGGAATTTTGGGAAATGTACCAGTGAAGCGTTGCAAATTGATTAGTTCTTCAAATCATCTTCAATAGGCCACCTATCTCTACATTGACAATTCACATAGATGTTTAAACAATATAATGATGAATTGATTTTACTAATTTTTACAAAATTGTTATCTTGCTGTCTTATGTTTTCTACATCTCCATAAAGTAAGAATGCAATGCTTTAGGGTGGCAAATAAATTCAAATCATTTCTCAAGGAAATGAGTTAAGGTCCAGATATTCAAATTCAGTAGAAACTTTAATGATAAATTTTATAGATATCCTAAAATCTAAAAGCATATAATTTATCATTCCTCAT
The DNA here is from genome assembly GCF_027406575.1 of Nycticebus coucang. Taxonomy (NCBI): domain Eukaryota; kingdom Metazoa; phylum Chordata; class Mammalia; order Primates; family Lorisidae; genus Nycticebus; species Nycticebus coucang. The sequence goes on from NC_069804.1 coordinate 106,995,316, forward strand.
TTCTTTATGCTCAAATTCCTAGCCTTGAATGTATCCCCTCTCCTCCTAAGGTCTGCTTCTAACCTATTTTTCCATTGCTATATATCTTCTAGTGTTTGGCAACATTCTGATTCATTCTGACACTTTCTCCCAGTGCCACTGCCATTGCTCTTTCCTAATTTCTTCACTCATGCATAACCTACACCTTTCAAAGTCCATCTCAAGCCTGTTGTTCTCTATACACATTTTCCTAATCTTTTTAGCCCTTCATTACTCCAGGTGTGATTGGTGGATTAACAAATGAACACCACATTGAAAGTGAGCTTGTTAGAAGTGCAGAATCCTACACCCTACCCCAGACCTACAGATCAGAACGTGAATTTTCACAAGATCTCCAGGAAATGTAAATTACCATTGAAGAATCCTTCCCAAGCCCATAGTGATCTCTCAAATAATTCAGATTTCCACAGAAGTTATCAATTATATATGTTCTTGACACTATCACATTAAACTAGTTAGTTTTTCATGGGTGTATCTTCTCTCTTTACTTAGAATAAAAGCTTCTTGAAGGTAGCCACCAGGTCTTTTCCTTTTAATAACTCTGATAGAACCTGATACTTTGCTTCACATGTTGCGTTTTTCCCTTTTGTTTTTATTTGATATGTAATAATTTTACATATTCATGGGATACACAGTGATGTCTTGATATGTATATATAAGGTATAATGATCAAATCAGTAATTAGTCTATTATCACCTCACAAATTTATTTCTTTGCATTGTGAGCATTCAAAATCATCTCTTCTCGCTTTTTGACCATGTACAATAAATTATAGATAACCATATCTATCCTTCTATCTAGCTGCAATTTAATATCCATTAACTAATCTCTCCCCATACCCCCACCCCCCAGCCTCTAGTACCCACATTTCTCCTCCTACTTCTTGTGTTTTGATTTCACCGATTCAACTTGCCTTTACTTGTGCATGTTTTTTCCCTTCAGATAAGAGGGATACAAATCCTACTGACTAGCTCAGTACCTGGCACGTACTAGTAGCCAAATAAATAGTTGCTGAATGAATAAATTATTTAAATTTATTTTTGACAAAATTAACCCAGTCTTTAATTTTGATCCAGTGGTGCCTCTTCCCAGTCATGTTCTAGGGAGAACAGTTCATAATGAGAATATTAACACAGTTATCAGACTATAATACTTCTAGGGACATTTACTTGAATTCTAATTGGGCTATTAAAACATTTCTAAGCATGTTCCTAGAATAGCTTTTGAATCTTCTGGATCATTGAACCTAACAGCTATCTTTTTTTCTTCTTAGTATTACTGACATTTGTTTGGTTGCTAACTTGATGTTTCACTCACATGGTGTTTAAGAAAGGGGGCTTTGTCATCAGACTGCAAGGGTTTTCCTTCTGGACCTACCATTTCCTATTTGTGACCTTGAGCATATTATTTTACTCCTTTGTGCCTCAGTTTTTGTGCCTAAATCGCTGGTATGATAATATTTCTTTTATTTTATAGGATTAAAGTAACAATTAAATTTGTTGACAGGTGTAAAGTGTTCAGCAGAGTTCCTGGCACATATTAAATCTTTAAAGAAATGGTAGCCCCTTTTAGTAAAACAAACAAATAAAAAAAGAAAGCATGAAGCCAGGAAATCAATATTTTTAAAATGACATTTTAGAGTTTCAATCACTTATATGTAGGTGGTGTGGGAGCAGTTTAAGATAGGTTTCTATTATGTTCTCTTTTTTTGACTCAGTATTTAATTTATATTTGCTGGTGGGGATGGCTTCCAGCAGTATATAACTCTGATACCTGCTGTAAGGATGTGTTTCTATTCATGTTTCTATTGTCCAGTCCCTAGGTGTAGGTACAATATTAAAACTGAGTGCTGACTCATCACAGAAAGACAGTAGACTCTCTCCCTGTTCAGATGCAACTGACTCAGTCAATTTAAATGACCTTCCAGTAAAGGGTTGAGTTTGCATATGGGAATTGGGTTATGTCCAGAATGCTTAAGACCTTGATCTTTGTCACACCACTAAGGAAGTAAATGTCAAAGGTGAAATTCTCTTTAAATGATGTAAATGATACCTAGATAATGTTGTAATAGTAAATAATGAGGTTTTATAACTAGGCATAATATAAATGGTGCATTGCTGAGCAGTGAACATATGCATTACAGCCTGGCAAGTTAAATATTTTCTAAAAGCCTGTTGGAGATTTACAAAAATGAGTCCTTTTCATCCACAATAGAGTAATTTTTAGAATGCTGTTGATTATATAACAATGCTGTTGTCTAAAAATGTGGAATAGTTGCATTTAATTTAATCAAACAGTACAATTGATTCTTTATCATACTATATTCAAAGCTGCAAACACTGGGCCTTCTCACCCTTAAGCAGCCAACCTTGGGGTTTTGCAAGCTTAGGGTGAGTTTAATTAAAGTCAAGGGAGAAAACTAATTAAGCTGTGAGAAGTGCTGGCATCCCTCTTGTACTCTAAAGACAAAAATACCAGTTAGAATAAGATGATGCTGTAATCTCAGTATAAATGCCATTGTCTACTTCAGCAATTCTGGTGGCCCAGGTGTTCTGAGCACTTTAAAGAGCAGCTAGCTTATGAGCTTTCAATTCATAACTACATTGAATAATTTCCATCTGCTTTAAATCTCCTCTGATAAGAAGTGCTTAGAAAGAAGATTGCATAAATATAAAGAATGACCATGCTTTAAGTCCTAAAATACACCTATATTAAAGTGTATGTCTCCAAAGAGCATTTAGATTCAAATATTTGAGTAAGTTTGGAAAACAGAGGGTTAATGTTTTCCATCACTGCTACATACAAAAGTGATGTAAATAAATAGATAAAGGGATCTGGCTGCATGCAATGAAGTTCGTGTCATATTTATATTTTAGTAACTTTTGATGTAGTGTCATTACAGTTCCTCATCACTATTGTGCAGTACCGCCCACTGGGAAAATGGTAGAGCAGAACAATGTGCTGCTATACAGCTTGTCAATCAATCAAGAAACCATAGAAAGGAGTAACTTGCAAGCATTATTTTAAATGCAGTCCTGGGAAGCTGTGAGGGATAGGAGGGACAAAGCAGTCAATGGCAAACCAAAATCGAAAGCTGATTAAATGTGATTTACTGGTATTTTTTTCATCTTCACCTTGCTTTCTTACAAGTATTAATTGCAAAGTAGAAGAATATAGAGTGCATTATAAATGTCAGGGCTACTGCTCTAATTGGTGACAGGCAAATCAGCTAGCTGAGTAATGTAGTACAACAGTGTGGAACCCTTTGCACTTTGGTGTGTTCCCCAATGGAAACTTCAAGCTAGTGAGGTCGGTACATTTCATCTATGAGAGGTCTTCTGGAAGTTACTTTAGCAGTATATAGCAGATCTTTATGTGGACTGCTTGGAAAGAACACATACAAATGCCTTACAATCAAGCGCCATTATTTTCATAGCCTTTAAAGCTCTTAGGTTAATCTGTGTTGAATCTTAGCAGTAGAGAAATGTTATATGGTTATGGTGTAGTACAAATAGAAATTGCCCCATGTTTAGAAAATGTTAGCAAACCCTACTCATGATTTTAACCAATCCTGTAACATTGTGGTGATATCCTAAAATGATTTTGCTGTGACTGAATATCACAGCTCAAATAAACTTGCAAGGCTATCTGACAACATAGTTACAATTTTTGAAAAATAAGACATAATTATCAATAATTCCTAGTTTAGATGATGTTATATAGAAGAAAATGTAGCACAAGTGGTTCATGACCTCTAGATTTTAGTCTGTCTTCAAGTGTATTTATGGATTGGATAGGTCCTTTAAGTCTCTGAGCCTCAGTTTCCTATCTGTATAAAGCAGTAGGATGGGAAAAATAATTTTTAAAATTCTTTCATTTTTAAGTATTCAGAAATTCTCTTAATAAAAGCCAGATTATCATTAGACTTCACTCAGGACATTAACAAAATGTCTGAAAAGTGACCATCAAATATCCAAAGAGAGGCCAGGAATGAAACAATTAAAATTTGTTCCATCCTGTTTATATTGCAGTGGGGAAAATGAATCACAAGTTTGCCATCCTGCTACTATTTGTTTGTAAACATGATGCATCTTGATACTTAGCCCAATGACTCAGGAGGTACTGCCTATCTAGCTTTCTACAAGTGACTACCACCCACATCCAGTGTGTCACTAAGTCCCAGTGATCCTTCAGTTCCCTTGACTATTTTGCTGTTGTCTTTCCTACCCACACACTTCAGAGACTGAAAACTGATCTAAATTCTTAATTACCATCAGTAAAATACACATGTACATGAATAAGCTTGTTTTTGACCAGTAATTATAAACCTGAGAAATCTGGCCAGGGCCAACAGAATTACTCAGTATTGACTAATGTATTAGACAAGAGTATTAACTACAATAAACTGGTGCTGATCCAAGCCTGGTGAGTGGTAGATCTAAGAACATTGCTAATATATAATGTTTTCAAATATTTTCCATGCATATTAAGATAATTAAGAAATTTAGAACACTAACTCTACACTTTCCAGTAATACATGGAAAACTTGCATCACATCATAAATCACTAAAATTTAGAGTTTAATATAATATGAAACCTGCATAACCAGAAGGCATTTTATTTTAGTAATTTCTCTATTCAAAGAAAGGCAAACATAAAAAATGAACTTAATCAAATGTTAAAGAAAGAGACTTATAGCTTCAAAGCACTAGATGTTAGAAAGTGCAATGTTCTTTGCATTTACGTCAGTGAGACCAGGGTGCCATATCAAGCCTTGTGACTTAGGATGCCTGCTCTATGCTTAGCTATACTAATAATATCTCATTAAGTCATTTAGCTTTTCAAGTTTTAGGTTTACAGACCCAGTTGGCTTATTGTGAAAAAATGACCATGTATCTTTGTTTAAAATTTACTATGTTCCATCGAGTTTTTCTTGAAATCTCTGGAAAAGAAAAGCTAAAAAGAAGGCAAGGGAGTTGGTACCTATAAGAAGTATCTGGAAAGGAGTCCAGCTGAAAATAAAATGATAGGAGTTTGCTAGGGTAACTGAATGAATTATCTCTAGTATCTGATGCAAAATAAGCATTCAGAAAGAAAAGAAGACAGGATTCAGAAAAGTAAATGGATTCAGTTGCTTTCTCCTGAGAGTCAAATGAAACCATCCATGGGAGTTAGTCATAATCATGAAACATGTATTCCAAGATCTTCCTTTTTTTCCTAGTGTAAGAGAACAAACAAAGAATTTTCTATATTCTGATGAGGGAGTGAAGGATACCCCATCCCTAAATACACTGGATTGATACATTGATTATTTTGAATGAAAAACATTAGAGACATTGCAGTTGCAGAAAGGGCTAGCTGACTCTATCTCTTCTAGCAGGTGGTAAAGTGATAAGTATTCCTTCAGGAAGGGTACCCACTTGTATTGGGATGAGAAAATAGCCCTTATGGCCAAAGACTGGAAATTGTCGGCTGCAATGAACCTGAATAAATAAATTAAATATATTTAATAAAGTTACCCTTACTGTCTAGTAAACCTAGTCTTATACCCCCCCATGTATCTCCTAGTGGGTCTCAGAAAATTTATTGGTCCTAGTTAGATTTTCCTTGTTCTGTTATTTCTTCTCAAATTTGTCCTTCTTTGTCTAAAAAGTATAAAAGCATCTTGCTTTGGCCACTTCTTTGGACTTAACTCTCTTCTGCAGATCCTCATGTACACAGAAAACTATTAAAATTTGTATGCTTTTTTCTTCTTAATCTGTCTGGTGTCAATTTGGTTTGTAGATACAGCCAAAAAGCTCACATGAGAGCCTGTGGGGGGAGGAAGGTTAAGTAATCTCTGACTTTTCTATGCTGAATAAGGAAGGAAAGGGAAAGAGTATTTTGAAAAGAAAGCTTTGATGCAGAAAAACAGTCTTTTCACTCTAAAAAAAGTGAGGTGGGGGATGAGGGTGGGAGAGGAATAGTAGAAATAGAGCTAAAGTGCTGCTTCAAAGCTAGTTAGACATGCAAATGAATTCAATTAATCTACTCTATATGCTAAACTGCAAAAGAAATATGAAAGTTTGATGCTTCTCAAACTTTAAGGCAGCTGGTAGTGAACAAAGAAGAGTGAAGATATACCCAAACTCAAAAACAGCAACACTGGGGCCTGGAATCATCATGTATAAGAGAAATTTGAATTTTGGTTCAAAATACAGATGTTTTTATCTTCTCATCACAATTCCTATGAAAGAGATAGGAAAAAAATCCTCAAATTTTCTGACTGTCTTACAAAATTAAATTAGTGTAAACCTAGTGGCAGAAACAATCACCAAATCTTATAGTAAAAATTCCTTCATTCAACCAATATTTTGGGGACACATATTATATGCCAGGCACTCTTCTATGTACTTGAGATATGTCAGTGAGCAAAATAGACAATGATCCTTGCTCTTAAGGGAGAAGACAATGCACAAGAAGTACTATGTGAATTATATAGTATAGGTGATAATGAAACTAGAAAATAAAAATAAGTAGAACGCAGTAAGAGCTATAGGGAGTGTGGGTATTAGCTGCAATTGTAAGTAGGGTGATTCAGGTAGGTGTCACTGAAAAGGAGATGTTTGATCAATGACTTGAAGGGAATTGAGGCAGCAAGCATATCTAAGGGAGAACATCTCATTATCAGGGCTGTAAAACAGGAACATGCCTTATGGACTTGATGAATAACAGGAATTCAGTGTAGCTGGAGCAGAGGAACTGAGGGTGAGAGAGGGCAGGGATGAAATCAGAGAAGTAGTGGAGGAAGAGTTCATACAGGGCCTGTGGGTCATCAAAAGGACTTTGATTTTAATACTAAGCAAAATGGAGAGCTATTAGGAGGTTTTGGGCAGATGACTTTTAAATGATCACTTTAGCTTCTATCTAAGAACATTGACTGTAGTGGAAAAAAGGTAGAATCAGAGAGCCCAGTTAGAATAATATTTCAGTTATTCAGGTGAGAGGTGATGATGGCTTGGACTAGGAAAGCAAAAATAGAAATAATAAGAAGTTGTCATATTTGGGATATTATGAAGATAGACCCAGGTGAGAGATTTGGTGTAAGCTATGAGAGAAAAAGAGAAGTCAAGGATAACTTGATTGGGGTCCTAAGCCATTAGAAGGATGGAGTTTCTATTTTCTTAAAGAAGGCTGGGAGAAGCAGGTTTGCTGAAGAAGGTAAGAAATTTCATTTTAGACATATTAGGTTTTTAAATGCCTATTAGATATCAAGTGGAGGTGTGAGTAGGCAATCATATGGAAATCACTACAAAAATCTGTACAAAAACCAGTACAGTAATCTGAAGAAAGGATTGATGGAAGTACAACTGTGCAAGTTAACAGTATAGAAATGGCATTTAAATCCATGAGAACTGAGAACACCACCTAGGGAATGAGTATATATAGAAAAGAAAAGTACAAAACCAAGCCAGGGGCACTCCAACATTAGGAGGTTGGGGAAAAGAGGAGGAATTAGCAACAAATACTGAGAAAAATTACCCAGTGAGGGTGGACGGGGAATCAGGAAAGTATGATATCTTGAAATCCAAGTGAAGAAAATCTATTAAGTGTGTTAGATGATGCTAGACAGGGCTTCTCTGCCTTTGTGCTATTGATATTTTGGGCTGGATAATTCTTCTTTTGGTGGTGGTGATGGATTTCTTACACAATTGTAGAAAGCTTAATAGCATCTCTGGACTTTATTTTCTATATGTTGGTAGGATTTGCCTCCCCCCACCATGTTATGACAACCAAAAATGTCTCCAAACTTTGCTAAATGAAACCTGGCGGATAAAACCCATGTTTGAGAATTGCTATGTTGGATCAAGTAAACTGAAGACTGTGAATTGACCACTGACATTAGCAATATGAAAGTCAGTGATAACCTTGAGGAGGATGATTTCAGTGTAGTAACAGGGAGTGAAAGCTGAAATTGATTAGGTTTTAGAGACTGCAAGAAGTTGGAAATAGCAGTGTCTAAAAAATTCTTGAGGGAAGATTAAAGATGGTGGCCAAGTAACAGCTTCCCTGCAACTGGGCACGGTGACTCTGGGGAGATAAAACTCCAGACATCTCTGGCTGATGGGATCTGCCTATAATCATCCCTTTGAGGATACAGGGAATCAGCTAGGGACTTCTGGACCCCAAGAGGAGGACAAAGACAGTGGGAAACTGGCAAGTGGTTGCGTGTGTTTGATTGACCTAATCACGCCGGCAACCATAAGTACAAACAGCAGTGAGACTGCAAACTGGAAAGGCCTTACCTGTGAACAGTTTCAGTGTTTCTGGACTTGGCACTCAGTTGAACTGCCTTGGGGAGAGTTTGAGCAGGAGTGTGGAGAACTTTGGGCATTGTCTGGGACCATAGACAGAGCCACTGAGCTGGGCTGCAGGGAGACATTGTATGAGAGAACTGCCCCAGCAAGTTCCGCCCTCAGGGTCCCAGAGCAAGGATTGGGCAGGACCTAGTAAGCCAGTGACTGAGCAGCCTAAAGGTGGGGACAGAGCTGCCTTACAGCCGTAACTCTTAGGGGCAGAGTGAGATGGTTTTGGCACACTGGAGGCTCAGGCTGTTGCCCAGGGTAGAGTGCCGTGGCGTCAGCCTATAGTAACCTCAAACTCCTGGGCTTGGCGCTGCCTGGACCTCCAAAAGATCTGTGCCATGACGCCGCACCAACCGGGCCTCTGCATGTCCTGACCAGGAACTGCGAGAGCTGTGCAACCCTGTGTCCTCCCTCCTGTGTCCTCCCAGCCTCCACACTGGCCCGCTTGTCTGCCCAGGGATACTGGTAGCTGCGTGCCCTCTGGAGCCCTCCCTGCCTCTGTGCAGAGCTCTTCTCCTGGCCAGAGACTGCTGGAGTCTTGGGCTCTCTGTGCTAAAGTCACTGGGCACCAGGCACTCAGAGAACTGTGCGCACCACCTCCCGCCCTGTTGCTGGATCCAGGTGTGTCACACACTGGAGCTGCTTCCACAACCAGAACTCCCTAGCTGGAGCAGCCCCAGAGGAACTATGTAGGGTAACTCCCTACAAAGATCAAGCAACAATAGAGTGATCCCACTGGGGTCTAATTTTGGAGAGACACCTCCCCAACTCTGAGGATGGCCAGAGGCAATGGTGAAAAACAATCATGAGGCGAAATCAACAGAAAAACTCTGGCAATATAAATAATCAGAGTAGATCAACTCCCCCAAGAATCAATGGGGCAGACACAGCACAAGATGCCATGCATAAACAAATAGCTGAGATGTCAGAAATCGAATTCAGAATCTGGATAGCAAATAAGATTAAATTAGAACTCCAAGCAGTAACCCACCCAAATATATATATATATATCTCAAGAATTCAACAAATTCAAAGACCAAATGACCAAAGATTTTGACACATTGAGACAAGAAGTTGCATCCCTCAAAGATCTGCAAAACATAGTAGAATCCCTCAGTAACAGAATGGAGCAAGCAGAAGAAAAGATTTCTGACATTGAAGACAAAGTTTTCAAACACTCCCAAACTCTCAAAGAGGATGAGAAATGGAGGGCAAAAACAGATCACTCTCTCAGAGAGCTCTGGGATAATTCAAAGAAAATCAATATTCATCTTATAGGGATCCGCGAAAGCGATGAAGTGGCTTAACAAGGCACAGAGTCTCTTCTCCATGAGATTATGAAGGAGAACTTTCCAGACATGCCAAAACATTCTGAAATTCAGATAGCAGACAGTTTCAGAACTCCAGCACAACTCAACCCGAATAAGACATCCCCCAGACACATCATAATCAATTTCACTAAAGTTAATATGAAGGAGAAAATTCTGAAAGCTGCCAGACAAAAGAAAACCATTACCTACAAGGGGAAGAATATTAGAATAACTGCAGATCTCTCTGCTGAAACCTTTCAAGCTAGGAGAGGATGGTCATCGACTTTTAATCTCCTAAAACAAAATAACTTTCAACCCAGGATCCTACACCCAGCTAAACTGAGTTTCATTTATGACGGAGAAATTAAATACTTCAATGACATTCACATGTTGAAGAAATTAGCCATAACTAAACCAGCTCTCCCGGATATTCTCAGACCTATCCTCCATATAGACCAGCATAATCCTCCACCACAAAAGTAAACCAACCCAGAAAATTTTGATCAAATTCCAACTTCCACAGTCGCAGAAGGATTAAAAATGTCTGCTGGACTCTCAAAAGGCTTATCAATACTCTCAAGTAATGTGAATGGTTTAAACTGCCCTCTAAAGAGGCACAGATTGGCTGACTGGATAAAAAAACTCAAGCCAGATATCTGCTGCATACAAGAATCTCATCTTACACTAAAAGACAAATATAGACTCAAGGTGAAGGGATGGTCATCTATATTCTAGGCAAATAGAAAGCAGAAAAAAGCAGGTGTTGCAATCCTGTTCGCAGACGCAATAGGCTTTAAACCAACCAAAATAATTAAGGATAAGGATGGACACTTCATATTTGTTAAAGGTAATACTCAATATGATGAGATCTCTATTATTAATATTTATGCACCCAACCAGAACGCACCTCAATTTATAAGAGAAACTCTAACAGACATGAGCAACTTGATTTCCTCCACTTCCATAGTAGTTGGAGATTTTAACACCCCTTTAGCAGTGCTGGATAGATCCTCCAAAAAGAGCTAAGCAAAGAAATCCTAGATTTAAACTCAACCATTCAACATCTGGATTTAACAGACATCTACAGAACATTTCATGCCAACAAAACTGAATGCACATTCTTCTCATCAGCCAATGGAACATACTCCAAAATAGACTACATGCTAGGCCACAAATCTAACCTCAGCAAATATAAAAAAAAAAAATAGAAATTATTCCTTGCATCTTCTCAGACCATCATGGAATAAAAGTTGAACTCAATAACAACAGGAATCTGCATACCCATACAAAAACATGGAAGCTTAATAACCTTACGCTGAAGGATAGATGGATTATAGATGAGATTAAGAAGGAAATCACCAAATTTTTGGAACAAAATAGCAATGAAGACATGAGCTATCAGAACCTCTGGGAAACTGCAAAGGCAGTCCTAAGAGGCAATTTATAGCACTGCAAGCCCTCAAGAAAACAGAAAGAGAGGAAGTTAATAACTTAATGGGACATCTCAAGCAACTGGAGAAGGAAGAACACTCCAACCCCAAACCCAGCACAAGAAAAGAAATAACCAAAATCAGAGCAGAACTAAATGAAATTGAAAACAAAAGAATTATACAACAGATCGATAAATCCAAAAGTTGGTTTTCTGAAAAGATCAATAAAAGATAAACCTTTGGCCAACCTAACCAGGAAAAAAAAGAGCAAAATCTCTAATTTCCTCAATCAGAAATGGTAAAGATGAAATAACACCAGACCCCTCAGAAATTCAAAAAATCCTTAATGAATACTACAAGAAACTACTCTCAGAAATATGAACATCTGAAAGAAATCGACCAATACCTGGAAGTACGCCACCTACCAAGACTTAGCCAGAATGAAGTGGAAATGTTGAATAGGCCTATATCAAGTTCTGAAATAGCATCAACTATACAAAATCTCCCTAAAAAGAAAAGCCCAGAACCAGATGGCTTTACGTCAGAATTCTACCAAACCTTTAAAGAAGAACTAGTACCTATACTACTAAACTTCTTCCAAAATATAGAAAAAGAAGGAATATTACCCAACACATTCTACGAAGCAAACATCACCTTGATCCCCAAACCAGGGAAAGACCCAACAAGAAAAGAAAATTATAGATCAATATCACTAATGAATATTGATGCTAAAATACTCAATAAGATCCTAAGAAACAGAATCCAACAACACATCAAAAAATTATACACCATGACCACAGCCAATATCGTATTGAATGGAGTTAAATTGAAATCATTTCCACTTAGATCAGGAACCAGGCAAGGTTGCCCATTGTCTCCATTGCTCTTTAACATTGTAATGGAAGTTTTAGCCATTGCAATTAGGGAAGAAAAGGCGATTAAGGGTATCCACATAGGGTCAGAAGAGATCAAACTTTCACTCTTTGCAGATGATATGATCGTATATCTGGAAAACACTAGGGATTCTACTACAAAACTTTTAGAAGTCATCAAGGAATACAGCAATGTCTCAGGCTACAAAATCAACACCCATAAATCTGTAGCCTTTATATACATCAATATTAACCAAGCTGAAAAAACAGTCAAGGACTCTATTCCTTTCACAGTAGTGCCAAAGAAGATGAAATATTTGGGAGTATACCTAACAAAGGATGTGAAAGATCTCTACAAAGAGAACTATGAAACTTTAACAAAAGAAATAGCTGTAGATGTTAACAGATGGAAAAACATACCATGGTCATGGCTGGGAAGAATCAACATTGTTAAAATGTCCATACTACCCAAAGCAATATATAATTTTAATGCAATCCCTATTAAAGCTCTATTGTCATATTTTAAACATCTTGAAAAAATAATACTTCATTTTATATGGAATCAGAAAAAACCTCGAATAGCCAAAACATTACTTAGCAATAAAAACAAAGCAGGAGGAATCACGCTACGAGACCTGAGACTGTACTATAAATCGATAGTGATCAAAACAGCATGGTACTGGCACAAAAGCAGAGAAGTAGATGTCTGGAACAGAATAGAGAAGCAAGAGATGAATCCAGCTACTTACCATTACTTGATGTTCGACAAGCCAATTAAAACCATTCAGTGGGGAAAAGATTCCCTATTTAACAAATGGTGCTGCATAAACTGGCTGGCAACCTGTAGAAGATTGAAACTGGACCCACACTTTCACCATTAACTAAGATAGACTTTCACTGGATAAAAGATTTAAACTTAAGACATAAAACTATAAAAATACTTGAATAAAGTGCAGGGAAAACTCTTGAAGGAATCAGCCTGGGTGAATATTTTATGAGGAGGACTCCCCAGGCAATTGAAGCAGTATCAAAAATACACTACTGGGATCTGATCAAACTAAAAAGCTTCTGCACAGCCAAGAACATAGTGAGTAAGCAAGCACACAGCCCTCAGAATGGGAGAAAATATTTGCAGATTATACCTCCGATAAAGGTCTAATAACCAGAATCCACAGAGAATTCAAATGTATTAGCAAGAAAAGAACACGTGACCCCATCTCAGGGTGGGCAAGGGACTTGAAGAGAAAATTCTCTAAAGAAGACAGACGCACAATCTACAAACACATGAAAAAAAGCTCATCATCCTTAATCATCAGAGAAATGCAAATCAAAACTACTCTGAGATATCACCTAACCCCAGTAAGAGTAGCCCACATAACAAAATCCCAAAACCAGAGATGTTGGCGTGGATGTGGAGAAAAGGGAACACTTCTACACTGCTGGTGGGAATGCACACTAATACGTTCCTTCTGGAAAGATGTTTGGAGAATACTTAGAGACCTAAAAATAGACCTGCCATTCGATCCTATAATTCCTTTACTAGGTTTATACCTAGAAGACCAAAAGTCACAATATAACAAAGACATCTGTACCAGAATGTTTATTGCAGCCCAATTCATAATTGCTAAGTCATGGAAGAAGCCCAAGTGTCCTTCATCCCACGAGTAGACTAGCAAATTGTGGTACATGTATACCATGGAATATTATGCAGCCTTAAAGAAAGATGGAGGCTTTACCTCTTTCATGTTTACATGGATGGAGCTGGAACATATTCTTCTTAGCAAAGTATTTCAGGAATGGAAGAAAAAGTATCCAATGTACTCAGCTCTACTATGAAGCTAAATTATAGCTTTCACATGAAGGCTATAACCCCACTATAGCACAAGACTATGGGGAAAGGGCCAAGGAAGGGGAAGGGAGGGGGTAGGTTTTGGTGGAGAGAGGGTGATGGAGTGGGGCCACATCTACTCTGCATCTTAGAATGGGTACAGGCGAAACTTACTAAATGCAGAATACAAATGTTTACATACAGTAACTAAGAAAATGCCATGAAGGCTATGTTGAACAGTTTGATGAGAATATATTTCAGATTGTATATGAAACCCGCACATTGTACCCCTTGATTGCACTAATGTACACAGCTATGATTTAACAATAAAAATAAATTAATTAAAAAAATCCTTGAGTTTTATTGGAAAGGAGAGTACATAAGCAAATGAAACATTAGTGGGGGAAAATGAGGACTAAAGTAGGTTTTTTTTTTTTTTCCAGTGGGAGAAATAATAGCATGCATGTGTGCTGATAGTATGATTCAGGAGTGAGGAAACATAAATGATGCAGAAAAGAACGGCTGGAAATATTCCCTTGAGTAGTGGAGAGGGCATGGTCTCCGAAAAATAAGACATACTATTGGTTTGAGAGAGCAACATGGGTATTTCACCTGAGATAGCAATGGGCAAGCAGAGAATGTGCTTACAGATACTGGTAGCAGGGTCAATGTAGTTTTGGTGATGTCTGTGGAAATTCTTTTCTAATTGTTTCAACTTTCCCAGATAAAGAAGCAAAGTTATTAGCACTCACGAGGATAGGATATTAAGTATTGGGAGTTTGAAGAGAGAAAAATACATGAAATATTCACCTGAGAGAGTGAGGCAATTAAATAAAGTGGGATGTTTATTATGATTGCAAGTAATTATTAAATGTGCGTTTGACATTCATGGTCACAAATTTAAAGTGGGCTTTTTAGTGTGATGAGGTATGTTTCTTTAGCCAAATGCAATTGCAAAGTGCAGACAAAGAATAGGCAAAGACTTGGTTTATTAGTCTGCTCTGATTGCTATGACAAAATACACAAACTGGTTAGCTTAAACTACAGAATTATTTTTCTCACAGTTTTGAGGGCTGGAAGTCTTAGATCAAGGTTTGGTAGGGTTTAATTTCTGCTGAGAGCTCTTTTCTTGGCTTGTAAGATATCTTTGATCTGCTATGGCTTTTCTTGTGAGCAAGATCTCTCTTCCTCTACTTATAAGGTCACCAGTTTTATTGAATCAGGGCCCTACTTTTATGACTTCATTTATTCATAATTACCTCCTAAAGACTCTATCAACAGATACAGTCACATTGGGGTTAGGACTTTAGTATACAAATTTGGAGAGGGACACAGTTCTTAGAAGCTGGATATAGGTAGAGTTATAGTTTTTCTGAAAGAGGATGAGGGTGTGTGTACGTGTGACAGAGAGTATCGCCCTGTATTATATGGAAGTTAATGATTATGTTGATTGATCATGGATTTATGATAGATAAAAGGAAAAAGGAATCCACAACAGTAAGGAAGAAAAATAATGGAGTGGAAGGTATTTTAGGCAGTGAGATGAAAAAAAAAAAAAGTGGTGGCTGAAGAACAGGAAGTTGAAACTGTAATTTGGGATGCATGACTGTTATTGGCAGTGACAAGTTCTGGATTATAACCTTGAAATAGATGCTATGCTATGTTGCCCCCAAATCCCATTCAGGATGAGGACCTTCATTTTTGTAGCTTCTGGGAGCATTGTCTCGGCCTTTCATTGAGTCTTTTCCTGGACATTGCCTTCCATTGAAGGGAGCTACCTTGGCCAAGGTTAGGTCTCACCTTGGGGAAAACCCACATCCAATGATTGCTCAATTTAAGTCTGAGGGACAACCTCAGCCCCAGAGGTCCCTCTGGGATCAGATGATGTCTTTGTTACTACTTCTCTGTGGCTGAATTTCTTTCTCTGACCAGTTCTGCTCCTTTCCTTCCTTCATAGGTGTTGTTTCAGAGAGCATTCCTCAATAAACTTCCTGCATGCAAATATCCATTTCAGAGTCTGTTTCACAGAGGACCTTGACCTAGGGTACTTAGTGCTAGGTATATGCTCAGGAAGTGAACTTTAAAATTGGATTTTAGAAAAAGGTCACTCACCAGCTGGCTGGAAATGAGGCCAATGTCACTGGTGGAAGGGGGACTATGGATAGCATTTGGTATGTTACAGCAATGCTGTTGTTAAAATTTTCAGGGCTGAAGGGAATGTACTGGCAGCAGCTGTATCTCAAGAGTGTGAGAGGGTTGGGACAAGTAGTAATGATAAGTAGTGATAAGGACAATGGACAATGGCTGACTATTGCTGAGGATGATAGAGGCTTTGGAGAAACAATGAAAGGCCGAGGGTGATTAATCACCAATTTAAGGTGAAGTGTGAAAGTCAGAGGACCTTGAAGCATTTAAAGAGATTTTCATTTTCTGTAACCAGAGGATCAGGCCCAGGATTTCATTATAAAGGCAGTACAGGTCCAGGAAAGGGTTACATTTTCACTTCTGGCAAGTTTATTATACGAAGGAAAAGGCCCTGGTTGAGAAGGAGAGGAGGCCTGAGATATGGAATGGGAATATCTGGTTGATATCCTTGAATTCTACAACATCAATGAACCTTGAAAACATTATAGTACATGGAAGAACCAAGATGCAAAGGTCACTTATTATATGATCCATATTCATAGGGCTAGGGAGGTGTTAGTTAAAGGGTGTGGGATTTCTTTATGATTAATGAAGTGATTTTTAATTAGACTATGGTGATGGTGGCACATATCTGTGAATATACCCACTGAAAACATTGAATTGTGCACTTTAAATGGGTGAATTACATAATATGTGAACTATACCTCAATAAATCTTTTTTATTATTATTTTTTATTAAATCATAACTGTATACATTGATATGATCATGGGGCATCATACATTCGCTTCATAGACCATTTGACACATTTTTATCACAATGGTTAACATAGCCTTCCTGGCATTATCTCAGTTACTGTGCCAAAATATTTACATTCTACATTTACCAAGTTTCGCAAATACCCCTGTAAGTGCACCACAGGTATGATCCCACTGATCCTCCTCCCTCCACTCAACACCCCCCTCCCTCCCCTCCCTTTCCCACTTCACCCTATTGTTAGGTTGTAACTGGGTTATAGCTTTCATGTGAGAGCCCCAAATTAGTTTCATAGTAGGGCTGAGTACATTGGGTACTTTTTCTTCCATTCTTGAGATAGTTTACTAAGAAGAATATGTTCCAGCTCCATCCATGTACACATGAAAGAGGTAAAGTCTCCATTTTTCTTTAAGGCTGCATAATATTCCATGGTGTACATATACCACAATTTATTAATACATTCGTGGATCGATGGGCACTTGGGCATTTTCCATGACTTAGCAATTATGAATTGGGATGCAATAAATATTCTGATACAAATGTCTTTGTTATGTTGTGATTTTTGGTCTTCTGGGTATACGCCCAGGAGAGGGATTACAGGATTGAATGGTAGATCTATTTTTAGATCTCTGAGTGTTCTCCATATCTCTTTTCAAAAGGAATGTATTAATTTGCATTCCCACCAGCAGTGCAGAAGTGTTCCCTTTTCTCTACATCCACGCCAACATCTCTGGTCTTGAGATTTTGTGATATAGGCTAGTCTCACTGGAGTTAGATGATATCTCAAAGTAGTTTTGATTTGCATTTCTCTGATGATTAAAGATGATGAGCATTTTTTCATATGTCTGAAGGCCGTGCGCCTGTCTACTTCAGAGAAGTTTCTCTTCAAATCCCTTGCCCAGCCTGCGATGGGATTCCTTGTTTTATTCTTGCTAATGCGTTTGAGTTCTCTGTGGATTCTGGTTATTAAATCTTTGTCAGAGATATACCCTGCAAATGTCTTCTCCCATTCTGAGGGCTGTTTGTTTGCTTTACTTACTGTGTTCTTGGCTGTGCAGAAGCTTGTTAGTTTGATCAAGTCCCAGTAGTGTATTTTTGAAGCTGCTTCAATTGCCTGGGGGGTTCTCCTCATAAAATACTTGCCCAGACCAATTTCTTCAAGGGTTTTCCCTGAACTCTGCTCTAGTATTTTTATAGTTTCATGTTTTAAGTTTAAATCTTTAATCCAATGAGAGTCTATTTTAGTTAATGGTGAAAGGTTTGGGTCCAATTTCAGTCCTCTGCAGGTTGCCAGCCAGTTCACCCAGCACCATTTGTTAAATAGGGAATCTTTTCCCCACTGAATGTTTTTAATTGGCTTGTCAAAGATCAAATAGCGGTAAGTAGCTAGATTCATCTCTTGGTTCTCCATTCTGTTCCAGATATCTGCTTCTCTGTTTTTGTGCCAGTACCATGCTGTTTTGATCACTATCGATTTGTGGTAAAGTCTGAGGTCTGGTAGTGTCATTCCTCGTGTTTTGTTTTTATTTCTGAGTAATGTCTTGGCTATTCGAGTTTTTTCTGATTCCCTATAAAACGAAATATTGTTTTTTGAAGATCTTCAAAATATGACAGTGGAGCTTTAATAGGGAGTGCGTTGAAATTATATATTGCTTTGGGTAGTATGGACATTTTGATAATGTTGATTCTTCCCAGCCATGAGCATGGTATGTTTTTCCATTTGTTAACATTTTCAGCTATTTCTTTTCTTAGAGTTTCATAGTTCTCTTTATAGAGAGCTTTCATGTCTTTTGTTAGATAAATTCCCAAATATTTTATCTTCTTTGGCACTACTGTGAAAAGGATAGAGTCCTTGACTGCTTTTTCAACTTGACTGTTGTTGGCGTATATAAAGGATACCAATTTATGGATGTTGATTTTGTAACCTGAGACGCTGCTGTATTCCTTGATCACTTCTAGGAGTTTTGTAGTACAGTCCCTAGTGTTTTCCAGATACACAATCATATCATCTGTGAAGAGCGAAAGTTTGATCTCTTCTGACCCTATATGGATACCCTTGATCGCCTTTTCTTCCCTAATTGCGGAGGCTAAAACTTCCATTACAATGTTGAAAAGCAATGGAGGCAATGGGCAGCCTTGTCTGGTTCCTGATCAGAGTGGAAATGATTCCAATTTAACTCCATTCAATATGATATTGGCTGTGGGTTTGCTGTAGATTGCCTCTATCAGTTTAAGAAAAGTCCCTTCTAGACAAATTTCCTTGAGTGTTCTGATCATGAAGGGATGCTGGATATTATCAAAAGCTTTTTCTGCATCAATTGAGAGAATCATATGGTCTTTGTTTTTTAATTTATGTGCTGAATTACATTTATAGATATACGTATATTGAACCAGCCTTGAGAACCTGGGATAAAACCTACTTGGTCATGATGTATAATTTGTTCGATGTGTTGCTGGATTCTGTTAGGATCTTGTTGAATATTTTTGCATCTGTATCCGTTAGTGATATTGGTCTGTAATTTTCTTTTCTTGTTGGGTCTTTTCCTGGTTTGGGGATCAGGATGATTTTTGCTTCATAGAACGTGTTGGGTAGTCTTCCTTCTTTTTCTACCTTTTGGAACAGGTTGAGTAATATAGGTACTAATTCCTCTTTAAAGGTTTGGTCGAATTCTGACGTAAAACCATCTGGTCCTCGGCTTTCTTTTTAGGGAGGTTTTGTATAGTTGATGCTGTTTCTGAACTTGATATGGGTCTGTTCAACATTTCCACTTGATTCTGGCTAAGTCTTGGAAGGTGGGATGCTTCCAAGTATCAGTCAATTTCCTTCAGATTTTCATATTTCTGAGAATAAAGTTTCTTGTAATATTCATTAAGGATTTTTTGGATTTCTGACGAGTCTGTTGTTATTTCGTCTTTGTTTTTTCAGATTGATGAGATTAGAGATTTTACTCTTTTTTTTTTTCTGATTAGGTTGGCCAGAGGTTTATCTATTTTGTTGACCTTTTCAAAAAACCAGCTTTTTGATTTATCGAGCTGTTGTATTATTCTTTTGTTTTCAATTTCATTTAATTCTACTCTAATTTTGGTTATTTCTTTTCTTCTACTGGGTTTGGGGTTGGAATGTTCTTCCTTTTCCAGTAGCTTGAGATGTCCCATTAAGTTGTTAACTTCCTCTATTTCTGTTCTCTTGAGGAAGGCTTGCAGTGATTTAAATTTCCCTCTTAGAACTGCCTTTTGGTGTCCCAGAGGTTCTGATAGTTTGTGTCTTCATTGTAATTTTGATCCAAAAAATTGGCGATTTCATTCTTAATCTCATCTCTGACCCAGCTATCATTCAACATAAGGTTATTTATCTTCCATGTTTTTGTATGAGTATGCAGATTCCTGTTGTTACTCAATTCAAGTTTTATTCCATGATGGTCCGAGAATATGCAAGGAATAATTTTTATTCCTTTAAATTTACTGAGGTTAGACTTGTGACCTAAAATGTGGTCAATTTTGGAGTAAGTTCCATGGGCTCATGAGAAGTATGTGTATTCAGTTTTGTTGGGATGAAATGTTCTGTAGATGTCTGCTAAATCTATATATTGGATGGTTAGGTTTAAATCTAGATTTCTTTGCTCAGCTTCTTGCTGGAGGATAGATCCAATACTGCCAAAGGAGTGTTGAAATCTCTGATGATTATGGAGCTTGAAGAAATCAAGTTAGTCTTGTCTGTTAGAGTTTCTCTTATAAATTGAGGTGCATTCTGGTTGGGTGCTTAGATATTAATAATTGAGATCTCATCATGTTGAGTGTTACCCTTAACAAATATGAAGTGACCATTCTTGTCCTTCCTTACTTTTGATGGTTTAAAGCCTACTGTATCTGCAAATAAAATTGCAACACCTGTTTTTTTCTGATTACCATTTGCCTGAAATATGGATGACCATCCTTTCATCCTGAGTCTTTTAAGTTAAGACGTGACTCTTGTATGCAACAAATATCTGGCTTGAGTTTTTGTATCCAGTCAGCTAACCTATGCCTCTTTAGAGGATAGTTTAAGCCATTCACATTAATGTAGAGTATTGATAAGTCTGGTGATATTTTGGGTATCGAGTTTTTCAAAGGTCCAGTGGACATTTTTAATCCTTTCGCCAGTGTGGAAGTTGGAGTTTGATCCAAAGTTTCTGAGTGAGTTTACTTTTGTGGTATAGGATTGGGTTGGTCATTGTGGAGGATAGGTCTGAGAATATCCTGAAGAGCTGGTTTACTTATGGCAATTTTTTTCAACATATGAATGTCATTGAAGGTTTTAATTTCTGCATCATAAATGAAACTCAGTTTAACTGCATACAAGATCCTGGGTTGAAAGTTATTTTGCTTTAGGAGATTAAAAGTTGGTGACCACCCTCTTCTGGCTTGAAAAGTTTCAGCAGAGAGATCTAAAATTCTTTCCTTTGTACGTAATAGTTTCTTTCGCCGGGCTGCTTTGAGAATCTTCTCTTTCATGTTAACTTTAGTGAAGCTAATTATGATATGCCTGGGGGATGACTTATTGGGGTTGAATCGTGCTGGGGTTCTGAAGCTGTCTGCTATCTGAATTTCAGATTCTCTAGGCATGTCTGGAAAGTTTTCTTTCATAATTTCATGCAGAAGGGCCTCTGTGCCCTTCGAGGCCACTTCATCATTCTCCCAAATCCCAATTATTCATATATTGCTTTTCTTCGAAATATCTGAGACTTCTCTGAGTGAGTGGTCCGTTTTTGCTCTCCATTTCTCTTCCTCTTTGAGAGATTGGGAGCGTTCGAAGACTTTATCTTCAATGTCAGAAATCCTCTCTTCTGCTTGCTCCATTCTGTTGCTGAGGGATTCTACTGTATTTTTCATATCTTTGGGGGCTGTAAATTCTTGCTTCAGTGTGTCTAAGTCTTTGGTGGTTTTGTGTTTAAATTCGTTAAATTCTTGAGACAATTTTTGAATTTCTCCTCGAATTCCTAATTCCATTTTATTAATCTTGTCTGCAATCCAAATTCTGAATTCGATTTCTGACATCTCAGCCAGTTGTTTATGAATGGGATCTTCAATCACATCTGCTGTATCTTTTCTTGGGGGGGTTGATCTATTCTGGTTATTCATTACCAGAGGTTTTCCGCTGATTCCGCCCCATGGTTATTTTACTCCCTTTGATTTTTCTCCTGAGGCTTTATAGAGGGCCCGTACAGTGTTGTGGCCTGAGAAACTGGGGCCTTGTCTTGTGTGGTGGAGCTAAGTGGTTCTGTCTTGTTTTCAGCTGGTTTTTGTTCGATCCTATTGTAATGTTTACTCTGGCTTGAAGTCTCAGCTATGTGGAAAAACTAGCAATTAAGTCACCCCGCCCGCCCACGTCTGGCACCAGTTGGAAAAGGAAAATCAAACCTTCCTACAACCGCGTACCCAGGGCACTGCCTGCAAAGTCCTCAGTCTATTAGTTCAGTTCAAAAGGTCCAAATCGATTGTCTCAATCGGCACCTGTCTTGGGTGGGAGAGTTCAAGAAGTCTCTGGGAACTGGATCACAGGGGTCTGGTGACTCCTCTGATATGGCTTACTCCAGTGCTGCGTGGAGTCAGGAGGAGCCGCCTAGCAAATAGTTCAGTCTGGGAAGGTTGATGTCTCCTTCCCCACTTTGCCCCTCCATCGGACCCAATCACTGGTGTCTCTGTAGATGGCTAACCCAGTTGCCTGTAGTGAACAGATACTCCAGGGGTTTGCACCTGCCTGAATTGCAAGGAAGTCTGCCAGGCCCCTGCAGTGTGCCGCTATCTAGCAGAAGGAGATGGGGCCTGACATCTTTGAGTGCTTGATGCAGGTGGTGGGAGGGAGGTGTTCACTCAGGCTTAGCCCCGTCCCTGATTGATGTTGCTAACAGAACAGAACAGAACAGACAACTTTGTGGGGTTCTGTCTCTGTTTGTGCTAAAATCGCCTACAGAAAATGGGCTGTTCGGAGTTCAAATGTCTTTGCTGCTGGAGATTTGTGTCCAATTACCTCTCTGTGTTGGCTCTGCCCTGGAAGCTTCCCGGGTGTGTGAGCAGCGTCAGGCAAATCCTTTGCTCACTGGTGGCCTCCTCTGGTTGCCCAGGGAGACAGTGGGTGTGGCTTCAGAATATCCAGAAGTGAGCCGTTTTGCTTTTGTTTGCATTCTTGTGATCACAGCGGTGATCCTTGCCTCAGCGGTGTTGATGTGCATTCTTCAACCTTCTCTCTTGGTGCAGTTCAAATCCACCAGGATACTTACTAAATTCCTGTCCCTTAACTCTCCTTCTGGACGGGAGCCTCTGTTGAAAGCTGGCTTCAGTCTGCCATCTTGTCTCTCCCCCCATATCTCAATAAATCTTAAAAAAAAATTGTGAATTCCCTGAACTTTGAATCCTCTGGGCTTGCAAAAGTGATCTACTCCTTTTTGTTAAAGGCTAGCACTTTCATCTTGCTTGATAATAATGGAGAGGCTTCTCTTGCAAAAAAACCTGTGTCCTCTCATGTTTGATCCTCAGCTCCCCTGCTGGCAATCAAACCAATACTTAGAGTTATGACTCACATAACTTGAATAAGGAAGTGTTGGGTGTGGTAAGCTAGGAAAAGGACTAAGCCCAAGTTCTTAAGAACTTAGCCATTATTTACCAGCAGGATCTGTGACAATATATGTGGGACTGGATTCTGAGAGCGATGGATCAAAGGGGCTTGAGGTAGAAAATCACAGAGTTAGAAAAGTCAGAATTTATCATTATGGATGCTTTCTCTCATAATACATATTTTAAGGCCCCTGGATGATGGTTCTACTATGTTGCTAGGATGGCACTTGGAAGTCTGAATAAAATGATGGTCCAAAGTAAGTGAAGTAAACATTTCAGAACTTCCATGGGAGACAATGGAAGAAGATTTCAAAATGCTTAGTAAAGTGTGCATGCTAGAGTGTATATGTTATGTATGATCAGAAAATACATCAGCATCTATTTTCCCATTTACAAAAATGATAAGGAATGTGTTAGTTTGATTGCTTGAGCTTAATTGTTTGAGGTTACAGTGAGCTATAATCATACCACTACCCTCACTGAGAGATACAGTGGTGGTTATCCTCTGTAGCCAGGGGCTGATGGCAAAAGATACTGTTACAGAACTGAGTTCCCTGAAAACAATGAGTGGTTATGGGATTTTGTAATAATAGAGGCAAGGTTGTTGTCCTTATCCATTAGAAGAAGGGTGGGCAAAACTGTAACAAGAGACATGGTGGGAGTGATAGCCAGGATACTTGATCTAGAGAGCTGTATAGAGATGGCTAATGGAGCATAGTATTTCTAGGGATGAGATAGATGGACAATCAAAAATGAAAACAGCACTTAATTCTCCTTGTCATAGTCTTAGGCTGAGATCCCTAGAAGCAGAACCTGTGCTCACAATTTTTGTCTAAGTGCTTCATTGAAGGGAAAATCAGTAGGAGTGTAGGGAAGTAAGGGAATCAGTGTAGGGCAGGGAAAGTTGCTGAGAAAGAAATGTTTCAGTTGGACCCTAGTTTTATACTGGTACCATGGGATGCTCTGGAGTATAAACTGAGCAGTGCTGGAGTGAGCTTTTTAAGACCAGTGCAGTGTTCAGCGATGTCCAATTGGTTAGAAGGACATCAACAGTAGTGGGAAATTTACAGCAAACATGACTGTAATTTTTGTAACAGTAAGAAATATATTTTGGGTCTCTGCCTCACTCTCCCACACCCCTTCCTGGCACAAAGCATCTAACACTCTTGTAGATAGGAGTTGTAGGAGAATCTTTTTTTCCTGACATTTGGTCTTCAATTCTGGGTTCCTGACACAGAGCTCCTAAACATATTGGAATTTTTTGAGTAATAGGAGCAAGTGTTTTTCTAATGAGGCAACTCTTTGTGTGCTCCTGGATGGCCTTAGAATGGAGGCTGGTTGGCACAGTAATCAATCAGGAGATTAGAGGGTTAAGGAGGTGAGAGGGCTGAAAGTTGAACTGATCTCCAATGAGGAATGATATAATCATTCATGCTTATATAATGAAGCCTCCATAAAAACTCAGAATGGGAGGGTTTGGCAGCTTCCAGATAGCTGAACATGTGGAGGTTCCTGGAGGGTGGCACACCCAGAGATGGCATGAAAGCTCTGCATCCCTTCTCTCATACTTCACCCTATGCATCTCTTCCACCTGGCTGTTCATTTGCACCTTTTGTAATAACCTTTATAATAAGTGGTTAAACATAATTAACATGTTTCCCTGTGTTCTGTGATCCATTTTTACTAATTAATCAAACCCCCAAAAGGGGTCATGGGAGTTCCAAACAGTACAGGTCACAACCAGGAACTTGTGATTGGCATCTGAGGTGAGGGACCAGTCTGATGCGTGCAAGTCTTCAAGTTGTGGGATCTGACAGTTTCTCCAGGTAGATGGTGTCAGAATTGAATTGAATTATAGGGCACCTAGCTGGTATCTGTTGCAGAATTGCTTGATGTCTGGAGAAACCCTCCCCCACCCCACACATCTGGTGTTAGAAGTGTTGTGTTGAGTGAGTGAAGAGTTAGCATAGGAAAAGCACTTTGGTTTGTTTTCTTCCAAGCAACCACAAACCAGACCCCCACTCCCATTTTTAAAAGCACCGATAATCACTATTGTGTGAATTTCATCTGACTTGAGAAGACTCATGGATCAGTTGCTTAGTCATTGGTTGCAGGCTGCCACCTGGTTTAGAGGTGCATATCCTCTTGGGTGAGGAACATTTTGTCCTCGAATTAGGGTGCTGCTCTAAGCAGTTAATAGCCAGTAATCATAGAAACCAGAGAATGTTCAAGGGAATTTGTGTGGGCCATTAACAGCATCTGCTACTGTCATTTTCCATTTAGGGGGAGGGACAAGTTGAATAAACTCACAAAAGTCCTTCAAGTGAAGGCAAAAAATGTGATCCACAGAGTGGTGGGGATAAGTCTGTGAAGGTCCAGTGTCTCTTCCCAAGAAGATAAGGTGTGAACCCACCCCAGTAAGTCATACACAGACTTGTGCTCTCATAAAAACAGGTGCACTCAATTTTCCACAAGTACACTTGACAGTGCCTTGCACCTTAAGTCTTGTACTTTCTGTCCAAGAACTTCTCTGATGATGAAGCATGAGGCACCCATTAAAACCTGCTCACACTCAAGCTTGCACAACCCACTTATAAGGAGGAGTTAATGCCAGTGCACTAATTCTTGACTTATAAGGGGTAAATGCTTATCTCTTTCCCTACCTGGGTAGATGATTCTGAGGTGCATTTCATAAGGATCCTCAGAAAGACTCCTCAAGATCAAACACTTGCCGTGTAATGGTGAGAAATACATTGCTGAATTTTCAAAAAAATTTCTCACACTCAAAATGCAAGATAATGGATACTTTATTCAGGCACTTGCAAGACGGAGACAAAGGAAATGTTTCTCAAACATGGGGAATGGTAAGAGTTTTGCAGGGAAAAGAGACAAAAGCAGCAGAGGGAAGATAAATTGTTTTTCTTTGACATGTAGCCCATTTCAGGCCATTTTATTATAGTTTTGGAAATGTTGAATGAATGAAGGGATTTAGAGGGAGTGAGTTAGTCCTTCATAGAAGAGAAAAGGAGTCAGTGAATGTTCTGAGCATAGAATTTTCCATTAATTCACGTCACCTTCTATGTACTCTCCCACCTTTCCTATTTCTCTCTGTCCGTCAGTCCTACCCTCTGAGAATAAACTACATTCATAAGCCTTTGTATCTATCTCAGCTTCTGCTTATAGAGAAAACTCATGTTAAGACAAGGAATGATAGTAATATATTTCTACTTTATGTTTGAAGTATTCAGATTCATCAGTGTTATAGCCTACATTAGACATCTAGCACCCTTGACCAAGATAGTTATGTTTTAACTCCCCTATTTATTGAATAAACAATTTTAATTTGTTTTTTAATTTCATATTAATATGAGGGTACGAATGATTAGGTTACATTGTTTGCATTTGTTGGGTAAAGTTCAAGTTGTAGTCGAGCTTTTCACCCAGAAGGTGTGCCAAATACACCTACACTGTGCCTGTTATGTCTAATTTATTAATTGACCATCCCAGTTTAAATACAGCATAGTTTGATGTGTTATATTAAAGTGGAAACTGTCATTGATGAAACGACTTCTTAGTTATTGCGTGAGTTCTATTTTAGTATGATAGACATTTTTCTTTCTTTTTTTAATTTTATATTTTAAATTTCAAATTAATTTGAGGATATGAATTTTTAGATTACATTGTTCTCACTTCCAAGGTAAAGTTCCAGGTGTAAAAGAACCCCTCACCGAGGGGGTGCACTGTACATCCTTGCATTGTGCACATTAGGTGATGTCCCACCAAATGATAATGAGCATTTTTTCATGTGTTTGTTGGCCATTCATTTCTCATCTTCAGAGAAGTTTCTGTTCAAGTCTCTTTCCCACTTATAAAGAGGATTGTTGCTCTTTTCTGGTTGTTTAATTTGAGTTCTCTGTAGATATTAGTTATGAGGCCTTTATCAGGTTGACTATATGAAAAAATCGTCTCCCATTCTGAAGACTGTCTGTTTCTTTGTGGGACCCTGAGCTGTTTAAAAGCTTTTTAGCTCGATCAAATCCCAGTTATTTATTTTTGGAGTTGCTGTAATTGCCAAGAGGGTCTTCCTCATAAAGTGTTTTCCCAGGCCAATATCCCCAAGCATTTCACCCACACTCTATTTTAGAATCCTTGTTTTGTATCTTAAATTTAAATCTTTTATCCAGTGAGAATTAATTTTTGTCAGTGGTGAGAGATGTGAGCCCAGTTTCAGTCTTCTACATGTGGATAACCAATTCTTCCAGCACCATTTGTTAAAGGAAGATTCTTTTCCTCAGCGCGTGCTTTTGTTAGGGTTATCAAAGATCAAATGATGAAATGTGGCTGGGTTCATCTCAAGATTCCCTATTCTATTCCACAGATCTATACATCTCTATTTTTTGTGCCAGTATCATGTTGTTTTGATTATGATAGATTTGAAGTATAATCTGAAATCTGGTTATGTGATGCCTCCAGATTTTTTTTTATTTCTAAGAATTATATTTTTTATTCAGGGTTTTTTTTCTGGTTCCATATGAATCAAAGTACCATTTTTTCAAATTCTTTAAAGGCTGGCATTGGTGTTTTGATGGGGATTTCATTAAGTCTATAGATTGCTGTAGGTAGTATGGACATTTTAACAATGTTAATTCTTCTTAGCCACAAGCATGGTATGTTCTTCCATTTGTTAACATCTTCTGCTATTTTCTTTCTCAGAGTTTCATAGTTTTCTTTATAGAGACCTTTCACATCCTTTGTTAGATATATTCCCAGGCATTTCGTCTTCTTTGACACTACTCTAAAAGGAATAGAGTTTTTGATTTTGTTCTTGGCTTGACTATTGTTGGCATATAGGAAGGCTACTGATTTGTGGTATTGATTTTGTATCCTGAGACAGTGCGATATTCCTTGATCACTTTTAATAGATTTGTAGTTTAGTCTATGGGGTTTTCCAGATATAAATTCATGTCATCTGCAAAGAGCAAGAGTTTGACCTCCTCTGTCCCTAGTTCAAAACATTTAATCTCCTTCTTTTGCCTGACTGCAATGGCTGGGACTTTCAACACTATTTTGAATAGTAGTAGTGACAGTAGGCATCCTTGCTTAGTTCCAAATAGGACTGGAAATGCTTTCAGTTTTATTTCATTCTGAATGTTATTGGCTGTGGATTTGCTGCAGATGACTTCTAGCAGTTTAAGAAATGTCCCACCTAAGCCAATTATATTTTCTTTTTTTTCTTTTTTTACTAAATCATAGCTGTGTACATTGATATGATCATGGGGCATCATTTACTAGCTTCACAGAGCGTTTGACACACTTTCAGTACACTGGTTAACATAGCCTTCCTGGCCTTCTCTCAGTTACTGTGCCAAGACAATTACATTCCACATGTACCAAGTTTCACATATACCCTTGTAAGATGCACCACTGGTATAATCCCACCAATACCCTTTCTTCTACCCACCTCCCCCCTCCCTTTCCCTCTTCCCCCTATTCTTAGGTTATAACTGGGTTATAGCTTTCATGTGAAAACCCTAAATTAGTTTCATAGTAGGGCTGAGTACATTGGGTACTTTTTCTTCCATTCTTGAAATACTTTACTAAGAAGAATGTGTTCCAGCTCCATCCATGTAAACATGAAAGAGGTAAAGTCTCCATCTTTCTCTAAGGCTGCATAATATTCCATGGTGTACATATACCACAATTTATTAATCCATTCGTGGATCGATGGGCACTTGGGCTTTTTCCATGACTCAGCAATTATGAATTGGGCTGCAATAAACATTCTGGTACAAATATCTTTGCTATGATGTGATTTTTGGTTTCTGGGTATATGCCCAGTAGAGGGATTACAGGATTGAAAGGCAGATCTATTTTTAGATCTCTAAGTGTTCTCCATATCTCTTTCCAAAAGGAATGTATTAATTTGTATTCCCACCAGCAATGCAAAAGTGTTCCCTTTTCTCCACATCCAAGCCAACATCTCTGGTCTTGGGATTTTGTGATATAGGCTAGTCTCACTGGAGTTAGATGGTATCTCAAAGTAGTTTTGATTTGCATTTCTCTGATGATTAAAGATGAAGAGCATTTTTTCATATGTCTGAAGGCCGCGTGCCTGTCTTCTTTAGAGAAGTTTCTCTTCAAATCCCTTGCCCAGCCTGCAATGGGATCCCTTGTTCTTTTCTTGCTAATGCGTTTGAGTTCTCTGTGGATTCTGGTTATTAAACCTTTGTCAGAGACATAACCTGCAAATATCTTCTCCCATTCTGAGGGCTGTCTGCTTGCTTTACTTACTGTGTTCTTGGCTGTGCAGAAGCTTTTTAGTTTGATCAAGTCCCAGTAGTGTATTTTTGAATCAGCTTCAATTGCCCGGGGGGTCCTCCTCAAAATACTCGCCCAGCCCGATTTCTTCAAGGGTTTTCCCTGCACTGTCCTCTAGTATTTTTAGAGTTTCATGTCTTAAGTTTAAATCTTTAATCCAGTGAGAGTCCATCTTAGTTAATGGTAAAAGTTTAGTTAATGGGTCCAGTTTCAGTCTTCTAAAGGTTGCCAGCCAGTTCACCCAGCACCATTTGTTAAATAGGGAATCTTTTCCCCAGTGAATGTAGCTAGATTCATCTCTTGGTTCTCTATTCTATTTCAGACATCTACTTCTCTGTTTTTGTGCCAATACCATGCTGTTTTGATCACTATCGATTTGTAGTGTAGTCTGAGGTCTGGTAGCGTAATTTCTCCTGCTTTGTTTTAATTTCTGAGTAATGTCTTCGCTATTTGAGGTTTTTTCTGATTCCATATAAAACGAAGTATTGTTTTTTCAAGATCTTTAAAGTATGACAGTGGAGCTTTAATAGGGATTGCATTGAAATTATATATTGCTTTGGGTAGTATGGACATTTTAACAATGTTGATTCTTCCCAGCCATGAGCATGGTATGTTTTTCCATTTGTTAATATTTTCAGCTATTTCTTTTCTTAGGGTTTCATAGCTCTCTTTATAGAGATCTTTCACGTGCTTTGTCAGATAAATTTCCAAATATTTCATCTTCTTTGGCTCTACTGTGAATGGAATAGAGTCCTTAACTGTTTTTTCAACTTGACTATTGTTGGTATATATAAAGGCTACCGATTTATGAATGTTGATTTTGTAACCTGAGACACTGCTGTATTCCTTGATCACTTCTAAGAGTTTTGTAGTAGAGTCCCTAGTGTTTTCCAGATATACAATTTTATCATCTGTGAAGAGCGAAAGTTTGATCTCTTCTGACTCTATATGGATACCCTTGATCGCCTTTTCTTCCCTAATTGCGGTGGCTAAAACTTCCATTACAATGTTAAAAAGCAATGGAGACAATGGCAGCCTTGTCTGGTTCCTGATGTGAGTGGAAATGATTCCAATTTAACTCCATTCAATATGATATTGGCTGTGGGTTTGCTGTAGATGGCCTCTATCAGTTTAAGAAATGTCCCTTCTATACCAATTTTCTTAAGTGTTCTGATCGTGAAGGGATGCTGGATATTATCAAAAGTTTTTTTCTGCATCGATTGAGAGAATCATATGGTCTTTGTTTTTTAATTTGTTTATGTGCTGAATTACATTTATAGATTTACGTATATTGAACCATCCTTGAGACCCTGGGATAAAACCAACTTGGTCATGATGTATAATTTGTTTGATGTTTTGCTGGATTCTGTTAGGATCTTGTTGAATATTTTTGCATCTATATTCATTAGTGATATTGGTCTATAATTTTCTTTTCTTGTTGGGTCTTTTCCTGGTTTGGGGATCAGGGTGATGTTTGCTTCATAGAACGTGTTGGGTAGTCTTCCTTCTTTTTCTACCTTTTGGAACAGCTTGAGTAATGTAGGTACTAATTCCTCTTTAAAGGTTTGGTAGAATTCTGACGTGAAACCATCTGGTCCCAGGCTTTTCTTTTTGGGGAGGTTTTGTATGGTTGATGCTATTTCCGAACTTGATATGGGCCTGTTCAACATTTCCACTTGATTCTGGCTAAGACTTGGAAGGTGATACTCATACAAAAACATGGAAGTTAAATAACCTTATGCTGAATGATAGCTGGGTCAGAGATAAGATTGAGAAAGAAATTGCCAATTTTTTGGAACAAACCAACAATGAAGACATGAACTATCAGAACCTCTGGGACACCGCAAAGGCAGTTCTAAGAGGGAAATTTATAGCACTGCAAGCCTTCCTCAAGAGAACGGAAAGAGAGGAAGTTAACAACTTAATGGGACATCTCAAGCAACTGTAAAAGGAAGAACATTCCAACCCCAAACCCAGTAGAAGAAAAGAAATAACCAAAATTAGAGCACAATTAAATGA
This sequence comes from Nycticebus coucang, assembly GCF_027406575.1. NCBI lineage: Eukaryota > Metazoa > Chordata > Mammalia > Primates > Lorisidae > Nycticebus > Nycticebus coucang. Next base: position 107,026,967 of record NC_069804.1, read on the forward strand.
AATTGAAAACAAAAGAATTATACAACAGATCAATAAATCAGAAAGCTGTTTTTTTGAAAAGGTCAATAAAATAGATAAACTTTTGGCCAACCTAATCAGGAAAAAAAGAGTAAAATCCGTAATCTTGTCAATCAGAAATGACAAAGATGAAATAACAACAGACTCCTCAGAAATCAAAAAAATCCTTAATGAATGTTACAAGAAACTTTATTCTCAGAAATATGAAAATCGGAAGGAAATTGACCAATACTTCTAAGCCAATTTTCTTGAGTGCTTTTTTTTTTATCATGAAATGATGCTGCATATTATCAAAAGCCTTTTCTGCATCAATTGAGAGAATCATGTTTTTTTTTTTCAAATCTATTTATGTGGTGAATCCTATTCATGGATTTATGTATGTTGAATCAACGTTGTATCTCTGGGATAAAACCCACTTTATTATGGTGTATAACTTTTTCAATATGTCATTGTATTCTTCTTGCTAATATCTTATTGAATGTCCTTGCATCAACATTCTTTAATGATATTGATCTATAGTTTTTTTTGTTGTTGGATCCTTTCCTGGTTTTGGGATTAGGGTGATATTTGCTTCATAGAAGTGTTGGAGGAAGATTCCTTCATTCTCTTTATTTTGAAATAAATTATGCAGTATAGGAATTAGTTCCTGTTTGAAGTTTTGGTAGAATTCTGGTGTGAAAAGGTCTGGCCCAGGGTTTTTCTTTTTTGGGAGATTTTGTATAACTGATGCTATTTCAGTGCTTCATACTGGTCTATTCAAAATTTCTAATTCTTTCTGGTTGAGTTTTGGAAGGTAGTATGCTTCCAGGTATTGGTCCATTTCCTCTACATTTTCATATTTCTGGGAATAGAGTTTTTTTGTAGTTATCATTGAGAATCTTTTGTATTTTTGTGGTATGTGTTGTTATTTCCCCTTTATTCTTTCTGATTGAAGTTATTAGAAATCTTACTTTTCTGTTTCTGATTACTCTAGCCAAGTGTTTATCAATTTTATTAATCTTTTCAAAGAACCAACTTCTTGTTTTGCTGATCTTCTGAATAATTCTTTTGTTTTTTTTTATTTCATTTAATTCTGCTCTACCTTTGATTATTTGGTTTCTGCTGTTGAGTTTGAGGTTGGATTGTTTTTCTTTTTCCAGTTGCTTGAGATGGCCCATTCGGTTACTGACTTCCGTTTTTCTGTTTTCTCAATGAAGGCATCTAATGCTATAAAGTTCCCTCTTAGGGCTGTGCTATCACACAGATTTCGATAGTTTGGGGATTCATTATAATTTTGTTCCAGAAATTTAATAATCTTTTTCTTAATCTCGTCTCTGACCCAGCTATCATTCAGCATAACATTAGTTTCCATTACTTTGAGCATGAAGATTTCTGTTGCTGTTGGGTTCAACTTTTATTCTGTGATTGTCCAAGGCAATACAAGGAATGACCACCATTCTTTTTAATTTGTCATATCTTGTGTCCTAAGATATGATAAGTTTTGTAGGATGATCCATGGGCTGATGGAAAGAATGTGTATTCAGTTTTGTTAGGATGAAATGTTCTGTATATGTGTGTTAAGTCCTTTTGTTCTAGGGTCATGTTTAAGTCCATTATTTATTTGTTTAGTTTCTGCTTGGAGGATCTATCCAGTACTTCCAGTGGGGGTGTTTAAATCTCCAACTATTATATTGCAGGAAGATATCACATTGTTCAGATTAGTTAGTTTGTTTTATAAATTGAGGAGCATTCAGGTAGGATACATAAATGTTAATTATTTAAAAGTCTTCATAATATGTACTTCCCTTGACAAATATGTAGTTTCCATCCTTGTCTTTTCTTATTTTTGTTGGGTTAAGTCCATTTGTATCTGCAAATAAGATCAACACCCAAGATTTTTCTGCTTCCCCTTTGCCTGGATTAGTGTTCCATCACTTTACCCTGAATCCTATTTTATCCTTTTAGGTAGGGAGAGTTTCTTGGAAGCAATGGATATTTGGCCTGAGATTTTTGTATCCAGTTAAGCCAGACTGTGCCCCTTTAGAGGAAATCCTAACCATTCATATTAATTGAGAGAATTGATAGATATAGTGGAGTTTTGGTCATCTTGTTTTTCAGAGGTCCAGAGCTCATTTTTATTCCTTTCACCATTGTGGAATCTAGGCATTGTTCTTAAATTTCTGGGTGAGTTTACTTTGGTCGTGGACCATCATGCTGGTCTGAGTGGTGGTGGACTATCAAGAATGGGTCTGAGTACTTCCTGTAGAGCTGGTCTAGTTGTGATAAATTTCCTCAATATATAGATGTCAGTAAAGTATTTGATTTCTCCATCACAAATGAAACTCAGTGTTAGGGGATATGAGATCCTAGGCTGAAAACTGTTTTGTTTAAGAAGATTGAAAGTTGATGACCACCCTCTTCTGGCTTGAAAAATTTCAGTTGAAAGATCTGTGGTCATCCTGATATTTTCCCCCTTGTAAGTAGTACTTTCCTTACACGTGGCTGCTTTCAGGTTTTTCTCCTTCATATTAACATTGGCAAAACTAATTACAACGTGTCTAGGAGATGCTTTGTTGGATTGAGTTATGCTGGTTCTGAAACTGTCTACTATCTGACTTTCTGTGTCTCTCACAATACTTGGGAAGTTCTCCACCGTAATGTCTTGGAGTAGAGCATTTCTGCCTTTGGGACTATCTTCTCCTTCAAGAATCCCTGTAATTCAAATGTTTGACTTTTTTGGGAATGATGACATAACTATCTCAGGGAATATTCTGTTCTTATTTTCCTTTCTTTCTGCCTTTTTGAATGCTTGGGATAGTTCAAAAGTCTTGTCTATTTCTGAGATTCTTTCTTCTCCCTGTTCAATTGTATTACTGAGGTTCTCTACTGTGTTTCAAAGCTTCTTGAATGCCTTTTTCAATTACTTAAGCTCTGCTATATCTTTCCTCATTATGTTGATATCCTTGGTGACATTGTCTTTGAATTCATTACATTTTTCAGACAACTTCTGAACTATTTTTTTTTGTTTTCTATTTCCATCTTTTCCTCCATTACAGTTATCTTATTTGCTATCCATATTTGAATTCTATTTCTAACATTTTAGTAATTTCTCTGTGTATGTTATTTTCTGTTGTATCTCCTTTGAAATCCTTTGGGGGATTTGATCTGCTCTGATTTTTCATTTTGCCAGAATTCTTCTGGTGATTCCTCCCCATGAGTATTTTTGGCTTCTTCTTTTTTAATATGTTAATTATACTTTTTAAATTGAATTAATAGTTTGTCCCTCAATACTTGTTGAGAGATAATCTATTAGGGGACTCTTAGGAAGCACTATTCCTATTTAGTAATTAACTCTGGAAGGGTGAGATTTGCTTGGGATGCCCTGGGAACTGGAGCTAACCACCACTTTTCTAATGAGCAGGAGCTTGTGGTTGTGGCTTATCCCCTAGAGCTTTGCAGAGGTCCCTTTCAGGGATACAGTCAGATATTCTGAGGGCCAGCTTGGTGACATAGCCCAGCCTGGCTCTGTGTTCACGTCAGCCTAGCCTTTACCCAATCCTAAGGAGTTGCAGTGTTATGGTGAAATCTCTGCTGGGCAAAAGTACAGACACCTGAGGCCCCGCCCCCATTGGCAATACCTGGATGAGGGTAATCTGCAAACAGACCTGCTGAATCCACCCCTCACTGTTGCAATGCTACCATTGCTTTAACAACGGCAGACAAATGGTGTGTTAGTAGCACCAGATAGCAGCTCCAGGGGGACAAGAATCAGTGGAGAGCACTGGCTCACAGTTCTAGTCCAAATTGCTCTGGCAGCACAGGCTTTTGCCCACCCCATCAGGCTCAAGGGGCCACCTGGTCAACAGCACTGAACCAGAGATTCCAATAAAAGTCACTCAGGCAGCACAGGCACTGCCCACCCAATCAATGTCAGAAGGCCTCCTGGTAGGCAGTACTGGCACAGAGATTACAGTCAAAGTTGTTCAGGCAGTGCGGGCACTGCCCACCCAATCAAGGGTCAGAGGATGTCCAGCAGATAGTACTGGCCCAGAGTTCCAGTCAAAGTTTGCTCAGGCAGTGCCCACTCAATTGAGCTCAGAGGTTGGCCTGGCAGGCCCGAAACAGAAATCCTCAGGCAGATGCAGATTACCCTCATCCAGCTATCGCCAAATTACCCTCATCTCAGATCTGCCTGAGAATTCCCGAGGAGCTGGAGAAGGGTCTTTTCTATTCTGAAAGAGAGACAGGAAATTTTGCCCCTTTCCCCACCAAAGTTAGGACTGTGGCACCACTATTCGAGCTGCAGCTCAAAAGCCCACAGAATGCCTGGGCCTCTCAGTGAACTCCTCCAACAGTTAGGGCTCTGTAGGGGGAAGTTCTTCAGGCAACTAGGATGGGGTAAGGGCAAGATGTGTGCTTGGGATTGTGGGAAAATATTTGATCACTTTTGTGTCAGGCAGGATGGAGTCAAGGTTTAGTGGTGGGACCTCACTGGTAAAGGAGGACTTGGACTTAGCAGCACTCTCCTGTGGGGTAAGGTGAGACTTTTGTTCCTTGCCACTTGGGAAAGCCCACTGTGTAGCTCCTGTTTGAGGGAGGGGTCTCTTGTCCTCTTGGTGCTCAGCTCCACACCTGATACTTGTCTTTCTTCTTCTTTCTTGTTTCTGCTGCTTGTCTAGGCCTGGATGATGTGTACCTCACTTTCTTCACTCTGTGCTCAGCTCCCCACTTTCAGCTTCTCTGAGTCTACTTCAGTCTAATATCCCTCCCTCTGGATGGGCACCTCTGGAGAAAGCTGTTTCTAGTCATCCATCTTGACTCTTCCCTCAGATATTTTTCTTTCATTTTTCTGCTTTTATAGACATTATATGGATGAATTCAATTTTGCAAATCCTTTGAGCTTCTCAGATGAAAAGAGAGAGATGTAAAATATTTTCATTTCTATTTTAATGGATTCAGGAGAAAATAAAACAAAACAAATAAATCAAAACAAACATACCCTCTCAAGTGCTACCAGCTGAGAATAACAAGAAGATATCTGTGGCCTCTTGTTGCTGAAACATGTATTTCACTTCTTTCTTCTCAATTGTTTTTTTATTTGATGTAGAGATAAGGATGTAGAGCATATTGAAAAAAATTCCACAGTATTGATTAAAAAATACTCTTAAAATATCTTGATGATAAAGATTAATTTGCTGTTTTACTTTATCAAGTCAAAGTTGTCATCATATCAATTAAATTGCATCAGAATAATATCCCATTTAGCAGTACTTAAAACAGGCAGAGAGTAAATTTCAATAAATGTTTGGTGGAAGTAGGAGAGGAGATGGATAAGGGAAATGGGTTTAAGGCTTTGCTTACATGTGGAAAAGAATATTATTTGCAGCTTGCTTAGTGTTCCTGATTCTACATGTGAATCAAAGCTACTGATGGTAACGGTTGAAATAGCAGCACAATTAGCAAATACCCTTAGACCAAATCCACAGTTGTTGAAAGCTTTTTCAGTGAAAAAGTGCCATTCGTGTCATTTTCAATTTTCACTTGATTTTTATTTTTGTTCTTTAAAAACCTTTTTAACCATTGCTAATTACTTAAGGAATGAGACAGGGCTTGTTATTGTTTCTGTAGTATTGGAAATATTAATTTTCCTGCCAGAAAAACTGTCCAAATATCTTTTTGTATAATAAATGGTGCTTACTTATTAAAAAAAATGTAGTTTTTTTATTTTATTGGTTCTTTTGATGTCTTGTTTTAGTTAAAATGTGCTATTTACTAGCAGAGATGGGGGTTTTTGCAGTAGCCTGGTCAGAGGCTAGTTAGTGCTTTCTGTCACTGTGTAGGGCTGCACAATGCCTCTAAAGTTACACAGACCTGGGTTCCAAACGTCAGCCACTCTACAGTGAATAGTTTCAACCCAATGAACTTTCAAGGGTTTATTTCTCTCCTTCATGAATGGCCATAATATTAATACCCCCCTCACAGAGTAGCTCTAAGGATTAACTGGTAATCAACTGTCAGGCATGTACTAAAATGATACTTAAAATCATGGTATGTATTTTTATTAACACATGATTCAGCCTCATGGTTTTTCAATGAAAGTGTACTTCTACAAACATTACTTTACACTATCTATACTGAAATGTGGGGTAAGTTATTTTTTTTTTTTTAGTTTATATCATTTTAACAAAAATTTTGAAGTATCCACAATGAGCCAGGTGCTGAGGATGCAACAAAGAAATTATAAATGAACTGTAAAAATTATGCAAACCTTAATGATAATAAAATGAATTATTATTGAATTAAATAGCTTATTTTTCTTTCTTTTTTTTTTTTTTTTGTAGAGACAGAGTTTCACTTTATTGCCCTCGGTAGAGTGCCGTGGCCTCACACAGCTCACAGCAACCTCCAGCTCCTGGGCTTAGGCGATTCTCCTGCCTCAGCCTCCCGAATAACTGGGACTACAGGCACCTGCCACAACGCCCGGCTATTTTTTTTTTTTGTTGCAGTTTGGCCGGGGCCAGGTTTGAACCCGCCACCCTCGGTATATGGGGCCGGCGCCCTGCTCACTGAGCCACAGGCACCGCCCTAAATAGCTTATTTTTCACTTGTAAAATATTGTTGCTAATGACTAAGTGTAGATATACAGACATCTATTCATATTTGTTTAGAAAGTTAGTGAAATCCAGAGCAGTGCAAAGATGGAAATGTAGATCACCTTATTCCTTCTACTCCTGAATATATATATACACACACACACACATGCATATTATACATGTGCAATATATATGTGTACATAACATATGCAATTAATATTTTAGTACTGTATATCTTTCTAGTCTTTCCCACTTTACATATTTCAGCATTTATTTTTGTTAGTGGAGATTACACCCTGTATACTTTTTTGTAAAATTATTTTCATTTAAACTATGTCATGAATAGTTCTCTTCGATCTAAAATCAATACTTTTCTATAATATGATTTTTAAATTCTATGTACTAGAACAGTATAGATACATATCATAACTTATTTTACCATTCCCTATGGTAAGCAATTTTATTGGTTTTAACATTTCATTCATATGAGTACTGCCATGACAAACTTCCACATCATCACATATTATATCACTTTCAACAGATGAATTCACTAAGAAAATACTAGCCCTCAGAAGGTAACATCCTTATCTTCCTACCACCAGCTCTAAAACTGACCTATATTCTCACTTATTAATTTATTTTTTCCTAAGTACTCTCGAGTCTACTTTCTTCTGCATTTTAAGAGAACATGTTCTTTTACTGGTCTTTCTCTCTCCTATAGCTGAACTTTTCTTCCCTCTCTAGGTCTCTCCCATCAACATTTTGTATCAGCAGAAACTTTGCAGGCCATAAAAAATAATTCATCATGTTTAAATCTTAGCCATCTTAAAAGAAAAAAAAAAGAGAGAGATGGGGAAAACTTCATTAGCCGTTATCTATCCCCAGCTACTCTGTCTTAACTCCTTGCAATGGTTCGAATGTCTCTCTAAAACTCATGTTGAAATTAATTGCTGTTGTGGTAGTATTAAAAGGTTGGACCTTTAAGAGGGGATGAGGTCATAAATGAAGCAGTGCCATTATCTGTGGAAGTGGGTTAATTATCATGGGAATTTTATCTCTTTTTCTCTTTGTCTCACACATTGTCTCACCATGTTATGCTTTCTGCCATGGGGTGTGTCTCATTAGATGCCAGCATCATGCTATTGGATGTCCCAGCCTTCAGAATGATTAGACAAATAAATTTATATTATTTATAAATTTCCCAGTCTATGGCATTCTGTTATAGCAGCAGAATACAGCCCCAATTCATAGCCACAATTTGTAGAAGATATGTTTGCTTTTAATACCTCTTTCTTTATGCTCATATCTAATCAATCAGAAATTATTATCAATCTTACCGTCTAAATAACTCAAGATAGACACATTCTCTTAAACCACTTCAAGGGCTTCCTACTACTTTTCAGATAAAAAACCAAATCTTTAGCTTTACAAACAAGACTATGCCTTAGCTGAGCCTATCCCCCTTCTCTTAGCCTCATTTCTTTTTTTTTTTTTTGAGACAGAGCCTCAAGCTGTCACCCTGAGTAGAGTGCTGTGGCATCACAGCTCACAACAACCTCCAACTCCTGTGCTTAAGCAATTCTCTTGCCTCAGCCTCCATGTAGCTGGGACTACAGGCGCCTGCCACAACATCCGGTCATTTTTTGGTTGTAGTTGTCATTGTTGTTTTGGCAGGCCTGGGCTGGAATTCGAACTTCACCAGCTCTGGTGTATGTGGCTGGTGCCTTAGCCACTTGAGCTACAGTCCTGAGCCAGCCCCATTTCTTATCAAGTCCCTCCTTCCCCACCACTTATTATCTATACCCCAGACATACTTACATTCTTTTAATTCCATGGATATGCCATGTTTTTTCTTGTCTGAGGTCTTTTGTAGATGTTCTCTCCTCCACCCGGAACCCTATTTACCACAGTATCCTTACTCTACTACATCTCATTGATTTATCAATATCCACTAAATTTTAGCTTATATGTCATTGGCACAAAGAAACCCTTCAGATCACAGCTCCTTACTTTATATGTACTCATACATAAAACTTTCACTTGTCAGAGCAGCAAATTAATGTTATTTATATGACTTTTATTAATATCTATCTTGCTGACTATATTGCAAGCTCTATGAAAACGAGGATAACATTTGTGCTTATCAATGCATTTGCAACATCTACCACAATGCCAGATAGGATCCCAATAAATATAATTATTGAAGAAAAGGATAAATGAACACCAATCTAATATCTCCTCTATATTATTAAAACTTCCCTTATTAAAGGTACTAATAACCTTATTGCTAAATTTGATAGATATTTTAAAATTTTTATTTCATTTGTTTGTTTATCAGCATATGAGACCTTTTCTCAACCAGTGAAAAGTGTTCTTTCTTTGCTTTCCTAGACAATAAATGTCTTGAATTTCTGTTTATTCCTTCTTAAAGCCTTTACTTGGCTCCTCTTTCTCTGTCCATTACTTGCATATGTTAATGGTGTACAGGATTTTTTTCTTCACCTTTTTCACTACTAATTTATGTTCTCTCACAAGATGATCATCTTTCTTTATCATGCGTGTTCTGATGACTCCCAAATATACACTTTCTGCCCAGATCTCTTCTTTGACCTTTAGCCATGTGTATCCAATGGCCTACTGTGCAAACTTACATATGTGTCTTGAATATGCCTTTTGCATATCATGTATAACATTGATCTCTTTGCCTTCCACACCCAAATCTGCACTTTATTGTTCCTATCTCAATGAGTGACACCATTATCCACACAATTTATTAAGTTAGAAAGTTACCATATCAAGTCAGTATGCAAGCCCTATTGGATTCATTTGTTGAATTTCCTGTTAACCTCATATATTTCTCACCATCTCCACTACTACTTCATACTCTTGTTTAGGCCACCACCATTCTCACCCAGATTACTACAAAAGTGTCTTAACTGTTCTCTCTGACGCCAATTTTTCCCTCTTAAATACATTCTCTTTTTCTCTCTCTCCTTTTTTAGTTAGTGTCATAATTTTTTATTTTTATTAAATCATAGCTGTGTACATTGATATGATCATGGGGCATCATTCACTAGCTTCACAGACCTTTGACACACTTTCATCACACTGGTTAACATAGCCTTCCTGGCATTCTCTGTTACTGTGCCAAGACAATTACATTCCACATTTACCAATTTTCACATATACTCTGGTATATGTTTCACATATACCCTGCTGGTGTAATCCCACCAATCCCCTTCCCTCTACCCACCTCCCTCCTCCCTTTCCCCCTTCCCCCTATATTTAGGTTGTAACTGGGTTATAGCTTTCATGTGAAAACCCTAAATTAGTTTCATAGGAGGGCTGAGTACATTGGGTAGTTTTTCTTCCATTCCTGAGATACTTTACTAAGAAGAATATGTTCCAGCTCCGTCCATTAAACACGAAAGAGGTAAAGTCTCCATCTTTCTTTAAGGCTGCATAATATTCCATGGTGTACATATACCACAATTTATTAATCCATTCGTGGATCGATGAGCACTTGGGCTTCTTCCATGACTTACCAATTGTGAATTGGGCTGTAATAAACATTCTGGTACAAATATCTTTGTTATGATGTGATTTTTGGTCTTCTGGGTATATGCCCAGTAGAGGGATTACAGGATTGAATGGCAGATCTATTTTTAGATCTCTAAGTGTCCTCCATATCTCTTTCCAAAAGGAATGTATTAATTTGCATTCCCACCAGCAGTGCAAAAGTGTTCCCTTTTCTCCACATCCACGCCAACATCTCTGGTCTTGGGATTTTGTGATATAGGCTAGTCTCACTGGAGTTAGATGTTATCTCAAAGTAGTTTTGATTTGCATTTCTCTGATGATTAAAGATGATGAGCATTTTTCCACATGTCTGAAGGCTGTGTGCCTGTCTTCTTCAGAGAAGTTTCTCTTCAAATCCCTTGCCCAGCCTGCTATTGGATCCCTTGTTCTATTCTTGCTAATGTGTTTGAGTTCTCTGTGGATTCTGGTTATTAAACCTTTGTTGGAGACATAACCTGCAAATATCTTCTCCCATTCTGAGGGCTGTTTGCTTGCTTTACTGACTGTGTTCCTGGCTGTGCAGAAGCTTTTTAGTTGGATCAAGTCCCAGTAGTGTATTTTTGAAGCTGCTTCAATTGCCCGGGGGGTCCTCCTCATAAAATACTCGCCCAGACCGATTTTTTCAAGGGTTTTCCCTAAACTCTCCTCTAGTATTTTTATAGTTTCATGTCTTAAGTCTAAATCTTTAATCCAGTGAGAGTCTATCTTAGTTAATGGTGAAAGGTGTGGGTCCAGTTTCAGTCTTCTACAGGTTGCCAGCCAGTTCACCCAGCACCATTTGTTAAATAGGGAATCTTTTCCCCACTGAATGTTTTTAATTGGCTTGTCAAAGATTAAATAACGGTAAGTAGCTGGATTCATCTCTTGATTCTCTATTCTATTCCAGACATCTACATCTCTGTTTTTGTGCCAATACCATGCTGTTTTGATCACTATTGATTTGTAGTATAGTCTGAGGTCTGGTAGCGTGATTCCTCCTGCTTTGTTTTTATTTCTGAGTAATATTTTGGCTATTCGAGGTTTTTTCTGATTCCATACAAAACGAAGTATTGTTTTTTCCAGATTTTTAAAGTATGACAGTGGAGCTTTAATAGGGATTGCATTGAAATTATATACTGCTTTGGGTAGTATGGACATTTTAACAATGTTGATTCTTCCCAGCCATGAGCATGGTATATTGTTCCATTTGTTAATATTTTCAGCTATTTCTTTTCTTAGGGTTTCATAGTTCTCTTTATAGAGATCTTTCATGTGCTTTGTTAGATAAATTTCCAAATATTTCATCTTCTTTGGCACTACTGTGAATGGAATAGAGTCCTTAACTTTTTTTTCAACTTGACTATTGTTGGTGTATAGAAAGGCTACAGATTTATGGGAATTGATTTTGTAGCCTGAGACGCTGCTGTATTCCTTGATCACTTCTAAGAGTTTTGTAGTAGAGTCCCTAGTGTTTTCCAGATATACGATTATATCATCCGAGAAGAGCGGAAGTTTGATCTCTTCTGACTCTATGTGGATACCCTTGATGACCTTTTCTTCCCTAATTGCGGTGGCTAAAACTTCCATTACAATGTTAAAAAGCAATGGGGACGATGGGCAGCCTTGTCTGGTTCCTGGTCTGAGTGGAAATGATTCCAATTTCACTCTATTCAATATGATATTGGCTGTGGGTTTGGTGTAGGTGGTCCCTATCAGTTTAAGAAATGTCCCTTCTAGACCGATTTTCTTAAATATTCTGATCATGAAGGGATGTTGGATATTATCAAAAGCTTTTTCTGTATCGATTGAGAGAATCACATGGTCTTTGTTTTTTAATTTGTTTATGTGCTGGAATACATTTATAGATTTACGTATATTGAACTAGCCTTGAGATCCTAGCCTTGAGTCGGGATAAAACCAACTTAGTCATGATGTATAATTTCTTTGATGTGTTGCTGGATTCTGTTTGTTAGGATCTTGTTGAATATTTTTGCATCTATATTCATTAGTGATATTGGTCTATAATATTCTTTTCTTGTTGGGTCTTTTCCTGGTTTGGGGATCAGGGTGATGTTTGCTTCATAGAACGTGTTGGGTAGTCTTCCGTCTTTTTCTACCTTTTGGAACAGGTTGAGTAATATAGGTACTAATTCCTCTTTTAAGGTTTGGTAGAATTCTGACGTGAAACCATCTGGCCCCAGGCTTTACTTTTTAGGGAGGTTTTGTATGGTTGATGCTATTTCCGAACTTGATATGGGCCTGTTCAACATTTCCACTTGATTCTGGCTAAGTCTTGGAAGGTGACTTTCTTCCAAGTGTTGGTCAATTTCCTTCAGATTTTCATATTTTTGAGAATAAAGTTTCTTGTAATATTCATTAAGAAATTTTTTTTTTCATTAAGGACTTTTTGAATTTCTGAGGAGTCTGTTGTTATTTCGTCTTTGTTGTTTCTGATTGATGAGATTAGAGATTTTACTCTTTTTTTCCTGATTAGGTTGGCCAAAGGTTTATCTATTTTATTGACCTTTTTGAAAAACCATCTTTTTGATTTATTGATCTGTTGTATTATTCTTTTGTTTTCAATTTCATTTAATTCTGCTCTAATTTTGGTTATTTCTTTTCTTCTACTGGGTTTGGGGTTGGAATATTCTTCCTTTTCCAGTTGGTTGAGATGTCCCATTAAGTTGTTAACTTCCTCTCTTTGCATTCTCTTGAGGAAGGCTTGCAGTGCTATAAATTTCCCTCTTAGAACTGCCTTTGTGTTTTCCCAGAGGTTCTGATATTTTGTGTCTTCATTGTTGTTTTGTTCCAAAAAATTGGCGATTCCTTCCTAATCTCATCTCTAACCCAGCTATCATTCAGCATAAGGTAATTTAACTTCCATGTTTTTATATGAGTATGCAGATTCCTGTTGTTACTCAGCTCAAGTTTTATTCCATGGTAGTCCGAGAAGATGCATGGAATAATTTCTATTCCTTTAAATTTACTGAGGTTAGACTTGTGACCTAAGATGTGATCAATTTTGGACTAAGTTCCATGGGCTGATGAGAAGTATGTGTATTCAGTTTTGTTGGGATGAAATGTTCTGTAGATGTCTGCTAAATCCAAATGTTGGATGGTTAGGTTTAAATCTAAGATTTCTTTGCTCAACTTCTTGTTGGAGGATCCATCCAACACTGCCAAAGGAGTGTTGAAATCTCCAACTATTATGGAGCTGGAGGAAATCAAGTTGCTCATGTTTGTCAGAGTTTCTCTTATAAATTGAGGTGCATTCTGGTTGGGTGCATAGATATTAATAATTGAGATCTCATCATATTGAGTATTACCCTTAACAAATATGAAGTGACCATTCTTGTCCTTCCTTACTTTTATTTGTTTAAAGCCTATTGTATCTGCAAATAAAATTGCCACACCTGCTTTTTTCTGATTACCATTTGCCTGAACTATGGATGACCATCCTTTCACCCTGAGTCTGTATGTGTCTTTTAAGTTAAGATGTGACTCTTGTATGCAAAAGATATCTGGCCTGAGTTTTTGTATCCAGTCAGCTAACCTATGCCTCTTTAGAGGAAAGTTTAGGCCGTTCACGTTATTGGTGAATATTGAGAATTCTGGTGAAGTTTTGGGTATCAAGTATTTCAAAAGTCCAGTGGACATTTTTAATCCTTTTGCCAAGTGTGGAAATTGGAGTTTGATCCGAAGTTTCTGAGTGAGTTTACTTTTGTGGTATAGGGTTGTGTTGGTCATTATGGAGGATAGGTCTGAGAATATCCTGAAGAGCTGGTTTGGTTATGGCAAATTTCTTCAACATATGAATGTCATTAATGTATTTAATTTCTCCATCATAAATGAAACTCAGTTTCGCTGGATACAATATCCGGGGTTGAAAGTTATTTTGCTTTAGGAGATTAAAAGTCGGTGACCTCCCTCTTCTTGCTTGAAAAGTTTCAGGAAAGAGATCTGCAGTTATTCTAATATTCTTCCCTTTGAAGGTAATGGTTTTGTTTCTCCCGGCAGCTTGAGAATTTTCTCCTTCATATTAACTTTAGTGAAGTTAATTATGATATGCCTGGGGGATGTCTTACTCGGGTTGAGTCATGCTGGGGTTCTGAAGCTGTCGCTATGTGAATTTCAGAATCTCTAGGCATGTCTGGAAAATTCTCTTTCATAATTTCATGCAGAAGGGCCCAGCGAGGCCACTTCATCTGTTTCTGGAACTCCAATGATTTAGATATTCACCTTCTTCGAAATATCCCAGAGCTCTTGGAGAGAATGATCCATTTTTGCTCTCAATTTCTCTTCCTCTTTGAGACTTTGGGAGCGAGCATTCAAAGGCTTTATCTTCAATGTCACAAATCCTTTCTTCTCCTTGCTCCATTCTGTTGCTGAGGGATTCTACTGTATTTTTCATATCTTTGAGTGCTGCAAATTCTTGCTTCAGTGTGTCTAAATCTTTGGTGGTTTTGTCTTTAAATTTGTTAAATTCTTGAGACAACTTTTGAATTTCTCCTGAAATTCCTAATTCCACTTCATTAATCTTGTCTGCAATCCAAATTCTGAATTCGATTTCTGACATCTCAGCCAGTTGTCTATGAATGGGATCTTCAATTACATCTGCCATATCTTTCCTTGGAGGGGTTGATCTATTCTGGTTATTCATGTTACCAGAGTTTTTCTGCTGATTCCGCCCCATGGTTGTTTTACTCACTTTGATTTTTTCCCCTGGGGCTTTGTTAAGGGTCTGTACAGTGTTGTGGCCTGAGAAACTGAGGCCCTGTCTGGTGTGGTGGGGCTAAGTGGTTCTGTCTTGTTTTTAGCTGGTTTCTGTTCTACCCTAGTGAAACAGATACTTTGTATTGAAGTCTCAACTGTGGAGAAATATCAGCAATTAAGTCACCCTGCCCCCCACTGGCAAACAGTTGGAAAAGAAAAATCAACCCTTCCTACCACCGTGCACCCATGGCACCACCTGATTTGTTCTCAGGTGGTTGGTTCAGTTCAAAAGGTCCAAATCAATTAGTCTCAGTCTGCACCTGTCTTGGGTGAGAGAGTTTAAGAGGTCTCTGGGCGCTGGATCACCGGGGTCTGGTGACTGCTCTGCTGTGGCTTGCTCCAGTGCTGCATGGAGTCAGGAGGAGCCACCCAGCCAATAGATCAGTCTGGGAAGGTTGATGCCTCCTTCCCCACCTTGCACCACTGTCACACCCAGTCACTGATAGTCCTGCAGTTGGCTGACCCAGTTGCCTGTAGTGAACCGTTACTCCAGGAGTTTGCACCTGCCTGAATCACAAGGAAGTCTGCCCGGCCGCTGCGCTCTGCCTCTCTCTAGCAGGAGGAGGTGAGGCCTCACAACCTTGGGCACTTGATGAAGGTTGGGGGTTTTTCACTCAGGTCCATTCTCGCCCCTGATTAATGTTACTAACAGAACAGAACAGAAGATCTCTGCGGTTCCCCTGCAGAAGAGAAGCTGAATTGAGTTTCGAATCAGCTTGTCTTTGCTCTTGTATTGTCTATAGGCTGACAGTCCCCTGAGGGCCAGGTGCATCTTAGTTTCAGTAAATCGGACCTCTGGGTCAGCCCCGCCCTGGGAGTTTCCCCAGTTTGCAAGTTGGAGTTGCCTCTGGCAAATCCTATACTCACAGTCTCTGGTTGCCCAGGGAGACAGGGGGTGTGGCTTCAGAATATTCAGTAGTGAGCCATATTACTTGCAAAAGAGGGCTGCTCTTTTATGCTTCAGGCAACTGCTGCTCCCGTGCAGCTCCCTTCCGGCCAACCATCCTTTCTCCGCTCCCGCGCCGCATAGTCTGCACCAACCAGCTGCAGCCCGGCACTGTCTACACCCCTCGAGCGATCACCCAAGAGTCTGGACTTCTGGGGGACAGGCCTCCAGACCTTGGAGCGAGAGCAGAGGGGAACGTGGGGAGCACTGGGAGCCTGGGGTTGTGGGCAGAGAACACACAGTTTTACACAGTTTTATGCCTGGCCATATTGTCACCAGAAGACGGCTGTCACACTGTGCCTCAGGGAGCTGCCACTCTGGTGCGGTCCCCTCTCTGCCGACCGTCCTTTCCTCACTCCCGTGCCCAGAGCCGCTGCTGACCAGCTGCAGTCGAGGCCCCGTCCACACCCCTAGAGAAATCACCCAAGACTCTAAACTCCTGGGGGACTGCCCTCCAGACCTCAGTGTGAGTGGAGGGGAGGGCAGGTAGCTCACTAAATTCTAGGTAGAGACTATATACAGTTTATACAGTTTTATGCCTGGCAGGAGGACACCGTGGCACCCTAGTAAGGGAGGTAGGTCCAGTTTTTAGAGGGTCTCTCCCGAGGAGTGTAGTGGGAGGACTTTTGAACTCTGCCCGATTGTTTGTGGGGCACTCTGAGCCGTTCTCATGGGGGTGGGGACTCCCATCCATTTGGTGATGGATTTTATACCTTTTGTTTGTATCCTTGTGGTCACAGCTCGTCTCAGCGGGGTTGACGTGCGTTCTTCAACCTTCTCTCTTGGTGCAGCTCAAATCCACCAGGTTACTTGCTGAATTTTTGTCCTTTAACTTTCCTACTGGACGGGAGCCTCTGTGGAAAGCTGGCTTCAGTCAGCCATCTTGTCTCCTCCCCCTGATGTGTCTTTTTTTCCCCTAGAAAGTGGGGAAATACAGAAAATTGATGGTCTAATATGATAAGAACTTTCCATTACCGATATGAAAGCCAGACTGGATCTCTAAGCTGTAATTCGGCTCTATCATCCATGTTGCCTCCGTGGTGCATGAGGCCTGCCCTCAGTGCCATCTTATTTAACCAACATTTCATCGTGAATCTCCTTTGTTTGAGAGATTTCTTTATAGGTTTTAGGATAAAACCACAGCTCCTTTGTAGAGTTTATAAAATCTTTCTATTTATTGAGCTGCATATCTTGCCTTCACCTGTAGGCACTCTCTTTTCAGTCATTCTGTGGCTTCCTTTCTATCTGCTAACATGTTACATATTGTTTCACTTCAAGGCCTTTACTCATGAGCTTCTCTTCTGCCTATAGTATCTCCACCCACTTTTCACCTAGCTAACTCCTACTCATTGTTCATATCTCAACTTAAAATCCTCTACAGATCTTTTCCTGACCCTCACTGTCATAACAGTCTATATTATGCACTGCTTTTCTGAGCTCCCACAGCTCACTCTTTTCCCTGTATATTACCACCTATTATGCTTTATGGTAATTACATGGCTACTCATCTGTCTTTCCCACTATTTGGTAAGCTTGGGGATGGCAGGGATTACATCTCTCTTGATAATTTTTATACCCTCAATACCCCAGGATAGTCACAAGCACAATAATAGATACATAATATGTAGTGACTGACTAAATATAAAATTTTCAATTTAATATTTTTGTAAGTATGTTTTTGAACAGTAAAAGAAATTACTAATATAGAAATAAATTTTACTTGTATTTTTAACTTTTGGTATTAATACATGCAGTTTTTATTTTTTATATTATTTTATTTCAAATTAATATGAAGGTGCAAATGATTAGGTTACAATGTTTATGTTTGTTAGGTAAGGTCCCTGTTGTACTTGTGTCCCGCACTAAAGAAGTGTGCCATATACTCCTACATTGTGCCCATTAGTTGGGAGCATACCAATCCAATCTCTCTTCCCTTCTCTTCCCTCTCTCCTTTTCCCTCCTCCCTCTCCCCAACTTGAATTAAATTGAGTTTTTCTCTTGTGTGGGTATTAGTTCGTCTACTGTTTTCATATTGAGTACATTGGATACTTTTTTTTCATTCTTGTGATACTTTATTAAAAAGAATGTGTTTCAACTCCATCCAGGTAAATACAGAAGGTGTAAAGTCTCTATCTTTTTTATGGCTGAATAGTATTCCATGGTATACATATAGCACAGGTTGTTATTAATCCATTCATGGGTTGATGGAGACTTGGCTTGTTTTTACATCTTGGCAATTGTAAATTGAGTTGTGATAAACAATCTAGTGCAAATGTCCTTATGACAACATAATGTTTTTTCTTCTGGGTAGATTCCTAGTAATAGGATTGCAGGATCAAATGGAAGGTCTAATTTGAGTTCTGCAAGGATTCTCCATACTTCTTTCCAAAAAGGCTGTATGAGTTTGCAATCTCAATAACAGTGTAAAAGTATTCCTTTTTCTCCATACCCTTGCCAGCATCTGCAGCTTCAGAACTTTCTCAATATATCTGGTTTTGATATAACAAGGGCCAGGGACTAGGTTTTCACAGGCTCTGTTATAGACCTGTATTCATATAGTTAGTTAAATGATTTGTGATCATGCACAAAAAGGAAACAAATAAAACTTATCTTTTGGGGGCATTAATTTACTTGTCTATAAAAAAAATGCTGAAATGAATGATTTCTAATGTTCCACATGATCTATGATTATGTGAAATCACAAGTATGATGATATTCATCAAAAACAGTTATAACTATCAAACAATAACATTGAGTATTTCATAGTGTTGTAAGAGAGTTTTGTGGTAGTGATGGGGGCAGGAGTTTGATTATTTTGAGAATCTAAGAGTGTGCTATTTAAAAATTCTTTTAGTAGTCTAGTTTGACAGCACGCAAAATGGCTAAAAGAGCCTAATCAGGTGACAACTGTAAGTCAGATTTCTGCACCATAAACCACAGGTGCTGAGAAGAAACTTTAATAAAGAGAATGTAAGAGGATAAAATTTAGCAGCCATGGAGCTAAATAATGCAAAGATAGCTAAATTGGAGAATGATGAATGATGTCAAAGTGATAAAAATCAAGAGACCAGGTATTCCTACGTAGCTGTGGCTTCTCTTTAAGAATGGCTGGCTGCTTCCACATGCTGTTGAGGCATAAGAAGTATAAAACTTCCCTTACTGAGGCAATATATCAGCTGCCCAAACCTCCTTCTCATCAGTAAAGCTTGTTGGCCTTTGACTCCTTGCAATCTTTGTGGCACTGTTATCAATGATACTTCAGAAACATCTGCTCCAGAGCTGTCTGTTACTGCCATGGCAGACAGCAAATCTAATGGCACCAAAAAAGAATGACAGGATACCCATTAATGTGTAGTGGTGGTATGAGACAACACAAAGCCATGATCAGGGCTAGCTGAATCCATCAGTATTTCAGTGTCTAGCTAACTTACCAGCATGCATTTAGAAAGACTTCATTGTTCATAAAGTCATTGACAGATAAGAAGTCAAAGAAGGACTTAAGCAATTTCTTTTTTTTTCTTTTCTTTCTTTATTTTTTGAGACAGATTCTCACTATGTCACCCTCAGTAGAGTGCTATGGCATCACAGCTCACAGCAACCTCAAACTCTTGGGCTTAAGCAATGCTCTTGTCTCAGCCTTCTAAGTAGCTGAGAGTACAGGTACCCACCACAATGCCCAGCTATTTCTTTGTTGTAGTTGTTATTGTTGTTTAACAGGCCCAGGCTGGGTTCAAACTCTCCAGCCCTGGTGTATGTGGCCAGCACCTTAACCACAGAGCTATGGGCACCGAGCCATTGAGCTATTGCTTCACACAAAGCATATGATGCTGCCTGTAACTCAAGTAAGATTAAGTTGAAGTTAGGGTGGGTCATTAATGAAACAATTTTGATTCTTTTTATTTGTATTGAATATATGGACTGGCAGCTTATATTTAGTGTTTTTTAGCCCAATATTCATTTGCCCATTTAGTTATTTATTCACTTATTCAGTGTTTCATTTATTTGACAAATATTCATTTCTATACTTCTAGGTCTGAGGATATACCAATAAATAAAACAAATAAGCAATCCTTGCCTTCATGGGGCTTATAATCTAATGGTACAAGAAAAATAAAAACAAATAATATATATAATAAGGTTATGAAGAAAGATAAAGCAGGGAACTGAAGTTGGGATGAAGGAGAGAGGATTGCAATTTAAATAGGTAGGCCAGAGAAGTCTTCTCCGGTAAATTGACATTTGACTAGAGAAGAGGCAGAGAGACACATGGGAAAGAATTCTGAAGCAGGGGAGTAGTAATGCAAAGTTGTGAGGCATGAGTTTGTTGCCAGGTTAAAACAGGGACAGAAAGGCCTGTATGGCTAAGTCAGAGTAAGGAAAGATAAAATAGGATTATATCCTAACTGTGATGAAAATATTTTATTTATCAACTTTGATATCTTCCTAGCTGACAATGATATTTAAAAAGTAATAGTCTCTAATATAACATTTTAGACTTTCTTCTAGTAGATGCTTGTTGGTAAAGACATGTGTTTTTCGGGATCTTGTTAGGGATGCAGATGCAAGTTTAGTTCACCATTGGTGAGATCATGTATGAGCAAATTTCTAAAGTTTGGAAAGATCACATTAACAAAAGTAGAGTTGTCTCAGTTTCTCTCTTGACTCTTTCTGCCTGCTTCTGTTGAAGAGATTTGAAAGAATCAATTGGAGAACTATGGGAATTGATATCAACAGCAGGCTGGTGCAGTAGGTCTGTCACAGAAAGAATTCTGCAGACTGCCAACCTTTTATAAGGGAAGGAACAGTGTTTTGATTCCTTAGAGCCAAGAGACCTCTGGAATAGTTCCTATATATAGGAGATAGGGGAGTGGGAAGTGAGGGAGCAAAGGCAGGGTAATATGGAAGGAGGATGATGTTTCTATGGTAATCCAGAGACTAGAAGCATTCATATTTTTTCTTCCTCAAATATATTAATGATTGCAGGAATCCAAAGTCAGTGTTAGTTTATTTCTTCCTCTTTTTTCTTCAGATTTTTATCTGCAGATAAAAATAACATGGCTAACTTTCATGAAAATACTTATCTAATCTTATTTTTCAATTAGAAGAATATATATCCAGTGATCTTTCTAACAGAGTATATACAAGAATGATCATGAGGGAAAACAACAACTAAATATGTCAGCCATTTAATGTTATATTACAAAATTTGTATTACATTTAAGCATTTTTAAGGTTAAGATTTTCTATTTAATGTTCACTTTTCATTATAAATAATGTTCTTTGAAACAAGAATTATTTGGAAAACCAAACTTGATTCCACCTTACACTAAATAATATTCCCAGCCCTCCAGAATCACTGCAACCTTCTGCCTCCACCCCCTTCAGCTCATTTTAATGTTACTTCTGGGAAATAAAAAAACATAACACTATGCATTCATTTTTTCTGAAAATATATCTTCCTCATTTTAACTCCAAATTGTTTTTTGAAGGCCTGGAGGATGCTGCATCAGCAATCAAAGAATCAAGAGTGTTAGAAAAACATTTTGTGAAGTACAGTACCAAGTAAAGTGAACACTCAGCAAGCACGTTCTTGCTTTTGTGTGTCACAGTTTGCTAGCTTGCTATGTACAAATGTGATTCATGTGACTTTCTCACAGTCTGTGTGTGTTTGTAGCAGTACTGCTGGCATTCTAAGGTAGGATACTTCCATTCCCTCTTACTTCATTTCTTCATAGGATATGAATGTTAAAGTGAATTCACTGCGGGCAAAGTTATTTTTAGAAGTTGTGGTCATCTCAAGATTTTGATTTAAACAGTAAAGAGAAAAAGCAGAAATCAAAAAAATTATAGGCAAGCCAGCAGTAGATAATGAGATATGGATACATTTACTCTCCTGCTATTTAAGTTTTAGCCGTTAATTTTTAGGTGGTTGTTTCCTACATATGGCTTGTTAATTTAAGAATTTTAGATTAGGAGGAATGTTGGGAGCTTATTCTTGAGACAATCTTTGAGGAATTGCTGATAAAAAAAACCTTTAATAAACAATTGACTGGAGACACCCAGTGACAATACTTGTTCAATGGTGACAAAACTTCTTGCTTGTATAATTTAATTGGAAATTAAACATATTTAAACATAGGACACTGTGAAATGCCACAGTATAATTTCACACTTACATATACAACTCTCTTCAGCATTTTCACCTATATATTTTACAACCTACTCAAATTTGGTATGGATAAAACTAAACAAATCAATACCTTCTTCAAACTTTGTCCTTATTCAATGGTTTACATACAACGTCTGACAATTAAGTTTGTGAACTCACCACTGTGTGCTCATGTTGGCAGCACTGTACAAACAATTTAGTAAGGTTTCATAAGCTTGGTATATCAGTATTTCACAGTAGTGTTTGTGTCAATGTCTGGTGGTATCTTGCTGAGTGGCATTCAGCATGTTTTTGTGTATTGTTATGAGAATGTTGGAGCTTGAATTAGAGCAACAAGCTAACATTACATTTCTTGTTAAACTTGGCAAGTTTAGAAGTGAAATCAGGCATGTGTTAGTACAAGTTTATGGAAACAATACCATTAAAAAAACAGCAGTGTAGAAATGGATTAAACATTTTTTTTTTTTGAGAGGAGAGAAAGTGACACTGATGAAGAGAGGTCAGGGCAACCAGTAATGAGCAGAACATTTCCAAAATTGATTTAACTGTTTGTCAAAATTATCAGCTGACTGTGAGAAGCATGGCAGATCAAATGAAAAACAATATATAAATAGTTAGGAAAACCTTAATTGAAAACCTTGGCTCTCGCATCATGATGATGTATCAGCTTACATGGCACTGTCTGTGAGGGAGCTTTTAGCCAGTAAACAAATAACTGTATTGAAATACTCTCCCTATTCACCTGATCTAGACCACAATGACTTTTTTATTTACCTGAAGATAAAGGAAATATTGAAAGGAAGACATTTTGATGATATTCAGGACATGAAGGGTAATATGAGGACAGCTCTTATGGCCATTCCAGAAAAAGAGTTCCAAAATTGCTTTGAAGGGTGGACTTGGTGCTGGTGTCAGTGCATAACTTCCCAAGGGGACTACTTCAAAGGTGACCATAGTGATTTTCAGCAATGAAGTATGCAGCACTTTTTCTAGGATAAGTTTGCAAACTTAATTGTCAGATCTTGTATAAATATATTCGATTATACAAACAAGAAATCTCAGAGTTATCTTTGACTCTTCTATTTTCCTTTGTACTCTACAGCCAATTAATCATAAAAGTCCTATCAATTTTACATCCAAAGTATCTCTTCAATCTCTCAAATATGTCTACTTCTCTTTATCTCACTGACACAACCTTAGACCTAACTGCCATGATTACTTACCTAAACTGGTGAAATGCTCTTCCAAATAGCTATCTCTTTCTAATCAGAGTGATCTTCTAAAAGTGTATCTTGATTCTGCTATTTTCTTTCTTAGAAAACTATAATTGCTTCCTATTGCTCTTAGGATGAAGACTAACACTTAGTATAGCCCTTATAAACATTTTTTACACCACTCTATATTCAATCTCGGAATTGCAGCTACATAGGCTTTGCCTTCATTCTCATAAATGAATTCTGTTGCTCCTCACCTCTGGACCTTCCCACATGCCATTCCCTTTGCTTGGCATTCTCTCTCTCTCTTTTCTGTTTTGAGATTCCAATCTAGGGCAGATTACCCTGTTATAATACACTCTTTAAATAACTTGCATCCCTCCAGAGTATTGATTAAATTGTAAATAATTAATTTTAGAAGTCATTTTAATTGTCTTTCTCAAGAGAATTTAAGTTCTGGGAAGGCCAGTACCAATTCTCTCTTTCATACTGTCATATCTCCAAATGCCTACTCAACATTATGTACACAGTAAATTGTTTAATATGTATTTGTAGTGAATGAATGTTCAATGCTTTACAATGAGGTTGCATTTAAGTTACTTTAGATGTTGTTTTCTGACAAATTCCACATTTTTCTTTAATTACAGTGTCTCAATTTTCTACCAGGTGGGTCACAGCTGACCAAAAGTATGACCCAAATATATTCACTTGAAAATACTCAAGATATATTTATTTTCTAAATAATTTTTGAAGTTGTGCTTCCATGCCATTTGTACAAATGACAGAGTAATTAAATTAGGGTGCAACTCTTTTATTTTCCCTTTACCTTAAGATACAGGATATGCATATAGATGAAAAGTAGTTTTTAGAGATGTAGTTTTTACTCTTTACCCATCAAGAGTATGCAATTTTGATCGTTCAGATCATATTCAGAATATATGGAATCACATAAATCAATAGTGTCATGTCAGTTTTCCTTTTGTCCACTGAAAATTCCACATAGCAACCACCTATCATTACACAGCCATACTATTAATGTGGCATGATTGAGATCTTGAACAGAAATGTGAATTTTTTTCTTTGCTGACCTTTTCTCCTCTCATGTCAGGGGCTTATTTTCCTTTTTCTTCTTATTTTTATCTTTTTTTCCCAGAGAGGGATCATATTTATTAGTTATACCACTAATGAGGCTCTATACAGTTTTATGAACAGCGGAGCTGTTCTTTTTTATAAATTTCAGAATATTACAGGAGTACGCACATTTTAGTTACATAATTTGTTTCTTAGATTTCAGATCAAAGTTATAAGCATGACCTTCACCCAGAATGTGTGCATTAACCTATTAGGTATGAATTAATCCAACCCTTACCCCTTTCCACCTACTTGATTTCTGTTGAGTTTTACTTCCTTGTTTGTATATGTGTTGCTCAACTAGTTCCTATTTAGTACTGAATACATGTGGTGTTTGTTCTTCCATTCTTGCAGTTCTTCACTTAGAAGAATGGTCTCCAGGTTTTTACAAAAGATACTACAGCACCATTTTTTTTTTTTAATGGCTGAGTCATACTCCATGGTGTATATGCCATGTTTTATTATTTTATTAATCCTCTTATGTATTAATGGACATTTGGGTTGTTTCCACATCCTTATAATTGTGCTGCTCTAAACATTAGAGTGTAAGTGTCTTTATGAGACAATATCCTTTTATCTTTTGGGTAAATACCTAGGACAGAGGCTTATTTTCTTTTGCTACTCCCATATCCAATTTCCATTAACATAGTATTCATATGCTACAGTGCTATCTATGTCTTAACTTGCTAACTGATTTTTAAGGAGTGACCTCCTTCAATAGAATGTGCCTTACAAAGGAATAAAATTGTAACAGTTAATGACTGCCATTGAATATAACATTTTTGAGCCAGGAATCTAGTTCAATGAAAGTTACTTAGAAAACCCTCCAAAAATAGTAAGAAATAAAGCAGAAAGTAGTATGTCAATGGATTCTGGAGCTTCAAGGCAGGCTTATTTGAAGACAATATTCTATCTGGTTTTGCATGTTGTATAAATCTATTTCCTTAAACGTGTTTTTTGTTATATCTTTCAAAAATATTTCAAAAATGTAAGATTCATTTTAAAGGCTTATAGCTAAATTTTTTGTTGTATCAAAGTTTATATTTGCTTAGATTGAAATTTTCATAATTTTTTTCAATGTTCATTGTTAGTCCTTATAACTGTTTATCATTATTTAACATTCGTTGTATCTTTACACAGTTTAATTACATTTTTAGAAGCTTACAGAATACATACCTCAAATACTTGCATCTCTGAAAATATCTTTACATAATACAGAGAACATAATTAGAAGTCTCTCTCTCTCTCTCTCTCTCTCTCTCTCTCTATATATATATATATATATATATATATATATATATATATATTCATCAACTTCAGAATTTCAATAGACGGGATAACCTGTAGCTGTTAAAGAGTTGAGGAGATAACAAGTTGCAGGTTAGCACTGAGGAATTAACCAACAACACAGCACAAAAAGTTTCTTTTAAAATGTGAACTTAGAATTAATAGAGATTAGCTGGAGAGGCTCCAGCCACAAATGGTGAATAAGAGTACCAGGGGGAGAAAATTGAGGGAATGGTGGAAAGCAATATGCCAAAAGGAATGACTGAAAAATTCTACAACTGAAGAAACACATGAATATTCACATTGAAAGTACATAACATATTTAGCATGTTAAATATTAATGAATGATACTTAAGATACATAGCAGTAAAACTTCAATGCATTAAGGATTAAAAAAATCTTAAAATCTCACTGAGTAAATTGACATATTACTCACTAAGAAATTACAATCATACTAACAACTGACTTCTCTTTAATAGCAATAGATGCCAGAATTTAGTAAGATAATATTTTTATTTATTTATTTTTTTGTGTTTGCATTTTTATAAGGAACATGTTTTCATGTAGGGTAAAAATAATTACAATAAGTACATTACTTTAAAAATTAATGGCTTATTCCAATGTTCAGAGATAAATTTATAGCTGTAAATATCTCAGTAAGCAAAAACAGGGTAAAAATGAAATAAACTAAAATTTAACACAAGTAGTTGTGAAAAATCACAAGAAAATAAGAAATCAATATGTACAAGAGAAAGGAATTAAGATTAAATAAAAACAGAAATTAGTAAATTCAAGTGAAGAAAACAGAATACCTCAATCAAAGAATTGCTAAGTAAATTAAAGTTAACCAGACAAACTTCTGACTTGTCTTATGAGGAAAAAAACTGAAATACAAAAGTATACAATTAAATAAGGATAAAAATATAAGAACTGACATAACAATAAGTTAAAATACCAGATTTTATAGTAATTGCTAAAATATTAGTGCATTTTGATTCATATGTTGCATCTACAAATAGATTTCATGAGGAGGAGACAAGATGGCTGACTGAAGCCAGCTTTCCACAGAGGCTCCCATTCAGAAGGAGAGTTAAAGGACAAAAATTCAGCAAGTAACCTGGTGGATTTGAGCTGCACCAAGAGAGAAGGTTGAAGAACGCACGTCAACCCCGCTGAGGTGAGCTGCGACCACAAGGATACAAACAAAAGGTACAAAATCCATCACCAAGCGGACGGGAGTCCCCTCCCCCATGAGAACGGCTCAGAGTGCCCCACAAACAATCAGGCAGAGTTCAAAGGTCCTCCCACTACACTCCACAGGAGACAACCTCTAAAAACTGGACCTACCTCCCTACTAGGGTGCCACGGCATCCTCCTGCCAGGCATAAAACTGTATAAACTGTATATAGTCTCTACCTGGAATTCTGAGCTCCCAGTGCTCCCCTTCACTCACACTGAGGTCTGGAGGCCAGTCCCGGTCGGCGGACAGGGGACTGCACCGGAGTGGCAGTTCCCTGAGGCACAGTGCGACAGCCATTTTTGGTGACAATAAGGCCAGGCATAAAACTGTGTAAAGCTGTGTGTTTTCTATGCCCGCAACCCCAGGCTCCCAGCGCTCCCCACACTCCCCTCTGCTCTCGCTCCAAGGTCTGGAGGCCTGTCCCCCACGGGTCCAGACTCTTGGGCGATTGTTCGAGGGGTGTAGACAGTGCTGGGCTGCAGCTGGTTGGTGCAGACTCTGGGGTATGGGAACGGATAAAGGACGGTTGGCTGGAAGGGAGCTACACAGGAGCAGCGGTTGTCTGAGCCATAAAACAGCAGCCCTCTTTTGCTAGCAATATGGCTCACTACCGAATATTCTGAAGCCACACCCCCTGTCTCCCTGGGCAACCAGAGACTCTGAGTATAGGATTTGCCTGAGGCTACTCCAACTTGCAAACTGGGGAAACTCCCAGGGTGGGGCTGACCCAGAGGTCTGCTTTGCTAAAATGAAGACGCAACTGGCCCTCAGGGGATCATCAGCCTATAGACAATACAAGAGCCAAGACAAGCTGATTTGGAACTCAATTCAGCTTCTCTTCTTCAGGGGAACCGCAGAGTTGTTCTGTTCTGTTCTGTCAGTAACATTAATCAGGGGCGACACTGGACCAGAGTGAAAACCCCCCAACCTTAATCAAGCACCGAGGTTGTCAGGCCTCACCTCCTCCTGCTGGAGAGAGGCAGAGTGCAGCGGCCTGGCAGACTTCCTTGTGATTCAGGCAGGTGCAAACTCCTGGAGTACTGGTTCAGTACAGGCAACTGGGTCAGCCAACTGCAGGGCTATCAGTGACTGGGTGTGACAGTGGTGCAAGGTGGGGAAGGAGGCATCAATCTTCCCAGACTGATCTATTGGCTGGGTGGCTCCTCCTGGCTCCATGCAGCACTGGAGCAAGCCACACCAGAGTAGTCACCAGAGCCCTGTGATCCAGTTCCGAGAGACCTCTTAAATTGTCTCACCCGAGACAGGTGCAGACTGAGACAATTGATTTGGACTTTTTGAACTGAACCAATCGCCTGAGGACAAATCAGGTGGTGCCCTAGGTGCATGGTGGTAGGAAAGCTTGATTTTTCTTTTCCAATTGTTTGCTGGTGCGGGGTGGGGTGACTTAATTGCTGATATTTCTCCACAGCTGAGACTTCAATCCAGAGTATCTGTTTCACTAGGGTGCAACAGAAACCAGCTGAAAACAAGACAGAACCACTTAGCCCCACCACACCAGACAGGGCCCCAGTTTCTCAGGCCACAACACTGTACAGGCCCTCGACAAAGCCCCAGGGGAAAAAATCAAAGGGAGTAAAACAACCATGGGGCAGAATCAACAGAAAAACTCTGGTAACATGAATAACCAGAATAGATAAACCCCCCCAAGGAAAGATATGGCAGATGTAATTGAAGATCCCATTCATAAACAACTGGCTGAGATGTCAGAAATCGAATTCAGAATTTGGATTGCAGACAAGATTAACAAAGTGGAATTAGGAATTCAAGGAGAAATTCAAAACTTGTCTCAAGAATTTAACAAATTTAAAGACAAAACCACCAAAGATTTAGACACACTGAAGCAAGAATTTGCAGCCCTCAAAGATATGAAAAATACAGTAGAATCCCTCAGCAACAGAATGGAGCAAGCAGAAGAAAGGATTT
Organism: Nycticebus coucang; assembly: GCF_027406575.1. Classification (NCBI taxonomy): domain Eukaryota; kingdom Metazoa; phylum Chordata; class Mammalia; order Primates; family Lorisidae; genus Nycticebus; species Nycticebus coucang. Next base: position 107,055,819 of record NC_069804.1, read on the forward strand.
ATGACATCGAACATAAAGCCTTTGAACGCTCCCAAACTCTCAAAGAGGAAGAGAAATGGAGAGCAAAAACAGATCACTCACTCAGAGAGCTCTGGGATAATTCGAAGAAGGCGAATATCCAAATCATAGGAGTTCCAGAAACAGATGAAGTGGCCTCGCTGGGCACAGAGGCCCTTCTGCATGAAATTATGAAAGAGAATTTTCCAGACATGCCTAGAGATTCTGAAATTCAGATAACGGACAGTGTCAGAACCCCAGCAAGACTCAACCCCAATAAGACATCCCCAAGGCATATCATAATTAACTTCACTAAAGTTAATAGGAAGGAGAAAATCCTTAAAGCTGCCAGGAGAAAGAAAACCATTACCTTCAAAGGGAAGAATATTAGAATGACTGCAGATCTCTCTGCTGAAACAATCAAGCCAGAAGAGGGTGGTCACCGACTTTTAATCTCCTAAAGCAAAATAACTTTCAACCCCGGATATTGTATCCAGTGAAACTGAGTTTCATTTATGATGGAGAAATTAAATACTTTAATGACATTCATATGTTGAAGAAATTTGCCATAACCAAACCAGCTCTTCAGGATATTCTCAGACCTATCCTCCATAATGACCAACCCAATCCTATACCATAAAAGTAAACTCACTCAGAAACTTCGGATCAAACTCCAATTTCCACACTGGCGAAAGGATTAAAAATGGCCACTGGACTTTTCAAAAACTCAATACCCAAAACTTCACCAGACTTATCAGTATTCTCCATTAATGTGAACGGCTTAAACTGTCCTCTAAAGAGGCATAGGTTACCTGACTGGATACAAAAACTCAGGCCAGATATTTGTTGCATACAAGAGTCACATCTTAACTTAAAAGACAAATACAGACTCAAGGTGAAAGGATGGCCATCCATAGTTCAGGCAAATGGTAATCAGAAAAAAGCAGGTGTTGCAATTTTATTTGCTGATACAATAGGCTTTAAACCAACAAAATAAGGAAGGATAAGAATGGTCAATTCATATTTGTTAAGGGTAATACTCAATATGATGAGATCTCAATTATTAATATCTATGCACCCAACCAGAATGCACCTCAATTTATAAGGGAAACTCTAACAGACATGAGCAACTTGATTTCCTCCAGCTCCATAATAGTCGGAGATTTCAACACTCCTTTGGCAGTATTGGATGGATCCTCCAACAAGAAGCTGAGCAAAGAAATCTTAGATTTAAACCTAACCATCCAACATTTGGATTTAGCAGACATCTACAGAACATTTTATCCCAACAAAACTGAATACACATACTTCTCGTCAGCCCATGGAACTTAGTCCAAAATTGATCACATCTTAGGTCACAAGTCTAACCTCAGTAAATTTAAAAGAATAGAAATTATTCCATGCATCTTCTTGGACCACCATGGAATAAAACTTGAGCTGAGTAACAACAGGAATCTGCATACTCATACAAAAACATGGAAGTTAAATTACCTTATGCTGAATGATAGCTGGGTCATAGATGAGATTAAGAAAGAAATCACCAATTTTTTGGAACAAAACAACAATGAAGACATGAACTATCAGAACCTCTGGGACACCGCAAAGGCAGTTCTAAGAGGGAAATTTATAGCGCTGCAAGCCTTCCTCAAGAGAACGGAAAGAGAGGAAGTTAACAACTTAATGGGACATCTCAACCAACTGGAAAGGAAGAATATTTCAACCCCAAACCCAGTAGAAGAAAAGAAATAACCAAAATTAGAGCAGAATTAAATGAAATTGAAAACAAAAGAATAATACAACAGATCAATAAATCAAAAAGCTGGTTTTTTGAAAAGGTCAATAAAATAGATAAACCTTTGGCCAACCTAATCAGGAAAAAAAGAGGAAAATCTCTAATCTCATCAATCAGAAACAACAAAGACGAAATAACAACAGACTGCTCAGAAATACAAAATTCCTTAATGAATATTACAAGAAACTTTATTCTCAGAAATATGAACATCTGAAGGAAATTGACCAGTAGTTGGAAGGATGTCAACTTCCAAGACTTAGCCAGAATCAAGTGGAAATGTTGAACAGGCCCATATCAAGTTTGGAAATAGAATCAACCATACAAAACCTGCCTAAAAAAGAAAAGCTCAGGACCAGATGGTTTCACGTTTGAATTCGACCAAACCTTTAAAGAGGAATTAGTACCTATATTACTTAACCTGTTCCAAAAGTTAGAAAAAGAAGGAAGACTACCCAACATGTTCTATGAAGCAAATGTCACCCTGATCCCCAAAACAGGGAAAGACCCAACAAGAAAAGAAAATTATAGACCAATATTACTAATGAATATAGATGCAAAAATATTCAACAAGATCCTTACAAACAGAATCCAGCAACACATCAAACAAATTATACATCATGACCAAGTCGGTTTTATCCCAGGATCTCAAGGCTGGTTCAATATACGTAAATCTCTAAATGTAATCCAGCACATAAACAAATTAAAAAACAAAGACCATATGATTCTTTCAATTGATGCAGAAAAAGCTTTTGATAATATCCAGCATCCCTTCGTGATCAGAACACTTAAGAAAATCGGTATAGAAGGGACATTTCTTCAACTGATAGAGACCATCTACAGCAAACCCACAGCCAATATCATATTGAATGGAGTTAAATTGGAAACATTTCCACTCAGATCAGGAACCAGACAAGGCTGCCCATTGTCTCCATTGCTTTTTAGCATTGTAATGGAAGTTTTAGCCACTGCAATTAGGGAAGAAAAGGCGATCAAGGGTATCCATATAGGGTCAGAAGAGATCAAACATTCACTCTTCGCGGATGATTTGATAGTGTATCTGGAAAACATTAGGGACTCTACTACAAAACTCTTAGAAGTGATCAAGGAATACAGCAGCGTCTCAGGTTACAAAATCAACATTCATAAATCGATAGCCTTTATATATACCAACAACAGTCAAGTTGAAAAACAGTTAAGGACTCTATCTCATTCACAGTAGTGCCAAAGAAGATGAAATATTTGGGAATTTATCTAACAAAGGACATGAAAGATCTCTATAAAGAGAACTATGAAACTCTAAGAAAAGAATAGCTGAAAATATTAACAAATGGAAAAACCATGCTCATGGCTGGGAAGAATCAACATAGTTAAAATGTCCATACTACCCAAAGCAATATACAATTTCAATGCAATCCCTATTAAAGCTCCACTGTCATACTTTAAAGATCTGGAAAAAACAATACTTCGTTTTGTATGGAATCAGAAAAAACCTCGAATAGCCAAGAAATTACTCAGAAATAAAAACAAAGCAGGAGGAATCACGCTACCAGACCTCAGACTATACTACAAATCAATAGTGATCAAAACAGCATGGTATTGGCACAAAAACAGAGAGGTAGATGTCTGGAATAGAATAGAGAATCAAGAGATGAATCCAGCTACTTACCGTTATTTAATCTTTGATAAGCCAATTAAAAACATTCAGTGGGGAAAAGATTTCCTATTTAACAAATGGTGCTGGGTGAACTGGCTGGCAACCTGTAAAAAACTGAAAATGGACCCACACCTTTCACCATTAACTAAGATAGACTCTCACTGGATCAAAGATTTAAACTTAAGACATGAAACTATAAAAATACTAGAGGAGAGTTTAGGGAAAACCCTTGAAGAAATCGGTCTGGGCGAGTATTTTATGAGGAGGCCCCCCCAGGCAATTGAAGCAGCTTCAAAAATACACTACTGAGACTTGATCAAACTAAAAAGCTTCTGCACAGCCAAGAACACAGTAAGTAAAGCAAGCAAACAGCCCTCAAAATGGGAGAAGATATTTGCAGGTTATGTCTCCGACAAAGGTTTAATAACCAGAATCCACAGAGAACTCAAATGCATTAGCAAGAATAGAACAAGGGATCCTATCACAGGCTGGGCAAGGGATTTAAAGAGAAACTTCTCTGAAGAAGACAGGTGTGCGGCCTTCAGACATATGAAAAAATGCTCATCAACATTAATCATCAGAGAAATGCAAATCAAAACTACTTTGAGATAAGTAGTTTTATCTACATCTAACTCCAGTGAGAGTAGCCTATATCACAAAATCCCAAGACCAGAGATGTTGTCGCGGATGTGGAAAAAAGGGAACACTTTTGCCCTGCTGGTGGGAATGCAAATTAATACATTCCTTTTGGAAAGAGATATGGAGAACACTTAGAGATCTAAAAATAGATCTGCCATTCAATCCTGTAATTCCTCTACTGGGCATATACCCAGAAGACCAAAAATCACGTCATAACAAAGATATTTGTACCAGAATGTTCATTGCAGCCCAATTCATAATTGCTAAGTCATGGAAGAAGCCCAGGTGCCCATCAATCCACGAATGGATTAATAAATTGTGGTATATGTACACCATGGAATATTATGCAGCCTTAAAGAAAGATGGAGACTTTACCTCTTTCATGTTTACATGGATGGAGCTGGAACATATTCTTCTTGGTAAAGTATCTCAAGAATGGAAGAGAAAGTACCCAGTGTACTCAGCCCTACTATGAGACTAATTTAGGGTTTTCACATGAAAGCCATAACCCAGTTACAACCTAAGTATAGGGGGAAAGGGGAAAGGGTGGGGAGGGAGGGGGGAGGTGGGTAGAGGGAAGGGGATTGGTGGGATTACACCAGCGGTGCATCTTACAAGGGTATATGTGAAACTTGGTAAACGGTCTGTGAAGCTAGTGAATGATGCCCCATGATCATATCAATGTACACAGCTATGATTTAATAAAAGAAATAAAAAAACGTAAAAAAAAAAAACAAATATATTTCATCCAGTTTCTCAGAGTTCTTGTACTCAGACTAGTCATCTTTTGCCTTAATACTTTTAAAGTTTTGATTTCACATAGGCTTTTTAAGCATAAAGTTATTTGATGAAATAATTGCTCAGAAATGCATGTCATTCTCATAAAAACTTCTCTAAACAAATGGATATTTTAATTACTCATTACGGATATTCTAAGCTTAATTTTCATTGTTTTTTGTTTTTAAGTGTAATTTTATTTTGCCATTTTTATTAAGTCATTTGGTTCTTTTTTTTTTTTTTCATTAGATCACAACTGTGTACCTTACCGCATTTATGGGGTACGATGTACTGATTTTATATACAATTTAGAATGTTTACATCAACTGGTTGACATATCATTCACCTCATTTATTTAATTATGGTGTTTAGACATTTATACTCTACTATTAATATATTTGACATGCATGCTTGCAATATACACAGTAGGTGAAGTCCCACCGAGTACCCTGGCTTCACCTGTCCCCCCCTCCCTTCATCCTCCTCGTTTCTCCTTCTTTCTGGGCTATAATTGTGTTTTATATTTTGTATGAAAGTGTGGAATTTCATAATAGCATTGAGTACATTGGGTATTTTTTTTTCCATTCTTGAGATACTTTACTAAGAAGAATATGATTTAGCTCTCTCCATGTAAACATGAAAGAGGTAAAAGTCTCCATCTTTATTTATGGCTGCATAATATTCCATGGTATACATATACCACAATTTGTTAATCCATTCATAGGTCAATGAGCACTTGGGCTGCTTCCATGACTTGGCAATTATGAATTGGGCTACAATAAACATTCTGGTGAAAATGCCTTTGTTATAAAGTGATTTTTTGGTCTTTTGGATATACACCTAGAGGAGGAATTACAGGGTCAAACAGCAGGTCTATTTTTAGATCCCTAGGTAATCTCCAAATTTATTTCCAAAAGGAATGTATTAGTTTGCATTTCCACCAGCAGTGCCGAAGTGTTCCCTTTTCTCCACATCTATGCCAACATCTATAGTTTTGGGATTTTGTTATGTGGGCTACTCTTACTGGAGTTAGATGATATCTCAAAGTGGTCTTGATTTGCATTTCTCTGATGATTAAGGATGATGAACATTTTTTCATGTGTCTGTACACCTTGTGCCTGTTTTCTTCAGAGAAGTTTCTAATCAAATCTCTTGCCCACAATGAGATGGGATCACTTCTTCTTTCTTGCTAACACATTTGAGTTCTCTGTGTATTCTGATTGTCAAACCTTTGTCATAACCTTCAAATATATTCTCCCTTTCTGAGGGCTGTCTGCTTGCTTTACTCACTGTGTTATTGGTTGTGCGGAAGCTTTTTAGTCTGATCACATCCCAGTAATATATATTTGGTTTTGCTTTCATTGCCCAGGGGAGGTCCTCCTCATAAAGTATTCTCCCAGGCCAATTTCTTAAAGTGTTTCCCCAACACTCTGTCCAAGAATCTTTATAGTTTTATGTCTTAAGTTTAAATCTTTTATTGATTGAGAGTCAATTTTTGTTAATGGTAAAAGGTGTGGGTACAGTTTCAGCCTTCTAAAGTCACCAGCCAATTCACCCATCACCATTTGTTAAATAGGGAGTCTTTCTCCCAATGAATATTTTTGATAAGCTTATCAAAGATTAAATAATGATAAGTAACCAGATTTATCTCTTGGTTGTCTATTCCATTCCATACATCTACTTCAGTTCTTGTGCCAGTACCATGCTCTTTTGATCACTATAGATTTATAGTATAGTCTGAAGTCTGGTAGCGTGATTCCTCCTGATTTGTTTTTATTTCTGAATAATGTCTTGGCTAATTGAGGTTTTTTTCTGATTCCATATAAAACAAAGTACTATTTTTTCCAGGTCTTTAAAGTATGACAGTGATGCTTTAATAGGGATTGCGTTAAATTTGTATATTGCTTTGGGATACACTTGATCGCCTTCTCTTGCCTGATTGCAACAGCTAAGACTTACATCACAATGTTAAAAAGCAATGGAGACAATGGGCATCCTTGCCTGGAACCTGATCTAAGTGGAAATATTTTCAGTTTTACTCCATTAAATATGGTATTGGCTCTGGGTTTGCTGTAGATGACCTCTATCAGTTTATGAAATGCCCCTTATATATCTATTAAGTGTTCTGATCATGAAAGGATGCTGGATAGTATCAAAAGCTGTTTCTGCATCAATTGAGAGAATCATATGATCTTTGTTTTTTATTTTGTTTACATGATGTATTGTATTTATAGATGTATGTATGTTGAACCAAACTTGAGACCCTGGGATAAATCCAACTTGGTCATGGTGTATAATTTGTTTGATGTGTTGTTGGATTCTGTTTGCTAGGATCTTATTGAATATTTTTTCATCTACATTCATTAAAGATATTGGTGTACAATTTTCTTTCCTTGTTGGGACTTTTCCTGGTTTGGAGATCAGGGTGATATTTGCTTCATAGAATGAATTGGGAATTAGTGCTTCTTTTTCTATGTTTTGGAAAAGGTTAAGTAATATGGGTACTATTTCCTCTTTAAAGGTTTGGTAGAATTCTGATGTGAAGCCATCTGGTCCTGGACTTTTCTCTTTTAGAAGATTTCATATAGTTGATGCTATTTCAGTACTTGAAATAGGTGTATTCAACATTTCCAATTACTTCTGGCTAAGTCTAGCAAGGTGGTATGCTTCCAGGTATTGGTCTATTTCCTTCAGATGTTCATATTTCTGAGAATAGATTTTTTTATAGTATTCATTAAGGATTTTTTGAATTTCTGAGGTGTCTGTTGTTTTTTCACCTTTGTCATTTCTGATTGAAGATATTAGCAATTTTACTTTTTTGTTTCTGGTTAGGTTAGCCAAAGGTTTATTAATTTTGTTAATCTTTTCAAAAAAACTCAACTTTTTGAGTCATTGATCTGTTGAATGATCCTTTTGTTTTCAATTTTGTTTAATTCTGTTCTTAGTTTGGTTATTTATTTTCTTCTGCTGGGTTTGGGTTAGAATGTTCTTCCTTTTCCAGTTGCTTGAGATGTCCCATTAAGTTGTTGACGTCCTCTTTTTCCGTTTTCTTGAGGAAGGCTTTGAACACTATAAATTTCCCTCTTAGGACTACCTTTGCAGTATTTCACAGGTTCTGATAATTCATGTCTTCATTACCGTTTTGTTCCAAAAGTTTCATAATTTCCTTCTTAATCTCATCTATGACCCAGCTATAATTCAGCATAAGTTTATTTACCTTCCATGTCTTTGTAGGAGTATGAAGATTCCTGTTGTTATTAAGTTCAACTTTTATTTCATGATGGTCTGAGAAAATACAAAGAATAATTTATATTCCTTCAAGTTTGCTGAGGTTAGACTTGTGATCTAAGGTGTGATCAATTTTGGAAGATGTTCCTTTGGCTGATGAGAAGAATGGGTATTCAGTTTTGTTGGGATAAAATGTTCTGTAGATGTCTGCTAAGTCCATTTGTTCTAGGGTAAAATTTAAGTCAAAAATTTCTTTGCTTAGTATATTCTTGGAGAATGTATCCAACACTGCCAAAGGGTGTTAAAATCTCTGACTATTATGGTGCTGGAAGTTATCAAATCATTCATGTGTGTTAGGATCTCCTTTATAAATTGAGGAGCATTCTGGTTACGTGCATAAATGTGCATAATTGAAATTGCTTCATGTTGTGTGTTTCCCTTGACAAATATGTAGTGACCATCCTAATCTTTCATTACCTTTGTTGGTTTAAAGCCTATTGTATCTGTGAATAAAATAGCAACCCTTGCTTTTTTCTGATATCCATTTGTCTAAATTATAAATGACCATCCTTTCATCCTGAGTCAATTTTTATCCTTAAAGTAAGATGAGATTCTTGTATGCAGCAGATATCTGGTTTGAGTTTATGTATCGAGTCAGCCATCCTGTGCCTCTTTAGAGGAAAATATAAACCATTCACATTAATTGTGAGAATTGATATGGCTGGTAGTGTTTTAAGTGTCAAATTTTTTGAATGTCCAGTGGACATTTTTAATTCCTTCACTACTGTGGAGGTTGGGTTTTGATCAAAAATTTCTTCTAAGTGAGCTTACTTTGGTGATAGAGCATTGTGCTTGTCATTGTGGAGAATGGTTCTGAGAATATCCTAGACAGCTGGTTTAGTTATGGCAAATTTCTTCAACAAGTGTATATTGTTAAAGTATTTGATTTCGCCATCACAAATGAAACTCAGTTTAGTTGGGTACAGGATCCTGGGCTGAAAGTTGTTATGTTTTAGAAGATTGAAGCTCAATGCCAATCCTCTTCTGGCTTGAAAAGTTTCAGCAGAGAGATCTGCAGTCATTCTAATATTCTTCCCCTTATAGGTTATGATTTTCTTACATCTGGCTGCTTACAGAATTTTCTCCTTCATGTTAACTTTGGCAAAATTAATCACAGTGTGTCTAGGAGATGCTTTATTTGGATTGAGTCTTGTTGGGTTCTGAAACTGTCTGCCATCTGATTTTTGTATCTCTTGCCATGCTTGGGAAGCTCTCCTCTATTATATCTCGGAGTAGAGCATCTGTGCCTTTAGAAACATCTTTTTCTCCTTCAGAAATTCCTACAAGGCAAATGTTTGCCTTTTTGGAGTGGTCCCACCACTCTCTCAGTGAGTGATCTTTTTTTGCTCTCCAATTCTCTGCATCTTTGAGTGTTTGGGAGGTATTCCAGAGCTTTGTCTTCAACGTTACAGATCCTTTCTTCTGCCTGCTCCATTCTGTTACTGAGGGATTCTCCTGTATTTCGAAGATCTTTGAGGGCTGCAATTTCTTGCTTCAATGTGTCAAAATCTTTGGAGATTTATTTTGCCTTTGAATTAATTGAATTCTTGAGACAAATTTTGAATTAGTCCTTGAATTTCTAATTACAACGTTACTTCCCTTCTATTACTGTTATTTGCTATCCAAATTCTGAACTCAATTTCTGACACCTCAGCCAATTGTTTATGAATGGGATATTCTGTTGTGTCTCCTTTTTTTTTTCTATTGTTGGGGATTCATTGAGGGTACAATAAGCCAGGTTACACTGATTGCAATTGTTAGGTAAAGTCCCTCTTGCAACATGTCTTGCCCAGATAAAGTGTGACACACACCAAGGCCCCACCTCCCTCCCTCCTTCCCTCTTCCTGTTCCCCCCTCATAACCTTGTCATTAATTGTCCTCATCTCAAAATTGAGTACATAGGATTCATGCTTCTCCATTCTTGTGAGGCTTTACTAAGAATAATGACTTCCACGTCCATCCAGGTTAATATGAAGGATGTAAAGTCTTCATTTTTTTTAATGGCTGAATAGTATTCCATGGTATACATATACCACAGCTTGTTAACCCATTCCTGGGTTGGTGGGCATTTAGGCTGTTTCCACATTTTGGCGATTGTAAATGGAGCTGCAATAAACAGTCTAGTACAAGTGTCCTTATGATAAAAGGATTTTTTTTCCTTCTGGGTAGATGCCCAGTAATGGGATTGCAGGATCAAATGGGAGGTCTAGGTTGAGTGCTTTGAGGTTTCTCCATACTTCCTTCCAGAAAGGTTGTACTAGTTTGCAGTCCCACCAAGAGTGTAAAAGTGTTCCCTTCTCTCCACATCCACGCCAGCATCTGCAGTTTTGAGATTTTGTGATGTGGGCCATTCTCACTGGGGTTAGATGATATCTCAGAGTTGTTTTGATTTGCATTTCTCTAATATATAGAGATGATGAACATTTTTTCATGTGTTTCTCAGCCATTCGTCTGTCGTCTTTACAGAAAGTTCTATTCATGTCTCTTGCCCATTGATATATGGGATTGTTGGCTTTTTTCATGTGGATTAATTTGAGTTCTCTATAGATCCTAGTTATCAAGCTTTTGTCTGATTGAAAATATGCAAATATCCTTTCCCATTGTGTAGGTTGTCTCTTTGCTTTGGTTATTGTCAACTTAGCTGTACAGAAGCTTTTCAGTTTAATGAAGTCCCATTTGTTTATTTTTGTTGTTGCAATTGCCATGGCAGTCTTCATGAAGTCTTTCCCCAGGCCAATATCTTCCAGTGTTTTTCCTATGCTTTCTTTGAGGATTTTTATTGTTTCATGCCTTAAATTTAAGTCCTTTATCCATCGCGAATCAATTTTTGTGAGTGGGGAAAGGTGTGGGTCCAGGTTCAGTCTTTTACATGTAGACATCCAGTTCTCCCAACACCATTTATTGAACAGGGAGTCTTTCCCCCAAGGTATGTTCTTGTTTGGTTTATCAAAGATTAGGTGGTTGTAAAATGTTAGTTTCATTTCTTGGTTTTCAACTCGATTCCAAGTGTCTATGTCTCTGTTTTTGTGCCAGTACCATGCTGTCTTGAGCACTATGGCTTTGTAGTACAGACTAAAATCTGGTATGCTGATGCCCCCAGCTTTATTTTTGTTACAGAGAACTGCCTTAGCTATACGGGTTTTCTTCCAGTTCCATACAAAACGCAGAATCATTTTTTCAAAATTTTGAAAGTACGATGTTGGTGTTTTGATAGGAATGGCATTGAATAGGTAGATTGCTTTGGGAAGTATAGACATTTTAACAATGTTGATTCTTCCTGTCCATGAGCATGGTATGTTCTTCCATTTGTTAATATCCTCTGCTATTTCCTTTCTGAGGATTTCATAGTTTTCTTTATAGAGTTCCTTCACCTCCTTCGTTAGGTATACTCCTAGGTATTTCATTTTCTTTGAAACTATGGTGAAGGGAGTTGTGTTTTTAATTAGCTTCTTATCTTGGCTGTTATTGGTGTACACAAAGGCTACTGACTTGTGGACATTGATTTTATATCCTGAAACATTACTGTATTTTTTGATGACTTCTAGGATTCTTGTGGTTGAGTCTTTGGGGTTCTCTAAGTATAAGATCATGTCGACAGCAAAGAGGGAGAGTTTGACCTCCTCTGCTCCCATTTGGATTCCCTTTATTTCCTTGTCTTGCCTAATTGTAATGGCTAGAACTTCCAGCACTATGTTGAATAGTAAAGGTGACAGAGGACAACCTTGTCTGGTTCCAGTTCTAAGAGGAAAAGCTTTGAGTTTTACTTCATTCAGTAAAATATTGGCTGTGGGTTTGTCATAGATAGCTTCAATCAGTTTTAGAAATGTGCCACCTATGCCTATACTCTTCAGTGTTCTAATTAGAAAAGGATGCTGGATTTTATCAAATGCTTTTTCTGCATCCATTGAGAGGATCATGTGATCTTTATTTTTGCCTCTGTTAATATGGTGGATAACGTTTATAGACTTGCGTATGTTAAACCAGACTTGCATCCCTGGGATGAAGCCTACTTGATCATGATGAATGACTTTTTTGATGATAAGCTGCAATCTATTGGCTAGGATTTTGTTGAGAATTTTTGCGTCTATATTCATGAGTGAGATTGGTCTGAAATTCTCCTTTTTGTTTGGGTCTTTTCCTGGTTTTGGTATCAGGGTGATGTTTGCTTCATAGAATGTGTTGGGGAAGATTCCTTCTTCCTCAATTTTTTGGAATAATTTCTGCAGTACAGGAATAAGCTCTTCCTTGAAGGTTTGATAGAATTCTGGAGTGAAGCCATCTGGACCAGGGCATTTTTGGTTGGAAGATTTTTTATTGTTTCTTTGATCTCAGTGCTTGAAATTGGTCTGTTCAGGAGCTCTACTTCTTCCTGGCTGAGTCTAGGGAGAGGGTGTGATTCCAAATATTGATTCATTTCTTTCACATTGTCAAATTTCTGGGCATAGAGTTTGTGGTAGTGTTCAGAGATGATCTCTTGTATCTCTGTGGGATCAGTTGTTATTTCCCCTTTATCATTTCTGATTGAGGTTACTAGAGATTTTACTTTTCAATTCCTCGTTAGTCTGGCCAATGGTTTATCTATTTTATTTATTTTTTCAAAAAACCAACTCCTTGTTTCATTAATTTTCTGAATGATTCTTTGCTTTCAATTTCATTGATCTCTGATTTGATTTTGGATATTTCTTTTCTTCTACTGAGTTTAGGCTTAGATTGTTCTTCTTTTTCCAATTCCATAAGATCTCTTTTGAGATTGTTGATGTGCTCTCTTTCTGTTTTTCGAATGTAGGCATCTAAAGCAATGAATTTTCCTCTCAAAACTGCTTTTGCAGTATCCCACACGTTTTGGTAGCTTGCGTCTTCATTGTTGTTATGCTCAAGGAAGTTAATGATTTCCTGTTTTATTTCTTCCTGCACCCATCTGTTATTCAACAGAAGATTGTTTAATTTCCATGCCTTTGGGTGGGGTCGAGCATTTTTGTTAGAGTTGAGTTCCACCTTTAGTGCCTTATGGTCTGAGAAGATACAAGGTCAAATTTCAATTCTTTTGATTCTGTTGATATTTGTTTTTTGTCCCAGGATATGATCAATTTTGGAGAATGTTCCATGGGGTGATGAGAAGAATGTATATTCTTTATCTTTGGATGGAGTGTTCTATATGCGTCTATCAAGCATAGTTGTTCTAGGGTCTCATTTAAATCTCTTATATCTTTGTTTAATTTCTGTTTAGAGGATCTGTCCAACTCTTAAGAGGAGTGTTAAAGTCCCCTGTTATGATGGTATTATCAGATATCATATTGCTCAGACTGAGTAAGGTCTGCTTCAAGAATCTGGGAGCATTGAAATTGGGTGCATAAATATTTAGAATTGAAATGTTTTCTTGTTGTATTTTTCCCTTGACCAATATAAAATGACCATCATTGTCTTTTTTGACTTTAGTTGCTTTAAATCCACATGTATCTGAAAATAAGATTGCAACTCCTCTTTTCTTCTGAATTCCATTTGCCGGAAACTTGTCTTCCAACCATTGACTCAGAGCTTTAATTTGTCTTTTGAAGCCAGGTGTGTTTCTTGCAGACAGCAGATGGATGGCTTCTGTTTTTTAATCCACTGAAGCAATCTATGTCTCTTCAGTGGGGAATTCAAGCCATTAACATTTATTGAGATAATTGATAAGTGTGGTAGTATTCTATTCGTCTTATTTTGTGATAGTCCTTTGCTTAGTTTTATCTTTTGCATCAGTGTGGAGGTTAGATTTTGTCCTTTAATTTCTGAGTTCTTTCTTTGCTGCTGATCCATTGTGGTGGTCAGTGTGGAGAACAGGTTGAAATATTTCCTGTAGAGCTGGTCTTGTTGTGGCGAATTTCCTCAATATTTGTATATCCGTAAATGATTTGATTTCTCCGTCAATTTTTAAGCTTAGCTTAGCAGGGTTCCGAATTCTGGGCTGGAAATTGTTGTGTTTAAGTAGATTAAAGGTAGATGACCATTGTCTTCTTGCTTGGAAAGTTTCATTAGAGAAGTCTGCGGTCACTCTGATGGATTTGCCCCTGTAGGTCAACTGGTGCTTACTCCTGGCAGCTTGCAGTATCTTTTCTTTTGTGTTGTCTTTGGACAGATTCATCACAATGTGTCTTGGAGAAGCTCGTTTAGAGTTGAGGCAACCTGGGGTCCGATATCCCTCTGAAAGCAGTGTGTCAGAATCTTTGGTGATATTTGGGAAATTTTCTTTTATAATATTCTCTAGTATGGCTTCCATTCCTCTGGGGCATTCTTCTTCCCCTTCTGGAATTCCTATAACTCCCATGTTGGAATGCTTCATAAAGTCCCATAATTCTGACAGTGAACATTCTGCTTTCTCTCTCTTCTTTTCTGCCTCTTTTACTATCTCAGTTATCTCAAGAACTTTGTCTTCTACCTCTGAAATTCTTTCTTCTGCATGGTCTAACCTGTTGTTGATACTTTCCATTGCATCTTTAAGTTCCCTAATTGACTGTTTCAGTTCCTTCAGCTCTGCTATATCCTTTTTATATTCTTCATATCGTTCATCTCTTATTTGATTCTGTTTTTGGATTTCCTTTTGGTTATTTTCCACTTTATTAGCAGTTTCCTTCATTGTTTCCATCATTTCTTCCATTGTTTTCAACATGTGTATTCTAAATTCCCTTTCTGTAATTCCTAACATTTGTTTATAGGTGGAGTCCTCTGCAGTAGCTACCTCATGTTCCCTTGGTTGGGTTGTTCTGAATTGGTTGTTCATGTTGCCTGGAGTTTTCTGCTGATTCTTTCTCATGAGAGATTTCTTTTATCTGTTTCCTTGCCGTAATTTTCCTTTCACTTCCTCTTGCTCTTTAAGTTCTCATGTCTGTGGAGTAAGGGTTACAGAACCAGAAGGATGAGAAGGTTGAAGAGCAAAAAAGGGATGAAAAAAAGGAGGACCGAGTGATAAGAAAAAATAAAAGAAAAATAGAGAAAGGAGGGGGGTGCGTAAATGGAATATTGACAAAAAGAAGAGAGGCACAGAAAGAGGGAGCAGAGCAATATAGGCATAAAGTAGGGTACTTTGATACAACCTTAAAAAAAAAACCACCTTCTGGGGGTGCCCAGTTGGGTGGTTCCCTTGTGGTCAGCAGCTCTTTGCTAATGTGATCAGACACAGTACCCCACCTCCACCAAGTAGAGAGGAAAGACAAAAGTGCTATAAATCAAACCAGAACAAACAAACAGAAAACTTTATGGGATAGAAGTGGGTGGAAAACCAAATAATAGTGGTAGAAACACTAACAAAAATGAAGTTCTAATTATTGAAATAGGCAGCAATGTGAAATTATAATTAAACTAGAAAAATTGAGAAAGAAAAAGGATCTGTATAGAAAAGATTGAACTTCAAACACAAAACAACCATCAACATCATCAAAATAAAGAAAAAAAAAAACAACCAAACCAAAAAAAAAAAATAACACAACCAAAAACAAAGCAGTATGTATATGGCATTGAATATTGTCTGGGCAACACGTGGTCTTCTGGGGTATGAGATGTTAATCACAGTTCTGATACGACTGGAGGCTGCTAGTTTCTCAAACCCCAGCAGGTAGACACCCTAAATCTCTCTTCAGCCCACTTAAAAGGCACTTTGAACTTGTTCACTTGCTGAGCAGAATCTTTCCCAGGAAAGTGCTTGTCGCTGGAATCACTGCTGAAGTGTCTATCCACTTACCCTGTGTGCCAAAACTGGTCTCCCTCTGCCCCCAAGGGTTAGGGCTGCAAGGCTGCTCAGACCCCACCCTTAGGCTACTTGGTTGCTGGGTTACCAGCTCCCACCCATTTCTAGCTCTGCGACCCTGAGGGTAGAGCTTGCCGAGGCAGATCGCTCACAATGGCTGCCTGTGACCCAGAGCCAAACACTATTAGCTCCGTCTGGCTCAGCGGCTCAGACTGGGGCCCCACACAAAGGCCAAAGTTCTCCGCACTCCTGCTCAGGCTCTCCCCAAGGCAGTTCAGCTGAGTGCCAAGTCCAAAGACACCAAAACAGTTCACAGGTAAGGTCTTTCCGGTTTGCAGTCTCGCGGCTACTGAACTTACAGTTGCGGGTGTGTTTAGACAGATTGAACACACGCGACCACTTGACGGTTTTGCACTGTTTTAGTCCTCCTCTTGGGGTCCAGAAGTCTCTCGCTGACTCCCTGTATCCTCTCAGCATTGATGATAGGCCGATCCCACCAGCCAGAGATGCCTGGAGTCCTCCCCAGACTCACGGTGCCCAGATGCAAGGAAGCTGTTACTCGGCTGCCATCTTGCTCCGCCTCCTTGTTGTGTCTCCTTTGTCATTCCTTGGGGAATTGATCTACTCTGATTAGTCATGTTTCTAGAGATTTTCTGCTGATTCTGCCCCACAATTATTTTTCACCACGTCGCTAGAGAAGCTGATAAGGTAAAATTGGATTGAGGGTTCCTGGAGGTGTAATTAACCATCCTTTTACCAAAGAGCTGGGACTGGTGACTGCAGCTTTCCCCTGCAGCTTTACAAAGGTCCTGTTCAGTACTGCACCCTGAAACTCTGAGGACCTGTTTGGTGTGATGGGGCTAGGTGGCTGCCTTGCATTCAGCTAGTTGCTATCCAATCCTAGTGAATAAGTGGCTTCGGGCTAAAATCTCAGATGTGGAGAAATACAAGCAACCAGAACACCCCACCTCCCACCTAGGGCAACCACTAGATGAGGAGAATCAGACCCTCCCACTATAATACAGCCAGAGCACGACCTTGGATGGTTCCTAACAGCCCAGGTCAAGAGTTCCAAACCAATTGTCCCCATCAGCTCAAGTGCATATCAAGTGGGAGAGATTAAAAGGTCTCCAGCAACTAGACAGCAGGTGTCCCTAGCAGCAGAAATGTGACTCCAGCGCTCCATGGAGTCAGGAAGGCCTGCCCAGCAAATGGGTTAGTCCAGGGGGGTTGGTGCCTCCTTACCCACCTGACCTCCATCATGCCCACTCACTGATAACCCTGTGTGGCTGTGTCCAAGTTCCCTCCAATGAGTAAATGCGCCAGGGATTTGCTCCTGCCAGAGTCAAAGGGGAGTCCGTGCCTCCTTGGCCAGGAGGCTGCACTCTGCCATCAGCTGGCAAGGGGACCTGAAGCCTCACTACCAGGGTTGCTCAATGGAAACTGGAAAAATATCCACCTCTGTCTGTTATGAGGCAGTGGTTATTATTGCAGCCTGTGATTATCTCCCTCAGAGACCACACATCTACCCTGGCCACACTTCCCCTCTGGAACCCCTGTTGGGTGAGGTGTAGCTTCCTCTGGTGCTCCACAGAATTGAGGAGGTGTCTCTCCCAAATTTGATCTCTGTGGGAGTGTGCTGCCATGGGTTGGCAGTGTTGCCAAGGGTAAGTGGAGCTGCCAACACAGTCAGGGGTAGCACCTCCACAGTTGGGGGTGGCTATGGAGGTTGGATGTGTGGCTGTTGCAAGGGGGAGGTGCCCCCGTTCTGGGTGGGAGGTTCAGCTGGAGCGGGTTGGAGGTATGATCACCCCCAGTTGGAGGTGGGGCAGCTGCCTATCAGAGGTGTGGCATGCTGGTCCACACTCTATGCACTTTCTTTCATGGCAGGGGGCAAGAACTTCTCCCATTGTGATTCCCTGCTTCTACTAGAGTTACAGTTTCAGCACAGCTGTGCTGCAACCCATGAGATATCCATTTCTAGCTAGAAACCGCCAGAAATTCTGAGTTCTGCAGGGAGTAGGCTTCCATACCGCCAGGAAATGAAGGAAGGGTGGACTGGAGGCTCAGGAAGGCAGTGAATATATTTGCTCAACTTTTATTCCAGGCAAGAAACTACTCCTATTTGGAGCATAAACTCTCTGGAGAAGGAGTCACAGACTTGAGTAACTCTCTCACATGGGGTGAAATAAGAGGTCTTCTATTCACAGCTGGCTTGCAGAGAGCCCACAGCGAGCCACACTCTTGGGGGGAGAGGAGAGGGGACAGAATCTTGTCCTCTTTGGGACGGCATTTGTGCCTGATATTTGTTTCCATGGAATCCCAGCTTGCATTAGCAGAAATGACGTGAACTTATCACTCTTTTTTTTTATTATTAAATCACAGCTGTGTATATTAATGAGATCATGGGGCACCATACAATGGTTTTATAGACCATTTGACACATTTTCATCACACAGGTTAACATAGCCTTCCTGGAATTTTCTTAGTTATTGTGTTAAGACATTTACAGTCTACTTTTGCTAAGTTTCACATATACCCTTGTAAGATGCACCGCAGGTGTAATACCACCAATCACCCTTCCTCCGCCCACCTCTCCACACCCTCCCTTCCCTCTCCCCTCCCCCTTATTCTTAGGTTATTACTGGGTTATAGCTTTCATGTGAAAGCCATAAATTAGTTTCATAGTAGGGCTGAGTAAATTGGATACTTTTTCTTCCATTCTTGAGAAACTTTACTAAGAAGAATGTGTTCCAGCTCCATCCATGCAAACATGAAAGAAGTAAAGTCTCCATATTTCTTTAAGGCTGGATAATATTCCATGGTGTACATATACCAAAATTTATTAATCCATTCGTGGGTCGATAGTTACTTGGGCTTTTTCCATGACTTAGCAATTATAAATTGGCCTGCAATAAACATTCTGGTACAAATATCTTTGTTATCATGTGATTTTTGGTCTTCTGGGTATATACCTAGTAGAGGAATTATAGGATTGAATGGCAGATCTATTTTTAGATCTCTAAGTGTTCTCCAAACATCTTTCCAAGAGGAATGTATTAATTTGCATTCCCACCAGCAGTGTAGAAGTGTTCCCTTTTCTCCACATCATGCCAACATCTCTGGTCTTGGGACTTTGTGATATGGGCTAATCTTACTGGAGTTAGATGATATCTCAAAGTAGTTTTGATTTGCATTTCTCTGATGATTAAAGATGATGAGCATTTTTTCATAAGTCTGGAGGCCGTGCGCCTGTCTTCTTCAGAGAAGTTCCTCTTCAAGTCCCTTGCACAGCCTGTGATGGGATCACTTGTTCTATTCTTGCTTATATGGTGGAGTTCTCTGTGGATTCTGGTTATTAAACATTTGTCGGAGACATAACCTGCAAATATCTTCTCCAATTCTGATGGCTGTCTGGTTGCTTTACTTACTGTGTTCATGGCTGTGCAGAAGCTTTTTAGTTTGATCAGGTCCCAGTAGTGTATTTTTGAAGCTGCTTCAATTGCCCGGGGGGGGTCCTCCTCATAAAAATTCGCCCATCCCGATTTCTTCAAGGGTTTTTTCTGCCCGCTCTTCTAGTATTTTTATAGTTTCATGTCTTAAGTTTCAATCTTTTATCTAGTGAGAGTCAATCTTAGTTAATGATGAAAGGTGTGTGTCCAATTTCAGTCTTTTACAGATCGCCGGCAAGTTCTCCCAGCACCATTTGTTAAATAGGGAATCTTTCCCCCACTGCATGTTTTTAATTGGCTTGTCAAAGATCAAATAATGGTAAGTAGCTGGATTCATCTCTTGGTTCTCTATTATGTTCCAGACATCTACTTCTCTGTTTTTGTGACAGTACCATGCTGTTTTGATCATTATTGATTTATAGTATAGTCTGAGTTCTGTTAGCGTGATTCCTCCTGCTTTTTTTTTATTTCTGAGTAATGTCTTGGCTATTCGAGGTTTTTTTCTGATTCCATATAGAAAAAAGTATTGTTTTTTCAAGATCTTTCAAGCATGACAGTGGAGATTTAATAGGGATTGCATTACAATTGTATATTGCTTTGGCTGGTATGGACATTTTAACAATGTTGATTCTTTCCAGCCATAAGCATGGTATGTTTTTCCATTCATTAACGTTTTCAGCTATTTCCTTTCTTAGAGGTTCATAGTTCTCTTTTTAGGGATCTTTCACATCCTTTGTTAGATAAACTCCCAAATATTTCATCTTCTTTGGCACTACTGTGAACGGAATAGAGTCCTTAACTGTGTTTTCTGCGTGACTATTGTTGGTATATATAAAGCCCACCAATTTATGAATGTTGATTTTGTAACCTGAGACACTGCTGTATTCCTCGATCACTTTTAAGAGTTTTGTGTAGAATCCCTGGTGTTTTCCAGATATACAATCATATAATCTGCGAAGAGCGAAAGTTTGATCTCTTTGGACCCTATATGGATACAATTGATCGCAATTTCTTCCCTAACTGTGGTGGCTAAAACTTCCATTACAATGTTAAAGAGCAGTGGAGACAATGGGCAGCCTTGTCTGGTTCCTGATCTGAGTGGAAATGATTCCAATTTAACTCCATTCAATATGATATGGTCTGTGGGTTTGCTGTAGATGGCCTCTACAGTTTAAGAAATGTTCCTTGAATACCAATTTTCTTAAGTGTTCTGATCATGAAGGGATGCTGGATATTATCAAAAGCTTTTTCTGCATCAATTGAGAGAATCATATGGTCTTTGTTTTTTTAATTTTTTTATGTGCTGAATTATACTTATAGATTTACGTATATTGAACCAGCCTTGAGACACTGGCATAAAACCGACTTGATCATGATGTATAATTTGTTTGATGTGTTGCTGGATTCTGTTTGTTAGGATCTTCTTGAATATTTTTGCATCTATATTCATTAGTGTTATTTGTCTATAATTTTCTTTTCTTGTTGGGTCTTTTCCTGGTTTGGGGATCAGGGTGATGTTTGCTTCATAGAGTGTGTTGGGTAGTCTGCCTTCTTTTTCCACATTTCGGAATAGGATGAGTAATATGGGTACTAATTCTACTTTAAAGATTTGGTAGAATTCTGACGTGAAGCCATCTGTTCCCAGGTTTCTCTTTAGGGTGATTTTGTATGGTTGATGCTATTTCAGAACTTGATATGGGCCTGTTCAACATTTCTACTTGATTCTGGGTAAATCTTGAAAGGTGACGTGCTTCCAAGTGTTGGTCAATTTCCTTCAGATTTTCATATTTCTGAGAATAAAGTTTCTTGTAATATTCAATAAAGATTTTTTGAATTTTTGAGGATTCTGTTGTTATTTCATCTTTGTCATTTATGATTGAAGAGATTAGAGATTTTACTCTTTTTTTCCTGGTTAGGTTAGCCAAAGGTTTATCTATTTTATTGATCTTCATTTTTTTTTATTGATCTTTAAAAACAAACCAACTTTTTGATATATTGATCTGTTGTATAATTATTTTTTTCAATTTAATTTAATTCTGCTCTAATTTTGGTTATTTCTTTTATTCTACTGGGTTTGGGGTTGGAATGTTCTTCCTTTTCCTGTTGCTTGAGATGTCCCATTAAGTTGTTAACTTCCTCTCTTTCCATTCTCTTGCGGAAGGCTTGCAGTGCCATAAATTTCCCTCTTAGGACTGCTTTTGCGATATTCCAGAGGTTCTGATAATTTGTGTCTTCATTGTCATTTTGTTCCTAAAATTTGGCAATTTCCTTCTTATTCTCATCTATGATCCAGCTATCATTCAGCATAAGGTTATTTAATTTCCATGTTTTTTCATGAGTATGCAGATTCCAGCTTTTACTGTGTTCAACTTTTATTCTATTGTTGTCTGAGAAGATGCAAGGAATAATTTCTATTCCTTTAAATTTACTGAGCTTCACCTTGTGACCTAAGATGTGATTGATTTTGGAATATGTTCCGTGGGCTTATGAGAAGTATGTGTATTCAGTTTTGTTGGGATGAAATGTTCTGTAGATGCCTGCTAAATCCAAATGTTGGATACTTAGGTTTAAATCTAAAATTTATTTACTCAGCTTCTTATTGGAGAATCGATCCAACACTGCCAAAGGAGTGTTGAAATCTCCTACTATTATGGAGCTGGAGGAAATCAAATTGCTCATGGCTCTTAGAGTTTCTCTTATAAATTGAGGACCATTCTGGTTGGGTCCATAGAATTTAATAATTGAAATCTCATCATATTGAGTGTTACTCTAAGAAATATGAAGTGACCATTCTTATCCTTCTTTACTTTTGTTGGTTTAAAGCCTATTGTATCTGCAAATAGAATCACAATGCCTGTTTCTTTCTGATTATCATTTGCCTTAAATATGGACGACCATCCTTTCACCCTTTGTCTATATTTATCTTTTAAGGTAAGATTTGACTCTTGTGTGCAGCAAATGTGTGGCCTGAGTTTTTGTATCCAGTCAGCTAACCTGTGCCACTTTAAAGGACAGTTTAACCCGTTCACATTAATGGATAATATTGATTAATCTGGTAAAATTTTGGGTATTGAGTTTTTCAAAAATCCAGTGGACATTTTTAATCCTTTCACCACTGTGGAATTTGGAGTTTGATCAAAAGTTTCTGAGTGAGTTTACTTTTGTGGTAGAGGGTTGGGGTGGTCATTATAGATGATAAGTCTGAGAATACTCTGAAGAGCCGGTTTGGTTATGGCAAACTTCTTCAACATATGAATGTCGTTAAAGTATTTAATTTCTCCATCATTAATGAAACTCAGTTTAGCTGGATATAGGATCTGGGATTGAAAATTATTTTGTTTTAGGAGATTAAAAGTTGATGACCATCCTCTTATGGCTTGAAAAGTTTGAGCAGAGAGGTCTGCAGTCATTCTAATATTCTTCCCTTTGTAGGTTATGGATTTCTTACATCTGGCTGCTTTCAGTATTTTCTCCTTCATATTAACTTTAGTGAAGTTGATTATGATATGCCTGGGGGATGTCTTATTTGAATTGAGTCATGCTGGTGTTCTGAAACTGTCTGCTATTTGAATTTCAGAATCTCTTGTCATGTCTGGAAAATTCTCTTTCATAATTTCATGGGGAAGGGTCTCTGTGCCTTGCAAGGCCACTTCATCACTTTCAGGGACTCCAATGAGGTGGATAATAGCCTTCCTCGAATTATCCCAGAGCTCTCTGAGAGAATGATCCATTTTTGCTCTCCATTTCTGTTCCTCTTTGAGAGTGTGGGAGCATTGAAAGGGTTTGTCTTCAATGTCAGAAATCCTTTCTTCTGCCTGTTCCACTCTGTTACTGAGAGATTCTACTGTATTTTTCAGATTTTTGAGGGCTGCAAATTCCTGCTTCAGTGTGTCAAAATCTTTGGTGGTTTTGTCTTTAAATTCATTAAATTCTTGAGACAACTTTTGAATTTCTAATTCCAACTTTTGAATTGATCCTGGAATTTCTAATTCCAAATTTTTCTCCATTCTATTAATCTTGTTTGCAATCCAAATTTTGAATTCGATTTCTGACATCTCGGCCAGCTGTTTATGAATGGAATCTTCAGTTACATCTGCCATATCGTCCCTTGGGGGGGGTTAATATAGTCTGGTTATTCTTTTTTTTTTTTATTGCCGGGGATTCATTGAGGGTACAATAAGCCAGGTTACACTGATTGCGGTTGTTAGGTAAAGTCCCTCTTGCAATCATGTCTTGCCCCATAAAGTGTGACACACACCAAGGCCCCACGCCCTCCCTCATTCCCTCTTTCTGCTTGCCCCCATAACCTTAATTGTCATTAATTGTCCTCATATCAAAATTGAGTACATAGGATTCATGCTCCACCATTCTTGTGATGTTTTACTAAGAATAATGACTTCAACGTCCATCCAGGTTAATAGGAAGGATGCAAAGTCTCCATTTTTTTTAATGGCTGAATAGTATTCCATGGTATACATATACCACAGCTTGTTAATCCATTCCTGGGTTGGTGGGCATTTACGCTGTTTCCACATTTTGGTGATTGTAAATTGAGCTGCAATAAACAGTCTAGTACAAGTGTCCTTATGATAAAAGGATTTCTTTCCTTCTGGGTAGATGCCCAGTAATGGGATGGCAGGATCAAATGGGAGGTCTAGCTTGAGTGCTTTGAAGTTTCTACATACTTCCTTCCAGAAAGGTTGTACTAGTTTGCAGTCCAACCAGCAGTGTAAAAGTGTTCCCTTCTCTCCACGTCCACGCCAGCATCTGCAGTTTTGAGATTTTGTGATGTGGGCCATTCTCACTGGGGTTAGATGATATCTCAGGATTGTTTTGATTTGCATTTCTCTAATATATAGAGATGATGAACATTTTTTCATGTGTTTGTTAGCCATTCGTCTGTCATCTTTAGAGAAAATTCTATTCATGTCTCTTGCCATTGATATAAGGGACTGTTGGCCTTTTTCATGTGGATTAATTTGAGTTCTCTATAGATCCTAGTTATCAAGCTTTTGTCTGATTGAAAATATGCAAATATCCTTTCCCATTGTGTAGGTTGTCTCTTTGCTTTGGTTATTGTCTCCTTAGCTGTACAGAAGCTTTTCAGTTTAATGAAGTCCCATTTGTTTATTTTTGTTGTTGTTGCAATTGCCATGGCAGTCTTCTTCATGAAGCCTTTCCCCAGGCCGATATCTTCCAGTGTTTTTCCTATGCTTTCTTGGAGGATTTTTATTGTTTCATGCCTTAAATTTAAGTCCTTTATCCATCTTGAATCAATTTTTGTGAGTGGGGAAAGGTGTGGGTCCAGTTTCAGTCTTTTACATGTAGACATCCAGTTCTCCCAACACCATTTATTGAATAGGGAGTCTTTCCCCCAAGGTATGTTCTTGTTTGGTTTATCAAAGATTAGGTGGTTGTAAGATGTTAGTTTCATTCCTTGGTTATCAATTCGATTCCAAGTGTCTATGTCTCTGTTTTTGTGCCAGTACCATGCTGTCTTGAGCACTATGGCTTTGCAGTACAGACTAAAATCTGGTCGGCTGATGCCCCCAGCTTTATTTTTGTTACAGAGAACTGCCTTAGCTATACAGGGTTTTTTCCGGTTCCAAACAAAATGCAGAATCATTTTTTCCAAATCTTGGAAGTATGATGTTGGTATTTTGATAGGAATGGCATTGAATAGGTAGATTGCTTTGGGAAGTATAAGCATTTTAACAATGTTGATTCTTCCCATCCATGAGCATGGTATGTTCTTCCATTTGTTAATATCCTCTGCTATTTCCTTTCTGAGGATTTCATAGTTTTCTTTATATAGGTCCTTCACCTCCTTCGTTACGTATACTCCTATGTATTTCATTTTCTTTGAAACTATGGTGACGGGAGTTCTGTCCTTAATTAGCTTCTCATCTTGACTGTTATTGGTGTACCCAAAGGCTACTGACTTGTGGACATTGATTTTATATCCTGAAACTTTACTGTATTTTTTGATGACTTGTAGGAGTCTTGTGGTTGAGTCTTTGGGGTTCTCTAAGTATAAGATCATGTCGTCAGCAAAGAGGGAGAGTTTGACCTCCTCTGCTCCCATTTGGATTCCCTTTATTTCCTTGTCTTGCCTAATTGTATTGGCTAGAACTTCCAGCACTACGTTGAATAGTAAAGGTGACAGAGGACAACCTTGTCTGGTTCCAGTTCTAAGAGGAAAAGCTTTGAGTTTTACTCCATTCAGTAAAATATTGGCTGTGGGTTTGTCATAGATTGCTTCAATCAGTTTTAGAAATGTGCCACCTATGCCTATACTCTTCAGTGTTCTAATTAGAAAAGGGTGCTGGATTTTATCAAATGCTTTCTCTGCATCTATTGAGAGGATCATGTGATCTTTATTTTTGCCTCTGTTAATATGGTGGATAACGTTTATAGACTTGCGTATGTTAAACCAGACTTGCATCCCTGGGATGAAGCCTACTTGATTATGATGAATGACTTTTTTGATGATAAGGTGTAATCTATTCGCTAGCATTTTTTTGAGAATTTTTGCGTCTATATTCATGAGTGAGATTGGTCTGAAATTCTCCTTTTTGTTTGGGTCTTTTCCTGGTTTTGGTATCAGGGTGATGTTTGCTTCATAGAAGGTGTTGGGGAAGATTCCTTCTTCCTCAATTTTTTGGAATAATTTCTGCAGTACAGGAATAAGCTCTTCCTTGAAGGTTTGATAGAATTCTGGAGTGAAGCCATCTGGACCAGGGCATTTTTTGGTTGGAAGATTTTTTATTGTTTCTTTGATCTCAGTGCTTGAAATTGGTCTGTTCAGGAGGTCTATTTCTTCCTGGCTAAGTCTAGGGAGAGGGTGTGATTCCAAATATTGATCCATTTCTTTCACATTGTCAAATTTCTGGGCATAGAGTTTCTGGTAGTATTCAGAGATGATCTCATGTATCTCTGTGGGATCAGTTGTTTTTTCCCCTTTATCATTTCTGATTGGGGTTACTAGAGACTTTACGTTTCTATTCCTCGTTAGTCTGGCCAATGGTTTATCTATTTTATTTATTTTTTCAAAAAACCAACTCCTTGTTTCATTAATTTTGTGAATGATTCTTTTGTTTTCAATTTCATTGATCTCTGATTTGATTTTCAATATTTCTTTTCTTCTACTGAGTTTAGGCTTAGATTTTTCTTCTTTTTCCAATTCCATAAATTCTCTTGTGAGATTGTTGATGTGCTCTCTTTCTGTTTTTCGAATATAGGCATCTAAAGCGATGAATTTTCCTCTCAAAACTGCTTTTGCAGTATCCCACAGGTTTTGGTAGCTTGTGTCTTCATTGTTGTTATGCTCAAGGAAGTTAATGATTTCCTGTTTTATTTCTTCCTGCACCCATGTGTTATTCAACAGAAGATTGGTTCATTTCCATGCCTTTGGGTGGGGTCGAGCATTTTTGTTAGAGTTGAGTTCCACCTTTAGTGCCTTATGGTCTGAGAAGATAGAAGGTAAAATTTCAATTCTTTTGATTCTGTTGATATTTGTTTTGTGTCCCAGGATATGATCAATTTTGGAGAATGTTCCATGGGGTGATGAGAAGAATGTATATTCTTTATCTTTGGGGTGGAGTGTTCTATATGCGTCTATCAAGCACAGTTGTTCTAGGGTCTCATTTAAATCTGTTATATCATTGTTTAATTTCTTTTTAGAGGATCTGTCCAGCTCTGTGTGAGGAGTGTTAAGGTCCCCTGTTATTATGGTATTATCAGATATCATATTGCTCAGACCGAGTAAGGTCTGTTTGAAGAATCTGGGAGCATTTAAATTGGGTGCATATATATTTAGAATTGAAATGTCTTCTTGTTGTATTTTTCCCTTGACCAATATAAAATGACCATCATTGTCTTTTTTGACTTTAGTTGCTTTAAATCCACATGTATCTGAAAATAAGATTGCAACTCCTCTTTTCTTCTGAATTCCATTTGCCGGAAACTTGTCTTCCAACCATTGACTCAGAGCTTTAATTTGTCTTTTGAAGCCAGGTGTGTTTCTTGCAGACAGCAGATGGATGGCTTCTGTTTTTTAATCCACTGAAGCAATCTATGTCTCTTCAGTGGGGAATTCAAGCCATTAACATTTATTGAGATAATTGATAAGTGTGGTAGTATTCTATTCGTCTTATTTTGTGATAGTCCTTTGCTTAGTTTTATCTTTTGCATCAGTGTGGAGGTTAGATTTTGTCCTTTAATTTCTGAGTTCTTTCTTTGCTGCTGATCCATTGTGGTGGTCAGTGTGGAGAACAGGTTGAAATATTTCCTGTAGAGCTGGTCTTGTTGTGGCGAATTTCCTCAATATTTGTATATCCGTAAATGATTTGATTTCTCCGTCAATTTTTAAGCTTAGCTTAGCAGGGTTCCGAATTCTGGGCTGGAAATTGTTGTGTTTAAGTAGATTAAAGGTAGATGACCATTGTCTTCTTGCTTGGAAAGTTTCATTAGAGAAGTCTGCGGTCACTCTGATGGATTTGCCCCTGTAGGTCAACTGGCACTTACTCCTGGCAGCTTGCAGAATCTTTTCTTTTGTCTTGACTTTGGACAGGTTCTTCACAATGTGTCTTGGAGAATCTCGGTTAGAGTTGAGGCGACCTGGGGTCCGATAGCCCTCTGAAAGCAGTGTGTCAGAATCTTTGGTGATATTTGGGAAATTTTCTTTTATAATATTCTCTAGTTTGGCTTCCATTCCTCTGGGGCATTCTTCTTCCCCTTCTGGAATTCCTATAACTCGTATGTTGGAACGCTTCATAAAGTCCCATAATTCTGACAGTGAACGTTCTGCTTTCTCTCTCTTCTTTTCTGCCTCTTTTACTATCTGAGCTATCTCAAGAACTTTGTCTTCTACCTCTGAAATTCTTTCTTCTGCATGGTCTAACCTGTTGCTGATACTTTCCATTGCATCTTTATGTTCCCTAATTGACTGTTTCATTTCCTTCAGCTCTGCTATGTCCTTTTTATATTCTTCATATTGTTCATCTCTTATTTGAATCTGTTTTTGAATTTCCTTTTGGTTACTTTCCACTTTATTAGCCGTTTCCTTCATTGTTTCCATCATTTCTTTCATTGTTTTCAACATGTGTATTCTAAATTCCCTTTCTGTCATTCCTAACATTTCTGTATAGGTGGAGTCCTCTGCAGTAGCTATCTCCTGGTCCCTTGGCGGGGTTGTTCTGGACTGGTTCTTCATGTTGCCTGGAGTTTTCTGCTGATTCTTCATCATGAGTCATTTCTTTTACCTGTTTCCTTGCCCTAATTTTCCTTTCACTTCCTCTTGCTCTTTAAGTTCTCTTGCCTGTGGACTAAGGGTTACAGGACCAGAAGGGTGAGAAGTTTGAAGAGCAAAAAAGGGGATGATAGAAAGGAGGACCGAGTGATAAGAAAAAAACAAAGAAAAATAGAGAAAGGAGAGTGCGTGGGTAAAAGGAATATTGACAAAAAGAAGAGAGGGACAGAAAGAGGGTGACAGAGCAATATAGGTGTACAGTAGGGTAGTTTGTTACAACCTGAAAAAAACAAACCACCTTCTGTGGGTGCCCAGTTGGGCAGTTCCCTTGAGGTCAGCAGCTCTTTGCTAACCTGATCAGACACAGTACCCCACCTCCACCAAGTAGAGAGGAAAGACAAAAATGGTATAAATCAAACCAAAACAAGCAAACAGAAAACTTTACGGGATAAAATTGGCTGGAAAAACCAAATAATAGCGGTAGAAACATTAACAAAAATGAAGTTCTAATTATTAAAATAGGCAGCAATGGGAAATGATAATTAAAGTAGAAAAATTGAGTAAGAGAAAGGATCTGTATGGAAAAGGTTGAACTTAAAAAACAAAACAACAATCAACACGATCAAAGTAAACAGAAAAACCCCACCAAACCAAAAAAAAAAAAAAAAAAAAAAACCACAACCAAAAAAGAAACAGTATGTATATGTTATTGAATATTGTCTGGGCAACACGTGGTCTTCTGGGGTATGAGATGTTAATCACAGTTCTGATACGACTGGAGGCTGCTGATTTCTCAAATCCCAGCAGGTAGACACCCTAAATCTCTCTTCAGCCCACTTAAAAGGCACTTTGAGCTTGTTCACTTGCTGAGCAGAAGCTTTCTCAGGGAAGTGCTTGTCGCTGGAATCACTGCTGAAGTGGCTATCCACTTACCCTGTGTGCCAAAACTGGTCTCCCTCTGCCCCCGAGGGTTAGGGCTTCAAGGCGGCTCAGACCCCGCCCTGAGGCTACTTGGTCACTGGGTTACCAGCTCCCACCCAATTCCAGCTCTGCGACCCTGAGGGCGGAGCTTGCCGAGGCAGATCGCTCACAATGGCTGCCTGTGACCCAGAGCCAAACACTATTAGCTCCGTCTGGCTCAGTGGCTCAGACTGGGGCCCTAGACAACGGCCAAAGTTCTCCGCACTCCCGCTCAGGCTCTCCCCAAGGCAGTTCATCTGAGTGCCAAGTCCAAAGACACCAAAAGAGTTCACAGGTAAGGCCTTTCTGGTTTGCAGTCTCACTGCTACTGAACTTACAGTTGTGGGCGGGTTTAGACGGATTGAACACATGGGACCACTTGACAGTTTTCCACTGTTTTAGTCCTCCTCTTGGGGTCCAGAAGTCTCTCGCTGACTCCCTGTATCCTCTCAGTGGTGATGATTGGCAGATCCCACCAGCCAGAGATGCCTGGAGTCCTATCTCCCCAGACTCACGGTGCCCAGATGCAAGGAAGCTGTTACTCGGCTTCCATCTTGCTCCGCCTCCCCTATTCTGGTTATTCTTGTTACCAGAGTTTTTCCACTGATTCCATCCCATGATTATTTTACACCATTTGATTTTTCCCCTGGAGCTTCGTTGAGGACCTGTACAGTGCTATGGCCTCAGGAACTGGGGCCCTGTTTTGTGTGGTGGGGCTAAGTGCTTTTGTCTTGTTTTCAGCTGGTCCCTGTTTGACCCTACTGGAACAGTTACGCCAGGTTGAAGTCTCAGCTGTGGAGAATTACGAGCAATTAAGTCACCCCGTCCCCCACAGGCAACAATTGAAAAAGGAAAATCAAACCTTTCTGCAACCACATACCCAGGGTACCACCTGAATAGTCTTCAGGCGATTGGCTCAGTTCAAAATGTCCAAATCAATTATCTCATCAGCACCTGTCTCAGGTGGGATAGTTTAAAAGGTCTCTGGCAACTGCATCACAGTGGTCTGGTTACTAGTCAGATATGGCTTGCTCCATTGCTCCGTGGAGTTAGGAGAACCCACCCAGCAAATAGATCATTCTGGGAAGGTTGATGCCTACTTCCCCTCCTTGCACCTCTGTCACACCGAGTCAATGATAGCCACGCTGTGCTGTGACCCAGTTGCGTGTAGTGAAACTCCAGGGTTTTGCACCTGCCTGAATCACAAGGAAATCTATTTCCAGGCTGCTGTGTTCTGCCTCTATATAGCAGGGGGTGTTTAGGCCTGACAACCTCAGTGCTTGATGGAGGCTGGGGGGTTTTCACTCATTTTCAGACCCTGATTGAAGTTACGACAGAATAGAACAGCACAACTTTGCATGAATTTGTTTCTGTCCCTGCTAAATTCCCCTGCAGAAGAGAAGCTGTTTTGAATTCCCAGAGCCTGCACCTCATGCCCTGTCTTTGCTCCTGCAGGTTTGTATTCAGTTAGCTGTCAGTTCTAGCCTCCTGTTTTCCTTTGTGTACAGGCTGATGATCTCCTGAGGTCCGGGTGCATCTTAGGTTCAGTAAAGCAGTCCTCTGGGTCAGCCCTGCCCTGGGTACTTCCTGGCTCTGCGCGTACTTTTCTTGTCCCTGTGCTCCACCCAGGCCAGTACTGCCTCAGGAAACTCTTTACTCACGGGGCCTGCGTTTCCGTCCCAGATCTGTTCTTTGGTGGTTGCCACCTTAGTAGATCCCCAGCCTCCTCTGGTTGCCCAGGGAGACAGGGCGTGTCGCTTCAGAATATCTGGGAGTGAGCCATTTTGTTGCCAAAAGATGGCTGCTGCTCTGTGCCTTGGGGCATTGGCCATCCGGTTTGGTTCCCTCTCAGCCAACCACCCTCTCATCATTTCCGTGTTGCAGAGTCAGCACTGACCAGCTGCAGTCTAGGCCCTGTCCACACCTCTTGAGAAATCACCCAGGAATCTGGACTCCTGGGGCTAGGCCTCCAGACCTCAGAGTGAGAGTGGAGGGGAGTGCTGGGAACTGAGTTGCAGGTAGAGAATATATACCGTTTTATGCAGTTTTATGCCTGGCAGGAGAACGTTGTGGCACCCTAGTAGGGGCGTTAGGTCCAGTTTTTAGAGGGTCTCTCCTGTGGAGTGTAGTGGGAGGACCTTTGAACTCTGCTTGTTTGTTTGTGGGGCACGCTGAGCCGTTCTCATGGGGGAGGGGACTCCTGTCCGCTTGGTGATGGATTTTGTACCATTTGTTTGTATCCTTGGGGTTGCAGCTTGCCTCAGCAGGGTTGAGGTGCATTCTTCAACCTTCTTGGTGCAGCTGTAATCCACCCAGTTACTTGGTAAATTTCTGTCCTTTAACTCTCCTTCTGGATGGGAGCCTCTGTGGAAAGCTGGCTTTAGTCATCTATCTTGTCTCCACCCTGAACTTATCACTCTTATCTCTTAGCTCAGCTGCCGACTTTCAGGTTTATTAGGCTGATTCTGGCCGTTATTTCTCCCTCTGGATGGGAGCTTCTGTTGAAAACTGGCTCCAGTTGGCTATCTTGTCTCCTCCCATTATCATTGAGGAATTTTGCCACAACACCACAAGACCAGCTCTACAAAAAAACTTTGACCTCTTCTACACAATGACCATCACAATGGACCACCAGCAAAGGAAGCACCTAGAAACTATAGGACAAACCTAGCTTCCACAATGATGCAAAAGACAAAACTTAACAACGGAATTCCACAAAATTAGGTGACTAGAACTTTCCCACACTTATGAATTATCTCAATAAATGTTAATGGCTTGAATTACCCACTGAAGAGGTATAGATTGGCTGCTGCGATTAAAAAAAAAAATCCACACACCATCCATTTGTGTCTGCAGGAAACACACCTATCCTCAAAGGGCAAATTAAAACTCCAAGTTAAGGGATAGAAGACAATTTTTCAGGTAAATGGAATTCAGAAGAAAGAGGGGTTGCAATCTTATTTTTAGTCATAAGTGGATTTAAAACAACTAAAGTAAAGAAAGGCAAAGACATACATTTCATATTGGTGAAGGGAAAAATACAACAAGAAGACATTTCAATTTGAAATATTTATGCAACCAATTGAATACTGCCAGATTCTTGAAACAGACATTAATTAGTCTGAGCAATATGATACCCCATAACACCATAATAACAGGGGACTTTGACACTCCTCTCACAAATCTGTATAGAAAGCTAAACAGAAACTAAACCAAGATACTAGGGACTTAAATGTGATCCTAGAACAACTGTACTTGATAAACATATGTAGAACAATCCATCCCAAAGAAAAGTATATACGCTCTTCTCATTGGCCCATGGACATTATCCAAAATGATTATATCCTAGAACACAAAACAATCCTCAACAGAATAAAGAGAATTTAAATTTTGCCTTGTACCTTCTCAGACCACAATGCATTAAAGGTGGAACTCAACTCCACCAAAAACATTTGACCCCACACAAAGACATAGATATTGAACAACCTTTTGCTGCATGATAGTTTGGTGCAGGAAGAGATAAAAGAGGAAATCATTAACTTCCTTGAGCATGACAACAATGAAGACACAAGCTACCAGAATCTGTGGGATACAGCAAAAGCAGTTTTGAGAGGAATATTTATCACTTTAGATGCCTACCTTTGAAAAACAGAAAGAGAGTGCATCTCATGGAATTGGAAAAAGAATCTAATACTAAACCCAGTAGAAGAAAATACATATCGAAAATTAAATCAGAGATTAATGAAATTTAAAACAAAAGAATCATTTACAAAATTAATAAACAAAAAGTTGTGTTTTTGAAAAAATAAATAAAATAGATAAACCTTTGGCCAGACTGACTAGGCACAGAAAAGTAAAATGTCTAGTTACCTCAATCAGAAACAATAAAGGGGAAATAATAACAGATGCCACGGAGATGCAAGTGATTATCTCTGAATACTACAAGAAACTCTATACCCAGAAATTTGGCAATGTGACGGAAATGGATGATATTTAGAATCACACCCTCTCCACAGACAAATGGTTCTCAACCTGGGGGTCAAAACTTACAGGAACTGTATTAAAGGTTTGCAGAATTAGGAAGGTTGAGAACCAGTGCCCTAGACTTAACCAAGAAGAAATGGATCTCCTGAAAAGACCTATTTTAAGCACTGAGATCAAAGAAACAAGAAAAAAATCTCCCAACAAAAAAATGCTCTGGTGCAGATGGCTTCACACCAGAATTCTATCAAACCTTCAAAGAAGAGCTTATTTGCATACTGCAGAAATTATTTCAATAAATTGAGGAGCAAGTAATCTTCCCCAACATGTTTTATAAAGCAAACATTACTCTGATGCCCAAAACAGAAAAAGATCCAAATAAGAAGGAGAACTTAAGACCAATTTCACTAATGAATATAGATGCAAACATTCTCAATAAAATCCTAGCCAATAGACAACAGCTTCTCATCAAAACAGTCATACATCACGATGAAGTAGGTTTCATACTGGGGATGCAAGGCTGATTTAACATATGAAAGTCCATAAACGTTAGTCACCATATCAACAGAAGCAAAAACAAAGACAATATAACCCTCTCAATAGATGGAGAAAAAGCATTCAGTAAAATCCAGCATTCTTTTCTAATTAGAACACTGGAGAGTATAGGCATAGGTGGCGCATATCTTTTTCCTTTTTTTTTTTTGAGACTGAGTCTCACTATGTTGCCATCAGTACAGTGCCGTGGTGTCCCTGCTCACAGCAACCTCTAACTCTTGGGCTTAAGTGATTTTCTTGCATCACCTTCCCAAGTAGCTGGGACTACAGGCACCCACCAGAACGCATGGCTAGTTTTGGTTGCAGTTGTTTAGTTGGCCTGGGCTGAGTTCGAACCCCCCACCAGTGTATGTGGCTGGTGCCATAACCACTGTGCTACAGGTGCCAAGCCACATGGCACATTTTTTAAACTGATTGAAGCTATGTATGACAAACCCACAGCCAATATTTTACTGAATGGAGTAAAACTGAAACTTTCCTACTTAGAACTGGAACCAGAGAAGGTTGTTCTCTATCACCACTACAATTCAACATACTGCTGGAAGTTCAAGCCCCCACAATCAGGCAAGGGAAGGAAATAAAGGGCATCCAAATGGGAGCAGAGGAGATCAAACTCTGCCTCTATGCTGATGATATCATCTTATACTTAGAGAACCCCAAGGAATCAACCACAAGACTCCTGGAAGTCATTAAAAAAATACAGTAATGTTTCAGGATATAAAATCAAGGTGCACAAGCCAGTAGCCTTTGTATATGTCAATAACAGCCCAGCTGAGAAGCCTAATTAAAGACACAGCCCCCTTCACCATAGCTTCAAAGAAAAAGAAATACCTACCAATCATCCTAACAAAAGAGGTGAAGGATCTCTATAAGGAAAATTAGGAAACCCTAAAAAAAGAAATAGCGAAAGATATTACCAAATGGAAGAACATACCATGCTCATGGCTGGGAAGAATCAACATTGTTAAAATGTCTATACTTCCCAAAGCAATCCACAGATTCAATGCCATCCCTTTTAAAATACCAGCATCATATTTTCAGGACTTGGAAACAAGAATTTTTCATTTCATATAGAACCAGAAAAAAACCTGTATATCTAAGGCACTTCTCAGTAATAAAGACAAAGCCAGTAGTATCATTCTCCCAGCCCTTTGGCTATATTACAAGGCCATAGTGATCAAAACGGCATGGTAATGGCAGAAAATTAGAGACATTGACATGTGGAATTGAATAGAATATCATGATATGAAACTAACATCTTATGGGCACCTGATATTTGATTAACTGAACAAGAACATACACTGAGGAAAAGAATACCTATTCGATAAATTGTGTTGGGAGTGTTGGATAACCAACTGTGAAAGACTTAAATTGGACCAACAACTCTCACCACTTACAAAAATTTACTCAAGGTGGAGGAAAGATTAAAGTCCAAGGCATTGGACAGCACTTCCTCCCGAGGCAGCAGACCTCCACCCCAGGTGCAGCTGACAGATCCGAGTCACATCATGTCTCCGTCCCTTCCACGCTTTGCTGCCACCCTGCGCCCTGCTGAGCTATCAAGCACATTGAAGAGCTGCGCCATGACTGCGATGGTGCCAGCCCAGACCTCCAGAAGAGCTATGCAATGACTGCAATTGGTGCCCACCCGGACCTCTGTAAGAGCTGTGCTGCCTGGACCTCCATAAGAGCTGTGCCACGACTGCAATCGGTGCCCACCCGGAACTCGGTAAGACCTGTACTGTGATCCATGCCCCACACCCGCCGGGCCTCCACACGCCCTGACCAAAAACTGCGGGAGCTGGGCAAACCTGTGTCCTCCCTCTGGTGCCTTCCCTGTCTCCACAATGGCCCACTCATCTGGCCATGAACTCTGGTAGCCAGTGTCCTCCGGAGCCCTCCCTGCCTCTGTGTGGAGCCCTTCTCCTGGCCAGAGATTGATGGAGCCTTGGACCCTCTGTGACAAAGTCAAGGGGCACCAGGCACTCCTAGAACTGTGTGCACCACCCCCTGCCATGGTGCTAGATCCAGGTGTGTCACAGTCCGGAGCTGCTCCCACAACCAGAACTCCCTGGCTGGGGCAGCCCCAGAGGAGCTACACAGGGTCACTCCCTACAAAGATCCAGCAACAATACAGTGATCCTGCTGGGGTCTAATATTGGAGAGACACCTCCCCAACTCTGAGGATGGCTAGAGGTAACAGTGAAAAACAATCATGAGGCGAAATCAACAGAAAAACTCTGGAAATATGAATAATCAGAGAAGACTAACTCCCCCAAGGATCAATGGGGCAGACACAGTACAATATCCCATGCACAAACAAATAACTAGATGTCAGAAATCGAATTCAGAATCTGGATACCAAATAAGATTGAATTAGAATTCCAAGCAGTAACCCAAAAGATATCTCAAGAATTCAACAAATTCAAAGAGCAAATGACCAAAGATTTTGACACATTGAGACAAGAAGTTGCCTCCCTCAAAGATCTGCAAAACACAGTAGAATCCCTCAGTAACAGAATGAGCAAGCAGAAGAAAGGATTTCTGACATCGGAGACAAAGCTTTTGAACGCTCCCAAACTCTCAAAGAAGAAGAGAAATGGAGGGCAAAAACAGATCACTCTCTCAGAGAGCTCTGGGATAATTTGAAGAAAACCAATATTTGTCTTATAGGGATCCCTGAAAGCGATGAAGTGGCTTCACAAGGCACAGAGTCTCTTCTCCATGAGATTATGAAGAAGAACTTTCCAGACATGCAAGAGATTCTGAAATTCAGACAGAAGACAGTTTCAAAACTCCAGCATGTCTCAACCCAAATAAGATGTCCCCCAGGCAGATCATAATCAATTTCACTAAAGTTAATATGAAGGAGAAAATTCTGAAAGCAGCCAGACGAAAGAAAACCATTACCTACAAAGGGAAGAATATTAGAATAACTGCAGAACTCTATGCTGAAACGTTTTAAGCTAGAAGAGGATTGTCATTGACTTTTAATCTCTAAAACAAAATAAGTTTCAATCCAGGATCCTGTACCCAGCTAAACTGAGTTTCATTTATGATGGAGAAATTAAATACACGTAAATCTATAAATGTAATTCAGCACATAAACAAACAAACAAACAAAAAGACCATATGATTCTCTCAATTGATGCAGAAAAAGCTTTTGATAATATCCTGAATCCCTTTATGATCAGAACACTTAAGAAAATTCGTGTAGAAGGGACATTTCTTAAACTAATAGAGGCCATCTACAGCAAACCCACAGCCAATATTGTATTGAATGGAGTTAAATTGTAATCATTTCCACTTAGATCAGGAACCAGGCAAGGTTGTCCATTGTCTCCATTGCACTTTAACAGTGTAATGGAAGTTTTAGCCATTGCAATTAGGGAAGAAAAGGTGATCAAGGGTATCCACATAGGGTCAGAAGAGATTAAACTTTCACTCTTTGCAGATGATGTGATCGTATATCTGGAAAACAGTAGGGTTTCTACAACAAAACTTTTAGAAGTGATAAAGGAATACAGCAATGTCTCAGGCTACAAAATCAACACCCATAAATCTGTAACCTTTACATATACCAATGATAACAAAGCTGAAAAAAACAGTCAAGGACTCTATTCCTTTCACAGTAGTGCCAAAGAAGATGAAATATTTGGGAGTATACCTAACAAAGGACGTGAAATATCTCCACAAATAGATATGAAACTTTAAGAAAAGAATTAGCTGAAGATGTTAACAAATGGAAAAACATATCATGCTCATGGCTGGGAAGAATCAACATTGTTAAAATGTCTATACTACCCAAAGCAATATATAATTTTAATGCAATTCCTTTTAAAGCTCCATTGTCATATTTTAAAGATCTTGAAAAAATAATACTTCGTTTTATATGGAATTAGAAAAAAACCTCGAATAGCCAAAAAATTACTCAACAATAAAAACAAGGCAGGAGGAATCACACTACTAGACCTGAGACTGTACTATAAATCAATAGTGATCAAAACAGCATGGTACTGGCACAAAAAACAGAAGTAGATGTCTGGAACAAAATAGAGAACCAAGAGATAAATCCAGCTACTTATCATTATTTGATCTTTGACAAGCCAATTAAAAACATTCAGTGGGAAAAAGATTCCCTATTTAACAAATGGTGCTGCGTGAACTGGCTGGCAATCTGTAAAAGACTGAAACTGGACCCACACCTTTCACCATTAACTAAGATAGACTCTCAGTAGATAAAATATTGAAACTGAAGACATGAAACTATAAAAATACTTGAAGAAAGTGCAGGGAAAACTCTTGAAGGA
The DNA here is from genome assembly GCF_027406575.1 of Nycticebus coucang. NCBI lineage: Eukaryota > Metazoa > Chordata > Mammalia > Primates > Lorisidae > Nycticebus > Nycticebus coucang. The sequence continues at coordinate 107,094,194 of NC_069804.1, forward strand.
ATTGGCCTGGTTGAATATTTTATGAGGAGGATTCCCCAGGCACTTGAAGCACTATCAAAAATACATTACTGGGACCTGGTCAAACTAAAAAGCTTCTGCACAGCCAAGAACATAGTAAGTAAAGCAAGCAGACAGCCCTCAGAATGGGAGAAAATATTTGCAGGCTATACCTCCAATAAAGGTTTAATAACCAGAATCCACAGAGAACTCAAACCTATTCGCAAGAAAAGAACATGTGATCCCGTCTCAGGGTGGGCAAGGGACTTGAAGAGGAACTTCTCTAAAGAAGAGAGATGCACAATCTACAAACACATGAAAAAATCTCATCATCCTTACTCATCAGAGAAATGCAAATCAAAACTACTCAGATATCACCTAACCCCAGTAAGAGTAGCCCACATAACAAAATCCCCAAACCAGAGATGTTGGCATGGATGTGCAGAAAAGGGAACAGTTCTACACTGCTGGTGGGAATACACACTAATACGTCCCTTCTGGAAGAATGTTTGAAGAATATTTAGAGATCTAAAAATAGACATTCCATTCAATCCCATAATTCCTTTACTAGGTTTATATCCAGAAGACCAAAAGTCACAATGTAACAAAGACATCTGTACCAGAATGTTTACTGCAGCCCAATTCATAATTGCTAAGTCATGGAAAAAACCCAAGTGACTATCGACCCACGAATGGACTAGCAAATTGTGGTACATGTATACCATGGAATATTGTGAACCCTTAAAAAATATGGAGACTTTACCTCTTTCATGTTTACATGGATGGAGCTGGAACATATTCTTCTTAGCAAGGTATCTCAAGAATGGAAGAAAAAGTATCCAATGTACTCAGCCCTACTATGCAGCTAATTTGTAGCTTTCACATGAAGGCTATAACCCAACTATAGCACAAGACTATGGGGAAAGGGCCAAGAGAGGGGAAGGGAGGGGGTGGTTATGGTGGAGGGAGGGTAATGGGTGGGTGGGTGAGGCCACATCTACAGTGCATCTTAGACTGGGTACAGGCGAAACTTACTAAATGCAGAATACAGATGTCTACATACAATAACTAAGAAAATGCCATGAAGGCTACGCTGAACAGTTTGATAATAGTGTTTCAGATTATATATGAAACCAGAACATTGTACCCCTTGATTGCACTAATGTACACAGCTATGATTTAACAATAAAAAAAAATAAAGTCTAAGGCATCAAAGCATAAAAGTCCTTGAAGAGATTCCTGGGAAAACTCTTGAGGATATTGGACTAGGGAAAGATTTTATGAAGGAGACTTTGGTGGCAAATTTAACAACAAAAATAAACAAATGAGAATTTATTAAACAGCATCTGGACAGCTAAGGAAACAACAACCAAATCAAATGGACAACCTGCAGAATGGGCACAGATACTTGCATTTTATGAACTGGACAAAAGCTTGATAACTAGCATCTACAGAGAACTTAAATTAATCAACATGAAAAGACTCAACAATCTCATATATCACTGGACAAGAGACATGAACAGAAATTTCTCTATAGAATACAGACGCATGGCTAACAAATATATGAAAAAAGTCCTCATTGTCCCCGATCATCAGAGAAATGAAAATCAAATCTACCCTAAGTTATCACCAAACCTCAGTGAGAATGGCCTACATCTCAAAGTTCAAAGTTGTAGATGCTGGTGTGGATGTGGAGAGAAGGGCATACTTTTACATTGCTGGTGGAACTGTAACCTAATACAACCTTTTTGGATGGAAGTATGGAGAATCCTCAAAGAACTCAAATGAGACCTCCCATTTGATCCTGCCATCCCATTACTAGGTATCTACCCAGTAAGAAGAAAACACATCCTTTTATCATAAAGACATTTGCCATAGACTGTTTATCACAATTCAGTTTACAATTGCCAAAATGTGTAAACAGTGTAAATGCCCACCAACCCAGGAATGGATTAAGAAGCTGTGGTATATGTATACCAGGGAATAATATTCAGCCATGAAAAAAGATGGAGACTTTGCATCATTTGATGGAGGTGGAACATACTGTCCTTTTGTAAAGCATCACAAGAATGGAGAAACAAGAATTCAATGTGAACAATTCTAATAGGAAGGCAGTGAATGAACTAATACAAGGGGTATGGTACAGGGTGAGGGAGCAGAGAGCGAGGAGGAGTGAGGGGGATGGGGTCACAGTGTATAGCACACCTCTTAATGAATGTAATCAGTGTAACATAATTCTTTGTACCATAAATTAATCACAAACAATAAAATATATTTAAAAAATCAACATGTACCAGTGTATTACAATGATAAACAATTCAAAGGTCATAATTTTGGTATTTAAGAGGGCACAACTGAGAATTTTATTTAAGAGAATGAAATAGATTAAAAAGCAAAAAGTACACTTGTAATGTTAATTGCTAAAATTCACTAGGAACATGTTAGTTATGAATACTTATGTACCCAGTAATGCAGTAAAAATATAATTTTCTAGAGCAAAAGTGACAGAAGGAGAATTATGGAAAATCATATTACTACTGAGGCTGTTAAATTGTGTGTCCAAAGGCAAGAACAGATCAAAATTGTGGAATTACGTGAGAATAATGATAATGAAAACAGAATATATCAGAATAGACCACTACAGCCATGATCAGAAAATATTGTAGGCATCTTAAATATTACTTACACTGCTGAAAATAAAAATAAATGACTTGAACATAAATTCCAAAAGCCATTACCTAATGTAAAAGTCTGAAGGGAAAAATACTAGTTAGTGGACGTTGAAATAATTGGGTTAGAAAATAAAAGTACAGTGAAATTTTACTTAGGAGGATGTTCTCCAGATCCTTCCAGGTAAATACAAAAGATGTAAAGTCCCCATCTTTCTTTATGGCTGAATGTAGGGGTATATGGCACACTTTCCCAGGTGAAGGGTTCAACTACAACTTGCATTTTATCTAACAAACGGAACAGTGCAAACTGATTTTACATACCCCTTTTATATTAACCTGAATTAAAAAAAAACCTACAGTGCAATTCATATATAAGAGGAATGGCAGATTTTCTTGGGTGGATATGAAAAACATGAAAAGTCACTGGATAAACTAATCAAAGGGGAGAAAGACAAATGCCCGAAATTTGAAATGACAAAAGTGCCATAGTCTTCAATGCAAAGAAATTTTTAAGTCTCCTAAGTGCAAAGTTTGCAGAATTCTATTCAAATATATTTGAATGCAGACACAATGGATAACTTTCTAGTGAAACACAATTCACTCACATTGGCCCCAGGAAAGGCAAAAGATGTAGGGAGACCATCACATACAACACATACTGAATTTGGATCAATAATTCTTATATAAAACAGCGGCCGGGAGTCCGGCACGTGGGGCTGCATGTCCTCAGGGCCTTGGCCACAGCTTGTGGGTTTGCAGACGCGTCCAAAGGCTGCGTGGGGGGCCGTTGGGCTGTTAGCAGAAGCCTGGCCATTCAGGGGTGCGCTCTCCAGTAGGGGCAGCGGCCCAGGGTGTCTGTTCCGTCTGGGCTCTGGCAAAAAGTGGTGGCGCTGCGTACTTCAGCAGGAGTTGAGACCTGAGCGCATTTGAGCCAGGACCGGGTTCTGGGTGCCCTCTCCGCCCAGAGAAAGGAGCTATCGGACTGCCAGGGCACTACCTGCTGGTCCCTCACAGTGTCCACCATCCCAGAGCGTGCTTGCCCTGCCTGACCCAACTGCATCCAACAGTGACTTGGTGAGTCATTTTGAGTGTCCAGTCTGCTTTGACTATGTGTTATCACCCATCCTTCAGTGTCAGCATGGTCATCTTGTTTGTACCAACTGTCACCAAAAGCTGACTTTTTGTCCAACGTGCTGGAGCCCATTAGGATTCATTCGCAACTTGGCTATGGAGAATGTGGCCAGTTCAGTACTTTTTCCTTGTCAATATGCCTCTTCTGGGTGTAGAGTAAGTCTGCCGCCCGCGGAAAAAGCAGGCCATGAAGAGTTCCGTGAGTTTAGGCTTTATTCCTGTCAGTGTCCTGGTGTTTGCTGTCAATGGCAAGGCTCTTTGGAGGCCATCATGCCCCATCTGTTGCTGCAGCATGAGTACCTTACAGTAATACAAGGGGAAAAAAAAAACAGTTTTCCTTGCTATGGACATCAGTGTTTCTGGTGTTTTTTGGTGATGATACAGTCCTGTTTTGGCTTTCACTTCATGGTGGCCTTGCAGAAACGGGAAAACTATGATGGTCAACAGTGGTTCTGCGCAATTCTACAGCTGATAGGAACATCCCAGCAGACGGAAAATTTTACTTACCGACTTGAGCTGAATGGTCATAGATGGTGATTGACTTGGGAAGGAACGTCTCGGTCTATTTGGGAGGGAATTGCCACAGCCATTATGAAGAGTGACTGCCTTGTCTTTGACACCAGCCTTGCACAGCTTTTTGCAGAAGATGGCAATTTAGGCATCACTGTAACTATTGCCAAGTGTTGAAATGGCAATAAGACATTTTCTGGCCAGTGTTGAGAACTATGGCATTTCATTTCTCAGAAAATAAGGCACCCTTCTGCAGGCCTGAAACTCTTTTGGTTGGTGGAAGGTAGATACATGAAAGTAAATGAAAGAAAGGCTGTAAAATACAGGAAGCATTTTCATTTAGTAACACTGATATCTTTAAAAAGAAGTCAACAGTAAACCACTGAAAATATATATTTGTACACCCAAGGTGGGTATCTTTGGTATTAAAAAAGGAAGCATTATAAAATAATTCTGAGCTTTGTGCTTGTTTTAGATTGATTGTATTGGTGAAAAATACTGGGTTTGTTGTTTGCATGTGTGCACGTGTGATGTGTGTGCGTTTGTGTCTGTGTGTGAGTGAGCAAACGTGTGAGTGTGTGCATGTGTGGGTTAGTTTCTCTTGAGTTGGCCAGCCATCTTGAGTGGTGTTGGACCACTGCTTTTCCCCTTTGGGAGTCACTATGCAGTGCTACTATGTGTGTGTGTGTGTGTGTGTGTGTATTTGCTAATTTTTATTCTAGTTTTGATTAAATAAATTTGAGTTTGTTTTCTGTAATTCATGTTTTCCTCACTTTTTTGGGTACCATTTTAAAGTTTGCATCTTTTGATATGCATAATTGTTTATGGTAAAGTTTATACTGTGTTAGATACATGTTTTCTCTACCCCCTATTAATCAGTTTATTAGAAATATTTTAAATTCAGCTATTTGGTGAAGTTCCAGAAGGGAAATTTGATATCAGAAAAATTGTTGAAAGCTCTTTAAAGCAGCTCTAAAATGGTCTCTCTCTTTCTCTTTTTCTCACTCTTTCTGTTCTACAATTGAGTCATACCTTCAAATTTAATCTTTAACGGTTAGGAAATAATTGATTTCTGAAATATTGAAAACAAATGAGGCATTTTCTCTCTTTCAAATACCTTGGGCAAATCACATGTTGAAAATTTGTTATTATATGTATTGGTTTGGCAAAAGAAGGCATCGTTGTGCACAGTATTTGTAATGAAAAGCAAATCATTTCTTTTTAAAAAAAGCAATTGCAAGAAAGTATGTTTTTGGTCTTTTCTACTTACCATTGAAAGGATATCTGGCAGTAAAAGAAAAAGCACCAGCCCCAGATCTTTTCAGAGTTGAATTCTAGAAAACTGTTAGATGGAAGATAATATCAATATTATCCAAACTATTTCAAGAGTATGGGAAATATATAAAATGAAGAAACAAGTATAAAACTGATTTGAAAACGAGGCTAAAATAGCACCGCAAAAATGAAAGTACAGATCACATAAATTAATAAGAATGTTCTTAAGTAAAATATTAGCAAGCCCAAGTAAAAACATATCAAAAATACATCATGAACTTATGATGGAGCTTATGATTTCATGCACGTTATTCCGTGTATACAGAGTGTTTCAATATTAGAAAGATTGTTAATATAACTTGAGTATTCATGGAGCCAAGGCAGGGACAATATTTGCTCGACTTTCATGCCGGGCAAGAGGGTCTCTCTGGAGAAGGAGTCCCAGCCTTGGGCAACTCTTCTGTGGGGTGAGACAAGAGGTCTTCAGCTCACTGCTTGCTTGTAGAGATCTTATAGCAAGTCACTCTCTTGGGGGAGGGGGACTGACACTCATCCTCTTTGGGATGGGTTTTGTACCTGAAATTTGCGTTGCTGAAGTCTCAGCTCGCCCAAGCAGGGATAACGTGCAATTATCAAGCTTGTCTCTCAGCTCAGCTCCTGACCTTCAGCTTTATTGGGTACTTTCCAGCCATTATCTCTCCCTCTGGACAGGAGCTTCTGTTGAAAACTGGCTCCAGTTGTCCATCTTCTCCCTTCCCTCCAACATAATATTTTAATGTGCCAAGGAAAAATCATCACCCTAAGTTTCTATATCCAGCTATATTAACATTCAAAAGTTAGCAAAATGAAGCTATGTCACATACAAAGATACTCATTCACTCCTTTTAAAAGAACTCAATCTTGCTAAATAAAAGAATTAAGAAAGGATATATTTAATAAGAATAAAATATGAGGAAAGGAAGTATTTTCAAGACAAAGTGGTAAGAACAGAAATCTTTTGGTATATCTGCTTTATTATTAAGTAAAATAATAATATTTTAAATTTTGAATTAAAATTTTAGACATATGGGGGAGGTGGAACATGATGGTGGACGGGACAGATGTGTAGCCCATCTCTCCCAAGTCATCAGGTGAGAGGAAAGGGGATCTGGACTTTTTCCCTGTGTGGATTATTGGTGTGGACAGACAGCTGGAGACATGCAGCAAATTGGCGGATTGCTGTATCTGAGGTATAATTTAAAACCAGGACCCTGTTGTAGAGATTTTCCATGCTTGGCCATGCTGGCCGGCAGGCCCCTCCCTCACGGAGGACAGCAACTTGTAATTCCTGGCAAAACCCAATATACAAAAGTTTATACCTGAGACGAGTTTAGTGCCCCGAAAGGGGTCCCGCTCAGAGCCACAAGGGGCTAAGAAACCCGATGGGAAATTGAAGGGAAGGGATCCCACCCGGGAAATAGACATTTTGAATTGTCCAAAATGGCGGACACCTTCCCCTAGAACAACAGGAGTTATTAAATAGACTGGAGCATTCCTGGTGGGGAGTATTGTTGTGGGCTGGCAGTTCAGGCTGTGCGGAGAACTTGGGGGTGGCTAGACTCAAAAGTCCAGATTCAAAAGTGAGACTCTGAGCCACAAAAACTGAGGATAAAGTCTCTGTGCGCTGCAGTCATGGGAGCTGGCAGCAGCTAAAGCAGGCTGCAGCCAGCATGCTCCCCAACAGCCAATTGCAGTTGCCAGTTTAGCGAGAATGTGGGAGCAGAGTGGAAAGATTTGTTAAGTGTGGAGTCCTGCACCAAGTTGGGAGGTCGGATAGGAGTGCTGTCTGGAAAAGAGCAGCTGAGGTTGGACGATAATTAGATAATAAACTTTTACAGAAACTCCCAAATGGCAATCAGCCAGGTAGGGTGGTTACCGTGGTAACAGTGTAAACTGTGAGCCAGGTATAAGCCTGGGAACCACTCACAGCGCCACCTGGTGTCCAGAAAGTATATTGCATTATAAATATATTCCTATGAAAGTTGATCCCTACGTCATACATATAGAAGTGTATTTCTACATATATACAAGAATAATATTTTTGTGGTTGGTTCTCTCTTTTTTTCTTTTTCTCATCATTGTCTTGGAGGAACTATTGTTAATTTTTTAATTTTTATATATATATATATTTTTTATTTTTATTTTTTCTATTTTTATTTATTTATTTATTTATATATTTTATTAATATTAAATCATAGCTGTGTACATTAATATGATCATGGGGCACCATACACTGGTTTTATAAATAGTCTGACACATTTTCATCACACTGGTTAACATTGCCTTCCTGGCATTTTCTTAGTTATTGTATTAAGACAATTATATTCTACATTTACTAGGTTTCACATGTACCCTTGTAAGATGCACCGCAGGTGTAATCCCACCAATCACTCTCCCTCCGCCCATCCTCCCCCTCCCTCCCCTCCCTCTCCACCTTCCCCATATTCTTAGATTATAACTGGGTTATAGCTTTCATGTGAAAGCCATAAATTAGTTTCATAGTAGGGCTGAGTACATTGGCTACTTTTACTTTCATTCTGGAGATACTTTACCAAGAAGAATATGTTCCAGCTCCATCCATGTAAACATGAAAGAGACAAAGTCTCCATTTTTTTTAAGGCCGCATAATATTCCATGGTGTACGTATACCACAATTTATTAATCCTTTCGTGGAAGTATTATTTTTTCAAGATCTTTAAAGTATGACAGTGGAGCTTTAATAGGGATTGCATTAAAATAAGCCTGGGAACCACTCACAGTGCCACCTGGTGTCCAGAAAGTATATGGCATTATAAATATATTCCTACAAAAGTTGATCCCTACGTCATAAATAGATATAGATGTGTATTTCTACATATATACAAGAATAATATTTTTGTGGTTGGTGTCCTTTTTTTTCTTTTTCTCATCATTTTCTTGAAGGAGCTATTGTTAATTTTTTATTATTTATATATATAATTTTTATTTTTTCTATATTTAGTTTTTTCTTTCTTCTTTTTTTAACTTTTTTATGAACACCACTTTTTATTTCCTTTTACCCTTCTCTCTTCCTCTTCTTCCCTTCTTATGGTTTCTGAGAGTGCTTAAATCAGATTTTTAGAGGTGTTATTGTTTGTACGTTTTGTTTGTTTTTTACCTTTTTTCTTCAATTTTTTATGATTATCATTATTTTTATTGTAGTTGTCTTTTTGTAGTTGTATGTATGTCTATGTGTTTCTGATCGTTTGTGCATCTGTGGGCTTGTGTGTCTGGTAGCCTTTTTATCTGTTTATTTGCTCATTTGGTCTCAATGAGTTTGGTGATTTGCTAAATCCTCAGGTTGGCTATTTTCTCTAACTCCAATTCTCACATTCAATAAGAACAAGGGGGACCAGGGGACGATGGCTGATTGGAGCCAGCTCTCAATAGATGCCCCAGTCTGGAGGGAGAGATAATGACCAGAAAGAACCCACCAAAGCTGCAGGAGGAGGGCTGAGCTGAGAGATGAGATAGATAATTGCTCGTCTTACCTGCTGAGGCAAGCTTCGACTCCAAAGAAAATATTTTCAGAGGCGAAGACAAGAAGGCTGACAGAAGCCATCTTTCCACAGAGGCTCCCATCCAGAAGGAGAGTTAAAGGACAGAAATTTAGCAAGTAACCTGGTGCATTAGAGCTACACCAAGAGAGAAGGTTGAAGAACACACATCAACCACTCTGAGACAAGCTGCAACCCCAAGGATACAAACAAAAGGTGCAAAATCCATCACCAAGCGGACAGGAGTCCATTCCCCATGAGAACGGCTCGAAGTGCCCCACAAATAAACAAGCAGATTTCAAAATATTTGAGTTGTCAACAGAGCCCTGTGATCCAGTTGCCAGAGAACTTTTAAGCTCTCCCACCTGAGACAGGTGCTGACTGAGACAACTGATTTAGATTTTTGAACTGAGCCAATATCCTGAGGACAATTCAAGTGGTGTCTGGCTGTGTGGTTGTAGAAAGATTTGACTTTCTTTTTCCAATTGTTGCCTGTGGGGGGCAGGGTGACTTAATTGCTGGTATTTCTCCACAGCTGAGACTTTAACCCAGAGTAACTGTTTCACTAGGGTTGGACAGAGACCAACTGAAAACAAGACAGAACCACTTACCCCCACAACACCAAATAGGTCCCCTGTTTCTCAGGCAGTACCACCATTTGGATCCTTGATAATGCTCCAGGGGAAAAGTCAAATGGTGTAAAATAATCATGTGGCAGAACCAGAGGAAAAACTCTGGTAATGAATAAACAGAACAGACCAACCCCCCAAGGAAAAATGTAGCAGATGTAACTGAAAATCCCATCCATAAACAGCTGGCTGAGATGTCAGAAATCGAATTCAGAATTTAAATCACAAACAAGATTAATAGAATGGAGGAAAATTTGGAATTAGAAATTCAAAGAGCAATTCAAAACTCAGAATTAGAAATTCGAGAAGAAATCCAAAAGTTGTCTCAAGAATTTAACGAATTTAAAGACAAAACCACCAAAGATTTTGATGCACTGAAGCAAGAATTTACAGCCCTCAAATATCTGAAAAAATACAGTAGAATCCCTCAGTAACAGAGTGGAGCAAGTGGAAGAAAGGATTTCTGACACTGAAGACAAAGCTTTTGAATGCTCCCAAACTCTCGAAGAGGAAGAGAAATGGAGAACAAAAACAGATCATTCTCTCAGACAGCTCTGGGATAATTTGAAGAAGGCTAATATCCACCTAATTGGAATCCTTGAAAGTGATGAAGTGGCCTTGCAAGGCTCTGAGGGCCTTCTCCATGAAATTATGAAAGAGAATTTTCCAGACATGCCTAGAGATCCTGAAATTCAGATAGCAGACAGCTTCAGAACCCCAGCAAGATTCAATCCGAATAAGACATCCCCCAGGCATATCATAATCAACTTCACCAAAGCTTATATGAAGGAGAAAATTCTGAAAGCAGCCAGATGTAAGAAATCCATTACCTACAAAGGGAAGAATATAACAATGACTGCAGATCTCTCTGCTGAAACTTTTCAAGCCAGAAGAGGATGGTCATCGACTTTTATTCCTCTAAAACAAAATAACTTTCAACCCCGGATCCTGTATCCAGCTAAACTGAGTTTCATTTATGATGGAGAAATAAATACTTTAATGACATTCATATGTTGAAGAAATTTGCCATAACTAAACCAGCTCTTCAGGATATTCTTAGATCTATCCTCCATAATAACCAGCCCAATCCTGTACCACAAAAGAAAACTCACTCAGAAACTTTTCATCAAACTCCATCTTTCATAGTGGCAAAAGGATTAAAAATGTCCACTGGACTTTCAAAAAATTTGATACAGGAAATTATACCAGACTTATCAATATACTCCATTAATGTGAATGGCTTAAACTGTCCTCCAAAGGGGCACAGGTTAGCTGACTGGATACAAAAACTCAGGCCAGATATTTGCTGCATACAAGAGTCACATCTTACCTTAAAAGATAAATATAGACTCTGGGTGAAAGGATGGTTGTCCATATTTCAGGCAAATGGTAATCAGAAAAAAGCAGGTGTTGCAATTCTATTTGCAGATACAATAGGCTTTAAACCAACAAAAGTAAGGAAGGATAAGAATGGACACTTCGTATTTGTTAAGGGTAATATTCAATATGATGAGATTTCAATTATGAATATTTATGCACCGAACCAGAATTCACCTCAATTTATAAGAGAAACTCTAACAGACATGAACAACTTGATTTCCTTGAGCTCCATAATAGTCGGAGATTTCAACACTCCTTTGGAAGTGTTAGATAGATCTCCAATAAGAAGTTGAGCAAAGTAATTTTATGTTAAAACCTAACCATCCAAAATTAGGATTTAGCAAACATCTTACAGAACATTTCATCCCAACAAAACTGAATACACATACTTCTCATCAGCTCACAGAACATACTCCAAAATCAATCACATCTTTGGTCACAAATCTAACGTTAGTAATTTAAAGGATTAGAAATTATTCCTTACATCTTCTTGGACCACAATGGAATAAATGTTGAACTCAGGAACAACAGGAATCTGCATATGCATACAAAAACATGGAAGTTAAATAACCTTATGCTGAATGATAGCTGGGTCAGAGATGAGATTAAGAAGGAAATTGCCAAATTTTTGGAACAAAATGACAATGAAGACACGAATTATCTGAACCTCTGGGACACCGCAAAGGCAGTCCTAAGAGGGAAATTTATAGCACTGCAAGCCTTTCTCTAGAGAACGGAAAGAGAGGAAGTTAACAACTTAATGGGACATCTCAAGCAACCGGAAAAGGAATAAAATTCCAACCGCAAACCCAGTAGAAGAAAAGAAATATCCAAAATTAGAGCAGAATTACATGAAATTGAAAAAAAAAAGAATTATACAACAGATAAATAAATCAAAAAGTTGGTTTTTTGAAAAGGTCAATAAAATAGATAAACCACTGGCTAACCTAACCAGGAAAACATGAGTAAATCTCTAATTTCATCAATCAGAAAAGACAAAGACGAAATAACAACAGAATCCTCAGAAATTCAAAAAATCCTTAATGAATATTACAAGAAAATTTATTCTCAGAAATATGAAAATGTGAAAGAAATTGACCAATACTTGGAAGCAAGTCATCTCCCAGGCTTAGCCAGAATCAAGTGGAAATTTTGAACAGGCCAATGTCAAGTTCTGAAATAGCATCAACCATACAAAATCTCCCTAAAAAGAAAAGCCCGTGACCAGATGGCTTCAGGTCAGAATTCTACCAAACTTTTAAGAGGAACTAGTACCTATAGTACTCTACCTGTTCCAAAATGCAGAAAAATAAGGAAGACTATCCAACATGTTCTATGAAGCAAACATCACCCTGTTCCCCAAACCAGGAAAAGACCCAATAAGAAAAGAAAATTATAGACCAATATCACTAATGAATATAGATGCAAAAATACTCAACAAGATCCTAATAAAAAGAATCGAGCAACACATCAAACAAATTATACATGATGACCAAGTCGGTTTTATCTCAGGGTCTCAAGGCTGGTTCAATATACGTAAATCGATAAGAATAATTCAGTATATAAACAAATTAAAATCAAAGACCATATGATTCTCTCAATTGATGCAGAAAAACCTTTTGATAATATCCAGCATCCCTTCATGATCAGAACACTTAAGAAAATTGGTATAGAAGGGACATTTCTTAAACTGATAGAGGCCATCTACAGCAAACCCACAGCCAATATCGTATTGAATGGAGTTAAATTGAAATCATTTCCACTCAGATCAGGAACCAGACAAGGCTGCCCATTGTCTCCATTGGTGTTTAACGTTGTAATGGAAGTTTTAGCCATCACAATTAGGGAAGAAAAGGTGATCAAGGGTGTCCACAGAGGGTCAGAAGGGATCAAACTTTTGCTCTTCACAGATGATATGATCGTATATCTGGGAAACACCAGGGATTCTTCTACAAAACTCTTAGAAGTGATCAAGGAATACAGCAGCGTATCAGGTTACAAAATCAAAATTCATAAATCAGTAGCCTTTATACATACCAATAATAGTCAAGCTGAAAAAACAGTTAAGGACTCTATTCCTTAAACAGTAATGCAAAGAAGATGAAATATTTGGGAATTTATCTAACAAAGGACATGAAATATCTCTATAAAGAGAACTGTGAAACTCTAAGAAAAGAAATAGCTGAAATGTTAACAAATGGAAAAACATACCATGCTTATGGCTGTGAAGAATCAACATTGTTAAAATGTCCATACTACCCAAAGCAATATACAATTTTAATGCAATCCCTATTAAAGCTGCACTGCCATACTTTAAAGATCTTGAAAAAATAATACTTCATTTTATATGGAATCAGAATAAAACCTTGAATAGCCAAGACATTACTCAGAAATAAAAACAAAGCAGGAGGAATCATGCTACCTGACCTCAGACTATACTATAAATCGATAGTGGTCAAAAGAGCATGGTACTGGCACAAAAACGAGAAGTAGTTGTTTGGAACAGAATAGAGAACCAAGAGATGAGTCCAGCTACTTAACATTATTTGATCTTTGACAAGCCAATTAAAAACATGCAGTGGGGAAAAGATTAGCTATTTAACAAATGTTGCTGGGTGAACTGGCTGGCAACTTGTAGAAGACTGAAACTGGACCCACACCTTTCACTATTAACTAAGATAGACTCTCACTGGATAAAAGATTTAAACTTAAGACATGAAACTATAAAAGTACCAGAAGAAAGTGCCTGGAAAATCCTTGTAGCATTCGGTCTGGGTGAGTATTTCATGAGGAGGATCTCACTGGCAATTGAAGCAGCTTCAAAAATACCCTACTGGGACCTGATCAAACTAAAAAGCTTCTGCACAGCCAAGAACACAGTAAGTAAAGCAAGTAGATACCCCTCAGAATGTGAGTAGATATTTGCATGTTTTGTCTCCTAGAAAGGTTTAATAACCAGAATCCACAGAGAACTCAAACATATAAGGAAGAAAAGAACAAGTGATCCCATCGCAGGCTGGGCAAGGGACTTAAAGAGAAACTTCCTTGAAAAAGACAGGCGCACAGCCTACAGACATATTAAAAAATGCTCATTATCTTTAATCATCAGAGAAATACAAATCAAAACTACCTTGAGATACCATCTAACTCCAGTAAGATTAGCCCAAATCACAAAATCCCAAGATCAGAGATGTTGGAGTGGATGTGGGGAAAAGGGAATACTTCTACACTGCTGGTGGGAATGCAAATTAGTACATTCCTTTTGGAAAGATGTGTGGAGAACACTTAGAGATCTAAAAATAGATCTGCCATTCAATCCTATAATTCCTCTACTAGGTATATACCCAGAAGACCAAAAATCACATTATAACAAAGATATTTGTACCAGAATGTTTATTGCAGCCCAATTCCTAATTGCTAAATCATGGAAAAAGCCCAAGGGCCCATTGATCCACGAATGGATCAATAAATTTTGGTATATGTACACCATAGAATATTATGCAGCCTTAAAGAAAGATGGAGACTTTACCTCTTTTTCATGTTTACATGGATGGAGCTGGAACATATTCTTCTTAGTAAAGTATCTCAAGAATGGAAGAAAAAGTACCCAATGTACTCGGCCCTACTATGAAACTAATTTATGGCTTTCATATGAAAGCTATACCCCAGCTATAACCTATGAATAAGGGGAAGGGGGAGAGGGAGGGGATGGAGGGTCGAGGATGGTCGAAGGGAGGGTGATTTGTGGGATTACACTTGTGATACATCTTACAAGGGTACATGTGAAACTTAGTAAATGTAGAATATAAATGTCTTAACGCAATAACTAAGAAAATGCCAGGAAGTCTATGTTAACCAGTGTGATAAAAATGTGTCAAACTGTTTATAAAACCAGTGTATGGTGCCCCATTATCTCATTAATATACACAGCTATGATTTACCAGTAAAAAAAAAAAATAGACATATGTAATGAAGGAGACTTCCCTATGAGCGTATAAGTGTTGATCAGTGGATTAAAATATGCTAATACAAAAGGATCTGTTTAGAAGGAGAAAACATATCTGAATAACTTTAGACTTTGTAAAAGTACTTCATATCTATGTGTGAGAAAATATAATCACAGAAATAATAGAGATGGAATTCTTAACTTTAAAAGAAATTAAAAATTGATAAACCCAATAGAAGGAAAGGAAACAGAAAAAAACTAATAAATACAAAATTTTAAATACTTGTTAGAAATAAGTTCAAATATATTAATGTATAATTCAGGGCAGAATGACAGAACATTAGCATTTATATAAAGTTTTAGAATAGGAAACTGTATTGTGTATCATTTATGGATATATGGATTTATGAATACATGGTTAAAATATAAAATCATGGAATAGAAAAATACACACTAACTTCAAGACAGTAATTGCGTCTCGGAATGAAGAGAAGAAGGGATGTGAATGAGATTTTGAAGCACTACAATTGGATCTTCAATTATTACCTGTAATGTTTTGGAGTTTTTCTTCTCTGTATACACGTAAGAAGCACAGAGAAAAAAAATCCTCTTAGTATTTCTTTTTCTTTTCTTTTTTTTTCCTTTGAGGTGGAGTCTCACTCTGTTGCCCTGGGTAGTGTGCTATGGCATAGCTCCAAGCAACCTCAAACTTTTGTGCTCAAGCGTTCCTCTTGCTTCAGCCTCCCGAGGATCTGGGATTACAAGTGCCAACCACTATGCCCAGCTGGTTTTTCTATTTTTAGTACACATGGGGTCTTGCTCTTGCTCGTGCTGGTCTCAAACTCCTGAACTCAAGCAATCCACCCACCTGGGCCTTCCAGGGTGCTAGCCACCACACCCTACCTCTTAATATTTCTTAACATTTGAGATGAGTGAGTACATAGGACTTATATTATTCTCAACACTTTTCTGTGTGCATGGGTTAGTATAATCTGGGTTATGCTGCAGAAACAATCCCAAATCACTTCAGTTTAAAACAATAAAACTTTGTTTCTTGCCCGCACCAATGTGCAACAAAGGAAGTTTTCTTCATGTTTACCACTTAGGAACTCCAGAATGGTGGAGGCTTAATCCTGATACATGCTTTCATGAATATCTTGGCAGGAGGAGGGAACATGCCAAATTCATCTAGTTACACAGTGCCACTGCTGCTTGCATTTCTTTGGCCCAAGCAAGTCATATATGCCCATGCCTAACTTTATGGAAAGGGGGTGAATGCCATTCTACTTTATGCCCAGAAAGAACAGAATAGAACAGTTTGTAAACAAAGCCATCATCATCACATATGAGGGAGATAATATACAAATTCTGAAAAAAATTATATGTAAAGAACATGTTTTAGTTTAGGCTGCTGTAACAAAATGCCATAGACTGGGTAGCTTAAACAACAAACATTTATTTCTCACAGTTCTGGAATCTGGAATCTGAAATCAAGGTATCAACAATGGTCAGGTTCTTGGTTAAGGCCCTCTTATCCTCACATGGCAGAGAGGACCCACCCTGATGACCTGATTATCTCCCCCAAACTCTGCCTCTAAATACCAATACACTGGGGATGAGGCTTCAACATAAACATTTTGGAGGGACATAAACATTTAGTCCATAGCAGACACAATCCTAGATATGTCCTGCTAAAATATTTAAATAATAGGTGATCCTTACAAACTTCTTGCAGGAGTATCCAAACTTTTGTTTTCTCTGCGCCACATTGGAAGAAGAGTTGTCTTGGGCCACACATTAAATATACAAATTCTAATAAACACTGATGAGGAAGAAAAAAAAAGGTGCATGCATAATTTTCATAATATCTGCCACCACAGATAAGCAAAAAAGTCCTTTCATAATCCTCATGTGTCCTGTAGGCTTCAGGTTGGCCATGACTGTGAGGGAAAGAATTTACTTCCATAAGAATAATATCTGGTTCTATACACACTTCTCCATAACACCAAATACCATAAAACAATGGAACAGAATCCATCAGAATGAAGGGAAATAATTACTTAAATATTTTCAGTGGAATTATTTGTAACATTTTGTTTATATTTTCTATTTGTTCCATACTTCCTATGGTAATTTTTTCTCCTTACTTGCTTCTTTTATTTTTTCTACTTCTATTTTTTCTCATTATTTTCACACACACAAACACTTTTTATAGTCTTTTAGTGTTTGCCATGGAGGGATTTTAAAAAATTAAACCTTTTATTTTGGGATGATTTTAGATTCACATGCAATTTTAAGAAATAATACAAAGATATCCTGTGTATACTTTACCTATTTTTCCCCAATGGTAGGTAGTATCTTCAAAATTATAGTACAATATCAAAATCAAGATGTTGATTTTCATACAGTCAAGATACAGAGCAGTTCATTACCACAAGGATCCTTCCTGTTGACCTTTTGTAGCAATTCCTACCTCCCTTCTTCCCTACCACCATCCTTGGTCTGAGGCAACCACTAATCTGTTATCTATATCTATAACATTGTCATTTCAAGAATGTTATATACATGGGACTATAGTATGTGACCTTTTGGGACTGAGTTTTTACACTTACCATAATTCTGTGGAGATTCATCTAACTTGTTAAATGTGAATAGTTTAGACAGAGTTGTATTCTACAGTATGGATACACCACAGTTTAATCATTCACCTCTGGAAGGGCATCTAGATTATTTCAAGTGTTTTATTATTATGAATAAAGCTGTTATGAACATTTGTATAGATCTTTGTGTTAACTTTTCATGTATCTAGGATGAATGGTTGGGAATACACTTGCTGGATTATATGGTAGTTAGATGTCGAGTTTTGTAAGAAACTACCTGTTTTCCACCTGTGGTTGTGCCATTTTATATTCCCACCTGCCATGCAGTTTCTCCATATTTTAGCCAATATTAGATGTTCTATTTTTTATTGTACTCATTTTAACAGATGTATAGTGATATGTCATTTTGGTTTTAATTTGCATTTCCAAAGTGACTGATGTACAACTGTTTTTCATATACTTCTTCACAATCTGTATATCTCTTTGAATGAATTGTGGGGGGTTTTGTCTTATTTTCTAATATCTATTTTCTAATTGTATTGCTTTTTCTTTTTAAATGCTGAGTTTGTTGTATATTTTAGATTGTAGTCCTATGTTAGAAATGTGGTTTGCAATTACTTGCTTTCAGTCTATAGTTTGCTTCTCCATCTTCTTTTTAAAGTTTTTTTTTTTTTTTTTTGTAGAGACATAGTCTCACTTTTAAGGCCCTTGGTAGAGTGCCGTGGCATCACACAGCTCACAACAACCTCCAGCTCCTGGGCTTAAGCGATTCTCTTGCCTCAGCCTCCCGAGCAGCTGGGACTACAGGTGCCTGCCACAGCACCCGGCTAGCTTCTCCATCTTCTTAAGAGAATCTTTAGAAAAACAAAATTTTTAATTTTGATAAGATCTAATTTACTGATTTTTTTCTTTTATTGATTGTGCTTTTGGTGTCAAGTCTATGAACTTTTTGTTTTATCCAGAATCCTGAATATCTTCTCCTATGAATTTTGAAAAGTTTTCAGTTTGACCTTTAATTTTAATTCTATGATCCATTTTGAGTTAATTTTTGTAAAAGATATTAGTTTTGGTCCATTTAAGTTGTTGAATTAGTCCTCAAAGTTGTTCATAATATCCCTTTGTTATCCTTACAGAGGATGCTAAATGGGTTGTTGCATAACCTGCTTTGTTCATGCTATCGGTGATTTGTGTCTTCTGTCTTTTTATGTTTATCTGTCTTGCTAAAGGTTCATAAATGTAAAAAGAAATTGAAGAATTAGCTTTTTGTCTCATTGATTTTCTGTATTATTTTCTTTTTAAAAATTTCATTGATTTTGCTCTTTATTATTTTCTTCTTTCTGCTTGCTTAGGATCTATTTACACTATTTTGAAGTTCTTGCTATAGCTCAGCATCTAGGGCGCCAGCCACATACACTGGAGCTGGCAGGCTTGAACCTAGCCCCAGCTTGCCAAACAACAATGACAACTACAACCAAAAAATAGCCAAGTGTTGTGGCGGGCACCTGTAGTCCCAGATACTTGGGAGGCTGAGGCGAGAGAATCACCTAAGCCCAAGAGTTTGAGGCTGTGATGCCAAGGAACTCTACTGAGGGTGACATAGTGAGACTCTGCCTCAAAAAAAAAAAAGAATTTAGGTTATTGATTTGAGACATTTTCCCTATTGTAATGTAAGTATCACTATTAGTTTGCCTCTTGGTATTGCTTTTATGGCATCTTACATATTTTGACATATTGCATTTTTATTTTCATTCTGATGATATTTTCAATTTCATTTGAAATTTCATTCATGACCCATGGATGTTTAGAAATGTTATTTAATTCCAAGTATTTTGAGATTTTATTCTTCTCTTTCTCTCACTGGTTTCTAGTTTCTAGTGTTCTGTATATTTCAGCCAGATCCTATTGATTTTTCAGTCAGATTATGTTGTTTGGTGCTTCTTACTAATTTTTTTGTCTGGTAGTTATATCAGTGAGGGCATTAAAGTCTTTAACTCTAATTGTGTGTCTTTTTTTTTCATTTCAGCTCTATCAGGTTTTGTGTCATGTATTTTTTTTCACTAGGAAAGTTTATTTATTTATTTATTTTTATTAGATCATAACTGTGTACGTTACTGCATTAATGGGGTACAATATTCTGATTTTATATACCATTTGGAATGTTTACATCAAACTGGTTAAGCTCCATGGCTCGTACACATTTAGGATATCACATGTCCTGATGAATTGATGCTTTTATCATTCTATCCCTCTTTTCTCCAGTAATTTTCTTTGTTATAAAGTCTACTTTAAGCTGGGCATTGTGGCGAGTGCCTATATTCCCAGCTACTTGGGAGGCTGAGGCAAGAAGATTCCTTGAGCCCAAGAGTTTGAGGTTGCTGCAAGCTATGACACCATAGCAGTCTACCTAGGGTGACAGAGTGATACTCTGTCTCAAAAGAAAAAAAAATCCACTTTATCGTATATTAATGTAGACATTCCTACTTTCGTTTGAATATTTTCATGCTATATCTTTCTTTATCTTTTTAGATTTAACCTACTGATATCGGAAGTAATTTTGTGGTATACATCATATTGTTTGACCATATGTTTTAATCCACTCTGCCAATCTCTTTCACTTGGTATTTTTAGACCATTTACATTAAAGGCGATTGCTGACATGTAGGGCTTCACTTGCCATTTTATTATTTGTTTGACTTTTAGTTCCTCTCCTTACTTTTCTTTAGGTTATTTTAACATTTGTTTTAGTACGACATTTTATTTATAGTTTTCTTGAGTATATCACTTCGCAGCATTTTCCTACTTGATGATCTAGTTATTATAGTACGCATATTGTACCATATATCATATATATGATGAAAACACATTCCAGTCCACTGCTATCAACATTTTACCACTTTGAATGAAATGTAGAAACTCTGTTTCTATTTAGGCCTTTTTTTACCCTCTCTACTTTTTAAAAGTATAATCATGCACTTCCTAATGATATTTTGGTTACTGATGAACTACATATACTATGGTGGTCCTATAAGATCACAATGGAACTGGGAAATTCCTACTGCCTAGTATTTACTATACTATATATTATTATTTTAGAATGTACTACACACACCCCCCCCACACACACACAATCAATCAATCCATACAAGTGAGAGCTGTTCAGAAAGTATCCAGCTGTATATGTCTGTATTTTTCATACTATTGTGGCTGGATACTTTCCAGAAAGCCCTTGTACACACTGTAAAATAGCCTCAGGCGGGTCCTTCAGGAGGTGTTCCAGAAGAAGGTATTGTTATTATAGGAGATGAGAATTCCATGCATGTTATTGCCTCTGAAAACTTTCCAGTGGGACCAGATGTGGAAATGGAAGACAGTGATTTTGATGATATTGACCCTGTGTAGGTCTAGGCTAATGTGTATGTTTGTGTCTTACTTTTTAACAAGAAGTTTAAAAAGAGAAAAATAAATACAAATTAAAAAAATAGAAAAAATATACAGTATAAGGATATAAGGAAAGGAAACATTTTTGAACAGCTGTACAATATGTGTTTTAAACTAAGTGTTATTACAAAAGACTCAAAGTTTAAAAGTGTAAAAGTTACAGTTAGTTAAGGTGAATTTATTATTAAAGTAATAAAAATATTTTTGTCAATTTAAGGTGGCCTAAGTGTATAGTGTTTATAGAATCTATAGTAGTATTTTAGGTTTTCACATTTTAGGTTTTCACATTTACTCATGGCTCACTCACTGACTCATCCAGATCAACTTCCAGTCCCACAAACATCATTCATGCTAAGTGCCCTATGCAGCTATACCATTTTTTATCTTTTAAACCATATTTTTCTGTACTTTTCCTCAGTTTAGGTATGCCTAGATACACAAATAATTACCATTGTGTTACACTTGCCTACAGTATTCAGTGCCGTAACATACCACACAAGTTTATAGACTAGGAGCAGCAGGCTATATGATAAGTATGTTTAACCTAGGTGTATAGTAGGCTATATTACCTAGATTTGTGTAAGTTCACTTTATGATGTTCACAAAATGATGGAATTGTGTAACAATGATTTCTCAGCATGTATCCTTGTCATTAAGTGGCTCATGACTGTAATTGTCTGAAGTATTTCATCTACATGCATTGAGCACAGTGTCAGATGGTGTTAAAATTTTTGCTTTAACCATCAAATATGATGTAAGAAACTCATGAGTAGGTTAATTTGTTATATGTATTCCTTATTTGTAGCCAATCTGTTCTTATTTCTTTTTCTGTTTAGAAGACTCCTGATAGTCATTCTTTGTGAGTAAATTTGTTAGTAACAAATTCTCTTAGTTTTCCTTCATCTGACAATGTTTTAATCGTCCTTCAGTCTGAATCATAGTTTTACTGAATACAGAATCTCAAGTTGAAAGATCTTTCCATTCAGTACTTGAAAAATAATACCATTTCATTATAGCCAGTCACGGTTTCAGATGAACTATCTCTTCTCACTCAAATTTATGTTCCCCTCTAAGCATTGTTTCTATCTGGCTGCTTTCCATGTTTTCCTTTGCCTTTAGTTTTCAGAAGTATAATTATGATGTGTCATGGCATGAATTTCTTTGGATTTATCTCATTTGAGGCTTGCTTATCTTCTTAAATCCATAGGCATGGATTTAAAACTTCCAAATTTTGAAAGTTTTTAGTCATTATTTTTTGAATACTTTTTCAGTGCCACTTTTTCTCTCCTCTCTTTAGTCACTCTGATGATACGAATATTACCTCTTTTGTTTTTGATCCTGTCAGGTACCTTATAATTTGTTCTTTTTTCATTCTTTCCTTTTTTTCCTTTGTTTAATTTCAAAAAAATTCTAACAATCTTACTTTAAGTAAACGGATTCTATCCTTTGTCATCTTCACTCTACTACTGAGCCCATCCGTTGACTTTTTATTTTAGTTATTCTATTTTTCATTTGTATATTTTCCATTTGATTTTTTTTTTTTTTTTGAGGCAGAGTCTCACTGTGTCAACCTCAGCAGAGTGCCATGGCATCACAGCACAGCAACCTTCAACTCTTGGGCTTAAGGATTCTCCTACCTCAGCCTCCCAAGTAGCTAGGACCACAGGTGCCCGTCACAACACCCGGCTATTTTTTGGTTGTAGTTGTTCAGCTGGCCCAGGTTGGGTTTGAACCTGCCACCCTCGCATGTGGCCAGTGCCATAACCATTGTGCTATGGGAACTGAGCCTCCATTTGATTTTTAAAATAACTTAATTTTCTTTACTGAGAGTTTATTTTGAGAAAATTCACAACTGCTTGTTGAAGCATTTTCTTTTCTTTTTTTTTTTAGAGACAGAGTTTCATTTTATTGCCCTCGATAGAGTGCTGTGGCGTCGCAGCTCACAGCAACCTCCAACTCCTGGGTTTAGGCGATTCTCTTGCCTCAGCCTCCCAAGCAGTTGGGATCACAGGTGCCTGCCACAATGACTGGCTATTTTATTTTTGTTGCAATTTGGCCGAGGCCGGGTTTGAATCTGCCACCCCCAGAATATGGGGCCAGTGCCCTAGCCACTGAGCCACAGTCACTGCCCAAATTCTCTTCAGGCATTCCAATAGCTGATTCATGTTGGTGTTGATTGTCTTTTCTTATTTATGTTATAAGTTTCCTGGTTCTTGGTATTTAGCTTTCATCCTGAACATTCTGTCTATTATGTTAGAAGTCTCTGTTTCTTTTTTTTTACATTGAATACATTTTTATTTAGTATTTTTGTCTATTTAGAATTAGGTGCAACAGATGTAAGTGATCAGTTCTCTCCTTTTCATAGTAATAGCTGAATCATTTACATATAGAATTTCAATTGTCAGTATTTTCTTGTTTTTATCTATAGCTTTCTTTTCTTTTTTTTTACTTCTTTTCTATTATTTTTAATTGAATCATAACTTTGTACATTGATGCATTTATGGGGTTCAGTGTACCTCTTTGATATACAATGTGAAATGCTTACATTGAACTAAGTAACATATCCATCACAATTATACTCATTTCTTAATAGTTTTGAAATGTACCATTGCATCATGCACATTAGGGGAGGTCCCCTCAAAACCCCTCTCTACTCCCTTGTCCCCCCTCCCATCCCCTTTCTCTCCTCTTCCCTTCTACTTTCTGGAATATAGGTACATTTTGCCATTCATATGAATGTGTAGGTGATTATATATTGATTTCATAGTACTATCGAATACATTGGATACTTTTCCCCCCATTCTTGAGATACTTTACTAAGAAGAATATGCTCCAGCTCCATCCAGGAAAACATAAAAGATGTGAAGTCTCCATCTTTTTTATGGCTGCAGAGTATTCCATTGTGTACATATACACAATTTGTTAATCCATTCATGGGTCAATGGGCATTTGGGCTGTTTCCATGTCTTGGCAATTATGAATTAGGCTGCAATAAACATTCTGGTACAAATGTCTTTGTTGTAAAATAATTTTTGATCATCTGGGTATATACCTAGTAGAGAAATTATAGGATTGAATGGTAGGTCTACTTTTAGTTCCTTGAGTGTTCTCCAAACTTCTTTCCAAAAAGATCATATTAGCTTGCATTTCCACCAGCAGTGTAGAAATGTTCCCTTCTCTCCACATCCACACCAATATCTGTAGTTTTGGGATTTTGTGATGTGGGCTAATCTTACTGGAGTTAGATGATATCTCACAGTGGTTTTGATTTGCATTTCTCTGATTAAGGATGATGAGCATTTTTTCATGTGTTTGTAGGCCATGTGCCTGTCTTCATCAAAAAAGTTTCTGTTCAAGTCTCTTGCCCACATAGAAATGGGTTTATTTGTTCTTTTCTTATTGATTAGTTTGAGTTCTCTGTAGATTCTAGTTATCAGACCTTTGTTGGAAGCATAACCTGCAAATATCTTTTCCCATTCGGAAGGTTGTCTGTTTGCTTTATTTACTGTGCTCTTGGCTGTGCAAAAGGTTTTTAGTTTGATCAGATACTATATATATATATATACTATATATATATATCGTATATATATATAAAAGTATATATATATAGAAGTATATACATATATATATATATACTTTTTCTTCTTCTTCTTTTTTTTTTTTTTTTTGCAGTTTTGGCTGGGGCTGGGTTTGAACCTGCCACCTCTGGCATATGGGGCCAGCGCCCTACTCCTTTGAGCCACAGGTGCTGCCCTATTTTTGGTATTGCTTCAATTGCTCAGGGGGTCCTCCTCATAAAATATTCTCCCAAGCCAGTTTCTTTAAGTGTTTTCTGTGTACTCTCTTCCAGTATTTTTAGTTTCATGTCTTAAGTTTAAATCTTTTATACAGTGAGAATCAATTTTTGTTAATGGTGAAATGTGCGGATCTAGTTTCAGTCTTCTATAGGTCACCGGACAGTTCACCCAGCACCATTTGTTAAGTAGGGAGTCTTTCCCAGACTGCATGCTTTTGATAGGCTTGTTGAAGATCAAATGATGATAAGTAGCTATGTTCATCTCTTGGTTCTCTATTCTGTTCCATACACCTACTTCTCTGTTTTTGTGCAAGCATCATGCTGTTTTGATCACTATAGGTTTATATCATAGCCTGAAGACTGTTAATGTGATACCTTCTGATTTGTTCTTATTTTGTATTTGCTATTCAAGTTTTTTTCTGATTCCATATAAAACAAAGTACTATTTTTCAAGTTCTTTAAAGTGTGATAATGGTGCTTTAATAGGGATTGCATTAAATCTGTAGATTGCTTTGGGTAGTATGGACATTTTAACAATGTTGATTCTTAGGTGGCGCCTGTGGCTCAAAGGAGTAGGGGGCTGGCCCCATATGCTGGAGGTGGAGGGTTCAAACCCAGCCCTGGCCAAAAAAAATACTACAAAAAAAACAAAACAATGTTGATTCTTCCCAGCCATGAGCATGGCATGTTTTTCCATTTGTTAACATCTTCAGCTATTTCTTTTCTCAGAGTTTCATAGTTCTCTTTATAGAGATCTTTCATATCCTTTGTTAGGTAAATTCCCAGGTATTTCATCTGTGGCACTACTGTAAAAAGAATAGAGTTTTTGACTATATTTTCAGCATGACTATTGTTGGCATATATAAGAGCTACTGATTCGTAAGTATTGATTTTGTATCCTGAGATGCTGCTGTATTCCTTGATCACTTCTAAGAGTTTTGAAGTTGAGTCTCTGGGATTTTCCAGGTATAGGATCATATCATCAGCAAAGAGTTAGAGTTTGATCTCCTCTGACCCTATTTGGATTCCCTTCATCTCCCTCTCTTGCCAGATTGTGATGGCTAAGATGTCCAGTAATATGTTGAATAGCAGTGGAGACAGTGGACATCCTTGCCTTGTTCCTGATCTGAGTTCAATGTAACAATGGCTTTGGGTTTAGTGTAGATGGCCTCTATCAGTTGAAGAAATGTCCATTCTATGCCTATTTTCTATTTTTTTTTTTTGAGACAGAGTCTCACTTTATCGCCCTTGGTAGAGTGCCGTGGCATAGCTCACAGCAACCTCCAGCTCTTGGGCTTAGGCGATTCTCTTGCCTCAGCCTCCCGAGTAGCTGGGACTACAGGCACTCATCACAATGCCGGGCTATTTTTTGTTGAAGTTTGGCTGGGGTCTAAGCTGCCACCCTGGGTATATGGGGCCGGTGCCTTACTCACTAAGCCACAGGTACCACCCTGTGCCTATTTTCTTAAGTGTTTGGATCATGAAAATATGCTGGATATTATCAAAGGCTTTTTCTGCATCTGAGAGAATCATATGGTCTTTTTTTTATTTTATTGATGTGATGTATTATATTTATAGATTTGCATATGTTGAACTAACACTGTAACCCTGGAATAAAACAAACTTGATCATGGTATATAATTTTTTTGATGTGTTGTTGAATTCTGTTTTCTAAGATGTTATTGAATATTTTTGCATTGGCATTCGTTAATGATATTGGCATATGATTTTCTTTCTTTGTTGGATCCTTTCCTGGTTTGGGGATCAGGGTGATATTTGCTTCATAGAACATGATGGGAAGTATTCCTTCTTGTTCTATGCTTTGGAAAAGATTGTATAATATAGGTACTAGTTCCTTTGTAAAGGTTTGGTAGAATTCTGATGTGAAGCCAGCTGGTCCTGGACTTTTCTTTTTTGGGAGATTTCATATTGTTGATGCTATTTCAGTGATTGATATAGGTCTATTCAAGATTTCTAATTCTTTCTGGCTGAGTCTAGGAAGGTGGTGTGCTTCCAGGTATTTGTCCATTTCCTTCAGATTTTCATATTTCTGGGAATAGAGATTTTTGTAGTAATCATTGAGAATTTTTTGAGGTGTCTGTTATTTCTCCTTTATCATTTCTGATGGATGATATTAGATATTTTACTTTTCTGTTTCTGGTTAGGTTTGCCAAAGGTTTATCAATTTTATTAATCATTTCAAAAAACAACTTTTTATTTTGTTGATCTTCTGAATGATTTTTTTTTGTTTTCAATTTCATTTAATTCTGCCTTAATTTTGGTTATTTCTTTTCTTCTGCTGGGTTTGGGGTTGGAATGTTCTTCCTTTTCCAGTTGCTTGAGATGATTCATTAAGTTTTTTGCTTCCTCTCTTTGTTTGCTTTTTATTTATTTATTTATTTTTAATTGTTAAATCATAGCTGTGTACATTTGTGCAATCAAGGGGTACAATGTGCTGGTTTCATACACAATCCAAAATATTCCCATCAAACTGTTCAATGTAGCCTTCATGGCATTTTCTTAGTTATTGTATGTAGACATTTGTGTTCTGCATTTAGTAGGTTTCGCCTGTACCCATTCTAAGATGCATCGCAGGTGTAGCCCCACCCATTACCCTCCTTCCACCCTGACTTACCCCCTCCCTTCCCCCCTCCCTTCCCCTCCCTTGGCCCTTTGCCCATATTCTTGTGCTATAGTTGGGTTATAGCCTTCAATCGAAAGCTATAGATTAGCTTCATAGTAGGGCTGAGTACATTGGATACTTTTTCTTCCATTCTTGAGATACTTTGCTAAGAAGAATATGTTCCAGCTCCATCCATGTAAACATGAAAGAGGTAAAGTCTCCATCTTTCTTTAAGGCTGCATTATATTCCATGGTATATATGTACCACAATTTGCTAGTCCATTCGTGGGTCGATGGGCACTTGGGCTTCTTCCATGACTTAGCAATTATGAATTGGGCTGCAATAAACATTCTGGTACAGATGTCTTTTGCTATATTGTGATTTTTGGTCTTCTGGGTATATACCTAGTAAAGGAATTATAGGATCGAATGGAATGTCTATTTTTAGATCTCTAAGTATTCTCCAAACGTCCTTCCAAAAGGAAAGTATTAGTGTGCATTCCCACCAGCAGGCTTCCAATGCTATAAATTTCCCTCTTAGCACTTCCTTTGCAGTATCCCACAGGTTTTGATAATTTGTGTCTTCATTATCATGTTTGTTTCAAAAAATGAATGATTTCCTTTTTTTTTTTTTTTGCAGTTTTTGGCTGAGGCTGGGTTTGAACCTGCCACCTCCAGTATATGGGGCCAGTGCCCTACTCCTTTGAGCCACAGGCACCACCCATGATTTTCTTTTTAATCTTGTCTTTGACCCAGCTATCTTTCAGCCTAAGATTATTTAGTTTCCATGACTTTGTTTGTGTATGAAGATTTCTGTTGCTGTTGAGTTCAACTTTTATTATATGGTGGTCCGGGAAGATACAAGGAATAACTTCTATTCTTTTAAATTTGCTGAGGTTAGACTTGTGTCCTAGGATATGATCTATTTTGGAGGATGATTCATGGTCTTATGAGAAGAATGTATATATTCAGAGTTATTAGGATGAAATGTTCTGTAGAGGTCTGTAAAATCTATTTGTTCTAGGGTCAGGTTTAAGTCTAATATTTCTTTGTTTTGTTTCTTCTTGGAGGATCTATCCAAAACTATCAAAGGGGTGTTAAAATCTACAACTATTACAGTAAAAGGAGATAGCAAGTTGTTCATATCCATTAGGGTTTGCTTTATAAATTGAGGAGCATTCTGGTTGGGCACATAAATGTTAATTATTGAAATCTCTTCATGTTTGGTGTTTCCCTTGACAAATATGTAGTGACCATCCTTATCTTTCTTTATCTTTGTTGGTTTAAAGCCAATTGTATCTGCAACTAAAATTGCAACCCCTGCTTTTTTCTGCTTTCCATTTGCCTGTTTTACAGAAGTCCATCCCTTCACCCTAAGTCTGTTTTTATCCTTTAAGTTAAGAAGAGATTCTTGTATACAGTAGATATCTGGTCTGAGTTTATATATCCAGTCATCCAGCCTGTGCTGGATAATTTAAACCATTCACATTAATTGAGATAATTGATAAGCCTGATTATGTTTTCGGTGTTATAATTTTTGGATGTCAAGTGGACATTTTTTTATCCTTTCATCATTGTGGAAGTTGGGTTTTGTTTAAAAATTTCTGGGTGCGTTTACTTTGTAGGTAGAACATTGTTCTAGTCATTGTGGAGGATGAGTCTGAGAATATCCTGGACAGCTGTTTAGTTATGGCAAATTTCTTCAACATGTCTATGTCATTAAAATATTTGATTTTTACATCACAAATGAAACTTAGTTTAGCTGGATACAGGATCCTGGGCTGGAAGTTGTTTTGTTTTAGGAGACTGAAGGTCAATGACCATTCTCATCTGGCTTGAAACGTTTTAGCTGAGAGACCTGCAGTCATTCTGATATTTCTCCCTTTTGCTTTTCTTATGTGTGGCTGCTTGCAGAGTTTTCTCCTTCATTTTCACTTTGGCAAAGTTAATCACAATGTGTCTAGGAGATGCTTTATTTGAATTGAGTCTTGCTGGGGTTCTGAAACTGTCTACTATCTGAAGTTCTGTATCTCTTGCAATGCTCGGGAAATTCTCCTCCAAAATCTCTTGGAGTAAAGCATCTGTACCTTTAGGACCATCCTCTTCTACTTTGGGAATTCCTATAAGACAAATGTTTGATCTTTTGGAGTGATTCCACAACTCTCTGAGGGAATTATCAATTTTTTGCTCCCATTAGTCTGCCTCTTTGAGCATTTGGGAATGTTCAAAGGCTTTGCCTTCAGTTTCAGAGATCTTTTCTTCTGCCTGGTCAACTCTATTACTGGGGGATTTTACTGTATTTTGGAGCTCCTCAAGTAACTTTTTTGTTTCCTTGATCCCTGCTTTCTCTTTTTTCGTTATGTCCATACCTTTGGCAACTTTGTCTTTGAATTCATAAATTTCTTGAGACAACTTTAGAACTGCTCTTTGGAATTCAATTTCTATCTTTTCTTTCATTCTATTTATCTTATTGGCCATCCATATTCTGAATTCAATTTCTGACATTTGTCCATGCATGGCATTGTCAGTGTATCTCCTTTGCCATTTCTTGTGAGGGTTAATCTACTCTGGTTATTCATGTTGACAGAGTTCTTCTGTTGGCTCTGCACCATGTTTGTTTTCCACCATTTGTTTATTAGAACTGTAATTTGTTCTCTTGAATGCTTTTCCTTGGAGTTATAGCTTGCTGAACTTCTTTCTTGCCTCAGCTCCCCACCTTTGGCTTCATAGAGTCTGATTCCATCCAATTTTTCTCCTTCTGGGCAGGAGCCTCTGACAAGGGATGCTACTAGTCGGCCATCTCCCCAAATTCCAAGTCTCTGTTTCTTATTTACTTTTCTGTCTTTTAGCACACAGTCCTTCTTTTTAGGTCTTGTGTGAGGGCTGTTTGTATGTGTATGTTCAACTTCATTCTTGGACCATGACCACCTGCCAAAAATGGGGCACTGACTCTCATTGCCTCGTTGTAATAGATGGAAGAGGTGAAAATTCAATTTCCCCTAGGCTCCTCTAATAATGCCTTGCCAGTAAAGGTGTGGCACTGACTCATCCACCTTATTGCCTCCAGGTGGACAAGGAAGATCAGATTCCCCACTGGACCACACTAACATCAGGTATTGGAAAAGCAGAGTCACACTGTTTTGTTGGCATAGGATGGGTAACAGAATCCCAGCTCTCTCCGGGCCTCTGACACCAGGGGAAGGGAATGGGGGGAAACCGTGCCAACTAGCTGCACCTGTCATAACCTCCAATAACTTGATACCAAATGAGATGGAGACTCACTTCCCTGCTGAGCACCCTCTGACACCAGAGAATGGGTAGAGTGTGACCAAGCCAATCTCTTATGATTGTTTCACTTTTATCTTGTTGATAAAGGGTAGAGGTAGAAGCTTGTTTTCACATTAGACCCCACTGAAAACTATGGAGCTGGTGGAGTATCTTGTAACTCTGCTTCAAGTGCCTTGTTCAGTTTTGTTGCTGCTGGGTGTGTATAGAGGCTCAGCTCCCAGATGGATATCACTGACCTCTAGGGTGAGGAAAGAATGGAATGCTATTGGCATTGACTTGCCCTACTTTGTTCAGTCTAGTACTGGAGCCATAGCTCACCATTGGAAAATTGGCATGACAGCTTACTATTATATCACATATATACTGCAGGGGATTGGGAGCATTATCTGGTTCCCCTAATAAGGGACTAGAAGATCATCTCCCTTTTTGTCCTACCAGTACCACCTGTCAGGTGAATTGGAGCAAAACCTATTTCCTTTTGGCATAGTAGGGAAGATTAGCTCCTTGCTAGGCTCTACCAATACCACCCAACAGAGGAATGGGAGAATATTCTGCTGCAACAGTATTGGGAGATAAAGATCAGCTTCCCATTAGATCCTGCTAGAGGATGGAGTTATGGGTGGAGACAATGGTTTTCATTGGTGTTTGACTGTGTATAGTCAAACTATTTTCTGTTGTTAGACCACCAAATCCTGATTCTTTGGTTTGGTGGAACAAGGTTTTATTGCAGCTTTTCTTTGTGTCTGTTTGTAATTCTGGGTTGGGGGCTTCTGTAGTACCTGGTCTGGGATATATGAGAAGCATTAAGGATTCCCAGAGAAATCATCATGATGTTTTTCCTTATGTTCTGAGGTTCCTAGACAGCCCATCTTTTTTATTACATCCTTCAGAGATTTATCTATGTTTGTTTGATATGTCCAGGATAATTTTAGTTAGAAGTGGGAGGACATGGGAGGCATAAGACTATTCCATTTAATGGCCATCGCAAAATGTTTTATGGTTATAAAAATCTAAAGATACTCTGGGTTGAAGTCTCAGCTGCACAGAAATACCAGTGATTAAGTCACCCCACTCTCCGCGGGCAACAACTGGAAAAGAAAAATTAAACCTTCCCAGAACCACACACCCAGGGTACCACTTTGGATAGTCCTTGGGTGATTGGCCCAGCTACTTACCATTATTTGATCCTTGATAAGCCAATTAAAAACATTCAGTGGGGGAAAAGATTCCCTATTTAACAAATGGTGCTGGGTGAACTGGCTGGCCACCTGTAGAAGATTGAAACTGGACCCACACCTTTCACCATTAACTAAGATAGGCTCTCACTGGATTAAAGATTTAAACTTAAAACATGAATCTATAAAAATACTGGAAGGAAGTGCAGGGAAAACACTTGAAGAAATTGGCCTGGGCTAATATTTTATGAGGAGGACCCCCCGGGCAATTGAAGCAATACCAAAAATACATTACTGGGACCCGATCAAACTAAAAAGCTTCTGCACAGCCAAGACCGAAGTAATTAAAGCAACAAGACAGCCCTCAGAATAGAAGATATTTGCAGGTTATGTCTCTGACAAAGGTTTAATAACCAGAATCCACAGAGAACTCAAATGTATTAGTAAGAAAAGAACAAGTGATCCCATCTCAGGGTGAGCAAGGGATTTGAAGAGAAACTTCTCTGAAGAAGACAGGCACAGAGCCTACAGACATATTAAAAAATGCTCATCATCCTTAATCATCAGAGAAATGCAAATCTAAACTACTTTGAGATATCATCTAACTCTGGTAAGATTAGCCCACATCACAAAAACCCAAAACCAGAGATGTTGACATGGATGTGGAGAAAAGGGAACACATCTACACTGCTGGTGGGAATGCAAACTAATACATTCTTTTTGGAAAAATGTTTGGAGAACACTTAGGGATCTAAAAATAGACCTGCCATTCAGTCCTACAATTCCTCTATTAGGTACATATCCAGAAGACCAAAAATCACTTTATAACAAAGATATATGTACCAGAATGTTTATTGCAGCCCAATTCATAATTGCTAAGTCATTGAAGAAACCCAAGTGACCATCGACCCATGAATGGTTTAATGAATTGTGGTATATGTACACCATGGAATATTATGCAGCCTTAAAGAAAGATGGAGACTTTACCTCTTTCATGTTTACATGGATGGAGCTGGAACATATTATTCTTAGCAAAGTATCTCAAGAATGGAAGAAAAAAGTATCCAATGTAGTCAGCCGTACTATGAAACCAATTTATAGCTTTCATATTATAGCCCAAGAATAGGAGGAAAGGGGAGAGGGAGGGAAAGGGGGAGGATAGGTGGAGGGAGGATAATCAGTGGGACCACACCTATGGTGTATCTTACATGTGTACATGTGAAATTTACTAAATGTAGAATATAAATGTCTTAACACAATAACTAAGAAAATGCCTTGAAGGCTATGCTAATTAGTTTGATGAAAATATTTCAAATTGTATATAAAACCAGCACATTGTACCCCATGATTGCATTAATGTACACAGCTATGATTTAATAAAAAAAAAGAAAAAATCTAAAGTTAGTCAATATACTTACCCTTCTTCAAAACACTGCAAGGACATATAATACCTTATGATAATTTTACTTTTAGCTCTGTATTTTACTGTTTAAAAAATTATAAACCTATTTTATTTACTTTATCCTATAATTCTAATAATTAAACATTTTGAGGCTATGCAATCATTGCCCTTGGTTATTGCTAGCCTGTCACTCATAATTCTTTGCTCCACATACACACGCATGCACACGTACATGGGTGTGTATTCAGAGAAAAAAAGCTTTCCAAATTTACAGAAAAATGTTAGTAATACTTATTCCTTCTTTTTTATTTTTAGTTATTATAGGTACATAGTAGTGTATATCTATACAGAGTAGAAGTGATGTTTTGATACAGGCACATACAAAGTGAATTAATCAAATCAGTGTAACTGGGGTATCCATCACCTCAGGCATTTATCATTTCTTTGTGTTAAGAACATTCCAATTCCTGTCACTTAGTCACTTTAAGGTATACCCTAACTTATTGCTGATTATAGCCACTTTGTTATGTCATCAAATACTGTTCATTCTATAAATGTGTCCATCAATCGAATAGAAATGAATTAATGTACTGTGCAGCAATGTGGATGGAACTGGAGGTTATTATCCCAAGTATCACAGGAATGAAAAAACAAGCACCACCTGTACTCTTTAATAATTTGGAAATAATTGATGAGCACATAGCACATTAATTCATTTCTTTTTGTGGCTGAGTAGTACTCCATGGTATGTGTAAATATGAGGTCTGACAACTAGGTTCACAAACTCATCCTAGAAAAAGTGCTACATACCTCACTCATTGCTGAATATCACTATAATCACCTTTGAAGTACTCACCTTAGGAAGCCATGCACTAGCACCACCACCGAGTCCACCCTTCAAAGCAATTTTGAAACTCTTTCAGGAATGTCCATCAGAACTGTCATCATATTACCCTTGATGTCCTGAATGTCATCAAAATATCTTCCATTCAATATTTCCTTTATCTTCAGGTAAGGAAAAATTCATTGGGGTTCAGATCAGGTGAGTAGGGAGGGTGTTCCAATACAGTAATTTGTTTATTGGCTAAAAACTCCCTCACAGGCACTGCTATGTGAACTGGTGCATTGACATGATGCAGGAGCCATGAGTTGTTGGCAAAACCTTCAGCTTATTTTTGGCTAACTTTTTCACACAGCCTTTTTCAGCACTTCCAAATAGTAAACTTGATTAACTGTCCAGTTGGGACATACTCATAGTAAACAATACTTCTTATAACAAAAATGGTTAGCAACATTGTTTGACTCTTGATTCAAACTAAGAGAACATTTTTGGTTGTGGAGCATTGGCTGACTTCAATTATGCACTTTCACACTTTGTTTTAGGGTTGTATTGGTGCATCCATGTTTCATTAATGTGGCCCAAAACACTGTTTTGCCTCTCCGAAAGGTCTTGGCTAACTTCAACTCTTCTTCATTTTTTATTCATTGTGAGCTACTTTGGGACCATTTTTGCACACACCTTTCTCCTGAAAAGATTTTTAGTTAAGATTTCTGTAACTTTCTCTATTAATGTTTACTTGATTTGCTATGCTACTCAAAGTCAGCTGACGATTCTGACATACAATTCCATGAATTCTTGTAATGTTTTCATCAGTTCTGCTTGTTACTGGCTTCCCTGACCTCTTTTCATTAGTGATGGTTTCTCTCCCCACAGAAAAATGTTTAATCCATTTGTATACTACCATCTTCTTTGTGGCATTATCCCTATCACCTTGGACTAATCATTCCCTGATTTCCCTGCCTCTTTTGCCAACCGTTACAAGAAATGTAATGTTCATTTGTTGGTTTAATTTAAGCTCTGACATTCTCACGGCAGCTCACAAAAGCACACCATAATGAATGCCACTCAGGAAGACACTGCCACATGTTGACATGAACAAAGCTGTGAGATACTGATATATAAAGGTTATGAAATCTTACCAAGTTGTTGGTACAGTGCTCCAAAGTAAGCACATGGCGGTAAATTCATAAACTTAATTGTCAGGCCATATATATTGTACATATACACACTACATTTTGTTAATCTACTCATGAATTGATGGACATTTAGGTTAATTCCCCTTCTTTGTAATTGTGAATTTTGCTGCAATAAACATTCCAATACATGCTTTTTTTTTTTTGATAAAACAAATTATTTTCTGTTGGTTATATACCAAGTATATATGTATCAAAATTTCTCAATCTATTCATTCTTTGATGGACACTTAGGTTGATTCCAAATGTTGGCTATTGTGAATGTGCTGCAATAAACATTGAAGTGTGGATATCTTTTTGATATATTGATTTCACCTCCTTTGAATATAGACCTAGCAGTGAGTTTGCAGGGTCACATGGATAGTTCTGTTTTCAATGTTTTGAGAAACACCACGATGTTTTCCATAGTGGTTGCACTAATTTGCTTCCCACCAACAGTACACAAGGGTTTCCCTTTCTCTACATACTCTTCAGCATTGTTATTGTCTGTGTCTTTGATGAAAGCCATTTTAACTGGGGTAAGATGATATCTCTTTTTTTGTTTTATTTATTTATTTATTTATTTTATTAAATCATGGCTGTGTACATTAGTATGATCATGGGGCACCATACACTTGGTTCATAGATCGTTTGACACATTTTCTTTTTTTTTTTTTTTTTTTGTGGGTTTTGGCCAGGGCTGGGTTTGAACCCACCACCTCTGGCATATGGGACTGGCGCCCTACTCCTTGAGCCACAGGCACCACCCGTTTGACACATTTTCATCACACTAGTTAACATAGCTTTCATGGCATTTTCTTAGTTATTTTGCTAAGACCTTTACATTCCATTTTTACTAGGATTCACATATTCCCTTGTAAGATGCACCACAGGTGTAATCCCATTAATCACCCTCCCTGAACCTACTTCCCCCCTCCCTCCCCTCCCTTTCCCCCTTCTCCCTATTATTAGCTTGTAACTGGGTTATAGCTTTCATGTGAAGGTCCTACACTAGTTTCATAATAAGGGTGAGTACATTGGGTACTTTCTCTTCCATTCTTGAGACACTTTACTAAGAAGAATATGTTCCAGCTCCATCCATGTAAACATGAAAGAGGTAAAGTCTCCATCTTTCTTTAAGGCTGCATAATATTCCATGGTGTACATATACCACAATTTATTAATCCATTCATGGATCGATGGGCAATTGGGCTTTTTCCATGACTTAGCAATCATGAATAGGGCTGCAATAAATATTCAAATACAAATATCTTTGTTATGATGTGATTTTTGGTCTTCTGGGTATATGCCCAGTAGAGGGATTACAGGATTGAATGGCAGATCTATTTTTAGATCTCTAAGTGTTCTCCATATCTCTTTCCAAAAGGAATGTATTAATTTGCATTCCCACCAGCAGTGCAAAAGTATTCCCTTTTCTCCACATCCACGCCAACATCTCTGGTCTTGGGATTTTGTGATGTAGGCTAGTCTCACTGGAGTTTTGATTTGCATCAAAGTAGTTTTGATTTGCATTTCTCTGATGATTAAAGATGATGAGCATTTTTTCATATGTCTGAAGGCTGTGCGCCTGTCTTCTTCAGAGAAATTTCTCTTCAGTCCTTTGCCCAGCCTGCGATGGGATCCCTTGTTCTTTTCTTGCTAATGCGTTTGAGTTCTCTGTGGATTCTGGTTATTAAACCTTTGTCGGAGACATAACCTGCAAATATCTTTTCCCATTCTGAGGGCTGTTTGCTTGCTTTACTTACTGTGTTCTTGGCTGTGCAGAAGCTTTTTAGTTTGATCAAGTCCCAGTAGTGTATTTTTGAAGCAGCTTCAATTGCCCGGGGGGGGTCCTTCTCATGAAAAACTCACCCAACCCAATTTCTTCAAGGGTTTTCCCTGCACTCTCTTCTAGTATTTTCATAGTTTCATGTCTTAGGTTTAAATCTTTAATCCAGTGAGAGTCTATCTTGGTTACTGGTGAGAGGTGTGTGTCCAGTTTCAGTCTTCTACAGGTTGTCAGCCAGTTCACCCAGCACCATTTGTTAATTAGGGAACCTTTTCCGCATTGAATGTTTTTAATTGGCTTTCAAAGATTAAATAACAGTAATTAGCTGGATTCATCTCTTGGTTCTCTATTCTGTTCCAGACGTCTACTTCTCTGTTTTTGTGCCAGTACCATGCTCTTTTGATCACTATCGATTTGTAGTATAGTCTGAGGTCTGGTAGCGTGATTCCTCCTGCTTCGTTTTTATTTCTGAGTAATGTCTTGGCTATTCGAGATTTTTTCTGATTCCATATAAAACGAAGTATTGTTTTTTCAAGATCTTTAAAGTATGACACTGGAGCCTTAATGGGGATTGCGTTGAAATTATATATTGCTTTGGGTAGTATGGATATTTTAACAATGTTGATTCTTCCCAACCATGAGCATGGTATATTTTTCCATTTGTGAACATTCTCAGCTATCTCTTCTCTTAGAGTTTCATAGTTCTCTTTATAAAGATCTTTCACGTCGTTTGTTAGATAAACTCCCAAATATTTCATCTTCTTTGGCACTACTGTGAATGGGATAGAGTCCTTAGTTGTTTTTTCAACTTGACTATTGTTGGTATATATAAAGGCTACCGATTTATGAATGTTGATTTTGTAACCTGAGATGCTGCTGTATTCCTTGATCACTTCTAAGAGTTTTGTAGTGGAGTCCCTAGTATTTTCCAGATATACAATCATATGATCTGCGAAGACCGAAAGTTTGATCTCTTCTGACCCTATGTGGATACCCTTGATCGCCTTTTCTTCCCTAATTGCGGTGGCTAAAACTTCCATTACAATGTTAAAATGCAATGGAGACAATGGGCAGCCTTGTCTGGTTCCAAATCTGAGTGGAAATGATTCTAATTTAACTCCATTCAATATGACAATGGCTGTGGGTTTGCTGTAGATGGCCTCTATCAGTGTAAGAAATGTCCCTTCTGTACCAATTTTCTTAAGTGTTCTGATCATGAAGGGATGTTGGATGTTATCAAAAGCTTTTTCTGCATCGACTGAGAGAATCATATGCCTTTGTTTTTTAATTTGTTTATGTGCTGAATTACATTTATAGATTTACGTATATTGAACCAGCCTTGAGACCCTGGGATAAAACTGACTTTGTCATGGTGTATAATTTGTTTGATGTGTTGCTGGATTCTGTTTGTTAGGATCTTGTTGAATATTTTTGCATCTATTTCATTAGTGATATTGGTCTATAATTTTCTTTTCTTGTTGGGTCTTTTCCTGGTTTGGGGATCAGGGTGATGTTTGCTTCATAGAACATGTTGGGTAGTCTTCCTTCTTTTTCTACCTTTTGGAACAGGTTGAGTAATATAGGTACTAATTCCTCTTTAAAGGTTTGGTAGAATTCTGATGTAAAACCATGTGGTCCCGGGCTTTTCTTTTTGGGGAGATATTTTATGGTTGATGTTATTTCCGAACTTGATATGGGCCTGTTCAACATTTCCACTTGATTTTGGCTAAGTCTTGGAAGGTGACGTGCTTCCAAGTAATGGTCAATTTCCTTCAGATTTTCATATTTCTGAGAAAAGTTTTTTGTAATATTCCTTAAGGATTTTTTTGATTTCTGAGGAGACTGTTGTTATTTTGTCTTTGTCATTTCTGATTGATGAGATCAGAGATTTTATTCTTTTTTTCCTGATTAGGTTGGCCAAAGGTTTATGTATTTTGTTGACCTTTTCAAAAAAACAGCGTTTTTATTTATTGATCTGTTGTATTATTCTTTTGTTTTCAATTTCATTTAGTTCTGCTCTGATTTTGGTTATTTCTTTTCTTCTACTGGATTTCAGGTTGGAGTGTTCTTCCATTTCCAGTCTCTTGAGATGTCCCATTAAGTTTCTTACTTCCTCTCTTTCCGTTCTCCTGAGGAAGGCTTGCAGTGCTATAAATTTCACTCTTAGAATTGCCTTTGCGGTGTCCCAGACATTCTGATAGTTCGTGTCTTCATTGTCTTTTTGTTCCAGAAATTTGACAATTTACTTCTTGATCTCATCTCTGACCCAGCTATCATTCAGCATAAGGTTATTTAACTTCCATGTATTTGTATGAGTATGCAGATTCCTGTTGTTACTCATCTCAAGTTTTATTCAATGATGGTCCAAGAAGTTGCATGGAATAATTTCTATTCCTTTAAATTTATTGAGGTTAGACTTGTGACCTAAGATGTGATTGATTTTGGAGTATGTTCCATGGGCTGATGAGAAGTATGTGTATTCAGTTTTGTTGGGATGAAATGTTCTGTAGGTGTCTGCTAAGTCTAAATGCTGGATGGTTAGATTTAAATCTAGAATTTCTTTACTCAGCTTTTTGTTGGAGGATAGATCCAACACTGCCAAAGGAGTGTTAAAATCTCCGACTATTATAGAGTTGGAGGAAATCAAGTTGCTCATGTCTTTTAGAGTTTCTCTTATAAATTGAGTCTGTATTTGTCTTTTAAGTTAAGATGTGACTCTTGTATGCAACAAATGTCTGTCCTGAGTTTTTGTATCCAGTCAGCTAACCTATGCCTCTTTAGAGGGCAGTTGAAGCCATTCACAATAATGGAGAGTATTGATAAGTTTGGTGAAATTTTGGGTATTGAATTTTTTGATAGTCCAGCGGGCATTTTTAATCCTTTTGCCACTGTGGAAGATGGAGTTTGATCAGAAGTTTCTGAGTGACTTTACTTTTGTAGAAGAGGATTGGGTTGGTTATTATGGAGGATAAGTCTGAGAATATCCTGAAGAGCTGGTTTGGTTATGGCAAATTTCTTTAGCATATGAATGTCATTAAAGTATTTAATTTCTCCATCAAAAATGAAACTCATTTTAGCTGGGTACAAGATCCAGGGTTGAAAGTTATTTTGATTGAGGAGATTAACCTTTGATGACCACCCTCTTCTGGCTTGAAAAGTTTCAGCACAGAGATCTGCAGTCATCCTAATGTTCTTCCCTTTGAAGGTAGTGGTTTTCTTTCGTCTGGCCGTTTTGAGAATTTTCTCTTTCATATTAACTTTTGTGAAGTTAATTATGATAGGCCTGGGGGATGTCTTATTGGGGTTGAGTCGTGCTGGCGTTCTGAAGCTATCTGCTATCTGAATTTCAGATTCTCTAGGCATGTCTGGAAAATTCTCTTTCATAATTTCATGCAGAAGGGCCTCTGCGCCCAGTGAGGCCACTTCATCTGTTTCAGGAATTCCTATGAGTCAGATATTTGCCTTCTTCGTGTTATCCCAGAGCTCTCTGAGAGAGTGATCCATTTTTACTCTCCATTTCTCTTCCTCTTTGAGAGTCTGGGAGTGTTCAAAGGCTTTATCTTCAATATCGGAGATCCTTTCTTCTGCTTGTCCATATTGTTGCTAAGGGATTCTACTGTATTTTTCATATCTTTGAGGGCTGCGAATTCTTGCTTCAGTGTGTCTAAGTCTTTGGTGGTTTTGTGTTTAAATTTGTTAAATTCTTGAGACAGCTTTTGAATTTCTCCACGAATTCCTAGTTCCATTTTGTTAATCTTGTTTGCCATCCAAATTCTGAATGCGATTTCTGACTTCTCAGCCAGTTGTTTGTGAATGGGATCTTCAATTACATCTGCCGTATCTTTCCTTGGGGGGGTTGATCTATTCTGGTTATTCATGTTAGCAGAGTTTTTCTGCTGATTCCGCCCCATGATTGTTTTACTCCCTTTGATTTCTCCCCTGGTGTTTTGTCGAGGACCCGTACAGTACTGTGGCCTGAGAAAATGGGGCCTTTTTTTGTAGAGGGGCTAAGTGGTTCTGTCTTGTTTTCAGCTGGTTTCTATTTGACCCTAGTGAAACAGTTACTCTGGGTTGAAGTATCAGCTGTGGAGAAATACCAGCAATTAAGTCTCCTCACCCACCACAGGCAACAAATGGAAAAGGAAAATCAAACCTTCCTACAACCACACACCCAGGGCACCACCTGGATAGTCCCCACGTGAGTGGCTCAGTTCAAAAGGTGCAAATCAATTGTCTCAGTCAGCAGCTGCCTCGGGTGGGACAGTTCCAAAGGTCCCTGGGAACTGGATCACAGGGGTCTGGTGACTGCTCTAATATGGCTTGCTCCAGTGCTGTGTGGATTCAGGAAGAGCCACCCAGTAAATAGATCAGTCTGGGAAGATTCATGCCTCTTTCCCCACCTTGCAGCTCTGTCACACACAGTTGCTGCTAGCCCCACAAGGCTGTGACCCAGTCAGTTGTCAGCAGTAAGCAGATACTCTAGGGGTTTGCATCTGCCTGAGTCACAGGGTAGTCTGTGTCTGCTCGTCTCGGCTGGTACTCTCTGTCTTTATTCAGCAGGGGATCGTGTGGCCTGTCAACCTCAGGAACTTGATGGAGGCTGGAGGTGTTCACTCAGTTCCAGCCCCACCCTTAGTTTATGTTACTGGGTGAACGGAACAATGCTGTGGGAGTTTGTTTCTGACTCTGCTAGATTCTTCTGCAGAGGAGAGGCTGATTCGAGTTCCCAGAACCTGTGCCTCAGGCCCTGTCTTTAGTCCTGTGAGTTTGAATTTGCAGCACGATCAGTTGTCAGCTGCAGCCTCTTGGCCTCCTTTGTCTATAGGCTGGTGATCTCCTGAGGGCCAGGTGTGTCTTAGGCTCAGTCAAGCAGTCATCTGGATCAGCCCCACCTTGGGAGTTACCCGGCTCTGCGGGTGTGTTGTCTAGTCCCCGTGTTCCACCCAGGTCAGTGCCACCTCAGGCAAACCCTTTACTCACGGGGCCTGTGTTTCAGTCCCAGGTCTGTTCCATGGTGGTTGCCATCTGAGAAGATGCTCGGCCTCATCTGGTTGCCCAGGAAGATAGGAGGAGAGGCCTCCTATCCCTATATGGGATATCTGGGGGTGGGCCTTGTTATTGCTGAAGACGGCTGTTGCTCTGCACCTCAGGGCACCACCGCTCCAGTGTAATTCCCTCTTAGCCGACCGTCATCTTCTCGCTCCTTTGCTACAGAGTCAGCACTGGCCAGCTGCAGTCCAGGTCCTGTCTACACCTCTCGAGATTTCACCCAAGAATCTGGACTTCTGGGGGGGCAGGTCTCCAGATCTCGGAGTGAGAGTGGAGGGGAGTGTTAGGAGCTCAGTGTTGCAGGTCGTAACACCAAGCTCATTGAGACCAAATGAACAAATAAACAGATACAAAGGTTACCAGGCACACGGGCCCATAGATACAGAGACAGATGGAAACACATAGACATACAGGTAACAGCCACGACAACAGCAATATAAGAACAACTGCAATAAAAATAGTGATAATAGTAAAATAATTGAAAGAAAGGAAAAATATAGAGAAAAAAGTGGTGTTATTAGGAATGTTAAATGAGAAGAAAGATGAAATTAAAATTAGAAGACATAGAAATAAAAATTATTTATATAAAAAGTAATAATAAAAAATTATCAAAATCTCCTCTAAGAAAATGGTGAGGAAAAAACAGACAAAAACAGAACAAATAAACAAAAAAAACCACGAAAACCAAAAAAAAAAAGCCACCAACTACAAAAATATTCTTGCGTGTAGAAATATACCTATATTTATCTATATGTCCGCTGTAGGTATCAACTTTCGTAGGAATATATTCATACTGCAATATACTTTATGGACACCAGGTGGCGCTGTGAGTGGTTCCGAGGCTTATACCTAACCACCTTCCATGGCCAATCGCCGTTTTGGAATTTCTGCAAAAGTTTGTCACCTAAGAATTGTGTAACCTCAGCTGTTCTTTTCCAGACAGCACTTGCAACCGACCTTCCCACTCAGTGCAGGTGTCCATGCTTCTCAAGTCTTTCCACTCTGTTCCCAGGTTCTCCTGCAAACTGGTGACTGCAATCAGCTGTAGGGGGAGTGGTGCTGAGTTCACACAGTCGTTGGCGGGCTTGCTGTTTTATCTGTTGTAGCTGGCTCCCAGGGCTGAAGCCAAGTTCACGGCCTCAGCAGCCAAAGCCGGGTCCACGGCTTCAAGCCAGGTCCCAGGGTTGGAGCATTCGGGGGACTTATTCTGGGTTTTATGGTTCAGAGTTTCTCTTTTGGACTGGCGCCCGCCAGTTCGCCGTGCAGCCTAAACCGCCAGCCCCCTCCAACGCCTAGGGGAAAGGTGCCCACCCTTTTGGGTAGTTCAAAATGTCTGTTTCCTGGGCAGGATCCCTTCCCTTCAATTGTCAAACAGTTTGCCCAGCTCCCTGTGGTTTTGAGTGGCTCTCCTTTCGGATGCCTCCCTCAGTTCAGGAATAATTATTTGTCAATTGGGTTTTGTCAGCATTTACAAGCTGCTGACCTCCGTAGGGGAGGGGCCTGCTGGCCTGCATGGCCAGCAGGGAAGAATCTCTACAACAGAGTCTGTGATTTTAAATTACCCCTCATATATAGCAATCCGCCAGTTTGCTGGGCGTCTCCGGCTGTCTGTCCACTCCAATAATCCACACACAGGGAAGGTCCAGACCTTCTTCTTCTCACCTGCTGGCTTGGGAGAGGTGGGGTACACGTCCATCCTGTCTGCCATCATGCTCCACCCCCTCGATGATATCTCATTGTAGTTTTTATTTGCATTTCTCTGTTGACTAATGATGTTGAACATTTTCATATATCTTTTGGCCATTAGTATATCTTTTGAGAAATGTCCTTTCAGATCTTGTGCCCATTTTCTATTTGGATTATTTAATTTTTTTCCTATTGAGCTGTTGGGGCTCCTTATATATTCTAATCATTAATCTCTTGCCAGATGGGTAGTATGCAAATATTTTCTCCCATTCTTTTATTTGTCTCTTCCATTTGTTGATTGTTTCTTTTGCTGTGCAAAAGCTTTCTAGATTGATGCAATCCCATTTGTCCAATTTGCTTTCATTGGATTGGCATTAGTTCTCTGAATACTTGGTAATATTCAGCATGTCCTAGGCTTTTCTTGGATGGGAGACTTTTTTGTTAGTGTGTCTATTTCATTACTTATTATTGGCTTATAAGGTTTTGGTTTTCTTCCTGGTTCAATACTGGTAGGTCACATGTGTCTAGGAATTTATCCATTTCTTCTAGGTTATCAAATCTATTGGCATATAGTTGCTCATGGTAGTCTCTAACAATCTTTTGGATTTCTGCAGTATCCATTATATTGCTTTCTTTTTCATCTCTGATTTTATTCATTTGGGTCTTCTCTTTTTTTTTTTCTTTTCTGGCTAAGATGTGTCAAATTTGTTTATCTTTTCAGAAATCCAACTTTTTATTTCATTGATCTTTTGTATTTTTTCATTTAAACTTCATTTATTTCTGGTCTGATGTTTACTAT
Source organism: Nycticebus coucang (assembly GCF_027406575.1). Lineage (NCBI taxonomy): Eukaryota > Metazoa > Chordata > Mammalia > Primates > Lorisidae > Nycticebus > Nycticebus coucang. The sequence goes on from NC_069804.1 coordinate 107,138,946, forward strand.
TTATTTTCTTCTACTAATTTTAGGTTAGATTAGCTCTTGTTTTTCTAGTTGTTTGAGGTGTAGCATTACGTTGTTTATTCGAGGCTTTTCTCCATTTTTTATGTAGGCAATTATGAATATAAACTTTCCTGTTATTACTGCTTTTTATGTATCCCAGGGTTTTGATATGTTGTGTTTTCATTTTTATTTGTTTTGAAAAAATTTTAAAGTTCCTTCTTAATCTCTTCATTGACCCACTGGTCATTCAGGAGCAGATTGTTTAATTTCCTTGTGTTCGTATATTTTCTAATATTTTCTTGTTATTTCTAATTTTATTCCAATGTGATTAGAGATAATAATTGGTTTGAATTCAATTATTTTGAAAAATTTTGAGACTTCTTTTGTCACCTAAAGATCTTGTGCCCATTTTGGGTCTATTCTCAAGAATGATCCATGAGCTCGGGAGAAGAATGTGTATTCTGTAGCTGATGGATGAAATGTTCTGTAAATAGCTATTAGGTTCATTTGGTCTATAGTGCAGATTAAGTCTAATGTTTCCTTGTTGATTTTCTGTCTGGATGATCTGTTCAATGATGAAAGTGGGGCTCAGTGCCAATAGCTCAGCAGCTAGTGCACCAGTCACATACACCGGGGCTGGTGGGCTCTAACCCAGCCCAGGCCTGCCAAAGAACAATGGCAACTACAACAAAAAATAGCCAGGCATTGTGGTGGGTGCCTGTGGTCCCAGCTACTTGGGAGGCTGAGGCAAGAGAATCACTTAAGCTCAAGAGTTTGAGGTTGCTGTGAGCTGTGATGTCACAGCACTCTACCAAGGGTGACATAGTGAGACTTTGTCTCAAAAAAAAAAATGATGAAAATGGAGCATGGAGGTCTCCAAGGTTTATTGTATTGGAGGCTATCTCTCTACTTAACTCTGGTTATATTCAACTTATATATTTAGGTGCCTCAGTATTGGGTGCATATATATTTACAATTGTTATATTTTCTTCCTGAATTGGCCCCTTTATCTTATATAATGACCTTCTTTGTCTGTTTTTATGGTTTTTGTCTTGACATTTATTTGCTCTAAAAGAAGTATAGCTACTTCTGCTCATTTTTGATTTCCATTCGCATGGAATATCTTTTTCCAACCCTTTCTTTTCAGGTTTTTATGTGTCTTTATGGGTGAAATGTGTTCCTTGCAGGTAATGTGTGACTGGCTCTTATTTTTCTTTTTTAATCCATTCAGCCTCTCTATGCCTTTTGATTGCAGAGTTTAGTATGTTCACATTCAATGTTATTATTGACAGGTAAGGACTTACTACTTATTATTTATGTAATTATTATTTATTACTTATGTAATTATTTGATTTCTGATTGTTTGGTGGTCTGTTCTTTCTTCCTTCTCTCCTTCCTTCATTAAAAGTAATTTTCTCAGGTAGAGTATTTTAATTTCTTGGTTTTTATTTTTCATTTATGTGCTGGAGTTTTTTTTGATTTTAGGTTACCATGATTCTTACAAAAAAGATTTCATAACCAATTAGTCTAAATATACGACAATTCTGTTTACAAACAAATGAATAAGCAAAGGGAAATCTAACAAAAATTCTATCCCCCCTGCTTTTTAAGTTTTTGTTGTTTCCATCTATATCTTTTTGTACTATCTATCTTTCAAAAACTTATTTATAAATATTTTTGGTATGTTTGTCTTTAGTCATTGTTCTTAAGATGAAGTATTTTATACTCAATGATTACAGCAATAGGGCATTCTATATGGGTGTACTTACTGTTACCAGTTAGTTGTACACCTTCAGATGATTTCTTATTGTTTATTAACATCCTTTTCTTTCATATTGAAGAACTCCTTTTAGCATTTCCTGTAGGACAGGCTTGGTGTTGATGAAATCCCTCATCTTTTGTTTGTATGAGAAAGTCTTTATTTCTCCTTCATGTTTGAAGAGTATACTCCCAGGTTTAGATTTTTTTTGCTCCAGCATTTGAATATATCATGCCACTCCCTCCTTCCGTGTAACATTTTCACATATTAGTCTGCTGCCAAGGGACTTGGCATGGCAAGGGACTTGAAGAGAAACTTCTCTGAAGAAGACAGGCACACGGCCTACAGACATATGAAAAAATGCTCATCATCCTTAATCATCAGAGCAATGCAAATAAAAACTACTTTGAGATATCATCTAATTCCAGTAAAATTAGCCCATATCACAAAATCCCAAGACCAGAGATGTTGGCGTGGATGTGGAGAAAAGTGAACACTTCTACACTGCTGGTGGGAATGCAAATTAATACATTCCTTTTGGAAAGATGTTTGGAGAACATTTAGAGATCTAAGAATAGATGTGCCATTCAATCCTATAATTCCTCTACTAGGTATATACCCAGAAGACCAAAAATCACATCATAACAAAGATATTTGTACCAGAATGTTTATTGCAGCCCAATTCATAATTGCTAAGTCATGGAAAAAGCCCAAGTGCCCATCGATCCACGAATGGATTAATAAACCGTGATATATGCACACCATGGAATATTATGCAGCCTTAAAGAAAGATGGAGACTTTACCTCTTTCATATTTACATGGATGGAGCTGGAACATATTCTTCTTAGTAAAGTATCTCAAGCATGGAGGAAAAAGTATCCAATGTACTCAGCCCTACTATGAAACTAATTTATGGCTTTCATATGAAAGCTATAATCCAGTTATAACCTAAGAATATGGGGAAGGGGGAGAGGGAGGGGAAAGGCACTAAGAAAATTCCAGGAAGGCTATGTTAACCAGTGTGATGAAAATATGTCAAACGGTCTATAAAACCAGTGTAAGGTGCCCCATAATCACATTAATGTATACAGCTATGATTTAATAAAAAATAAATAAATCTTCTGCCATATGTCTTCTTTGATGTTCTTTATGCTTCTGGGTTTTCATCAATATCTGGACATTGAAGAGTTAGGTATTTATTTTAATCTTCACAGTCTGGGCTTGTTTTAACCCACCCTCTTGAGAAATGTTTCCAGATACTCATATGGAACTGAGTGTTGTGGTCTAAGTTTCTGGTCACTACAGCCACATCAGTAGTTGTGGTTCTCCAAGCTCAGTAATGCTGTGACTCTTATAGAACTCCTGGTGGTATCACCTTAGTAGCTTGGGTAAGGTATAGGAGAATTACTTAGATTACCAGGCAAAGTCTCTCACCCTCTCTTATCTCACTTTTTGTGCTTGGCTGCTGGAATTGGGAGGGAGTGATATGGGCACTCCCTCATGGCCATCAGTGCCAGGTCGTATCTGAAGTCAGTCCAGTCTTACCCAAAGGCTGTGGTGACTGTTGCCTGGCTATTTGTTTATTCATAGTCCAAGGGATTTTTAGTCATTGGTTGGTAAATTCTGCCAGGACTGGTTTCTTCCCTTTAGGGCAGCATGTTTCCTTCTGGACGAGTAAGTCCAGAAATGCCTTCTAGGAACCATGTTTAAACTCAGGGGCTTCAGAAATCTATTTAGTATCTTATTTTACTGTGGCTGAGCTGGTACCCATGTTGCAAAATAAAGTCCTCTTATCTTTTGCCTTTCTTTTCCCCAAATGGAACAAGACTCTCCCTAAGCCCCACTGCCTGGAGTTGGGGGAGGGATGACACAGGCACTGGCTCAGTTGCTACTGTTGGCATTTAACTGGGTCACATACACACCAAGATCAGTGGCTCTAAGGCAGCACAGCCAAAGGACTTTTACAGGGCTTCAGCCTTCATGGCCTGACTGCCTTATAAATTTAGTGTAGGCCTCAGGCTGATTTTTGTCCACTGGTGGTTGGCTAGCTGAAGTTTCAGTTTTAGGGCAAAGAATTTATTTTTAGGAGGGCTTGTCTAAATTCTCCCTCCATGAGCACTGGCAGAATTTTGCTCTTTGGTGTGTTGCCCTATGCCAGAGCAGCCTTAGGATTCAAAGTAAATTCCCACAATCATTTCACTCTCCCTCAACTGGAACAGATTCTATCTCCAACAGGAGTGTTGGTGACACACTGGGACAGGAGAGGTAGCATAGACAATATTAGACTCTTCTGCCCTCTTCAATGCCTTTTTCCGTGATATAAGGTTAAATCAAGTAGTATGATTGCTCACATTGTTTTTGCTTCTTGTAAAGGTGCATTACTATGTGGATAGTTGTTGACTTTGATGCTCATGCAGAGGGACAATCACTGGAGTTTTCTATCCAGCCATCTTATTCCACCTCCACCACCAATAATATTTGTTTCAGAGGGGTAAAATTACAGACAGATTTATACTAATTTTCATACATTGTATTATTTTCCTAAATTTCTACAATGAACATGGACTATTTTACAGTCATATGAAATTGTAAATCTTTTTCTTTTCTTTTTGAAGTTTTCATTTCTCACTAGAAAAACTATGCTTATTAAATGTACTAGATATCCACTCAATTAAGTGAAAATGATTTTAATTAAGTAAATCACTAACTTTAAGTATAAATTTGTCTACGAAAGTACAATTAATTAATTTTCTAATTTTTTAACGTATTGTGGTCAATATTCTGTGCTTTCCTTGGTGAGGATGCCTGTAATAAGCAAACATGTATATATTCTGTCTCCTATATTTATGGTTAAATAAGGACAACTAATGTTTTTTTTTCTTTAAATAAAAAAACAAAACACCCTTGGTAGAGGGCCGTGGCATCACAGCTCATAGCAACCTCCAGCTCTTGGGCTTAGGTGATTCTCTTGCCTCAGCCTCCTGAGTAGCTGGGACTACAGGCACACACCAAAACACCTGGCTATTTTTTTGTTGCAGTTTGGCTGGGGCTGGGTTTGAACCCACCACCCTCAGTATATGGGGCTGGCACCCTATTCACTGAGACACAGGTGCTGCCCAGGACAACTAATGTTAATAAAAGAAGTGTTGGAGGAGACAAGATGGCTGACTGAAGCCAGTTTTCCACAGAGGCTCCTGTCCAGGAGAGTTAAAGGAAAAAATTCAGCAAGTAACCTGGTGGATTTGAGCTGCACTAAGAGAGAAGGTTGTAGAACGCATGTCAACCCCACTGAGGCGAGCCGCGACCACAAGGATACAAACAAAAGGCACAAAATCCATCACCAAGTAGATGGGAGTCTTCTCCCCCAGGAGAACAGCTCAGAGTGCCCCACAAACAACCAGGCAGAGTTCAAAGTTCCTCCCACTACACTCCACGGGAGAGACCCTCTAAAAACTGGACCTACCTCCCCTACTAGGGTGCCATAGCGTCCTCCTGCCAGGCATAAAACTGTATAAACTGTATATAGTCTCTACCTGGAATTCTGAGCTCCCAGTGCTCCCCTTCGCTCACACTGGGGTCTGGAGGCCAGTCCCGGTTGGTCGGCGGAGAGGGGACTGCACTGGAGTGGCAGTTCCCTGAGGCACAGTGCGACAGCCGTCTTTTGGTGACAATATGGCCAGGCATAAAACTGTGTAAAGCTGTGTATGTTCTCTGCCCGCAACCCCAGGCTTCCAGCACTCCCCGCGCTGCCCTCTGCACTCGCTCCAAGGTCTGGAGGCCTGTCCCCCAGGGGTCCAGACGCTTGGGCGATTGCTTGAGGGGTGTAGACACTGCTGGGCTGCAGCCGGTCGGTGCAGACTCTGGGGTATGGGAGTGGAGAGAGGATGGTTGGCTGGAGGGGAGCTACACAGGAGCAACAGTTGCCTGAGCCATAAGGCAGAAGCCGTCTTTTGCTGGCAATACAGCTCACTACCGAATATTCTGAAGCCACCCACCCCCGTCTCCCTGGGCAACCAGAGACTCTGAGTTTACCTGAGGCAACTCCAACTTGCAAACCACGGAAACTCCCAGGGCGGGGCTGACCCAGAGGTCCGTTTACTAAACCTAAGACGCACCTGGCCCTCAAGGGATCATCAGCCTATAGACAATATAAGAGCAAAGACAAGCTGATTTGGAACTCAATTCAGCTTCTCTTCTTCAGGGGAACTGCAGAGTTGTTCTGTTCTGTTCTGTCAGTAACATTAATCAGGGGCGAGACTAGACCTGAGTGAAAACCCCTCAACCTTCATCAAGCACCTGAGGTTGTCCTGCTGGAGAGAGGCAGAGTGCAGTGGCCTGGCAGACTTCCTTGTGATTCAGGCAGGTACAAACTTCTGGAGTAACAATTCACTACAGGCAACTGGGTCAGCCAACTGCAGGGATATCAGTGACTGGGTGTGAAGTGGTGCAAGGTGGGGAAGGAGGCAGCAACCTTCCAAGACTGATTTATTGGCTGGGTGGCTCCTCCTGACTCCACACAGCACTGGAGGAAGCCACACCAGAATAGTCACCAGACCCCTGTGATCCAGTTCCCAAACACCTCTTACACTCTCTCACCCGAGACAGGTGCAGACTGAGACAATTGATTTGGAACATTTGAACTGAACCAATTGCCTGAGGACAAATTAGGTGGTGCCCTGGGTGCACGGTGATAGGAAGGTTTGATTTTTCTTTTCCATTTGTTTGCCAGTGGGGGGCACGGTGACTTAATTGCTGATATTTCTCCACAGCTGAGACTTCAATCCAAAGTATCTGTTTCACTAGGGTGGAACGGAAACCAGATGAAAACAGGACAGAAACACTTAGCCCCACCACACCAGACAGGGCCCCAGTTTCTCAGGCCACAACACTGTACAGGACCTCAACAAAGCCCCAGGAGAAAAAATCAGAGGGAGTAAAACAACCATGGGGCAGAATCGGTGGAAAAACTCTGGTAACATGAATAACCAGAATAGATCAACACCCCCAAGGAAAGATATGGCAGATGCAATTGAAGATCCCATTCATAAACAACTGGCTGAGATGTCAGAAATCGAATTCATAATTTGGATTGCAGACAAGATTAACAAAGTGGAATAAGGAATTCGAGGAGAAATTCAAAAGTTGTCTGAAGAATTTCACGAATTTAAAGACAAAACCACCAAAGACTTAGACACACTGAAGCAAGAATTTGCAGCCCTCAAAGATATGAAAAATACAGTAGAATCCCTCAGCAACAGAATGGAGCAAGCAGAAGAAAGGATTTATGACATCAAAGATAAAGCCTTTGAATGCTCCCAAACTCTCAAAGAGAAAGAGAAATGAAGAGCAAAAATGGATCACTCTCTCAGAGAGCTCTAGGATAATTCAAAGAAGGCAAATATCCGAATCATAGGAGTTCCAGAAAAAGATGAAGTGGCCTCGCTGGGCGCAGAGGTCCTTCTGCATAAAATTATGAAAGAGAATTTTCCAGACATGCCTAGAGATTCTGAAATTCAGATAGCGGACAGCTTCAGAAGCCCAGCACAACTCAACCCCAATAAGACATCCCCCAAAAATATCATAATTAACTTCACTAAAGTTAATATGAAGGAGAAAATCCTCAAACTGCCAGGAGAAAGAAAACCATTACCTTTAAAGGGAAGAATATTAGAATGACTTCAGATCTCTCTGCTGAAACTTTTCAAGCAAGAAGTGGGTGGTCACTGACTTTTAATCTCCTAAAGCAAAATAACTTTCAATCTTGTATCCAACTAAACTGAGTTTCATTTATGATGGAGAAATTAAATACTTTAATAACATTCATATGTTGAGGAAATTTGCCATAAGCAAAACAGCTCTTCAGGATATTCTCAGACCTATCCTCCATAATGACCAAAACAATCCTATACCACAAAAGTAAACTCACTCAGAAACTTCGGATCAAACTCCAATTTCCACACTGGCGAAAGGATTAAAGATGCCCACTGGACTTTTGAAAAACTCGATACCCAAAACTTCACCAGACTTATCAATATTCTCCATTAATGTCAACGGCTTGAACTGCCCTGTAAAGAGACATAGGTTAGCTGACTGGATACAAAAACTCAGGACAGATATCTGTTGCATACAAGAGTCACATCTTAACCTAAAAGACAAATACAGACTCAGGGTGAAAGGATGGTCATCCATATTTCAGGCAAATGATAATCAGAAAAAAGCAGGTGTTGCAATTTTATTTACTAATACAATAGGCTTTAAACCAACAAAAGTTAGGAAGGACAAGAATGGTCACTTCATATTTGTTAAGGGTAATACTCAATATGATGAGATCTCAATTAGTAATATCTATGCACCCAACCAGAATGCACATCAATTTATAAGAGAAACTCTAACAGACATGAGCAACTTGATTTCCTGCAGCTCCATAATAGTCGGAGATTTCAACACTCCTTTGGCAGTGTTGGATCGATCCTCCAACAAGAAGCTGAGCAAAGAAATCTTAGATTTAAATCTAACCATCCAACATTTGGATTTAGCAGACATCTACAGAACATTTCATCCCAACAAAACTGAATACACATACTTCTCATCAGCCCATGGAACTTACTCCAAAATCGATCACATCTTAGGTCTCAAGTCTAACCTCAGTAAATTTAAAGGAATAGAAATTATTCCATTAATCTTCTCAGACCCCCATGGAATAAAACTTGAGCTGAGTAACACAAGGAATCTGCATACTCATACAAAAACATGGAAGTTAAATAACCTTATGCTTAATGATAGCTGGGTCAGAGATAAGATTAAGAAAGAAATCGCCAGTTTTTTGGAACAAAACAACAATGAAGACGCGAACTATCAGAACCTCTGGGACACTGCAAAGGCAGTTCTAAGAGGGAAATTTATAGCACTGCAAGCTTTCCACAAGAGAACAGAAAGAGGGAGGCGGAGCAAGATGGCGGCCGAGTAACAGCTTCCTTGCATCTGGGCACCGTGAGTCTGGGGAGATAGGACTCCAGGCATCTCTGGCTGGTGGGATCTGCCTATCATCACTCCTATGAGGATACAGGGAGTCAGCAAGAGACTTCTGGACCCCAAGAGGAGGACTAAAACCGTGGAAAACCGGCAAGTGGTCGCATGTGTTCAATCCGTCTAAACCGGCCCACAACTGTAAGTTCAGTAGCAGTGAGACAGCAAACCAGAAAGGCCTTACCTGTGAACTGTTTTGATGTCCTTGGACTTGGCACTGAGTTGAACTGCCTTGGGGAAGGCCTGAGCAGGAGTGCGGAGAACTTTGGCCATTGTCTAGGGCCCCAGTCTGAGCCGCTGAGCCAGACGGAGCTAATAGTGTTTGGCGGTAGGTCACACGGAACCATTGTCAGTGATCTGCCCCGGCAAGCTCCGCCCTCAGGGTCACAGAGTTAGAGATGGGTGGGAGCAGGTAACCCAGCAACCAAGTAACCTAAGGGTGGGGTCTGAGCCGCCTTGCAGCCCTAACCCTCAGGGGCAGAGTGAGACCGGTTTTGGCACACTGGGTAAGTGGAAAGCCACTTCAGCAGTGATTCCAGCGAGAAAGCTGGGAAAGCTTCTGCTCAGCAAGTTTACAATTTCAAAGTGCCTTTTAAGTGGGCTGAAGAGAGATTTAGGGTGTCTACCTGCTGGGATTTGAGAAATCAGCAGCCTCCAGTCGTATCACAACTGTGATTAACATCTCAGACCCCAGAAGACCACGTGTTGCCCAGACAATATTCAATAACATATACAAACTGCTTTGTTTTTGGTTGTGTATTTTTTTCTTTTTTTTTGTTTGGTTGTTTTTTTTTCTTTATTTTGACGTTGTTGATGTTCTTTTGTTTTTTAATTTCAATCTTTTCCATACAGATCCCTTTTTCTTTCTCAATTTTTCTAGTTTAATTATAATTTCCCATTGCTGCCTTTTTAAATAACTAGAACTTTATTTTTGCTAGTGTTTCTACCGCTATCATTTGGTTTTTCACCCAATTTTATCCCCGTAAACTTTTCTGTTTGCTAGTTTTGGTCTGATTTATAGCATTTTTGTCTTTCCTCTCTACTGGGTGGAGGTGGGGTACTGTGTCTGATCAGGTTAGCAAAGAGCTGCTGACCTCAAGGGAACCACCCAACTGGGCACCCCCAGAAGGTGGGGTTTTTAAAAGTTGTGTCAAAGTACCCTACTGTACACCTATATTGCCCGGTCTCCCTCTTTCTGATCCTCTCTTCTTTTTGTCAATATTCCTTATACCCACCCCCTCTCCTTTCTCTATCTTTCTTTTTTTTTCTTATCACTCGGTCCTCCTTTCATTCATCCCTTTTCTGCTCTTCAACCTTCTCACCCTTCTGGTCCTGTAAACTTTAGTCCACAGGCACAAGAACTTAAAGAGCAAGAGGTAGTGAAAGGAAAATTAGGGCAAGGAAACAGATAAAAGAAATTACTCATGAGGAAGAACCAGCAGAAAACTCCAGGCAACATGAAGAACCAGTCTAGAACAACCCCACCAAGGGACCATGAGGTAGCTACTGCAGATGATTTCACCTGTAAAGAAATGTTAGGAATGACAGAAAGGGAATTTCGAATACACATGTTGAAAACAATGAAAGAAATGATGGAAACAATGAAGGAAAGTGCTAATAAAGTGGAAAATAACCAAAAGGAAATCCAAAAACAGAATCAAATCAGAGATGAATGATATGAAGAATATAAAAAGTATATAGCAGAGCTGAAGGAACTGAAACAGTCAATTAGGGAACTTAAAGATGCAATGGAAAGTATCAGCAACAGATTAGACCATGCAGAAGAAAGAATTTCAGAGGTAGAAGACAAAGTTCTTGAGATAACTCAGACAGTAAAAGAGGCAGAAAAGAAGAGAGAAAAAGCAGAACGTTCACTGTCAGAATCATGGGACTTTATGAAGCTTTCCAACATACGAGTTATAGGACTTCCAGAAGGGGAAGAAGAATGCCCCAGAGGAATGGAAGGCATACTAGAGAATATTATAAGAGAAAATTTCCCAAACATCACCAAAGATTCTGACACACTGCTTTCAGAGGGATATCGGACCCCAGGTAGCCTCAACTCTAACCGAGCTTCTCCAAGACACATTGTGATGAACCTGTCCAAAGTCAAGACAAAAGAAAAGATTCTGCAAGCTGCCAGGAGTAAGCACCAGTTGACCTACAGGGGCAAATCCATCAGAGTGACCGCTGATTTCTCTAATGAAGCTTTCCAAGCAAGAAGACAATGGTCATCTACCTTTAATCTACATAAACAGAACAATTCTCAGCCGAGAATTCTGTACCCTGCTAAGCTAAGCTTAAAAATTGACGGAGAAATCAAATCATTTACGGATATACAAACATTGAGGAAATTCGCCACAACAAGACCAGCTCTACAGGTAATACTTCAACCTCTTCTGCACACTGACCACAACAATGGATCAGCAGCAATGTAAGAACTCAGAAATCAATGGACAGAACCTAACCTCCACACTGATGCAAAAGATAAAACTAAGCAATGGACTTTCACCAAATAAGACGAATAGAATACTACCACACTTATCAATTATCTCAATAAATGTTAATGGCTTGAATTCCCCACTGAAGAGACATAGATTGGTTGACTGGATTAAAAAACACAAGCCATCCATTTGCTGTCTGCAAGAAACACACCTGGCTTCAAAAGACAAATTAAAGCTCCGAGTCAAGGGTTGGAAGACAATTTTTCAGGCAAATGGAATTCAGAAGAAAAGAGGAGTTGCAATCTTATTTTCAGATACATGTGGATTTAAAGCAACTAAAGTCAAAAAAGACAAAGATGGTCACTTTATATTGGTCAAGGGAAAACTACAACAAGAAGACATTTCAATTCTAAATATTTATGCACCCAATTTAAATGCTCCCAGATTCTTGAAGCAGACCTTACTCAGTCTGAGCAATATGATATCTGATAATACCATAATAACAGGGGACTTTAACACTCCTGTTACAGAGCTGGACAGATCCTCTAAACAGAAATTAAACAAAGATGTAAGAGATTTAAATGAGACCCTAGAACAACTGTGCTTGATAGACGCATATTGAACACTCCACCCCAAAGATAAAGAATATACATTCTTCTAATCGCTCCATGCAACATTCTCCAAAATTGATCATACCCTGGGACACAAAACAATTATCAACAGAATCAAAAGAATTGAAATTTTACCTTGTATCTTTTCAGACCATAAGGCACTAAAGGTGGAACTCAACTCTAACAAAAATGCTCGACCCCACACAAAGCATGGAAATTAAACAATCTTCTGTTGAATAACAGATGGGTGCAGGAAGAAATAAGACAGGAAGTCATTAACTTCCTTGAGCATAACAACAATGAAGACACAAGCTACCAAAACCTGTGGGATACTGCAAAAGCAGTTTTGAGAGGAAAATTCATCGCTTTAGATGCCTACATTCGAAAAAAAGAAAGAGAGCACATCAACAATCTCACAAGAGATCTTACGGAATTGGAAAAAGAAGAACAATCTAAGCCTAAACTCAGTAGAAGAAAAGAAATATCCAAAATCAAATCAGAGATCAATGAAAAAGAAAACAAAAGAATCATTCAGAAAATTAATGAAACAAGGAATTCTTATTTTGAAAAAATAAATAAAATAGATAAACCGTTGGCCAGACCAACGACGAATAGAAAAGTAAAATCTCTAGTAACCTCAAGCAGAAACGATAAAGGGGAAATAACAACTGATCCCACAGAGATACAAGAGATCATCTCTGAACACTACCAGAAACTCTATGCCCAGAAATTTGACAATGGAAAGGAAATGGATCAATATTTGGAACCACACCCTCTCCCTAGACATAGCCAGGAAGAAATAGAGCTCCTGAACAGACCAATTTCAAGCACTGAGGTCAAAGAAACAATAAAAAAACTTCCAACCAAAAAATGCCCTGATCCAGATGGCTTCACTCCAGAATTCTATCAAACCTTCAAGGAAGAGCTTATTCCTGTACTGCAGAAATTATTCCAAAAAATTGAGGAAGAAGGAATCTTCCCCAACACATGCTATGAAGCAAACATCACCCTGATACCAAAACCAGGAAAAGACCCAAACTAAAAGGAGATTTTCAGACCAATCTCACTCATGAATATAGATGGAAAAATTCTCAACAAAATCCTAGCCAATAGATTACAGCTTAACATCAAAAAACTCATTCATCAGGATCAAGTAGGATTCATCCCAGGGATGCAAGGCTGGTTTAGAATACGCAAGTCCATAAACGTTATCCACCATATTGACAGAGGTAAAAATAAAGATCACATGATCCTCTCAATAGATGCAGAAAAAGCTTTTGATAAAATCCAGCATCCTTTTCTAATTAGAACACTGAAGAGTATAGGCATAGGTGGCACATTTCTAAAACTGATTGAAGCTATCTATGACAAACCCACAGCCAATATTTTACTGAATGGAGTAAAACTCAAAGCTTTTCCTCTTAGAACTAGAACCAGACAAGGTTGTCCTCTGTCACCTTTACTATTCAACATAGTGTTGGAAGTTCTAGCCAATACAATTAGGGAAGACAAGGAAATAAAGGGAATCCAAATGGGAGCAGAGGAGGTCAAACTCTCCCTCTTTGCTGATGACATGATCTTATACTTAGAGAACCCCAAAGACTAAACCACAAGACTCCTAGAAGTCATCAAAAAATACAGTAATGTTTCAGGATATGAAATCAATGTCCACAAGTCAGCAGCCTTTGTGTACACCAATAACAGTCAAGATGAGAAGCTAATTAAGGACACAACTCCCTTCACCATAGTTTCAAAGAAAATGAAATACCTAGGAATATACCTAACGAAGGAGGTGAAGGACCTCTATAAAGAAAACTATGAAATCCTCAGAAAGGAAATAGCAGAGGATATTAACAAATGGAAGAACATACCATGCTCATGGATGGGAAGAATCAACATTGTTAAAATGTCTATACTTCCAAAAGCAATCTACCTATTCAACGCCATTCCTATCAAAGTACCTACATTGTACATTCAAGATTTGGAAAAAATGATTCTGCATTTTGTATGGAACCGGATAAAACCCCGTATAGCTAAGGCAGTTCTCTGTAACAAAAATAAAGCTGGGGGCATCAGCATACCAGATTTTAGTCTGTAATACAAAGCCATAGTGGTCAAGACAGCATGGTACTGGCACAAAAACAGAGACATAGACACTTGGAATCGAATTGAACACCAAGAAATGAAACTAACATCTTACAACCACCTAATTTTTGATAAACCAAACAAGAACTTACCTTGGGGGAAAGACTCCCTATTCAATAAATCGTGTTGGGAGAACTGGATGTCTACATGTAAAAGACTGAAACTGGACCCACACCTTTCCCCACTCACAAAAATTGATTCAAGATGGATAAAGGACTTAAATTTAAGGCATGAAACAATATAAATCCTCCAAGAAAGCATAGGAAAAACACTGGAAGATATTGGCCTGGGGAAAGACTTCATGAAGAAGACTGCCATGGCAATTGCAACAACAACAAAAATAAACAAATGGGACTTCATTAAACTGAAAAGCTTCTGTACAGCTAAGGAGACAATAACCAAAGCAAAGAGACAACGTACACAATGGGAAAGGATATTTGCATATTTTCAATCAGACAAAAGCTTGATAACTAGGATCTATAGAGAACTCAAATTAATCCACATGAAAAAAGCCAACAATCCCATATATCAATGGGCAAGAGACATGAATAGAACTTTCTCTAAAGACGACAGACGAATGGCTGACAAACACATGAAAAAATGTTCATCATCTCTATATATTAGAGAAATGCAAATCAAAACAACCCTGAGATATCATCTAACCCCAGTGAGAATGGCCCACATCACAAAATCTCAAAATCGCAGATGCTGGCGTGGATGTGGAGAGAAGGGAACACTTTTACACTGCTGGTGGGACTGCAAACTAGTACAACCTTTCTGGAAGGAAGTATGGAGAAACCTCAAAGCACTCAAGCTTGACCTCCCATTTGATCCTGCAATCCCATTACTGGGCATCTACCCAGAAGGAAAGAAATCCTTTTATCATAAGGACACCTGTACTAGACTGTTTATTGCAGCTCAATTTACAATCGCCAAAATGTGGAAACAGCCTAAATGCCCACCGACCCAGGAATGGATTAACAAGCTGTGGTATATGTATACCATGGAATACTATTCAGCCATTAAAAAAAATGGAGACTTTACATCCTTCGTATAAACCTGGATGGAAGTGGAAGACATTATTCTTAGTAAAGCATCACAAGAATGGAGAAGCATGAATGCTATGTGCTCAATCTTGATATGAGGACAATTAATGACAATTATGGTTATGGGGGGGGAAGCAGAAAGAGGGATGGATGGAGGGGGATAGGGCTTTAGTGTGTGTCACACTTAATGGGGGCAAGACATGATTGCAAGAGGGACTTTACCTAACTATTGCAATCAGTGTAACTGGCTTATTGTACCCTCAATGAATCCCGAACAATAAAAAAAAAAAAAAAAAAGAGAACAGAAAGAGCGGACGTTAACAACTTAATGGGACATCTCAAGCAACTGGAAAAGGAAGAATATTCCAACCCCAAAGCCAGTAGAAGAAAAGAAATAACCAAAGTTAGAGCAGAATTAAATGATATTGAAAACAGAAGAATAATACAATAGATCAATAAATCAAAAAGCTGGTTTTTCGAAAAAGTCAATAAAATGGATAAACCTTTGGCCAACCTAATCAGGAAAAAAAGAGGAGAAGCACTAATCTCATCAATCTGAAACATCAAAGACGAAGTAACAACAGACTCCACGATCATACTAATGTACACAGCTATGGTTTAATAAAAATAAATAAATTTAAAAAAAAGAAAAAAGAAATCAAAAAAATCCTTAATGAATATTGCAAGAAACTTTATTCTCAGAAATATGAAAATCTGAAGGAAATTGACCAATATTTGGAAGCACTAAACCTTCCAAAACTTAGCCAGAATCAAGTGGAAATGTTAAACAGGCCCTTATCAAGTTCCGAAATAGCATCAAACATACAAAACCTCCCTAAAAAGAAAAGCCCGGGGCCAGATGGTTTCACGTCTGAATTCCACCATACCTTTAAAGAGGAATTAGTACCTATATTACTCTACCTGTTCCAAAAGGTAGAAAAAGAAGGAAGACTACCCAACACGTTCTATGAAGCAGACATCACCGTGATACCCAAACCAGGAAAAGACCCAACAAGAAAAGAAAATTATAGACTGATATCACTAATGAATATAGATGCAAAAATATTCAACAAGATCCTAACAAACAGAATCCAGCAACACATCAAACAAATTATACATCATGACCAAGTTGGTTTTATACCAGGATCTCAAGGCTGGTTCAATATACGTAAATCTATAAATGTAATCCAGTACATAAATAAATTAAAAAACAAAGACCATATGATTCTCTCAATCGATGCAGAAGAAGATTTTGATAATATCCAGCATCCCTTCATTATCAGAACACTTAAGAAAATCGGTATAGAAGGGACATTTTTTAAACTGATAGAGACCATCTACAGCAAACCCACAGCCAATATCATATTGAATGGAATTAAATTGGAATCTTTTCCACTCAGATCAGGAACTGGACAAGGCTACCCATTGTCTCCTTTGCTTTTTAACATTGAAATGGAAGTTTTAGCCACTGCAATTAGGAAAGAAAAGGTGATTAAGGGTAACCATATAGGGTCTGAAGAGATCAAACTTTCACTCTTTGCGGATGATATGATAGTATATCTGGAAAACACTAGGGACTCTACTACAAAACTCTTAGAAGTGATCAAGGAATACAGCAGTGTCTCAGGTTACAAAATCAACATTCATAAACTGGTAACCTTTACATATACCATCAACAATCAAGTTGAAAAAACAGTTAAGGACTCTATCCCATTCACAGTAGTGCCAAAGAAGATAAAATATTTGGGAATTTATCTAACAAAGGACGTGAAAGATCTCTATAAATAGAACTATGAAACTCTAAAAGAAATAGCTGAAAATATTAACAAATGGAAAAACATACCATGCTCATGGCTGGGAAGAATCAACATAGTTAAAATGTCCATACTACCGAAAGCAATATATAATTTCAATGCAATCCCTATTAAAGCTCCACTGTCATACTTTAAAGATCTGGAAAAAACAATACTTCATTTTATATGGAATCACAAAAAACCTCGAATAGACAAGACATTACTCAGAAATAAAAACAAAGCAGGAGGTATTACGCTACCAGACCTCAGACTATACTACAAATTAATAGTGATCAAAACAGCATGGTATTGGCACAAAAACAGAGATGTAGATGTCTAGAACAGAATAGAGAACCAAGAGATGAATCCAGCTACTTACCGTTATTTAATCTTTGACAAGCCAATTAAAAACATTCAGTGGGGAAAAGTTCCCTATTTAACAAATTGTGCTGGGTGAACTGGCTGGCAACCTGTAAAAGACTGAAAGTGGACCCAAACCTTTCACCATTAACCAAGATAGACTCTCGCTGGATCAAAGATTTAAACTTAAGACATGAAACTATAAAAATAGTAGAGGAGAGTGCAGGGAAAACCCTTGAAAAATTGGGCTGGGCAAGTATTTTATGAGGAGGATCCCCCCGGGCAATTGAAGCAGATTCAAAAATACACTACTGGGACTTGATCAAACTAAAAAGCTTCTGCACAGCCAAGAACACAGTAAGTAAAGCAAG
Source organism: Nycticebus coucang (assembly GCF_027406575.1). Taxonomy (NCBI): domain Eukaryota; kingdom Metazoa; phylum Chordata; class Mammalia; order Primates; family Lorisidae; genus Nycticebus; species Nycticebus coucang. The sequence goes on from NC_069804.1 coordinate 107,156,499, forward strand.
CAAACAGCCCTCAGAATGGGAGAAGATATTTGCAGGTTATGTCTCCGACAAAGGTTTAATAACCAGAATCCACAGAGAACTCAAACACATTAGTAAGAATAGAACAAGGATCCCATCGCAGGCTGGGCAAGGGATTTGAAGAGAAGCTTCTCTGAAGAAAACAGGCGTGCGGCCTTCAGACATATGAAAAAATGCTCATCATCTTTCATCATCAGAGAAATGCAAATCAAAACTACTTTGAGATACCACCTAACTCCAGTGAGACTAGCCTATATCACAAAATCCCAAGACCAGATATGTTGGCACGGATGTGGAGAAAAGGGAACACTTTTGCACTGCTGGTGGGAATGCAAATTAGTACATTCCTTTTGGAAAGAGATATGGAGAACACTTAGAGATCTAAAAATAGGTCTGCCATTCAATCCTGTAATCCCTCTACTGGGCATATACCCAGAAGAACAAAAAGCACAACATAACAAAGATATTTGTACCAGAATGTTTATTGCAGCTAAATTCCTAATTGCTAAGTCATGGAAGAAGCCCAAGTGCCCATTGATCCACGAATGGATTAATAAATTGTGGTACATGTATACCATGGAATATTATGTAGCCTTAAAGAAAGATGGAGACTTTACCTCTTTCATGTTTACATGGATGGAGCTGGAACATATTCTTCTTAGTGAAGTATCTCAAGAATGGAATAAAAAATACCCAATGTACTCAGCCCTACTATGATACTAATTTAGGGTTTTCACATGAAAGCTGTAACCCAGTTACAACCTAAGAATAGGGGGAAGGGGGAGAGGGAGGGGAGGGAGGGTGCATGGTGGGTAGAGGGAAGGGGATTGGTGGGATTACACCAGCGGTGCATCTTACAAGGGTATTTGTGAAAGTTGGTAAATGGTCTGTGAAGCTAGTGAATGATGCCCCATGATCATATCAATGTACACAGCTATTATTTAATAAAAAAATCATAATAATAAAAAAATAAATAAAAGAACTGTTTAATTTGTAGTGTATTTTAAAAAGGAGATGAAGTCTGGCTGGATTTGTTAGTCTTGCATTAGATGATGAAAAGGCCTATATAGGGCAATGTAGGAGAGGTTTAGAGGAATGGCACAGGGTAATCATGATAGGAAGATAACAATAATTGTTATGGTAGTTAGTTACAGAAAATGTTAGAAACACTGCTGTGGAATTATAAAGCCAGATGGAAAAGTACTACATCTTTAGAAATTCCCAGGGTATGAGATTCTTCTACCTCTTTTAATATTATTTTTTGCAGTCTAATGCCCTAATTAGTCCTTATCAAATTGCTGAAGTGTAAATATGGATTACCTATTAGTTGTATCGACAAATTCCCCTGTATTAGTTGGTCAGTCAACAGCATAAGAAGTAACCTAAGGCAGTTTCTTTGATCTTTGCTTTTTTGCCCCCCCTACTAGTTAGGCTGCTGAGTGGTCAGCTCTTTTGCTTCCCCACACTCCATCTTTCTATGGTTTGGTATTGAATCCTATGTTTCTGATTTATTTACTTGTTTGTTTTGTGGACTGTGTTTAAAGATAGATTATGTCATTCTTTTTCTTTCCTTTTGTATTACATTATCATATCACTTAAAACATTTTTGACCTTTAAAATGAACTAGAATTGCTTCAAAGTAGCTAGATGATCTGAGAATATATGTGAAGTACCTTACAGGGTTTAGCATTTAGTAAATGTTCAACACATGTCCTCATTTTGCAGTCCCCAATCCCTGTACTGTGGACTGGTACCAATTTGTTGACTATTAGAAACCAGGCTACACAGGAGGAAGTGAGTGGTGGGTAAGTGAAGCTTCATCTGTATTTACAGGCACTCCCCTTTGCTCTTTTCATCATTTGAGCTCTTCCTTCAAACTCTGCCTCCTGTCAGATAAGCAGTGGCATAAGATTCTGATAGGGGTGTAAATTCTACTGTAAACCATGTATGTGAAGTATCTAAGTTGTACACTCTTTATGAGAATCTAATGCCTGAAGATCTGAGGTAACAATGTAATGTGCTTGAATAATCCCTAAACCATCCCTTAACCTGCACTCCACTACATGGAAATCTTCCATGAAACCAGTCCCTGGTGCCCAAAAGGTTAAGCACTGCTGTTCTCATGTGTCTCCTGTTTAGACTTCAAGATAGCAGAAATGTCCTTTATGTTAATTAATTAACTTTTAAATTCAGCAAACATTATTGAGTACCTTCATTGTCTGAACAGCTTATATTGTGTTCATTATTTTTTCTCTCTGAATAGCAGGCTAGATACATATCTTTTTTTTTTCTGTGTATTTTTTTTTTTTAGATTAAATCATAGCTGTGTACCTTAATGCAATTTTGGGGTACAATGTGCTGGTTTTATATACAATTTGAAATATTTCCATCAAACTGATTAACATAGCCTTCACGGCATTTTCTTAGTTATTGTGTTAAGACATTTATATTCTACATTTAGTAAATTTCACATGTACACACGTAAGATGCACCATAGGTATGGTCCCACTGATTACCCTCCCTTAATCCATCCTCCCCCTCCCCCCTCCTCTCTCTCTCCCCTTTACCCATATTCTTAGGCTATAATTTGGTTATAGCTTTCATATAAAAGCTATAATTTGGTTTCATAGTAGGGCTGAGAACATTGGATTCTTTTTCTTCCATTCTTGAGATACTTTGCTAAGAAGAATATGTTCCAGCTCTATCTATGTAAACATGAAAGAGGTAAAGTCTCCATCTTTTTTAAGTCTGCATAGTATTTCATGCTGTACTTATACCACAATTTATTAATCCATTCGTGGGTCAATGAGCACTTGGGCTTCTTCCATGAGTTAGCAATTATGAATTGGGCTGCAATAAACATTCTGGTCTTTACCCATCATAACAATGTATGATGATCATACACATATCCATTGTGCACAAAATGAAGTAACGTTGTAAGGGATAATGAACACTTAGAAGAACCATGTTCTTAGCCAGCTTTCTTCACTTTCTAGTTGAATGACCAATTACTTATTTCCTTTGAAGCTCAGTTACCTTATGTATCAAAAAATGAAGCCAATGATACTTTTATTGACTCTCTTATAGGATTGTTCCATATAACAGTCCATAAAATATTTTTTAAATTTTCTCAAAATTTTAAAGTGCTATACAAATGTATTATATATCAAAGTATATTAGCTAACCACTTATTTATAAAGACATCATTTTATTCTAAGACCAAATATCTTTGCAAACATTCCAAATAGTATTTATATACATTCAATAAGTGTAAATGATTACCTTTTTTTTGTAGGTGAAAAATTTTAGTCAGAGAAATGAGACAAGAGGAGAACCTGAAAACAGCACAACAGTTTCCTTCTCAATGTGATATTTTCATGCAGTAGATGATGTCTTCCTTGCTACCTGTTTCTGAAAACTATAAACATCAATGAAAATATCTCAATAAATAGTGGAAAAAATAACAAGTTATTAAATGTACAGCCGTACAGTTTATGAAATTAAACACATCTCCACTGGTGTACTTATCAATTCAGAATTTGACAGTGAAGAAGCTTGACTTAAAACGCAATCAAATATAGTACGATGCAGAATCTTGTGCCCTTTGCAGATACTACCACACAGATGATAAGTAATTAAGAGTTCTTTTCTATGTTAAATTAAATCAGCAACTAATTTACATGAACTCATTTAAATCTGGAAGTCTCAAAAACCTAACATGGCTAAACAATCTCTCAAACAATTTAAAATATTGGTTCTTGTTGTTTTCTTTGAAACCAAACCCACATACCACAAAGCTGATCAGTAAAGCAAAAGCCAAGAGAATGTCTGTGTTTTGTGGATGTTCTATCCATGATATTTTCTTTTATATTTAATCTCATTGTCAAACCACAATGTAGTAACCACTTTTGGTTATAATGAATTTTTGTTATGTCACTTTGAATCACACTCTAATTGTCACAGAAAATGAAGACAATGAGAAAGTGCCTGTATTCATTTCAAATATATTCATGAGCCATAGAGCCAGTACATTGTTTTCCTGAGCATATCCGAAAAGATGTCAGGCCTTTTCAAATCCAGCCATCTCATTTGTCAATAAGCCTGCTTAAGAGATGAGATGATTTTGATTCAAATCCAGCATTAAAATATCTAACTCAATACAATAATCTCAAACATTACCTCTGCATTACCTCTAACTCAATATGCAGAAAACACTTGCCCTTTGACATTTCAAAGTAATAAATCAGCACCATCTATCCCTAGGCTCTGCTGCTGCTTCTCCTTACACTGCTCAAGGGCATTCATCATGTTCCTTCCATTAGCACACATCATAAAGATGTGTTGTTCTGACATTTGTATATAAGCCAAAGTTACACTCCAGGGATGCCAAAATACCTTATCATATTGTCATGAACACCATACCCCGCCCCCCTTTTTTTCCATTGAAAAGCTCTTTGGCTCTCTGGATAAAAATAACTGAACATAAATTTACCATTATTGGTTGCATTCTGTTTGAGAAGAATACAATGGCAGTTACATTACAGGTTGATCTAGGAGTAATTTCTAACACCAGAGAGTGAGAATGAGAATGTGGTAATACAATTTTGTCTTCAAAAATCACAATAATCAAAAAACATAATTAATTAGGGATTTTCTGGATTTGGGGTTAATATAGTACAGATTAGCTTACTAATTACTAATTACTAATTACTTCACACAAAATAGAACGTGTTATGGTACGCAGATTTAACTATTATGATTCTATTAATCATAAATGACCTTTAAAATCCATTCTATAGGGCGGCACCTGTGGCTCAAAGGAGTAGGGCACTGGCCCCATATGCTAGAGGTGGTGGGTTCAAACCCAGCCCTGGCCAAAACTGCCAAAAAACAAACAAACAACAACAATAAAATACACTCTATATAATGACATATATGTTCTCATCATATTCACCAATACTTCTTTAGCAGAGGGAGTTAACTTAGTATGCAACTTTATGTTTCTCTAGTCGTTATTCTGCCTGCTGTAACACTTCAGAGGTGAGACAAACCTTACTTCTAGAAAATTCTTCCTCCCAAAATGTGGTGCAACTGAAAAGTAAATAAATGGTAATAAAAATGATTTTTCAGGATTCCTGGATATATATTAGGAGCCTACAGCACTTATTGGTAGGAAGATTAGGGCTGGTTTTTCAAAAGGAGAAGCTGCAAATTGGAAGCACTTCATAATTAGGAGACTTAACTTGTTATTCCATATTTATGGAATTCTTATAAATTTTATTTTATAATTTTTTTTAATTTTTTATTCTCAAAAGTTTTGTTTTATGGGGCAAAATAGCCTCAGAGACATTAAAAAATTGTGTAACTTTCTGAGTCTCTCATTCTCCATCTGGAGGAAAAGAATACCTAATAATTTTGACCAGTCTATGATTCTTATGTTTTATCATCTCACACTTTTCCAAGATCTGCCACACCTCAGACTCCATACTACTACAGAGGCTGTTGTGCATGTGCATGCATGTGTGAGTAGGGCTAGTGGCTAAATTGGGAAGGGGTAGGACATAAAAGAACTCGTGAATCTTCTTGTCTTCTAACTTTGATGTTTTAGTTCATAAACCCTACTTCGGTACTCCCAATCACTGGTTTTACTGACTGTAATACGAGTTCCCCAGTGCCTATGTCTCCTGCCAATGAACTTATTGTTTCACAACTGCTTCCAAAATACCTACACAAGAATTTTTTATTGCTGTTGTCTGCCTGAATTCTTTAAGTTAACAGCTAAACGCTCTAATCAATTACACCACAAAGACTGAGACTGGATGAATTATTTGTTTTTCATGCTAGCCTGATTTCCACATTTCAGATCCTTCTTTGGGTTCATGATCCCCTTTGCTTACTGTTAACCAAATCCTAATAACTTTTTGTCATTTGGATCTTATTTTCCATATCCTGCTATTTCAACTTTCCTTTTCTAGTTTGGCCTCTCCTAATCATCGTCTGATTCTCAACATGGAAAGAATTAGAGAGCAAAGTGTACATTTTTCAGATCTTAATATTTATTGATACATGCACGAGTATGTTATAAGAAAAAGAAAACCATTCTTAAGGTTAGCCCTTCTTTATCACCTTTATTACATTATCCTGAGATCTCATCATTAGAAATCATTCTGCTTGAATTATTGAAACTGTATAGACTTATGAATCATTTCACTCATGCCTCATAGATCATCATGTTAGAAACAAGAAGGCCAAATAAAGTAAAAAATAAATGTACCATGTCAACATGTTTTTAAAAACCATAGCAGAAAACCAACTATTTTCCTTTCTTTGAGTATAATTTTTAACATCTTCTCAAAGATAAACCACAGTTATCATCACATTAGAATTTTTTTTCTTGATTTGGTTGTAAGTGGAACATCATAGAATTAATTTCTAACAGGTCATTTTACTCTTACAAGTTTGATGTTGAATAAAGAGTATACATTTAAATGGTAAAACCAAAGATTTGTCAGGAAAATTGGAGAAGTATATGGCACCTGCATTGTGAATTACTCAATGTGAGCATTTAGGTTAAATGGCTATCTGTAGTGCTTATTCAATGGGAGGGTAAATTTTAGTTGAGAAGATGTGATAAAAAAATGTTTTTGGAAGAAAATTAATTCTATAGACCAAAGATATTTTAGTCAAAATAGCATCATTAAGGTCCACTTAGAAACTGTATCTTAACTTGTGATTATATTGTTCTGGAATAAATGACAAAATTGTTTATGAGAATTGTGGACTAAATTACAAAACAAAAAATGTTTTAAATAATACATGCACTTTTGGGGGAGGGCTTACATGACCATTTTGTCTCATTTCTCCTTATTGGTATAAACCCCTGAAGCAAAACTGCATGTATTATTAAAAACAGCTACCAGAAATCCCCGGAAGACCAACATCCTCCTTGTAATTTCTGTATCATCCTTATTTAACTAACAGTAATGGTGGCATTTATCTTTTCCTAGTTTGTAGAAATGCAAGCACTATTATCCACAATCCTTTTATTGAAACTTTTATTAAACATAGTCAATATCTTTTGTGTTACCAATGAGAAAGACTATTTTCTTTTAAATCAAAGGTATTTATAATCTTATATAAAAATAGAAAAGTAAAATAAATTATATAATGTTAGAACATTTTTTCTATTATATTCCAACTTTTAAAATTGATCAAAATTGTAGCAATGAAATCATTCTTTCCGGCTTGAGTAGATATTTTGGAAACACACATACATGCACACATATATATATCTTATGATTTGCTTTTTAAAATGAAATTTAGTCTTCCAGTACACAATATGTGAGTTTAAACAATTGCCCATATCTGAAATGTATTTATTTTTAATAAAATTATGAAGGTGTGGAAACAATAAAATTTCTATAATTTTTTATATAACTAAATAAAGTGAAGTGTGTTTGTTTGTAAAAGTACTCTTAGCTTATCAGTGCTGTTGTCAAAAGAAAGCATATTCTCAAGAAGAATACAGATGTTGACATTTTTGGATTCCATTTTCTCTAAATAGGCTTCTTTTTGAATAAGATTGCATTCAAAGCCTGTCTTTCAAAAAAGTTCTATTTCTCTTTGAAGTGAGAATTTTCTGTTCATACATTTGCATTTTTAAAAGTATTCCAGAAGGAAAAAATGCCACCCCAAATCAGTGACGCAATACTTACTTACTTGGAAATTTAGAGGCAGCCATAGTACTCTATAATTAATATACTTTCAAACTTTTCTTCAAATACTGTTCAAAGTGGCATTCTGATAAACAACTCCTTTGAAAATTCATAGTCAAGAATAAGAGCAAAATATTCTTTAGTTCTTTTAAGCCGAATTAAAGAAAAGGAAAAACACTTTTATAAAATTATTTTTCTAAAAATAACTGATCAAATAGGTCTGACCTTTTCTTCATAACTATAAAGGACATGACATTCCTGATACTCATTCCATTTTGCCACTCTGGCAACAGTTTTACATTTAAGTTTCCCTGACCAAATGTTTTCAAAATGGTGGTCACAAATATTCTGCTTTTGCTTTATTGTTTCTTCTTTCTTGGTGAATCTTCCTGGAAAATTTATTTTACATTTATGTTTCAAGGGAATATTAAGAACAATTCAAGGGCTTTAAATTAATACAGATGACAGCGTATCCATATTTCCACAATTCTTTTGATGTTTCCTAATTTTTGCCCATATAAGAATGTAAACAACAGAAAAAATAGTATTAAGATAAATATAGTCAAACAGGGGAAAATATCTGTGAAAAAATAAGTTCTTCTCAATATTTTTAGGTTTTCTTCATGATATTACTATTGTATTCCAGACAATAATGCAAGCCAGGGGTCCTGAAAAGTGGCTCTTTCAGTGACTGGAAGGCAAGTATATGTAACTTCTCATCTGTCCTAATAAAGTTCTACTTAGGAAGTTCAGTCTCACGTTGAGTAGATGATGTTCACTATTTTGCCTTTGTCTCTAACTCCTTGTGCAGCTTCATGGTCATTTTCTTTCTCTTTGTGGAGTTTATACCTTTAAAATATCTGGTACCTTCTTCCCAGATGTTTTAACAAGTTTAATGCCAGTTAAGTGACTGGAAAGTTGTGAAAACTACTGTCTATTTAGAACACACAGTAATCAGCATATTTGGTTTTAATAAAATACAGTACTTAGTCAAGATTGTAGTAAGTAAAGTCCTCATAGATTGTTGTATTATTATTTGAAGTAGGTGTCATCAAACTATAGGTCACAGGCCAAATTTACCCTACCACCAGGTCTGCCACCACTTCTGCCATGCACTCATGTTTATTTGTTTACATATGCTCCATGACTTACAATGGGTTTGTTGGAGTTATGTCCCAATAAAACCATTGTAAATTGAAAATATTATAAGTTAAAAATTTATTTAATACACCTAACTTGCCAAATACTATGGCTTAGCCTAGCCTACTTTAAACATGCTCAGAACATTCACAGTAGCCTACAGTTGGGCAAAATCATCTAATGTAAAGCTTATTTTATAATAAAGTGTTGAATAGTTCATGAAATTTGTTGAATACTGCACTGAATGTGAAAAAGAGAATGGTTGTATGGATTCTCTAAGTATGTTTCTACCGAATCTATATCATTTTTGAGCCATCATGAAGTTAAAAAATTGTAAGTCAAACTATCATGAGTTGGGGACTGTCTTTAGTTGCAACAAAGACTTGCATGAAATGCAGGTATGACAGTATTAATATCATAAAAACAGAAATTTAAAGCAAAAGGTATCAAAAGGTCACAAAGAGAATATTCCATGTTGAAAGAACAATCCATCATATATACAACAGTCATGAACATTTATTGCCTAATTATGTAGTTTCAAAAATATAAAAAAATTAGAATCTCAAGGAGAAATGGACAAATATTCAATCACAGTGAGAATGTAGCCTATTTCACTGAATTTACAAACCATGTACATTGAAAAAGTAGAAGACTATAGATTTGAATTTTACAATTAAATAGTTTATTATATGATATTATTATTACAGACTTATTATAGACACATATACAAACACACGTATTTGTACCTGTGAAAATTATATACATTATTTTAAATATTTAAATGTTCTCAAGGACTGACTATATACTAAGCCTCAAGAAAAAAATACTAAACACATTAAAATATTAAAATTTTATAGGACACTTAATACTGAGTGACTACCATGCAATAAAATTAGAAATCAATAACAAAATATAACAAGAGAAAACAAACTAAAGCCTTCCATACTTGAATGTTTGAAACTATGCATTCTAATATATCTTGGGCTTAGAATAAAATATAAATCAGTATTATAATTTATTTAGAACTGAATGATACCACATATCAAACTTCTGGGATATGACCAGAGGGACTTAGAGGAGAATACATCTATATCTATAGATAGATACATATACATATATATATTTTAAATCAATGAATTTATTAAGTAAAAAGTAGAAAATAAATTAAAAAATACTTTTGACTTAAGATGCTAAGAGAGCCATAAACTAAATCCCATTAAATTGAATAAATTAATAAAAGTAAGTGCAGAAATTGATAATAAAAACAAAACAAAATGTAGACTTGATCAATAAAATAAAAAACTAGTTAAATGCAAGGACCACAAAAGTATACACACTATGTTTTTACATATAATTAAAAAATAAAAGGAAGAGAAATTCAAATGAATAGCTTGAGTATTAAATAAGGGACAAAGCTGGTAAAGAGATTAAAACAATTGATTTGTGCTATGGCAATTCTGTATTATATTGATAGAGTAAAATAACCAAGATGCTTATTGAATAAAATAAATAAATTGCATAGGCTGTGCAAAATAGAAATCTCTAATATATACAAAGAACATTATGTATGTAAATATATTAAACATTTAGAAGGATACATACTGGATAACAGTGGTTACCACTGGGAACAGAATAGGGGATTTGGGATATTGTTCAAATTGTGTTTTATCCATATTTATAATATTCTAATTGTTTTACTTAGAGAGTATTACTTCTTTAATTAAAAATTAATCTAAAAAATCACTTCTTAGCCTTTTGGCTAAGATCAAGTATAAAAATTAATCTAAAAAGTAATAATCACAAAATAGAAGAAAACAAAACCACAATGTTCACCAATTAACTTGTTAATTAGTATTTGATTATACAAATAATGGAGAGAGTTTACTGAAACTATGAGGCTGGAGGGGCAGGCAGGAGTCAAATAAAGGGTCTTGCAAAATATTATTCATTTTTGCCATGAAGGTAAAATGGGAGCAATTGAAGAGTGTTAAGTAAGACTTGCGGTGGAGAAGTCAATTGGATGCTACAGAATATGTCTATATATAAATGTATTTGTACCAAATGTTTGTAAGTAAACATTTAGTGAAGTATGTTAAATTGAATTGTGATGCTCTGTCTGGTTATATGCAAGTGAGAGAATTCACAAAGTATAGAATTCTCCTTAATTCCTAAGGTATTATCAGAGTGGTCAGGATTCTGTGATTCTTGGAGAAAATTTTAAGTTTTAAGTGCGAAAATTAGTAATTAGAAATATTACTGAATATTATAGTACTTTTTTCTGGCATTAAACATTATAATTTGGTAATTCAATATTTACTAATAGAAAATGAAGGTATGGTTAAAATCCTATGGGATCTAAATAGCTCTCAAGCTTATGAGAAAAAAAGACTTTAATGTTTTAATGTGCTTCAAAAATGCTAATTGTTTCATTTCAACATACTTCAAAAATGCTATTTGTTTGATTCAAGCATGGGCAATGCATGTATTAACTATCTGAAGTAATGGGTACATAGATTGAAATTATTTCTATATTGTAGTTACCTATGGCTAATTCAGAGTTCTATCAGACTAAAAGACCAACGTGTCCTTGAGGCACAACTGCAGTGAATTTTGTCTTTTGAAACATTCTGAATTGAAGAAGAGGTTGCCTATCAGAATAAACTGCTATCATGAGTGAAGTTCTTTCCTTGGTGTATTGTTAATGTTTGTCAGGAGTAAATTGACAAGAAGCTTCTTACTGTTAGGCTGTCACCTACAAGGCTCTCAAATCAAGCATTTTTGGACTTTTATTCTAGTAATGGTAAAAAAGAACAAGAAACATTCTAGCAGACTCATGTAATCTTCATGTTTCTATATTAGGTTCCTTTTCTTTTAGTCATAGTCATGTTCTTTGCACAAAATATATAATAGTTCATACATGTCAGCCAGAGCTGCAGAGGAACTTATGCTCTGTGACCCTGGCATCTTCCTTTGAAATCTCTTAAGCATGTTCTAGATACTGGTATTCACAACCTACTACCAAAGTAAAGAAACATTGTTGTCAAACCCTTCTATTTTCTTTTTTGAGATTTAGTTAATGCTTGTAACTACATAATTGCCTTACATTATTAAGGTTCTCAAAGGATTTTATAAAATAAGAGTCATGATATCATTTTCTTAGCGATATGTGTCCTTATCAACTGTTCAACTACTGAACAAAATTCTCTGCCTTGTATGGACATAATTTGTGGAGTAAATTATGGAGTAAACAACTAGGCAAATCCACTCCCTCTTCAGAAAAAAAGAATAAATCTAACAATGCTTTCCCTCGGATTTCTTTTTTAATATTTTTGAATCCTGGTTTGTGAACAATGCAACCATGAACTGTTAGCTGATGTTTAGCTTGTATCTTGGTTTTCTAACAAGTGTGAGAAGCATTTCTGGAAAGGACAAAGAGGGGGTAGGTACTTTACCCTATAGAGCAATTCTTTTCAGATTTATGGGAGATGATGAGACTAAAAATGAGTTGATAACTCAAAAGTTAATGATAGTGTGGAATAAGTAAAAGTGAATGAACTATATTCAAGTCTTCATTCACTTTGGATTGTCCCTTCTCCAATAGAATTACTACTGAAACAGAAATCAAAGTTAAATAACAAAAAGATACCTTCTTCATTGTGCATTCTGAAGTTTATATTCATTGTTTTAATTCATGTTCCAATTAAATTTGACGCAATATAACCCTACAAATAATCACACAAGTTTTTCCTTTTTCATTAAAAGAATGCCATCTCCACAGGTTAAAGTAGAGTATTTATATACATACATGTACCTTGACTTTTATTTCAGAAGCAACCTCATTAATAATGCATGCATTCTCTTTTCTTTATTGGTAGTTTGCCAAAGAAAGGTATGCTTTGGTGTAAGCTACTGAGAAAGAGCTCAGTGGAGAAACAGAACAATTAGCCATTTTCAGTGCTTAAGTGTCAGTAAGGTAACACAGAGTGGGTTACCTGCTTTGTTGCACTCATAATAAATGTCTTCCCCCCTAGATTTCTTATTATGCTGTAAATAATTGTGATGATTTTAGGTACAAAATGCTAGCTTTAATAGAAGTTTCATTATTGTAGTTTGTCCAGATTTGTGTTCTACTATTGTAAAAAGTAAGTTGTTGACCAACTTGATTTTTGTTTTTACCCTTCAATAGTACAAAATTTGATAAAAATGCCATTGTAATGGATGGCGCCTGTGGCTAAGTGGGTAGGGCACTGGCCCCATATACTGAGGGTGGCGGGTTCAAACCCAGCCCCGGCCAAATTGCAACAAAAAAATAGCCAGGCTATTGGTGAGCCTGTAGTCCCAGCTACTCAGGAGACTAAGGCAAGAGAATTGCCTAAGCCCAAGAGCTGGAGGTTGCTGTGAGCTGTGATGCTACAGCAGTCTACTGAGGGTGACAAAATGAAAGTCTGTCTCTACAAAAAAAAAAAAAAATGCCATTGTAACTCAGATAAACTCATTTTCATAGAAGGATCTGTCTTTTCATAGCTACTTAGGTTGGCATTGAACCTGTAATTGGTCTTTGCTTAAGAAAAAATTGAAATTTTCATAAAAATGTTTGACTTTTTTTTTAAGAGTAGAGAAGAAAGGAAAGAGAATAAGGCAGCCCCTAGGTGCTAAAGGCAATTGTCAGGAGTACAGTTCAGGAATGCAATAGGGTTCCAGCTTGGTGGAATGTATAGCAAATAAAAACTCTCCTTTTTTCTTCTACTACTATCACAGCAATACTTCTGGCCACCAAAATGTGTGGAATTTTCCCTCACACTAACCAGTTCTCCAACACCAGCTGGGTATCTTACACTCATTAACGTAATTTTGATAGTATCTACTTGGAGAGACTATCAGATCTCACAAGTTAAGGGCTCAGTCCCACAAACTACCCCCTTCCTCACTTCAAAAGCCAATTTTAAGTCCAGCTTGTCACCTGAGTTTTGGACCAAGTGGCTATAAACTGGAGATTCCTATGACCTCACTTGAGATCGGTCAAAAAACTTTCCTGAGGTCTTTGCTAGAGAAGCTCATAGAACTCAGGAAAGTGCTTTAGTTAATATTACCTATTTATTATAAAAGGATACAGCCACATGGAAGAGGTACATAGGGCAATATATGAGAGAGGCGGTGTAGGGCTTTCATGCCCTCTCTGGGCTGGCCTCTCTTCCAGAAAAGGAAGGAGATAGGGGATAACTTTCCTTGACTCATTCTCCTATATCTTAGCTTGGGGCATATGAGGGAGATGGTGCTTGCTGGAGGAGATTAGAAAAGGGCATATTTATAGGGATGTGGAGGTACTGCATCTGGCTTTTCCCAGATGTCACAGTCTCTAGCACAACTCTGTCATTTCTTTTCTGACAGTCACTCTGAGCACCACTCCCAGGTACTGTTTCCCTCGAAATAACTGCCTCATGAGAGATACATTACTATTTATAGGAAAACATTGTATAAGGAAAAGTTTTTAAGCATTAAATGCTAAATTTAACCTTTGAGCATTTGGTGCAATTAAGGGACAACAGTATGATTATGTAATATGATTACAGTAGTTTCTACAGGGTTAGTTGTCATGGTACACTTTTAACATTTAAAAGGATAATACTTGATTGAAGACTCACTGCTAAGTAATACTTGATAAATATCTGTTAGAAAGGGCTTATGTCAAAATAGGATATTTTCCAAAAGAACTTTTATTCTAAATATATATTTTTAAAGAAACATCTCTTTTTTTACCTCTGTGAGGGAACCACTGGAGTTAAAGACTATAGGCACCCGCCACAATGCCCTGCTAATTTTTGTTGCAGTTTAGCTGGGGCCAGGTTAGAACCCGCCACCCTCGGTATATGAAGCCGGCATCCTACCCACTGATTGCCTTTTTGAAGAACCAATTTTTTGTTTCATTACTTTTCTGAATGATTCTTTTATATTCTATTTCATTTTTTATGATTTAATGTTTCTTATTTCTTTTTTTCTGCTAGGTTTGGGATTTGATGGTTCTTCCTTTTTCAGTTTGTTGAGGTGTTACATTAGGTTATTGATGCATTCTCCTTCAGTTTTTTAGATGTAGGTATCTAATGTGATAAATTTCCCTCTTAGGACTGCTTTTATACTATCCCACAGGTTTTGATAGCTCATCACTTCATTGTCATTATCTTTGAGAAATTATTTTCTTCTTTATCTCATTTTTGACTCAGCTGTTGTTCAGCATAAAGTTGTTTAAATTCCATGACTTTGTGTGGAGATAAAGGTTCTTGTTGGAGTTAGTTCTATCTTTATTCATGATTATCTGAAAATACAAGGTATAATTTCTATTCTTTTAATTTTGTTGAGGTTTGATTTGGGTCCTAGGATATGGTCATTTTGGAGTATGATCCATGAGCTAATGAGAAGAACATATACTTAGTAGTTTTGAAGTGGTATTTCTATATAATTTTATTAAGCCTAATTGTTCTAGAGTTGTGTTTAAGTTCCTTATTTCTTTGTTTAGTTTTTGTTTGGAGGATATGTCCAGTTCTATCAGTGGGTGTTGAAGTCCCTGGGTATTATGGTGTTATAGTATGACATCATATTGTTGAGACTGGTTAGGGTTCATTTTATAAATCTGGGAGCATTTAAATGGGGTACATACATATTTAGAATGGCTATATCTTCTTGTTATATTGTTCCCTTGACAAGTATATAGTCTCCATCTTTGTCTTTCTTTATATTTGTTACTGTAAATCAACTTGTGTCTGCAAATAAGATTATGACCCCTCCTTTCTAGTGATTTCTATTTGCCCAAAATATTGTTTTCCAACCCTTCACTCCGAGTCTTATTTTATCTTTACAGGTTATATGTGTTTCCTGAATCCATAATATAGTTGGCTTGTGCTTTTTTATTTAGTCAGCCAGCCTATATCTCTTCAAGAGGGAAATCAAGCCATTCACATTTATTGAGAGAATTGATAAGTGTGGTTAAGATCTGTTCATTTTATTTTGTGAAGGTATGTTGCTCAGTTTTTTCCCTTGTGCCATTGTGGAAGCTAGGTTTTGTCCTTTTTTTTCCTGGGTGTCTACTTTGCTGGTGGTTCATTGTGATGGTTAGTGTGAAGAACAGGTCTGAGTACTTCCTACAGGCCTTGTTTTGTTGTGGTGAATTTCTCCAATGTTTGCATGTTAGTGAAAGATTTGATTTCTCCATTGAATATGAAACTTAGTTTAGCAGGATACAGAATTCTTGAAAGAAAGGTGCTTGAGAGGTTAAAGGTAGATAACCAACCTCTTCTGGCTTAAAAAAGTTTCAGCTGAAAAGTCTGTGGTTACCCTGCTGGATCTTCCCCAGTAAGTCAATTGGTGCTCATTCTTGGATGCTTGCAGAATTTTCTCTTCCATTTGACCTTGGCCAGTTTCATACAATGTGTCTAAGAGATGTTCTGTTTGTATTGAGATGAACTGGGGATTGATGTCCATCTAAAAGGAGTGTGTCAGAATCTTTGGTGATGCTTGGGAAATTTTCATTTATGATATACTCCAGTAGGGCTTCTGTACCTTTGGGTCACTCTTCTTCTCCTTTTGGGATACTTATAAACCATGTGTTTGCATACTTCATGAAGTACCATTATTCTCTAAGCAATTGATGTGTTTTTACTCTCTTCTTTTTGGCCTCTTTAAATGCCTGAGTTTGCCCAAGAGTCTTATCCTCTAGCTCTGAGATTCACTATTCTCTATGGTTTAATCTGTTATTGATACTATGTACTGCATCTTTAAGTTTTCTGAATGACTCTTTAATTCTTTACTCTCCGATGTATCCTTTCGAATTTCATCAAGTGTTTCATTTATTTCTTGGGTCAATTTTTGGATTTCCTAGTTTTCATGAGACAGAGTTTTGCTTTGTCACTCTTGATAGTGTGCCATGGCATTATAGTTCACAGCAACCTCAAACTCTTGGGCTCAAGTGATTGATCCTCTTGCCTCAGCTTCCCAAGTAGCTGGGACTACAGGCACCCACCACAATGCCTAGCTATTTTTAGAGACACTGTCTTGCTCTTGCTCAGGCTGGTTGCAAACTCCTGGGCTCAGGTTATCCACCCAGCTCAACCTCCCAGAGTGCTAGGATTATAGGCATGAGCCATCATGCCTGGCCTTAGATTTCCTTTTGGTGGTTTTCAATATTCTTCATCATTTTTGCCATCCATACTCCTTGCTGTCATTTCCATAATTTCTTAATAGGTAGAATCCTCTGTGGTAGCTGCCTCATGATCCTTTGTGGGATTTGATCTTCTCTGGTTTTTCATGGTGCCACAATTTTTCTATTTCTTCTTCCTCATGTGTGTTTTCTTCTTGTTCACTTCCTTCCCCTACTTACTCCTTTGGGTTAATCCTTCCCCTTAATTTTCCTTGTATGTGTGCCTTAGTGTGGGAGGGGTCGTTTGGTATGGGAACAAAAGGAGGAGAAGGGTAAAGAAAGAGAAGGGAGAAAGGAAAGAAAAGGGGAAAAGGATGAATGAAAAAAATGAAAAAATAAAAAAGAGAGAAGAAGGATAGAAAGAGAAAAACAGGAATGTTAATGTTATTCATCAGGTCATGGTAACCCATACCCACAATTCCAGGAGGTTCGGGGGTGGGGCAGAGCATATGAGTCTCCTATGTCAGAAGCTCCTTATTAGCCTGAGAAAGAGCAAGACCCTGCCTCTTCCAAATATAGAAGAAAAATGGCACTGTGTTGTGGTAGGGACCTACCAACATGGTTCCTCAGAAGGTCAAAGCTAGAGGGAGACACTAGGTTAGGGTTCAAAGCCTCTGTGAGCCAGGCCAATGCCATGGCACCCCAGCCCAGGTTTTAGAGCATGGCTTTGTTCCAGAAATAAAAAAAAAATAGAGTGAAATAGAGCAAAAAAGATCAAAGTAAAGAAATGGAGGGGTATCTTGGTTTTCCTGTGAGAGATTTATGAGGGAAAAATGAGAAAAGCACAAAAATATCCACAAAAGTAAAAGACAAAAGGAGAGAAAAAGAAAAAAAAAAAGAAAACAAGGCAGCAAAACTACAACAAAGATAGAAACTTGGAGGGAGCAAGAGAGCTGACTGGAGTCAGCTTTCAACAGAACTCCCATTCAGAGGGAAGGATAATGACCAGAAAGTACCCAATAAAGCTGAAGATGTAAACTGAAATGAGAGAGAAGAGTGATAATTGCACAACACCTCTGTTGAGGCAAGCTGTGACTCCAAGAAAGCAAATCTCAGGTATAAAACTCATCCCAAAGAAAAAGAGTGTCCATACCCTCCCTGAAGAGAGTTTTTTTCTTTTCTTTTGTGCTCACTGTGGGATTTCTACAGGCGAGTGGTGAACTGAGGACCTCTTGTCTCACCACCTGGGAGAGAGTTGCTGGAAGCAGGGACTACTTCTTCAAAGGGACCCTGCTGTGACCCTGAGCATTCTCTTGCCGGGCACGGAAGTTGAACTAATGCTTCCCATGGCGTTTTGAACTTCTAGTCTGCCCTTCCCCTCTCCCCGGCAGTCCAGAAGCCAAACCTCTGCAGAGATTGGAATATCTGCTGTTCATTGCCAGGACCAGATACTACAAGCACCATGATAGAGAAGCTGCACTTCAGCAGTGAGCCCAGCACTAGTGCAGACAGACAAAGGGGGGAGGCTATTGGGCTTGACTTTGCAAAAGTGCAGGTGAGAGGCAGGAGGAGGCTTGATAGCCACATGCCCTGCCCTGCCAGAGTGACCACATGCCCCATGCTCCACCCTGCCAAAGCCTCCGAGCATCCCGCATGCCACCCTGCTGGAGCCTCCACTCCAGCTGGCTCCTTGGCCACAGGAGTGATGGGAGCCATGGGAGCCACCCAGGAGTCATATAGGGACACCTCCCATGAAGATTCAGCAATAGTACAGTGATCCCGCCAGGGTCTAATTTTGCAGAGATACTTCCCCAACTCTGAGGACTTCCAGAGGAAGCCAGACCTCACCCTATAGGGATACCAGTGCCTCAGTGCGCCTGAGGGAGAGGTGAAATGGTTGAGGGAGAAAAACATTTGCTGACTTGTTCCCCTCAGGTTTGGACTGAGCTCAGGTAGAACACTCCCCAGTTGCCATTGAATACCTGAGACAGGCAGGCTTTAGCTCCCCTGGGCAGCTGGTGTCAGAGGGTGGTAGCCAGTTTGAGGAGGAATTGAGTTTCCTTTGACTCTGGCAGGCACAAAGGCCTAAAACATCTGCTTATTGGAGGGAACAGGATCACAGCCCAGTGGGGTTAACAGTGACTGGGTGTGAAAGAGGTGCAAGTTGGGGAAAGAGGTACCAGCCCCCCCGGTCCAACTCTTCTACTGGGTGGGCCTTTCTGACTTCATGGAGCACTGGAGTGAACCACACTTGAGCTGCCAGTAGACCTCTGCCCTCTAGTTGCTAGAGACCTTTTGAACTCTCCCACTTGAAAGTTGGTAGTGACTTAGACAATTGGTTTGGAACTCCTGAACCCAAGGACCCTCAAAGGCAGTACCCTGGTTATGTGGTAGCTGGAAGGGATGATTTTCCTCTTCCAGTTCTTGCCCATGGGGGGCTGGGTGTCTTAGTTGCTTGTATTTCTGCACAGCTGAGACTTCAACCCAGAGTCACTGATCCACTAGGATCGGACAAAGACCAGCTGAATACAAGACAGAGCCACCTAACCCTACCATATCAAGCAGGTCCCCAGAGTCACAGACAGTGGTAATGTACAGGTCCTTTGCAAAGCTTTAGGGGAAAAGCTGCAGTCACCAGTCCCAGATCCCTGGCAAAGGGTGGGTTAACCACAACTCCAGGAGACCCCAATCCAATTTCACCTTATCTGCCCATCTAGAGAAATGGTGAAAAATAATCATGGGGCAGAATCAGCAGAAAAACTCTGGCAACATGAATAATCAGAGTAGATCAACTCCCCTAAGGACAAAGCAGACACAGCAGATTATTCCATTCATAAACAAATAGCTGAGATATCAGAAATTGAGTTTAGAATTTTATTATTTTTTTTTTAATTAAATCATAGCTGTGTACATTAATGCAATCGTGGGGTACAATGTGTTGGTTTTATATACAATTTGAAATATTTTCATCAAACTTTTTAACATAGCTTTCATGGAATTGTCTTCGTTACTGTGTTAAGACATTTAATTTGGATGACAAATAAGATTAATTGAATGGAAGTAAAGCTGGAAGTAGAAATTCTAGGAATAGTTCAAAATCTGTCTCAAGAATTCAATGAATGACAATTCAATGACAAAATTATCAAAGATTTTGACACATTGAGAAAAGAACTTGCAGCCCTCTAAGATATGAGAAATACAGTAGAATCCCTCAGTAACAGAATGGAGCAGGCAGAAGAAAGGATATCTGACACTGAAGCAAAACCTTAGAATGTTCCCAAATGCTCAAAGAGGAAGAGAAGTGGAGAGCAAAAATGGATCATTCTCTGAGAGCTGTGGAACTACTCCAAAAAAGCAAATATTTGCCTGATAGGAAAACCTGAAAGAGAAGAAGATGTTCCAAGAGGCACAGAAGCTTTACTCCAAGAGATAATCAAGGAAAACTTCCCCAGCATAGCAAGTGATACTGAAATGCAGACAACAGGCAGTTTTAGAACCCCAGCATGACTCAATCCAAATAAAGCATCTCCCAGACACATTATAATTAACTTTGCCAAAGTTAATATGAGGAAGAAAATTCTTCAAGCAGCCAGACGTAGGAAAACCATAACCTACAAGGGGAAGAATATGATAATGACTACAGCTCTCAGTTGAAACTTTTCCAGGCAGAAGAGGATGGTCATTGACTTTCAGGCTCCCAAAACAAAGTAACTTTCAACCCAGAATCCTGTATCCAGCTAAACTGAGTTTCACTTATGATGGCGAAATTAAATACTTTAATGACATTCACATATTGAAGAAATTTGCCGTAACTAAACCAGCTCTCCAGGATATTCTCCGACCCATCCTCCACAATGATCAGCATAATGCTCTACCACCAAAGGAAACTCACTCAGAAACTATTGATCAAATTCCAACTTACACAGTGGTGAAAGCTTTAAAAATGTCCACTGAATTTTCAAAAAACTTGACACCCAAAATACTACAAGGCTTATCAATACTCTCAATTAATGTGAATGGTTTAAATTGCCCTCTACAGAGGCACAGGTTGGCTGACCAGGTAAAAAAACTCAGGCCAGATATCTGCTGCATACAAGAATCTCATCTTACCTTAAAAGATAAATATAGACTCAGGGTGAAGGGATGGATATATATAATTCAGACAATGAAAATCAGAAAAAAGCAGGTGTTGCAATTTTATTTGCAGATACCAGTTTTAAAACAACAAAAGTAAGGAAAGATAAGGATGGTCACTTTATTTTTTTCAAGAGAAACACTCAACATGATGATATTTCAATTATTAACATTTATGCTCCCAACCAGAATGCTCCTCAGTTTATATGACAGACCTTAACAGACATGAGCAACTTGATTTCCTCCAGCATAATAATAGTTGGAGATTGTAACACCCCATTGGCAGTGTTGGATAAATCCTCCAACAAGAAACTAAGCAACAGAATTCTAGACTTAAACTTAAGCATTCAACAATTAGCTTTAACAGACATCTACAGAACATTTTATCCTAACAAAACTGAATACATATTATTCTCATAAGCCCATGGAACATCCTCCAAAATTGATCACATCTTAGGTCACAAGTTTAAACTTAGCAAATTTAAAAAAATAGAAATTATTCCTTGTATCTTCTCGGACCATCATGGAATAAAAGTTGAACTCAGCAAAAACAGGAATCTGAATATTCTTATAAAAACATGGAAACTAAATAACCTCATGCTGGGTCATAGATGAGATTAAGAAGGAAATTACCAAATTGATGGAACAAAATGATAATGAAGACAGAAATTACCAGGACCTCTGGGATACTGCAAAGGCAGTCTTAAGAGGGAAATTTATAGCATTGCAAGCTTTCCACAAAAGAACAGAAAGAGAGGAAGTCAACAGCTTAATGGGACATCTCAAGCAACTGGAGAAGGAAGAATATTCTAACCCCAAATCCAGCAGAAGAAAAGAAAAAAACTAAAATTAGAGCAGAATTAAATGAAATTGAAAGCAAAAGAATTATACAACAGATCAATCAATCAAAAAGTTGGCTTTTTGAAAAGGTCAAATAAACCTTTGGCTAACGTAACCAGAAATAAAAGAGTAAAATCCCTAATTTCATCAATCAGAAATGACAGAGGCCAAATAACAACACACTCCTCAAAAATTCAAAAAATCCTTAATGAATATTAGAAAAAAACTCTATTCTCAGAAATATTAAAATCTGAAGGAAATTGATCAATACTTGGAAACATGCCATCTTCCTAGATGTAGCGAGAAAGAAGTGGAAATGTTGAACAGGCCTATATCAAGTTCTGAAATAGCATCAACTATACAAAATCTCCCCAAAAAGAAAAGTCTGGGAACAGATGTCTTCACACCAGAATTCTACCAAACCTTTAAAGCAGAGCTAGTACCTATATTACTTAACCTTTTCCAAAACATAGAAAAAGAAGTACTTCCCAGCACATTGTATGAAGCAACAATCACACTGATCCTCAAAGCAGGAAAAGACCCAACAAGTAAAGAAAATTATAGACCAGGGAGAGATTAAAGATGGCGGCTGAGTAACAGCTTCCCTGCAACTGGGAACAGCGAGTCTGGGGAGACAAGACTCCAGGCATCTCTGGCCAGTGGGATCTGCCTATAATCATCCCTTTGAGGATATAGGGAGCCAGCAAGGGACTTCTGGACACCAAGAGGAGGACAAAAACAGTGGAAAACTGGCAAGTGGTTGCGTGTGTTCGATCGACCTAAACACGCCGGCAACCGTAAGTACAAGCAGCAGTGAGACTGCAAACTGGAAAGGCCTTACCTGTGAACTGTTTCGGTGTTCTTGGACTTGGCACTGAGTTGAACTGCCTTGGGTAGAGCTTGAGCAGGAGTGTGGAGAACTTTGGGCATTGTCTGGGGCCACAGACTGAGCCACTGAGTTGGGCGCAGGAAGCCATTGCGAAAGAACTGCCCCGGCAAGCTCCACCCTCCGTGTCTCAGAGCAAGGATTGGGCAGGTGAAAGTAACCTACTGACTGAGCAGCCTAAAGGCGGGGGCTGAGCTGCTTACAGCCTTAATCCTTAGGGGCAGAGTGAGACGGTTTTGGCACATTGGAGCCTTGGGCTGTTGCCCTGGGTAGAGTGCTGTGACATCACAGCACATAGCAACCTCAAACTCCTGGGCTTGGCACTTCCCAGACCTCCATAAGAGCTGTGCATCAACCCCTGACCGGTGACCCGCACCCACCGGGCCTCCACATTCCCTGACCAGGAACTGCGGTAGCCACGCAACCCTGTGTCCTCGCTCCTGAGTCCTCCCAGCTTCCACACTAGCCCGTTCATCTGGACAGGGACTCTGGTAGCTGCATGCCCTTTGAAGCCCTCCCTGCCTCTGCACAGAGCTCTTCTTCTGGCCAGAGACTGCTGGAGCCTTGGGCTTTCTGTGCCAAAGTCACTGGGCGCCTGGCACTCCCAGAACCATGTGCACCAGCCGCAGCCCTGTTGCTGGATCTGGGTGTGTCACAAACCAGAGCTGCTTCACAACCAGAACGCCCTAGCTAGAGGAGCCCTAGAGGAACTATACAGGGTCACTCCCTACAAAGATCTAGCAACAATAGAGTGATCCTGCTGGGGTCTAATCTTGGAGAGACACCTCCCCAACTCTGAGGATGGCCAGAGGCAACGGTGAAAAACAATCATGAGGCAAAATCAACAGAAAAACTCTGGCAATATGAATAATCAGAGTAGATCAACTCCTCCAAGTATTAGTGGCGCAGAAACAGCACAAGACACCATGCCCAAACAAATAGCTGAGATGTCAGAAATTGAATTCAGGATCTGGATAGCAAATAAGATCGAATTAGAATTCCAAAAGTTATCTCAAGAATTCAAGGGATTCAAAGACCAAATGACCAAAGAATTCGACACATTGAGACAAGAAGTTGCATTCCTCAAAGATCTGAGAAACACAATAGAATCCCTCAGTAACAGAATGGAGCCAGCCAAAGAAAGGATTTCTGACATTGAAGACAAAGCTTTTGAATGCTCCCAAACCCTCAAAGAAGAAGAGAAATGGAGAGCAAAAACAGACCACTCTCTCAGAGAGCTCTGGGATAATTTGAAGAAAATCAATATTCGTCTTATAGGGATCCCTGAAAGTGACGAAGTGGCTTCACAACGCACAGAGTCTCTTCTCCATGAGATTATGAAGGAGAACTTTCCAGACCTGCCAAGAGATTCCAAAATTCAGATAGCAGACAGTTTCAGAACTCCAGCACGACTCAACCCAAATAAGACATCCCCCAGACACATCATAATCAATTTCACTAAAGTTAATATGCAGGAGAAAATTCTGAAAGCTGCCAGATGAAAGAAAACCATTACCTACAAGGGGAAGAATATCAGAATAACTGCAGATCTTTCTACTGAAACCTTTCAAGCTAGAGGAGGATGGTCATCGACTTTTAATCTCCTAAAACAAAATAACTTTCAACCCAGGATCCTGCACCCAGCTAAACTGAGCTTCATTTACGATGGAGAAATTAAATACTTCAACGACATTCACATGTTGAAGAAATTTGCCACAACTAAACCAGCTTTCCAGGACATTCTTAGACCTATCCTCCATAAAGACCAGCATAATTGTGCACCACAAAAGTAAACCCACCCAAAAAAATTTTGATCCAATTCCAACTTCCACAGTCGCAAAACGATTAAAAATGTCCACCGGTCTCTCGAAAGGCTTATCAATACTCTCAATTAATGTGAATGGTTTAAATTGTCCTCTAAAGAGGCATAGTTTGGCGGACTGGATACAAAAACTCAAGCCAGTTATCTGCTGCATCCAATAATCGCATCTTACATTAAAAGACAAATATAGACTCAAGGTGAAGGGATGGTCATCTATATTCTAGGCAAATGGAAAGCAGAAAAAAGCAGGTGTTGCAATCCTGTTCTCAGACGCAATAGGCTTTAAACCAACCAAAATAATTAAAGATAAGGATGGACAATTCATATTTGTTAAAGGTAATACTCAATATGATGAGATCTCAATTATTAATATTTATGCACCCAACCAGAACGCACCTCAATTTATAAGAGAAACTCTAATAGACATGAGCAACTCTATTTCCTCCACTTCCATAGTAGTTGGAGATTTTAACACCCTTTAGCAGTCCTGGATAGATCCTCCAAAAAGAAGCTAAGCAAAGAAATTTTAGATGTAAACTCAACCATTCAACATCTGGACTTAACAGACTTCTACAGAACATTTCATCCGAAATGAACTGAATACACATTCTTCTCATCAGCCCACAGAACATACTCCAAAATCGACCACATCCTAGGCCACAAATCTAACCTCAGCAAATTTAAAAAAATAGAAATTATTCCTTGCGTCTTCTCAGACCATCATGGAATAAAATTTGAACTAAATAACAACAGGAACCTGCATGCCTATACAAAATCATGGAAGCTAAACAACCTTATGCTGAAGGATACATGGGTTATAGACGAGATTAAGAAGGAAATCACCATATTTTTGGAACAAAACAACAATCAAGACACAAATTACCAGAACCTCTGGAATACTGCAAAGGAAGTCCTAAGAGGGAAATTTATAGCACTGCAAGCCTTCCTCAAGAAAACGGAAAGAGAGGAAGACAATAACTTAATGGAACATCTCAAGCAATTGGAGAAAGAAGAACACTTCAACCCCAAATGCAGCAGAAGAAAAGAAATAACTTTTAGAGCAGAATTAAATGAAATTGAAAACAAAAGAATTATACAACAGATCGATAAATCCAAAAGCTGGTTTTTTGAAAAGATCAATAAAATAGATAAACCTTTGGCCAACCTAACGAGAAAAAAAAGAGGAAAATCTGTAATTTCATCAATCAGAAATGGTAATGATGAAATAACAACAGACACCTCAGAAATTCAAAAAATCCTTAACGAATACTACAAGAAACTCTACTCTCACAAATATGAAAATCTGAAAGAAATCGACCAATACCTGGAAGCACACCACCTACCAAGACTTAGCCAGAACGAAGTGGAAATGTTGAACAGGCCTATATCAAGTTCTGAAATAGCATCAACTATACAAAATCTCCCTAAAAAGAAAAGCCCAGGACCAGATGGCTTTACATCAGAATTCTACCAAACATTTAAAGAAGAACTAGTACCTATACTACTAAACCTCTTCCAAAATATAGAAAAAGAAGGAATATAACCGAGCACATTCTACGAAGCAAACATCACCTTGATCCCCAAACCAGGGAAAGACCCAACAAGAAAAGAAAATTTTAGACCAGTATCACTAGTGAATATAGATGCTAAAATACTCAATAGGATCCTAACAAACAGAATCCAGCAACACATCAAAAAAATTATACACCATGACCAAGTCGGATTTATACCAGGGTCTCAAGGCTTATTCAATATACGTAAATCTATAAATGTAATTCAACACGTAAATAAACTTAAAAATAAAGAACATATGATTGTTTCAATTGATGCAGAAAAAGCTTTTGATAATATCCAGCATCCCTTCATGATCAGAGCACTTAAGAAAATTGGTATAGAAAGGACATTTCTTAAATTAATAGAGGCCATCTACAGCAAACCCACAGCCAATATTGTATTGAATGGAGTTAAATTGAAATAATTTCCACTTAGATCAGGAACCAGGCAAGGTTGCCCATTGTCTCCATTGCTCTTTAACATTGTAATGGAAGTTTTAACCATTGCAATTAGGGAAGAAAAGGCTATCAAGGGTATCCACATAGGCTCAGAAAAGATCAAACTTTCACTCTTTCCAGATGATATGATCGTATATCTGGAAAACACTAGGGATTCTACTAAAAACCTTTTAGAAGGGATCAAGGAATATAGCAATGTCTCAGGCTACAAAATCAACACCCATAAATCTGTAGCCTTTATATATACCAACAATAACCAAGCCGAATAAACAGTCAAGGACTCTATTCCTTTCACAGTAGTGCCAAAGAAGATAAAATATTTGGGAGTATACCTAACAAAGGATGTGAAAGATCTCTACAAAGAGAACTATGAAACTCTAAGAAAAGAAATAGCCGAAGATGTTAACAGATGGAAAAATATACCATGCTCATGGCTGGGAAGAATCAACATTGTTAAAATGTCCATACTGCCCAAAGCAATATATAATTTTAATGCAATTCCTATTAAAGCTCCATTGTCATACTTTAAAGAACTTGAAAAAATAATACTTCGTTTTATATGGAATCAGAAAAAACCTCGAATAGCCAAAACATTACTGAGCAATAAATACAAAGCAGGAGGAATCACTCTGCCAGACCTGAGACTGTACTATAAATCGATAGTGATCAAAACAGCATGGTACTGGCACAAAAACAGAGAAGTAGATGTCTGGAACAGAATAGAGAACCGAGAGATGGATCCAGCTACTTACCATTATTTGATCTTTGACAAACCAATTAAGAACATTCAGTGGGGAAAAGATTCCCTATTTAACAAATGGTGCTGGGCAAAGTGGCTGGCAACCTGTAGAAGATTGAAACTGGACCCACACCTTTCACCATTAACTAAGATAGACTCTCACTGGATAAATATTTAAACTTAAGACATGAAACTATAAAAATACTTGAAGAAAGTGCAGGGAAAACTCTTGAAGGAATCTGCCTGGGTGAATATTTTATGAGGCTCCCAGGCAATTGAAGCAGTATTAAAAATACACTACTGGGACCTGATCAAACTGAAAAGCTTCTGCACAGCCAAGAACATAGTAAGTAAAACAAGCAGACAGCCCTCAGAATGGGAGAAAATATTTGCAGGTTATACCTCTGATAAAGGTTTAATAACCAGAATCCACAGAGAACTCAAACGTATAACAAGAAAAGAACACGTGACCCCATCTCAGGGTGGGCAAGGGACTTGAAGAGAAACTTCTCTAAAGGAGACCGATGCACAATCTACAAACACATGAAAAATGCTTATCATCCTTAATCATCAGAGAAATGCAAATCAAAACTACTCTGAGATATCACCTAACCCCAGTAAGAGTAGCCCACATAACAAAATCCCCAAACCAGAAATGTTGGCATGGATGTGGAGGAAAGGGCACACTTCTACACTGCTGGTGGGAATGCTCACTAATACATTCCTTCTGGAAGGATGTTTGGAGAATACTTAGAGACCTAAAAATAGACCTGCCATTCGATCCTATAATTCCTTTACTAGGTTTATACCCAGAAGACCAAATGTCACAATATAACAAAGACATCTGTACCAGAATGTTTATTGCAGCCCAATTCATAATTGCTAAGTCATGGAAGAAGCCTAAGTGCCCATCGACCCACAAATGGACTAGTAAATTGTGGTACATGTATACCATGGAATACTATGCAGCCTTAAAGAAAGATGGAGACTTTACCTCTTTCATGTTTACATGGATGGAGCTTTAACATATTCTTCTTAGCAAAGTATTTCAGGAATGGAAGAAAAAGTATCCAATGTACTCAACCCTACTGTGAAGCTAAATTATAGCTTTCATATGAAGACTATAACCCAACCATAGCACAAGACTATGGGGAAAGGGCCAAGGAAGGGGAATGGAGGGGGGAGGTTTTGGTGTAGGGAGGGTAATGGGTGGGGCCACATCTATGATGCATCTTAGAATGGGTACAGGCGATTGCACTAATGTACACAGCTATGATTTAACAATAAAAAAAAGAAAAAAAAAAGAAAATTATGGACCAATATCTCTAATGAATATTGATGCAAAAATATTCATTAAGATCCTAGCAAAAAAAATCTAGCAACATATAAAACAATTTATACACCATGACCAAGTGGGTTTTATCCCAGGGTCTCAAGGCTGGTTCAATATATGTAAATCTATAAATATAATACATCACATAAACAAAATAAATACAAAATGATTCTCTCAATTGATGCAGAAAAAGCTTTGATAATATCTAGTATCCTTTCATCATCAGATCAGTTAGGAAAATAGCTATAGAAGGGATATTTCTTAAACTGATTGAGGCCATCTACAGCAAACCCAGAGTCAGTATTGCATTGAATGGAGTAAAATTGAAATTGTTTCCACTTACATTAGGAACCAGGCAAGGCTGTCCATTGTCTGGACAGCTTTTTAACATTGTATTGGAAGTCTTAGTCATCACAATCAGGCAAGAGAAGGCAATCAAGGGTATCCAAATAGGATCAGAGGAGATCAAACTTCCACTCTTCTCAGATGATATGATTGTATATCTGGGAACCCCCAGGGATTCAACTACAAAACTTTTAGAAGTCATGAAGGAATACAGCAGTGTCTTAGGATACAAAATCAGTAGTCACAAATCTGTAGCATTTATATATACCAACAATAGTCAAGCTGAATGAACAGTCAAGGACTCTATTCCTTACATAATAGTAGCAAAGAAGATGAAATATCTGGGAGTGTACCTAACAAAGGACGTGAAAGATCGCTATAAAGAGAACTATAAAACTCTGAAAAAAGAAATAGCTGAAGATTTTAACAAATGGAAAAATCTATCGTGCTCATTGTTGGAAAGAATCAACATTGTTAAAATGTCCATTTTACCCAAAGCAATCTACAGATTTAATGCAATCCCTATTAAAGCACTTCTGTCATACTTTAAAGATCTGGAAAAATTAATACTTTGTTTTACATGGAACCAGAAAAAAAACTCAAATAGCCAAGACATTACTCAGAAATAAAACCGAATCAGGAGCAATCATGCTACCAGACTTCATATTATACTACAAATCTATAGTGATCAAAACAGCATGGTACTGGGATAAAATAGAGAGGTAGATATATGGAATAGAATTGAAAACCAAGAGATGAACCCAGACATTTATCATCATTTGATCTTTGATAAGCCTGTCAAAAAAATAAATTGGGAGAAATATTCCCTATTTAACAAATGGTTCTGGGAGAATTGGCTGGAGACTTGTAGAAGACTGAAATTGGACTCATACCTTTCTCTTCTAATAAAAATGGACTCTCACTGGATATAAGACTTACCCTTAAGGCATGAAACTGTAAAAATTCTTGGAGAGAGTGCAGGGGAAACACTTGAAGAAATTTGCCTGGGTGAATACTTTATGAGGAAGACCACTCGGGCAATAGAAGCAATGCCAAAAATACATTACTGGGATCTGATCAAACTAAAAAGCTTCTGTTCTGCCAGGAACACAGTAAGTAAAGTAAATTGAGTGCCCTCAGAATGGGAGAGAATATTTGCAGGTTATGATTTCGACAAAGGTCTAATAACCAGAATCCACAGATAACTCAAACTTATTAATAAGAAAAGAACAAATGGTCCCATTTCATTGTGGGCAAGAGACTTGAACAGAAGCTTCTCTGAAGAAGACAGGCGCATGGTGTACAGACACATGGTAAAATGCTCATCATCTTTAATCATCAGAAATGCAAATCAAAAATACTTTGAGATATCATCTAATTCCAGTAAGAGTAGCCCACATCACAAAATCCCAAAACTACAGATGTTGGCGTGGATGTGGAGAAAAGGGAACACTTCTGCACTACTGGTGGGAATGTAAGCTAATACATTCCTTTTGGAAAGAAGTTTGGAGAACACTCAGGGATCTAAATGTAGACCTGCCATTTGATCTTGCAATTTTCTCTACTAGGTGTATATCCAAAAACCAAAAATAACTTTGCAACAAAGATTTTTGCAGCAGACTGTTCATTGCAGCTCTATTCATAATTGCCAAGTCATAGAAGAAGCCCAAGTGCCCAATGACCCTTGAATAGATTAATAAATTATAGTATATGTATACCATGGAATATTATGCAGCTTTAAGAAAAGATGAGACTTTGCCTCTTTTATGTTTACATGGATGGAGCTGGAAAATATTCTTCTTAGTAAAGTATCTCAAGAATGGAAAAAAAATATCCAATATACTCAGTACTATTATGAAACCAATTTATAATCACTCTCACTTTATATGAAAGATAAATCACAACTATAGCCCAGGATGAAAGAGGGAAGGGGGGCAGTTTGATAGAAGGAGGTAAAGGGTGGAACCACACCTAAGGAGCGTATTGCAAGGGTACAAGTCAAATCTATCAAATATAGAACATAAATGTCTTAACACATTGATTAAGTAAATGAGGTGAAAGTTTTGTTAATTAGTTGGACGTAAGCACTCCAATTTGTACAAAAAAATCAACACATTAACCCCACAAAGGCATAAATATATTCATGATCTATGTATATATGACATAATAAAAAGGAAAAGAAAACAAAGGTAGAAACTTTAACATTGAAAAAATAAAAAAGTAAAACTTAAAAAAATTAAAGAAAAAATATCTTTTGCAGTATATGGCCTGGACACCTAGTGGTGCTCCAGAGTTAGAAGAGAAACAATCATGCTGCCTCTGCTGAGGAGGAGGCTGGAAGTTACTAGCTGGTTGCCATGGAAACCTGGGCCTTTTCCCCTGGTTTATTTGATTTTAACCTGGGCGTGGTTGCTTCATTAGCATTTAATCCCTGTAGGGTTGGGAGCCTGAAGCTTACACACATACTTTTTGGGAAACATGCCCTGACCTTTCAAGTACTTCCCTGAGGCTACAAAAGGATCAGAACAAGGAGCGAGATCTGTCCAACTCACCCCCAGGGTAGCCACCCAAACCCAGCAGGCAGAGACAGAGCTAGTCATGTGCTACAAGTCTAAGGGGTGTTCCTCCCTTTGGCCCTCTCACAATGTCAGCACCCTGGCTGCCAGCAGCTGAGCAGTCCCTGAGTTCAAATCTGCCTTCCAGGTGCCATTCAAGTTCACTTGCTTAGGCCTTCCCAATACCACTCTGGTGAGTTCTCAAGTCAAAAAATAGCAGTACACACTTTTCCTACCTCTAGCCCTTTGCCAAAGAGCTTTCTGAACACGTTTTCCATTTCTGACCTCCTCAGCTCCTGAAGTCCCTCACTGTCTCATTATGACCTTGCAATGATGTTTCTAGGCAGGGAAATCTAATAAGAGGTGGCTGGAGTCCCTGCACCCTTATCTTACTGAGAGCAGCAGATAAGGAAATATCTCTAGTCTGCCAATTGGAGCTCTTTCTCCACAAATATCTTCCTCAATGTTCTTGATGCTTATAGATTTTTGGTGATTTCTGGGATTGAAAAATTATGTATTTATTTTGATTTTTGAAATCTGGGTTGGTTTGAACACTTCCTTATTGAGAAATCCTTCTAGATCTTCAAAGAAAACTGAGTGTTGTGATTCATGTCTTTGGTCATTGCAACCATATCAGCACTAGTGGTGCCCCAAGCCCTGTAATGTTGTGATTCTTGCAGACTCTTGGCGGTATTGCCTTGGTGAATTGGGGAAAATATAGGAGCATTCTCTGGATTACCAGACAAAGTTTCTCACTCTCTTTCCTCACTGTCTGGGCTGTGAGAAGGAGGGATACAGGTACTTCCTCATGGACACCAGTGCTATGTCCCACCTAAAGTCAGCGAAGTCTCACCCAAAGGCCATGGTGACTATTGCCTGGCTACCTCTGATGTTTATTCAAAACCCAAGGGATTTTTAGATAGCCAGTGGTGAATTCTGCCAGGCCTAGGTCCTTCCCTTCAGAGAAGCATGTTTCCTGCTGGCCAAAGATTGGTCCAGAAATGCTGTCCAGGAACTAAGGCTGGACTCAGCATTTTCAGTCATCTCCTTGGCACTTTATTTTACTATACATGAGCTGGTACCCAAGTTGCAAAATAGAGTCCATTGATACCTTCCCTTTTCTTTCCCCAGATGAAACAAGATTTTCTCTGAGCTATACTCCCTGAAGTTGTAGGAGGGGTGATACAGGCACTGGCTTTACTACCACAACTGGTGTCTCACTGGCTCAGGTGCAGCCCAACTCCACCAGCATAGCTGCAGGAATTGCCCAAGGACTGCAGCTTTTGTGGTCTGACAGCTTTACTAACTTATTCTAAGCCCCCGGCTGCTTTTTGTTAGCTAGTTTTGGGGCTAGGTGAAACTCAGGTTTTAGGGTATAGGGTTTCTCTCTGGCTGGGCTGATTTAAATGTTCCCTTCATGGGTAGTGGCAGCATTCTGACCTGTAATATATTCCTCTGTTGCAGGTCAGCCCCAAATTTCTATGCAAAGTCCCACAATTTCATTTCACTGTTGTGCTCTCCAGTCTCCCCCCTTTCCTTATGTAAACAGATAATTTCTCCACTAGGTATGCTGGCATGGCCCTGGAGGGGGATTTGGGTGAGGGGTGGTATATCTATGCAAGAATTGCCTTTTCCACCCTCTTAAGTACCTCTTTTCTTGATATAGTATCAAGAATAGGTAATATAATCCCTCTTCTGAATTTTGGTTCTTCTGAAGGTTGTTGTTTATGTCGATAGTTGTTGACTTTGTGTTCATGAAGAGGGATGAACACACTCACCTTTGACATACTCCCCTTGGAAAGCTATGCACTGATGCTGAGTGCTTAATACATCTTTCAAAGCAATTTTGTAATTCTTTTATTGAAAGACTCATCAGAGCTGTCATTATATTACCCCTAATGTCCTGAAAGTCTTCTTTTTAATATTTATCTCTGGGTAAAGAGAAAAGTTATTGGGGCCACATAAGGGGAGTAGGACAGTGTTCCAATACAGTTATTGCCAGCTTACTGGCTAAAAACTGCCTCATAGACAGTTCTGTGTGAGCTGCTGCATTGTTACCATGCAAAAGCCAAGAGTTGTTGGCCAAGATTTTTAATTAAGATTTTTCTGTTTTTCAATTGATCTTTACTTGGTCTGCTATGTTTCTCACAGTCAGCCAATGAAATTGATGCACAATTCAATGAAATTTTGCAATTTTTTTGCCAGTTCTGCTCATTACTGGCTGCCTGACGTCTTTTCATCAGTAACACTTTCTCTCTCCTCAGAAAAATATTATATTTAATCCATTTGTGCACTACCATTTTCTTCATGGAATTGTCCTCATAAACTTGGACTAATGTGTCTCTTATTTCACTTCCACTCTTGCCAAGTTTAACAGGAAATTTATGAATGTTTGTTCATTGCTCCAATTCAAACTTCAACATTCTTATGATAGCACACTAGAACAATAGTGAATGCCACTCAGTAGGACACTGCCACACATTGACATGAACAGAACTGTGAGACACTGATATACTAAGGTTAAAAAACCTTACCAAGTTATTTGTACAATGATACCAATGTAAGTTCATGGTGGCAAGTTCATGAACTTAATTGTCAAAGACCTCATAAACCAAATGAACAAAGACAGAGAAGTCAGAACCTTTGGATTAAAATAGAGGGTGATTAATAGGACATGAAGTTAGGGGGATAGAGCGATCAGATCATATAGAGTCTTACAGACAAGAACAGGCGTCCTCATATTTTTGAAACAGGGGGCCAGTTCACTGTCTCTCAGACCATTGGAGGGCCGGACTATAGTTTAAAAAAAAAAACAAAAAACTATGAACAAATTCTTATGTACACTGCACATATCTTATTTTGAAGTAAAAAAAAAACAAAACGGGAACAAATACAATCACACTGCCTCATGTGGCCTGCAGGCTCTGGACAAGAGGTTGGCAAACTTTTTCTACAAAGGGACAGGTAGAAAATATCTTAGACTTTGTGGCCCAAAAGACAAAATTGAATATATTACATAGGTACTTACATTAAAAAAAAAATTTCCACCATTTTTTATTGAAGAAATTAAAAATATAATAGTAATGACAGTAATACTTGACTGCATTTTTTTTTTGTAAAGGAAGTCTGCTAATGAGAGGAATGGCATTCTTTATAGGAAGAGGAGTATAAAATCTTGCCTAATTTGAGTTCAAAGTTAGTATCCCCTATCATCAAAATCAACTACAAATATTCATATCTTTTAAAAAACATTTTACTATAGATTTTAATCTTTTTTATGTAATCATATTCAAAGTCTTAAGAAGGAACTTAGAAACTGTTTTTAGGTATTTGAGAATAGTTTAATTTTTTTTAAATTTTAGGTTAATGTGAGGATGCAAATAACTAGGCTACAATGTTTGCATTTTTTAGGTAGAGTCTCTTTTGTAGTTGTGTCCCATACCCAAGAGGTGTGCCATATACCCTTACATTATGCCCATTAAGGGGAGCACACCAATCACCTTCTGACCCTTTCCCCCTTCCTTATTCCTCTTCCCCCCAACTTGAATTGAATTGAGTTTTTCTCCTATGTAGGAGTGTATTAGGTCATCTACCGGCTTCAAATTAGTATATCTCAATGGTCATATGTAATAAGATTTTATGTATTTCATTATTGAAATGTTTTATTTATAGGTACTCCCAAAATTCTGACATCAATTCATGGACCCATGATTTTAAAATGAGGATATTCATTGCTTGGAAGACATTTCTATAATTCTATTACATTTGTCTCTTGATATTTACCTTTTAGCATGTCATTACATTGTAGATTAATTGCTGTCAATAATTAGGTTAGGTGGAAGTTCCTCAGTGGCACAGTTTGCATTTCAAAAAATGGAAGTTATCTTTTGCACTTCTACCAAGATTTAAATTATATTGCTGGGAATGTACTTTGAGCTCACTGAAATGTCCATTAAAAATGTGTGGGGAAATTTTGGCTTTTGGTTTTAACTTTTTATTAAATGGGAAATATATCTAGTGTCTTACTCATTATTCACCGGTTAGTTGCATCAAAATTGTTACTATAGGATAAGTTTCACATGTAAGTACAGTTTTGCTTTGTAACTGTAGGCCGAATTAATTAAGAAACATTATCAAGTATACAATAAAAGAGAATTCCCAAAGCTTTCAGTGTTCTAAGATAGTGGTCAAAAGCAATTCTTCTCATTCAGAAAAATGTCAGTGCCAAACATTAATTCAGAAACTCATAACTACATGACTGCCAAGTAACCAAACCATTTCCTGTTTCATAGGGAAAAATCAAGAGAAAAATCATTGCTTCTGACAATGGTTCAGTACTAGATGAGTGGTTGAAATTTATCATTGATGCTGGTTCAGTAGCATGTGACTAAGTCAAATATTTTTCACTATGTACCTGGTGATGAATTACCACAGGCCTTAAACACCTTTTATTTTCATTAGCTTTGAAAATTTGTTCACCTAATTCTTTTTTTGCTCCACCCTTATTTTTATCACCTTCAATATTCAATACAGCTTAGCAGATCCCACTTCAAATTGTATTATATGACTGCTTTCTTAAGCTGTTTACGGTGGCTCATGCCTGTAATCCCAGTGCTCTGGAAGGTTGAGGAAGGTGGATCAAATAAGCTCACATGTTTAAGACCAGCCTGAGCAAGAGTGAGACCCATCCCTAAAAATATAGCCAGGCATTGTGGAGGGCACCTGTAGTCTCAGCTACTCTAGTGGCTGAGACAAGAGAATCGTCTGTGTCCAAGAATTTGAGGTTGCTGTGAGCTATGATGCCACAGCACTCTGCTGAGGGTGACAAAGTGAGACTCTGTCTCAAAAAGAAAAAAAAAAAAGTTCTTGAGTGTAGTTATTCTTTGCAGGCTATTTATACAGGTAAATTCTTCAGTTACTTCAAACTCAGTATTTCCTCCTGAAGTAAATAATTGAGCAGTGTTGTTATTGTATGTTGATGCATCAAAAACCAAGGAAAACTGCTTGGACTTGTTATTTAATTGACTATTGATATCTACCAGTGTCCTCAACTTTCAAAGCAACTATTCTTACCAAAAGACTACAGTCAAACACAATTTAATTTACTCAGCATTAGTAATGGCTTTCCTTGCTTTCACTAACACACAAGACACTCAGAAACTGACTTTATTAGCAGCCTCAATTCATTCTTTATTTTTGTGATGAAAATTTGCTGTGATAAAATATTTTATTTCTAATTTTCTTATTATGATCATTTCTTTGCTAAAAGTTGGGAATATTTGGATGAGTACTTACTCTGGTAATATCAACATGTACTGTGTTCTTTCACTACAGCTATGTTTTAATTGCAAAATAAACACAATAAGCTGGGCACAGTGACACATGCCTACCATCCCAGCACTCTGGAAGTCTGAGGCAGGTGGATTCCTTGAGCTCAGGAGTTTGAAACAAACCTAAGAAAGATCAACATCTCTTCTCCACTAAAAATAGAAAAATTAGCCAGGTGTTGTGGTGAACACCTGTAATCCCAGCAACTCAGGAGGCTGAGGCAAGATGATCTCTTGAGCCCAAGATTTTGAGGTTGCTGTGAGCGATGATGTCTTGGCACTCTACCCAGGGCAACAGAATGAAGCACTGCCTGAGAAAATAAAATATAATAAAACAAAATTCATAATGATTTACTATCTAACTCAATAACAAAATAATCCATACCCCATTGTGCCTTAAAAAGATAATATTCACAGTCTACTTTCCTAGCTTTTTCATGCTTCAGCATTATGTATATTCACTGGTAGTTAAAGAAACAAATAAAATGTGTGTATGGTGGTACATGTCACATTTGAAATAGGCTCAAATTATAACTGTATCATTGTATTCATAGTGCATTGGCCAGACATACAAAACAACGAAATTGTACATGTAATTTCTGTGAGAATTACTGTATGCTGCTATTGTAATACTAACGCAGCCAAGGAAAGTGTCCCAGTAAAACATTACTTATGGAAATTATAATTTTAATTTTATATAGTTTTTGCATGTTACAAAATATTCTCTTATTTGTGCTTTCAAACTTTAAAAAAATGTAAAATTAAATATGTGTTTGTGGGCCATTGTAAAACAGGCTACAGGCCAGATTTGTTCTATGGGCCATCCCCTATTACAGACTATAATAATGACTTTAATTTTATTTTTTTTTAAATGAGAATTCTGTGGATAGGTTGGTCAGAAGAGTGACATGAGTAGATTCATATTTTGAAACAATTACTTTTCAGCATGGGTAGAAAAAACTGAGGAGTAAATTTTTTTTAAAAGTTTTGTTTTTCTTTTCTTTTTTTTTTTTTGTAGAGACAGAGTCTCACTTTATGGCCCTCGGTAGAGTGCCGTGGCCTCACACAGCTCACAGCAACCTCCAACTCCTGGGCTTAGACGATTCTCCTGCCTCAGCCTCCCGAGTAGCTGGGACTACAGGCGCCCACCACAATGCCCAGCTATTTTTTGGCTGCAGTTTGGCCGGGGCCAGGTTTGAACACACCACCCTTGGCATATGGGGCCGGCGCCCCGCCGACTGAGCCACAGGCGCCGCCCGTGTTTTGCTTTTTTCTATCTACACTGAAAATCCACTAGTATAAATAGTGGCAGAAGCAGTAAGAATAGTTAGGAAGGTATTGTAACAACTGAAGTGAGAGATGATGATATATTAGAAAAGGGTGGTAGCAGAAGAGGTAGGGAGTACTGGTTAAATTCTGGAAATACAGACATTTTTATATCTCTCTCTCTGTGTGCATGTGTCAGAGAGAGAGAGAAAGACAGAGAGAGAGAGAGATTTCTTTTAAAAACTGCATTTTTTTCTCAAATTAAAAAAAAACATATAGCCATGTTAACACATTGTTTGGGTCTGTCTTAGGCTTAGCAGGGGCTCATTAAGGTAAAAGTTAAGCTTTATTAGTTTGTGGTAAATGTATCTTTACAAACAACATTTGCATATGGATTTAGCATAGATGGGAAAGAAAGGAGTCAAGTATAACTTCAAGGTTCTTGGTTTAAACATTTGGAAGATAGGATATGCCAGTGGTATAGCAGGGTAAGATTAGGGGATAAGTAGATTTATAGTAAGAATCTAGCAGTCCTTTTTTTTTTTTAACTTGCCCATGTATTTATTTTATAGAAGATAAAGTTTGAAAGTATGTATACTTTTTATTCATATTAAAAAAGAAGGGAGGTTTGACCTTTCTAGGTGGGAAAGCAGTCTATAAATCTTAGGTGCCTTTTTCTTTTTTTTTTTATTGTTAGGGATTCATTGAGGGTACAATAAGCCAGGTTACACTGATTGCAATTGTTAGGTAAAGTCCCTCTTGCAATCATGTCTTGCCCCGATAAAGTGTGACACACACCAAGGCCCCACCGCCCTTCTTCTGTCCCTCTTTCTGCTTTTACTCCCCCCCATAACCTTAATAGTCATTAATAGTCCTCATATCAAAATTGAGTACATAGGATTCATGCTTCTCCATTCTTGTGATGCTTTACTAAGAATAATGTCTTCCACATCCATCCAGGTTAATACGAAGAATGTAAAGTCTCCATTTTTTAATGGCTGAATAGTATTCCATGGTATACATATACCACAGCTTGTTAATCCATTCCTGGGTCGGTGGGCATTTAGGCTGTTTCCACATTTTGGCGATTGTAAATTGAGCTGCAATAAATAGTCTAGTACAAGTGTCCTTATGATAAAAGGATTTTTTTCTTTCTGGGTAGATGCCCAGTAATGGGATTACAGGATCAAATGGGAGGTCTAGCTTGAGTGCTTTGAGGTTTCTCCATACTTCCTTAAAGGTTGTACCAGTTTGCAATCCCACCAGCAGTGTAAAAGTGTTCCCTTCTCTCCACATCCACGCCAGCATCTGCAGTTTTGAGATTTTGTGATGTGGGCCATTCTCACTGGGGTTAGACGATATCTCAGGGTTGTTTTGATTTGTATTTCTCTAATATATAGAGATGATGAACATTTTTTCATGTGTTTGTTAGCCATTCATCTGTCATCTTTAGAGAAAGTTCTATTCATGTCTCTTGCCCATTGATATATGGGATTGTTGGCTTTTTTCATGTGGATTAATTTGAGTTTTCTATAGATCCTAGTTATCAAGCTTTTGTCTGATTGAAAATATGCAAATATCCTTTCCCATTGTGTAGGTTGTCTCTTTGCTTTGGTTATTGTCTCCTTAGCTGTACACAAACTTTTCAGTTTAATGAAATCCCATTTGTTTATTTTTGTTGTTGTTGCAATTGCAATGGCAGTCTTCTTCATGAAGTCTTCCCCCAGGCCAATATCTTCCAGTGTTTTTCCTATGCTTTCTTTGAGGATTTTTATTGTTTCATGACTTAAATTTCAGGCCTTTATCCATATTGAATCAATTTTTGAGAATGGGGAAAGGTGTGGGTTCAGTTTCAGTCTTTTACATGTAGACATCCAGTTCTCCCAACACCATTTATTGAATAGGGAGCATTTCCCCCAAG
The DNA here is from genome assembly GCF_027406575.1 of Nycticebus coucang. Lineage (NCBI taxonomy): Eukaryota > Metazoa > Chordata > Mammalia > Primates > Lorisidae > Nycticebus > Nycticebus coucang. The sequence continues at coordinate 107,196,680 of NC_069804.1, forward strand.
GTATGTTCTTGTTTGGTTTATCGAAGATTAGGTGGTTGTAAGATGTTAGTTTCATTTCTTGGTTTTCAATTCAATTCCAAGTGTCTATGTCTCTGTTTTTGTGCCAGTACCATGTTGTCTTGACCACTATGGCTTTGTAGTACAGACTAAAATCTGGTATGCTGATGCCCCCAGCTTTACTTTTATTACTAAGAACTGCCTTAGCAATACGGGATTTTTTTCTGGTTCCATACAAAACGCAGAATCATTTTCTCCAAATCTCGAAAGTACGAAGTTGGTATTTTGATAGGAATGGCATTGAATAGGTAGATTGCTTTGGGAAGTATAGACATTTTAACAATGTTGATTATTCCCATCCATGAGCATGGTATGTTCTTCCATTTGTTAATATCCTCTGCTATTTCCTTTCTGAGGATTTCATAGTTTTCTTTATAGAGGTCTTTCACCTCCTTCGTTAGGTATATTCCTAGGTATTTCATTTTCTTTGAAACTATGGTGAAGGGAGTTGTGTCCTTAATTAGCTTCTCATCTTGACTGTTATTGGTGTACACAAAGGCTACTGACTTGTGGACATTGATTTTATATCCTGAAACATTACTGTATTTTTTGATGACTTCTAGGAGAATTGTGGTTGAGTCTTTGGGGTTCTCTAAGTATAAGATCATGTCGTCAGCAAAGAGGGAGAGTTTGACCTCCTCTGCTCCCATTTGGATTCCCTTTATTTCCTTGTCTTGCCTAATTGTAATGGCTAGAACTTCCAGCACTATGTTGAATAGTAATGGTGACAGACGACAACCTTGTCTGGTTCCAGTTCTAAGAGGAAAAGCTTTGAGTTTTACTCCATTCAGTAAAATATTGGCTGTGGATTTGTCATAGATAGCTTCAATCAGTTTTAGAAATGTGCCACCTATGCCTATACTCTTCAGTGTTCTAATTAGAAAAGGATGCTGGATTTTATCCAATGCTTTTTCTGCATCCATTGAGAGGATCATGTGATCTTTATTTTTGCCTCTGTTAATATGATGGATAACGTTTATGGACTTGCGTATGTTAAACCAGCCTTGTATCCCTGGGATGAAGCCTACGTGATTATGATGAATGACTTTTTTGATGATAAGCTGTAATCTATTGGCTAGGATTTTGTTGAGAATTTTTGCATCTATATTCATGAGTGAGATTGGTCTGAAATTCTCCTTTTAGTTTGGGTCTTTTCCTGGTTTTGGTATCAGTTTGATGTTTGCTTCTTAAAATGTGTTGGGGAAGATTCCTTCTTCCTCAGTTTTTTGGAATAATTTCTGCAGTACAGGAATAAGCTCTTCTTTGAAGGTTTGATAGAATTCTGGTGTGAAGCCATCTGGACCAGGGCATTTTTTGGTTGGAAGATTTTTTATTGTTTCTTTCATCTCAGTGCTTGAAATTGGTCTGTTCAGGAGCTTTCTTTCTCCCTGGCTAAGTCTGGGGAGAGGGTGTGAGTCCAAATATTGATCCATTTCCTTCGCATTGTCAAATTTCTGGGCATAGAGTTTCTGGTAGTATTCAGAGATGATCTCTTGTATCTCTGTGGGATCAGTTGTTATTTCCCCTTTATCATTTCTGATTGAGGTTACTAGAGATTTTACTTTCTATTTCTCATTAGTGTGGCCAATGGTTTATCTATTTTATTTATTTTTTCAAAAAACCAACTCCTTGTTTCATTAATTTTCTGAATGATTCTTTTGTTTTCAATTTCATTGATCTCTGATTTGATTTTGGATATTTCTTTTCTTCTACTGAGTTTAGGCTTAGATTGTTCTTCTTTTTCCAATTTCATATGATAGCTTGTGAGATTGTTGATGCGCTCTCTTTCTGTTTTTTGAATGTAGGCATCTGAAGTGATGAATTTTCCTCTCAAAACTGCTTGTGCAGTATCCCACAGGTTTTGGTAGCTTGTGTCTTCATTGTTGTTATGCTCAAGGAAGTTAATGACTTCCTGTTTTATTTCTTCCTGCACCCATCTGTTATTCAACAGAAGATTGTTTCATTTCCATGCCTTTGGGTGGGGTCGAGCGTTTTTGTTAGAGTTGAGTTCCACCTTTTTTGACTTATGGTCTGAGAAGATACAAGGTAAAATTTCAATTCTTTTGATTCTGTTGATATTTGTTTTGTGTCCCAGGATATGATCAATTTTGGAGAATGTTCCATGGGGTGATGAGAAGAATGTATATTCTTTATCTTTGGGGTGGAGTGCTCTATATGCATCTATCAAGCTTAGTTGTTCTAGGGTCTCATTTAAATCTCTTATATCTTTATTTAATTTCTGTTTAGAGGATATGTCCAGCTCTGTGTGAGGAGTGTTAAGGTCCCCTGTTATTATGGTATTATCAGATATCATATTGCTCAGACCGAGTAAGGTCTGTTTCAAGAATCTGGGAGCATTGAAATTTGGTGCATAAATATTTAGAATTGAAATGTCTTCTTGTTGTATTTTTCCCTTGACTAATATAAAGTGACCATCTTTGTCTTTTTTGACTTCAGTTGCTTTAAATCCACATGTATCTGAAAATAAGATTGCAACTCGTCTTTCCTTCTGAATTCCATTTGCCTGAAAAATTGTCTTCCAACCCTTGACTCAGAGCTTTAATTTGTCTTTTGAAGCCTGTTCCTTGCAGACAGCAAATGGATGGCTTGTGTTTTTTAATCCAGTCAGCCAATCTATATCTCTTCAGTGGGGAATTCAAGCCATTAACATTTATTGAGATAATTGATAAGTGTGGTAGTATTCTATTCGTCTTATTTTGTGAGAGTCCATTGCTTAGTTTTATCTTTTGCATCAGTGTGGAGGTTAGGTTCTGTCCTTTAATTTCTGAGTTCTTACTTTGCTACTGATCCATTGTGGTGGTCAGTGTGCAGAACAGGTTGAAGTATTTCTTGTAGAGCTGGACTTGTGGTGAATTTCCTCAATGTTTGTATATCCGTAAATGATTTGATTTCTCTGTCAATTTTGAAGCTTAGCTTAGCAGGGTACTGAATTCTGGACTGGAAATTGTTCTATTTAAGTAGATTAAAGGTAGATGTCCAATGTCTGCTTGCCTGGAAAGTTTCATTAGAGAAGTCTGCGGTCCCTCTGATGGATTTGCCACTGTAAGTCAACTCGTGCTTACTCTTGGCAGCTTGCAAAATCTTTTCTTTTGTCTTGACTTTGGACAAGTTCATCACAATGTGTCTTTTGGAAGCTCAGTTAGAGTTGAGGCGATCTGGGTTCCAATAGCCCTCTGAAAGCAGTGTGTCAGAATCTTTGGTGATATTTGGGAAATTTTCTTTTATAATATTCTCTAGTATGGCTTCCATTCCTCTGGGGCATTCTTCTTCCCCTTCTGGGATGCCTATAATTCGAATGTTGGAATGCTGCATAAAGTCCCATAATTCTGACAGTGAACGTTCTGCTTTCTCTCTCTTCTTTTCTGCCTCTTTTACTATCTGAGTTATCTCAAGAACTTTGTCTTCTACCTCTGAAAATCTTTCTTCTGCATGTTCTAACCTGTTGCTGATACTTTCCATTGCATCTTTAAGTTCCCTAATTGACTGTTCCAGTTCAGTCAGCTCTGCTATCTTTTTTATATTCTTCATATCATTCATCTCGTATTTGATTTTGTTTTTGGTTTTCCTTTTGGTTATTTTTCACTTTATTATCAATTTCCTTCATTGTGTCCATCATTTGTTTCATTGTTTTCATCATGTGTACTCTAAATTCGCTTTCTGTCATTCCTAACATTTCTTTATAGGTGGAACCCTCTGCAGTAGCTACCTCATGGTCCCTTGGCGGGTTTGTTCTGGACTGGTTCTTCATGTTGCCTGGAGTTTTCTGCTGATTTTTCCTCATGTGTGATTTCTTTGATCTGTTTCTTTGCCCTAATTTTCCTTTCATTTCCTCTTGCTGTTTAAGTTCTCCTGCCTCTGGACTAAGGGTTAGATGAATCCTTTTGGTACAGGACCAGAAGGATGAGAAGGTTGAAGAGCAAGAAAGGGATGAAAGAAAGGAGGACCGAGTAAAAGGAAAAAAAAATAGAGAAAGGAGAGGGAATGGGTAAAAGTAATATTGACAAAAAGAAGAGAGGCACAGAAAGAGGCAAATAGGGCAATATAGGTGTACATTAGGGTACTTTGACCCAACCTTAAAAGAAACCCACCTTCTTGGCATGCCCAGTGGGGTGGTTCCCTTGAGGTCAGCAGCTCTTTGCTAACCTGATCAGACACAGTACCCCAGCTCCACCAAGTAGAGAGGAAAGACAAAAATGCTATAAATCAAACCAAAACACGCCAACAGAAAATTTAAGGGATAATATTGGGTGAAAAAGCAAATAATAGTGGTAGAAACACTAGCAAAAATGAAGTTCTAGTTATTAGAAAAGGCAGCAATGAGAAATTATAATTAAACTAGAAAAATTGAGAAAGAAAAAAGATCTGTAAGTAAAAGGTTGAAATTAGAAAACAAAACATCAACAACATCAAAATAAACAAAAAACAAACAAAGAAAAAAACAACAAAAAAAACAAAACACAACCAAAAAGAAAGCAGTATGTATATGTTGGTGAATGTTGTCTGGGCAACACGTGGTCTTCTGGGCTATGAGATGTTAATCACAGTTCTGATACAGCTGGAGGCTGCTGATTTCTCAAACCCCAGCAGGTAGATACCCTAAATCTCTCTTCAGCCCACTTAAAAGGCACTTTGAACTTGTAAACTTGCTGAGCAGAAGCCTTCCCAGGAAATTCCTTGTTGCTGGAATTACTGCTGAAGTGGCTATCCACTTACCCAGTGTGCCAAATCCGGTCTCACTCTGCCCCTGAGGGTTAGGGATGCAAGGTGGCTCAGACCCCACCCTTAGGCTACTCGGTTCTGGGTTACCAGCTCCCACCCGATTCTAGCTCTGCGACCCTGAGGGCAGAGCTTGCAGGGGCAGATAACTAACAATGGCTACCTGTTTGCCACAGCCAAACACTATTAGCTCCGTCTGGCTCAGCGGCTCAGACTGGGGCCCCAAACAACAGCTAAAGTTCTTTGCATTCCCGCCCAGGCTCTCCCCAAGGCAGCTCAACTGAGTGCCATGTCCAAAGACACCAAAAGAGTTCACAGGTAAGGCCTTTCCGGTTTGCATTCTCACTGCTACTGAACTTACAGTTGTGGGCGGGTTTAGACTGATTGAACACATGTGACCACATGCCGGTTTCCCACTGTTTTAGTCCTTCTCTTGGGGTCCAGAAGTCTCTCGCTGATTCTCTGTATCTTCACAGGGGTTATGATAGGCAGATCCCACCAGCCAGAGATGCCTGGAGTCCTATCTCCCCGGATTCACGGTGCCCAGATGCGAGGAAGCTGTTACTCAGCTGCCATCTTGCTCTCCTCAGGTCTAGCAGTTCTTTTTAAGCCTATAAAGTTTGTTCTGACTATTCAATATTTTTGTGTAGATGTTGCATGGCCAATTACATATGAGTCTTGTGTTTAGAGGAAAGGTCATGATACAAGATACAAATTTGTTAGTTATAAGAAGGTAGCAGAAATTAGGATCATGAAATTGAATTTATTGGCAAGAGTATAAATGTAAAATAAGTAAACAACAGAGCCTAGGGGTATTATCAGCATTTGGATGTTGAGGAGGTGAGAAAGAATCACAAAAATAAACTCAGAAATGGGCAGTGAATTATAAAGAAACCCAAGAAGGTGGGCGGAGCAACATGGTGGCTGAGTAACAGCTTCCTTGCATCTGGGCACGGTGAGTCTGGGCAGATAGGACTCCAGGCATCTCCAGCTGGTGGGATCTGCCTATCATCACCCCTGTGAGAATACAGGGAGTCAGCGAGAGACTTCTGGACCCCAAAAGGAGGACTAAAACAGTGGGAAAATGGCAAGTGGTCTCATGTATTCAATCCATCTAAACCCGCCCGCAAGTGTAAGTTCAGTAGCAGTGAGACTGCAAACTGCAAAGGCTTTACCTGTAAACTGTTTTGGTGTCTTTAGACTTGGCACTCAGTTGAGCTGCCTTGGGGAGAGCCTGAGTGTGAGTGAGGAGAACATTGGCCTTTGTGTGGGGCCCCAGTCTGAGCCGCTGAGCCAGACGGTGCTAATAGTGTTGGGCTGTGGGTCACAGGGAGCCATTGTGAGGGATCTGCCCTGGCAAGCTCCGCCCTCTGGGTCGCAGAGCTAGAATCGGGTGGGAGCTGGTAACCCAGCAACTGAATAGCCTAAGGGTGGGGTCTGAGTCACCTTGCAGCCCTAACCCTCCGGGGCAGAGTGAGACCGGGTATGGCACACTGAGTAAGTGGATAGCCACTTCAGCAGTGATTTCAGCGACAAGCACTTTCCTGAGAAAGCTTCTGCTCAGCAAGTTTACAAGTTCAAAGTGCCTTTTAAGTGGGTTTAAGATAGATTTAGGGTGTCTACCTGCTGGGGTTTGAGAAATCAGCAGCCTCCAGTCGTATGAGAACTGTGATTAACATCTCATAGCCCAGAAGATCACGTGTTGCCCAGACAACACTCAATAACATATACATACTGCTTTCTTTTTGATTGTGTTTTTTTTTTCCAGTTTGTTTTTTTTGTTCATTTTGATGTTGTGGATGTTGTTTTGTTTGTCAATTTTAACCTTTTCCATACAGATCCTTTTCCTTTCTCAATTTTTCTAGTTTAATGATAATTTCCCATTGCTGCCTTTTTCAATAACTAGAACTTCATTTTTGCTACTGTTTCTACCGCTATTATTTGGTATTTTCACCGAATTTTATCCCATAAAGTTTTCTGTTTGCTTGTTTTGGTTTGATTTATAGCATTTTTGTCTTTCCTCTCTAGTTGGTGGAGGTGGGGTACTGTGTCTGATCGGGTTAGCAAAGAACTGCTGACCTCAAGAGAACCAGCCAACTGGTTACTCCCAGAAAGTGTTTTTTTTTTTTTTAATGTTGTGTCAAAGTACCCTACTGTACACCTATATTGCTCTGTCTCCCTTTTTCTGTGCCTCTCTTGTTTTCGTGAATATTCCTTTTACCCACCCCCTTCTTTCTCTATTTTTTTTTCTTATCACTCGGTCCTTCTTTCTTTCATCTGTTTTTTTGCTTGTAAACCTTCTCTCTTTCTGGTACTACAACCCTTAGTCCACAGGCACGAGAACTTAAAGAGCAAGAGGAAGCGAAAGGAAAATTAAGGCAAGGAAACAGATAAAAGAAATCGCTCATGAGGAAGAATCAGCAGAAAACACCAGGCAACATGAAGAACCAGTCAAGATCAACCCCACCAAGGGACCATGAGGTAGCTACTGCAGAGGATTCCACCTATAAAGAAATGTTAGGAATGACAGAAAGCTAATTTAGAATACATATGTTGAAAACAATGAAAGAAATGATGGAAACAATAAAGGAAACTGCTAATAAAATGAAAAATAACCAAAAGGAAATTCAAAAACAGAATCAAATAAGAGATGAACGATATGAAGAATGTAAAAACGATATAGCAGAGCTGAAGGAACTGAAACACTCAATTAGGGAACTTAAAGATGCAATGGAAAGTATCAGCAACAGGTTAGACCATGCAGAAGAAAGATTTTCAGAGGTAGAAGACAAAGTTCTTGAGATAACTCAGACAGTGAAAGAGGCAGAAAAGAAGAGAGAGAAAGCAGAACGTTCACTGTCAGAATTATGGGACATTATGAAGCGTTGCAACATACGAGTTATAAGCATCCCAGAAGGGGAAGAAGAATGCCCCAGAGGAATGGAAGCCATACTAGAGAATATTATAAAAGAAAATTTCCCAAATATCACCAAAGATTCTGACACACTGCTTTCAGAGGGATATCGGACGCCAGGTTGCCCCAACTCTAACCGAGCTTCTCTAAGACACATTGTGATGAACCTGTCAAAGTCAAGACAAAAGAAAAGATTCTGCAAGCTGCCAGGAGTAAGCGCCAGTTGACCTACAGGGGCAAATCCATCAGAGTGACCGCAGATTTCTCTAATGAAACTTTCCAGGCAAGCAGACAATGGTCATCTACCTTTAATCTACTTAAACAGAACAATTTCCAGCCCAGAATTTTGTACCCTGCTAAGCTAAGCTTAAAAATTGACGGAGAAATCAAATCATTTACAGATATACAAACATTGAGGAAATTCGCCACAACAAGACCAGCTCTACAGGAAATACTTCAACCTGTTCTGCACACTGACCACCACAATGGATCAGTAGCAAAGTAAGAACTCAGAAATTAAAGGACAGAACCTAACCTCCACACTGATGCAAAAGATAAAACTAAGCAATGGACTATCACAAAATAAGACGAATAGAATACTACCACACTTATCAATTATCTCCATAAATGTTAATGGCTTGAATTCCCCCACTGAAGAGATATAGATTGGCTGACTGGATTAAAAAACACAAGCCATCCATTTGTTGTCTGCAAGAAACACACCTGACTTCAAAAGACAAATTAAAGCTCCGAGTCATGGGTTGGAAGACAATTTTTCAGGCAAATGGAATTCAGAAGAAAAGAGGAGTGGCAATCTTATTTTCAGATACATGTGGATTTAAAGCAACTCAAGTCAAAAAAGACATAGATGGTCACTTTATATTAGTCAAGGGAAACATTTGAAGAAGACATTTCAATTCTAAATATTTATGCACCCAATTTAAATGCTCCCAGATTCTTGAAACAGACCTTACTCGGTCTGAGCAATGTGATATCTGATAATACCATAATAACAGGGGACTTTAAGACTCCTCTTACAGAGCTGGACATATCCTCTAAACAGAAATTAAACAAAGATATAAGAGATTTAAATGAGATCCTAGAACAACTGTGCTTGATAGACGCATATAGAACACTCTACCCCAAAGATAAAGAATATACATTCTTCTCATCACCCCATGGAACATTCTCCAAAAGTGATCATATCCTGGGACACAAAACAAATATCAACAGAATCAAAAGAATTGAAACTTTACCTTGTACCTTCTCAGACCATAAGGCACTAAAGGTGGAACTCAACTCTAAAAAAAACGCTCCACAACACCAAAGGCATGGAAATGAAACAATCTTCTGTTGAATAACAGATGGGTGCAGGAAGAAATAAAACAGGAAATCATTAACTTCCTTGAGCATAACAACAATGAAGACACAACCTACCAAAACCTGTGGGATACTGTAAAAGCAGTTCTGAGGGGAAAATTCATCGCTTCACATGCCTACATTCGAAAAACAGAAAGAGAGCGCATCAACAATCTCAGAAGAGATCTTATGGAATTGGAAAAAGAAGAACAATCTAAGCCTAAACTAGGTAGAAGAAAAGAAATATCCAAAATCAAATCGGAGAACATTGAAATTGAAAACAAAAGAATCATTGAGAAAATGAATGAAACAAGGAGTTGGTTTTTTGAAAAAATAAATAAAATATATAAACCGTTGGCCAGACTAACAAGGAACAGAAAAGTAAAATGTCTAGTAACCTCAATCAGAAATGATAAAGGGGAAATAACAACTGATCCCACAGAGACACAAGAGATCATCTCTGAATACTACCAGAAACTCTATGCCCAGAAATTTGACAATGTGTAGGAAATGGATCAATATTTGGAATCACACCCTCTCCCTAGACTCAGCCAGGAAGAAATAGAGCTTCTGAATAGACCAATTTCAAGCACTGAAATCAATGAAACATTAAAAAAATCTTCCAATGAAAAAATGCCCTGGTCCAGATGGCTTCACTCCAGAATTCTATCAAACCTTCAAGGAAGAGCTTATTCCTGTACTGCAGAAATTATTCCAAAAAATTGAGGAAGAAGGAATCTTCCCCAACACATTCTATGAAGCAAACATCACCCTGATACCAAAACCAGGAAAAGACCCAAACAAAAAGGAGAATTTCAGACCAATCTCACTCATGAATATAGACGCAAAAATTCTCAACAAAATCCTAGCCAATAGATTGCAGCTTATCATCAAAAAAGTCATTCATCATGATCAAGTAGGCTTCATCCCAGGGATGCAAGGCTGGTTTAACATACGCAAGTCCATAAACGTTATCCACCATACTAACAGAGGCAAAAATAAAGATCACATGATCCTCTCAATGGATGCAGAAAAAGCATTGGATAAAATCCAGCATACTTTTCTAATTAGAACACTGAAGAGTATAGGCATACGTGGCACATTTCCAAAACTGATTGAAGCTATCTATGACAAATCCACAGCCAATATTTTACTGAATGGAGTAAAACTCAAAGCTTTTCCTCTTAGATCTGGAACCAGACAAGGTTGTCCTCTGTCACCTTTACTATTCAACATAGTGCTGGAAGTTCTAGCCAATACAATTAGGCAAGACAAGGAAATAAATCCAAATGGGAGCAGAGGAGGTCAAACTCTTCCTCTTTGCTGACGACATGATCTCATACTTAGAGAACCCCCAAGACTCAACCACAAGACTCCTAGAAGTCATCAAAAAATACAGTAATGTTTCAGGATATAAAATCAATGTCCACAAGTCAGTAGCCTTTGTAAACACCAATAACAGTCAAGATGAGAAGCTAATTAAGGACACAACTCCCTTCACCATAGTTTCAAAGAAAATGAAACACCTAGGAATATACCTAACGAAGGAGGTGAAGAATGTCTATAAAGAAAACTATGAAATCCTCAGAAAGGAAATAGAAGAGGATATTAACAAATGGAAGAACATGGCATGCTCATGGACGGGAAGAATGAACATTGTTAAAATGTCTATACTTCCCAAAGCAATCTACCTATTCAATGCCATTCCTATCAAAATACCAACATCGTACATTCAAGATTTGGAAAAAATGATTCTGCATTTTGTATGGAACCGGAAAAAAACCCATATAGCGAAGGCAGTTCTTAGTATTAAAATAAACCTGGGGGCATCAGCATACCAGATTTTAGTCTGTACTACAAGGCCATAGTGGTCAAGACAACATGGTACTGGCACAAAAACAGAGACATAGACACTTGGAATCGAATTGAAAACCAAGAAATGAAACTAACATCTTGCAACCACCTCATCTTCGATAAACCAAACAAGAACATACCTTGGGGGAAAGACTCCCTATTCAATAAATGGTGTTGGGAGAACTGGATGTCTACATGTAAAAGACTGAAACTGGACCCACACCTTTCCCCACTCACAAAAATTGATTCAAGATGGATAAAGGACTTAAATTTAAGGCATGAAACAATATAGATCCTCCAAGAAAGCATAGGAAAAACACTGGAAGATATTGGCCTAGGGAAAGACTTCATGAAGAAGACTGTCATGGCAATCGCAACAACAACAAAAATAAACAAATGGGACTTCATTAAACTGAAAAGCTTCTGTACAGCTAAGGAGACAATAACCAAAGCAAAGAGACAACCTACACAATGGGAAAGGATATTTGCATATTTTCAATCAGACAAAAGCTTGATAACTAGAACTCAAATTAATCCACACGAAAAAATACAACAATCCCATATATCAATGGGTAAGAGACATAAATAGAAGTTTCTCTAAAGATGACAGACGAATGGCTAACAAACACATGAAAAAATGTTCATCATCTCTATATATTAGAGAAATGCAAATCAAAACAACCCTGAGATATCATCTAACCCCAGTGAGAATGGCCCACATCACAAAAATCTCAAAACTGCAGATGCTGGCGTGGATGTGGAGAGAAGGGAACACTTTTACACTGCTGGTGGGACTCAAACTAGTACAACCTTTCTGGAAGGAAGTATGGAGAAACCTCAAAGCACTCAAGCTAGACCTCCCATTTGATTCTGCAATTCCATTACTGGGCATCTACCCAGAAAGAAAAAAATCCTTTTATCATAAGGACACTTGTACTAGACTGTTTATTGCAGCTCAATTTACAATCGCCAAATGTGGAAACAGCCTAAATGCCCACCAACCCAGGAATGGATTAACAAGCTGTGGTATATGTATACCATGGAATACTATTCAGCCATTAAAAAAATGGGGACTTTACATCCTTCGTATTAACCTGGATGGAAGTGGAAGACATTATTCTTAGTAAAGCTTCACAAGAATGGAGAAGCATGAATGCTATGTGCTCAATCTTGATATGAGGACAATTAATGACAATTAAGGTTATGGGGGGGGAAGCAGAAAGAGGGATGGAGGGAGGGGTTTGGGGCCTTAGTGCGTATCACACTTTATGGGGGCAAGACATGATTGCAAGAGGGACTTTATCTAACAATTGCAATCAGTGTAACTGGCTTATTGTACCCTCAATGAATCCTCAACAATAAAGAAAAAGAACCTTAAAAAAAAATGGAGACTTTACATCCTTCATGTTAACCTGGATGGAAGTGGAAGACATTATTCTTAGTAAAGCTTCACAAGAATGGAGAAGCATGAATCCTATGTACTCAATTTTTATATGAGCACTATTAATGACAAGGTTATGGGGGGGAGGAAAAACAGAAAGAGAGACAGAGGGAGGTGGTGTGTGTGTCACACTTTATGGGGGCAAGACATGATTGCAATAGGGACTTTACCTAACAGTTGCAATCAGTGTAACCTGGCTTATTGTACCCTCAATGAATCCCCAACAATAAAAAAAAAAAAATTACAGGCCAATTCAACTGATGAATACATGCAAAAATCCTTAATAAAATGCTAGCAAACTGAATTCAACAATAAATTAAGATCATAATTCACCATGATTAAGTGAGATTCATCTCAGTTCAACAAGGATAATTCAGCATACAGAAATCAATACATGTGATATATTGCATTAAAGGAATTAAGAACAAAAACCATACAATCATTTCAATATAAGCTAAAATAGTGTTCAATAAAATTCAACTTCTTTTTAAGTTTAAGTTTGATATGAGGGTACAAATGTTAGGTTACATTGCTTTAATTTCTAAGGTAAAGGTCAAGGTGCATCTGAGACTTTGCCTGAGGTTGTACTTTTTACACTTATATTGTGTACATTAGGTGAGATCTTAACAATCCTTCTTCCCCTTTCTGATCTCCCTCCTTCCCCTTCCTTGTCACTAGAATATAGTCGTATTTTACTTTTATATGTGTGTGTAGTTGTTTATATATTGTTTTCATGTCAGTATTGAGTACATTGGATACTTGCTTTTCCATCCTTGTGGTGTTTTACTGAGGAGGATGTTCTCTAAATCCATCCAAGTAAGTACAAAAGATTTAAAATCTCCATCTTTTTATGACTGAATAGTAGTCCACGATATACACATACAACATATTGTTAATCCATTCATTTGCTGATGGAAATGTGGAAATTTGCTTCCACATCCTGGTGATTGTGAATTGAGCTGCAATAAGCATTATAATACAAAGGTACTTGTGGGGGCCTGGGTCCCCACAACCATTGCTGGGATCTGCACTGAGGACAGTTGCCATGAGAAAAAACTCAGACTCAGTTATCTCAGGTGAAATAATTGATAGGAGCCTGTGAGAAGTGTAGACTATAACTTGTAGCATCCAGCAAGCACAGCAGTGCCCATTCTCCCAATGGTCACTTCATTCATGTACACAGCTATGATTTAATAATAGTAAAAAAGACATAAATCATGTTGACAACATAAAGCATAAAGTTAATTTTAGTTATTCAAAGCAAGGTTCCCCAAGTAATCATTAATAATCAGAAAAAGAGAACCAAAAGAAGGGGAATCATGCAAGCACATCATGTGATTAGAACATATACTTTACAAATTGGGGGGTAAACTTTTCTAATTCATTTCAGTGTTTCCTATCTATACCTGGGCAGGACTCAGGTGGTAGTACTCTTTAGTTGCTAAGCATTCCATTCTTAGCCATGAAATATAAATTGAACTGTCTGCAGTACCTGCAGGGTCAGGGTCTTCGACTTCTACCCCTGAGCCAGCGGGTGCCAGACACTCTGTATATTGCACCAGGCTATAGCTAGACTTTAGTATAATGTGTCAGCACTTATGGGGTTTGAAGAACTTTGATTCTGGTCAACAAGACCTCCAGAAATACCTGGCCTAAACTACACTATAAACCTAAGTCACAACACTCCTTGTGGTAAAATCTTGGATTATCCAAGTGGGCCTACCAATGTAGTCAAGAGATCCTTATGATGGAAACAGAGGCCAAAGAGAGGAAAGTGACAACAGAAGGAGAGGTTGGAGCTATGCATCTTAAAGGTGGAGAAAGAGGATTGCAAACTAAGGAAAGGACAAAAGATGGCTGACTGAAGCCAGCTTTCCACAGAGGCTGCCGTCCAGAAGGAGAGTTAAAGGACAGAAATTTAGCAAATAACCTGGTGGATTAGAGCTGCGCCAAGAGAGAAGGTTGAAGAACGCACATCAACCCTGCTGAGGCGAGCTGCGACCCCAAGGATACAAACAAAATCTACAAAATCCATCACCAAGCAGACAGTAGTCCCCTCCCCCTTGAGATGGGCTCGGAGTACGCCATAAACAAACGAGAAGAGTTCAAAAGTCCTCCCATTATACTCCACGGAAGAGATGCTCTAAAAACTGGACCTATTTCCCCTCCTTAGGTGCCATGGTGCTCTCCTGCCAGGCATGAAACTGTGTAAAATTGTATATACTCTCTACCCACAATTCTGAGCTCCCAGCACTCCCCTCCACTTTCACTCTGAGGTCTGGAGGCCTGTCCCCCAGTACTCCAGATTCTTGGATGATTTCTCAAGGGGTGTGGACAGGCCCTGGACTGCAGGTGGTGAGTGCTGATTCTGCGGCACAGAAGTGAGGAGAGGACGGTCGGCTGAGAGGGAACCACGCCAAAGTGGCAGTGCCCCGAGGCACAGAGCAGCAGCCGTTTTGGGCAACAATAGGGCTCACATCTGGATATTCCGGACTCACACCCCCTGTCTTGCTGGGCAACCAGAGGAGGCCGGGCATCTTCTCAGGTGACAACCACCGTGGAACAGATCTGAAACAGAAACACAGGCCTCATGAGTAAAGGGTTTGCCTGAGGCAGTACTGGCCTCTGGGAGAGCGAGGACTAGAAAATGCATGCACAAGGCCGGGAGATTCCCATCCCAGGGCTGACCCAGAGGACCACTTTACTGAGCCTAAGATGCACCCGGCCCCCAGGAGATCATCAGAGTAAACAAAGAAGGGAAGGCAGAGCGTGGAACTGACAGGTAACCGTGCTGCGAATACAAACTACAGCAGCACAGACAGGGCCTGAGGCACAGGTTCTGGGAACTGAAAAGAGCTTCTCTTCTGCAGGGGAATTTAGCAGGGACAGAAACAAATTCCCGCAATTTTGTACTGTTATGTCAGTAACCTCAATCAGGGGTGGGGCTGGAACTGAGTGAACAGCCCCAGCCTCTTGAGGTTGTCAGGCCTCACCTACCTCTGCCGGATAGAGGCAGAGAGCAGTGGCCTGGCTGAGGAAACTTAAATTTCCTTGTGATTAAGGCAGGTGCAAACCCCTGGAGTATCTGCTCATTGGAGACAACAGGGCCACAGCCCTGCAGGGTTATCAGTGACTGGGTGGGACAGAGGTGTGTCAACCTTCCCAGACTAATGTATTTGCTGAGTGGATCCTCCTGACCCCACAGAGCACCGGAGCAAATCATATTTGAGTTGTCAGCAGAACCCTACAATCTAGTTACCAGAGACCTTTTAAACTCTTCTAGCTGAGACAGGTGCTGACTGAGACAATTGATTTGGACCTTTTGAACTGAGCCAATCCCCCAAGGACTATCCAAGTGGTGCCCTGGGTGTGTGGTGGTGGAAAGTCTGATTTTCCTTTTCCAATTGTTGTCTGTGGGGGGGAGGGGTGACTTAATTGCTTGTATTTCTCCACAGCTGAGACTTCAACCCAGAGTAACTGTTTCACTAGGGTCAGGCAGATACCAGCTGACAGAGCCACTTAGCCCCACCAAAGAAAACAGGTCCCCAGTTTCTCAGGCTGTAGCACTGTGCAGGTTCTCGGCAAAGCTCCAGTGGAAAAATCAAATGGTTTAAAATAATTATGGGGCAGAATCAACGGAAAAACTCTGGTAACATGAATAACCAGAGTAGATCAACCCCCCCACACACACACAAGGAAAGATATGGCAGATGGAACTGAAGATCCCATTCATAAACAGCTGGGAAAGATGTCAGAAATCGAGTTCAGAATTTGGATTGCAAACAAGATTAATATAATGAAGGAAAACTTGGAATTAGAAAATCAAGGAGCAATTCAAAAGTTGTAATTAGAAATTCAAGGAGAAATTCAAAAGCTGTCTCAAGAATTCAATGAATTTAAAGACAAAACTACCAAAGATTTTAAAACACTGAAGCAAGAATTTGCAGTCCTCAATGACCTGAAAAATACAGTAGAATCCATCAGTAACAGAGTGGAGCAAGCAGAGGAAAGGATTTCTGACATTGAAGACAAAGCTTTTGAATGCTCCAAAACTCTCAAAGCAGAAGATGAATGGAGAGCAAAAACAGATCATTCTCTCAGAGACCTCTGGGATAATTCGAAGAAGGCTAATATCTGCCTCATTAGAATCCTGAAACATGAAGTGGCTTCGCAAGGCACAGAGGCCCTTCTCCATGAAATTATGAAGGAGAATTTTCCAGACATGCCAAGAGATTCTGAAATTCAGATAGCAGTTTCAGAAACCCAGCATGACACAACCCGAATAAGACACCACCCAGGCACATCATAATTAACTTCACTAAAGTTAATATGAAGAACAGAATTCTAAAAGCAGCCAGACGTAAAAAATTACCTACAAAGAAAAGAATATTAGAATGACTGCAGATCTCTCTGCTGAAACTTTTCAATCCAGAAGAGGGTGGACATTGAATTTTAATCTCCTAAAACAAAATAACTTTCAACCCAGGATCCTGTATCCAGCTAAACTAAGATTCATTTATAATGGAGAAATTAAATACTTCAATGACATTCATATGTCGAAGAAATTTGCTATAACCAAAAAAGCCCTTTGCAAAATTCTCAGACCTATCCTCCATAATGACCAACCCAATCCTCTATCACAAAAGTAAAGTTACCCAGAAACTTTTGATCAAATTCCAACTTGCACAGTGGCAAAAGGATTAAAAATGTCCACGGGAATTTTGAAAAACTCAATACCCAAAATTATACCAGACTTATCAACATTCGTCATTAATGTGAATTGCTTAAACTGTCCTCTAAAGAGGCAGAGGTTGGCTGACTGGATACAAAAACTCAGGCCACATATTTGCTGCACACAAGAATCATATCATCCCTTAAAAGATAAATATAGATGCAAGGTGAAAGAATGGTCCTCCCCATTTCAGGCAAATGGTAATCAGAAAAAAAGCAGGTGTTGCAATTCTATTTGCAGATACAATAGGCTTTAAACCAACAAAAGTAAGGAAGGATAAGAATGGTCACTTCATATTTGTTAAGGGTAATACTCAATATAATGAGATTTCAATTATTAATATTTATGCAGCCAACCAGAATGCACCACAATTTATAAGAGAAACTCTAACAGACACGAGCAACTTGATTTCCTCCAGCTCCATAACAGTTGGAGATTTCAACACTCCTTTGGCAGTATTGGATAGATCCTCCAATAAGAAGCCGAGCAAAAAAAATTTAGATTTAAACCTAACCATCCAACATTTGGATGTAGTAGACATCCACAAAACATTTCATCCCAAAAAACTGAATACACATACTTCTCATCAGCACATGGAACATACTCCAAATTTGAACACATCTTAGGTCACAAGTAAAACTTTAACAGACATGAGCAACTTGATTTCCTCCAGCTCCATAATACTCGGAGATTTCAACACTCCTTTGGCAGTATTGGATAGATCCTCCAATAAGAAGCCGAGCAAAAAAAATTTAGATTTAAACCTAACCATCCAACATTTGGGTGTAGTAGACATCTACAAAACATTTCATCCCCCCAAAAACTGAATACACATACTTCTCATCAGCACACGGAACATGCTCCAAATTTGAAAACATCTTAGGTCACTCAGTAAATTTAAAGGAATAGAAATTATTCCTTGCATCCTCTTGTAATACCATAGAATAAAAGTTGAACTCAGTAACAACAGGAATCTGCATGCTCATACAAAAAATGGTAATTAAATAAACTTATGCTGAATGATAGCTGGGTCATAGATAAGATTAAGAAGGAAATTGCCAAATTTTTGGAACAAAAGGACAATGAAGACATGGATTATCAGAACCTCTGTGATAACCCAAGGAGGTCCTAAGAGGGAAATTTATAGCACTGCAAGCCTTCCGCAAGAGAATGGAAAGAGAAGAAGTTAACTACTTAATGGGACATCCAAAGCAACTGGAAAAGGAAGAACATTTCAACCCCAAACCCAGTAGAAGAAAAGAAATAAAAAAAATTAGAGCAGAATTAAATGAAATTGAAAACAAAAGAATTATACAACAGATCAATAAATCAAAAGTTGGTTTCTTGAAAAGGTCAATAAAATAGATAAACCTTTGGCTAACCTAACCAGGAAAAAAAAGAGTGAAATCTCTAATCTCAATCAGAAATGGCAAAGATGAAATAACAACACAATCCTCAGAAATTTAAAAAAACCTTAGTGAATATTACAATAAACTTTATTCTCAGAAATATGAAAATGTGAAGGAAATTGACCAATACTTGGAAGCACATCAACTTCCAAGACTTAGCCAGAATCAAGTGGAAATGTTGAACATGCCAATATCAAGTTGTGAAATAGCATCAACCATACGAAATCTCCCTAAAAAGAAAAGCCCAGGACCAGATGGCTTCATGTCAGAATTCTAACAAACCTTTAAAGAGGAATTAGTACCTATATTATTCAACCTGTTCCAAAATACAGAAAAAGAAGAAAAACTATGCAATATGTTCTATGAAGCAAACATCATGCTGATTCCCACACGAGGAATGGACCTAACAAGATAAGAAAATTATAGACCAATATCACTAATGAATATAGATGGAAAAATATTCAACAAGATCCTAGCAAACAGTATCCAGCAACACATCAAACAAATTATACATTATGACCACGTTCGTTTATCCCAGGGTCTCAAAGCTGGTTCAATATATGTAAATCTATAAATATAATTCAGCACATAAACAAATTAAGAAACAAAGACCATATGATTCTCTCAATTGAAGCAGAAAAAGCTTTTGATAATATCCAGCATCACTTCATCAGAACACTTAAGAAAATTGGTATTGAAGGGATATTTCTTAAACTGATAGAGGCCCTCTATAGCAAACCCACAGTCAACATCGTATTTAATGGAGTTAAATTGAAAGCATGTCTACTCAGATCAGGAAACTGACAAGGCTACCCATTGTCTCCACTGCTCTTTAACATTGTAATGGAAGTTTTAGCCATTGCAATTAAGGAAGAAAAGGAGATCAAGGGTATCCACATATGGTCAGAACAGATCAAACTTTTGCTCTTCACAGATAATATGATTGTATATCTGGAAAACACCAGGGATTCTACTACAAAACTCTTAGAAGTGATCAGGGAATACAGCAGTGTCTCAGGTTACAAAATCAACATTTATAAATCAGTAGCCTTTATAAATACCAAAAATAGTCAACCTGAAAAAAACAGTTAAGGACGCTATTCCGTTCACAGTAGTGAAAAAAGAAGACGAAATATTTGAGAGTTTATCTAAGAAAGGACGTGAAAGATCTCTATAAAAAGATCTATGGAACTCTAAGAAAAGAAATAGCTGAAAATGTTAACAAATGGAAAAACATACCATGCTCATGGCTGGGAAGAATCAACATTGTTAAAATGTCCATGATAACCCAAAGCAATATAAAATTTTAATGCAATCCCTATTAAAGCTCTACTGTCATACTTTAAAGATCTTAAAAAAATAATACTTCATTTTATATGGAATCAGGAAAACCTTGAATAGTCAATACTTACTCAGAAATAAAAACAAAGCATGAAGAAACATGCTACCAGAACTCAGAGTATACCAAAAATCTATAGTGATCAAAACAGCATCATACTGGCACAAAAACAGAGAAGTAGATGTCTGAAACACAATAGAGAACCAAGAGATGAAGCCAGCTACTTACCGCTATTTGATCTTTGACAAGCCAATTAAAAACATTCAGTGGGGAAAAGATTCCCTATTTAACAAACGTGAACTGGCTGGTAACATGACGAAGACTGAAACTGGACCCACACCTTTCACCATTGACTAAGATAGACTCTCACTGGATTAAAGGTTTAAACTTAAGACATGAAACTATAAAAAACACTAGAAGACAGTGCATAGAAAACCGTTGAAGAAATAGGTCTGGGTGAGTAGGACCTCCCAGGTAAGAAGCAGCTTCAAAAATACACTACTAGGATCTGATCAAACTAAAAAGCTTCTGCACAGCCAAGAACACAGTAAGTAAATCTAGCAAACAGACCTCAGAATGGAAGAAGATATTTGCAGGTTATGTCTCCGACAAAGGTTTAATAACCAGAATCCACAGAGAACTCAAACGTATAAGCAAGAAAAGAACAAGTGATCCCATCTCAGGCTGGGCAAGGGACTTGAAGAGAAATTTCTCTGAAGAAGACAGGAGACAGACATGCCTACAGACATATGAAAAAATGCTAATCATCTTTAATCATCAGAGAAATGCGAATCAAAACTACCTTGAGATACTATCTAACTCCAGTAAAATTAGCCCATATCACAAATCCCAATACCAGAGATGTTGGCGTGGATGTGGAGAAAAGGGAACACTTCTACACAGCTGGTGGGAATGCAAATTAATACATTCCTTTTGGAAAGATGTTTGGAGAACACTTAGAGTTCTAAAAATAGACCTGCCATTCAATCCTATAATTGCTCTACTAGGTATATACCTAGAATACCAAAAATCACATTATAACACAGATATTTCTACCAGAATGTTTATTGCAGCCCAATTCACAATTGCTAAGTCATGGAAAAAGCCCCAAGTGCCCATCCATCCACAAATGGATCAATAAATTGTGGTATATGTACACCATGGAATATTATGCAGCCTTAAAGAAAGATGGAGACTTTACCTCTTTCATGTTTACATGAATGGAGCTGGAACATATTCTTTTTAGTAAAGTATCTCAAGAATGGAAGAAAAGGTATCCAATGTACTCAGCCCTACTATGAAACTAATTTATTGCTTTCATAGGAAAGCTATAACCCAGTTATAACCTAGGAATATGGGGAATGGGGAGATGGAGGGGAGGGATTGGGGATGTTGGGCAAAGGAAGGGTGATTGGTGGGATTACACCTGCCGTGCATCTTACAAGAGTGCACATGTGAAACTTAGTGAATGCAGAATTTGATTGTCTGAACACAATAACTAAGAAAATGCCAGGAATGCTATGTTAACCATTGTGATGAAAATGTGTCGAACTGTTTATAAAACCAGTGCATGGTGCCCCATGATCGCATTAATATACACAACTATGATCTATTACTAATAAAAACAATCAATAGTGATCAAAACAGCATGGTAGTGGCACAAAAACAGAGAAGTAGATGTCTGAAACACAATAGAGAACCAAGAGATGAACCCAACTACTTACCGTTATTTGATCTTTGAGAAGCCAATTAAAAACATTCAGTGGGGAAAAGATTCCCTATTTAACAAATATGAACTGGCTGGTAACATGTAGAAGACTGAAACTGGACCCACACCTTTCACCATTAACTAAGATAGACTCTCACTGGATTAAAGATTTAAACTTAAGGCATGAAACTATAAAAATACTAGAAGATAGTGCATGGAAAACCCTTGAAGAAATAGGTCTGGGTGAGTATTTTATGAGTAGGACCCCCCGGGCAAGAAGCAGCTTCAAAAATACACTACTAGGATCTGCTCAAACTAAAAAGCTTCTGCACAGCCAAGAACACAGTAAGTAAAGCAAGCAAACAGACCTCAGAATGGGAGAAGATATTTGCAGGTTATGTCTCCAACAAAGGTTTAATAACCAGAATCCACAGAGAACTCAAATGTATAAGCAAGAAAAGAACAAGTGATCCCATCACAGGCTGGGCAAGGGACTTGAAGAGAAACTTCTCTGAAGAAGACAGACACACAGCCTACAGACATATGAAAAAATGCTGATCATCTTTAATCATCAGAGAAATGCAAATCAAAACTACCTTGAGATACCATCTAACTCCAATAAGATTAACCCATATCACAAAATCCCAAGACCAGAGATGTTGGCATGGATGTGGAGAATAGGGAACACTTCTACACTGCTGGTAGGAATGCAAATTAATACATTCCTTTTGGAAAGATGTCTGGAGAACACTTAGAGTTCTAAAAACAGACCTGCCATTCAATCCTATAATTGCTCTACTAGGTATATACCCAGAAGACCAAAAATCACATTATAACACAGATATTTGTACCAGAATGCTTATTGCAGCCCAATTCACAATTGCTAAGTCATGGAAAAAGCCCAAGTGCCCATCTATCCACGAATGGATTAATAAACTGTGGTATATGTACATCATGGAATATTATGCAGCCTTAAAGAAAAATGGAGACTTTATCTCTTTCGTGTTTATATGGATGGAGCTGAAACATATTCTTCTTAGTAAAGTATCTCAAGAATGGGAGAAAAAGTACCCAATGTACTCAGCCCTACTATGAAACTAATTCATGGCTTTCATAGGTAAGCTATAACCCAGTTTTAGCCTAAGAATATGGGGAAGGGGGAGAAGGAAGGGAGGGAGGGGGGAGGGGGGCAGAGGGAGGGTGATAGGTTGGATTTCACCTGCGGTGTATCTTACAAGGGTACATGTGAAACTTAGTAAATGTAGAATATAATTGTCTTAACACAGTAACTAAGAAAATGCCAGGAAGGCTATTTTAACCAGTGTGATGAAAATGTGTCAAATTGTTTATAAAACCAGTGTATGGTGCCCCATGATTGCATTAATGTACACAGCTATGATTTATTATTAATAAAAAAGGAAAAAAATAAGAATTTATTATAAGAAAATTACTTCTAAAGATATAGGAACAGTCAGATATTAAAACTCAGAATGACAATAATCAAGTGGCTACTTGCGTTTTATATTTGCTTGACATAAATTTGAGCAATTTTCAAGTATATGTGTTAGGACAAATGATAACAATCACAGATGTTCATAAAGTTGTCAATTTTTCTCCAACTCACTAACCACTATTGGCAGGTGCTGACATAATGTAGCAGCTGCCAACACCAGAAGGTCCTATATCCCATGAGTACAAATAATGAGTCCTTATTCCTTAACAAATAAAAGTAGATCATCTTCATTAAATGAGTTGGCAATTCTCTTTTTATAAGGAGCAATACATACTGTCATGTGGAAAGTGATTTAGTCCTCTTTTCTTCATCTTGAACCTCAGTCAATAGTGCAATGCTTCCTGGAATAGGAAACAAAAGTAGACATTTATTTATAATAATAATTTATATAACCATTCTCTTGTTCTGTGTATCATTCTTTGGGGACTTTTGTCAAGTTTGAATGACAAAGGGTCTAATGACTCTCTTTTTGCCTTATTTGTATATTTTGCTGCAAAAAGGGAATGTGGCATAAGAAAAAAAATTTCAAGGTCAAATAAAATTTAATGAAATTGGGCAGTGCCTGTGGCTCAAAGGAGTAGGGCACCGGCCGCATATACTGGAGGTGGTGAGTTCATACCTGGCCCTAGGCAAAAACTGCAAAAAAGTAAAAATAAAGATTTGAAGAAATTCTTATAGTTAAGCCTCAATTTGTTTGCCTTTACTTTAAAAAAAGTTCTAGAGATGAACTAAGACTGATAATATTTGTATTGTACTTGTGAAAGTTTACTGTTTATGAAATGGAGGTTTATTTTTTCCCTCTCATATAATTAAGAAGTAATCTTTCCCATGTGTAAAGTTATACAGATTTCAGTGTAATAGAATCATTGTCTTCTAAAAAGACTTGAGTGTTCTATTATTTGTACTTACAGCGTTTAAGTGTGTGACTCTCATGGTACATGTAAACCTTTTATTAAATACAGTAGAACTTCTGTAAGTTGACTACCCAAGGAACTGAAACAAACTAGTGAACATAGAGAGGCGTTCAACAGAAGGAACTTCCATTGAGTACATGTGGTGCATGTCTGGTCTATGAAAATTAGGTCAACTTAAGAAGGTGCTCAATGTAAGGAGGTAGTTAACTACAGAGGTCCTACTGTATCATTAATATATGGTAAATGCTAATTTAATTGCTATGATTTGAATGTGACCCCCAAAATTCATGCGTTGGCAAGTTAATTGTCAATGGAACAGCATTAGGAGGGAAGGGTTTTAGGAGGCTCAGCCCTCATGAATACAACAACGCAGTAATTGCAGGAGTTAGTTTTCACAAATGCAGGTTCTCATAACAGTGAAATCAGCTCCCTCATGCATTCCCTTTTACATATGTTCATTTGTTTTGTGGATTTTCCACCATTTTATATCTGATGCAATGTGAAAGCCCATGCAAGAAGCAGCTACCATGCCCTTTGGTGTCTCTACCTCCAAAACTATGAGGCAAGTAAACTTCTACTGTTTATAATTTACTCATTCTGTATTGCTTTGTTATAGCAAGAGAAAAAGGATTCAGATAACTCTACATAATTTGTTCTAAAGTTCAGAATATTTTAAAAAAACAGTAATTTTATATTATTCAAACATGATTTGTAAAAAGTCCTATCATAAGTTGAATAATATTGAAAATTTATTATCAGTCATGCATTATTTTACATTCTGAAGAGCAATCTAGGAAAGATATAGAGACATGGAGTGGGAAGAAGAACAAGAAAATTGTTTTTATTGGAGAAACCACAAATTTTATTGGAGAAACCTCCAATATCTCCAGTCTATCTCTTGATAATAGTTGTGGCACATACTTCATAAAATAAAAGAATTAATGTCAAAATATCACAAAGCAGTTTGAAATAGTTGGAGAAAAGTCTTAGACTGAACTAGACACCATTTATTTTACAGCACATGATATTTGGAAGATTTACTTAAAAACATTTAATATCAACTAATTTTTATTCTATTATGAAAATTCTAAAAGAAAGAAATTATTAAAAAATCCATCAAATATTATGGTAAACAGGCTGAGCATGTTAATTCACGCTCATATCTATTATTTCTTCAAAATACAACCGCTACCTAATAATCATGATCTATTGGTAATGCTAATTGAGGATGCATAGGAACTACTATTTACTGCCATTTGACAGTGTGGTTTCTAGCATATTTTTTGTTAAATTTTGTGCTAGCCTGTCACCATACCCCATTTTTTAACTTGTACTTCCTCCAAAATAGAAATTGGGAGCTTGCGCCACCATGGCCTCTCAAGGGGTTGTGGGCATTTTCTTCCTCTCTGCTCTCCCCTTCTTGTGTCTGGAGCTCTGGGGTGGGATCCCAGATACAGGAATTAAAGATTTCATTTTGCTGTGTGGCCGGATTTTCTTACTGCTTGCTTCTTACTTCAATCATTTCTGTGACTGCTTCATGGCTTAACTCATTTAAATCTTCCAAAATTTATCTCGGAAGAGATAGAATGAGATTGAGAAGAAAAAGAGAAGAATGAGAAAACGCAAAAACTTGCAAGAAAAAAAAAAAGAGAGAGAGAGATACAAGGTGTAAAGACCAACAAATACATAGAGAATGTTTTAAAACCTCACCAGGACATTAAAACCTCACCAGGACATGAAATTGAAAAAACTGGAGGAGCGTTTTTAACAAATGACAGGTGAAACCTGGAAGTTAAGCAATGGTCACAAATTTGGGAGTGATGATTCAGGGCTTGAACATGTGAGTCAGACATCTTTCAAAACATCAAACAGAAGCAGCAAAGAGACAGAGCTTGCCCAAGCCTTTAACCAAAGCTCCACCGCGTGCTGAGCAGCCCACGCGGAAGGAGGTTGATTTACCTGAAGAACCACCTGAAACAGCTGAAGAACTAGTTACTGCTACTGTCCAATGTCTGAGTGGGAGTGTCCAGAAGAGAAGGTTTTAGAAGTCTTGTAGTTTACAGGTCTTATTTGACTGAATGATGAAAATCTGATACCACACATCCCTTTACAGCCTTTTTACTTCCTTCCCCAGAAGGTCTCTGGAAGTGAACAGAGGATTGTCACTGGAGGATGTAGGGATTACTGTGGACACTGCTCAACGAGGAAGAGAAAGAGCAGAGCCACTAGGAAAATAATGAGAACCACCTGTTCTACATAATCAGTTATGCCGGATCTTAGAGGACAATAAAGGCTTCACACTAAACCCCTGCTCTACCTTGACTGAGTTCAAGGCAGTAAACACTTTTAATGTTGATAACCATGGGAATATCAACATGAAGGATTAGAGAAGTATTGTTCTCTCCCATAATAATCTGTGCAATGTGCCATCTTATGATGTATAAATGAGAGTAAAGTAAAAATTTACATAAGGCTATCAATAATTTGTATTTTTCCCAGCTGATGTGATTTCTCAGTATGTTAAAAACAAAGTCATAGAACTTTGGCTTCTGCCTCTTTAATCCATCTTACTGCACAATTCAGTCAAACTTTTCAAAGTGTTATAAGTAGTAATGTTTATTCTGCTGTATTTTACACTTTAAAAATAAGTTTGAAAACTCCTTAAGGCTTTAAAGTTCTTTTTGATAGGTAGATACTACACTTTACTTAACTAATATTTGTAGTTTATATGATTTTGCCTTGTATTAAATTGTAACATTTAAAAATTTCAAAAAAAAAAACCAAACAAAAGAAATTGGGAACTTTGTTATGACTGTATTGACAGGATGGTTCAAGATAGTGGACTAGAAGCAGGTGAAATATGCCTCTCCCATGGAGAGTATCAAAAGAGGTTAGAAGATTTTGTATTATCTAAAAGAGAGCACTAGGGTTCAATAGAGAAGCAAAAGCAACCACCAAAAGCAAAGAGAGGGAAGTAGAGCAACCACTTCACCCCAGGAGGTAGTAGCCAGGAGAGGTATGTACACATGGGGAAGGGACAGGTGAGAGACCCCAAAGGCCCAACACTTCTCCTGCAGACTTTGGAATCTGAGCTAAAAGAGGCCCCAGCACTACCATGGGCCTCCAGGCTGACATAGGCAGTAGCCTGGAGACTGCACAGAGGCATTTCAGGGTCCCATGAGATTCTGAGCCCTGAGTGCTGCAGCTGGTGCCATCATGGGAGCCAAGACCCAGATCATTGTGTCTTCCTAGGGACCAGCTCACTGCTGCTGAACCAGATAGGAAGTGGGGAAGCTGGGTGCTCTTGCATAACACCAGGTCAAGTGCTGCCACACCACCACTGCTGCCACTGCTACTGAGGGACACGGGCAGGAGTAAACATTCACAGCCACCCACCTCAACTGATGCTGATGATGGGGACATCCTTGCTATGCTGCTGCTGTGGCACTCAGGCACCAGCAAATCCCCATAGCCATCTGCGTCCACTGCCACAATGGAGAGGGACCCGCCCTACCTCCATTGGAGTCTGTAGTAGTGACCTGGGGATTGGTCACCCAGAACTGGCATGACATGACAGCCACAGGGTGATGGGGAGATACAGAAAATCTGTGTTGCAGGCTCACAGTACATCTGCCCCTCTCCTATCCAATCCTTGTCCAGAGGAGTGGTGTCCAACCTATTGTTTTCCTTTGCCACACATTGGAAGAATAACAGCTATTTTCAGTCATACATTAAATACACAAGCACTAATGAAAGATGATTAGCAAAAAAAAAAAAAAAAAGAAAAGAAAAGAAAGAAAGAGATCTGTGCAGAGTTTTCGTGATATCTGACATCACAGACAAAGACCAACGTCCTCACAAAATCAGCATGAGACCTGAAGTCTGCAGGTAGGACACTCCTGTTTCAGAGCAAGACTCAGGCATGTCATCCAGAGGCCTGGGAACTGGGAATTACTTAAAGTACTCCAACACCATTGGCAACTGAACACTCTCCAAAGTGTCTGAATTCAAACTGACCCAAATTGCCAGCAACATCACAGGGGGCACATACTAGCATGAGGTGAAAAGCAGTGCACCTCTCCCTCTCAACTCGGAGCAACAAGAATGCCACCACTGGAGAATAGGTGTGCTGCCATGCTATCCATTTGGAATGGAGAAAGGAGATTCTAGATGAGAAGGAATCAGCATAAGAACTCTGGCAATGTGGAAAACCATGCTACTTTGAGACTTCCAAAGGATTACACTAGCTCTCCATCCATGGGCGTCAAAGAAAAGAAAATTTTAAAATTGTTAGATATGAAATTCATGATATGGATTACAAATAAGATCAATGGAATTGATAAAATAATAAACAAACAATAAAAACAGCACAAAGAAACCAAAAAGAATTTCAAGACAGGAGTAAAAAAATTTACTGAAGAGATATATAGATATTATTGAAAATAAGAAACCTACTATAAATAAAAGGGTATTTCAAAATAGAGTGAAAAGTTTAACAAGAAAAAAGACCAAGCAGAAGAATTTCAGATCTTTTTCTTTCTTTCATCATTTCAGGTTAATGTGAGGGTACAAACAACCAGGTCACAATATTTGAATTTGTTAGGCAGAGTTCATCGTGTAGTTGTGTCCCACACCCCAAAAGTATACTATACCCCCCTATATTGTGCCCATTAAGTGGGAGCACACAAATTCCCATGCTCCTACACTCTCCTTCCTCCCTCATTCCCCCTGCCCCAACTTGAATTGAATTCAGTTTTACTCCTATGTGGGCATGCATAAGGATGTCTACTGGCTTCATATTAGTATTGAGTACACTGGATATATGTTTTTCCATTCTTGACATTCTTGAGATACTTTACTAAGAAGAAGGTGTTTCAGCTCCATCCAGGTTAATGCAGAGGATGTAAAGTCACAATCTTTTTAATGGCCAAATAGTATTCCATGGTAAACATATACAACAATTTGCTAATCCATTCTTGAGTTGATGGGCATTTAGGTTGTTTCCACATGTTGGTGATAGTAATTTGAGCTGCAATAAATAATCTAGTGCAAATGTCTTTTTGATAAAATGATTTTTTTTTCTTCTCAGTAGATGCCTAGCAATGGGATTGAGGGGTCAAAATGAGAGGCCTAATTTGAGTACTTTGAGGATTCTCCAGGCTTCTTTCCAAAGAGACTGTATTAGTTTGCAGTCCCATTAAAAAAGGTCTTAGCAAAATAACTAAGAAAATGCCACGAAAGCTATGTTAACTAGTGTGATGAAAATGTGTCAAACGGTCTATGAACCAAGTGTATGGTGCCCCATGATCATACTAATGTACACAGCTGTGATTTAATAATAAAATAAATAAATAAATAAATAAACAATGTAATAGTGTTTCCCTCTCTCCACATCCATGCCAGCATCAGCAACTTTGGGAATTTGTGATGTGGGCTAATCTTACTGGGATTAGATGATATTTCAAGGTGGTTTTGATTTGCATTTCTCTAATGATCAGGGAAGATGAGAAATTTTTCACATGTTTGTTAGCCATTTGTCTATCTTTCTCAGAAAAGGTTCTGTTCATGTCTTTTGCCCAGTGACAGGTGAGATCGTTTGATTTTTTTTGTTGATTAATTTCAGTTCTATAAAGATCCTAGCTATCAAACCTTTGTGAGATCCACAACATGCAAATATCTTTTCACATTTTGAAGGTTGTCTATTTGCGTTAATTGCATCCTCAGCTGTACAGAATCTTTTCAACTTAATTGAGTCACATTTGTTTATTTTTGTAGTTGTTGCAATAACCACTGAAGTCTTATTCTTAAAATGTTTCCAAAGGCCAATATCCCAAGAGTGTTCCCCACACTTTCTTCTAGGATTTTTGTTATTTCATGTCTTACATTTGAACCTTTTATCCGTCTTGAGTCAATTTTTGTAAACAGTAAAAGGTGTGGGTCCAATTTCAGTATTTTTTTTCTTGTAATTATTGGCCTTTTATTTAATTGTTCCTTTAAAAAATGTACGTTGTATGTTATTTTTAGGATCTCAGTTATTCCATCCCAGAAGCTTCAGTTTTATTTCCTGTTTCATCCATAGACCATGTTTAACTGTTAGTTTAATTACTTAATTTACATTTTTAAATATTTTTAATTTTTTAAGATTTCACACAACCCAACTCATTAGTTTCTACTTTGTGTTTTGTACAACCTCCTCACTATCTGAAGTTATTTCATTATCTAGATTCATGAACTGACTCACATAAATTTAACTTATTAAGTTTAGATTTTGGTAGGTGTGTCAATGCTTCAATGGTCTATATCTCATCTTTCAAGTCTTTCACTCTCTCATTCTCTCACCTTCTATGTGTAAATACTTTTAGACAAAAGTCTCTATTCCTCTGTTCCAGTCAACACTTCTTGAACAGATATGAACCATTCCTTTCCAAGACCACAGTTAGATTACTTTCAAATTTTCACTTGTAGAAAAAAAAAAATAGGCCAGATGGCAGCCGAGTGACAGCTTCCTTGCATCTGGGCACCATGAGTCTGGGGAGATAGGACTCCAGGCATCTCTGGCTGGTGGCATCTGCCTATCATCACCCCTGTGAGGATACAGGGAGTCAGCGAGAGACTTCTGGACCCAGAGAGGAGGACTAAAACAGTGGAAAACCGGTAAGTGGTCACGTGTGTTCAATCCGTCTATACCCACACGCAACTTCCACAGGCATGAGCACTTAAAGAGCAAGAGGAAGTGAAAGGAAAATTAGGGCAAGGAAACAGATAAAAGAAATCACTTATGAGGAAGAATAAGCAGAAAACTCCAGGCAACATGAAGAACCAGTCCAGAACAACCCCACCAAGGGACCATGAGGTAGCTACTGCAGAGGATTCCACATATAAAGAAATGTTAGGAATGACAGAAAGGGAATTTAGAATACACATGTTGAAAACAATGAAAGAAATGATGGAAACAATGAAGGAGACTGCTAATAAAGTGGAAAATAACCAAAAGGAAATTCAAAAACAGAATCAAATAAGAGATGAATGATATGAAGAATATAAAAAGGATATAGCAGAGCTGAAGGAACTGAAACAGTCAATTAGGGAACTTAAAGATGCAATGGAAAGTATCAGCAACAGGTTACACCATGCAGAAGAAAGAATTTCAGAGGTAGAAGACAAAGTTCTTGAGATAACTCAGATAGTAAAAGAGGCAGAAAAGAAGAGAGAGAAAGCAGAACATTCACTGTCAGAATTATGGGACTTTATGAAGCGTTGCGACATATGAGTTATAGGAATTCCAGAAGGGGAAGAAGAATGCCCCAGAGGAATGGAAGCCATACTAGAGAATATTATCAAAGAAAATTTCCCAAATATCACCAAAGATTCTGACACACTGCTTTCAGAGGGCTATCGGACCCCAGGTCGACTCAACTCTAACCGAGCTTCTCCAAGACACATTGTGATGAACCTGTCCAAAGTCAAGACAAAAGAAAAGATTCTGCAAATTGCCAGGAGTAAGCGCCAATTGACCTACAGGTGCAAATCCATCAGATTGACCACAGACTTCTCTAATGAAACTTTCCAAGCAAGAAGACAATGGTCATCTACCTTTAATCTACTTAAACAGAAAATTTCCAGCCCAGAATTCTGCACCCTGCTAAGCTAAGCTTAAAAATTGACGGAGAAATCAAATCATTTACGGATATACAATCATTGAGGAAATTCGCCACAATAAGACCAGCTCTACAGGAAATACTTCAACCTGTTCTGCACACTGACCACCACAATGGATCAACAGCAAAGTAAGAACTCAGAAATCAAAGGACAGAACCTAACCTCCACACTGATGCAAAAGATAAAACTAAGCAATGGACTCTCACCAAATAAGACGAACAGAATACTACTACACTTATCAATTATCTCAATAAATGTTAATGGCTTGAATTCCCCACTGAAGAGACATAGATGGGTTGACTGTATTAAAAAACATAAGCCATCCATTTGCTGTCTGCAAGAAACACACCTGGCTTCAAAAGACAAAATAAAGCTACGAGTCAAGGGTTGGAAGACAATTTTTCAGGCAAATGGCATTCAGAAGAAAAGAGGAGTTGCAATCTTATTTTCAGATACATGTGGATTTAAAGCAACTAAAGTCAAAAAAGACAAAGATGGTCACTTTATATTGGTCAAGGGAAAAATACAACAAGAAGACATTTCAATTCTAAATATTTATGCACCCAATTTAAATGCTCCCAGATTCTTGAAGCAGACCTTACTCAGTCTGAGCAATATGATATCTGACAATGCCATAATAACAGGGGACCTTAACACTCCTCTTACAGAGCTGGACAGATCCTCTAAACAGAAATTAAACAAAGATATAAGAGATTTAAATGAGACCCTAGAACAACTGTGCTTGAGAGACGCATATAGATCACTCCATCCCAAGATAAAGAATATACATTCGTCTCATCACCCCATGGAACATTCTCCAAAAGTGATCATATCCTGGGACACAAAAAAAATATCAACAGAATCAAAAGAACTGAAATTTTACCTTGTATCTTCTTAGACCATAAGGCACTAAAGGTGGAACTCAATTCTAACACAAATGCTTGAAACCACCCAAAGGCATGGAAATGTAACAATCTTCTGTTGAATAACAGATGGGTGCAGGAAGAAATAAAACAGGAAATCATTAACTTCCTTGAGCATAACAACAATGAAGACACAAGCTACCAAAACCTCTGGGATACTGCAAAAGCAGTTTTGAGAGGAAAATTCATCGCTTTAAATGCCTACATTCGAAAAAGAGAAAGAGAGCACATCAACAATCTCACAAGAGATCTTATGGAATTGGAAAAAGAAGAACAATCTAAGCCTAAACTAGGTAGAAGAAAAGAAATATCCAAAATCAAATCAGAGATCAATGAAATTGAAAACAAAAGAATCATTCAGAAAATTAATGAAACAAGGAGTTGTTTTTTGAAAAAATAAATAAAATAGATAAACCATTGGCCAGACTAACGAGGAATAGAAAAGTAAAATCTCTAGTAACCTCAATCAGAAATGATAAAGGGGAAATAACAACTGATCCCACAGAGATACAAGAGATCATCTCTGAACTCTACCAGAAACTCTATGCCCAGAAATTTGAAAATGTGAAAGAAATGGATCAATATTTGGAATCACACCCTCTCCCTAGACTCAGCCAGGAAGAAATAGACCTCCTGAACAGACCAATTTCAAGTACTGAGATCAAAGAAACCATAAAAAATCTTCCAACCAAAAAATGCCCTGGTCAGATGGCTTCACTCCAGAATTCTATCAAACCTTAAAGGAAGAGCTTATTCCTGTACTGCAGAAATTATTCCAAAAAACTGAGGAAGACGGAATCTTCCCCAACACATTCTAGGAAGCAAACATCACCCTGATCCCAAAACCAGGAAAAGAACCAAACAAAAAGGAGAATTTCAGACCAATCTCACTCATGAATATAGATGGAAAAATTCTCAACAAAATCCTAGCCAATAGATTACAGCTTATCATCAAAAACTCATTCATCATGATCAAGTAGGCTTCATCCCAGGGATGCAAGGCTGGTTTAACATACGCAAGTCTATAAACGTTATCCACCATATTAACAGAGGCAAAAATAAAGATCACATGATCCTCCCAATATGTGCAGAAAAGGCATTTGATAAAATCCAGCATCCTTTTCTAATTAGAACACTAAAGAGTATAGGCATAGGTGGCACATTTCTAAAACTGATTGAAGCTATCTATGACAAACCCACAGCCAATATTTTACTGAATGGAGTAAAACTCAAAGCTTTTCCTCTTAAAAATGGAACCAGACAAGGTTGTCCTCTGTCACCTTTACTATTCAACGTACTACTGGAAGTTCTAGCCAATACAATTAGGCAAGACAAGGAAATAAAGGGAATCCATATGGGAGCAGAGGAGGTCAAACTCTCCCTCTTTGCTGACGACATGATCTCATACTTAGAGAACCCCAAAGAGTCAACCACAAGACTCCTAGAAGTCATCAAAATATACAGTAATGTTTCAGGATATAAAATCAATGTCCACAAGTCAGTAGCCTTTGTATACACCAAAAACAGTCAAGATGAGAAGCTCATTAAGGACACAACTCCCTTCACCATACTTTCAAAGAAAATGAAATACCTAGGAATATACTTAACGAAGGAGGTGAAGGAACTCCTTAAAAAAAACTATGAAATCCTCAGAAAGGAAATAGCAGAGGATATTAACAAATGGAAGAACATACCATGCTCATGGATGGGAAGAATCAACATTGTTAAAATGTGTATACTTCCCAAAACAATCTACCTATTCAATGCCATTCCTATCAAAATACCAACATCGTACTTTCAAGATTTGGAAAAAATGATTCTGCGTTTTGTATGGAACCGGAAAAAACCCCGTATAGCTAAGGCAGTGCTTTGTAACAAAAATGAAGCTGGGGGCATCAGCATGCCAGATTTTAGTCTGTACTACAAAGCCATAGTGCTCAAGACAGCATGGTACTGGCACAAAAACAGAGACATAGACACTTGGAATCGAATTGAAAACCAAGAAGTTAAACTAACATCTTACAACCACCTAATCTTTGATAAACCAAACAAGCACATACCTTGGGGGAAAGACTCCCTATTCAATAAATGGTGTTGGGAGAACTGGATGTCTACATGTAAAAGACTGAAACTGGACCCACACCTTTCCCCACTCACAAAAATTGATTGAAGATGGATAAAGGATTGAAATTTCAGGCATGAAACAGTAAAAATCCTCCAAGAAATCACAGGAAAAACACTGGAAGATATTGGCCTGGGGAAAGACTTCATGAAGAAGACTGCCATTGCAATTGCAACAACAACAAAAATAAACAAATGGGACTTCATTAAACTGAAAAGCTTCTGTACAGCTAAGGAGACAATAACCAAAGCAAAGAGACAACCTACACAATGGGAAAGGATATTTGCATATTTTTAATCAGACAAAAGCTTGATAACTAGGATCTATAGAGAACTCAAATTAATCCACATGAAAAAAGCCAACAATCCCATATATCAATGGGCAAGAGACATGAATAGAACTTTCTCTAAAGCCGACAGACAAATGGCTGAGAAACACATGAAAAAATGTTCATCATCTCTATATATTAGAGAAATGCAAATCAAAACAACCCTGAGATATCATCTAACCCCAGTGAGAATGGCCCACATCACAAAATCTCAAAACTGCAGATGCTGGCGTGGATGTGGAGAGAAGGGAACACTTTTACACTGCTGGTGGGACTGCAGACTAGAACAACGTTTCTGGAAGGAAGTATGGAGAAACCTCAAAGTACTCAAGCTAGACCTCCCATTTGATCCTGCAATCCCATTACTTGGCATCTACCCAGAAGGAAAAAATTCCTTTTATCATAAGGACACTTGTACTAGACTATTTATTGCAGCTCAATTTACAATCGCCAAAATGTGGAAACAGCCTAAATGCCCACCGACCCAGGAATGGATTAACAAGCTGTGGTATATGTATACCATGGAATACTATTCAGCCCTTAAAAAAAATGGAGACTTTACATCCTTCATATTAACCTGGATGGACGTGGAAGACATTATTCTTAGTAAAGCATCACAAGAATGGAGAAGAATGAATCCTATGTACTCAATTTTGATATGAGGACAATTAATGACAATTAAGGTTATGGGCGGGAAGCAGAAAGAGGGACGGAGGGAGGGTGGTGGGGCCTTGGTGTTTGTCACACTTTACGGGGGCAAGACATGATTGCAAGAGGTACTTTACCTAACAATCGCAATCAGTGTAACCTGGCTTACTGTACCCTCAATGAATCCCCAACAATAAAAAAAAAATAAATTAAAAAAAAATAAATAAATAAATAAATGAAATTCCCTATTCATTTGCCTTCTTTTGCAGTCCCTCATGTAATTGGAACTTATTTCAATTCTTACCTTATATTTTTCATTTTTTTCTTTCTGTCTATCATTTTTTATTATTATTAAATCATAGCTGTGTACATTAATGCAATCATGGGGCACCATACACTGGTTTTATAGACCATTTGACACATTTTCATCACACTAGTTAACATAGCCTTCCTGGCATTTTCTTAATTATTGTGTTAAGACATTTATATTCTACATTTACTAAGGTTCACATGTACCATTGTAAGATGCACTGCAGGCGTAATCCCACCGATCAGCCTCCCTCTGCCCATCCTCCCTCCTCCCCCCAGTCCCTCTCCCCCTTCCCTGTATTCTTTTTATGTATTTACTTATGTATTATTTACTTTTTTATTAAATCATAGCTGTGTATATTAATGCAATCATGGGGCACCATACACTGGTTTTATAGACCATTTGACACATTTTCATCACATTAGTTAACATAGCCTTCCTGGCATTTTCTTAGTTATTGTGTTAGGACATTTATATTCTACATTTACTAAGTTTCACATGTACCCTTGTAAGATGCACTGCAGGTGTAATCCCACCAATCACCCTCCCTCCGCCTACCTCGCCCCTCCTTGCTGTCCCTCTCCTCCTTCCCCCTATTCTTAAGTTATAACTGGGTTATAGCTTTCTTTTTTTTTTTCACCTTCTATTATTTATTTATTTTATTTACTTATTTATTTATTTCAAAGTATTATGGGGGTGCAAATATTTTTGTTACATGGGTTGCTTTTATAATATTTCAGTCATGGTTAGAAGTATGTCATTTACCCAGATAGTGTTCACTGTACCTGTTAGATAGGTTTTTGCCATCCCATCTTCCCCCATCACCCCTGCTACATTTCTATTGAGTTTTACTTCACGTGTGCTCATCAATTTAATTCCAATTTAATAGAAATTATATGTTGTATTTTTTTATTAAATCATAATTGTGTACATTGATATGATCATGGGGCATCATACACTAGCTTCATATACCATTTGACACACTTTCATCACACTGGTCAACACAGCCTTCCTGGCATTCTCCAGGTTATTGTGCTAAGACATCAACATTCAACATCTACCAAATTTCAAATGTACCCTTGTAAGATGCACCACAGGTGTAATCCCATCAATC
Source organism: Nycticebus coucang (assembly GCF_027406575.1). Classification (NCBI taxonomy): domain Eukaryota; kingdom Metazoa; phylum Chordata; class Mammalia; order Primates; family Lorisidae; genus Nycticebus; species Nycticebus coucang. Next base: position 107,233,761 of record NC_069804.1, read on the forward strand.
TCCCTCCCTCTACCCCCCCTCCTTCCCCTCCCTTTCCCCCTTCCCGCTATTCTTAGGTTGTAACTGGGTTATAGCTTTCATGTGAAAGCCATAAATTAGTTTTATAGTAGGGCTGAGTACATTGGATACTTTTTCTTCCATTCTTGAGATACTTTACTATGAAGAATATGTTCCAGCTCCATCCATGTAAACATGAAAGAGGTAAAGTCTCCATCTTTCTTTAAGGCTGCATAATATTCCATGGCGTACATATACCACACTTTATTAATCCATTTGTGGATCGAAGGGCACTTAGGCTTTTTCCATGACTTAGCAATTATGCATTGGGCTGCAATAAACATTCTGGTACAAATATCTTTGTTATGATGTGATTTTTGGGCTTCTGAGTATATGCCCAGTAGCCGGATTACAGGATTGAATGGCAGATCTATTTTTAGATCTCTAAGTGTTCTCCATATCTCTTTCCAAAAAGGAATGTATTAATTTGGATTCCTGCCATCAGTGTAGAAAAGTTCCCTTTTCTCCACATCCACACCAACATCTCTGGTATTGGGATTTTGAGATATGGGCTAATCTTACCAAAGTTATATGATATCTCAAAGTAGTTTTGATTTGCATTTCTCTGATGATTAAGGATGACGAGCATTTTTTCATATGTCTGTAGGCCGAGTACCTGTCTTCTTCAGAGAAGTTTCTCTTCAAGTCCCTTGCTAAGCCTGTGATGGGATCACTTGTTCTTTTCTTGCTTATACATTTGAGTTCTCTATGGATTCTGGTTATTAAACCTTTGTCGGAGACATAACCTGCAAATAAATTCTCCTATTCTGAGGGCTGTTTGCTTGCTTTACTTACTGTGTTCTTGGCTGTGCAGAAGCTTTTTAGTTTGATCAGGTCCCAGTAGTGTATTTTTGAAGCTGCTTCAATTGCCCAGGGGGGTCTTCCTCATAAAATACTCACCCAAACCGATTTCTCGAAGGGTTTTCCTTGCACTCTCTTCTAGTATGTTTATAGTTTCATGTCTTAAGTTTAAATCTTTAATCCAGTGAAAGTCTATCTTAGCTAATGTTGAAAAGTGTGGGTCCAGTTTCAGTCTTCTACAGCTGGCCAGCCAGTTCACCCAGCGTTGTTTGTTAAATAGGAAATCTTTTCCCCACTGAATGTTTTTAATTGACTTGTCAGAGATCAAACAACGGTAAGTAGCTGGATTCATCTCTTGGTTCTCTACTCTGTTCCAGACATCTACTTCTCTGTCTTTGTGCCAGTACCATGCTGTTTTGATCACTTTTGATTTTTTTTTTTTGCTTTCTCTCTCTCTTTTTTTTTAAATTTATTTTTATTAAACCATAGCTGTGTACATTAGTATGATCGTGGGGCACCATACACTTGGTTCATAGATCGTTTGACACATTTTCATCACATTAGTTAACATAGCTTTTGTAGCATTTTCTTAGTTATTTTGCTAAGACCTTTACATTCCACATTTACTAGGATTCACATATACCCTTGTAAGATGCACTGCATGTGTAATCCCATTAATCCCCCTTCTTCCCCTTCCCTCCCCCCTCCCTCCCCTCCCTTTCCCCTTTCTCCGTATTCTTAGGTTATAACTGGGTTATAGCTTTCATGTGAAGGTCCTACATAAGTTTCATAATAAAGGTGAGTACATTGGGTACGTTTTCTTCCATTCTTGAGACACTTTACTAAGAAGAATATGTTCCACCTCCATCCATGTAAACATGAAGGAGGTAAAGTCTCCATCTTTCTTTAAGGCTGCATAATATTCCATGGTGTACATATACCACAATTTATTGATCCATTCTTGGATCGATGGGCACTTGGGCTTTTTCCACGACTTAGCAATTATGAATAGGGCTGCAATAAATATTCTGATACAAATTTCTTTGTTATTTTGTGATTTTTGGTATTCTGGGTATATGCCCAGTAGGGGGATTACAGGATTTAATGGCAGATCTATTTTTAGATCTCTAAGTGTTCTCCATATCTCTTTCCAAAAGGAATATATTAATTTGCATTCCCACCAGCAGTGCAAAAGTGTTCCCTTTTCTCCACATCCACGCCAAGATCTCTGGTCTTGGGATTTTGTGATAAAGGCTAGTCTCACTGGAGTGAGATGATATCTCAAAGTAGTTTTGATTTGCATTTCTCTGATGATTAAAGATGATGTGCATTTTTTCATATGTCTGTAGGCTGAGTACCTGTCTTCTTCAGAGAAGTTTCTCTTCAAGTCCCTTGCCCAGTATGTGATGGGATCCCTTGCTCTTTTCTTGCTAATGTGTTTGAGTTCTCTGTGGATTCTGGTTATTAAACCTTTGTCGGAGACATAACCTGCAAATATCTTCTCCCATTCTGATGGCTGTTTGCTTGCTTTACTTACTGTGTTCTTGGCTGTGCAGAAGCTTTTTAGTTTGATCAAGTCCCAATAGTGTATTTTTGAAGCCGCTTCAATTGCCCAGGGGGTCCTTCTCATAAAATACTCGCCCAACCCAATTACTTCAAGGGTTTTCCCTACACTCTCTTCTAGTAATTTTATAGTTTCATGTCTTAGGTTTAAATCTTTAATCCAGTGAGAGTCTATCTTGGTTAATGGTGAGATGTGTGGGTCCAGTTTCAGTCTTCTACAGTTTGCCAGCCAGTTCACCCAGCACCATTTGTTAAATAGGGAATCTTTTCCCCACTGAATGTTTTTAATTAGTTTGTCAAAGATTAAATACGTGTAAGTAGCTGGATTGATCTCTTGGTTCTCTATTCTGTTCCAGACATCTACTTCTCTGTTTTTGTGCAAGTACCATGCTGTTTTGATCACTATCGATTTGTAGTATAGTCTGAGGTCTGGTAGCGTGATTCCTCCTTCTTTGTTTTTATTTTTGAGTAATGTCTTGGCTTTTCAAGGTTTTTTCTGATTCCATATAAAACGAAGTATTATTTTTTCAAGACCTTTAAAGTGTAACAGTGGAGCCTTAATGGGGATGCCGTTGAAATTATATATTGCTTTGCGTAGTATGGACATTTTAACAATGTTGATTCTTCCCAACCATGAGCATAGTATATTTTTCCATTTCTTAACATTCTCAGCTATCTCTTTTCTTAGAGTTTCATAGTTCTCTTTATATAGATCTTTCACGTCCTTTGTTAGATAAACTCCCAAGTATTTCATCTTCTTTGGCACTACTGTGAATGGGATAGAGTCCTTAATTGTTTTTTCAACTTGACTATTGTTGGTATATATAAAGGCTACCGATTTATGAATGTTGATTTTGTAACCTGAGACAGTGCTGTATTCCTTAATCACTTCTAAGAGTTTTGTAGTAGAGTCTGTAGTATTTTCCAGAGATACAATCATATCATCTGCGAAGAGTGAAAGTTTGATCTCTTCTGACCCTATGTGGATACCCTTGATCGCCTTTTCTTCCCTAACTGCGGTGGCTAAAACTTCCATTACAATGATAAAGAGCAATGGAGACAATGGGCAGCCATGTCTGGTTCCAGATCTAAGTGGAAATGATTCCAATTTAAGTCCATTCAATATGATATTGGCTGTGGGTTCGCTGTAGATGGCCTTTATCAGTTTAAGAAATGTCCCTGCTATACCAATTTTCTTAAGTGTTCTAATCATGAATGGATGTTGGATGTTATCAAAAGCTTTTTCTGCATCGATTGAGAGAATCATATGGTCTTTGTTTTTTGAATTGTTTATGTGGTCTATTACGTTTATAGATTTACGTATATTGAACCAGCCTTGAGACCCTGGGATAAAACCGACTTGGTCATGATGTATGATTTGTTTGATATGTTGCTGGATTCTGTTTGTTAGAATCTTGTTGAATATTTTTGCATCTATATTAATTAGTGTTATTGGTCTATAATTTTCTTTTCTTGTTGGGTCTTTTCCTGGTTTGGGGATGAGGGTGATGTTTGCTTCATAGAATGTGTTGTGTAGTCTTCCTTCTTTTTCTACCTTTTGGAACAGTTTGAGTAGTATAGGTAACAATTCCTCTTTAAAGGTTTGGTAGAATTTTAACGTGAAACCATCTGGTCCCGGGCTTTTCTTTTTGGGGAGATTTTGTATGGTTGATGATATTTCTGAACTTGATATGGGCCTTTTCAACATTTCCACTTGTTTTTGATTAAGTCTTGGAAGGTGACGTGTTTTCAAGTAACGGTTGATTTCCTTCGGATTTTCGTGTTTCTGAGAGTATAGTTTCTTGTAATATTCATTAAGGATTTTTTGAATTTCTGAGGAGTCTCTTGTTATTTCGTCTTTGTTATTTCTGATTGATGAGATTAGAGATTTTACTCTTTTTTTCCTGATTAGGTTGGCCAAAGTTTTATCTATTTTCTTGACCTTTTCAAAAAACTAGCTTTTTGATTTATTGATCTGTTGTATTATTCTTTTGTTTTCAATTTCATTTAGTTCTGCTCTGGTTTTGGTTATTTCTTTTCTTTTACTGGATTTGGGGTTGGATTGTTCTTCCATTTCCTGTCTCTTGTGATGTTCCATTAAGTTGCTTACTTCCTCTTTTTCCGTTCTCCTGAGGAAGGCTTGCAGTGGTATAAATTTCCCTCTTAGAACTGCCTTTGCTGTGTCCCAGAGGTTCTGATAGTTCGTGTCTTCATTGTCGTTTTGTTCCAGAAATTTGGCAATTTCCTTCTTGATCTCATCTCTGACCCAGCTATCATTCAGCATAAGGTTATTTAACTTCCATGCTTTTGTATGTGTATGCAGATTCCTGTTGTTACTCATCTCAAGTTTTATTCCACGATGGTCCGAGAAGATGCATGGAATAATTTCTATTCCTTTAAATTTGCTTAGGTTAGACTTGTGACCTAAGATGTGATCGATTCTGGAGTAAGTTCCATGGGCTGATGAGAAGTATTTGTATTCAGTTTTGTTGGGATGAAATGTTCTGTAGATGTCAGCTAAATCCAAATGTTGGATGGTTAGATTTAAATCTAGAATTACTTTATTCAGCTTTTTGTTGGAGGATCGATCCAGCACTGCCAAAGGAGTGCTAAATTCTCCGACTATTATAGAGTTGGAGGAAATCAAGTTGCTCATGTCTGTTAGAGTTTCTCTTATGAATTGAGGTGCATTCTGGTTGGGTGCATAGATATTAATAATTGAAATCTCATCATATTGAGTCTTACCCTTAACAAATAGGAAGCGACCATTTTTGTCCTTCCTTACTTTTGTTGGTTTAAAGCCTATTGTGTCTGCAAATAAAATTTCAACTCCTGCTTTTTTTTGGTTACCATTTGCCTGAAATATTGATGACCATGCTTTTACCCTGAGTCTGTATTTGTCTTTTAAGTTAAGATGTGACTCTTGTATGCAACAAATGTCTGGCCTGAGTGTTTGTATCCAGTCAGCTAACCTATGTCTCTTTAGAGGGCAGTTTAAGCCATTCACATTAATGGAGTTTCTGAAAAAGTTTGTCACCTAAGAATTGTGCAACCTCGGCTGTTCTCCTCCAGACAGCACTTGCAACCGACCCTCCCACTCAGTGCAGGTGTCCACGCTTCCTAAGTCCCTCCACTCTGCTCCCAGGTTCCCCCACAAACCAGCGACTGCAATCAGCCATAAGGGGAGTGGTGCTGAGTTCACGCGGTATCTCCTGTAGCTGGTTCCCGGGGCTTCAGCAGCCAAAGCCAGTCCACGGCTTCAGTTGCTCCATGGCCCCAGAAGCCAAAGCCGGGTCCTAGGCTTCAAGCCATTCCCGTGGTTGGAGCACTCAGGGGATTTATTCTGAGTTTTATTTTTCAGAGTTTTGGATGGGCATCTGCCAGTTCGCTGCGCAGCCTGAACCGCCAGCCCCCTCCAACACCTGGGGGAAACGTGCCCGCCCTTTTGGGTAGTTCAAAATGTCTGTTTCCCGTGCAGGATCCCTTCCCTTCAATTGTCCAACAGTTTGCCCAGCTCCCTGTGGTTTTGTGTGGCTCTCCTTTCAGATGCCTCCCTCAGTTCAGGATTAATTACTTGTCAATTGGATTTTGTCAGCATTTACAAGCTGCTGACCTCCGTGGGGGAGGGGCCTGCTGGCCAGCATGGCTGAGCAGTGATGAATCTCTACAACAGAGTTTGATTTTTAAATTACCCCTCATATATAGCAAACCGCCAGTTCACTGGGCATCTCCAGCTGTGTGTCCACTCCAATAATCCACACACAGAGAAGGCCCAGACCACCTTTCCTCTCACCTGGTGGCTTGGGAGAGGTGGGCTACACGTCCGTCCTGTCCACCATCATGCTCCGGCAAGATGTGACTCTTGTATGCAACAAATGTCTGGCCTGAGTTTTTGTATCCAGTGAGCTAACCTATGTCTATTTAGAGGGCAGTTTAAGCCATTCACATTAATGGAGAGCATTGGTAAGTTTGGTGAAATTTGGGGTATTGAGTTTTTTGAAAGTCCAGTGGGCATTTTTAATCCTTTTGCCACTTTGGAAGTTAGAGTTTGATCAGAAGTTTCTGAGTGAGTTTACTTTTGTAGTAGAGGATTGGGTTGGTTATTATGGAGGATAGGTCTGAGAATATCCTGAAGAGCTGGTTTAGTTATGGCAAATTTCTTTAGCATATGTATGTCATTAAACTATTTAATTTTTCCGACGTAAATGAAACTCAGTTTAGCTGGGTACAAGATCCGGGGTTGAAAGTTATTTTGCTTGAGGAGATTAAATGTTGATGACCACCCTCTTCTGGCTTGAAAAGTTTCAGCAGAGAGATCTGCAGTGATTCTAATGTTCTTCCCTTTGAAGGTAATAGATTTCTTTCGCCTGGCTGCTTTGAGAATTTTCTCCTTCATATTTACTTTATTGAAGTTAATTATGATATGCCTGGGGGATGTCTTATTGGGGTTGAGTTGTGCTGGGGTTCTGAAGCTATCTGCTATCTGAATTTCAGGTTCTCTAGGCATGTCTGGAAAATTCTCTTTCATAATTTCATGCAGAAGGGCCTCTGCGCCCAGTGATGCCACTTCATCTGTTTCAGGAATTCCTAAGAGATGGATATTTGCCTTCTTCGAGTTATCCCAGAGCTCTCTGAGTGAGTGATCCATTTTTGCTCTCCATTTCTCTTCCTCTTTGAGGGTTTGGGAGCGTTCAAAGGCTTTATCTTCGATGTCTGAGATCCTTTCTTCTGCTTGGTCCGTTCTGTTAAGAAGGGATTCCACTGTATTTTTCATATCTTTGAGGGCTGCAAATTCTTGTTTCAGTGTGTCTAAGTCTTTCGTGGTTTTGCCTTTAAATTCGTTAAATTCTTGAGACAGCTGTTGAATTTCTCCACGAATTCCTAATTCCATTTTGTTAATCTTGTTTGCCATCCAAATTCTGAATTCGATTTCTGACATCTCAGCCAGTTGTTTGTGAATGGGATCTTCAATTACATCTGCCGTATCTTTCCTTGGGGGGGTTGATCTATTCTGGTTATTCATGTTACCAGAGTTTTTCCACTGATTCTGCCCCATGATTGTTTTACTCCCTTTGATTTTCCTCTGGTGTTTTGTTGAAGACCCGTACAGTGCTGTGGCCTGAGAAACTGGGGCCCTGTTTGGTGTAGAGGGGCTAAGTGGTTCTGTCTTGTTTTCAGCTAGTTTCTATGTGACCCTAGTGAAACAGTTACTCTAGGTTGAAGTCTCAGCTGTGGAGAAATACCAGCAATTGAGTCACCCCACCCACCACGGGCAACAAATGGAAAAGGAAAATCAAACCTTTCTACAACCACACACCCAGGGCACCACCTGGATAGTCCCCAGGTGAGTGACTCAGTTCAAAAGATCCAAGTCAATTGTCTCAGTCAGCAGCTGCCTTGGGTGGGAGAGTTCAAGAGGTCCCTGAGAACTGGGTCACAGGAGTCTGGTGACTGCTCTAAAATGGCTTGCTCCAGTGCTGCTTGGAGTCAGGAAGAGCCACCAGTAAATAGAGCAGTCTGGGAATATTGATGCCTCCTTCCCCACCTTGCAGCTCTGTCACACCCAGTCTCTGCTAGCCCCACAGGGCTGTGACCCAGTCAGTTGTCTGCAGTAAGCAGATACTCCAGGGGTTTGCACCTGCCTAAGTCACAGGGTAGTCTGTGTCTGCTCGACTAGGCCGCTAGTCTCTGTCTTTATCCAGTAGAGAGTGGTGTGGCCTGTCAACCTCGGGCACTTGATGGAGGCTGGAGGTGTTCACTCAGTTCCAGCCCCACCCTTAGTTTATGTTACTGGGTGAAGGGAACAACCTTGTGGGAGTTTGTTTCTGACCTTGCCAGATTCCTCTGCAGAGGAGAGGCTGATTTGAGTTCCCAGAACCTGTGCCTCAGGGCTTATCTGTGCCAGTGTACTTTGTATATTCAACACTGTTACCTGTCACTTCCAGCCTCTGCCTGCCCTTCTTTGTTTAGGCTAATGATCCCCTCGGGGCCGCGTGCATCATAAGCTCAGTAAAGCCATCCCCTGGGTCAGCCCAACCCTGGGAATCTCCTAGCACTGTGTATGCATTTTCTAGTCTCCACGCTCCACCCAGGCTGGTACCACCTCAGGGAAACCCTTTACTCATGGAGTCTGCATGTTCATCCCAGGTCTGTTCTGCTGGTGGTTGCCACCTGAGAAGATGCCTGGCCTCCTCTGTTTGCCCAGAGAGCCAGGGGTTGTGATTCTGGAATATCCAGGGGTGACCCCTATTGTTGCCAAAAACGGCTGCTGCTCTGCACCTCGGGACACCGCCATTCCTGCGTGGTTCCCTCTCAGCCGACCGTCCTTTCCTCACTTTCATGCTGCAGAATCATCACTGACCAGCTGCAGTCCACGCCCTGTCCGCACCCCTCAAGATCACCCAGAAATCTGGACTCCTGGGCGACTGGCCTCCAGACCACAGAGTGAGAGTAGAAGGGAGTGCTGGGAACTCAGAATTTGCAGGTAGATAATATATACAGTTTTAAATAGTTTTATGCCTGAGAGGAGAGCACCATGGCATTCTAGTAGGGGAAGTAGGTCCAGTTTTTAGAGGGTCTCTCCTGTGGAGTATAATGGGAGGACTTTTGAACTCTGCTCATTTGTTTATGGGGTACTCTGAGCCAATTTCATGGGGGAGGGCACTCCTGTCTGCTTGCCGATTGATTTTGTACCTTTTGTTTGTAGTCTTGGGGTCACAGCTCACCTCAGCAGGGTTGATCTGCGTTCTTTAACCTTCTCTCTTGTCACAGCTCTAATCCACCAGGTTACTTGCTAAATTTCCATCCTTTAACTCTCCTTCTGGACGGGAGCCTATTTATTTCTACCTCTCATCAGTGGGACAGCTGGTGACACTGAACAAGCTCTGTAGGTGACAGTACCATGCTTCTTTCTGTACATCTTTGTCCTTTCTGGACATCTTCATCTGCCTGTTCCAGGCATATCCTTCACAATGAACTGGTAAATACTAGTTAAGCATCTCCCTGAGCTTGGGGAGTCACTCAACAAATCCCCAAATCTGCTCAGAAGTCAGAAGAGAGGTCCAGATCTGTAACTGGCACCTAGGCTGGGGCAGTCCTGTGGGCCTGAAGCCAACTCCACATAGATAGCATCGGAGAACCACATGAGCTGCATTGCAGGGCACCCGGTCAGTGTCCACCAACAATGGGGGAATTGTTTGGTGTTGGGGGGAAAAAACCCACATGGAGACCTTTGGGTTGCCCTCATAATAGTGCTGCTGTGTGCCCCAAAATTCTATACCCTGCCTAGAAAATCTTTAAATTTGATAGAGAAATCAAATATTTTACTGATATGCATACATTTAGGAAGTTTACCACAACACGACATGCTCTACAGGAAGTACTTAGACCTTTTCTACACACTGACCATCATAATGGACCACCAGCAATGTAAGCACCAAGAAACTAAAGGACAAAACCTAGCTTCCACAATGATGCAAAAGACAAAATGTAACAACGGACTTCCACAAAATTAGATGAATAGAACTCCACCACACTTATCAATTATCTCAATAAATGTTCATGCCCCGAATCCCCAACTGAAGAGGCATAGATTGACTGATTGGATAATAAACACAAGCCATCCATTTGCTCTCACCAAGAAACACACCTAGCCTCAAAGGACAAACTAAAATTCAGTGTTAAAGGATGGAAGATGATTTTTCAGGCAAACGGAATTCAGCAGGAAAGAGGATTTGAAAGCTTACTTTCAGATACAAATGGATTTAAATCAACTAAAGTCAAAACATACAAAGATGAAAATGTCATATAGGTCAAGGTAAAAATACAACAAGAAGGCATTTCAATTGTAAAAATTTATGGACCCAATGTACATGATCCCAGGTTCCCGAAACAGATCTTAATTTGTCTGAGAAATATGATATCCCATAACACCATAATAGCAGGGGACTTTTACACTCTTCTTAAGAGCTAGACAGATACTCTAAACAGAAATAAATAAAGATACAAGGGACCTAAAAGTGAGCCTAGAACAACTGTGCTTGATACACGTATGTAGAACACTCCATCCAAAAGCTAAAATTATACATTCCTCTCATCAGCAATAGAAAATTCTCCAAATTTGATCATATGCTAGGACACAAAACAGATCTCAAAAGAATCCAAATAATTTAAATTTTACCTTGTACCCTCTCATACCACAAGGCAATAAAGGTGGAACTGAACTCCAACAAAAAAATTAAACCCCACACAAAGGCATGGAAAATAAACAACCTTATGCTGAGTGACAGTTGGGTGCAGGAAGAGATAAAAGGGGAAATCATTAACTTCCTTGAGCATAACAACAATAAAGACACAAGCTACAAAACCTGAGGGATACAGCAAAAGCAGTCCTGAAAGTAAAATTTAGATGCCTACATTTGAAAAACCGAAAGAGAGTGCATCAACAAACTCACAAACCTTCTTATGGAATTGGAGAAAGAACAATCTAATCCTAAACCCAGCCAAAGTAAAGAAATACTCAAAATTAAATAAGAGAATAATGAAATTGAAAATAAAAAATCATTCAGAAAATTAATGAAACAAAAAGTTGGTTGTTTTAAAAAAATAAATAGAATACGTTTGGCAGACAAACCAGAAATACAAAAGTAAAATCTCTGTAAACTCAATCAGAAATGCTAAATGGGAAATAACCACAGAAGCCACAGAGATACAAGAGATTATCTCTGAATACTACAAGACACTTTATGCCCAGAAATTTGACAATGTGAAGGAAATGGACCAATGTTTGTACTCATACCCTCCCCCTAGACTTAGTCAGGAAGAAATATATCTCCTGAACAGACCCATTTCAAGCACTGAAATCAAAGAAACAACTAAAACATCTCCCTTCCCCCCAAAATGCCCTGGTCCAGATGGCTTCACACCAGAAATCTATCAAACCTCCAAAGAAGACCTTATTCCAATATTACAAAAATTATTCCAAAAAATTGAGGAGGATGGACTCTTTTCCAATACGCTTTATAAAGCAAACATTACCCTGATGCCAAAACCATGAAAAGAGCCAACAAAAAAGGAGAAATACAGACCAATTTCACTAATGAATTCAGAGGCAAAAATTCTCAATAAAATTATACCTGATAAATGACAACTTATGATCAAAAAAGTCATAAATCATGGTCAATAGGTTTCATCCCAGGAATGCAAGGCTGGTTTAACATATTCAAGTCAATAATTTTTATTCACCACATCAACAGAAGCAAATATGATGACCATATGATCCTATCAATAGATGCAGAAAAAGCATTCAATAAAATCCAGCATCATTTTCTAATTAGACTACTGAAGAGTATAGGCATAGGTGGAATATATCTTAAACTGATTAAAGCTAACTATCACAAACTCACAGCTAATATTTTACTGAATGAGTAGAACTGAAAGTCTTTTTCCACATACAACAGACAAGGTTGTCCTCTGTTACCATTACTATTCAACATAGGGCTGGAAGTTCTAGCCAATACAATCTGGCAAGAGAAGGAAACAAGGGGCATCCAAATGGGAGCAGAGGACATCAAACTCGCCCTCTTTGCTGAGGATATGATCTTATCCTTAGAGAACATGAAAGACTCAACCACAAGACTCCTGGAAGTCATCAAAAAATACAGCAATTCTCAGGATATAAAAATCAATGTCCAGGTGGGGGAAAGATGGCCGACTGGAACCAGCTTTCCACAGAGGCTCCCGTCCAGAAAGAGAGGTAAAGGACAGAAGTTTAGCAAGTAAGCTGAAGGTTTGGAGATGAGCCAAGAGAGAAGTTGAAGAACACACATCAATGCTGCTGAGGTGAGCTGCAACCCAGGGATACAAACAATAGGTACAAAATCCATCATCACATGCATGGGAGTCCCCTCCCCCATGAGAAAGACTCACAGTATACTCCATACAAACAAGCAAGCAGAGTTCAAAATCCTCCCATTTTATCTCACGGGGGAGACTCTCTAAAAGCCAGACCTCCTTCCCCTACTACGGTGCCATGGCACTCTCCTGCCAGGCATACAACCATATATATACTCTACCTGCAATTGTGAACTTTCCCTCCACCCTCACGTCAAGGTCTGGAAGCCTGTTCCCCATGGAGTTCAGATTCTTGGGCATTTTCTCAAGAGGCATGGACAGGGCTTGGGATGTTGCAGGTCTGTGCTGATTCTGTGGCACAGGGGTAAGGAGAAAATGGTGAACTGAAGGAATCAAGAAAGAAAGAGTTGGTGTCCCCCCATCCCCTCCACCTAGAGCAGCATGATCAGCAGCAGGAACAACAGGGCTCACACTCCTGGGGATATTTTGGAAGGATACTCCCTGTCTCTCTGGGAAACCAGAGAAAGCCAGGCATCTTCTCCAGTGGAAGACACTGGAGGAATAGATATGGGACAGTAACACAGGCCCTGTGAGCAAAGGGTAATGCCTAAGGCAGTACCAGCCTGGGCAGAGCGCAGCGGGATGGAGAATTGAAGACATTTGCATAGAGATGGCACACTCATAGGGCAGGGCTTAGCCAGTGGACTGCTTTATTGAGCCTAAGACACACCCAACCCTCAGAGGATCATAGCTGAGACAAATGCAGGCAGAAAACGAAAGCTGAGTGTAAGCTCTAACCAGACCCACCCCAGCACAGACTGCAGGGGAAACAGAAACAACAGCTCCGGGCAGCAGCACAGACCAGGGCTGAGTCACAGGTTCTATGAACTCAAACAGCACCTGGTCTATGGGAATATATCCAAGACAGAATCACAAATTCTGCTCAAATATAAGTGTCAGCAACATCAATCAGGGGTGGGGCTGGAACTGAGTGAACAGCTCCAGCTTCCATTAACCACACAAGGTTGTCAGGCCTCAGCTTCTCCCGCAGGATGGTGGCAGAGTGCGGAGGCCCCACGGAGTAGACAAAAGATCTCTCTGTGACTTAGGCATTCTCAAACCCCTGGAGCATCTGCTCATTGGAGGGAACTGTGTCACACCCCTGCGGGGTTACCAGTGACTGGGTGTGACAGAGGTGCAAGGAGGGGAAGGAGGCATCAATATTCCCAGAATAATTCATTTGCTGGGGGGGTCCTTCTACTCCACGTAGTACCAGAATGAGTCATACTCGAGCTGCCAGCAGACCCCTGCTATCTAGTTGCCAGAGACCTTTTAAACTCCCTCACTTGAGATCAGGTACTGACTGGGACAACTGATTTGGGTCTCTTGGACTGGACCAATCACCTGAGGACTATCCAAAGTGGTGCCCTGGGTTTTTGGTTGTGGGAAGGTTTGATTTTTCTTTTCCAGTTGTTGCCCATGGGGGGCAGAGTTACTTAATTGCTGGTATTTCTTCACAGCTGAGACTTCAACCCAGAGTAACTGATTCACTAGGATAGGACAGTGACCAGCTGAAAACAATACAGAGCCACTTAGCACCACCACACCAAGTAAGTCTCCAGTGACTCAGGCCATAGCACTGTAGAGGTCCTTTGCAAAGCACTAGGGGAAAAGGTACAGACATGAGTCACAGCCCTTGGGCAAAGGGCTGGTTAATCACTACTCTAGAAAACCCCCAACACAACATCACCTTATGTGCTTATCTGACCAAGCGGTATAAAACAATCATGGGCTGGAATCAGTGGAAAAACTCCAGTAACATGAATAACCAGAGTAGATCAACTCCCACAAGGAATAATATGATGGACACAACTAAAGATCCCATTCATAGACTAATGGTTCAGAGGTCAGAAATCAAATTCAGAGTTTGGATTGCAAAGATTAATAGAATGGAGGTAAACATGGAATTGGAAATTCAAGGAGAAATTCAAAAGTTGTCTCAAGAATTTTATAAATTCAAAGACAAAATCATGAAAGATTTTGATACATTGAGATAAGAACTTGCAGCCCAAAAGATCTGAGGGATACAGTGGAATCCCTCACTAACACAATGTAACAAGCAGAAGAAAGTATTTCTGACATTGAAGACAAAGCTTTTGAACACTCCCAAGCACTCAAAGAGGAAGAGAAATGGAGAACAAAAACAAATCATACTCTCAGAGACCTCTGGGATAATTCAAAGAAAGCTAATATTCAATTAAAAGGGATTCCTGAAGGCGATGAAGTTGTTTTGCAAAGCACAAAGGCCCTTCTTCATGAGATTATAAAGGAAAACTTTCCAGACATGTCAAGAGATACTGAGATAGCAGACAGTTTCAGAACCCCAGCACGACTCAAACAGAATGACAACCCCCAGACACATCATAATTAACTTCATTAAAGTTAATATGAAGAAGAAAATTCTGAAAGCAGCCAGATGTAAGAAAACCATCACCTACAAGGAGATGAATATTAGAATGACTGCAGATCTCTCTGCTGAAAACTTTCAAGCTACAAAAGGGTGGTCATCAACTTTTAATCTCCTAAAACAAAAAATCTTTAAATACAGGATTCTGTACCCAGCTAAACTGAGTTTCATTTATAATGGAGTAATTGAACACTTTAGTGACATTCACATGTTGAAGAAATTTGCCATAACTAAACCAGGTCTCCGGAATAATCTCAGACCTATCCTCCATAATGACCAGTGCAATTATCCACAAAAAAAGTAATCTCACTCAGAAACTTTTGATCAAATTACAACTTACACAGTAGCAAAAGGATTACAAATGCCCACTGAACATTTGAAAAACTCTATATCCAAAACCCTACAAAGCTTATCAATATTCTCCATTAATGTGAATGGTTTAAATTGTCCTCTAAGAGGCACAGGATGGCTGACTGGATACAAAAACTCAGGCCAAATATTTGCTGCATACAAGAATCTCATTGGGGGTAAAGAGACAAGATGGCCGACTGAAGCCAGGTTTCCACAGAGGCTCCCGTCCAGTAGGAGAGTTAAAGGATAAAAATTGAGCAAGTAACCTGGTGAATTTGAGCTGCACTAAGAGAGAAGGTTGAAGAACGCATGTCAACCCCGCTGAGGTGAGCTGCGACCACAAGGATACAAACAAAAGGTACAAAATCCATCACCAAGCAGACGGGAGTCCCCTCCCCCATGAGAATGGCTCAGAGTGCCTCACAAACTATCGGGCAGAGTTCAAAGTTCCTCCCACTACACTCCACGTGAGAGACTCTCTAAAAACTGGACCTACCTCCCCTACTAGGGTGCCACGGCGTCCTCCTGACAAGCATAAAACTATATAAACTGTATATAGTCTCTACCTGAAATTCTGAGCTCCCAGTGCTTCCCTTTATGGACACTGAGGTCTGGAGGCCAGTCCCGGTCGGAGGAGAGCGTACCGCTCCGGAGTGGCAGTTCCCTGAGGCACAGTGCGACAGCCGTCTTTTGGTGACAATATGGCCAGGCCTAAAACTGTGTAAAGCTGTGTGTGTTCTCTGCCCGCAGCCCCAGGATCCCAGCGCTCCCTGCACTCCCCTCTGCTCTCACACCAAAGTCTGGAGGCCTGTCCCCCAGGGGTCCAGACACTTGGGCGATTGCTCTAGGGGTGTAGACAGTGCTGGGCTGCAGCCAGTCGGTGCACACTCTGGGGTACGGGAGCGGAGAGAGGACGGTTGGCCAGAAGGGAGCTACACTGGAGCGGCAGTTGCCTGAGCCATGGAAAAGCATCCCTCTTTTGCTAGGAATACGGCTTACTACTGAATATTCTGAAGCCACACCCCATCTCCCTGGGCAACCAGAGACTCTGAGTATAGGATTTGCCTGAGGCTACTCCAACTTGCAAACCGGGGAAACGCCCAGGGTGGGGCTGACCCAGAGGTCCGCTTTACTAAACCTAAGACACACCTGGCTTTCATGGGATTGTCAGCCTATAAATAATACAAGAGCAAAGACAAGCTGATTTGGAACTCAATTCAGCTTCTCTTCTGCAGGGGAACCGCAGAGTTGTTCTGTTCTGTTCTGTTGGTAACATTAATCAGGGGCAAGACTGGACCTGAGTGAAAACCCCTCAACCTTCATCAAGCACCTGAGGTTGTCCTGCTGGAGAGAGGCAGTGTGCAGCAGCCTGGCAGACTTCCTTGTGATTCAGGCAGGTACAAACTCCTAGAGTACCGATTCACTACAGGCAACTGGGTCAGCCAACTGCAGGGCTATCAGTGACTGGGTGTGACAGTGGTGCAAGGTGGAGAAGGAGGCAGCAATGTTCCCAGACTGATCTATTGGCTGGGTGGCTCCTCCTCACTCCACGCAGCACTAGAGCAAGCCACACCAGAGTAGTCAAGAGACCCCTGTGATCCAGTTCCCAAAGACCTCTTAAACTCTCTCACCCGAGACAGGTGCAGACTGAGACAATTGATTCGGACTTTTTGAACTGAACCAATCGCTGGAAGACAAATCAGGTGGTGCCCTGGGAGCACGGTGGTAGGAAGGTTTGATTTTTCTCTTCCAATTGTTTGCCGATGGGGGGGGTGGGGTGAATTAATTCCTGAATTTCTCCACAGCTGAGACTTCAATCCAGAGTATCTGTTTCACTATGCTGGAACAGAAACCAGCTGAAAACAAGACAGAACCACTGGCCTCAGAACACCAGACAGGGCCCCAGTTTCTCAGGACACAACACTGTACAGTCCCTTGACAAAGCTCCAGGGGAAAAAATCAAGAGGGAGTAAAACAACCATGGGGCAGAATCAGCGGAAAAACTCTGGTAACATGAATAACCAGAATAGATCAACCCCGAAAAGGAAAGCTATGGCAGATGCAATTGAAGATCCCATTCATAAACAACTGGCTGAGATGTCAGAAATTGAATTCAGAATTTGGATTGCAGACAAGATTAACAAAGTGCAATTAGGAATTCGAGGAGAAATTCAAAAGTTGTCTCAGAATTTAATGAATTTAAAGACAAAAACACCAAAGACTTAGACACACTGAAGCAAGAATTTACAGCCCTCAAAGATATGAAAAATAGAGTAGAATCCCTCAGCAACAGAATGGAGCAAGCAGAAGAAAGGATTTCTGACACTGAATATAAAGCCTTTGAATGCTCCCAAACTCTCAGAGAGGAAGAGAAATTGAGAAGAAAAACGGATCATTCTCTCCGAGAGCTCTGGGATAATTCAAAGAAGGCGAATATCCAAATCATATGAGTTTCAGAAACACATGAACTGGCCTCGCTGGGTACAGAGGCCCTTCTGCATGAAATTATGAAAGAGAATTTTCCAGACATGCCTAGAGATTCTGAAATTCAGATAGCGGACAGCATCAGAATACCAGCATGACTCAATCCCAATAAGACATCCGCCAGGCATATCATAATTAACTTCACTAAAGTTAATATGAAGGAGAAAATCCTCAAAGCTGCCAGGAGAAAGAAAACCATTACCTTTAAAGGGAAGAATATTAGAATGACTGCAGATCTCTCTGCTGAAACTTTTCAAGCCAGAAGAGGGTGGTCACCAACTTTTAATCGCCTAAAGCAAAATAACTTTCAACACCGGATCTTGTATCCAGCTAAACTGAGTTTCATTCATGATGGAGAAAATAAATACTTTAATGACATTCATATGTTGAAGAAATTTGCCATAACCAAACCAGCTCTTCAGGATATTTTCAGACCTATCCTCCATAATGACCAACCCAATCCTACACCACAAAAGTAAACTCACTCAGAAACATTGGATCAAACTCCAATTTCCTCACTGGCGAAAGGATTAAAAATGCCCACTTGACTATTGAAAAACTCGATAAACAAAATTTCGCCAGATTTATCAATATTCTCCATTAATGTGAATGGCTTAAACAGTCCTCTAAAGAGGCATAGTTTAGCTGACTGGATACAAAAACTCAGTCCAGATATATGTAGCATATAAGAGTCACATCTTAACTTAAAAGACAAATACAGACAGGGTGAAAGGATAGTCATCCATATTTCAGGCAAAAAGTAATCAGAAAAAAGCAGGTGTTGCAATTTTATTTGCACATACAATAGGCTTTAAACCAACAAAAGTAAGGAAGGACAAGAATGGTCACTTCATATTTGTTAAGGGTAATACTCAATATGATGTGATGTCAATTATTAATATCTGTGCACCCAACCTGAATGCACCTCAATTTATAAGAGGAACTCTAACAGACATGAGCAACTTGATTTCCTCCAGCTCCATAATAATCAGAGATTTCAACACTAGTTTGGCAGTGTTGGATCGATCCTCCAACAAGAAGCTGAGCAAAGAAATCTTAGATTTAAACCTAACCATCCAACATTTGGATTTAGCAGACATCTACAGAGCATTTCATCCCAACAATATCGAAAACACATACTTCTCATCAGTCCATAGAACTTGCTCCCAAATAGACCACATCTTAGGTTACAAGTCAAACCTCAGTAAATTTAAAGGAATAGAAATTGTTCCATGCATCTTCTCGGACCACGATGGAATAAAACTTGAGCTGAGTAACAACAGGAATCTGCATACTCATACAAAAACATGGAAGTTAAATAACCTTATGCTGAATGATAGCTGGATCAGAGATGAGATTAAGAAAGAAATCGCCCATTTTTGGAACAAAATTACAATGAAGGCACAAACTATCAGAACTTTTGGGACACCGCAAAGGCAGTTCTAAGAGGGAAATTCATAGCACTGCAAGCCTTCCTCAAGAGAACAGAATGAGAGGAAGTTTAAAATTTAAGGGACATCTCAAGCAACTGTAAAAGGAAGAACATTCCAACCCAAACCCAGTAGAAGAAAAGAAATAACCAAAATTAGAGCAGAATTAAATGAAATTGAAAACAAAAGAATAATACACCAGATCAATAAATCAAAAAGCTGGTTTTTCAAAAAGGTCAATAAAATAGATAAACCTTTGGCCAACCTAATCAGGAAAAAAAGAGTAAAATCTCTAATCTCATCAATCAGAAACAACAAAGAGGAAATAACAACAGACTCCTCAGAAATCCAAAAAATCCTGAATGAATATTACAAGAAACTGTATTCTCAGAAATATGAAAATCTGAAGGACATTGACTGATACTTGAAAGCATGTCACCTTCCAAGACTCAGACAGAATCAAGTGGAAATGTTGAACCAGGCACATTTCAAGTTTGGAAATAGCATCAACCATACAAAACCTCCTTCAAAAGAAAAGCGTGGGACAACATGATTTCACGTCATAATTCTATGAAACATTTAAAGAGGAATTACTACCTATATTACTCAACCTGTTCCAAAAGGTAGAAAAAGAAGGAAGACTACCCAACACGTTCTATGAAGCAAACATCAAAATGATCCCCAAACCAGGAAAAGACCTAACAAGAAAAGAAAATTATAGACCAATATCACTAATGAATATAGATGCAAAAATATTCAACAAGATCCTAACAAACAGAATCCAGCAACACATCAGACAAATTATACACCATGACCAAGTAGGTTTTATCCCAGGGTCTCAAGGATGGTTCAATCTACCTAAATGTATAAATGTAATTCAGCACATAAAAAATTAAAAAACAAAGACCATATGATTATCTCAATCGATGCAGAAAAAGCTTTTGATTTTATCCATCATCCCTTCATGATCAGAACACTCAAGAAAATTGGTCTAGAAGGGACATTTCTTAAACTGATAGAGGCCATCAACAGCAAACCCACAGCCAATATCGTATAGAATGGAGTTAAACTGGAATCATTTCCACTCTGATCAGGAGCCAGACAAGGCTACCCATTGTCTCCATTGCTTTTTCACATTGTAATGGAAGTTTTAGACACCGCAATTAGGGAAGGAAAGCCGATCAAGCGTATCCATTTAGGGTCAGAAGAGATCAAACTTTCGCTATTCGCAGATGATATGACTTTGTATCTGGAAAACACTAGGGACAAAACTACTACTACAAAACTCCTAGACATGATCAAGGAATACAGCAGCATCTCAGGTAACAAAATCAACACCCATAAATCTGTAGCCTTTATATACAACAAAAACAGTCAAGTTGAAAAAGCAGTTAAGGACTCTATCCTATTCACAGTAGTGCCAGAGAAGATGAAATATTTGGGAATTATCTAACAAAAGACGTGATCGATCTCTATAAAGAGAACTATGAAAGTCTAAGAAAAGAAATAGCTGAAAATGTTAACAAATGGAAAAATATACCATGCTCATGGCTGGGAAGAATCAATGTTGTTAAAAGGTCCATAATACCCAAAGCAATATATAATTTCAACACACTCCCTATTAAAGCTCCGCTATTATACTTTAAAGATCTTGAGAAAACAGTACTTGGTATTATATGGAATCAGAAAAAACCTTGAATAGCCAAGACATTACTCAGGAATAAAAAAAATAAAACAGGAGGAATCACAGTACCAGAGCTCAGACTTTACTACAAATCGATAGTGATCAAACAGCATGGTATTGGCACAAAAACAGAGAAGTAGATATCTGGAACAGATTATAGAACCAACAGATGAATCCAGCTACTTACCGCTATTTCATCTTTGACAAGCCAATTAAAAACATTCAGTGGGGTAAAGACTCCCTATTTAACAAATGGTGCTGGGTGAACTGGCTGGAAACCTGCAGAAGACTGAAATTGGACCCACACCTTTCACCATTAACTAAGATAGACTCTCACTGGATTAAAGATTTAAACTTAAGACATGAAACTATAAAGATACTAGAGGAGAGTGCAGAGAAAACCCTTGAAGATATCGGTCTGGGCGAGTATTTTATGAGGAGGACACCCCGGGCAATTGAAGCAGCTTCAAAAATACACTACTGGAACTTGATCAAACTAAAAAGCTTCTGCACAGCCAAGAACATAGTAAGTAAAGCAAGCAGACAGCCCTCAGAATGGAAGAAGATATTTGCAGGTTATGTCTCCGACAAAGGTTTAATAACCAGAATCCACAGAGAACTCAAACGCATTAGCAAGAAAAAAACAAGGGATCCCATCGCAGGCTGGGCAAGGGATTTGAAGAGAAACTTCTCTGAAGAAGACAGGCGCACGGCCTTCAGACACATGAAAAAATGCTCATCATCTTTAATCATGAGAGAAATGCAAATCAAAACTACTTTGAGATATCATCTAACTCCAGTGAGACTAGCCTATATCACAAAATCTCAAGACCAGATATGTTGGTGTGAATTTGGAGAAAAGGGAACACTTCTGCACTGCTGGTGGAAATGCAAATTAATACATTCCTTTTGAAAACATATATGGAGAACACTCAGAGATCTAAAAATAGATCTGCCATTCCATCTTGTAATTCCTCTACTGGGCATATACCCAAAAGTCCAAAAATCACATAATAACAAAGATATTTGTACCAGAACGTTTATTGCAGCCCAATTCATAATTTCTAAATCAAGGAAGAAGCCCAGGTGCCCATCGATCCACGAATGGATTAATAAATTTTGGTATATGTACACTATGGAATATTATGCAGCCTTAAATAAAGATGGAGATTTTACCTCTTCATATTTACATGGATGGAGTTGGAACATATTCTTCTTAGTAAAGTATCTCAAGAATGGAAGAAAAAGTACCCAATGTACTCAGCCCTACTATGAAACTAATTTAGGGTTTTCACATGAAAGCTATAACCCAGTTACAACCTAAGAATAGGGGGAAGGGGGAAAGGGAGGGGAGGGAGGAGGAGGTGGGTAGAGGGAAGGGGATTGGTGGGATTACACCAGTGGTGCATCTTACAAGGGTGTATGTGAAACTTGGTAAATGGTCTGTGAAGCTAGTGAATGATGAACCATGAATATATCAATGTGCACAGCTATGATTTAATAAAAAAAGAAAAAAATAAAAGAAAAGAAAGAAAAGACTCAGAAGACATATATTAAAAGATTAACAAATATGATTACTTTTAAAAAAACATAATATCTATATTGCAAAGAACACCAAAAAAATGCGAAAATAATTTTAAAACACCCAAAATTCTGAGATACCTTATTGGAAACATTCAGAAACGTAAACACTTCAAAGTTAGGACTATCTAATGAACTCCACTTAATAGTAAATAAAACAAAAACAAAATCCAAAAAAACACTCTATTAATGATGTAGAGAAAGTATGTTCTTTTATAACAACAATTCACAAATAGAACTTATAATATTCCATAATTTTTTTCTGAAATGTATTGAAACTCAACAGTTGTCCAAATGCAAATTAAGAAAGCAATAACATACTATTTCCCTTTCAACTGTTTGGCGAAACCAATAACAAGAGTGAGGTTGGTAATAGTCTATTAATAAGGGTTTCATATAATATACATTATCATACACTTCTGGCGTAGTGCAAAATCATATTGCCCAACATTTATAGGGCAATTTGACAGTATTTATCAAAATTGAAATATGTTCACCTGAAAGAATAATATTGTTTTCTTCACCCTATACAAAGATTATCAAGAAGGATGTGTATTGTCAAAAAATAAGAAATTAAAACTTAAATAAAGCAGCACTTCACTTTGCAGTTATTCTTAAATGTCAAAAACGAAACAGATTTTGGGAAGTAAGGCTAAAGAAATTAAAATATCTCTGCACAAGGAAGAAAGGAATAATTGGGTTTTCTTTCTTCTGAGAAAGAGGAAGGAAAGAAAACTTATTTACAAGAAGAGATGGAGACAGAGAAAGAAAACTTTCACTTCATGGTACAGTGATCAAAGGTCTTTTAAGAATTGGAATTGTTAAAGCAATTTTGGGGTAATTTGTGTTTCTGTAATGGAAAACCTATTTTACCTCCTTAAATCTTAGGACTAAGTTTAGCCCTCTTCCTCTCACACCTCAATCTTTTGTGAAAGGGCATACTTCTCTTATTTGTTAATTATATATGTTAGAGCTAAAGACCAAATATTGGCTACAGTCAACAATAGCCATAAAAGTCTATGAAACCTCAGTGACTCTATAAATAACAAACAAGAAAAATCCAATAAACCAAATGTAGAATAGGAAGTACCTCGTTTGAGCGTTTCTCTTATAAAAGTCATAGGGTGAAGAGATCTACATTTTTTTTTTATTTTTATTATTATTTTTTTTATTGTTGGGGATTCATTGAGGGTACAATAAGCCAGGTTACACTGATTGCAATTGTTAGGTAAAGTCCCTCTTGCAATCATGTCTTGCCCCCATAAAGTGTGACACACACCATTTTAAACAATATGATCCAGACTAGGTGCCACATATATTGGATGTCAAGGTTATCCATAAACTAATTCACAGGGAAAAGAAGCTGAGAAGCTGAGACACTCATGAGAATGTAAGATTCCCATTCATTTTTAAAGATTATTGCCGGAATTAATTGTATCTATGTATCTAGATATAAAAGGGCAGGATGAATCCAGCTGAGATTTAGTTTTCCTCTGCATACTCTTCAAAAGATCAGTTCCAATTCCTGGGATCTATTTTTAGGAAATATTCGGAGAAGCATCCAAAGACTGATGCACAAAAGTGTTTATCATAGCATTATCTGTATTCAAAAATGTGGACTTAGGGGGCAGAGACAAAATGGCAGACTGAAGCCAGCTTTCCACAGAGGCTCCCTTCCAGAAGGAAAGTTAAGGGACAAAAATTTAGTAAGTATCCTGGTGGATTTGAGCTGCACCAAGAGAGAAGGTTGAAGAATGCATATCAACACCACTGAGGCAAGCTGTGATCACAAGGATGCAAACAAAAGGTACAAAATCCATCACCAAGCGGATGGGAGTTTCCCTTCCCCATGAGAACAGCTCAACAGCCCCACAATTAAACAAATGGGCAGAAATTAAAGGCCCTCCCACTACACTCCACAGGAGATACCTTCTAAAAACTGGACCTCGGGAGGCTGAGGCAAGAGAATCACGTAAGCCCAAGAGTTAGAGGTTGCTGTGAGCCGTGTGATGCAACGGCACTCTACCCGAGGGCGATACAGTGAGACTCTGTCTCTACAAAAAAAAAAAAACAAAAAAAAAAAACTGGACCTACCTCCCCTACTAGGGTGCCATGGAGTTCTCCTGCCAGGCATAAAACTGTATAAAACTTTAAATATCCTTTGCTGGCAACCTTGAACTCCCAACACTCCCCCCCCCCCACGCACACTGAGGTCTGGAGGCCTATCCTCCATGAGTTCGGATTCTTGGGTGATTTATCAAGGGGAGTGGACAGTCCCCGAGCTGCAACTGGTCAGCACTCACTCTGAGGCACGTGAGTCAGGAGAGGGCACCTGGCTAAGGTGGAGTCACGCCTCAGCGGCACTTCCCTGCCGTGCGGTGCAGAAGCCCTCCCCGGGCATCAATATGGCCAGGCATAAAACTGAGTGAAACTCTAGCTTCCCTGCTGAGCTCCCAGTACTCCCCCCCATTCTCACTTGGGGACTGGGGGCCTGTCCCCCAGGAGTTTGGATCCTTGGGTGATTTCTCAAGGGGAGTACTCAGTGCCTGAGCTGCAACTGGTCAGCCCTGAATCTGAGACACACGAGCGAGGAGAGGGCACTCGGCTTAGGGGGAGACACGTCTCAGCGGCACTTCCCTGTGGCGCGGTGCAGCAGCCCTCCTTGGGCAACAATATGGCCAGGCATAAAACTGAGTAAAACTGTAGCTTCCCTGTTTCTAGCTCTGAGCTCCCAGCACTCCCCCCAACTCTCACTCGGGAGTCTGGGGGCATGCCTCCCAGGAGTCCAGATTCTTGGGAGATCTCTTGAGGGGTATAGACAGAGCATAAACTGCAGCTGGTCAGTGCTGACTCTGGGGCACAAAACAGAGGAGAAAAGAGTCGGCTGGGTGCCCACACCAGAGCGGCAGTTCCTGGAGGCAGATCAACCGCCGTTTTTCTTTAATAGCAAAACGGCTCACTTCTGGATATTCTGAAGCCAAACCCCCTGTCTCCCTGGGCAACCATAGGAGGCCACCAGTGAGCAAAGGATTTGCCTGATACTGCTCACAAACCCGGGAAGCTTCCACGGCAGGGTCAACTCAGAGAGGTAATCGGACACAAACCTCCAGCAGCAAAGACGTTTGAACTCAGAACAGCCTGTCTTCTGCAGGCGATTTTAGCAGAAACAGAGACAGAACCCCACAAAGTTGCCTGTTCTGTTCTGTTCTGTTCTGTTAGCAACATCAATCAGGGACAGCGCTAAGCCTGAGTGAACACCTCCCCCCAACCTGCATCAAGCACTCAAAGATGTCAGGCCCCATCTCCTTCTGCTAGACAGCGGCAGACTGCAGGGGCCTGGCAGATTTATTTGCAATTCAGGCAGGTGCAAACCCCTGGAGTATCTGTTCACTACAGGCAACTGGGTTAGCCATCTGCAGAGATACCAGTGACTGGGTACGATGGAGGGGCAAAGTGGGGAAGGAGACATCAACCTTCCCAGACTGATCTATTTGCTAGGTGGCTCCTCCTGACTTCACGCAGCACTGGAGTAAGCCATATCAGAGGAGTCACCAGACTCCAGTGATCCAGTTCCCAGGGACATCTTGAACACTCCCATCTGAGACAGGTGCCGATTGAGACAATCAATTTGGACCTTTTGAACTGAACTAAAAGACTAAGGACTTTTCAGGCGGAGCCCTGGGTATGCGGTTGTAGGAAGGTTTGATTTTCCTTTTCCAATAGATGCCAGAGGTGGGCGGGTGGGGTGACTTAATTGCTGGTTTTTCCACACAGCTGAGACTTCAAGCGGGAGTAAAACGACAGTGAAGACACAATCTTTCAGAACCTCTGGGACACCGCAAAGGCAGTTCCAACAAGGAAATTTATAGAACTGCAAGCTTTCTCAAGTGAACATAAAGAGAGGAAGTTAACAACTTAATGGAACATCTCAAGCAACTGGAAAAGGAAGAACATGCCAACCCAAACCCAGTAGAAGAAAAAAAATAACCAAAATTATAGCAGAATTAAATGAAATTGAAAACAAAAGAATAATACAACAGATCAATAAATCAAAAAGCTGGTTTTTCGAAAAGGTCAATAAAATAGATAAACCTTTGGCCAACCTAATCAGGAAAAAAAGAGTGAAATCTCTAATCTCATCAATCAGAAACAACAAAGACGAAATAACAACAGACTCCTCAGAAATCAAAAAAATTCTTAATAAATATTACAAGAAACTGTATTCTCAGAAATATGAAAATCTGAAGGAAATTGACCGATACTTGGAAGCACGTCACCTTCCAAGTCTCAGCCAGAATCAGGTGGAAATACTGAACAGGCCCATATCAAGTTCGGAAATAGCATCAACTATACAAAACCTCCCTAAAAAGTAAAGCCCGGGACCAGACGGTTTTACGTCAGAATTCTACCAAACCTTTAAAGAGGAATTAGTACCTATATTACTCAACCTGTTCCAAAAGGTAGAAAAAGAAGGAAGACTACCCAACACGTTCTATTGCAGCCCAATTCATAATTGCTAAGTCATGGAAAAAGCCCAAGTGCCTATCGATCCATGAATGGATTAATAAATTGTGGAACATGTACATCATGGAATATTATGCAGCCTTAAAGAAAGATGGAGACTTTACCTCTTTCATGTTTACATGGTTGGAGCTGGAACATATTCTTCTTTGTAAAGTATCTCAAGAATGGAAGAAAAAGTACCAAATGTACTCAGCCCTACTATGAAACTAATTTGGGGCTTTCACATGAAAGCTATAACCCAGTTACAACCTAACAATAGGGGGATGTGGGAAAGGGAGGGGAGGGAGGGGTGTGTTGGGTAAAGGGAGGGGGATTGGTGGGATTATCCATGCGGTGCATCTTACAGGGGTATTTGCGAAACTTGGTAAATGTAGAATGTAAATGTCTTGGCACAGTAACTGAGATAATGCCAGGAAGGCTATGTTAACTATTGTGATGAAAATTTGTCAAATGGTCTATGAGGTGAGTGTATTATGCCCCATGATCATATCAATGTACACAGTTATGATTTAATAAAAAAATAAATTAACAAATAAAAACAAAAATGTGGACTTAAATTATATGCCTATAACTATGCTAATAGTTAAAGAATAGAAAAAATGCACCAAATATATGAAAAAAATAATGATACATTATCTAATGAATAAAGTACTTGTTGATTGTTTAAAAGTGTGTTGTATAACCAAATTTTTGTAGAAAACTAAGTTCTAATATACTTGTGTGTATTTGTTTAGATATATTTGAAGTATATTTTAGTGCATGAGTGTATTTGTATATACATGTATATGTATATATGTGTGTTTTATGTGTGTGTGCATGCATGCCCTGACACACAGATCTGAAAGAAAGCATACCTAATTATTAACATAGTTACCCTCTTTACATTGAGATTGAGATGGGGAGAGGCAATATTTTTTTTATTCTTCCTCTAGCCTTCACATTGTTTGAAGGCTTGTTATGTATTTAAATATAAAACACTGTTTTAATAGTATTTCTTTCCCACTACAATGCACTCTCTGTAGGGCAACAACTTTAAATATCTTTTTATTTTACCTTTAGTATCCAGAAGAATGGCACAAATTAAGTGACTCAGTAAATATTTATAGAGTGCATGAACTGTCAGAAGGGGAGAGATAGGTGAAGGAAATAAATTTCTCAGATACCAAGGGGAAATAATATTTTAAGGAGAAAGAGTGGTCAAGTGCTGCTGAGAACTTAGGAAAGATAAGTTCTGCATGTGCCCTTTCGAAATAAATTAGAAAGTATCTTTGAAATTACTTCATGGATAGAAATTAGGGGCATAATCAGGAGTTGTTAAAAGTGGGTTCGACATGTTATTTATTTGAGAAGCATCCTTTTTTTGACCATGTTTTTCCACTGGCTCTAGAGGAGGTAAATACCATAGTGGTTTAATTTATGGACTATAGAGCCAAATTACAAGTTTAAATTAATCCCTGCTACTGGGTAGATGACCTTAGCCAAATTACGTCAACTGTCTGTGCCTCAGTTTCACCTAAACTTAAAATAATAACAGCACTGGGTCTGTAGGCAGAGTTGCATGCATTACTAAGGTCATCAGCACCTTCTTACTGGGAAAAGATGGTTAACGTATTGAAAAGGAGGGCTTATAAAATGTGACCCCATCATCAAGCAGTTTCTGTTGTATTTGGATGAGTCCATTTCCCTGGGGAAGAAGTTCATAATTCAAGATATTGATGACACTCACGTCTTTGTAATAGCAGAGTTAGTTAATGTCTTCCAGAAGTGAGTGGGTGAATTAATAGACCAAAATGCATTTTCTCTTACCCAGAAGTGAAAGTATTAGATATTGACCACTTAGGAATTATAAGCATCAAATGTGGAAGACTCACCACCCAACATCTAAATGTGACTGATTAGACATAGAGGATCACTTGGAGTCTGCTATGGGAAGACTAAGGACCACTTGTCAAGAAAAATACCCCCTGAGCTGATTTTGCTGTACCCCAGAATTTAAAAAAAAGTAAGAAACAAAACTTTAACAGTTGGGCGGCGCCTGTGGCTCAGTGAGCAGGGTGCCAGCCCCATATACCGAGGGTGGCGGGTTCAAACCCGGCCCCGGCCAAACTGCAACAAAAAAATAGCCGGGCGTTGTGGTGGGCGCCTGTAGTCCCAGCTACTCGGGAGGCTGAGGCAGGAGACTCGCCTAAGCCCAGGAGTTGGAGGTTGCTGTGAGCTGTGTGATGCTACGGCACTCTACCGAGGGCAATAAAGTGAAACTCTGTCTCTACAAAAAAAAAAAAAAAAAAACTTTAACAGTTGGCTGTAATTTGGCATGTTATCCCTTATTAAAATATAAATGTCAATAAAAAAGGTTATAACTGTTTTTTCCAGCCAAAGATGTCAACAAATGGAAAAACATATCATGCTCATGGCTGGGAAGAATCGACATTGTTAAAATGTCCATACTATCCAAAGCAATCTACAGATTTAATGCAATCCCCATTAAAGCACCTCTGTCATACTTTAAAGATCTGGAAAATTGGCGGTGCCTGTGGCTCAAAGGGCTAGAGCGCCGGTCCCATATGCCGAAGGTGGCGGGTTCAAACCCAGCCCCAGCCAAACAAAAAAAAAAAAAAAAAAAAAAAAAGATCTTTAAAACTAGTACTTCATTTTATATGGAAACAGAAAAATCCTTGAATAGCCAAGACATTACTCAGAAATAAAAACTAATCAGGTGGAATCATGCTACCATAATTCAGACTATACTATAAATATGTAGTGATCAAAACAGCATGGTATTGGCACAAAAATTAGACAGGTAGATGTATGGAATGGAATTGAGAACCAAGAGATGAATCCAGACCCTTATCATCATTTAATCTTCAATAAACCAATCAAAAACTTAAATTGGGGGAAAGATTCCCTATTTAACAAATGGTGCTGAGTGAATTGGCTGGCGAGTTGTAGAAGACTGAAACTGGACCCACACCTTTCATCTCTAACAAAAATTGACTCTCATTGGATAAAAGACTTAAACCTAAGACATGAAATCATAAAGATTCTTGGAAAGAGTGCAAGAGAAACACTTGAAGAAATTGGGCTGGGAGAAAATGTGATGAGGAAGAACCCCAGGGCAATTGAAGCAATACCACAAATACATTACTGGGACCTGATCAAACTAAAAAGCTTCTGCAATGCCAAGAACACAGTAAGTAAAGCAAATAGACTGTCCTCAGAATTGGAGAGGATATTTGCAAGTTACATTTCCAACCAAGGTCTGATAACCAGAATCCACAGAGAAGTAATTGGTAGGACCACAGCTACATTGCATCTAAGAAGGGTACAAGTGAAACTTACTAAATGCAGAATATAAATGTCTGAAAACAATAACTAAGAAAATTCCATGAAGGCTATGCTAACCAGTTTGATAAAAATATTTCAAATTGTATATAAAAACAGCACATTGTACCCCATGGTGGCATTAATGTACACAGCTATGATTTAAATCAATCAATCAATCAATAAATAAATAAATAAATAAGAAAAGAACAAGTGATCCCATTTCATTATGGGCAAGACACCTGAACAGAAGCTTCTCCAAAGAAGACAGGCACATGGTATACAGACACATGAAAAAATGCTTGTCTTCTTTAATCATCAGAAAAATACAAATGAAAACCACTTTGAGATACCATCAAACTCCAGTAAGAGTAGCCCACATAACAAAATCCCAAAACTACAGATTTTGGCATGGATGTGGAGAAAAGAAAACACTTCTGCACTCCTGGTGGAAATGCAAGCTAATACGTTCTATTTGGAAAGAAGTTTGGAGAACACTCAGGGATCTAAAAATTGACCTGCATTGGATCCTACAATTCCTCTCCTAGGAGTATATCCAAAAGACCAAAAATGACTTTGCAAAAAAGATATTTGCACCAGATTATTCATTACAGCTCATTTCAGAATAGTCAAGTTATGGAAGAAGCCCAAGTGCCCATCAAACCATGAATGGATTAATAAATTATGGTATATGTATACTATGGTATACTATGCAGCCTTAAAAAGAGATGGAGCAAAGGAGGCAGAGCATGATGGTGGATGAGACAGATGTGTAGCCCACCTCTCCCAGGTCATCAGGTGAGAGGAAGGGGGGTCTTGACCTTTTCCCCGCATGGATTGTTGGTGTAGACAGACAGCTGGAGACATGCAGAGAATTGGCGGATTGCTTTAAATGAGGTATAACTTAAAACCACAGACTCTATTGTAGACATTTTTCCTGCTTGGCCGTGCCGGCCAGCAGGCCCCTCCTTCACAGAGGACAGGAGCTTGCAATTCCCGGCAAAACCCAATTGACAAAAATTTATTCCTGAGCCTAGTTTACCAATCTGAAAGGGGTCCCACTCAGAGACACAAGGGGCTAAGCAACCCGATGGAAAATTGAAGGGAAGGGATCCCGCCCAGGAAACAGATATTTTGAATTGTCCAAAATGGCGGACACCTTCCCCCAGATCAACAGGAGTGATTAAATAGACTGGACCATCCTGGTGGGGAATATTGGTGTGGGCCGGCAGTTCAGGCTGTGCAGTGAACTGGTGGGTGGCTGGACTTAAGAGTCCAGATTCAAAAGTGAGACTCAGAGCCACAAAAACTGAGGATAAGTCTCCATGCACTGCAGCCATGGGAGCTGGCAGCAGGTAAAGCCAGCAGCAGCCAGAACCCTCCCCCAAACCCTATTGCAGTTGCCACTTTACAGGAGAATGTGGAAGCAGAGTGGAAAGATTTGTGAAGCATGGACTCCAGCACCAAGTTGGGAGGTCGGATAGGAGTGCTATCTGGAACAGAGCAGCTGAGGTTGGACAATAATTAGGTAATAAACTTTTACAGAAACTCCAAAATGGTGATAGGCCAGGTAGGGTGGTTACCATGGTAACAGTGTAAACTGTGAAACAGGTATAAGTCTGGGAACAACTCACAGCACCACCTGATGTCCTTAAAGTATATTGCATTATAAATATTTTCCTATGAAAGTTGATCCCTACATCACACATATAGATGTATATTTCTACATATACACAAGAATAATATTTTGTGGTTGGTGCCTTTTTTTTGTTTCCTCATCACTTTCTTGGAGGAGCTATTGTTAATTTTTTTATCATTATTATTTATATACATATTTTATTTTTATTTTTATTATTCCTATTTTTAATTCTTTTTTAACTTTTTTATGAACACCACTTTTCTTTTCTTTTTTTTCCTCCTTCTTCCCTTCTCTCTTCCTCTTCTGCCTTTATTATGGTTTCTGAGAGTGCTTGCATCAGATTTTTTTGTTTGTTTTTTACCTTTTTTTCAATTCTCTTATGATTATCATTATTTTTATTGTAGTTGTTTTTTGTTGTTGTTGTCTGTATGTCTATGTGTTTCTCATTGTTGGTGCATCTGTGGGCTTCTGTGTCTGGTAGCTTTTTTATCCGTCTATTTGTTCATTTGGACTCAATTAGTTTGGTGTTTTGCTAAATCCTCAGGTTGGCTATTTTCCCTAACTCCAATTTTCACACTCAACAACAACAAGAGGGAGGCTAGAGCTGACAGCTAACCATGCAGTGAATACAAACCTGCAGGAGTAAAGACAGAGCCTAAGGCACAGGTTCTGGGACCTCAAAACAGCTTCTCTTATGCAGGGTAATTTAGCAGGGACAGAAAAAAATTCCCACAAAGTTGTTCTATTTTGTCAGTAACATCAATCAGGGGTGGGGCTGGAACAGAGTGAACACCCCCCAGCCTCCATCAAGTGCCCGAGGTTGTCAGGCCTCACCTCCCCCTGCTAGATAGAGACAGAGAGCAGAGCAGAGATGACCAGATATGGATTTCCTTGTGATTCAGGCACATGCAACCCCCTGGAGTATCTGTTCACTGGAGGCAACTAAGTCACAGCCATGTGGGCCTATCAGTGACTGGTTGTGACAGAGGTGCAAGGTAGGGAAGGAGTCATCAACCTTCCCAGACTAATGTATTTCTTGGGTGGGTCCTCCTGACTTCACCGAGCACTGGAGCCAGTCATATTTGAGTTGTCAACAGACCCCTGTGATCCACTTACCAAAGACATTTTAAGCTCTCCAACCTGAGACAAGTGCTGACTGAGACAATTGATTTGGACCTTTTGAACTGAGCCAATCGCCCGAAGACTATTCAAGTGGTTCCTTGCGTGTGTCGTTGTAAGGAGGTTTGATTTTCCTTTTCCAATTGTTACCTGTGGATGGAGGGGTGACTTAATTGCTGTTATTTCTCCACAGCTGAGACTTCAATCCAGAGGAACTGTTTCACTAGGGTCGGACAGAGACCAACTGAAAACAAGACAGACCCACTTAACCCCACCACACCAAACAGGTCTCCAGTTTATCAGGCGGTAGCACTGTACGTGTCCTCAACAAAGCTCCAGGGGAAAAGTCAAATGGTGTAAAATAATCATGGGACGGAATCAGTGGAAAAACTGTTAACATGAATAACCAGAATAGATCAACCCACCGAAAGAAAGATGGCAGATGTAACTGATGATCGCATTCATAAACAGCTGGCCGAGATGTCATAAATTGAATTCAAAATTTGGATTGCAAATAAGATTAATAGAATGGAGGAAAAATTGGAATTAGAAAATAAAAGAGCATATCAAAAGTCAGAATTCGAAATTCGAGGAGAAATTCAAAAGTTGTCTCAAGAATTTAAAGAAATTAAAGACAAAACCACCAAGGATTTTGATGCACAGAAGAAAGAATTTGCAGCCCTCAAAAATCTAAAAAATACAGTTGAGTCCCTCAGTAACAGAGTGCAGCAAGCAGAAGAAAGGATGTCTGACATTGAAGACAAAGCTTTTAAATGCTCCCAAACTCTCAAAGAGGAAGAGAAATGAAGAACAAAAACAGATCATTCTCTCAGAGAGCTCAAGGATAATTCAAAGAAGGCTAATATCTGCCTCATTGGAATCCCTGAAAGTGATGAGGTGGCATCGCAAGGCACAGAGGCCCTTCTCCATGAAATTATGAAAGAGAATTTTCCAGACATGCCATAGGGATTCTGAAATTCAGATAGCAGACAGTTTCAGTAACCCAGCATGACTCAATTCGAATATGACATCCCCCAGGCATATCATAAGTAACTTCACTAAAGTTAATACGAAGGAGAAAATTCTGAAAGCACCCAGACTTAAGAAATACATTACCTACAAAAGGAAGAATATTGGAATGACTGCAGATCTCTCTACTGAAACTTTTGAAGCCAGAAGAGGGTGGTCGACTTTCAATCTCCTAAATAAAAATAACTTTCAACCCTGGATCCTGTATCCAGCTAAACTGAGATTCATTTATGATGGAGAAATTAAAAACTTTAATGACATTCATATGTTGAAGAAATTTGCCATAAACAAACCAGCTCTTAAGGATATTCTCAGACCTAACCTCCATAATGACCACCCCAAGGTCACAAGTCTAAACTCAGTAAATTTAAAGGACTAGAAATTATTCCTTGAATCTTCTCAGACCACCATGGAATAAAAGTTGAACTCAGTAACAACGGGAATCTGCATACTCATACAAAAACATGGAAGTTTTATAAACTTATGTTGAATGATAGTTGGGTCAGAGATGAGATTAAGAAAGAAATTACCAACTTTCTGGAACAAAACAACAACGAGGGCACGAATTATCAGAACCTCTGGGATACTGCAAAGGCAGTCCTAAGAGGGAAATTTATAGCACTGCAAGCCTTCCTCAAGAGAGCAGAAAGAGAGGAAGTTAACAATTTAATGGGACATCTCAAGCAACTGGAAAAGGAAGAATAATCCATCCCCAAACCCAGTAGAAGAAAAGAAATAACCAAAATTACAGCAGAATTAAATGAAATTGAAAACAAAAGAATTATACAACAGATCGATAAATCAAAATGTTGCTTTTTTTTAAAGGTCAATAAAATAGACAAACCTCTGGCTAACCTAATCAGAAAAAAGGGAGCAAAATCTCTAATTTCATCAATCAGAAATGACAAAGAGGAAATAACAAGAGATTCCACAGAAATTCAAAAAATCCTTAATGAATATTACAAAAAACTTTATTCTCAGAAATATGAAAATCTGACGGAAATTGACCAATACATGGAAGCACGTCACTGTTGAAGACTTAGCCAGAATCAAGTGGAAAATTTGAACAGGCCAATATCAAGTTCTGAAACAGCATCAACCATATGAAATCTCCCTAAAAAGAAAAGCCCAGGATAAGATGACTTCACGTCAGAATTCTACCAAACCTTTAAAGAGTAACTAGTACCTATATTACTCAACCTGTTCCAAAATGTAGAAAAAGAAGGAAGGCTATCCAACATGTTCTATGAGGCAAACATCACCCTGATCCCCAAACCAGGTAAAGACCCAACAAGAAAAGAAAATTATAGACCAATATCACTAATGAATATAGATGCAAAAATATTCAACAACATCCTAACAAACAGAATCCAGCAACACATCAAACAACTTATACATCATGACCAAGTCGGTTTTATCCCAGGGTCTCAAGGCTGGTTCAATATACATAAATCTATACGTATAATTCAGCAGATAAACAAAATAAAAAACGAAGACTTTATGATTCTCTAATTGATGCAGAAAAAGCTTTTGAGGATATCCAGCATCCCTTCATGATCAGAACACTTAAGAACATTGGTATAGAATAGATATTTCTTAAACTGATAGAGGCCATTTACAGCAAACCCACAGCCAATATCGTATTGAATGGAGTTAAACTGAAAGCATTTCCACTCAGATCAGAAAACAGACAAGGCTGCCCATTGTCCCCACTGCTGTTTAACATAGTAA
This sequence comes from Nycticebus coucang, assembly GCF_027406575.1. Classification (NCBI taxonomy): domain Eukaryota; kingdom Metazoa; phylum Chordata; class Mammalia; order Primates; family Lorisidae; genus Nycticebus; species Nycticebus coucang. The sequence goes on from NC_069804.1 coordinate 107,269,394, forward strand.
TGGAAGTTTTAGCTATCACAATTAGGAAAGAAAAGACGATCAAGGGTCTCCATATAGGGTCAGAAGAGATCAAACTTTCGCTCTTCACAGATGATATGATTGTATATCTGGAAAACTACAGGGATACTACTACAAAACTTTTAGAAGTCATCAATGAATACAGCAGCATCTCAGGTTACAAAATCAACATTCATTAATCGGTAGCCTTTATATATACCAACAATAGTCAAGCTGAAAAAACAGTTAAGGACACTATTCCATTCACAGTAGTCGCAATAAAGATGGAATATTCGGAGTTATTCCAACAAAAGTCGTGAAAGATCTCTATAAAGAGAACTATGAAACTCTAAGAAAAGAAATAGCTGAAAATGTTAATAAATGGAAAAACATACCATGCTCATGGCTGGGAAGAATCAACATTGTGAAAATGTCCATACTACCCAAAGCAATATACAATTTTAATGCAATCCCTATTAAAGCTCTACTGTCATACTTTAAAGATTTTTAAAAAATAATATTTTGTTTTATTTGGAATCAGAAAAAATCTCAAATACCCAATACATTACTCAGAAATAAAAACGAAGAAAAAGGAACCATGCTACCAGACCTCAGACTATACTATAAATCGATAGTGATCAAAACAGCATGGTATTGGCACAAGAACAGAGAAGTAGATGTCTGGAACAGAACAGAGAACCAAGAGATGAACCCAGCTACTTATTGTTATTTGATATTTGACTAGCCAATTAAAAACACACAGTGGGAAAAATAATCCCTATTTAATAATTAGTGCTGGGTGAACTGGCTGGCAACCAGTAGAAGACTGAAACTGGACCCACACCATTCACCATTAACTAAGATAAACGCTCACTGTATTAAAGTTTTAAACTTAAGACATGAAATTATAAAAATACTAGAATAGAGTACAGGGAAAACCCTTGAAGTAATCGGTCTGGATGAGTATTTATGAGAAGGACCCCCCCCCCCGGGCAATTGAAGCAGCTTCAAAAATACACTACCGGTACCTGATTAAACTAAAAAGCTTCTGCACAGCCAAGAACAAGGTAATTAAAGCAAGGAAACACCTCTCAGAATGGGAGAAGATATTTGCAGGCTGTGTCTCCGACAAAGGTTTAATGACCAGAATCCACAGAGAACTCAAACATATAAGGAAGAAAAGAACAAGTGATCCCATCGCAAGCTGGACAAGGGACTTATAGAGAAACTTCACTGAAGAAGATAGGCGCATGGCCTACAGACATATGAAAAAATGCTCATTATCTTTAATCATCAGAGAAATGCAAATCACAACTACCTTGAGATATCCTCTAACTCCAATAAGATTAGCCCATATCACAAAATCCCAAGATCAGAGTTGTTGGAGTGGTTGTGGACAAAAGAGAAAACTTTTGCACTGCTGGTGGGAGTGCAAATAAATACACTCCTTTTGGAAAGAGATATGGAGAACACTTGGAGATCTAAAAACAGATGTGCCATTCAATCCTGTAGTTCCTCTACTTGTCATATACCCAGAAGACCAAAAATCACATCATAACAAAGATATTTGTACCAGAATGTTTATTGTACCAAAGTTATTTGTACCTGTAATTTCTCTACTGGGCATATACCCAGAAGACCAAAAATCACATCATAACAAAGATATTTGTACCAGAATGTTTATTGCACCCCAATTCATAATTGCTAAGTCATGGAAAAAGCCCAAGTACCCACCGATCCAGAAATGGATAAATAAATTGTGCTATAGGGGGGAGAGACAAGATGGCGGACTGAAGCCAGCTTTTAACAGAGGCTCCCATCCAGAAGGAGAGTTAAGGGACAGCAATTTAGTAAGTATCCTGGTAGATTTGAGCCACACCAAGAGAGAAGGTTGAAGAACGCACATCAACACCGCTGAGGTAAGCTGTGATCACAAGGACGCAAATAAAAGGTACAAAATCCACCACCAAACAGACGGGAGTCCCCATCCCCCATGAGACCAGCTCAAGAGCCCCACAATTAAACAAATGGGCAGAAATTAAAAACCCTCTCCACTACACTCCACGGGAGAGACCTTCTAAAAACTGGACCTACATCCCCTAGTACGGTGCCATGGCCTTCTCCTGCCAGGCATAAAACTGTATAAAACTTTAAAAATCCTTTGCCGGCAACACTGAATTCCTAACACTCCCCTCCCACTCACTGAAATCTGGAGGCCTGTCCCCCAGGAGTTCGGATTCTTGGGTTATTTCTCAAGGGGAGTTGACAGTCCCTGAGCTGCAACTGGTCAGCACTGACTCTGAGGCATGCGAGTGAAGATAGGGCACCTGGCTAAGGGGTAGTCACACCTTGGTGACACTTCCCTGCGGTGTGGTGCAGCAGCCCTCCCCGAGCATCAATACGGCCAGGCATAAAACTGAATGAAACTCTAGCTTCCCCCCACTCTCAATCGGGGTCTGGGGGCCTGTCCCCCAGGAATTCAGATCCTTCGGTGATTTTTCGAGGGGAGTGCAAAGTGCCCGAGCCACGACTGGTCAGCGCTGATTCTGAGACACGCGAGTGAGGAGAAGGCACTCGGCTGTGAGGAAGTCATGCCTTGGCAGCACTTCCCTGCTGTGCGGTGCAGCAGCCATCCCCGGGAAACAATACGGCCAGGCATAAAACTGAATGAAACTCTAGCTTCCCCCCACTCTCACTTCGGGGTCTGGGAGCCTGCCCCCAGGAGTCAGGATTCTTGGGAGATCTCTCGAGGGGTGTGGACAGAGCATAAACTGCGGCCGTTCAGTGCTGACTCTGGGGCGCGAGACAGAGGAGAAAAGGGTTGGCTGTGTGGCCACACCACAGTGGCAGTTCCTGGAGGCAAATCAACAGCTATTTTTTCTTTAAAAGCAAAACGGCTCACTTCTGGATATTCTGAAGCCACACCCTTTGTCTCCCTGGGCAACCAGAGGAGGCAACCAGTGAGCAAAGGATTTGCCTGACACTGCTCACAAACCCGGGAAGGTTCCAGGGCAGGGCTGACTCAGAGAGGTAATCGGACACAAACCTCCAGCAGCAAAGACGTTTGAACTCAGAAAAGCCTGTTTTCTGCAGGCGATTTTAGCAGAAACAGAGACAGAACCCCACAAAGTTGTCTGCTCTGTTCTGTTCTGTTCTGTTAGCAACATCAATCAGGGACGGGGCTAAGCCTGAGTGAAGACTTCCCTCACACCACCTGCATCAAGCACTCAAAGATGTCAGACCCCATCTCCTCCTGCTAGATAGCGGCAGACTGCAGGGGCCTGGCAGACTTCCAGGCAATTCAGGCTGGTGCAAACACCTGGAGTATCTGTTCACTACAGGCAACTGGGTTAGCCATCTGCAGAGATACCAGGGACTGGGTCTGATGGAGGGGCAAAGTGGGAAAGGAGACATCAACCTTCCCAGACTGATCTATTTGCTAGGTGGCTCCTCCTGACTCCACGCAGCACTGGAGTAAGCCATATCAGAGGAGTCACCAGATCCCTATGATCCAGTTCCAAGAGACCTCTTGTACTCTCCCACCCAAGACAGGTGCCGATTGAGACAATCAACTTGGACCTTTTGAACTGAACTAATAGACTGAGGACATTTCAGGCGGTGCCCTGGGTATGCAGTTATAGGAAGGTTTGATTTTCCTTTTCCTTTTCAAATTGGTGCCAGATTGGGCGGGTGGGGTGACTTAATTGCTGGTTTTTCCACACAGCTGAGACTTCAAGCCAGAGTAAATGTTAAAATAGGATCGAATAGAAACCAACTGAAAACAAGACAGAACAACTTAGCCACACCACACAAGACAGGGCCCCAGTTTCTCAAGATACAACACTGTATGGGCCCTCAAAAAAGCCCCAGGGGAAAGACCAAAGGGAGTAAAATAACCATGGGGTGAAATCAGTGGAAAAACTCTGGTAACATGAATAACCAGAATAGATCAACCCCCCCAAGAAAACATACGGCAGATGTGATTGAAGATCCCATTCATAAACAACCGGCTGAGATGTCAGAACTCGAAGTCAGAATTTGGATTGCAGACAAGATTAATAAAATGGAATTAGGAATTCCAGGAGAAATTCAAAAGTTGTCTCAAGAATTTAACGAATTTAAAGACAAAACCACCAAAGACTTAGACACACTGAAGCAAGAATTTACAGCCCTCAAAGATATGAAAAATACAGTAGAATCCCTTAGCAACAGAATGGAGCAAGCAGAAGAAAGGATTTCTGACATTGAAGATAAAGTCTTCGAACGCTCCGAATCTCTCAAAGAGGGAGAGAAATGGAGAGCAATAACGGATCACTCACTCAGAGAACTCTCAGATGATTCGAAAAAAAACAACATAAGGGTTATAGGAATTTCGGAGAACGATGAAGTGGCTGCCAAGGGCACAGAGGCCCTTCTACATGAAATTATGAAAGAAAATTTTCCAGACATGCCTAGAGAATCTGAAATTCAGATAGCAGACAGCTTCAGAACCCCAGCACGATTCAACCCCAATAAGCCATCTCCCAGACATATCATAATTAGCTTCACTAAAGTTAACATGAAAGAGAAGATTCTCAAAGCAGCCCGGCGAAAGAAAACTATAACGTACAAAGGTAAGAATATTAGAATAACTGCAGATCTCTCTGCTGAAACTTTTCAAGCAAGAAGAGGCTGGTCATCAACTTTTAATCTCCTAAAGCAAAAAAACTTTCAACCCAAGATCTTGTATCCAGCTAAACTGAGTTTCATCTATGATGGAGAAATTAAATACTTCAATGACATTCATATGTTGAAAAAATTTGCCATAAGTAAACCAGCTCTTTAGGATGTTCTCAGACCTATCCTCCACAATGACCAACCCAATCCTATACCACAAAAGTAAACTCACTCAGAAACTTCGGATCAAACTCCAACTTCCACAGTGGCAAAAGGATTAAAAATATCCACTGGACTTTTGTAAAACTCGATACCCAAAATTCCACCAGACTTATCAATACTCTCCATCAATGTGAATGGCTTAAACTGTCCTCTAAAGAGGCATAGGTTAGCTGACTGGATACAAAAACTCAAGCCAGATATTTGTTGCATACAAGAGTCACATCTCAACTTAAAAGACAAATACAGACTCAGGGTGAAAGGATGGTCATCCATATTTCAGGCAAATGGTAATCAGAAAAAAGGAGGTGTTCCAATTTAATTTGCAGATACAGTAGGCTTTAAACCATCAAAAGTAAGGAAGGACAAGAATGGTCACTTCATATTTGTTAAGGGTAATACTCAATATGACGAGATCTCAATTATTAATATCTATGCACCCAACCAGAATGCACCTCAATTTATAAGAGAAACTCTAATAGACATGAGTAACTTGATTTCCTCCAGCTCTATTATCGTCGGAGATTTCAACACTCCTTTGGCAGTGTTGGATCCATCCTCCAACAAGCAGATGAGCAAAGAAATCTTACATTTAAACCTAACCATCCAATATTTAGATTTAGCAGACATCTACAGAACATTTCATCCCAACAAAACTGAATACACATACTTCTCATCAGCCCACGGAACTTACTCCAAAATTGACCACATTTGAAGTCACGAGTCTAACCTCAGTAAATTTAAAGGAATAGAAATTATTCCATGCAACTTATCGGACCATCATGGAATAAAACTTGAATTGAGTAACAACAGGAATCTGCATACTCATACAAAAACATGGAAGTTAAATAACCTTATGCTGAATGATAGCTGGGTCAGAGATGAGATTAAGAAAGAAATCGACAATTTTTTGGAACAAAATGACCATGAAGACACAAACTATCAGAACCTCTGGGACACTGCAAAGGCAGTTCTAAGAGGGAAATTCAAAGCACTGCAAGCCTTCCTCAAGAGAATGCAAAGAGAGGAACTTAACAACTTAATGGGACATCTCAAGCAACTGGAAAAGGCAGAACATTCCAACCCCAAACCCAGTAGACGAAAAGAAATAACCAAAATTAGAGCAGAATTAAATGAAATTGAAAACAAAAGATAATACAACAGATCAATAAATCAAAAAGCTGGTATTTTGAAAAGGTCCAAAAAATAGATAAACCTCTGGCCAACCTAATCGGAAACAACAAAGATGAAATAACAACAGACTCCTCAGAAATCCAAAAAATCCTTAATGAACATTACAAGAAAGTTTATTCTCAGAAATATCAAAATCTGAAGGAAATTGACCGATACTTGGAAGCACTCCACCTTTCAAGATTTAGCCAGAATAAAGTGGAAATCTTGAACAGACCCATATCAAGTTCAGATATAGCATCAACTATACAAAACCTCCCTAAAAAGAAAAGCCCGGGACCTGATGGTTTCACGTCAGAATTCTACCAAACCTTTAAAGAGGAATTAGTACCTATATTACTCAACCTGTTCCAAAAGGTAGAAAAGGAAGGAAGACTACCCAACAGTTCTATGAAGCAAATATCACCCTGATCCCTAAAACAGGAAAAGACCCAACAAGAAAAGAAAATTCTAGACCAATATCACTAATGAATATAGATGCAAAAATATTCAACAAGATCCTAACAAACAGAATGCAGCAACACATCAAACAAATTATACATCATGACCAAGTTGGTTTTATCCCAGGGTCTCAAGGCTGGTTCAATATACGTAAATCTATAAATGTAATTCAGCACATAAACAAATTAAAAAACAAAGACCATATGATTCTCTCAATCGATGCAGAAAAAGCTTTTTATAATATCCAGCATCCCTACATGATCAGAACACTCAAGAAAATTGGTCTAGAAGGGACTTTCCTTAAACTGATATGGGCCATTAACAGCAAACCCACAGCCCATATCATATTGAATGGAGTTAAATTGGAATCATTTCCACTCAGATCAGGAACCAGACAAGGTTGCCCATTGTCTCCACTGCTTTTCAACATTGTAATGGAAGTTTTAGCCACCACAATTAGAGAAGAAAAGGCGATCAAGGGTATCCATATAGGGTCAGAAGAGATCAAACTTTCGCTCTTCGCAGATGATATGATTGTGTATCTGGAAAACACTAGGGACTCTACTACAAAACTCCTAGAAGTGATCAAGGAATACAGCAGCGTCTCAGGTTACAAAATCAACATCCATAAATCGGTAGCCTTTATATACACCAACAACAGTCAAGTTGAAAAAGCAGTTAAGGACTCTATCCCATTCACAGTAGTGGCAAAGAAGATGAAATATTTGGGAATTTACCTAACAAAAGATGTGAAAGATCTCTATAAAGAGAACTATGTAACTTTAAGAAAAGAAATAGCTGAAATTGTTAACAAATGGAAAAACATACTATGCTCATGGCTGGGAAGAATCAACATTATTAAAATGTCCATACTGCCCAAAGCAATATATAATTTCAACACACTCCCTATTAAAGCTCCACTGTCATATTTTAAAGATATTGAAAAAACAATACTTCGTTTTATATGGAATCAGAAAAAACCTCAAACAGACAAGACATTACTCAGGAATAAAAACAAAACAGGAGGAATCACACTACCAGACCTCAGACTTTACTACAAATCGATAGTGATCAAAACAGCATGTTATTGGCACAAAAACAGAGAAGTAGATATCTGGAACAGAATAGAGAACCAAGAGATGAATCCAGCTACTTACCATTATTTGATCTTTGACAAGCCAATTAAAGACATTCAGTGAGGAAAAGATTCCCTATTTAAAAAATGGTGCTGGGTGAACTTGTGGCAACCTGCAGATGACTGAAATTGGACCCACACCTTTCACCATTAACTAAGATAGATTCTCATTGGATTAAATATTTAAACGTAAGACATGAAACTATAACAATAATAGAGCAGTGTTCAGGGAAAACCCTTGAAGAAATTGGTCTGGGCGAGTATTTTATGAGGAGGACCCCCCGGGCAATTGAAGGAGCTTCAAAAATACACTACTGGGACTTGATCAAACTAAAAAGCTTCTGCACAGCCAAGAACACAGGAAGTAAAGCTAGCAAACAGCCCTCAGAATGGGAGAAGATATTTGCAGGGTATATCTCTGACAAAGGTTTAATAACCAGAATCCACAGAGAATTCAAACGCATTAGCAAGAAAAAAACAAGACATTCCATCGCAGGCTGGGAAGGGATTTGAAGAGAAACTTTTCTGAACAAGACAGGCGCGCGGCCTTCAGACATATGAAAAAATGCTCATCATCTTTAATCATCAGAGAAATGCAAATCAAAACTACTTTGAGATATCGTCTAACTCCAGTGAGACTAGCCTATATTAAAAATCTCAAGGTCAGAGATGTTGGCGTGGATGTGGAGAAAAGGGAACACTTGTGCACTGCTTGTGGGAATGCAAATTAATACATTCCTTTTGGAAAGAGATATGGAGAACACTCAGAGATCTAAAAATAGATCTGCCATTCAATCCTGTAATTCCTCTGCTGGGCATATACCCTGAAGACCAAAAATCACAACATAACAAAGATATTTGTAACAGAATGTTTATTGCAGCCCAATTCATAATTGCTAAGTCATGGAAAAAGCCCAAGTGCCCATCGATCCACGAATGGATTAAGAAATTGTGGTATATGTACCCCATGGAATATTACGCAGCCTTAAAAAAGATGGAGACTTTACCTCTTTCATGTTTACATGGATGGAGCTGGAACATTTTCTTCTTAGTAAGGTATCTCAGGAATGGAAGAAAAACTACCCAGTGTACTCAGCCCTACCATGAAACTAATTTGGGGCTCTCACATGAAAGCTATAACCCAGTTACAACCTAACTATAGGGGGAAGTGGGAAAGGGAGGGGAGGGAGTGGGTTGGTGGGTAGAGGAAGGGGGATCTGTGGGATCATTCCTGTGGTGCATCTTACAGGGGTATTTGCGAAACTTGATAAATGTAGAATGTAAATGTTTTGGCGCCGTAAATGAGATAATGCCATGAAGGCTATGTTAACCATTGTGATGAAGATGTGTCAAATCGTCTATGAAGCGAGTGTATGATGCCCCATGATCATATCAATGTATACAGCTATGATTTAATAAAAAAATAAATAAAATAATAATAAAAAATAAATAAAAAAATAAATTGTGCTATATGTACAGCGTGAAATATTATGCAGCCTTAAAGATAGATGGAGACTTTACCTCTTTCATGTCTACATGGATGGAGCTGGAGCATATTCTTCTTAGTGAAGTATCTCAAGAATGGAAGAAAATGTATCCAATGTACTCAGCCCTACTATGAAACTAATTTAGGGCTTTCACATGAAAGCTATAACCCAGTTACAACCTAAGAATAGGGGGAAGGGGTAAATGCAGGGGAGGGAGGGTGGTGGTGCGTAGAGGGAGGGGGATTTTTGGGATTACACCTGCGGTGCATCTTACAAGGGTATATGTGAAACTCGGTAAATGTGGAATGTAAGTGTCTTGGCACAGTAACTGAGAGAATGCCAGGAAGGCTATGTTAACTAGTGTGATGAAAGTGTATCAAATGGTCTTTGAAGCTAGTGTATGATGCCCCATGATCAAATCACAGCTATGATTTAATAAAAAAAAATTATAATGGAACTTAAAGATTTATTTTGAATATTAAATGAGCTATTATATTTTTAGTACTTAAAGCAGTGCCTTTTACATAGCAATGGTTCAATAAATGCTTGTTATTATTAAGAAGAAAGAAAGAACCGAGCGAGGGATGCAATGAGGGAGGATGGGAGCATCAGTGAGGCCTGAGACAATTTTAAGTGACCTAATACATGTAAATTGTAATCCCAAAAGGAGGAGGGTATAAAGAGACAATGCATAAATTATCAATATTAGGAGTAAAACAGATGACTTTAATACTAAAAGAATAATGAAATTATATAAACAACTTTGTACGAATACATTCCACAACTTAGATGAAATGAAAAAAAGACCTTGAAAAACATAAATTAATAGAAGTCAATCCAAAAGAAATAGATGCCCCAAATAGCCCTATATCTGTTAAGGAGCTAGATTTTGTAGTTAAAAGATTTTAGCCTTAGAGAGGGACTAATTCTACAATCCATCTAGCCACTAAATACAAGATCTAGTAGTCATTATATATCCATTCTTCTTTTATATTACCAATATTTAGTCTCCAAATTATTTATTTTGATTTCAACTCTGAAACAGATCTTGAAATAGTCTACTTTCAATCACCCACTGCCCCTGCCTTATCCCTGAAATATTTCAATCAACTAGAAAGTTGCTTTCCAGAATAAAATCTGTATCCCATGTTTTTCAAGATAAAAATTGAACAAAATCCAGGCCCCCTCCCCAGCTAATATTTATTGAGTGCTTTCAGCCTAAGCACTGTACTGACTTGTAAGAATGCATAGGTCTACAAAACAGAAATTTTCAGAAATTATTTTACTAATATTAATCCTTGTTCTGATAAAGCTTGCATACTGATAGGAATGACTTAATTTAGAAGAGAGAGATTTTTATAAATTTGAACTATAGACTAACTTAAAACTAATGGCTATAGACGTTCTTCCCACAGTGACCCTTATTTCAGGTTCAAACAAGCAACAAATTAGCTCAATCTTTTAATTCATCAAAAGTCAGCAATATTTGTTTTGCCTAATAGCCAGGAATGAACAACTGTGAATCTTTTTAAACTGTTTAGTGTGTGAGCCTATACCCTCTATAGCATTTCAGATCTAGATTTCAGTATACAATATTGCTTACATTTTCATGTCTTTCCTTTTATTTTTCACTTTCTCCTTGAGATTGGAGAATGACTTTTAATAGAAAATTAACTGGAGACATAGAGATTACAGGTATAAGCAGCCATCAGCCTTACCAGGATCCAAAATGATAAAGGTTCTATAGAACTTGAGGCCATAAATGTCTCCCTTGTTACTTAAAACTGTTTTTCAGTGTCACTTTCCTCTCTACATAGCCAAGATCTTTTTCAGATTCAGTTACGATCATGAACTCAGTGCTCTACTAACTTCTTTCTCCTTTGCTGTCAAAATCTAGGGAAATGACATCCACAAATGGAAAATCACATGTGATTTTAGCTGAGGGTCTAAGAAGTCTCATTAACAAGAAAAAGCTTCAAATAGAAAACAGTGTCACTGAGTTCAAACACTTCTCCAAATTGATTTCCTCTAAATTAATTTGCCCATCCAGGTGGTGTAACTCATTGAGACTATTTCTAAGAACAAGTTAAGGGTTTTAGAGGTGATTCAAAGGGGTGTGGTTGACAATGGCAAATGAGCTGAGATTTGGTCCTGAGGGATAAGAATCTCTCCTCTGGATTACATTAAACTCTGCCATTGAAGTAATTTAATTAAATTCTATAGATCTCTGCTTTCTCACCTATCAAAATAAGACCATAAACACTTCCAACAAATGTCTCAGAGCTTTAAAATAGAAAAATATAGTGGAAAGAATATGGTACAAAAAAAAGAAAAAATGTTGTAGATATGAAATTTTAAAATATTTTAAAATAATAATCACTGGAATCAAGAAGCTTTGATAAAGTTGAGAATTTTCAGAATGAGTCTTCAATCTTTAAAGTAAATGTTGGCAAAAAAAAGTAAATGTTGACCTTTATATAGCTATGTAAAATTATCTTTCCATTTTAAATCTTCTTTTACTGTCTATTCTGCCAATGAGAAAAATAATAAATTTTACTCATAGCAGAGGTAAAAAGAAAAGCATTTTTCTATATTTCCCTTGATGAAACAAGCATGTCTATTTTCACCTTTATCCTTTCTTCTCTAACCACCCATAATCAGAAAGTAACAAATATTCTAGCCACACAGAACTTTTTTCCAGAATATACAAAAAAAAAGAAAAAAGTGTTCTTTTAGGCGTCTATGTTTTTGTACCTTCTGTACTTCCTGACTATAATTCCTTTTTTCTTTTTCTTTTGAATAATTCCTAGTCATCTATAAATACACAGCCAAAAGATCATTTCTCTCTATGAACCCTTTCCTAATTTCCCAAGGTAGAGCTGTAAAACCTTCTCTCTCTTTTTACTACTTTGTGTGTTGCTATTTTACAAATAATTACTGAATAGATATACCATCTCATTTTTTCATTTTGTTGCAATTTTGTGCTATAGTATGAGATCATTAAAGGTATTGATCAATCATTTTTTTCCCCTCTGTACCCAGGACACTTCCAGCCAAATCACTGTTCATAAAAATGAATAAAACCATGAACCTACTCTTCCAGGCAAGCATGCTTTAATTTGTACCTTATTTGTCAGATGGGGACAGCCCTATGCTGTCTTCGTTCTGGCCTGTCATGGTTTACATGATCTCTATGTGACTTTCATGTAGCACCATTTCATCTTCATCTCTCTCTGCTTGCCCCAGCATGCACAGAATATTTTACTTTTTTGTTATTATTTTTTGTTGTTGTTGGGGATTCATTGAGGGTACAAGAAACCAGGTTACACTGATTGCATTTGTAAGGTAAAGACCCTCTTACAATTGTATCTTGCCCCGAAAAGGTGTCACACACCAAAACCCTCCCTCCCTCCCTCCTTTCTCTCTCTGCTCTCCCCTTTCTCCACCCCCACCATGTCATTAATTGTCATTAATTGTCCTCGTATCAAAATTGAGTACATAGGATTCATGCTTCTCCATTCTTGTGATGCTTTACAAAGAATAACGTGTTCCACTTTCAATCCAGGTAAAGTCTCCATTTTTTTAAACGGCAGAATAGTATTCTATCCTGTACATAGACCACAGCTATTAATTCATTCTTGGGTCGGTGGGCATTTAGGCTGTTTCCACATTTTGGCAATTGTAAATTGAGCTGCAATAAACAGTCTAGTGCAAGTGTCCTTATGATAAAAGGATTTTTTTCCTTCTGGGTAGATGCCCAGGGATGGGATTGCAGGATCAAATGAGAAGTCTAGCTTGAGTTCTTTGAGGTTTCTCCATACTTCCTTCCAAAAAGGTTGTATTAGTTTTGAGTCCCACCATCTATGTGAAATTGTACCCTTCTTTCCACATCCATGCCAGCATCTACAGTTTTGAGATTTTGTGATGTGGGCCATTCTTGCTGGGGTTTGATGGTATCTCAGGGTGGTTTTGATTTGCAGTTTTCTAACAAATAGGGATGATGAGCATTTTTTCATATGTTTGTTAGTCATTAATTTGTCTTCTTTAGACAATGTTCTATTCATGTCTCCTGCCCATTAATATATGGGATTGTTAGCTTTTTTCATGTGAATTAATTTGCGTTCTCTATAGATCCTAGTTATCAAGTCTTTGTTTGATCAAAAATATGCAAATACACTTTCCCATTGTGTAGGTTATCTATTTGCTTTGGTTGTTGTCTCCTTAGATGTACAGAAGTTTTCAGTTTAATGAAGTCCCATTTGTTTATTTTTGTTGTTGTTCCAATTGCCACGAAGGTCCTCTTCATTAAATCTTTCCCCAAGCCAATATCTTCCAGTGTTTTTTCTATCATTTTTTTGAGGATTTTTATTGTTTCATGCCTTAAATTTAAGTCCTTTATCTATCTTGAATCAATTTTTGTGAGTGAAGAAAGGAGTGGGTCCAGTTTCAGTCTTTTTCATGTGGATATCCAGTTCTCCCAGCACCATTTATTGAATAGGGAGTCTTTTCCCTGGTGTATATTCTTGTTTGGTTTATGGAAGATTAGGTGGTTGTAAGATGTTAGTTTCATTTCCTGGTTTTCTATTCGATTCCAAATGTCTATGTCTCTATTTTTGATCCAGTACCATGCTTTCTTGACCACTACTCCTTTTTTGATCAGTATAGCCTAAAATCTGGTATGCTGAAGCCCCCAGCTTTGTTTTGTTTTTATTACTAAGAACTGCTTTATCTATATGGGTTTTATTCTGGTTCCATGCAAAATGCAGAATCATTTTCTCCAAGTCTTGAAAGTATGATGTTGGTCGTTTAAGAGGGATGGCATTGAATCGGTAGATTGCTTTGGGAAGTATAGATTTTTTTTTTTTTTTGTGGTTTTTGGCCGGGGCTGGGGTTGAACCCGCCACCTCCGGCATATGGGACTGGTGCCCTACTCACTGAGCCACAGGCGCCTCCCGGGAAGTATAGATATTTTAACAATGTTGATTCTTCCCAGCCATGAGCATTGTATGTTCTTCCATTTGTTAATATCCTCTGCTATTTCCTTTCTTAGGGTTTCATAATTATCTTTATAGAGGTCCTTCACCTCTTTTGTTAGGTACATTCATAGGTATTTCATATTTTTTGAAGCTATGGTAAAGGGATTTGTGTCCTTAATTAGCATCTTATCTTGGCTGTTATTGGTGTATACAAAGGCTACTGACTTGTGGACATTGATTTTAAATTTTGAGACATTACTGTCTTTTTTGATGACTTCCAGGAGTCTTGTGGTTGAGTCTTTGGGGTTCTTTAATATAAGATCCTATCATCAGCGAGGAGGGAGAGTTTGACTTCCCCTGCTCACATTTGGATGCCCTTTATTTTCTTGAATTGTCTAATTGTATTGGCTAGAACTTCCAACACTGTGTGTAAAAGTAATGGTGACAGAGGACAACCTTGTCTGGTTCCAGTTCTAAGAGGAAAAGCTTTCAATTTTACTCCATTCAGTAAAATATTAGCTGTGGGTTGGCATAGATAGTTTCGATCAGTTTCAGAAATGTGCCACATATGCCTATACTCTTCAGTGTTCTAATTAGAAAAGGATGCTGGATTTTATCACATGCTTTTTCTGCATATATTGAGAGGAAAATATGGTCTTTGTTTTTGCTTCTGTTAATACAATGAATAAGGTTTATGGACTTGCAAATGTTAAACCAGCCTTGCATCCCTGGGATGAAACCTACTTCATCATGATGTATAACTTTTTTTGATGATAAGCTGTAATCTATTGGCTAGGATTTTGTTGAGCATTTTTGCATCTATATTCATCAGTAAGATTGGTCTGAAATTCTCCTTTTTATTTGGGTCTTGTCCTGGTTTTGGTATCAGGGTGATGTTTGCTTCATAGAATGTGTTGGGGAAGATTCCTTCTTCCTCAATTTTTGCAATAATTTCTGCAGTATGGGAATAAGCTCTTCTTTGAAGGTTTGATAGAATTCTGATGTGAAGCCATCTGGACCAGGGCATTATTTTGTTGGAGATTTTTTAGTATTTTCTTTAATCTCAGTGCTTGAAATGGGTCTGTTCAGGATCTCTATTTCTTCCTGGCTGAGTCTAGGGAAAGGGTGTGATTCCAAATATTGATCCATTTATTCACATTGTCAAATTTCTGGGCGTAGAATTTCTGGTAGTATTCAGAGATGATCTCTTGTATCTCTGTCGCATCAGTTGTTATTTCCCCTTTATCATTTCTGATTGAGGTTACTAGAGATTTTACTTTTCTATTTGTAGTAAGTCTGGTCAAAGGTTCATCTTTTTTATTTATTTTTTCAAAAAACCAACTCCTTGTTTCATTAATTTTCTAAATGACTCTTTTGTTTTCAATTTTGTTGATCTCTGATTTAATTTTGGATCATTCTTTTCTTCTGCTGGGTTTAGGCTTAGATTGTTCTTCTTTTTCCAGTTCCACAAGATGGCTTGTGAGTTTGTTGATGCTCTCTCTTTCTGTTTTTCGAATGTAGGCATCCAAAATGATAAATTTTCTTTTAAGAACTGCTTTTGCAGTAT
Source organism: Nycticebus coucang (assembly GCF_027406575.1). Lineage (NCBI taxonomy): Eukaryota > Metazoa > Chordata > Mammalia > Primates > Lorisidae > Nycticebus > Nycticebus coucang. The sequence continues at coordinate 107,285,063 of NC_069804.1, forward strand.
CCTACAGGTTTTAGTAGCTTGTGTCTTCATGGTTGTTATGCTCAAGGAAGTTAATGGATTCCTCTTTTTTTCTTCCTGCACCTAGCTGTCACTCAACAAATGGTTGTTTAATTTCCATACCTTTGTGTTGGGCTGAACAGTTTTGTTGGAGTTGAGGTCCACGTTTAGTGCCTTGTGTTATGAGAAGATACAAGGTAAAATTTCAATTCTTTTGATTATGTTGATGTTTGTTTTCTGTCCTAGGATTTGATCAATTTTGGATAATGCTCCATGGAGCAATGAAAAGAATGTATATTATTTATCTTTGGGATAGAGTGTACTATATGGATCTATGAAGCACACTTGTCCTAGGGTCTCATTTAAGTCTCTTATATTTTGTTTAATTGCTGTTTGTAGGATCTGTCCGACTCTGTAAGACAAGTGTTATTGTGTGAAAGGATGTCATATTGCTCAGATTGAGTATGGTCTATTTGAAGAATCAGGGAACATTTAAGTTGGGTGCATAAATATTTAGAATTGAAATGTCTTCTTGTTGTATTTTTCCCTTGACCAATATAAAGTGATCGTTTTTGTCTTTTTTGACTTTAGTTGTTTTAGATCTACTTGTATCTGAAAGTACGATTGCAATCCCTCTTTTATTCTGAATTCAGTTTGCCTGAAAAAGTGTCTTCCAACCCTAACCTCAGAGTTTTAATTTGTCTTTTGACATGAGGTGTGTTTCCTGCAGACAGCAAATAGATGGCTTGTGTTTTTTTTTGGATTTTTTGGCCAGGGCTGGGTTTGAACCCGCCACCTCCGGCATATGGGACCGGCGCCCTACTCCTTGAGCCACAGGCGCCACCCAATGGCTTGTGTTTTTTAATACAGCTGGCCAATCTATGCTTCTTCAGTGGGGAATTCAAGCCATTAACATTCATTGAGATAATTGATAAGTGTGGTAGTGTTCTATTCATCTTATTTTGTGAATGTCCATTACTTAGTTTTATCTTTTGCATCTTGGTGGAAGTTAGGTTCTGTTCCTTAATTTCTGAGTTCTTACTTCGCTGTTGATCCATTTTGATGGTCAGTGTGTAGAACAGGTTGAAGTATTTCCTGTAGAACTGGTCTTATTGTGGCGAATTTCCTCAATGATTGAATCTCAGTAATTGATTTGATTTATATGTCAATTTTAAAGCTTAGCTTAGCAGGATATAGAATTCTGGGCTGGAAATTATTCTCTTTAATAGATTAAAGGTATACAACAATTGTCTTCTGGCTTGAAAAGTTTCATTAGAGAAGTCTGCAGACAGCCTGGTGGATTTGCCCTGTAGGTCAACTGACACTTACTCCTGGCAGCTTGAAGAATATTTTCTTTTGTCTTGACTTTGGACAGGTTCATCACGGTATGTCATGGAGAAGCTCGATTAGACTTCAGGCAAACTGGGGTCTGATATCACTCTGAAAGGAGTATGTCAGTATCTTTGGTGATATTTGGGAAATTTTCATTTATAATATTCTCTCATATGGCTTCCATTCCCCTGGGGCATACTTCTTCCCCTTCTGGGATACCTATAACCCATATGTTTGTATGCTTCATATAGTCTCAAAATTGTGTCATTGAATGTTCTGTTCTCTCTCTCTCTCTTCTTTTCTACCTTTAACCATCTGAGTTATCTCACCAGCTTTGTACTCCACCTCTGAGATTCCTTCTTCTGCATGGTCTAATATATTGTTGATACTTTCTATTGCATCTTTAAGTTCCATAATTGACTACTTCAGTTCCTTCAGTTCTGCTATGTCCTTTCTATATTCTTCATATCATTCATCTCTTATTTGATTCTGTTTTTGGATTTCCTTTTGGTTGTTTTCCACTTTATCCACATTTTCCTTCATTGTTTCCATCATTACCTTCATTGTTTTCATCATTTTCATGTTATGTCTCTGACAAATGTTTAATAAAAAGAATCCACATAGAACTCAAACGTATAAGCAAGAAAAGAACAAGTGATCCCATCGCGGGCTGGGCAAGGGACTTGAAGAGAAACTTCTCTAAAGAAGACAGGAGCACAGCCTACAGACATATGAAAAAATGCTCATCATCTGTTATTATCAGAGAAATGCAAATCAAAACGATTTTTAGATACCATCTAACTCCAGTAAGATTAGCCTATATCACAAAATCCCAAGACCAGAGATGTTGGTGTGGATGTGGAGAAAAGGGAACATTTCTACACTGCTGGTGGGAATGCAAATTAATACATTCCTTTTGGAAAGAAGTTCAGAGAACACTTAGAGATCTAAAAATAGATCTGCCATTCATTCCTATAATTCCTCTACTAGGTATATACCCAGAAGATGAAAAATCACATTGTAACAAAGATATTTGTACCAGAAGGTTTATTGCAGCCCAATTCATAATTGCTAAGTCATGGAAAAAGCCCAAGAGCCCATTGATCCATGAATGGATTAATAAATTGTGGTATATGTACACCATGCAATATTATGCAGCCTTAAAGAAAGATGGAGACTTTACCTCTTTCATGTTTACATGGATGGAGCTGGAACATATTCTTCTTAGTAAAGTATCTCAAGAATGGAAGAAAAAGTACCCAATGTACTCAGCCCTACTATGAAACTAATTTAGGGCTTTCACATGAAACCTACAACCCAGTTACAACCTAAGAATAGGGGGAAGGGCGAAAGGGAGGGAAGGGAGGGGGGAAGGAGGTAGAGGGAGGGGGATTGATGGAATTACATCTGCGGTGCATCTTACAAGGGTATATGTGAAACTTAGTAAATGTAGAATGTAAAAAAACTTAACACAGAGGCGGAGCAAGATTGCGGCTGAGCAACAGCTTCCTTGCATCTGGGCACCTTGAGTTTGGGGAGATAGGAGTCCAGGAATCTCTGGTTGGTGGGATCTGCCTATCATGACCCCTGCGAGGATACAGCGAGTCAACGAGAGACTTCTGGACCCCAACAGGAGGACTAAAACAGTGGAAAAATGGCAAGTGGTCACGTGTGTTCAATCCGTCTAAACCCACCCGCAACTTCCACAGGCACGAGAACATAAAGAGCAAGAGGAAGTGAAAGGAAAATTAGGGCAAGGAAACAGATAAAAGAAATCACTCATGAGGAAGAATCAGCAGAAAACTCCAGGCAACATGAAGAACCAGTCCAGAACAACCCCGCCAAGGGACCATTAGGTAGCTACTGCAGATGATTCCACCTACAAAGAAATGTTAGGAATGACAGAAAGGGAATTTAGAATACACATGTTGAAAACAACGAAAGAAACGATGGAAACAATGAAGGAAACTGCTAATAAAGTGGAAAATAACCAAAAGGAAATCCAAAAACAGAATCAAGTACGAGATGAACGATATGAAGAACATAAAAAGGATATAGCAGACCTGAAGGAACTGAAACAGTCAATTAGGGAACTTAAAGATGTAATGGAAAGTATCAGCAACAGGTTAGACCATGCAGAAGAAAGAATTTCAGAGGTAGAAGACAAAGTTTTTGAGATAACTCAGATAGTAAAAGAGGGAGAAAAGAAGAGAGAGAAAGCAGAATGTTCACTATCAGAATTGTGGGACCTTATGAAGCGTTCCAACATACAAGTTATAGGAATTCCAGAAGGGGAAGAAGAATGCCCCAGAGGAATGGAAGCCATACTAGAGAATATTATCAAAGAACATTTCCCAAATATCGCCAAAGATTCTGACACACTGCTTTCAGAGGGCTATCGGACCCCAGGTTGCCTCAACTCTAACCCAGCTTCTCCAAGACACAATGTGCTGAACCTGTCCAAAGTCAAGACAAAGGAAAAGATTCTGCAAGCTGCCAGGAGCAAGCGCCAGTTGACCTACAGGGGCAAATCCATCAGAGTGACTGCAGACTTCTCTAATGAAACTTTCCAAGCAAGAAGACAATGGCCATCTACCTTTAATCTACTTAAACAGAACGATTTCCAGCCCAGAATTCTGCACCCTGCTAAGCTAAGCTTCAAAATTGATGGAGAAATCAAATCATTTACGGATATACAAACATTGAGGAAATTCGCCACAACAAGACCAGCTCTACAGGGAATACTTCAACCTGTTCTGCACACTGACCACCACAATGGATCAGCAGCAAAGTAAGAACTCAGAAATTAAAGGACAGAACCTAACATCCACACTGATGCAAAAGATAAAACTAAGCAATGGGCTCTCACCAAATAAGACGAATAGAATACTACCACACTTATCAATTATCTTAATAAATGTTAATACCTTGAATTCCCCACTGAAGAGACATAGATTGGTTGACTGGATTAAAAAATACAAGCCATGCATTTGCTGTCTGCAAGAAACACACCTGGCTTCAAAAGACAAATTAAAGCTCCGAGTCAAGGGTTGGAAGACAATTTTTCAGGCAAATGGAATTCAGAAGAAAAGAGGAGTTGCAATCTTATTTTCAGACACATGTGGATTTAAAGCAACTAAAGTCAAAAAAGACAAAGATGGTCACTTTATATTGGTCAAGGGAAAAATACAACAAGAAGACATTTCAATTCTAAATATTTACGCACCCAATTTAAATGCTCCCAGATTCATGAAACAGACCTTACTCAGTCTGAGCAATATGTTATCTGATAATACCATAATAACAGGGAACTTTAACACTCCTCTTACAGAGCTGGACAGATCCTCTAAACAGAAATTAAACAAAGATATAAGAGATTTAAATGAGACGCTAGAACAACTGTGCTTGATAGACGCATATAGAACACTCCATCCGAAAGATAAAGAATATACATTCTTCTCATCACCCCATGGAACATTCTCCAAAATTGATTATATCCTGGGACACAAAACAAATATCAACAGAATCAAAAGAATTGAAATTTTACCTGGTATCTTCTCCGACCATAAGGCACTAAAGGTGGAACTCAAATCTAACAAAAACGCTCGACCCCACCCAAAGGCATGGAAATGAAACAATCTTCTGTTGAATAACAGATGGGTGCAGGAAGAAATAAAACAGGAAATCATTAACTTCCTTAAGCATAACAACAATGAAGACACAAGCTACCAAAACCTGTGGGATACTGCAAAAGCAGTTATGAGCGGAAAATTCATCACGTCAGATGCCTACATTCGAAAAACGCAAAGAGAGCACATCAACAATCTCACAAGAGATCTTATGGAATTGGAAAAAGAAGAACAATCAAAGCCTAAACTCAGTAGAAGAAAAGAAATATCCAAAATCAAATCAGAGATCAATGAAATTGAAAACAAAAGAATCATTCAGAAAATTAACGAAACAAGCAGTTGGTTTTTTGAAAAAATAAGTAAAATAGATAAACCATTGGCCAGACTAACAAGGAATAGAAAAGTAAAATCTCTAGTAACCTCAATCAGAAATGATAAAGGGGAAATAACAACTTATCCCACAGAGATACAAGAGATCATCTCTGAATACTACCAGAAACTCTATGCCCAGAAATTTGACAATGTGAAGGAAATGGATCAATATTTGGAATCACACCCTCTCCCTAGACTCAGCCAGGAAGAAATAGAGCTCCTGAACTGACCAATTTCAAGCACTGAGATCAACGAAACAATAAAAAATCTTCCAACCAAAAAATGCCCTGGTCCAGATGGCTTCACTCCAGAATTCTATCAAACCTTCAAGGAAGAGCTTATTCCTGTACTGCAGAAATTATTCCAAAAAATTGAGGAAGAAGGAATCTTCCCCAACACATGCTATGAAGCAAACATCAACCTGATACCAAAACCAGGAAAAGACCCAAACAAAAAGGAGAATTTCAGACCAATCTCACTCATGAATATAGATGGAAAAATTCTCAACAAAATCCTAGCCAATAGATTACAGCTTATCATCAAAAAAGTCATTCATCATGATCAAGTAGGCTTCATCCCAGGGATGCAAGGCTGGTTTAACATAAACGTTATCCACCATATTAAGAGAGGCAAAAATAAAGACCACATGATCCTCTCAATAGACGCAGAAAAAGCATTTGATAAAATCCAGCATCCTTTTCTAATTAGAATACTGAAGAGTATAGGCATAGGTGGCACATTTCTAAAACTGATTGAAGCTATCTATGACAAACCCACAGCCAACATTTTACTGAATGGAGTTAAACTGAAAGCTTTTCCTCTTAGAACTGGAACCAGACAAGGTTGTCCTCTGTCACCTTTACTATTCAACGTAGTGCTGGAAGTTCTAGCCAATACAATTAGGGAAGACAAGGAAATAAAGGGAATTCAAATGGGAGTAGAGGAGGTAAAACTCTCCCTCTTTGCTGACGACATGATCTTACACTTAGAGAACCCCAAAGACTCAACCACAAGACTCCTAGAAGTCATCAAAAAATACAGTAATGTTTCAGGATATAAAATCAATGTCCACAAGTCAGTAGCCTTTGTGTACACCAATAACAGTCAAGATGAGAAGCTGATTAAGGACACAACTCCCTTCACCATAGTTTCAAAGAAAATGGAATACCTAGGAATATACCTAACGAAGGATGTGAAGGACCTCTATAAAGAAAACTATGAAATCCTCAGAAAGGAAATAGCAGAGGATATTAACAAATGGAAGAACATACCATGGTCATGGATGGGAAGAATCAACATTGTTAAAAGGTCTATACTTCCCAAAGCAATCTACCTGTTCAATGCCATTCCTATCAAAATACCAACATTGTACTTTCAAGATTTGGAAAAAATGATTCTGCGTTTTGTATGGAACCGGAAAAAACCCCGTATAGCTAAGGCAGTTCTTAGTAACAAAAATAAAGCTGGGGGCATCAGCATACCAGATTTTAGTCTGTACTACAAAGCCATAGTGGTCAAGACAGCATGGTACTGGCACAAAAACAGAGACATAGACACTTGGAATCGAATTGAAAACCAAGAAATGAAACTAACATCTTACAACCACCTAATCTTCGATAAACCAAACAAGAACATACCTTGGGGGAAAGGCTCCCTATTCAATAAATGGTGTTGGGAGAACTGGATGTCTACATGTAAAAGACTGAAACTGGACCCACACCTTTCCAAACTCACAAAAATTGATTCAAGATAAATAAAGGATTTAAATTTAAGGCACAAAACAATAAAAATCCTCCAAGAAAGCATAGGAAAAACACTGGAAGATATTGGCCTGGGGGAAGACTTCATGAAGAAGACTGCCATGGCAATTGCAACAACAACAAAAATAAACAAATGGGACTTCATTAAACTGAAAAGCTTCTGTACAGCTAAGGACACAATAACCAAAGCAAAGAGACAACCTACACAGTGGGAAAGGATATTTGCATATTTTCAATCAGACAAAAGCTTGATAACTAAGATCTATAGTGAACTCAAATTAATCCACATGAAAAAACCAACAATCCCATATATCAATGGGCAAGAGACATGAATGGAACTTTCTCTAACGATGACAGACGAATGGCTAACAAACACATGAAAAAATGTTCATCATCTCTATATATTAGAGAAATGCAAATCAAAACAACCCTGAGATATCATCTAACCCCAGTGAGAATGGCCCACATCACAAAATCTCAAAACTGCAGATGCTGGCGTGGATGTGGAGAGAAGGGAACACTTTTACACTGCTGGTGGGATTGCAAACTAGTACAGCCTTTCTGGTAGGAAGTATGGAGAAACCTCAAAGCACTCAAGCTAGACCTCCCATTTGATCCTGCAATCCCATTACTGGGCATCTACCCAGAAGGAAAGAAATCCTTTTATCATAAGGACACTTGTACTAGACTATTTATTGCAGCTCAATTTACAATCGCCAAAATGTGGAAACAGCCTAAATGCCCACCAACCCAGGAATGGATTAACAAGCTGTGGTATATGTATACCATGGAATACTATTCAGCCATTAAAAAAAATGGAGACTTTACATCCTTTGTATTGACCTGGATGGACGTGGAAGACATTATTCTTAGTAAAGTATCACAAGAATGGAGAAGCATGAATCCTATGTACTCAATTTTGATATGAGGACAATTAATGATAATTAAGGTTATGGTAGGGAAAGCAGAAAGAGGGACGGAGGGAGGGGGGTGGGGCCTTGGTGTGTGTCACACTTTATGGGGGCAAGGCATGATTGCAAGGGGGACTTTACCTAACTATTGCAATCAGTGTAAACTGGCTTATTGTACCCTCAATGAATCCCCAATAATAAAAAAATAAATTAAAAAAAAAAAGAAATAAAAAAAAGTCTTCAAATTGTAAAAAAAAAAAAAAAAAAAAAAAAAAAAAACCAAGAACACTGTATTTTGGAGAGTAAGAGCCCCAGTATTCAAAACTCTGTGTTACTTAAATGGGGCTGAAACTGAGGATTCTTCTTTTCATTATGCCACCAATATAAACATTAGATTCAAACTCAGTCTATTTCAACGGAATAGTAATGGAAACATTCATAATTAGAAATGCAAATCAAAACAACCCTGATATATCATCTAACCCCAGTGAGAATGGCCCACATCACAAAAATCTCAAAACTACAGATGCTGGCGTGGATGTGGAGAGAAGGGGACACTTTTACACTGCTGGTGGGTTTGCAAACTAGTACAGCCTTTCTGGTAGGAAGTATGGAGAAACCTCAAAGCACTCAAGCTAGACCTCCCATTTGATCCTGCAATCCCATTACTGGGCATCTACCCAGAAGGAAAAAAATCCTTTTATCATAAGGACACTTGTACTAGACTATTTATTGCAGCTCAATTTACAATCGCCAAAATATGGAAACAGCCTAAATGCCCACCAACCCAGGAATGGATTAACAAGCTGTGGTATATGTATACCATGGAATACTATTCAGCCATTAAAAAAAATGGAGACTTTACATCCTTTGTATTGACCTGGATGGACGTGGAAGACATTATTCTTAGTAAAGTATCACAAGAATGGAGAAGCATGAATCCTATGTACTCAATTTTGATATGAGGACAATTAATGATAATTAAGGTTATGGTAGGGAAAGCAGAAAGAGGGACGGAGGGAGGGGGGTGGGGCCTTGGTGTGTGTCACACTTTATGGGGGCAAGGCATGATTGCAAGGGGGACTTTACCTAACTATTGCAATCAGTGTAAACTGGCTTATTGTACCCTCAATGAATCCCCAATAATAAAAAAATAAATTAAAAAAAAAAAGAAATAAAAAAAAGTCTTCAAATTGTAAAAAAAAAAAAAAAAAAAAAAAAAAAAAACCAAGAACACTGTATTTTGGAGAGTAAGAGCCCCAGTATTCAAAACTCTGTGTTACTTAAATGGGGCTGAAACTGAGGATTCTTCTTTTCATTATGCCACCAATATAAACATTAGATTCAAACTCAGTCTATTTCAACGGAATAGTAATGGAAACATTCATAATTAGAAATGCAAATCAAAACAACCCTGATATATCATCTAACCCCAGTGAGAATGGCCCACATCACAAAAATCTCAAAACTACAGATGCTGGCGTGGATGTGGAGAGAAGGGGACACTTTTACACTGCTGGTGGGTTTGCAAACTAGTACAGCCTTTCTGGTAGGAAGTATGGAGAAACCTCAAAGCACTCAAGCTAGACCTCCCATTTGATCCTGCAATCCCATTACTGGGCATCTACCCAGAAGGAAAAAAATCCTTTTATCATAAGGACACTTGTACTAGACTATTTATTGCAGCTCAATTTACAATCGCCAAAATATGGAAACAGCCTAAATGCCCACCAACCCAGGAATGGATTAACAAGCTGTGGTATATGTATACCATGGAATACTATTCAGCCATTAAAAAAAATGGAGACTTTACATCCTTTGTATTAACCTGGATGGACGTGGAAGACATTATTCTTAGTAAAGCATCACAAGAATGGAGAAGCATGAATCCTATGTACTCAATTTTGATATGAGGACAATTAATGACAATTAAGGTTATGGGGGGGGAAGCAGAAAGAGGGACGGAGGGAGGGTGGTGGGGCCTTCGTGTGTGTCACACTTTATGGGGGCAAGACATGATTGCAAGACCGACTTTACCTAACAATTGCAATCAGTGTAACCTGTCTTATTGTACCCTCAATGAATCCCCAACAATAAAAAAAAAAGATAATAAAAAGATAAACTGCGAAAAAAAAAAATCTTAACACAATAACTAAGAAAATGCCAGGAAGGCTATGTTAACCAGTGTGATGAAAATGTGTCAACAAGTCTATGAAACTAGTGTATGGTGCCCCATGATCACATTAATGTACCCAGCTATGATTTAATAAAAAAAAAAAAAAAAGAAAGAAAACGTGTCAAACGGTCTTTAAAACCAGTGTATGGTGCCCAATAATTGCATTAATGTACACAGCTATGATTTAATAAAAAAATAAAAAATAAATAAATAAAAAGTATAAGGGGAAGGGGAGAGAGAGGGGAAGGAGGGGGGAAGATGGGCAGAGGGATGCTGATTGGTGGGATTACACCTGCAGTGCAGCTTACAAGGGTACATGTGAAACTTAGTAAATGTAGAATATAATTGTCTGAATAAAATAACTAAGAAAATACCAGAAAGGCTATGTTAACCAGTGTGATGAAAATGTGTCAAACTGTTTATAAAACCAGTGCATGATGCTCCATGATAGCATTAATGTACACAGCTATGATTTAATATTAATTTAAAAAAATCATCTGTATTCTGAATTCCCCTTCTGTCATTTCTAACCTTTCTTTGTATGTTCAATCCTCTGCATTAGCTACCTCATGGTCCCTTGGTGGGGGAGTTGCTCTGGACTGGTTTTTCATGTTGCCAGGATTTTTCTGCTGAGTCTTCCTCATGAGTGTTTTCTTTTACCTGTTTTCTTACCTAATTTTACTTTCACTTCCTCTTGCTCTTTAATTTACCATGCCTCTGGCCTATGGTTTCAATGAGTCCTTTTGGTACAGAATCAGAAGGATGAGAATTTTGAAGGGCAGGAAGAGAAAAAAGATCTAAAAAAAAAATTAATAAGAAAAGAAATAAAGAAATGGGGGAAAGGCACAGAAAGATGGAGACAGGAGCAATATAGATGTATAGTAGGGTACTTTGACCCAACCTTAAAAACCCCCAACCTCTGGGGAGTGCTAGGTTGGGCGGTTCCCTTGAGGTCAGCAGCTCTATGCCAGACTGTTCAGACACAATACCCCACCTCCACTAAGTAGAGAGTAAAGACAAAAATGCTATAAGTGAAACCAAAACAAGCAAACAGAAAACTTTATGATATAAAAATGGGTAAAAAAAAACAAATACTGGGGTAGAAACACTATCAAAAATGATGTTCTAATTGTTAAAGAAGGGAATAATGGAAAATTATGTTTAAACTGGAAAAGTGAAGAAAGAAAAGAAAAGAAAAATTTAGGTGGAAAATGTTGAAATTAAAAAAAAAAAAAAACCAAACCAAAAATGAAACAGTATATATATCTTGCTGAATGTTGTCTGGGCAACAGGTGATCTTCTGGGGTATGAGATGTTAATCACAATGCTTATACATCTATGCCAGATGGACACTGGAGGCCTCTGCTGATTGCTCAAACCCTGGAGGATGGAGAGCCTAAATCTCACCTCAGTCTCCTTAAAAGGCACTTTAAACTGTTAACCTTGATGGTGGGTTCAAACCCAGCCCCAGCTGAACTGCAACAAAAAAATAGCCGGGCGTTGTGGCGGGCGCCTGTAGTCCCAGCTGCTCGGGAGGCTGAGGCAAAAGAATCACATAAGCCCAGGAGCTGGAGGTTGCTGTGAGCCGTGTGACGCTATGGCACTCTACCCAGGGCAGTAAAGTGAGACTCTGTCTCTACAATAAATAAATAAATAAATAAATAAATAAATAAATAAATAAATAAATACATAAACTGTTAACTTTGACTAAGCAGAAGGTTCCCAGGAAAGCACTTGTTGCTGGGATCACTTTTGAAGTGGCTGTCTGCCTACCCAGTGTGCCAAACTAGTCTCACTCTATGCCCTTGATGGCCTAGGCCATAAGGCAGCTCAGTACCCACCTTTAGGCTGCTCAATCACTAGATTACTCCCCCAAGGTCTCCCACCTGATCCTTGCTCTGAGACCCTGAGGGTAGAGCTTGCCAAGTGCAGTTCTCCCACAATGGCTCTGAGCCAACCTACAGTCAAACACTGTTAGCTCTGTCCACCTCAGGGGCACCATCTGGGGCCCTAGACAATGCTTAAAGTCCTCTGCACTCTCTCCCAAGTTCTCCCAAGGTTGTTCAACTAGTGCCAAGTCCAAAAAAAAAAAAAAAAAACAGCTCACAGGTAAGGCCTTTCCAGTTTGCAATCTCACTGCTGCTGTACTTACAGCTGCCAATGGGATTAGACCGAACAAATACACGCAGCCACTTGCCAGTTCTCCACTGCTTTTATCCTCCTCATGGAGTCCAGAAGTCTCTCACTGACTCCCTGTGTCCTCAAAGCAATATTTTTTGGCAGATCCCACCAGCCACAGATGCCTGGAGTCTTCTCTCCCTAGTCTCACTGTGCCTACTTGCAAAGGAGCTGTTACTTGGCTGCCATCTTGCTCTTCCTCTGCAGAGAATATTTTAAATGTTTCAAAGACATTCTTACCTATGGAATTATTTAAGTAAGATGAAATTTTGTATTTAAAAACAGCATATAAGTAATCATCAAGTCACTTACGAAATCTGAACATCTTTGTAACTAACAAAATCCACATCAAAACCCATGCGTAAAAGAAAGTTTTGTGTTTTGGTATTTTTAATATTCCCAAAGACAGCTTATTTATAGACATCAGCTCCCAACTTTTAATTACATATATGTAAATTACTTACACCTTTTTGTTATTCCTTGAAAATAGCAATAATAATTCAAGTCCTATCAAATGCATAGCACATGCTTCCTACTATTTTAGTGAAAGGAAAAGGAAAAACACTAATCAAACAAACAAAAACTCTGATTATAGCTTACTGACTACAGGATTATTTCCAATATTTCTGTATTCTTTTCCCCAGTAAGTTCCCCAACACTTTATAGACGGGGTTGGCAAACTTTTTCTGTAAAGGGGCAAACAGCAACATTTTAGGCTATGTAAACAAAGAGGTAAAATTGAAAATATTATAAATACACCTATATTAAAAAGAAAAAATACACCTTTTCAAGTTTTGTATTAAAAAATAAAAAAATGATAATAATTGAGAACTTTTTTGTCACAAAGGCTACAAATAAGAAGAATGAAATTATTTTATGGAGGGAAAAGAGGGAATGTTTTTTTAATTGAGTTTTATAGTTCCCTATTACTAAAATTAACTGAAATTTTTATTTGTTAATTCTGATCTGTAATGATATCTTACGTATTTCATCTTTGAAAATGTCTTTCCACACAGATAGATGATACATGTGGTATTCATAATTCTGGTAACTGCATTACTGTGATTTATAGTGGCAGTAAGATATGATAACTGTTCCATATACAGCCTGTCACAACTACTCAACTCTGCTGTTGTACCAAAAAATCATCCATTGAAAATGAATGAGTGTAGCTATGTTTCAGTAAAACTTTACTTATGGAACTGTAATTAGAATTTCACAAAATTTTCACATCCCAAAATACTATGCTTCTTTTTATTTTTTTTCAATCATTTAAAAATGTGAGAACTATTCTTAGTTCATGAATGGTGGCAGGCTGGATTTCATTCATTGAGTGCAGTTTGCTATCCCACATTCTATGGTATGCCCCTGTATTATAGTTGACATGGTGGGGCTGGTGATATAATGCTCAGGGAACAAAGGGAAAGAAGGTTTTACCTGATCGTTTCTACTAAGCCCTCTCTTTAACTGCCCAGTACCCATACTTCTGCTTCTGAATTCCCATTTTCCTTCCCTATTTCACTATCCCCAGACTGGATATACCACATTGGGTATATTCATTATTTTGCAGTAAAATAAATACGTTATTACTGTCTGACAGGCAAATCATAGCTCCATTATCCAATATTTCTATTATTTTAAATCCTACTGACTTTACTCCCAGGCATGCAAAGAGCCCTGAAGAAAATGACTCTAAGTCCTCTCATAAAGCGTGTATGCATATGTATATGATTTGGAAAAGGATAAAGGTGTAGACAGGGGCATGAATATTGGAACTGACTAGACTTAAACAGGCATACACAAGAAAAGAGGAAGCTCTAATTTTGGAGCATTGAAGAAGAAATTGCAATTGTTCATTGTGAATAGATAAATATCTGTACGTATGTATTTCCATATGGTGATTAAGATGTTTGAATCTTCCCTCATATCTTTGGAAAGGATATTTGTGTATGTGTGAGTCTGTGTGTGTATGAATGTGTTTTCCTATTGGAAATTTGGTAAGAAGAATATAATTCTTCAGGGGAAAGGGAGATAAATCCACTAAATTGCAGTTCAAAGTTAGTATTCCCTAGCACAAAATTGATCAGCATTTGTCAATGCTAATTGGTAATGAGATTTAACATGTATCAGAGAAGAAAAACAAAAGTTAGAGAAGAAAAACTAAAAAGTTTGTTTATCTGTATAAAATTTTTGATTATGTTTTATTCATTTCATTTTTTGTTTATTTTAATTTCAGATTAATATGAAAGTAGAAATCATTAAGTTACATTGTGTTTGTTAGGCAAATTACAGGTTGAAGTTAAGCCCATCATCCAGAGAGTGTGCTCTATACCCTGACATTGTGGACATTAGATTAACGCTTACTAATCTCCCTTCTTTCTCCTCTCCCCTTCCCCCAACTGAAATTTAATTACCTTTTTCTCATGTGTAGGCATGTAGTTGTTTATCTATTGATATCGGATTAGTATTGAGTACATTGGATATTTGTGATACTTTACTAAGGAGAATGTTCTTCAACTCCATACAGGTTAATACGCAAGATATAAGGTCTTCATCTTTTTATGACTGAATAATATTCCATGGTATACATATACCACAATTTATTAATCCATCCATGTGGGCACTTGGGTTAATTCCACAATTTAGCGATTATAAATTGAGCTGCAATAAACATTCTTGTGCACATGTCCTTACGGTAAAAAGATTTTTTAAATTCTGTTCAAATACCTAGTAATGGGATTGCATGATCAAATGGAAGGTCTACTTTTAGCTCTTTCAGAATTCTCCATACTTCTTTCCAAACAGGATGTATTAGTTTGCAATTCCAACAGCTTTGTAAAAGTGTCAGATTCCCTCCACAAACATGCCACCAAGTGTAGCTTTGCCCTTTTGTGATGTGGGTTATTCTCACTGGGGGTTGGTGATATCTCAAGGTGGATTTGATCTGCATTTTTCTGATGATTAGGGATGATGAGCATTTTTTCCTGTGTTTGTTGGCCATTACTCTGTCTTTTTAGGAGAAGGTTCTGTTCAAGTCTCCTGCTCACTTATAAATGGTATTGTTTGTTTTTTTCTTGTTGATTTGTTTGAGTTCTCTCTAGATTCTAGTTATCAGCCCTTTGTCATATTCATAGCATGAATGTATCTTCTCCCATTCTTAAGACTGTCTACTTGCTTGAATTGTACCCTTAGCTGTGCAGAAGCTTTTTGGCTTGATCATGTCCCATTTATTCATTTCTGATGTTGCTGCATCATCAAAGGGATCCTCTTCATAAAATCTTTTCCCAGACCAATATTGTTTAAAGTTATCCCACACTTTATTTTGGAGTTTTTATAGTTTCATGTCTTAAATTTAAATCTTTTTCCCAGCAAGAGTCAATTTTTCTAAGTGGTAAGAGCTGTGGGTTCACTTTCAGTCTACATGTGGCTAACCAGTTCTCACAGAGCCATTTATTAAATGGTGCTTCTTTTCCCCAGTACATGCTTTTGTTTGGTTTATCAAGATCAGATAGTTATATGAGGCTGGTTTCATCTCTAGATTCTCTATTATATTCCTTAGACCTATATCTCTATTTTTGTGTTAATACTATGCTTTTCTGGCCACTGTGGACTTGTAGTATAACCTAAAGTCTGGTAACATAATGCCCCCAGACTTGTTTTTATTTTTTAGATTGCATTGGCTATTTGGGTTTATTTTCTGTTTCCATATGAAATGAGTACAATTTTTTCAAGTTCTGCATAGTATGATGTTGGTGCTTTGATGGGGATTGCATAAAATCTGTACATTGTTTTGGTTCTATGGACATTTTAACAATGATGATTCTTCCCAGCCATGAGTGTGGTAAGTTCTTCCATTTATTAACATCTGCTATTTATTTTATCATGATTTATAGTTCTCTCTGTAGAGAACCTTGGTATCCTTTGTTAGGTGTATTCTCAGGTATTCATATTTTTTGAAGCTACTGTGAAGGGAATTGAGTCTTTGATTTTATTCTCAGCTTGACTTTTATTGGCATATATGAAGGTTACTGATTTGTGGACATTGATTTTATATCCTAAAATGTTACCATACTTCTTGATCACTTCCAGAAGTCTTATTTTGGTGAGTACCTGGAGATTTCTCAGTATAAGATCATATCATCTGCAAAGAGTAAGTTTGACTTCTGTCCCAATTTGAATATCCTTAATATTTTTCTCTTGTGTGATTGCATTGGCTGGAACTTCTTACACTATGAGGAATAGCAGTGGCGATAGTAGACATACTTTTCTGGTTCCAGTTTTAAGTTGAAATGCACTAAGTTTTACTCCATTCGGTTTGATATAGGCTGTGTGTTCATTGTAGATGGCTTCTATAGTTCGAGAAATGTCCTATCTATGCCTATTTTCTTAAGTGTTCTTGTCAGAAAAAGATGCTGAATTTTGTTGACTGCTTTTTCTTCATCTATTGAGAGGATTGTATGGTCTTTGCTTTTCCTTCCATTTATGTGGTGAATTATATTTATGGATTTAGATATGCTGAACCAAACTTGCATCCCTGGGGTAAAGCTCACCTGATCACTATGTATAATTTTTAACATATACCTGTATTCTGCTTGTTAGGGTTTTATTGAATATTTTTGCATCAATATTTGTTAATTATATTGTTATATAGTTTTCTTGTTGTTCTATTGTTGTTGTTGTTGTTAGATCCTTTCCTTGTTTTGGTATCAGAGTGATATTTTCTTCATTGAAGGAGTCAGGGAGGATGACTTTCTTCTCCGTGTTCTGGAATAGGTTTTTCAATATAGATACAAACTCCTCTTTTTGGTCCAGGATGTTTCTTTTTGGAAGATTTTATGTGGTTGCAGTTTCAGTGCTTGACATTGGTTTGTTCAAAATTTTTAATTCTTTCTGGTTGAATTTAATGAGGTGATGTGAGATCAGGTATTGGTCAATTTTCTCTACATTTTCAAATTTATGATCAGAGAGTTTTTTGTAGTTATCAGTGATGATCTTTTCTATCTCTGTGGTATCTGTTGTTATTTCATCTTTTTGGTTTCTGATTGTGGTTATTAGATCTTGGTTTTCTGTTTCTGTTTAATCTCGCTGAAGGTTTATCAATTTTCTTAATCTCTTCAAAGAAACAACTTTTTGTTTTGCTCATCTTCTAAATGGTTCTTATGTTCTCAATTTTATTTAATTATGATCTAATTTTCCATTTTTCTTTTCTTATGCTAGGTTTGAGATCGGATTACTCTCCATTTTCCAGTTCCTTAAGATGACTCATTACATTGTCATTTTGCACTTTTTCCGGTTTTGGGATGTGAGCATTAAATGTGATAAATTTCCCTCTTAAAACTGCTTTGCAATTTCTCATAGGTTTTGATAGCTTGTAGCTTTATTGTTATTTTGTTTAAGAAATATCATGATTTCCTCTTTTTTCTCCCTCCTTGACCCAGCTGTCATTCAGCATAAGGTTGTTTAGTTGCCACGACTTTATATGGGGATGAATATTTTTGTTGGAGTTTTTTTATTCCATCACAGTCCAAGAAGATACATAGTATAAATATTATTCTTTTATATTGGTTGATGTTTGATTTGTGCACTAAGATATGATCAATTTTAGAGTATGATCCATGGACTGACAAGAAGAGCATATACTCAAAGTTATTAAGGTGGAGTGTTCTGTATGTGTTTGTTAAGCCTATGTTCTAAAATCATGTTTAAGTCCATTGACTATTAATTTAGTTTTTGTTTAGAGGTTTTGTCCAGTTCTGTCAGAGGGGTATTGAAATCCACAATTACTATGCTATTTCAGGATATCATACAGTTCAGATATGTTAGGCTTCATTTTATGTAACTCAGCGTTTAAGTTGGATGTATAGATATTTTGAATCAAAATGTCTTCTTGTTGTATTGCTCTCTTGACCAGTATATAGTGTTCATCTCTGTCTTCCTTTTCTTTTGTTGGTTTGAAGCCCAAGGAATCTGCAGATAAGGTGGTGAGTTCTGCTTTTCTTTGATTTCTGTGTGCCTGAAATATGGTTTTCCAAGCCCTCACCTTAAATCCTATTTTGTCCTTGGAGGTTTCATGAATGAACATATACTTGGCTTGTGGCTTTTAATCCAGTCAGCCAGCCTGTGCCCTTTCAGTGGGGAATTCAAGCCATTAACATCAACTGAGAAAATTGATAAGTTTGGTGTTGTTTCTGTTCTTGTTTCATGAAGGTCTGTTACACAGTTTTATAACTTACGCCATTATGGAAGCTAGCCTTTGTCTTTTTGTTTCTGGTTGTCTTTGGTTGTAGCCTATTGTTATGGTCAGTGTGAAGAATGGGTCTGAGTACTTTCTTCATAGCTGGTCTTGTTGTGGTGAATTTCCTCAATGTTTGTTTGTCAATAAAATATTTAATTCCCTCCATTGAATATAAAACTTAATGCAGCTGGACACAGAATTCTAGGATGAAAATTGTTTTGTTTGAGAAGGTTAAAGACAGATGAACTCTCTCTTCTGGCTTCAAATGATGGCTGAAAAGTCTGCTGTCACCCTGATGTTTTTCCCCTTTTGCTAAGAAGTTTCTTACACCTGGCTATTTTCATAATCCTCTCTTCATTTTGTCTTTGACCAAGCTAATTACAATGTATCTAGTACATGCTTTGTTTTACTTGAGTCGTTCTAGGGTTCTGAAACTATCTAGTATTTAAATTTCGAGGTCTCTCCCAATACTTGGGAAATTCTTCTTATGATGTCTTGAAGTAGAGCTTACATGCTTTTACGACTTTCTTCTCTTTCAGGAATCCCTATGATTCATGTTTGAGCACTTTATGTAGTCCTATATCTCTCTAAGAGACTGTTCTGCTCTTTTCTTTCTGCTGTTTTGAATGATTGGTTACTTCAAAAGTCTTGCCTTTGATTTCTGACATTCTTTCTTCTCCATGTTCTACTCTGTTGCTGAGATTCTCTACTGTGTTTTGATATTCCTTGAATGCCTCTTTTGACACTTTAATCTCTGTTATATCTTTTCTGATTATGTCCAGATCCTTGGTGACATTGTCTTTAATTTCATTGATTTCTTGAGACAGTTTTTAGAGTTTTTTTCATTTTTTTCTATATTATCTTCAATTCCATTCATCTTATTTGGCATCGATATTCTAAATCTATTTCTGTTATTTCAACCATTTCTCTATGAATGGTTTTTCAACTGTATCACCCTGTAATATCTTGGGGGAATTTATATGCTCTGATTTTCAATGTTGCCAGGGTTGTTCTGATGATTCCTCCCCATGTGTGTTTTCAATTTATTTACATATTTATTATACTATTTAAGGTGTAATTGCCAGTTGTCATTAAATTATTATTGAGAAATATTCTAATTGGAGTCCCTCAGACAGCAACCAAGAATTGTTGTGGGCTGAAAGGTGGAGCCTGCAGCAATGGATTGCAGCACTTATTTTTTTCTTTGTTTTTTATTAAAAAAATCTGTATACATTAATGTGATCTTGGGGTACCATACACTGGTTTAATAGACCGTGTGACACATTTTCATCACACATGATTAACATAGCCTTCCTGGCATTTTCTTAGTTATTGTGTTAAGACATTTACATTCTACATTTAGAATGTAACAAGGTTACATAGCCTTGGTTAACATATGTAACATACATATGTTAACAAGGTTAACATAGCCTTCCTGGCATTGTCTTAGTTATTGTGTTAAGACATTTACGTTCTACACTTACTAAATTTCACATATACCCTTGTAAGGTGCACGACAGGTGTAAGCCAACCAATCCCTATACCACCGCCCAACTCCCCTATCCCTTCCCTCCCTTTCTCCCTTTCTCCTATTCTTGGGGTATAACTGGGTTATAGCTTTCATGTGAAAGCCCCAAATTAGTTTCATACTAGGGCTGAGTATATTGGGTACTTTTTCTGCCATTCTTGAGATACTTTACTAAGAAGAATATGTTTCAGCTTCATCCATGTAAACATGAAAGAGGTAAAGTCTCCATCTTTCTTTAAGGCTGCACAATATTCCATGGTGTACATATACCACAATTTATTAATCCATTCGTGGATTGATGAACACTTGGGCTTTTTCCATGACTTAGCAATTATGAATTGGGCTGAAATAAACATTCTGGTACAAATATCTTTGTTATGATATGATTTTGGTCTTCTGGGTATGTACCTAGTAGAGGAATTATAGGATTAAATGGCACATCTATTCTTAGATCTCTAAGTGTTCTTTAAACATCTTTCCAGAAGGAAATTATTAGTTTGCATTCCCACCAGCAGTGTAGAAGTGTTCCCTTTTCTCCACATCCACACCAACATCTCTGGTCTTGGGATTTTGTGATATGGGCTAATCTTACTGGTGTTAGATGATAACTCAAAGTAGTTCTGATTTGCATTTCTCTGGTGATTAAAGATGATGAGCATTTTTTCATATGTCTGTAGGCCGTGGGTCTGTCTTCTTCAGAGAAGTTTCTCTTCAAGTCCCTTGCCCAGCCTGCGATGGGATCACTGTTCTTTTCTTGCTTATATGTTTGAGTTCTCTGTGAATTGTGGTTATTAAACCTTTGGCGGAAACATAACCTGCAAATATCTTCTCCCATTCTGATGGCTGTTTGCTTGCTTTTTAGTTTGATCAGGTCTCAGTAGTGTATTTTTGAAGCTGTTTTAATTGCCCAGAGGGACTTCCTCATAAAATACTCACCCAGACCGATTACTTCAAGGGTTTTCCATGCACTCTCTTCTAGTATTTTTATAGTTTCATGTCTTAAGTTTAAACCTTTAATCCAGTGAGAGTCTATCTTAGTTAATGGTGAAAGGTGTGGGTCCAGTTTCAGTCTTCTACAGGTTGCCAGCCAGTTCACCCAGCGCCATTTGTTAAATATGAAATCTTTTCCCCACTGAATGTTTTTAATTGGCTTGTCAAAGATCAAATAATAGTAAGTAGTGGGATTCATCTCTTGGTTCTATATTCTGTTTCAGACATCTACTTCTCTGTTTTTGTGCCAGTAACTTGCTGTTTTGATCACTATCGATTTATAGTATATCTGAGGTCTGGTAGCATGATTCCTCCTGCTTTGCTTTTATTTCTGAGTAATGTCTTGGCTATTCGAGGTTTTTTTCTGATTCCATATAAAACGAAGTATTATTTTTTCAAGATCTTTAAAGTATGACACTGCAGCTTTAATAGGGATTGCATTAAAATTGTATATTGCTTTGGGTAGTATGGACATTTTAACAATGTTGATTCTTCCCAGCCATGAGCATGGTATGTTTTTCCATTTGTTAACATTTTCAGCTATTTCTTTTCTTAGAGTTTCATAGTTCTCTGTATAGAGATCTTTCACATCCTTCGTTAGATAAACTCCCAGATATTTCATCTTATTTGGCAATACTATGAATGGAATAGAGTCTTTAACGGTTTTTTCAGCTTGACTATTGGTGGTATATATAAAGGCTACCAATTTATGAATGTTGATTTTGTAACCTGAGATGCTGCTGTTTTCCTTGACCACTTCTAAGAGTTTTGTAGTAGAATCCCTGTTGTTTTCCAGATATACAAACATATCATCTGCGAAGAGCGAAAGTTTGATCTCTTCTGACCCCCTATGTAGGTACCCTTGATCACCTTTTTTCCCAATTGCGGTGGCTAAAACTTCCATTACAATGTTAAAGAGCAGTGGAGACAATGGGCAGCCTTGTCTGGTTCCTGATCTGAGTGGAAATGCTTTCAATTTAACTCCATTCAATACGATATTGGATTGGGTTTGCTTTAGATGCCTCTATCAGTTTAAGAAATGTCCCTTCTATGCCAATTTTCTTAAGTGTTGTGATCATGAAAGGATGCTGGATATTATCAGAAGCTTTTTCTGCATCAATTGAGAGAATCATTTGGTCTTTGTTTTTTAATTTTTTTATGTGCTGAATTATACTTATAGATTTACGTATATTGAACCAGCCTTGAGACCCTGGGATAAAACCAATTTGGTCATGATGTATAATTTGTTTGATGTGTTGCTGTATTCTGCTTGTTAGGATCTTTTTTTTTTATTATTATTGTTATTAAATCAAAGCTGTGTACATTGATATGATCATGGGGCATCATACACTAGCTTCACACACGGAATTTCTAATTCTGACTTTTGAATTGCTGCTTGAATTTCTTATTCCAAATTTTCCTCCATTTTGTTCATCTTATTTGCCATCCAAATTCTGAATTCAATTTCTGACATCTCAGCCAACGGTTTATGAATGGGATCTTCAGTTAAATCTGCCATATCTTTCCTTGGGGCGGTTGATCTATTCTGGTTATTCATGTTATCAGAAGTTTTCCACTGATTCCACCCCATGATTGTTTTACGCCATTTGATTTTTCCCCTGGAGCTTTGTCGAGGACCCATACAGTGCTATGGCCACAAAACTGGTGACCTGTTTCGTGTGGTGGGGCTAAGTGGTTCTGTCTTGTTTTCATCTGGTCTCTGTTTGACCCTAGTGAAACAGTTACTCTGGGTTGAAGTCTCAGCTGTGGAGAAATACCAGCAATTAAGTCACCCTGCCCACCACAGGCAACAATTGGAAAAGGAAAATGAAACTTTCCTACACCCACACACACAGAGCACCACCTGAATAGTCCTCAGGCATTTGCCTCAGTTCAAAAGGTCCAAAGAAATTGTCTCAGTCAGCACCTGCCTCAGGTGGGAGAGTTTAAGAGGTCTCCGGCAACTGGATCACAGGGGTCTGGTGACTACTCTGATATGGCTTTCTCCAGTGCTCCATGGAGTCAGGAGCACCCACCCAGCAAATAGATCAGTCTGGGAAGGTTGATGTCTCCTTCCCCACCTTGCACCTCTCTCACACCCAGTCACTGATATCCCACAGGGCTTTGACCCATTTGCCTGTAGTGAATAGATACTCCATGGGTTTGCATCTGCCTGAATCGCAAGGAAATCTATTTCTGCTCAGCTGGGCTGCTGTGCTTTGCCTCTATCCAGCAGGGGGAGGTGAGGCCTGACAACCTTGGGTGCTTAATGGAGGCTGGGGGGCTGTTCACTCAGTTCCAGCTCTGCCCCTGTTTGATGTCACTGACAGAACAGAACAGAACAACTTTGTGAAAATTTATTTCTGTCCATGCTAAATTCTCCTGCAGAAGAGAAGCTCTTTTGAGTTCCCAGAGCCTGCGCCTCAGGCCCTGTCTTTGCTCCTGCAGGTTTGTATTCCGTAACCTGTTAGTTTTAGCCTAGCCTCCTGCCTTCCTTTGTCTATCGGCTGACGATCCCCTGAGGGCTGGGTGCATCTTAGGCTCAGTAAAGCGATCCTGTGTGTCAGCCCCACCCTGGAACTTCCCTGCTCTTTACATGTATTTCTAGACCCCATGCTCCACCCAAGCCAGTAATGCTTCAGGCAAACCTTTTACTTGTGGGGCCTGCGTTTCCATCCCAGATCTGTTCCGTGGTGGTTGCCACGGCCAGATGCCCCACCTCCTCTGGTTGCCCAGGGAGACAGTGGGTGTGGCTTCAGAATATCCGGGAGTGAGCCCTATTGTTGCTAAAAGATGGCTGCTGCTCTGTGCCTCATGGCACTGCCACTCTAGTGTGGTTCCCTCTCAGCTGACTGTCCTCTCTTCACTCCCGTGCCCCAGGGCCAGCACTGACCAGCTCCAGTTTAGGCCCTGTCCACACCCCTCTATAAATTACCCAAGAATCTGGACTGCTGGGGGACAGGCCTCCAAACCTCAGAGTGAGAGTGGAGGGGAGTGCTGGGAGCTCAGAGTTGCAGGTAGAGAATATATATAGTTTTATGCCTGGCAGGAGAATGCCGTGGCACCCTAGTAGAGGAGGTAGGTCCAGTTTTTAGAGGGTGTCTCCCGTGTGGTATAGTGGGAGGACCTTTGAACTCCGCTCGTTTATGTGTGAGGCACTCCGAGCCATTCTCATGGAGGAGGGGACTCCCATCCGCTTGGTGATAGATTTTGTACATTTTGTTTGTATCCTTGTGGTCGCAGCTTCTCTCAGCAGGGTTGATGTGCATTCTTCAACCTTCTGTCTTGGTGCAGCTCAAATCCACCAGGGTACTTGCTAAATTTCTGTCCTGTAACTCCCCTTCTGAATGGGAGCCTCTGTGGAAAGCTGGCTTCAGTTTGCAGCACTTATTTATTTGTAAGAGTGCAATTCATCTAGCTGTGGGCCATTTTCGATGTTGAGTCAGATGGGCTGATAGTGACACTGGCTTCCCTGAAGCACAGAGCTTTCCATGCCCTTTTAGAACTTGCCAATGCCTACTGGCATTTCCTTGTTCCTCTAGCTACTCAGAAAGTATTAGGGTTATTTGGCTGCCTGTTTTAGAACCATTCCCCCCACCACCCCGGGATCATTTTCTTTTTCTTTCTTTCTTTTTTTTTTTTTTTACTATTAAGGATATATTTTTCTTTTTTCTTTTTTTTTTTTTATTAAATCATAGCTGTGTACATTGATGTGATCATGGGGCATCATCCACTAGCTTCACTGACCGATTACCAAGTTTCACATATACCCTTGTAAGATGCACCGCTGGTGTAATCCCACCAATCCCCTTCCCTCTACATACCTACCCCCCTTCCTCCCCTCCCTTTCCCCCTTACCCTTATTCTTAGGTTGTAACTGGGTTATAGCTTTCATGTGAAAACCCTAAATTAGTTTCATAGTAGGGCTGAGTACATTGGGCACTTTTTCTTCCAGTCTTGAGATACTTTACTAAGAAGAATATGTTTCAGCTTCATCCATGTAAACATGAAAGAGGTAAAGTCTCCATCTTCATTTAAGGCTGCATAATATTCCATGGTGTACATGTACCACAATTTATTAATCCATTCGTGGATCGATGGGCACTTGGGCTTCTTCCATGATTTAGCAATTATGAATTGAGCTGCAATAAACATTCTGGTACAAATATCTTTGTTATGATGTGCTTTTTTGTCTTCTGGGTATATGCCCAGTAGAGGGATTACAGGATTGAATGGCAGATCTACTTTTAGATCTCTAAGTGTTCTCCATATCTCTTTCCAAAAGGAATGTATGAATTTGCATTCCCACCAGCAGTGCAGAAGTGTTCTCTTTTCTCCACATCCGCGCCAACATCTCTGGTCTTGGGATTTTGTGATATAGGTTAGTCTCACTGGAGTTAGATGGTATCTCAAAGTAGTTTTGATTTGCATTTCTCTGATGATTAAAGATGATGAGCATTTTTTCATATGTCTGAAGGCCGTGCGCCTGTCTTCTTCAGAGAAGTTTCACTTCAAATCCCTTGCCCAGCCTGTGATGGGATCCCTTGTTCTATTCTTGCTAATGCGTTTGAGTTCTCTGTGGATTCTGGTTATTAAACCTTTGTCGGAGACATAACCTGCAAATATCTTCTCCCATTCTGAGGGCTGATTACTTGCTTTACTTACTGTGTTCTTGGCTGTGCAGAAGCTTTTTAGTTTGATCAAGTCCCAGTAGTGTATTTTTGAAGCTGCTTCAATTGCCCGAGGGGTCCTCCTCATAAAATACTCGCCCAGCCCTATTTCTTCAAGGGTTTTCCCTGCACTCTCCTCTAGTATTTTTATAGTTTCATGTCTTAAATTTAAATCTTTGATCCTGTGAGAGTCTATCTTAGTTAATGGTGAAAGGTGTGGGTCCACTTTCAGTCTTTTACAGGTTGCCAGCCAGTTCACTCAGCACCATTTGTTAAATATGGAATCTTTTCCCCACTGAATGTTTTTAATTGGCCTGTCAAAGATTAAATAATGGTAAGTAGCTGGATTCATCTCTTGGTTCTCTATTCTGTTCCAGACATCTACTTCTCTGTTTTTGTGCCAATACCATGCTGTTTTGATCACTATTGATTTGTAGTATAGTCTGAGGTCTGGTAGCATAATTCCTCCTGCTTTGTTTTTATTTCTGAGTAATGTTTTGTCTATTCGAGGTTTTTTCTGATTCCATATAAAACAAAGTATTGTTTTTTCCAGATCCTTAAAGTATGACAGTGGAACTTTAATAGGGATTGCATTGAAATGATATATTCCTTTGGGTAGTATAGACATTTTAACTATGTTGATTCTTCCCAGCCATGAGCATGGTATGTTTTTCCATTTGTTAATATTTTCAGCTATTTCTTTTCTTAGAGTTTCATAGTTCTCTTTATAGAGATCTTTCACGTCCTTTGTTAGATAAATTCAGAATTATTTCATCTTCTTCGGCACGACTGTGAATGGGATAGAGTCCTTAACTGTTTTTTTCAACTTGACTGTTGTTGGTATATATAAAGGCTACCGATTTATGAATGTTGATTTTGTAACCTGAGACGCTGCTGTATTCCTTGATCACTTCTAAGAGTTTTGTAGTAGAGTCCCTAGTGTTTTCCAGACATACTATCATATCATCTGCAAAGAGTGAATGTTTGATCTCTTCTGACCCTATATGGATACCCTTGATCACCTTTTCTTCCCTAATTGCAGTGGCTAAAACTTCCATTACAATGTTAAAAAGCTATGGAGACAATGGGCAGCCTTGTCTGGTTCCTGATCTGAGTGGAAATGATTCCAATTTAACTCCATTCAATATGATATTGGCTGTGAGTTTGCTGTAGATGGTCTCTATCAGTTTAAGAAATGTCCCTTCTATACCGATTTCTTAAGTGTTCTGATCATGAAGGGATGCTGGATATTATCAAAAGCTTTTTCTGCATCGATTGAGAGAATCATATGGTCTTTGTTTTTTAATTTGTTTATGTGCTGGATTACATTTATAGATTTACATATATTGAACTAGGGTTGAGACCCTGGGATAAAACTGACTTGGTCATGATGTATAATTTGTTTGATGTGTTGCTGGATTCTGTTTGTTAGGATCTTGTTGAATATTTTTGCATCTATATTCATTAGTGATATCGGTCTATAATTTTCTTTTCTTGTTGGTTCTTTTCCTCGTTTTAGAACCATTTGTATGCCTAATCTGAGGGGCTGATGTTGCTGTCAGAGGCCCTGAGATTTGGAGCTTGCTTCAGCCCATCCAGGATCTGCCAGAGCAAAGCAGCTGCTTGGTACAGAGTTAGTCTGCTTAGAAGTGACTTGGAACAGTTGATTACTGAAACTTGTGACTGATATTGGTTTCAAGGGTCCTCTGTGTGAAGTTCACCATGTTACTTCCAGGACCTCTCAAAGAGATGGCCACTTGTTGTTAGCTTGATCCTCTCAACAGGGTTTTAAGACTGTCTGGAAACTAAAACAGTGGGCTGAAATCAGAGCCAGAGGCCTCAGGATATGGAGCTTGCCACTCCTTTCACCACTGACTGTTTATTATACTTGTGGCCCTTCCTGCACATAGCCTCCCAAAAATCCCTTTTGGGGC
The DNA here is from genome assembly GCF_027406575.1 of Nycticebus coucang. Lineage (NCBI taxonomy): Eukaryota > Metazoa > Chordata > Mammalia > Primates > Lorisidae > Nycticebus > Nycticebus coucang. Next base: position 107,312,775 of record NC_069804.1, read on the forward strand.
TACAATGTGAGGGTCCATGAGGACTGGTCTTGCTTTTTCAATGCTAGGTGGAGTGGCACTAGGCGCAGGACTTCCATGTAAGGCTTCTAGGCCAGGGGTGGCTCCCAGATAGCAAGTGAAACTCTTCTAGCCCAAGTACCAGTTCTACACACAAACAAATTTAAAAAGCCATGGTTTTTTACCCTAATACCAGCTATAACAGATTTGAAACACCGTGGCTTTCACCTATGGTTCAGGGATGGAAATCTGCAGCTTGCCATAGAGGCAAGCTTCCCTCTTGGGATTTCCCAGAGGGATCTGTGCAAATTTAAATGAATTTTAGACATATACATAAACTGCTAAACGTTTTACGTCTAGTTACCATGAAGTACAAACTAATGAGCCATAGTCAAGTAAAAAGAATATGCATTTTTTTAAGAATATGCATTTTATAGTCACATTACCTGGGTTCTAAACTGCATTTCTGTCTTACTAATTAAATGACCTCAGGCAAGTTATTCAATGTCTCTAAGCATCATACTTTCTTATTTGAATCCTCAAAAAGAAGGCATAATTATCTCCACTTTATAGATGAGCAAACTGTGTAATACACAGTCTCATAACTAATATGCCAAAAGAACCATTTTAATCTTTATAAATAATGTACATCATTAAATGTGTTATATTAACTTTTTACTGAACATTGTTTGATAATAACAGATATATTATGTATGATAATATTATTCTCCTAGAATTCTTTTTCATCCAATCCCTACATATCCTGCAGTATCCTTTAAAGTCTTACTCAGAATGCTATCTCCTCTATATAGACTTCCAGATGCCCCCAGTGAAAAACATTATCTCTCTTTTCTGAAGTATCAACATTTTGTGCTTTTTGGGTGTGTATTCTATTTTAATTATACCTACAATTATTTACATTTTTTTCATCCTTAGAGTTATAGGACTTTGGAACTGGAAGGAACATAACACACAATCTCACCTAGTCTCTTCATGTTACATAAGAGGAAAGAGATACTGAAAGGGGAAATGAATGATCAAAAGTCAGACAAAGCTTTAAGAATAACTGTGCTTTCTCAACTATGAATAGAATATTTTCCCACTATATTGTTTGTCTTCTATTTCCTAATTTTCTTCTATCTCCCCTACCTTGATTATGCTCAATCAACCAGTCTTACCAGCTGTCTTTCTCTGTTTAGTGTTGCTATAAAGGAATATCTGAGGCTGGGTAATTTATAAATAAAAAAGGCTTAATTAGCTCATGATTCTGCTGGCTCAAAGTTTTAAGACTGAGCATCTGGTACAGGTTTCATTTTGGAAAATGAAGGGGAATCAGCATGTGTAGAGTCACATGGTGAGAGAGGAAGCAAGAGAGAGAGCAGGTGGGGGGAAGAGGACCAGGTAAACAACCAGCTCTTGTAGGAATTAATACAGTAAGAACTTTCTTATTCCTCATTCTCTCCCCAAGGAGGGTGTTAATCTATTCTACTCATGGCTTCCATTAGGTCCCACTTTCGACGTTGGAGATCAAATTTCAACATGAGTTTTGTAGGAGACAAATATACAAACTATAGTACCAGCTTTATGTGACTTTCATTTCTTTTCAAATTCTCTTTATAACAATATATTTCATGGAATAACAACAACAGACCTGGAACTATTATTTTTCCATGTCTAAAATTGTCTTCTCATTACAAGTCTCTTTCTGGTTCAAATCACAGTATAGCATACTGCCAGGTTAACCTTTGAAAACACCAACTGTCATTCTACTACTCAAAATATATCCATGACTCCACATTACACCTAACACTTTCTGGAACTGGAGGCTCTTTACAACCTCTACTTACTTTTTGTTGCTTAAAAATGCTGGCAAACTAACTTAGGTGGAAGTAAAAAGCTCAAAATTTCTATCTTTCTCGTTTCTTCTCCAGATTATTCCTCTGTCCCATAGGTGTGAACTCTTCATCTATCTTTGCCTTTGGCTATTTAATTCTCTTTACTCTGAATACTATCCTTTATTTCTATTTACTTAATAAACACCATCCTTATAGATCCAGCTTTAATTATAGTTACTGATGAAGATTCTCCTGACTATCCCACTCCATAGGAGTTGCATCTACTTTTGTTTTCCTAGATGTATTATTATTATTATTAGAATATTTCACTTTGTATTCTTGTTTCTCAATCATGGTCTATCTTCAAATAGATTTTAGAAAAATTGCAAGAAGGATCATAACTTGTATATATTTTTATCTTAGTATTTGACAATTAATGTTTATTGAGCATAGTAATACATTCCTTTTGGTATGTGTAAAAATGTCTCAAAAAGACAATATTATTCTGGGTTGGGTGATTCAATAGCATTTTCCATAGCCAGATGTATTTGTTTTTCTGATGGTTTCTTAGAACTTGATTGCATTAGATAACTTCTAGTACTAGTTTAGTTCTCTTTAAGAAATATTTTTTTGCACAGCTTGTTTCAAAAACTATAGTCTATAAGACAAAACAAAAAGTATGCTTGAATCACTTTCACATTGCAGCATGTTATTGGCATCATGTGGCTCTCAATGTGGTTTTCATAAACTTTGAATGTAGTATAATGTCTGTTCAGAAAGAAATGACAGGACTCATCAGCTTATGTGATTATATAAAAAGGTTGTCATATAGTGAGTAATTATGGCCTGAATCACATTTGTCATGTGCATGTGACTAAAAGAGTTCAGCTGTAATATCAAGCCAGATTTAAATAAATTATATCAGACTTTACAATCTGGGTTAAATAACCGAAAGTCTACACAGGTTATTCTCTCTCTTCATTGCAAATAGATTGCATAGGAAGTAAAATGAATTGATAAATGAGATATGGCTTAGTGTAAAATTAATCTGTGGGCTTTCTAAGTGAAATACATAGTTTGAATTTTAGATGCATAATGTAGAACTAAATGTCCTTAATCTAAAAAATAAAAAGTATGCTCCTGAAATTTTAAATAATTTATTATATTATAATTCTGTTTTAGAGGTAAATTCTATAATAACAATATGTGAGTCAGTAATATTTTTAAACTGCACATTCAAGTGTGGAACCCCAATATCAGAGTGATTCACTGAGAAGACATGTTTTAATTCCATTCCCAGTATGGAAGTGCTCTTTGACTTTGGAAATGCCATTTTTAAAGCAGCACTCATGGGGCCCCAGCTGAACACAAAGCTTTCCACATTCACATAAAGGTAAGTATCTGGTCCAGGTTGACAGAATGGCATATCCCCCTCTCTGCCACTAGAGTTAAGATTTATGTCCAAGTTCAAAAGTCTTTCCTTCAGAGAACGTGGTAGGTCAGTAATTCCAAGGTGTTTTCAATAAAGCATTTGGAAAAAAGAGTGGAAATTGAAATTGTTTCTGCATAGTATATCCTTATCATAAATGACAAATAAGAAAAATGTAATATAAACTACCGTTTTATTAAATGTCACTCAGCATTCATGATTTCATCATTCAGGTAAACTATAGGGTACAATGTGGCCAATATTCCCAGAATCAATGAATATACTTAGAGTAATACAGTGTGTAAGCTATGGAAAACCTGTGGAAGAAATGTTAAAATGCAGAAAAAACAAATTCACATACAGAAAAAAAGCAACTCAATTACTCTGGAAGTGTTATTGCAATTCACTTAAATTATATTCTTCACATGCATAGCTCCAAATTGTTTACTTTGCTGTTTATCTTTGTGTGTGTTCATGTCTGCCTTTCTGGATCTCCCTTTCTCTGTGTATTTACATATAGTACATATGGAAAGGGTTAAATCAAATAAAATTATAACACGTATGTGAATAAAACAAGTGCTTGATTTAAGTCTGCGATAGTAGACAGTGACATGAGTCAAGAAAAAAGAATTAATGTGGCACCTACAATTTACCATGGCACATTTACAGAAAGTAGTATCTATGAAAAGGTCTTGAGAACTGATTACATTGAGATTACATTGAACAACAAAGAAATACACACAGAAACACATACTCTCTGATCTATGTATAAACAAGAAGAAAAATTTAGCTTTGAAATTCAGTAAACAGAATTTTCTAATGTATTCTATCCCAAATAGAAATATAATTAGTATCTAGAACTAGAAAGACTTAGTTTCTTGCTAACTTTACACATGTATAGTTTAATACATGGTAGATAAAATAAAAATGTGAGTCAATGTGTGGATTTTATTTTTTGAAATGTCAAAATATTCAATTAGACTTACATTTCCATCTATAATGGAGTAAGACAGAATAGATTTACCCAATTACTTTAAACAACTAAAAATCAAGAAAAATATTAAAACAAGAGACATTGCAGGGTTGTTAGCAGTGAAAGAAATTTTAAAAATAAGCTGATTGCCCAACTTGCTGTCTAGAGAGAGATTCCAGACTGTAGTGCAAGGAGGGGAAACCCAAACAGGACCTAACACTCTCCCTGAATTGAAACAAAATTCGGCATTCAAAGAAATTAAGATGGCTGGAATTTATAAGGCAGTGCTACCTAGAAAGACACAGTCCAAAGGTTTACAAAAGTATTCTTTTGTGTTCTTGGCTCTATATTGACCTACAGTGTGTGTCAAAGAAAGAACCACCCGAAAGGAGCAAGAAGAAAAACTAATGGAGTTCACACAGGGCTGGGAATGCCTAATGTTCCATTAATCCAAAGTGGCAAAATCATCTAAAAACCAGAGAACAAAATGGAGGCCTCAGAAGGGTGTTTGTGTCAGCAGTGAGGGCAAATTAGCTCTAAAACGAAGGCTTTTTTAGATCTATATATCAAAACCTAAAAGTAAAACTATAAAATGGTCAAAGTGTTTTAAAGCACCTTACCTACATCCTAGAACAAAGTTCTAAAATTTTCAGAAATAACAAAAAATTGAGCACCAGTGAGGAAAAGCTCAAACACAATGTCTAGTATCCAATTAAAATGACCAGGCATTCAAAAAAAAACAGGAAAATATTACCCTTCATATGAAGTACAATCAAGTAAAGAAAGAAAAACACAAGATATGAGACAAATTAAATACTTAGTAGGAAAGGACATTAAAATAACTATTACAGATATATTTTGTATTCTTAAGAAGGTAAAGAAAGATATAAGAATGATAAAAATAGGCGTGGATGAAAAAGCAATGACCCAAATTGAATATCTGAAGTTGAAACATACATGATCTGAATTAAAAAACACAGTTGATGTCATAATCAGCAGGTTAGATACTGTCCAAGAAAATATGAGTACAGTGGAGACAACATTAGAAGCTATCAAAACTGAAAAAAAAGAGAGAGAAAAAAGCCTTCCAAAAAGAAAAACCTTTAACATACTATTGCACAACATTACATATGACAAAGACAAGATTGTCAACTTTCAAATATTTCTATTTAACACTTATTGAAGGTTCTCACTAGTACAATAATGAGAGAAGAAAAAGAAGTCATCCAGATTAGAAAGGAAGAAGTAAAACTGTCTTTAACAACATATGAAATGATCATCTGTAGAAAACTAGAAATCTACAGAAATTATACTAAAACTAATGAATGGATTAGCAAAGTTGCAGGACAAAAGTTCAATAGACAAAAATTAATCTAATTTCTATATTCTATTCAAGAGCAATTGGAAGTTAAAATTCTAATGAACCATCTTAAAGAAACAGAAAAGGCAGAAATCAAAGGACAGAACCTAACCTCCACACTGATGCAAAAGATAAAACTAAGCAATGGACTCTCACCAAATAAGACGAATAGAATACTACCACACTTATCAATTATCTCAATAAATGTTAATGGCTTGAATTCCCCACTGAAGAGACATAGATTGGCTGACTGGATTAAAAAACACAAGCCATCCATTTGCTGTCTGCAAGAAACACACCTGGCTTCAAAAGACAAATTAAAGCTCCGAGTCAAGGGTTGGAAGACAATTTTTCAGGCAAATGGAATTCAGAAGAAAAGAGGAGTTGCAATCTTATTTTCAGATACATGTGGATTTAAAGCAACTAAAGTCAAAAAAGACAAAGATGGTCACTTTATATTGGTCAAGGGAAAACTACAACAAGAAGACATTTCAATTCTAAATATTTATGCACCCAATTTAAATGCTCCCAGATTCTTGAAGCAGACCTTACTCAGTCTGAGCAATATGATATCTGATAATACCATCATAACAGGGGACTTTGACACCTGTTACAGAGCTGGACAGATCCTCTAAACAGAAATTAAACAAAGATATAAGAGATTTAAATGAGACCCTAGAACAACTATGCTTGATAGACACATATAGAACACTCCACCACAAAGATAAAGAATATACATTCTTCTCATCACCCCATGGAACATTCTCCAAAATTGATCATATCCTGGGACACAAAACAAATATCAACAGAATCAAAAGAATTGAAATTTTACCTTGACCATAAGGCACTAAAGGTGGAGCTCAACTCTAATAACAAAAATGCTCAACCCCAACCAAAGGCATGGAAATTAAACAATCTTCTGTTGAATAACAGATGGGTACAGGAAGAAATAAAACAGGAAATCATTAACTTCCTTGAGCATAACAACAATGAAGACACAAGCCACCAAAACCTGTGGGATACTGCAAAAGCAGTTTTGAGAGGAAAATTCATCGCTTTAGATGCCTACATTCGAAAAACAGAAAGAGAGCACATCAACAATCTCAGAAGAGATCTTATGGAATTGGAAAAAGAAGAACAATCTAAGCCTAAACTCAGTAGAAGAAAAGAAATATCAAAAATCAAATCAGAGATCAATGAAATTGAAAACAAAAGAATCATTCAGAAAATTAATGAAACAAGGAGTTGGTTTTTTGAAAAAATAAATAAAATAGATAAACCATTGGCCAGACTAACTAGAAATAGAAAAGGAAAATCTCTAATAACCTCAATCAGAAATGATAAAGGGGAAATAAAAACTGATCCCACAGAGATACAAGAGATCATCTCTGAATACTACCAGAAACTCTATGCCCAGAAATTTGACAATGTGAAGGAAATGGATCAATATTTGGAATCACACCCTCTCCCTAGACTTAGCCAGGAAGAAATAGACCTCCTGAACAGACCAATTTCAAGCACTGAGATCAAAGAAACAATAAAAAAGCTTCCAACTAAAAAATGCCCTGGTCCAGATGGCTTCACTCCAGAATTCTATCAAACCTTCAAGGAAGAGCTTATTCCTGTACTGCAGAAATTATTCCAAAAAATTGAGGAAGAAGGAATCTTCCCCAACACATTCTATGAAGCAAACATCACCCTGATACCAAAACCAGGAAAAGACCCAAACAAAAAGGAGAATTTCAGACCAATCTCACTCATGAATATAGATGCAAAAATTCTCAACAAAATCCTAGCCAATAGATTACAACTTATCATCAAAAAAGTCATTCATCATGATCAAGTAGGCTTCATCCCAGGGATGCAAGGCTGGTTTAACATACGCAAGTCCATAAACGTTACCCACCATATTAACAGAGGCAAAAATAAAGACCACATGATCCTCTCAATAGATGCAGAAAAAGCATTGGATAAAATCCAGCATCCTTTTCTAATTAGAACAGTGAAGAGTATAGGCATAGGTGGCACATTTCTAAAACTGATTGAAGCTATCTATGACAAACCCACAGCCAATATTTTACTGAGTGGAGTAAAACTCAAAGCTTTTCCTCTTAGAACTGGAACCAGACAAGGTTGTCCTCTGTCACCTTTACTATTCAACATAGTGCTGGAAGTTCTAGCCAATACAATTAGGCAAGACAAGGAAATAAAGGGAATCCAAATGGGAGCAGAGGAGGTCAAACTCTCCCTCTTTGCTGATGACATGATCTTATACATAGAGAACCCCAAAGACTCAACCACAAGACTCCTAGAAGTCATCAAAAAATACAGTAATGTTTCAGGATATATAATCAATGTCCACAAGTCAGTAGCCTTTGTATACACCAATAACAGTCAAGATGAGAAGCTAATTAAGGACACAAATCCCTTCACCATAGTTTCAAAGAAAATGAAATACCTAGGAATATACCTAACGAAGGAGGTGAAGGACCTCTATAAAGAAAACTATGAACTCCTCAGAAAGGAAATAGCAGAGGATATTAACAAGTGGAAGAACATACCATGCTCATGGATGGGAAGAATCAACATTGTTAAAATGTCTATACTTCCCAAAGCAATCTACCTATTCAATGCCATTCCTATCAAAGTACCTACATCGTACTTTCAAGATTTGGAAAAAATGATTCTGCGTTTTGTATGGAACCGGAAAAAACCCCGTATAGCTAAGGCAGTTCTTAGTAACAAAAATAAAGCTGGGGGCATCAGCATACCAGATTTTAGTCTGTACTACAAAGCCATAGTGCTCAAGACAGCATGGTACTGGCACAAAAACAGAGACATAGACACTTGGAATCGAATTGAACAGCAAGAAATGAAACTAACATCTTACAACCACCTAATCTTCGATAAACCAAACAAGAACTTACCTTGGGGGAAAGACTCCCTATTCAATAAATGGTGTTGGGAGAACTGGATGTCTACATGTAAAGACTGAAACTGGACCCACACCTTTCCCCACTCACAAAAATTGAGTCAAGATGGATAAAGGACTGAAATTTAAGGCATGAAACAATAAAAATCCTCAAAGAAAGCATAGGAAAAACACTGGAAGGTATTGGCCTGGGGGAAGACTTCATGAAGAAGACTGCCATGGCAATTGCAACAACAACAAAAATAAACAAATGGGACTTCATTAAACTGAAAAGCTTCTGTACAGCTAAGGACACAATAACCAAAGCAAAGAGACAACCTACACAATGGGAAAGGATATTTGCATATTTTCAATCAGACAAAAGCTTGATAACCAGGATCCATAGAGAACTCAAATTTATCCACATGAAAAAAGCCAACAATCCCTTATATCAATGGGCAAGAGACATGAATAGAACTTTCTCTAAAGATCACAGACCAATGGCTAACAAACACATGAAAAAATGTTCATCATCTCTATATATTAGAGAAATGCAAATCAAAACAACCCTGAGATATCATCTAACCCCAGTGAGAATGGCCCACATCACAAAATCTCAAAACTGCAGATGCTGGCGTGGATGTGGAGAGAAGGGGACACTTTTACACTGCTGGTGGGACTGCAAACTAGTACAACCTTTCTGGAAGGAAGTATGGAGAAACCTCAAAGCACTCAACCTAGACCTCCCATTCGATCCTGCAATCCCATTACTGGGCATCTACCCAGAAGGAAAAAAATCCTTTTATCATAAGGACACTTGTACTAGACTGTTTATTGCAGCTCAATTTACCATTGCCAAAATGTGGAAACAGCCTAAATGCCCACCAACCCAGGAATGGATTAACAAGCTGTGGTATATGTATACCATGGAATACTATTCAGCCATTAAAAAAAATGGAGACTTTACATCCTTCGTATTAACCTGGATGAAAGTGGAAGACATTATTCTTAGTAAAGCATCACAAGAATGGAGAAGCATGAATCCTATGTTCTCAATCTTGATATAAGGACAATTAATGACAATTAAGGTTATGGGGGGGGAAGAAGAAAGAGGGATGGAGGGGGGAGGGTGGGGCCTTAGTGTGTGTCACACTTTATAGGGGCAAGACATGATTGCAAGAGGGACTTTGCCTAACAATTGTAATCAGTGTAACTGGCTTATTGTACCCTCAATGAATCCCCAACAATAAAAAAAAAAAAAAAAAAGAAACAGAAAAGGAAAAGTAATCCAATCCCAAACCTAGCATGAGAAAAGAAATAACCAAAATTAAATTAGAAATAAATGAAACTGAAAATAAAAGAACCATTCAGAAAATTAATCAAGCAAAAAGTTGGTTCTTCTGTTTTGGCGCCCGTAGCTCAGTGGTTAGGGCACCAGCTGGCGAGTTCAAACCCAGCCCAGGCCTGCTAAACAACAATGACAACAACAACAAAAATAATTGGGCATTGTGGTGGGTGCCTGTAGTCCCAGCTATTTGGGAGGCTGAGGCAAGAGAATCGCTTAAGCCCAAAAGTTTGAGGTTGCTGTGAGCTGTGACTTCATTTCACTCTACTGAAGGCAACATAGTGAGACTCTGTCTCAAAAAAAAAAAAAAGATTGCTCTTCAAAAAGATAAATAAAATTAATAAACCATTGGCCAGATTAACCAGAAATAGAAAAGTAAAATCTTGAATAACCTCAATCAGAAGTGAAAAGGGGAAAATAGCAACAGCTACCACAGAGATATAAGAGATTATTTCTGACTATTACCAAAAACACTATGCCCAGAAATTTCACAATGGGGGAGGAAATGGCCAATACCTGGAATCACAGTATCTCCCTAGACTTAACCAGGAAGAAATAGATATCTTGAACAGATCGTTATTAACCACTGAGATTTCAAAAATAATAAAAAAGCTTCTAAAAAAATAATAAAGCCCAGTACCAGATGGCTTCATATCAGAATTCTATCACACCTTCAAAGATGAGCTTGTACCTCTACTTCAGAGCTTATTCCAAAGCATGGAGAAGGAAGGAACCTTCCCCAACACATTCTATAAAGTAAACATCACCTTGATTCCAAAACCAGGAAAGGACTCAACTAAAAAGGAGAACTACAGACCAATTTCACTAATGAATATCAATGCAAAAATACTCAACAAAATCTTAGCTAATAGATTGCCATACATTGATCTCCATAGAGACAGCTCAGGGGCAAGTGAGAGCTGGACAGACACTGGGAAAATCTGTACCTCGCTGAGGAAAAAAAATCATGAACAAAGGCGATCCCAAGAAGTTGAGAGGCAAAATGTCATCACATGCATTCTTTGTGCAAACCTGTTGGGAGGAGCACAAGAAGAAACACCAAGATGCTTCCACTAACTTCTTATAGTTTTCTGAGAAGTGTCAGAGAGGTGGAAGACCATATCTGCTAAAGAGAAAGAAAAATTTGAAGATATGGCAAAGTTAGACAAGGCCTATTATGAAAGAGAAATGTAAACCTATATCCCTCCTAAGGGGGAAATTAAAAAGTAGTTTAAGGATCCCAATGCACCCAAGAGGCCTCCTTCAGCCTTTTTCTTGTTCTGCTCTGAGTATCACCCCCAAATCAAAGGAGAATACCCTAGCCTATCTACTGGTGATGTTGCAAAGAAGCTAAGAGAGATGTGGAATAATACCAGCCTTATGAAAAGAAGGCTGCAAGGCTGAAGGAAAAAAATACAAAAAGGATATCATGCATACCAAACTAAAGGAAAGCCTGATGCAGCAAAAGAGAGAGTCGTCAAGGCAAGAAAAGCAAGAAACAGGAAAAAGAGGACGATGAGGAAAATGAAGAGGATGAACGGGGGAGAGGGCCAGGGATGAAGATGAAGATGATGATGAATAAGTTGGTTCTAGCACAGTTTTTTTTTCTTGTCTATAAAGCATTTAACCACTCCATACACAGCTCACTCCCTCTAAAAAAAAAAAATTGAAATGTAAGGCTGTTTAAGATTCGTTTTTAAACTGTACAGTATCTTTTTTTGTATATTAACATGCTACTGAATGTGTCATTAGATAGCCCTGTCCTGGTAGTATTTTCAGTTGCCACTAATCTTGCCTGGTACAGTATGTGGGTTGTAAATTGGCATGGAAATTTACAGGTTCTTCTTGGTGCACAGCACAAATTATTTATATATGGGACTGGTAGTTTTTTCATCTTCGGTTGTCTCTGATACAGCTTATACAAAATACTTATTGTTCTGTTAACTGCATACAACTCTATAGCTGCAAAAAAAAGTTGCAGTTGTTTTGTTAACATTGTGAATGCTTCTAAGTAAACACAAATTTTTTATTTTAAAAAAACATTAGTTAATAGATTGCAGCTACACATTAAAAAAATTATACATCACAATCAAGTAGGCTTCATCCAAAAGATGCAAGGCTGGCTTAACATACACAGATCTGTAAATGCAAGACACCATATCAATAGAAGCAAAAAACAAAGACCATATGATACTCTCAATAGATGCAGAAAAAGCTTTGGACAAAATTCAGCATCCTTTTCTAATAAGAACACTTAGGAAAATAGGCCTAGGTGACACTTTTCTTAAGCTAATTGAAGCCTTCTAGGACAAAGTCACAGATAATATCATACTGAATGAAGTAAAACTGAAAGCTTTTCCACCAGAACCGGAACCAGACAAGTGTGTTACACTATCATCACTATTATTCAACATTGTGCTGGAAGTTCTAACTTATGCAATTAGGCAAAAGAAGGCTATAAAGGGCATCCAGATAAGGGAAGAGGCTGTCAAAGTCTCACTCTTTGCTGATGATATGATTTTATACTTAGAAAACCCCAGAGACTCAACCACAAAATTCCTGGAAGTGATCAGGAAATACAGTAATGTCTCAGGGTATAAAATCAATGTCTACAAATTAGTAGCCTTTGTATACACCAATAACAGCCAAGTTGAGAAGCAAATCAAGGACTCAATTTCCTTCATAGCAGCTTCTACAAAAAGAAATACTTAATAATATACCTAACAAAAGAGGTGAAGGATCTTTACAAAGAGAATTATGAAACCTTAAGTAAAGAAATTGCAATAGACACTAACAAATGAGAGAACAAATCATGCTCTTGGCTGGGAAGAATCAACATTGTCAAAGTGTCTATTCTACCCAAAGCAATCTACATATTTGAGGCAATCCCCACTAAAATACCAACATCATGTTTTGAAGAACTGGGAAAAAAAAATACTTCATTTTGTATGGAACCAGAAAAAAAGCTATATAGATAAGGCTATTCTTAGTAATAAAAACAAAGCCAGCAGCATCACCCTAGCAGACTTCAGGCTATTTTATAAGTCCACAGCAATCAAAGCAGCATGGTATTGGCACAAAAATAGTGATATAGACATATGGAACAGAATAGAAAACCAAGAGATGAAACCAGTGTCTACTTGTTATCTGATCTTTGAGAAACCAATAAAAGGCATACAGTGGACAAAGAATGCCCATTCAACAAATGGTTCTAGGAAAACTGGATAACCACATGTAAAAGACTGAAACTCGACCCACACCTTTCACCACTTACAAAAATTGACTCAAGATAGATAAAAGATTTAAATCTAAGATGTAAAATGATGAAAATCTTAAAAGAAAGTGTAGGGAAAACTCTTAACGATGTTGGACTGGAGAAAGATTTTATGACAAAGACTTCAGCAGCCAGGACTACAACAGTAAAAAATTAACAAATGGGACTCAATTAAGCTGAAAAGCTTCTGTACAGCTAAGGACACAATGAGTAAATCAAAAAGACAACCTTCAGAATGGGAAAAGGTATTTTCGTGGTATGAATATGAGCAAGGGTTTATTACTAGACTCTACAGAGAACTCAAATTAATCAACCAAAAAAGAGCAAACAATTCCATCTACCACTGAGCAAGAGATATAAACAGAACCTTCCCTGTTGAAAACGGATGAATGACTAACACACATTAAAATGATCATCATTCCTAATCATCAGAGAAATGCAAATCAAAACCACCCTGAGATATCACCTAACCCCAGTGAGAATAGCCCACATTGTGAAGTTTCAAACCTGCAGATGCTGGCATAAATATGGAGAGAAGGGAAAACTTTTGCACTGTTGGTTGGACTGGAAACAAATACAACTTTTTTGGAAGAAAGTATGGAGAATCCTCAAAGAACCCAAATTAGACCTCCCATTTGATCCTGCAATCCCATTACTAGGCATCTACCCAGAAGAAAAAAAAAATCATTTTAATCATAAGGACATTTGCACCAGATTGTTTATCGCAGCTCAATTTACAATCGCTAAAATATGAAAACAACCTAAATACCCACAAAACCAGGAAAGAATTAACAAGCTGTGGTCTATGTATATCATGGAATACTATTCAGCCTTTAAAAAAGATGGAGACTTTACATCTTTTGTATTTACCTAGATTGAGTTAGAACACATTCTTCTTAGTAAAGCATTATAAGACTGGAGAAGAAAGAATCCAATGTACTCAATTCTAATATGAAGCCAGTAGACGATCTCAAATTAAGTCAAGGTGGGGGGCAGGGAAATGAGGGATTAGGGAGAGGGGCATATGGAGGGGGGTGGGGGATTATGACATATGGCACACCTATTGTGGGCAGGGCACAATTATAAGAGGGACTTTAACAAATGCAATCAGTGTAACCTAATTCTTTGTATTGTCAGTGAACTCCAAACAATAAAAAAAGGAAAAAAAAAATACCAAAAGCATGAACTACATCAAAAAAAATGATATTTTCTACTTTATTAAAATTTAGAACATTTCTCTTCAAAAAACACTGCTAAATAAAAGAAAATGTAAACCACAGACTGGTAGAAAATATTTATAAAACAATATCCAACCAAGAACATCTGTGTGTACTACAGTACATAAAACACATGCTTATAATTCAACAATTGGGAGACAGCAATCCTATTAAAACAATTTGAGTAGTTACTTCACCAAAGAATGTTTTCAGATTGTAAATATTGACATGAGAAAATGATCAACAGTCTTGGTCTTTAAGGAAATACAAGTTAAAACCACACGTTGATACCCCTATGCAACATGTAGAATGTAGAAAATTTAGACATCTAGCCATATCAAGCGTTGTTGAGGATATGTACATAGTAGCTGTGCCTCCCATACATTCATAGTGATAAAATACAATATTTTAAGCACTTTATAAAATAAAATGTATTAGGTTTTTAGGCCTGCAATAACAAATTACTACAGATTTGTTAGCTTTAAAAAAAAAACACAGAAATTTATTCTTTCGAATTTCTGGAGGCTGAAAGTCTGAGATTAAGATGTCAGCAGCTTCAGCTTTCTCTGCAAAGGCTGTAGTGGAGAATCCTTCCTTGTCTTCTCCCATTTATGGTGATTCCAGAAATTCTTAGCTGTGGCAACATAACTCCAACCTCTGTCTCTGTGCTCACATGTACTATTCCTTTGTGTCTATGTCTTTTCCTCTTCCATTTCTTGCAAAAAAACAGAAACAAACAAACAAACAAAAAACTTGTCATTAGTTTAGGGTTTATCTGGATAATCCCAAATGATCTTAAGGGGAAGAAAATATACTTTTTCTCAACTTCCATAAATTCACAGATGTGAGAGATTCCTATTGACAAAAGACAGATTAACAAGAGAAAAAAGCATTTTTATTTACATGGGCAGTGCCAATCAAGCAGGAGAAAACTCAATTCAAAAGCATCATTTTCTGGAAAGTAACTCTTTCAGAGCAGTGGCTTAGAACAATGGTTCCCAACCTTTGGAGTACCAGGTACCAGTTACGTGGAAGACAATTTGTTCATAAGTCAGGGTGGGGGAATTCTGTCAGGATGACTCAAGCACATTACATCTCCACTTCAGATTGTTAGGCATTAATTTCTCATAAGGAAGGCACAGCCTAGATCCCTCACATGCAGAATTCACAGTAGTTTCATGCTCCTATAAGAATCTAATGCCTCTGCTTGTCTAACAGTTGGTGGAGCTCAGTGGTAATGCAAGTGATGGGGAGCAACTGTAAATACTGATGAAGTTTCATTTGCTCACCTACCACTCATTTCCTGCTGTGAAGCTTGGTTCCTAACATGCCACAAATCAGTACCTGTCTGTAGCCCAGGGTTGAAGAACTACAGGCTTAGAGGCCTGGCTTAAATAGGAAAATAAATTTTAGCTTAGTAACAAAACAAAGGGGTAAGCAGCTTCAGAATAGGTCAGAGAACTGTAGAAAGACAGTAAAGTTTGCTCCCAGATTCCCCTGGCCCAGGTGGTGTTGTTTCTGAGCTGATAAAGCTCAGTGACTTCTCTAATAAAGACAGGAGTTACACTCTGCCTTTAGGCTGTAAGGGGAGGCAGAAAGTCCCCTGCATCTTTTCTTGTTGTTGTATTGAGACAGGTCTTGCTTTGTCATCCCAGCTAGAGTGCAGAGGCATCATTATAGCTCATTGCAATCTCAAACTTCTAGGCTCAGAATCCTCCTGGGCAATCCTCCTACCTCAGCCTTCCAAGTGGCTGCAACTATAGGCATACGCCACATGTCTATTTTTCTGTTTTTAGTAGAGACAGGGTCTCACTTTTGCTCAGGCTGATCTTGAATTCCTGAACTTAAGCAGCCTCCTGCCTCAGCCTCCCAACATACTAGGGATTACAGGAATGAGCCACCATGCCTGACGTGTGCATCTTTTCCAAAAGAATTTTTAAGGCCTCCCATAAGGAAGAAAGAGCAACTTGGAGCCCACCCTTCCTGTAACTGTTGCTTCCCAATTGCCCCTGGATTAAAATACTTATTTCAAATGGGAATATTTGGGGATGAAATATTCTTGTCTTCTTCAATCTCATCTCAAGATGGTTGACTCAGCTCGCGCAGCTGAATGGAGCTAGGTAAACACCAGAGACCTGAGAGCCGGAACACTTGGCCCTCTGCGGCTTTCTCCTCGCCTACGACCTCCCTGGCGCCACATTCCCAGGTGGGATCAGTTCCTCGCCTCACTCCTGGCTGGCGTTGAAAGCCCCGGGCTGAGGCCACCTGGGGCCACTTCGTAAACTGGAAGTTTTAAGTGGAGGCAAGCTGCAGAGACCACCCAGCCCCTTTCTTGTACAGAGGAGGACACAGGCCAGAGCAGGGAAGGGACTTGGCAAAAGGCACGTAAGCATTTGGAGCTAGGCCAGAGATGGATCTCAGGGCCCTAGATTACATCCAGGGCGTTCCTGGACCCTTAACAAAGCTATAGAAATTAAGAGCTGAAAGGATCCTTAAAGAATCTTTTGTTCCTGCTAACATTTTTTGCTCACTTACTGCTCCAGGCCTTCAGGTGCATTATTTTGTTTGCACAATCGCCCCACTAAAGTGGGTTGTATCCCTCTCCCACACCACCCCTTTTTTTCCACCAAGCACAAAGTTAGATGACTTCAGTAAGGAGCTGAGCCAAATTGCAAACCCAGGTGAGCAAATCCAGAGGCTACCTTCGACCCTACCTACCTCCATGTGGGCTAAATACCCAACAAGCTGTGGGATATCCTAGACAGTAAAGAGCAGTAACTTCCTTTAAGGTTAGGAGCATTTTTTTTTTTTTGGAGACAGAGCCTCAAGCTGTCACCCTGGGTAGAGTGCTGTGACAACACAGCTCACAGCAACCTCCAACTCCTGGGCTCAGGCGATTCTCCTGCCTCTGCCTCCCAAATAGCTGGGACTACAGGTGCCCGCCACAATGCCCAGCTATGTTTTGGTTGCAGCTGTCATTGTTGCTTGGCGGGCCTGGGCTGTATTCAAACCTGCCAGCTCAGATGTATGTGGCTGGCGCCTCAGCTGCTTCAGCCACAGACACTGAGCCTAGGAGCACATTTTTAAATGCATAGTTTTCTTGTTCTTCTTCTTTTTTTTTTTTTAAGTAAGTTTTAATTCAAAAAGTGGAAGGGCCTAACCTTGGAAACCTAACTTTTTTTTTTTTTTTTCTCTCGAGACAGCAGTCTGTGTGCTCTGTCTTCTGGGATAGAGTGCAGTGGCATCATCACACCTCAAGGCAACCTCCAACTCCTGAGCCAAGCAATACTACTGTCTCAGTGCCTCAGGTAGCTGGGACTACAGGTGGTTGCAGCCAGGAGGATACCTGGGAAAAGTAAACTCTAAAAAGTAAAGGCTTCTCAGAGAAGCCCAAGGACACTCCTGCAAGATCCTCCCTTTGGTAACCCAATCCCTAAGAATTTGTAAAACTTAGCTTCCTACTTCCTTGAAACTAATACTAGCTACTTGCTTCTACTTCTGTAAACCCTGCTCGGTATTTGACACCTCCGGTGAGAAATAATATGGTAATTTCTTGGTCTGCTTGTAAGTCCAATAAAAGCACAGGAACAGAGCTGATCAGGGGCTCATTACTTTAAGGCTGATGGCGTGCTGAGTTTCTCTGCTGGCAAATAAAATTCCTTCCCCTTTAAAAAAAAAAAAAAGATGGTTAACTCAATTTTATCTCTAAACCTGCTTTTTCCAAATATGGTCACATTCACAAGTTCCAGAGCTGGGCTAAGATATGGACATCTCTTTGGGGGGCAAGAGGGACACCAATAAACCTTCTACACATACTTGGCAATTTCTCTAGAAAGTTAAATAAACACCTGCCAAATGATCCAACCAACCCCTTCATTCCTAGGTATAACTGAAGATAAAATACATATCCATGTATAGACTTGCATATGAATATTCGTAGCAATTTCATTTGTAATAGGCAAAAATAGGTTTGGGAGCCCAAAAATGTCCTCAGCCCAATTAAAAGACATTCCAAACTATGAAGCTTGGCCAAGCAGAAGCTTTCCAAGGAAAGCACTTATCCCTGGAATCTCCCCCGGTATGGCTGCCTGCTTATCCAGTGCACCAAGTCCAGTCTCTCACCAGCTTCCTGTGTCACCAAAGGGAAGCTTCTGGGCAAAACCCACTGGCCAGAGATGCCTGGAGTCTTCTCTCGCCACTCTCACTGCTCCCTGCTGCACAGAACCTGTTACTCAATTGCCATCTTTTTTCAACCTCCAAATGGACTCAGGTTTTTTTCCTTGAATTAATTTTGTATGTGATGAGACATATGGATATTCTTTCATTCTGAACAAGGATAACTTAATGTCTTTTTTTATTTTTTATTTTTTTGCAGTTTTTGGTGGGGGCTGGGTTTGAACCTGCCACCTCCAGCATATGGGGCAGGCACCATACTCTGCTGAGCCAAAGGTGCCACCTAATGTCTTTTGCAACAATTTGAATGGAACTGGAGACTGTTATCCTAAGTGAAGTATCCAAGGAATTGAAAAATAAACACCACATGTATTATTAAATTGGAATTAGTCTATTAGCACACATGTGCACAGAAGGAAGTAAAATTTAATAGGAATCAAGCAGAGGGGACGGGGTATGAGATGATGGGCAAAAACCTACCTAAATGATACAATAAACACTATCTGAGTGATAGGGACACTTATCACCCTGATTCAAGTGTTATGAAACTGATTCATGTAGAAAAAATACTCTTGTACCCCGTTAATACTTGGAAATTTAAAAAAATATATAGTATCTTCTGTATGAAGCAATTTATTTGAAATTCTGGAGAAGTCCCACTACTCTATAATGACAAAAAAATCAGTGGTAGCCTGCAGATAGGAGAGCAAGGAGGGAGATAGTACAAAGAGGTATGAGGATACTTTTGGGTGTGATGCATTTGTTCATCATCTTGATCATGGGATAGTTTCATGGGTGTATACACAAGTTGTAATTATTCAAATTTTACAATTTTAATACTTGCAGTTTATTTTAAATACTTCAATAAACAAGAATGAAAATAAATTTTTTTAAACTAGAAATTTCAACTATAACTCTTGAGTATTTCAGTCAAGCTGTTATCTCGGGCTATGAATATAGGGGATGGTATGTGTTGATTTTGTCTTATCATCAATGAATATCTCCTGCTACTGTCTGTTTCTTTGATAATCAGTCAAAGATATCTTTCTCCATGATTACAGTCTTGGTCTCACCCAGTCCTCTGAGGTTCTTATTTGATTCTTCTCCTGATGGCTTCCCTTTGAACACTAGATATAGGGACCATTTTATTTATATCTCCTCTCTTCAAGACTAACCCTGTAAGTGAATTGAATGGGAAGTTACCAGGTTAGTGAGATTTGAGGCAATGTCATTATCTCCTACCCATAAATGTCTTCCCTTTCAAACTTTACTTTTTCTTTCTTCATGTTCTGAAATTTCCAACACACTAGATACTTACAGTTAGGCAACATGAGCTAGAGAATTTGCTTCAAGATAACACTGTTAAAATGTTTCTGATGTGCCTATTTCTCTCTGGTTAACCTGTTAGTCCACATTTGTTAATTAGATTATCTAACTATCCTTTTGGAAAGCTCAGAGAATTTCCTTTTGAGGGAGTAGGATATAATATCCAAAAGTTTCAAAGAGAAGTAGCAAAGAAATGACAAATACAAGATAGAAGTAGTGGTAGTTAGGGAAAGGGAAATTTCTGAGTACAGATGGGTCACTGAGAGGGCTGGGCCTCAGTCTTGTTTGGAAATAAGGAAGTTAGTAAAAAAGGGAAATTGTGCTCTATTTATAAATTTCTCTAGAGGCAATCTTGACAAAATGTTTTTGTTTTGTTTTGTTATTATTTTAGAGAAAAAGAGAGGGCTGAAGAAAGAAATAGCAGAAAGTAGAATTAGCTCAAAGTGCCAGCAGGTATGAGGGTAGCTTGACATTATTTGATGTTAGATATTTTTTCTCTATACTTTGGATGTGGTTTTTGCATACATAGTTTCCTCTATATTTCTGAATTGAGAGAGAGTTCAGAGAATGAATTATGTAGTTCTGACGTTAGAGGAAAAGACTCTACATAGTCTTCTAGTATATTCCATACATATATATGTCCCCAAGCAGTGAAATTTAATAAATATTTGGAAAATAAATTTTGTATATCTATAATTATGAATGTTTCCATTACTATTCCGTGGCATGTATTTAAAATTTCATATAAATAGAGTGAGTTTGAATCTAATGTTTATATTGGTGGCATAATGAAAAGAAAAATCCTCAGTTTCAGCTCCATTTAAGTAACACAGAGTTTTGAATACTGGGGCTTTTACTCTCCAAAATACAGTGTTCTTGGCTTTTTTTTTTTTTTTTTACAATTTGAACACTTTTCTTTTATTTCTTTTTTTTTAATTTATTTTTTTATTGTTGGGGATTCATTGAGGGTACAATAAGCCAGCTTACACTGATTGCAATTGTTAGGTAAAGTCCCTCTTGCAATCATGCCTTGCCACCATAAAGTGTGACACACACCAAGGCCCCACCCCCCTCCCTCCGTCCCTCTTTCTGCTTTTCCTACAATAACCTTAATTGTCATTAATTGTCCTCATATCAAAATTGAGTACATAGGATTCATGCTTCTCCATTCTTGTGATGCTTTACTAAGAATAATGTCTTCCACGTCCATCCAGGTTAATACAAAGGATGTAAAGTCTCCATTTTTTTTAATGGCTGAATAGAATTCCATGGTATACATATACCACAGCTTGTTAACCCATTCCTGGGTTGGTGGGCATTTAGGCTGTTTGCACATTTTGGCGATTGTAAATTGAGCTGCAATAAACAGTCTACTACAAGTGTCCTTATGATAAAAGGATTTTTTTCCTTCTGGGTAGATGCCCAGTAATGGGATTGCAGGATCAAATGGGAGGTCTAGCTTGAGTGCTTTAAGGTTTCTCCATACTTCCTTCCAGAAAGGTTGTACTAGTTTGCAGTCCCACCAGCAGTGTAAAAGTGTTCCCTTCTCTCCACATCCACGCCAGCATCTGCAGTTTTGAGATTTTGTGATGTGGGCCATTCTCACTGGGGTTAGATGATATCTCAGGGTTGTTTTGATTTGCATTTCTCTAATATATAGAGATGATGAACATTTTTTCATGTGTTTGTTAGCCATTCGTCTGTCATCTTTAGAGAAAGTTCTATTCATGTCTCTTGCCCATTGATATATGGGATTGTTGGCTTTTTTCATGTGGATTAATTTGAGTTCTCTATAGATCCTAGTTATCAAGCTTTTTTGTCTGATTGAAAATATGCAAATATCCTTTCCCATTGTGTAGGTTGTCTCTTTGCTTTGGTTATTGTGTCCTTAGCTGTACAGAAGCTTTTCAGTTTAATGAAGTCTCATTTGTTTATTTTTGCTGTTGTTGCAATTGCCATGGCAGTCTTCTTCATGAAGTCTTTCCCCAGGCCAATATCTTCCAGTGTTTTTCCTATGCTTTCTTGGAGGATTTTTATTATTTCATGCCTTAAATTTCAGTCCTTTATCCATCTTGACTCAATTTTTGTGAGTGGGGAAAGGTGTGGGTCCAGTTTCAGTCTTTTACATGTAGACATCCAGTTCTCCCAACACCATTTATTGAATAGGGAGCCTTTTCCCCAAGGTATGTTCTTGTTTGGTTTATCGAAGATTAGGTGGTTGTAAGATGTTAGTTTCATTTCTTGGTTTTCAATTTGATTCCTAGTGTCTATGTCTCTGTTTTTGTGCCAGTACCATGCTGTCTTGAGCACTATGGCTTTGTAGTACAGACTAAAATCTGGTATGCTGATGCCCCCAGCTTCATTTTTATTACTAAGAACTGCTTTAGCTATACGGCTTTTTTTTCCGGTTCCATACAAAGCGCAGAATCATTTTTTCCAAATCTTGAATGTACGATGTTGGTATTTTGATAGGAATGGCATTGAATAGGTAGATTGCTTTGAGAAGTATAGACATTTTAACAATATTCATTCTTCCCATCCATGAGCATGGCATGTTCTTCCATTTGTTAATGTCCTCGGCTATTTCCTTTCTGAGGATTTCATAGTTTTCTTTATAGAGGTCCTTCACCTCCTTCGTTAGGTATATTCCTAGGTATTTCATTTTCTTTGAAACTATGGTGAAGGGAGTTGTGTCCTTAATTAGCTTCTCATCTTGACAGTTATTGGTGTATACAAAGGCTACTGACTTGTGGACATTGATTTTATATCCTGAAACATTACTGTATTTTTTAATGACTTCTAGGAGTCTTGTGGTTTAGTCTTTGGGGTTCTCTGAGTATAAGATCATCTCATTAGCAAAGAGGGAGCGTTTGACCTCCTCTGCTCCCATTTGGATTCCCTTTATTTCCTTGTCTTGCCTAATTGTATTGGCTAGAACTTCCAGCACTACGTTGAATAGTAAAGGTGACAGAGGACAACCTTGTCTGTTTCCAGTTCTAAGAGGAAAAGCTTTCAGTTTTATTCCATTCAGTAAAATATTGGCTGTGGGTTTGTCATAGATAGCTTCAATCAGTTTTAGAAATGTGCCACCTATGCCTATACTCTTCAGTGTTCTAATTAGAAAAGGATGCTGGATTTTATCTAATGCTTTTTCTGCATCTATTGAGAGGATCATGTGATCTTTATTTTTGCCTCGTTTATGGACTTGCGTATGTTAAACCAGCCTTGCTTCCCTGAGATGAAGCCTACTTCATCATGATGAATGACTTTTTTGATGATAAGCTGTAATCTCTTGCCTAGGATTTTGTTGAGAATTTTTGCATCTATGTTCATGAGTGAGATTGGTCTGAAATTCTCCTTTTTGTTTGGGTCTTTTCCTGGTTTTGGTATCAGGTTGATGTTTGCTTCATAGAAGGTGTTGGGGAAGATTCCTTCTTCCTCAATTTTTTGGAATAATTTCTGCAGTACAGGAGTAAGCTCTTCCTTGAAGGTTTGATAGAATTCTGGAGTGAAGCCATCTGGACCAGGGCATTTTTTGGTTGGAAGATTTTTTTATTGTTTCTTTGATCTCAGTGCTTGAAATTGGTCTGTTCAGGAGCTCTATTTCTTCCTGGCTGAGTCTAGGGAGAGGGAGTGATTCCAAATATTGATCCATTTCTTTCACATTGTCAAATTTCCGGGCATAGAGTTTCTGGTAGTATTCAGAGATGATCTCTCGTATCTCTGTGGGATCAGTTGTTATTTTCCCTTTAGCATTTCTGATTGAGGTTTCTAGAGATTTAATTTTCTGTTCCTCGTTAGTCTGGCCAATGGTTCATCTATTTTATTTATTTTTGAGAAAACCAACTCCTTGTTTCATTAATTTTCTGAATGATTCTTTTGTTTTCAATTTCATTGATCTCTGATTTGATTTTTGATATTTCTTTTCTTCTACTGAGTTTAGGCTTAGATTGTTCTTCTTTTTTCAATACCATAAGATCGCTTGTGAGATTGTTGATGCGCTCTCTCTCTGTTTTTCGAATGTAGGCATCTGAAGTGATGAATTTTCCCCTCAAAACTGCTTTTGCAGTATCCCACAGGTTTTTTTAGCTTGTGTCTTCATTGTTGTTATGCTCAAGGAAGTTAATGATTTCCTGTTTTATTTCTTCCTGCACCCATCTGTTATTCTACAGAAGATTGTTTCATTTCCATGCCTTGGGGTAGGGTCGAGCATTTTTGTTAGAGTTGAGTTCCACCTTTAGTGCCTTATGGTCTGAGAAGATACCAGGTAAAATTTCAATTCTTTTGATTCTGTTGATATTTGTTTTGTGTCCCAGGATATGATCAATTTTGGAGAATGTTCCATGGGGTGATGAGAAGAATGTATATTCTTTATCGTTGGGGTGGAGTGTTCTATATGCGTCTGTCAAGCACAGTTGTTCTAGGGTCTCATTTAAATCTCTTATATCTTTGTTTAATTTCTGTTTAGAGGATCTGTCCAGCTCTGTAAGAGGAGTGTTAAAGTCCCCTGTTATGATGGTATTATCAGATATCATATTGCTCAGACTGAGTAAGGTCTCTTTCAAGAATCTGGGAGCATTTAAATTGGGTGCATAGATATTTAGAATTGAAATGTCTTCTTGTTGTATTTTTCCCTTGACTAATATAAAGTGACTTTCTTTGTCTTTTTTGACTTTAGTTGCTTTAAATCCACATGTATCTGAAAATAAGATTGCAACTCCTCTTTTCTTCTGAATTCCATTTGCCTGAAAAATTGTCTTCCAACCCTTGACTCGGAGCTTTAATTTGTCTTTTGAAGCCAGGTGTGTTTCTTGCAGACAGCAAATGGATGGCTTGTGTTTTTTAATCCAGTCAGCCAATCTATGTCTCTTCAGTGGGGAATTCAAGCCATTAACATTTATTGAGATAATTGATAAGTTCTATTCGTCTTATTTGGTGAAAGTCCATTGCTTAGTTTTATCTTTTGCATCAGTGTTGAGGTTAGGTTCTGTCCTTTAATTTCTGAGTTCTTACTTTGCTGCTGATCCATTGTGGTGGTC
Source organism: Nycticebus coucang (assembly GCF_027406575.1). Classification (NCBI taxonomy): domain Eukaryota; kingdom Metazoa; phylum Chordata; class Mammalia; order Primates; family Lorisidae; genus Nycticebus; species Nycticebus coucang. The sequence continues at coordinate 107,337,654 of NC_069804.1, forward strand.
AGTGTGCAGAAGAGGTTGAAGTATTTCCTGTAGAGCTGGTCTTGTTGTGGCAAATTTCCTCAATGTTTGTATATCCGTAAATGTTTTGATTTCTCCGTCAATTTTTACGTTTAGCTTAGCAGGGTACAGAATTCTGGGCTGGAAATTGTTCTGTTTAAGTAGATTAAAGGTAGATGACCATTGTCTTGTTGCTTGGAAAGTTTCATTAGAAAAGTCTGTGGTCACTCTTATGGATTTGCCCCTGTAGTTGAACTGGCGCTTATTCCTGGCATATCTACTATGTTGGAATGCTTCATAAAGTCCCATAATTCTGACAGTGAATGTTCTACTTTCTCACTCTTCTTTTCTGCCTCTTTTACTATCTGAGTTATCTCAGGAACTTTGTCTTATACCTCTGAAATTCTTTCTTCTGTATGGTCTAACCTGTTGCTGATACTTTCCATTCCATGTTTAAGTTCCCTAATTGACTTTTTCAGTTCCTTCAGCTCTGCTATATCCTTTTTATATTCTTCGTATCATTCATCTCTTATTTGATTCTGTTTTTGGATTTCCTTTTGGTTATTTTCCACTTTATTAGCAGTTTTCTTCATTGTTGCCATCATTTCTTTCATTGTTTTCAACATGTGTATTCTAAATTCCCTTTCTGTCATTCCTAACATTACTTTATAGGTGGAGTCATCTGCAGTAGCTACCTCATGGTCCCTTGGCGGGGTTGTTCTGGACTGGTTCTTCATGTTGCCTGGAGTTTTCTGCTGATTCTTCCTCATGAGTGATTTCTTTTATCTGTTTCCTTGCCCTAATTTTCCTTTCACTTCCTCTTGCTCTTTAAGTTCTTGTGCCTGTGGACTAAGGGTTACAGGACCAGAAGGGTGAGAAGGTTAAAGAGTAGAAAAGGGATGAAAGAAAGGAGGACCGAGTGATTAGAAAAAAAAAGAAAAATAGAAAACGGAGAGCGGTGGGTAAAAGGAATATTGACAAAAAGAAGAGAGGCACAGAAAGAGGGAGACAGAGCAATATAGATGTACAGTAGGGTACTTTGACACAACCTTAAAAAATCCCCCACCTTCTGGGTTTGCCCATTTGGGTGGGTCCCTTGAGGTCAGCAGCTCTTTGTAACCTGATCAGACACAGTACCCCACCTCCACCAAGTAGAGAGGAAAGACAAAAGTGCTATAATTCAAACCAAAACAAGCAAACAGAAAACTTTTAGGGATAATATTGGGTGAAAAACCAAATAATAGCAGTAGAAACACTAGCAAAAATGAAGTTCTAGTTATTGAAAAAGGCAGCAATGGGAAATTATAATTAAACTAGAAAAATTGAGAAAGAAAAAGGATCTATATGGAAAAGGTTCAAATTAAAAAAGAAAACAACATCAACAACATCAAAATAAACAAAAAAAATAAACTACGAAACCAAAAAACAAAAAACAAAAAAAAGACAACCAAAAACAAAGCAGTATGTGTATGTTATTGAACATTGTTCGGGCAACACGTGGTCTTCTGGGGTATGCGATGTTAATCACAGTTCTGATACGACTGGAGGCTGCTGATTTCTCAAACTGCAGCAGATAGACACCCTAAATCTCTCTTCAGCCCACTTAAAAGGCACTTTGAACTTGTAAACTTGCTGAGCAGAAGGTTTCCCAGGAAAGTGCTTGTCGCTGGAATCACTGCTGAAGTGGCTATCCACTTACCCAGTGTGCCAAAACCGGTCTCACTCTGCCCCTGAGGGTTAGGGCTGCAAGGCAGCTCAAACCCCACCCTTAGGCTACTTGGTTGCTGAGTTACCAGCTCTCATCTTATTCTAGCTCTGAGACCCTGAGGGCAGAGCTTGCAGGGGCACATCGCTCACTATTAGCTCCATTTGGCTCCGCGGCTCAGACTGGGGCCCTAGACAATGGCCAAAGTTCTCCGCACTTTCGCTCAGGCTCTCCCCAAGGCAGTTCAACTGAGTGCCAAGTCCAAAGACACCAAAACAGTTCACAGGTAAGGCCGTTCTGGCTTGCAGTCTCGCTGCTGTTGATCTTATAGTTGCGGGCGGGTTTAGATGGATTGAACACTCGTGACCACTTGCCGTTTTTCCACTGTTTTAGTCCTCCTCTTGGGGTCCAGAAGTCTCTCGCTGACTCCCTGTATCCTCATAGGGGTGATGATAGGCAGATCCCACCAGCCAGAGATGCCTGTAGTCCTATCTCCCCAGACTCATGGTGCCCAGATGAAAGGAAGCTGTTACTCGGCCACCATCTTGCTCTGCCTCTCGGCCTTAATTTTCTTTATATTCTTGCCTGCCTGGATTTGGAATTGTACCAGTAACAGAGTAAGAGTCACTCCATCTTAAATCTCATTAATAATTCTTTTTTTTTACAATGTCTAATTTTGTGTTTGCTTAAGAATCCAAAGGAACTAACGTTGAACCACTTACCCTGAAACCAAGATTATGGGACTCCCCTCCAAGGGAAAAACACTGAACAGTAAAGCTTCAATTCTATTGCAGTGTAGCTGATGCAGTCTAGGTTACCAGATTGCCACTACCCAAGATAACAGTCAGAACAAGATATGATGACCTGTATGTAGCCAGATCCTCCACCTAGTTTGCCAGAACTCTTTCCTGTTTAAAATCATCCAGTCAGCCTGAAATATTTGAGATGATTTTCGTGAGATTATAGTCTGCCTTCTCAAGGTGTGGGCTCTTGAATGAACTCATTTCCTATCACCAACACTTGTCTTCTGAGTCTAGATTCCCAAGTAATGGGCAGCCAGACTTGTGTTCAGTAACAGTATCAGGGTAATTGTGGCCTTTAGAGAATGAGTTTGTTAGTACTTCTCTCTCTTCAACATATTTGTAAAGGTAGCAGAAAGGGTGTATATATATATATATTTTATGTTTAGTAGAATTTAGTGGTGAAGCTATCAGGTCCTGGGATTTTCTTTTTTATGGGACACATTTTATTATGACTTTGATATCATTACTCATTGATTTGTTGAGGTTTTTTTGTTTCCTCGTGGATCAGTTTTGCTGTTGCATATGTCCAAGAATGTATAATTTTTTTTTCTAGCTTTGCTAATAGTAGTTCATAATAATCTGTAATGATAATTAGAATTTCTGTAATCTCAGTTTTAATGCCCATTATTTTATTTCTAATTTCATTTATTTGAAGCTTCTCTTTTTTGTTCTTAGTCTAGATAAAAGTTTGTTGATTTTGTTTTTCTCTTCCAAAACCCATTTTTAAAATATCATTGATCTTTTGTATTATTTCCTTAGTCTTGACTTTTTTTATTTCTGCTATGAGCTTTATTATTTCTTCCTAAGAATTTTGCCTTTGGTTTGTTCTTGATTGTTTATATGAAGTCTTTCTACTTTTTTGATATAAATATTTATTGCTATAAGCTTCCTTTTAAATACTTCTTTAAATGTATCCCATGGATTTTGGTATATTGTATTTCTTAATTCATTTGTTTCAAAAAATTTTTATTCCCTTCTTAATTTCTTTATCGATTCCTTAGTCATTCAGCATCACGTAGTTCAGTTTCTTTTGTGTTTGTTTTCTGAGGTTCTTCTTCTTATTAATTTCTACTTTTATTCTATTTTGGTAAGAAAATATACTTGATACAATCTCTACTTCTTTTCATTATGTTTGTACACTGTTTTGTGATCTAAGATATGGTCTATTCCAGGGAATATTCCATCTACTGTTGAAAAAAATGTACTCACTTGGGTGAAATATTCTTTTTTTAAGAGATAATAGATTTATTTAATGCTTAATAACTTGTAAATAATTATTATGGAATATAAACAATTATACGCCTTAATTAGTATTTTGTTTAAAAGACTAGAATTTAACTCTTCTACTCCTTTGTGTTTGAAATTTTTCTATTTTGCCATGTAAGATTTATTTATTTATTTTTATTTTGGATTAAATCATAAACACATAGATCATGTGTACATTAATGCATTTTTGGTTTACAATGTGCTAATTTCATATACAATTTGGAACATCTACATCACACTGGTTAATATATACCTCATCTCATTTACTTAGATGTTATTGTGTTATTTACTTAGATGTTATTGTGTTAAGATATTTATACTCTATACTAATAGATCTGATATATACCCTTGCATTATGCACCAAAGGTATAATCCTACAGTTCACCCTCTTTCGATCCGACCTTTCCCCTACCCTCCCACTTCTCTCCTCCCTCTTTCAATTTGGACCATAGTTGTGATCCATTGTTCATATGAAAGTGTGAGTGATTGTGAATTGGTTTCATAATAGTACTGAGTACATTGGATACTTTTTCTTCCATTCTTGAGATACTTTACTAAGTAGGAAGTTTCATCTCCATTCATGTAAATATAAAAGAGGTAAAGTCTCCATCTTTTTTAAGACTGCATAATATTACATGCTATACATATGCCACAATTTATTAATCCTTTCATGGGTCGATGGGCACTTGGGCTTCTTCCATGACTTGGCTATGATGAATTGAGCTGCAATGAACAATCTGGTGCAAATATCTTGGTTATAAAGTGATTTTTGTTTTTTTGAATATACACCTAGTAGAGGAATTGCAGGATCAAGTGGTAGGTCTACTTTTAGATCCCTGATTATTCTCCATACTTCTTTCCAAAAGGGGCGTATTTGCTTTCACTCCCACCAGCAGTGCAGAAGTGTGCCCTTTTCTTCACATACACACCAACATCTGTAGTTTTGGGATTTTCATATGTGAGCCACTCTTAAGGGACTTAGATGATACCTCAAAGTGGTTTTGATTTAAATTTCTCTGATAATTAAAGATGATGAGCATTTTTTCATGTGTCTGTAGGCCATGCCTCTATCTTCAGATGAGCTTCTGTTCAAGTCCCTTGCCCACAATGAAATGGGATTACTTGTTCTTTGCTTATTAATGTTTCAGTTCTCTGTGGATTCTAATTATCAAACCTTTGTCAGAAGCATAACCTGCAAATATCTTCTCTCATTCTGAGGGCTGTCTGCTTTCTTTACGTACTGTGTTCTCAGCTGTGTCTAAGATTTTTAATTTGATCAGATCCCAGTAATGTATTTTTGGTGTTGCTTCAATTGCCCTGGGCTCCTCCTCATAAAGTATTCTCCCAGGCTAATTTCTTCAAGTATTTCTTCTGCACTCTCTCCAAGAATCCCTATATTTTCATGTCTTAAATTTAAATCTTTTATCTAATGAGAGTCAATGTTTTTTAGTTGTGACAGGTGTGGGTCCAGTTTCAGTCTTCTACAAGTCGCCAGCCAATTCTCCCAGCACCATCTGTTAAATAGGGAATCTTTCCTCCAATTTATATTTTTGATGGCCTTATCAAAGATCAAATGACAATAAGTGTCTGGGTTCATCTTTTGGTTCTCAATTCTGTTCCATACATCTACTTCTCTATTTTTGTACCAATACCATGCTGTTTTGATCAATTTAGATTTATAGTACAGTTTGAAGTCTGGGAGCACGATTCCTCTTGAATTTGTTTTTATTTCTGAGTAATGTCTTGGCTATTTGAGTTTTTTTCTGGTTCCACATAAAATGAAGTACAATTTTTTCCAGATCTTTAAAGTATGATGGTGGTGCTTTGATAGGGATTGCATTAAATTTGTAAATTGATTTGGGTAATATGGGCATTTTAACAATGTTGATTCTTCCCAGTCCTGAGCATGGTATGTTTTTCCATTTGTTAACATCTTCAGCTATTTCTTTTCTCAGAGTTTCATAATTCTCTTTATAGAGATCTTTCACATCCTTTGTTAGGTACATTCCCAAATATTTCATCTTCTTTGGCACAACTGTAAAGGGAATAGAGTCCTTGACTGTTTTTTTGTCTTGACTATCATTTGCATATATAAAAGCTACTGATTTATGAGTATTGATTTTGTATCCTGCGATGCTATTGTATTCCTTGATCATTTCTAAGAGTTTTATGGTTGAATCCCTGGGGTTTTCCAGATATAAAATCATATCATCTGTGAAGAGTGGAAGTTTGATCTCTTCTGACTCTTTGTATACCCTTGATTGCCTTCTCTTGCCCAATTGTGAAGGGTAAGACTTCCATTACAATGGTAAATAGCAAGGGAGATAATTGGCAATCTTGCTTGATCTGAGTGGAAATGTTTTCAATTTTACTCCATTCAATGTGATATTGGTTGTGCATTTGCTGTAGATGGCCTCTATCAGTTTAAGAAAATTCCCTCTGTACCTATTTTCTTAAGTGTTCTGATCATGAAAGGATGCTGGATATTGGCAAAAGCTTTTTCTGCATCTATTGAGAGAATCATATGGTTTTTGTTTTTTAGTTTGTTTATGTGATATAATATATTTATTGATTTATGTATATTGAACCAACCTCGAGACCCTGGGATAAAACTCACTTGGTCATACTGTATAATTTGTTTGATGTGTTGCTGGATTCTGTTTACTAGGATCTTATAGAATATTTTTGCATCTATGTTCATTAAAGATAACTGTCTATAGTTTTCTTTTGTACTTGGGTCTTTCTGGTTTGGAGATTAGGGTGATATTTGCTTCATAGAAAGTGTTGGGAAGTTTCCTTCTTTTCCTATGTTTTGGAAAAGGTTAAGTAATATAGGTACTAGTGTTTCTTTAAAGGTTTTGTAGAATTCTGATGTGAAGCCATCTGGTACTAGGCTTTTGTTTTTTGGGAGATTTCATATAGTTGATTCTACTTCAGTACTTGATATAGGTTTGTTCAGCATTTCCAATTCATTTTGAGTAAGTCTAAGAAGTTGGCCTGCTTCCAAGTATTGGTCAATTTCTTTCAGATTTTTATATTACTGAGAATAAAGATTTTTGTATTCATTAAGAATTTTTTGAATTTATGAGGTGTCTGTTGTTATTTCACCTTTGTCATTTCTGATTGATGATATTATGGACTTTAATTTTCCATTTTTGGTTTTGGCCAAAGGTTTATCAATTTTGTTGAATTGTTTGAAACAACCAACTTTTGATTCATTAATCTTTTGAATAATTCTTTTGCTCTAAATTTTATTTAACTCTGCTCTAATTTTAGTTATTTCTTTTCTTCTGCTGGGTTTGAGGTTGAAATATTCTTCCTTTTCCAGTTGTTTAAGATGTCCCATTAAGTTATTGACTTCCTCTCTTTCTGTTTTCTTGAGAAAGACTTGCAACACTATATTTTTTCCTCCTAGGACTGCCTTTGCAGTATCCCACATGTTTTGGTAATTCATGTCCTCATTATTGTTTTGTTCCAAAAATTTGGCAATTTCTTTCTTAATCTCATCTATGACCCACCTATCATTAAGCATAAGGTTATTTAGTTTTCATGTCTTTGTATGAGTATGCAGATACCTGTTATTGGTGAGTTCAACTTTTATTACCTGATGGTCTGAGAAAATACAAGGAGTAATTTCTATACTTTTACATTTGCTGAGGTTAGACTTGTGACCTAAGATGTGATCAATTTTGGAGGATGTTTTAATGGGCTGATGAGAAGAATGTGTATTCACTTTTGTTAGGATGAAATTTTCTGTACATGTCTTTTAAATTTAATTGTTGTATGGTGAAGTTTAAGTCCAAAATTTCTTTTCTAAGTTCCTTATGGAAGGAACTATCCAACTCTGTCAAAGGGGTGTTAAAATCTCCAACTTTTATGGTGCTGGAAGATATTAAATTGCTCATGTCTGTTAGGGTCTCCCTTATAAATTGAGCAGCATTCTGGTTGGGCACATAAATGTTATTAATTGACATCTCATCATGTTAAGTGTTTCCCTTAACAAACATAAAGTGGCCATTTTTGTCTTTTCTTACTTTTGTTTTTAAAGCCTAGTGTATCTGCAAATAAAATTGCCACCCCTGTTTTCTATGATTTCTGTTTGCCTGGATTACAGATGCCCAACCCTTCACCCTGTGTCTATATTTATCCTTTAAAGTAATATGAGATTCTTGTATGCAGCAGATGTCTGGCCTGGATTTTTATATCCAGTCAGCCAACCTGTGCTTCTTAAGAGGACAGTTTAAGCCATTCACATTAATTGACAGTATTGATAAGCCTGGTAGTATTTTGGATATCAAGATTTTTGAAAGTCCAGTGGACATTTTGAATCTTTTCACCACTGTGGAAATTGGGTTTTGGTCAAGAATTTCAAAGTGAATTTACATTGGTGGTAGAGCATTATGCTGGTCATTATGGAGGATGTGTCTGAGGATATCCTGAAGAACTGGTTTGGTTATTGCAAATTTCTTCAATGTGTATATGTCATTAAAATATTTAACTTCTCCATCATGAATGAAGCTCAATTTAGCTGGATACAGGTACCTGGGCTGAAAGTTGTTTTGTTTTACAGGATTGAAGATTGATGGCCACTTCTTGCTTCAAAAGTTTCAGCAGAGAGATCTGTAGTCATTCTAATATTCTTCCCCTTGTAGCTTATGATTTTTTCATGTCTGGCTGCTTGCAGGATTTTGTCCTTCTCATTGACTTTGGCAAATTAAATTATAAGGTGTCTAGAAGATGCTTTATTTAGGTTGAGTCATGCTGGGGTTCTGAAACTGTCTGCTATCTCCATTTCAGTATCTCTTACCATGCTTGGAAAGTTCTCCTCAATTATCTCTTGGAGTAGGATGTCTGTGCCTTTCAGACCATCCTCTTCTCCATCAGGGATTCCTATGAGGCAAATGTTTGTTCTTTTGGAGTGGTCCCACAATTCTTTCAGGGAACGATCCATTTTTGCTCTCCACTTCTCTTCCTCTAAGAGAGTTTGAGAGTGTTCAAAAGCTTTATCTTCAATATCGGAGATCCTTTCTTCTGCCTGCTCCGTTCTGTTACTGAGGGAGTCTATGGTATTTCTCAATCTTTGAGGGGTAGAAGTTCTTGCCTCAATGTGTCAAAATCTTTGGTGATTTTGTCTTTGAATTCATTTAATTCTTGAGACAACTTTTGAATTGCTCCTTGAATTTCTAATTCCAACGTTACCTCCATTCTTTGCAATCCAAATTCTGAATTCGATTTCTGACATCTCAGCCATTTGTTTGTGAATGGGATCTTCTGTTGTGCCTTTTTTGTCTTTCCTTGAGTGAGTTGATCTACTCTGATTATTCATGTTTCCAGAGTTTTTCAACTGATTCTACCCCATGATTATTTTTCACCTTTTGGCTAAGGTGAAATTGAATTGAGGACTCCTGGAATTGTAATTAACTAGCCCTTCACCTAGGAACTGGGCCTGGTGATTGCAGCTTTTCCCTTAGAACTTTACAAAGGTCCCATTCAGAACTACAGCCTGAAACTCTGGGGACCTGCTTGGTGTGGAGGGGCTAGATGGCACTGACTGGAATTCAGCCAGTCTCTGCCCAATCCTGTGAATCTGTGGCTTTCAGATGAAATCTCAGCTGTGGAGTTATATACGTCCCTTTCTCCCCCAACCCCCTGACAGGTGACAACTGGAAGGGGAGAATCCCCCATTCCCACATCAACACAACCAGGGTACAACCTCGGTCCCCTGGTGATTGGACCAGGTCAAGAGTTCCATACCAATTGTCTTGGTCAACACAAACACTGATCAAGTGGGAGAGTTCAAAAGGTATTCAGCATCTAGGCAGCGGGGGTCAAGTGGCAGTTCAATTTGACCCCAATGGGAGGGACTGTGGAGCCACCAGCACTGTTACGTGTGGGGCTGCCTCTGTTGAGGGTACTGCTGTGCAGGTTGCAGGACCTGGTAGGGAGCACTGCCACTGGCAACAAGGGTCACAGGAGCAGGACAGGGAACCATAGAGTGGAGCCACTGACCCCTGGCCTCAGGCACTGGTGCTGGGTGGGGAACTGTAGGGCAGAGCTGCTGATCTCCAGCCTCTGGCTGGGGACTGGGTGGGAAGCCAGAGGGTAGAGTTGCCACCTCAGGGGCTGGGCAAGAGTCTCTGGCTGCAGGCCACAGGTCTCAGGAACTGGGTGGGGAGCCAAAGGACGGAGTTGCCATCCGGATTGTGGGCCTCAGGAGCCAGTCAGGGAGCTGAAGGGTGGAGTCAGTGGCCACAGGCTGTGGGTTGCTTGAGCTGGGTGGGAGTCACTGGCTGCAGATCATGGGTTTCAGGAGCCATGTGGGGATCTGGAGCAAGGAGTTGCTAGCCATGGGCTGCATGGGTTGCAGGAGCTGGGCAGGAGTCACCTGCCTGCGTCGGAGGGGCTGGGCTGGACTCACAGGCCACTGGCAGGTTGCAGGAGCCAGAGGGAGGAGTTGTCAACTGTGGGCCGAACTGGTCACAGGAGCTGGGTGGGAGTCACTGGGCACAGGTTGCAGAAGCCAGGAGAGTGTTGCCAGATCGCAAGGGCCAGGTAGGAGTTGCTGGCTACATATCTCAGGTCGCAGGAGCTGGGTGGGAGTTGCTGATGCAGTCGCCAGTTGCAGGAGCCTAGCTGGGAGCCAAGCTGCCCACCATGGGCTGCTGAGCTGGGGAGCCGGTGGGTTGCTGTCTATGCTCATTCCAACGCGGGGCAAATCTCTCTCCCCTTGTCACTCCCCACCTCTATTAAAGTTATAGGTTCAGTGAAACTGCCCCACAGCTCCTGAGGTGCCCCGTCCTAGCAAAAATCTGCCAAATGTCAGGAGGGTTCTCTTCAAGACAACCAGGAGAGGTGGGGAGGGCTGAATTGGGAGTTCAGGAAGGTGGGGAGAATATTAGATCAACTTTCGGCCCAGGCAAGAGATTGCCTGGGCTTGTAGCAGTATCTCTCTGTGGAGGGAGTCCCAACCTTCAGGCATTCCAGCTTGGATGCACACCTATCCATCCTCTCTCTCTGCTCAGCTCCCTATCTTCTGCTTTATTTTGTTATTTGGGGCCATTACTTATCTCTCTGAATGGGAGCCTCTGCTGAAAGCTGGCTTTAGTCAGCCATCTTGCCTCCAGGAATACACGTCTATTAGCTGTCTTAATGCTTCATCCAGAATGAATATCACATGAGAAGAATATCCAGAGGTTTTTTTTTTTTTTATCTTTTACCCTGAGATGTTACTGTATTTCTTTATATCTTCCAAGAGTCTGGTGGTTGAGTTGCTGGATTTTTCTGAGGATAAGATAATATCATCAGCAAAGAGTGAGAATTTGACCTCCTCTGCCCCCATTTGATACCCTTTATTTGGATCCTTCTCTTGCCTGATTGCATTGGCTACAACTTCCAGAACTATGTTAAATAGTAGGTGTGATAGAGAACATTCTTATCTAGTTCCAGTTCTAAGTGGAAATGCTTTCAGTTTTATTCATTTCAGTATCATATTAGCTGTGAGTTTGTTAGAGATGGCTTTAATCAGTTTAAGAAAATGCAACCTCTGCCTATATTCCTGTTCTTGTAAAAAAAAAAAAAAGCTAAATTTTATCCAGTGCTTTTTTTTGCATCTATTGAGAATATTATATGTTCTTTGATTTTGCTTTTATTGATATGGTTAATTACATTTATGGATTTGCATATGTTAAATCAGCCTTGCAGACCTGAGATGAAGCCTACTTGATTGTGATGTATAATTTTTTAAATATGTAGCTGTAACCTATTAGCTAAATTTTTTTTCAGAGTTTCTGAACCTGTATTCATTGGTCTGTAGTTATACATTTTAGTTGGGTCTATTTCTGGTTTGGTGTCAGAGTGATGTTTGCTTCATACAAGTGTTGGGGAAGGTTTCTTTGTCCTCCATGTTTTGGAATAGTGCCTGCAGTATAGGTATCAGCTCTTCTTTGAAGATTTAACAGAATTCTGGTGTAAACCCATCCGGTCTAGGACTTTTTTTATTTTTTATTTATTTATTTATTTTTCTTTTTTTTTTATTAAATCATATCTGTGTACATTAGTATGATCATGGGGCACCATACACTTGGTTCATAGACTGTTTGACACATTTTCATCACACTAGTTAACATAGCTTTCCTGGCATTTTCTTAGTTATTTTGCTAAGACCTTTACATTCCGCATTTACTAAGATTCACATATACCCTTGTAAGATGCACTGCAGGTGTAATCCCATTAATTCCCCTCCCTCCACCTCCCTCCCCCCTCCCTCCCCTCCCTTTCCCCCTTCTCCCTATTCTTAGGTTGTAACTGGGTTACAGCTTTCATGTGGAGGTCCTACATTAGTTTCATAGTAAGGGTGAGTACATTGGGACATTGGGTACTTTTTCTTTCATTCTTGAGACACTTTACTAAGAAGAATATGTTCCAGCTCCATCCATGTAAACATGAAAGAGGTAAAGTCTCCATCTTTCTTTAAGGCTGCATAATATTCCATGGTGTACATATACCACAATTTATCAATCCATTCGTGGATTGCTGGGCACTTGGTCTTTTTCCATGACTTAGCAATTATGAATAGGGCTGCAATAAATATTCTGATACAAATATCTTTGTTACAATGTGATTTTTGGTCTTCTGGGTATATGCCCAGTAGAGGGATTACAGGATTGAATGGCAGATCTATTTTTAGATCTCTAAGTGTTCTCCATATCTCTTTCCAAAAGCAATGTATTAATTTGCATTCCCACCAGCAGTGCAAAAGTGTTCCCTTTTCTCCACATCCGCGCCAACATCTCTGGTCTTGGGATTTTGTGATGTAGGCTAATCTCACTGGAGTTAGATGATATCTCAAAGTAGTTTTGGTTTGCATTTCTCTGATGATTAATGATGATGAGCATTTTTTTCATATGTCTGAAGGCCGTGCGCCTGTCTTCTTCAGAGAAGTTTCTCTTCAAGTCCCTTGCCCAGCCTGCAATGGGATCCCTTGTTCTTTTCTTGCTAATGCGTTTGAGTTCTCTGTGGATTCTGGTTATTAAACCTTTGTCGGAGACATAACCTGCAAATATCTTTTCCCATTCTGAGGGCTGTTTGCTTGCTTTACTTTCTGTGTTCTTGGCTGTGCAGAAGCTTTTTAGTTTGATCAAGTCCCAATAGTATATTTTTGAAGCAGCTTCAATTAGGACTCTTTTTAGTTGGAAATTATTTTTTTATTATTTCTTCAATTTTAGTGCTTTATATTGGGGTGTTCAAGAGGTCCATTTCTTCCTGGTTAAGTCTGGGGAGATGGTATAATTCCAGATATTGTTTTGTTTCTTTTACATTGTTAATCTTCTGGACACAGTGTTTCTTTTAGTAGTCAGAAATCATCTATTGTTATCTCTGTGGTATCTGTTATTTCCCTATTTCCATTTTTCAGTGTAGTTATTAGAGATTTTACTTTTCTCTTTCTATTTAAACTAGCTAATGGTTTATCAATTTTATTTACCTTTTTGAAGAACCAACTTTTTGTTATGGTAATTTTCTGAATGATTCTTTTATTTTCAATTTCATTTATTTGTGATTTAATTTTGATTTTTTACTTTCTTCTGCTGGATTTGAGATTGGATTACTCTTTCATTTCTATTTCCTTAAAATGATTCATTAGGTTGTTGATGTTTAATGCTGTCTTTCTGTTTTTCAAATGTGGGCATCTAATGTGATAAATTTCCCAGTTAGAACTGTTTTTGCAGTATCCCAAAGGTTTTGGTACCTTGTAGCTTCATAGTTGTTATGTTTGAGTAATTTGACAATTTCTTCCTTTATTTCTTCTTTGACTCAACTGTCATTCATCATAAGGCAGTTTACTTTCCATTCCTTTGTGTGGGGATGAAAATTTTTGTTGGAATTGAGTTCCACCTTTATTGTCTCGTGGTCTGATAAGATACAAGGTATAATTTCAATTCTTTTGATTTTGTTCAGGTTTGATTTGTGTCCTAAGGTATGATTTTGAAGGATGTTACATAGACTGATGAGAAGAATATATATTCCTTGGTTTGGGATGTTGTATTCTGTATATGTATATACATATGTATTATGCCCAAATGTTCTAAGGTCATCTTAAAGTCTCTTGCAACATTATTTAGTTTTGTTTAGAGGATTTTTCCAGTTATTTCAGAGAGGTGTTAAAGTCTCTAGTTATTATGAAGTTATAGAATATCATATTGCCCAGACCAATTAAGTTCTGTTTATAAATCTAGAAGTATTTAGTTTGGGTGCATAAATATTTAGAATTAAAATATCCTCTTATACTCTGGTTTTTCTTCTGATTGAATAAAATGTCTTCTTATGGTATTGTTCCCTTGATCAGTATGAAGTGAGTCTTTGTCTTCCTGAGCTTTAGTTGCTTTAAATTCACTTGTATCTGAAAATGAGATTGTGACCCCTCCTTTCTTGTGATTTCCATTTGCCTGAAATACTGTTTTACAATCAACACTTCACCTTGAGTCTTGTTTTGTCCTTCAAGGTTAGGTTTGTTTCCTGGAGATAGCATACAGATGGCATTTGCTTTTTTTATCCAATCCAATCAGCTATCCTGACTGGATAGCTTTTACATATATTAAGAGAGTTGATATGTGTTGTGAAGTTCCATTCCTCCTATTTTGTGAAAGTCCGTTGCTTAGTTTTATCCTTTGTCCCAACGTGGAAGCTAGGATTTGACCTTTAATTTCTGGGTGTTTACTTTGCTGTTGGTCTGTTGTGATGGTAAGTGTGTAAAATTAGTCTAGGTGCTTCTTGTACAGCTGTTCTTGTATCAAATTTTATGAGTGTTTTCATATCAGTGAAAGATTTGGTTTCTCCATCAGTTTTGAAGCTTACTTTAGTGGGATACAGAATTAATGGCTGAAAATTCTGCCTTGAAATGTTTCAGCTGAAAATTCCACTGATGGATCTGCCCGTGTAGGTCTATTGGCACTTACTCCTGGCTGCTTGCAGAATTTCCTCTTTCATCTTGACTTTGGACAGGTTCATTACAATGTGTCTTGGAGATGCTTTATTTGATAGCCCTCTAAAATGAGTGTGTCAGAATATTTGGTGATACTTGGGAAATTTTCATTTATGTCATGTGCCAATAGGGCTTTCTTTCCTTTGGGATATTCTTCTTCTCCTTCTGGAATACCTATAATTTGTATGTCTGAACACTTTAATATATATATATATATATATATATATATATATATATATATATATATACACATATATATATATACTGGATACCAGGTGGTGCTGTGTGTGATGTTAACAGACAGAGAACACATAGGCTGATTTTGTTGTATAAGATGGGGGCCAAAAGCCACTATCTAATTGCCAAGGAGATGTGATGCTGTCTTCCTGATTTATTTCCCCTCAGTCAGGGCTTGGTCATTTTGATAGCATTGAGTCCCTGCAGAATTGGGATCTTGAGGCTCTTGCCAGATTTCTTAGGAGGCTCACCTTCACATTCCAAACAGTGCCTACTGGTCGTAATATGGCTTTCCCAGGGATTTGGGAGCCATTTAATTAACCCCAAGTATGGCTGCTCAAGCACTGCAACTGCACCAAAGCCAGCCATCCACTAGGACCCTGCAGACTATTCCTCCTAGGCAGCCCTCCTACAATGATGGCACACCGCTAATAGCCAAGCCATCCAATGATTCAATCCTGGCTGCCAGGTAATGTTGAAATTTACTTGCTCACTCAAGCCCCTCCAAGGTAGCTCCAGCGACCAGTCAAGTCCAAGAACAACAACAACAACAACAACAACAACAACAACAACCTGTAGGACAGGTCTTTCCTGTCTCTAGCCCTCCACTGGAGTACTGATTGGCCTCTTCCCATACCCAGGCACTGTCCTCAACTCCTGACCTCCTGATTGGCTACTGGTGACCCTATTGCCTCACTCTGTCCCGGTGTTTCCAGGAAGGATCCCCCAGCCAAAGGAGGCTGGAGTCCTCTCTTTTCTGTCTTACTGTATGTGTTTGGTAAGGTGATGTCTCTAGTCAGCCATCTTCCTCCTAAAGTGTCCACAGGGCACTTTTTCAACACAAATAGCTGAAGTAGAGAAGCTGAAGAATTTTGAAGAATAAATTGTTTTCAGGAATTTGGCTCCCCTTCCACAAACCAAAAATGTGCTTCCTCATGTGCAGCAACCTTGTTTCTGAGGCTCACATTCAGCAGGGCAATTGGCCCTGGATGGGCAAGGTTTAGGCATTGGTACAGAACATGGGCAGGGATGACCCAGGGAGTGCATTGACAGAGGGATCCTCCACATGTACTTATGTTTACCAATGGGTTTTATGCTGTTAATATTTTCTGTTTGCACATTTATATATTTTATTCTTTAGATTGAAGAACTCCCTTTAGCATTTCTTGAAATATAGGTGTGATGGTGGTGAATTCTTTCATCTTTTGACTGAGAAAGACTTTACTTTTCCATCATATTTGAAGGATAGCTTTACTGGATACAGTATTCTTGGATGACAGGGTTTTTTTGTTTTCTTTCAATGCTTGTATTACATTGTTTTAGTCTCTCTAGGCCTGTAGGGTTTCTATTGAGAAGTCTTCTGCCAAACAAATTGAAGCAGCAAGAAAATTGTAATTAGCTTTTGTTTCTTTTTTATTTCTTTTTCTTTGTTCTTTCTTTCTTTTCTTTCTTTCTTTCTTTTTTTTTTTGCTGCTTTTAGGACCATCTCTTTGACCTTTAACAGTTTATTATATGTGTTGGGGTGGGATTATTATCATCTAATTTATTTAGTGTTCTGTAGCCTTTCTGCACCTCAATATTTATCTGTTTGTCAAGTTTTAAAACCTTTCAGGTTATTATTCTCCCAAATAAAATTTCTATGCCTTGCCCTTCCTCAATGCCCTCTTGAACAGCAATAATTCCTAGATTTGGTCTTTTTTTTTTTAATGTTGGGGATTCATTGAGGGTACAAGAAACCAGATTACACTGATTGCAACTGTTATGTAAAGTCCCTCTTTTAATTGTGTCTTGCCGCCAAAATGTGTGTCACACACTGAGACCCCCACCCCCCTCCCACCTTCCCTCTCTCTGGTCTCCCCTTACCCCATCTCCCACCATGTCTTAGGTCAATATTGTCCTCATATTAGACTTGAGTACATAGGATACTTGCTTCTCCATTCTTGTGATGCTTTACTAAGAATAATGTGTTCCACTTCCATCTTAATAGAAAAGATGTAAAGTCTCCATCTTTTTTAGTGGCTGAATAGTATTCCATGGTATACATATACCACAACTTGTTAATCCATTCCTGGATTGTTGGACATTTAGGCTATTTCCACATGTTGACAATTGTAAATTGAGCTGCGATAAACAGGCTAGTGCAAATGAGGCTGTGGTAAAAGCACTTTTTCCTTTTGGGTAGATGCCCAGTTATAGGATTGTAGGATCAAATGGGAGATCTAATTTGAGTTCTTGCAGGGCTCTTCATACTTCCTTCCAGAAAGGTTATATCAGTTTGCAGTCCGACCAGCAGTATAAAAGTGCTCTTTTCTCTCCACATCCATGCCAGCATCTGCAGTTTTGAGATTTTTGATGTGGGCCATTCTCTCTGGGGTTAGATATCTCAGTTTTCATTTGCATTTCTTTAATAATTATGGACAATGAGCATTTTTTTGTATGTTTGCTAGCCATTCATCTGTCTTTTTCAGACAAGGTTCTATTCATCTCTCTTGCCTAGTGATATATGGGATTGTTGGTTTTTTTCATGTGGATTAATTTGAGTTCTCTGTAGATCCTAGTTATCAAGCTTCAGTCTGATTCAAAATATGCAAATATCCTTTCCCATTGTGTAGGTTGTCTATTTGTTTTGGTTGTTGTCTCCTAGCTGTACAGAAGCTTTTCAGTTTAATTAAGTCCCATTTGTTTATTTTTGCTGTTGTTGCAATTGCCCCCAAAGTCTTCTTCATAAAGTCTTTCCCCAGGTCAGTATCTTCAAGTGTTTTTGCAATGTTTTCTTTGAGGATTTTTATAGTTTTATGCCTTAGATTTAGGTTTTTTATCCATCTTGAATTAATTTTTCTGAGTGGAGAAAGGTGCAGATCCAGTTTCAATCTTTTACATGTGGAAACCCAGTTCTACCAGCACCATTTACTGAATAGGAATCCTTTCCCCCAGTGTATGTTCTTGTTGGGTTTATCAAAGATTAGGTGGCTGTATGGTGTTAGTTTCTTTTCTTTTATTTTTTTTATGAAATCATAGCTGTGTACATTGATATGATCATGGGGAATCATTCACTAGCTTCACAAAGTGTTTGACACACTTTCATCACACTGGTTAACATAGCCTTCCTGGCCTTCTCTCAGTTACTGTGCCAAGACAATTACATTCCACATTTACCAAGTTTCACATATACACCTGTAAGATGCACCGCTGGTGTAATCCCACCAATCCCCTTCCCTCTACCCACCTCCTGCCTCCCTCCCCTCCCTTTTCCCCTTCCCCCTATTCTTGGGTTGTAACTGGGTTATAGCTTTCATTTGAAAGCCCTAAATTAGTTTCATAGTAGGGCTGAGTACATTGGGTACTTTTTCTTCAATTCTTGAGATACTTTACTAAGAATAATATGTTCCAGCTCCATACATGTAAACATGAAAGAAGTAAAGTCTCCATCTTTTTTTAAGGCTGCATAATATTCCATGGTATACATATACCACAATTCATTAATCCATTTGTGGATTGCTGGGCACTTGGGCTTTTCCCATGACTTAGCAATTAAGAATAGGGCTGCAATAAACATTCTGATACAAATATCTTTGTTATGTTGTGATTTTTGGTCTTCTGGGTATATGCCCAATAGAGGGATTACAGGATTGAATGAAGATCTATTTTTAAATCTCTAAGTGTTCTCCATATCTCTTTCCAAAAGGAATGTATTGATTTGCATTCCCACCAGCAGTGCAAAAGTGTTCCCTTTTCTCCACATTCGCGCCAACATCTCTGGTCTTGGGATTTGGTGGTATAGGCTAATCTTACTGGAGTTAGATGATATCTCAAAGTAGTTTTGATTTGCATTTCTCTGATGATAAAAGATGATGAGTATTTTTTCATATGTCTGAAGGCCACGCGCCTGTTTTCTTCAGAGAAGTTTCTCTTCAAATCCCTTGCCCAACCTGCGATGGGATCCCTTGTTCTTTTCTTGCTTCTACATTTGCGTTCTCTGTGGATTCTGGTTAATAAACCTTTGTCAGAGATATAACCTGCAAATACCTTCTCCCATTCTGAGGGCTGTTTGCTTGCTTTACTTTCTGTGTTCTTGGCTGCGCAGAAGCTTTTTAGTTTGATTAAGTCCCAGCAGTGTATTTTTGAAGCTGCTTCAATTGCCTGGGGGGTCCTCCTCATAAAATGCTTGCCCAGACCCATTTCTTCAAGGGTTTTTCCTGCACTCTCCTCTAGTATTTTTATAGTTTCATGTTTTAAGTTTAAATCTTTAATCCAGTGAAAGTCTATCTTAGTTAATGGTGAAAGGTGTGGGTCCACTTTCAGTCTTCTGCAGGTTGCCAGCCAGTTCAACTAGCACCATTTGTTAAATAGGGAATCTTTTGCCCACTGAATGTTTTTAATTGGCTTGTCAAAGATCAAATAATGGTAAGTAGCTGGATTCACCTCTTGGTTCTCTATTCTGTTCCAGACATCTAATTCTCTGTTTTTGTGCCAATAGTATGCTCTTTTGATCACTATCAATTTGTAGTATAGTCTGAGGTCTGGTAGTGTATTTACTCCTGCTTTGTTTTTATTTCTGACTAATGTCTTGGCTATTTGAAGTTTTTTCTGATTCCATATAAAATGAAGTATTGTTTTTTCAATATCTTTAATGTATGACAGTGGAGCTTTAACATGGATTGCGTTGAAATTATATATTGCTTTGTGTAGTATGGACATTTTAACAATGTTGATTCTTCCCAGCCATGAGCATGGTATGTTTTTCCATTTGTTAACATTTTCAGCTATTTCTTTTCGTACAGTATCATAGTTCCCTTCATAGAGATCTTTCACGTCCTTTGTTAGATAAATTCCCAAATATTTCATCTTCTGTGGCACTACTGTGAATGGGATAGAGTCCTTACTGTTATTTCAACTTGACTATTGTTGGTATATATAAAGGCTACGAATTTATAAATGTTGATTTTGTAACCTGAGATGCTGCTATAGTCCTTGATCATTTCTAAGAGTTTTGTAGTAGACTCCCTAGTGTTTTCCAGATATACAATCATATTATCTCCGAAGAGCGAATGTTTGATCTCTTCTGACCCTATATGGATACCCTTGATCGCTTTTTCTTTCCTAATTGTGGTGACTAAAACTTCCATTACAATGTTAAAAAGCAATGGAGACAATGTGCAGCCTTGTCTGGTTACAGATCTGAGTAAAAATGATTCCAATTTAACCCCATTCAATATGATATTGGTTGTGGGTTTGCTGTAGATCGTCTCTATCAGTTTAAGAAATGTCCCTTCCATACCAATTTTCTTATCTGTTCTGCCTGGATATTATCAAAAGTTTTTTCTGCATTGATTGATAGAATCATCTTGTCTTTGTTTTTTAATTTGTTTATGTTCTGAAGTACATTTATAGATTTACGTTTATTGAACCAGCCTTAAGTCTCTGGGATAAAACCCACTTGGTCATGATGTATAATTTGTTTGTTGTGTTACTGGATTCTGTTTGTTAGGATCTTGTTGAATATTTTTGCATCAATATTCACTAGTGATATCGATCTATAATTTTCTTTTCTTGTTGGGTCTTTCCCTGGTTTGGAGATCAGGGTGATGTTTGCTTCATAGAACGTGTTGGGTAGACTTCCTTCTTTTTCTACCTTTTGGAACAGGTTGAGTAAAATAGGTACTAATTCCTCTTTAAAGGTTTGGTAGAATTCTGATGTGAAACCATCTGGTCCCAGGCTTTTCTTTTTGGGGAGATTTTTTATGGTTGATGTTATTTCCGAACTTGATATGGGCCTGTTCAACATTTCCACTTGATTCTGTCTAAGTCTTGGAAAGTGATTTGCTTCCAAGTATCGGTCAATTTCCTTCAGATTTTCATATTTTTGATAATACAGTTTCTTGTAATATTCATTAAGGATTTTTTTGATTTCCGAGGAGTCTGTTGTTCTTTTGCCTTTGTCGTTTCTGATTGTTGAGATTAGAGATTATAGTTTTTTTTTCCTAATTGGGTTGGCCAAAGGTTTATGTATTTTATTGACTTTTTCGAAAAACCAGCTTTTTGATTTATTGATCTGTTGTATTATTCTTTTGTTTTCAATTTCATTTAATTCTGCTCTAATTTTGGTGATTTCTTTTCTTCTCCTGGGTTTAGGGTTGGAATGTTCTTCCATTTCCAGTTGCTTGAGATGTCCCATGAAGTTTTGACTTCCTCTCTTTCTGTTCTCTTGAGGAAGGCTTGCAGTGCTATAAATTTCCCTCTTAGAACTGTCTTTGCAGTGTCCCAGAGGTTCTGATAGTTCGTGTCTTCATTTTCATGGTTTTCCAAATAGTTGGCAATTTCTTTCTTAATCTCATCTCTGACCCAGCTATCATTCAGCATAAGGTTATTTAACTTCCATGTTTTTGTATAAGTATGCAGATTCCTGTTGTTACTCAGCTCAAGTTTTATTCCATGGTGGTCCGAGATGATGCATGGAATAATTTCCGTTCCTTTAAATTTACTGAGTTTAGCCTTGACCTAAGATGTGATCAATTTTGGAGTAAGTTCCATGGGCTGATGAGAAGTATGTGTATTCAGTTTTGTTGGGATGAAATGTTCTGTAGATGTCTGCTAAATCCAAATGTTGGATGGTTAGGTTTAAATCTTAAATTCCTTTGCTCAGCTTCTTGGAGGATCGATCCAACACTGGTAAAGGAGTGTTGAAATCTCTGACTATTTTGGAGCTGGAGGAAATCAAGTTGCTCATGTCTGTTAGATTTTCTCTTATAAATTGAGGTGCATTCTGGTTGGGTGCATAGATATTAATAATTGAAATCTCATCATATTGAGATTACCCTTAAGAAGTATGAAGTGACCATTCTTGTCCTTTCTTACTTTTATTGGTTTAAAGGCTATTGTATCTGCAAATTAAATTGCAACACCTGGTTTTCTCTGATTACAATTTGCCTGACGTATGGATGACCATCCTTTCATCCTGAGTCTGTATTTTTCTTTTAGTTAAGATGTGATTCTTGTATGCAACAAATATCTGGCCTGAGTGTTTGTATCCATTCCGCTAACTTATGTCTCTTTAGAAGACAGTTTAAACCATTCACATTGATGGAGAACATTGATAAGTCTTCTATTGATGAGAAATTTTGGATATCGAGTTTTTCAAAAGTCCAGTGCATAGTTTTAATTATTTCTCCAGTGTGGAAGTTGGAGTTTGAACCGAAGTTTCTGAGTGAGTTTACTTTTGTTTTATAGGATTAGGTTGGTCATCATGGACGACTTGTCTCAGAATATCCTGAAGAGCTGGTTTCGTTATGGCAAATTTCTTCAACATATGAATGTCATTAAAGTATTTAATTTCTCGATCATAAATGAAACTCAGTTCAGCTGGATAGAAGATCTGGGGTTGAAAGTTATTTTGCTTTAGGTGATTAAAAGTCGATGACCACCCTCTTCTGTCTTGAAAAGTTTCAGCAGAGAGATCTGCAGTCATTCTAATATTCTTCCCTTTGAAGGTAATGGTTTTCTTCCTCCTGGCAGCTTTGAGAATTTTTTCCTTCATATTAACTTTAGTGAAGTTAATTACAATATGCCTGGGGGATGTATTTTTTGGGTTCAGTCGTGCTGAGGTTCTGAAGCTGTCTGCTATCCGAATTTCAGAATCTCTAGGCATGTCTTGAAAATTATCCTTCATAATTTTATGCAGAAGGGCCTCTGTGCCCAGCTAGGCCACTTTATATGTTTCAGGAACTCCAATTATTTGAATATTGACATTCCTCGAATTATCCCAGAGCTCTCTGAGAGAATGATCCATTTTTGCTCTCCATTTTTCTTCCTCTTTGAGAGTTTGGGACCGTTCAAAGGCTTTACGTTCAATGTCAGAAATCCTTTCTTCTGTTTGCTCCATTCTGTTGCTGAGGGATTCTACTATATTTTTTATGTCTTTGAGGGCTACAAATTGTTGCTTCAGTGTGTCTAAGTCTTTGGTGGTTTTGTCTTTAAATTCATTAAGTTCTTGAGACAACTTTTGAATTTCTCCTCGAATTCCTAATTCCACTTTATTAATCTTGTCTGCAATCCAAATTCTGAATTCAATTTCTGTCATCTCAGCCAGTTGTTTATGAATGGGATCTTTAATTACATCTGCCATATCTTTCCTTGGAGGGGTTGATCTATTCTGCTTATTCATGTTACCAGAGCTTTTCCACTGATTCCGCCCCATGGTTGTTTTACTCCCTCTGATTTATTTCCCCTGGGGATTTGTTGAGGGCCTGTACAGTGTTGTGGCCTGAGAAACTGGGGCCCTGTCTGGTGTGGTGGGTCTAAGTGGTTCTGTCTTGTTTTCAGCTTGTTTCTGTTCTACCCTAGTGAAACAGATACTCTGGATCGAAGTCTCAGCTGTGGAGAAATATCTGCAATTATGTCACTCCTCTCCCCACAGGCAAACAATTGGTAAAGGAAAATCAAACCTTTCTACCACCACACACCCAGGGCACCAACTGATTTGTCCTCAGGCAATCAGTTGAAAAGGTCCAAGTCAATTGTCTCAGTCTGCACCTGTCAGTGTGAGAGAGTTTAAGAGGTCTCTGGGAACTAAATCACATGGGTCTGGTGACTACTCTTTTGTGGCTTGCTGTCTGGAGTCAGGAGGAGCCACCCAGCCAATAGATCAGTCTGGGAAGGTTGATGCCTCCTTTCCCAGCTTGCACCACTGTCACTCCCAGTCACTGATAGCCCTGCATTTGGCTGACCCAGTTTCCTGTAGTGAACTGATACTCCAGGTGTTTGCACCTGCCTGAATCACAAGGAAGTCTGCCAGACCACTGTGCTCTGCCTGTCTCCAGCAGGAGGAGATGAGGCCTGACAACCTCGGGTGCTTGATGAAGGTTAGGGGTTTTCACTCAGGTCCAGTCTCACCCCTATTAATGTTACTGACAGAACAGAAGAGAACAACTTTGTGGTTCCCCTGTAGAAGAGAAGCTGAATTGAGTTCCAAATCATCTTGTATTTGCTCTTGTATTGTCTATAGTCTGACGATTCCCTGAGGACCAGGTGCATCTTAGGCTCAGTAATGTGGACCTCTGGGTCAGCTCTAGCCTGGGAGTTTCCCCCATTTGCAAGTTGGAGTTGCCTCAGGCAAATCCTATACTCACAGTCTGGTTACCCAGGGAAACAGGGGTGTGGCTTCAGAATATTTGGTAGTGAGCCATATTACTACCAAAAGAGGGCTGCTCTTTTATGCCGCAGGTTACCGCTGCTCCGGGGCAGCTCCCTTGCAGCCAACCTTTCTTGCTCCGCTCCCACGCGCCAGAGTCTGTACCGACCGGCTGTAGCCCCTGCACTGTCCACACCCCTCGAGCAATCGCCCAAGAGTCTGGACTCCTGGGGACAGACCTCCAGATCTCAGAGTGAGAGCGGAGGGGAGTGTTGGGAGCCCAGGGTTGCAGGGAGAGAACACACACAGTTCCACACAGTTTTATGACTGGCTGTATTGTCACCAAAAGATGGCTGCCACACTGTGCCTTAGGGAACCACCGCTTCCGTGCTGCTCCCTCTAAGCCAACTGTCCTCTCCTCACTCCAGCACCCCAGAGCCAGATACACCGGCTGCAGCCCAGGCACTTCCACACACCCCCGAGAAACCACCCAAGAGTCTGGACTCCTGGGGGCAGGCCTCCAGACCTTGGAGTGAGAGCGGAGGGGAGCACTGGGAGCCCAGGGTTGTGGGCAGAGAATACACACAGTTTTACACAGTTTTATGCCTGGCCGTATTGTCGCCAAAAGACAGCTGTCACACTGCCCCAGGGAACCGCTGCTCTGGTGTGGTCCCCTCTCAGCCGACTGTCCTCTTCTCACTCCTGTGCCCTGGAGCTGGTGCTGACCAGCTGCAGTGCAGGCACCATCCACACCCTTTGAGAAATCATGCAAGACTCTGAACTCCTGGGGGACTGGCCTCCAGATCAGTGTGAGTGGATGGGAGCGCTGGGAGCTCAGAATTCCAGGTAGGAACTATATACAGTTTTATACAGTTTTATGCCTGGCAGGAGGACGTCGTGGCACCCTAGTAAGGGAGGTAGGTCCACTTTTTAGAGGGTCTCTCACGTGGAGTGTAGTGGAAGGACCTTTGAACTCTGCCCGATTGTTTGTGGGGCACTCTGAGCCATTCTCATGGGGGAGGGGACTCCCGTCTGCTTCGTGATGGATTTTGTACCTTTTGTTTGTATCCTTGTGGTTGCAGCTTGCCTCAGCACGGTTGATGTGCGTTCTTCAACCTTCTCTCTTAGTGCAGCTCAAATCCACCAGGTTACTTGCTAAATTTTTGTCCTTTAACTCTCCTTCTGGATGGGAGCCTCTGTGGAAAGCTGGCTTCAGTCAGCCATCTTGTCTCCTCCCCCGATGTTAGTTTCATTTCCTGGTTTTCTATTCTATTCGAAATGTCTATATCTCTATTTTTGTGCCAGTACCATGCTGTTTTGACCACTATGTTCTTGTAGTACATCCTAAAATCTGGTATGTTGATGCCCCTGGCTTTGTTTTTATTACATAGAACTGCCTTAGGTATATGTCTTTTATTTTTTTTCTTGTTCCATGAAAAACACTGAATCATTTTCTCCAAGTCTTGAAAATAGGATGTTGGCATTTTAATAGGGATGTCACTGAAACTGTAGATTGCTTTAGGAAGTATAGACATTTTAACAATGTTGATTGTGTCCAGCTGTGAGCATGGTATGTTTTTCCATTTGGTAATATCCTCTGCTATTTGTTTTCTTAGGATTTCATAATTTTCTTTACAGAGCTCATTTACTTCTTTTGTTAGGTGTATTCCTAGGTATTTCATTTTCTTTGAAGCTCCGGTGAAGGGAGTTGTGTCTTAATTAGCTTCTCACTTTGGCTGTTATTGATGTATACAAAGGCTACCGAACTTGTGGACATTGATTTTTGTATCCTGAGACATTACTGGTTTTTTTGATGATTTCTAGGAGTTTTGTGGTTGAGTCCTTGGGGTTCTCTAAGTATAAGATCATATCATCAGCAAAGAGGGAGAGTTTGACCTCCTTTGCTCCCATTGGATGCCTTTTATTTTCTTCTCTTGCCTTATTGTATTGGCTAGAACTTCCAGCACTAGGTTGAATAGTAGTGGCAATATGAGACAACCTTTTCTGGTTCCAATTCTAAGTGGAAAAGCTTTCCCTTTTACCCCATTCAGTAAAATATTGGCTGTGCATTTGTCATAGATAGCTTCAATCAGTTTAAGAAATGTGGCACCTATGCCTATACTCTTCAGTGTTCTACTTAGAGAAGGATGGTAGGTTTTATTGAATGCTTTTTCTGCATCTATTAAGAGGATCACATGGTCTTTGTTTTTGCTTCTGTTGATGTGGCGAATAACATTTATGGACTTGTGTATGTTAAACCGGCCTTGCATCATGGGGATGAAACCTACTTGATCATGATGTATGACTTTTTTGATGATAAGCTGTAATCTTTTAGCTGGTATTTTGTTGAGAATTTTTGCATCTATATTAATTAGTGAAATTGGTCTGAAGTTCTCTTTTTGAGTTGGGTCTTTTCCTGATTTTGGTATCAGGGTAATGTTTGCTTCATAAAACATGAGTTGGAGAATTTTTTTTGGAATAATTTCTGGTGTATGAGAATAAGCTCCTCTTCCTTGAAGGTTGAATAGAATTCTGGTGTGAAGCTATCTGGACCAGGACATTTTTTTGTTGGAAAATTTTTTATTGTTTCTTTGATCTCAGTGCTTAACATTGCTCTGTTCAGGAGATCTATTTCTTCCTGGCTGAGTCTAGGAAGAGGGTATGTTTCCAAATATTGATCCATTTCTTTCACATTGTCAAATTTCTGGGCATAGAGTTTCTGGTAGTAGTATTCAGAGATAATCTCTTGTATCTCTGTGGCATCTGTTCTGATTCCCCATTTATCATTTCTGATTGAGGTTACTAGAGATTTTACTTTTTTATCTCTAGTTAGTGTGACCAAAGTTTTATCTATTTTATTTTTTAAAAAAAAACAACTTTTCGTTCATTAATTTTCTGAATGATTCTTTTGTTTTCTATTTCATTAATCTCTGAGTTAATTTTGGTTGTTTCTTTTCTCCAGCTATGTTTAGGCTTAGATTGTTCTTCTTTTTCCAATTCCATAAGGTGGCTTGTGGTTTTGTTGAGGCCCTCTCTTTCTGTTTTTCAGATGAAAGCATCTAAAGCAACAAATTTTCCTCTCATGACTGCTTTTGCTGTATCCCACAGTTTTTGGTAGCTTGCATCTTCATAGTTGTTATGCTCAAGGAAGTTAATGATTTCCTGTTTTATTTCTTCCTGCATCCAACTGTCATTCAGCATAAGACTATTTTATTTCCATGCCTTTGTGTGGGGTTGAATGTGTTTGTTGGACTTGAATCTCACATTTAATGCCTATGGTCTGAGAATATACAAGGTAAAATTTCAATTCTTTTGATTCTGTTGAGGTTTGTTTTGTGTCCTAGGATATGATCATTTAGGGCAATGTTCCTTGGGCCAATGAGAACATTTATTCTTTCCCTCTGGGATAGATTGTTCTATATATGTCTATCAAGCACAGTTGTTCTAGAATCACATTTAAGTCCCTTATATCTTTTTTAAAATTTCTTTTTAGAGGATCTGTCCAGCTCTGTAAGAGGAGAGTTAAAGTCCCCTGTTATTATGGTGTTATAGGATATCAGGTTGCTCAGACTAATTATGGTGTGTTTCAAGAATCTGGGTGCATTTAAGTTGGGTACAAAAATATTTAGAATTGAAATGTCTTCCTGTTGTATTTTTCCCTGGACAAATACGAAGTGTCCATATTTGTCTTTTTAACTTTAGTTGCTTTATATCTATGTGTATTTGAAAATAAGATTGAAATCCCTCTTTTTTACTAAATTCCATTTGCCTGAAAAATTGTCTTCCAAACCTTAACACTGAATTTTTTTTTTTTTGAGACAGAGTCTCATTATACCACCCTTGGTAGAGTGCCATTGTATCACAGCTAACAGCGATCTCAAAGTTTTGGATTAAGCTATTCTCTTGCCTCAGTCTCCCAAGTAGCTAGGACTACAGGTGCCTAGTACAATGCCTGGCTACTTTTTGTTGAAGTTGTCAATATTGTTTTGCCAGCCCAGGCTGGGCTCTAACCCACCAGCTTTGGCATATGTGGATGGTGCTGTACTCACTGAGCTATAGGCACTTAGTCCCTTAACTCTGAGTTTTAATTTGTCTTTTGAGGCTAGGTGTGTTTCCTGCAGACAGCAGTGGCTTGTGGCTTTTAATCCAATCAGCCAGTCTGTGCCTCTTCAGTGGGAAATTCAAGCCATGTTCATTTATTGAGATAATTGATAAGTGTGGTGGAGTTCTATTCATGTAATTTGTGGAAGTCCATTACTTAGTTTTATCTTTTGCATATTTGTGGAAGCTAGGTTCTGTCCTTTAATTTCTGGGTGCTTGCTTTTGTGATGGTCAGTGTGTAGAACAGTTTGAAGTATTTCCTATAGAGCTGGACTTGTTGTGGCAAATTTCTTCAATATTTGCATATCAGTAAAAGATTTGATTTCTCCATAAATTTTATAGTTTAGTTTAGCAGGATATAAAATTATGGGCTGGAAATTTTTTTTTTAAGTAGATTAAAGTTAGATGACCATTGTCTTCTTGCTTGAAAAGTTTCATTAGAGAAATCTGTTATCACCCTGATGGATTTGCCCCTGTAGTTCAATTGGTGATTACTCCTGATAGCTTGAAAAATCTTTTATTTTGTCTTGACTTTGGATAGGCTCATCACAATGTGTCTTGGAGAAGCTCTATTTGAGTTGAGGTGACCCTGAGTCCAATATTCCTCTGAAAGCAGTGTGTCAGAAATTTTGGTGATATTTGGGAAATTTTCATTTATAATATTCTCTTGTATGGCTTCCTTTCCTTTGGGGGCATTCTTCTTCCCCTTCTGGGATATCTATATCTACTATGTTTGAGTGCTTCATAAAGTCCCATATTCTGTCAGTGAATGTTCTGCTTTCTCTCTCTCTTTTTCTGCCTATTTAACTATCTGAATTATCTCAAGAGCTTTGGCATCTACCTCTCAGATTCTTTCTTCTGCATGGTCTAATCTGTTGTTGATACTTTCTATTGCATCTTTAATTTCCACAATTGACAGCTTCAATTCATTCAGCTCTGCCATATTCTTTCTATGCTCTTCATATTATTCATGTCTTATTTGATTCTGTTTTTGAATTTATTTTTGGTTATTTTCTACTTTCTCAGCAATTCCTTCATTTTTTTTTCTTATCTCCACTTTCTCAGCAATTTCCTTCATAGTTTTCATCATCTGCATTTTAAATTCCCCTTTTGTCATTCCTAACATCTCCTTACAGGTGGAATCCTCTGCAGTAGTTACCTCATGGTCCTTGTGAGGGTTGTTCTGGAGTGGTTTTTCCTGGTTCCAGGATTTTTCTACTGATTATTTCTCATGAGTGTTTTCTTTTTATCTGTTTCCTTGCCTTAATTTTCCTTTCACTTCCTCTCACCCTTAAAGTTAGCATGCCTCTTTCCTAATGTTTTGATGAGTCCTTTGGTACAGGAATGAAAGGATGAGAAGATCGAAGAGCAATAAGGAAAAAAAGATTAAAAAAAGAAAAAAAAAAGAGAAAGGAGGTGGGCGAGAAAGAGGGAGATAGCAGTAATAAAGGCATACAGTATGGTACTTTGACCCACACTTTAAAAACTCCCCAACCTCTGGGGGTGCTGAATTGGGTTGTTCCCTTCAGGTCAGCAGCTCATTGCCAGTTTGAGCAGATACTGTACCTCATCTCTACCAAATAGAGAGGAAAGGCAAAAACACTACAAATCAAACCAAAAAACACCAAACACAAATCCTTACAGGATAAAATTAAGGGAAAGACCAAATAACAGGGGCAGAAACACTAGCAAAAATGCAGTTCTCATTGTTAAATAAGGCAACAATGGAAAATTATATTTAAACTAGTAAAATTAAGAAAGAAAAGGAAAAAAAGGAAAAAAAGAAAAATCTAAGAGGGAAATGTTGAAATAAAAAAAAAAACCTAAAGCAGTGTATATATCTCGCTGAATTTGACTGGCTAAAAGGTTATCATCTGCGGTATGAGATCCTAATCACAATGGTGATACAGCTATAGGAGATGGAGATTGGAGGCCACAGCTGACTACTTTGCTATCAAACCCTGCAGAGTTGAGAACCTGAATCTCTCCTCAGCCTGCTTAAAAGAAACTTTAAACCATTAGCCTTGGCTAAGCAGGAGCTTTCCCAGGAAAGCACTTGTCACTGGGATTTCTCCTGAAGTGGCTGCTAACTTATCCAGTCCACCAAAACTGGCCTCACTCTATGCCCCTGAGGGGCAAGGCTGCAAGGCAGCCTTTCCACTACCAAACACTGAAAGCTCCACTATTCCCTGGCATCTCAGGTCTGGCCTTTGGCGCTGCTCACAGTCACTATGTCACTCGCCCAAGTTCTCCTTGCCTGAGCCTCGCTCTGTGAGCCTGAGGTCAGCGCCTCCCAAGGTAGTTCTCCAACAATGCCTGCACACCTGGCCCACTGCCAAACAATATTAGCTCCGTTCTGTACCAATGGCTCAGTCCTGGACACTGGAGAACTCTTAATGTCACCTGCACTCTTGCCCAAGTTTTCCCAAGGTAATTCAACTAAATGCCCAAGTCAAAAAACCCAATACAACCCACAGGGAAGGCCTTCCCTGTCTGCAGTCTCACTGCTGTTGTAGTTACAGCTGTTGCAGCCTCAGACTAATGGCAACCACTTGCCAGTTCTCCACTGTTTTTGTCCTCCTCCTGGTGTCCAGAAGTCTCTCACTGTCTCTCTGCTTCCCCAAAGGGATGTTTCTGGGCAAAGCCCACAAGTGAGAGATGCCTGGAGTATTCTCTCCCTAATCTCACTGCTCCCGGTTGCAAAGAAGCTGTTACTCGGTCACCATCTTGCTCCCTTCCTCTCCTAGATTTGGTCTTTTGAGACAATTTCCTGTCTTGTAGGTGATCTTTGTTCCTTTTAATTTTTTAATTTTTTAAATTCTTTATTAAATCATAACTTTTTTCTTTTAACTCTGCATTTTCAAATAGTCTGTCCTCAAGTTCACTTATCCTTTTCTTTGCTTGATCCATTCTTTTGTTGAAATCCTGTAAAGACTTTTATATTTCAGCCCATGTCTTTCTCAGATCCATGATTTATTTTTTATTGTTTATCATTTTAATCTCTTTGTTAAATATCTCTGAAAAATTTCTGAATTGCTTTTCTATGTTATCTTAAAGATCACCAAGTTTCCTAAAACTGCTTTTTTGAATTCTGAGTCAGAAAGTTCACATACCATAATCTCATGGGGGTCATTCACTGGTTCCTTACTTTGTTTGAGGAAGTCATGGTTCCTTATTTGCTGTTGTTTCTTGTGAATGTACATCTTTGTCTTTACGTTGAAGGATAAGTTATTTATTTGATTCTACTTTCTCTGGCTTGTTTTGGTTTTTATTGAATATGTTTGCTTAGATATTCTTTGTAAATTTTCTCTCGATTTTATTTGTTTTCATTTCCTAACATATCCCTGACTCCTTTTTGGCACTATATGGTGTCTTAAGCCCATATTTGTTTCACTTTTAGTATACAATAAGAATGCCACCAATCCCAAGCAGAGAAGTTTCCAAAATGAATATCTCAGTGTTATAGAAAGGCTGGCTAGATTTTGTGTTTATGGAACCTACAATGCAGTGCTACTGAACAACCACTGTGATTTGACATATCTTTTGGTTGAGTTACAGAGCAGAGTTTTCAGAGCTGAGGATGGTAGTGCTGTTTCCTTAATTTTTGTCTGAATGTCTTAGTGTTATTTATACCTTCAGATACTCTCAATGCTTCACATGAGTTGAGGCAAGGACAGGTATCTTACCAAGGAAACCGAAATAGTGAGAAAGCTTGTTGTCCACATTGATCTCATTTTTTACAGTGTAGAAACCATGAATTTGGGAGTGGGAGATTTTGTGCATTCTTGGGATGGGGAAGCAATTCGAGCCTTGCGAAGTGGAGATTGGGCAGATTGGGAAGTGGAGCATTGCAGATATGAAACACTGATTCTCTCACCATCTGCTCAGAACATTTTCATTTCTCTGTGGCCTAGAGAACTGTATCCTCCTCATATTTTAGTTCTGGGATATTGCTTATGATAATCTTAGTACTATGCATTTGCTTTTTTGCTTTGTTTTGTTTTCTGTTTGGGGGTAGGGGGAGTGAAGCCAACTTCCTTCTACATCTCCATTTTGGAACCAGAAATTTTGTTTTGTTTTATTTTGTGACAGAGTCTTACTCTGTTGCCCAGGCTAGAGTGTCATGGCATTAGCCTGTCTCACAACAACCTCAAACTCCTGGATTCAAGCAATCCTCCTGACTCAGCCTCCCAAGTAGCTATTATTACAGGTACCGGTCATAATGCCCAGCCAATTTTTCTATTTTTAATAGAGATGGGGTCTCACTCTTGCTCAGGGTGATCTCAAACTCATGAGCTCAAGTAATCCTCCCACTTTGGCCTCTCAGAGTGCTAGGATTATAAGCGTGAGCCACTGAACCTGGCCTGAAGCAAGAAGTGTTAATATAACTTATTACTATTGATGTTAACTTGTATTAACATTATTGTTTCTTAGGTTTTCCCACTGTAACATTACACTTATTTTCTCTTTCTTTCCATGCTATAGTCTTTAGAAAAATCAATGCTTACAGCCCAATGTTAAGGAGTGGAAACTTACACTCTATTTCCTTAAGGTGTGAGTGGCTGCATAAATTATTTTTAATTCTCCATGAGATATTTGTCTCTTTCCCCCATTCATTCATTTGTTCAATCATTTATTTATATCAGTATGGATTTATGAATTCTTATTTAAACTTCGAGGTGTAATTTTGCTCAAAAGACTCACCCATTGAGAGAATTTTCAATTGGATTCTGTGAAACTCTAACAAAACCCCTTCCCCACTGATGTGCTTTTCTTATATTCTCTTCTCTTTCTCTTTCTTTCTTTTCTCTTTCCTTTTCTTTTTGAGAACTTTCTTACTTTTAGACACCAAAAAGTGTTCTGGGATTATCTTCTATATTTCCTGCTTGAATCACTCATTTCTCCAAGAAGGCTTGTTTTTTTTTATTAGGAAATGGTCTTTGAAACTAAAATCTGTGTTTGCTCATTGCCATTGTGGTATTGTTAATTATAGCCTCTCTTAGCTGACACAGCAAGAAAACATACAGATGTATACTAATTATATTATATACAAGATGGCCATAAAGTTTGTGTGCAATTTAAAATGGCACACTATTTTAAATTGCACACAAACTTTATAGCCACCCTGTATAATATGAATATCTACACATATTTGTGTATGTATCTATTTGCAACTCTTTTAAGCTACTGATACCTTTATTCTACTGATGCCTTTAACCCTAATTAATTCATTAAGACTTGGATCATTTTTGACTCCTTCCTTGCTTATCTGTAAACTTCTACTCGAATAGTGAAAAATCTGATTCTTCCCATCTTCTATGCACTTTCTTAATTTCTCAATTCTACTTTAAATGTATGTGTAGTATCAGAATTGTTAGCCAATAATATTCTGGTGGGAAACTTCTTTATGAATTGGAGTTTATTTTTTATATGTAATCTTACGGGCTCCAGTCATTTCCAAAGTTACTTAGGTCAGCATCCGATTCCCACTAAATTCTTCAGTGAAATTTTAACATACATTTATAAAATATAGATTATTTTGCCACATTCTGCAATTTATAAACTAATGATTACTCTTTGTGCTGTAAAGTTCCATTGGTTTTGACAAATACTTAATGTCTTATATTCACCATTACTATATCACATAAAATACTTTCCCTGTCCTAAACAAATCTGTGTTTCAGCTAATCAAATTCCATTCCCAAAAATCTTACCAACCATGAATTTGTTTACTATCTCTATTGTTTTGTCTTCTTCAGGATGTCTAAAATGCATTTATATCATAAATAGCTTCTTCAAAGTGGCTTCTTTGATTTAGCAATATGCATTTAAAATGAATTACTATTTTTTTGTGACTTCATAGCTCATTACTTTTTCTTATTAATAATATTTGTGTGTATACTAGATTTTGTTGTCCATTAACCTACTAAAATACTGCTTTATTACCTCCAGGTTTTGGTGATCATGAATAAAGTTATGAATAAGCATTTGTGCATAGGTTTTTTTTGTGGACATAAGTTTTCAGATGACTTTGGTAAAAATTACTGTGATTACTGGATAATATGATAAGATTATGCTTAGCTTCAGAAAAAAACTATCAAACTATTACTGTTTTCCAAAGTGACTTTATTAACTTTCACTCCCAGCAACAATGCAGGACAGCTCTTATTGCTCTGAATGCTTGCCAAAAATTGATAACGTCAATTTTTTTTATTAACCATTCTAATAGGTGTGTGATGATATGTCATTGTTTTAAGTTATAATTCCATAATGATAAATAATGTTGAGCATCTTTTCATATGCTTATTTGCCAGCTGGATGTCTTCTCTGGCAAAGTGTCCATTAAGATAATTGTCCCATTTTTTACTTGGGTTATTTGATTTCTTTTTTTTGAGTTTTTTAATTTTTTTGTATATTTTAGATGTCAATTCTTTATGAGATAGACAATGTGTAAATATTATCTCAGAATCTGTGATGTTTTAGTTCATTAACTGTCCTTTATTAAGCAGATTTTAATTTTAATGAAGTCTAATTTCAATATTTTCTTTCTTGGACTATGATATTTGTTTTAATTTTAAGGCAAGAGGGACTTTACCTAACAATTGCAATCAGTGTAACCTGGCTTATTGTACCCTCAATGAATCCCCAACAATAAAAAAAAAAAACAACTTACCAGCAAAACCAGGGTCATTTAGACATTCTCCTCTGTTTTCTTCAAGAAATCTTAGAGTTTTACATTTTACATGACTGATTCTGAGTTAACATTTTTCTGAAAAGTGTAAGTCTGTATCTAGGTTTATTTGTTTGCAATTGTTCAAGCATGGTTTGTTTAAAAGATTGTCATTTCTCCTTTGAATTACCTTTGTTTTTTAAAAAAAAATTGATTAAGTCATATACACATAGATCACGAGTACATTTATGCATATGTGGAGTACAATGTGTTGATTTTTTTTATACAACCTGATGTGCTTACATCAAACCAATCAACATAGCTTTAATACTTTATTATTGTTTTAAGACATTTATGTTCTACACTTGACATATTTGACTTGTACTTTTGCAATATGCTCCATAGGTGTGGTCCCAGCCTTTTACCTTCCCTCTATCAACCCCACTCTCTTCCCACTCCATTTCTCTCCTTCATCCTGGGCTATAGTTATGTTCCTCTACTAGAAGTATATCCAAAAGATCAAAAATCACTTTGCAAAAAAGATATTTGCCCCAGATTATTCATTGAAGCTCAATTTGTAATAGCCAAGCCATGGAAGAAGCCCATGTGCCCATTGACCCATGAATGTATTAATAAATTGTGTTATGGATGGTGTCTGTGGCTCAGTGAGTAGGGTGTTGGCCCCATATACTGAGGGTGGTAGGTTCAAACCCAGCCTTTGCCAAACTGCAACAAAAAAAATAGCCAGGTGTTATGGCAGGTGCCTGTAGTTCCAGCTACTCAGGAGACTGAGGCAAGAGAATCACCTAAGCCCAAGAGCTGGAGGTTGCTGTGAGCTGTGATGTCACAGCACTCTACCGAGGGTGACAAAGTGAGACTCTGTCTCTAAAAATAAAATAAATAGTGTTATATGTATACCATGGAATACTATGCAGCCTTAAAAAAGATGGAGACTTTACCTCTTTTATTTTTACATGGAGGGACCTGGAACATATTCTCCTGTGTAAAGTATCTCAAGAATGGAGGGAAATGTATCCAATGTACTCAGCACTTCTATGAAACCTTTGTTTCTTTGTCAAAGATCAGTTGACTATATCTGTGTGAGTCTAGTTCTGTGCTCCTTATTCTGTTCCACTGATCAATTTATTTTTTTGCCAATACAACTTTTTTGTGCTTAATGTAGTCTTATAGTACAATATAATATTGTACTCTTAAAATTTGAAAGTGTGAGTTTTTTAAATTTTGCTTTTTGTCTTCATTGATGTGTTCACTATTCTGACATTTTATACAAACCTTAGAATCAGTTTTTCGATATCTATAAAAGAGCTTACTTAGATGTTGATTAGAATTACATTGAATGTATAGATAAAGTAGAGAAAAATTAATATTATAACAAGATTGAGTCTGATAATTCATGAACACAGAATATCTTTGCATTTATTTGAATTTTTTATTAAATCATAGCTGTGTACATTAATGCATTTATGGGGTACAATGTGCTGGTTTTATATACAATTTATATACACTTTCTTAACTATTGTGTTAAGACATTTATACTCTACATTTAGTAGATTTGACATGTACCCTTGTAAAATGCACCATAGGTGTGGTCCAACAAATTACCGTCCCTCCACCCATCCTGCCCCCTCCTGTCCCTTCCCCCTCCTCTTTCCCCTTCATCTTTGGCTACAGTTGAATTATAGCTTTCTTTAAAAAATATATATATATATATATATAATATGTATAATTAAATCATAGCTATAAACATTAATTCATTTATGGGGTACAATGTGCTGGTTCTACACACTATTTGAAATACTTAACAACAAACTGGTTAACATAGCCTTCATCACACTTTCTTAATTATTGTGTTATGACATTTATACTCTACACTTAGTAGATTTGACATGTACCCTTGTAAAATGTGCCATAAGTGTGGTCCAAACAATTACCCTCCCTCAACCCATCTTTCCCCCTCCCCTCCCCTCCCCTCCCTGTCGTCTTCCCCCTTCATCTTGGGCTGTATTTGGGTTATAGCTTTTATATGGAAGTGTGGTTGATTATATATTGGTTTTATAATAGAGCTGAGTACTTTGGATACTTTTTCTTCCATTCTTTTTTTTTTTTTCTTTTTCTTCCATTCTTGAGATACTTTACTAAGAAGAATATGTTCTAGATCCATGCATGTAAACATAAAATAAGTAAAGACTCCATCTTTTTTAAGGCTGCATAATATTCCACGATGTCCATATGCCACAATTATTTATTCATGGGTTGATGGGCACTTGGGATTCTCCATGACTTAGAATTATGAATTAAATGTTTTAGCTGTGTTTTGTGTTTTTTTTTTCAAATATGGCCTATACATAAATTGTAAGTTTATACCTATAGATTCATACCTAAGTATTTTATTGGAGGGAGAAATTTTTAATTATATATATACATGAACTTTGAATACTAATTATTTATTACTGGAATATAGGAAAGGAATTGACTTTTGTATATTAATATTTTATCTTATGACCTTGCTATAATTATTTATTAATTATATTTTTCTTATTGTCATTAACTCTTTGGGATTTTCTACATAAAAAATGAAGGACATCAAAATGTTTGACCCAAAAGCATAATTATATTGCATATTTTCAAATGGTGGTTCAGAGGGCCTACAAACAGAAAGAGCTATGAAAAGCTATTTGTGTGTGGGGGGTGAGGTGGGGTGGAGATTAGCATCTGTAGAGAACATCTGCATTAATGCAACCAAGATTTCTCTGAGTTTTTCTTTTGCCTGAGTCTGAGAATTAGCTAGGAGTCTGACACATTTAAAGCTCTGAAAAAAACAACCATTTATTCACCCTAAGGGCTACTACCTGTAAAACTCAATCTACATAATATGACTACCTTTGCTGGTCAGGGTTCCTCTTCTCCCACCTCCTTAACCTGTCCTGCAACCATTCAAATCCACATTCTTACTGAAATCTACAGATGATGGTAAGTTTCTGAACTCCATTGGAGGATTGGGATAATCACTCTGGTTCTCCCCAATATGCTTATTAGTAAATTATCATGCCTTTTATTCAACTATTCTGCCTATTCTCAGTTTATTTTTCAGCAAACTCAGAAGGTGAAGGAGAAATTTCCTTTGGCATCTTCATTAATCATGTTAATCTATGACTACAGATGGTTATATTTCTTCCTTTGCAACATATCTACCTTTTTTGCTTCTTGTCTTACTGCACTAGTTAATATTTCCAGCATAATGTCATATAAAAGTGGAAAGAGAGGACATTTTGTCTTGTTCCCATATTTGAAGAGTCAATGTCCAATTTCTTACCATTAACTATGACGTTATGTATAGTTTATGCAGTACACGTTTCTTATTAAATTAAGAAAGTTCCCTCTTTCCTAGTTCCTGAGAGTGTTTAATCATAAATGGATGTTATATTTGCTCAAATGCTTTTTTTGTGTCAATTGATATGATCAAATAATTTTTTGATCTTTAGTACGATGATATGGTAGATTACACTGATTGATTTATAAATGTTGAGGTATTAGAAATGTTGATTTCTAAAAGTTGCTTTTATGTGGTGATCCTGAAGATAAGAATAAACCACCAATTGAAATTGGTTCAGATGTTGAAAAGAGATGATGCCCTATACACACACTAGAATATGATAAGTTTTAGGAATGACATAATAAAAATTTCTAGGACGAGCCTGGTGGCTGCCAAGAAGGTCCAAAAAACGTGCCAGCTAGGGCCAGGGGACACCGCTGGCAACCGCTGGGCCTCCCCACACCTGACCCATCTAAGGACTCCGCTGACAAACAAGGCCCTGCACCTGTGTCTGGCACCCACCGGCTCTCTGCCTGACCCAGCCAGGAACTCCAGGAGCCTCACAACATGCATCCTCCCTCCCATACCCTCTCTGCCTCCCCACCAGCCCACCCATCTGGCCAGGGACACTGGTAGCTGTGCGACCAGCACCTTCCCTAAGGAGCCCTTCCTGCCGGTGCATGGAGCCCTCGTCCTGGCAAGAGACTGCTGGAGCCTTGGGCTCTCTGTGCCAAAGTCACCGGTCACCAGGCACTAACAGAATGATGTGCACCATCCCATGCCCTGTTGCTGGATCTGGGTGTGCCACACTTTGGAGCTGCTCCCACAGCTAAAACTCCCAAGCTGGGGCAGTACCAGAGGAGCTACACAGGGTCATTCCCTACAAAGTTACAGCAATAGTGGAGTGATCCGGTTGGGGTCTAATCTTGAAGACACATCTCCCAACTCTGAGGATGGCCAGAGGCAATGGTGAAAAACAATCATGAGGTGGAATCAATGGAAAAGCTCTGGCAACATGAATAATCAGAGTAGATCAACTACCCCAAAGAATAACAAGGCAGACACAGTACAAGATCCCATGCATAAACAAATGGCTGAGATGTCAGAAACTGAATTAAGAAACTGAATAGCAAATAAGATCGAATTAGCATTTCAAGCAGCAATCCAAAAAATGTCTCAAGAATTCAACAAATTCAGAGACCAAATGACCAAAGATTTTGACACATTGAGACAAGAAGTTGCATACCTCAAAGATCTG
The DNA here is from genome assembly GCF_027406575.1 of Nycticebus coucang. Lineage (NCBI taxonomy): Eukaryota > Metazoa > Chordata > Mammalia > Primates > Lorisidae > Nycticebus > Nycticebus coucang. The sequence goes on from NC_069804.1 coordinate 107,377,130, forward strand.
AGAAATACAGTAAAATCCCTCAGTAACAGAATGGAGCAAGTAGAAGAAGGGATTTCTGACATTGAACACAAAGCTTTCGGATGCTCCCAAACTTTCAAAGAGGAAGAGAAACGGAGGGCAAAACCAGATCATTCTCTCAGAGAGCCTGGGATAATTTGAAGAAAACTAATATTTGCCTTATAGGGATCCTCAAAAATGGCGATGTAGCTTTACAAGGCACAAAGTCTCTTCTCCATGAGATTATAAAAAAGAACTTTCCAGACATGCCAAGAGATTCTGAAATTAAGATATCAGATAGTTTCTGAACCACAGCATGACTCAACCCGAATAATACATCCCCCAGACACATCATAATCAATTTCACTAAAGTTAATATGAAGGAGAAAATTCTGAAAGCAGCCAGACATTACAAAATCATAACCTACAAGGGGAAGAATATTAGAATAAGTGCAGATCTCTCTGCTGGAACCTTTCAAGCTAGAAACTGTTTAATATAGCCTTCATGGCATTTTCTTAGTTATTGTATGACGACATATGTATTCTGCATTTAGTAAGTTTCGCCTGTACCCATTCTAAGATGCACCATAGATGTGGCCTCAACAATTTCCCAACGTCCTCCCAAACCTTCCCCCTCCCCTCCCCTCCCTTGGCCCTATGCCCATATTCTTGTGCTATAGCTGGGTTAGAGCCTTCATATGAAAGCTATAAATCAGCTTCATAGTAGGGCTTAGTACATTGGATAATTTTTCTTCCATTCTTGACATACTTTGCTAAGAAGAATATGTTCCAGCTCCATCCATGTAAACATGAAAGAGGTAAAGTCTCCATCCTACTTTAAGACTGCATAATATTCCATGGTGTACATATGTCACAATTTATTATATATTTCTGTTCTGAATTTTATTATCATTATTGTTATGATTTTCTGCTTGCTTTAAGCTTCGATTGCTCTTCTTTCTCTAGATTCCTAAGGCTGAAACTTAGGTTATTGAGTTTAGATTTTTTTTTTATTAAATCATAGCTGCGTACATTGATATGATCATGGGGAATCATACACTAGCTTCATAGACTGTTTGACACAATTTCAATACACTGGTTAACATAGCCTTCCTGGCATTCTCTCAGTTACTGTGCCAAGACACTTATATTCCACATTTACCAAGTTACACAGATACCCTTGTAAGATGAACTGCTGGTGTCATCCCACCAATCCCCCTCCCTCTAACCACCATCCCCCTCCTTCCCCTCCCTTCCCCCTTCCCCGCTATTCTTAGGTTGTAACTGTGTTACAGCCTTCGTGTGAAAGCCCTAAATAAATTTCATAGTAGGGCTGAGTACATTGGGTACTTTTTCTTCCATTCTTGAGATACTTTACTAAGAAGAATATGTTCCAGCTCCATCCATGTAAACATGAAAGAGGTAAAGTCTCCATCTTTCTTTAAGGCTGCATAATATTCCATGGTGTACATATACCACAATTTATTAATCCATTCGTGGATGGATGGGCACTTGGGCTTTTCCCATGACTTAGCAATAATGAATTGGACTGCAATAAACATTCTGGTACAAATATCTTTGTTATGATGTGATTTCTGGTCTTTTGGGTAGATGCCCAGTAAAGGAATTACAGGGCTGAAATGCAGATCTACTTTTGGATCTCTAAGTGTTCTCCACATCTCTTTCCAAAAGGAATGTATTAATTTGCATTCCCACCAGCAGTGCAAAAGTGTTCCCTTTTCTCCACATGCATGCCAACATCTCTGGTCTTGGGATTTTGTGATATAGGCTAGTCTCACTGGAGTTAGATGATATCTCAAAGTAGTTTTGATTTGCATTTCTCTGAAGATTAAAGATGATGAACATTTTTTCATATCTCTGAAGGCCATGCGCCTGTCTTCTTTAGAGAAGTTTCTCTTCAAATCTTTTGCCCAGCCTGCGATAGGATCCCTTGTTCTTTCCTTGCTAATGTGTTTGAGTCTCTGTGGATTCTTGTTATTAAACCTTTGTTGGAGACACAACCTGCAAATATCTTCTCCCAGTCTGAGGGCTGTTTGCTTGCTTTACTTACTGTGTTCTTGGCTGTGCAAAAGCTTTTTAGTTTGATCAAGTCCCAGTAGTGTATTTTTGAAGCTGCTTCAATTGCTGGGGGTCCCCCTCATAAAATAATAGCCCAGACCAATTTCTTCAAGACTTTTCCCTGCACTTTCGTTTGTATTTTTATAGTTTCATGTCTTAACTTTCAATCTTTAATGTAGTGAGAGTCTATCTTAGTTAATGGTGAAAGGTGTGGGTCCAATTTCAGTATTTTGCAGGTTGCCAGCCAGTTCACCTAGCACCATTTGTTAAATAGGGAATCTTTTCCCCACTGAGTGTTTTAATTGGCTTGTCAAAGATTAAATAACGTAAGTAGCTGGATTCATCTCTTGGTTCTCTATCCTATTCCAGACATCTATTTCTCTGTTTTTGTGACAATACCATGCTGGTTTGATCACTATCGATTTGTAGTATAGTCTGAGTTCTGGTAGCGTAATTCCTCCTGCTTTGGTTTATTTCTCAGTAATGTCTTGGATATTTGAGTTTTTTTCCGATTGCATATAAAACGAAGTATTGTTTTTTCAAGATCTTCAAAGTATAACAGTGGAGCTTTATTAGCGATTGTGTTGAAATTACATATTGCTTTGTGTAGTATGGATATTTTAACAATGTTGATTCTTCCCAGGCATGAGCATGGCTTGTTTTTCCATTTGTTAATATTTTCAGCTATTTCTTTTCTTAGAGTTTCATAGTTCTCTTTATAGAGATGTTTCACATCCTTTGTTAGACAAATTCCCAAATATTTCATCTTCTTTGGCATTACTGTCATTGGGATAGAGTCCTTAACTGTTTTTTCAACTTGACTGTTGTTGGTATATATAAAGGCTACTGATTTATGAATGTTGATTTTGTGACCTGTGACACTGCTGTATTCCTTGATCAATGCGAAGAGTTTTGTAGTGGATTCCCTAGTGTTTTCCAGATATACAATCATATCATCTGCTAAGAGCGAAAGTTTGATCTCTTCTGACCCTATATGGCTACCCTTGATCACCTTTTCTTCCCTAATTGTGGTGGCTAAAACTTCCATTACAATGTTAAAAAGCAATGGAGACAATGGGCAGCCTTGTCTGGTTCCTGATCTGAGTGGAAATGATTCCAATTTAACTCCATTCAATATGATATTGGCTGTGGGTTTGCAGTAGATAGCCTCCATCAGTTTAAGAAATGTCCCTTCTAGACCAATTTTCTTGAGCGTTCTGATCATGAAAGCATGCTGGATATTTTCAAAAGCTTTTTCTGCATTGATTGAGAGAATCATATGTTCTTTGTTTTTTAATTTGCTTATGTGCTGAATTACATTTATAGATTTACATGTATTGAACCAGCGTTGAGATCCTGGGATAAAATTGACTTGGCCATGATGTATAATTTGTTTGATGTGTTGTTGGATTCTGTTTTTTATGATCTTGGTGAATATTTTTGCGTCTATATTCATTAGTGATATTGGTCTATAATTTTCTTTTCTTGTTGGGTCTTTTCGTGGTTTGGGGATCAGGATGATGTTTGCTTCATAGAACGTGTTGGGTAGTCTTCCCTATTTTCTTGCCTTTTGGAACAGGTTGAGTAATATAGGTACTAATTCCTCTTTAAAGGTTTGGTAGAATTCTGACGTGAAACGATCTGGTCCCGGGCTTTTCTTTTTAGGGAGGTTTTGTATGGTTGATGCTATTTCCGAACTTGATATGGGCCTGTTCAACATTTCCACTTGATTCTGGGTAAGTCTTGGAAGGTGATGTGCTTCCAAGTATCGGTCAATTTCCTTCAGATTTTCATATTTCTGAGAATAAATTTTCTTGTAATATTCATTAAGCATTTTTTTGTTTTCTGAGGTGTCTGTTGTTATTTCATCTTTGTCGTTTCTGATTGATGAGATTAGAGAGTTTACTCTTTTTTTCCTGATTAGGTTGGCCAAAGGTTTATCTGTTTTATTGACCTTTTCGAAAAACCAGCTTTTTGATTTATTGATCTGTTGTATTATTCTTTTTTTTTCAATTTCATTTAATTGTGCTCTAATTTTGGTTATTTCTTTTCTTCTACTGGGTTTGGGGTTGGAATGTTCTTCCTTTTCCAGTTGCTTGAGATGTCCCATTAAGTTGTTGACTTCCTCTCTTTCCGTTCTCTTGAGGAAGGCTTGCAGTGCTATAAATTTCCCTCTTAGAACTGCCTTTGTGGTATCCTAGAGGTTCTGATTGTTCGTGTCCTCATTGTTGTTTTGTTCCCAAAAATTGGCAATTTCTTTTTTAATTTCATCTCTGACCCAGCTATCATTCAGCATAAGGTTATTTAACTTCCATGTTTTTGTATGAGTATGCAGATTTCTGTAGTAACTTAGCTCAAGTTTTATTCCATAGGGGTCTGAGAAGATTCATGGAATGATTTCTATTCCTTTAAGTTTACTGAGGTTAGATTTGTGACCTAAGATGTGATAGAGTTTGGAGTAAGTTCCGTGGGTTGATGAGAAGTATGTTTCTTCAGTTTTGTTGGGATGAATTGTTCTGTAGATATATGCTAAATGCAAATGTTTGATGGCTAGGTTTAAATGTAAAATTTCTTTGCTCAGCCTCTTGTTGGAGCATCAATCCAACACTGCCAAAGGAGTGTCGAAATTTCCGACTATTATGGAGCTGGAGGAAATCAAGTTGCTCATGTACGTTATAGTTTCTCTTATAAACTGAGGTGCATTCTGGTTGGGTGCATAGATATTAATAATTGAAATCTCATCATATTGAGTATTACCCTTAACAAATATGAAGTGACCATTCTTGTTTTTCCTTACTTTTCTTGGTTTAAAGCCTTTTGTATCTGAAATTAAATTGCAACACCTGCTTTTTTCTGATTACCATTTGCCTGAAATATGGATGACCATCCTTTCACCATGAGTCTATATTTGTCTTTTAAGGTAAGATGTGACTCTTGTATGCAACAAGTATTTGGCCTGAGTTTTTGTATGCCGTCAGCTAACCTATGCCACTTTAGTGGACAGTTTAAGCCATTCTCATTAATGGAGAATATTGAAAAGTCTGGTGAAATTTTGGGTATCGAGTTTTTCAATAGTTCAGTGGACATTTTTATTCATTTTTCCAGTGTGGAAGCTGGAGTTTTATCCAAGGTTTCTGAGTGAGTTTACTTTTGTGGTATAGATTGGGTTTTCATTATGGAGGATAGGTCCGAGAATGTTCTTAAGAGCTGGTTTGGTTATGGCAAATTTCTTCAACATATGAATGTCATTAAGGTATTTAATTTCTCCTTCATAAGTGAAACTCAGTGTAGCTGGATACAAGATCTGTGGTTTAAAGTTATTTTGCTTTAGGAGATTAAAAGTCGATGACCACCCTCTTCTGGCTTGAAAAGTTTCAGCAGAGTGATCTGCAGTCATTCTAATATTCTTCCCTTTTTAGGTAATGGTTTTCTTTCTCCTGGCAGCATTGAGGATTTTCTCCTTCATATTAACTTTAGTGAAGTTAATTATGATATACCTGGGGGATGTCTTTTTGGGGTTGAGTTGTGCTGGGGTTCCAAAGCTGTCTGCTATCTGAATTTCAGAATCTCTAGGCATGTCTGGAAAATTCTCTTTCATAATTTCATGCAGAAGGGCCTCTGTGCCCAGCGAGGCCACTTCATTGGTTTAAGGATTTCCAATGATTCAGATATTTACCTTCTTTGAATTATACCAGAGCTCTCTGAGAGAATTATCTGTTTTTGCTCTCTATTTCTCTTCCTCTTTGAGAGTTTGGGAGCATTCAAAGGCTTTATCTTCAATGTCAGAAATCCTTCCTTCTGCTTGCTCCATTCTGTTGCTGAGGGATTCTACTGTATTTTTCATATCTTTGAGAGCTATGAATTCTTGCTTCAGTGTGACTAAGTCTTGGGTGGTTTTGTCTGTAAATTCTTTAAATTCTTGAGATGACTTTTGAATTTCTCCTCGAATTCCTAATTCCACTTTATTTATCTTGTCTTCAATCCAAATTCTGAATTCGATTTCTGACATCTCAGCCAGTTGTTTATGAATGGGATCTTCAATTACATGTGCCATATCTTTTTTTGGCAGGGTTGATCTGTTTTGGTTATTCATGTTACCAGAGTTTTTCTGCTGATTCCACCTCATGGTTCTTTTACTACTTTTGATTTTTCCTCTGGGGCTTTGTTGAAGGCCCATATAGTGTGGTGGCCTGAGAAACTGGGGCCCTGTCTGGTGTGGTGGGGCTAAGTGGTTCTGTCTTGTTTTCAGTTGGTTTCTTTTCAATCCTAGTGAAACATTTACTCTCGTTTGAAGTCTCAGCTGTGGAGAAATACCAGCAATTAAGTCACCCCGCCCAGCACTGGCAACAATTGGAAAAGGAAACTTTCTGCAAGCTCACACCCAGGGCACCAAACGAAAAGTCCTCATACTATTGGTTCCGTTCAAAAGGTCAAAATCAATTGTCTCAGTCAGCATCTGTCTCATTTGGGAGAGTTCAAGGGATATCTGCTAACTGGATCACAGGGGTCTGGTGACTACTCTGATATGGCTTCCTCCAGTGCTGCGTGGAGTCAGGAGGAGCAACCAAGCAAATAGATCAGTCTGGGAAGGTTGATGCCTCCTTCTCCACCTCTCCCATCTGTCAGACCCAGTCACTGATATCCCTGCAGATGACTGACCCAGTTTCCTGTAGTGAACAGATACTCCAGGGGTTTGCACCTGCTTGAATTGCAAGGAAATATGCCAGTCCACTGCACTCTTCTGCTATCTAGCAGGAGGAGGTGAGGTCTGACATCCTCAAGCACTTGATGAAGGTTGGGGGCTGTACACTCATTCCCAGCCCTGCCCCTGATTGATATAACTGACAGAACTAAACAGAACAGAAGAGAACAGAACAAATTTGCCGGATTCTGTGTTTGTTCCTGCTAAATTCACCTGCAGATGAGAAGCTGTTCTGAGTTCCAACATCCTGTCTTTGTTGCTGGAGTTTTGTATTCGGTTACCTCTCTGAGTCGGCCCTGCCCTGGAAACTTCCCAGGTTTGTGAGTCACCTCAGGGAAATCCTTTACTCACAGGTGGCCTCATCTGGTGCCCAGGGAGACAGGGGTGTGGCTTCAGAATATCCAGGAGTGAGCTGTTTTGCTGTTAAAAAAAAGGGCTGTTGATCCGCCTCTGGAAATTGCTGCTCTGGTGTGGCTCCCTCCCAGCCGAACCTTCTCTCCTCGCTCCCGTGCCCCAGAGTCAGCACTGAACAGCCACAGTTCAGGCACTGTCCACACCCCTCAAGAGATCACCCAAAATCTGGACTCCTGGGGGACAGGACTCCAGATCCCAGAGTGAGGGCGGAAGGGAGTGCTGGGAGTCCAGAGCTGCAGGTAGCGAGCACACACAGTTCCAGACATTTTTATGCCTGGCCACACCACTGCCAGAAGACAGCGGCCACTCTGTGTCCCAGGTAAATGACGCTCTGGAGCGGTTTTCTCCCAGCTGCCCGGCCTCTCCTAGCTTCCGCACCCCAGAATCAGCACAGCTCAGGCACTGTCCACACCCCACAAGAGATCACCCAAGAATCCGGACTCATGGGAGACAGGCCCCCAGACCCCAGAGTGAGAGTGGAGGGGAGTGCTGGGAGCTCAGTGTTGCAAGCAGGGAAGATACACAGTTTCACACAGTTTTATGTCTGGCCATATTGCTGGCCGAGGAGGGCTGCTGCACCACGCCTTAGGGAAGCACCGCCCTGGCATGGCTCCCCCTTAGCCAACTGTCCTCTCCTCGCTCCCGTGCCCCAGAGCCCATCCACAGCTCGGGCACTGTCCACACCCCTCGAGAAATCACTCAAGAATCCGAACTCCTGTGGGACAGGCCTCCAGACCTCAGTTTGAGTGGAGGGGAGTGATGGTAGTTCAGAGTTGCAGGCAAAGGATATTTACAGTTTTATAAAGTTTTATGCCTGGCAGGAGAGTGCCATGGAACCCTAGTAGGGGAGGTATGTCCAGTTCTTAGAAGGTCTCTCCCAGTGGAGTGTAGTGGGAGGGCCTTTCTAGATTTTTTTCTATAATATTTGCATGTAATGCTATAAACTTCCTTTTAAATGCTGATTTTACTACATCTTTCAAATTTGATAAATTGTATTTTCATTGTTATTTAGTATAAAATAGTATTTTTATGGTTTAGGCTTCTTTTTTTACCTATGTGTAGTAAAGAAAAGTGTTTAGTTTCCAAGTCTCTGGACATTTCAGCTATTTTTCTATTATTAATTTATAATTGAATTCCATTATGGTCTGATAGCATAGCTTTCATGATTTTTCTTCATAAGAATTCTGTAGTTTATCTTAATGAATGCTGTAGTAATTTTGAGGAGAAGTGTGCATTCTGTTTTTGTTAGATGTAGTATTTTGTAAATGTCAAATATATCCAATTTATTAATAGTGCTATTCAGATTAAATATTATCATTACTGATTTTCTGTTTACTTCATCTATCCGTTACTTCATAGGTATAATGAACTCAATGGTAGTAGCAAATTTATCTATTTCTCCTTGCAGTTTTCTAAATTTTTGTCTCATATGTTTTGATGTTCTTTTGTTAGGTTCATACACATTTATGATTGTTAGATTTTCTTAGAAAAAAATCTGTGCATTGCTCCCCTTTATCCCTGATAATTTTTTTTATTTTGAAGCATACTTTGTCTTAAATTAATATAGCTATCCCAGCTATGTTTTCACTAGAGTTAGCGTAGCATATCTTGTAGACAAATATGACTGGGTATTGTTTTTTGATCCATTTTGACAATCTCTGTCTTTTATTTGGTATATTTAAACCATACACATTTAAAGTGATTACTAATATACGAGAATTAGTATCAAGTATAATATGGACTATAATCCACGATTATATTGGATCCTCGTTGGAGAGGTGGAAGGTAGGAAAGCATTTTATATTGTTTTAACTAAATGTGAACTTTCCAGTTGGCATGTATGTCTGGCTGTGACTTTCACAAAGATTTCTTCTATAGTTTTTTCTTTTTTCCTGATTGGGTAAGACAGGAAGAACCGCAGCTGGAGAGCCTTTACTCATGGCTCTGAGATACCATTATGGTAAATTATTTCCCCTGGAGGGTAGTCCTTTGCTATGAAGAAGGTCTGGATGTACCTCACGAGTAATACTCTTTCACTCTAACTGCCAGAGCAAACTTCTCATTGATTTGTCTGGAGAAATTGGTGGGGTTCCTGGAGGTAAAGTTTGAAAATGTGTAAGTAAGAATTTTCTTACTCTTATGCTAGTCCATAGTCAGCCTCTAGCTGTTCATAAAAGTTCAAAATTACCATTTAAGAAATTCTTCCAGTTTATGGCCCCAGTGCTTCTGGTCTAGGTAAACAGATCTTTGCTCTGACTTCTTCAGTCTCTCCAAATTTAAGAGTTGTTTTCCTTGTGATCTCAGTTTTATGATGCAAGAAAAATCTTTCTCCAGCTTTCTCTTAGTATGATGGACTGATGGATTCCTAAGCTCTTTACTTGTTGGAGCTAAAACTGGAAGTCCTTGGAAAATATTTTACAGTGTACTTAATGTTTTGCAAATATTCAGTACAGAGAACCTGATTGCAAATTTCTTCCTACCAGAAAGAAGACCATTCCTATTTCAAATATGAAATTAAATAAAATAGAACCTTTCCATTCATCCCTCTTGAAATTATAAGGATAAATTGTATTATTTTTGCATTATAGAACTGGCAAGAAAAATGACCTATATTATCAGGTTCCACCATAATGAGACATGATGTCAGTAAGTAATGTCCTTATACTCCAAACAAAATAATATTTAAGCTTTACATTTCTCTTTAGAATTCCATTCCCACATTCAATTTTATAGAATGAATTACTTTAGTGGACACTGATACCAAGTCTGAGGCATATATTTTAATCATTGAGGTAAGTATTTTACCTCATTAACCTCACCTGGTAACATCCATACATGGCTTTGATAGTAACAACAAAAGTATATTATTAATGCATAAAATGTCATAGAGAATAAAATTAACTGAAATTGCTTTAACAAAAAATTTCTGCCTATTGTTAAAACCTATGAAAATCGTCAGTATATTTTTAGAAAGCTAAAATCAGCAGTAGTTACCTAATGAAAATAAAATCATGAAGAAATACCCTATGCAGCATTTTTTTCAACAATTGATTAACCATGGGGATATATATGTCTACATATCCCTCCCTTGATAAAAGAGCTTGGTTGAAAAACAAATCAATAGCTAATTTTTCTCTTCTTTTACTCAAAATATGTATTGCTTATGTATCGCTAGTTGTACTATATTGTTTGACATAAATCAAATGCTACTTCTGCCATCTTTTCCTTCATTGAATTTGTGATGTAAAATGAGATATCAAGCCTTTTGTATTTTGTTTTAGTACTAGAATACTATAAGAATTTGTAGGGATAAAAAACTAACTTTACCATTTTATAGTTGTAGAAATTGAGGTCCAGAGATATCAGGTAATTCTTTATATAAAGAGGAATGACTACATACTCAGTAAGTAGTTCCAATCAATATCACATAGAAGAAATTGACTTCAGTGACAGGGGTAAAATTAAAAACAAACGAAAACAAAAAACTATTTAAATCCTCTGAAAATGGCCTTGAATATGAAGAGAAAGTGAAGAAATATCCATTTGAACCAAGGCTATTACCTTTTTCCTTTCCACCTCTCAGTTCAACAAGAAAAAGACTACACTCAAGACTTCTGCAGCCATGAGCACAGAGCTCCTTCTCTCATCAGTGTCCATTGAAGGCTTTCTTCTAGGGAGAAGAATGTCAGTGAGGCTCATCCTGTTTCCAGATAAGTGTTGATTAGGCTATGTCCAGAGAAAATACAATTGAGAGGGGACTCCCTTTTCTAAATTGTTTACAGAACAGAGGTACTACCTTGGGCACAGCATGCTGAGAATACTGGAACCCTAATCACATTTGCTTCAGCTCATATGACTGTGTTTCATCTTAGTAGAGATGATCTAAAAATACCCTAGTTTCTAACCATGATGTGTGCTTATAAGTGTGATGAAAAACAACTGGGAGAAGATTCAAGATACAAGCTATGCTACAGGATAGGATAGTTTTCAGGAGAGAAACAAAAATAAGGCAGTTTGGGTAAGCCTTCTTGGTATCAGAACAAAAATTAAACTTGGACCTCAGAAGCTATTTCTCCAAAGGACCTCAGAAGCTATTTCTCCAATGTTACTGAGTTAACTTGTAGAAAAATTTATGCCCTCAGGACATTTTAAAAAAGCAATAGAGCAATCAGTGGACAATTGTTGGAGTATAACAGTTTCACACGATCATGGAAAGAGAGAAAGAGAGCCCTGTATAAACTATCATTTCAAGTTGATGGTGGCTATATATTAAAAGCTGTGTCTTCTTCAACAATAATATCAGAGGATGAACAATGCAGGCATGGTAGGAAGAACAGACTTCACTAAAAAGACACTACCTCTAAACAAATAAAAAAATAAAAAAATAGTAACAAGTTCCAAGGGGGATGATAATACCCAGAGTTGTCATAATATATTATCTAAAATGTCTAGTTCACAACAAAAAGTTATGAGACATGTAAGGGGAAAACAGAGTATTACCCTTACATTTGGGAAATAATTAGACAACATAAACTACCTGTGAGAACATAGTCACAGGGCTAAACCAAACTATAATTAAAGAAGTAAAGGAAGGTATGGCAATAATATGGCATCAAAGGAAATTATCAGTAAAGAAATATAAAACAGAGAAAAATTCAAGTTGTAGAGCTGAAAACCTACTGAAAAATTTTAAAAATAACCAAAGGAGATCAACTAGAAGATATTTAAATTGACAGAAAATAAATCAGCAAGATTAAAAGTAAAGACAAAAAGCAGAGAGAAAAAGTGAGGTAGAAAAATGGGAGAAAAGTGTGCATTATCAAGTGAACAAAATTACAAATAATATAAGTATAAAAATGAGAAAAGAGAAAGAAAGGAGCAGAAAACATATTGAAGAAAAAATAGCTACCAACTTTAAAAATATATTGAAAAAAATAACCTGGGGCGGGGGAAGGTTGGCTGATTGGAGCCAGCTTTCAACAGAAGCTCCTGTCTAGAGGGAGAGATAATAGCCAGAAAAACAAAACAAAACAATAAAGCTGAAGGTCGGTAGTTGAGCTGAGAGACAAGATTGATAACTGCATGTCATCTCTGCTGAGGCAAGCTGTGACTCCAAGGAAGCAAATTTCAGGTACAAAACTCATCCCAAAGAGGACAAGTGTCCATCCCTTCCCCCAAGAGAGTGGCTTTCTGTGGGATCTCTACAAGCAAGTGGTGAACTGAAAACCTCTTATCTCACCCCATGGGAAAGAGTTGCTGGAGGCTGGGACTCCTCCTCCAGAGTGACCCTGCTGTGGGCCTAGAATAAAAATTGCCTGGCATGAATGTTGAACAAATATTTTACCTGCCATTTTGAACTCCCAGTCCACCCTTCCCAGCTCCTCTGGCTGTTTAGAAGCCCAACCCCTGCAGATACAGAAATTTATGTGCTTCTTTGCTAGGACCAGGCATTGCATGGGCCATGACAGTGCAGCTGCACTGAAACAGTGAATCCAGTAGCAGTACAGAAAGGCGCAGAGGGAGGGTGTCTGGCCTGGCTCTGAAAAAGTGCAAATCAGCAGTGGTTCGAGTCTCTGAAATCCGCTTGGAGGCACTTCCCACTCAGCATCAGTGATAGTAAAGTAATCCCCCGGGATCAAACTTCAGAGAGACACCTCCCCAATTCTGTGGACTGCCAGAGGCAGCCAGACCTCACCCTGCAGGGGTACCAGAGGAGCAGTGCAGCTGGGGCAGAGGCATAGACTCTGAGGGAGAAAAACATTTGTTGCTTTGTTAACCACTGGCTGGTAATAAACTCAGGAGGAACACTCTGCAGGTTCCACTGAGCCCCGGAGAGTGTCAGGCTCCAGCTCCCACTGATGGCTGGTGAAAACAGCCTGACTGAGGAGGCATTAACTCCCCTTTGACCCTGGCAGGTGCAAATCCCTGGTGCATTTGCTCATGGGATTGAACTGGGCCACAGCTCTTTGGGGTTACAAGTGACTGGGTGTGACAGAGGTACAAAGTGGGGAAGGAGGCACCAATCCACCTAGACTAACTCTTTTGCTGGGTGGGCATTTCTGGCTTCAAAGAGCACTGGAGCGAGTCACACTTGGGCTTCCAGTGGACCCCTGCTGTCTAATTGCTGGAGACTTTTTGAACTCTCCCATTTGATCTGCATCTGTGCTGACCAGGACAATTGGTTTGGAACTCTTGACCTGGGCTGATCACCCAGGGTTTCTCCAAAATTGTAGCATGGTTGTGTTATAGTGGGAAGGTCTGATTCTCCTCTTCCAGTTGTTTCCCCAGGGGGGGCGGGGTGTCTTAGTTGCTTGTATTTCTCCACAGCTGAGATTTCAGCCCAAAGCCACTGACTCACTAGGATTGGACATAGACTAGCTGAATGCAAAACAGAGCCACTTAGCACCATCACACCAACCAGGTCCCATGAATTTCAGGCTGAAGTACTGAACAGGTCCTTTGTAAAGCTATAGGGGAAAAGCCACAGTCACCAGTCCTAGCTCTTTGGTAAAGTTCTGGTTAATTACAACTCCAGGAGCCCTGAATCAAATTTCACTTTACCAGGTTCTCTAGCCAAACAGTGAAAAATAATCATTGGGTGGAATCAGTGGGAAATCACTGGCAACATGATTAATCAGAGTAGATGAACTCCTCCAAGGAATGACAAAGGAGACAAAACAGAAGATCCTATTCATAAACAAATGGATGAGATGTCAGAAATTGAGTTCAGAATTTGGATGGCAAATAAGATTAACAGAATGGAAGTAAAGTTGGAATTAGAAATTTAAGGAGCAATTCAAAAGTTGTCTGAAGAATTCAATGAATTCAAAAACAAAATAGCCAAAGATTTACTCACAATGACACAAGAAATGTCAGCATTCAAAGATTTGAGAAATACATTAGAATCCCTCAATAACAGAATGGAGCAGTCAGAAGAAAGGATCTCTGACATTGAAGACAAAGTTTTGAATACTCCCAAATGCTCAAAAAGGCAGAGAAGTGGAAAGCCAAATGGATCATCCCTGAGAGAGTTGTGGGAGGAGCACTCCAAAAGAGCAAACATTTGCCCTATAGGAATTCCTGAAAGAGAAGAGGATGTTACAAAAGGCACACATGCTCTATACCAAGAGATAATCAAGGAGAACTTCCCAAGCATGGCAAGAAATACCAAAATTCAGATAGCAGACAGTTTCAGAACCCCAGCATGACTCAATACAAAAGAGCATCTCCTAGACACATTGTAATTAACTTTGCCAAAGTTGACATGAAGGAGAAAATTCTGTAAGCAGCCAGATGTAAGAAAATCATATCCCACAAGGGGAAGAATATTAGAATCACTTCAGATGTCTCAGCTGAAATTTTTCAAGCCAGGAGAGGATGGTCATCAACCTTGAATATCCTAAAACAAAATAACTTTCAGCCCAGAATCCTATATCCAGCTAAAGTGAGTTTCATTTGTGATGTAGAAATCAAATACTTTAATGACATACACATGTTGAATAAATTTGCCATAAGTAAACCAGCTCTCCAGGATATTCTCAGATCCATCTTCCACAATGAACAGCACAATGCTCTACTACCAAAGTAAATGCACTCAGAATTTTTTTTATCAAAACCCAACCTCCACAGTGGCAAAAGGATTAAAAACATCCACAAGACTTTTGAATAAGTTGACAAACAACATACTATCAGACCTATCAATTTTTCAATTAATATGAATAGTTTAAATTGTTCTCTAAAGAGGCACAGGTTGGCACACTGGATACATAAAATCAGATGAGATACCTGCTGAATACAAGAATCTCATCTTACCTTAAAGGATAAATATAGACTCAGGGTGAATGATGGACATCTATAATCTAGGCAAACAGAAATCAGAATAAAGCAGGGTTCGCAATGTTATTTGCAGATTCATTTGGCTTTAAACCAAAAAAAGTAAGGAAAGATAAGGATGGTCACTTTATGTTTGTTAAGGGAAACACTCAAGATGAAGAGATTTCAATTATTAACATTTATGCGCCCAACCAGAATGCTCCTGTTTATAAGGGAGACCCTAACAGACATGAACAATTTGATATCTTCCAGCATCATAATAGTTGGAGATTTTAACACCCCTTTGGTACTGTGGGATAGATGCTCCAATCAGAAAATAAAGAAATAAATTTTGGACTTAAACGTGACCCCACAACAAATGGACTTAATAGAAATCTACAGAACATTTCATCCTAACAAAACCGAACACACATTTTTCTCATCAGCCCAATGAACATCCTCCAAAATTTGTCACATCTTAGGTCACAAGTCTAACCTCATCAAATTTAAAAGAATAGAAATTATTCCTTGTGCTTTTCTCAGACCATCATGGAATAAACGTTGAACTACACAACAATAGGAATCTACACACTCATACAAAAACATGGAAAGTAAATAATCTTATGCTGAATGATAGCTGGGTCATAGATGAGATTAAGAAGGAAATCACCAAATTTTGGAAACAAAGCAATAATGAAGACACGAATTATCAGAATTTGTGGATATTGTCAAGGCTGTACTAAGAGAGAAATTTACAGTGTTGCAAGCCTTCCTCAACATAATGGAAAGATAGGCAGTCAACAACTTAATGGGAAATCTCAAGCAAATGGAAAATGAAGAACATTCCAAGCCCAAACCAAGCAGAAGAAAAGAAATAACCAAAATTAGAGAAGAATTAAATGAAATTGAAAAAAAAGAATTATTCAAAAGATCAGCAAATGAAAAAGTTGATTTTTTGAAAAGATTAATAAAATTGATAAACCTTTGGCTAACCTAACCAGAAATAGCAAAGTAAAATCCCTAATATCATCAATCAGAAATGACAAAGGTGAAATAACAACAGACACCTCAAAAACTCATAAAATTCTTAATGAATACTACAAAAAACTCTATTCTCAGAAATATGAAAATCTGAATGAAATAGACCAATACTTGGAAGCATGCCACCTTCGTAGACTTAGCCAGAAAGAATTGGAAATATTGAATAGACTGATATCAAGTATGGAAACTGCATCAACTATATGAAATATGCCAAAAAAGAACAGTACAGTAGGAGATAATTTCACATAAGAATTTTACCAAACCTTTTTTTTTTTTTTTTTTTTGTAGAGACAGAGTCTCACTTTATGGCCCTCAGTAGAGTGCCGTGGCCTCACACAGCTCACAGCAACCTCCAACTCCTGGGCTTAAGCAATTCTCTTGCCTCAGCCTCCCGAGTAGCTGGGACTACAGGCGCCCGCCACAAGGCCCGGCTATTTTTTTTTTTTTTGGTTGCAGTTTGGCTGGGGCTGGGTTTGAACCCGCCACCCTCGGTATATGGGGCCGGTGCCCTACCCACTGAGCCACAGGCGCCACCGAATTTTACCAAACCTTTAAAGATGAACTTGTACCTATATTATATTACCTTTTCCAAAACAGAAAAAGAAAGAATACTTCCTAACACATTCTATGAAGCAAATATCACCCTGATCCCCAAACCAGGAAAAGACCCAACAAGGAAAGAAAATTATAGACCAATACTTTTAATGAACATAAATGCAAAAATATTCAGTAAGATTTTAGAAACAAAATCCAGCAACACATCAAACAAATTATACACCATGACCAACTTGTTTTTATCCCAGTGTCTTAAGGTTGGTTCAATATACATAAATCTATAAATATAATACATCACATAAACAAAAATGCAAAATAAACACCACATGATTCTCTAAACTGATGCAGAAAAAGCTTTTGACAATATCCAGTATCCTTTCATGATCAGAACACTTAAGAAAAATAGGTATAGAAGTTTAAATATTAAACTGATAGAGGCCATTTATAGCTAACCCATAGCCAATATTGTATTGAACGGAGTAAAACTGAAAACATTTCCACTCAGATCAGGAACCAGGCAAGGTTGCCCACTGTCTCCTCTGCTTTTTAACATTGTAATGGAAATCTTAGCCATTGCAATCAGGCAAGAGAAGGTGATCAAAATGTATCCAAAAAGGATCAGAGGAGATCAAATGTTCACTTTTTGCAGATGATAAGATTGTATATCTGGAAAACCCCAGGGACTCAACTACAAAGCTCTTAAGGAATACAGCAGCATCTCAGGTTACAACATCAGTACTCACTAACCAGTAGTATTTATATATACCAAAAATAGTTGAGCTGAAAAATCAGTCAAGGAATCTATTCCTTTTACAGTAGTGCCAAAGAAGATGAAATATTTGAGAGTTTACCTAACAAAGGACATGAAAGATCTCCATTAGAGAATTATGAAACCCTGAGAAAATAAATGGCTGAAGAGGTGAACAAATGGAAAAACATATCATACTCATGGCTGGGAAGAATCTACATTGTTAAAATATCCATACTACCCAAAACAATATACAAATTTAATGCAATCCCTATTAAAGCATCGCTGTCATACTTTAAAGATGTGGAAAAAATAGTACTTCATTTTAAATGGAATCAGAAAAAACCTTGAATAACCAAGACACATACTCAGAAATAAAAACAAATCAGAAGGAATCATGCTACCAGACTTCAGATTATACTATAAATCTATAGTGATCAAAATAGCATAGTACTGGCACAAAAATAGAGAGGTAGATGTATGGAACAGAATAGAGAAACAAGAGATGAACTCAGACACTTATTGTTATTTGATCTTCGATAAGCCTATCAAAAACATAAATTGGGGGGCAGCGCCTGTGGCTCAAAGGAGTAGGGTGCTAGCCCCATATACCGAAGGTGGTGGGTTTAAACCTGGCCCTGGCTGAAAACTGTAAATAATAATAGTAATAATAATTTTGGGGAAAGATTTCCTATTTAACAAATGGTGCTGGGTGAGTTGGCTAGCGACTTGTAGAAGACTGAAATGAGACCCACACCTTTCACCATTATCAAAAATTGACTCACTGGGTAAAAGATTTAAACTTAAGACATGAAGCTATAAAGATACTAGGAGAGAGTGCAGGGGAAACACTTGAAGAAATTGACCTGAGAGAATACTTTATGAGGAGGAGCCCCTGGGCAATTGAAGCAACACCAAAAAATGCATTACTGGGATCTGATTTAAACTCAGAAGCTTCTACCCAGCCAAGAATACTGTAAGTAAAGCAAGCAGACAGCCCTCAGAAAGGGAGAAGATATTTGTAGGCTATATTTCTGACAAACGTTTGATAACAGGAATCCATAGAGAACACAAACTTATTAATAAGAAAACAACAAGTGATCCCATTTCATTTTGGGCAAGAGATTTGAACAGAAGCTTCTCTGAAGAAGACAAGCATATGGCTTACAGACACATGAAAAAATGCTCATCATCTCTAATCATCAGAGAAATGCAAATCAAAACCACATTGAGATATCATGTAAGTCCAGTAAAAGTAGATCACAAAATCCTAAACTATTGATGTTGGCATGGATTTGGAGAAAAGGGAACACTTCTGCACTGCTGGTGGGAATGCAAGCTAATACTTTCCTCCTGAAAAGAAGTTTGGAGAGCACTTAGGAATCTACAAATAGATCTGTCATTCAATCCTTCAAGTCTGCTACTAGGTGTATATCCAAAAGACCAAAAATCACTTTACAACAAAGATATTTGCACCAGGTTCTTTATTGTAGCTCAATTTGTAATTGCCAAGTCATGGAAGAAGACAAAGTGCCCAACAACCCATAGATGGATTAATAAATTGTGGTATATGTATACTATGGAATATTATGCAGCCTTAAAAAAGATGGAGAAGTTACCGTTTTAATTTTTTTTTAATTTTAATTATTAGTATTATTATTTTAAGAGACAGAGTCTCACTTTGTCACCTTCTGTAGAGCGCTATGGCATCACAGCTCACAGCAACCTCCAGCTTTTCAGCTTAGGTGATTCTCTTGTTTCAGCGGCCCAAACAGCTGGGACTACAGGCACCCACCACAACACCTGGCTATTTTGTTGTTGTTGTTGCAGTTTGGCCAGTGCTGGATTTGAATCCGCCACCCTCAGTATATGGGGCCGGCACCCTAGCCACTGAGCCACAGGCACCGCCCCAACTTTGCCACTTTTATGTTTACATGGATGGAGCTGGAATATATTCTTCTTAGTAATGTATCTCAAAAATGGAAGAAAAAGTATCCAATATACTCAGTAGTATTATGAAACCAATTTATAATCACCCACACTTTCATATGAAAGACAAACACAACTATAGCCCAGGATGAGGGAGTGAAGAGGAGGGGGATGAGAGGGGAGGGAGGAGTTTGTATGGAAGGAGGGTAAATGGTGGGACCACATCTATGGTGCATATTGCAAGGGTAAATGTCAAAACTATAAATGTCTTAACACAATAATTAAGTAAGTAAGGTGAATTCTATGTTAGTCAGTTTGATGTAGGCATTCCAAATTGTATATAAAATCAACATATTGTATCCCATAAATGCATTAAAGTATACATGATTTATGTATTTATGACTTAATTAAAAATAAAAGAAAAAAGAAAAAAAAACCCCTGCATATCAAATCAAAACAACTTAATGAACTCTAAGGAGGATAAACACAAAGAGATTTACAAACACATAAAAGTGAAAAGGTGGACAATCAAAGGCAGAGGAGAAATCCTAAAAGCAGCAAAGGAAAGATGACTTGTTATTCTAAAGGGAGCATCAATAAGTTTAACAGCTTACTTCTCTGCAGAAATAATGGCACTCAGAAGACAAAGTCCTTAGGGTGAGGGGAGCAAGAATTCTGTATCCAGCAAAGTTTCTTTCAAAAATGAATGCAAAGGAGGGGGGAGACAAGATGGCGGACTGAAGCCAGCGTCAACAAAGGCTCCCGTCCAGAAGGAGAGTTAAGGGACAGGAATTTAGTAAGTATCCTGGTGGACTTGAGCCTCACCAAGAGAGAAGGCTGAAGAACGCACATCAACACCGCTGAGGCAAGTTGTGATCACAAGGACGCAAACAAAAGGTACAAAATCCACCACCAAGCAGACGGGAGTCCCCCTCCCCCATGAGACCGGCTCAAGAGCCCCACAATTGAACAAGTGGGCAGAAATTAAAGACCCTCCCACTACACTCCACGGGATAGACCTTCTAAAAACTGGACCTACCTCCCCTACTGGGGTGCCGTGGCATTCTCCTGCCGGACATAGGGCTGAATAAAACTTTGGGAATCTTTGCCGGCAACCCTGAATCCCCGGCACTCCCCTCCCGCCCACTGAGGTCTGGAGGCCTGTCCCCCAGGACTTCGGATCCTTGGGTGATGTCTCAAGGGGAGTGGACAGTCCCCGAGTTGCGACTGGTCAGCATTGACTCTGAGGCGCTCAAGTGAGGAGAGGGCAACGGGCTGAGGGGGAGTCATGCCTCGCGGCACTTCCCTGCGGTGCAGTGCAGCAACCCTCCCCGGGCATATGGGGCCCAAGACTGAATAAGTCTCTGGCCTCCCCGCTGAGAGCTGAGAACCCCTACTCTCACTCGGGGTCTGAGGGCCTATCCCCCAGGAGTTCGGCTCCTTGGGTGATTTCTCGAGGGGAGTGCACAGTGCCTGAGCTGCGTCAGGTCAGCGCTGACTCTGGGATACGTGAGCGAGGAGAGGGCACTCTGCTGAGGGGAAATCAAGCCTTGGTGGCACTTCCCTGCGGTGCAGTGCAGGAGCCCTCCCTGGACCGTAGTATTGCGTAAAACTGAATGAAACTCTAGCTTCCCCCCCACACTCCCAATCGGGGTCTGGGGGCCCATTCCCCAAGAGTTCTGATTCTTGGGGGATCTCTTAAGGGGTGTGGACCCAGCACAAATGGCAGCCGCTCAGTGCTGACTCTGGGGCGCGGGACAGAGGAGAAAAGGGTCGCCTGAGTGCCCACACCAGAGCAGAAGTTCCCTGGAGGTAGATCAACAGCTGTTTTTTCTTTAACGGCAGAACGCTCACTTCTGGATATTCTGAGGCCACACCCCCTGTCTCCCTGGGCAACCAGAGGAGGCCACCAGTGACATGGCTCAAAAACCCGGGAAGCTTCCAGGGCGGGGCCAACCCAGAGAGGTGTTCAGACGCAATTCTCCAGCAGCAAAGACGTTTGAACTCAAAACAGCCCGTCTTCTGTAGGCGACGACAGGAACAGAGACAGAACCTCACAAAGTTGTCTGTTCTGTTCTGTTCTGTTAGCAGCATCCATCGGGGACGGGGCTAAGCCTGAGTGAACACCTCCTTCCCATCACCTGCATCAAACACTCAAAGATGTCAGGCCCCATCTCCTCCTGCTAGATAGCGGCAGTCTGCGGGGGCCTGGCAGACTTCCTCGCGATTCAGGCAGGTGCAAACCCCTGGAGTGTCTGTTCACTGCAGGCAACTGGGTTAGCCATCTACAGAGATACCAGTGACTGGGTCCGATGGAGGGGCAAAGTGGGGAAGGAGACGTCAACCTTCCCAGACTGCTCTGTTTGCTGGGTGGCTCCTCCTGACTCCACGCTGCACTGGGGTGAGCTGTGTCAGAGGAGTCACCAGGCCCCTGTGATCCAGTTCCCAGAGACCTCTTGAACCCTTCCACCCGAGACAAGTGCCGATTGAGACAGTTGATTCGGACCTTTTGAACTGGGCTAATAGACTGAGGACTCTTCAGGCGGTGCCCTGGGTGTGCGATTGTAGGAAGGTTTGATTCTCCTTTTCCAACTGGGGCCAGAGGTGGGCAGGCGGGGTGACTTAATTGCTGATTTTTCCACACAGCTGAGACTTCAAGCCAGAGTAGAAGTTGCAATAGGATCGAACAGAAACCAGCTGAAAAGAAGACAGAACCACTTTGCTCCACCACACCAGACAGGGCCCCAGTTTCTCAGGCCACAACACTGTACGGGCCCTCGATAAAACACCAGGGGAAAAACCAAAGGGAGTAAACCATGGGGCGGAATCAGCGGAAAAACTCTGGTAACATGAATAACCAGAATAGATCAACCCCCCCCAAGAAAAGATACGGCAGATGTGATGGAAGATCCCATTCATAAACAACTGGCTGAGATGTCAGAAGTCGAATTCAGAATTTGGTTTACAGACAAGATTAATAAAATGGAATTAGGAATTCGAGGAGAAATTCAAAAATTGTCTCAAGAATTTAACGAATTTAAAGACAAAACCACCAAAGACTTAGAAACACTGAAACAAGAACTTACAGCCCTCAAAGATATGAAAAATACAGTAGAATCCCTCAGTAACAGAATGGAGCAAGCAGAAGAAAGGATTTCTGACATTGAAGATAAAGTCTTCCAACGCTCCCAATCTCTGAAAGAGGAAGAGAAATGGAGAGCAAAAACGGATCACTCACTCAGAGAACTCTCAGATAATTCAAAAAAAAAAAAACAACATAAGGGTTATAGGAATTTTGGAGAACGATGAAGTGGCTGCCAAGGGCACAGAGGCCCTTCTACATGAAATTATGAAAGAAAATTTTCCAGACATGCCTAGAGAATCTGAAATTCAGATAGCAGACAGCTTCAGAACCCCAGCACGATTCAACCCCAATAAGCCATCTCCCAGACATATCATAATTAGCTTCAATAAAGTTAACATGAAAGAGAAGATTCTCATAGCAGCCCGGTGAAAGAAAACTATAACGTACAAAGGTAAGAATATTAGAATAACTACAGATCTCTCTGCTGAAACTTTTCAAGCCAGAAGAGGCTGGTCATCAACTTTTAATCTCCTAAAGCAAAAAATCTTTCAACCCAGGATCTTGTATCCTGCTAAACTGAGTTTCATCTATGATGGAGAAATTAAATACTTCAATGACATTCATATGTTGAAAAAATTTGCCATAAGTAAACCAGCTCTTCAGGATGTTCTCAGACCTATCATCCACAATGACCAACCCAATCCTATACCACAAAAGTAAACTCACTCAGAAACTTCGGATCAAACTCCAACTTCCACACTGGCGAAAGGATTAAAAATGTCCACTGGACCTTTGAAAAACTCGATACCCAAAATTCCACCAGACTTATCAATACTCTCCATCAATGTGAATGGCTTAAACTGTCCTCTAAAGAGGCATAGGTTAGCTGACTGGATACAAAATCTCAAGCCAGATATTTGTTGCATACAAGAGTCACATCTCAACTTAAAAGACAAATACAGACTCAGGGTGAAAGGATGGTCATCCATATTTCAGGCAAATGGTAATCAGAAAAAAGCAGGTGTTGCAATCTTATTTGCAGATACAGTAGGCTTTAAACCATCAAAAGTAAGGAAGGACAAGAATGGTCACTTCATATTTGTTAAGGGTAATACTCAATATGACGAGATCTCAATTATTAATATCTATGCACCCAACCAGAATGCACCTCAATTTATAAGAGAAACTCTAACAGACATGAGTAACTTGATTTCCTCCAGCTCCATAATCGTTGGAGATTTCAACACTCCCTTGGCAGTGTTGGATCGATCCTCCAGAAAGAAGCTGAGCAAAGAAATCTTAGATTTAAACCTAACCATCCAATATTTAGATTTAGCAGACATCTACAGAACATTTCATCCCAACAAAACTGAATACACATACTTCTCATCAGCCCACGGAACTTACTCCAAAATTGATCACATTTTAGGTCACAAGTCTAACCTCAGTAAATTTACAGGAATAGAAATTATTCCATGCATCTTCTCGGACCATCATGGAATAAAACTTGAATTGAGTAACAACAGGAATCTGCATACCCATACAAAAACATGGAAGTTAAATAACCTTATGCTGAATGATAGCTGGGTAGAGATGAGATTAAGAAAGAAATCACCAATTTTTTGGAACAAAACGACAATGAAGACACAAACTATCAGAACCTCTGGGACACTGCAAAGGCAGTTCTAAGAGGGAAATTTATAGCACTGCAAGCCTTCCTCAAGAGAACGGAAAGAGAGGAAGTTAACAACTTAATGGGACATCTCATGCAACTGGAAAAAGAAGAACATTCCAACCCCAAACCCAGTAGAAGAAAAGAAATCACCAATATTAGAGCAGAATTAAATGAAATCGAAAACAAAAGAATAATACAACAGATCAATAAATCAAAAAGCTGGTTTTTTGAAAAGGTCAATGAAATAGATAAACCTCTGGCCAACCTAATCAGGAAAAAAAGAGTAAAATCTCTAATATCATCAATCAGAAACAACAAAGACCAAATAACCACAGACTCATCAGAAATCCAAAAAATCCTTAATGAATATTACAAGAAACTGTATTCTCAGAAATATGAAAATCTGAAGGAAATAGACCGATACTTGGAAGCAAGCCACCTTCCAAGACTTAACCAGAATCAAGTGGAAATGTTGAACAGACCCATATCAAGTTCATAAATAGCATCAACTATACAAAACCTCCCTAAAAAGAAAAGCCCGGGACCAGATGGTTTCACGTCAGAATTCTACCAAACCTTTAAAGAGGAATTAGTACCTATATTACTCAACCTGTTCCAAAAGGTAGAAAAGGAAGGAAGACTACCCAACAGTTCTATGAAGCAAATATCACCCTGATCCCTAAAACAGGAAAAGACCCATCAAGAAAAGAAAATTATAGACCAATATCACTAATGAATATAGATGCAAAAATATTCAACAAGATCCTAACAAACAGAATCCAGCAACACATCAAACAAATTATACATCATGATCAAGTTGGTTTTATCCCAGGGTCTCAAGGCTGGTTCAATATACGTAAATCTATAAATGTAATTCAGCATATAAACAAATTAAAAAACAAAGACCATATGATTCTCTCAATTGATGCAGAAAAAGCTTTTGATAATATCCAGCATCCCTTCATGATCAGAACACTCAAGAAAATTCTTCTAGAAGGGACTTTTCTTAAACTGATAGAGGCTATCTACAGCAAACCCACAGCCAATATCATATTGAATGGAGTTAAATTGGAATCATTTCCACTCAGATCAGGAACCAGACAAGGCTGCCCATTGTCTCCATTGCTTTTCAACATTGTACTGGAAGTTTTAGCCACTGCAATTAGGGAAGAAAAGGCGATCAAGGGTATCCATATAGGGTCAGAAGAGATCAAACTCTCGCTCTTCGCAGATGATATGATTGTGTATCTGGAAAACACTAGGGACTCTACTACAAAACTCCTAGAAGTGATCAAGGAATACAGCAGCGTCTCAGGTTACAAAATCAACATTCATAAATCGGTAGCCTTTATATACACCAACAACAGTCAAATTGAAAAAGCAGTTAAGGACTCTATCCCATTCACAGTAGTGCCAAAGAAGATGAAATATTTGGGAATTTACCTACCAAAAGACGTGAAAGATCTCTATAAAGAGAACTATGAAACTCTAAGAAAAGAAATAGCTGAAAATGTTAACAAATGGAAAAACATACCATGCTCATGGCTGGGAAGAATCAACATTATCAAAATGTCCATACTACCCAAAGCAATATATAATTTCAACGCACTCCCTATTAAAGTTCCACTGTCATATTTTAAAGATCTTGAAAAAACATTACTTCGTTTTATATGGAATCAGAAAAAAACTCGAATAGCCAAGACATTACTCAGAAATAAAAACAAAACAGGAGGAATCACACTACCAGACCTCAGACTTTACTACAAATCGATAGTGATCAAAACAGCATGGTATTGGCACAAAAACAGAGAAGTAGATATCTGGAATAGAATAGAGAACCAAGAGATGAATCCAGCTACTTACCGCTATTTGATTTTTGACAAGCCAATTAAAAACATTCAGTGGGGAAAAGATTCCCTATTTAACAAATGGTGCTGGGTGAACTGGCTGGCAACCTGCAGAAGACTGAAATTGGACCCACACCTTTCACCACTAACTAAGATAGACTCTCATTGGATTAAAGATTTAAACTTAGGATATGAAACTATAAAAATACTAGAGGAGAATGCAGGGAAAACCCTTGAAGAAATTGGTCTGGGTGAGTATTTCATGAGAAGAACCCCCCGGGCAATTGAAGCAGCTTCAAAAATACACTACTGGGACTTGATCAAACTAAAAAGCTTCTGCACAGCTAAGAACACAGTAAGCAGAGCAAGCAGACAGCCCCCAGAATGGGAGAAGATATTTGCAGGTTATATTTCTGACAAAGGTTTAATAACCAGAATCCACAGAGAACTCAAACGCATCAGCAAGAAAAAAACAAGGGATCCCATCGCAGGCTGGGCAAGGAATTTGAAGAGAAACTTCTCTGAAGAAGACAGGCGCACGGCCTTCAGACATATGAAAAAATGCTCATCATCTTTAATCATGAGAGAAATGCAAATCAAAACTACTTTGAGATATCATCTAACTCCAGTGAGACTAGCCTATATCACAAAATCTCAAGACCAGAGATGTTGGCGTGGATGCGGAGAAAAGGGAACACTTCTGCAGTGCTAGTGGGAATGCAAATTAATACATTCCTTTTGGAAAGATATATGGAGAACACTCAGAGATCTAAAAATAGATCTGCCATTCAATCCTGTAATTCCTGTGCTGGGCATATACCCAGAAGACCAAAAATCACAACATAACAATGGTATTTGTACCAGAATGTTTATTGCAGCCCAATTCATAATAGCTAAGTCATGGAAAAAGCCCAAGTCCCATCCATCCACGAATGGATTAATAAATTGTGGTATATGTATGCCATGGAATCCTATGCAGCCTTAAAGAAAAATGGAGACTTTACCTCTTTCATGTTTACATGGATGGAGCTGGAACATATTCTTCTTAGTAAAGTATCCCAAGAATGGAAGAAAAAATACCCAATGTACACAGCCCTACTATGAAACTAATTTGGGACTCTCACATGAAAGCTATAACCCAGCTACAACTTAACAATAGGGGGAAGTGGGACGGGGGGGGTGGGTAGAGGGAGGGGAATCGGTGGGATCACACCTGTGGTGCATATTACAGGGGTATTTGCGAAACTTGGTAAATGTAGAATGTAAATGTTTTGGCACAGTAACTGAGATAACGCTGGAAAGGCTATGTTAACCACTGTGATAAAAATGTGTCAAATGGTTTATGAAGTGAGTGTATGATGCCCCATAATCATATCATTGTATACAGTTATGATTTAATAAAAAAAAATGAATGCAAAATAAAGACTCTAAGACAAACAAAACCTGAGAGAAATTGTTGCTGACAAACATGTCAAATATAGGAGGAAACTATCACAATTCATTATACAATCTTTGATTTATTATCTCAAGGACAAATAGGACTTAAGTCTAATAGTAGGTACATTATAGTTTTTTTCTGACTCATAATTTTTCTCTCTACAGACACCTCCATTTCTACCAAAGATCATGATATTAAGACTAATTCGCTTGCAAAATATCTTTAGTCTCATTAAACTTGGCCTGATTATTTACATAAAGAAAGATTAGTAATTGACCGTAAAGACTATTTTAAAGCATTACAGGAGCTCTTAATAGGGAATCTCAGATTAGAATTCAGGAAGCCAACCTAAGGAATCACCATCAACTATGCCTGCAATACCTGTAGATTTGAGTGAATGCCTTTCTTCTTATGGTCCACAACATATGTTGAGATTGTTGAACCTACCAGAAAGTTACTTTCAAAACTCAACCTCCTTTCAAAACTCAATCTCAACCTCCTATAAGGCTAGGAGTCCTTGAAGCTGGGTACCATGGCAGTTTTTTCAAGGTGTTTTATTTGGTACATAAAATCAATCTCAGTTTCTTAAAACTGTCTGTTCATATTGGATTCTGTGCACATCCTTTAACATGATATTCCAATCAAAATATTGGCAATATATATAATTTTTTAAATTGTATTCTGTTACAAAAAGAACAGATTCTTATTGAACTTACATAAATAACTAACTGTATTGTCACAAAAATAAATATACTCACTGATAATTTTTGAATTCTGAAGGGATCAGATAAGGAGAAAAAGTCAATGTTTCAACTCCATTTACAAAGGTATAAATTACCAAATTGTTGTAAACTATAGATAGCTTAAGAAAGAATATAAAAATGTTTCTTTAATCTGGTAAACAAAACACTAAAGAACCAGTGATATTTCAGTCCTTTGAAAGCAGAGGGTTCTAGTACTCAAGTGGCTAATGAGCTTGAGAGGAAAGAAAAAAGTATAGCAAGGGTGAACAGAGGGATGGAGGGAGTCAGGCTTTGAAGGGGAACATATCAAGAATTCAAGGGAAGTGAATGAAAGTTGAAGGTATTAAAATAAGTAAGGAAGAGCAGAAGCGAATGGAAAGAAGAAATCTTAGAGGAGGTGGTTTAGGGTGATCTTAAGTTTCCCAAGGAAGCCATTGAATGTCCTCAGCAAAAATTACACCAACAAGAGATGAAAATTTCAAATAAGTCTGAAACTTGAACTCAACTTCAGAGACAGAGAGTATACTCAGATTCTTTCTTTTCTTTTCTTCTTTTTAATTAAATCATAAATGTGTACATTGATATGATCATGGGGCATCATTCACTAGCTTCACAGACCATTTACCAAGTTTCACATATACCCTTGCAAGATGCACCACTGGTATAATCCCACCAATCCCCTTCCCTCTACCCACCTCCCCACTCCCACCCCTCCCTTTCCTCCTTCCCCCTATTCTTAGGTTGTAACTGGGTTATAGCTTTCATGTGAAAACCCTAAATTAGTTTCATACTAGGGCTGAGTACATTGGGTACTTTTTCTTCCATTCTTGAGATACTTTACTAAGAAGAATATGTTCCAGCTCCATCCATGGAAACATGAAAGAGGTAAAGTCTTCATCTTTCTTTAAGGCTGCATAATATTCCATGGTGAACATATACCGCAATTTATTAATCCATTCATGAAATGATGGGCATTTGGGCTTTTTCCATGACTTAGCAATTATGAATTGGGCTGCAATAAACATTCTGGTACAAATATCTTTGATATGATGTGATTTTTGGTCTTCTGGGTATATGCCCAGTAGAGGGATTATAGGATTGAATGGCAGATCTATTTTTAGATCTCTAAGTGTTCTCCATATCTCTTTCCAAAAGTAATGGATTAATTTGCATTCCCACCATCAGTGCAAAAGTGCTCCCTTTTCTCCACATCCTCACCAACATCTCTGGTGTTGGGATTTTGTGATATAGGCTACTCTCACTGGAGTTACATGGTATTTCAAAGTAGTTTTGATTTGCATTTCTCTGATGATTAAGGATGATGAGCATTTTTTTTCATATGTCTGAAGGCCACGCGCCTGTCTTCTTTAGAGAAGTTTCTCTTCAAATCCCTTGCCCAGCCTGTGATGGGATCCCTTGTTCTTTCCTTGCTAGTACGTTTGCGTTCTCTGTGGATTCTGGTTATTAAACCTTTGTCAGAGACATAACCTGCAAATATCTTCTCCAATTCTGAGGGCTGTTTGCTTGCTTTACTTTCTGTGTTCTTGGCTATGCAGAAGCTTTTTAGTTTGATCAAGTCCCAGTAGTGTATTTTTGAAGCTGCTTCAATTGCCCGGGGCAGGGGGTCCTCCTCATAAAATACTCGCCCAGACCAATTTCTTCAAGGGTTTTCCCTGCCCTCTCCTCTAGTATTTTTATAGTTTCATATCTTAAGTTTAAATCTTTGATCCAGTGAGTCTATCTTAGTTAATGGTGAAAGGTGTGGGTCCAGTTTCAGTCTTCTACAGGTTGCCAGCCAGTTCACCCAGCACCATTTGTTAAACAGGGAATCTTTTCCCCACTGAATTTTTTTAATTGGTTTCTCAAAGATTAAATAACGGTAAGTAGCTGGATTCATCTCTTGGTTCTCTATTCTGTTCCAGACATCTACTTCTCTGTTTTTGTGCCAATACCATGCTGTTTTGATCACTATCGATTTGTAGTATAGTCTGAGGTCTGGTAGCGTAATTCCTCTTGCTTTGTTTTTATTTCTGAATAATGTCTTGGCTATTCAAGGTTTTTTCTCATTGCATATAAAACAAAGTATTGTTTTTTTTCAAGATCTTTAAAGTATGATAGTGGAGCTTTTATATGGATTGCATTCAAATTATATATTGCTTTGTGTAGTATGGACACTTTAACAATGTTGATTCTTCCCAGCCATGAGCATGGTATGTTTTTCCATTTGTTGATGTTTTCAGCTATTTCTTTTCTTAGAGTTTCATAGTTCTCTTTATAGAGATCTTTCACGTCCTTTGTTAGATAAATTTCCAAATATTTCATCTTCTTTGGAACTACTGTTAATGGGATGGAGTCCTTAACTGTTTTTTCAACTTGACTATTGTTGGTATATATAAAGGCTACCAATTTATGAATATTCATTTTATAACCTTAGATGCTCCTGTATTCCTTGATCACTTCTAAGAGTTTTGTAGTAGAGTCCCTAGTGTTTTCCAGATATACGATCATATCATCTGCAAAGAGCGAAAGTTTGATCTCTTCTGACCCTATATGGATATCCTTGATCGCCTTTTCTTCCCTAATTGCAGGAGTTAAAACTTCCATAACAATGTTAAAAAGCAATGGAGACAATGTGCAGCCTTGTCTGGTTTCTGATCTGAGTGGAAATGATTTCAATTTCACTCCATTCAATATGATATTGGCTGTGGGTTTGGGGTAGATGGTCTCTATCAGTTTAAGAGTGTCCCTTCTATACTGACTTTCTTAAGTGTTCTGATCATGAAGGGATGCTGGATATTATCAAAAGCTTTTTCTGCATCGATTGAGAGAATCATATGGTCTTTGTTTTTTAATTTGTTTATGTGCTGGATTACATTTATAGATTTAAGTATATTGAACTAGCCTTGAGACCCTGGGATAAAACTGAATTTGTCATGATGTATAATTTGTTTGATGTGTTGCTGGATTCTGTTTGTTAGGATCTTGTTGAATATTTTTGCATCTATATTTATTAGTGATATCGGGCAATAATTTTCTTTTCTTGTTGGGTCTTTTCCTGGTTTGGGGATCAGGGTGATGTTTGCTTCATAGAATGTGTTGGATATTCTTCCTTCTTTTTCTACCTTTTGAAACAGTTTGAGTAATGTAGGTAGTAATTCTTCTTTAAAAGTTTGGTAGAATTCTGACGTGAAACCATCTGGTCCTGGGCTTTTCTTTTTAGGGAGGTTTTGTATAGTTGATGCTATTTCTGAAGTTGATAAGGGCCTGTTCAACATTTCCACTTGATTCTGGCTAAGTCTTGGAAGGTGATGTGCTTCCAACTACCGATAAATTTCCTTCAGATATTCATATTTCTGAGAATAAAATTTCTTGTAATATTCATAAAGGATTTTATTGATTTCTGAGGAGTCTGTTGTTATTTCATCTTTGTCGTTTCTGATTGATGAGATTAGAGATTTCACTCTATTTTTCCTGATGAGGTTGGCCAAAGATTTATCTATTTTTTTGACCTTTTCAAAAAACTAGCTTTTTGATTTATTGATCTGTTGTATTATTCTTCTGTTTTCAATTTCATTTAATTCTGCTCTATTTTTGGTTATTTCTTTTCTTCTACTGGGTTTGGGGTTGGAATGTTCTTCCTTTTCCAGTTGCGTGAGATGTCCCATTAAGTTTTTAACTTCCTCTCATTCCGTTCTCTTGAGGAAAGCTTGCAGTGCTATAAGTTTCCCTCGTATAACTGCCTCTGCGATGTCCCAGAGCTTCTGATAGTTCGTGTCTTCATTGTTGTTTTGTTCCAAAAAGTTGGCGATTTCTTCCTTAATCTCATCTCTGACCCAACTGTCATTGGTTATTTAACCCAGCATAAGGTTATTTAACTTCCATGTTTTTGTATGGGAATGCAGATTCCTGTTGTTACTCATCTCAAATTTTATTCCATGGTTTTCCAAGAAGATGCATGTAATAATTTCTATTCCTTGAAATTTAGTGAGGTTAGACTTGTGACCTAAGATGTGATCAATTTTGGAGTAAGTTCCATGGGCTAATGAGAAGTATGTTTATTCAGTTTTCTTGGGATGAAATGTTCTGTAGATGTTTGCTAAATCCAAATGTTGAATGGTTAGGTTTAAACCTAAGATTTCTTTGCTCAGCTTCTTATTGGAGGATCGATCCAACACTGCCAAAGGAGTGTTGAAATCTCCGACTATTATGGAACTGGAGGAAATCAAGTTGCTCATGTCAGTTAGAGTTTCTCTTATAAATTGAGGTGCATTCTGGTTGGGTGCATAGATATTAATAATTGAGATCTCATCATATTGAGTATTACCCTTAACAAATATGAATTGACCATTATTGTCCTTCCTTACTTTTGTTGGTTTAAAGCCTATGGTACCTGCAAATAAAATCGCAACATCTGCTTTTTTCTGATTACCATTTGCCTGAAATATGGATGACCATCCTTTCACGCTGAGTCTGTATTTGTCTTTTAAGTTAAGATGTGACTCTTTTTTTTTTTTTTTTTTTTGGTTTTTGGCCAGGGCTAGGTTTGAACCCGCGACCTCCGGCATATGGGTCTGGCGCCCTACTCCTTGAGCCACTGGTGCCACCCAAGATGTGACTCCTGTATGCAACTAATATCTGGTCTGAGTTTTTGTATCCAGTCAGCTAACTTATGCCTCTTTAGAGGACAGTTTAAGCCGTTCACTTAAATGGAGAATATTGATAATTCTGGTGAAGTTTTGGGTATCGAGTTTTTCAAAAGTCCAGTGGGCATTTTTAATCCTTTCGCCAGTGTGGAAATTGGAGTTTGATCCGAAGTTTCTGAGTGCGTTTACTTTTGTGGTATAGTATTGGGTTGGTTATTATGGAGGATAGGTCTGAGAATATCTTGAAGAGCTGGTTTGGTTATGGCCAATTTCTTCAACATATGAATGTCATTAAAGTATTTAATTTCTCCATCCTAAATGAAACTCAGTTTAGCTGGATACAAGATCCGGGGTTGAAATTTATTTTGCTTTAGGAGATTAAAAGTCGGTTACCACCCTCTTCTGGCTTGAAAAGTTTCAGTAGAGAGATCTGCAGTCATTCTAATATTCTTCCCTTTAAAGGTAATGCTTTTCTTTCTCCTGGCAGCTTTGAGAATTTTCTTCTTCAGATTAACTTTAGTGAAGTTAATTATGATATGCCTGGGGGATGTCTTATTGGGGTTGAGTTATGCTGGCCTTCTGAAGCTGTCTGCTATCTGAATTTCAGAATCTCTAGGCATGTCTGGAAATTTCTCTTTCATAATTCCATGCAGAAGGGCCTCTGTGCCCAGCAAGGCCACTTCATCAGTTTCTGAAACTCCAATGATTCGGATATTGCCCTTCTTCAAATTATCCCAGAGCTCTCGGACAGAATGATCCATTTTGGCTCTCCATTTATCTTCCTCTTTGAGAGTCTGGGAGTGTTCAAAGGCTTTATCTTCGATATCGGAGATCCTTTCTTCTGCTTGCTCCATTCTGTTGCTGAGGGATTCTACTGTATTTTTCATGTCTTTGAGGGCTGGAAATTGTTGCTTCAGTGTGTGTTAGTCATTGGTGGTTTTGTCTTTAATTTCGTTTAATTCTTGAGACAACTTTTGAATTTCTCCTTGAATTCCTAATTCTACTTTTTTAATCTTATCTGCATTCCAAATTCTGAATTCAATTTCTGACATCTCAGCCAGTTGTTTATGAATGGGATCTTCAATTACATCTGCCATATCTTTCCTTGGGGGAGGTTGATCTATTCTGGTTATTCGTGTTACCAGAGTTTTTCCACTGATTCCGACCCATGGTTGTTTTACTTCCTTTGATTTTTTCCCCTGGGGCTTTGTCGAGGGCCTGTACAGTTTTGTCGCCTGAGAAACTGTGGCCCTGTCTGGTGTGGTGGTGCTAAGTGGTTCTGCCTTGTTTTCAGCTGGTTTCTGTTCCACCCTAGTGAAACAGATACTCTGGATTGAAGTCTCAGCTGTGGAGAAATATTATCAATTAAGTCACCCTGCCCCCACTGGCAAACAATTGGAAAAGAAAAATCAAACCTTCCTACCCCTGTGCACCCAGGGCACCACCTGATTTGTCCTCAGGCAGTTGGTTCAGTTCAAATGGTCCAAATCAATTGCCTTAGTCTGCACCTGTCTCGGGTGAGAGAGTTTAAGAGGTCTCTGGGAACTGGATCACAGGGGTCTGGTAACTACTCTGGTGTGGCTTGCTCCAGTGCTGTGTGGAGTCAGGAGGAGGCACCCAGCCAATAGATCAGTCTGGGAAGTTTGCTCCCTCTTTTCCCACCTTGTACCACTGTCACACCCAGTCACTGATACCCCTGTTGTTGGCTGACCCAGTTACCTGTAGTGAACTGGTACTCCAGGAGTTTGTACCTGCCTGAATCACAAGGAAGTCTGCCAGGCCACTTTTCTCTGCCTCTCTCTAGCAGGAGGAGGTGAGGCCTGACAACCTTGGGTGCTTAATTAAGGTTAGGTGGTTTTCACTTAGATCCAGTCTCGCCCCTGTTTAATTTTACTGACAGAACAGAACAGAACAACTCTGCAGTTCCCCTGCAGAAGAGAAGCTGAATTAAGTTCCAAATCATCTTGTCTTTGTTCTTGTATTGTCTATAGGCTGACAGTCCCCTGAGGGCCAGGTGAATTTTAGGTTCAGTAAGCGGACTTCTTGGTCAGCCCCACCCTGGTAGCTTCCCCAGTTTGCAAGTTGTAGTTGCCTCATGCAAATCCTATACTCACAGTCTCTGGTTTCCCAGGGAGACAGGGGGTTTGGCTTCAGAATATTCGGTAGTGAGCCGTATTGCTAGCAAAAGACGGCTGCTGTTTTATGCCTCAGGCAACCGCCTCTCCAGTGCAGCTCCCTTCTGGCCAACCATTGTCTCTCCGCTCCCATGCCCCAGAGTCTGCACCAACCATCTACAGCCCGGCACTGTCTATACCCCTCGAGCAATCGCCCAAGTGTCTGGACTCCTGGGGGACAGGCCTCCAGACCTTGGAGTGAGAGTAGAGGGGAGTGTGGGGAGTGCTGGGAGTCTGGTGTTGCGGGTAGAGAACACACACAGTTTTACACTTTTATTCCTGGCTGTATAGTCAGCAAAAGATGGCTGTCGCACTGTGCCTCAGGGAACAGCCACTCTCACGCTGTCCCCTCTCCGCCGACCATCCTCTCCTCACTCCCATGCCCTGGAGCTGGCACTGACCAGCTGTAGTCGAGGCCCCATCCACACCCCTCTAAAAATCACCCAAGACTCTGAACTCCTGGGGGACTGGCCTCTAGACCTCAGTGTGAGTGAAGGGGAGCACTGGGAGCTCAGAATTCCAGGTAGAAACTATATACAGTTTATATAGTTTTATGCCTGGCAGGAGGATGCTGTGGCACCCTAGTAGGGGAGGTAGGTCCAGTTTTTAGAGGGTCTCTCCTGTGGATTGTAGTGGGAGGACCTTTGAACTCTGCCAAATTGTTTGTGGGGCACTTTGGGCCTTTCTCATGGGGGAGGGGACTCCCGTCCACTTGGTGATGGATTTCGTACCTTTTGTTTGTATCCTTGTGGTCGCAGCTCACCTCAGTAGGGTTGACATGTGTTCTTTAACCTTCTCTCTTAGTGCAGCTCAAATCCACCAGGTTACTTGCTGAATTTTTGTCCTTTAACTCTCCTTCTGGATGGGAGCCTGTGTGGAAACCTGGATTCCTGTACCTGGATAAACACAATGGCCTTCCCCATGCGCACACCATCTCGCTTTATCAGCTTATTACAAAGAATACAGATGAAGAGACTCCCTGGGCAAAGTGTGGGGGAAGGGATAATACATCCTCCATGAACTGCCACGTGTTCAGCTACCCAGGTCCTACTCAGATTCTTAAGAATAAAAACCTTTTCTTATCAGCTTCAGTAAAATTTTGTTGAAGCAGCAGTTCAGAAGTCTGGCTCACCAGTATATCCCTCATCAGTCGTCAGGAGGGAAGACAAATTTTTCAAAAATGCACACTTTGGGTCTTTGGTGACTGGTTTGGGAGTTCATTGGTAATTTTGATCCTATCCAAATCATGTCACCATAACAGGATAGGAATCACTGCAATGGGGTTTTGTAGTGGGAGAGAGGTAATGGACTGAACTCCATCTCCAGCAAGTACAAGCAAGATTTATAACCAAGAAGGGTAGGAGGGTCAGTGGATAAAAATTTACTGAAATGAAACATCAAGGATAAATGATTTCTGGCTAAATTGACCTGATAAGATTATTGCAGAAGGGAGGTCAAAGTGATAAGGTATTGAGGATGGTCAGACAAGTGTGGAGGATTTTTGCTATACTGACATAGCAGGATTCCAGTTCAAACAGTATTCTACAAAGAGAAAGAAAGAAGCACAAGCTCAGGTTAAGCAAAAAGACCCAAGACCCTTATTTCTATATTATCTTTAGCTTTACGTCCCTTTTAATCTCTTGAGGAAATTGATCTACTTTGGTTTTTCATGTTGCCAAGGGTCTTCTGCTGGTTCCTCTTTATGTGTATATTCAACCTTATTTTTATATTAATTTTACTTTTTAAGATGAAATGTTAGGTTGTCCCTCAATAGTTATTGAGAAATAATCTAATTGGGGACCATTAGACAGTACCCACAGACATGCTTGGCTAATCCAGTGTTCATCAGTTGATTTATGAATAAGCAAAATGTAATATATTGATTTAACAAAATGTTATTCACCATTTAAGTAATGAAGTTCTGATACATAATACAACATGAATAAACATAGAAAGCATTATTATAAAGAAAGAAGCCTGTCATCAAATGACATTAATATGTCATTTTACTCATACAAAATTTCAGAACCTAAAAATCTCTAGAAACTGAAAGTAGGTAAATGGTTGGTTAGGCCTGGGGGAAGGATCAGAAATAAGAAGGTGAAGCTAAAACATATAGGTTCTTTTTGAGATAATGAAGATATTCTAAAATTGACTGTGGTGATGAGTGCACAAATCTGTGAATACACTAAAAACCATAGAACCATACACTTTAATGGGTGACTTAGAATTATATCTCCAATAAAGCTGCTAAAATGATTACATAGGAATTTTTTAAGATTAAAATAGGCAAGTGTTAATCCTCTCAATTGACAGAGTGAAACTGAATCTCCAGCAAAGTGCTTTTCTGGCATTGGAGTGGTTGCCACCATAGTTGGTACTTGCAGAAAATTTGGCCCACTCACTGGTATGCCTTGATCCAATTCTGTACAGAGGTAGGGTGGCCCACCCAACGAAAAAGAATAGAAGTCAGGTTTTCAGATTTTCATAGCATATGCTTCCTGCTCAACTGCTCCGCAAAACTCTCATGGTTAAAACTCATGATACCTAGGTTCCACCAAAAGCCTACTGAAGCCACCTAATAATTATGGCTAAGAGATAAGGATAGATTGATGAAATTTTTCGGTAAAGAGCCACATTGTAAATGTGGGTCCCACAGTCTCTATTGCAAGTTCTTAGATTGGCAATCAGCATGATTAACTGGCAATGACATATATGTGAACCAATGAGCCTGGCTGTACTGAAATCAGCCATGGTCACTTAAGTTTTAATTTCCTATGATTTCCATGTGTCATGAAATATTATTTTATTTCTTAAAAAACATTGTAAATTATAAATACAATTCATAGCTCATGGACTGTACCAAAACAGCAGCTAGCTGGATTTGGTATTTGACTTACGGTTTGTTGATCTGAACGATTTATCCATTAACACTAACTATTTTCTTCTTTTTTGAAAAATTTTTTATTTTTATTATTAAATCATAGCTGTGATCATTAATGCGATCATGGGGCACCACATACTGGTTTTATACACCATTTGACACATTTTCATCACACTGGTTAACATAACCTCCCTGGCATTTTCTTAGTTATTGTGTTAAACATTTACATTCTACATTTACTAAGCTTCACATGTACCATTCTAGGATGCACCGTAGGTGTAATCCCATCATTCACCCTCACTCCGCGCATCCACCCCTCTCCCTCCAATGCCTCTCCCCATTCCCCCTATTCTTAGGCTATAACTGGGTTACAGTTTTCATGTGAAAGCCATAAATTAGTTTCATAGTAGGGCTGAGTACATTGGATACTTTTTCTTCCATCCTTGAGATACTTTCCTAAGAAGAATATGTTCCAGCTCCATGTAAACATGAAAGAGGTAAAGTCTCCATCTTTCTTTAAGGCTGCATAATATTCCATGGTGTACATATACCACAATTTATTAATCTATTCGTGGATTGATGGGCACTTGGGCTTTCTCCGTATCTTAGCAATTATGAATTGGGCTGCAATAAATATTCTGGTACAAATATCTTTGTTATGATGTGATTTTTGGTCTTCTGGGTATATACCTACCCTGTTTCCCCAAAAATAAGACAGTGTCTTATTTTAAGGTGTGCTCCCAAAAAATGCGCTAGGTCTTATTTTCAGGGAACGTCTTATCTTTCCTGTAAGTAGGCCTTATTTTCGGAGGATGTCTTATTTTTGGGGAAACGGGGTAGTAGAGGAATTATAGGATTGAATGGCAGATATACTTTTAGATCTCTAAGTGTTCTCCAAACATCATTCCAAAAGGAATGCATTAATTTGCATTTCCACCAGTAGAGTAGAAGTGTTCCCTTTTCTCCATATCCACACCAACATCTCCGGTCTTTTGACTTTGTGATATCGACTAATCTTACTGGAGTTAGATGGTATCTCAAGGAAGATTTGATTTGCATTTCTCTGATGATTAAAGATGATGAGCATTTTTTCATATGTTTGTAGGCTGTGTACCTGTCTTCTTCAGAGATGTTTCTCTTCAAGTCCCTTGCCCAGCCTGCAATGGCATCACTTGTTCTTTTCTTGCTTATATGTTTGAATTCTCTGTGGATTCTGGTTATTAAACCTTTGTCAGACACATAACCTGTAAATATCTTCTCCCATTCTGAGGGCTGTTTGCCTGCTTTACTTACTGTGTTCTTGGCTGTGTAGAAGCTTTTTAGTTTGATCAAGTCCCAGTAGTGTATTTTTGAAGCTGCTTCAATTGCCCGGGGGGGGGGGGGTCCTCCTCATAAAATACTGGCCCAGGCCAATTTCTTCAAGGGTTTTTCCCTGTACTCTCTTCTAGTATTTTTATATTTTCATGTCTTAAGTTTAAATCTTTAATCCAGTGAGAGTCTATCTTAGTTAATGGTGAAAGGTGTGGGTCCAATTTCAGTCTTCTACAGGTTGCCAGCCAGTTCACCCAGCACCATTTGTTAAATAGGGAATCTTTTCCCCACTGAATGTTTTTAATTGGCTTGTCAAAGATCAAATAACAGTAAGTAGCTGGATTCATCTCTTGGTTCTCTATTCTGTTCCAGACAACTACTTCTCTGTTTTTGTGCCAGTACCATGCTGTTTTGATCACTATCGATATATAGTATAGTCTGAGGTCTGGTAGCGTGATTCCTCATGCTTTGTTTTCATTTTTGAGCAATGTCTTGGCTATTCGAGGTTTTTTCTGATCCAGATAAAATGAAGTATTATTTTTTCAAGATCTTTAAAGTATGGCAATGGAGCTTTAATAGGAATTGCATTAAAATTGTATATTGCTTTGGGTATTATGGACATTTTAGCAATGTTGATTCTTCCCAGGCATGAGCATGTTATGTTTTTCCATTTGTTAACATTTTCAGCTATTTCTTCTCTGAGAGTTTTATAGTTCTCTTTATAGAGATTTTTCACGTCCTTTGTCAGATAAACTCCCAAATATTTCATCTTCTTTGGCACTACTGTGAATGGAATAGAGTTCTTATCTGTTTTTTCAGCTTGTCTATTGTTGGTATATATAAAGGCTACCAATTTATGAATGTTAATTTTGTAACCTGAGACATAGCTGTATTCCTTGACCACTTCTAAGAGTTTTGCAGTAGAATCGCTGATGTTTTCCAGATATACAATCATATCATCTGAAAAGAGCGAAAGTTTGATCTGTTTTGACCTTATATGGATACCCTTGATCGCCTTTTCTTCCCTAATTGGGATGGCTAAACTTCCATTGCCATGTTAAAGAGCAGTGGAGACAATGGGCAGACTTGTCTGGTTCCTGATCTGAGTGGAAACGATTTCAATTTAACTCCATTCCATATGATATTGTCTGTGGGTTTGCTGTAGATGGCCTCTATCACTTTAAGAAATGTGCCTACTATACCAATTTTCTTTAGTGTTCTGATCATGAAGAAAAGCTGGATAATAAAAGATTTTTCTGCATCAATAGAGAGAATCATATGGTCTTTGTTTTTTAATTTGTTTGTGTGCTCAATTATACTTATAGATTCACATATATTGAAGCAGCCTTGAGACCCTGGGATAAAACCGAATTGATTATGATATATAATTTGTTTGATGTGTTGCTGGATTCTGTTTGTTAGGATCTTGTTGATAATTTTTGCATGTATATTCATTGGTGATATTGTTCTATAATTTTCTTTTCTTGTTGGGTCTTTTGCTTGTTTGGGGATCAGGGTGATGTTTGCTTCATAGAACGTGTTGGGTAGTCTGCCTTCTTTTTCTACATTTTCGAAGAGATTGAGTAATGTAGATACTAGTTCCTCTTTACAGGTTTGGTAGTATTTTGACGTGAAGCCATCTGGTCCCGGGCTTTTCTTTTTAGGGATATGTTGTATGGTTGATGCTATTTCAGAATGTGATATTGGCCTCTTCAACATTTCCAGTTGATTCTGGCTATGTCTTGGAAGGTTACGTGCTTCCACATATTGGTCAATTTTGTTCGGATTTTTATATTTCTGAGAATAAAGTTTCTTGTAATATTCATTAAGAATTTTTTGAATTTTTAAGGTATCTGATGTTATTTTGTCTTTGTTGTTTCTGATTGATGAAATTAGAGATTTTACTCTTTTTTTCCTGGTTAGGTTGGCCAAAGGTTTATCTATTTTATAGACCTTTTCAAAAAACAAACTTTTTGATTTATTGATCTGTTGTGTAATCTTTTGTTTTCAATTTCATTTAATTCTGCTCTAATTTTGGTTATTTCCTTTCTTCTACTGGGTTTGGGGTTGGAATGTTCTTCCTTTTCCAGTTGCTTGAGATGTCCCATTATGTTGTTAACTTCCTCTCTTTCTGTTCTCTTGAGGAAGGCTTGCAGTGCTATACATTTCCCTCTTAGTACCCCCTTTGCAGTATATCAGAGGTTCTGATAATTCGTGTCTTCATTGTCATTTTGTTCCCAAAATTTGGCAATTTCCTTTCATGTTTCATCTCTGACCCAGCTATCACTCAGCATAAGGTTATTTAACTTCCATGTTTTTGTATGAGTATGCAGATTCCCTTTGTTGCTGAGTTCAACTTTTATTCCATGGTGGTCAGAGAAGATGCAAGGAATAATTTCTATTCCTTTAAATTTACTGAGGTTAGACTTGTGACCTAAGATGTGATCGATTTTGGAGTATGTTCTGTGGGCTGATGAGAAGTATGTTTATTCAGTTTTGTTGGGATGACTTGTTCTGTAGGTGTCTGCTAAATCCAAATGTTGGATGGTTAGGTTTAAATCTAAAATTTTTTTGCTCAGCTTCTTATTGGAGGATCTGTCCAACACTGCCAAAGGAGTGTTGAAATCTCTGACTATTATGGAGATGGAGGAAACCAAGTTGCTCATGTCAGTTAGAGTTTCTTTTATAAATTGAGGTGCATTCTGGTTGGGTGTATAAATATTAATAATTGAAATCTCATCATATTGAGTATTACCCTTAACAAATATGAAGTGACCATTCTTATCCTTCCTTACTTGTGTTGGTTTAAAGCCTATTGTGTCTGCAAATGGAATCACAACACCTGCTTTTTTCTGGTTATCATTTGCCTGAAATATGGATGACCATCTTTTCACCCTGAATCTATATTTACCTTTTAAGGTAAGATGTGACTCTTGTAAGCAGCAAATATTCTGCCTGAGTTTTTGTATCCAGTCAGCTAATCTGCGCCTCTTTAGAGGACAGTTTAAGCTGTTCACATTAATGGAGAATATTGAGAAGTCTGCTAAAATTTTGGGTATCGAGTTTTTCGAACTTCCAGTGAACATTTTTATTCCTTTCGCCACTGTGGAATTTGGAGTTTGATCAAAGTTTCTGATTGAGTTTACTTTTGTGGTATAGGATTTGGCCGGTCATTATGGAGGATAGGTCTGAGAATACCCTGAAGAGCTAGTTTGGTTATGGCAAATTTCTTCAACACATGAATGTCTTTAAATTATTTAATTTCTCCATCATAAATGAAATTCAATTTAGCTGGATACAGGATCCGGGGTTGAAAGTTATTTTGCTTTAGGAGATTAAAAGTCAATGACCACCCTCTTCTGGCTTGGAAAGTTTCAGCTGAGAGATCTGCAGTCATTCTAATATTCTTCCCTTTAGGTAATGCATTTCTAACGTCTGGATGTTTTCAAAATTTTCTCCTTCATATTAACTTTAGTGAAGTTAATTATGACATGCCTGGGGGATGCCTTATTTGGATCGGGTTGTGATGGGGTTCTGAATCTGCTATCTGAATTTCAGAATCTCTTGGCATATCTGGAAAATTCTCTTTCATAATTTCATGGAGAAGGGTCTTTGTGCATTGCCAGGCCACTTCATCACTTTCAAGGATTCCAGTGAGGTAGGTATTAGCATTCTTTGAATTATCCCAGAGCTCCCTAAGAGAATGATCCATTTTTTCTCTATATTTCTCTTCCTCTTTGAAGTTTGGGAGTGTTCAAAGAGCTTTGTCTTCAATGTCAGAAATCCTTTGTTCTGCTAGTTCCACTCTGTTACTGAAGGATTCTACTGTGTTTTTCAGATCTTTGAGGGCTATAAATTCTTGCTTCAGTGCA
This sequence comes from Nycticebus coucang, assembly GCF_027406575.1. Classification (NCBI taxonomy): domain Eukaryota; kingdom Metazoa; phylum Chordata; class Mammalia; order Primates; family Lorisidae; genus Nycticebus; species Nycticebus coucang. The sequence goes on from NC_069804.1 coordinate 107,420,079, forward strand.
TAAAAATCTTTGGTGGTTTTGTCTTTAAATTCATTAAATTCTTGGGATGACTTTTGAATTTCTTCTGGAATTTCTAATTCTGACTTTTGAATTGCTTGCTCAAATTTCTAATTCCAAATTTTCCTCCATTCTATTAATCTTGTTTGCAATCCAAATTCTGAATTCAATTTCTGACATCTCGGCCAGGTGTTTATGAATGGGATCTTGAGTTATATCTGCTATATCATTCCTTGGGGGGTGTTGATCTATTCTGGTTAGTAATGTTACCATAGTTTTTCCGTTGATTCTGCCCCATGATTATTTTACACCATTTGATATTTCCCCTGAAGCTTTGTCGAAGTCCCGTACAGTTCTGTGGCATGAGAAATTGCAGACCTGTTTGGTGTGGTGGGGCCAAGTGATTCTCTCTTGCTTTGAGCTGGTCTCTGTCCTACCCTAGTGAAACAGTTTCTCTGTGTTGAAGTTTCAACTTTGGCAAAATACCATCAATTAAGTCTCCCCGCCCCCCATAGTTAACAATTGCAAAAGGAAAATCAAACCTTCCTACAACCACACACCCGGGCACCACTTGAATAGTCCTCGGGTAATTGGCTCAGTTCAAAGGTCCAAATCAGTTGTCTCACTCAGCACCTGTCTTAGGTGGGAGAGTTTAAAAGGTCTCTGACAACTATATCACAGGGGTCTGGTGAAAACTCAAATATGACTTGCTCTGGTGCTCTGTGAAGTCAGGAGGAGCTACCCAGCAAATTGATTAGTCTGGGAAGGTTGTTGCCTCCTTCCCCACCTTGCAACTCTGTGACACCCAGTCACAGATAGCCCCGGAGTGTTGTGACAAAGTTGCCTCTAGTGAACAGATACTCCTGGGGTTTGCACCTGCCTGAATCACAAGGAAATATGTATCTGCCTATCCAGGCCGTTGCTCTCTGCCTCTATCCAGCAGGGACAGGTGAGGCCTGATAACCTTGGGTGCTTGATGGAGGCTGGGGGGTGTTCACTTAGTTCCAGCCCCATCCCTTATTGATATTACTGTCAGAACAGAACAGAACAACTTTGCAGGAATTTGTTTCTGTCCCTGCTAAATTCCCCTGCAGAAGAGAAGCTGTTTTGAGTTCCCAGACCCTGCGCTTCAGGCCCTGTCTTTGCTTCTGCAGGTTTGTATTTGGTTACTGTCAGTTCTAGCCTCCTGCCTTCCTTTGTCTATAGGCTGATGATCCCTTGAGGGCTGGGTGTATTTTAGGCTCAATAAAGCGGCCCTCTGGGTCAGCCCCACCCTGAGAAATTCCCGGCTCTGCGCTTGCACTTTCTAGTACCCCACTCCACCCAGGCAGTACCACCTCAGCTAAACTCTTTACTCATGGGGCCTGCATATCCATCCCAGATCTGTTCTTTGGTGGTTGACACCTGAGAAGATGCCTGGCCTCCTCTAGTTGCCTAGGGATATGGGGGTGTTGCCTCAGAATATCCGTCAGTGAGCCCTCTTTTTGCCAAAAATGGCTGCTGCTCTGTGCCTCGGGGTACCACTGCTCCAGTGTGGTTCACTCTTAGCCAACTTTCCTTTCCTTACTCCCGTCCTGCAGAATCAGTACTGACTAGCTGCATTCTAGGCCCTGTCCATACCTCTTGAGAAATCACCCAAGAATCTGGAATCCTGGGGGACAAGCCTCCAGACCTCAGAGTGAGAGTGGAGGGGAATGCTGGGAGCTCAGAATTGCAGGTAGAGAATATATACAGTTTTATACAGTTTTAAGCCTGGCAGGAACATGCCATGGCACCCTAGTAGGGGAGGTAGGTCCAGTTTTCAGAGGGTCTCTCCTGTGTAGTGTACTGGAAGGACCTTTGAACTCTGTTCTTTTGTTTGTGGGGCACTCTGAGCCATTCTCATGGTATAGGGTTCTCCCATCTGCTTGGTGATGGATTTTGTACCTTTTGTTTGTATCCTTGGGGTTGCAGCTTGCATCAGCGGGGTTGATGTGCGTTCTTCAACCTTTTATCTTGGTGCAGCTCTAATCTACCAGGTTACTTGCTAAATTTCTGTCCTTTAACTCTCCTTCTGGATGGGAGCCTCTTTGGAAAGCTGGCTTCAGTCAGCTTATCTCCACCCCCTCACTATTTTTTTCTTTTTATTTCCTTGTTTCTTTTTCCTTTTTCTGTCCTTCCTTTTGTTGTTGTTGTTGTTGTTGAGACAGAGTCCCACCCTATGCCCTGAGCAGAATACAATGCTGTCACAGCTCACTTCAGCCTCAGACTTTGGCTGTGGGCATCCTGCTGCCTCAACCTCTGCAAACCATGCTGCTGGGATTACAGGTTCTTGCTGGTGTGCCTCGTGGGGTTTTTCATTTTTTTATGAGTTGGGATCTCACTCTTCCCAAGCAATTCTCTCTCATCAGCCTTAGTAGTGGGATTACTGGTATGAGCCACTGTGCCTGGCAACACTAACAATTTTATTTTATTATAATTTTAATTAATTAATTAATTAATTTTTTGAGACAGAGTCTCAAGCTGTTGTCCCTGGTAGTGTGCTGTGACGTCACGGCTCACAGCAACCTGAAACTTTTGGGCTTAAGCAATTCCCTTGACTCAACATCCAATGTAGGTGGAACTACAGGCACCTGCCACAATGCCAACCTTTTTTTTTTGTTGTTGCAGTTTTCATTGTTAACTCAGCTGGCCCAGGGCGATTTTGAACCCACCAGCCTCAGTGTATGTGGCTGGGGCCGAGCCAACACTAGGTATTTTAAATTTTACCTTTGTAACTTAGAATCAACACATTTTTGTACCTTACTGTCATTAAAATAAACTTTGAGAAATGTTCTTACTAAGTTATATTTATCTTTAGCAATGACATAAAAAAGCTAACAAAGGATATTTAAAAGAAGTTTCTGTATCTTTCATGTAATACAAAGATGCCAATCATCATATGATGGCCCTTGTAAGAAGACAAATATAATAAATTAATTATGTAATTTAGTATAGGAAAGAGTTTAGTAGTATTCATAAAATCCAATGGTTTTTTTTAATTAAATAATAAGGATTGGATATTTCACCATGTTTTTATATTTTGCTGTTGGTTTCTAGAGTTGAACTTAATATTCAAACTCATTACATACATTAACCACAATTTTATTAGACTTATTACTCCATATTAAGTACTCTGTATTTTCATTTTCACAATTCTCTTGCACATTTTATTTTATAGCTACTCATATTTTGGGGGTCATTGAGATAAATATTTTAAAAGTTGTGAGAATAATGCAATTGTTACTTTAAAATTTGGCAACCAAATTCTGCAGAAAAAGAAATTATTTTTATTTAATAAAATATATTAATAGTTTCCTGGATATAAAACATTTGATCTCAAAGGTATGGCCTATCTGGAGAGTGGGATGGGGGACACACACAGAGTAAATGGCTGAATTTCTTTGGATAGAGTTGTCAAGAAGGGAGAGATGCTTGGGGTTAGTAACAATGAGGGACAAGATTAAAACAAGCAGAAGGGCTAAATAAATGACAATAAAATAGTGAGAACTTTCTAGTAACAAGAATGGCCAAAGAATGCTGATATCTCATTTAAAGTATACTTTTATACCCTGTATTTTGCCATCCTCCTAATGCCTCACACTTTCAATAAAAGGCTGCTACAACTGAATTCAGGACTAGTGCTATGTTAAGGGAGTAGTTCCAGTACAGCATTGAGTCAAGTTTGAAATATGTAAAAAGTATAGTATAGATCAAGGATATGGCAAAATCAAGAAATCAAAGACAGAATTGAGTAGGAGAAATGTAGATTCCTGAAAATCTAATGAATCCCTCTGAGAATCTTGAAGGACCCAAACTTCCCACCAAACATGGATGGAAATTTGAGTCAGTTTATTTAAATCTTAAAAGGTGGGTTGATCTTAGTGCATCAAAGGACTTGATCTAGGTGACTCTACCCTAAATTGCATAATAGGGTATGTTTACTGAATGTCAGAACCAAAATTACAACTTTAGATTCCTAACTTTAGTCTAGGTCTCTATCCTTTGTCATGTATTTAGAAGGAAGGAGGAAAAAAATTCTATCATTTGTGCATTTTGAAATAAGAATGTCTAGAAATTAGAAATGTATAAAAGTCATAGATGCAAGCTCCTGAATTTTAAAGTATTTTTCACAATAACTATATTGTTGTGACAGCAATTTTCTGAAAAATCTAGCTACCTCCCATATTTCTTAGTAGTCATTTATATGAAAAGCAGAAATTTCTCTGTCAAATAATAGTCAAAAAATGGAGCACTCTCTCCCCCTTCATTTCTATTTCCTAGCTAGAAAGCACTTACAATATTTTATATGTTGATAGTTGCAGGAAAAGAATGTGTAAATTTGGTGACATGGCAAGATTTGCTAGTCATGGCAATGTTAACCTCAGAGGAGGAAATGGTTAATAAAAATATGATGGTAGTTAACACGATGACAAAGGAGACAGGTCAAAAAAAAAGCAAAGCTAATAAACTTAGCTCTTCTTTTTTCTAATTCCTTTTATTATATAGTTGAGAGGAGGAGTTGCCATTCATATTGACTGCTATAGTGGTTTCCAAAAAACAGTACTTCTAAAACTGATATTCAGAGAAACACAACTAATATGATTTAATAAAGAGGATCCATTTATAAACAAGTCTGGGAGATGCTTTTTTTTTGTTGTTGCTCCTGCAAAATAACTCAGACTGTTAAATGGTATGTCATATGTGAATCTCCAATGGGAAAAATAGGATACTGTATTTTTCAAATTTATGAGAAAACCCTTGCACATGGTGCATCTATCAGGTAAGAGTTTTGACACTTAACCACTTTTCTTCTCACTAATTGTCAAATATCTCTTCATGTGAAAAGCCCAAAATATCAATTGGTGTACCACCTCCTTTCATATATTTCTTGGCTGATATTTTAGGCAATAATTTCACTCTCCACTCTATATCAAATTAATTTCCTGTCACTTAATATTAACATGAATTTAAAGAGTCATAATTTTTGTTGTTATCATATGTGATAGTTAATATTAGATGTCAACTTGACTGGATTAAGGAATATCTAAAGAAACTCGTAAAGCATTATTTTGGGATATGTCTGTGAGCATGTTTCCAGAGGAGATTGGCATGTGAGTCTGAGTGGATGGAGTTGGGGAAGATTTGATTTCAATTAGGATGGGCACCATCAAATCTGCTAGTGGCCCAAAGATAGAAAAAAAAAAAAAAAACAGAGGAAAGGTCTACTGGTCTCTCTTTTTCACCTGGAGCTTGGATATACTCTTCTTCTCTTTCTCTTAAACATCAGAATTCCAAGCTCTCCAGCTATCAGACTCCAGTAGCTCCACAGGTTCTCAGACCTTCAAATATGGGCTGAGTCATGCTACCAGTACTTGGGGCTCCAGTCTTCAGATGGCCTATTGGAAAGATTCTCAGCCTTTATAATCACATTAATTCTCTTACTATGTTCTCTCTTGTGTATCTATATATATATATATATTTTTTTTTTTTGTAGAGACAGAGTCTCACTGTACCGCCCTCAGTAGAGTGCCGTGGCATCACACGGCTCACAGCAACCTCTAACTCTTGGGCTTACGCGATTCTCTTGCCTCAGCCTCCCGAGCAGCTGGGACTACAGGCGCCCGCCACAACGCCCGGCTATTTTTTGGTTGCAGTTTGGCCGGGGCTGGGTTTGAACCCGCCACCCTCGGCATATGGGGCCAGCGCCCTACTCACTGAGCCACAGGCGCCGCCCAATGTATCTATATATATTTTTATTGGTTTTGTCTCTTTGGAGAACCCTTACTAATACAAAATATCATATATATATATATATATTTTTTTTTTTTTAGAGCAAACAACAAAACAAGCCACACACTGTTTCCATTCATAAAAAATGCCTTCTCCATAGCCACTGCTCTTGGGTTACATGGTGGTAGAAAGCACCTCATCCCTGTGTTTACAGAGATCTCCCTGCATTGAATAGTCCACCTCAGGGTCACCACAGGGAATTTACTGCCTGTGCTTTTCATGTCTCACCAGATGCTTGGGAAAGTGCACTTTCCTTTATGATGTATATGAAAAGTTTCTCTTCTATCAAACTCGACTCCCACACTTAATCCATCAGTGATTCTTAAGGCTTTTATCCTGGTTTAGCCACTCCAGACACACTCTCTTCTAATAAAATTGTTAGAGTCAACAAAAATTATTAGGTATCTTCGTGTGAGACAGCCCTGAGAACACAACTTTGTTCAGGACCAGGAAGTCTGGAGTTGTTTGTGATTTGCGGCAACTCTCCCTTCTCCAGTCCCTACAGTGCAGGTGTCTACTTCCTCCCCAGGAGCTAAGGACCCAGTACTACAGCTCCTGAATTTGATTATCCAACAGATGGGGACGAAAGAGGGAAGAGAGCAGCCAATGGGCACCCGTGACAAGCGGATGAAATTAGGTGTAGAAGTAACATACATTTCCGATGCATACTGATTATACTGTCATCACCTAGGGTAAGAGTTCTACATAGGAAACCAGTCCTTCTAACCACATGCTTAACCCAGGGAACCAGAGAAGTGAATCTATTTATGGATATGAAAGACCTCTGCAGTCTTACCGGGTTTTGCTCATCCCTCTCAAAAAACACAACCTTTTCTAAGCAAGACTTCTCTTTCAAAGGCATCCATCATCTTGTTTCTTTGTTGATTTTTTTTAATGTCATAAATGTTTATTCTAACTTAAGGAATTACCCATGTAACTGCCACTGTCAATTCTGACTTATTAGCAAATTCTCACTTAAATTTATAAAGTTCTTTAATCCCAAGGTTTTTAAGGAGCATGAATCTTTTAAAAATAGTATTTAAGTAATTGTTTCACGTTTGGTCTAATGAGGCATAAGCTGAGATGTCTTAAGTATCTCTTACAGACGTCCAAGTTTCTTTCCTTTTCCATTACAGGTCACGAGCTTCATCAACTAGTCCTTGACTTGCAGCTAAAAAAAGTAAAATGTCTGTGTGAAGTGACAGAAAGGCACACCTATTGATGCCACAGGCAAGGAATCAACGCTGAGGAAAAGTAACGGTCTCGACAGGAGTACTGTAAAAGTGATCCTGCAGTCAGGACACTCCAGGGAATGAGTGTTGAATTAGCTGAGCACATTCTGGCCGTAACACTGACAGATTCAGTCTAAAGAACTCTGTTGGCAGAGATGTCATTCTCTTCTTCAATTCTCTTTTACAGAAAAGAAAGCAGAATTCAAGTCTTTCTAAAAGCGATTAACGGCCTTTCCATTTCTTCATTTTTCCTCCAGCCACCTTGTTCCTGACACCTAGAGCACCCTCTGTGTCATCACTGTCCCCAGCATCCTCTCGCGTTCATTTCTTCTTTTCTCCATGTTCCCTTAACTCCATTCGGGCAAATCTTTGGGCTTCAATCACACGTTCTGTCAACATAATAACATCATCCTGTGTCGGAAAGACAGGAAGTTTCTACCCAATTAAGTGTTCTATGCGTTGGAAGAGCTCCACATCATACTGTGTGACAAAAGTAATAGCCTTTCCAGAGCGCCCAGCTCTAGCTGTTCGACCTACTCGATGGATATAATCTTTGGAATGTGTAGCAATGTCAAAGTTGACAACTACATCCATGTGGTGTATGTTCAAACCTCGGCTTGCAACGTTGGTCGCTAGAAGAATGGAACGAGCCTTTGCCTGAAATTTATTAAGGGATCCCAGGCGCTTACTCTGACTCATCTGTCCATGGAGGGGGATGGCAGTGAATCCAAGATTTCGGAGTAGCAAAGCTGTTCTCTGAGTATTGTTACAGGTGCTACAGAATATCATAAAGGAGTTTCCAGCCAATTCATTTAGAATATAGACCAGGTAGGTATCTGGTCTATATTCTAAATGAATTGAATTTAGAAGGAATAAAAAGACAGTATTGCTGTAATTTCTCAACTGTCTGGTATTTAGAGGAAACAGCGCATTTCACAGGATTCTTCAGAGCTGCTCGCTGAAGCTTTTGCACCTTCTTGGCATCGTGGCAGAGAAATGTTTTCCGATCTCGGGGAATCACTTTGAGGATCTTGTCAACCTCTGTTTCAAAATCCATGTTCAATATTCGATCAGCTTCATCCATGACCAAGTATTTGAGAACTCTTAAGTTGAAGTCTTTTGTATTTTCCAGATGGTCAATTAGTCGACCAGGAGTTGCTATTATTATATGTGTTTTTTTTTTGCCAGGGCCAGAGATTGAGACATTGAATCAATTCCACCCACAATCACAGCACACTGCACTCCAATAGAGGACCCCAAGGCTTCCAACTGCTCTGAGATCTGAAAAGCCATCTCCCGAGTGGGAGTGAGAACTAGGGCAAATAAATGCTGGGGTGTCTCCAGCAGCGCATTCAGAATGGGCAAAGCAAAAGCCCCTGTTTTTCCAGAGCCAGTTTCTGCTACCCCAATGATATCACGACCTTGTAAGGCCAAAGGAATAGCTTCAATCTGTATCTTGGTGGGCTTTGCCCATCCCAACTGGTCACAAGCTTCACACAATACATCTGTTACACCCAATTCTTTAAATGTTTTAGTTTCCTCCTCCTCCACTGTCGGCTGGGGACTCTATGCTCCTCGGGGGCAGCCATCTTGTCCTTCATAAATATTTTTAAACACAAAATTTCAAGAGCAATATGCCTTTTGTCTTCAATTTTCTGGCTATCTATGATGGTAGCTATTAATTATTAGTTGTATGCAAATCCATATATTTAATTTCAATCTATATCGCCAGTTTACTTATCGCAAGCTTAACATTTTGAGTACTTGATTTTTATTCCTCTCTCAGTTGTCTGTAGCATTCAACATCTCTTAAAGTAACATTTTCTGTATGGGAACAGGAGTAAGATCCTTTCAAAACCTTTGTGTACATGAAAATACTTCCATTGTCATTGCTAGTTCATATATTAGTTCTCTTTGGTTATTTTAGAAAATAACCACAAACTTGGTCATTTTAAAACAACAGAAATCTAGTTATCATCATTCTAAAGGCTGAGAATCCCAAGATCAAGGTGCTGAAAGATTCAGAGTCTGGTGAGAGCTTGTACTCTGGCTTATATATACTTCCTTCTTGCTATATCCTTACACCATGGAAGGAGTGAGATAGCTCTCTGGGGTCTGTTTTATAAAAGCACTAATCTCATACCTGAAAGCTCTATTGTCATGAGCTTATCACCTCCCAAAGCACCCCTCCCCTTTAATAGCATCACCCTGAGAAGCAGAAAATTTGGCAGTACACAAACATTAGAGTATAGCAAGCTTTTTGTATATACAGCTTTTCTTGGGAATCTTAAGTATCTTTTGCATCTCCTAAACTAATATTTATTCTTCATATCTAAGCTTAAATAACATTTCCCTTAAGAAGTTTTTATGGAAATAATTCTTCATTTTGTATAGAACCAGAAAAAAAATCCATATAGCCAAGGCAATTCTTAGTAATAAAAACAAAGCCAGGGCATCAGCATACCAGACATTAGTCTGTACTACAAGACCATAGTGATCAAAACAGCATGGTATTGGCACAAAAATAGAAACACAAACATCTGGAACTGAATAGAAAACCAGGAGACAAAACTAACGTCTTACAGCCACCTAATCTTGATAAACCAAACAAGACCATATACTGGGGGAAAGAATCCCCATTCAATAAATGGTGCTGGGAGAACTGGATATGAACATGTAAAAGACTGAAACTGGACCCACACCTTTCTCCACTAACAAAAATTGATTTAAGGTGGATAAAAATCCTAAATCTAAGGCACAAAACAATAAAAGTCCTCAAAGACAGTGTAGGGAAAACACTTGAAGATATTGGCCTGGGGAAAGACTTTATGAGGAAGACCTCCAGGGCAATTGCAACATCAACAAAAATAAACAAGTGGGACTTAATAACTGAATAATTTCTGTACAGCTAAGGAGACAACAACCAAAGCAAATAGACAACCTACATAATGGGAAAGGATATTTGCATATGTTTAATTGAACAAAAGTTTGATAACTAGGATCTACAAAAAACTCAAATTAATCAACATAAAAAGAGCCAACAATCCCTATATCACTGGGCAAGAAAGATGAATAGTACCTTCTTTAAAGAAGACAGATATATGGCTAACAAACATACAAAAACATGCTCATCATCCCTAATTATTAGAGAAATGTAAATCAAAACCACCCTGAGATATCATCTAACCCCACTGAGAATGCCCCACATCACAAAATCTCAGAACTATAGATGCTGGTGTGGATGTGGAGAGAAGGAAACACTTTTATACTGCAGGTGGGACTGCAAAATTATATAATCTTTTTGGAAGAATTATGAAGAACCCTCAAAGAACTCAAACTAGACCTCCCATTTGATCCTATAATCCCATTATTAGGCATCTACCCAGAAGAAAAAAATCCTTTTATCGTAAGGACACTTGCATTAGACTATTCATTGATGCTCAATTTACAATTGCCAAAATGTGGAAACAGCCTAAATGCCCACCAACCAAGGAATGGATTAATAAGCTGTGGTATATGTATAACATGGAATACTGTTCATCCACTAAAAAAGATGGAGACTTTACATATTTTGTATTAGGATGGAAGTGGAGCACATTATTCTTAGTAAAGCATCACAAGAATGGAAAAGCAAGAATCCTATGTATTCAATTCTGATATGAGGACAATTATTGACTTAATACACCATGGGGGTGAGTGATGGGGAGAGCAAAGCAAGGGAAGGAGGGAGGGAGTGGGGACTCACAGGTTTGGTACACCTTTTTGGGGAGGGATACAATTATAAGAGGGTCTTTATCTATCAAATGCTGTCAGTGTAACCTGGTTCTTTGTACACTCAATGAATCCCCAACAATAAAAAAAAAAGTTTTTCTGAGTTTCCTAATATTGAGCTATATGCTTTGCCTATATATACCTAGAACACCTCATACTTATCTTATTACAGCATGTATAGTACTAAGTTATAATGGTCTGCCTCTTCAAGAGCAACTTGAAGAAATAGATTATGATTTGTCCCCATTATATCATCAAAACCTAGTATAGTACTAAGCATCAGTAAGCATTTGATGAGACTTTGTTGAATTAGGGGGAGGAGCAAGATGGTGGATGGGAAATGTCACAAGCCAGTGTGGCGAAGGGGAGTGAACCAGAGTAGAATGGGTGGAGAATGAGGAAAATACAGCACAAGAGAAGACACAGAGACAAAGGATGGGATAGGGAGGACTGACTGGGATGATGGTTGCAGTCAGCACCAAAGCACAAAATCAGCTTTATTTTACAGTATCTGTACAGGGTTGTCCGGGGGGAAGTAGCATAGACAAGATGGGGAAATAGCATAAACAAAAGAAAGTTTTGGTCTTATAGTACAATAGGAGAATGTAAATGACTTTAATAAAGACAAATTATCTTGTTAATGGTTTTTACTCAACTTCATTAACATATGACAAGAAGCAGGAAGGGAAAGATCACGAGGATCACAGCATAGTTAACAAAACAAAGGAAGAATTATGTGACTTAGTGTTTACTACTTAACCCTGACAGCATATGACAAGGAGAGGGAAGGGAAAGATTACAGGGATCTCCACATAGTAAATAAGACAAAGAAAGAGCTACATGACTTCTGGCAGAGGGAGCATGAGGAAAGGAATATGGCTGTTTTGGGAATGGAAGAAAAGCAGTTTGGGGCTCATTCCCTGAATGTGCCCCAGGCTGTGAGGGCCCTGCCATCTCATAGCCCACTCTCCACAGAGAAACAGCTTCTTTGTAACCAGTCACAGTTAGATTGGGGAGAAAAGACTCCAGGCATCCCTGGCTTTTGGGCTCTGCCCAGAAACATCCCTTTGGGGATGCAGGGAGGCAGCAGGAGACTTCTGGACTCCAAGAGGAGGATGAAAGCACTGGAGAGGTGGCAAGTTTTTGTGTTCAGGCTGAGGCTGTGGTGGCTACAGCTACAGAAACATTGAAAGTCTGCAGATATGGAAACCCTTCTGTGAAGGTTGTTTTGTTTGTTTGGACTTGGGCACTCAGTTGAGTTATCTTGGGAGACCCTGGGCAAGTAAGCAAGTGACTTTCAGCTGTGCCCAGAGGTTGTGACTGAGCCACTGGGCTGGAAAAGAGCTTTCATTGTTTTTCTGTGGGCCTTGCGCAGCCATTGTGAGAGAGCTGCCCTGCAGGCTTGGCCTTCAGTGTCTCAGAGTGAGGCCTGTGCTGGGAGACCTTGGGCAATTGAACAAGTGAATTTGAAGAGCACCCAAAGGCTGGTACTGAGATTCTGGAGAAGAGCATAAATTTGACTGTACTGGGGTATACAGGGGTGAACAGCGAGGCTGATTCTGGTGTGCCTGTTAAGCAGGAAGCCACTTCAGGAAAGATCTGAGTGACACATGCTTTCCTGGGAAAGCCTCTGCTTAGCCAAGGGTCATGGTTTAGAAAGGTCGAGACATATCTATTAAGTGAGCTAAGGAGAGATTCAGGTTCTCAACCCTGTGGGGTTTGAGAGCAAAGAAGTTAGCAGAGACCTTCAGTCTTCATCTTATACGAATGTTTCAGCATTGTGATTAGTATCTCATACCCTGGAAGATGAACTATTAATATTCAACAAAATATATATGTGTGTATACACACACACACATATTCAATGGTTTTTGCTTTTCTTATTTTTATTCAACTTCCCCCCCAGATTATTCTTTTTCATTTTTCTTCATTTTTCTCATGTAAATACAATTTTTCATTGCTTTCATCTTTAATAATAAGAACATCATTTTGCTAGTTTTTTATGCTCCTGTTGTTTGTTCCCCCAACTTTATACTGTAAGATTTTTTTGTTTGTTTTGGTTTGATTTATACTATTTTTATTTTCTTCTTTATTAGATAGAGGTGTGGTTACTATGTCTACTCAGGCTGGCAAAGAGCCACAGACCTCAGGGGAACCACCCAAGCCAGTAATCCTAGAGGTTGAGGATTTTTAGGTGTGAGACAATGTACCCTACTCCACACCGCTATTACTCCAGTGTCTCTCTTTCAGTGCCTTTCTTCTTTTTGTCAATCTTCCCTTTTACTCACCCCCTTTCCTTTCTCTTTCTTTTCCCCCTTCTTGCTCTTCAATCTTCTCATCATTTTAGTCCTCTACCAAAGGGCATATCAAACCTTAGATCAGAGGAATGGTAACTTAAAGAGCAAGATGAAGTGAAAGGAAAAAGTATGACAAGAAAACAGACAAAAGAAAACACTCATGAGAAAGAAACAGAAAAATTCTGGCAACCTGAAAAACTAGACAAGAGCAACCGCCTCCCTCCAAGGAATCATAAGGTAGCTACTGCAGAGGATTCTGCCTAAAAAGAAATGTTAGAAATGACAGAAGGGGGATTTCAAATATGGATGATAAAACAATGAAAAAAATACTGAGAAAGTAGAAAATAACCAAAAAGAAGTCCAAAAATAGAATCAAATAAGAGATGAATGATATGAGCAGTATAGAAAGGATACAGAAGAACTTAAAGAATTGAAGCAGTCAATTAGGGAACTTAAAGATGCAGTAGAAAGTATCAGTAACAGTATAGACCATTAGACCTCTGGGAAAGAATCTCAGAGCTAGAGGACAAAGCTTTTGAGCTAAGTCAGATAGTGAAAGAAGCAGGAAAAAAGAGAGAGAAAGCAGAATGTTCACTGACAAAATTATGGGACTACATGACATGTTCAAACATACAAGTTACAGGTATCCCAGATGAAGAAGAAGAATGGCCCAGAGGAATGGAAGTCATACGGGAGATTATTATAAATGAAAATTTCCCAAATATCACCAAAGATTCTGACACACTACTATAAGAGGGATATCAGATCCTGGGTTGTCTCAACTCAAATAGAGCTTCTCCAAGACACATTGTGATGAACCTGTCCAAAATCAAGGGAAAAGAAAAAATTCTGCAAGCTACAAGGAGTAAGCTCAAATTGACCTACTTGGGAAAATCCATCAGGGTGACTGCAGACTTCTCAAGTGAAACATTACAAGCTAAAACACAATGATCATCTATCTTTAATCTACTTCACCAAAACAGTTTTCTTCCCAGAATTCTACATCCTGATAAGCTAAGCTTTAAAATTGACAGAGAAATCAAATCTTTTACTGATATGCAAGCATTGAGGAAATTTTCCAGAACAAGACTAGCCTACAGGAATTACTTCAACCTGTTATACCTACTGACCATCACAATGGACCACCAGCAAAGTAAGCACCCCAAAACTAAAGGACAAAACCTAGCTTCCACAGTGATGCAAAAGACAAAACTTAAGAATAAACTTCCAAAAAATTACATGAACAGAACTCCACCACAGTTATTAATTATCTCAAAAAATGTTCATGGTTTGAATTACCCACTGAAGCAGCATAGACTGTCTGATTGGATAAAAAAACAGAAGCCATCCACGGCTAGTTTCAACACACCTAGTCTCAATGGACAAATTAATACTCAGGGTTAAGGGATGGAATATGCTTTTTCAGAAAAATGGTATTTAGAAGAAAAGAGGCATTGCAATCTTATTTTCAGATTCAAGTGGATTTAAATTAAAGTAAAAAAAGAGACAAAGATGGACACTTCATATTGGCTAAGGAGAAAATACAACAAGAAGACATTTAAATTTTAAATATTTATGCACCCAACTTAAATGCTCCCAGGTTCCTGAAACTGACCTTAATTAGTCTGAGCAATATGATATCCCATAACACCATAATAGCAGGGGAATTTAACACTCCTCTTGTAGAGCCGAACAGATACTCTAAACAGAAAATAAACAAAGACAGAAGGGAATTAAATGTGACCCTAGAGCAACAGTACTTGATAGATGTATATAGAACAATCTATCCCAAAGATAAAGATTATAGGTTCTTCTCATGAGCTCATAGAACATTCTTCAAAATGCATCATATACTAGGACACAAAACAAACCTCAACAAAACCAAAAGAGTTGAAATTTTACCTTACATATTCTCAGATCATAAGGCATTAAAGGTGGAACTCAACCCCAATAAAAACATTCAACCCCACTAAAAGGCATGTATATTAAATAACCTTATGCTGAATGACAGTTGGGTGCAGGAAGAAATAAAAGAGGAAATCATTAACTTCCTTGAGCATAACAACAATGAAGACACAAGCTACCATGACCTGTGGGATACAACAAAAGCAATCCTGAGAGAAAAATTTATCACCTTAAATGCCTACATCCAAAAAAAAAAAAAAAAAGACAGAGCACATCAACAAACTCACAAATGATCTTACGGAATTGAAAAAAGAAGAAAAATCGAAGCCTAAACCCAGCCAAATAAAAAAAATATATATCCAGAATTAAATCAGAGATTAAAGAAATTGAAAAAAAAAGGATCATTCAGAAAATTAATGAAATAAGAAGTTGGTTGTTTGAAAAAACAAACAGAATACATAAACCTTTGGCCAGACTAACCAGAAATAGAAAAGTAAAATCTCTAGTAACCTCAATCAGAAATGATAAAGGGGAAATAACAATAGATGCCACAGACATACAAGAGATTATCTCTGAATACTACAAGTAACCCTATGCTCAAAAATATGTCAATGTGAAGGAAATGGATCAATATTTGGAATCACACCCTCTCCCTAGATTTAGCCAGGAAAAACAGATCTCCTGAACAGACCCATTTCAAGCACTGAGATCAAAGTAACAACTAAACAATCTCCCAACAAAAAAATGCTCTGACCTAGATGGCTTCACACCAGAATTCTATCAAACCTTCAAAGAAGAGCTTATTCCCATACTGCAGATATTATTTAAAAAATTGAGGAGGAAGGAATCTTCCCCAATGCTTTATACAATGCAAACATAACCCTGATACCAAAATCAGAAAAAGACCCCACTCAAAAGGAGAACTTCAGACCAATTTCAATAATTAATATAGATGGAAAAATTCTTAACAAAGTCCTAACCAATTGACTACAGCTTCTCATCAGAAAAGTCATACGTCATGATCAAGTAGGTTTCATCCCAGTGATGCCAGGCTGGTTTAACATACTCAAGTCCATAAATGTAAATCATCATATCAACAGAAGTAAATATAAAGACCATATAATCCTCTCAATAGATGCAGAAAAAGCATTCAATAAAATTCAGCATCCTTTTCTAAATAGAGCCCTAAAGACTATAAGCATAGGTGGCACATTTGTTAACCTGATCAATGCTGTCTATGACAAATCCATAGCTAATATTTTACTGAATGGAGTAAAACTGAAAGCTTCTCCACTTAGAACAGACAAGGATGTCCTCTATCACCACTACTATTCAACATAGTGCAGGAAGTTCTAGTCAATACAATCAAGCAAGAGAAGGAAACAAAGGGCATCCAAATGGGAGCAGAGGAGGTCAAACTCTGCCTCTTTGCTGACGATATCATCTTATATTTAGAAAACCCCAAAGAATTAACCACAAGATTCCTGGAAGTCATCAAAAAAATACAGCAACGTCTCAGGATATAAAATCAAGGTCCACAAGCCAGTAGCCTTTGTATATGCCAATAACAGCCCAGATGAAAGGCTAATTAAAGACACAACCCCCTTCAGGATAGCTTCAAAGAAAAAGAAATACCTAGCAATCTGCCTAACAAAAGAGGTGAATGATCTCTATAAGGAAAATTAGGAAACCCTAAGAAAAAAAATAGCAGAAGATATTACCAAATGGAAGAACATACCATGCTCATGACTGGGAAGAATCAACATTGTTAAAATGTCTATACTTGCCAAAGCAATCCACAGATTCAATGCCATCCCTTTTAAAATACCAGCATCATATTTTCAGGACTTGGAAACAAGAATTTTTCATTTCGTATGGAACCAGAAAAAACCCTGTATATCTAAGGCACTTCTCAGTAATAAAGACAAAGCCAGCAGTATTGTTCTCCCAGCCCTTCAGCTATATTACAAGGCCATAGTGCTGGAGTCAGAATAGTATTGGCAGAAAATTAGAGACATTGACATTTGGAATTGAATAGAATACCATGATATGAAACTAACATCTTACAGCCACCTGATATTTGACAAACCAACCAAGAACATACACTGGGGAGAAGAACACCTATTCAATAAATGGTGTTGGGAGAACTGGATAACCACATGTAAAACACTTAAACTTGGCCCACACCACTTACAAAAATTGACTCGAGGTGGAGGAAAGATTAAAGTCTATGGTATCAAGGCATAAAAATCCTTGAAGTAAGTGTTGAGAAAACAGTTGACGATATCAGACTAGGGAAAGAGTTTATGAAGAAGACTTTGGTGGCAAATGCAACAACAACAAAAATAAACAAATGGGACTTAATTAAACAGCATCTTTCCTTAATTAAACAGCTAAGGAAACAACAACCAAATCAAATAGACAACCTTCAGAATGGGAACGTATATTTGCATTTTATGAACTGGACAAAAGCTTGATAACTAGCATGTAAAGAGAACTCAAATTAATCAACATGAAAAGACCCAACAATCCCATATATCACTGGGCAAGAGACATGAATAGAAATTTCTCCATAGAGTACATACAAATGGCTAACAAACATATGAAAAAATCCTCATTGTCCCTAATCATCAGAGAAATGAAAATCAAAACTACCCTGAGATATCAACAAACCTCAGTGAGAATGGCCCGCATCACAAAGTCTCAAACTTGCAGATGCTGGTGTACACATGAAGAGAAGGGACTATTTTTACATTGCTGGTGGAACTGTAACCTAATACAACCTTTTTGGAAGGAAGTATGGAGAATTCTCAAAGAACTCAAATTAGACCTCCCATTTGATCCTGCAATTCCATTACTAGGCATCTACCTAGTAAGAAGAAAACACATCCTTTTAGCATAAGGACATTTGCACTAGACTGTTTATCGCAGTTCAATTTACAATCACCAACATATGTAGATGGTCAAAAATGCCCACCAACCCAGGAATGGATTAACAAGCTGTGGTATATGTATACCAGGGAATACTATTCAGCCATTAAAAAGATGGAGACTTTGCATCATTTGATGGAGGTGGAACAAACTATTCTTTTGTGAAGCATCGCAAGAATGGAGAAACAAGAATTCAATGTGCATAATTCTAATAGGAAGGCACTGGATGAACTAATACAAAGGGTACAGTAGAGGGATGAGGGAGTGAGAAGAGGGGAGGAGTGAGGGGGATGGGGTCACAGTGTATGTCACACCTCTTAACAAATGCCATCAGTGTAATGTAATTCTTTGTACCCTCAATGAATCAGAAACAATAAAATTCGTTTTAAAAAATCAACATGTACCAGAGTATTACAATGATAAACAATTGAAAGGTCATAATTTTGATATTTAAGAGGGCACAATTGAGAATTTTATTTAAGAGAATGAAATAGACTAAAAAACAAAAAGCACACTTGTAATGTTAATTGCTAAAATTCACTAGGAACATGTTACTTATTAATACTTATGTACCCAGTAATGCAGCAGATACATAATTTTGTGGAGCAACAGTGACAGAAGGAGAATTATGAAAAATTGTGTTACTACTGAGGCTGTTTAATTTTGTGCCCAAACGCAAGAACAGATTAAAATTGGGGGATTATGTGAGAATAATGATAAGGAAAACAGAATATATCAGAATAGAAAATATTGTAGGCATCTTAAATATTACTTACACTGCTAAAGAAAAAATAAATAAATGACTTGAATATTAAATTCAGAAAGCCTTGACATAATCTAAAAGTATGAAGGCAAAAATAGTACTTAGAGGTGGAAGTTGAAATGAATGTGTTGGAAAACAAAAGTACAGCGAAATTTTATGTAGGAGGATGTTCTCCAGATCCTTCCAGGTAAATACAAAACATGTAGTCTCCATCTTTCTTTATGGCTGAATATAGGGGTATACGGCACACTTTCCATGTGAAGGGTTCAACTACAACTTGCACTTTACCAAACAAATGCAAATAGTGTAATCTGATATTATGTACCCCTCTTATATTAGCCTGAATTTAAAAAAGTACAGTGAAATTCATGTATAAGAGGACTGGTTTACTTGGGTGGATATCAAAAACATGAAAAGTCACTGGATAAGTCAATCAAAAGGGAAGAAAGACAAATCCCCCAAATTTAAAATGACAAGGGTGCCATATTCTTCAAGTGCAAAGTTTGCAGAATTCTATCGAAACACATTTGAACACAGATGCAATGGATAATTTTCTAGTGAAACACAATTTACCCACATTGACCCCAGGAGAGGCAAAAAGTCCAACGAGACAATCACATACAACACGTACTGAATTTGGATCTATAATTCTTTTTTTTTTTTTTAATTTTTTTATTAAATCATAAGTGTATACAATGATATGATTATGGGGCATCATACACTCACTTCATAAACCATTTGACACATTTTTATCACAGTGGTTAACATAGCCTTTCCGGCGTTATCTCAGTTACTGTGCCAAAACATTTATATTCTACATTTAACAAGTTTCGCAAATACCCCTGTAATATGCACCACAGGTGTGATCCCACCGATTCCCCTCCCTCTACCCACCCCCCCCTTTCCCACTTCCCCCTATTTTTAAGTTGTAGCTGGGTTATAGCTTTCATGTGAGAGTCCCAAATTAGTTTCATAGTAGGGCTGTGTACATTGGATATTTTTTCTTCCATTCTTGGGATACTTTACTAAGAAGAATATGTTCCAGCTCCATCCATGTAAACATGAAAGAGGTAAAGTCTCCATCTTTCTTTAAGGCTGCATAGTATTCCATGGTATACATATACCACAATTTATTAATCCATTCGTGGATCGATGGGCACTTCGGCTTTTTCCATGACTTAGCAATTATGAATTGGGCTGCAATAAACATTCTGGTACAAATATCTTTGTTATGTTGTGATTTTTGGTCTTCTGGGTATATGCCCAGCAGAGGAATTACAGGATTGAATGGCAGATCTATTTTTAGATCTCTGAGTGTTCTCCATATATCCCTCCAAAAGGAATGTATTAATTTGCATTCCCACCAGCAGTGCAGAAGTGTTCCCTTTTCTCCGCATCCACGCCAACATCTCTGGTCTTGAGATTTTGTGATATAGGCTAGTCTCATTGGAGTTAGATGATATCTCAAAGTAGTTTTGATTTGCATTTCTCTGATGATTAAAGATGATGAGCATTTTTTCATATGTCTGAAGGCCGTGCGCCTGTCTTCTTCAGAGAAGTTTCTCTTTAAATCCCTTGCCCAGCCTGCGATGGGATCCCTTGTTTTTTTCTTGCTGATGCGTTTGAGTTCTCTGTGGATTCTGGTTATTAAACCTTTGTCAGAGTTATACCCTGCAAATATCTTCTCCCATTCTGAGGGCTGTCTGCTTGCTCTGCTTACTGTGTTCTTAGCTGTGCAGAAGCTTTTTAGTTTGATCAAGTCCCAGTAGTGTATTTTTGAAGCTGCTTCAATTGCCCGGGGGGTTCTCCTCATGAAATACTCACCCAGACCAATTTCTTCAAGGGTTTTCCCTGCATTCTCCTCTAGTATTTTTATAGTTTCATGTCTTAAGTTTAAATCTTTAATCCAATGAGAGTCTATCTTAGTTAATGGTGAAAGGTGTGGGTCTAATTTCAGTCTTCTGCAGGTTGCCAGCCAGTTCACCCAGCACCATTTGTTAAATAGGGAATCTTTTCCCCACTGAATGTTTTTAATTGGCTTGTCAAAAATCAAATAGCGGTAAGTAGCTGGATTCATCTCTTGGTTCTCTATTCTATTCCAGATATCTACTTCTCTGTTTTTGTGCCAATACCATGCTGTTTTGATCACTATCGATTTGTAGTAAAGTCTGAGGTCTGGTAGTGTGATTCCTCCTGTTTTGTTTTTATTTCTGAGTAATGTCTTGGCTATTCGAGGTTTTTTCTGATTCCATATAAAACGAAGTAATGTTTTTTCAAGATCTTTAAAATATGACAGTGGAGCTTTAATAGGGAGTGCGTTGAAAGTATATATTGCTTTGGGTAGTATGGACTTTTTGATAATGTTGATTCTTCCTAGCCATGAGCATGGTATGTTTTTCCATTTGTTAACATTTTCAGCTATTTCTTTTCTTAGAGTTTCATAGTTCTCTTTATAGAGATCTTTCACGTCTTTTGTTAGGTAAATTCCCAAATATTTCATCTTCTTTGGCACTACTGTGAATGGGATAGAGTCCTTAACTGCTTTTTCAATTTGACTGTTGTTGGTGTATATAAAGGCTACCGATTTATGAATGTTGATTTTGTAACCTGAGACGCTGCTGTATTCCTTGATCACTTCTAGGAGTTTTGTAGTAGAGTCCCTAGTGTTTTCCAGATACACAATCATATCATCTGCGAAGAGCGAGAGTTTGATCTCTTCTGACCCTATATGGATACCCTTGATCGCCTTTTCTTCCCTAATTGCGGTGGCTAAAACTTCCATTACAATGTTGAAAAGCAATGGAGACAATGGGCAGCCTTGTCTGGTTCCTGATCTGAGTGGAAATGATTCCAATTTAACTCCATTCAATATGATATTGGCTGTGGGTTTGCTGTAGATAGCCTCTATCAGTTTAAGAAAAGTCCCTTCTAGACCAATTTTCTTGAGTGTTCTGATCATGAAGGGATGCTGGATATTATCAAAAGCTTTTTCTGCATCAATTGAGAGAATCATATGGTCTTTGTTTTTTAATTTGTTTATGTGCTGAATTACATTTATAGATTTACGTATATTGAACCAGCCTTGAGACCCTGGGATAAAACCAACTTGGTCATGATGTATAATTTGTTTGATGTGTTGCTGGATTCTGTTTGTTAGGATCTTGTTGAATATTTTTGCATCTATATTCATTAGTGATATTGGTCTATAATTTTCTTTTCTTGTTGGGTCTTTTCCTGGTTTGGGGATCAGGGTGATATTTGCTTCATAGAACGTGTTGGGTAGTCTTCCTTCTTTTTCTACATTTTGGAACAGGTTGAGTAATATAGGTACTAATTCCTTTTTAAAGGTTTGGTAGAATTCTGACGTGAAACCATCTGGTCCCGGGCTTTTCTTTTTAGGGAGGTTTTGTATAGTTGATGCTATTTCTGAACTTGATATGGGTCTGTTCAACATTTCCACTTGATTCTGGTTAAGTCTTGGAAGGTGGCGTGCTTCCAAGTATCGGTCTATTTCCTTCAGATTTTCATATTTCTGAGAATAAAGTTTCTTGTAATATTCATTAAGGATTTTTTGGATTTCTGATGAGTCTGTGGTTATTTTGTCTTTGTTGTTTCTGAATGATGATATTAGAGATTTTACTCTTTTTTTCCTGATTAGGTTGGCCAGAGGTTTATCTATTTTATTGACCTTTTCAAAAAACCAGCTTTTTGATTTATTGATCTGTTGTATTATTCTTTTGTTTTCAATTTCATTTAATTCTGCTCTAATTTTGGTTATTTCTTTTCTTCTACTGGGTTTGGGGTTGGAATGTTCTTCCTTTTCCAGTTGCGTGAGATGTCCCATTAAGTTGTTAACTTCCTCTCTTTCCGTTCTCTTGAGGAAGGCTTGCAGTGCTATAAATTTCCCTCTTAGAACTGCCTTTGCAGTGTCCCAGAGGTTCTGATAGCTTGTGTCTTCATTGTCATTTTGTTCCAAAAAATTGGTGATTTCTTTCTTTATCTCATCTCTGACCCAGCTATCATTCAGCATAAGGTTATTTAACTTCCATGTTTTTGTATGGGTATGCAGATTCCTGTTGTTACTCAATTCAAGTTTTATTCCATGATGGTCCGAGAAGATGCACGGAATAATTTCTATTCCTGTAAATTTACTGAGGTTAGACTTGTGACCTAAAATGTGATCAATTTTGGAGTAAGTTCCGTGGGCTGATGAGAAGTATGTGTATTCAGTTTTGTTGGGATGAAATGTTCTGTAGATGTCTGCTAAATCTAAATATTGGATGGTTAGGTTTAAATCTAAGATTTCTTTGCTCAGCTTCTTTCTGGAGGATCGATCCAACACTGCCAAGGGAGTGTTGAAATCTCCAACGATTATGGAGCTGGAGGAAATCAAGTTACTCATGTCTGTTAGAGTTTCTCTTATAAATTGAGGTGCATTCTGGTTGGGTGCATAGATATTAATAATTGAGATCTCGTAATATTGAGTATTACCCTTAACAAATATGAAGTGACCATTCTTGTCCTTCCTTACTTTTGATGGTTTAAAGCCTACTGTATCTGCAAATAAAATTGCAACACCTGCTTTTTTCTGATTACCATTTGCCTGAAATATGGATGACCATCCTTTCACCCTGAGTCTGTATTTGTCTTTTAAGTTGAGATGTGACTCTTGTATGCAACAAATATCTGGCTTAAGTTTTTGTATCCAGTCAGCTAACCTATGCCTCTTTAGAGGACAGTTTAAGCCATTCACATTGATGGGAGTAAGGATAAGTCTGGTGGAATTTTGGGTATCGAGTTTTTCAAAGGTCCAGTGGACATTTTTAATCCTTTCGCCAGTGTGGAAGTTGGAGTTTGATCCGAAGTTTCTGAGTGAGTTTACTTTTGTGGTATAGGATTGGGTTGGTCATTGTGGAGGATAGGTCTGAGAACATCCTGAAGAGCTGGTTTACTTATGGCAAATTTTTTCAACATATGAATGTCATTGAAGTATTTAATTTCTCCATCATAGATGAAACTCAGTTTAGCTGGATACAAGATCCTGGGTTGAAAGTTTTTTTGCTTTAGGAGATTAAAAGTTGATGACCAGCCTCTTCTTGCTTGAAAAGTTTCAGCAGAGAGATCTGCAGTTATTCTAATATTCTTACCTTTGTACGTTATAGTTTTCTTTCGCCGGGCTGCTTTGAGAATCTTCTCTTTCATGTTAACTTTAGTGAAGCTAATTATGATATGTCTGGGAGATGGCTTTTTGGGGTTGAATCGTGCTGGGGTTCTGAAGCTGTCTGCTATCTGAATTTCAGATTCTCTAGGCATGTCTGCAAAATTTTCTTTCATAATTTCATGTAGAAGGGCCTCTGTGCCCTTGGCTGCCACGTCATCAGCCTCCGAAATTCCTATAACCCTTATGTTATGTTTTTTCGAATTATCTGAGAGCTCTCTGAGTGAGTGATCCGTTTTTGCTCTCCATTTCTCTTCCTCTTTGAGAGATTGGGAGCGTTCGAAGACTTTATCTTCAATGTCAGAAATCCTTTCTTCTGCTTGCTCCATTCTGTTACTGAGGGATTCTACTGTATTTTTCATATCTTTGAGGGCTGTAAGTTCTTGTTTCAGTGTGTCTAAGTCTTTGGTGGTTTTGTCTTTAAATTCGTTAAATTCTTGAGACAGTTTTTGAATTTCTCCACGAATTCCTAATTCCATTTTATTAATCTTGTCTGCAAACCAAATTCTGAATTCGACTTCTGACATCTCAGCCAGTTGTTTATGAATGGGATCTTCAATCACATCTGCCGTATCTTTTCTTGGGGGGGTTGATCTATTCTGGTTATTCATGTTACCAGAGTTTTTCCGCTGATTCCGCCCCATGGTTTACTCCCTTTGGTTTTTCCCCTGGGGTTTTATCGAGGGCCCGTACAGTGTTGTGGCCTGAGAAACTGGGGCCCTGTCTGGTGTGGTGGAGCAAAGTGGTTCTGTCTTGTTTTCAGCTGGTTTCTGTTCTATCCTATTGCAACTTCTACTCTGGCTTGAAGTCTCAGCTGTGTGGAAAAATCAGCAATTAAGTCACCCCGCCTGCCCACCTCTGGCCCCAGTTGGAAAAGGAGAATCAAACCTTCCTACAATCGCACACCCAGGGCACCACCTGAAAAGTCCTCAGTCTATTAGCCCAGTTCAAAAGGTCCGAATCAACTGTCTCAATCGGCACTTGTCTCAGGTGGAAGGGTTCAAGAGGTCTCTGGGAACTGGATCACAGGGGCCTGGTGACTCCTCTGAGACAGCTCACTCCAGTGCAGCGTGGAGTCAGGAGGAGCCACCCCGCAAACAGAGCAGTCTGGGAAGGTTGACGTCTCCTTCCCCACTTTGCCCCTCCGTCGGACCCAGTCACTGGTATCTCTGCAGATGGCTAACCCAGTTGCCTGCAGTGAACAGACACTCCAGGGGTTTGCACCTGCCTGAATCGCGAGGAAGTCTGCCAGGCCCCCGCAGACTGCCGCTATCTAGCAGGAGGAGATGGGGCCTGACATCTTTGAGTGTTTGATGCAGGTGATGGGAAGGAGGTGTTCACTCAGGCTTAGCCCCGTCCCTGATGGATGCTGCTAACAGAACAGAACAGAACAGACAACTTTGTGAGGTTCTGTCTCTGTTCCTGTCGTCGCCTACAGGAGACGGGCTGTTTTGAGTTCAAACGTCTTTGCTGCTGGAGAATTGCGTCTGAACACCTCTCTGGGTCGGCCCCGCCCTTGAGGCTTCTGGGTTTGTGAGTCGTGACACAGGTGGCCTCCTCTGGTTGCCCAGGGAGACAGGGGGTGTGGCCTCAGAATATCCAGAAGTGAGCGTTCTGCCGTTAAAGAAAAAACGGCTGTTGATCTACCTCCAGGGAACTGCTGCTCTGGTGTGGGCACTCAGGCGACCCTTTTCTCCTCTGTCCCGCGCCCCAGAGTCAGCACTGAGCGGCCGCAGTTTGTGCTGGGTCCACACCCCTTAAGAGATCCCCCAAGAATCAGAACTCTTGGGGGATGGGCGCCCAGACCCGGATTGGGAGTGGGGCGGGGGGAAGCTAGAGTTTCATTCAGTTTCACGCAATACTACGGCCCGGGGAGGGCTCCTGCACTGCACCGCAGGGAAGTGCCGCCAAGGCTTGATTTCCCCTCAGCAGAGTGCCCTCTCCTCGCTCACGTATCCCAGAGTCAGCGCTGACCTGACGCAGCTCCGGCACTGTGCACTCCCCTCGAGAAATCACCCAAGGAGCCGAACTCCGGAGGGATAGGCCCTCAGACCCCGAGTGAGAGTAGGGGCTCTCAGCTCTCAGCGGGGAGGCCAGAGTCTTATTCAGTCTTGTGCCCGGGGAGGGCTCCTGCACTGCACTGCAGGGAAGTGCCGCCAAGGCTTGATTTCCCCTCAGCGGAGTGCCCTCTCCTCGCTCACGTATCCCAGAGTCAGCGCTGACCTGACGCAGCTCAGGCACTGTGCACTCCCCTCGAGAAATCACCCAAGGAGCCGAACTCCTGGAGGATAGGCCCTCAGACCCCGAGTGAGAGTAGGGGTTCTCAGCTCTCAGCGGGGAGGCCAGAGTCTGATTCAGTCTTGGGCCCCGTATGCCCAGGGAGGGTTGGTGCACTGCACCGCAGGGAAGTGCCGCGAGGTGTGACTCCCCCTCAGCCCGGTGCCCTCTCCTCACTCGGCGCGCCTCAGAGTCAATGCTGACCAGACGCAACTCGGGGACTGTCCACTCCCCTTGAGAAATCACCCAAGGATCCGAAGTCCTGGGGGACAGGCCTCCAGACCTCAGTGGGCGGGAGGGGAGCACCGGGGATTCAGGGTTGCCGGCAAAGGATTCCCAAAGTTTTATTCAGCCCTATGTCCGGCAGGAGAACGCCACGGCACCCCAGTAGGGGAGGTAGGTCCAGTTTTTAGAAGGTCTCTCCCGTGGAGTGTAGTGGGAGGGGCTTTAATTTCTGCCCACTTGTTCAATTGTGGGGCTACAGAGCCGGTCTCATGGGGGAGGTGGACTCCCGTCCGCTTGGTGGTGGATTTTGTACCTTTTGTTTGCCTCCTTGTGATCACAACTTGCCTCAGCGGTGTTGATGTGCGTTCTTCAGCCTTCTCTCTTGGTGAGGCTCAAGTCCACCAGGATACTTACTAAATTCCTGTCCCTTAACTCTCCTTCTGGACGGGAGCCTTTGTTGAAAGCTGGCTTCAGTCCGCCATCTTGTCTCTCAGTCTCGGCTTAGGCCCTATAATTCTTACATTAAACAGCAGCTAGGAGTCCAGCACGCGGGGCCGCACCACCTCAGGCTCTTAGAAAATTGTGTGGCATTTAGCGGGACCTCACAGCAGACTCCAGGACACATGAAACGGCTGCCCCGGGGTGGTTGGGCAGTTAGCGGAAAGCCTGGCCATTGAAGGGCGCACTCTCCAGTAGGGTCGGTGGCCCAGAGTGTCTGTTCCGTCTGGGCACGGGCAAGAGGCGGTGGCGCTGCCCACATCGGCAGGAGTTGAGGCTGAGCGCTTTTGAGCCAGGACAGGGTTGCAGGAGCCCTCTTCACCAAGAGAAATGAGCCATTGGACTGCCAGGGCACTACCTGCTGGTCCCTCACAGTGTCCGCCATCCCAGACTATGCATGCCCTGTCTGACCAAACTGCATCCAACAGTGACTTGGTAAGTCTTTTCGAGTGTCCAGTCTGCTTTGACTATGTGTTACCACCTATCCTTCAGTATCAGCGTGGTAATCTTGTTTGTACCAACTCTCGCCGAAAGCTAACTTCTTGTCCAACTTGCTGGGGACCATTGGGATTCATTCGCAACTCGGCTGTAGAGGAAGTGGCCAATTTAGTACTTTTTCCTTGTCAATATGCCTCTTCTGGGTGTGGAATAACTCTGCTGCCCACAGAAAAAGCAGACCACCAAGAGCTCTGCGAGTTTAGGTCTTATTCCTGTCCATGCCCTGGTGTTTGTGGTCAATGACAAGGCTCTTTGGAGGCCGTCATGTCCCATCTGTTGCAGCAGCATGAGTACCTTACAGCAATACAGGGGGAGAAAACAGTTTTCCTTGCTACGGACATTAATGTTTCTGACGCTTTTGACTGAGTGATGATGCAGTCCTGTTTTGGCTTTCACTTCATGGTGGTCTTGCAGAAACAGGAAAACTACTATGGTCAACAGTGGTCTGCACAATTCTACAGCTGATAGGAACACCCCAGCAAGCGGAAAATTTTACTTACAGACTTGAGCTGAATGGTCATAGACGGCTATTAACTTGGGAAGGAGCTCCTCCGTCTATCCGGCAGGGAATTGCCACAGCCATTACCAAGAGCAACTGTCTTGTCTTTGACACCAGCTTTGCCCAGATTTTTGCAGATGGCAATTTAGGCATCACTGTAACTATTGCCCAGTGTTGAAATGGCAATAAGACGTTTTCTGGCCAGTGTTGAGAACTATCACATTTCATTTCACAGAAAATAAGGCACCCTTCTGCCTGCCAACCTGAAACTCTTTTGGTTGGTGGAAGGTAGATACGTGAAAGTAAATAAAAGAAAGGCTATAAAATACAGGAAGCAGTTTCATGTAGTAACGCTGATACCTTTTAAAAGAAGTCAACAGTAAACCACTGAATACATATATTTGTATACCCAACGTACGCATCTTTGGTATTAAAAAAGGAAGCATTGTAAAATACTTCTGAGTTTGTAAAATCATTCTGAGCTTGTTGTAGATTGATTGTATTGCTGAAAATACTGGGCTTGTTGTGTGTATGTGTGCGTGTGATCGTGTGTGTGCTTTTCTGTGTGTGTGTGTGTGAGTGAGCGAACGTGTGTGTGAGCATGTTCATGAGTGTGTGCATGTGTGGGTTATTTTCTCTTTAACTGACAAGACATCTGGAGTTGTCTTGCACTACTGCTTTTCCCCTTTGGGAGTCATTCCATAGGGCTGTTTTCTGTTTTTTTTTTTTTTTTGTGTGTGTGTGTGTGTGTGTGTATTTGCTAATTTTTACTCTAGTTTTGGATTAAATAAATTTTACTTTCCTTTCCGTAATTCATGTTTTTCCTCACCTTTTTGGTATCATTTTAAAGTTTGCATCTTTTGATATGCATAGTTGTCTATGGTAAAGTTTATACTGTATTGGATACATATTTTCTCCACCCCCCATTAATCGGTTCATTAGAAATATTTTAAATTCAGCTATTTGGTGAAGTTCCAGACGGGAATGTTGACATCAGAAAAATTATCGAGAGCTCTTTAAAGCAGCTCTAAGATGGTCTCTCTCTTTCTCTTTTTTTATCCTTTCTCTTCTACAATTGAGTCATATCTTCAAACTTATTCTTTAACATGTTAGGAGATAAATTGATTTCGGAAATATTGAAAACAAATCAGGCATTTATTCTCTTTTTTTGAAATAACCTTGGGCAAATCACATGTTTAAAATTTGTCCTTATATTCATTTGTTCTTCAAAAGAAGTCATTGTGCACAGTGTTTGTAATGAAAACCAAATCATTTCTTTAAAATAAAAGCAATTGCAAAAAAGTATGTTTTTGATCTTTATACTTATCGCTGAAAGAATATCTGGCAATTATAAAATAAAAGCACCAGGCCCAGACCTTTTCAGAAAAGAATTCTAGAAAACTGTTAGATGTAAGATAATACCAATATTACCCAAACTATTTCAAGGGTATTGGAAGTGTATAAAACGAAAAAGCAATTATAAAACTGAATTGAAAACAGGGCTAAAATAATACCCCAAAAACGAAAGTACAGATCACATCAAATAATAAGAATGTTCTTAAGTAAAATATTAGCATACCCAAGTAAAAACACATCAAAAATACATCACGTACTTGTGATGGAGCTTATGAATTCATGTACCTTATTCCATGTATACAAAGTGTTTCAATATTAGAAAGATTATTAATATAATTTGCGTATTCATAGATCCAAGGCAACAACTATACCACTGCTTCCATATTTCAAAAGATATTTAACCGCATCAGCATTCTACAGGACAAAAGATCCAGTTTCTTAATCAAATAAGTTGGAAAGTTAAGAAAATAATGCTTAGACCTTTAGATTAGAAGAGATAGAACATTTAGGAGTGAGTTAAAGAGCTACTGAATCAGGGAAATTACAACTAAAACCACAATCACACACCATCACTGAGCTGCCAAAGCAAAAATTGTTAAACATCGTCTCTTGGTCTGTCTTGTGATACTATAGCAGAACACCTGAGACTGAGTAATTTACAAACACAGATGTTTATTCTCTCACTGTTCTGGAAGCCAGGAATTTCAAAGACATTGGCACTAGATTGTTTATCACAGCTCAATTTACAATCGCCAAGATGTGGAAACAACCTGAGTGCCCATCAACTGATGAATGGATAACAAAATGTGGCTATGTATCTATCATGGAATACTACTGCACCATAGAAAAGATACAGACTTTACAACTTTTCTAGTTACCTGGATGGAATTGGAAGCACATTCCTTTTAGTCAAGTACCTCAGGAATGGAAAAACAAGCATCCCATGTATTTAATAATAATTTGAGACCAGGAGGTGAACATCTATAGGCCCACATGAGAGGAAAAACAAAATTAAATTCCAAAAAGGGTGAGAGGAAGGGGGAGAGAGGAGGGGTGAAGGGACTCAGTAAGCTTCCAGCTAATGGGTATAATGTATGTGTATACGGCACTTCTCCTGGGTGAAGGACTCGGATACAACTCAGGTTTTTTCTAATTAATGCAAACAATACAACCTAATTATATATTCCCTCATATTAATTGGAAATATTAAAAATAAAATAAAATATCCCACAGCAAAGTCGTTAAAACACCTGGTTTTCTATGACCTTCGGAGGGTGAAGCAGCCTCGTTTGCTTCAGTTTCTTCTTCTGGAAAGTGGGGAAATTAACTGTGTCTACTTCATGGGTTATTGCCTTAGAATATTACTTGAGTTAGCATTTAAAAAACATGAGAACAGTGATGTGGTAAGCACACAGTAAAAGGTATGTGACTTGTTCTATCATATAAAATTTACATGGTAAGGGGGCCGAGTAAGATGGTCGTGGAGGAACAGCTTCTTTGCAACCGGGAGCTTCGATATTGGGAGGAAAGACTCCAGGCACCTCTGGCCTGTGGGCTCTACCCAGAAACATCCCTTTGGGGATGCACTGAGGCATCAGGGAGGCACCAGTTTCCCTCTGGACCCAAGGAAAAGGACAAAAGCAGTGGAGAAGAGGCAAGTGGTTTCACTCGGTGTGAAGCCGTGGTGCCTCCCTCAGCAGTAGCTACAGCAACAGCGAGATTGGAGGCAGGAAAGGCCTTCCCTGGGGGAGGGGGGTTGTTTTGGTTTTTTGGACCTGGGCACTTAGTTGGATTATATTGGAAGACTATGGGCGAGTGTGTAAGCACCTTTGAGCAGCGTTTGGGAATGAGTTGCTGGGCCAGAGCAGAGCTTTCCTCGTTCAGCTGTGGGCCCTGCCCAACCATTGTGGGAAGAGATGCACTGAGGGCTCTGCCCTCAGGGTCCTAGAGTGAGGTCTGTGCTGGGAGACTTAGGTGAGAGATCTAGTGATTTTGAACAGTGCAGAGAGGTCAGGACTGAGACTCTGGGAAAGAGTGGAGCTTTCAGTGTTCCGAGGTAGGAAAGCTGCCTTGCAACCTTGGCCCTCAGGGGCTTAGAGTGAGGATAGTTTTGTGACAAGCGGGCAACCAGTATAGGAGAGATTACAGAGACCCATGCTTTCCTGGAATAGCCTCTGCTTACCCAAGAGTGGGCTAAGGAGAGATTCAGGCTCTCAACCCTGTGGGGTTTGAGGGCAAAGAAGTCAGCAGAAGCCTCCAGTCTCCATCTTATACAGCTGTACCAGCATTGTGATTAGCATCTCATACTCCAGAAGATCACCTGTTGCCCAAGCAATATTCACCAAGAGATATATAAATTGCTTTTATTTTCCTTTTTAAAAACTTCAACTGTTAGCCCCTACAATTTTCTTTTTTTCCTCTATTTTTCTAAGTGTAAACATATTTTTTCCTTGTTGCCTTCTATAATAATAAGATCTTCATTTTTGCTAGTTTTTCTGCCCCTATTCTTTAGTTTTTTCCCCCATTTTATCTTGCAAGGTTTTTTGTATGTTTGTTTTGGTTTGATTTATACTATTTTTGTTTTTCCTATTTGATAGAGGTGGGTTACTATGTCTGCTCAGGGTGGCGAAGATCTGTAGACCTAAAGGGTAACACCCAACCCAGGACCACCAGGGATTGGGGAGTTTTTAAGGTGTGGGTCCAAATACCCTAATGTACACCTTTATTACTCATGTCTTCCTCTTTCTGTGCCTCTCTTCTTCTTGTCAAATTCCCTTTTACTCAACCACTTTCCTATCTCTTTTTTATTTTATTATCTTTTTTCCTTCTTCCACTGTAACCTTCTGATACTTTTAGTCCTGTACCAAAAGGACTCATCAACACCTTAAGTCAGAGGCACAGTAACTTAAAGAGCAAAAGGAAGTGAAAGAAAAATTAGGGCAAGGACACAGACAAAAGAAAACACTCATGAGGAAGAAACAGCAGAAAAATCCTGGCAACATGAAAAACAGAACCAGAGCACCCCCCACAAGGGACCATGAGGTAGCTACTGCAGAGGATTCCAACTATAAAGAAATTTTAGAAATGACAGAAGGGGAATTTAAAATACAGCTGATAAAAACAATGAATGAAATTGCTGAGAATGTAGAAAATAACCAAAAGGAAACACAAAAAGAGAAACAAATAAGAGATGAATGATATGAAGAATATGGAAAGATAGATCAGAGCTTAAGGAATTGAAGCAGTCACTTAGAGAACTTAAAGATGCAGTAGAAAGTATCAGTAACAGACTGGACCATGCAGAAGAAAGAATCTCAGAGTTAGAGGACAAAGCTATTGAGCTAAGTCAGATAGTGAAAGAGGCAGGAAAAAAGAGAGAGAAAGCAGAATGTTCACTGAAAAAACTTATGGGACTACATGACGTGTTCAAACACACAAGTTACAGGTATCCCAGATGAAGAAGAAGAATGCCCTAGAGGAATGGAAATCATATTGGAGAGTATTATAAATGAAAATTTCCCAAATAACACCTACATTTCGGACGCACTCATTTCAGAGGAATAATGGACCCAGTTGTCGCAACTCAATAGACTTTCTCCAAGACACATTGTGATGAACTTGTCCAAGGTTAAGGCAAAAGAAAAAAATTCTGCAAGCTGCAAAGAGTAAGTGCATATTGATCTACTAGAGAAAATCCTTCAGGGTGACTGCAGACTTCTCAAATGAAATTTTAAAGCCAGAACACAATGGTTGTCTACTTTTAATCTACTTAAAGAAAACAATATTCAGCCCAGAATTCTACATCCTGCTAAGCTAAGATTTTTTTTAAATTAAATCATAGCTGTGTACATTGATATGATCATGGGGCATCATACACTAGCTTCATAGACCATTTGACACATTTTCATCACAATGGATAACATAGACTTCCTGGCATTTTCTCAGTTACTGTGCCAAGACATTTACATTCCACATTTACCAAGTTTCGCATATACCCCTGTAAGATGCACCTCAGGTATAATCCCACCAATCCCCCTCCCTCTACCCACCACCCCCCTCTCTTCCCTCCCTTTCCCCCTTCCCCCTATTCTTAGGTTGTAACTGGGTTCTGGGTTTCATGTGAAAGCCCCAAATAAGTTTCATAGTAGGGCTGAGTACATTGGGTACTTTTTCTTCCATTCTTGAGATATTTTACTAAGAAGAATATGTTCCAGCTCCATCCATGTAAACATGAAAGAGGTAAAGTCTCCATCTTTCCTTAGGCTGCATAATATTCCACGGTGTACATATACCACAATTTATTAATCCATTCGTAGATCGATGGGCACTTGGGCTTTTTCCGTGACTTAGCAATTATGAATAGGGCTGCAATAAACATTCTGGTACAAATATCCTTGCTATGATGTGATTTTTGGTCTTCTGGGTATATGCCCAGTAGAGGAATTACAGGATTGAATGGCAGATCTATTTTTAGATCTCTAAGTGTTCTCCATATATCTTTCCAAAAGGAACGTATTAATTTGCATTCCCACCAGCAGTGTAGAAGTGTTCCCTTTTCTCCACATCCATGCCAACATCTCTGGCCTTGAGATTTTGTGATATAGGCTAGTCTCACTGGAGTTAGATGATATCTCAAAGTAGTTTTTGTTTGCATTTCTCTGATGATTAAAGATGATGAGCATTTTTTCATATGTCCGAAGGCCATGCGCCTGTCTTCTTCAGAGAAGTTTCTCTTCAAATCCCTTGCCCAGCCTGCGATGGGATCCCTTGTTCTTTTCTTGCTGATACGTTTGAGTTCTCTGTGGATTCTGGTTATTAAACCTTTGTCAGAAATATAACCTGCAAATATCTTCTCCCATTCTGAGGGCTTTTTGCTTGCTTTACTTACTGTGTTCTTGGCTGTGTAGAAGCTTTTTAGTTTGATCAAGTCCCAGTAGTGTATTTTTGAAGCTGCTTCAATTGCCCATGCAGTCCACCTCATAAAATACTCGCCCAGACGGATTTCTTCAAGGGTTTTCCCTGCACTCTCCTCTAGTATTTTTATAGTTTCATGTATTAAGTTTAAATCTTTAATCCAATGAGGGTCTATCTTAGTTAATGGTGAAAGGTGTGGGTAC
The DNA here is from genome assembly GCF_027406575.1 of Nycticebus coucang. NCBI lineage: Eukaryota > Metazoa > Chordata > Mammalia > Primates > Lorisidae > Nycticebus > Nycticebus coucang. Next base: position 107,454,474 of record NC_069804.1, read on the forward strand.
AATTTCAATCTTCTACAGGTTGCCAGCCAGTTCACCCAGCACCATTTGTTAAATAAGGGATCTTTTCCTCACTGAATGTATTTAATTGGCTTGTCAAAGATCAAATAGCGCTAAGTAGCTGGATTCATCTCTTGGTTCTCTATTCTGTTCCAGACATCTACTTCTCTGCTTTGGTGCCAATACCATGCTGTTTTGATCACTATCGATTTGTACCAAAGTCTGGGGTCTGGTAGCGTAATTCCTCCTGTTTTGTTTTTATTTCTGAGTAATACCTTGGCTATTAGAGGTTTTATCTGATTCCATATAAAACAAAGTATTGTTTTTTCAAGATCTTTAAAGTATGACAGTGGAGCTTTAATAGGGATTGCGTTGAAATTATATATTGCTTTGGGTAGTATGGACATTTGAACAATGTTGATTCTTCCCAGCCATGAGCATGGTATGTTTCTCCATTTATTAATATTTTCAGCTATTTCTTTTCTTAGAGTTTCATAGTTCTCTTTATAGAGATCTTTCACGTCTTTTGTTAGGTAAATTCCCAAATATTTCATCTTCTTTGGCACTACTGTGAATGGGATAGAGTCCTTAACTGCTTTTTCAACTTGACTGTTTTTGGTGTATATAAAGGCTACCGATTTATGAATGTTGATTTTGTAACCTGAGATGCTGCTGTATTTCTTGATCACTTCTAGGAGTTTTGTTGTAGAGTCCCTAGTGTTTTCCAATACACAATCATATCATCTGTGAGGAGAGAAATTTTGATCTCTTCTGACCCTATATGGATACCCTTAACCACCTTTTCTTCCCTAATTGCGGTGGCTAAAACTTCCATTACAATGTTAAAAAACAATGGAGACAATGCGGAGCCTTGTCTGGTTCCTGATCTGAGTAGAAATGATTCCAATTTAACTCCATTCAATATGATATTGGCTGTGGGTTTGCCTGATTAAATGATTCCAATTTAACTCCATTCAATATGATATTGGCTGATAGATGGCCTCTATCAGTTTAAGAAATGTCCCTTCTATACCAATTTTCTTAAATGTTCTGATCATGAAGGGCTGCTGGATATTATCAAAAGCTTTTTCTGCATTGAATGAGAGAATCATATGGTCTTTGTTTTTTAATTTGTTTATATGCTGAATTACATTTATAGATTTACGTATATTGAACTAGGGTTGAGACCCTGGGATAAAACCGACTTGGTCATGATGTATAATTTGTTTGATGTGTTGCTGGATTCTGTTCGTTAGGATGTTGTTGACTATTTTTGCATCTATATTCATTAGTGATATTGGTCTATAATTTTCTTTTCTTGTTGGGTCTTTTCCTGGTTTGGGGATCACGGTGATGTCTGCTTCATAGAACGTGGTGGGTAGTCTTCCTTCTTTTTCTACCTTTTGGATCCAGTTGAGTAATCTAGGTACTAATAATACCTCTTTAAACGTTTGGTAGAATACTGACGTGAAACCATCTGGTCCCGGGCTTTTCTTTTTAGAGAAGTTTTGTATAGTTGATGCTACTTCTGAACTTGATATGGGCCTGTTCAGTATTTCCACTTGATTCTCGTTAAGACTTGGAAGGTGACGTGCTTCCAAGTATCGGTCAATTTCCTTTAGATTTTCATATTTCTGAGAATAAAGTTTCTTGTAAAATTCATTAAGGATTTTTTTGATTTCTTTTTTTTTTTTAATTTTTTTATTAAATCATAACTGTATACAATGATATGATTACGGGGCATCATACACTCACTTCATAAACCATTTGACACATTTTTATGAGGAGTCTGTTGTTATTTCGTCTTTGTCGTTTCTTATTGATGAGATTAGAGATTTTACTCTTTTTTTTCTGATTAGGTTGGCCAGAGGTTTATCTATTTCATTGACCTTTTCAAAAAACCAGCTTTTTGTTTTATTGATCTATTGTATTATTCTTTTGTTTTCAATTTCATTAAATACTGCTCTAATTTAGGTTATTTCTTTTCTCTACTGGGGTTGGGGTTGGAGTGTTCTTCCTTTTCCAGTTGCTTGAGATATCCCATTTAGTTGTTCACTCCCTCTCTTTCCGTTCTCTTGAGGAAGGCTTGCAGTGCTATAAATTTTCCTCTTAGAACTGCCTTTGCAGTGTCCCAGAGGTTGTGATAGTTTGTGTCTTCATTGTCGTTTTGTTCAAAAAAATTGGCAATTTCATTCTTAATCTTGTCTCTGATCCAGCTATTATTCAGCATAAGGTTATTTAACTTCCATGTTTTTGTATGAGTATGCAGATTCCTGTTGTTACTCATCTCAAATTTTATTCCATGGTGGTCCAAGAAGATCCAAGGAATAATTTCTATTCCTTTAAATTTACTGAGGTTAGACTTGTGACCTAAATTGTGGTCGATTTTGGAGTAAGTCCGTGGGCTGATGAGAAGTATGTGTATTCAGTTTTGTTGAGATGAAATGTTCTTGAGATGTCTGTTAAATCTAAATATTGGATGGTTAGGTTTAAATCTAAAATTTTTTTGCTCAGCTTCTTGCTGGAGGATCGATCCAACACTGCCAAAGAGTGTTGAAATGTCTGACTATTATGGAAGTGGAGGAAATCAAGTTGCTCATGTCAGTTAGAGTTTCTCTTATAAATTGAGGTGCATTCTGGTTGGGTGCATAGATATTAATAATTGAAATCTCATCATATTGAGTATTACCCTTAACAAATATGAAGTGACCATTCTTGTCCTTCCTTACTTTTGTTGGTTTAAAGCCTATTGTATCTGCAAATAAAGCTGCAACACCTGCTTTTTCTGATTACCATTTGCCTGAAATATGGATGACCATCCTTTCACCCTGAGTCTGTATTTGTCTTTTAAGTTAAGATGTGACTCTTGTATGCAACGAATATCTGTCCTGAGTTTTTGTATCCAGTCAGCTAACCTATGCCTCTTTAGAGGACAGTTTCAGCCATTGACATTAATGGAGAATATTGATAAGTCTGGTGGAATTTAGAGTATCGAGTTTTTCAAAGGTCCAGTGGACATTTTGAATCCTTTTGCCAGTGTGGAAGTTGGAGTTTGATCTGAAGTTTCCGATTGAGTTTACTTTTGTGGTATAGGATTGGGTTGTTCATTGTGGAGAATAGGTCTGAGGATATCCTGAAGAGCCTGGTTTACTTATGGCAAATTTTTTCAACATATGAATGTTATTGAAGTATTTGATTTCTCCATCATAAATGAAACTCTGTTTAGCTGGATACAAGATTCTTGGTTGAATGTTATTTTGCTTTAGGAGATTAAAAGTCGATGACCACCCTCTTCTGGCTTGAAAAGTTTCAGCAGAGAGATCTGCAGTCATTCTAATATTCTTCCCTTCGTACGTAATGGTTTTCTTTCACCTGGCTGCTTTGAGAATTTTCTCCTTCAAATTAACTTTAGTGAAGGTAATTGTGATATGCTTGGGGGATGAGTTATTGGGGTTGAATCGTGCTGGGTTTCTGAAGCTGTCTGATATCTGAATTTCAGAATCTCTAGGCATGTCTGGAAAATTTTCTTTCATAATTTCATGCAGAAGGTCCTCTCTGCCCCTCAAGGCCACTTTATCATTTTCAGAAATTCCAATTATTTGTATATTAGTCTTCTTCGAATTATCCCAGAGCTCTCTGAGAGAATTATCCGTTTTGGCTCCCCACTTCTCTTCCTCTTTGAGACTTTGGGAGCATTCAAAGGCTTTATCTTCGATGTCAGAAATCCTTTCTTCTGCTTGCTCCATTCTGTTGCTGAGGGATTCTACTGTATTTTTCATATCTTTGAGGGCTGTAAGTTCTTGCTTCAGTGTGTCTAAGTCTTTGGTAGTTTTGTCTTTAAATTCGTTAAACTCTTGAGACAATTTTGAATTTCTCCTCGAATTCCTAATTCCATTTTATTGCTCTTGTCTGCAATCCAAATTCTGAATGTAATTTCTGACATCTCAGCCAGTTGTTTATGAATGGGATCTTCAATTATATCTGCCGTATCTTTTCTTGGCATGGTTGATCTATTCTGGTTATTCATGTTACCAGAGCTTTTCCACTGATTCCACCCCATGGTTATTTTACTCCCTTTGATTTTTCCCCTGGGGTTTTATTGAGAGCCCGTGCAGTGTTGTGGTCTGAGAAACTGGGTCCCTGTCTTGTGTGGTGGGGCTAAGTGGTTCTGTCTTGTTTTCAGCTGGTTTCTGTTCGACCCTAGTGTAACATTTACTCTGGGTTGAAGTCTCATCTGTGTGGAAAAACCAGCAATTAAGTCACCCCGCCCGCCCACCTCTGGCACCAATTGGAAAACAAAAATCAAACCTTCCTACAACTGCACACCCATACCACTGCCTGAAAAGTCCTCAGTCTATTGGTTCAGTTGAAAAGGTCCAAATAAATTGTCTCAATCGGCACCTGTCTCAGGTGGGAGAGTTCAAGAGGTGTCTGGGAACTGGATCACAGGGGTGTAGTGACAACTCTGATATGGCTTCCTCCAGTGCTGCGTGGAGTCAGGAGGAGCCACCTAGCAAATAGATCAGCCTGGAAAGGTTCATGTGTCCTTCCCCACTTTGCCCCTCTGTCAGACCCAGTCACTGGTATATCTGCAGATGACTGACCCAGTTGCCTGTAGTGAACAGATACTCCAGAGGTTTACACCTGCCTGAATCGCAAGGAAATCTGCCAGGCCTCTGCAGTCTCCCACTATCTGGCAGGAGGAGGTGAGTCCTGACATCCTTGGGTGCTTGATGCCGGTGTGTGTGTGTGGGGTGTTCACTCAGGCTTAGCCCTGCCCCTGATTGATGTTGCTAAGAGAACAGAACAGAACAGAAAACTTTGCGGGATTCTGTCTCTGTTTCTGCTAAAATTGCCTGCAGAAGACAGGCTGTTCTGAGTTCAAACGTCTTTGCTCCTGGAGGTTTGCGTCCGATTACCTCTCTGAGTCGGCCCTGCCCTGTAAGCTTCCTGGGTTCGTGAGTGGTGTCAGGCAAATCCTTTACTCATGGGTGGCCTCCTCTGGTTGCCCAGGGAGACAGGAGGTGTGGCTTTAGAATATCCAGAATTGAGCCATTTTGCTATTAAAAAAAAATAAAATGGCTGTTTATCCACCTCCGGGAACTGCCGCTCTGCTGTGGGCACCCAGCCAACCCTTTTCTCCTGGGTCTCACGACCCAGAGTCAACACTGACCAGCTGCAGTTTATGCTCTGTCCACACCCCTTGAGAGATCACCCCAAAATCCGGACTTCTGGGGGTCAGACCTCCAGGTCTGAGAGTGGGGGCGAAGGAGAGTGCTGAGGCCCAGAGTTGTAGGTATCAAGCACACACAGTTCAACACAGTTTTATGCCTGGCTGCACTACTGCCAGAAGACAGCTGCCACTCCGTGTCTCAGGGAACCACCGCTCTGGAGCGGTTCCCTTCTAGCTGATCGTCCTCTCCTTGCTTCTGCCCCCAGAGACAGCACAGCTCAGGAACTGTCCACACCCCACGAGAAATCACCCAAGAATCCGGACTCCTCAGGGGCAGGCCCCCAGAACCCTGAGTGAGAGTGGGGGGAAGTGCTGGGAGCTCAGCACTGGAAACAGGGAAGCTACAGTTTCAGTCAGTTTTATGCCTGGCCGTATTATTGTCCAAGGCGGGCTGCTGCACCGTGCCGCAGGGAAGTGCCTCTGGGGTGTGACTCCCCCTCAGCAAAGTGCGTGCCTCAGAGTCAGCGCTGACCAGTCGCAGCTCGAGCACTGTTCATACCCCTCAAGAAATCACCCAAGAATCCGAACTCCTGTGGACAGGCCCCAAGACCCCCGAGTGAGAGTGTGGGGGAGTGCTGGGAGCTCAGCACTGCAAACAGGAAAGCTACAGTTTCACTCAGTTTTATGCCTGACCATATTGTTACCCAAGGAGGGCTGCTGCACCATGCTGCAGGGAAGTGCTGCCGTTGCATGACTCACCCTCAGCCGAGTGCCCTCTCCTTGCTCGCGAGCCTCAGAGTCAGCGCTGACCAGTCGCAGCTCGGGCACTGTCCACTCCCCTCAAGAAATCACCCAAGAATCCGAACTCCTGAGGGACAGGCCTCCAGACCTCAGTGTGAGTGGGGGAGAGTGTTGGGAGTTCAGGGTTGCCAGCAAAGGATATTTAAAGTTTTATACATTTTTATGCCTGGCAGGAGAACTCCATGGCACCCTAGTAGGGTAGGTAGGCCCAGTTTTTAGAAGGTCTCTCCCATGGAGTGTAGTGAGAGGGCCTTTAATTTCTGCCCGTTTGTTTGTTTGTGGGGCTCATGAGCTGGTCTCATGGGTGAGGGGGGACTCCCGTCCACTTGGTGATGGATTTTGTACCTTTTGTTTGCATCCTTGTGGTTGCAGCTTGCCTCAGCGGTGTTGATGTGCGTTCTTCAACCTTCTCTCTTGGTGCAGCTCAAATCCACCAGGTTACTTACTAAATTTTTGTCCCTTAACTCTCCTTCTGGATGGGAGCCTCTGTGGAAAGCTGGCTTCAGTCTGCCATCTTGTCGCCCCCCTCCCGGATCCTTCCTTTCTTAGGCAGATTTTGACTATGGCTGTGTCATAGAGAAGCTCTTTAGTTTCTTGGAAGATGCGAGAGAGACCTAGAGACAGGGCAATGAATAGACCCAGACATGGGAGCTTTGGGAGCCACTAAGCTTTAAATTTGATGGAGAAATCAAATCTTTTACTGATATGTAAACATTGAAGAAGATTGCCACAAGACCCGCTCTACAGGAAATACTTAAACAATCTGCAAGAGTTATCTGGACTGAATCATGTTTTCCTTTTGTATATCATTAAACTTTTCCATCAATATTAAAGATGAAACACTTTTATTAAAATAGCCTTGGTTTTATTCTAAGCATATTTGTATGAGCAAATATACATTAAAAATAATGGCACAAATATATTTTTTACCACAATGTGTTGTTTTGACAAGTAATATAGCAGAATGAATTTTATTTTTTTCTTTTTCTTTTCTTTTATTTTATCATTAAATCAAAGCTGTGTACATTAATGCAATCATGGGGCCCCATATACTGCTTTCATAGACCATTTGACATATTTTATTCACACTTGTTGGCATAGCCTTTGTGGCACTTTCTTAGTTATTGGGTTAAGACATGTATATTCTACATTTACTAAGTTTCACATGTAACCACATAAGATGCACCATAGGGGTAATCCCACCAGTCACCCTACCTCTACACATACTCCCCCATCCCTCCCCTCTCTTTCCTCTTTGCCCATATTCTTAGGTTATAACTGGGTTACAGCTTTCATATGAAAGCCAAAAATTAGTTTCATAGTAGGGCTGAGTACATTGGATACTTTTTCTTCCTTTCTTGAGATACTTTACTAACAAGAATATGTTCCACCTCCATCCATGTAAACATGAAAGAGGTAAAGTCTCCATCTTTCTTTAAGGCTGCATAATATTACATGGTGTACATATACCACAATTTATTAATCCATTCGTGGATCGATGGGCACTTGGGCTTTTTCCATGTCTTAGCAATTATGAATTGGACTGCAATAAACATTCTGGTACAAATATTTTTTGTATAATGTGATTTTTGGTCTTCTGGGTATATACCTAGTAGAAGAGTCTTAGGATTGAATGGCAGATCTATTTTTAGATCTCTAAGTGTTCTCCAAACTTCTTTCCAAAAGGAATGTATTAATTTGCATTCCCACCAGCAGTGTAGAAGTGTTCCCTTTTGTCCACATCCATGCCAACATCTCTGGTCTTGGGATTTTGTGATATGGGCTAATCTTACTGGAGTTATATGATATTTCAAAGTAGTTTTGATTTGCATTTCTCTGATGATTAAGGATGATGAGCATTTTTTCATATGTCTGTAGGCCATGTGCCTGTCTTCTTCAGATAAGTTTCTCTTCAAGTCCCTTGCCCAGCCTGTGATGGGATCACTTGTTCTTTTCTTACTTATATATTGAGTTCTCTGTGGATTCTGGCTATTAAATCTTTCTCAGAGACATAACCTGCAAATATATTCTCCCATTCTGAGGGCTGTCTGCCTGCTTTACTTACTGTGTTCTTAGCTGTGCAGAAGCTTTTTAGTTTAATCAGGTCCCAGTAGTTTATTTTGAAGCTGCTTCAATTGCCCACGGGGTCCTTCTCATAATATATTTGCCCAGACTGATTTCTTCAAGAGTTTCCCCTGCACAGTCTTCTAGTATTTTTATAGTTTCATGTCTTTAGTTTAAATCTTTAATCCAGTGAGAGTCTATAGTAGTTAATGGTGAAAGATGTGGGTCAGTTTCAGTCTTCTACAGGTCACCAGCCAGTTCACCCAGCACCATTTGTAAGTAGGGAATCTTTTCCCCACTGAGCGTTTTTAATTGGCTTGTCAAAGGTCAACTAACAGTAAGTAGCTGGGTTCATCTCTTGGTTCTCTACTCTGTTCCATACATCTGCATCTCTGTTTTTGTGCCAGTACCATGATGCTTTGATCACTATTGATTTATAGTATAGTCTGAGGACAAGTAGCATGATTCCTGCTGCTTTTTTTTTTATATCTGAGTAATGTCTTAGCTATTCAAGGTTTTTTCTGATTCCATGTAAAATGAAGTATTATTTTTTCAAGAATTTTAAAGTATGACCGTGGAGCTTTAATAGGGATTTCATTAAAATTATATATTGCTTTGGGTTATATGGACATTTTAACAATGTTGATTCTTCCCAGACATGAGCATGGTATGTTTTTCCATTTGTTAACATTTTCAGCTATTTCTTTTCTTAGAGTTTCATAGTTCTCTTTATAGAGATCTTTCATGTCCTTTGTTAAATAAACTCCCAAATATTTCATCTTCTTTGGCACTACTGTTAATGGAATAGAGTCCTTAACTGTTTTTTCAGCTTGAATATGGTTGGTATATATAAAGGCTACCGATTTACGATTGTTGATATTGTAAACTTAGATGCTGCTGTATTCCTTGATCACTTCTAAGGGTTTTTCAGTAGAATCCCTGATGTTTTCCAGATATACAATCATATCATCTGCAAAAAGCAAAAGTTTGACCTCTTCTGACCCTATATGGATACCCTTGATCACCTTTTCTTCCCTAATTGTGATGGCTAAAACTTCCATTACAATGTTAAAGATCAGTGGAGCCAATGGGCAGCCTTGTCTGGTTCCTAATCAGAGTGGAAATGATTTTAATTTAACTCCATTCAGTATGATATAGGCTGTGGGTTTGCTATAAAGGGCCTCTATCAGTTTAAGAAATGTCCCTTCTATACCAATTTTCTTTAGTGTTCTAATCATGAAGGGATGCTGGATATTATCAGAATCTTTTTCTGCATCAATTGAGAGAATCATATGGTCTTTGTTTTTTAATTTGTTTATGTGCTCAATTATATTTATAGATTTACGTATATTGAACCAGTCTTGAGACTTGGTCATTATGTACAAATAGTTTAATGTGTTGCTGGATTTTGTTTGCTAGGATCGTGTTGAATATTTTTGCATCTATATTCATTAGTGATATTAGTCTATAATTTTCTTTTCTTGTTGGGTCTTTTCCTGGTTTGCAGATCAGGGTGATGTTTGCTTCATAGAACATATTGGGTAGTCTTTTTTCTTTTTCTATATTTTGGAACAGGTTGAGTAATATAGGTACTAGTAGGTACTAGTTCCTCTTTAAAGGTTTGCTAGAATTCTGATGTGAATTCATCTGGTCCCAGGCTTTTCTTTTTTGGGAGATTTTGTATGGTTGATGATGCTATTTCAGAACTCGATATAGGCCTGTTCAACATTTCCACTTGATTCTGGCTAAGTCTTGGAAGGTCACATGCTTCCAAGTATTGGTCAATTTCCTTCAGATTTTCATATTTCTGAGTACAAAGTTTCTTGTAATATTCATTAAGGATTCTTTGAATTTCTGAGGAGTATTTGTTATTTCGTTTTTGTCATTTCTGATTGATGAAATTAGAGATTTTACTTTTTTTATCCTTGTTAGGTTCACCAAAGGTTTTTCTATTTTATTGACCTTTTAAAAAAAAACAACTTTTTGATTTATTGATCTGTTGTATAATTCTTTTGTTTTCCATTTCATTTAATTCTGCTCTAATTTTGGTTATTTCTTTTCTTCTATTGGGTTTGGGGTTGGAACGTTCTTCCTTTTCCAGTTGCTTGAGATGTCCCATTAAGTTGTTAACTTCCTCTCTTTCTGTTCTCTTGAGGAAGGCTTGCAGTGCTATAAATTTCTCTCTTAGGACTGCTTTGCAGTATCCCAGAGGTTCTGATAATTCGTGTCTTCATTGTCCTTTTGTTACCAAAATTTGGCAATATTCTTCTTAGTCTCATCTATGACCCAGATATCATTCAGTGTGAGGTTATTTACCTTCAATGTTTATGTATGAGTATGCAGATTCCTGTTGTTACTGAGGTTATTTACCTTCAATGTTTATGTATGAGTATACAGATTCCTGTTGTTACTGAGTTCAACTTTTATTCCATGGTGGTCCAAGGAGATGCAAGGAGTAATTTGTATTCCTTTAAATTTACTGAGATTAGACTTGTGACCTAAGATGTGATCGATTTTGGAGTATGCTCTGTGGGCTCATGAGAAGTATGTGTATTCAGTTTTGTTGAGATGAAATGTTCTGTAGATGTCTGCTAAATCCAAATGTTGAATGGTTAGGTTTAAATCTAAAATTTCTTTGCTCAGCTTCTTATTGGAGGATCCATTCAACACTGCCAAAGGAGTGTTGAAATCTCTGACTATTATGGAGCTGTTGGAAAACAAGTTGGTCACGTCTGTTAGAGTTTCTCTTATAAATTGAGGCACATTCTGGTTGGGTGTATAAATATTAATAATTGAAATCTCATCATATTGAGTATTTCCCTTAACAAATATGAAGTGACCATTCTTATCCTTCCTTCCTTTTGTTGGTTTAAAGTCTATTGTATCTGCAAATAGAATTGCAACACCTCCTTTTTTCTGATTACCATTGGCCTGAAATATGGAGCACCATCCTTTCACCTTGAGTCTATATTTATCTTTTACAATAATATGTGATTGTTGTATGCAGCAAATATGTGGCCTGAGTTTTTGTATCCTGTCTGCCAACCTGTGCCTCTTTAGAGGACAGTTTATGCCATTTACATTAATGGAGAATATAGATAAGTCTGGTAAAATTTTGGGTGTCGAGTTTTTGAAAATCCAGTGGACATTTTAAATCTTTTCCCTACTGTGGAAGTTGGAGTTTGATCAAAAGTTTCTGAGTGAGTTTACTTTTGTGGTAGAGGATTTTGCTGGTCATTTTGGAGCATAGGTCTGAGAATATACTGAGTAACTGGTTTGGTTATGGCAAATGTCTTCAACATATGAATGTCATTAAAGTATTTAATTTCTTCATCATAAATGAAACAGTTTAGCTGGATACAGGATCTGGGGTTGAAAGTTATTGTGTTTTAGGAGATTAAAAGTCGATAACCATCCTCTTCTGGCTTGAAAATTTCAGCAGAGAGATCTGCAGTCATTCTAATATTCTTTCCTTTTTAGGTAATGGATCTCTTACGTCTAGATGCTTTCAGAATTTTCTCCTTCATATTAACATTAGTGAAGTTAAGTATGATGTTCCTGGATGTTGTCTTATTTGGGTTGTGTCGTGCTGGGGTTCTGAAACTGTCTGCTATCTGAATTTCAGAATCTCTTGGCATGTCTGGAAAATTTGTCTTCATAATTTCATATAGAAGGGCCTCTGTGCCTTGTGAAGTCACTTAATCTCTTTCAGGGATTCCAATGAGGTGTATATTAGCCTTCTTTAAATTATCCCAGAGCTCTCTGAGAGAATGATCCATTTTTGCTCTCCATTCCTCTTCCTCTTTGAGAGTTTGGGAGTGTTCAAAAGCTTTGTCTTCAATGTCAGAAATCCTTTCTTCTGCTTGCTCCACTCTGTTACTGAGGGATTCTACTGTATTTTTCAGATCTTTGAGAACTACAAATTCTTGCTTCAATGTGTCAAAATTTTTGGTGGTTTTGTCTTTCAATTTGTTGAATTCTTGAGACAACTTTTGAATTTCTCTTGAATTTCTAATTCCAACTTTTGAATTGCTCCTCGAATTTCTAATCCAAAATTTTCCTCCATTCTATTAATCTTGTTTGCAATTCAAATTCTGAATTCACTTTCTGACATCTTGGCCAGCTGTTTATGAATGGGATCTTCAGTTACATCTGCCATATCTTTCCTTGGGGGATTGATCTACTCTGGTTAGTCATGTTACCAGAGTTTTTCTGCTGATTCTGCCCCATGATTCTTTCACACCATTTGACTTTTCCCCTGGAACTTTGCTGAGGTCCCGTACAGTGCTACAGTCTGAGAAACCGAGGACCGTCTTGTTGTGGTGGGGCTATGTGGGCTATGTGGCTCTTTCTTCTTTTCAGCTGGTCTCTGTCTGACAGTTACTCTGGGTTGATGTCTCAGCTGTGGAGAAATACTGGCAATTAAGTCACCCCACCCCCACAGGCAACAATTGGAAAATGAACATCAAACTTTCCTACAACCACACACCCAGGGGACCACTTGAATAGTCCTCAGGCGATTGGCTCAGTTCAAAAGGTCCAAATCAATCGTCTCAGTCAGCACCTGTCTCAGGTGGGAGAGTTTAAAAGGTCTCTGGCAACTAGATCACAGGGGTCTGCTGACAACTCAAATATGACTTGCTCCAGTGCTCTTTGAGGTCAGGAGGACCCAAAGTCTGGGAAGGTTGATGCCTCCTTCCCCACCTTGCACCTCTGTCACACCCAGTCACTGGTAACCCTGCAGGACTGTGACCCAGTTGCCTCCAATGAGCTATGTTTCCTCAGCCAGCCTGCTGCTCTCTGCCTTTATCCAGCAGGGGGAGCTGAGGCCTGACAACCTTGGGTGCTTGATGGAGGCTGGGATTATTCACTCACTTTCAACCCCACCCCTGACTGATTTTATTGAAAGAACAGAACAACTTTGCAGAATTTGTTTCTGTCCCGGCTAAATTCCCCTGCAGAAGAGAAGCTGTGTTTAGTTCACAGAACCTGCGCCTCAGGTCCTATCTTTGCTGCTGTCTGGTACTTTGTATTCGTAGCACGGTTAGCTGTCAGTTCTAGTCTCCTGCCCTCCTTTGTCTAGGCTGATGATCCCCTGAGGGCTGGGTGTGCCTTAGGCTCAGTAAAAGGGTGCTCTGGGTTAGCCCAGCCCTGGGATTCTCCCATCACTCTGCATGCATTTTCTAGTCCCCGTGCTGCATCCAGGCCCGTACCGCCTCAGGCAAACCCTTTACTCACAGGGCCTGTGTTTCTGTCCCAGATCTGTTCCCTCGGTGTTTGCCACCTGAGAAGTTGCCAGGCCTCCTCTGTTTGCCAAGAGAGGCAGGGGGTGTGACTCCAGAATATCCAGGGGAGAGCCCTATTGTTGCCCAAAATGGCTGCTGCTCTGCACCTCGGGCCACCGCTGCTCCAGCCTGGTTCCCTCTCAGCCAACTGTCCTCTCCTCACTCCCGTGTCACAGAATCAGCAGTGACCAGCTGCAGTCCAGGCCCTGTCTACACCCTTTGAGAAATCACCCAAGAATCTGGACTCCTGGGGGACAGGTCTCTAGACCTCAGAGTGAGAGTGGAGGGGAGTGCTGGTATCTCAGAATTGCAGGTAGAGAATATATACAGGTTTACACAGTTTTATTTCTGGCAGGAAAGCACCATAGCACCCCAGTAGGGGAAGTAGGTCCAGTTTTTAGAGGGTCTCTCCTGTGGAGTATAATGGGAGGACTTTTGAACTCTGCTCATTTCTTTATGGGGTACTCTGAGCCATTCTCATGGGGGAGGGGACTCCCATCCTCTTGGTGATGGATTTTGTACCTTTTGTTTGTATCCTTGGGGTAGCAGCCCACTCCATTAGGGTTGATGTGCATTCTTCATCCTTCTCTCTTGGTGCAGCTCTAATCCACCAGGTTACTTGCTAAATTTCTGTCCTTTAACTCTCCTTCTGGACAGAAGCCTCTGTGGGAAGCTTGCATCAGTCAGCCATTTTGTCTCCACCCCTAGAATTCAAATTTAGCTAGTCTTCTAGCACAGAAAAGAGTATGAGTGCAACAAGGAGCTCCTGGGAGGCTCACGCACCAGTGGCACCAAAGAACAAGGGGTCGGTGCAGCCACCAGCTGAGGACCTGCTCTGCAGAATGAATTTTAGAGCAAAGTTATTTGAGTTCAAATTCCAGATGAATCATTTACAAATTGTGTGACCTTGCAAAAGTTGCTTAGTACCACAGTTTCCTCAGCTGTAAAATAGAACTTTGTATTTATTTGGATGTTGTGAGGATTAAATTAGTTATGATATGTGCAACACAAATATTCATACTAGAGTGCTAGAATTATATTAAGTTATTTAATCAACTCAATACTTTCTGGGTCATATTGTTATTCTGGCTGTCTGAGAAATTTCAATTCTGTTTCCTGTTCTTTTCTGCTTCCTCCTACAGATTTAGTTTGAATTGCCATTTACTAAGAATCACCAATCAACCCTTTAAATATTCCAAGAGGCTGTCAAGAATGTCATTGTTTTTCTATTGGACCTTGTTTGGTATTTCAAAATAAAAATTTCTCAATTCACCCAAATACACCACATATACATGTAGGTGTATACATTACATTTACATACATCTTTTGACTCTCTATTTCTAGACCCCTGAATTCCTGGTTTTTGTGGTCCTTCCATCTATTTTTACTTTTTCCCATATCTTTCCAAGATATATGAGCTAAATATATTTTCAGTTTTGGCATAACCTAATTTGCATTTCATTCTTGTCACTTACAACCAAATGGGGCTGAATAAGTCACTTCTGTAAACATATATAAATAAAGCCAACCTCCCAGTCTCCTGACTTAGTGTGTTTATCCCTGGGGGCTCATGATTAAGAAGTCTATTATTCTCTGTGTTATTCTTGTTATATGACCAAGTTCACATAAACCCATTTCTTTTAGTACCACAATAGTTACACTGCCCCAAGGGAGTTACTGGCTATATTCTATCTAGAGTGATTATAACTATCTATCTAGATTATTAATGGTATTCCTGATGCAGTTTCTTAACTGACATTGCAAAAGTGTGTATATGTGTGTGTGTTTATGTATTTGGATGAGTGAGTGTTTAGATGAAAAGAATTAGAAAATGTTTAATTGGCCAACTAATGAAATAACAATGTTCATCCAAAGAAATAAAAATAGTGCTATTTTTATGTCTTTTACAAATGTGTTTTAACATATTTTAGAAGTTATTTGACTAATTCCTTTTAGGAAACTTCTATCATCCTTCTTGAGTGTTATACATCTGGAATAAACAAAAGTGGTAGAGGTGCCAAATATTAAATTACAGCATAAGTATATACAAAGCATACATCTCTAAGTTTTTTAATGTTGGAAAATGATATTAATCCAACTTTCCCCCCAAAATAATCTGAAGGTATAATTTCTTTCTTCATGGTTTAATTTGCAATAAAAATATATATTTTAGAATTCTATGAAATACAAATTCTATGAAATTTGTATTTCATAGTGCAAGCCCAGGCTTTCATTCCAGAGATGTGCATACACTGTCACACTTATTAAGAAAAAAGACTTTCCAGAGGTTTGAATAAGGAGGCAAACTCTACCACAGCAATTTCCATATAAATTGTAGCTATAAATGGTTCAGTTCCATTAAGACTATATACTGTTAGAATTCTTGGTTCATGCTTGGTCATCACATACAACTTCACTACACCCCTGAGGAGTCTATCCAACCTCTAATGTCTCATACTGTGATTCAGACTTTGTTTAAATTGAACCAATTCAGTGCAGTTACTTCACCAAAGAGACAGGTTAAATAAATGCTTGGAAAATGTTGACTTGACTGGAATCATGTAGAATGAGCAAATATCTAATTAACTGATGTCCTTATTTTTCAACCCATTGTCTTAGCATTATAAAAAAATTGATTTAATGTGTGAATTTCCTTTTTTTATATTGTTGTGGTTCCTGCTGTGATTATTTTCTTTCATATTTTGGGTTTCCCTGGGGGTCCCTATAATACTTCTTTGGAGTACATTCTTCTCAAAATATTTGTACAGATTACTATCAGATATTGAATGACTGCTGTGGTATTCCACAGATATATTTTCCCATAAGTTGTCAAATTTAGCATAGTAAAGCATAAGGAAGAATAGTTTTAGAACAGTTATGTTATAGGCATTAATTTTGGTGTACTGACAGTCCTACACTAGAATTTGAATTAAAAATATATTTTCAATAGTTTATTATAGTCCTAGAAACTAATCTATACTTGTAAAGAGCATATTTCCTAATCAATCAACAATAATGTTTTCTTACAGTAACAAAGGACTAATTGGCTTAATATGTATGAAGTGAAGATGGGAGGGAAAGAATAATGAATTAAACGTTTATCATAGGAGACTTGACAATTTCCTTTCAATCATTCTTGAAATAAGATAATTTTTGTACTCATGAATGAGACCCTAAGTATTTATTCATCATTCTAGAGAGCTATTTTCTTGAATCTCAGATTGCTATCATCAATGACCTCTGTACTTTTCAGAGAGATACTATATCACCTTAAGACAGGATGGCTATTTAATTTCTGGGCTACATAACTTATTCATGTGTGTAGAGTACATTTAATACAGTATGTAGTATGGTAAATAATAATGAAAGAAATTGTATTGAGATAAAAATAAATTCTCTGAGAGGTTTCATATGAAAGAGTTGTTAATTTCAGAAAACAAATGGACTACAATTTTTTGGCATTCAGTTCTAGTGGTATCTTTTATGTGATTGACTAATTATTTTTGTATTTGCTCCTTTCTTATCAAAGCAATTTATCATAAATAGGAACACAGGAGACATTTCCCCTTTGCTGAGAAATAGCAAGTTGGCTAGTGAACTGTACATTCCTGATCTGTCTCTCTACCACTTTCTGTTTTTTTCACAGAGCCTCACTCTGTCACTCTGGGTGGAGTGCTATGGTGTGAGGAGAATCGCGGAAGCCCAAGAGCTGAAGGTTGCTGTGAGTCCTGTGACGTCCTGGCACTCTACCGAAGGCTGTAAAGTGAGACTCTGTCTCTACAAAAAAAAAAAAAAAAAAAAGAAAAACAAAGTGTGATATGAAGAATAGTACTTTTCTGAAGAAATAAGTTTGATTAGGAATCCATCCATCTATTGGCTTGAAGAGTGTGCACAGTACATACATAAGGCCTTTTTATATTAACTTTGGAATTACAAATGATTTTACATTATGTGGATAGTTCAGTATTTTAGGGAAAACCTTAGGGGAAGCAAGTTTTTCCTAAGTGCACTTAACACATCAGTACTTAGTATCATTACATTATGCAGTAACCATTGAATAAAGTAGTCTCTCTGAGCAATTCAGTGCTACCTAAAAAATTAACTAACTTTGAAAACAAGAAATAGTTTTACAAGAGGGTTAAAGATGAGAAACCAGTCAATAAAAACAAAATCATCACAAGATTTTAAAGGGATCCCTTCTAAGCCAAAAAAAAAAAAAGTTCTACTCTGGAATTGTAGGCTATAAAGTTTCCTAATTAATCTTCCATAAAGTTTTATGCTTCTCTCCTTTTCTGTATTTTTTAGAGCACTCATGATTTTCTAGTCTTATCTCCCTCCACTACAATGGGAGCTATTTTAGGGACCTGGGTATTTTATGGTTTTATCCTCCATGTCTCTTATATACAGTAGGGGCTAGAAAAATGGTTGTTGAACAAATAAGCATCATATTTTGCTGTGTATAATTTGCTCCCAATTATAATGCATACCCACATTTTTTTGCCCAAACTTTCAGGAAAAAATTATTTTGTTATAATTTTTAATTCAGATTTTTAGTTGTCTATATTTAGGTACTTGTTTTTTGTTTTATAAAGGGATTTTAGCATGTATTTATTAACATATTACAGTGCAAAGATTTTTATGTAACAAATAATTATGAAAACACAAGAACATTTTTGAGTTACAAGAAATTTTATGTACCAGTAACAAATTTATGATATTTATGCGTCATAGAAGGTCAAGAGCTCTTTGCCACTGTCAATATCATAAGTATTGTCACCTTTAATTTCTACATTATTAGTGTCTTCTGAAGAGTCACTTTTCTCCTCTTGGTAAATTTCATGGTCCTCATTTCCATCTATAGCATTGCTGATGCCACATTTTTAAATAATTTTACTTCCTTCTTGACACTGTTAAATGAACTTAGGATCCAATCACAACCTGGGTGATGGATGGTTTCTTGATTCTGCTTAGAGGTGTTAAATCATTACCAGCTGACTACATACATGTCACCCTCTCTTTCTTCATTAGGGCCATAAATTGCTTTTTGTTGACTGAAAATGCTTTTGTTGCAAGTCCATTGTAAGTTCAACAAAAATGATCACCATATTCTAGGGTATTATTTTGCAAAAATGTGGGTATGCATTATATATGGGGGCACATTATACACAGCAAAAGATATTGCTTTCTAGAGTTAGACTTTTAATACATAAGCATAAATAAAAGAATTGAAAACATTTACATAGGCACGGAATTAGTACTATCCTTATATGATGTGCGTATTTACTTTTCTTTCTAAAATTTGGACAAAATACATGGCAAACATGGTAACTTGAATGACCACAGATGCGTTTACAAAATCACAGAATGACAGGAGATAGCCTCTGAAACAAGAGAGAGTTTTAATATGAATTAAAGGGAATATTATTATTATTAATATAAATTGTTATATTTTGAGAAATGGAAAGATTAAAAGAAATTGAAAATATATTAATGTTTTCATTGAGCACTTCTTAATTGAGCTCCTACAGTACATTGCTCTACTAAGAGCAGTGGCTATAAGGATAGATAAGACATGATCTCTTTCCTAAAGGACAGCAAATGTGCTAATCTCATACAAAGCAACTTTTTAAAATGGATTTTAATTTTTTTTTATTAAGTCATAAATACATAAATCATGTATACATTAATGCATTTATGGGGTACAAAAGGTTATTAAGAGAAGCTAGAATATTTGTGATTACATTGTTAATCTGAAAAAAAATGAGTCACAGAGGATAACTGTGTATACAATATCCATCCCACAGCGCTGTCTCAGACCAGTACATTCAGAAGACTGATGATTGGACTTAACCACATTTCAAATGCCTCCCTTCTCCTCAGATCTTATGTATGTACAGTAATAATGCAACTTAAAAAGAGGTAATATGTATTCTATCAATGATCAACTTACTTACTAAGAGTTGTCTCAAACTTAACTGCTGTCAAAATAGCTGATTTGACCAAATGAATTTCAATACACAAATGAATCCCATATCTCATATTTATAGACTCAGGTTGTTTATACATATATGAACAATAGTAAGCATAGTCCTTAATTTTTGGAGTATGTATGTGGCCACTAAAAGTTGAGCTATAATAGATAAGTGCTGGTGTGTGGTGTAAAATTTTGGTCTCTAATTAAATGTGACTTTTTGCACTTGAACTTTGGGGACAATGAATCTACTTAGAATATTTAATTTAAGTCATCTGCTCAAAGGGCTTATTTTCTTTAGTGAGAAGACATAGGTAGTTCACAAGGCAAACTCCCACATTATCTTTTTCTTTCATTACTACTGAATATTTTATCCATTAGGCTACTCAAGATTTTGAAAATTTCCAGTGTTCTTCAAAATAGGCTTTGAGTTACTTGCTTCTCTTTCCCTTAGCCCTCTCAGAGTTGATGAAATCTCAAATGAGGATAACTTTAAAATTATTTTCTGCTAACATACATGCATTTAGTGAGTACTTGGAAAATTTTTAGGCAAAAATTCTCCGAACAAAAATTCCTGAGATGAATCTTACAACATTG
This sequence comes from Nycticebus coucang, assembly GCF_027406575.1. Taxonomy (NCBI): domain Eukaryota; kingdom Metazoa; phylum Chordata; class Mammalia; order Primates; family Lorisidae; genus Nycticebus; species Nycticebus coucang. Next base: position 107,474,362 of record NC_069804.1, read on the forward strand.
GCATTTGCCTCCAAATTACTAATATAATGATGCTGTGGAGAGAGTTGTCATTAACAACAATAATAAATAATAACAATACCATTTACATGAGGCCTTTCATTTTGCACATTCATCCTATAGACGAATCATTTCTGACGTGTAACCATCTCTGGGGAAAACTTGGATGCTATTTAACAGCTGGCCATCAGTTAGAGACTGGAAGTGAAGAATGTTTCCCAGCAGAAACTGCAGGGTATACAATGTAATTACCTAATTTAAATTTAGTTTAGGACACTGAAGCTAATTAATATCCATATCGTTGAAAAAGTGGCATGGGTGTTATTAGTGAGTACAAAGTAGTCAAGTCTTCAACTGTACATTTTAGCTAAAAGGCAAAACTTGTAATAAAAATGTCTTCATGAATGCTAATTCAGTGCTGCTTAAACACTAAGTCACAGTGTGAAGCAATCAGGAGATGTAATGATTTCATAGCTGGGCATATAATGCACAGACACAAACACACACATAGAGGAATATAAAAGTCTTTAGATTTATTGAGTGAATGTGTATATTCAGTAATGTCTCCTAACACTGCCAAATGTTAATTTTACAATACAGCGTCCCAGCTTCTTGATTCAACAGTGCAGGTGTACCCCATTATGTGAGGATTCACCAACTAGACATTTACCATAACAGAAAAGTGGGGAATAAATTCAGTATATGCTTCCAGAAACCTCACGTGAACGGAAATATGCCAGCAAACAGTTTCCAAGAGCATATACAAAACGAGTTCTCCAGTTGTCTGTACCTTGCCACAGAAACAGCAGGGTGTGACCAGCTGCTACTCATATCTCCCACAGCCTGATATTGGATGTGCCATCAAATCTAGACTGTGGCAGTGGGGGATGAAAAGTTGCCTGCATGAAGCAAACATTTGAAACTAAAGCAAGGTGGAAAGAGCAGGGCTTCCTGAATCCCATGCCTGAATTGAGCCATGGCTTCAGGCAGGTCGCAGATGTTCTGAGTTAGTGGAGTAACTATACCCCTCTTGTGCTATAATCACCATTAGGCAGGAACAGAAAAAAAAATCGGTGACATATTCCTTACTTTATTATAGAGGTTGATGGAAAATGATAATTTATTTTTACAGAAATTTGCTTTATGAGCTATTTTTTGGGGTGATAATTACTAGTTAAATCAAGTAATGCCCAAGTATGATGTAATCTGCTACTAATTAAATGGTTAAATATTAGTAAGGCAATAATAATTTTTAAAAAGCCATTTAATAATATAATTCAGGGTAGAAATAAATACCCCATGGATAGTTTGACTAGAAAATAACCATTTTATTCACTTGGTATGTATTTTAATGCCCCAGTGTCCAGGGATATTTTGATGCTAACATTGAAATATGAAGTTATTCCTTTCTTACCAACCCTTACTCCATCAGATTAGTTAGTAACAATTGTGAATTCGTAGTGTGGTGAGTGCAGTAAGGCCAATTTCTAGGATTAATTAATATTGCTAATTATAAATCCAAATGAAATAATATTGAAGAGTGAAATACAGGATCAAGTATAGAAAAACTTATCTGATATCATTAGTCTTGAGACCCATTGTATAAATGACTTATATAACTGATGTAAATCTATCTATTGGCCTGACTTTTAACATTTAAACTGTGTTTAAGAATATTTTCTAAAATGAATAAAACATTCTTTTAACTCCCTAAAGAAAATATCATTGCACAATTCAATAGCATTATTATTTTTTGTAACTTCTGATTATTATAAATAATGGCAACTTTGTGTTGAAAAAGAGCAATGACCCCATATACTGCTGAGGTTGAAAGGTTGTTTCCCCAAATAGTAAGCTAATTCATATTTTTTATGCTTCAACTTATGTATGGTTACCTTGTCTCTCAGGATTGTCCACTATCAGGTCTCATTGAGGTCAATGTGCCTATAAATAAATCCCCTTTTTACCACATATTTAATTTACTGTTTCTGTTTTTTTTTTCTTTTGTATTCTAGTATTTAATTAGGAAGAAGTTTTACATATTAGGATAAAGTGGAAGAAGTTAACCTAGAACTCAATCACTTCCAATCACTTATTCCTGGACATCTCATGCTAGCCATGAGAAAGGGGCCTCTGACAGGAATTAAGCTTGTGTGCTGTGAGAAGCTCTCTAGCCCTTAATTATTAAGGTCACATGCCTGATACTCAACTGATATGCTCTGACTAAGTCTGTCATAAAATCCTCAAGCACATGGATGACTGCAGTAGAACGTCTACACAAAACCACAGCCCAGCCTGCCTTCTTCAGAGCAGACCATGCTGCCACCCATGCACATGAGCAGAGTCAAGCCTTGCTGCTGAAAATGGCACTTGAGGAACATAATCTCTACTTTACACCTGTAACTTGGCTTGGTATTAGTTTTTTTACATTGGCATAGTATTTGTACTTAAAATGGTAATAAAAAAGAACACATACACTCTACTATAAAAATTGAACTTCAGTTAGAACATTTCTATCTAGCCCAGCAAGGACTTTGAGACTCCACATAGCAGTGCTGGTGTGTGAGTAGGTTCAGGAAGCATGGCATGTGGGCAATGCTGCTCATGGCAGTTTCAGAGCAGTATTTTGGATAAAACACCAAGTAATTACGTCTGTGGCAATTTGATACCAGTAGATTTGAAACATTGTGTCATAGGCTTGATGACAAATATTTCAGTTTATTTTTTTATTTTTTTTTTATTAAATCATAACTGTATACATTGATATGATCATGGGGCATCATACACTCACTTCATAGACCATTTGACACCAGCTTCTTATGTTCTAATGGCTGAAAATGGCAGACTCAGTTTCAATATGAAAACAAACCATAGATAATAATATTTCACTTTTAAAAGAAAATAAAAAATAAACACAGTCATAGAAGTCATTATGGTAAAAGAATTTGCAGAGAGAAAAATGTTAAATACCAAACTTAAGATAGAAATTCAAGATCTCAAGTCTCAGTAGAATATTCTTAAATTGTGGTTCTATAGTTTCTTTATAAATAACTTAAATGATAGAAATATTAAGATTAAAGATGTAAATAATTATCTGCAAAAACAATCTTAATAATGTAATTTCAAAGTAATCATTTCAAATTTTGAAAACTAATTGGCCAACCCTTCTACTGTATCTTTAGCACTAAATTGCATCTTTGTACCATCAGTTTTATTAATTTTAAATTGGATTCCCAGAGCCAACAAAATAAGTATAATGAATATTTTCACATATCTAAAGTCAGACATCATGTTTGACATGAGTTTATTTTTCCTCCATGAAAATAACCTGGAGTTGTCCACTTTTTCCTAAAATGATACAATTTCAAGTCTTCCAAAAGTACTTGTTTCTCCTCTGTCAATGTGTTGCATTTTCTCAATGGGGATTCAGAACTGAGTATAGGTGCTTCTTAACTTACCATGGTGTTATGTCCTGATAAACTCACCATAAGTTGAAGATATAAATCTGAATATATGTTTTTCAACTTATGATATTTTCAGCTTGCAAAGGATTTATATGGATGTAAGTCAATCATAAGGCAAGAGCATATTGAATGTATCACTTTCATACCATTGTAAAACTGAAAAATTTAAGTTGAACCATAGTCAATCAGGATGATATGTACAGTAGATGCCCTTATTTGTGGTTTCCATGAACCACAGTACAGTGCAATAAGATATGAGTTCTGACAATTAAAGTTTGTAAACTTGCCACTGTTTGCTTTCATTTGCAGCTCTGTACAAATGACTTGGTAAGGTTTCATAACCTTGGTATATTGGTGTCTAACGTCTGTGTTCATGTAGACATATGAGAGTCTTGCTAAGTGGTGTTAATTATTGTTATTGTGTGCTTTTGAGTGTTGTCATGAGAATGTTTGAGCTTGAAGTAGAGCAATGAACAAAGATTACATTTCTTGTTAAACGTTGCAAGAGTGAAAGTGAAAAAAAAGGGTGGAAGTGAAATCAAAGACATGTTAGTCAAAGTTTATGGGGATAATGCCAGGAAGAGAATGTCAGTGTACAAATGGATTAAAATTTTTTTTTTTTTCTGAAAGAGAAAATATCACTAATCAAGAGAGGTCGGGGAGTCAGTAATTAGCAGAACTGATGAAAAAATTGCAAAAATTCATCAAATTGTGCACCGTAATAGTCAGCTGACTATGAGAAGCATAACATCAATTAAACATTGATAGAAAAACAGTTAGGAAAATCTTAACTGAAAATCTTAGCCTGAGAAAGGTGCTTACAAAAATGGTCCCAAAGGAGCTCACCAACAAACAAAAGCAAAGTTGCATAAAAGTTTGCTTTGTCCATGACTTAGCAATTATGAATTGGGCTGCAATAAACATTCTGGTACAAATATCTTTGTTATGTTGTGATTGCCCAAGTGCCCATCGATCCATGAATGGATTAATAAATTGTGGTATATGTACACCATGGAATACTATGCAGCCTTAAAGAAAGATGGAGACTTTACCTCTTTCATGTTTACATGGATGGAGCTGGAACATATTCTTCTTAGTAAAGTATCTCAAGAATGGAAGAAAAAGTACCCAATGTACTCAGCCCTACTATGAAACTAATTTGGGGCTCTCACATGAAAGCTATAACCCAGTTACAACCTAACAATAGGGGGAAGTGGGAAAGGGAGGGGAGGGGGGTGGTGGGTAGAGGGAGGGGGATCGGTGGGATCATACCTGTGGTGCATCTTACAGGGGTATTTGCGAAACTTGGTAAATGTAGAATGTAAATGTTTTGGCACAGTAACTGAGATAACGCCAGAAAGGCTATGTTAACCATTGTGATAAAAATGTGTCAAATGGTCTATGAAGCGAGTGTATGATACCCCATGATCATATCAATGTATACAGTTATGATTTAATAAAAAAAAAGAAAAAAGTTTGCTTTGTCTTTTAAAAATTCAATATCTTTTGGAAAGGTTAGATGATGTTTTGGGCTATGTTATCATTGGTGATGAAACATGGAAATTCCAATACAAGCCTGAAACATAGCATTGAAGTGCACAATGGCAGTCATCCTATTCTTCACAACCAAAAATGTTCTCTCAGTCCAAGTCAAGAGTCAAAAGGATGTTTCTAAACTTATGAATTTGTCCCAACTGGACAATCAGTTAACCAAGTTTACTATTTGAAAGAGCTGAAAGGCTGTGAAAAAGTTAGATGACAACAACCTGAAGTTTTTGGCAACAACTCATGGCTCTTCTTTTTTAACTTTTTTTTTTATTAAATCATAACTGTGTACATTAATGCATTTATGGGTTACAATGTGCTGATTTGATATACAATTTAGAATGTTTACATCAAACAGGTTACCATAACCTTCACTTCACTTATTTGTTGTGTTAAGACATTTATGCTCTACTCTTAATAGTTTTTACATGTCCCCTTGGATTATGCACATTAGGTGAGGTACCACCAAATACCCTGCCTCCTCCAAGCCTCTCCCATCCCCTCCCTTCCTCCTCCTCTTCTCTCCTTATTTCTGGACTATAGTTGTGTTTTATCATTCATATGATATAGGTGATTATATATTGGTTTCATAATAGTGTTGAGTACATTGAATACTTTTTCTTCCATTCTTGAGACACTTTACTAAGAAGAATATGTTCCAGCTACATCCAGGTAAGCATAAAAGCTGTAAAGTCTCTCTTTATATGGCTGCATAGTATTCCCTGGTATACATATACCACAATTTGTTAATACATTCATGGGTCAATGGACATTTGGGCTTTCCATGACTTGGCAATTATGAATTGGGCTTCAATAAACATTTTTGTGCAAATGTCTTTGTTGTAAAATGAATTTTGGTCATCTGGGTATATACCTAGTAAAGCAATTGCAGGATTGAATGGCAGGAACTACTTTTAGTTCCTTGAGTATTCTTCAAACTTCTTTTCAAAGAGGACATATTAGCTTGCATTCCCACCAGCAGTGCAGACGTTTTCCCTCTCTCCACATCCATGCCAACATCTGTAGTTTTGGAATTTTGTGATGTTGGATAATCTTACTGGAGTTAGATGCTGTCTCAAAGTGGTTTTGATTCAACTCATGGCTCTTGCATTACAATTATGCTCCAGCTCACATGGCACTGTCTATGAGGGAGTTTTTAGTCAGTAAACAAATAACTGTATTGGAACATCCTCCTTAGTCACCTGTTATGATCCTCAATGACTTTTTCTGTACCCAAAGATAAAGAATATATTGAAAGGAAGACACTTTGATGGAATTGAGGACATCAAGAGTAATGTGGCAAAAGCTATGATGGCCATCCCAGAAAAAGAGATCCAAAATTGCTTTGAAAAGTGGACTAGGCACTGGTGTTGGTGCATAGATTTCCAAGGTGAGTATTTTGAAGGTTATCATAGTGATATTCAACAATGAGATAGGTAACACTTTTCCTGGGATAAGATGATGAACTTAATTGTCATATCTGACATTTAGAGAGAAAGCACATTCATATAACTTTTATTACAGCATATTGATATATTGTTCTATTTTATCAGGTATTTTTGTGAATCTCTTACTGTGCTTTATTTATGAACTAAACTTTATCATAGTTATGCATAGATAGGGAAAAATCTTGTCATGTATATATATGTATATATGTACACACATTTATATACAGAGAGATAGTGTCCATGAACTATCTGCAATTTCATTTATCCACTAGGGATCTTGAAACATAACCCTGTGGATAAGAGAGGACTACTGTACAGTGATATAACTGTAATCTTGTCAATATAGACTAAGATAATGGTTATGTGCTGCTTCATCTAAACTACAATGCTTTTCTGAGTACTTTGGACTCACAGCATGTTGTAGAATCTTTTATCATCTTTTGGAATTTTAGGTATTTTAAATTAAATATGTAAAGCGGTGTTTCTGACATAGTTATATTTTTAAATGATAGTTTTCAAGTATGCTTCATACTATGAATGATTAGCTGGTTTGTTTTTCTAATGAGTCTCTTTTCCTTCTGTGTTTACTTAGGAATCTTTTGCCAGTTTGTCTAAAGTCCTTATGCCTTCATCATAATACAATTATAGTTTTATTTTTAGGATCTTTGAATGGATGCCAAAACACTCTAATGGAAGTTTTATTTTAGGCAAACTAGAATTGGATTATAGACTTTAGCCAATGTGTGTGTTGTGCTGGAAAGTAAGGGTTCAATTTCAAAACTCAGAACCCCATTCTTCTTTTAGCACAACCTAGAACTATTATATTAGATTAATATAATCTAATAAATATAATTTATTTTATTTTATATTTATATATTAAACACTCTCTTTTCTTAAATTAAACTTCCTCTTTATCATACTTGAGGAATTAATATATGTCTGTGCCAAAGTTCTCATTACATCTGGTTCATTACCCAGGCCATCAATAATGTAGGAGTATTGGTTTTTTCTGATTTCTGATCCCATAAATTTGATCAGCATAGCATCAATATGTTCATCCTGGTCATTACTCCATGAACAAACATTTATTTACTACCTAATTTATGACAAACACTGGAAATGTTGAATATGAATTTTCTAGCCTCATAGTGTCCACAGGCTGTAAGGTCATTTCCAAAGATACAAAACAGAGCTGGACCTGGACTAAGGACAGATTCCTTTGGGGTTCCACTAGACATCTTTGTTTAAGTTGGCATTTGCTAATTTAACAGAGAAAAAAATATCCACATTTTGGGTATTATTGCTCAGCCAGCAATGAATTGGCCTCAGTGTCCTCATATCAATCCCACATTTTGGTTCATCTTATGCACAAAGATAAAGTTAGGATTTTTCATATTTCTTGAAAAATTCACATAGATCTAGATCTCCTAGATGGGAGATGGAAAGAATGGTAAGGAGGTTTCAAGCCCTGAGTTTTTAATTTTTGATTAAAAATTAATCAAAATGAGGTAGAGTGTCAGAATAGATAGTTTGGAAAAGATGAGTAGAATGTAAGAAGGAGATAATGTAGGGAAGAACAAAAGAAAGAACCACGTAGCAAAATCCTTTGATGTAATACTTTTTGGCTTATGGATAAATGCTGCCAAATAAAAAAACATTTTCCATGTATGACCAAAAGACTCTTCTACAGGCTACTTTCTATTAATTTATATTTTTGAAAACTATGATTTTCTTTTCAGAAAAGCTGCCCTTTTATATTTTCTGGATGATGCAGTGAATTGCAATGTTCATGTTAGATAGCATTAATCTGTGAACAAAAGAGGACAGTGAAACTTTATAAAATGGATTTACTTTCTTCTCTGTGCTTTTGTTTTCTATTTATTGAGATCAAACAATGGGCATCTCCTCTGTGAGTGGAGTTAAGCAATTTGATTGAAGGCTGTCTTTAAAAACAAAAATAATTCAATGCAAATTAAAAAATAAAACTACAGTTGTCGTTAAAAATATGGTCCCAAGATGTCTTTGAGAAAGAATAATCCAAAGAATTTACAAATAAAAATTGCCTCTTTAATGTTGCTTTAATGAGTCTTACAAAATTTAAAATCTGTAGTGTGATATAACACTAAATATGAGCAGGACGCTTGGTTTCCAGTCCTAGTTCCTCTATGAGTTTTCTGTACCTTATGAGCAACTCACTTATCTTCCTTAAGTAAAGTCCATTATCTGATAAATGAAATGGTTAGACATCATTTGAAACATACTTTTCAGCTCTGATTCTATTCCTTATACAGCAAGCAAAATGTTAGAAAAGTTCACAATAAAACTTTCCTCTATATTCTTGCAAAAGTTTAATTCATACTGCAACAAAGACCTTTTTAAAAATCCTGTAACTAAACTTTCTTGAACAGTATTCAAGACTTACCTTCCACTGAACTTCAAATATATTGATGGTGTGGTACATATTCTGGATCTCTGAAACTTCAGGTCTCATTCTTGAGACCATGAAGGAACCTGTCTGGCTCCACCCTGCCCCATGGTAGTTTTCTCATCTTTTGTGGGCAGAAAAACACAGTAGCTTTCCTATGCAGGCCACCGTCAAAGTTGTTTCCCATATTGGCTGGGGAGGAAGTAGAGTGGCAAGAACTGATAAACCTGAATTAAAGGTTTTATCAAAGAAGATTCAAAGTGGATTGACTTTTGAGTGATTCACTTTTGGATGGCTGCTGAAAACAAAGTTGAAGCTAAGCTCTTGATAAGGCTGCAGAGGGAAGGGTCCAGAAGTTAGCAATGGTCATGAGAAGGGCAAGGCCCTGGAAACAAGCTTTATTCTTAGTTCTGTAAAAATTCTAAAATTTTGCATAAGACCCTTTCACAGCTACCGTGTTTCTGTTTCCTTATCTATAAACTGAGGGGTAAGTTCAGAACAAGAGTCTCATATTCATATACGTCAGGAGTAAAACTACTAGATGTAAAGACACCAGTGAATGATGGATACCTAGGAAACCAGGAGAATATGAAAATACAGAAGTGTGACAATTAATTTTGTGAACTCATGGTAGAAAAAGTGCTATATTCCTCATTCCTGAATTGTCACTATGGTCACCTTCAAAGTACTCCTCTGGGAAGCTATGCACTGATGCCAGCACCTAATTCACCTTTTAAATCAGTTTGGGGACTCTTTTTCTGAAATGCCCATCAGAGCTATGATAATATTATCCTTGATGTCCTGAATGTCATCAAAATATCTTCCTTTCAATATAACCTTTATCTTTGGGTAAAGAAAAAAGTCACTGAGCACCTGATCAGGTGAATAGGGAGAGTGTTCCAATACATTTATTTATTTACTGGTTAAAAACTCTCCCACAGACAGTGAGCTGGTGCTTTGTAGTAATGCAAGAGCCACACCTTTCCATGACAGGATTTTTTTTTTTTTGAAGATTATCAATTGAATTTGTGTTCAAATGTATTTGTTTTCTTTTTTTGCACCTTCCAATTCAGTTTAATATTTTCTCATATATTTAATTTATAAAACATTAATACAGTTCTCTCATAGTGACATTTATTATATCTTTTTCTTTTAATCTTTTTTTTAACTTTATTCAAATTAATAGGATGGTACAATTTTTAGGTTACATTGTTTTCACTTCCAGGGTAAAGTTTCTTTTTTTTTATTAAATCATAGCTGTGTACATTGATATGATCATGGGGCATCATACACTAGCTTCATAGACCGTTTGACACATTTTCATCACAATGGTTAATGTAGCCTTACTGGTATTATCTCAGTTACTGTGCCAAGACATTTACATTCCACATTTACCAAGTTTAGCATATACCCCTGTAAGATGCACTGCTGATGTAATCCCACCAATCCCCCTCCCTCTACCCACCACACCCCTCCTTCCCCTCAATTTCCCCCTGTCCCCTGTTCTTTGGTTGTAACTGGGTTATAGCTTTCATGTGAAAGCCCCAAATTAGTTTCATAGTAGGGCTGAGTACATTGGGTACTTTTCCTGCCATTCTTGAGGTACTTTACTAAGAAGAATATTTTCCAGCTCCATCCACGTAAACATGAAAGAGGTAAAGTCTCCATCTTTCTTTAAGGCTGCATAATATTCCATGGTGTACACATACCACAATTTATTAATCCATTCATGGATCAATGAGCACTTGGGCTTTTCCCATGACTTAGCAATTATGAATAGGGCTACAATAAACATTCTGGTACAAATATCTTTGTTATGATGTGATTTTTGGTCTTCTGGGTATATGCCCAGTAGAGCGATTACAGGATTGAATGGCAGATCTATTTTTAGATCTCTAAGTGTTCTCCATATATCTTTCCAAAAGGAATGAATTAATTCGCATTCCCACCAGCAGTCAGAAGTGTTCCCTTTTCTCCACATCCACGCCAACATCTCTGGTCTTGAGATTTTGTGATATAGGCTGGTCTAACTGGAGTTAGATGATATCTCAAAGTAGTTTTGATTTGCATTTTTCTGATGATTAAAGATGATGAGCATTTTTTCATACGTCTGAAGGCCGTGCGCCTGTCTTCTTCGGAGAACTTTCTCTTCAAATCCCTTGCCCAGCCTGCGATGGGATCCCTTGTTTTTTCTTGCTAATGCATTTGAGTTCTCTGTGGATTCTGGTTATTAAACCTTTCATGTTCTGGTTATTAAACCTGCAAATATCTTCTCCCATTCTGAGGGCTGTTTGCTTGCTTTACTTACTGTGTTCTTGGCTGTGCAGAAGCTTTTTAGTTTGATCAAGTCCCAGTAGTGTATTTTTGAAGCTGCTTCAATTGCCTGGGGAGTCCCCCTCATAAAATACTCGCCCAGACTGATTTCTTCAAGGGTTTTCCCTGCACTCTCCTCTAGTATTTTTATAGTTTCATGTCTTAAGTTTAAATCTTTAATCCAGTGATAGTCTATCGTAGTTAATGGTGAAAGGTGCGGGTCCAATTTCAATCTTCTGCAGGTTGTCAGCCTGTTCACACAGCACCATTTTTTTTTTTTTTTTGGCCAGGGCTGGGTTTGAACCCGCCACCTCCAGCATATGGGACCAGCGCCCTACTCCTTGAGCCACAGGCGCCGCCCAGCACCATTTGTTAAATAGGGAATCTTTTCCCCACTGAATGTTTTTAATTGGCTTGTCAAAGATCAAATAACAATAAGTAGCTGGATTCATCTCTTGGTTCTCTATTCTGTTCCAGACATCTACTTCTCTGTTTTTGTGCGAATACCATGCTGCTTTGATCACTATCGATTTGTAGTAAAGTCTGGGGTCTGGTAGCTTGATTCTTCCTGTTTTGTTTTTATTTCTGAGTAATGTCTTGGCTATTCAAGGTTTTTTTCTGATTCCATATAAAACGAAGTATTGTTTTTTCAAGATCTTTAAAGTATGACAGAGGAGCTTTAATAGGGATTGCATTGAAATTATATATTGGTTTGGGTAGTATAGACTTTTGAACAATGTTGATTCTTCCCAGCCATGAACATGGTATGTTTTTCCATTTGTTGACATTTTCAGCTATTTCTTTTCTTAGAGTTTCATAGTTCTCTTTATAGAGATCTTTCATGTCTTTTGTTAGGTAAATTCCCAAATATTTCATCTTCTTTGGCACTACTGTGAATGGGATAGAGTCCTTAACTACTTTTTCAACTTGACTATTGTTAGTGTATATGAAGGCTACCGATTTATGAATGTTGATTTTGTAACCTGAGATGCTGCTGTATTCCTTGATCACTTCTAGGAGTTTTGTAGTAGAGTCCCTAGTGTTTTCCAGATACACAATCATATCATCTGCAATGAGTGAAAGTTTGATCTCTTCTGACCCTATATGGATACACTTGATTGCCTTTTCTTCCCTAATTGCGATGGCTATAACTTCCATTACAATGTTAAAAAATAATGGAGACAATTGGCAGCCTTGTCTAGTTCCTGATCTGAGTGGAAATGATTCCAATTTAACTCCATTCAATATGATATTGGCTGTGGGTTTGCTGTAGATGGCCTCTATCAGTTTAAGAAATGTCCCTTCTATACCAGTTTTCTTAAGTGTTCTGATCATGAAGGGATGCTTGATATTATCAAAAGCTTTTTCTGCATCAATTGAGAGAATGATATGGTCTTTGTTTTTTAATTTGTTTATGTGCTGCATTACATTTATAGATTTACGTATATTGAACGAGCCTTGAGACCCTGGGATAAAACCAACTTCGTCTTGATGTATAATTTGATGTGTTGCTGGATTCTGTTTGTTAGGATCTTGTTGAATATTTTTGCATCTTATTCATTAGTGATATTGGTCTATAATTTTCTTTTCTTGTTGGGTCTTTTCCTGTTTTGGGGATCAGGGTGATGTTTGCTTCATAGAACGTGTTGGGTCGTCTTCCTTCTTTTTCTACCTTTTGGAACAGGTTGAGTATTCTAGGTACTAATTCCTCTTTAAAGGTTTGGTAGAATTCTGACGTGAAACCATCTTGTCCTGGGCTTTTCTTTTTAGGGAGATTTTGTATAGTTGGTGCTATTTCTGAACTTGATATGGGCCTGTTTAGTATTTCCACTTGATTCTGGATAAGACTTGGAAGGTGACGTGCTTCCAAGTATCAGTCAATTTCCTTCAGATTTTCATATTTCTGAGAATAAAGTTTCTTGTAATATTCGTTAAGGATTTTTTGGATTTCTGAGGAGTCTGTTGTTATTTTGTCTTTGTCGTTTCTGATTGATGAGGTTAGAGATTTTACTTTTTTTTTTTCTGATTAAGTTGTCCAGAGGTTTATCTATTTTATTGACCTTTTTGAAAAACCAGCTTTTTGATTTATTGATCTGTTGTATTATTCTTTTGTTTTCAATTTCATTTAATTCTGCTCTAATTTTGGTTATTTCTTTTCTTCTACTGGGTTTGGGGTTGGAATGTTCTTCCTTTTCCAGTTGCTTGAGATGTCCCATTAGGTTGTTAACTTCCTCTCTTTCCGTTCTCTTGAGGAAGGCTTGCAGTTCTATAAATTTCCCTCTTAGAACTGCCTTTGCGTTGTCCCAGAGTTTCTGATAGTTTGTGTCTTCATTGTTGTTTTATTCCAAAAAATTGGCGATTTCTTTCTTAATCTCATCTCTGACCCAGCTATCATTCAGCATAAGGTTATTTAACTTCCATGTTTTTGTATGAGTATGCAGATTCCTGTTGTTACTCAATTCAAGTTTTATTCCATGATGGTCTGAGAAGATGCAAGGAATAATTTCTATTCCTTTAAATTTACTGAGGTTAGATTTGTGACCTAAAATGTGGTCAAATTTGGGGTAAGTTCTGTTGGCTGATGAGAAGTATGTGTATTCAGTTTTGTTGGGATGAAATGTTCTGTAGATGTCTGCTAAATCTAAATATTGGATGGTTAGGTTTAAATCTAAAATTTCTTTGCTCAGCTTCTTGGTGGAGGATCGATCGAACACTGCCAAAGAGTGTTGAAATATCCGATTATTATGGACCTGGTGGAAATCAAGTTGCTCATGTCAGTTAGAGTTTCTCTTATAAATTGAGGTGCATTCTGGTTGAGTGCATAGATATTAATAATTGAGATCTCATCATATTGAGTATTACCCTTCACAAATATGAAGTGACCATTCTTGTCCTTTCTACTTTTGTTGGTTTAAAGCCTATTGTATCTGCAAATAAGATTGCAATACCTGCTTTTTTCTGATTACCATTTGCCTGAAATATGGATGACCATCCTTTTACCCTGAGTCTGTATTTGTCTTTTAAGTTAAGATGTGACTCTTGTATGCAACAAATATCTGGCTTGAGTTTTTGTATCCAGTCATCTAACCTATGCCTCTTTAGAGGACACTGATAGCCATTCACATTAATGGAGAGTATTGATAAGTCTGGTGGAATTTTGGGTATCGAGTTTTTCAAAGGTTCAGTGGACATTTTTAATCCTTTTGCCAGTGTGGAATTTGGAGTTTGATCCGAAGCTTCTGAGTGAGTTTATTTTTGTGGTGTAGGGTTGGGTTGTTCATTGCGGAAGATAGGTCTGAGAATATCCTGAAGGGCTGGTTTGGTTATGGCAAATTTCTTCAACATATGAATGTCATTAAAGTATTTAATTTCTCTATCATAAATGAAACAGTTTAGCTGGAACAAGATCCTGGGTTTAAAGTTATTTTGCTTTAGGAGATTATAAATTGAAGACCACCCTCTTCTGGCTTGAAAAGTTTCAGCAGAGAGATCTGCAGTTATTCTAATATTCTTCCCTTTGTACGTAATGGTTTTTTTTTGCCGGGCTGCTTTGAGAATCTTCTCCTTCATATTCACTTTAGTGAAGCTAATTATGATACATTTGGGGGATGACTTATTGGGGTTGAATCATGCTGGGGTTCTGAAGCTGTCTGCTATCTGAATTTCAGAATTTCTAGGCATGTCTAGAAAATTTTCTTTCATAATTTATGCAGAATGACCTCTGTGCCCATCGAGGTCACTTCATCATTTTCAGAAATTCCAATTATTCATATATTGCTCTTCTTCGAATTATCCCAGAGTTCTCTGAGAGAATGATCTGTTTTTGCTCTCCATTTCTCTTCCTCTGTGAGACTTTGGGAGCATTCAAAGGCTTTATCTTCGATGTCAGAAATCCTTTCTTCTGCTTGCTCCATTCTGTTGCTGAGGGATTCTACTGTATTTTTCATATCTTTGAGGGCTGTAAATTCTTGCTTTCGTGTGTCTAAGTCTTTGGTGGTTTTGTCTTTAAATTTGTTAAATTCTTGAGACGACTTTTGAATTTCTCCTCGAATTCCTAATTCCATTTTATTAATCTTGTCTGCAATCCAAATTCTGAATTCGATTTCTGACATCTCAGCCAGTTGTTTATGAATGGGATCTTCAATCACATCTGCAATATCTTTCCTTGGGGTGGTTGATCTATTCTGGTTATTCATGTTACCAGAGTTTTTCCGCTGATTCCGCCCCATGGTTATTTTACTCCCTTTGATTTTTCCCCTGGGGCTTTATCGAGGGCCCGTACAGTGTTGTGGTCTGAGAAACTGGGTCCCTGTCTTGTGTGGTCGTGCTAAGTGGTTCTGTCTTCTTTTCAGCTGGTTTCTGTTCAGCCCTAGTGTAACATTTACTCTGGGTTGAAGTCTCAGCTCTGTGGAGAAACCAGCAATAAAGTCACCCTGCCCGCCCACCTCTGGCACCAATTGGAAAAGGAAAATCAAACCTTCCTACAACCGCACACCCAGGGCACCACCTGGAAAGTCCTCACTCTATTGGTTCAGTTCAAAAGGCCCAAATGAATTATCTCAATGGGTTCTGTCTCAGGTGGGAGAGTTCAAGATGTCTCTGGGAACTGGATTACAGGGGTCTGGTGACTACTCTGATATTGCTTCCTCCAGTCCTGCGTGAAGTCAGGAGGAGCCATCTAGCAAATAGATCAGTCTGGGAAGGTTGATGTCTCCTTCCCCACTTTGCCCCTCCATCAGACTCAGTCACTGGTATCTCTGCAGATTGCTAACGCAGTTGCCTGTAGTGAACAGATACTCCAGGGGTTTGCTCCTGACTGAATCGCAAGGAAATTTGCCAGGCCTCTGCAGTCTGCCGCTATCTAGCAGGAGGAGGTGAGGCCTGACATCCTTGGGTACTTTATGCAGGTGGGGGGTGGAGATGTTCACTCAGGCTTAGCCTCGCTCCTGATTGATGTTGCTAACAGAACATAACAGAACAGACAACTTGGCGGGATTCTGTCTCTGTTTCTGCTAAAATTGCCTGCAGAAGACAGGCTGTTCTGAGTTCAAACATCTTTGCGGCCGGAGGTTTGTGTCCAATTATCTCTCTGATTCGGCCGTGCCCTGGAAGCTTCCCAGGTCTGTGAGCAGCATCAGGCAAATCCTTTACTCACTGGTTGCCCAGGGAGATGGGGTTGTGGCTTCAGAATATCCAGAAGTGAGCTGTTTCACGTTTTAAGAAAAAACGGCTGTTGATCCTCCTCCGGGAACTGCCGCTCTGGTGTGGGCACCCAGCTGACCCTTTCCTCCTCGGTCTCAAGCCCCAGATTCAGCACTGACCAGCCACAGTTTATGCTCTGTCCACACCCCTCGAGAGATCACCCCAAAATCTGGACTCTTGGGTGTCATGTCTCCAGGTCTGAGAGTGGGGGCAAAGGAGAGTGCTGAGTCCCAGAGCTGTGAGTATCGAGAACACAGAGTTCCAGACAGTTTTATGCCTGGCCGCACCACTGCCAGAAGATATCTGCAGCTCCACGGTCTCAGGGAACCACTGGTCTGGAGTGGTGCCCTTCTAGCCGACAGTCCTCTCCTTGCTTCCACACCCCAGAGATAGCGCATCTCAGGGACTGTCCACACCCCACGAGAAATCACCCAAGAATCCAGACTCCTGGGGTGCAGGCCCACAGACCCCTGAGTGAGAGTGAGGGGGAGTGCTGGGAGCTCAGCACTGGAAACGGGGAAGCTACAGTTTCACTCAGTTTTATGCCTGGCCGTATTGTTGCCCAAGGAAGGCTGCTGCACCACACCACAGGGAAGTGCTGCCGAGGAATGACTTCTCCTCAGCTGGGTGCCCTCTCCTCACTCGTGTGCCTCAGAGTCAGCGCTGACCAGTTGCAGCTCGGGCACTGTCCACTCCTCTTGAGAAATCACCCAAGAATCCGAACTACTGGGGGACAAGCCTCCAAACATCAGTGTGAGTGGGGGGGAGTGTTGGGAGTTCAGGGTTGCCGGCAAAGGATATTTAAAGTTTTATACAGTTTTATGCCTGGCAGGAGAACACTATGGCACCCTAGTAGGGGAGGTAGGTACAGTTTATAGAAGATCTCTCCCATGGAGTGTAGTGGGAGGGCCTTTAATTTCTGCCTGTTTGTTTGTGGGGCTCTTGAGCCGGTCTCTTGGGGTGGGGGGACTCCCATCTGCTTGGTGATGGATTTTGTACCATTTGTTTGCGTCCTTGTGGTCACAGCTTGCCTCAGCGGTGTTGATGTGCGTTCTTCAACCTTCTCTCTTGGTGCAGCTCAAATCCACCAGGTTATTTACCAAATTTTTGTCCCTTAACTCTCCTTCTGGATGGGAGCCTCTGTGGAAAGCTGATTTCCGTCTGCCATCTTGTCTCTGTTCAAATGTTTTTGAATAGAATTCTGCAAACTTTGCACTTAGGAGACTTGAAATTTTCATTGTATTGAAGAATATGTCACTCTTTTTTTTTAATTTATTGTGGGGATTCATTGAGGTACAAGAAACCAGGTTACACTGAATGCATTTGTTAGGTAGAAAACCTCTAACAATCGTGTCTTGCCCCCAAAAGGTGTGGCACACACCCCGATCCCACCCACTCACTCCTTCCCTTCCTCTGATCTTCCTTTCCCCACACTTCCCTCCTTCTTTCTCTCTCTTATTTCCTCTTCCCCCACCCCCACCATGTCATTAATTGTCATTAATTGTCCTTATATCAAAATTGAGTACATAGGTTTCATGCTTCTCCATTCTTGTGATGCTTTACTAAGAATAATGTGTTCCACTTCCATCCAGGTTAATACAAAGGCTGTGAAGTCTCCATTTTGTTAATGGCTAAATAGTATTCCATAGTGTACATGTACCGCAGTTTGTTATCCATTCTGGGGTTGGTGGGCATTTAGGCTGTCTCCACTTTTTGGCGATTGTAATTTGAATTGCAATAAACCGTCTAGTGCAAGTGTTCTCGTGTTAAAACGATTTTTTTCATTCTGGGTAGATGCCCAGTAATGGGATTTCAGGATCAAATGGGAGGTCTAGCTTGAGTTCTTTGAGGGTTCTCCACACTTCCTTCCAAAAATGTTGTGTTAGTTTGCAGTCCCACCAGCAGTGTAAAAGTGTTCCCTTATCTTCACATCCATGCCAGCATCTGCAGTTTTGAGGTTTTGTGATGTGGGCCATTCTTGCTGGGATTAGATGGTATCTCGGGGTGTTTTTGATTCGCATTTCTCTAATAATTAGTGATGATGAGCATTTTTTCATGTTTGTTAGCCATTTTTCTGTCTTCTTTACAGAAAGTTCTATTCATGTCTTTTCCCCCTTGATATATGGGATTGTTGGCTTTTTTTCAATGTGATTAATTTGAGTTCTCTATAGATCCTAGTTATCAAGCTTGTGGTTGATTCAAAATATGCAAATATCCTTTCCCATTTTGTAGGTTGTCTGTTTGCTTTGGTTGTTGTTTCCTTACCTGTATAGAAGCTTTTGAGTTTAATTAAGTCCTATTTGTTTATTTTTGTTATTGTTGCAATTGCCACAGCAGTCATATTCATGAAGTCTGTCTCCAGGCCGATAAGTGTGGGTCCAGTTTCGGTCTTTTACATGTGGATATCCAGTTCTCCCAGCACCATTTATTGAATAGGGAGTCTTTCCCCAAGGTATATTCTTCTTTGATTTATCAAAGATTAGGTGGTTGTAAGATGTTAGTTTCATTTCCTGGTTTTCTGTTTCATTCCAAATGTCTATGTCTCTATTTTTGTGCCAGTACCATGCTGTCTTAACCAATGGCCTTGTAATATAGCCTAAAATCTGGTATGGTGATGCCCCCAAGTTTTTTTTTATTACTAAGTACTGCCTTAGCTATATGTTTTTTTTCTGGTTCCATACAAACGCAGAATCATTTTTTCCAAATTTTGAAAGTACGACATTGGTATCTTAGTAAGATAGCATTGAATAGGCAGATTGCTTTGGGAAATATAGACATTTTAACAATGTTGATTCTTCCCAGCCATGAGCATGGTACATTCTTCCATGTATTAATATCCTCTGCTATTTCCTCTTAGGATTTCATAATTTTCTTACAGAAGTCCTTCACCTCCTTTGTTGGGTATATTCCTATGTATTTCATTTTCAATGAAGCTATGGTGAAGGGAGTTATGCCCTTAATTAGTCTCTCATCTTAACTGTTATTGGAGTATACAAAGGCTACTGACTCATGCACATTGATTTTATATCCTGAGACATTATTGTACTTTTTGATGACTTCCAGGAGTCTTGCAGTTGACTCTTTGGGATTCTCTAAGTATAAGATAATGTTGTAGGCAAAGAGGAAGAATTTGACCTCCTCTGCTCCCATTTGGATGCCCTTTAATTCCTTGTCTTGCCTAATTGCATTGGATAGAACTTCCAGCACTATGTTGAATATTAATGGTGACAGAGGACAACCTTGTCTGGCTCCAGTTCTAAGAGGAAAAGATTTCAATTTTACTCCATTCAGTAAAATATTAGCTGTGAGTTTGTCATAGATAGCTTCGATCAGTTTCAGAAATGTGCCACATTTGCCTACACTCTTCAGTGTTCTAATTAGAAAAGGATGCTGGATTTTATTCAATGCTTTTTCTGCGTCTTTTGAGAGGATCATATGATCTTTGTTTTTGCTTCTATTAATACAGTGGATAACGTTTATGGACTTGCATATGTTAAACCAACCTTGCATCCCTGGGATAAAACATACTTGATCATGATGTATGACTTTTTTGATGATATGCTATAATATATTGGCTAGGATTTTGTTGAGAATTTTTGCATCTATATTCATCAGAAAAATTGGTCTGAAATTCTCCTTTTTTCTTGGGTCTTGTCCTGGTTTTAGTTTCAGGTTGATGTTTACTTTGTAGAACGTGTTGGGTAACATTCCTTCCTCCTAAATTTTTTGGAATAATTTCTGCAGTATGGGAATAAGCTCTTCATTGAAGGTCTGATAGAATTCTGGAGTGAAGCCATCTGGAGCAGGGCATTTTTTAGTTGGAAGATTTTTTATTTTTTCTTTAATCTCGGTGCTTGAAATTGGTCTGTTCAGGAGCTTTATTTCTTCTTGTCTTAGTCTAGGGAGAGGGTGTGATTCCAAATATTGATCCATTTCCTTCACATTGCCAAATTTCTGGGCATAGAGTTTCTGGTAGTATTCAGAGATGATCTCTTGCATATCTGAGGCATCAATTGCAATCTCCCCTTTATCATTTCTGATTGAGGTTACTAGAGATTTTACTTTTCTGTGCCTAGTCAGTCTGGGCAAAGGTTTATTTATTTTAGTTATTTTTTTCAAAAAAAAACAACTTTTTGTTCATTAATTTTGTGAATGATTCTTTTGTTTTCAATTTCATTAATCTCTGATTTAATTTTGGATATTTCTTTTCTTCCACTGGGTTTAGGATTAGATTGTTCTTCTTTTTCCAATCCATAAAATGGTTTGTGAGTTGGTTGATGCCTCTCCTTCCGTTTTTCAAAGGTAAGCATCTAAAGTGATAAATATTCCTCTCAAAATTGCTTTTGCTGTATCACACAGATTTTGGTAGCTTGTGTCTTCATTGTTGTTATGCTCAAGAAAGTTAATGATTTCCTCTTTTATCTGTTTCTGCATCCAACTATCATGAAGCAAAACGTTGTTTAATATCTATGCCTTCCGTGGGTTTGAAAGTTTTTGGTGGAGTCGAGTTCCACTTTTAATGCATTGTGGTCTAAGAAGATACAAGACAATATTTAAATTACCTTGATTCTGTTGAGGTTTGTTTTGTGTCCTAGGATATGATCACTTTTGAAGAATGTACCATAGGTGGATGAGTTACCTTTGGGATGAAGTGTTCTATACACATCTATAAAGCACAGTTGTTCTAGAGTCTCATTTAAGTCCCTCATATCTTTGTTTAATTTCTGTTTAGAGGATCTGTCCAGCACTGTCAGAGGAGTGTTAAAGTCTCCTGTTATTGTGGGATTATAGGATAACATATTGCTCAGACTGAGCAAGGTCTGTTTAAAGAATCTGGGAGCATTTAAATTGGGTGCATAATGATATAGAATTGAAACGTCTTCTTGTTGTATTTTTCCCTTGACCAATATAAAGTGACCATCTTTGTCTTTTTTGACTTTAGTTGCTTTAAATCCACATGTATCTGAAAATAAGATTGCAACTCCTCTTTTCCTCTGAATTCCAATTGCCTGAAAAATTGTCTTCCAACTTAACTCAGAGTTTTAATTTGACTTTTGAAGCTAGGTGTGTTTCCTGTAGACAGCAAATGGATGGCTTGTGTTTTTTAATCCAGTTAGCCAATCTATGTTTCTTCAGTGGGGAATTGAAGCCATTAACATTTATTGAGATAATTAATAAATGTTGTAGTGTTCTATTAATCTTATTTGGTGAGAGTCCATTGCTTAGTTTTATCTTTTGCATCAAAGTGGAAGTTAGATTCTGTCCTTTAATTTCTGAGTTCTTACTTTGCTGTTGATCCATTGTGATTGTCAGTGTTTAGAACAGGTTGAGGTATTTCCTGTAGAGCTGGTCTTGTTGTGGCAATTTCCTCAATGTTTGTATATCAGTAAATGATTTGAGTTCTCTGTCAATTTTAAAGCTTAGCTTAGCAGGATATAGAATTCTGGGATGGATATTGTTCTGTTTAAGTAGATTAAATATAGATGACCATTGTCTTCTTGTTTGGAAAGTTTCATTAGAGAAGACTGTAGTCACCCTGATTTGCCCCTGTAGGTCACTGGTGCTTACTCCTGGCAGCTTGAAGAATCTTTTCTTTTGTTTTAACTTTGGACAGGTTCATCACAATGTGTCTTGGAGAAGATCAGTTAGATTTGAGGCAAACTGGGGTCTGATATCTCTCTGAAAGGACTGTGTCAGAATCTTTGGTGATATTTGGCAAATTTTCATTTATAATATTCTCTAGTATGGCTGCCATTCCCCTGGGGCATTCTTCTTCCTCTTCTGGCATACCTATGACTCGTATGTTTGAATGCTTCATAAAGTCCAATAATTCTGTCAGTGAACGTTCTGCTTTCTCTCTCTTCATTTCTTTCTCTTTAACTATGTGAGTTATTTCAAGAACTTTGTCCTCTACCTCCGAATTTCTTTGTTCTGCATGGTCTAATCTGTTGCTGATGCTTTTTATTGTGTGTTTAATTTTCCTAATTGACTGCTTCAGTTCCTTCAGCTCTGGTATAGATTTTCTATATTCTTCATATTGTCCATCTCTTATTTGATTCTGTTTTGGATTTCCTTTTGGTTATTTTCCACTTTATGTGAAGTTTCTTTTATTGTTTCCATCATTTATATCATTTCTAACATTTCTTTATAAGTGGAATCCACTGCAGTAGCTACCTCATGGTCCCTTGGCGGGGGGGACATGTTCTGAACAAGTTTTTCATGTTGCTAGACATTTTCTTTTTCTTTTTTGTTTATTAAATCATAACTGTATATATTGATATGATCATGGGGCATCATACACTCGCTTCATAGACCATTTGACACATTTTTATCACAATGGTTAACATAGCCTTCATGGCATTATCTCAGTTACTGTGCCAAAATATTTACATTCTACATTTACCAAGTTTTGCAACTACCCGTGTATGATGCACCACAGGTATAATCCCACCAATCCCCCTCCCTCTACCCACCACCCCCCTCCCTCCCCTCCCTTTCCCACTTCCCCCTATTGTTAGGTTGTAACTGGGTTATAGCATTCATGTGAGAGCCCCAAATTAGTTTCACAGAAGGGATGGGTACATTGGGTAATTTTTCTTCCATTCTTGAGATACTTTACTAAGAAGAATATGTTCCAGCTCCATCCATGTAAACATGAAAGAGGTAAAGTCTCCATCTTTCTTTAAGGCTGCATAATATTCCATGGTGTACACATACCACAATTTATTAATCCATTCGTGGATCGATGGGCACTTGGGCTTTTTCCATGACTTAGCAATTATGAATTGGGCTGCAATAATCATTCTGGTACAAATATCTTTGTTATGTTGTGATTTTTGGTCTTCTGGGTATATGCCCAGCAGAGGAATTACAGGATTGAATAGCAGATCTATTTTTAGATCTGAGTATTCTCCGTATCTCTTTCCAAAAGGAATGTATTAATTTGCATTCCCACCAACAGTGCAGAAGTGTTCCCTTTTCTCTACATCCATGCCAACATCTCTGGTCTTGAGATTTTGTGATATAGGCTAGTCTCACTGGAGTTAGATGATATCTCAAAGTAGTTTTGATTTGCATTACTCTGATGATTAAAGATGATGCCATTCAATCCTGTAATCTCTCTACTGGACATATACCCAGAAGACCAAAAATCACACCATAACAAAGATCTTTGTACCAGAATGTTTATTGTGGCCCAATTCATAATTGCTAAGCCATGGAAAAAGCTCAAGTGCCCATCGATCCACGAATGGATTAATAAATTGTGGTATATTTACACCATGGAATATTATGCAGCCTTAAAAAAAGATGGAGACTTTACCTCTTTCATATTTACATGGATGGAGCTGGAACATATTCTTCTTAGTAAAGTGTCTCAACAATGGAATTAAAAGTACCCAATGTACTCACCCTTATTATGAAACTAATGTAGGACCTTCACATGAAAGCTATAACCCAGCTACAACCTAAGAATAGGGCGAAGGTGGAAAGGGAGGCCAGGGAGGGGGGAGGTAGGTGGAGGGAGGGGGATTAATGGGATTACACCTGCAGCACATCTTACAAGGGTATATTTGAATCCTAGTAAATGTGGTATATAAAGGTCTTGGCAAAATAACAAGGAAAATGCTATGAAGGCTATGTTGACTAGTGATGAAAATGTGTCAAACGATCTATGAACCAAGTGTATGGTGCCCCATGATCATATTAATGTACACAGCTATGATTTAATTAAAAAAAAAAAAAAGATGATGAGCGTTTTTTCGTATGTCCAAAGGCCGTGCGCCTGTCTTCTTCAGAGAAGTTTCTCTTCAAATCCCTTTTCAGCCTGCGATGGGATCTCTTGTTTTTTTCTTGCTAATGCATTTGAGTTCTCTGTGATTCTGGTTATTAAACCTTTGTCAGAGATATACCCTGCAACTATCTTCTCCCATTCTGAGGGCTGTTCGTTTGCTTTACTCACTGTGTTCTTGGCTGTGCAGAAGCTTTTTAGTTTGATCAAGCCCCAGTAGTGTATTTTTGAAGCTGCTTCAATTGCCCGGGGGGTCCTCCTCATAAAATACTCGTCCAGACCAATTTCTTCAAGGGTTTTCCCTGCACTCTCCTATAGTATTTTTATAGTTTCATGTCTTAAATTTAAATCTTTAATCCAATGAGAGTCTATCTTAGTTAATGGTGAAAGGTGTGGGTCCAATTTCAGTCTTCTGCAGGTTGCCAGCAAGTTCACCCAGCACCATTTGTTAAATAGGGAATCTTTTCTGCACTGAATGTTTTTAATTGGCTTGTCAAAGATCAAATAGTGCTAAGTAGCTGGATTCATCTCTTGGTTCTCTATTCTGTTCCAGATATCTACTTCTCTGTTTTTGTGCCAGTACCGTGCTGTTTTGATCACTATTGATTTGTAGTAAAGTCTGAGGTCTGGTAGTGTGATTCCTCCTTTTTTGTTTTTATTTCTGAGTAATGTCTTGGCTATTCGAGGTTTTTTCTGATTCCATATAAAACCAACTATTGTTATTTCAAGATCTTTAAAATATGACAGTGGAACTTTAATAGGAAGTGCGTTGAAATTGTATATTGCTTTGGGTAGTATGGACATTTTGATAATGTTGATTCTTCCCAGCCATGAGCATGGTATGTTTTTCCATTTGTTAACATTTTCAGCTATTTCTTTTCTTAGAGTTTCATAGTTCTCTTTATAGAGATCTTTCACGTCTTTTGTTAGGTAAATTCCCAAATATTTCATCTTCTTTGGCACTACTGTGAATGGGATAGAGTCCTTAACTGCTTTTTCAACTTGACTGTTGTTGGTGTATATAAAGGATACTGATTTATGGATGTTGATTTTGTAACCTGCGACAGTTCTGTATTCCTTAATCCCTTCTAGGAGTTTTGTAGTAGAGTCCCTAGTGTTTTCCAGATACACAATCATATCATCTGCGAAGAGCGAAAGTTTGTTCTCTTCTGACCCTTTATGGATACCCTTGATCGTTTTTTCTTCCCTAATTGCGGTGGCTAAAACTTCCATTACAATGTTGAAAAGCTATGGAGACAATGGGCAGCCTTGTCTGGTTCCTGATCTCAGTGGAAGTGATTCCAATTTAACTCCATTCAATATGATATTGGCTGTGGGTTTCCTGTAGATGGCCTCTTATCAGTTTAAAAAAAGTCCCTTCTAGACCAATTTTCTTGAGTTTTCTGATCATGAAGGTTGCTGGATATTATCAAAAGCTTTTTCTGCATCAATTGAGAGAATCATTTGGTCTTTGTTTTTCAATTTGTTTATGTGCTGAATTGCATTTATGGATTTACGTATATTGAACCAGCTTTGAGACCGTGGGATAAAACCAACTTGGTCATGATGTATAATTTGTTTGATGTGTTGCTGGATTCTCTTTGTTAGGATCCTGTTGAATATTTTTGCATCTTTATTCATTAGTGATATTGGTCTATAATTTTCTTGTTGTGTCTTTTCTTGGTTTGGGGATCAGGGTGATGTTTGCTTCATAGAACGTATTGGGTTGTCTTCCTTCTTTTTCTACCTTTTGGAACAGGTTGAGTAATATAGGTACTAATTCCTCTTTAAAGGTTTGGTAGAATTCTGACATAAAACCATCTGGTCCCAGGCTTTTCTTTTTTGGGAGGTTTTGTATAGTTGATGCTATTTCTGAACTTGATGTGGGTCTTTTAAAAGTTTCCACTTGATTCTGGCTAAGTCTTGGAAGGTGGTGTGCTTCCAAGTATGGGTGAATATCCTTCAGATTTTCATATTTCTGACAATGAAGTTTCTTGTAATATTCATTAAGGATTTTTGGATTTCTGACGAGTCTGTTGTTATTTCATCTTTGTTGTTTCTTATTGATGATATTAGAGATTTTACTCTTTTTTTTTCTGATTAGGTTGGCCAGAGGTCTATCTGTTTTGTTGACCTTTTTAAAAAACCAGCTTTTTGATTTATTGATCTCTTGCATTATTCTTTTGTTTTCAATTTCATTTAATTCTGCTCTAATTTTATTATTTCTTTTCTTCTACTGGGTTTGGGGTTGGATTGTTCTTCCTTTTCCAGTTGCTTGAGATGTCCCATTAAGTTGTTAACTTCCTCTCTTTCCGTTCTCTTGAGGAAGGCTTGCAGTGCTATAAATTTCCCTCTTAGAACTGCCTTTGTGGTGTCCCAGAGTTTCTGATATTTTGTGTCTTCATTGTCGTTTTGTTACAAAAAATCCGTGAGTTCTTTCTTAATCTCATCTCTGACCCAGCAATCATTCAGCATAAGGTTATTTAACTTCGATGTTTTTTATGAGTATGCAGATTCCTGTTGTTACTCAATTCAAGTTTTATTCCATGATGGTCCGAGAAGATGCAAGGAATAATTTCTATTCCTTTAAATTTACTGAGGTTAGACTTGTGACCTAAAATGTGGTCAATTTTGGAGTAAGTTCCGTGGGCTGATGAGAAGTAAGTGTATTCAGTTTTGTTGGGATGAAATGTTCTGTAGATGTCTGCTAAATCTAAATATTGGATGGTTAGGTTTAAATCTAAGATTTCTTTTCTCAGCTTCTTGCTGGAGGATCGATCCAACACTGCCAAAGGAGTGTTGAAATCTCCAACGTTTATGGACCTGGAGGAAATCAAGTTACTCATGTCTGTTAGAGTTTCTTTTATAAATTGAGATGCATTCTGGTTGGGTGCATAGACATTAATAATTGAGATCTCATCACATTGTGTATTACCCTTAACAAATATGAACTGACCATTCTTGTCCTTCCTTACTTTTGATGGTTTCAAGCCTACTGTATCTACAAATAAAATTGCAACACCTGCTTTTTTCTGATTACCATTTGCCTGAAATATGGATGACCATCCTTTCACCCTGAGTCTGTATTTGTATTTTAAAATAAGATGTGACTCTTTTATGCAACAAATATCTGGTTTGAGTTTTTGTATCCAGTCAGCTAACCTATGCTTCTTTAGAGGAAAGTTTAAGCCATTCACATTAATGGAGAGTACTGATAAGTCTGGTGTAATTTTGGGTAGCGAGTTTTTCAAAGGTCCAGTGGACATTTTTAATCCTTTCGCCAGTGTGGAAGTTGGAGTTTGATCCGAAGTTTCTGAATGAGTTTACTTTTGTGGTATAGGATTGGGTTCCTCATTATGGAGGATAGGTCTGTGAATATCCTGAAGAGCTGGTTTGGTTATGGCAATTTTTTTCAACTTATGAATGTCATTAAAGTATTTAATTTCTCCATCATAAATGAAACTCAGTTTAGCTGGATACAAGATCCGGGGTTGAGAGTTATTTTGCTTTAGGAGATTAAAAGTCGATGACCACCCTCTTCTGGCTTGAAAAATTTCAGCAGAGAGATCTGCAGTTATTCTAATATTCTTTCCTTTGTACATAATAGTTTTCTTTCACGGGGCTGCTTTGAGAATCTTCTCTTTCATGTTAACTTTAGTGAAGCTAATTATGATATTCCTGGGGGATGATTTATTGGGGTTGAATCGTGATGTGATTCTGAAGCTGTCTGCTATGTGAATTTCAGATTCTCTAGGCATGTCTTGAAAATTTTCTTTCATAATTTCATGCAGAAGGGCTCAGTGCCCTTCCAGGCCACTTTATCATTCTCTGAAATCCCAATTATTCATATTTTGCTTTTCTTCGAATTATCTGTGAGTTCTCTGAGTGAGTGATCCGTTTTTGCTCTCCATTTCTCTTCCTCTTTGAGAGATTGGGAGCATTCGAAGACTTTATCTTCAATGTCAGAAATCCTTTCTTCTGCTTGCTCCATTCTGTTGCTAAGGGATTCTACTGTATTTTTCATATCTTTGAGGGCCGTAAATTCTTGCTTCAGTGTGTCTAAGTATTTGGTGGTTTTTTCTTGAAATTCGTTAAATTCTTGAGACAACTTTTGAATTTCTCCTCGAATTCCTATTTCCATTTTATTATTGTTGTCTGCAATCCAAATTCTGAATTCGATTTCTGATATCTCAGCCAGTTGTTTATGAATGGGATCTTCAATCACATCTGCAATATCTTTCCTTGGGGTGGTTGATCTATTCTGGTTATTCATGTTACCAGAGTTTTTCCGCTGATTCCGCCCCATGGTTATTTTACTCCCTTTGATTTTTCCCCTGGGGCTTTATCGAGGGCCCGTATAGTGTTGTGGCTTTAGAAACTGCTCCCCTGTCTTGTGTGGTGGGGCGAAATTGTTCTGTCTTGTTTTCAGCTAGTTTCTGTTCAATCCTATTGTAACGTTTACTCTGGCTTGAAGTCTAAACTGTGTGGAAAAAACAGCAATTAAGTCACCCCGCCCACCTACCTCTGGCCCCAGTTGGAAAAGGAAAATCAAACCTTCCTACAACCGCACACCCATGGCACCGCCTGAAATGTCCTCAGTCTATTAGTTCAGTTCAAAAGGTCCAGATCGATTGCCTCGATCGACACCTGTCTCGGGTGGGAGAGTTCAAGAGGTCTCTGGGAACTGGATCACAAGGGTCTGGTGACTCTTCTGATGTGGCTTACTCCAGTGCTGCGTGGATTCAGGAGGAGCCACCTAGCAAATAGATCAGTCTGGCAAGGTTGATGTCCCCTTCCCCACTTTGCCCCTCCGTCGGACCCAGTCACTGGTATCTCTGCAGATGGCTAACCCAGTTGCCTGTAGTGAACAGATACTCCAGGTTTTAGCACCTCCCTGAATTGCAAGGATGTCTGCCAGGCCCCTGCAGTCTGCTGCTATCTAGCAGGAGGAGATTGGGCCTGACATCTTTGAGTGCTTGATGCAGGTGGTGGGAGGGAGGTGTTCACTCAGGCTTAGCCCCGTCCCTGATTGATGTTGCTAACAGAACAGAACAGACAACTTTGTGGGGTCTGTCTCTGTTTCTGCTAAAATCACCTACAGAAGACGGGCTATTCTGAGTTCAAACGTCTTTGCTGCTGGAGGTTTGTGTCCGATTACCTCTCTTTGTCGACCCTGCCCTGGAAGCTTCCCGGGTTTGTGAGCAGCATCAGGCAAATCCTTTGCTCACTGGTGGCCTCCTCTGTTTGCCCAGGGAGACAGGAGGTGTGGCTTCAGAATATCTAGAAGTGAGCCGTTTTGCTGTTAAAGAAAAAAACGGCTGTTTATTTGCCTCCAGGAACTGCTGCTCTGGTGTGGGCACCAGCCAACCCTTTTCTCCTCTGTCTCGTGCCCCAGAGTCAGCACTGAGTGGCCACAGTTTACGTTCTGTCCACACCCATTGAGAGATCTCCCATGAATCTGGACTCCTGGGGGGCAGGCACCCAGACCCCCGAGTGAGAGTGAGGGGAAGGTAGAGTTTCATTCCGTTTTATGCCTGGCCATATTGTTACCCGGGGAGGGCTGTTGCACTGCACCACAGGGAAGTGCCGCCAAGGTGTGACTCTCCCTCAGCCGAGTACCCTCTCCTCGAGTGCCCTTTCCTCACGTGCATGTCTCAGAGTCAGCGCTGACCAGTTGCGGCTCAGGCACTGTGCACTCCCCTCGAGAAATCACCCAAGGATCCGAACTCCTGAGGGACAGTCCCCCAGACCCCGAGTGAGAGTGAGTGGGGAGTGCTGAGAGCTCAACGGGGAAGCTAGAGCTTCATTCAGTTTTATGCCTGGCCGTATTGATGCACAGGGAGGGCTGATGCACCACACCGTAGGGAAGTGCCGCCGATGTGTGAGTCCCCCTCAGCCCAGTGCCCTCTCCACACTCGCGTACCTCAGCGTCAGCGCTGACCAGTTGCAGCTCGGGGACTGTCCTCTCCCCTTTAGAATTCACCCAAGAATCTGAACTCCTGGGGGACAGGCCTCCAGACTTCAGTGAGCGGGAGGGGAGTGTTGGGGAATCAGGGTTGTCGGCAAAGGATTTTTAAAGTTTTATGCAGTTTTATGCCTGGCAGAAGAACGCCATGGCACCGTAGTAGGGGAGGTAGGTCCAGTTTTTAGAAGGTTTCTCCTGTGGAGTGTAGTGGGAGGGCCTTTAATTTTTGCCCGTTTGTTTAATTGTGGGGCTCTTGAGCCCATCTCATGGGGGAGGGGGACTCCCGACTGCCTGGTGGTGGATTTTGTACCTTTTGTTTGCATCCTTGTGATCACTGCTTGCCTCAGTGGTTTTGATGTGCATTCTTCAACCTTCTCTCTTGGTGCAGCTCAAATCCACCAGGATACTTACTAAATTCCTGTCCCTTAACTCTCCTTCTGGACAGAAGCCTCTGTTGAAAGCTGGCTTCAGTCTGCCATCTTGTCTCTCCCCTCCTAGAAATTATCTTCTGATTCTTCCTCATGAATGATTTCTTTTATCTGTTTCTTGATTTAATTTTCCTTTCACTTCCTCTTGCTCTTTAAGTTGCTGTGCCTCTGGATTAGGGTTTTGATGAGTTCTTTTTGTACAGGACAAGAAGTATGAGAAGATTGAAGAGCAAGAAGGGAAAAAAGAAAGAAAAAAAAAGAGAAAGGAGAGGGTGTGGGTAAAAAGGAATATTGACAAAAATAAGAGAGGCACAGAAAGAGGGAGACAGGAGCAATACAGGTATAGAGTAGTGTACTTTGACCAAACTTTAAAAACCCCCAATCTCTGGAGGTGCTGGGTTAGGTGGTTCCCTTGAGGTCAGCATCTCTTTGCTAGCCTGTTTGGACATAGTATCCCACCTCCACCAAGTAGTGAGGAAAAGCAAAAATGCTACATATCAAACCACAACAAGCAAACAGAAAACTTTAGGAGATAAAATAGGGGGAAAATCAAAATGACAGGGGTAGAAGCACTAGGAAAAATGAAGTTATAATTGTTGAAAAAGGCAATAGAAAATTGTATTTAAACTAGAAAAATGAAGAAAGAAATGAAAGGAGAAAAAAAGAAAAGAAAAATCTATAGGGAAAATGTTGAAATTAAAACAAAAATAGCCAAAAACAAAAACAGAATCAAAGCAGTATATATATTTTGCTGGATATTGTCTGGGCAACAGGTGATCTTCTGGGGTATGAGATGTTAATCACAATGCTGGTATAGCTGTATGAGATGGAGACTGGAGGCCTCTGCTGATTTATCAAACCTCGCAGGGTGGAGAGTCTAAATCTCTATTCAGCCCACTTAAAAGGCACTTTAAAATGCGAACCTTGGCTTAGAAGAAGCTTTCCCAGGAAAGCACTTGTTGCTGGGATCACTGTTGAAGGGCTATCCACTTATCTAGTGTGCCAAAACCAGTCTAACTCTATTCCCCTGAGGGCTAAGGCTGTAAGGCGTTTTAGTCCTCACCTTTTGGCTGCCCAGTCACTAGATTACACGTTCCTGCCCAATACTTGCTCTGCAACCGTGAGGGTGGAGCTTGCCAGGGCAGTTTTCTCACATTGGCTCTGCATGTCCCACAGCCAAACACTATTTGCTCTGTCCAGTTCAGTGCCTCAGTCTGGGGCACTAGGCAATGCTTAAGATCCTCCAACTCTTGCCCAAGTTCTCCCAAGGAAGTTCAACTGAGTGCCAAGTCCAAAAAAACCAAAAAGTCTCACAGGTAAGGCCTTTCCAGTTTGCAATCTCACTGCTGCTGTACTTACAGCTGCTGATGGTGAATGGCAAACACATGCCTGTTCTCCACTGCTTTTTGTCCTCCTCATGGGGTCCAGAAGTCTCACACTGACTCTCTGTGTCCCCAAAGGGATGTTTTTGGGCATATCCCACCAGCCAGAGATGCCTGGAGTTTTCTCTCCCCAGACTCACTGTGCCAAGTTGCAAAGAAGCTGTTACTCACCTGCCTTCTTGCTCCTCCCCTATCCTCCATGACAGGTTTTTAAGTTAAGAGTCTTCTAACTGTGTCTGTGTCAATGTTTAATTGATCTGCTATGCTTCTTGCAGTCATATGACTATTTTTGATGCATAATTCAATACATTTTTGTAATGTTTTTGTCAGTTCTCCTTGTTACTGGCCATCCTAACCTCTCTTCATCAGTGACACTTTCTCTTCCCTCATAAAAAATGTTTATTCAATTTGTACACTGCTGTTTTCTTCATAGCATTATCCCCATAAACTTGGACTAATACGTCTCTGATTTCACTTCCACTTTTGCTAAGTTTAACACGAAATTTGTAACGTACATTGCTCTAATTCAGGTTCCAACATTCTTGTTATGGCACACAGAAACATGCAACAACCATAATTAATGCAACTCAGCAAGATACCACCACACAGTGACATGAACACAGCTGTGAAACCCTGCTATACCAATGTAATGAAACCTACCGCGTTGTGTGTACAGTGTTTCCAATGTAAGCACTGGCAAGTGGCAGTGGTGGCAAGTTCATTAACTTGTTAGACATCATATATGCTGTTCCAAAAGTTATTGTAATTAAAAATTATTTTAGATTTCTGTGATAGCTTACAAAACAAACATATCTGCTTTATATTAGTCAGGGTTCTCCAGATAAACAAAGCCAATAGGATTTTTTTTGTTTGCTTCTTTAAAGGGATAGGCTTAAAAATATAAGGTTTTCAGCTTGATGGATGAGGCCTACCCACATTATTGAAGGTAATCCCCTTTACTTAGGGTAAATTAGTTATAGAAATTTAATACATCTACAAAAATACCTTCACAGCAACATCTAGAGTAGTGTTCGACCAAACAACTTGACAATATAGGCTAGCCATCTTGGCACATAAAATTAACTATCCCATGTTCCCATATAGATCTCTAGATTAACCTATTCCTAATTGACTTTTGTGCTCTGATCTCTTATTATTTAATAGTTCGCTTAAAACTCAAACCACAAGATAAAGTTTTTCCCATGTTAGCAGACAACAAAATCATCTCTCATAAGAAATATTCTTGTATAAGAGTAAGAGGAACTAAAACTGAGCTTACTCCAATTACCATGAAGACCCATGGTCCTTGTGATGCTTTGTTTGGACGTTGCCTTAAAATGACCCTAAAATTTTAACATCTCTGAGATCTTACACAGGAATTGCTCATACTTTGTTGCTTTTTTACTCATCAGTTGACTGGAAAGTAAGGTGTGTTAGGATGGATTTGTTAACAGTGTCTGATTCAACTTCCTTAGCAATAAAAAATAATTTTTAGTATTATTAAAAATGGGATATGAAGACAGTAAAAGGCAGTGTTTTTTTCTTAGAAGTAACAACACATGCCTATTAAAAATATACATATTTGAGGATATGCATCATGGATATCCCAAAGCATGGGATATCTCAAAACATGAGATATGAAGACAGTCAAGGCGGTGTTTTTTTTCCTTAGAAGCAGCAACTTGTGCCTATGAAAAACATACATATTTTGGGGGAGAAGAGGCAAGATGGCCAATTGGAGTGAGCTTTTAGCAGAAGCTTCCATCCAGAAGGAGAAATAATGGCTAGAACCAACCCGATAAAGCTGAAGATCAGGAGCTGAGCTGAGAGGATTGATGGGTTCACATCATCCCTGATGACGCAAGCTGGGACTCCAAGGAAGCAAATTTCAGGTACAAAACCAATCCCAAAAAGGACAAAAATCCTTCCCCTCCTGCCAAGATAATAGCTTGCTGTGTTATCTCTATAAGTGACCAGTGAACAGAAAAACTCTTGTTTCTCCACACAGGATAGAGCGGCTGAAGGCCAGAACTCCTTTTCCAGAGAGATCCCACTGCAAGCCCTGGCAGTCTCTTGTCCAGAATGAAAGGTGAACAAATATATTCCCTGCCTTCCTGAACTCCCAATCAATCCTTCCTCCCTCTCCGGATGATCTGGAAGCCTACCCCCTGCATGATCGGG
This sequence comes from Nycticebus coucang, assembly GCF_027406575.1. NCBI lineage: Eukaryota > Metazoa > Chordata > Mammalia > Primates > Lorisidae > Nycticebus > Nycticebus coucang. The sequence continues at coordinate 107,508,501 of NC_069804.1, forward strand.
AGTGTCTGGCGAACTTTTGCTAGGGTGGGGCATCTTATGGGCTGTGGGGCAGCTGCATTGAAACTGTAACTCTACTAGAAGCAGGGAGTTGCAAGTGTAAGGAGACTTTCCCTGTGCTGTGAAAATGCATAGCTCAGGACCCACACCTCCTACCAGTGACCGTGTTGGTGGACTGCCCACCAACAGCCACCCACTCCTCCTACCTGTGGTGGTGGCACCACCCACTATAGTCGCCTGCTTCTCTGTCCCATTCTACAGTGGCACCCCCAACAGTGGTGGTGCCACCCCTGATTGTGGAGGTGGAGCCATAGACCCTTGGCAACACACTCCTGCCATGGTGAAATTTGGGAGAGACACCTCCTAAATTCTGTGGAACGTGGAGGAATCCAAACTTCACCCTGCAGGGGTACCAGAGGAGTTTGGCCAAGGCAGAGGCATGGTCTCTGATGGAGAGAACCACAGCTGTGACAGTAATCCCCAGTTGGGTACAAACACAGTTGGGACACTCCCCAGTTTCCAATGAACACCAGAGGGAATCAGGCCTGAACTCTTTCTGCCTGCAGATTGCACAGTGAGATGGCCTAGTTGTGGAAAGATTGACTCCCCTTTGACTCAGGCACAAATCCCTGGTGTACTTGAGTATTGGAGAGAACTGGAGCACAGCCCTGCAGGGTTATAAGTGGTTGGGAGTGATGGAGGTGCAAGGTGGAGAAGGAGGCAACAGCCTCCCTGGAGTAACTCTTTTTTTTGGCCACAGCCTTGTATTACTTAAATACAAGTTCAGCCAACTAGCCCCATCACACCAAGCAGGTCCCAAGAGTCTCAGGCTGTAGTACTGAACAGGACCTTTGTAAAGCTGTAAGGGAAAAGCCACAGTCACTAGTCCAAGTTCCTAGGTAAAAGTAAGGTTAATTCCAACTCCAGGAGTCCTCAATTTGATTTCACCTTATTAGCTCCTCTAGCTAAATGGTGAAAAATAATTATGGGGTAGAATTAGTGGAAAAACTCTGGCAGCATGAATAATCAGAGTAGAACAACTTACCAAAACAATGACAAAGCAGACACAACAGAAGATCCCATTCATAAACAAATGGCTGAGATGTCAAAAATCAAGTTCAGAATTTGGATGTTAAATAAGATTAACAGACAGAAGTAAAGTTGGAATTAGAAGTTTAAGGGGTAATTCAGAGGTTATCTCAAGAATTCAGTGAATTCAAAGACACCAAAGATTTTGACAAATTGAGGAAGAATTTGTACCCCTTAACATCTGAGAAAATACAGTAGAATCCCTCGGTAACAGAATGGAGGAGGCAGAAGAAAGGATCTCTGACATTGATGAAAAAGGTTTTGAAAGCTCCCAAATGCTCAAAGATGAAGAGAAGTGGAGAGCAAAAATGGATTTGCTGAGAGAGTTCTGGGACCACTCGAAAAGAGGAAACATTTGCCTTCTGGGAATTCCTGAAGGAGAAGAGGATGTTCTGAAAGACACAAATGCTCTACTACAAGAGATATTTGCTGAGAACTTCTCAAGTATGGTAAGAGATACTGAAATTCAGATAGTAGACAGTATCAGAACACCAGCATAACTCAATCCAAATAAAAGATCTCCTAGACACCTTGTAATTAACTTAGGCAAAGTTAATATGAAAGAGAAAATCCTGCAAGCAGCCAGAGATAACAAAATTATAACCTACAAGAGGAAGAATATTAGAATGACTGCAGATCTCTCTGCTGAAACTTTTCAAGCCAGAAGAGGATTGTTATCACTCTTCCATCTCCTGAAACAAAACAACTTTCAGCCCAGATCTTGTATCCAGTTGAACTGAGTTTCATTTATGATAGAGAAGTCAAATACTTTAATGACATACACACGTTGAAGAAATTTACTATAACTAAACCAGCTCTTTAGAATATTTTCAGACCCACCCTACACAATGACCAGCAAAATGCTTCTATCACCAACGTAAACTTACTCAGAAATTTTTGATCAAAACCCAACTTCCACAGTGGTGAAAGGATTAAAAATGTCCACTGGTCTTTCAAAAAACTTGACATACAAAATACTACCAGGCTTAACAATACTCTCAATTAATGTGAACAACTTAAATTGTCCTCTAAAGAGGCACGGGTTTCCTGTCTGGATACAAAAACTCAGGCCAGATATATGTTGCATACAAGAATCTCACCTTACCTTAAAGGATAAATAAAGACTCAGAGTGAAGGAATGGACATGTATTATCCAGGCAATTTGACATCAGAAAAAGTAGTGTTTCAATGTTATTCGCAGATACATTAGAGTTTAAACCAACAAAAGTATGGAAAGACATGGATGGCCACTTCATATTTGTCAAGGGAAACACTCAAAATGATGAGATTTCAATTATTAACATTTATGCTCTCAACCAGAATGCTCCTTATTTTATAAGGGAGACCCTAACAGACATGAACAATTTGATATCTTCTAGCACCATAATAGTCAGAGATTTTAACTGACTCTTTGGCAGTGTTGCATAGATCCTCCAATAAGAAACTAAGCAAAGATATTTTGGACTTAAACTTCAACATACAACAATCGAATTTAACAGACATCTACAGAACATTTCATCCTAACAAAACTGAGTACACATTCTTCTCATCTGCCCATGGAACATTCTCCAAAATTGATCACCTCTTAGGTCACAAGTCTAAACACAGCAAATTTTAAAAAATAGAAATTATTTCTTGTATTTTCTTGTATCATCACAGAATAAAAGGTGAACTCACCAATAACCTGAATCTGCATACTCATACAAAGACATGGAAACTATTAACCTTATGCTGAATGATAACTGGCTCATAGAGGACATTAAGAAGGAAATTACCAATTTTTCTGAACCAAACAATAATGAAGACATGAATTATCAGAACCTGTGGGATACAGCAAAGGAAGTCCTAAGGGAGAAATTTATAATTTTGCAAGCCTTCCTCAAGAGAACGGAAAGAGACAAAGTCAACAACTTAATGGGACAGCTCAACCAACTGGAACAGGAAGAACATTCCAACCCCCAACCCAGCAGAATAAAAGAAATAACCAAAATTAGAGCAGAATTAAATGAAATAAAAAAGAATTATTTAAAAGATCAATGAATAAAAAAGGGGTTTTCTGAAAAGTTTAATAAAATTGATAAACCTTTGGCTAACTTAACCATAAATAGAAAATTAAAATCCCTAACGTCATCAATCAGAAATGACAAAGGCGAAATAGCTACAGACACTTCAGAATTTCAAAAAATCCTCAATGAATACTATAAACAACCCAATTCTCAGAAATCTGAAAATCTGAAGGAAATAGGCCAATACTTGGAAGGATGCCACTTTTCTTAAATTAGGCAGAAAGAACTAGAAATTTTTAACAGACCTATATCAAGTATTGAAATAGCATCAATTATATGAAATCTCCCCAAAAAGAAGAGTCCAGGACCAGATGGCTTCCCATCAGTATTTTACCAAACCTTTAAATAGGAACTAGTACCTGTATTACATAACCTTTTCCAAAACAGAAAAAAAAGGAATTCTTCCCAACACATTCTATGAAGCAAATATCACCCTGATCCCTAAACCAGGAAAAGATATAACAGGAAAAGAAATTATAGAACAATACCTTTAATAAATATAGATGCATAAATACACAATAACATCCTAGCAAACTTAATCCAGCAATAAATCAAACAAATGATACACCATGATCAACACACACACAAAAATTATACACCATAGATGCAAAAATTGTCAATAAAATCCTAGCAAACAGAATCCAGTAACACATCAAACAAATTAAACATCATGACCAAGTGGGTTTATCCCAGTGGGTCTCAAGGTCAGTTCAAGATATGTAATTTAATAAATACGTATGTCACATAAACAAATAAAAACAAATACCATATGATTCTCTCAATTGATGCATAAAAAGCTTTTGATAATATCCAGCATCCTTTCATGATCAGAACACTTAAGAAAATAGGTATAGAAGGGACATTTATTAAAATGATAGAGGCCATCTACAGCAAACCCACAGCCAATACCATATTGAATGGAGTAAAAGTGAAAACATTTTCACTCAGAAAAGGGACCAGAAAGGTTGCCCATTGTGTTCACTGCTTTTGAAAATTGTAATGGAAGACTTAGACATTGCAATTAGGGAAGAAAAGGCCATCCAGAGTATCCATATAGGGTCAGAAGAGATCAAACTTTCACTCTTCGCAGATGATATGATTGTATATCTGGAAAACTCCAGGGAATCAATTACAAATCTTAGAAGTGATCAAGGAATACAGTAGCATCTCAGGTTACAAAATCAATACTCACTAAGCAATAGCCTTTATATATACCAATAATAGGCGAGGTGAAAAATCATTCAAGGATTCTGTTTCTTTTGCAGTAGTGCCAAAGAGGACGATGCAGTCTCTATTAATGCACCACTGTCACACTTTAAAAATCTGGAAAAATTTTTACTTCATTTATATGGAAACAGAAAAGACCTCAAATAGCCAAGACATTACTCAGAAATAAAAATAAATCAGGAGGCATTATGCTACCAGACTTCAGACTACACTATAAATGTATATTGATCAAAACGGCATGGTACTGGCACAGAAATTGAAAGGTAGATGTATGGAACTAAATAGAGAACCAAGAGATGAACCAAGACATTTATCATTATTTGATCTTTGACAAGCCTATCAAAAACATAAATTGGGAGAAAGATTCTCTATTTAACAAATGGTGCTGGGTGAATTGTCTGGTGACTTGTAGAAGACTGAAACTGGACCCAAACCTTTCACCATTAACAAAAATTGACTTTTGCTGTATAAAAGATTTAAACTTCAGACATGAAACTAAAGATTCTTGGAGAGCATGCAGGGGAAACTGTTGAATAAATTGGCCTGGGAGAATACTTTATGAGGAGGATCTCCCCTGGCACTTAAAGCAATACCAAAAATACATTACTGGGATCTAATCAAATTAAAGAGCTTCTGCATAGCCAAGATCATAGTAAGTAAAGCAAGCAGAGAGCTCTCAGAATGGGAGAGGATATTTGCAGGTTATGTTTCTGACAAACGTTTTATAACAAGAATCCACAGAGAACTCAAACTTATTAATAAGAAATGAACAAGTGATTCCATTTCATTGTGGGAAAGAGACTTGTACAGAAGCTTCTCTGAAGAAGACAAGTGCATGGCCTACAGACACATGAAAAAAATGCTCATCTTTAATCAAAAGAAAATGAAAATCAAAACCACTTTGAGATATCATTTAACTCCAGTAAAAGTAGCTCACGTAAGAAAATCTCCAAATTGCAGATATTGGCAAGGATTTGGAGGAAAGGGAACACTTCTGCAGTGCTGGTGGGACTGGAATCTAATACATTCCTTTGGAAAGTTGTTTGAAAAACACTCAGGGATCTAAAAGTAGACTGCCATTTCATCCTGCAATTCCTCTACTAGGTGTATATTCAAAAGGCCAAAAATCACTTTACAACAAAGATATTTGTACCATATTGTTCATTGCAGCTCAATTCATCATAGCCAAGTCATGGAAGAAGCCCAAGTGCCCATAGACCTATGAATAGATTAGGAAATTGTGGTATATGTATACCTTTGAATATTATACAGAGTTAACAAAAGATGGAGACATTACCTCTTTTATGTTTACATAAATGGAGTTGGAACATGTTCTTCTTAGTAAAGTCTTTCAAGAATGGAAGAGAGAGGGTGAAGGCAAGATGACTGACTTAAGCCAGCTTTCCACAGAGGCTCCTGTCCAAAAGGAGAGTTAAAGGACAGAAGTTTAGCAAGAAACCTGCCGGATTACAGCTGTGCCAAAAGAGAAGGTTGAAGAATGCACATCAACCCTGATGTCGCATGCTGTGACCCCAAGGATACAAACAAAAGGTAAAAAATCCATCGCTAAGCAGAAGGGAGTACCTTCCCCCATGAGAATGGCTCAGAGTACTTCATACAAACAAGTGGGTAAATCTCAAAAGTCCTCCCATCCCACGGGAGACACCCTCTAAAAACTGGACCTATTTGCCCTAATAGGGTACCATGGTGCTCTCCTGCCAGGCATAAAACTGCATAAAATGTATATATTCTCTACCTGCAATTCTGAGCTCCCAGCACTCCCCTCTACTCTCACTCTGAGGTCTGGAAGCCTGTGCCTCAGGAGTCCCGATTCTTGGGTATGGACAAGGTAGGGACTTCTGTTGGTCAGTGCTGATTCTGTGGTACGGGAGTGAGGACAGGATGGTTGGCTGAGACGGAACTGCACAGGAGCAGTGGTTCCCTGAGGCACAGAGCACCAGCCACTTTGGCAACAATAGGTATCACCACTGGATATTCCAGAGGCACACCTCCTGTCTCTCTGGGCAATAAGAGGAGGCCAGGGATCTTCCCAGAACAGACCTGGGAGGGAAGCACAGGATCTGTGAGTAAAGCGTTTGCCTGAGGTGGTACAAGCCTGGGTGGAGTGCAGGGACTAGAATATGCATGAGCAGAGCCAGCAACTGGCAGAACAGACCTGAGAGGGAAACGCAGGCCCTATGAGTAAAGGGTTTGCCTGAGGCAGTACCGGTCTGGGTGGAGTGCGGAGACTAGAAAATTCACACAGAGTGCCAGGAGAACCCGAGGGTGGAGTTGATCCAGAGGACCCCCTTATTGAGCCTAAGATGCATCCAGCCCTCAGGGGATCATTAGCTGAGACAAAGAAGTGTAGGTAGAGGTTGGAACTGACAGCTAATTATGCAGCCAAGACCGGGAAGTGGCACACACTGGGCTTGAGTTGCAGGTTCTATGAACTCAAACAGTGTCTCTTCTGCAGGGGAATATAGCTGGGACAGAAACAAATTCTGTAAAGTTGTTCTGTTCTGTCAGTAACATCAATCAGGATCTCGGCTGGAACTGAGAGAACATCCCCAGCCTCCATTAAGCACTGGAAGTTGTCAAGCCAGACCTTCCCTGCCAGATAGTGGCAGTGAGCAATGGTCTGGTTAAGGAGACATAGATTTCCCTGTGATTCTGGCAGGTTCAACCCCCTGGAGTATCTGCTCATTTGTGGCAACTGGGTCACAGACCTGCAGGGTTATCTGTGACTGGGTGTGACAGAGATGCAAGGTGGGGAAGGAGGCATCAACCTTCCCAGACTAATCTATTTGCTGGGTGGGTCCTCATGATCTCACAGAGCACCAGAGCAAGTCATATTTGAGTTCTCAGCTGACCCCTGTGATCTACTTGCCAGAGACATTTTGAACTCTCGCACCTGAGGCAGATGCTGATTGAGACAATTGATTTGGACCTTTTGAACTGGGCCAATCGCCCAAGGACTATCCAAGTGGTACCCTGGGTGTATGGTTGTGGGAAGGTTTGATTTTCCTTTTCCAATTGTTGCCTGTGAGGGGTGGGGTGAGGTGACTTAATTGCTGGTATTTTTCCACAGCTGAGACTTCAACCAGAGTAACTGATTCATCAGGGTAGGAGAGAGAACAGCTGAAAACAAGACAGAGTAACATAGCCCCACAACACCAAACAGGTCCCCAGTTTCTCAGGCTGTAGCACTGTTTGGGTCCTTGGCAAAGCTCCAGGGGAAAAGGTACAGACATCAGTCCCAGCCTTTGAGAAAAGGGATGGTTAATCACTACTCCTGGAGCCCCCAACCCAACTTTTCTTTATCTGCTCATCTAGTCAAATCATATAAAATAATCTTGGGATGGAATCAGCAGAAAAACTCTGGTAACATGAATAACCAGAGTAGATCAACACCCCCAAGGACAGATAACGCAAAGGTAAATGAAGATCCCATTCATAAACAGATGGCCAAGATGTCAGAAATCGAATTCAGAATTTGAATTGCAAATAAGATTAATAGAATGGAGGTAAAGTTGGAATTAGAAATTCCATGAGCAATTCAAAAGTTGACTCAAGAATTCAATGAATTTAAAGACAAAAATCATCAAAGATTTTGGCACATTGAGGCAAGAATTTGTAGCCCTCAAAGATCTGAAAAATACAGTAGAATCCCTCAGTAACAGAATGGAGCAAGCAAAAGAAAGGATTTCTGACATTGAAGACAAAGCTTTTGAACGCTCCCAAACTCCCAAAGAGGAAGAGAAATGGAGAACAGAAATGGATCATTCTCTCAGAGACCTCTGTGATAATTTGAAGAAAGTTAATATTGGCCTCATAGGAATCCCTGAAAGCAATGAAGTGGCTTCTCAAGGCAAAGAGGCTCTTCTCCATGACATTATGAAAGAGAATATTTCAGACATGCCAAGAGATTCTGAAATTAAGATAGCAGTTTCAGAACCTCAGCACGACTCAACCCAAATAAGATATCCCCCAGGCACATCATAATTATCTTCACTGAAGGAGAAAATTTTGAAAGCAGCCAAGTGTAAGAAAACCATAACCTACAAAGGGAAAAATATTAGAATAACTGCAGATCTCTCTGCTGAAATCTTTCAAGCTAGAAGAGGGTGGTCATTGACTTTTAATCTCCTAAAACAAAATAACTTTCAATCTGGATCCTGTATCCAGCTAAACTGAGTTTCTTTTATGATGGAGAAATTAAATACTTTAATGACATTCACGTGTTGAAGAAATTTGCCATAACCAAACCAGCTCTTCAGGATATTCTCAGACAAATCCTCCATAATGACCAGCACAACCCTCTACCACAAAGTAAACTCATTCAGAAACCTTTGATCAAACTCCAAATTTCACACTGGTGAAAGGATAAAAAATGTCCACTGGATTTTCCAAAAACTTGACAGGCAAAATTCTACCAGGATTATCAATATTCTCCATTAACATGAAAGGGATAAACTGTCCTCTAAAGAGGCACTGGTTGGCTGACTAGCTACAAAAACTCAGGCCAGATATCTGTTGCTTAGAATAATCTCATCTTACCTTAAAAGATAAATTTAGACTCAGGGTGAAGTGATGGTCATCTATATTTCAGGCAAATGGAAATCAAAAAAAGCAGGTATTGCAATTCTCTTTGTAGATACAATAGGCTTTAGACCAACAAAAGTAAGGAAAGATAAGGATGGTCATTTAATATTTGTTAAGGGCAATACTCAACATGATGAGATTTCAATTATTTTTTTTTTAATTTTTTTATTAAATCATAACTGTATACAATGATATGATTATGGGGCATCATACACTCACTTCATAAACCATTTGACACATTTTTATCCCAGTGGTTAACATAGCCTTTCCGGCGTTATCTCAGTTACTGTGCCAAAACATTTATATTCTACATTTACCAAGTTTCGCAAATACCCCTGTAATATGCACCACAGGTGTGATCCCACCGATTCCCCTCCCTCTACCCACCCCCCCTTTCCCACTTCCCCCTATTGTTAAGTTGTAGCTGGGTTATAGCTTTCATGTGAGAGTCCCAAATTAGTTTCATAGTAGGGCTGTGTACATTGGGTATTTTTTCTTCCATTCTTGGGATACTTTACTAAGAAGAATATGTTCCAGCTCCATCCATGTAAACATGAAAGAGGTAAAGTCTCCATCTTTCTTTAAGGCTGCATAGTATTCCATGGTATACATATACCACAATTTATTAATCCATTCATGGATTGATGGGCACTTCGGCTTTTTCCATGACTTAGCTATTATGAATTGGGCTGCAATAAACATTCTGGTACAAATATCTTTGTTATGTTGTGATTTTTGGTCTTCTGGGTATATGCCCAGCAGAGGAATTACAGGATTGAATGGCAGATCTATTTTTAGATCTCTGAGTGTTCTCCATATATCTTTCCAAAAGGAATGTATTAATTTGCATTCCCACCAGCAGTGCAGAAGTGTTCCCTTTTCTCCGCATCCACGCCAACATCTCTGGTCTTGAGATTTTGTGATATAGGCTAGTCTCATTGGAGTTAGATGATATCTCAAAGTAGTTCTGATTTGCATTTCTCTGATGATTAAAGATGATGAGCATTTTTTCATATGTCTGAAGGCCGTGCGCCTGTCTTCTTCAGAGAAGTTTCTCTTCAAATCCCTTGCCCAGCCTGCGATGGGATCCCTTGTTTTTTTCTTGCTGATGCGTTTGAGTTCTCTGTGGATTCTGGTTATTAAACCTTTGTCAGAGTTATACCCTGCAAATATCTTCTCCCATTCTGAGGGCTGTCTGCTTGCTCTGCTTACTGTGTTCTTAGCTGTGCAGAAGCTTTTTAGTTTGATCAAGTCCCAGTAGTGTATTTTTGAAGCTGCTTCAATTGCCCGGGGGGTTCTCCTCATGAAATACTCACCCAGACCAATTTCTTCAAGGGTTTTCCCTGCATTCTCCTCTAGTATTTTTATAGTTTCATGTCTTAAGTTTAAATCTTTAATCCAGTGAGAGTCTATCTTAGTTAATGGTGAAAGGTGTGGGTCCAATTTCAGTCTTCTGCAGGTTGCCAGCCAGTTCACCCAGCACCATTTGTTAAATAGGGAATCTTTTCCCCACTGAATGTTTTTAATTGGCTTGTCAAAAATCAAATAGCGGTAAGTAGCTGGATTCATCTCTTGGTTCTCTATTCTATTCCAGATATCTACTTCTCTGTTTTTGTGCCAATACCATGCTGTTTTGATCACTATCGATTTGTAGTAAAGTCTGAGGTCTGGTAGTGTGATTCCTCCTGTTTTGTTTTTATTTCTGAGTAATGTCTTGGCTATTTGAGGTTTTTTCTGATTCCATATAAAACGAAGTAATGTTTTTTCAAGATCTTTAAAATATGACAGTGGAGCTTTAATAGGGAGTGCGTTGAAATTATATATTGCTTTGGGTAGTATGGACATTTTGATAATGTTGATTCTTCCTAGCCATGAGCATGGTATGTTTTTCCATTTGTTAACATTTTCAGCTATTTCTTTTCTTAGAGTTTCATAGTTCTCTTTATAGAGATCTTTCACGTCTTTTGTTAGGTAAATTTCCAAATATTTCATCTTCTTTGGCACTACTGTGAATGGGATAGAGTCCTTAACTGCTTTTTCAATTTGACTGTTGTTGGTGTATATAAAGGCTACCGATTTATGAATGTTGATTTTGTAACCTGAGACGCTGCTGTATTCCTTGATCACTTCTAGGCGTTTTGTAGTAGAGTCCCTAGTGTTTTCCAGATACACAATCATAGAGATTTCAATTATTGACATTTATTCACCCAACCAGAATGCACTTCTATTTATAAGAGAAACTCTAACAGACATGAGCAACTTGATTTCCTCCACGTCCATAATAGTCGGAGATTTTAACATTCCTTTGGCAGTGTTGGATAGATCCTCCAATAAAAAGCTGAGCAAAGAAACTTTATATTTAAACTTAACAATCCAACATTTGAATTTAACGGATATCTACAGAACATTTCATCTTAAAAAAACTGAATATACATTCTTCTCATCAGCCCATGGAACATACTCCAAAATTGATCACATCTTAGGTCACAAGTCTAATCTCAGTAAATTTAAAGGAATAGAAATTATTCCTTGCATCTTCTCAGACCACCATGGGATAAAAGTTGAACTCAGTAACAACAGGAACCTACATACTCATACAAAAACTTGGAAACTAAATAACATTATGCTGAATGATACCTGGGTCATAGACAAGATTAATAAGGAAATTACCAAATTTTTGGAACAAAACAACAATGAAGACACAAATTATCAGAACGTCTGGGATACTGCAAAGGCAATCCTAAAAGGGAAATTTATAGCACTGCAAGCCTTCCTCAAGAAAACAAAAAGAGAGGATCTTAACAACTTAATGGGACATCTCAAGCAACTGAAAAATGAAGAACAGGCTCAGTCAGTAAGGCGCCAGCCCCATATACCGAGGGTGACGGGTTCAAACCCGGCCCCGGCCAAACTGCAACCAAAAAAAAAAAACAGCCGGGCGTTGTGGCGGGCGCCTGTAGTCCCAGCTACTTGGGAGGCTGAGGCAAGAGAATCGCTTAAGCCCAGGAGTTGGAGGTTGCTGTGAGCTGTGTGAGGCCACGGCACTCTACCGAGGGCCATAAAGTGAGACCCTGTCTCTACAAAAAAAATTAAAAAAAAAAAAAAGAAATAACCAAAATTAGAGCAGAATTAAATGAAATTGAAAACAAAAGGATTATACAACATATCAATAAATCAAAAATTGGTTTTCTCAAAAAAGGCCAATAAAACAGATAAACCTTTGGATAGCCTAACCAGGAAAAAAAAATGAGTAAAATCTCTAATTTCATCAATCAGAAATAACAAAGATGAAGTAACAACAGCCTCCTCTGAAATTCAAAAAATCCTTAATGAATATTACAACAAAACTTATTCTCAGAAATATGAAAATCTGAATGAAATTGACCAATACTTAGAAGCACGTCACCTTCCTATCCTTAACCAGAATCAAGTGAAAATATTGAATAGGCCTACATCAAGTTCTGAAACAGCATAAACCATACAAAATCTCCCTACAAAGAAAAGCCCGGGTCCAGATGGGTTCACTTCAGAATTTTACCAAACCTTTCAAGAGAAACTAGTACCTATATTACTCAACATTTTCCAAAATATAGAAAAAGAAGAAATACTACATAACATATTCTATGAAGCAAACATCACTCTGATCACCAAACTACGAAAAGTCCCAAGAAGAAAAGCAAATTATAGACCAATATCACTAATGAATATTGATGCAAAAATGTTCAACAAGATCCTAACAAACAGAATCCAGCAACACATCAAACAAATTATATATCATGACCCAGTGGGGTTTATTCCAGGATGTCAAGGCTGGTTCAATATATGTAAATCTATAAATATAATTCAGCACATAAACAAATTAAAAAACAAAGACCATATGATTCTCTCAATTGATGCAGAAAAAGCTTTAGATAATATCCATCATCTCTTCATGATCACAACACTTAAGAAAATTGGTACAGAAGGGACAATTCTTAAAATGATAGAGGCCATCTACAGCAAACCCACAGCCGATAACGTATTGAATGGAGTTAAATTGAAATCATTTCCACTCAGACCAGGAAACAGGCAAGGTTGCTCATTGTCTCCACTGCTTTTTAACATTGTAATAGAAGTCTTAGCCATTACAATCAGGTAAGAAAAGGCAATCAAGTGTATCCATATAGGGTCAGAAGAGATCAAACTTTCACTCTTCACAGACGATATGATTGTATATCTGGAAAACACCAGGGATTCTACTGAAAAACCCTTAGGAGTGATCAAGGAATACAGCAGCGTCTCAGGTTACAAAATCAACATTGATAAATCAGTAGCCTTTATATATACCAAAAATAGTCAAGTTGAAAAAAACAGTCAAGGACTCTATTCCATTTACAGTAGTGCCAAAGACGATGAAATATTTGGAAGTATACCTAACAAAGACGTGAAAGATCTCTATAAAGAGAACTATGAAACTCTAAGAAAAGAAATAGCTGAAAATGTTAACAAATGGAAAAACATATCATGCCCATGGTTGGGAAGAATCAACATTGTTAATATGTCCATACTACCCAAAGCAATATACAATTTTAATGCAATCCCTATTAAAGCTCCACTGTCATACTTTAAAGATCTTAAGAAAATAATATCTTGTTTTGTATGTGATCTGAAAATAATCTCAAATAGAGAAGACCTTACTGAGAAATAAAAACAAAGGAGGAGGAATCACACTACCAGACCACAGACTATACTATAAATTGATAAGATCTAAACAGCATGGTACCGGCACAAAAACAGAGAGGTAGATGTATGGAACAGAATAGAGAACCAAGAGATGATCCCTGCTACTTACCATTATTTTATCTTTGACAAGCCAATTAAAAACTTTCAGTGGGGAAAAGATTTCCTATTTAACAAATGGTGCTGGGTGAACTGGCTGGTGACCTGCAGAATACTGAAACTGGACCCACACCTTTCACCATTAACTAAGATAGACTCTCACTGGATTAAAGATTTAAAATTAAGACATGAAGCTGTACAAATACTAGAATAAAGTGTAGGAAAGACTCTGGAAGAAATCTACCTGGGTGAATATTTTATGAGGAGGAGCCCCCAGGCAATTAAAGTAGCATCAAAAATACACTACTGGGACCTGATCAAATTAAAAAGCTTCTGCACAGCCAAGAACACAGTATGAAAAGAAAGCAAACAGCTCTCAGAATGGGAGAAGATATTTGCAGGTTATTTTTCCAACAAAGGTTTAATAACCAGAATCTACAGAGAACTCAAACATATTAGCAAGACAAGAACAAGTGATCCCATCTCAGGCTGGGCAAGGGACTTGAAAAGAAACTTCTCTGAAGAAGACAGGCACACAGCCTTCAGACATATGAAAAAATGCTCATCATCCTTAATCATCAGAGAAATGCAAATCAAAACTACTTTGAGATATCATCTAACTCCAGTAAGATTAGCCCATATCTCAAAATTCCAAGACCAGAGATTTTGGCATGGATGTGGAGCAAAGGGCACACTTCTACACTGTTGGTGGGAATGCAAACTAGTATGTTCCTTTTGGAAAGATGTTTTGAGAACAGTTAGACTTCTAAAAATGGACCTGCCATTCGTTCCTACAATTCTACTATGTATATACCCAGAAGACCAAAAATCACATTATAACAAAGATATTTGTACCAGAATGTTTATTGCAACCCAATTCATAATTGCTAAGTCGTGGAAGAAGCCCAAGTGCCCATCAATCTACAAATGGATTAATAAATCATGCTATATGTACACCATGGAATATTATGCAACCTTAAAGAAAGATGGAGACTTTACCACTTTCGTGTTTACATGGATGGAGCTGGAATATTCTTCTTAGTAAAGTATCTCAAGAATGGAAGAAAAAGTATCCAATGTACTCAGCTCTACTATGAAATGAATTTATAGCTTTTATATGAAAACTATAACCCAATTATAACCTAAGAATATGGGGAAAGGGGAAAGGAAGGGGAGTGGAGTGGTGGATGATGGGTGGAGTAGGGTAATTGGTGGGATCACACCTATAGTGCATCTTCCAAGGTTACATGTGAAACACTAAATGTAGATTATAAATGTCTTAACACAATAAAAAAGTATCCATTGTACTCAATACTATTATGAAATCAATTTATAATCAGTTACACTTTCATAAGAAATGTAAATCACAACTATAGCCAACGATGAAGAAGGGAAGAGTAAGGACATCAGAGGGGATGGGAAGATTTGCTGGAAGGAGGGTAAATGGTGGGACCATTTCTATGATTCATATTGCAAAAAGTGTACATGTCAAATCTATTAAGTATAGAGTATAAATGTCTTAGCACAATAATTAAGTGAATGAGGTGATGGTTGTATTAACTAGTTTGATGTAAGAATTCCTAATTATATATAAAAACAGCACATTGTACCCGATAAGGGCATCAATATATACATGGTGTATATGTTTTTGGCTTAATAAAAAAAAAACTACATATTTTGGTCAAGAATTTTTTCTCCTTGGGTGTCTTACTTTTTTAACAGGACATTTCATTTCTCAGAGGTTATACATATCTATTTCAAAAACAAATATACCAAAAAACATCCCCCCCAAATAAAACCAAAATTATTCACTATACCTACCTTTGTATGTCTGTATGCTTAAATCCTCACTTCCATATGGAGTGAGACAAAAGTTCTGGATGACCCAGCCTCCTATCAGTGACATTTGGCAAACCTGACATTAATCCGTACTAGCTTCAGCTCACTCACTGATTTTTCTTATAAATATTGGCACTATATTTTACAGCCCAAATTCACATGTCTCTCCTGCAATAACATAAGAATATAAAATAATTAAATGTCAGGATTAAGTGTGCAGATTTTAGAAATTTGAGGACTAACTTAATAATTATGCAGTTTTCAGAAATGGACATGAATACCAGTGTGCAAAGCGAAGCTTTAACAGATATAAATTATTTAATTTAAAATATGAATAGATACATTGACAAAAAATCCTTTCTAACACAGAAACTGTTTTTGAGGCTACCTTTGATGTCCATTGGCCTTCTGTTATAGAGAACTAAACTGAAAAACAACTCAAATCAAAACAGATATAAAAATTGTTCAAGAAGCAGTTGGTTTGCCAAAAAAAAAAAAAAAAAAAATCAATCCCTAAAATTTCATGGAGTAAAACACATGTATCTCTTATAAAGTGATTCCAGTAACTTTTAAAAATTCTATTTTGAGTAGGAAGAACAGTCATAGGTAATATCTGGCATAACTGTATGGCCAATTCCAGGTGGCAGATATCTTTAATAGGCTATGGGGTAAAGCCACAATGCAAAGGAGGCCCGGGAAAAAAAGACCTATGTAAGAAGGATGTAATTTTCCAGATTTGATCAAGCTACCTTTGATAGTATATTTTAATTTTTAAAATATACAACATTTGCAGTTTCAGATCCCCTATTCCCTTCCTAGATTTTAGCTACATAGTCTTTTATTAATCTACTAAATCATCTTTAAATTTTGTTAACGTCTGTCAGTTTTTCTACTATCTTTCTTGATACTGACTCAGTGTTATCTTCATTTCTATCTGCCCTCAAACACTAGACAATGCCAGGGAAAGCACTATGACATACTAAAGAAAGTTTTCTCTTAGATTAGTTAATACCTGTGTTGTTCACATGCCATTAACTTTTTTCTTTGCAATTTTATGAGAAGCATATTTTCCTTGTCAATAGAATATGAAGACACAAAATGTAGGAATAATGTTTACAACCATTTGATAGAGTTTCTATGAGAACAGGATATGAAGTCTTTCCAAGTAGCTTATTTCTCCTTGAGAAATTCAATAAATGAAACAGCCATTTAGAAACTACCCATTAGTGGTTATAATGTTCCTTCTCCATTGAATATTGCATAAGTCAAGATAAAAGCTTGGAAGAAATATTTTAGTGTTTTAATCTGATTTCAAATTAATACAAAGTGAGACAGAAAAACATAGTAACAATTGAAAACTATATATTTCAATTACTGTAATCTTAAAGTGCCTGGAGACAGAATAAAACAAATTATGAACCACAGATAATTTTATGCTATACAGGACTATCCAAGTTTCTTTCATTCTTAGAGTAAGCATAGAATTCATCCTACAAAGCAAGATACTTTTGAGAATGAAGGGCATCATCAAAAACACCCAGATAAAATGTATTATTTGGGAATTTCCCCAATAGACAAGAGCATATGGTAACTCTGAGAGCATAGATTTTTTTTTTTTTTACCATATGCCAAGAAAAAATAAAGAGAAGAAATAGTACTGGATTGGCATTATACACAGAAATTAAACTGATTTTAAGAGGTAGGTTCTAGATGTTTCTGACACTATAATAGGATAGCATCTTAATAGCTGCATGATGTATTTGAATGTTAGGATTGGTTTATAACTATATTGGAGAAATACAGTTGTAAGCTCCTACAATTTTGCTCAGTAATTGAAATTACTGAGGTAGCTATATTTTTTTAGATATATTTTTTACTTGGTAAAATATACAGTAGAACCTCCATAGTTGAATACCTCTTTGACCTAATTTTCATAGGACATTCATCACTTATGCTTATCAGTACAGAAGGCCTAATTCCTTATGTTGACTACTGGAGTGTGTTGACCACCTCCATATGTTGACCAGCTTTTTACAGAACCTTGGGTTGTCAACCTACAGAGATTTTACTGTATGTTTTTATAAAAAATATATAAACTAAAAAATGATATTTCTCTACATCTAGATATAATCTAATAATGAGCATTAATACGTTTCTATATAATAAGTCCTTTTTTCTTTCTTTTACAGGAGAAATTCTGTCTAGAGATAAAAGAATCTTGTTATTCTTTTAAACATGTTTTTCTTAAATTCTTGATAGAATTTCAGAATTAAAGCAAACTCTTATGGTGGATTTTAAGATATGAATAATAATGGTTCAATATAAATTGGAATTATTTTATGCTATACCTACAGAAATGAATTTTGCTTGTATACCAGGTCAAGAAGAAATTAAGACTTAAAATAAATAACTTTTATGAAGAGTCTAATTGGAAAAGAAATTTTTAACCTCTAAAATACTTTGAAACACTCTGCTTCTGTCTAAAAGCTCTTGACCCTACAATGAAAATCCTGAAGGAAAAGAAAATCTAATTTAATCAGAAATGTTACAACTAAAATAGGTACTAAGACACTAAGCCAGAAAATCTAAAGTATATTTTTTGACTCAAGATCCTAATTTACATCTAAATTGACTTTTTTAGTTCTGAATTTTCCCTATTATGATGCTTCACTGAAATGTTTCTTAGACCCATTGTGCAGAAAGCTGGACCTATAGCATTGCCAGAGGTAAAGATAGTTATATAATCATGAATGCAAATCACTGTGTGGTACTGGCATTAAAAGACTGGTTTAAATCAAAGAAAAAGTTGAAATTATTCTCTCAGACAATAGGAGGTGGTCAAGAAAAATAACTACATAACAGAATCTGGTGATACTAGCTCGTGTGGCAAGGGCTACAGTCTCAGACTTTTGTGATTAAATACTGTCAGTTGTTAGCATCTTTAGAGTACAGATATTAGGAGAGAAAGCAAGGCTTTTACCAATTAATGAGAAAGAAGGTAGATGAACAAATAAAACCAAGCTAATTGCAAGTGGTTAGAACCAAACCAGCACTACATGGGTAATGCTTTCACTGTTATACTACAATTTGAGAGAGTGACTTGGAAGCATTAGTTTTTATCTCTGTGATGCCTAGCGTATTTCCTGGTATACATAAGACTTCTAATTTGTGTTTATAAAATCAATCAATGAAAGGCCAGCTTCAAGTACATGGTAGCCTGAGCTAATAGAGAACCCCTTTCCATACCTAAAAACATAATATAAATTAAATGTTAATATAACGAAAACATCGCACATACACGTGAGGTTAAACGTAACGGGTTATCTTTGTATGCTCATGGCTGCATTTTAGCACACACAACAGAAGATGTGGTTGATGATTGGGAAAAGGCAGAAAACTGTACATGAGACACCTGTGTAATCCACCACCTTGGTATGACAGCCCCATTGATGAAAGAGGGGCTATAAAGATGCCTACAACTAACCAGAATATTAACAGGGATGTTTGTCACTGCTTAGGGCTGTGAGTGGTAAACAAATTTCTTTGTTGAATTCTCTCTCCCCCAAATTTGTATGTTGCAATCCTAATTCCCAGCATCTTAGAATGTGACCTTATTTGTAGATAAGGTCTTTATAGAGGTAATAAGCAAAATTAGATCATTAATCCAATATGACTGATGTCCTCATACAAAGAGAAATTTGGAAACAGAGACAAGTATAGAGCAAAGAAGATGTGAAGAAACAGGTGGAAGACAGCTATGTGTAAGCCCAGGAGAAAGTCCTGGAACCTATTCTTTCCTTAAAGCCCTCAGAAGGAACAAACTCCACTGAAATCTTAATTTTGAACTTCTAGCCTCCAGAACTGCGATACTACAAATTTCTCTTGCTTAAACTACTCAGTCTGTGTTACACCAGCCCCAGCAAATGAATAGACTCTGGTACTAATATAGTATCTATAGGCCTATGATACTACAAAATGTATAGTATATCCATAATACTTGTGTGGTACGAGGATTCTTGAACTCAGAAAGTAATGTAATATCAAATAATGTAATATCATATCAGATTCCCCAAACTCTGAGACTTCTGTAGAAGTAAATGTAAAACCACTTTATAGTTACACAATCAAGGGTAAATGTGACCTCCATAAAAATATTTGCTGATGAAGGTGAGATCAAAATAAATACTATAAACAGAATAGAAACAGAAGACAGCAAACCTGAGGATTAGCAACTTCCAACTTCAGATAATAGAATTCTCTGAAATAGACTAACAGTACAGTTATATTTAGACAAAGACATATCTACTATACTATATCCACATCCTCTTTGTAAAAAAAGATTAAGGAATCTTTAATCAAATGAACCTGATGTACACAGCTATGATTTAATAAAATAAATAAATAAATAAAAAGAAGGAGGACATGAAATTCAAGTGAAATTAGTAGAAGTATAAATAAATTGTAATGAGCATTTGTTAAAACATACAGTAAAAATTCTAGTCTGGAGCTTAAAACAAGCTGGAAATAAAATGCAAGGCAATATAAAATAAAACTAGTAAGGGGAAAATACTATAAAAACATTTGAAAGTCCTTGTATTAAGTGCATAGAGGAGATATTGATCAATTTTAGAATTTGTTAAGGCAAATATACACATGAAACAGAGAATGCCTACTATAAGAATTGATAACTTTCACAGCAGTATAGAAGGCATAGGGCAAGTGATATATACAATCCACAGAACACCTTTAGAGTATACAAGAAAGATGTGAAGAAACATAGGTGGAAGATAGCCATCTATCCTTTTTTAAAGGATTAAAAAATAAATAATAATGTAACTTAAAACTTAGTGGTAAAATTTAAAAGATTATACTCACTTGGTTTAAGAAATGCTCAGATTGAAATAAAAATTCTGTTTTATGCATTTATAGATTTTATTCATTTATAAGTGATATAGTAAAATATATGGCACAGACATAAGGAATGTAAAAGGGTAGAAAACATATGTTAGTGGCTGGGTGTGGTGGCTAAAGCCTATAATCCTAGCACTCTGGGAGGCCAAGGAAGACAGATAACTTGAGTTTAGAAGTTCTGAGACCAGCCTGAGCAAGAGTGAGACCCCATTTCTATCAAACACAGAAAAATTAACCTGGTGTTGTGGTGGGCACCAATAGTGCCAACTACGTAGGAGGCTGAGGCAAAAATATTGCTTGAGTTCAGGAGTTGAGTATGAGGTTGCTGTGAGCTACGGCTCCACGACACTTTACCCAGGGTGGCAACTTTAATGTTGTTACAGCAGCTTTTTTTCCTGAATATTATCTCATTTACAGATATTAATTAATGTTCAAAAGAAAAGTGATGTAATAATGTTAATATCCAACAGAATTGACTTAAAGGTAACAAGCCTTTATTCCTGATAGAGTATGCAATGACAAAATGAAAAAAAGAAAAAAATCATCATAGACATTTAAGCAGTCTAAATCATTTTCTATCTGAAATACATAGCTTCAAAATGAGAATGGTATAATTTTAGAGAATATTTTAAAACATTTTCTCAATAATTGATGGATTTATGAAAGCTGATAACAGGGATATATGATTTTGGGTATTAATCATACTAAGCTTGATCTAAATGGTATTCCCACTCAATAATGAAAGACTTTTCAAACAAACATAAAACAATTGAAAAATAGAGCACCTACTACACTGTAAAGGAATTTTAAAAAATTTATTGTTATATCATAGCTGTGTACATAAATGCAATCATGGAGCACCATACACTGGTTTTATATACCATTTGACATATTTTCATCACACTGGTTAATGTAGTCTTCCAGATATTTTCATAGTTATTGTGTTAAGACATTTATATTCTACATTTAGTAAGTTTCACATGTACCTTTGTAAGATGCACTATAGGTGTGATCTCACCAATCACCATCCTTCTGCCATCCTCCCCTCTCCCCTCCCCTCCCTCTCCCCATTCCCCTAGATTATAAATGTATTATAGCTTTCTTTTTTTACTTTATTTTTTTATTATTAAATCATAGCTGTGTACATTAATGCGATCATGGGGCACCATACACTGGTTTTTATAGACTGTTTGACACATTTTCATCACACTGGTTAACATAGCCTTCCTGGCATTTTCTTAGTTATTGTGTTAAGACATTTACGTTCTACATTTACTAAGATTCACGTATACCCTTGTAAGATGCACCGCAGGTGTAATCTCACCAATCACCCTTCTTCCGCCCACCTCCAAGCTCCCAACACTCCCTTTCCTCCTTGCCCCTATTCTTAGGTTATAACTGGGTTATAGCTTTCATGTGAAAGCCATAAATTAGTTTCATAGTAGGGCTGAGTACATCGGACACTTTTCATTCCATTCTTGAGATACTTTACTAAGAAGAAATGTTCCAGCTCCATCCATGTAAACATGAAAGAGGTAAAGTCTCCATCTTTCTTTAAGGCTGCAAAATATTCCATGGTGCACATATACCACAATTTATTAATCCATTCGTGGATGGATGGGCACTTGGGCTTTTTCCATGACTTAGCAATTATGAAAGGGCTGCAATAAACATTCTGGTACAAATATCTTTGATATAATGTGATTTTTGGTCTTCTGGAGATATACCTAGTAGAGGAATTGTAGGACTGAATGGCAGATCTATTTTTGGAACTCTAAGTGTTCTCCAAACACCTTTCCAAAAGGAATGTATTAATTTGCATTCGTAAAAGCAGTATAGTGTTCCCTTTTCTCCACAGCCATGCCAACATCTCTGGTCTTGGGATTTTGTGATATGGGCTAACGTTACTGGAGTTAGATGATATCTTAAAGTAGTTTTGATTTGCATTTCTCTAATGATTAAAGATGATGACCATTTTTTCATATATCTGTAGGCTGTACGCCTGTGTACTTCAGAGAAGTTTCTGTTCAAATCCCTTGCCCAGACTGAGATGGGATCATTTGTTCT
The DNA here is from genome assembly GCF_027406575.1 of Nycticebus coucang. Lineage (NCBI taxonomy): Eukaryota > Metazoa > Chordata > Mammalia > Primates > Lorisidae > Nycticebus > Nycticebus coucang. The sequence goes on from NC_069804.1 coordinate 107,531,120, forward strand.
TTTCTTGCTAATATGTTTGAGTTCTCTGTGGATTCTGGTTATTAAAACTTTGTCGGAGACATAACCTGCAAATATCTCTTCCCATTCTGATGGCTGTTTGCTTGCTTTACTTACTGTGTTCTTGGCTCTACAGAAGCTTTTTAGTTTGATCAAGTCCCAGTAGTGTATTTTTGAAGCTGCTTCAATTGCCCAGGGTGGGGGGGCTCCTCATAAAATAATTGCCAAAACCGATTTCTTCAAGGGTTTTTCCTCTACTCTCTTCTAGTATTTTTATAGTTTAATGTCTTAAATTTAAATCTTTAATACAGTGAGAGTCTATCATAGTAAATGGTGAAAGGTGTAGGTCCAGTTTCAGTCTTCTACAGGTTGCCAGCCAGTTCACCCAGCGTCATTTGTTAAATAGGGAGTCTTTTCCCCACTGAATGTTTTTAATTGGCTTATCAAAGATCAAATAACGGTTAGTAGCTGGATTCATCTTTTGGTTTTCTATTCTGTTCCAAACATCTACTTCTCTGTTTTTTGTGCCAGTACCATGCTGTTTTGATCACTATCGATCTATGCTATAGTCCGAGATGTGGTAGCGTGATTCCTCCTGCTTTGTTTTCATTTCTGAGTAATGTCTTGTCTATTCGAGGTTTTTTCTGATTCCATATAAAAGGAAGTATTGTTTTTTCAAGATCTTTAAAGTATGACAGTGGAACTTTAATAGGGATTGCATTAAAATTGTATATGGCTTTGGGTAGTATGGACATTGTAACAATGTTGATTCGTCCCAGCCATGAGCATGGTATGTTTTTCCGTTTGTTAACATTTTGAGCTATTTCCTTTCTTAGAGTTTCACAGTTCTCTTTATAGAGATTTTTCACATCCTTTGTTAGATAAACTCCCAGATATTCATCTTCTTTGGCACTACTGTGAATGAAATAGAGTCCTTAACTTTTTTTTCAACTTGACAATTGTTGGTATATATAAAGACTACCGATTTATGAATGTTGATTTTGTAACCTGACACGCTGTTGTCGTCCTTGATCACTCTAAGACTTTTGTAGTAGAATCCTTGGTGTTTTCCAGAAATACAATCATATTATCTGCGAAGAGTGAAAGTTTGATCTCTTCTGACCCTATATGGATACCCTTGATTGCCTTTTCTTTCCTAATTGTGGTGGCTAAAACTTAGATTACAATGTTAAAGAGCAGTGGAGACAATGGGCAGCTTTGTATGGTTCCTGATCTGAATGGAAATGATTTCAGTTTAACATCATTCAATGCGATATAGGTGTGGGTTTGCTGTAGATGGCCTCTATCAGTTTAAGAAATGTCCCTTCCATACCAATTTTCTTAAGTGTTCTGATCATGAAGAGATGCTGGATATTATTAAAAGCTTTTGCTTTAATTGAGAGAATCATGTGGTCTTTGTTTTTTAATTTGTTTATGTGCTGAATTATACTTATAGATTTACGTATATTGAACCAGCCTTGAGACCCTCAGATAAAACTGACTTGGTCATGATGTATAATTTGTTTGATGTGCTGCTGGATTCTGTTTGTTAGGATCTTGTTGAATATTTTTGCATCTACATTCATTAGTGATATTCGTGTATAATTTTATTTTCTTGTTGGGTCTTTTCCTGGTTTGGGGATCAAGCTGATGTTTGCTTCATAGAACGTGTTGGGTAGTGTCCTTCTTTTTCTACATTTTGGAACAGGTTGAGTAATAAAGGTACTAATTCCTCTTTAAAGGTTTGGTAGAATTCTGACGTGAAGCCATCTAGTCCCGGGCTTTTCTTTTTAGGGAGATTTTGTATGGTTGATGCTATTTCAGATCTTGATATGGGCCTGTTCAACATTTCCATTTGATTCTGGCTGTCTTGGAAGGTGACATGCTTCCAAGTATTGGTCAATTTTTTTCAAATTTTCATATTTCTGAGAATAAGGTTTCTTGTAACATTCACTAAGAATTTTTTGAATTTCTGAGGAGTCTGTTGTTATTTTGTCTTTGTTGTTTCTGATTGATGAGATTACAGATTTTACTCTTTTTTTTTCTGGTTAGGTTAGCCAATGGTTTATCCATTTTATAGACCTTTCAAAATCCCAACTTTTTGGTTTATTGATCTGTTGTATAATTCTTCAGTTTTCAATTTCATTTAATTCTGCTCTGATTTTTGTTATTTCTTTTCCTCTATTGGGTTTGGGGATGGAATGTTCTTACTTTTCCCGTTTCTTAAAATGCCCCATTAAGTTGTTAACTTCCTCTCTTTCCGTTCTCTTGAGGAAGGCTTGCAGTGCTATAAATTTCCCTCTTACGACTGCCTTGGCAGTATCCCAGAGGTTCTGATAATTCGTTTCTTCATTGTCAATTTTTTCCAAACATTTGGCGATTTCCTTCTTAATCTCATCACTGACTCAGCTATCATTTAATGTAAGGTTATTTAACTTCCATGTTTTTGTATGAGTATTCAGATTCCTATTGTTACTGAGTTCAACTTTTATTCCATGGTGGTCCGAGAAGATGGAAGGAATAATTTCTATTCCTTTAAATTTACTGAGGTTAGGCTTGTGACCTAAGATGTGATCGATTTTGGAGTATGTTTCGTGGGCTGGTGAGAAGTATGTGTATTCAGTTTTGTTGGGATGAAATGTTCTGTAGATCTCTGTTAATTCCAAATGTTGGATGGTTAGATTTAAATCTATAATTTCTTTGTTCAGCTTCTTATTGGAGGATCCATCCAACACTGCCAAAGGAGTGTTGAAATCTCTGACTATTATGGAGCTAGAGGAAATCAAGTGGCTCATGTCTGTTAGAGTTTCTCTTATAAATTCAGGTGCATAAATATTAATAATTAAAATCTCATCATATTGAGTGTTACCCTTAAAAAATATGAAATGACCAGTCTTCTGCTTTTTTACTTTTGTTGGTTTAAAGTGTGTTGTATCTGGAAATAGAATTGCAACACCTGCTTTTTTATGATTACCATTTTCCTGAAATATGGATGACCATCCTTTCACCCTGAGTCCATATTTATCTTTTAAGGTACGATTTGAGCCCAATTCATAATAGCTAAGTCATGGAAAAAGCCCAAGTGCCCATCGATCCACGAATGGATTAATAAATTGTGGTATATGTATACCATCGAATACTATGCAGCCTTAAAGAAAGATGGAGACTTTACCTCTTTCATGTTTACATGGATGGAGCTGGAACATATTCTTCTTAGTAAAGTATCTCAAGAATGGAAGAAAAAGTACCCAATGTACACAGCCCTACTATGAAACTAATTTGGGACTCTCACATGAAAGCTATAACTCAGCTACAACTTAACAATAGGGGGAAGTGGGAAAGGGAGGGGGGTGGGTAGAGGGAGGGGGATCGGTGGGATCACACCTGTGGTGCATATTACAGGGGTATTTGCGAAACTTGGTAAAGGTAGAATGTAAATATTTTGGCACAGTAACTGAGATAACACCAGAAAGGCTGTTAACCACTGTGATAAAAATGTGTCAAATGGTTTATGAAGCGAGTGTATGATACCCCATGATCATATCAATGTATACAGTTAGGATTTAATAAAAAAAAAAAGTTCAATAATCTGGTGGAAATAAACATCTAGAGCTAAAAACAAACAAACAAAAAAAGGTACGATTTGACTCTTGTATGCAGCAAATATCCGCCCTGAGTTTTTGTATCCAGTCAGCTAACCTGTGCTTCTTTAGAGGACAGTTTAAACTGTTCAAATTAATGGAGAATATGGATAAGTCTTGTAAAATTTTGAGTATCGAGTTTCTCGAATGTCCACTGGACTTTTTTAATTCTTTCCCCACTATGGATTTTGGAGTTTGATCAAAAGTTTCTGAGTGAGTTTACTTTTGTGGTAGAAGATTGGGGTGGTCATTGTGGAAAATAGGTCTGAGAATATCCTGAAGAGCTGGTTTGGTTATGGCAAATTTCTTCAAAATATGAATGTAATTAATTTCTCCATCATAAGTGAAAGTCAGTTTAGCTGGATACAGGATCCGGGGTTGAAAGTGATTTTGCTTTAGGAGATTAAAAGTCAATGGTCATCCTCTTCTGGCTTGAAAAGTTTCAGCAGAGAGATCTGCAGTCATTCTAATATTCTTCCCTTTGTAGGTAATGGATTTCTTACTGCTTCAGAATTTTCTTCTTTATATTAACTCTAGTGAAGTTACATATAATATGCCTTGGGGATTTCTTATTTTTATTGAGTTGTGGTGGGGTTATGAAACTGTCTTCTATCGGAATTTCAGAATCTCTTGGCATGTCTGGAAAATTCTCTTTCATAATCTTATGGAGAAGGGCCTCTGTGCCTTGCGAGGCCACTTCATCACTTTCAGGGATTCCAATGAGGTGGATATTAGCCTTCTCCGAATTATCCCAGAGCACTCTGAGAGAATGATTTGCTTTTGTTCTCCATTTCTCTTCCTCTTTGAGAGTTCACAGGCTTTGTCTTCAATGTCAGAAATTCTTTCTTCTGCTTGCTCCACTCTGTTACCTAGGGATTCTACTGTATTTTTCAGATTTTTGAGGGCTGCAAATTCTTGCTTCAGTGCATCAAAATCTTTGGTGATTTTGTCTTTAAATTTGTTAAATTCTTGAGGTGACTTTTGAATTTCTCCTCGATTTCTAATTCCAACTTTTGAATTGCTCTTCGAATTTCTAATTCCAAATTTTCCTCCATGCAAGTAATCTTATTTGCAATCCAAATTCTGAGTTCGATTTCTGACATCTCGGGCATCTGTTTATGAATGGGATCTTTAGTTACATCTGCCATATCTTCTTTTGGGGGTGTTGATTATTCATGTTACTTATTCATGTTGCTTATTCATGTTACCAGAGTTATTCTGCTGATTCCGCCCCATAATTTTTTTACACCGTTTGAATTTTCTCCTGGAGCTTTGTCGAGGACCTGTACAGTGCTATGGCCTGAGAACCTGGGAACCTGTTTGATGTGGTGGGGCTAAGAGGTTCTGTCTTGTTTGTAGCTGGTTTCTGTTGACGCTAGTGAAACAAATACTCTGGGTTGAAGTCTCAGCTTTGGATAAATACCAGCAATTAAGTCACCCCACACCCCACAGGTAACAATTAGAAAAGGAAAATCAAACATTCCAACAACCACACACCCAGGGAACCACCTGAATTATCCTTGGGTGTTTGCTCAGTTCAAAATATCCAAATCAATTGTCTCAGTCAGCACCTGTCTCAGGTGGGAGAGTTTAAAAGGTCTCTGGCAACTAGATTGCAAAGGTCTGTTGACAATGCAAATGTGACTTGCTCCGGTGCTCTGTGAGGTCAGGAGGACCCACTCAAGCAAATAGATTAGTCTGGGAAGGTTGATGCCTCCTTCCTCACCTTGCACCTCTGTCATACGCAGTCACTGATAGCCCCGCAGGTCTGTGACCCAGTTTCCTGCAGTGAACAGACACTCCATGGGTTTGTACCTGCCTAAATCACAAGGAAATCTATTTCTGCTCAGCCAGGCCACTGTGCTCTGCCTCTATTGAGCAGGGGGAAGTGAGGCATAGCAACCTCTGGTGCTTGATAAAGGCTGGGGGGTGTTCACTCAGTTCCAACCACGCCCCTGATTGATATTACTGACAGAAGAGAATAGAACAACTTTGCGGGAATTTGTTTCTGTCCCTGCTAAATTCCCCTGCAGAAAGATTCTGTTTTGAGTTCCCAGAGCCTACGCCTCAGGCCCTGTCTTTGCTCTTGCAGGTTTGTATTCGGTTAGCTGTCAGTTCTAGGTCCCTGTCTCCCTTTGTTTATAGGCTGACAATCCCCTGAGGCACAGGTGCATCTTAGGCTCAGTAAAGCAGTTGTCTGGGTCAGCCCCACCCTGGGAACTTCTGGGCTCTGCGCATGCATTTCTAGTCACTGTGCTCCGCCCAGGCCTATACTACCTCAGGTAAACTCTTTACTCTTGGGGCCTGCATTTCCAATCCAGATCTGTTCTGTGGTGTTTGCCACCTGAGTAAATGCCCAGCTTCATCTGGTTGCCCAGGGAGATGGGGGTGTGGCTATGGAATATCCAGGAGTGAGCCGTATTGTTGCCAAAGATGGCTGCTGGTCTGCGCCTCGGGGCACTGCCACTCCGGTGTGGTTCCCTCTGAGCCTACCATCCTCTCCTCATTCTTGTGCCTCAGGGTCAGCACTGACCAGCTGCAGTTTAGGCCCTGTCCACAGCCACCAAGGAATCACCCAAGAATTTGGACTCCTCGGGGACAGGCCACCAGACCTCAGAGTGAGTGGAGAGGAGTGCTGAAAGCTCAGAGTTGCAGGTAGAGAATATGTACAGTTTATACAGTTTTATACCTGGCAGGAGAATGCCGTGGCACCTTAGTGCCTCTTTGGAAAGCTGGCTTCAGTCACCCATCTTGTCTCTGCCCGTGTTATAGCATTCGTATGAAAGCCATAAATTAGTTTCAAGGTAAGACTGAGTACATTAGATACTATTTCTTCCATTCTTGAGGTATTTTACTAAGAAGAATGTTCCAACTACAACCATGTAACATGAAAGAGGTAAAGTCTCCATCTTTTTTAAGGCTGCATAATATTCCATGGTGTACATATACCACAATTTATTAATCCATTTGTGGATCAATGGGCACTTGGGCTTCTTCCATGACTTAGCAATTATGAATTGGGCTTCAATAAACATTGTGGTACAAATATCTTTGTTATAATGTGATTTTTGGTCTTCTGGGTATATACCTAGTAGAGAAATTGTACGATTGAATGGAAGATCTATTTTTAGATCTCTAAGTGTTCTCCAAACATCTTTCCAAAAAGAACATATTAGCTTGCATTCCCACCAACAGTGTAGAATTGTTCCATTTTCTCCACATCCACGCCAACATCTCTGGTCTTGGGATATTGTGATATGGGCTAATCTTACTGGAGTTAGATGATATCTCAAAGTAGTTTTGATTTGCATTTCTTCAATGATTAAGGATGACAAGCATTTTTCATCTGTCTGTAGGCCATGTACCTGTCTTCTTCAGAGAAGTTTCTCTTCAAGTTCCTTGCACACCCTGAGATGGGATCATTTGTTCTTTCTTGCTAATATGTTTGAGTTTTCTGTGCATTTTGGTTATTAAATCTTTGTTGGAGACATAACCTGCAAATGTCTTATCCCATTATGAGGGCTGTCTGCCTGCTTTACTTACTGTGTTTTTGGCTGTGCAGAAGCTTTTTTGTTTGATCAGGTCCTTCTAGTGTATTTTTGATGCAGCTCCAATTTTCAGGCGGTTTCTCCTTATAAAATATTCGCCCAGACTTATTTATTCAAGAGTTTTCCATACACTTTCTTCTAGTATTTTTATAGTTTCATGTCTTAAGTTTAAATCTTTAATCCCATGAGTTTATCTTAGTTACTGGTGAAAGGTATGGGTCCAATTTCAGTCTTCTATAGGTTGCCAGCCAGTTCACCTAGCACCATGTGAAATAGGGAATCTTTTCCCCATTGAATAGTTTGAATTTGCTTGTCAAAGACCAAATAACAGTAAGTAGTTGGGTTCATCTCTTGGTTCTCTATTCTCTTCCATACATCTAACTCTCCATTTTTGTGCCATTACCATGAAGTTTTGATCACTATTGATAAATAGTATAGTCTGAGGTCTGGTAGTGTGATTTTTTCTGCTTTGTTTTGTCTGAGCAATGTCTTGTCCATTTGAGGTTGTTTATGATTAGATATAAAATGAAGTATTATTTTTTCGAGATCTATTTTTTTCTTTTTTTTTGTAGAGACAGAGTCTCACTGTACAGCCCTCGGGTAGAGTGCCGTGGCGTCACACAGCTCACAACAACCTCTAACTCTTGGGCTTATGCGATTCTCTTGCCTCAGCCTCCCGAGCAGCTGGGACTATAGGCGCCCGCCACAACGCCCGGCTATCGAGATCTTTAAAGTATGATAGTGGAGCTTTAATAGCGATTGCATTAAAATTGTATATTGCTTTGGGTAGTATGAACATTTTAACAATATTGATTCTTCACAGCCATGAGCATGGTATGTTTTTCCATTTTTTAACATTTTCAGCTATTTCTTTTTTTAGAGTTTCATAGTTCTCTTTATAGAGATATTTCATGTCCTTTGTTAGATAAACTCCCAAATATTTCATCTTCTTTGATACTACTGTGAATGGATTAGAGTCCTTGACTGTTTTTTCAGCTTGAGTACTTTTGGTATATATAAAGGCTGCTGATTAATGAATGTTGATTTTGTAACCTGAGATGCTGCTGTATTCCATGATAACTTCTAAGAGTTTTTTCGTAGAATCCCTGGTGTTTTTCAGATATACAATCATATCATCTGCAAAGAGCGGAAGTTTGATCACTTCTGACCCTATATGGATAACCTTCACTGCTTTTTCTTCTCTAATTGCGGTGGCTAAAACTTCCACTACAATGTTAAAGAGCAGTGGAGACAATGGGCAACCTTGCCTCCTTCCTGGTCTGAGTGGAAATGATTTCTATTTAACTCCATTCTATACGATATTGGCTGTGGGATTGCTGTAGATGGCCTCTATTAATTTAAGCAATGTCCCTTCTATACCAATTTTCTTAAGTATTGTGCTCATGAAGGATGATGGATATTATCAAAAGCTTTTTCTGCATCAATTGAGAGAATCATACCATCTTTGTTTCTTAATTTGTTTATGTGCTGAATTATATTTATAGATTTACATATATTGAACCAGCCTTGACACCCTGGGGTAACACCAACTTGGTCATGATATGTAATTTGTTTGATGTGTTGCTGGATTCTGTTTGTTATGATCTTGTTGAATATTTTTGCATCTATATTCATTAGTGATATTGATCTATAATTTTCCTGTCTTCTTGGGTCTTTTCCTGGTTTGGGGATCAGGGTGATGTTAGCTTTATAGAAAGGGTTGGGTAGTATTCCTTCTTTGTCTGTATTTAGGAACAGGTTGAGTAACATAGGTACTAGTTACTCTTTTAGGGTTTGGTAGAATTCTGACGTGGAGCCATCTGGTCCCGGGCTTTCTTTTTTAGGGAAATTGTGTATGGTTGATGCTATTTCATAACTTGATATAGGCCTGTCCAACATTTCCACTTGATTGTGGCTAAGTCTTGGAAGGTGACATGCTTCCAAGTATTGGTCCATTTCCTTCAGATATTCATATTTCTGAGAATAAAATTTCTTGTAATATTCATTAAGGATTTTTTGAATTTCTTAGGAGTCTGTTTTTATTTCATCTTTGTCATTTCTGATTGATGAAATAGGGGACTTTACTCTTTTTTTCCTTGTTACGTTAGGCAAAGGTTTATCTGTTTTATTGACCTTTTCAAAAAAACAATTTTTTGATTTTTTGATCTGTTGTATAATTCTTTTGCATTCAATTTCATTTAATTCTGCTCTAGTTTTGGTTATTTATTTTCTTCTACTGGGTTTGAGTTTGGACAGTTGCTTGAGATATTCCATTAAGGTGTTAACTTCCTCCCTTTCCGTTCTCTTGAGGAAGGCTTGCAGTGCTATAAATTTCCCTCTCTGGACTCCCTTTGCAGTATACCAGAGGTTCTGATATTTTGTGTCTTCATTGTCATTTTGTTCCAAAAATTTGGAAACTTTCTCCTTAATCTAATATATGACTCAACTATCATTCAGCATAAGGTTATTTAACTTCCATGTTTTTGTATGAGTATGCAGATTCCTATTTTTACTGAGTTCAACTTTTATTCCATAGTGGTCCGAGAAAATGAAGGGCATAATTTATATTCCTTTAAATTTACTGAGGTTAAACTTGTGAGCTAAGATGTGATTGATTTTGGAGTATGTTACATGGGCTGATGAGAAATATGTGTATTCAGTTTTATTTGGATGAAATGTTCTGTGCATGACTGTGAAATCCAAATGCTGGATGGTTAGGTTTAAATCTTAAATTTCTTTAATCCACTTCTTATTGGAAGATCTATCCGACCCTGCCAAAGGAGAGTTAAAATCTCTGACTATTATGGAGCTGGAGGAAATCAAGTTGCTCCTATCTATTAGAGTTTTCTTATAAATTGAGGTGCATTGTGGTTGGGTTCATAAATATTAATAGTTGAAATCTCACCATATTGAGTATTACCCTTAAAAATATGAAGTGACCATTCTTATTCTTCCTTACTTTTGTTGATTTAAAGCCTATTGTATCTGGAAATAGAATATTAACACCTGATTTTTTCTGATTTCCATTTGCCTGGAATATAGATGACCATCCCTTTACCCTGAGTCTACATTTATCTTTTAAGGTAATATGAGATTCTTTTATACAGCAGATATCTGGCCTGAGTTTTTGTATCCAATCAGGCAATCTGTGCCTCTTTAGAAGATAGTTTAAGCCATTCACATTAATAAAGAATATTGAAAATACTGGGAAATTTTGGGGTATTGAGGTTTTTGAGAGTCCATTGGACATTTTTAATCCTTTCACCACTGTGGAAGTTGGAGTTTGATCACGTTTCTGAGTGAGTTTACTTTTGTGGTAGAGGATTGTGCTGTTCATTTGGAGGATAGGTCTGAGAATAACCTGATGAGCTGGTTTAGTTATGGCAAATTTCCTCAACATGTGAATGTCATTAAATTATTTAATTTCTCCATCGTATACGAAACTCAGTTTAGCTGATACAAGATCTGGAGTTGAAAGTTATTTTGTTTTAGGAGATTAAAAGTCGATGATCACCCTCTTCTGGGTTGAAAAGTTTTAGCAGAGAGATCTGCAGTCATTCTAATATTCTTCCCTTTGTAGGTTATGGATTTCTTATGTCTGGCTGCTTTCAGAATTTTCTCCTTCATATTAACTTTAGTGAAGTTAATTATGATGTGCCTGGGAGAAATCTTATTTAGGTTGAGTCATTCTGGGGTTCTGAAACTGTCTGCTATCTGAATTTCAGAATCTCTTGGTTTCTGGAAAATTCCCTTTCATAATTTCATGGAGAAGAGCCTCTGTGCCTTGTGAAGCCACTTCATCACTTTCAGGGATTTCTAGTAGGTGAATATTAGCTTTCTTCAAATTATCCCAGAGCTCTCTGAGATAATGATCATTTTTGCTCTCCATTTCTCTTCCTCTTGAAGAGAGGAGTCGTCAAAAGCTTTGTCTTGAATGTCAGAAATCCTTTCTTCTGCTTTGTCCACTCTGTTACTGAGAGATTCTACTGTATTTTTCAAATCTTTGAGGGCTGCAAAGTCTTGCTTCAGTGTGTCAAAATCATTGGTAGTTTTGTCTTTAAATTGGTTAAATTATTGAGACAACTTTTGAATTATTTGTGGAATTTCTAATTCCAACTTTTCCTCCATTCTATTAATCTTGTTTGCAATCCAAATTCTGAATTTGACTCCTGACATCTCGGCCATCTGTTTGTGAATGGTATCTTCAGTTGCATCTGCCATATTTTTCCTTGGGGCGGTTCATCTACTCTGGTTATTCATGTTACCAGAGTTTTTCTGCTAAATCCATCCCACGATTATTTTGCACCATTTGACTAGATGAGGGGATAAAGAGAAGTTGAGTTGGAGGCTCCAGAAGTAGTGATTAACAAGCCCTTTGCCCAAAAGCTGGGACTGGTGTCTGTACCTTTTCTCCTGGAGCTTTTCCAAGGACCTGTTCAGTGCTATGGTCTGAGAAACTGGAGACCTGCTTGGTGTGGTGGGGCTTAGTGATTCTGTCTTGTTTTCAGCTGGTCTCTGTCTGACCTTAGTGAAACAGTTACTCTGGGTTGAAGTCTCAGCTGTGGAGAAATACCAGCAATTAAGTCAACCCGGCCCCCACAGGTAACAATTGGATAAGGAAAATCAAACCTTCCTACAACCACACACCCAGGGCACTACTTAGATAGTCCTCAGGTGATTGGCTCAGTTCAAAATGTCCAAATCATTTGTCTCAGTTAGCACCTGTCTCAGGTAGGAGAGTTTAAAAGGTCTCCAGCAACTGGATCACAGTGGTCTGCTGACAACTCAAATATGACTTGCTCCGGTGCTCCATGAAGTCTGGAGGACCCACCCCATGAATAGATTAGTCTAGCAACGTTGATGCCTCCTTCCCCACCTTGCACCTCTATCACACCCAATCACTGATAACTGCAGGGCTGATGACCCAGTTGCCTCTAATGAGCAGATACTCCAGGGTTTTGCACCTGCCTGAATCACAAGGAGATCTATGTCTGCTCAGCCAGGCCACTGTTCTCTGCCTCTGTCTTTCAGGGGGAGATGCAGCTTGACAACCTTGGGAGGCTGGGGTTGTTCACTCAGTTACAGCCCTGCCCCTGATTGATGTTACTGACAGAACAGAACAACTTTGTGAGAATTTGTTTCGGTCCCTGCTTAATTCCCCTGTAGAATAGAAGCTGTTTTGAGTTCCCAGAACCTGTGCCTCAGGCACTGTTTTTGCTGCTGTACAGACTCTGCTGTAGTTTGTATTTGCAGCACGGTTACCTGTCAGTTCCAGCCTCTGCCTGCCCTCCTTTGTCTTGGCTAATGATCCCCTGAGGGCTTGCTGCATCCCAGGCTCAGTAAAGCACTCCTCTGTGTTAGCCCAACCCTGGGAATCTGCTGGCTCTGCACGTTACATTTTCTAGTCCCTGCACTCTACCCATGCCGGGAACTGCCTCAGGCAAACCCTTTACTCCTGGGGCCTATGTTTCCATCTCAGATCTGTTCCACCAGTGGCTGCCACCAGAGAAGATGCCCGGCCTTTTCTGGTTGCCCAGAGAGACAGGGGGTGTGACTCTGGAATATTCAGGGGAGAGCCCTATTGTTGCCGATGCGGCTGTTGCTCTGTGCCTCAGGGAACCACCACTCCTATGTGGTTCCCTCTCAGCCAACCATGCTCTCCTCACTCCCGTGCCATAGAATCAGCACTAACCAGCAGTAGTCCAAACCTTGTCCACACCTGTGGAGAAAACACCCAGGAATCTGGACTCCTGCAGGACAGGATTCCAGAAATCAGAGTGAGAGTAGAGGGGAGTGATGGGAGCTTAGATTTGCAGGTAGAATATATACAGTTTTATACAGTTTTATGCCTGGCAGAAGAGTGCCATGGCACCCTAATAGGGGAAGTAGGTCAAGTTTTTAGGGGGATACTCCTGTGGGATATAATGGGAAGACTTTTGAACTCTGCTCATTTGTTTATGGAGTACTCTGAGCCATTCTTATGGGAGAGGAGACTCCCATACACTTAGCAATGGATTTTGTACCTTTTGTTTGTATCCTTGGGAATTGCAGCTCACCTCAGCAGTGTTGATGGGTGTTTTTCAAACGTCTCTCTTGGCGCAACTCTAATGCACCAGGTTTCTTACTAAATTTCTGTCCTTTAACTCTCATTCTGGATGGGAGCCTCTGTGGAAAGCTGGCTTCAGTCAGCCATCTTGTCTCTGCCCCCCACTATAATGGAATTTTGAACAAATACCAAAGAATTAAGAAACAAATTTCTTTCTCTGGCCAATATGCAAAAAGTTATAAATCAAAGAAAGGTAAAAAGATACAAATTTCCCATAGATTTACAAACATTAGAACAAACATATGCACATGACCAATAAATAAGTTATAATGGAAATACAAAATATTATACAAAGAAAAACTGTATGGTATATAGGTAAAACAACATTAGGGATCAAACTATATAACTCTAAACATATTTATTAGAAAAGAATGAATACTGAGAACTAATAAGTTCTGTTTATAGTGAAAACATTTGAAGGAAGAAAAGGAAAAAAAACCCAAAGACATGAAATGAAAATTAATATCAGCGAAGGCAGAAATGAATGGAATAGGGGGAAAACAACAGGTGCAGTATAACCGAAAGCTGGATCTATGTAAAGACTAATAGTTAACTCTCTGGCCAGACTGACTTAGAGATAAGTGTGACATTATAAACAGAACATATTAGGAATGAAATATTGACATAACTTTCATTACAATAGACACTGACAAAATTATAAGGAATGGTTATACAAGGTCTGACAATTGAGTACATGAACTTACCACTGTGTGCTTATGTTAGCAGCACTGTAAAAATAACTTGGTAAGATTTTATAACCTTGTTATACTAGTGTCCACAGCTGTGTTCTTGTCAATGTGTGGTGGTGTTTTGCTGAGTGGCATTCATTATTTTTGCATATTTTTGTGTTCCATTGCAAGAATTTTGGAGATTGAATTAAAACAACAAACTACATTTCTTGTTAAACTTGGCAAAAGTGGAAGTGAAATCAGAGACTATCAAATCTGAATAGACCTTTAATAATTAAGTGAATGGAATTTACTGTTACTGAACAAAAGCAAAACAAAACAAAAAAAAAAAAACTGAAGAGGGGAAAAATGGCTGAGTACAGACATTGCTTGCCTGACCGTCCTAGAGGGAAGGAAGGGTTTCAGAAAAAGAAGAGGTGGCTCGGTGCCCATAGCTCAGTGCTTAGGGCTCTGGTGACATACACCATGGCAGGTGGGTTCAAACCCAGTCTGGGTTTCCTAAACAACAAAGACAACTGTAACAAATCATAGCCAGGCATTCTGGCAGGTGCCTGTAGTCCCAGCTACTTGGTAGGCTGAAGCATGAGAATCACTTAAAACCAAGAGATTGAGGTTGCTGTGTGCTGTGACTCCATGGCACTCTACCAGGGGCAACACAGTGAGAATCTCTCTCAGAAAAAAAAAAAAAAAAGAAAGAAAAATAAAGAAATAAAAGGAAGAAGAGAGGAGAGGGGATGCTGTTCACACATAGGTAGGAGAGAAAAGTTCCAGAGAAGGACCTCACAGAGGAAAATTGTGAAGCAGAGAAGGGAAGAGGATAAAGGCAAAAAGATGCCAGTAAGGATCAAAGCCAGAGATGCTCAGAGGATAGGGAAGGGGAAAGTGGGGATTCCATTCTCCCAGTTATCTTTCTTTGGTACAATACCATGGGAGTCTGAGATGCAGTGATTTCAGGAAGCACCCCCACTCCTAGGGAAGCTATGCCGTAAGACAAAGATGAGTCCTCCAGCAGGGAAGATCATAACCCATAGCACCATAGCAACTGAGTGAAGTGCATTTATGCATGCTCATTTACAACCAAACACTAGAGGGCAGGGGTAACACAAGAGAGGTGGTGCTCACTTTCAACAGCCAGTCAGGGAATTGTGGCCCCTCTACCCCACAAGCAACCTTCCTGGTCTGGAGAGACTTCCTTGATCCTCCTCACAGCAGCTTGCCCTACCAGCTAGGAAAATGACTTTGGAGCCCTGTTGAGGTTCAAAGCCTGTCAGGCTACGGAGCATACCCGAGTAGGGAACATCTCAGCCTGCAGCTCTATAGAAACTGAGTGTGGAGCAATCAAGCATACCCATGTGCAACCAGACAGTCGGGGGCATAGGTAACACAAGAGGATTTGTGAAGCTCACTCTCAACAACTAGTCATGGAATCGTGGCCCTTTCCTAATGAGCAGTAATCCTGGTTTGGAGAGCCAGCCTTGACCCTCCTCCCTGCAACTTCCCCTAGTGGTTGGGAAAATAAACTCTGGGCCCTGCCAAGGCTTTGCAAGGCCATTCAGGCTCTCACAACCTAAAGATACACAGTCTCCTTCCTCCACCAACCTCTACTGTGGTTAAGATCAAGCCTGCACCACTCAAGTGCTTCATCTGAGGGACTAGAGATTATCACAGGAACAAAAGAACAGCTCTGCAGTTGGATCTTTCCTACAAGCATTAACCATTGACAGAGCGAACAACTATATAGTTCATTACAGCATCTACCAAATCAGTCAAACAGGACTTGGTTGATTCTTACAAGCATCACCAACCTCACATATTAAGCTCAGGTTGGTCCCAATATAATTTACACTCTGAGACTAGCTGAAGACAGCAAGGTAGAATAAATCTGAGGGGACACTGCTTTTTAGTAGAGATATAAAAGTTATAGGCAGCTCAATCTGTGTGGGGTCTCCCTCCTCCACTGTAGACCTCTAGGATAATCAAGGGGCTTTTCAGAGTCTGTTCAGAGACATTCCGCTATAGATCAGGTGCAGTAGAGAACTGTTGCCTGCCACTCCCAAGTTTCTGCAATGGAGACCATTCTGATCACTCTGGCACACAGAGGCATAAGAATCCTGGGTTACAGTCTTCAAACAGTAGCCTTTGCATCATGCCTACTAGGTTGAGGAAGGAATAAATGCTCCACCGTGTTTTGCCTTATAACTTGGGGCTGAGAATGCTTCCTCCCCAGTGTGGGAACTAAAGAGAGGAGGAACCCTAGACACCATAGGGCCCACATGGAAAGCCTGGGGTGACTGTCTCAGTGGGTCCTAGGTGTGGGGAGAGATCCTTGGATAATGAGAAGCTCCAGCCCACCTACATGGACCATGGACCACTGAGACAAATCCCTGCCTGTGTGACAGGGCATTTGTCACATGATCAGCAGTCCTCATACTGGTGGAATATCCCCCAGTATAGGTGGCTCAAGCCCCTATATCCACAAAGTCAGCTCTGAAGCTTTCACTGTGCCCAATGCCAAAGCTCTACCCTGTAGCTATAGGGTCCCCTCCAGGCCTTCATCTCTGTTCCTGAGACTGCAGAGTTGTACCTGGTCCTTTAGACCCCAACACTCAGTCACCAACTCTACTGCCAGGCCAATAGAACCTCTGTGTGATCCAAAACTTTACTCATAACCCCCAAGCCATGAGCAGAAGTCGCCCTGGGAATTGGTTCAAGAGAGTTCCCAGTAAAGAAAAATCACAGCTGAGAGAAGAGGATCCAGAGGAAAAGAAACCAGAAAAGGAACCCTGGCAATATGAAAAAACAAAATAGTTTGACACCCCCAAGGGAATACAATGGAGCTATAGTAGTAGACACAAAGAAATTACCAAATGACAGAAATGAAATTCAGAATATGGATGGTAAATGGGACAAGTGGAATTGAAAAGAAACTGGAAAACCAACAAAAATAATCAAAAAAATGTATTTTAGGAAATCAATAAAATAATGGAAAAGTTACTAGAGAGCTAAAACAAACAAAAAAAGAGCATATAATAGAACTTAAAGAGATGAAAGACTCACTTAGAGAATTTCAAAACACAGAAGAAAACTTTAACAACATGTTAAACCAAGGAGAAGAAAGAATCTTAAAGATTGAAGACAAGGCTCTGAAGGTAACCCATTCATTCAAAAAGGTAAAGAAGAGTATAAAGAAATCTGAGCAATTATTATGAGAGACATGGGAGTATATGAAGTGAACTACATTTAAATTATAGTATTTCAAATTGTATATAAAACAGCACACTGTATCCCATAAATGCATTAATGTACACAGCTATGATTTAATTAAAAAAATTATAGCTATAGCTGAGGGAGAATAAGGATGAGCTAAAAGCACGGAAAACATAGTTGAGAAATTGACGAAAACTTCGCTTAGGTCACCAGAAATGCAAACATAGAGACAGACATTAAACACTAGGAAGATTCATAGCAAATCAGTCATCCTTAAGACACATAGTAATTAACCTAGCCAAAGTCAGAATGAAAGAGAAAATTCTGGAAGATGGAAGATAAAAACATCAAATAACTTACAAAAGAAAACCCACAAGGCTACCCAAAGACATCTCAGCAAAAACCTTACAAGCCAGAAGGGATTGGAGCCCCATCTTCAATTGACTTAAACAGAACAATTTCATTCTACAATTTTGTATCCTGCAAAACTAAGTTTCACAATTAACAGTAAAATTAAATCTGTCCTTGAAAAACAAACACTGAGCAAATTTGCCAGGATCAATCCTGCCCCACATGAAATATGCAATACATATTATACATAAATCAGTATAATATATATCTAACAGTGCAAATACACCTAAAAAAATTCCAAAACCCACAACTCTTATAAAACTATAGAACAAGAGGTAAAACAAAGCAATAAGAGACTAGCCAGCACAGACCAACATCCCACATATCAATGCTATCAATTAACATTAACAGACTGAATGCTCCTCTCAAAAGACGTAGGTTGGCTTATGGATGAACATAATCCAACTATCTGCTGTTTCCAGGAGACACATCTAAACCATAAGAATACACAGAATCAATGTGGATGAATCGAAAAATCTTCCACACAAATGGAAATCAAGCAAGAGCAGGTATAGCCATTCTCATATCAGAAAAAATTGTCTTTAAGACAACAAAGGTAAAAAACAAAAAACAAAGAGGGTCATTGTATAAGGGTAAATGGAGTAATTCAACAAGACATAATAATCCTAACTAAATATATTTGTGCTGAAAATAGAAGCTACCAGATATAAAAAACAAATCTTACAAGAGCAAAGAAAATAAATAAATAGAACCATCAAAAATTCCAGGGACCTCAACACCCCACAGTCAGAGCTCAACAAATCATCAAAGAAGAAAATAAATAAGGAAATAATGGACTTAAGCCAAACCCTAAATCAAATAGACTCTAGAGACACTTACAGAACATTCTACCCCCAAACTACAGAATACATATTCTTTTCATCAGCACATGGGACATTATCCAAGTTTGATAATATCTCTTAGGCCATGAAACAGGTCTCAACAAATTAAAAAAAAATTGAAATCTTATCATATATCTTCTCAGAGCAAAGTGGAATAAAATGAGAAATCAATCACAAGAGAAATGCTCAAACCTACACAAAATTATGGACATTAAACAACCTGCTATTGAATGATTATTAGGTTAAGAATGAAATTAAGATGGAAATAAAAAATTATTTGAATTGAGTGACAAAGGGGACATAAACTATCAAAATCTATAGGACACAGCACAAATATTCCTCAGGGGGAAATTCATAGCCATACATACATACATCAAAAAGACTGAAAAATCACGCATTACAAACCTAATGTCATACCTCAAAGAAATTCCAAAGAAGAAACAAATCAAACCCCCAACAGAAGAAGAAACAAAATAATTAAGGTTAGAGCAGAACTAAATGAATTGGAAAAATAAAACAACACGAAGGATTAACAAAAAGAAAGTTGGTTCTTTGAAATGATAAAATTGTGAGATCTGTTTCTAAAATAAACAGTAACAAAAGATAAAGGACCCAAATAAGCTCAATAAGAAATGAAAAAGGTGATATCAAAACATTATCTAAGAATAATATATAAATCTCCACATGCATAAACTAGAGAATGTGAAGGAAATGGACAAGTTCCTAGAAACATACAACCTCCCAAGACTCAAGCAGGAAGAAATAGAACTCCTGAACAGACCAACAATGAAAAGTGAGATTGAAACTCTAACAAAATTCCTCCCAACATTAAAAAAGTTCTGGAGCACAGATTCGCAGCAAAATTCTATCAGACTTGCAAAGAAGACCTGATATCCAGAATAGAAAAATTATTTGCTAATATTGAGAAGAAGAGACTCTACACCAACTCATTCTATAAAGCCAGTTTTACCTTGGTACCAAAGCCAGGAAAGGGCATAACACCAAAAGGGACACACAACAAAAAATGAAAACTACCAACAAACATCACTTATGAATATAAATGAAAAATCTTTAGTCAATACTGGCAAACCAAATTCAACAGTACATCAAAAATAATCCAACAGGACCAAGTGGGCTTCAGCCTAGAGACACAAGGATGGTTAAACATATGTAAATCAATAAATGTGATTCGATTCACGTCATAAACAGAAACAAAAACAAAGACCATATGATCACTTCAATATATGCAAAGAAAAGCATTCAACAAAATCTAGCACCTTTTTATGATAACAACTCTCACCAAACCAAGCATAGAAGGAACATATCTCAGGTTTATAAAAGCCACTATATATTACAAACCCACAATCAATATTGTAAATGGGAATAAGTTCAAAGCACTCCTACTAAAAACTGGAACAAGATAAGGATGCACACTGTCACAATTTATATTCATTATGGTGCTGGATATCCTAGCCATAGCAATCAGGCAAGAAGAGAAGAATATTAAGGGTATCCAAGTCAAGAAAGAGGAAGTCAAATTATTGTATTTGGCTGATATGATATTGTATCTAGAAAATCCCAAAGATTCCATCAAGAGTCTTCTGGAATTGATAAATAAATTCAATAAAGTCTCAGGATCCAAAATTGATGTACATAAAGCAATAGCATTTCTATATACTATTAACAGTCAAGCTGAGACTCAAATCAAAAATGCAATACCATTCCTAATAGGTACAAAGAAAATAAAGTACCAAGTAATATAGTTAACCAAGGAGGTAAAAATCTCTATAAGAATAAATATAAAATGCTGAGGAAGAAAATTGCAAAGGATACAAATAATGAAAAAAAAAATGCTCATGGCTAGGCAAAATCAACATTGTTAAAATGTCCATGTATCTGAAAACAAGATTGCAACCCCTCCTTTCTTGTGAATTCCGTTTCCTTGAAAAATTGACTTCCAACCTTTAACTCTGAGTTTTAATTTGTCTTTTGACATGAGGTGTGTTTCTTGCAGACAGCAAATAGATGGCTTCTGTTTTTTAATCCAATCAGCCAATCTATGCCTTGTAAATTGAATGCAATTCTCGTCAAGTTACCAAAGTCATACTTCACATATGTAGAAAATTAATTCTATGCTTTGTTTGGAACTAGAGAAGATCCCAAATAGTAAAAACAATGTTAAGAAAAACAGAACCTATCTGGCAAACATCCATTACCAAACTTCACACTATGCTACAAGACTATAGTAAACAAAAGATACAAAAATAAATATATACTAATGGAACAGAACCCAGAACCCAGATGCACTAACAACCAACTGAGCTTTAACAAAGAAGATGACAACATATACTATGTAAAAGAGATCCTGTTCAATAAATGGTGCTGGGAAAAATGGATAGCCACATGCAGAAGAATGAAACAGACCCACTACATCTCACAGCTCACAAAAATTAATTCAAGACGAATAAAAGGCTTAGGTCTAAGACATAAAACCATAAGAATTCTAGAGAAAAATGCAGTAAACATTTCTAGATATCAGCCTATGCAGAGTTTTATGACTAAGACAAAATGGCAATCAGAGCAACAGCAAAAATAAATAAATGGGACTTGATTAAAAGCTTTTGCACACTAAGGGTATATCCAACAGAGCAAATAGACAACCTACAGAATGGGAGAAAATATTTGCATGCTATTCATTTGATAGAGAATTAAAGCCAGAATTTACAAAAATCTCAAGCAAATCAGCAATAAGACAACAAACAACCTATTAAAGAGTGGGCAAAAGACATGAACAGAAGCTTTTCTAAAGAAAAAAGACACACCTGTGGTGCATATTACAGGGGTATTTGCGAAACTTGGTAAATGTAGAATGTAAATGTTTTGGCACAGTAACTGAGATAACGCCGGAAAGGCTATGTTAACCACTGTGATAAAAATATGTCAAATGGTTTATGAAGTGAGTGTATGATGCCCCATAATCATATCATTGTATACAGTTATGATTTAATAAAAAAAAAATAAAAAAATAAAATAAATACAAATTTGATAAGTAAAAAAAAAAAAAGAAAAAAGACAAATAGTCAATAAATATATTTAAAAAGTTCACTAATTATCAGGAAAATGCAAATTAAAACCACAATGAGATATCATCTTACCCCAGTCTGAATGGCTTTTATCTAAAAACTCCAAATCAATAGACATTGCAGCGAATGATGAAAGAAAGGAATGCTTATATGTAGAGACAGGCTAGAAAAGTTTTAAACGAAAAAAAAAAGTGGTAAAGCATTTCAAGCATTTGTGACAAGTTCAAATGGCAAGAGCCTGGCTCCCTATATTGAAAGATGAATGCAGCCACAAGAATAAAACATATAACCGGTGTTGAACGAGTTAAAAGATTAGATTAGGAAACAGCCATTTGGGCTGGATGGAATAAATCAGAAGTATAGATTAAAAGGTAACATCTCCTCCCTTCTACAATACATGTTTCCTTTAAACGTTAATGCTAACTCAGACCTTTTTTCTACTCCCTTACACATTATTCCCCTGAGGTCTTACACAAGACCACTTATACATCACGTGTGGGAACATAGTTTCTTCGACTCCTAAATAATCATGATAAACCATCCAATGCTATATTGTAAATGACTTTTTGAAACACAATAAAAAGGGCTGGTGAGATTTCAGATGGGGCAGCATTCTCCTACAGCATTTTTACATTGGTTAGAGTGCTTGCTTCTTCAAGTCTCATCAATTAGTGCCCCAGCAATAGTGGAGTATGAGAATTTTTATTTGTTATGGCAACCTCCTCTGCTTTAGCTAGGTTCCAAGGAAGTCAATGGGGGTAAACAGCAACACTTATACACTGTTGGTGGGACTGTAAATTAGTACAACCTCTCTGGAAAATAGTATAGTGATCCCTCAATGTACTAAAAGTAGACCTACCATTTGATCCAGAAACCCCACTATTGTGTATTTACCCAAAGAAAAAGACTTTTCATCAAAAAGACACCAGTACTTGAAGTTTATTGCAGCACAATTCACATTTGCAAAGGTGTGGAATCATCCCAAGTGCCCATCAATTCATGAGTGAGTTAATAAAATGTGGTATATGTATACTATGGTATACTAATCAGCTATTAAAAAAGAATGAATTAGTGCCTTTTGCAACAATCTGGATGGAGCCGGAGAACGTACTCACTATTATATTGGAACTATCTGATGAATATACAGAAGGGAGTAAAACTCAGTGGCTATCAGGAGACAGGAGGAGGATGGGAGGATGGGGGAAAGCCTGCCTAATAACTGTTATAAATACTACTTGCATGATGGGCATATCTGTGGCCAGGTCTCAAGCATTGCAAAACTGATCTTTGTAAACTAAAACATTTCTATCCCCTTTATATTTTGAAATAAAAATACCTGATAGGATAACCAGGTAAAATAGTGGTTATTTTTACAGGTAAATTATATTAAATGTTTAATAAACAGGTAAGTCTTAGTTGATGCCAAATCTTTAGAGTTCAAACATCAAAGCTCCTCAGATCATTTTATGTGGCACTGCACTGATCTCTGAACTGAACATTATTATTCCAAGATAGAAAAACTTGGGATTATCTCATACAGGTTGAAGAATCCTTAAAAAAAAAAAAAAAAAGGTAACAAATGTAACAATGTATAATAAAAATTATCTGACTTTGTGTTCCACTACAGTGGAAGCTTAGAAAATAGGCAATTTTGCTTACCATTTCTATAATGCTAAAATCATAGAATTTGTCTTTATGATTTCCAGAGCTATGGGTAGGAAAGCATTTTATGTTTTACTTGGTATCTTGAAACAGGAATGGCATTCCTTCTGGTTAAGAAGAGATTTGCCATTGGGTCTGTTTTAGATATATGTAAACATGTTTTGTACTTTAGATTTGCAAAATATTAAATAATTTCTAAAGTGTGTCCCAAGGGGAACTCACAGTTTTAGGTTGGAAATCATCATACTTAACAACAAGATAAAGCTAAACAAAGACTTTTCTTGCACACATCATAGAACTGAAGGCACAGGGAAAATGCACAACTCTCAAATTTGGAGGGACAGGTGAATTCAGAATGTCAACATCATGATCTATTTGCCTAGAATAGAAGCCACATGAGTGTAAAATGTTAGGTTTACTTAAATGATAATTTTTATGAATTGCTGGAATCTGAATGTGGACTAGCATGCTTTACTCTGTTTTTGCTGCTATAAAAAGTACCATAGATGTTCAATTAATATACAGTAAAGATTTATTTCTCACAGTTGTGGAGGCTTGGAACTTCAGGGTTAAGGTACTGGCAAGTTTGGTGTCTGATGAGGGCTGATCTTTTAAGCAAGTTGGTGCCTTATTACTGCATACTCATCCTTTCATGGTTGAAGGGATAAAGAGGAGGGTGAACTCTCTCCTCAAATTCTTTTATAAGGCACTCATCTATTCATGGTGGTGGCCTTACTTCTTAATACTGTTGCATTGGTGATTATGTTTCAACACAAATTTTGGCTGGGACCAAAACATTCAAGCCATAGCACCCCACTTACAATATTTAATAGAACATCTAAGCAGAAGATCAATAAAGAATTTCTTGAAAAACATTATAAAACAACTAGACCTAACAGAACAGTTTATCCAACAACAGCAGACTAGACATTTTTATCAAGTGTACATGAAACATTTTCCTGATTAAACCATATGCTAAGCCACAAAATAAATCTTACATATTAAAAGATTGACACCTTCCGTAGTTATCTTCTCTGAGCATAATGGAATCAAACAAAAAGTCAACAAAAGAAGGAAACTTGGAAAAATAAAAAATATGGGAGAATTAACATACTCAAATAATGAATGTATCAAAGAAGAAATTACAAGGAAAGTTAGAAAATACCTCTATATTAGCTCAACTTACAATAGCCAAAATGTGGAAACAACCTAAATGGACACCAAATCGGGGATGTATTAACATGCTGTGGTGTATGTATACCATGGAATACTATTCAGCCATTAAAAAAGATGGAGACTTTGCATCTTTTGTAGTAACCTGATGGAGGTGGAACACCTTCTTCTTAGTAAAGTGTAGCATGAATGGAGAAGCAGGAATCCAATGTACTCGATTCTAATATGAAGGCAGTAGATGGGCTAATATAAGGGGTGCAGTAGTGAAATGAGGTGTCAGGGAGAGGAGAGGATGAAGGGGGGGGTCTTGGTGTATGGAACACCTCTTCAGTGAGGGACACAATTATAAGAGGGACTTTACCCAACAAACGCAATCTGTGTAACCTCATTCTTTGTACCTTCAATGAATGCCAAACATTAAAAAAAAAAAAAGATAAACCATCTCAGCACCTATAGCACAGTGTTTGCGGTGCTAGACACAAACACTGAGGCTGGTGAGTTCGAACCCAGTTTGGGCCAGCTAAACAACAATGAAAAATGCAAAAAAAAAAAAAATAGCCAGGCATTGTGGTGGGCACCTGTAGTCCCAGCTACTTGGGACACTGAGATAAGAGAATTACATAAGCCGAAGAATTTGAGGTTGCTATGAGCTGTGACACTACAGCACCCTACCAAGGGTGACAAATTAATACTCTGTCTCCAAAGAAAGAAAGAAAAACTTAATTCCTTCTTTCTTCCTTACTTTTCTTCCATAATATATTTGTTAAGATTGCAAATTCAGGGCGGCACCTGTGGCTCAGTGAGTGGGGTGCCGGCCCCATATGCCGAGGTGGTGGGTTCAAACCCAGCCCCGGCCAAACTGCAACAAAAAATAGCCGGGCGTTGTGGCGGGCGCCTGTAGTCCCAGCTGCTCGGGAGGCTGAGGCAAGAGAATCACGTAAGCCCAAGAGCTGGAGGTTGCTGTGAGCCGTGTGACGCCATGGCACTCTACCGAGGGTGGTACAATGAGACTCTGTCTCTACAAAAAAAAAAAAAAAAAGATTGCAAATTCAGCATAGAAAAAATCTATATCAAGAAGTTTTGCATACTTATGTAAAACATTCAAAACCCACCCAAAGTAATGTTGAGGAATTAATTTAAATAACTTACTAATAGTTTTTAATATTGTGTCATTGACAAGAGTAAATCAAGTTGTTAGGCTCAGAAAAAGGAAAATACTGCGATACAAATGAAAACAAAGAATATAGCAAAAATTACAATATGAAGCTAAAGCAGTGTTTAGAGGGCAATTGATAGAAGTAAGTGTCTACAATAAAAAAGAAGTACTATCTCAAATAATTAAATAACCTAACTATATACCTTTAGTAACTAGAAAAAGAAGAAATGAATCTCCAAGCTAGCAGAGGGAAATAATAAACATTACAAGGCAGATAATACAAATAGGCAATAGAAAAAAATAAAGAAAATTTATTTATTTATTTATTATTATTTTTTTTTTACAGTGAGATACAATTTTATTAAAAACTAAGATACTAAATACTCCTGACATGCCATTTCCTAACCTCTGTGTTACATTTTACTATCGCCTAAGCTTCTGGGGTTACTTCTGTCCGTGGTGCTGGTGTGGGAGCTGCCAGACATCTCTCAGTCCATGTTGCCGGCATGTTCTTTGAAAAGATCAATAAAATTGGCAAAACTTATATTGGCTAAGAAAAAAGGAAAAAATCTCAAATTACTAAAATAAGAAATGAAGGAAAAGACATGTCTATTGATTTTTAGAAATAAAAATACTAAAGGAGAATACTATGAACTATGTATGGCAAAAAAATTGATAGTCCAGATAAAATGAACAAATTCCTAGAAAAACACAACCTAATAAGACTAAATCAGAAGAAATAGAAAATCTGAGTAAGCCAACTATATCATACAAGGTGATTGAATTAATAATTCAAAACCTTCCAAGAAAGAAAAGACCACGATGAGAAGGCATTACTGGTAAATTCTAACAAACATTTAAAGAATTATTGATACCAATGCTTCTCAGATTCTTCCAAAATACCGAAGAGGAGACATGTCTTCATTAATTCTATGAGGCCAGCATTGTCCAGATATTAAACCCAAACAGACAGTACAAGAAAACTACAGACCAATATCACTTAAGAATTGTCATCAAAGTACAGTACTAGCTAACCAAATTGAATAGCATATCATATAGATTGTACACAATGATGAAATGAGATTCATTTTAGGAATGTAAGAGTAGTTCAACATACAAAGAGCAGGTAATTGATAAGTATGGTACCACTCTATTCTTATTTTTTGAAAGTCCATTGTTTAGTTTTATCTTTTGAATCATTGTGGAAGCTAGGTTTTGTCCTTTAGTTTCTGGGTTTTTACTTTGCTGGTGGTCCATTGATATGGTCACTGTGTAGAACAGGTTGAAGTATTTCCTGTAGGCTGGTCTTGTTGTGGCAAATTTCCTCAATGCTTTCATATGAGTTAAAGATTTGATTTCTCTGTCAATTTTGAAGCTTAGCCTAGCAGGATATAGAATTCTGGGAAGGAAATTGTTTTGGTTAAGTAGATTAAATGTAGATGACCATTGTGTTCTGGCTTGAAAAGTTTCATTTCAGAAATCTGCAGTCACCCTGATGGATTTTCCCAAGTAGGTCAATTTGAGCTTACTCCTTGCAGCTTGCAGAAATTTTTCTCTTGCCTCGACTTCAGACAGATTCATCACAATGTGTCTTGGAGAAGCTCTATTTGAGTTGAAACAACCCATGGTCCAATATCCCTCTGAAAGGAGTGTGTCAGAATCTTTGGGAAATTTTCATTTATAATATTCTCGAGTATAGCTTCCATTCTTTTGGGACCTTCTTCTTCCCCTTCTGGGACACTTATAACTCATGTGGTAGAATGCTTCATAATGTCCCATAATTCCACCAGTGAACATTCTGCTTTGTCTCTCTTTTTTTCTGCCTCTTTAACTATTTCAGTTATCTCAAGAGCTTTGTCCTCTACCTCTCAGATTTTTTCTTCTCTATGGTTTAATCTGTTATTGATACTTTCTACTGCATCTTTAAGTTCCCAAAATGACTGCTTCAATTCCTTCAGCTGTGTTATACCCTTTCTATATTCTTCATATCATTCATCTCTTATTTGATTCTGTTTTCAGATTTCCTTTTGGTTATTTTCCACTTTCTCAGTAATTTCTTTCATTGTTTTTATCATCTGTAGTTTAAAATCTCCTTCTGTCATTTCTAGCATTTCATTGTAGGTGGAATCCTCTGCAGTACCTAACTCCTGGTTCCTTGGTGGGGAGGGATTTGCTCTGGTTTAGTTTTTCATTTTGCCAGTATTATTCAGCTATTTCTTCCTCATGAATGTTTTCTTGTATCTGTTTCCTTGCCCTAATTTTCCTTTCACTTCTTCTTGCTCATTAAGTTACCGTGCCTCTGACCTAAGGTTTTGATGAACCCTTTGATACTGGACTAAAAGGATGAGAAGATTGATAAGCAAGAAGGGGGAAAATGTTAACAAAAAGGACAGGAGAAAGGAGAGGGGTGAGTAAAAGGGAATATTGACAAGCAAAAGGAATCACAGAAAGAGGTGGATGGGATTAATAAAGGTGTACAGTAGGGTCCTTTGACCCACACCTTCAAAACCCCCAACCTCTGGGGGTGCTGGGTTTGGTGGTTCCCTTGAGTTCAGTAACTCTTTTCCAGGCTTAACAGACACAGTATCCCACTTCCACCAAATGGAGAGGAAAAACAAAATACTATAAACCAAACCAAAACAAACAAACTGAAAACCTTACAGGATAAAATCGGGGGAAAAACAAAATAACAGGGGCAGAAACATTAGCAAAAATGCAGTTCTCATTATTAAAGAAGGCAACAGTGGAAACTTACATTTACACTAGAAAAATAAAGAAAGAAGGAAGGCGGGGCAAGATGGCTGACTGGAAGCAGCCTCCAACAGAAGCTCTTGTCCAGAGGGAAGGATAACGTCCAGAAAGTACCCAATTAAGCTGAGGACTGGGAGCTGAGCCAAGAGAGAAGTGAGATAGCTGCAGGCCACTTCTGCTGGGGCAAGCTGTGACTCCAAGAAAGCAATCTTCAGGTACAAAACTCATTCGAATGGAAAAGTGTCCGACCTCTCCCCCAAGAAAGCTGTTTTTTCTTTTCTTTTTCCTTTCTCTCTTCTCATGCTCCTGTAGGTTTCCTACAGGTGAGTAGTGAACTGAGGACCTCTTGTCTCACCCCATGGGTGAGAGCTGTAGGAAGTGGGGACTACTTCATCCAGAGGGACCCTGTGGTGAATCTGGACACTCTTACTGGGCAGAAATAATTGAACTATCATTTTTCCTGCTTTGCTGAACTTCCAGTCCACCCTTCCCCCCTTACCTGATAAATCAGAACCTTAACCCATGCTGAGACTGAGGGAGGAGGCTCATGAGCAGTGTCCCCCCCATCAGAGTCTGCTGGACCAAGCACCCCATCACCCACCCAAACAGAATCAGCTGGAGCTTTGTGTCCCTACCCTCCCTGTCTCTGTGCTGTGCTGTGCCTCCCGAGCCCTGTCCCTGGCACCCTTCCTGCTTCCACACAACAGCCCACCCAAGAGTCTGTTGGATCCAAGGTCCCCACGCCCTGTTCCTGGCGCCCTCCCTGCCTCCATGCAGTGCCTGCCAAGTGCAATGCCCTCCCGGCCTCTGCACCAGGCCCCCGCCCAAGCCATAAGCCACAAGTGGAGTGGTGCTCTCCTTGCTGACATCACAGGGTACCAAACAAACAGAGTTGTGTGCAGAATCCCTGCTCTGCTGCTGGATCTGGGTGCACCACAATCCTGGAGCTGCTCTTACAGCCAGAATTCCCTGGCTTTGGCAGTGGCAGAGGATCTGTGCAGGGTCACTTCCCACAAAGATCCAGCAACAATAGAGTGATCCTGCCGGCATCTAATCTTGGAGGGACACCTGCCCAACTATGTGCACTGGCAGAAGAAAACAGAACTCACTCTATAGGAATACCAGTGATGCACAGTGGCAGGGGCAAAGGCGTGGTGCCTGAGGGAGAAAAGCATTTGCTGTCCTGGTACCCCCAGGATTAGACTGACCCAAGTGGAACACTCACCAGTGGCTATTGAACACCTGAGGCAGGCAGGTCTCAGGTCCACGAGCTGGCTGGTAGCAGAGGGCAGCGACAGGGCCACAAGTCATTGACCTTCCTTTGACTCTGACAGGCGCTAAGGCCTGGCACTTCTGCTTATTGGCGGGAGCAGGACTACAGCCCTGTGGGGTCACCACTGAATGGGTGTGTGAAAGGAGCAAAGTGGAGAAAGAGACTCAGCCCTCTGGTCCAACTGTGCTACTAGGC
This sequence comes from Nycticebus coucang, assembly GCF_027406575.1. Classification (NCBI taxonomy): domain Eukaryota; kingdom Metazoa; phylum Chordata; class Mammalia; order Primates; family Lorisidae; genus Nycticebus; species Nycticebus coucang. Next base: position 107,560,854 of record NC_069804.1, read on the forward strand.
AGGCCTTTCTGACTCCATAGAGCACTGGCAGACCTCTGCCATCTAGCTGCTGGAGAACTTTGAACTTTCCCACTTTAGAGTTTGTACTGACTGGGTTGATTGGTTTGGCACCCCTAACCTGGGATGATCACTCAAGGACCCTCTCGGGTGGTATTCTGGTTGTGCAATAACAGAAAGGGTTGATTTTCCTCTTCCAGCTGTTGTCCATGGGGGGTGGGGTGCCTTAATTGTTTGTATTTCTCCACAGCTAAGACTTCACCAGAGTCATCAATCCACCAGGATTGGACAAGAACCAGCTGAATACAAGACAGAGCCACCTAACCCCACCATACCAAGCAGGTTTCCTCAGCCTCAGACTGTAATACTGTACAGGTCCTTTGCAAACTAAAGGGGCAAAAGCTGCAGTCATCAGTTCCAGACTCTTAACAAAGGGCTGGTTAACTACAACTCCAGGAAACCCAATCCAATTTCACCTTACCTGACCACCTAGCCTACAGTGAAAAACAATCATGAGGCAGAATCAGCAGAAAAACTGGCAACATGAATAATCAGAGTAGATCAACTTCCCCAAGAAACAATAAAGCGGACACAGTACAATATCCCATTCACAAACAACTGGCTGAGATGTCAGAAATCGAGTTCAGACTTTGGATAGCAAATAAGATCAACAGAATGGAGGAAATAATGGAATTATAATTCAAAGCAGACATTCAAAACATGTCTTAAGAAATCAACGAATTTAAAGACAAAATGACCAAAGACTTGACACATTGAAGCAAGAATTTGAGGCCCCAAAGATCTAAAAAATACAGTAGAATCCCTCAGTAAGAGAATGGAGCAGGTAAAAGAAAGCATCTCTGACATTGAGGACAAGGATTTTGAACGCTCCCAAATGCTCAAACAGGAAAAAAGTGGAGAATAAAAATGGATCATTCTCTCAGAGAGCTCTGGGATAATTAAAAGAGATCTAATATTCGCCTTATAGGAATATCTGAAAGTGATGAAGTTGCTGCGAAGGATACAGATGCTTTGCTTCATGAAATAATTAAGGAGAAATTCCAGACATGCCCAGAGATTCAGAAATTCAGAAAGGAGACAGTTCTAGAATAACAACATGTCAACCCAAATAAAAATTCTCACAGACACATTATAATTAACCTTGCTAAAGTTAATATGAAGGAAAAAATTCTGAAAGCTGTAAGATGTAAGAAAACCATTACATAAGAGGGGAAGAACATTAAAATGACTGCAGATCTCTCTGATGAAACCTGTCAAACCGTAAGAGGGTTGTCATCGACCTTTAATCTCCTTAAACAAAATAAATTTCAACCCAGGATCCTAAATCCAGCTAAATTGAGTTTCATCCATGATGGAGAAATTAAATACTTTAATGACATTCACATGTTGAAGAAATTTGCCATAACTGAAGCAGCTCTACAGGATATTCTCAGACCTATCCTCCATAATGAACAACACAATTCTCCACCACCAAAGTAAAATCACTGAGAAATGTTTCATCAAATTCCAACTTCCATGGTGGTGAAAGGATTAAAAATGTCCACTGGACTTTTGAAAAATTGGATACCCAAAACTCTATCTGGCTTATCATTACTCTCAATTAATGTGAATGGCTTAAATTGTCCTCTAAAAAGACACAGCTTGGCTGACTGGATACAAAAACTCAGGCCGGACATCTGCTGCATTCAAGAATCTTACCTTATCTTAAAAGATAAATATAGACCCAGGGTGAAGAGATGGTCATCTATAATTCAGGCAAATGGATATCAGAAAAAAGCAGGTGTTGCAAATATATTTGCAGATACAATAGGCTTTAAACCAATTAAAGTAAGAAATGATAACGATGGTCACTTCTTATTTGTTAAGGGCAACATTGAACATGATGAGATTTCAATTATCAACATTTATGCACCCAAACAGAATGCACCTCAATTTATAAGAGAAACTCTAACTGACATGAGCAACTTGATTTCCTCCAGCTTTATAATAGTCAGAGATTTAAACACTCCTTTGGCAGTGCTGGATAGATGCTCCAATAAGAACCTCAGCAAAGAAATTTTCGATTTAAACCTAAACATCCAACATTTGGATTTAGCAGACATCTACAACTTGATTTACACCAACACCATAATTGTTGGGGCCTTTAACACTCCTCTGGTAGTGTTGGATACATGCTCAAAATGAAAGCTATAACCCAGTTATAACCCAAAAATAGGGGGAAGGGGGAATGGGAGGGAAGAGGTGGGCAGAGGGAGGGTGATTGGTGGGATTACACCTGCAGTGCATCTTACAAGGGTGTATGTGAAACTTAGTAAATGTAAAATGTAAATGTCTTAACACAATAACTAAGAAAATGCCAGGAAGGCTATGTTAACCAGTGTGATGAAAATGTGTCAAACGGTCTATAAAACCAGTGTATGGTGCCCCATGATTGCATTAATGTATACAGCTGATTTAATAATAATAAAAAAAGCTATGCAAAGAAATTTTAGAACTAAATTTAACCATTCAGCATTTACATCTAATAGACATCTACAGAAGATTTCATTCTAATAAAACTGAATACACATTCTTCTCAACAGCCCATGGATCATCCTCCAAAATTGATCACATTTGGGGTCACAAGTCTAACCTCAACAAATTAAAAAAAATAGAAATCATTCCTTGTATTTTCTTAGACCATCATGGAATAAAAGTTGAACTTAGTAACAACAGGAATCTCCACACGCATACAAAAACATGGAAACTAAATAACCTTATGCTGAATGATAGCTGGGTCATAGACGAGATTAAGAAAGAAATTACCAAAGTTTTGGAACAAAACAATAATGAAGAAAAGAACTATCAGAACTTCTGTGATACCACAAAGCCAGTCCTAACAGGAAAATTTATAGCGTTGTAAGCCTTCCTCAAGAGAATGGAAAGAGAGGAAGTCAATAACTTAATGAAAAATCTCAAGGAACTGGAAAAGGAAGAACTTTCCAACTGTAAACCCAGCAGAAGAAAATAAATGACAAAAATTAGAGCCGAACTAAATGAAATTGAAAAGAAAAGAATCATTAACAGATCAACCAATTGAAGAGTTGGCGTTTTGAAAAGGTCAATAAAATAGATAAAGCCTTGGCTAACCTAACCAGAAGTAGAAGAGTAAATTCGTAATTTCATCAATCAGAATTGATAAAGGCCAAATAAAAACAGACTCCTCAGACATTCAACAAATCCTTAATGAATATTACATAAAACTCTACTCTCAGAAGCATGAAAATCTGAAGGAAATAGATCAATACTTGGAAGCATGTCACCCTACCAGACTTAGCCAGAAAGAAGTGGAAATGTTGAACAAGCCTATAAAAAGCTCTGAATTAGCATCAACTATAAGAAATAGCCCCCAAAAGAAAAGCTCAGGACCAGCTGGCTTCACATGAGAATTCTACCAATTCTTACCAAATCTTACCAATAAGTAAGATTATTACTTAATCTTTTCCAAAACATAGAAAAAGAAGGAAAACTTTCCAACACATTCTATGAAACAAATATCACCCTGATACCCAAACCAGGAAAAGACCCAACAAGAAAAGAAAAGTATAGAACAATATTGCTAATGAATATTGATGGAAAAATATTCAATAAGATCCTATCAAACAGAATCCAACAACACATCAAACCAATTATACACCACAACCAGGTGGGTTTCATTCCCAAAATGGTTCAATATATATAAATGTATAAATATAATACATCACATAAACAAATTAAAAAAAGACCATATTATTCTCTCAATTGTTGCAGAAAAAGCTTTTGACAATATCCAGCATTCTTTCTCGATCGGAACACTGAAGGAAATGGGTATAGAAGGAACATTTCTTAAACTGAAGAGGCCATCTACAGCAAACCCACAGACAATATTATAGTGAATGGAGTAAAATTTAAATCATTTCCACTCAGATCAGGAACCGGGCAAGGATGACCAGTGTCTCCACTGCTTTTTTACATTGTAATGGAAGTCTTAGCTACCTCACTCAGGCAAGAGATGACAATTAAGGGGATCCAAATAGGACTGGAGGAGATAGAACTGTTGCTCTTCACAGATGATATGATTATATATCTGGAAAATCCCAGGGATATAACTACAAAACTCCTAGAAATGATCAAGGAATATAGTAATGTCTCAGGATACAAAACTAACACTTATAAATGTGTAGTCTTTATATACACCAACAATAGTCAACGGGGAAAAATAATCAAAGACTCTTCCCTTTAAAATAGTGACAAAGAAGTTTAAACATCTGGGAGTGTATCTAGTTAAGGACGTGAAAGATCTCTATAAAGAGAACTATGAAACTCTGAGAAAGGAAATCACTGAAGATGTTAACAAATGGAAAAATATGCCATGCTCATGGCTGGGAAGAATCAAAATTGTTAAAATATCTATACTACCCAAAACAATCTACAGACTTAACGTGATCCCTATTAAAGCACCTCTGTCATATTTTAAAGACCTGGAAAAATTAGTACTTCATTTTATATGGAAACAGAAAACTCGTCAAATAGCCAAGACATTACTCAGAAATAAAAACAAATCGAGAGGAATCACACTACCACACTACTGAATTCAGACTATACTATAGATTGATAGTGATCAAAAGAGCATGGTACTGGCACAAAAATAGAAAGGTAGATGTATGGAGCAGAATTGAAGACCAAGAGGTGAACCCAGATACTCATCATCATTTGATTTTCGATAAGCCTATTAAAAATATAAATTGGGAAAAAGATTCCCTATTCAATAAATGGTGCTGGGTGAATTGGCTGGCAACTTGTAGAAGACTGAAACTGAACCCACACTTTTATTCTCTAAGAAAAAATGACACTCATTTGTTAATGGACATAAACTTAACACATAAAACTATAAATATACTTAGAGAGGGTATAGGGGAAATGCTTGAGAAAATAGGCTTGGGAGAATACTTCATGAGGAAGACACCCTGGGCAATTGAAGCCACATCAAAAATACATTACTGGGTGTGGTGCATCTTACAAGGGTACATGTGAGCCTTGGCAAATGTGGAATGTAAATGTCTTGGCAAAGTAACTAGGAAAATGCCAGGAGGGCTATGTCAACTAATGAGATGAAAATGTGTCAAATATTCTATGAAACAAGTGTATGGTGCCCCATGATCATATTGATGTACACAGCTATGATTTAATAAAAACAAAAATACATTACTGGGATCTGATCAAATTAAAAAGCTTCTGCACTGCAAGGAACACACTAAGTAAAGCAAATATACAGCCCTCAGAATAAAGAGGATTTTTACAAGTTATACTACTGACAAAGGTCTAATAACCAGAATCCACAGAGAACACAAAGTTATTACTAAGCAAAAAACAAGTGATCCCATTTCATTGTGAGGAAGAGACATGAACAGAAGCTTCTCTGAAGAAGACAGGTGCATGGCCTACAGACACATGAAAAAATGCTCATCATCTTTAATCATCAGAGAAATGCAAACAAAAACTACTCTGAGGTGCCATCTAACTTCAGTAAGAGTAGCCCACTTCACAAAATTCCAAAACAACAGATGTTGGCATGAATGTAGAGAAAAGAGAACACTTCTACACTGCTAGTGGGAATGCAAGCTAGTATGTTCCTTTTGGAAGGATGTTTGGAGAACACTCAGGGATCTAAATGTAGACCTCCCATTTTATCCTGCAATTCCTCTTCTAGGGGTATATCCAAAGGAGCAAAAATCATTTGGAAATAAAAATATTTGCAGACAGTTTCAAAACCCCAGCATGACTCAACCTGAATAAGACATCCCCCAGGCACTTCACAATTAACTTTACTAAAGTTAATATGAAGGCAAAAAATCTGAAAGCAGCCAGATGTAAGAAATCTGTTACCTACAAAGGGAAGAATATTAGAATGACTACAGATCTCTCTGCTGAAACTTTTCAAGCCAGAAGGGTGGTCATTGACTTTTAATCTCCTACAACAAAATAAATTTCAACCCTGGATCCTGTATCCAGCTAATCTGAATTTCATTTATGATGGAGAAATTAAAAACTTTAATGACATTCACATGTGGAAGTAATTTCCCATAAGCAAACCAGATCTTCAGGGTATTCTCAGACTTATCCTGCATAACGACCAGCCCAATGCTCTACCACAAAAGTAAACTCACTCAGAAACTATTGATCAAACACCAATTTCTGCAGTGGCAAAAGGATTAACAATGTTTACTGGACTTTGGAAAAACTCGTTATGCAAAATTTTACCAGACTTATCAATATTCTCCATTAATGTGAATGGCTTAAACTGTCCTCCAAAGAGGTTCAGGATGGATGACTGGATACAAAAACTCAGGCCAGATATTTGCTGCATACAAGAATAACATCTTACTTTAAAAGATAAATATAGACTCAGGGTGAAAGGATGGTCCTCCATATTTCAGACAAATGGTAATCAGAAAAAAGCATGTGTTGCAATTCCATTTGCAGATAAAACCAGATTTAAACCAACAAAAGTGAAGAAGGATAAGAATGGTCACTTCATATTTTTAAAGGTAATGCTCAATATGATGAGATTTCAATTATTAATATTTATGCACCCAACCAGAATGTGCCTCAATTTATTGGAGAAACTCTAATAGACATGAGCAACTTGATTTTCTCCAGCTTTATAATAGTCGGAGATTTCAACACTCCTTTGGCAGTGTGGGATAGAACCTCCAATAAGATCCTCAGCAAAGAAATTTTATCTTTAAATCTAACCATCCAACATTTGGATTTAGGAGACATCTACAGAATATTTCATTCCAAGAAACTGAATACACATACTTCTCATAAGCCCATGGAACATACTCCAAAATCAATCACATCTTAGGTCACAAGTGTAACCTCAGTAAATTTAAAGGAATACAAATTACTCCTTGCATCGTCTCGGACTACCATGGAATAAAATTTGAACGCAGTAACAACAGGAATCTGCATTCTCATACAAAATCATGGAAGTTAAATAACCTTATGCTGAATGATAGCTGAGTCACAGATGAGATTAAGAGGAAAATTGCCAAATTTTTGGAACAAAATGACAATGAAGACACGAATCATAGAATCTCTGGGATACTGCAAAGGCAGTCCTAAGAGGGAAATTTATAGCACTGCAAGCCTTCCTCAAGAGAACGGAAAGTGAGGAAGTTAACAACTTAATGGGACATCTGGAGCAACTGGAAAAGGGAGAACATTCCAACCCCAAACACATTAGAAGAAAAGAAATATCCAAAATTAGAGCAGAATAAAATGAAATTGAAAACAAAAGAATTATACAACAGATCAATAAATCAGGAAGTTGGTTTTTTTTGAAAAGGTCAATAAAATAGATAAATCGTTGGCTAACCTAACCAGGAAAGAAAGAGTAAAATCTCTAATCTCACCAATAAGAAACGACAAACAAGAAATAAGAACAGACTCCTCAGAAATTCAAAAAATCCTTAATGAATATTTTAAGAAAGTTTATTCTCAGAAATGTGAAGATCGGAAGGAAATTGACCAATACTTGGAAGCACGTCATCTTCCAAGACTTAGCCAGAATCAAGTGGAAATGTTGAACAGGCCCATATCAAGTTCCAAAATAGCATCAACCATACAAAATCTCCCTAAAAAGAAAAGCCCGGGACCAGATGGCTTCACATTAGAACTCTACCAAACTTTTAAAGAGGAACTAGTACCTGTATTACTCAACCTGTTCCAAATACAGAAAAAGAAGGAAGACTACCCAACACGTTCTATGAAGCAAACATCTCCCTGATCCCCAAACCATCAAAAGACCCAACAAGAAAAGAAAATTATAGACTGATATCACTAATGAATATAGATGCAAAAATATTCACAAGATCCTAACAAACAGAATCTGCAACACATTAAAAAAATTATACATCATGACTGAGTCGGTTTTATCCCAGGGTGTCAAGGCTGGTTCAATATACGTAAATCTATAAATATAATTCAGTGCATAAAAAAATTAAAAAACAAAGACCATATGGTTCTCTGAATTGATGCAGAAAAAGCTTTTGATAATATCCAGCATCACTTCATGATTAGAACACTTAAGAAAATTGATATAGTAGGGACATTTCTTAAACTGATAGAGGCCATCTACAGCAAACCCACAGCCAATATCATATTGAATGGAGTTAAATTGAAATCATTTCCACTCAGATCAGGAACGAGACAAGGTTGCCCATTGTCTCCACTACTCCTTAACATTGTAATGGAAGTTTTAGCTATCACAATTTGGGAAGAAAAGGAGACAAATGGTATCCATATAGGGTCAGAAGAGATCAAACTTTTGCTCTTCACAGATGATATGATTGTATATTGGAAAAAATCAGGCATTCTACTGCAAAACATTTAGAAGTGATCAAAGAATACAGCAGCATCTCAGTTTACAATATCAATATTCATAAATTTGTAGCCTTTATATATACCAACAATAGTCAAGCTGAAAAAACAGTTGAGGACACTATTCCATTCATAGTAGTGCCAAAGAATATGAAATATTTGGAAGTTTATCTAACAAAGGATGTGAAAGATCTCTGTAAAGAGAACTATGAAACTCTAAGAAAAGAAATAGCTGAAAATGTTAACAAATGGAAAAACATACTATGCTCATGGCTGGGAAGAATCAACATTGTGAAAATGTCCTTACAATCCAAAGCAATATAAAATTTTAATGCAATCCCTATTAAAGCTCCACTGTCATACTTTAAACATCTTTAAAAAATAATACTTCATTTTATATTAAATCAGAAAAAAACTCAAATAGCCCAAACATTACTCAGAAATAAGAACAAAGGAGGAGGAATCATGCTATGGGACCTCAGACTACACTATAAATTGATAGTGATCAAAACGGCAAGGTACTGGCACAAAAACAGAGAGGTAGATGTGTGGAACAGAATAGAAAACCAAGAGTTGAAGCCAGCTACTTACCGTTATTTGATCTTTGACAGGCCAATTAAAAATATTCAATTGGGAAAAGATTCCCTATTTAATGAATGGTGCTGGGTGAACAGGCTGGTGACCTGTAGAAGACTGAAATTGGACCCACACCTTTCACCATTAACTAAGATAGACTCTCAATGAATTAAAATTTAAACTTAAGGCATGAAACTATGAAAAATACTAGATGAGAGTGCAGGGAAATGTCTTTTTTTATTTTATTTTTTTAATTAAGTCTTTTGCATATAGATCATAAATACATTTATTGCCATTTCAGTGTGTTGATTATTTGCACAGATTGGAGCGCTTAAATCATACTAATCAGCATAGCTTTCATCTCATTTACCCATTTATAGCATTAGAACATTTGTGTTCTACAAATGATAGAACCAACTTGTACTTGCAATGTGCTCCATAGTTGTGGTCCCCCTAGTATTCCCTAATTTCCTTCCCACCACCTCCCCATCCCTGCTTCATCATAGCCTAAATTTGTGTTTCATTTTTCATATGCAAGTGTGAGTTATTATAAATTGGTTTCACGGTAGTGCAGAGTATATTGGATGCATTTTTTCCATTCCTGAGATACTTTGCTAAGAAGAATATTTTTCAGCTCCATCCATGTAAACATAAAGGAGGTAAAGTCTCCTTTTCTTGTACTGCTGCATAATATTCCATGATATACATATACTACATTTTATTAATCCATTCATGGTTTGATGGGCACTTGGGCTTCTTCCACGACTTGGACATTATGAATTGAGCAGCAATGAACAATCTGGTGCAAATATCTTTATTACCAAATGATTTTTGGTCCTTTGGATATACACCTAGTAGAGGAATTGCAGGATCAAACAGCAAGTCTACACTTAGATCCCTTAGTGTTCTCCAAACATCCTTCCAAAAGGAACATACTAGCTTGCATTCCCACCAGCAGTGCAGAAGTGTTCCCTTTTCTCCACATCCACACCAACATCTGTTGTTTTGGGATTTTCTGATGTGGGCTACTCTTACTGGAGTTAGATGATATCTCAGAGTAGTTTTGGTTTACATTTCTCTCATGAATAAAGATGATGAGCATTTTTTTATGTCTGTAGGTCATGTGCCTGTCTTCTTCAGAGAAGCTTCTATTCCTCTCTCTTGACAATAATGAAATGGTATCACTTGTTTTTTGCTTAGTAATAAGTTTGAGTTCTCTGTGGATTCTGGTTATTAGACCTTTGTTGGTAGTATAATTGTAAAAATTCTCTCCCATTCTGAGGGCTGTGTATTTGCTTTATTTAGTGTATTTTTGGCAGTGCAGAAGCTTTTTAATTTGATCAGATCCCAGTAATGTATTTTTGATGTTGCTTCAATTGCCCAGGGTGTCTTCCTCATGGAGTATTCACCCAGGCCAATTTTCTCAAGTGTTTCCTCTGCACTCTCTCTAAGAATATTTATAGTTTCATGTCTTAAGTTTAAGTCCTTTAACTAGTGAGACTCAATTTTTTTAGAGAAGAAAGGTGTGGGTCCAGTTTCAGTCTTCTATAAGTTGCCAGCCAATTCATCCAGCACCATTTACTGAATAGGGAATCTTTCTCCCAATTTATATTTTTAATAGGTTTATCAAAAATCAAATGATGATAAGTGTCTGAGTTCACCTCTTGGAAAACTCTCTAAGAAATCCGTCTGGGTGAGTATTTTATGAGGAGGGCACCCTGGGCAATTGAAGCAGCTTCAAAAATACACTACTGGGACCTGATCAAACTAAAAAGCTTCTACACAGCCAAGAACACAGTAAATAAAGCAGGCAGACAGCCCTCAGAATGGGAGAAGATATTTGCAGGTCATGTCTCCGACAAAGGTTTATTAACAAGAATCCACACAGAACTCAAATGTATACGCAAGAAAAGAATAAGTGATCCCATCGCAGGCTGGGCAAGGGACTTGAAGAGAAATTTCTCTGAAGAAGGCAGGCACATGGCCTATAGACATATGAAAAAATGCTCATCATCCTTAATCATCAGAGAAATGCTAATCAAAACTACTTTGAAATATCATCTAACTCCAGTAAGATTAGCTCATATCACAAAATCCCAAGACCAGAGATGGCGTGGATGTGGAGAAAAGGGAACACTTCTACACTACTGGTGAGAATTCAAATTAATACATTTCTTTTGGAAAGATGTTTGGAGAACACTTAGAGATCTAAAACTAGATCTGCCATTAAATACTATAATTCCTTTACTAGGCATATACCCAGAAGACCCAAAATCACATTATAAAAAAGATATTTATTCCAGAATGTTTATTGCAGCCCAATTCATAATTGCTAATTCATGGAAAAAGCCCAAGTGCCCATTGATCCACTAATGGATTAATAAATTGTGGTATATGTGGAGGCGGAGCAAGATGGCAGCCGAGTAACAGCTTCCTTGCATCTTGGCACCGTTAGTCTGGGGAGATAGGACTCCAGGCATCTCTGGCTGGTGGGAACTGCCTATCATCACTCCTATGAGGATAAAGGAAGTCAGCGAGAGACTTCTGGACCCCAAGAGGAGGACTAAAACAGTGGAAAACCTGCAAGTGGTCGTGTGTGTTCAATCCGTTTAAACCCGCCCACAACTGTAAGCTCAGTAGCAGCGAGACTGCAAACCAGAAAGGCCTTACCTGTGAACTGTTTTGATGTCTTTGGACTTGGCACTGAGTTGAACTGCCTTGGGGAAGGCCTGAGCGGGAGTGCGGAGAACTCTGGCCGTTGTCTAGGGCCCCAGTCTGAGCCGCTGAGCCAGACGGAGCTAATAGTGTTTGGCGGTGGGTCACACGGATCCATTGTCAGTGATCTGCCCCAGCAAGCTCTGCCCTCAGGGTCGCAGAGCTAGAAACGGGTGGGAGCTGGTAACCCAGCAACCAAGTAGCCTAAGGGTGGGGTCTGAGCCGCCTTGCAGCCCCAACCATCAGGGGCAGAGTGAGACCGGTTTTGGCACACTGGGTAAGTGGATAGCCACTTCAGCAGTGATTCCAGCGAGAAAGCTGGGAAAGCTTCTGCTCAGCAAGTTTACAAGTTCAAAGTGCCTTTTAAGTAGGCTGAAGAGAGATTTAGGGTGTCTACCTGCTGGGGTTTGAGAAATCAGCAGCCTCCAGTCGTATCAGAACTGTCACTAACATTTCATACCCCAGAAGACCACGTGTTGCCCAGACAATATTCAATAACATATACAAACTGCTTTGTTTTTGGTTGTGTATTTTTTCCTTTTTTTTTTTGTTTGGTTGTTTTTTTTGTTTGTTTATTTTAACGTTGCTGATGTTCTTTTGTTTTTTTTTAATTTCAATCTTTTCCACACAGATCCTTTTTCTTTCTCAATTTTCCTAGTTTAATCATAATTTCCCATTGCTGCCTTTTTTAATAACTTCAACTTCATTTTTGCTAGTGTTTCTACCACTATCATTTGGTTTTTCACCCAATTTTATCCCCGTAAAGTTTTCTGTTTGCTTGTTTTGGTTTGATTTATAGCATTTTTGTCTTTCCTCTCTGCTTGGTGGAGGTGGGGTACTGTGTCTGATCAGGTTAGCAAAGAGCTGCTGACCTCAAGGGAACCACGCAACTGGGCACCCCCAGAAGGTGGGGTTTTTTAAGGTTGTGTCAAAGTACCCTACTGTACACCTATATTGCCCAGTCTCCCTCTTTCTGTGCCTCTCTTCTTTTTGTCAATATTCCTTATACCCACCCCCTCTCCTTTCTCTATCTTTCTTTTTTTCTTATCACTCGGTCCTCCTTTCCTTCATCCCCTTTTTTTGCTCTTCAACCTTCTCACCCTTCTGGTCCTGTAACCCTTAGTCCACAGGCACAAGAACTTAAAGAGCAAGAGGAAGTGAAAGGAAAACTAGGGCAGGGAAACAGATAAAAGAAATCACTCATGAGGAAGAATCAGCAGAAAACTCCAGGCAACATGAAGAACCAGTCTAGAACAACCCCACCAAGGGACCATGAGGTAGCTACTGCAGATGATTCCACCAGTATAGAAATGTTAGGAATGACAGAAAGGGAATTTAGAATACACATGTTGAAAACAATGAAAGAAATGATGGAAACAATGAAGGAAATTGCTAATAAAGTGGAAAATAACCAAAAGGAAATCCAAAAACAGAATCAAATAAGAGATGAACGATATGAAGAATATAAAAAGTATACAGCAGACCTGAAGGAACTGAAACAGTCAATTAGGGAACTTAAAGATGCAATAGAAAGTATCAGCAACAGGTTAGACCATGCAGAAGAAAGAATTTCAGAGGTAGAAGACAAAGTTGTTGAGATAACTCAGACAGTAAAAGAGGCAGAAAAGAAGAGAGAGAAAGCAGAACGTTCACTGTCAGAATTATGGGACTTTATGAAGCGTTCCAACATACGAGTTATAGGAATTCCAGAAGGGGAAGAAGAATACCCCAGAGGAATGGAAGCCATACTAGAGAATATTATAAAAGAAAATTTCCCAAACACCACCAAAGGTTCTAACACACTGCTTTCAGAGGGATATCGGAACCCAGGTCGCCTCAACTCTAACCGAGCTTCTCCAAGACACATTGTGATGAACCTGTCCAAAGTCAAGACAAAAGAGAAGATTCTGCAAGCTGCCAGGAGTAAGCGCCAGTTGACCTACAGGGGCAAATCCATCAGAGTTACTGCAGACTTCTCTAATGAAACTTTCCAAGCAAGAAGACAATGGTCATCTACCTTTAATCTACTTAAACAGAACAATTTCCAGCCCAGAATTCTGTACCCTGCTAAGCTAAGCTTAAAAATTGACGGAGAAATCAAATCATTTACGGATATACAAACATTGAGAAAATTCGCCACAACAAGACAAGCTCTACAGGAAATACTTCAACCTGTTCTGCACGCTGACCACCACAATGGATCAGCAGCAAAGTAAGACTCAGAAATCAAAGGACAGAACCTAACCTCCACACTGATGCAAAAGATGAAACTAAGCAATGGACTCTCACCAAATAAGATGAATAGAATACTACCACACTTATCAATTATCTCAATAAATGTTAATGGCTTGAATTCCCCACTGAAGAGACATAGATTGGCAGAATGGATTAAAAAAAAAAGCCATCCATTTGCTGTCTGCAAGAAACACACCTGGATTCAAAAGACTAATTAAAGCTCCGAGTCAAGGGTTGGAAGACAATTTTTCAGGCAAATGGCATTCAGAAGAAAAGAGGAGTTGCACTCTTATTTTCAGATACATGTGGATTTAAAGCAACTAAAGTCAAAAAAGACAAAGATGGTCACTTTATATTGGTCAAAGGAAAACTACAACAAGAAGACATTTCAATTCTAAATAATTATGCACCCAATTTAAATGCTCCCAGATTCTTGAAGCAGACCTTACTCAGTCTGAGTAATATGATATCTGATAATACCATCATAACAGGGGACTTTAACACACCTCTTACAGAGCTGGACAGATCCTCTAAACAGAAATTAAACAAAGATGTAAGAGATTTAAATGAGACCCTAGAACAACTATGCTTGATAGACGCATATAGAACACTCCACCCCAAAGATAAAGAATATACATTCTTCTCATCACCCCATGGAACATTCTCCAAAATTGATCATATCCTGGGACACAAAACAAATATCAACAGAATCAAAAGAATTGAAATTTTACCTTGTATCTTTTCAGACCATAAGGCACTAAAGGTGGAACTCAACTCTAACAAAAATGCTCAAGCCCACCCAAAGGCATGGAAATTAAACAACCTTCTGTTGAATAACAGATGGGTGAAGGAAAAAATAAAACAGGAAATCATTAACTTCCTTGAGCATAACAATAATGAAGATACAAGCTATCAAAACCTGTGGGATACTGCAAAAGCAGTTTTGAGAGGAAAATTCATTGCTTTAGATGCCCACATTTGAAAAACAGAAAGAGAACACATCAACAATCTCACAAGAGATCTTATGGAATTGGAAAAAGAAGAACAATCTAAACCTTAACTCAGTAGAAGAAAAGAAATATCCAAAATCAAATCAGAGATCAATGAAATTGAAAACAAAAGAATCATTCAGAAAATTAATGAAACAAGGAGTTGGTTTTTTGAAAAAATAAATAAAATAGATAAACCACTGGCCAGACTCACTAGAAATAGAAAAGTAAAATCTCTAATAACCTCAATCAGAAACGATAAAGGGGAAATAACAACTGATCTCACAGAGATACAAGAGATCATCTCTGAATACTACCAGAAACTCTATGCCCAGAAATTTGACAATGTGAAGGAAATGGATCAATATTTGGAATCACACCCTCTCCCTAGACTTAGCCAGGAAGAAATAGACCTCCTGAACAGATGAATTTCAAGCACTGAGATCAAAGAAACAATAAAAAACTTCCAACTAAAAAATGCCCTGGTCCAGATGGCTTCACTCCAGAATTCTATCAAACCTTCAAGGAAGAGCTTATTCCTGTACTGCAGAAATTATTCCAAAAATCTGAGGAAGAAGGAATCTTCCCCAACACATTCTGTGAAGCAAACATCACCCTGATACCAAAACCAGGAAAAGACCCAAACAAAAAGGAGAATTTCAGACCAATCTTACTGATGAATATAGATGGAAAAATTCTCAACAAAATCCTAGCCAATAGATTACAGCTTATCATCAAAAAAGTCATTCATCTTGATCAAGTAGGCTTCATCCCAGGGATGCAAGGCTGGTTTAACATACGCAAGTCCATAAACGTTATCCACCATATTAACAGAGGCAAAAATTAAGATCACATGATCCTCTCAATAGATGCAGAAAAAGCATTTGATAAAATCCAGCATCCTTTTCTAATTAGAACACTGAAGAGTATAGGCATAGGTGGCACATTTCTAAAACTGATTGAAGCTATCTATGACAAACCCACAGCCAATATTTTGCTGAATGGAGTAAAACTGAAAGCTTTTCCTCTTAGAACTGGAACCAGACAAGGTTGTCCTCTGTCACCTTTACTATTCAACATAGTGCTGGAAGTTCTAGCCAATACAATTAGGCAAGACAAGGAAATAAAGGGAATCCAAATGGGAGCAGAGGAGGTCAAAATCTCCCTCTTTGCTGATGACATGATCCTATACTTAGAGAACCCCAAAGACTCAACCACAAGACTCCTACAAGTCATCAAAAAATACAGTAATGTTTCAGGATATAAAATCAATGTCCACAAGTCAGTAGCCTTTGTATACACCAATAACAGTCAAGATGAGAAGCTAATTAAGGACACAACTCCCTTCACCATAGTTTCAAAGAAAATGAAATACCTAGGAATATACCTAACGAAGGAGGTGAAGGACCTCTATAAAGAAAACTATGAACTCCTCAGAAAAAAATAGCAGAGGATATTAACAAATGGAAGAACATACCATGCTCATGGATGGGAAGAATCAACATTGTTAAAATGTCTATAGTTCCCAAAGCAATCTACCTATTCAATGCCATTCCTATCAAAGTACCTACATCGTACTTTTAAGGTTTGGAAAAAATGATTCTGCATTTTGTATGGAACCGGAAAAAACTGCGTATAGCTAAGGCAGTTCTTAGTAACAAAAATGAACCTTGGGGCATCAGCATACCAGATTTTAGTCTGTACTACAAAACCATAGTGGTCAAGAGAGCATGGTACTGGCACAAAAACAGAGACATAGACACTTGGAATCGAATTGAACACCAAGAAATGAAACTAACATCTTACAACCACCTAATCTTTGATAAACCAAACAAGAACTTACCTTGGGGGAAACACTCCCTATTCAATAAATGGTGTTGGGAGAACTGGATGTCTACATGTAAAAGACTGAAACTGGACCCACACCTTTCCCCACTCACAAAAATTGATTCACGATGGATAAAGGACTTAAATTTAAGGCATGAAACAATAAAAATCCTCCAAGAAAGCATAGGAAAAACACTGGAAGATATTGGCCTGGGGGAAGACTTCATGAAGAAGACTGCCACGGCAATTGCAACAACAACAAAAATAAACAAATGGGACTTCATTAATCTGAAAAGCTTCTGTACAGCTAAGGACACAATAACCAAAGCAAAGAGACAACCTACACAATGGGAAAGGATATTTGCATATTTTCAATCAGACAAAAGCTTGATAACCAGGATCTATAGAGAACTCAAATTAATCCACATGAAAAAAGCCAACAATCCCTTATATCAATGGGCAAGAGACATGAATAGAACTTTCTCTAAAGACGACAGACGAATGGCTAACAAACACATGAAAAAATTTTCATCATCTCTATATATTAGAGAAATGCAAATCAAAACAACCCTGAGATATCATCTAAGCCCAGTGAGAATGGCCCACATCACAAAATCTCAAAACTGCAGATGCTGGCGTGGATGTGGAGAGAAGGGAACACTTTTACACTGCTGGTGGGACTGCAAACTAGTACAACCTTTCTGGAAGGAAGTATGGAGAAACCTCAAAGCACTCAAGCTGGACCTCCCATTTGATCCTGCAATCCCATTACTGGGCATCTAACCAGAAGGAAAGAAATCCTTTTATCATAAGGACACTTGTACTAGACTGTTTATTGCAGCTCAATTTTCAATCGCCAAAATGTGGAAACAGCCTAAATGCCCACCAACCCAGGAATCGATTAACAAGCTGTGGTATATGTATACCATGGAATACTATTCAGCCATTAAAAAAAATGGAGACTTTACATCCTTCATATTAACCTGGATGGAAGTGGAAGACATTATTCTTAGTAAAGCATCACAAAAATGGAGAAGCATGAATCCTATGTACTCAATCTTGATATGAGGACAATTAATGACAATTAAGATTATGCTGGGGGGAAGCAGAAAGAGGGATGGAGGGAAGAGGGTGGGGCCTTAGTGTGTGTCACACTTTATGGGGGTAAGACATGATTGCAAGAGGGACTTTACCTAACAATTGCAATCAGTGTAACTGGCTTATTTTACCCTCAATGAATCCCCAACAATAAAAAATAAATAAATAAGTAAATAAATTGTGGTATATGTATACAATGGAATATTGTGCAGCCTTAAAAAAGATGGAGAATTTACCTCTTTTATTTCCCAATTTATTTCAAAAATATAAATTTCTCCCTTGGGACAGACTTTGCAATATCCCACAGGATACATTTACATGGATGGAACTGGAACATATTTTTCTTAGCAAAGTATCTCAAGAATGGAAGAAAAAGTATCTAATGTATTCAGACCTACTATGAAATTAATTTATAGCTTTCATGAGAAGGGAAAAGGGGAGATGAAAGTCAGTAGGATGGATGGAGGGAGAGCAACTGGTGGAAACACACCTGTGGTGCATTTTTCTAGTGTACATGTTAAATTTACTAAGTGTAGAATATAAATGTCTTAACACAATAATGAAGAAAATGCAGTGAATGCTATGCTAACAAGTTTGATGGAAGTCTTTTAATTTGTATATAAACCCAGCACATTGTACCCTACAATTGCATTAATGTACACAGCTATGATTTAATAAAAAAAAAATTGTTAACATTTATTTGCCCAACCAGAATGCTCCTAAATTTATAATGAAGAAAATACAATGAATGCTATGTTAACAAGTTTGATGGAAGTCTTTTAATTTGTATATAAATCCAGCACATTGTACCCTACAATTGCATTAATGTACACGGCTATGATTTAATAAAAAAAAATTATTAACATTTATTTGCTCAACCAGAATGCTCCTCAATTTATAAGGGAGACCCTAACGGACATGCAATTTAATACTTTTTAAGCACCTTAACCCTTGGAGATTTTAATACCCCTTTGGCAGTGTTGGATAGATGCTCCAATAAGAAAATAAGCAAAAAAAGTTGTGGACGTAAACTTCACCATTTAACAATTGAAGTTAACAGACATCTACAGAACATTTCATCCCAACAAAACTGAATACACATTCTTCTCATCAGCTCATGGAACATCCTTCAAATTTGATGACCTCTTAGGTAACAAGTCTAACCTCAACAAATTGAAAAGTATAGAAATTATTCCTTTTATTTTCTCAGCTCATCACACAATATAAGTTGAACTTACCAATAACAGGCATCTCCATACTTATACAAAGACATGGAAACAAAACAACCTTATGCTGAATGATAGCTGGGTCATAGGTGAAATTAAGATGGAAATTGCCAAATTTTTGGAACAAAATGATAATGAAGACACAAATTATCAGAACCTGTGTGATGTTGCAAAGTCTGTCCTGAGGGGGAATTTTATAGCATTGCAAGCCTTCCTCAAGAGAATGGAAAGAAAGGAAGTCAATAACTTAATGGGACATTTTAAGCAACTGGAAAAGGAAGAACATGCCAACCCCAAACCCAGCAGAAGAAACAAAATAACTAAAATTAGAGCAGAAGTAAATGAAATAGAAAACAAGAGACTTATTGAAAGATCAAGGAATCAAAAGGTTGGTTTTTTAAAATAATTCAACAAAATTAATAAACCTTTGACAAACCTAACCAAAAATAGAAAACTCAAGGCCCTAATATCATTAATCAGAAATGACAAATGCGAAATAACAATAGAAACCTCAGAAATTCAAATAAATCCTTAATGAATACTAAAAAAAAATTATTCTCAGAAACATGAAAATCTGAAAGAACTTGAACAATACTTGGAAGCATGCCAACTTCCTATACCTAATCAGAAAGAAATGGAAATGCTGAACCGACCTATATCAACTACTGAAATGGAATCAACTATATGAAATCTCCCAAAAAAGAAGAGTCCAGGACCAGATGGCTTCACATCAGAATTCTACCAAATCTTTAAAGAGGAACTAGTACTTATATTATTTAACATTTTTCAAAACATTGAAAAAGAAGGAATACTTCCCAACACATTCTATGAAGTAAATATTACTCTGATCCCCAAACCAGGAAAAGACCCAACAAGATAATAAAATTATAGACCAATATCTTTAATGAACATAGATGTAAAACTATTCAATAAGATCCAACAAACAGAATCCAGCAACACATCAAATGAATTATACACCATGACCAGGTAGGTTTTATGCCAGGGTCTCAAGGATGGTTCAATATATGTAAATCTATAAGTATAATACATCACATAAACAACCTAAAAGACAGAGACCATATGATTCTCTCAATAGATGCAGGAAAAGCTTTTGACAATATCCAGCATCCTTTCATGATCAGAACACTTAAGAAAATAGGTATAGAAGGGACATTTCTTAAACTGATAGAGGTCATCTACAACAAACCCACAGCAAATATTATATTGAAAGGAGTAAAATTGAAAACATTTCCACTCAGATCAGGAACAGGTAAGGTTGCCCATTGTCTCCACTGCTTTTTAACATGACAATGGAAGTCTTAGACATCACAGTCAGGCAAGAGAAGGCGATCAAGGATATATAAATAGGATCAGAGGAGATTAAACCTTCACTCTTCTCAGATGATATGATTTTTCACCTGGAAAACCCCAGGGACTCAACCACAGAAGTCTTAGAAGTGATTAAGAAATGTAGAGTTGTCTCAAAATACAAAATCAATACTCACACATCAGTAGATTTATATATATCAAAAATAGGGAAGGGGAAGCTAAAAAACAGTCAAGGACACTATTCCCTTTACAGTTGTGCCAAAAAAGATGAAATATTTGGGAATTTACCTAAAAAAGGATGTGGAAGATCTCTATAAAGAGAATTATGAAACTCTGAGAAAAGAAATAGCTGAAGATATTTACAAATGGAAAAACATACCATGCTCATGGCTGGGAAGAATCAACACTGTTAAAATGTCCATATTACCCAAAGCAATTTACAAATTTAATGCAATCCCTATCAAAATACCACCATCAATTTCATAATCTGGAAAAAATAGTACTTCATTTTATATGTAACCAGAAAAAACCTCGAATAGCCAAGACATTACTCAGAAATAAAATAATCAGGAGGAATCACATGACCAGACCTCAAATTATACTATAAATCTATAGTGATAAAAACAGCATAGTTTTTCCACAAAAATAGAGAGGTAGATGTATGAAACAGAATTAAGAACCAAGAGATGAACCCAGACATTGATTGTCATTTGATCTTTGATAAGTCCATTAAAAATATAAATTAGGGGAAAGATTCTGTATTTTATAGAGAACTCAAATTATGAATAGGAAAAGAACAAGTAATTCCATTTCATTGTGGGCAAGGAACTTCAACAGAAACTTTTCTGAAGAAGATAGGCGTGTGGCCTATAGACACATGAAAAAAGGCAAACCAAAACTCCTCTAATATACCATCTAACTCCATTAAGAGTAGCCCACATCACAAAATCTCAAAACTACAGATGTTGGTGTGGATGTGGAGAAAAGGGAACACTTCTGCACTGCTGGTGGGAGTGCAAGCCAGTATGTTTCTTTTGGAAGTAAGTTTGGAGAATACTCAGGGATCTAAATGTGGACCTGCCATTTGATCCTACAATTCCTCTTCTAGGTGTATATTCAAAGGACCAAAAATCATTTGGCAGTAAAGATATTTGCGCCAGATTGTTTATTGCAGCTCAAGTCATAATTGCTAAGTCATGAAAGAATTCCAAGTGCCCATCGACCCATGAATGGATTAATAAATTGTGGTTTATGTATATCATGGAATACTATGCAGCATTAAAAAATATGGGGACTTTACCTCTTTTATGTTTACATGGATGGAGCTGGAAAATATTCTTCTTAGTAAAGTATCTCAGGAATGGAAAAAAATATCCAATGTACTCAGTACTACTGTGAAACAATTTATAATCACACTTGCATGTGAAAAATGAAACCCAACTAACCCTGGGATGAAGGAGGGAAGGGGAGGGGGAGGAGAACAGAGTGGGGAGGTCGATAGAGGGAGGGTTAGTAGGGGGAAGCACACCTATGGAGCAAATTGCAAGTGCAAGTTGCATCTATCAAATGTAGAACACAAATGCCTTAATGTTGTAATTGGGTAAATGAAGTGAAGGCTATGTTGATTAGTAGGATGTAAGCACTCCAATTTGTACAAATAATCAACATATTGAATCCCACAATGCCATAAATGTATTTATGATCTATGTACAAATTACTTAATAAAAAAATAAAGAAATAAGAACATATGTCCATAGAAGGACACTAACGCACGCACACACACACAAAAAGAGAGTGAACAAATAACCCACAGAATTAGGTAAGATATTCACAAATCATATACATGATAAGGATTTAATAGTACATCTCAACAACAAAAAGATGATCCAATTAGGAAATGGTACAAATACTTGAATGGATATTTCTCCAAAGAAGATATATAAATGGCCAATAGGCGCAGGAAAAATTGCTCAACATTATTAGTCATTAAGGAAATGCATGCAAATCAAAATCAAATTGAAATACCACTTCAAACCAGTATATGGTATTGTGTTCCAGTAGCCCAAGCTAAAACAACATACAATCCGCTATTATTCAACCATCATAGGGAATACAATTTGGATACATAGTACAATAGTTTGAACCTTGTAAGCATTATGCTATGTGAAACAAACCAGACATAAAAGGACAAATGTGTATGAGGGCAACATAGTGAGACTCTGTCTCAAAAAAAAAAGAAGGCAAAAGGAAAACATTACCAACTGTCTTAGGAAGACAGTGTGACTGTCCTCGAATTATTATACCTTCAATCCAAACTGGTGAATATTTTCAGAATGAAATATATTATTCTATAAAGACCTGATTACTCTTTTAATGTGGTTCCAAACTTTTAGTGTACACCTGGAGATAGGAAGCTTGATAGAAATATAGATTCCACAATCTTGCCTTAAGATATTTAGATTTAGTAGGCGTGAATTGGAGTTCAGAGTTTTTCAGTTTAATAAACATTGTAGGTTTTTGTTTGTTTGTTTGTTTGTTTTTCAGTTTTTGGCCAGGGCTGAGTTTGAACCTGCCACCTCCAGCATGTGGAACCATCGCCCTATTCCTTTGAGCCACAGGCACTGCCCCATTGTAGATGATTTTGATGAGAGTGAGCAATAGAATATGGTTTTAGGAAGCAGTGATGGTTAAGGCATTATAGAGACATATTTATCTCCAAAGGTATATGGATTTAGTAATATTTCAGTAAGATATAATTAGCATTTCTAATTTTGTACAATGAATAAAAATGTGTCCTAATATCCTTTATATAATGTTAAATGGACAGTGATAATTTTCTATCTCTGTACATTTCCATATATAAGAAAAGTCACCTCTCTAAATTAATCTCTATTCAAGCATCCTAATTGGGATACAGCATACAGATAACTCCTCTAGTTTAGGATTCTAGAGAAACTTTCAGAATTCACTTGTATTAAAATAGGTCATTTCTAAAGCATTTTCAGATGTGGAATTTTTGCAATGGGGATTTCTATAAAGCCAAAAAGATCTTGAAGTTTAAGATAATGTATCAAACTGTCTGGATACATATTGTAAACCTCTTGTAATATTAGTCAAATTTTATTTGTGCATGCTTGGGCTCCTTAACTTGATTGCATACTTCTTGAGAATTGAAACTATGTATGCATTCCCTTGTGTCCCCCCACCATACCTAATAATGGTATTGACCAGAATAATCAACTGGTATGTCAACAGACTAACAGGCTTAGTACAATGTAGTTCACAGTAGCAAATTAGGTCTCTTTGGAAAACATCAGTAGAGCATTAATATGATTAACATTGCTGGCCAGATTGTCTTACCTGAGGGCACAGAAAAGACAAAGGAAACTATAACAAAACTAGCTGCTGGAGTGTCAGGGAGCAAAAGATAAACAAGAAAAGAAGCGAGAAAAACAAAAACTGATTCTTGAATAACACGTTTTTTCTTTCAAATTTTTGCTTTATTATGTAATCTGCTGTGTATCACTGGACTTTTTTTGCATTCAAGAACAATTTCAGAAATATCTGAAGGATTGGGAATGTAATGGCCTGCCTGATTCTATGTCTTTTTCTTCACAATAAATGGTTAGCATTTGATACATCTTAATAAATATTACATGTAGAATGGATTGGTGCCAAGCTCCAGCATCTCTGTTTGAAATGTATCATTCTT
Organism: Nycticebus coucang; assembly: GCF_027406575.1. Classification (NCBI taxonomy): domain Eukaryota; kingdom Metazoa; phylum Chordata; class Mammalia; order Primates; family Lorisidae; genus Nycticebus; species Nycticebus coucang. The sequence goes on from NC_069804.1 coordinate 107,584,982, forward strand.
CCTAAATGAGATTATCTTTTTCTTCAATCAAATTCAGATGTTGTTCCTTATAAGTCTACTTTATTCTTGAACTACTGGAAAACACCAGAGGGTAAGAGTAAGCAATACTGACTTCTTACACAATCTTATCACACTAAAAACAATGTCCAAATACTATGAATTTGTACTGATTCTTCAAATTTATTGTCCTACACCTAAATTTTATTCATGAAATTCACAAGTACTGAAAACAAATAGTTATTCTTCAATAGCAAGTGGGCATTCTGAATTAGGTGTTGATTATATTAAAGAAGAGTAATCGGGGAGGGGGGGCAGAGACAAGGTGGCTGACAGAAGCCAGCTTTCCACAGAGGCTCCCATCCAGAAGGAGAGTAAAAGGACAGAAATTTAGCAAGTAACCTGGTGGATTAGAGCTGCACCAAGAGAGAAGTTTGAAGAATGCGCATCAACCCCACTGAGGCAAGCTGCAACCCCAAAGATACAAACAAAAAGGTACAAAATCCATCACCAAGCAGACGAGAGTCCCCTGCCCCATGAGAATGGCTCAGAGTACCCCACAAACAAATGACCAGAGTTCAAAAGTCCTCCCACTACACTCCATGGGAGAGACTCTCTAAAAACTGGACCTACCTCCCCTACTAGGGTGCCACGGTGTTCTCCTGCCAGGCATATAAATGGATAAAACTATATATATTCTCTACCTGCAAATCTGAGCTCCCAACACTTCCCTCCACTCTCACTCTGAGGTCTGGAGGCCTGTCCCCCAGGAGTCCAGATTCTTGGGTGATTTCTTGAGTGATTTGGACAGGGCCTAGAATGCATCTGGTTGGTGCTGATTCTGTGTCACGGGAGTGAGGAGAGGATGGTCGGCTGAGAGGGAACTACACTGGAGTGGCAGTGCCCTGAGGTACAGAGCAGCAACCATTTTTGGCAAAAAGAGGGCTCACTCCCAGATATTCTGAAGCCACACCCACTGTCTCCCTGGGCAACCAGAGGAGGATGGGCATCTTCTCAGGTGGCAACCACTGCAGAACAGATCTGAAATGGAAACGCAGGCCCCATGAGTAAAGGGTTTGCCTGAGGTGGTACCAGCCTGGGTGGAGTGTGGGGACTAGAAAATGCAATAGCAGACCCTGGAAATTCCCAGGGAAGGGCTGACCCAGAGGACCGCTTTACCGAGCCTTAGAAGCACCGGCCCTCAGGGGATTGTCAGTGTATAGACAAAGGAAGGCAAGAGGCTAGAACTGACAGGTAACTGAATATAAACCTGCAGGAGCAAAGACAGAGCCTGAGGTTCAGGTTCTGGGAACTTAAAACATGTTCTCTTCTGCAGGGAAATTTAGCAGGGACAGAAACATATTCCTGCAAAGTTTTTCTGTTCTGTTCTGTCAGTAACATCAATCAGGGGTGGGGCTGGAACTGAGTGAACACCCCCCAACCTCCATCAAGCACCTGAGGTTGTCAGGCTTCACCTCCACCTGCTGGATAGAGGTAGAGTGAAGCAGCCTATCTGAGCAGATATAGATTTCCTTGTGATTCAGGAAGGTGAAAACCCCTGGAGTATCTGTTCACTAGAGGCAACAGGGTCACAGCCCTGTGGGGATATCAGTGACTGGGTGTGACAGAGGTGCAAGGTGGGGAAAGACGCATCAACATTCTCAGACTAATCTATTTGCTGGGTGGGTCCTCCTGACTTCACAGAGCTCCGGAGCAAGTCATATCTGAGTTGTCACCAGACCCCTGAGTTCCAGTTGCCAGAGACATTTAAACTCTCCCACCTGAGACAAGTGCTGACTGAGACAATTGATTTGGACCTTTTGAACTGAACCAATCACCCGAGGAATTTCAAAAGGTGCCCAGAGTGTGTGGTTGTAGGAAGGTTTCCTTTTTCTTTTCCAAATGTTGCCTGTGAGGGGTGGGGTGACTTAATTCCTGGTATTTCTCCACAGCTGAGACTTCAATCCAGAGTAACTGTTTCACTAGGGTCGGACAGAGACCAGCTGAAAACAAGACAGAACCACTTAACCCCACCACAAAAAAAACAGGTCCCCAGTTTCTCATGCCATAGCATTGTACAGGTCCTCGACAAAGCTCCAGGAAAAAGTTAAATGGTGTAAAATAAAAATGGGGCAGAATAAGCGGAAAAACTCTGGTAACATGAATAACCAAGATAGATCAACCCCACAAAGGAAACATATGGCAGATGTAATTGAAGATCCCATTCATAAACAGCTGGCCAAGATATCAGAAATCGAATTCAGAATTTGGATTGCTAACAAGATTAATAGAATGGAGGAAAATTTGGAATTAGAAATTCGAGGACACTTTCTGGGAGAAAGACATGATTGCAAGAGAGACTTTACCTAACAAATGCAATCAGTATAACCTGGCTTATTGTACCCTCAAAGAATTCCCAATAATAATAAAAAAATAACATAAAAAAAGAAATTCAAGGAGAAATTCAAAAGTTGTCTCAAGAATTTAACGAGTTTAAAGACAAAACCACCAAAGATTTTGATGCACTGAAGCAAGACTTTGCAGCCCTCAAATATCTGAAAAATACAGTAGAATACCTCAGTAACAGAGTGGAACAAGCAGAAGAAAGGAATTCTAACATTGAAGACACAGCCTTTCAATGCTCCCAAACTGTCAAAGAGGAAGAGAAATGAAGAGCAAAAATAGATCATTTTCTCAGAGAGCTCTGGGATTATTCAAAGAAGGCTAATATCTGCCTCATTGGAATCCCTAAAAGTGATGAAGTGGCCTCACAAGGCACAGAGGCCCTTCTCCATGAAATTATGAAAGAGAACTTTCCAGACATGCCAAGAGATTCTGAAATTCAGATAGCAGACAGTTTCAGAACCCCAGCAAGGCTCATTCCGAATAAGACATCCCCCAGGCATATCATAACTTCACTAAAGTTAATATGAAGGCGAAAATTCTGAAAGCAGCCAGACATAAGAAATCCATAACCTACAAAGGCAAGAATATTAGAATGACTGCACATCTCTCTGTTGAAACTTTTCAAGCCAGAAGAGGGTGGTCATCGACTTTTAATCTCCTAAAGCAAAATAACTTTCAATCCCGGATCCTATATCCAGCTAAACTGAGTTTCATTTATGATGGAGAATTTAAATACTTTAATGACATTCATATGTTGAAGAAATTTGCCATAATCAAACCAGCTCTTCAGGATATTCTCAGACCTATCCTCCATAATGACCAACCCAATCCTATACCACAAAAGTAAACTCACTCAGAAACTTCGGATCAAACTCCAATTTCCACACTGGCGAAGGATTAAAAATGGCCACTGACTTTTGAAAAACTCGATACCCAAAACTTCATCAGACTTATCAATATTCTCCATTAATGTGAACAGCTTAAACTGTCCTCTAAAGAGGCATAGGTTAGCTGACTGGATACAAAATCTCAGGCCAGATATTTCCTGCATACAAGAGTCACATCTTACGTTAAAAGATAAATATAGACTCAGGGTGAATGGATGGTTGCCCATATTTCAGGCAAATGGTTACCAGAAAAAGGCAGATGTTGCGATTCTATTTTCAGGCACAATAGACTTTAAACCAACAAAAGTAAGGAAGGATAAGAATGGTCACTTCATATTTCTTAAGGGTAATACTCAATATGATGAGATTTCCATTATTAATGTTTATGCAGCCAACCAGAATGCACCACAATTTATAAGAGAAACTCTAACAGACATGAGCAACTTGATTTCCTCCAGCTCCATACTAGTCAGAGATGTCAACACTCCTTTGGCAGTGTTGGATAGATCCTCCAATAAGAAGCTGAGCAAAGAAATTTTAGATTTAAACCTAACTATCCAACATTTGGATTTAGCAGACATCTACAGAACATTTCATCCCAACAAAACTGAATAAACATACTTCTCATCAGCCCATGGAACATACTCCAAAATCGATCACATCTTATGTCACAAGTCTAACCTCAGTAAATTTAAAGGAATAGAAAGTATTCCTTGCATCTTCTTGGACCAACATGGAATAAAAGTTGAACTCAGTAACAACTGGAATCTGCATACTCATACAAAAACATGGAAGTTAAATAACCTTATGCTGAATGGGTCATAGGCGACATTAAGAAGGAAATTGCCAAATTTTTAGAACAAAACGACAATGAAGACATGAATTATCAGAACCTGTGAGATACCACAATGGCAGTCCTAAGAAGGAAATTTGTAGCACTGCAAGCCCTTTTCAAGAGAATGGAAAGAGAGAAGTTAACAACTTAATGGGAATTCTCAAGCAACTGGAAAGGGAAGATCATTCTAACCCCAAATCCAGTAGAAAAAAAAGAAATAACCAAAATTACAGCAGAATTAAATGAAATTGAAAACAAAAGAATTATACAACAGATGAATAAATCAAAAAGTTGGTTTTTTGAAGAGGTCCATAAAATAGATAAACCTTTGCCTACCTAACCAGGAAAAAAAGAGTAAAATCTCCAATCTCATCAATAGGAAATGACAAAGAGGAAATAAAAAGAGACTCCTCAGAAATTCAAAAATCCTTAACGAATATTACAACAAACTTTATTCAATGAAATATGAAAATCTGAAGGAAATCAACCAATACTTGGAAGGACGTCACCTTCCACGACTTAGCCAGAATCAAATGGAAGTGTTGAACAGGCCATTATTAAATTCTGAAATAGCATAAACCATACAATATCTCCCAAAACAGAAAAGCTGGGGACCAGATTGGTTCACGTCAGAATTCTACCAAACCTTTAAAGAGGAACTAGTACCTATATTACTTAACCTGTTCCAAATGTAGAAAAAGAAGGAAGACTACCATGTTCTATGAAGGAAATATCACCCTGATCACGAAAACAGGAAAAGACCCAACAAGAAAAGATGATTATAGACCAATATCACTAATGAATATAGATGCAAAATATTCAAGAAGATCCTAACAAACAGAATCCGCAACACATTAAACAAATTATACATCCTGACCAAGTTGGTTTTATCCCAGGGTCTCAAGGGTGGTTCAATATACATAAATCTATAAGTGTAATTCAGCACATAAAAAAATTAAAAAACAAAGACCATATGATTCTATCGATTGATGCAGAAAAAGCTTTTGATAATATCCAGCATCTCTTCATGAACACAACACTTAAGAAAATTGGTACAGAAGGGACATTTCTTAAACTGATAGAGGCCACCTACATCAAACCCACAGCCAGTATAGTATTGAATGGAGTTAAATTGAAATCATTTCCACACAAATCAGGAGGAAGACAAGGCTGCCCATTGCCTCCACTGCTCTTTAAGATTGTAATGGAAGTTTTAGCCATCGCAATTAGTGAAGAAAAGGCAATTTAGGGTATCCACATAGGGTTAGAAGAGATCAAACTTTTGCTGTTTGCAAATGATATGATTGTATATCTGGAATACACCAGGGATTCTACTGAAAAACTCTTAGAAGTGATCAAAAAATACAGCAGCGTCTCATGTTACAAAATTGACATTCATAAATTGGTAGCCTTTATATATACCAACAATAGTCACACTGATAAAACAGTTAAGGACTCTATTCCATTCATGGTAGTGCCAAAGAAGATGAAATATTTGGGAGTTTATCTAACAATGGATGTGAAATATCTCTATAAAGAGAACTATGAAACTCTAAGAAAAGAAATAGCTGAAAATGTTAATAAATGGAAAAACATACCATGCTCATGGCTGGGAAGAATCAACATTGTGAAAATGTCCATACTACCCAAAGCAATATACAATTTTAATGCAATCCCTATTAAAGCTTCACTGTCATACTTTAAAGATGTTTCAAAAATAATACTTCGTTTTATATGGAATTAGAAAAAAACTCGAATAGCCAAGACATTACTCAGAAATAAAAACAAAGCAGGAGGAATAATGCTATCAGACTTTAGACTATACTGTAGATTGTTAGTGAACAAAACAGCATGGTACTGGCACAAAAACAGAGAAGTAGATGTCTGGAACAGAATAGAGAACCAAGAGATGAACCCAGCTACTTACTGTTATTTGATCTTTGACAAGGCAATTAAAAACATTCAGTGGGGAAAAGATTCCATATTTAACAAATGGTGCTGGGTGAACTGGCTGGCAACCTGTAGAAGACTGAAACTGGACCCACACCTTTCACCATTAACTAAGATAGACTCTCACTGGATTAAAGATTTAAACTTAAGACATGAAACTATAAAAATACTAGAAGAGAGTGCATGGAAAACCCTTGAAGCAATTGTTCTGGGTGAGTATTTTATGAGGAGGACCCCCCCGGGCAATTGAAATAGCTTCAAAAATACACTATTGGGACTTGATCAAACTAAAAAGCTTCTGCACAGCCAAGAACACAGTAAGTAAAGCAAGCAAACAGCCCTCAGAATGGGAGAAGATATTTGCCGATTATATCTCTGACAAGGTTTAATAACCAGAATCCACAGAAAACTCAAGGGAAATTTCTCTGAAGAAGACAGGTGCACAGCCTACAGACATAAGAAAAAATGCTCATCATCCTGAATCATCAGAGAAATGCAAATCAAAACTACTTTGAGATATCATCTAACTCCAGTAAGATTAGCCCATATCACAAAATTCCAAGACCAGAGATGTTGGCGTGGATGTGGAGAAAAGGAAACACTTCTACACCGCTGGTGGGAATGCAAATTAATACCTTCCTCTTGGAAAGATGTTTGGAGAACACTTAGAGATCTAAAAATTGATCTGCCATTCAATCCTATAATTCCTCTACTAGGTATATACCCAGAAGACCAAAAATCACATTATAACAAAGATACTTGTACCCGAATGTTTATTGCAGCCCAATTCATAATTGCTAAGTCATGGAAAAAGCCCAATTGCCCCTTTATCCATGAATGGATTAATAAATTGTTGTATATGCACATCATGGAATATTATGCAGCCTTTAAGAAAGATGGAGACTTTACCTCTTTCATGTTTACATGAATGGAGCTGGAACATATTCTTCTGAGTAAAGTATCTCAAGAATGGAAGAAAAAATATCCAATGTACTCATCCCTACTAAGAAATTAATTTATGGCTTTCACATGAATGATATAACCCAGTTTTAACCTAAGAATAGGGGGAAGGGAGAGAGTGAATGGAGGGAGGGGAGAGGATTGGCAGAGGAAGGGTGATTGGTGGGATTATACCTGTGGTGCATCTTACAGGGGTACATGAGAAACTTTGTAAATGTAGAATATAAATGTCTTAACACAATAACTAAGAAAATGCCAGGAAGGCTATGTCAACCAGTGTGACGAAAATGTGTTAAACGGTCTATAAAACCAGTGTATGGTTCCCCATGATCTCATTAATGTACACATCTATGATTTAATAATAAAAAAATAAAAATAGCAATCAGAATCCTGACTTCTATTTATTTCCTTGAAAAATCAGACCTGCTCAGTCCATCATTTCAGGTAGCTGGTCAACGAAACTGAGAGGCATAATGTAAATAAAGCAACAATCTAAAATAAAACTTTGTACTTTGCTGTGTGGCTATGCACAAGAACTTTATACTCTGTAAGGCTGTATCCTCAGAGAAAAGATACTTATAATTATCTAACATACAGGGATATTGTAAAGAGTAAGTGATATCATGTATATAAAGAGCACTTTGGAAAAGTCAAATCATAGATTCAGCCATTATTGCTATTATTATCATCATTAATTTCTGCTTTTTGGTTCTTTTTTATTTGCAGTTTTTAGCCAGGGCTGGGTTTGAACGCACCACCTGCAGCATATGGGGCTGGCACCCTACTCCTTTGAGCCACAGGCACTGCCCTGCTTTGTGGATTCTTAAAAGGATTTACTAAATGAGATAAACCATTACTTTAATAATCAAAACCCCCTGGAGCTTAGCAATAATAACACTGATAATAGCTAGTATTTGACAAAATCCAAAATGATTTGGTACACCTACCTATTTGATATAATTTCCTAAATCTTTTTTTCCCCTCGCTCACTATTTTCCCACCACATTGATGTCTTTACTCTTCCCACAGGACATTAATAACATTCTTCCCTTTTTGCGAACATTATGATTACTTCTCTCTCTGTCTGAAAAGTTCTCTCAGTTCTTTTTATGGTTGACTGCTTCTGTGTCTTACAGGTCTCTGATCAAGTGTCATACCCTTACAGAAGAAGACTTTCCAAACAACAATAAGCAACATCACATCCATTGTACACCTCAAGTCTGTCTCTAGTCCTTTATTCTGATATAGATTCTGTGTGGTACTTACATCTGACATTGTTTGCTTATGGATTATCTATCTTCTCAGAATGGAGATCTACATGGGTAAAGACTGTTTTCTGCCTTCGTTCACAAAATGCATTCCAACACATAGAATAGTGCCACACATATGGGAAATGCTCCATAAACATTTGTTCAAAGAATGAATTATACATTTATTGAACTTCATGTGCCAGGTTATTTTTTTTTTATTAAATCATAGCTGTGTACATTGATATGATCATGGGGCATCATACACTAGCTCAAACTAAAAAGCTTCTGCACAACCAAGAACACAGTAAGTAAAGCAAGCAAACAGCCCTCAGAATGGAAGAAGATATTTGCAGGTTATGTCTCCAACAAAGGTTTAATAACCAGAATCCACAGAGAACTCAAACGCATTAGCAAGGAAAGAACAAGGGATCCCATCGCAGGCTGGGCAAGGGATTTGAAGAGAAACTTCTCAGAAGAAGCCAGGTATTTTTTTTACATGTAAAATTACATTTGATATTCCCAGTGATCTTGTGGGTTAGGTATCATCATCGCTATTTTGAAAAAAGGAAATTTAAGTTTCACAAGGTTAAATAAGTTCCTCAAAGGTCACTCAGCTATTAAGTAGGAAATCCAGGGTTTGAACTCAGGTAGTCTAATACTAGATGCTTTATTCTTGTTACTCTAGTGCCTCTTTTTTTTTTTTTTTAGAATCAATTTTATTTATTTATTTATATATTTTTTATGAAATCATAGCTGTGTACATTAGTATGATCATGGGGCACCATACACTTGGTTCATAGACCATTTGACACATTTTCATCACACTAGTTAACATAGCTTTCCTGGCATTTTCTTAGTTATTTTGCTAAGACCTTTACATTCCACATTTAGTAAGATTCACATATACCCTTGTAAAATGCACCGCAGGTGTAATCCCATTAATCCCCCACCCTCTACCTACCTCCCCCTCCCTCCCCTCCCTTTCCCCCTTCTCCCTATTCTTAGGTTGTAACTCGGTTATAGCTTTCATGTGAAGGTCCTACATTAGTTTCATAATAAGGGTGAATACATTGGGTACTTTTTCTTCCATTCTTGAGACACTTTACTAAGAAGAATATGTTCCAGCTCCATCCATGTAAACATGAAAGAGGTAAAGTCTCCATCTTTCTTTAAGGCTGCATAATATTGCATGGTGTACATATACCACAATTTATTAATCCATTCGTGGATCGATGGGCACTTGGGTTTTTTCCATGACTTAGCAATTATGAATAGGGCCGCAATAAATATTCTGATACAAATATCTTTGTTATGATGTGATTTTTGGTCTTCTGGGTATATGTCCAGTAGAGGGATTACAGGATTGAATGGCAGATCTATTTTTAGATCTCTAAGTGTTCTCCATATCTCTTTCCAAAATGTCTAGTGCCTCTTGAGTTTATTTATTGAGCACTTACTATATTGTGAACACTATGTTAAATGTTTTATGGGTATAATTCCATTTAGTTAACTTCCCTATTTTTACAGAGAAGAATCTTAATGTTTATGTAGGTTATATAATTTGCCCCAGTCACACATGTATTAATAGGCCATCCCTTATAAATTGTACAAGTAAAGATGACATTTCACCCTCATTTAAAGAATGCTATCTCAATTTGTGTGTGTGTGTGTATGTGTGTTCTGACAGAAAAATAAGGGTAAAATGAGTCATCTCAATGCTCTGGCCAAGTGATCTTCCTTTTTCAAAACTATATTTGTGGATGATTTTGGTCAGTGTTATACATATTACTATAAAGTTCAACTGCATTTTCACATATATTCTTTTTTGTGAGAGCAACAAAGGCAATCCCCTTGCCCAAGTCAAAGAGCTGGTTTAATTGTAGCACTGAAACTAGGTCTCAGGTCTTCTGACTCTTGCTAAATTTCTAGTTACATTGTACTTAGGTCACTACAAAAGTTTTGAGACAGACTGTGTTATGGTTTATTATTTCACTTCCAAGAAACACACTCAACAACATCCTTTCTGATTCACCCATGCAAGGCTCAACTTGCTTGGTTTATCGTGTTGCTGGGAAAGTTTTATCTGTTTCTGTCCATGTGGATTTAATGTTTTTTGATTTTTGTGTATATCAAAACTTTGTACCTTGTCTTCATTAACACCTTGTTTTAATAAACGGAGCTAATTGGAAACAGAATGATGTGTTTTAATCTGTCTTAAAACTTCCTCTGTAATATTGGGTAAATATCAACCATCTCTCCTGCCCTTGTGTATATATTTTATATACTCTTTTTATTCACAATTATTTCACCCAGATTGATGATAGTATATCTATTTAAGGATAAATTTTTTGAAGGTAGAAACCATGGGTATTCTTTGCTATATACCTTAAGGATTCAAGTCCCATGTACTATCTGGATGCTGGTATATACTAGATCAGTTATGTTATCTCCTCAAATCTACACTTGGAGCCCCACAAAAAAAAAAAAAAAGATACTACTGAAACATGAAACACACAGTATTCAGACAAAAAAAAAATCACAAAGAGGCTTAGATACAGATTATTAACACACACATACAGACAGAATTCCACTTTAAATTTATCCTTATTATCTTGATCTGTTCAGTTTCCTTTCTACACAGGGATATTCCCAACAATCATTCATGATAAACAACAAGGATCATGGGCATTTCCACAATGTAATTTGCCAAAAGGAAAATGAATAATCGAGTGTTTCTTTAGCTACCGGGACAGACATGTTTTGCCATTAGCAGAGAGAACCTTGGCTAAATTAGTGAGAACCAAATGATTCCATTCCACTAAGTACAAATGGGAATCTTACCCATTGTTTATAAGCCAAACAAATATCTGCATTTGTGTGAGTGCATTTCCATATTCAAAAGGAAAGGGTATTATGTGGGATTCTTGCCATTTTTCAGTAATTATGAAATGAACAGTCTCTGCAAGGCGTTGTATAATTAAAACCTTTGTTTTAAAAAAGGCATGATTAATCTATACTTATTTCTAAGCTAAGTCCTCTTGTCTCTTGAACCAATGATCTCATTTTCACAAACAAGAAAATAAGCCTCAACCTTCACGACATTGGTATACATTCTGACTGGGAAATAAATATTAACAGTCTGAATTTAAGCTTCTATCAGAGAAAAAATGGGATTTTTAAATAAAGTAAATCTTGTTTTGGACACATGGGTAGACTAGAAACACTTGTTTCCTGCTATTTTTAGTACTATCTTCCTATTTTTACCTATTGTATATACACAGTTGATATGAAATGAATGGATGCTGTATACACATAATTTATTTCAAGGATTTCATAATCTATTTAGCAGAAAAAAACACATGCTCAAAACCCATGGAGTCTATGTTGCTTATCAGGTAAGGTTACTAAGAACAAAATAATCAATTACCCAAGATAATACATTTTGTGAGAGGAAAGAATAATTTAGAATTGATATTCAATGGAAAAAGTCAGGGAGGACTTATTGGAGGCAATTGCTAAATTTATTAAGTTGAATTTTAAAGGACTTCACAAACATGGCTCGAAAGAGAGAGGGCATTCTAATTAGGGAATCATATTAGTTTACCTGTAATGTAATAGAAAGGGGCCCATGTATGAAGAGTGATGAAAAAAGATGTTGATGATCAAGAGTTGCAAGTTGACAGAGGTCCCTAAAGATCAGGCAGAGGAAGGTATATTTGCTAATAAAGGTAATAAAAAAACCACTTTAGTTTTATAAGAAAGGGAATAACATAATAAAACAAATACAGACACAGTGCGGTATAGCAGGCTGATACAGACCATAGAGTCTGAACTTTGATCAATGGGTTTGAATTCTGGCCCTTTCACTTCTTGGTAACATTGTTTAAGTTATTGAACTTCTTTGTGTCTCATATTCCTCGACAGTAAAATAGATCCAATAATTGTGCCAACTTCATGAAGTTGGCATGAGAATTAGATGTTTTCACATTAGTAAAATGATTAGAATAGTTCCTCATACAAAGTAACCTTTCAGTAAATATCAATTCATATATTAACAGTGGTGAGGAAGAAATGATGTATGGATCACTTCTCAATCTAGCCATCCTTATTATTCTTATACCTTTGAATCTAAATATTGTTATTCATCCAAACAAATCAGTCTACTCATCCTTATCACTCACACTTTGAACATATTATCCCTGCTTGTAGTAGACTATTCTTTTCCACCAATCCACATTACTATTCTATTTAAAACTGTTGCATTTCTTCACAAATCTCACCTAGATTCCATAACTCCTTCAGCTCTCGTTGTATGATATATGTGCTCCTGTTAATGTTCCTTGTTTTACTGTGGTTATGTCAATGATTTAATCCTCTCTTCCATGCACTGAAATCATCCTTCCAAAGATGGCTAACTTGACCAAGAATAGCAGCCATAATTCATCAGTTTTATCTACACAGATTTATATGTTTCACATATAAATTCACAATCTAAATATTTGTATATTGTCATGTCAACATGTATCTCTATTGTCAATTAGTCAGAGAGGAAGGAGAGAGCTTCCTGAAGAAAATAAATACATGTTGAGTGTTTACAGTATGTAGGCATTGGAGTCAGATTGTCTGAGTTTATACCCTGACTATTCTGTCTACTGGGTAACGTGAAGCAATGTGATTAATGCTTCTGCACCTAGGTTTCCTCACCTAAAAAATAGAAAAATAGAAACTACGTCAAATAAATGTTTAAAAAATGAAATAAAGTAATGGATTTAAAGGGTTTAACATAGTTCCTGGCATAAAGAAATATCTTAATAATAATAACTATTCTTTCATTTAGTCCTAAACAAAAGGCATAGAAGAAAAATCATTACCCCCACTTTACAGAACAACAGGAGCTAATAAATGGCCAAAGTTAAATTTCAACTGGGTCTGCTGTTATTCCAGTGCATTTTATCCTGCTAATCCTCTGAGTTTCCATAGCCTTTTTAGATATTTACAAGGGAAGACTACTATTTTAGTAATTCAATTCAATTAAATTCAATTAGTAATACTTAATTTTTTCTTTACTTATGGTAAAGCTCAACCATTACACTAAACCATCTGGTTCTGTCACTCCTCTCTATGTGTCTCTCATAATGAGGTGTTCTCTATGTAAAACCTATAGGTGAATGGGAAAGACTTATAATGTGCAGATAGTATTACATTACTGAGGGAACAGCCCTGATTTCTTATTTCCCAGAACAATTCTAAAACTGAGTGTCAAGGCATTATTTATTTGCCTGTAATTGTGTTTATAACCACTGAATGTCCTCAAATCTAAGAACATATTTTGCGACAGATAAGGTAACCCCTAGAAACTGGGCTTAAAACCCAACATTCGGTCTATAGCCTGTAGGAAAGTCACAGCACTGTTAAATCAATTACCTTAAAACTATTGCTTCCCCAAAGCATGGGCAGTAGAATACTGATTTAACAAGGAGCTCTCTGAGAAAAGGCAATCAATGGTCAAATAAGTTTGTGAAGCACTACATGCTTTAAGTGTCATCTAGAAAATTCACAATGCTGTATGGCATTAAGATTGTTTTGCTTGCAAGTTAACTAAAATCAACTTGAGCTAACTTCAAGCCTAAAAGGGAATTTATTGCAAGAATACTATGATAATTTACAGAAATAGAAAGACCAGTTTAACTAAGAAACATCAGAAATAAAGAATCAGGACATCTCAGCAACAAGAATTCATAGAGTTTCCTAAATGTGTATCCTTAGGCCAGAATTGGCCAGGATGCATAAAACTACAGTGCCTGGCACACAGTGCATGGTAAGTCTTTAATAATTCTTAGCTATTCTCATTAAACATTTTCTATGTAAATCCATTACAAAATATTCTGATGTAGAGATTTTGTATGAGGCATAGAAAACAGCATTTTTGCGTAACTTCTGCATGAATATGAATTTGAGCCAGACTTGTGAGCCTCATCTAGTGCATACTATTAAATGACACAGATATCAGTGATGCTCAGGTTCTGTATTTCTTTACTCAAAATTCTATAAGGAAAATTACTCTAATTAGACCCATGAGGTTCAAATATTTTACTTATTGACCAAACAGCTATGAACAAGGAATCAAAACAGACTTGACAGCAGAGGACATATTTATTAGTAATGGGGCAAGGTATGGTCAGAATATTTGTGCCCTCCACCCCAATTCACATGTTAAAACCCAATCCCCAATGTAATAGTACTAACAAGCAAGGGCTTTGGGGAAGTGATTAAATCATAAAGGTGTAGTTCTCATGAGTGGGGCTAGATCCCTTATGTAAATTGAATGAAGGAGCTTGTTAGCTTCTTCTGACACATGAGGACATGTAGAAGGCACATCTATGAAGAATGGGCTCTCACTAGACATAGAATCATCTGATACCTTGAGTGTGGACTTTCTGGCCTTTCAAAACTGTAAGCAGTTGATTTCTATTGTTTATAAATTATCCAATCTAAGATATTTTGTTATAGCAGCCTGAATAAATTAAGATAGAGTGATTCTCAAAGACCATGATATTTTTGTAAACTGAGTAGACCCCCCTAGAAGTAGCTGCTTTTAAAAACATTGTAAGAATTGCCTTTTAAAGATATCTGTTTAAGTTTTGTTGACCCAGGCTTTACCTAAACTCATTTGATCACAAAATCCTATTTTTACCCAACGCTTAATAATATTGAGAACAAGCAATCTACACAGCACACATTGGAAAATGGTTACTAAATTAAACTAGTATCGTCTTTTCATCTTCACACATTTGTGTTTTACCTGGCTTTCAAATGATACTGACATAGTTTCTGTTTCAATATATACAGCAGATGGCTCAGCTTCACAGTTCTGAAAGAGTCTTGTTTCTCAGCTCACTAACTCCTGAGATGCTCTGTAACAAAAAATACAGAGGGATTCTATATAATCAAATAAGTATGGCAAATATTTCATATACACTTTTAAATTTCACAATGCATTTAATCCTATAAAAGACTTGGAGAACACTTGTAACAAAGACAATTCTTCAACTTTGTCTAACCTAACATTTCTTGAACTTACTTCCTAGGAGGAACTAATTCTTACCAAAAAAAAGCCCACTTGCAGCAGCAGAGTAAAAGTCTGGGAATTAAAAGTCTGTTCGTGCTTCCATTTCCCTGCTTGCATCTTAATATCTTTCTGTTCTAGGAAGAATAATCATTTTAGAAAGAATAGCACCACAGAATTTCTGATCTGAAATTGACACTGTTCAGCTATAACTTAAGGAACCTCTCTCTAACTTGTTTTGCCTTTTCCTCTAGCATAAAGATAACAAAGGTTATAACATATTCTTCTGACTCAATTAAATACTGTCTCAAAAGTGCCTGGTATGAAAGGCTTGTCCACATCAGCAATCTGGTTCCTTGCAATAACATGAAAAACAAACAAACAAAAAGTCCACAAACTTTGGTTTTATTTTTACAACATTTAAAATTGTTTTCATTTAAATACAAAACTGAGTAGCTACAAAAACTGTATTAAAGACAAATCAAAAAAACCTATGCCTGGAGCAATGCATAGGTTATATATTAAGCATTGGTTTCTCCAGCATCAATCTTAAATGGATAATACTTCCTAAAGCATTTTTCTGTATTTCAAACAATAAATATAACAATTTACAACAGGTGTGTTCGTCTACAGAATTTACTTCCCATTACATCTGTATTTGACATGGCTTCCATTGAGTTTCACACATTTACAGAGCCAGGCTACTGCACTGCTTAGTATAGGGGTGACTTGAGTATGTTTTCAGGATGAGCAGTCAGTGCTCCTAAGAAGAAGAACTAACTGGATCACCATCAAACCTTTTCCTTTGCATTTTTCAGAGAAAGATCATGTCTGTGAGAGTCGCAAGAAATGGGAAAGATAAAAGTATCATAGCAAAATCCAACCAAAATTTGAGACTTAGTTTTCTGACATAGCTCTTCTATTCACTGAGGCTTGACCAAAAAGAAGAAGAAAGAAAGGAAAAGAAAGAAAATGAAAAAAAAAATGATGCCAGGGCTTAAAAGGCATTGAACTACTGTTATTTTAAATAAGGTCAGAAACCACACAC
The DNA here is from genome assembly GCF_027406575.1 of Nycticebus coucang. NCBI lineage: Eukaryota > Metazoa > Chordata > Mammalia > Primates > Lorisidae > Nycticebus > Nycticebus coucang. Next base: position 107,601,381 of record NC_069804.1, read on the forward strand.
AAAGAGCTCAGCTCAAGCTGTCTGCCACCTGTCTGGGTCTGGCTTCATGAAGCTGCCACATATTCCCTGGTGGCTGCTCTTCCTGACTATCTAATGGGTTAACCAGCCATCTGTATCTCCTGCCATCACTAATCAGGATAGTACACACATCTATTGTCCTTGAGCTTCAGGGCTCTTACAGCATTATGGTTCTTGCCCGTGGCTTATTGCTTAAGCAAAGCTAGGCTGGTTCATGGAAACATTTTGAAAAACTCTCCTTTCCTCTCCTTCTGTGACCCTCTGACAGCTTCTCTGCTCTTTCTATCCTTCGGTGTCCCTCATTTGATTTCCATTTAATCATTAAAATCATCATCACCAAGCTGTCTTTCTCCAGGACTCCATCTGCTTTGCTTTCAAATTCCACATGCTCTGGGACAAAGCACCCCTGAGAATTCCATCTTTTTTGCAATCTTCAAGACTTGAGTTTGGCTGCTGCTGGCTCTTAATAGTGAGGAAAGCCCCAGCTGTGTATCCTTGACGAGGGAAACTATACACATATACACACAGAGACATAATCAGAATTGGGAAACAGTAAAAAAGAGAGAAAACATCCTGGAAAATTTCTTGGAGTTGCAGGTTTATTCTGATAGCTATTTAAAATTCCATTGAACAAATATTTACTACACATATTGCATAAGTAATACAATCTAAAGATACAAAGATAAGTAAGTAATTTATAGACCCAGCCACATAAGGTGCATATACTCTAATTTAATAGGATGTCAAAGTGTTTCAGTCATAATGTTATGTTTAAAAGACAATGAATAAATTGGAGAACCAGTCTTCAAACTAATGTTGAGAGTATCAGGAATAGGAAAAAATATATGATAGTGTGTTTCCATATCTGATTTTTTATTTTTAGTTTTTTTCTTATGTTACCTGATATACAGGATGTTAATCCTTTCCATCTAATTGTTAAATATCCTCAGCAATGTAACTGAAATAATGTGTTTGCCTCACCTACAGCCTTTCCTTTATTGAAAAATTCTAGCTCTAATTTCTTACATCCTTTTATAACATTACAGAATATTTTTAATTATAAGAATTAGAACAGAACTTTGCTTGTAGTCACTGAGGCAATTCAACTCTTATTTCTCTTATGCAAAAAGAAAGCAGTACATTTATTGCATGTGAAAGTCTTTTACCTGGTGAAAATAAAAGAATGTCTTGATTATAGTAATTCAGTCTTTCACTAGTACTATTCAGTTTTGCTACTATTCTTCATCCCAATATTCAGAAACTAATTAAGGAGTCTTAATTATTACCTTTCACATGCTTAGAATACATGTCAAACAGTCAATTAAGTGTCTTAAAAATACCTCATCCTGCTGTTTTCTATCTCTCCATATGTGTAGTATTTATCACTGACATGTAGGTAACTCAGACAAGAAGAGAGCCTAAACTAAGCAGCAAGTATCAGTGATAGTGGAAATTGAATAAATACTAGGTGATAAATTTTAATAGCATAAGGACAGTAATACATTTGAAAAGAAACCTGAGACCTGTGAAATAATTTGGGTAAAAGAAAAAGCTCTGGTTTTATCTAAACTACTGATTTAATGTTGTTAGTACTTAAAATTATAATCAAGTTATTCATTCTTGTCTTCATTTTTCCTGTTTCTCTTTCTAGTCACTCACATACATGCATTCCCAAGATTCCTTTTAAAGATGCAATCATAAAGACTAAACTATTCCAGAGGGCCTCTTTCTTACCTAGAAAGGTTTTTCCTACTGAAATTTTCAGCTCAAATTTCCCAAGTGGTTTTCAAGCACACATTTAGTATTAGTGCTTTTGGATAGAAAAAGTAAACTACTCTGCTTTTTAAAGTCTGCCTGCCTCAGATCAAATCACCATTATTAAATGCATATATATGTGTGTGTGTATATTTATATGTGTGTATGTATGTGTGTGTGTGTGTGTATTTAAGTCCACTTAGTCACAAAAGAGGAAAAGCAAATAGTAAACACATGCATAAATGAGATATTCCCTGCAGACTTTCAGAAAAATTTAAACATAATGGCAATTTATAAGAGCTCTGTAAACACACGTATGGGAAGTGTTTGAGATCACCAGTATTATAAAGGGTACACATTAAAACAAAGAAATAGGGAGGCAGAGCATGATGGCGGATGGGAAGGACATTTAGCTCAGCTCTCCTGGAACAACAGGTGAGAGTGAGTGCGCTAGATCATTCCTGGCGTGGAATATTGGTGTGGAGCGGCAGTTTGGGGTGGACAGCCAGGTGGCAGATTGCTGGACTTGGTGTATAATCCATAGCTGTGGAGACTGCCAGGAAAAAGTTCTGCCATGGGGCTGCAGGGGCTGCAGGGACTGCAGGCAGCAGCAGAGGCAACCAGCCTCACCACGGAGGATTGCAGTTCCCAGTTTGTGAGGAAACTAGGTACTGTGTGGAAAGATTGGTGAAGTGTGGACTCCGGAGTGGAATTAGGTGGCCAGAGTTGGGTGCCGTCTTGGCCAGTACCACCGCAGATAGGTGGCAGGAGAGACACTTAGACAGGAAAGATCCCAGATAGGAAGAGGCCATTGTTTTGGAATCTGGGAGATGGCAGTCACCGCAGGCACCTTTCCATGTGGGCCAGTTGCAGCAATTTGAGTCTCACCTGCAGACAATCGTTCTACACTCAGAACTGGCCCAGGACATCCCTCACTTTATGGGAACTGTTGCAGGGAGAATTTGGGAAACCTGCCTGTGAAGATTTTTTGAGATGAGTGGAATCAGTAGTTCCACAGGATCTAGGCGCCAAGAGGGTAATCAGGCAAACACCAAGAATATTTAAGCCAGAAGACAAGTATAAGCCTGGGACCTCTCATGGCACTACCTGGTGTCCAGAAAGTATATTGTAACATAAGTATATTCCTACGAAAGTCGATACCTATGGCGTATATATAGTTGTATGTTTATATATGTATATGTACATATACATATATATTTCATTGCCTTTTTTTCTCTCTTTGGTTATTCTTTTTTTTTTCCATTTTCCTTTCTTGTAGGAGTTATTGTCAATTTTTTAAAATTATTATTATTTGTTTTTCTCTGCTTCCCTTTTTTATTATTAAATCATAGCTGTGTACATTAATGCAATCATGGGGCACCATACACTGGTTTTATGCAGTTTTTTTTTTTTTTGACAGAGTCTCACTATGTCACCCTTGGTGGAGTGCTGTGGTATCATCTAACTCTCTTGGGCTGAGTGGTTGTCTTGCCTCAGCCTCCCAGGTGGCTGGGGCTGCAGGTATCCACTACAGTACCTGGTTAATTTTTGGTTGTGGTTGTCATTGTTGTTTGATGGGCCCTGGGCCAGGTTTGAGCCCACCAGCCCTGGTGTGTGTGGCTCATGCCCTGGCCACTGGGCTATGGGCACTGAGCCCTCCCATTCCTCTTATGGTTGCTGAGAGCGCTTACATGAGTAAGCATGTGTGTGTGTGTGTGTGTGTTTTTGATTGTTTGTGTATCTGATTTTGTTTGTTTTTTCATTTTGTGTCAATGTGCCTTATGTTCTGCTAAAACCTTGGGTTGGCTATTTTCTCTAACTCTAATTTTCACATGCAACAAGAGCAAAGGGACATGGGGATGATAGGCAACTGAAGCCAGCTTTCAACAGAAGCTCCTGTCTAGAGGGGGAGATAATGGCCAAAAAGAACCCAACAAAGCCAAAGGGTTGGAGTTGAGCTGAGAGAAGAGATTGATAATTGCATGTCTTCTCTGCTGAGGCAAGCTGCAACTCCAAGGAAACAAATTTCAGGTACAGAACCCACCACATAGAGGACGTGTGTCTGTCCACTCCTTCAAGAGAGTTGCTTGCTTGCTTGCTGTGAGATCTCTACTAGTGAGTGGTGAATTTGAGGTCCTCTTCTCTCACCCCATGGAAGCGAGTTGCTGGAGAGTCCCTGCTATGAGCATGGGCATTATCCTGTCTGGCATGAAGGTTGAACAAATATTTTCCCCGCCACTTTGAACTCCCAGTCCACCCTTCCCCTTGGCCTGACAATCTAGAAGCCCAACACCTGCAGCTGCCATAAAATGTGCAGTTCTTTATTAAGTCTGGGCATTGCATGGTCTGAGATAGTGCAGCTACACTGTAACTGTGACTCTGGTAATGTGAAAAAAGGCACAGTGAGGAAGGTATCTTGTTTGGCTCTAGAAAGAGCAACTCAATAGCGGGCAGAGGCTTGGGTCTCCATATGATGGGGGAGGCTCAGGAACCACTTAGGCGTGGGAACCCAAGTGGAGACACCTCCCACCCAGCAGCAGCATTAATAGAGTGATCCCACCAGGGTCAAATTTCAGAGAGACACCTCACCAATTCTGTTGACTGCCAGAGGGAGCTAGATCTCACATTGCAGGAATACCAGAGGAGCAGAGCAGCAGGGGCAGAGGCACTGTCTCTGAGAGTGAAAAATATTTGCTGCTTTGTTAACCTCTGGTTTGGAATGAGCTCAGGTGGAACACTCCCCAGTTTCCATTGAGCATCTCAGGTAATCAGACTTCAAATTGCTTAGCAAGCTACTGGCAGAGTGTGGTCGCTTGGCCAATGAGGCATTGACTTCCCTTTGACTCTGGCAGGCCCAAATTCCTGGCACATTTGCTCATTGGGGGGAACTGGGTCATATCCATGTGGGGCAGAGTACCTGGTTGTGATGGAGATACAAGGTGGGGAAGAAGGCACCAGCCCCCTTGGACTATTTTGCTGGATGGCCTTTCTGACTCCCCAGAGCACCAGAATGAGTTACACTTGAGCTGTCAGTGGAGCTCTAGTGCCTAGATGCTGAGGACCTTTTGAACTTTACCACCTGATTGGTGTTTGTATTGACAGGGACAATTGGTTTGGAACTCTTGACCTGGGCCAATCACCCGGCTACTTACCAAGGTTGTACCCTGGTTGTGTTGTTGTGGGAGTGTGGGTTTCTCCTCTTCCAGTTGTTGCCTGTGGGGGTGGTGGTGGTATTGTAGCTGCTTCTATATCTCCACAGCTGAGATTTCATCCCAAAGCCAATGATTCACTAGGATTGGACAGAAACTAGCTGAATACAGGCCAGAGCCAACTAGCCCCACCACACCAAGCAGGTCCCCAGAGTTTCAGGCTGTAGTACTGAAAGGGACCTTTGTAAAGCTCTAGGGTAAAAGCCACAATCAACAGTCCAAGTTCTCTGTTAAAGGGCTGGTTAATTACAACTTCAGGATCGCTCAAATCAATTTTACCTTACCAGCTTCTTTAACCAAATAGTAAAAAATAATCATGGGGCAGAATCAGTGGAAAAACTCTGGCAACATGAATAATCAGAGTATATCAAGTTCCCCAAGGAATGACAAAGGAGACACAACAGAAGATCCCATTCATAAACGAATGGCTGAGATGTCAAAAATCAAGTTCAGAATTTGGATGGCAAATAGGATAAACAGAAAGAAGTAAAGTTGGAATTAGAAGTTCAAGGAGTAATTCACAAGTTGTGTCAAGAATTCAGTGAATTCAAAGACAAGATCACCAAAGATTTTGACAAATTGATAAAGACTTTGTACCCCTCAAATGTCTGAGAAATACAGTAGAATTCTTCAGTAACAAAATGGAGGAGGCAGAAGAAAAGATCTCTGACATTGAAGACAAAGGTTTTGGAAGCTCCCAAATGCTCAAAGATGAAGAGAAGTAGACAGCAAAAGTGGATCATTCCCTGAGAGAGTTCTGGGACCACTCCAAAAGAGGAAACATTTGCCTAATGAGAATTCCTGAAGGAGAAGAGGATGCTCTGAAAGGTGCAAATGCTCTACTCCAAGAGATAATTGAGGAGAACTTCTTAAATATGGCAAGAGATACTGAATTTCAGATAGTAGACAGTTTCAGAACACCAGCATGACTCAATCCACTTAAAACATCTCCTAGACACCTTGTAATTAACTTTGCCAAAGTTAATATGAAGGAGAAAATCCTGAAAGCAGCCAGACGTAAGAAAATCATAACCTACAAGGGGAAGAATATTATAATGACAGCAGATCTCTCTGCTAAAACTTTTCAAGCCAGAAGAGGATTGTCATCGACCTTCAATACCCTAAAAAAATAACTTTCAGCCCAGGATCATGTATCAAGCTAAACTGAGCTTCATTTATGACAGAGAAGTTAAATAATAAGAGTGATGCGGTTTTGGATAAGGGTGGTAAGTCTTGTGAAAAGGTGGTGAAACATTTAGCCTCCACAACTCCAGAAGAGATCTTGGAGAAGTTAAAAGGGGAAGCTGAAAAGAACTAAAAGCAAGAAATGAAAAAAAATGGATCATTGGGAAGCTTTTTTTTATTGCAAATGATGAAGAGTCTGTTAAATAGGAAAACATATTTAAGTGCACAGAAAAACATGGGAGTATGTGTGTGTGTGTGTACACATATATTTTTAAATAAGATTCAAAAAAATTTTTTTGAATGAATATAGGTTCTAAAATCCCTGTCTACAAACAGCCTAGCCTAGAACATATTACTATGATTTCAAGGCATTACAGAATAACAGAGCTGGAAAGGCTATTTAAGATGACATGATTTAACACCTTTCATTCTGTGACGGGGCTTCTGATATCCAAAACTTGAGGTTTATTCATACCATGCAAGATGGCAACCTTGTCAAATACAGTTTACCCTGACTATAAATAAAAATGATAATATCTCCACAGCAGTTCTGGAGTTCTGGGGATTGCCTTCTAATCCAGTTTACAAATGTCAGAGAAAAACCTGTCACACTGCTTTGTACTCTTACTTTATGTATTAAGGTACTTTGCTAAATTAAAAAAAAATGTCTTTTCTATCTTTCAAAGACTACATTGAAGCATTTGGTGAAAAAGTAAATAATAATCAAGACTTGTAATTTAATATGAATTATAATTTTTGAGATGTCACTGAATTTTCTTCTTTCTCAATAACTTGTAATCATCAAATCTGGTAGTTCTTATGAATGTCCAGAGATCTTTAAAAGAAGAAAGAGGACCTAGAAGCTACTTTCATTATTTGTAAAAGCCTGTCAGAACTCACATTTATATTAAAGTTACAAAGGCTAATAATAAATTTTTACATATTTGGTGCAAAAAAAAATAATTTAACGATATACACACATTGAAGAAATTTGCCATAACCAAACCAGCTCTTCAGGATATTCTCAGACCCATCCTCCATAATGACCAGCACAGTGCTCTACCACCAATGTAAATTCACTCTGACATTCTTGACTAAAACCCAATTTCCACAGGGGTGAAAGGATTTATAATGTCCACTGGAATTTCAAAAAACTTGACACCCAAAATATCACCAGGCTTATCAATACTCTCAATTAATGTGAATGACTTAAATTGTCCACTTAAGAGGCACAGGTCACCTGACTCAGTACAAAAACTCAGGCCAGATATCGGCTGCATACAAGAATCTCATGTTACTTTATAGGATAAATATAGACTCAGGGTGAAGTGATGGACATCTATAATCCAGGCAAACGGAAACTAGAAAAAAAGCAGGAGTAGCAATTTAATTTGCAGATACATTAGGCTTTAAACCAATAAAAGTAGGGAAAGACAAGGATGGTTGTTTCATATTAGTTAAGGGAAACACTCAAAATGATGAGATGTCAATTATTAACATTTATGCACCCAACCAGAGTGCTCTTCAATTTATAAGAGAGGCCCTAACAGACATGAGCCATTTAACATCTTCCAGCACCATAATAGTTGGAGATTATAACACCGCTTTGGCAGTGTTGGACAGATCTTTTAATAAGAAACTAAGCAAAGAAATTTTGGACTTAAACTTCACTGTACAACTATTGAATTTAACAGACATCTACAGAACATTTCATCTTAACAAAACTGAATACACATTCTTCTCATCTGTCCATGGAACATCCTCCAAAATTGATCACATCTTAGGGCACAAGTCTAAACTCAGCAAATGTAAAAGTATAGAAATTATTCATTGTATTTTCTTGGATCATCACACAATAAAAGTTGAACTCACAAATAACAGGTATCTGTATACTCATACAAAGTCAAGGAAATGAAACAACCTTATGCTGAATAATAGCTGGGTCATAGATGAGATTAAGAAGGAAATTGCCAAATTTTTGGAACAAAACAATAATGAAGACATGAATTATCAGAACCTGTGAGATACTGCAAAGGCTGTCCTAAGAAAGAAATTTATAGCACTGTAAGCCATTCTCAAGAGAACAGAAACAGAGGAAGTCAATCACCTATTGGGACATGTTAAGCAACTGAAAAAGGAAGAACATGCCAATCCCAAATCCAGCAGAAGAAACGAAATAACTAAAATTAGAGTAGAATTAAATGAAATTGAAATCAAAAGAATTATTTAAAATATCAATGACCCCAAAGTTGGGTTTTTGAAAAAAATTGATAAACCTTTGACCAACCTAACCAAAAATATAAAACTCAAGGCCCTAATATCATCAATCAGAAATGACAAAGGCAAAATAACAGCAGACATCCCAGAAATTCAAAGAATACTTTATGAATACTAGAAAAGCTTTATTCTCAGAAATATAACAATCTGAAAGAAATTGACCAATGCTTGAAAGCATGCCAACTTCCTAGACTTAATCAGAAAGAATTGGAAATGCTGAACAGACCTATATCAAGTACTGAAATAGAATCAACATATGAAATCTCCCAAAAAAGAAGAGTCCAGGACCAGATGGCTTCACATAAAAATTCTACCAAACCTTTAAAGAGGAACTAGTACCTATATTACTTAAACTTTTCCAAAACATCAAAAAAGAAGGAATACTTCCCAACACATTCTATGGAGCAAACATCACCCTGATCCCCAAATTAGGAAAAGACCCAGCAAGAAAAGAAAATTATAGACCAATATCTTTAAAGAACACAGATGCAAAAATATTCAATAAGATTCTAGCAAAAATAATCCAGCAACCTATCACACGAATTATATATTCTGACCAAGTGGGTTTCATCCCAGGGTCTCAAGGTTGGTTCAATATACATAAAACTATAAATATAATACACCACACAAACAAACTAAAAAACAAAGATTTTACTATTTTTTCAAAAGATGAAGAAAAAAATTTGGACAATATCCAGCATCCTTTTGTGATCAGAACACTTAAGAAAATAGGTATAGAAGTGACTTTTCTTAAACTGATAGAGGCCATCTACAGCAAACCCACAGCCAATATAATGTTGAATGCAGTAAAATTGACAATATTTTTACTCAGATCAGGAACCAGGCAAGTTTTCCCATTGTCTCCACTGCTTTTTAACATTATAATGAAAGTCTTAGCCATTACCATCAGGCAAGAAAAGGTGGTCAAGGGTATACAAATAGGGTCAAAGGAGATCAAACTTTCACTCTTTGCAGATAATATGATTTTTTACCTGGAAAACCCCAGAGACTCAACCATAAAACTCTTAGAAGTGATGACAGAATATAGTAGTGTCTCAGGATACAGAATCAATGCTCACAAATCAGTAGCTTTTATATATACCAATGATAGACAAGCTGAAAAAATAGTCAAGAACTCTATTCTCTTTACAGTTGTGCCAAAGAAGTTGAAATATTGGGGAATTTACTTAACAAAGGACATGAAAGATCTCTCTAAAAGAATTATCAATCTCTGAGAAAATAAATAGCTGAAGATGCTAACAAATGGAAAAACATACCATGCTCATGGATGAGAAAAATCAACATTGTTAAAATGTCTATTCTACCCAAAGCAATTTACAAATTTGGTGCAACCCCTATCAAAGCACCACCATCATACTTTAAAGATCTGGAATAAAACAGTACTTCATTTTATATGGAACCAGAAAAAAACTCAAATAGCCAAGACATTACTCAGAAATAAAAGCAAATCAGGAGGAATCACACTACCTGACTTCAAACTATACTGTAAATCTATAGTGATGAAAGCAGCATGGCGTTGGCACAAAAATAGAGAGGTAGATGTATGAAACGGAATTGAGAACCAGGAGACGAACCCAGATACTTAATGTCATTTGGTCTTTGATAAGCCCATGAAAAATATAAATTGGGGAAAAGATTCCCTATTTTACAAATGCTGCTGGGACAATTGGCTGGCTACTTGTAGAAGACTGGAACTGGACCCACACCTTTCACCATTAATCAAAATTGACTGTTACTTGATAAAAGATTTAAACTTAAGACATGAAACGATAAAGATTCTTGGAGAGAGTACAGGAGAAATACTTGAAGAAATTGTCCTTGGAGAATACTTTATGAGGAGGAACCCTGGGTAATTGAAGCAACACCAAAAAATTCATTACTGGTATCTGATCAGAGTAAAAATCTTCTGCACAGCCAAGAACACAGTAAGTAAAGCAAGCAGACAGCCATCAGAATGGGAGAGGATATTTGCAAGTTATGCTTCTGACAAAGGTTTGATAACCGAATTCATAGAGAACTCAAACTTATTAATAAGAACAAGTAATCCAATTTCATTGTGGTCAAGGGACTTCAACAGAAACTTCTCTGAAGAAGATAGGCGTGTGTCCTACAGACACAGGGAAAAATGCTCATCGTCTTTAATCATCAGAGAAATGCAAATCAAAACCACTTTGAAATATCATCTAACTCTAGTAAGAGTGGCTTACATAACAAAATCCCAAAGCTACAGATGTTGGCATGGATGTGGAGAAAAGGGAAGACTTCTGATCTGCTGGTGGGAATGCAAGCTAATACGTCCTTTTTGGAAAGAAGTATGGAGAATACTCAGGGATCTCAAAGTAGACCTGCTGTTTGATCCTGCAATTCCTCTACTAGGTGTATATCCAAAAGACCAAAAATCACTTTATAACAAAGATATTTGCCCCAGATTGTTCATTGCAGCTCAATTTATAATAGCCAAGTCATGTAAGTAGCCCAAGTGCCCATCAACACATGAATGGAGTAATAAATTGTGGTATACGTATACCATGGAATATTATGCAACCTTAAAAAAGATGGAGACCTTACCTCTTTTATGTTTACATGGATGGAGATGGAACATGTCCTACTTAGTAAAGTATCTCAAGAATGGAAGAAAAAATATACAATGTACTCAGTACTATTATGAACCAACTTACAGTCACTCACACTTTCTTATGAAGAATAGATCACAACTATGGCCCAGGATGAAGGAGGGGGGGACAGGAAGGGAAGGGTGAGGTCAGATCGAGGGAGGGTGAATGGTGGGATCACACCTGTGGTGCATAATGCAAGGGTACATGTCAGATCTATTAGTATAGAGTATAAATTTCTTAATAATTAAGTAAATGAGATGAGGTATATATTAACCCATGTGATATAAATGCTCCTAATTCTATGTGAAATCAGCATATTGTAACCCATAAATGCATTAATGTATACATGATCTATGTGTTTATGATTTAGTAAAAAAAATATATTATTTTTCTCTGAACAAATTACCAAGTATTTAAAATTATGAAAATGTTTTGTGCTAGCAAAGCTGTGTGTAAACAGGGCTTCTTATATATTGTCAGTGGAAGTGAATTTGATAAACATTATGGGAAAGCCATTTGAAAATAAGTTTTTGGATTTTTAAAAATGATCTTATTATGATTCAGTAATTTCACCTCTAGGACACAACTCTTTGGAAATAATCCTAAAAATAATACATATGTTTTATGCATGTTCATCACACTGTAGCTTTTAAGAGTGGAATATTAGAAGCTACTGACAGAGAAATTATTTGGTAATCTATGGCAGATGAACAAAATATTATTCAGCCATTGGAAATAATGTTTTTGAAGGCACAGAAATATGTGCATAATAAAGTATTAAATATAAAAATACAAATGCATACTATGTACATGCTGTTTGGTTATAATGACATAGAAAAGACAACATGTGTTTTTAAACATGCATTACAGTGTGATAAATATTAATACATTCAAGGTATGTGAAGCAGAGTCCAAAGAGGAGACTCCAAGCTGGTCCAAGTGAGTGAGAGAAAATAACATTTCAGTTGATACTTGAAGAGGACATACAAATTGATGAGGTGAATTGGGGAAGAAAAGGAAAGAAGAGGGTTTCAAGTGGAGAGAACATTTTTGTAAAGGCTCAGAAACATAAAAGAGGAAACTTTGAGGAATTTATGATTGTCTAGTGTGGCTAAATAATTGTTTAAGACTTTATCAGGTGTGGAATTTAGAAAGACTACTCTGATTTCAGAGTGGAGAAAGAACTTGACAGGAGCAAGAATGGAGACAAGGGGTCCAGTGTTTGTAGCATTTATGTATTATTTCTCTAGAAAGAGTTGAAGTTCAGCATTTGTTTGAGTTTCATAATCCTGTATTAATTGTTGACAGTTGACTTCTGTCGGAGTTTTTTATTTTTATTTCTTTTTGTCTGAGCTTTTTCAAAGGATACTAGATTATTTCAACTTTTTAGCTCCAGAACCTACTATAGAGGTTGGTAAAAAGTAGGTGGCTCAAGAAATATCTATGAAGGACTGATGACAGTATTTTCTGAGAATAGGCTTTTTTTTGTTAAACTGAATTGAGCAAGAATGTAACAAAAAATGGCATTTCTTATGGTTTCTATTAAAATAGACAACTAAATTAAAACAATGACTTTTTTTTTAATTTTTGATGGAGTCTCATTTTGTTGCCCTGCGTAAGTGCGGTGTCATCATCATCACTCTCAGCAACCTCAAACTCCTAGGGTCAAGTGATACTCTAGCCTCAGCCTCCCAAGTAGCTGGGATTATAGGCACCCACCACAATGCCCACCCTATTTTGAGTAGAGAAGGGGTCTCACTTTTGCTCAGGCTGGTCTCCAACTCCTTTGCTCAAGCAATCCACCCTCTTTGGCCTCCCAGAGTGCTAGGATTAGAGATGAGAGCTACCCTGCCCAAGAAAACAATAATAACATATTTATTTAATAAATACCTATTCCCAAACATAGAAACAAATGACCAGCACCTCTATAGCAGTGGAGGCAACCAAAAAAGCCAGACACAAGTGAGTGTTTTTTAATCAGCCACTAAAATTGATCTTTATGATGGTTATGCCTGACATAGGAATGAATAACAATGATTTCAGTATATATATACTGAAATATATATACAGTACATGTATATATATACATACATGCATATATACAATATGAACAATGACTTGATGTAAAAATGGCTAAATTACATTGATAAGTTTGGTGACAGGATTGTCATTGTTAGAGAACACAGATAATAAAATGCCTAATAAGAATGACAACAAAAAAAGCATGTGCATATACAGATGTTCCTCAACTTAAAATGGGGTACATTTTCATATTCCCACAATAAGTTAAAAATATTATAAGTAAAAAATGGTGTTTAATACACTTAGCCTACTGAATATTGGCTCATAGCTTAGCCTAGCCTACCTTAAATGTTCTCAGAACACTTACATTAGCCTAGAGTTGGGTAAAATCATCTGGCAGTATAGAGCACTGAGTGTCATTGTTTATCCTTATTATCATGTTGGTTACTGAGAGGTGTGAGTTGTTGCCACAGACCAGTGCCTCAACAGAGTAAAGATATTACTTTCTACTGAATGCATATCAGTTTCACACCATCATAAAGTTGACAAATTGAAAATGGAATCATTCTAAGTCAGGCAACTTCTGTAGTATTAAATGGAAAAAAAAAAGTGTACCTACTGTATAGGTATAGGAACGTAAAAACGACATGTGGTTGGAATGGAAAGGAAGACTAAAAAAAAAAATACCAAAATTACAATGAGGCAAAAAATTTAAGAGACTGATTCTTTAAATACACAATTTGCCACCTCATGCTAACTTTTTATAATTAGAGCTCAATTTTTTTTGTATTTAAAGATTTATTTTAATTAAATCATAGCTGTGTACATTAATGCAATCATGGGGTACAATGTTCTGGTTTTATATACAATTTGAAATATTTTCATCAAACTGGTTAACATAGCCTTTATGGCATTTATGTAATTGTTGTGTTAAGACATTTATATTCTACATTAAATAAGTTTCACCTGTACCCTTCTAAGATGAACCGTAGGTGTGGTCCAACCAATTACCCTCCTTCCACCCATCCTCCTCCATCCCCTCCCCTCCCTTGCTCCTTTCCCCATATTCTTGTGTGTAATAGGGTTATAGCTTTCATACGAAAGCATTATAAATTAGTTTCATAGTAGGGCTGAATACATTGAATACTTTTTCTTCCATTCTTGAGATACTTTGCTAAGAAGAATATGTTCCACCTCCATCCATGAAAACATGAAAGAGGTAAAGTCTCCATCTTTCTTTAAGGCTGCATAATATTCCATGGTGTACATATACCACTATTTATTAATCCATTCCTGGGTCAATGGGCACTTGGGCTTCTTCCATGACTTAGTAATTATGAATTGGGCTGCAATAAACATTCTGGTACAAATATCTTTGTTATAATGTGATTTTTGGTCTTCTGAATATATACCTAGTAGAGGAATTGTAGGATCGAATGGCAGGTCTATTTTTTGATCTTTTAATGTTCTTCAAACATCTTTCCAAAATGAATGTATTAGTTCGCATTCCCTCTAGCAGTATAGAAGTGTTCCCTTTTCTCCACATTCATGCCAAAATCTCTGGTTTTGGGATTTTGTGATGTAGGCTGACTTACTGGAGTTAGATGATATCTCAAAGTAGTTTTGATTTGCATTTCTCTGATGATTAGGATGATTAGCATTTTTCATATGTCTGTAGGCCATGTACCTGTCTTCTTCAGAGATTTTCTCTTCAAGTCCCTTGCTCAGCCTGAGATGGGATCACTTGTTGCTAATACATTTGAGTTCTCTGTGGATTCTGGTTATTAAAACTTTGTCAGAGACATAACCTGCAAATGTCTTCTCCCATTCTGAAGGCTGTCTTCTTGCTTTACCTACTGTGTTCTTGGCAGTGCAGAAGCTTTTTAGTTTGATCAGGTCCCGGTAGTATATTTTTCATGCTGTTTCAATTGCCTGTGGGTCCTCCTCATAAAATATTCTCCCAGGCCAATTTCTTCAAGACTTTTCCATGCACATTCTTCTAGTATTTTTATAGTTTCATGTCTTAAGTTTAAATCTTTAATCCAGTGAGAGTGTATCTTAGTTAATGGTGAAAAGTGTGGGTCCAGTTTCTGTCTTCTACAGGTTGCCAGCCAGTTCACACAGCACCACTTGTTAAATAAAGAATCTTTTCCCCACTGAATGTTTTTAATTTCCTTGTCAAAGATAAAATAATGGTAAGTAGCTGGGCTCATCTCTTAATTCTCTATTCTGTTCCATACATCTACAACTCTGTTTTTGTGCCAGTCCCATGCTGTTATGATCACTATTGATTTATAGTGTAGTCTGAGGTCTGGTAGCGTGATTCCTCCTGCTTTGTTTTTATTTCTGAATAATGTCTTGGCTATTTGAGTTTTTTTCTGATTCCATATAAAATGAAGTATTATTTTTTCGAGATCTTTAAAGTATGACGTTGGAGCTTTAATAGGGATTGCATTAAAATTGTATATTGCTTTGGGTAATATGGACATTTTAACAATGTTGATTCTTTCCAGCCATGAGCATGGTATGTTTTTCTATTTGTTAATATCATCAGCTATTTCTTTTTTTAAATTAAATCATAGCTGTGTACATTGATATGATCAGCTATTTCTTTTCTTAGAGTTTCGTAGTTCTCTTTATAGATATCTTTCACATCCTTTGTCATGTAAACTGCCAAATATTTCATCTTCTTTGGCACTACTGTGAACAGAATAGAGTCCTTGACTGTTTTTCTGCTTGACTATTGTTGGTATGTATAAAGGCTATAGATATTTGAGTGTTAATTTTGTAAACTGACCTGCTACTGTATTTCTTGATCACTTGTAATAGTTTTGTAGTAGAATTCCTGGTGTTTTCCAGATATAAAATCATATCATCTGTGAAGAGTGAAAGTTTGATCTCCTCTGACCCTGTATGGATACACTTGACCATCTTCCGTTCCCTAATTACAAAGCCTAAGACATCCATTAGAATGTTAAAAAGCAGTGGAGACAATGGGCAGCCTTGCCTGGTTCCTGATCTATGTGGAAATGATTTCAACTTAACTCCATTCAGTGTGATATTGGTTATGGGTTTGCTGTAGATGGCCTCTATCAGTTTAAGAAATGTCCCTTCTATACCAATTTTTTTAAGTGTTCTGGTCATGAGATGCTGGATATTATGAAAAGTTTTCTACATGAATTGGGAGAATCATACTGTCTTTGTTTTTTAATTTGTGTATGGGATGAATTATATTTATAGAATTGCATATATTGAACCAGCCTTGAGACCCTGGGATAAAATCCACTTGTTCATGGTGTATAATTTGTTTGATGTTTTGCTGTATTATGTTTGCTAGGATCTTTTTGAATATTTGTGCATCGATATTCATTAGTGATATTAGTGTATAATTTTCTATTCTTGTTAGGTCTTTTCTGGTTTGGGGATCAAGGTGATGTTTGCTTCATAGAATGTGTTGGGTAGTATTCCTTCTTTTTCTGTATTTTGTAAAAGGGTAAGTAACATAGGTACTAGTTCATCTTTAAAGGTTTGGTGAAATTCTGAAGGAAAGCTATCTGGTCCCAGGGTTTTATTTTTAGGGAGATTTTGTGTAGTTGATGTTATTTCAGAACTCGATATAGGCCTTTTCGACTTGTTTCTGGCTAAGAGGTTTTAACACTCTATTGGCAGTGTTTTATACATCATCCAATAAGAAGCTAAGCAAAGAAATTTTAGATATAAACTTAATCATTCAACATTTGGATGTAACAGACATTTACGGAACATTTCATCCTAACAAAACTGAATACAGTTTTGGAAGGTAGAGTGCTTCCAAGTATTGGTCAATTTCCTTCAGATTTTCATATTTCTGAGAATAAAGTTTCTTGTAATATTCATTAACAATTTTTTGTATTTCTGAGGGGTCTGTTATTTCATTTTTACTATTTCTGATTGATGAAATTAGAGATTTTACTCTTTTTTTTCCTGGTTAGGTTGGCCAAAGGTTTATCTATTTAATTGAATTTTTCAAAAAACCAACTTTCAATTTATTGATCTGTTGTATGATCCTTTTGTTTTCAATTTCATTTGATTTTGTTCTAATTTTGGTAATTTCTATTCTCCTGTTTTTGGGATGGAATATTCTTCCTTTTAAGGTTGTTTGAGATGTCCCATTAAGTTGTTAACTTTCTTTCTTTCTGTTCTCTTGAGGAAGGCTTGCAGTGCTATAAATTTTCCTCTTAGTACTGCCTTTGCAGTATCCCAGAGGTTCTGATAATTCGTGTCTTCATTGTCATTTCTTTCCAAAAAATTTTGCACAGTTTCTGGGAACTCAAATCAGCCTCTCCTCTGCAGAATAATCTAGCAGGGTCAGAAACAAACTCCCACAGGGTTGTTCCGTTCACCCAGTAACATAAACTAAGGGTGGGGCTGGAACTGAGTGAACACCTCCAGCCTCCATCAAGTGCCCGAGGTTGACAGGCCACAGCACCCCCTGCTGGATAAATACAGAGAGTAGAGGCCTAGACAAGCAGAAACAGACTACTCTGTGACTTAGGCAGGGGCAAATCCCTGGAGTATCTGCTTACTGCAGACAACTGACTGGGTCACAGGCCTGTGGGGCTAGCAGTGACTGGGTGTGACAGAGCTGCAAGGTGGGGAAGGAGGCATCAATCTTCCGAGACTGATCTATTTACTGGGTGGATCTTCCTGACTCCATGCAGCACTGGAGCAAGCCATATTAGAGCAGTCTCCAGACCCCTGTGATCCAGTTCCCAGGGACCTGTTGAACTCTCCCACCCAAGGCAGCTGCTGACTGAGACGATTGATTTGGACCTTTTGAACTGAGCCACTCACCTGGGGACTATCCAGGAAGTGCCCTGGGTGTGTGGTTGTAGGAAGGTTTGATTTTCCTTTTCCATTTATTGTCTGTGGTGGGTGGGGTAAGTTAATTGCTGGTATTTCTCCACAGCTGAAACTTCAACCCAGAGTAACTGTTTCACTAGGGTCAAATAGAAACCAGCTGAAAACAAAACAGAACCACTTAGCCCCTCTACACCAAACAGGGCTCCAGTTTCTCAGGCCACAGCACTGTACGGGTCCTCGACAAAACACCAGGGGAGAAATCAAAGGGAGAAAAACAATCATGAGGCAGAATCAGAGGAAAAACTCTGGTAACATGAATAACCAGAATAGATCAACCCCCCCAAGAAAAGATACGGCAGATGTAATGGAAGATCCCATTCACAAACAACTGGCTGAGATGTCAGAAATTGAATTCAGAATTTGGATGGCAAACAAGATTAAAAAAATGGAACTAGGAATTCATGGAGAAATTCAAAAGCTGTCTCAAGAATTTAAAGAATTTAAAGACAAAACCACCAAAGTATTAGACACACTGAAGCAATAATTTGCAGCCCTCAAAGATATGAAAAATACAGTAGAATCCCTTAGGAACAGAATGGACCAAGCAGAAGAAAGGATCTCCGACATCGAAGATAAAGCCTTTGAATGCTCCCAAGCACTCAAAGAGGACGAGAAATGGAGAGCAAAAATGGATCACTCATTCAGAGAGCTCTGGCATAACTCAAAGAAGGCAAATATCTGACTCATAGGAATTCCTGAATCAGATGAAGTGGTCTCACTGGACGCAGAGGCCCTTCCTCATGAAATTATGAAAGAGAATTTTCCACACATGCGTAGAGAACCTGAAATTCAGATAGCAGATAGTTTCAGAAGCTCAGCACGAATCAACCCCAATAAGACATCCCCCAGGCATATCATAATTAACTTCACTAAAGTTAATATGAAGGAGAAAATTCTCAAAGAGGCCAGGCGAAAGAAAACTATTACCTTGAAATGGAAGAATATTAGAATGACTGCAGATCTATCTGCTGAAACTTTTCAAGCCAGAAGAGGTTGGTCATCAACGTTGAATCTCCTCAAGCAAAATAACTTTCAACCCCGGATCTTGTACCCAGCTAAACTGAGTTTCATTTATGATGGAGAAATTAAATACTTTAATGACATTCATATGCTAAAGAAATTTGACATAACCAAACCAGCTCTTCAGGATATTCTCAGACCTATCCTCCATAATAACCAACCCAATTCTCTACTACAAAAGTAAACTCACTCAGAAACTTCTCATAAAACTCCAACTTCCACGATGACAAAAGGATTAAAAATGCCCACGGGACTTTTGAAAAACTAAATACCCAAAATTTCACCAAACTTATCAATACTCTCCATTAATGTAAATGGCTTGAACTACCCTCTAAAGAGACAAAGGTGAGCTGACTGGATACAAAAACTCAGGCCAGACATTTGTTGCATACAAGAGTCACATATTACCTTAAAAGACATATACAGACTCAGGGTGAAAGGAGGGTCATCTATATTTCAGGCAAATGGTAACCAGAAAAAAGCAGGTGTTGCAATTTTATTTGCGGATACAATAGGCTTTAAACCAACAAAAGTAAGGAAGGACAAAAATGATCACTTCATATTTGTTAAGGGTAAGACACAATATGATGAGATTTCTATTATTAATATCTATGCACCCGACCAGAATGCACCTCAGTTTCTAAGAGAAACTCTAACAGACATGAGCAACTTGATTTCCTCCAACTCTATAATAGTCAGAGATTTTAACACTCCTTTGGCAGTGATGGATTGATCCTGCAACAAAAAGATGAGTAAAGAAATTCTAGATTTAAATCTAACCATCCAGCATTTAGATTTAGCAGACATCTACAGAATATTTCATCCCAGCAAAACTGAATACACATACTTCTCATCAGCCCACGGAACTTACTCCAAAATCGATCACATCTTAGGTCACAAGTCTAACCTCAGTAAATTTAAAGGAATAGAAATTATTCCATGCATCTTCTTGGACCACCATGGTATAAAACTTGAGATGAGTACAAGAGGAATCTGCATACTCATACAAAAACATGTAAGTTTAATAACCTTATGATGAATGATAGCTGGGTCACAGATGAGATCAAGAAGTTAATTGCCAAATTTTGATATGAGGACAATTAATGACAATTAAGGTTATGGGGGGAGCAGTTAGAGGGATGGATGAAGGGGGGTGGGGCCTTGGTGTGTGTCACAATTTATGGGGGCAAGACATGATTATAAGAGGGACTTTACCTAACAATTGCAATAAGAGTAACCTGGTTTATTGTACCCTCAATGAATCCCCAACAATAAAAAAAAAAAAGAAGGAAATTGCCAAATTTTTGGAACAAAATGACAATGAAGACATGAACTATCAGAACCTCTGGGACACCGCAAAGACAGTTCTACGAGGGAAATTTATAGCACTGCAAGCCTTCCTCAGGAGAATGGAAAGAGAGGAAGTAAGCAACTTAATGGGACATTTCAAGAGACTGGAAATGGAAGAACACTCCAACACCAAATACAGTAGAAGAAACAAAATAACCAAAATCAGAGCAGAACTAAATGAAATTGAAAACAAAAGAATAATACAACAGATCAATAAATCAAAAAGCTGGTTTTTTGAAAAGGTCAACAAAATAGATAAACCTTTGGCCAACCTAATTAGGAAAAAAAGAGTAAAATCTCTAATCTCATCAATCAGAAATAACAAAGACGAAATAACAACAGACTCCTCAGAAACCCAAAAAATCCTTAATGAATATTACAAGAAACTTTACTCTCAGAAATACGAAAACATAAATGAAATTGACCGTTACTTGGAAGCACGTCACCTTCCAAGACTTAACCAAAATCAAGTGGAAATGTTGAACAGGCCGATACCAAGTTCGGAAATAACATCAACCATACAAAACCTCCCCAAAAAGAAAAACCCGGGACCATATGGTTTTACGTCAGAATTCTACCAAACCTTTAAGGAGGAATTAGTACCTATATTACTCAACCTGTTCCAAAAGGCAAGAAAAGAAGGAAGACTACCCACGCGTTCCATGAAGCAAACATCACCCTGATCCCCGAACCAGGAAAAGACCCAACAAGAAAAGAAAATTATAGACCAATATCACTAATGGATATAGATGCAAAAATATTCAACAAGATTCTAACAAACAGAATCCAGCAACATATCAAACAAATCATACATCATGACGAAGTCAGTTTTATCCCAGATCTCAAGAGTGGTTCAATATACGTAAATCTATAAATGTAATTCAGCACATAAACAAATTAAAAAAAAAGACCATATGATTATCTCAATCGATGCAGAAAAAGCTTTTCATAACATTTAAAATCCCTTCTTGATCAGAACACCTAAGAAATTTGGTATAGAAAGGACATTTCTTAAACTGATAGAGGCCATCTACAGCAAACCCACAGCCAATATCATACTGAATGGAGTTAAATTGGAATCATTTCCACTCAGATCAGGAACCAGACAAGGCTGCCCATTGTCTGCATTGCTCTTTAACATTGTCATGGAAGTTTTAGCCACCGCAATTAGGGAAGAAAAGGTAATCAAGGATATCCACATAGGGTCAGAAGAGATCAAACTTTCACTCTTCATGGATGATATGTTTGTAGAGCTGAAAACCACTAGGGACTCTACTACAAAACTCTTAGAAGTGATCAAAAAATACAGAAGCATCTCAGGTTACAAAATCAACATTCATAAATCTGTAGCCTTTATATATACCATCAATATTCAAGTTGAAAAAACAATTAAGGCCTCTATCCCATTCACAGTAGTGCCAAAGAACATGAAATACTTGGGAGTTTATCTAACAAAGGATGTGAAAGATCTATATAAAGAGAACTATGAAACTCTAAGAAAAGAGATAGTTGAGAATGTTAACAAATGGAAAAATAAACCATGCTCATGGTTGGGAAGCATCAATATTGTTAAAATGTCCATACTACCCAAAGCAATATATAATTTCAATGCAATCCCCATTAAAGCTCCACTGTCATACTTTAAAGATCTTGAAAAAACAATACTTCGTTTTATATGGAATCAGAAGAAACCTCAAATAGCCAAGATATTACTCAAAACTAAAAACAAAGCAGGAGGAATCACGCTACCAGACCTCAGACTATACTACAAATCGATAGTGATCAAAACAGCATGGTATTAGCACAAAAACCGAGAAGTAGATGTCTGGAACAGAATAGAGAACCAAGAGATGAATCCAGCTAATTACTGTCATTTAATCTTTGACAGCCAATTAAAAACATTCAATTGGGAAAAGATTCCGTATTTAACAAATGGTGCTGGGTGAACTGGCTGGCAACATGTGGAAGACTGAAATTGGACCCACACTTCTCACCATTAACCAAGATAGACTCTCACTGGATTAAGGATTTAAACCTAAGATATGAAACTATAAAAATAGTAGAAGAGAGTGCAGGAAAAAACATTGAAGAAATTGGGTTGGGCGAGTTTTTTATGAGAAGGACCCCCCGGGCAATTGAAACTGCTTCAAATATAACTATTGGGACTTGATCAAACTAAAAAGCTTCTGCACAGCCAAGAACACAGTAAGTAAAGCAAGCAAACAGACCTCTGTATGGGAAAAGATATTTGCAGGTTATGTCTCCGACAAAGGTTTAATAACCAGAATCCACAGAGAACTCAAACGTATAAGCAAGAAAAGAACCAGGGATCCCATCGCAGGCTGGGCAAGGGACTTGAAGAGAAACTTCTCTGAGAAAGACAGGCGCATGGCCTTCAGACATATGAAAAAATGCTCATCATCTTTAATCATCAGAGAAATGAAAATCAAAACTACTTTGAGATATCATCTAACTCCAGTGAGACTAGCCTACATCAAAAAACCCCAGACCAGAGATGTTGGCGTGGATGTGGAGAAAAGGGGACACTTGTTCACTGCTGGTGGGAATGCAAATTAAGACATTCCTTTTGGAAAGAGATACAGGGAACACTTAGAGATCTAAAAATAGATCTGCCATTCAATCCTATGATTCCTCTAATGGGCATTACCCAGAAGACCAAAAATCACATCATAACAAAGATATTTGTATCAGAATATTTATTGCAGGCCTATTCATGATTGCTAAGTCATGGAAAAAGCCCAATTGCCCATCGATCCATGAATGGATTAATAAATTCTGGTATATGTACACCATGCAATATTATGCAGCCTTAAAAAAATGGAGACTTTACCTCTGTCATGTTTACATGGATGGAACTGGAACATATTCTTCTTAGTAAAGTGTCTCAAGAATGGAAGAAAAAGTACCCAATGTACTCACCCTTATTATGAAACTAATGTAGGACCTTCACATGAAATCTATAACCCAGTTACAACCTAAGAATAGGGAGAAGGGGGAAAGAGAGGGAAGGGATGGGGTAGGTAGCTGGAGGGAGGGGGATTAATGGGATTACACCTGCGGTGCATCTTACAAGGGTATATGTGAATCCTAGTAAATGTGGAATGTAAAGGTCTTAGCAAAATAACTAAGAAAATGCCAGGAAAGCTATGTTAACTAGTGTGATGAAAATGTGTCTACCTGTCTATGAACCAAGTGTATGGTGCCCCATGATCATACTAATGTACACAGTTATGTTTTCATAAAAAATTTTTGTAAATTTTTTCCTTAATCTCGTCTATGACCCAGCTATCATTCAGCATGAGTTTATTTAGTTTCCATGTTTTTGTATGGTTATGCAGATTCCTGTTGTTACAGATTTCAACTTTTATTACATGATGATCCAGGATGATGGCAAGAATAATTTCTATTCTCTTAAAATTGCTGACATGTGACCTAAGATGTGATCAATTTTATATTTTGGAGTATGTTCTGTAGGCTGATGCGAAGAATGTGTATTCAGTTTTGTTAGGATGAAATGTTCCGTAAATGTCTGTTACATCAAAATGTTGAATGATAGAGTTTATATCTAAAATTTCTTTGCTTAGCTTCTGATTGGATGATGTATAAAACACTGCCAATGGAGTGTTAAAACCTCTTACAATTATGGAGCTGGTGGAAATCAAGTCGCTCATATCTGTCATAGTCTATCTTATAAATTGATGCACATTTTGGTTAGGTGCATTGTCCTGCCCCGCGGGACAGCAACGGGGGACACAGGAACCACCTAAAGGAGAAAAACAAACAAGGGGCACGAGAAAACGAGACAAGACAGTTTTCTGATCAAGTCTCAAACTTTATTGAAAAAACTTGTGCCTTATAAGCATTACGGGGAAGGTGGGTGTGTCTTGTTGGGAGGTTCAGAGGAGTTGTTAACTGGGGATTGGCTAGAGTAAGTAAGATGGGGCATAAGGTGATTGGTTGACTAGTTGCCGGGTAAAGTTACCGGGAAAAGGTAAAACTGTTTTTTACTTGAAGAGGAAGTAAGGCCGAGCTGTACCTTATATGGCTTCCGACATCTCCTCCCTTTTTGTTTTAAGGAGGTGGGCATTAACCGAGAGAGGAAGTAGTGACCTGGCTCCTCTCGTGGATTTCCCAGATCCATATTTGTTATTTGCGGTATGTTTTGGAGAGGAGAGGTAAGCGAAATTTTTGATACCAACCTCTATGCAAGCCAGGTTTGCTTTCAGAGAAAAATCAGAGGGGGTCTGATCCTTCATTTGACTTCTCCTTGGGATCAGGAGGTCGATGGATTGTGGGACCTTCTCTTGCAATGCCTTGCTGTGCACTCAACTCGGTGCCCATACCCTTTTTTCCTTTTATTAGGAATGGGTAAGTGTACCTGTGATCTATACACTGCCCTCATTATGAGGGGAAGCCATGAGATAAGGAATGGTCAGCTTCCTGGTCAGATAAAGCCAGGCGATGGTAGTGAATTTGAATTGGTTTTGCTAGGGCAGAGTCTATTTGTTGTTTAATGAAAGTCGTGACCTTTTTGAATAGCCAGGGGCCGAAGGAAAGGACTAATAGAAAACCTAATAGGGGGCCTAGGAGTGGGAGGAGATAAGGAAGAAGTCCATTGAGTCCTGACCAAAGGGGGTTATCATGAAGTTCCTTTCTTCTTTCTTCGAGCTGGTCTTGCAGGTTTTTTATCTTGTCTCGAACAATGCCTGACTTGTTGGCGTAGAAACAGCATTTTTCCTGTAAAGCCAAACAGATACCTCCCTGCTCTGCCGTGAGGAGATCTAAGCCTCTACGATTTTGTAGGACTACTTCTGCTAGGGAGTCTATTTGATCTTGAAGATCATGAATTGTTTCAGAAAGAGCTGAGACATCGTCTATTAGTTGATGAGACAGTTTGTGGTAGGAATGTATAGATATTCCTGTTCCGGTAACTCCTGTGGCTACTGCTGTAGTGATGCCTAGTCCTGCTATTAGTAGGATAAGTTGAATAGCTCTTTTAGAGCATGGATGTCCAGCTATATAATCAAGACTGGGGAGAGGAACAGGTTGATCTCCTAGTATAATAGAGATATCAGGGAGTAGTTGGGCGGTTATGCAATAGCCTGTCCAGTTACCTGGCAGGGCCATGTAGGCCAAATTTCCTCCGCATACAAAAACATGTCCGGGAGGGGGCACCGGTGTGAGGTGTTGTTAGAAATGGAGGAGCAGTTTGTGAAGGTGATGCTTCCTAAGTCTATATCATAATTATTGTTCTGGGGAGGTTTGTATATACAAGGGGTTTGTGTAAATTCCATAGGTTGGACTCTAAAAGGTAGACTGTCGCTACAGTTTAGATGTGAATTGTTTAGATGTGAAGTGGAGGTGTTTGTTAGTAGGGCTAGGGGCATAGGTATGCCAAGAGTTAGACATAGCCAGCAGTTTTCCGTGAGGGTTGGGTTGGAATTATTTAAAGCTTTGAAAGTGGCTTTTAAAATATCAGAGGTTTGGACATCGAGATCTATGTCTCGAGATTTAGGTAAAGCTAAGGGGTGGTATTGTAGGGGAGTATATTTTTCTCTAATTATTTTTTCAATTTTTTTTTGGACCGCAACTTCTCTTACCCTATCTGATGGCCCACTTCCATCAGATGTGTGAATTGGTGGTTTTAGTGGCCAGCAAACATTTTTCCCAATAGTGCCTAAGCAGGAGGCTTGGGCATATTTGGAGTGTCCCAGGTTATGAGTAGAATCAAGCTCACCTCCAAAGGAGCCAGAATAAGTTCTTTGTAAAATGGCTGTTAGATATGTGTTGCCGTTTGTGTGGGTGCACTGTTGGACACTATTGTAGCACATAGAGTGCATTTGATCGGTTATTTCGCACTCCATGGGACAAGGTCCTGGTTCGTTTTGAACTGGGAGTATTATTTTGGGTGCATTAACACACTGCCGGTTTTGTTTATGTCCTCCTCCTACCTGTGACGTGAAAGTTAAATAGGCGGTTTTGCCGCTGCAATCAACTTGGCTAGTATGGGAGGTGGGTATTATTGTAGTTGTTCCTCCCTTACAGTCACAAGGTGCCCCATATAATTTTTGGAGTAGTTGTTCTGTGGTAATTGGGGGCCCCATGCCACCTAGGGTAGTGTTTAATAAGGTAAAGAATATTATGGTAGGGTAGAAAACCATGGCTTTGATTGATTTTGTCCTAGCAGGTAGGAGTTTATTGAGAAGTATTGTCTTCAGGAAGGTCGTGTTCCAGGGCCGCATCTGTAGGGGAAGATAAAGTTTTCTCAGGGATTTTCCCTGGAACTGATAGTGTTACTGAGGGGTTGATGGGTTTGATTAATCATTCTGGGAGCCAACGAGGTCCGTCTTCTTTGGTATCATATATACAGGCATGTCCTCGACCCCAAATGAGAACGGGATCGGGGCCATTCCATTTTAAAGTAAAGGGATCTTTCCACATGACTTTAGCATATTGGGTGTTTGTTTCTTGGTGCCAGAGTCTGTCAGCTGCAGACTTTCCATGGTAATCTAGTTGTAAGAAGTTTAGGACAAATAGAGCATGGTTAAGGAGGTTACGAGGGGAGCCTTTGGTGGGATAAAAGGAAGTAGTTTTAAGTTTGTTAATTGTGGTTTTTAAGGTTTGATGTGCTCTTTCAACGATCCCTTGGCCTTGCGGGTTATAAGGGATCCCGGTAATGTGTTTGATTTCTAATTGATGGCAGAATGATTGAAAGGCTTTGGAAATGTATCCAGGGCCGTTGTTTTTGAGGTTTATTCATGGTAGTAAGACATTGGAGAATATGGGCTATGACATTTTTTGTGGCTTCACTGCTTTGAAGAGTGGGGAAGATGAATCCACTGAAGGTGTCAATAGTGACATGGACATATTTAAGGGTGCCAAATTCAGGGAGATGGGTAGCATCCATTTGCCAGATTTCATTGGGGAGTATACCCCTGGGATTGACTCCCAAGTGAGGAACCGGTAATGAGGTTACACATCCAGGACAGGACTTGACAATTTGTCGAGCTTGTTCTCTGGAACTTTTGAATAGGAGTCAGAGAGTGTGAGCATTAAGATGGCGAGTAGCATGAGTTTGTTGGGCTTTGGTAATAGGGTCTGTAAAGATGGGGCATATAGGTCGGGTATTTTTGTCAGTGATGGCATTGCCCTGAGAAAGGGGCCCTGGTAGTTCTGTATGTGCTCTTAAATGTCTGATGTAAAAAGGAGTTTGTCTGGTTCTTATTAATTTTTGTAGTTGATTGAATAGAGGTACTGCATTAGTGGTAGGTTTGATATAGGGAATAGTTTCTAACAAAGGGATGGAAAAGGCTAGATAAGAACTATCAGTGTAAAGATTAAAGGGAGAATTGGGTAATTTTGTAAAGACTTGAAGGATTGCAAAAGTTCTACAAGTTGGGCAGATTTGAAAGGGGATTTAATGGAATGTTCTTTATCACTGATAGTAAAGGCAGCCATGCCATTGGAGGAGCCATCTGTAAATACTAAGAATGCTTGTTTAAGTGGTGTTTTTGAGGTGATTTTGGGGATAACGAAGGGATGTAATTGTGCAAATTGGAGTAATTTGTGGGGAGGGAAATGGTTATCTATTGTTCCTTGGAATGAAGTGAGGGAAATGGTCCAATCGTCATCATGTTGAATAAGCCAATTTAATTGTTCCTTAGTATATGGAAGAATAAGTTGATTGGGATCTCTTCCGAAGTATTGTAAGCTTTTTTCTCTCCCTTGTCGTATGATTTTTGCGACTAATGAAGGGTAGGGGGTAAGTACCCGGGAGGGAGAGGAGGGTAGATGAATCCGAAGAAGGGGATTGTCTTGCCATAAAACTCCGGTTGGTGTGTGAGGTGTAGGGAATATGATAGGAGAGAAAGTTTTATTGTAGGAAAGGAATGTAATTTGTTGTTGTTGAATGGCATTCTCAACTGAGCGAAGGTCTTTCTTTGCTTCAAGGGAGAAGGAGCATGGGGAGAGAGGATTAGAATCACCCTGTAGGGTGTTAAAAAGGGGCTTAAGTTTCTCAGTTGTAAGTTTTAGGTAGGGTCTTAACCAGTTAATATCGCTGAGGAATTTTTGGAAGTCATTAAGTGTTTGAAGGTGTGAAGTTTTTAGTTGGATTTTTTGAGTTGTAATTTTATTTGAGTTTAATTCGAATCCAAGATAATAATAGGGGTCTTTGAGTTGTATTTTATTGGGAGCTATTTGGAGTCCTAAGGTGTTGAGTTGATTTGTTAGTTCTTGGCTGCATTTCAGTACTTTTGAGGCCGAAGGTCCTGCTAGAAGAATATCATCCATATAGTGAATGATATACATAGAGGGCCATAGTGGCCGGAGGGGGTCTATGGCTTGGGCGACAAATTTTTGACATAGGGTGGGACTGTTTGCCATTCCCTGTGGGAGTACTTTCCATTGATAGCAGGGCATAGGCCCTTTGAAGTTGACGACGGGGAGGCTGAAGGCAAAACGCTCCCTGTCCTGAGGGTGTAAAGGAATGGTGAAGAAACAATCTTTAAGATCAATAATAATTTTGAAATAATTGGCTGGAATAGCAATTGGGGAGGGGAGGCCTGGTTGAAGGGCTCCCATGGTATACATGGTTTTATTAATTTCTCTGAGATCTTGGAGAAATCTCCAGGATCCTGTTTTCTTTTTTATTGTAAATATGGGGGTGTTCCAGCGGGAAGTAGTAGGTTCTAAGTGGCCATCTGCTAGTTGTTCCTGTACTAACTGAGTAGCCGCTGTAAGTTTTTCATTACTTAGAGGCCATTGATCTACCCACACTGGTGCATCGGATTTCCATTTTATTTTGTCACATGGGGTACAGGAAAGTCAATGGCCATTATGGAAAATGTTCACTCCCTAAACCCGAACGGTTACTGTTTTGTACTAGGGAAAGGGGTTGTTTTATTCCTTGGCCATTTTTACCTAATCCTTGCCCTGGTAAGAAGCCCTGCTTAAGCATTTGATGAGTGATGATTTCATTGGGACTGCACATAATGATTTTCATCTGGGATAAGATGTCTCACCCCCAAAGATTGATGGGCAGCCCTGAAACAATGTAAGGTTGTACTTGTCCGGTATTACCGTCTTCATCTTTCCATGTTAATATTTTGGAACTTTGTTTAGGGTTGGTGGATTGACCAATACCTTTAAGGTAAGTTATGGAGGCTTCACAGGGCCAACTAGAGGGCCAGTTTTGGGCAGTGATGACTGTAGCATCAGCCCCTGTATCTACTAGGCCTGTAAAGACTTTGCCATCAAGATGTAAAGTTAACAATGGTCTTTCAGGGGTTTTTTCTTGTGCCCAATAAGCATCAGCTGATCTGAGAGCAGCATTTAGTCTGGGGAAGGAGGAACTATTTTTATTGGAGGAATTTATGGGGAGCAATATAAGTTGGGGTATTTTTTTGCCTTTGGGGATGGACACAGGTCCTGATGGTGCTGAGGCTAAGAGTGTTATTTGTCCTGTATAATTATTATCAATAATTCCAGGAGTGATGTGGAGACTGGCCAGTGTAATACTTCCTCTGCCTAAGACAAGGCCAAAGGTCTCAGGAGGTAGGGGCCCATATGACTCTGTGGATATGAGCTGTATTCCTTGGTCAGGAATTAATATTGTGTCGGTGGAGGCACAGAGGTCCAATCCTGCGCTACCTGGGGTGGGGTGGAGGAGAGATTTGACATCTGAACGGGGAGAATTTGTTGTTGGTTTTCCTGGGCTTGAGGGATGAACCTGGTGGCCCCTTGGTTCAGTCCCTGAGTTGGGGCCAGGGGCTGGCCCCTCAGGGAGTTTCCCTGGTTGGGGTTTTCCCACGAAGGGGTAAGGAGTTTACCTTCGATATCAGTTTTGGAGTAGCATTCATTAGCCCAGTGAAGGCCACACTTGCAACGTGGGCAATGAGTTTTGGGAGGTGCTCGGGGCTGGGAACATTTAGGCGGGGAATTGGTGGTAGCTGCTGATTGTTTTTCATTAGGGCAGTTACGGGCGAAGTGCCCTGGCTGTTTACAATTATAACAGGTTTTTTGTTGGTTATTTGAGGTGAAGTCTTTTAAGGCTGCCCCAATGGCTAGACCAAGCGTGTGAGAAGTGCCAATGCCTGAGCATAATTTTATGTAGTCGGACAGACTGCCACAACGATGGGGTCTAAGGATTTCCTGCATGTTAAATTTGCATTTTCATAAGCAAGATGTTTAATGAAGGTGCCCTTGACTTCTGCTTCCCCTAATAATCTTTCGGCAGCGTCAGTGAGGCGGCTGACAAAGTCACTATAGGGTTCATCAGAGCCTTGGTGAACTTTAGCCAAGGAGGTGGAGGCTGAGCCTTTAGGAGGGAGTCATCGCCAAGCTTTGAGGCCTGCATTCCGAATTTGGGCTAGTAATCCAGGGGAAAATGTTGCTTGGATTTCATTAGTTTCATAGGGATTCCGGCTGAGTAGTTTATCTCGGGTCCAAGAGGGTGTGGTTTTATTTTCACTATTGTGCTGGGCGGTTTCTCGACAATTTTCTACAAAGTCAGTTCGCCAAAGGACATAGTCACCTCCTGATAATGTAGCCCGTGCCAGGGAGAGCCAATCATTAGGTGTTAGCCATCGGTCACTAAGACTCTCAAGGATGGTAAGTGTATAAGGAGCAGTGGGGCCATAATTGGTAACTGCCGCTTTTAGGTCTTTTAAATGTTTAAGGTTTAGGCGGCGGTATTTTTGTCCTTTAACGAGATTTTTTTGGTCAGTGTCTAAATCCTCTGTGTCTGAATTAGCAGGATCAGGTTTTGTGGAGTCGGGGGAGCTTTCATTTTCATTAGAAGGGTCTTCCTCAATCTCATTGTCTTCAGATTCTGCTACAGCAGGGTTAGAATTTTGGCGACGGGTGACTGGAAATGTAAGAACAGGGGGTTTGTCTTTGGCCCTTTTTGTTTTCCCTATTTTTTGTGGTGGTGAGGGAGATGGATTATTGGCGTAGAGGTTGGGGTTTAGTTTAAAAAGTTCAGTTTCAAGGGCCTGAATTTCTTTAATAAGGTGAAGGTACTCACACTTGGTTTGTAATATTTCTTTGAGGGAGGAGACTTCTTGAGTGAGTGTAGTTTTTGCTAGTCGGATGGGGTCAAGTGGGAGATTATTGGGTATAGAGGGAGGTTTTGGAATAACTGAGGTGTTGAGGTTGTAAGAGTGTGGGTTATGGGGAGGGTTATTGATGACAGGGGCTGTAAGGCCTCAGGGGTTATGGTAATGGACAGCTTGATTTTCTAGGGATTCTTCTTCCTCAGGGTTTAAATGATGTATTTGATTATTAGAAATGAGCGATGGGTAGAGTTTGGGAGATGAAGATTTTTGAGGGAAAAGGTTGGTAATTGGAGTTTTAAGAGCGCTGTCGGGGCTGTTCGGGGTTTTAGGGGAAACTGGGGGGTTGTCAGGAATTTCTACCGTGACAGAGGGGCAGGTGGAAGGAGGGCGAGAAGCCTCTTTAAGGACTTCTTCTCCTACTTTGATGACATCTTGAATGTCAGGATCTAGTGAATGAACTTTTAACATGTCATGAATTAAATTCCAGTAGGAAAAGGCTGTAACTGGGACTTTGTCAGGACCAAAGGTGTGGTAAAAGTCCTGCAAGGGATCTCCTACTCGTTCCCAGCGTTTTTGGCTGATTGTTCCCTCTAAAGGGAACCAGGGGCAGGTGTCATGAATAAAATTAAAAAATTCTTTAAGGTCCTTTCTTTTAACCCTTACTCCTCGCACTCTGAGTGATCCTTTGAATCCGTCAAGAAACATTTCATGTGTACTAAGCGAATTTCCCATTATGTTGGCTGGATGGCTCTCTCAGGATTTCGGTTCATGCAAGTCTCCAGTCGACTCGGAACTTAAGTTTCTCTGTGACCACTCTCTCTGTGCCTTACGATCTCTGCTCGCGTGTCATAGGTCGGCAGGTATAATCCGCCTGCTCGGACCCTCTCAGGCAGGACAGCTGCCTACCGCCCTCGGGATTAGCCTTTGGGAGGCAGCATCCCTGGGGGTGCCCTTGAGGTGGACGACCGTATAAGACGTGGCGAGCTCAGAGTTTGTTAGAGAGTGTTAGGCAGAAAAACTAGTCCAAGTGTTTTGGAGTTCTCACTGCCGAAATGGGTACCTCTCGTCCTTCCCCGCTTTGGCGATGTGAGTGTTGATAAGTGGATTAGATCAGGGAGAGCCAATAATAACAGCCAAGACAAAGGGGTGAAATGTTTGAAATCTTGTAAGTTATCGTTTGCCTACCTTCTCTTCTGATCCGTCTCACGGCGATTGAACCAAGGCAATCTGAATGGGGAGTGCACGTGGGTCCTCGCTGCAGCTCCGAAGGGTGCCTGGCCGGGGCTTCCATAGGCAAGCATTCTCCTCCAGGGGGGTCCTGATCGCCCCACGTTGGGCGCCAGGATGTTCCGACTCATGGGACAGCAACGGGGGATGCAGGAACCACCTAAAGGTGAAAAACAAACAAGGGGCGCGAGAAAGGGAGACAAGACAGTTTTCTGATCAAGTCTCAAACTTTATTGAAAAAACTTGTGCCTTATAAGCATTATGGGGAAGGTGGGTGTGTCTTGTTGGGAGGTTCAGAGGAGTTGTTAACTGGGGATTGGCTAGAATATGTAAGATGGGGCATAAGGTGATTGGTTGGCTAGTTGCCAGGTAAAGTTACTGGGAAAAGGTAAAACTGTTTTTTACTTGAAGAGGAAGTAAGGCCGAGCTGTACCTTATATGGCTTCCGACAGTGCATAAATATTAATAATTGAAATCTCATCATATTGATTATTACCCTTAACAAATAAGAAGTGACCATCCTTATTCATCCTTACTTTTGATGGTTTAAACCCTACTGTATCTGCAAATAAAATCGCAACACTTGCTTTTTTCTGCTTTCCATTTGCCTGGAATATAGATGACCATCCCTTCACCCTGAGTCTATATTTATCTTATAACGTAAGATGAGATTCTTATATGCAGCGGATATCTGGCCTGAGGTTTGAATTCAGTCAGCCAACCTGTGACTTTTTAGAGGATGATTTAAGCCATTCACATTAATTGAGAATATTACTCAGCCAGACAGATTTTGGGGTATTTCAAAAAGTTTTCAAAAGTCCAGTGGACATTTTTAATTCTTTTGCCACTGTGTAAGTTGGAATTTGAGTAAAAGTTTCGGAGTGAGTTTACTTTTATGGTGAAGAATTGAGCTGGTCATTATGAAGGATAGGTCTAAGAATATCCTGTAGAGCTGGTTAGTTACGGCAAATTTTTCAACATGTGAATGTTATTAAAGTATTTAATTTCTCCATCATAAGTGAAACTCAGTTTAGCTGGATACGGGATCCTGGATTGAAACTTATTTTGTTTTAGGAGATTCAAAGTTGATGACCACCCTTTTCTAGCTTGAAAGTTTTTAGTAGAGAGGTCTGCAGTCATTGTAATATTCTTCACCTTGTAGGTTATTATTTTATTATGTCTAGCTGCTTTCAGAAATTTCTTCTTCATATTAACTTCAGTGAAGTTAATTATGATGAAACTGGGGGATGTCTAATTCAGGTTCAGTTGTGCTGGGGGTCAGAAGCTGTCTACCATTTGAATTTCAAAATCTCTTCACATGTCTGGAAAGTTCTCTTTCATAATTTCATGAAAAAGTGCCTCTGTACTTTGTGAAGCCACTTCGTCGCTTTCAGGGATTCCAATGAGGCAGATATTAGCCTTCTTTGAATTATCCCAGAAATCTCTGAGAGAATAATCCATTTTTGCTCTCCATTTTTCTTCCTCTTTGAGTGTATAAAAGTGTTCAGAGACAAGATGGCGGACTGAAGCCAGCTTTCATCAAAGGCTCCCGTCCAGAAGGAGAGTTAAGGGACAGGAATTTAGTAAGTATCCTTGTGGACTTGAGCCTCACCAAGAGAGAAGGCTGAAGAACGCACATCAACACCGCTGAGGCAAGTTGTGATCACAAGGACGCAAACAAAAGGTACAAAATCCACCACCAAGAGGACGGGAGTCCCCCTCCCCCATGAGACCGGCTCAAGAGCCCCACAATTGAACAAGCGGGCAGAAATTAAAGGCCCTCCCACTACACTCCACGGGAGAGACCTTCTAAAAACTGGACCTACTTCCCCTACTGGGGTGCCGTGGCGTTTTCCTGCCAGACATAGGGCTGAATAAAACTTTGGGAATCCTTTGCTGGCAACCCTGAATCCCCGGCGCTCCCCTCCCGCCCACTGAGGTCTGGAGGCCTGTCCCCCAGGACTTCGGATGTTTGGGTGATTTCTCAAGGGGAGTGGACAGTCCCTGAGTTGCGACTGGTCATCATTGACTCTGAGGCGCGCAAGTGAGGAGAGGGCACTGGGATGAGGGGGAGTCACGCCTCGCAGCACTTCCCTTAGGTGCAGTGCAGCAACCCTCCCTGGGCATACGGGGCCCAAGACTGAATAAGACTCTGGCCTCCCCGCTGAGAGCTGAGAACCCCTACTCTCACTCGGGGTCCGAGGGCCTATCCCCCATGAGTTCAGCTCCTTGGGTGATTTCTCGAGGGGAGTGCACAGTGCCTGAGCTGCGTCAGGTCAGCGCTGACTCTGGGATACGAGAGCGAGGAGAGGGCACTCTGCTGAGGGGAAATCAAGCCTTGGCGGCACTTCCCTGCGGTGCAGTGCAGGAGCCCTCCCCGGACCGTAATATTGCGTAAAACTGAATGAAACACTAGCTTCCCACCCCCCCACTCCCAATCGGGGTCTGGGGGCCCATCCCCCAAGAGTTCTGATTCTTGGGGGATCTCTTAAGGGGTGTGGACCCAGCACAAACTGCGGCCGCTCAGTGCTGACTCTGGGGCGCGGGACAGAGGAGAAAAGGGTCGCCGAAATGCCCACACCAGAGCAGCAGTTCCCTGGAGGTAGATCAACAGCCATTTTTTCTTTAACGGCAGAACGCTCACTTCTGGATATTCTGAGGCCACACCCCCTGTCTCCCTGGGCAACCAGAGGAGGCCACTGGTGACACGGCTCACAAACCTGGGAAGCTTCCAGGGCGTGGCCGACCCAGAGAGGTGTTCAGACGCAATTCTCCAGCAGCAAAGACGTTTGAAATCAAAATAGCCCGTCTTCTGTAGGCGATGACAGGAACAGAGACAGAACCTCACAAAGTTGTCTGTTCTGTTCTGTTCTGTTAGCAGCATCCATCAGGGACGGGGCTAAGCCTGAGTGAACACCTCCTTCCCATCACCTGCATCAAACACTCAAAGATGTCAGGCCCCATCTCCTCCTGCTAGATAGCGGCAGTCTGCGGGGGCCTGGCAGACTTCCTTGCGATTCAGGCAGGTGCAAACCCCTGGAGTGTCTGTTCACTGCAGGCAACTGGGTTAGCCATCTGCAGAGATACCAGTGACTGGGTCCGACGGAGGGGCAAAGTGGGGAAGGAGACGTCAACCTTCCCAGACTGCTCTGTTTGCTGGGTGGCTCCTCCTGACTCCACGCTGCACTGGGGTGAGCTGTGTCAGAGGAGTCACCAGGCCCCTGTGATCCAGTTCCCAGAGACCTCTTGAACCCTTCCACCCGAGACAAGTGCAGATTGAGACAGTTGATTCGGACCTTTTGAACTGGGCTAATACACTGAGGACTTTTCAGGCGGTGCCCTGGGTGTACGATTGTAGGAAGGTTTGATTCCCCTTTTCCAACTGGGGCCAGAGGTGGGCAGGCGGGGTGACTTAATTGCTGATTTTTCCACACAGCTGAGACTTCAAGCCAGAGTAGAAGTTGCAATAGGATCGAACAGAAACCAGCTGAAAACAAGACAGAACCACTTTGATCCACCACACCAGACAGGGCCCCAATTTCTCTGGCCAAAACACTGTACAGGCCCTCGATAAAACCCCAGGGGAAAAAACAAAGGGAGTAAACCATGAGGCGGAATCAGCAGAAAAACTCTGGTAACATGAATAACCAGAATAGATCAACCCCCCCAAGAAAAGATACGGCAGATGTGATGGAAGATCCCATTCATAAACAACTGGCTGAGATGTCAGAAGTCGAATTCAGAATTTGGTTTGCAGACAAGATTAATAAAATGGAATTAGGAATTTGAGGAGAAATTCAAAAATTGTCTCAAGAATTTAACGAATTTAAAGACAAAACCACCAAAGACTTAGACACACTGAAACAAGAACTTACAGCCCTCAAAGATATGAAAAATACAGTAGAATCCCTCAGTAACAGAATGGAGCAAGCAGAAGAAAGGATTTCTGACATTGAAGATAAAGTCTTCCAACGCTCCCAATCTCTCAAAGAGGAAGAGAAATGGAGAGCAAAAACGGATCACTCACTCAGAGAACTCTCAGATAATTCGAAAAAAAACAATATAAGGGTTATAGGAATTTCGGAGAACGATGAAGTGGCTGCCAAGGGCACAGAGGCCCTTCTACATGAAATTATGAAAGAAAATTTTGCAGACATGCCTAGAGAATCTGAAATTCAGATAGCAGACAGCTTCAGAACCCCAGCACGATTCAATCCCAATAAGCCATCTCCCAGAGATATCATAATTAGCTTCACTAAAGTTAACATGAAAGAGAAGATTCTCAAAGCAGCCCAGCGAAAGAAAACTATAACGTACAAAGGTAAGAATATTAGAATAACTGCAGATCTCTCTGCTGAAACTTTTCAAGCCAGAAGAGGCTGGTCATCAACTTTTAATCTCCTAAAGCAAAAAAACTTTCAACCCAGTATCTTGTATCCTGCTAAAATGATTTTCATCTAGGATGGAGAAATTAAATACTTCAATGACATTCATATGTTGAAAAAATTTGCCATAAGTAAACCAGCTCTTCAGGATGTTCTCAGACCTATTATCCACAATGACCAACCCAATCCTATACCACAAAAGTAAACTCACTCAGAAACTTCGGATCAAACTCCAAATTCCACACTGGCGAAAGGATTAAAAATGTCCACTGGACCTTTGAAAAACTCGATACCCAAAATTCCACCAGACTTATCAATACTCTCCATCAATGTGAATGGCTTAAACTGTCCTCTAAAGAGGCATAGGTTAGCTGACTGGATACAAAAACGCAAGCCAGATATTTGTTGCATACAAGAGTCACATCTCAACTTAAAAGACAAATACAGACTCAGGGTGAAAGGATGGTCATCCATATTTCAGGCAAATGGTAATCAGAAAAAAGCAGGTGTTGCAATTTTATTTGCAGATACAGTAGGCTTTAAACCATCAAAAGTAAGGAAGGAGAAGAATGGTCACTTCATATTTGTTAAGGGTAATACTCAATATGACGAGATCTCAATTATTAATATCTATGCACCCAACCAGAATGCACCGCAATTTATAAGAGAAACTCTAACAGACATGAGTAACTTGATTTCCTCCAGCTCCATAATCGTTGGAGATTTCAACACTCCCTTGGCAGTGTTGGATCGATCCTCCAGAAAGAAGCTGAGCAAAGAAATCTTAGATTTAAACCTAACCATCCAATATTTAG
Organism: Nycticebus coucang; assembly: GCF_027406575.1. Lineage (NCBI taxonomy): Eukaryota > Metazoa > Chordata > Mammalia > Primates > Lorisidae > Nycticebus > Nycticebus coucang. The sequence goes on from NC_069804.1 coordinate 107,639,260, forward strand.
ATTTAGCAGACATCTACAGAACATTTCATCCCAACAAAACTAAATACACATACTTTTCATCAGCCCACGGAACTTACTCCAAAATTGATCACATTTTAGGTCACAAGTCTAACCTCAGTAAATTTAAAGGAATAGAAATTATTCCATGCATCTTCTCGGACCATCATGGAATAAAACTTGAATTGAGTAACAACAGGAATCTGCATACCCATACAAAAACATGGAAGTTAAATAACCTTATGCTGAATGATAGCTGGGTCAGAGATGAGATTAAGAAACAAATCGCCAATTTTTTGGAACAAACCGACAATGAAGACACAAACTATCAGAACCTCTGGGACACTGCAAAGGCAGTTCTAAGAGGGAAATTTATAGCACTGCAAGCCTTCCTGAAGAGAACGGAAAGAGAGGAAGTTAACAACTTAATGGGACATCTCATGCAACTGGAAAAGGAAGAACATTCCAACCCCAAACCCAGTAGAACAAAAGAAATAACCAAAATTAGAGCAGAATTAAATGAAATTGAAAACAAAAGAATAATACAACAGATCAATAAATCAAAAAGCTGGTTTTTTGAAAAGGTCAATAAAATAGATAAACCTCTGGCCAACCTAATCAGGACAAAAAAGAGTAAAATCTCTAATATCATCAATCAGAAACAACAAAGACGAAATAACCACAGACTCATCAGAAATCCAAAAAATCCTTAATGAATATTACAAGAAACTTTATTCTCAGAAATATGAAAATCTGAAGGAAATAGACCGATACTTGGAAGCACGCCACCTTCCAAGATTTAACCAGAATCAAGTGGAAATGTTGAACAGACCCATATCAAGTTCAGAAATAGCATCAACTATACAAAACCTCCCTAAAAAGAAAAGCCCGGGACCAGATGGTTTCACGTCAGAATTCTACCAAACCTTTAAAGAGGAATTAGTACCTATATTACTCAACCTGTTCCAAAATGTAGAAAAAGAAGGAAGACTACCCAACACGTTCTATGAAGCAAACATCACCCTGATCCCGAAACCAGGAAAAGACCCAACAAGAAAAGAAAATTATAGACCAATATCACTAATGAATATAGATGCAAAAATATTCAATAAGATCCTAACAAACAGAATCCAGCAACACATCAAAGAAATTATACATCATGACCAAGTTGGTTTTATCCCAGGGTCTCAAGGCTGGTTCAATATACGTAAATCTATAAATGTAATTCAGCACATAAACAAATTAAAAAACAAAGACCATATGATTCTCTCAATTGATGCAGAAAAAGCTTTTGATAATATCCAGCATCCCTTTATGATCAGAACACTCAAGAAAATTGGTCTAGAAGGGACTTTTCTTAAACTGATAGAGGCTATCTACAGCAAACCCACAGCCAATATCATATTGAATGGAGTTAAATTGGAATCATTTCCACTCAGATCAGGAAACAGACAAGGCTGCCCATTGTCTCCATTGCTTTTCAACATTGTACTGGAAGTTTTAGCCACCGCAATTAGGGAAGAAAAGGCGATCAAGGGTATCCATATAGGGTCAGAAGAGATCAAACTCTCGCTCTTCACAGATGATATGATTGTGTATCTGGAAAACACTAGGGACTCTACTACAAAACTCCTAGAAGTGATCAAGGAATACAGCAGCGTCTCAGGTTACAAAATCAACATTCATAAATCGGTAGCCTTTATATACACCAACAACAGTCAAATTGAAAAAGCAGTTAAGGACTCTATCCCATTCACAGTAGTGCCAAAGAAGATGAAATATTTGGGAATTTACCTACCAAAAGACGTGAAAGATCTCTATAAAGAGAACTATGAAACTCTAAGAAAAGAAATAGCTGAAAATGTTAACAAATGGAAAAACATACCATGCTCATGGCTGGGAAGAATCAACATTATCAAAATGTCCATACTACCCAAAGCAATATATAATTTCAATGCACTCCCTATTAAAGCTCCACTGTCATATTTTAAAGATCTTGAAAAAACATTGCTTCATTTTATATGGAATCAGAAAAAACTTCGAATAGCCAAGACATTACTCAGAAATAAAAACAAAACAGGAGGAATCACACTACCAGACCTCAGACTTTACTACAAATCGATAGTGATCAAAACAGCATGGTATTGGCACAAAAACAGAGAAGTAGATATCTGGAACAGAATAGAGAACCAAGAGATGAATCCAGCTACTTACCGCTATTTGATTTTTGACAAGCCAATTAAAAACATTCAGTGGGGAAAAGATTCCCTATTTAACAAATGGTGCTGGGTGAACTGGCTGGCAACCTGCAGAAGACTGAAATTGGACCCACACCTTTCACCATTAACTAAGATAGACTCTCATTGGATTAAAGATTTAAACTTAAGACATGAAACTATAAAAATACTAGAGGAGAATGCAGGGAAAACCCTTGAAGAAATTGGTCTGGGTGAGTATTTCATGAGGAGAACCCCCCGGGCAATTGAAGCAGCTTCAAAAATACACTACTGGGACTTGATCAAACTAAAAAGCTTCTGCACAGCTAAGAACACAGTAAGCAGAGCAAGCAGACAGCCCTCAAAATGGGAGAAGATATTTGCAGGGTATATCTCTGACAAAGGTTTAATAACCAGAATCCACAGAGAACTCAAACGCATCAGCAAGAAAAAAACAAGGGATCCCATCTCAGGCTGGGCAAGGGATTTGAAGAGAAACTTCTCTGAAGAAGACAGGCGCACGGCCTTCAGACATATGAAAAAATGCTCATCATCTTTAATCATCAGAGAAATGCAAATCAAAACTACTTTGAGATATCATCTAACTCCAATGAGACTAGCCTATATCACAAAATCTCAAGACCAGAGATGTTGGCGTGGATGCGGAGAAAAGGGAACATTTCTGCACTGCTGGTGGGAATGCAAATTAATACATTCCTTCTGGAAAGATATATGGAGAACACTCAGAGATCTAAAAATAGATCTGCCATTCAATCCTGTAATTCCTCTGCTGGGCATATACCCAGAAGACCAAAAATCACAACATAACAAAGATATTTGTACCAGAATGTTTATTGCAGCCCAATTCGTAATGGCTAAGTCATGGAAAAAGCCCAAGTGCCCATCGATCCACGAATGGATTAATAAATTGTGGTATATGTATACCATGGAATAATATGCACCCTTAAAGAAAGATGGAGACTTTACCTCTTTCATGTTTACATGGATGGAGCTGGAACATATTCTTCTTAGTAAAGTATCCCAAGAATGGAAGAAAAAATACCCAATGTACACAGCCCTACTATGAAACTAATTTGGGACTCTCACACGAAAGCTATAACCCAGCTACAACTTAACAATAGGGGAAAGTGGGAAAGGGGGGGTGGGTAGAGGGAGGGGAATCTGTGGGATCACACTTGTGGTGCATATTACAGGGGTATTTGCGAAACTTGGTAAATGTAGAATGTAAATGTTTTGGCACAGTAACTGAGATAACGCCGGAAAGGCTATGTTAACCACTGTGATAAAAATGTGTCAAATGGTTTATGAAGTGAGTGTATGATGCCCCATAATCATATCATTGTATACAGTTATGATTTAATAAAAATAAAATAAAATAAAATAAAATAAAAGTGTTCAAAAGCTTTGTCTTCAATGTCAGAAATATTTTCTTTTGCTTTCTCCATTCTGTTACTGATGGATTCTACTGTATTCCTCAGATTTTGGGGGCTGAAAATTGTTGTCTCAATTTGTCCAAATCTTTGGTGATTTTGTTTTTGAATTCATTGAATTCTTTTTTTTTATTAAATCATAGCTGTGTACGTTGATATGATCATGGGGCATCATTCCCTAGCTTCACAGACCATTTACCAAGTTACACATATACCCTTGTAAGATGAACCGCTGGTGTAATCCCACGAATCCCCTTCCCTCTACTCACCTCACCCTTCCCTCCCCTCCCTTTCTCCCTTCCCCCATTCTTAGATTGTAACTGTGTTATAGCTTTCGTGTGAAAACCCTAAATTAGTTTCATAGTAGGGCTGAATACATTGGGTACTTTTTCTTCCATTCTTGAGATAATTTAAAAGAAGAATATGTTCCAGCTCCATCCATGTAAACATGAAAGAGGTAAAGTCTCCATCTTTCTTTAAGGCTGCATAATATTACATGGTATATATATCCCACAATTTATTAATCCATTCATGGATCAGTGGGCACTTGGGCATCTTACATGACTTAGCAATTATGAATTGAGCTGCAATAAACATTCTGGTACAAATATCTTTGTCATGACGTGATTTTTGGTCTTCTGGGTATATGCCCAGTAGAGGGATTACAGGAATAAATGGAAGATCTATTTCTAGATCACTAAGTGTTCTCCATATCTCTTTCCAAAGGAATGTATTAATTTGAATTCTCACCAGCAGTGCAAAAGTGTTCCCTTTTCTCCACATCCACGCCAACATCTCTGGTCTTGAGATTATGTGATATAGGCTAGTCTCACTGGAGTTAGATGGTATCAAAAAGTAGATTTGATTTGCATTTCTCTGATGATTAAAGATGATGAGCAGTTTTTCATATGTCTGAAGGCCGTGCGCCTGTCTTCTTCAGAGAAGTTTCTCTTCAAATCCCTTGCCCGTCCTGCAATGGGATCCCTTATTCTACCCTTGCTAATGCATTTGAGTTCTCTGTTGATTCTTGTTGTTAAACTTTTGTCGGAGACATAACCTGCAAATATCTTCTCCCATTCTGAGGGCTGTCTGCTTGCTTTACCTACTGTGTTCTTGGCTGTGCAGAAGCTTTTTAGTTTGATCAAGTCCCAGTAGTGTATTTTTGAAGCTGCTTCAAATGCCTGGGGGGTCCTCCTCATAAAATACTCGCCCAAAATTTCTTCAAGGGTTTTCCCTGCACTCTCCTGTAGTATTTTTATAGTTTCATGTCTTAAGTTTAAATCTTTGATCCAGTGAGTCTATCTTAGTTAATGGTGAAAGGTGTGGGTCCACTTTCAGTCTTCTGTAGGTTGCCCGCCAGTTCACCCAGCACCATTTGTTAAATAGGGACTCTTTTCCCCACTGAATATTTTTAATTGACTCGTCAAAGATTAAATAACGGTAAGTAGCTGGATTCATCTCTTGGTTCTCTATTCTGTTCCAGACATCCACTTCTCTGTTTTTTTTTTTTTTTTTTTGCCAATACCATGCTGTTTTGATCACTATCAACTTGTAGTATAGTCTGAGGTCTGGTAGCATGATTCCTCCTGCTTTGTTTTTATTTCTGAAGAACTTCTTGGCTATTTGAGTTTTTTCTGATTCCATATAAAACGAAGTATTGTTTTTTTGAGATCTTTAAAGTATGACAGTAGAGCTTTAATAGGGATTGCATTAAAATTGTATATTGCTTTGGGTAATATGGACATTTTAACAATGTTGATTCTTTCCAGCCATGTGCATGGTATGTTTTTCTATTTGTTAATACCATCAGCTATTTCTTTTCTTAGATTTTCGTAGTTCTCTTTATAGATATCTTTCACATCCTCTGTCATGTAAACTGCCAAATATTTCATCTTCTTTGGCACTACTGTGAATGGGATAGAGTCCTTAACTGTTTTTTCAACTTGACTGTTGTTGGTACATATAAAGGCTACCGATTTCTGAATGTTGATTTTGTAACCTTAGACGCTGCTGTATTCCTTGATCTCTTCTGCGAGTTTTGTAGTAGATTCCCTAGTGTTTTCCAGATGTACGATCACATCATCAGCGAAGAGTGAAAGTTTTATCTCTTCTAACCCTATTTGGATACCCTTGATCGCCTTTTCTTCCCTAATTGCGGTGGCTAAAACTTCCATTACTATGTTAAAAAGCAATGCAGACAATGGGCAACGTTGTCTCGTTCCTGGTCTGAGTGGAAATGTTTCCAATTTAACTCCATTCAATAAGATATTGGCTGTGGGTTTGCTTTAGATGGTCTGTACCAGTTTAAGAAATGTCCCTTCTTTACCGATTTTCATAAGTGTTCTGATCATGAAGGGATGCTGGATATTTTCAAAAGTTTTTCTGCATCGATTGAGAAAATCATATGGTCTTTGTTTTTTGATTTGTTTATGTGATGGATTACATTTATAGATTTACGTGTATTGAACCACCCTTGAGACCCTGGAATAAAACTGAGTTGGTCATGATGTAAAATTTGTTTCATATGTTGCTGGATTCCGTTTGTTAGGATCTTGTTGTATATTTTTGCATCTATATTCATTAGTGATGTTGGTCTATAATTTTCTTTTCTTGTTCGGTCTTTTCCTGGTTGGGGGATCACGGTGATGTTTGCTTCATAGAACATGTTAGGTAATCTTCCTTCTTTTTCTACCTTTTGGAACAGGTTGAGTAATATAGGTACTAATTACTCTTTAAAATTTTGTTAGAATTCTAACGTGAAACCATCTTATCCCCGGCTTTTATTTTTAGGGATGTTTTGTATGGTTGATGCTATTTCCGAACTTGATATGGGCCTGTTCAACATTTCCACTTGATTCTGCCTAAATGTGGCATATGACATGCTTCCAAGTATCGGTCAATTTCCTTCAGATTTTCATATTTCTGAGAATAAAGTTTCTTGTACTGTTCATTAAGGATTTTTTGGATTCCTGAGGATTCTGTTGTTATTTCATCTTTGTTGTTTCTGATTGATGAGATTAGAGATTTTACTCTTTTTTTTCCTGATTAGGTTGGCCAAATGTTTATCTATTTTATTGACCTTTTCAAAAAACCAGCTTTTTGATTTATTGATCTGTTGTATTATTCTTTTGTTTTCAATTTCATTTAATTCTGCTCTAATTTTGGTTATTTCTTTTCTACTACTGGGTTTGGGGTTGGAATGTTTTTCTTTTTCCAGTTGTTTGAGATGTCCCATTAAGTTTTTAACTTCCTCTATTTCCATTCTCTTGAGGAAGGCTTGCAGTGCTATAAATTTCCCTCTTAGAACTGCCTTTGCAGTGTCCCAGAGGTTCTGATAGTTTGTGTCTTCATTGTCGTTTTGTTCCAAAAAATTGGCGATTTCCTTCTTAATATCATCTCTGACCCAGCTTTCATTCAGCATAAGGTTATTTAACTTCCATGTTTTTGTATGAGTATGCAGATTCCTGTTGTTACTCAGCTCAAGTTTTATTCCATAGTTGTCCGAGAAGATGCATGGAATAATTTCTATTCCTTTAAATTTACTGAGGTTAGACTTGTGACCTATGATGTGATCAATTTTGGAGTAAGTTCCAGGAGCTATTTTGTTGGGATGAAATGTTCTGTAGATGTCTGCTAAATCTAAATGTTGGATGGTTAGTTTTATATCTAAGATTTCTGTGCTCAGCTTCTTTTTGGAGGATTGACCCAACACTGCCAAAGGAGTGTTGAAATCTCTGACGATTATGGAGTTGGAGGAAATCAAGTTGCTCATGTCTGTTAGAGTTTCTCTTATAAATTGAGGTGCATTGTGAATGGGTGCATAGATAGTAATAATTGAGTTCTCATCATATGAAGTATTACCCTTATCAAATATGAAGTGACCATTCTTTTCCTTCCTTACTTTTGTTGGTTTAAAGCCTATTGTGTCTGCAAAAAAAATTACAACACCTGCTTTTTTCTGATTACCATTTGCCTGAAATATGGATGACCATGCTTTCACCCTGAGTCTGTATTTGTCTTTTAAGTTAAGATGTGACTCTTGTATGCAACAAATATCTAGGCTGAATTTTTGTATCCAGTGAGCTAACCTACGCCTCTTTAGAGGACAGTTTAAGCCGTCCAGATTAATGGAGAATATTGGTAAGTCTGGTGAAGTTTTGGGTATCGAGTTTTTCAAAAGTCGAGTGGGCATTTTTAATCCTTTCGCTAGTGTGGCAATTGGAACTTGATCCGAAGTTTCTGAGTGAGTTTACTTTTGTGGTATAGTATTGGGTTGGTCATTTTGGAGGATAGGTCGGAGAATATCCTGAAGAGCTGGTTTGGTTATGGCAAATTTCTTCAACTTCTTCTTTAAAATACTTAAATGTCAATAAAGTATTTATTTTCTCCATTAGAAATGAAACTCAGTTTAGCTGGATACAAGATCCGGGGTTGAAAGTTATTTTTCTTGAGGAGATTAAAAGTCGATGATCACCCTCTTCTGGCTTGAACATTTTTAGCAGAGAGATCTGCAGTCATTCTAATATTCTTCCCTTTGAAGGTAATTTTTTTCTTTCTCCTGGCAGCTTTGAGACTTTTCTCCTTCATACTAACTTTAGTGAAGTTAATTATGATATGCCTGGCGGATGTCTTATTGGGGTTGAGTCGTGCTGGGATTCTGAAGCTGTCCGCTATCTGAATTTCAGAATCTCTAAGCATGTCTGGAAAATTCTCTTTCATAATTTCATGCAGAAGAGCCTCTGTGCCCAGCGAGACCACTTCATTTGTTTCTGGAACTCCAATGATTTGAATATTGCCCTTCAAATTATCCCAGAGCTCTCAGAGAGAGTGATCCGTTTTTGCTCTCCATTTTTCTTCCTCTTTGAGAGTTTGGGAGTATTCAAAGGCTTTATGTTAAATGTCAGAAATTTTTTCTTCTGTTTGCTCCATTTTGTTGCTGAGGGATTGTATTGTATTTTTTATATCTTTGAGGACTGAAAATTCTTGCTTCGGTGTGTCTAAGTCTTTGGTGGTTTTGTCTTTAAGTTCGTTAAATTCTTGAGACAACTTTTGAATTTCTCCTCGAATTCCAAATTCCACTTTGTTAATGTTGTCTGCAATCCAAATTCGGAATTCAACTTCTGATATCTCAGCCAGTTGTTTATGAATGGGATCTTCAATTACATGTGCCATATCTTTCCTTGTGGGGGTTGATCTATTCTGGTTATTTGTGTTACCAGAGTTTTTCCACTGATTCCGCCCCATGGTTGTTTTACTCCCTTTAATTTTTTCCCCTGGGGCTTTGTCGAGGGCCTGTACAGTTTTGTCACCTGAGAAACTGGGGCCCTGTCTGGTGTGGTGGGGCTAAGTGGTTCTGTCTTGTTTTCAGCTTGTTTCTGTTCCACCCTAGTGAAAAAGATACTCTGGATTGAAGTCTCAGCTGTGGAGAAATACCAGCAATTAAGTCACCCCACCCACCACTGGAAAACTACTGGAAAAGAAAAATCAAACCTTCCTACCACTGTGCACCCAGGGCACCACCTGATTTGTCCTCAGGCGGTTGGTTCAGTTCAAAAGGTCCAAATCAATTGTCTCAGTCTGCACCTGTCTCGGGGCAGAGAGTTTAAGAGGTCCCTGGGAACTGGATCACAGGGGTGTGGTGACTACTCTTGTGTGGCTTGCTGCAGTGCTGCATGGCGTCAGGAGGAGCCACCCAGCAAATATATAAGTCTGGGAAGGTTGCTGCCTCCTTCCCCACCTTGTACCACTGTCACACCAGTCACTGATAGCCCTGAAGTTGGCTGACCCAATTGCCTTTATTGAATCGGTACTCCAGGAGTTTGCACCTGCCTGAATCACAAGGAAGTCTGCCCGGCCACTGCACACTGCCTCTCTCTAGCAGGAGGAGGTGAGGCCTGACAACCTCGGGCGCTTGATGAAGGTTGGGGGGTTTTCACTCAGGTCCAGTCTCGCCTCTGATTAATGTTACTGACAGAGCAGAAGAGAACAACTTTGCGGTTCCCCTGCAGAAGAGAAGCTGAATTTAATTCCAAATCAGCTTGACCTTGCTCTTGTATTGTCTATAAGCTGATGATCCCCTGAGGGCCAGGTGTGTCTTAGGTTCAGTAATGCGGACCTCTGGGTCAGCCCTGCCCTGGAAGTTTCCCCAGTTTGCAAGTTGGACTAGCCTCAGGCAAATCCTATACTTAGAGTCTCTGGTTGCCCAGGGAGACAGGGGGTGTGGCTTCAGAATATTTGGTAGTGAGCCGTATTGCTAGCAACAGAGGACTGCTGTTTTATGCCTCAGGCAACCGCTGCTCTGGTGCAGCTCCCTTCTGGGCTACTGTCTTCTCTCTGCTCCCGTATCCCATAGTTTGCACCGACCGGCTGAAGCCCGGCACTTTCTACACCCCTCGAGCAATCTCCCAAGAGTCTGGACTCCTGGGGGACAGGCCTCCAGACCTTGGCACGAGAGCAGAGGGGAGCAAGAGCAGAGGGGAGTGCGGGGATTGTTAGGAGCCTGGGGTTGTGTTCAGAGAACATACACGGTTTTACACAGTTTTATGCCTGGCCGTATTGTCACCAAAAGACATATGTCACACTGTGCCTCAGGGAACTGCCACTCGGGTGCGGTCCCCTCTCCACCGACCATCCTCTCCTCACTTCCATGCCCCAGACCTGGCACTGACCAGCTGCAGTCAAGGCCCCTTCCACACCCCTTGAGAAATCACCCATGACTCTGAATTCCTTGGGGACTGGTCTCCAGACCTCAGTGTGAGTGAAGGGGAGTGTTGGGAGCTCTGAATTCCAGGTAGAGACTATATACAGTTTTTTGCCTGGCAGGAGGACACCATGGCACCCTAGTAGGGGAGGTAGGTCCATTTTTTAGAGGGTCTCTCTTGTGGAGTGTAGTGAGAGGACCCTGGAACTCTGCCCGATTGTTTGTGGGGCACTCCGAGCCATTCTCATGGGGGAGGGGAGTCCTGTCCACTTGGTGATGGATTTTGTACCTTTTGTTTGTATCCTTGTGGTTGCAGCTTGCCTCAGCAGGGTTGATTTGCATTCTTCAACCTTCTCTCTTAGTGCAGCTCAAATCCACCAGGTTACTTGCTGAATTTTTGTCCTTTATCTCTCCTTCTGGATGGGAGCCTCTGTGGAAAGCTGGCTTCAGTCAGCAATCTTGTCTCCTCCCCAAATTCATTGAATCTTGAGGCAACTTTTGAAATGATCCTTGAATTTCTAATTCCTACTTTCTAATTTCTAATTCCTACTTTACCTCCATTCTCTTATTTGCAATCCAAATTCTCAATTTGATTTCTGACATCTCAGCCTTCTATTTATGAAAGGGGTCTTTAGTTGTGTCTGCCATATTCTTACTTGTGGGTGTTGATCTAGTCTTGTTTTCATGTTACCGAAGTTTTTCTGCTGATAATTATTTTACACCATTTGGCTAGATGAGCAGATAAAGATAAGTTGGGTTGGGGGCTCCAGGAATAGTGATTAACCAGCCCTTTTCCCAAAAGCTGGTACTGGTGTCTGTACCTTTCCCCCTAGAGCTTTGCCAAGGACTCATGCAGTGCTATGGCCTGAGAATCTGGGGGCCTGCTTGCTGTGGTGTGGCTCTGTAAAGTGGCTCTTTCTTGTTTTCAGTTGGTCTCTGTCCTACCCTAGTGAATCAGTTACTCTGTGTTGAAGTCTCAGCTGTTGAGAAATACCAGCAATTAAGTCACCCTGCTCCCCACGGGCAACAATTGGAAAATAAAATCAAACCTTCCCACAATCACACACCCAGTCCTCAGGTGATTGGCCCAGTTCAAGAGGTCGAAATCAATTGTCCCCGTCAGCACCAGTCTCAGGTGGGAGAGTTCAAAAAGTCTCCAGCAACTAGATAGCAGGGGTCTGCTGGCAGCTCAAGTGTGACTGTCTCCATTGCTCTGTGAGGTCAGAAGGACCCACCCAGCAAATAAATTAGTCTGGGTAAGTTGATGCCTCCTCCCCACCAGCACTTCTGTCATACCCAGTCACTGGTAACCCCATAGGGCTGTGACCCAGCTCTCTCCAATGAACTGATAGTCCAGGGGGTTTTGCCTGCCTGAGTCACAGGGAGATGTATGTCTCCTCATCCAGAATGCTGCTCTCTGCACTATCCAGCAGGAGGAGGTGAGGGCTGACAACCTCAGGTGCTTAATGGAGGCTAGGGCCCTTCACTCAGTTCCAGCCCCGGCCCTGATTGATGTTGCTGACATAACAGAAGAACTTCACAGAATTTGTTTCTGTCCTGGCTGTATTCCCCTGTGTATCAAACACTGTTTGAGTTCACAGAAACTGCAACTCACCCCTGGTCCTTGCCACTGCATGGTCTCAGTTGCAATTTGTGTTGGGGTGGGCACAGTTTGAGCTCACACTTAGCTGTCAGTTCCAGCTTCTGCCTGTCCACCTTTGTCTCTGCTATGATCCCCTGTGGGCCAGGTGCGTCTTAGGCTCATTAATGTAGCTCTCTGGGTCAGCCCCACCTTGGGAGTCTGCCGTCTCTGAGAGCACACATTCTAGTTCCCATGCTTTGCCCAGGCTGGTACTGCCTCAGGCATATCCTTTACTCACGGGACCTGTGTTTCCATCTCAGATCTGTTCTGCCAGTGTTTGCAACTGGAAAAGATGCCTGGCTTCTTCTGGTTGCCCTGACAGGGAGTGTCTGTCCAGAATATCCCCAGGGGTATGAGCCCTATTGTTCCCACTTCTGCTGCTGCTGCTCTGTGCCTTGGGGAACCACGTCTCCTGTATAGTTTGTCTCAGTTGACCATCTTCTCCTTACTCTCATGCCACAGAATCAGCACAGACCAGCAACAGCCCTTGGCCTGTTACACCTTTCATGAAAATGCCCAAGAATATGGACTCCTTGGGGGACAGGCTTTCAGACCTCAGGGTGAGAGTGGAGGGGACTGCTGGGAGTTCAGAATTATAAGTAGAGAATGTATACAGTTTTATGCCTGGCAGGAGAGTGCCATGGCACACTAGTAGGGAAAGGAGGTTTTGTTTTTAGAGGGTCTCTCCCGTGGGATAAAATGGGAGGACTTTTGAACTCTGCTCGCTTTTTTGTGTGGAGTATACTGTGAGCTCTTCTCATGGGGGAGGGGACTCCTGTCCACTTGGCAATGCATTTTGTACCTTTTGTTTGTATCCTTGGGTTTGGTTTGCAGCTCACCTCACCAGGGTTGATGTTCATTCTTCAACCTTCTCTCTTGGCTCAGCTCCAAACCATCGGCTTACTTGCTAAACTTCTGTCCCTAACTCTTCTTCTGGATGGGAGCCTCTGTGGAAAGCTAGCTTCAGTCAGCCATCTTGACCTAGTATCTAGAAGTCAATGTTTAAATCTAATCCAAATTAGTATAATTTAAAATGACATATTATCTTAAATTTAATAAAATTTATTAAAATTCTTAGCAGTGACAGATTCATAATTCTCACACTATTTCTAGGGTATATGAGGTACACTAGATAAATGCAAAAAGTTGATGTAATTAATCTGAATATATAGCTCTTTAGATATGATTTTATGATCAGTCTATTATGAACACATCCTGATATCATTCTACTCAACTTATAGCTTATTATCTGTGATATTTTGAGTCATTTCTAATGGTTAAATCTGCAACTAAGTAGTTTTCTAGTTCCTTCTAACAATGAAGACATTTATTTTCTGTATAGAGGTAAAATTATCAGCTGGGTATTTCTATAAATCGAATCAGGTTTCAGTTGAGAGGAATCATATCTGTTAGCCTTGACACTAGGAATGATGATGAAGCCTGTTTGATTCTCCTCTAAAAGAGAGAATTCCCTTTACATTAATCCTGGATGATCACAGATTATCTAGTACCTTGGAGGAAGAATTGAACTGATTTTATTGGTGTTTTAAGGATTGATGATGAACTTAGTCTGGACCGAAATGACGAGGAGTCCATTAGAAACAGCCAGGTACCAGGTAAATCACGTGTTGAATGACTACAGGGACAAGGACTCCCTTCTTCCACTTGTCCTCCACAAGTTTTATATCCCTTTCCTCTATAAATCAAAGTTTTTTTTTGGTTTGTTGTTTCAGCTGATAATATAGGTTGTATAGTAAATATCTCTTGGATTGTTGCTTCTCTTTCAAGAAGGAAATATTGACAGGATTCCTTCCACCAATGCATGTACATAGGACAATAAGGGAATGAATATTTTCATAATTCAATTCAATTCTAAGGCCTTGTGCTTGGCACAGTTGGCACAATTCACACCGAATATGTTGAACTAGCTACTGTATCAACTTTACAAGGCCAGAGCAATGTCAACTCTTTTTCTTAGATGTATAGCTGGTCATTGCCCCAAAATAGCAAGCTCAGAGATACATAAAAATTGATTTGTTAGCTGTGGTAGAGTTTTAGCTAGGTCCAGTAATATCTTACTGCTTGAGAAAATATTTAATTTAGCTAATTAAGTATTACTGTTGTCCTCCTTGCTTTCAGTTAGTCCCTTCACCTCACTAAACCTATTTTTTTTTGTGTGTGTCTACTTGCCATTTATTCTAAGAAATTTACCAACACATGAGGGTAGCTGTATCCAGTAAACACAGCTTAGGTTTTAGACTACTTATGATCTAGGATAAATCACCAGTATATGTTATTGTTTATTATAGCTTGAAAACACACTAAAAAAATTTCTCACTATTTAGATCAGACCATTATTTAGGCTTCACCTTCCAACACTGTTGCATTGGGATTAAGTTTCCCATATATAAACTTTGGAGGACACATTCAAACTGTAGCAATATATTTGCCTAAATCGTAAAATATATTTCTATATCTTATAGATGGGTTATAAAGAGGCAATGCTTAAAAACTTATTGATTAGTCCTTTAAGATCTCTTTGACTAGAAATATACTAGTTAGCAGACACCTATCACATATTCTGAAGTTTTCCAATAAGACCTGTCATTAATTTGAAATATTAATTCAGTTCCCTACCATGTTATTCAGTCATACTTTACTGAATTAAAAAGTAGCCTTGACATTTATATCCCCATCTTCCAAAGATTATTCTCTCATAGAATAAAATATCTTATTTGTACTGCTATTATTTTTTCAGTGGTTCCCCAATCATCTATATTAAAATATATTTACTGTTAGTTATTGTTATTTTTTCTAACATCCACCAAGATGTATAGCATTTTTTGTACCTGTAAAGGCCATTTGTAGCACAGTAAAAACTACCATATCAAACAAACATTACTGAATTGTTATAAAGAAATACAAATACATATTTTAAAACATTTCAAAGGACAGTTTCTTCTGTTATCTTGGTCCTCTCACGTGGGTTGTTCTGTGATCCTATATAGTGACATAGTGGAATTTAACTTGATTGGCATCTAAGATCACTTATAGCACTGATGTGAAATTCTGGTCCCCAAGGAATTGGGTTATGCTATCTAGTGCAGCAGTTCTCAATCTGTGGGTCATGACACACAGGAACTGTATTAAAGGGCCACGGCATTAGGAAGTTTGAGAACCACTGATCTAGTGTGTTTTATGCTGCTATAACAGGTTAACACAGACTGGGTAATTTATATGAATGTAAATTTATTTGACTCACGGCTTTGGAGGCTGTGAAGTTCAAATACATGGTACAGACATCCATCAAGGGTCTTTGTGGTGTCACTTCGTAGTAGAAGGCAGAAGGGCAAGAAATAAAGCATGGGAGAGAGAAAGAGGGGGCTGAACTTGCTTTTATAATATATCCACTCTCTTGATTTTGAACCCACTCACATGATAAAATTAATTCACTCAGAAATTATCTCTTGAAGGTCCCACCTCTCAATACGGTTACATCGGAAATAAGGCTTCAACATGAGAATATAGGGGGACACAAACCACAGAAAGTACTGAAGGATTAAAGTGTAGTTCTATTTTTAGTTTTTAACTTATTAATCAACGGAAAAGACACATTTACTCTATGGTCTGTATTATTTTCATTGTCGATATTATTATTTAATAATAATATAATAATATAGATAGTAAATGTATTTACCTAGTAAATATATCTAACTTCACAAATACATACCAGATTAAAATATGTAGGTTTTAACTACCAACAGTAAAGCAAAGAATACATGAAAACTTTGTTTTTAAATCTTTTCAGTGTTCCATAGAGGACAAAGAATGTAATATATCTCTTAAGTTTGTAAGGTATAGAATTACAACATCACAGAAAAAAAAAATCTATATTTTCCATTGTTTTTTTTTGAGACAGTCTCACTCTGTTTTTTTTTTGAGGTAGGTGTCAACCTACCTCAAACTCCTACCTTAGTTTCTTGAGTAGCTGGAACTACAGGTGCACACCACACACCCAGCTAATTTTTCTATTTTTGGTAGGGACAGAGTGTCTCTCTTGCTCAGGCAGTCTTTAACTCATGAGCTCAATCGATACTCCCACATTGGCCTTCCAGAGTGTTTGGATTACAGGCGTGACCACATGCATGTAGCCTGTATTTTTCAATTATTATCTTATAAATCTACAACTCTCTTCTTAACTATATATGGTTGGCAGAACTAAGTAACAGTGACCTTCCAATATTCATATGTATCCCAGTCATTGTTTTTCTTTTTTGTTTTAAACAATGTTAATGTAATAGCTAAATTTACAATGAGTACCTGGCATAGCCCTCATTTATTTGGAAAAGAAATATCTGTTTATTTCATTTCCCAAACCCTCTAAAATTATGAAGGGAAGGCAGCAGAAAGGAATTGTTTAAGTCTGTTACCTTAGTCAGTTGTACGGCTTTTTCTGAAGGGTGGAGATAGGTTTGTAGATATAACTAAAGAATAGATTGCGATATAAACAAAATAAAATGCATTGTGGACATCCTTGGAAAAACCTGTAAATCACTTCTACTTGACCCCCCACATATATTTGTTGCTTCAGTGGACATGCTAATCTGCAGTTTATAAAAGTTGATTTAATAATAGTTACACCAAGTTATAAATCTTAATAATTTAATTCATAATTCGTGTGTGTGTGTGTGTGTGTAGTGACCAAAGAAAAAATAAACATTTTTTATTTCTCAATATGTAACTATTTACTGTGTCATGATAGCATGTCTCATTTGTATCGATTTCATAAGGATAGCCAATTTTAAACCATTGTAACTTCATTGAGTATGAAGACCTACTCCCTAACACAGAAGCAAGAAAACAACCATGAACTTTCACAAAACAATTTCTAAAATGAGAAATTGCTTCTGTTGTTTTCTTAATATGAATGTCAATCTCATTTTGAGATTCAGGAGTAATTGGATACTGTTTCAAGGACCTCCTTTGAGAAAATTCTTTTTGTACATTACTTGTATTTATAAGGTCACAGAAGTCTCTGGGATTTTGAAAGTTATACTGTCTGATCATTTCTACTGTTTTTTGTTAGACTGCTTAATGATTTCAGGGCAATAGCTCATAAGATCATAAATTAAATTATGTTGACATATCAGCATTACTGATGGCTTTGTTTAAAGTACACCAGGCAATTTTTGAGTGAAGAAAACTCATGGGATCCTTTGATTCATCTTCAGGATGTCACCAAGTGACATATTCTACTAGATAATCTTTTCTCTCTGGGGCACCATTAGGCTTTCTCTAAGATTCCACACAATGTTGCCATATACTAGAACTGACAATAAGTCATGCAGAAATGATTTAACCAGTATTCATGAAGCAACCAATTCTTTCAAACCTATGGAAAGTGTCAAACCTAATATTTAACTTTTGATATTTTACAATAATTATAATAACAAGTGTAGTATATTATTTTAAACAAGTTTATGTGTATATATGTGTATGTGCATACCCATTAAACAAGGTCTACCTCAGTGGTTTTCAACCTTTCTAATGCTGCAAGCCTTTAATACAGTTCCTGTGGGTAGTGAATCACAGGTTGAAAACTGCTGGTCTACCTAAAAATAAGCTTATGCCAGATTAAATTACTAATTGTTGCAGAAACTTAGGGTAGAAGTCATATATTCATTTGCTTTTGTGCTTTTTGATACACAAATCTCATATGAATTCAGCTCCCTACCAGGAAAAGCAAATATCAGTTGGAGCACTGCCAATCTGGTCCTTTTGCCTGGCCCAGATCTTGCTAATGCTGAGTGTTTTGACCCATATTTCCTCTCTGTAAAGATTCAGATTTTATGCATTGTTTCTCTTCATATACTGTATATATTGATTAAATTGGAAAAACAAAACACAACGAGTTTTATGCAAAGACAGCCTTCATTTATATGTGTGAGTTGGGCAAGTACCAAGAGTTAATGTTAGAATCTGATAATTAGATACATTAATTTTAATTTCATGAGAGTTTTATTAAGGGCCAGTTATATTATTGTTATTTACAATAGAATCATGCTGTCTGCATAAAAATTGATGCTTTTTTTCACAAATATATTGATTCAGTCCACAAATATGTTATTGTGTACCTTCCATATACTAGCCACTGCTTTAGTCTCTGATAATAAGAGTGAAGCAACCAGATATGGTTCCTGCCGTTAAGGAGACAATGTAAAGTAATTACAAAGAGCCTACATTCTGGAATCAGATTCAGATTCTGTCTCTATTACTCATTGGCTCTGTAGCCCTGGACAAGATACTTATATCACTATGTGCCTTACTTTGTTCATCTGTAAAATGGATTGGTGAATTATCATTATTATGAGAAACAAATAATATAAAATATACACAATGTTTAGAATAGTACCTTGCCCATAGCATATTATTAATAAATAATGGTTATTATTTTATAGAGGAGGGAGCTTACAATTATGGAAGAAGACATGTAAACAGGTAATTGTAGGACAATGTGATATGTGCTACACCTACACCCAAAAAGTCAAAGACACCATAAAAGCCACAAAAGACAACTATCCTTGGTGTGCAATGGAAGGCTTTCTGAAGAAAGTGATGTTTAAGTTGGAACATTTAAGGGATAAGAAATTATCTAAGTAGGAGGCATTGGGAAAGCAAGGGGACACAGAAAAAATAGCAGAATTCAGAGAACAAGAACACATTCAGGAATTAGATAACTTGAAAATGAAAACTTTTGTTGTTATCATACCTGAACCATGTTTGTTCCTGATGATTTTATGCTTAAGGTCATTCTTTGTTCTTACCCTGTTATGGAAATCAAAGGAATGTAATAAATGAAAGCCTTTATTTAAAACAAGAATAGTTATTCCTCTTCCTACTCTATCCCTTCTTTATTTTTAAAGATCGAAATGCTATTTATATGTGGCTGTTCTTGACCACATATAAAATTTCCATTTACAATTGTACCCATACCATTTCCATAGTCGCTACTTCATTATCCCACATCAATCCCCATATCTTCAGAGGGATTTTATCTTGGCTTGAGATGTTCACAGACTTTAAATCTGACTTCAGCTAGCCAGTATTCTGAGATTTAAGATGCATAATTTGCATAGAACAATTTTTACTGAAAAAAAGTAATTTCACAGATAAGGTTTCTTTAAGAAGATCTGATAAAGGGCAACAGTTGTGAAATACTTTTCTACAGAAGAAAATATATTTCCTTGTATTTTTAATTTGCTGTAGAGTAAAAATGTCTAATACTGATGCATTGTTCTTCACTCTGGATCTCTATTTTAAAGATCCAACAGAAATACTAATACTTTCTGGCAGCGTAAGCAGGTCACAGCTCAAATGAGCTCTGAGTAAGGCTCCCATGGTAAAGTAACTGTGTCACACTTCCCTATTTCTAATACATAAGAATTCAAATATCCTGAAAGTTAATGTTATTAATTTGAAATGGTATTGACAGTAGATAGAAATTAGGAAAATATTTTATTATTATGAGGTGCTTTTAAGATTGGAGTTTAATATATTCAGATCAGATATTTTTGTGTGAATATAGGTAAAAGGCAGAGTTTTTGTTTTTTTTTCAGTAAATTACTAGCTGATTTTGTTCAAAAAAAAAAAAAGAGAGAGAGAGTGAAAACAACAGAAAGAGAGTAATCATCTCTCTCCACAACCTTGCAATGTCATATCTTTCCTCATCACAAGTGAGGCAAGTGCTTCTTGTTTCATATTCAGTAGAAGAATATACTGGGTTGTGCTCGCATTGAATCCCATGGTCCACTTCATCTTTGGAAAAAAATTTAACTTGAATACTAACTAAAATCATCCTTATTCTATGCCAGAATTTAAGTACAGGTAATGGCATTTGATGGATTCATCTGGAAACCTTATGAAGCAGAGATTAAAAACAAGAATGATTTTTGCAATTCTTACATGTATCCTGAAAGATCAAAGGGAGAGTCTCAAATCGAAAGATAGATCAATTTTATCAGGAAACAACAGGTATAAATGTGAAATAGCTACAAAAGGCTAACTATGGTCAAAATATATGAACACATCAAATTCTTCTCAGCATTTTGAGATGAGATCATTGGTAAAGTAACTACTGTGAGAAAATAGGAGGAAGTGCTCAAATTGGGAAATGAAACAAAAACAACCTGCATCTCCAAAATCTGAGAAAAATAAAATGTTATAGAAAGTCACGTATGTAGTATAGAAATTTCTAATACTTAACTTACCTATACTGCATTTTTAAAGAATTGCCCTCATACATAGGATCAGAAGAGTTATAGAGAGTTATCTATGTGAATATAAGTATAACTACAAAGAAAGCCCTTTGAAGGCTTTTGCAAGTAACATCTAGCTACAGAGATTCAGTGAAAGTGACTGAAGACACTAAACTACTCAAAAGACTGGAAATCATTCCAAACTCCACCTATACCAGAAAGAAGGGAAACAAAGAAAAAAGCTATCATATGATGTGACTTCCCCAAAGTTAAATAATAATAGTAAAGGTGGGCAGCTCCTGTGGTTCAGTGAGTAGGGCTCTGGCCCCATATACTGAGGGTGGTTGGTTCAAACTGGGCCCTGGCCAAATTGCAACAAAAAAATATCCGGGCGTGGTGGCAAGCACCTGTAGTCTCAGGTATTTGGGAGGCTGAGGCAAGAGAATCAATCATCTAAGCCCAAGAGCTGGAGGTTGCTGTGAGCTGTGATGCTATAGCACTCTACCAAGTGTGACAAGGTGAGACCTTGTCATTAAAAAAAAAAAAAATATATATATATATATATAGTAAAGGAAATAAAGAAAATGGGTGGAAAAGCTACCTTTTCAGAACAGTTTCTAAAATGTGGAGCATCTTATTGTTCCTAACTTTCAGAAATTAGCTTTCACCAGAATCAAAAATATATATGTATGCTGGTCATGCTCATTCTAGCCTGATCTTTGCATTTTTTTCTTTTCTCAGCACTTGTGTAGTGATGATCACAGGGTGAGTATTCAATATCTTCCTAACAATTTAATAATTGAAATTGATCTAAAAAATTGATCAGAAACCTAAATAGAATTTTTAGATAATCACCAATAAAAGTTATAGATGAAACCAGTCAATAATTCCTCTAGGCCAAGCATAAGTCTAAGCATGTTATTTGCATTCATAAATTTTTAAAACTCACAATAATCCTATGAAATAGGTTCTGTTATCACCAAACAAGTGGGGAAACTGAGGCACAGAGAAATTAAATAATTTTTCCAAGATCACAGAAAGTCTGAATTCTTAGTCTCTATACCACACTGGAAATCTTTGGGGACTGGAAATATCTAGCATTAAAGAAATGACAATTTGTATCCTACACTTCATCAGAAAGAACTTGGAGCAGTCCACAGTGACACACCAGAATTCTGGGGTTGGGATTATATCCTAAGGGCTTTCAAAACTAGCTCAAAGAGTAGTCTAAGAATTTGGATTCCATACTGAGAGCACAGAATAATACATTTATGATCTGATCAACTATTATACTTAGGCAAACATTTTTATCCTTTTGAGGACTTTCTCATCATCCAAAGCAACACTTGTGGTTACCCTAACTGGTCTAATTCCATATATTTTGGCAATAACAACAGCAAACTAATATTCTTCAAACACACAATTGCATGCAGTTTTAATCAAAGTGATAAAAGAACTCTCAAACCTATATTACCAATGGATTGGTTTCTAGCATTTTCTTTTTTTATGTTTATTGAATGACTTTTCTCTTTGTAGACCTAACTGAGAACAACTTGACTGTGGGACTATATTTTACTCACATGAAAATGTCAAGACACATAAAAAAGTAATAAAAACACAGAAGAAATACTGAGAAAATTTATAATACATGTTGGTGGGAGCCTTGTTTTTCTAATGTTCATTGTCTGCACACACAGTAGATTAATGAAAGGCAAAAGAGAATGGATATTTCCCATTTTTCTATATGTTAACAAATAAAGAATAATCTTCAATGGCATTTATCAAAATGTAAACACATAATTCAAGTGATAATCATCAATATTTTTCTGTTTTCTTCAATAGAGAGATAAATAAAATGAATGCCTTTCACTTCTGAATCCTAAAGGGGTCCTTAAGTGCAAGAACCATACTTTGTTTATCTTCAACTCCCCAGCACTTAACACCATGGCTAGTTTTTATTATGTGTTCAAATTTTCTGTTGAACTGAACTGTAAGTATAAAAACTAATTGTCACAGAATCTACAGGGAGACACACATGAAGGCATATAAGCAATAAACACGGTAGATTTTAAATCCAAAAGTATAGTTATTTGCACGGATATATACCAAGTAATTGAACCTGCTTGTCAGTTAATCCAATCTACAGTCATTATTCTAATAGGAATATTTATCAGTTACCTTCTAGCTGCCAAAATAACATAGCTATTATTTTTTATTTATATATATTATTTATGTATTTATTTATGTTGTTAAATCATAGCTATGTACATTTGTGCAATCAAGGGGTACAATGTGCTGGTTTCATATACAATCTGAAATAATCTCATCAAACTGTTCAATGTAGCCTTCATGGCATTTTCTTAGTTATTGTATGTAGACATTTATATTCTGCATTTAGTACGTTTAACCTGTACCCATTCTAAGATGCACCATAGGTGTGGCCCCATCCACTACCCTCCCTCCACCCTAACCTTACCCCTCCCTTCCCCTCCCTGGACCCATTCACCATATTCTTGTGCTATAGTTGGGTTATAGCCTTCATATGAAAGCTATAAATTAGGTTCATAGTAGAGCTGAGTACATTGGATAATTTTTCTTCCATTCTTGAGATATTTTGCTAAGAAGAATATGTTCCAACTCCATCCATGTAAACATGAAAGAGGTAAAGTCTCCATCTTTCTTTAACGCTGCATAATATTCCATGGGATACATGTACCATAATTTGCTAGTCCATTCATGGGTCAATGGGCACTTGGGCTTCTGCCATGATTTAGCAATTACGAATTGGGCTGCAATAAACATTCTGGTACAGATGTCTTTGTTATGTTGTGATTTTTGGTCTTCTGGGTATATAGCTAGTAATGGAATTATAGGATCGAATGGCATGTCTATTTTTAGATCTCTAAGTATTCTCCATACTTCCTTCCAAAAAGTGTGTATTAGTGTGCATTCCCACCAGCAGTGTAGAAGTGTGCCTTTTTCTCCACATTGACGACAACATCTCTGGTTTGGGGATTTTGTTATGTGGGCTACTCTTACTGGGGTTAGGTGATATCTCAAAGTAGTTTTGATTTAATTCTCTGATGATTAAGGATGATGAGCTTTTTTTCATGTGTCTGTAAATCGTGTGTCTGTCTTCTTTAGAGAAGTTTCTCTTCAAGTCCCTTGTCCACCCCGACATGGGATCACTTGTTCTTTTCTTGCTAATACG
Organism: Nycticebus coucang; assembly: GCF_027406575.1. NCBI lineage: Eukaryota > Metazoa > Chordata > Mammalia > Primates > Lorisidae > Nycticebus > Nycticebus coucang. The sequence continues at coordinate 107,662,732 of NC_069804.1, forward strand.
TTTGAATTCTCTGTGGATTCTGGTTATTAAACTTTTATCAGAGGTATAACCTGCAAATATTTTCTCCCATTCTGAGGGCTGTCTGCTTGCTTTACTTACTATGTTCTAGGCTGTGCAGAAGCTTTCTAGTTTGATCAGGTCCCAGTAATGTATTTTTGATACGGCTTCAATTGCCTGGGGAGTCCTCCTCATAAAATATTCATCCAGGCCGATTCCTTCAAGAGTTTTCCCTGCACTTTCTTCAAGTATTTTTATAGTTTCATGTCTTAAGTTTAAATCTTTTATCTGGTGAGAGTCGATCTTAGTTACTGGTGAAAGGTGTGGATCCAGTTTCAGTCTTCTGCAGGTTGCAAACCAGTTCACCCAGCACCATTTGTTAAATAGGGAATCTTTTCCCCACTGAATGTTTTTAATTGGCTTGTCAAAGATAAAAAAATGGTAAGTAGCTGGATTCATCTCTTGGTTCTCTATTCTGTTCCAGACATCTACTTCTCTGCTTTTGTGCCAGTACCATGCTGTTTTGATCACTACCGATTTATAGTACAGTCTCAGGTCTGGTAGTGTGATTCCCCCTGCTTAGTTTTTATTTCTGAGTAATGTTTTGGCTATTCGAGATTTTTTTCTGTTTCAATGTAAAAAGAAGTATTATTTTTTCAAGATCTTTAAAATATGACAATGGAGCTTTGATAGGAATTGCATTAAAATTATATATTGCTAAAAATATATATATATATTGCTTTGGGTAGTATAGACATTTTAACAATGTTGATTCTTCCCAGCCATGAGCATGGTATGTTTTTCCATTTGTTAACATCTTCAGCTATTTCTTTTTTTAAAATTTCACAGTTCTCTTTATGGAGATCTTTCAAGTCCTTTGTTAGACAAACTCCCAAATATTTCATCTTCTTTGGCACTACTGTGAAAGGAAAAGAATCCTTGACTGTTTTTTCGGCTTGGCTATTGTTGGTATATATAAAGGCTACAGATTTATGGGTGTTGATTTTGTAGCCTGAGACATTGCTGTATTCCTTGATCACTTCCAAAAGTTTTGTAGTAGAATCCCTAGTGTTTTCCAGATATACGATCATGTCATCTGTGAAGAGTGAAAGTTTGAGCTCTTCTGACCATATGTGGATACCCTTGCTTGCCTTTTGTTCCCTAATTGCGAAGGCTAAAACTTCCATTACAATGTTAAAGAGCAATGAAGACAATGGGCAACCTTGCCTGGTTCCTTATCTAAGTGGAAATTATTTCAATTTAACTCCATTCAATACGATATTGGCTGTGGGTTTATTGTAGATGGCGTCTATGAGTTCAAGAAATGTCCCTTCTATACCAATATTCTTAAGTGTTCTGATCATGAAGGGATGCTGGATATTATCAAAAGCTTTTTCTGCATCAATTGAGAGAATCATATTGTCCTTATTTTTTAGTTTGTTTACATGCTGAATTACATTTATAGACTTATGTATATTGAACCTTGAGACCCTGGGATAAATCCCTCTTGGTCATGGTGTATAATTTTTTTTATGTGTTGTTGGATTCTGTTTGTTAGGATCTTATTGAGTATTTTAGCATCAATATTCATTAGTGATATTGTTCTATAATTTTCTTTTCATGTTGGGTCTTTCCCTGGTTTATAAATCAAGTGATGTTTGCTTCATAGAATGTGTTGGTTACTATTGCTTCTTTTTCTATATTTTGGAAGACGTTTAGTAACATAGGTAGTAGTTCTTCTTAATGCTTTGGTAGAATTCTGACATAAAGCTTTCTTTATAGGGAGATTTTGTATAGTTGATGGTATTTCAGAACTTGATATAGGCCTGTTCAACATTTTCACTTTTTTCTGGCTAAGTCTTGGTAGGTGGTGTGCTTCCAAGTATTGGCAATTTGTTTCAGATTTTCATATTTTTGAGAGTAAATTTTCTTGTATTATTTGTTAAGGATTTTTTTAATTTCTGAGGGGTCTGTTTTTATTTCATCGTTACCATTTCTAATTGATAAAATTAGAGATTTTACTCTTTTTTTCCTGGTTAGGTTGGCCAAAGGTTTATCTATTTTATTGATCTTTTCAAAAAACCAACTTTTTGATTTATTGATCTGTTGTACAATTCTTTTGTTTTCAATTTCATTTAATTCAGCTCTGATTTTGTTTATTTCTTTTCTTCTGCTGGGTTTGGGGTTGGAATGTTCTTCCTTCTGCAGTTGCTTGAGATGTCCCATTAAGTTATTAACTTCCTCTCTTTCCATTTTCTTGAGGAAGGCTTGCAGTGCTATAAATTTCCTTCTGAGGACTGCCTTTGCAGTATCCCAGAGGTTCTGATAATTCATGTCTTCATTGTTTTTTCATTCAAAAATTTGGTGATTTCCTTCTTATTCTCATCTAAAACCCATCTATCCTTCAGGATAAGTTTATTTAGCTTCCATGTTTTTGCTTGAGTATGCAGATTACTGTTGTTATTGTGTTCAACTTTTATTCCATGATGGTCTGAGAAGATGCCAGTAATAATTTCTATTTTTTTTAAATTTGCTGAGGTTAGATTTGTGGCCTAGGATGTGGTCGATTTTGGAGTAAGTTCCATGGGCTGATGAGAAGAATGTGTATTCAGTTTTGTTTGGATGAAATGTTCTGTAGATGTCTGTTAAGTCCAGATGTGGAATGGATAAATTTAAATCTAAGATTTCTTTGCTTAGCTTCTTTTTGGAGAATCTATCCAGCACTGCTAAAGGGGTGTTAAAATCTCTAACTACTATGGAACTGGAGGACATCAAGTTGCTCAGGTCTGTTAGAGTTTCTCTTATAAATTGAGGTGGGTTCTTGTTTCATGCATAAATATTAATAATTAAAATCTAATCATATTAAGTATTACCTTTAACAAATATTAAGTGTACATCCTTATCTTTCCTTATTTTGGTTGCTTTAAAGCCTATTGCATCTGCGAATAGAATTGCACCTCTTGCTTTGTTGTGCTTTCCATTTGCCTGGTGTATAGATGACCATCCCTTCACCTTGAGTCTATATTTGTCTTTTAATGTAAGATGAAATCTTATATGCAGCAGAGATCTGGCTTGAGTTTTTCTATCCAGTCATCCAACTTGTGCCTCTTTAGAGTACAATTTTAACCATTCACATTATTTGAGAATATTGATAAGCCTTTTGAGGGTCCGGCGGACATTTTTAATCCTTTTGCAAGTGTGGAGCTTGGACTTTGATCAAAATTTTCTGGGTGGGTTTACTTTTGTGGTGGAGGATTTTGCTGGTCTTCATGGGGCTAGGAGTGAGAATATCTTGGAGAGCTGGTTTAGTTGTGGCAAATTTCTTCAACATGTGAATGTCACTAAAGTATTTAATTTCTCCATCATAAATGAAACTCAGTTTAGCTGGGTACATGATCCTGAGTTGAAAGTTATTTTGTTTTAGGAGATTAAAAGTCCATGACCATCCTCTTCTAGCTTGAAAGTTTTCAGGGGAGAGATCTGCAGTTATTCTAATATTCTTCCCGTTGTATGTAATGGTTTTCTTTCATCTGGCTGCTTTGAGAATTTTCTCCTTCATATTAACTTTAGTGAAATTGATTACGATGTATCTGGGGGGTGTCTTATTCAGGTTGAGTCATGCTGGAGTTCTGAAACTGTCAGCTATCTGAATTTCAGAATCTCTTGGCATGTCTGGAAAGTTCTCTTTCATAATCTCATGGAGAAGAGACTGTGTGCCTTGTGAAGCCACTTCATCACTTTCTGGGATTCGTATAAGACCAATATGGGTTTACTTCAACTTATTCCAGAACTTTCAGAGAGAGTGATCTGTTTTTGCCCTCCATTTCTCTTCCTCTTTGAGAGTTTGGGAGCGTTCAAAAGCTGTGTCTTCAATGTCAGAAATCCTTTCTTCTGCTTGCTCCAGTCTGTTACTGAAGGATTCTACTGTGTTTCTCAAATCTTTGAGGGATGCAACTTCTTGTCTCAATGTATCAAAATCTTTGGTCATTTGGTCTTTGAATTTGCTGAATTCTTGGGACATCTTTTGCATTACTGCTTGGAATTCTAATTCGATCTTATTTGCTATTCAGATTCTGAATTTGATTTCTGACATCTCAGCTATTTGTTTGTGCATGGGATCTTGTGCTTTGTCTGCCCCATTGTTCCTTGGGGGAGTTGATCTACTGTGATTATTTATATTGCCACAGTTTTTTCTTTGAAATCATCTCATGATTGTTTTTTACTGTTGCCTCTGGCTGTCCTCAGAGTTTGGGTGGTGTCTCTCTGAGATTAGACCCCATGAGGGATCACTGTATTGTTGCTGGATCTTTGTAGGGAGTGACCCTGTGTAGCTCTTCTAGTGCTGCCTCATCCAGGGAGTTCTGGTTGTGGAAGTAGCTCTGGAGTGTGACACACCTGGATCCAGCAAGAGGTTGGGGGGTAGTGTACACAGTTCTGGGAGTGCCTGGCACCCTGTGACTTTGGCACATAGCGCCCAAGGCTCCAGTTGTCTCTGGCCAGGGGAAGGGTTCCACACACAGGCAGGGAGGGCTTTGGAGTGCATGCAGCTACCAGAATCCCTGGCCAGATGAGCAGGCTGGTGTGGAGGCAGGGAGGGTATTGAAGGGAGGATGCAGGGTTTCATGGCTCCTGGAGTTCCTGACCAGGATGTGTGGAGGTCCAGTGGGTGGGGTGGCGGGCCCCTGTGCAGCTCTTACCAGGGTCCAGTGGGTGCTACTCTTATGTAGGTCAGGGAGAGTGTTAATCACAGGTCACAATGCAGCTTTTTCAGAGGTCCAGGAGGGTGCCGATGGTGGGTTGCAGGGCAGCTCTTCTGGAGGTCCAGGTTGGTGTCTATAGCATCCGGGGCAGCTCTTCCAGAGGTCCAAGAAAGTGCAGATTGCTGGTGGCTGGGCACATCTTCCAAAGTTCCTGGAGGGTGTCGATGGCGGGTCCTGGCACAGCTTTTCCAAAGGTTTGGGTGGGTGCGGATCATGGGTCACGAGGCACCTCTTAGGAGGTCTGGGTGGGTGCCTATTGTGGGTTGCGGAGCCGCTCTTCTTGATGTCCAAGTGGGTGTCCATAGCGGGTCCTGGTGCAGCTCTTCTAGAGGTCCGGGTGGGTGTCGATTGGGGGTGGCAGCGCAGCTCTTCTGGAGGTCCAGGCAGGTGTAGATCGCGGGTCCCAGTGCAGCTCTTCCAGAGGTCTGAGTGAGTGCCAATTGGAGGTTGCGGTGCAGCTCTACATAGTTATTTTTTAAGATTCTCTTTAGTTCTATGAAGTAGTAGTATTACCATCCAAAATAAGGTTCTGAGAGGTTTAAGAACTTTCTGAAGGTCATACAATGCACGGTGGAATTAGGATAAGAAATTTAAATTGGATTCTGGGGAGACAAGATGGCAGACTGAAGCCAGCTTTCAACAAAGTCTCCCATCCAGAAGGAGAGTTAAGGGACAGGAATTTAGTAAGTATCCTGGTGGACTTGAGCCTCATCAAGAGAGAAGGCTGAAGAACGCACATCAACACCGCTGAGGCAAGTTGTGATCACAAGGACGCAAACAAAAGAACGCTCACTTCTGGATATTCTGAGGCCACACCCCCTGTCTCCCTGGACAACCAGAGGAGGCCACTGGTGACACGGCTCACAAACTCGGTAAGCTTCCATGGCGGGGCCGACCCAGAGAGGTGTTCAGACGCAATTCTCCAGCAGCAAAGACGTTTGAACTCAAAACAGCCCGTCTTCTGTAGGCGACGACAGGAACAGAGACAGAACCTCACAAAGTTGTCTGTTCTGTTCTGTTCTGTTAGCAGCATCCATCAGGGACGGGGCTAAGCCTGAGTGAACACCTCCTTCCCATCACCTGCATCAAACACTCAAAGATGTCAGGCCCCATCTCCTCCTGCTAGATAGCGGCAGTCTGCGGGGGCCTGGCAGACTTCCTTGCGATTCAGGCAGGTGCAAACCCCTGGAGTGTCTGTTCACTGCAGGCAACTGGGTTAGCCATCTGCAGAGATACCAGTGACTGGGTCCGACGGAGGGGCAAAGTGGGGAAGGAGACGTCAACCTTCCCAGACTGCTCTGTTTGCTGGGTGGCTCCTCCTGACTCCACGCTGCACTGGGGTGAGCTGTGTCAGAGGAGTCACCAGGCCCCTGTGATCCAGTTCCCAGAGACCTCTTGAACCCTTCCACCCGAGACAAGTGCCGATTGAGACAGTTGATTCGGACCTTTTGAACTGGGCTAATAGACTGAGGACTTTTCAGGCGGTGCCCTGGGCGTACGATTGTAGGAAGTTTGATTCTCCTTTTCCAACAGGGGCCAGAGGTGGGCACGCGGGGTGACTTAATTGCTGATTTTTCCACACAGCTGAGACTTCAAGCCAGAGTAGAAGTTGCAATAGGATCGAACAGAAACCAGCTGAAAACAAGACAGAACCACTTTGCTCCACCACACCAGACAGGGCCCCAATTTCTCTGGCCACAACACTGTACGGGCCCTCGATAAAACCCCAGGGGAAAAACCAAAGGGAGTAAACCATGAGGCGGAATCAGCAGAAAAACTCTGGTAACATGAATAACCAGAATAGATCAACCCCCCCAAGAAAAGATACGGCAGATGTGATTGAAGATCCCATTCATAAACAACTGGCTGAGATGTCAGAAGTCGAATTCAGAATTTGGTTTGCAGACAAAATTAATAAAATGGAATTAGGAATTTGAGGAGAAATTCAAAAATTGTCTCAAGAATTTAACGAATTTAAAGACAAAACCACCAAAGACTTAGACACACTGAAACAAGAACTTACAGCCCTCAAAGATATGAAAAATACAGTAGAATCCCTCAGTAACAGAATGGAGCAAGCAGAAGAAAGGATTTCTGACATTGAAGATAAAGTCTTCCAATGCTCCCAATCTCTCAAAGAGGAAGAGAAATGGAGAGCAAAAACGGATCACTCACTCAGAGAACTCTCAGATAATTTGAAAAAAAACAACATAAGGGTTATAGGAATTTCGGAGAACGATGAAGTGGCTGCCAAGGGCACAGAGGCCCTTCTACATGAAATTATGAAAGAAAATTTTGCAGACATGCCTAGCGAATCTGAAATTCAGATAGCAGACAGCTTCAGAACCCCAGCACGATTCAACCCCAATAAGTCATCTCCCAGACATATCATAATTAGCTTCACTAAAGTTAACATGAAAGAGAAGATTCTCAAAGCAGCCCGGCGAAAGAAAACTATAACGTACAAAGGTAAGAATATTAGAATAACTGCAGATCTCTCTGCTGAAACTTTTCAAGCAAGAAGAGGCTGGTCATCAACTTTTAATCTCCTAAAGAAAAAAACTTTCAACCCAGGATCTTGTATCCAGCTAAACTGAGTTTCATCTATGATGGAGAAATTAAATACTTCAATGACATTCATATGTTGAAAAAATTTGCCATAAGTAAACCAGCTCTTCAGGATGTTCTCAGACCTATCCTCCACAATGACCAACCCAATCCTATACCACAAAAGTAAACTCACTCAGAAACTTCGGATCAAACTCCAAATTCCACACTGGCGAAAGGATTAAAAATGTCCACTGGACCATTGAAAAACTCGATACCCAAAATTCCACCAGACTTATCAATACTCTCCATCAATGTGAATGGCTTAAACTGTCCTCTAAAGAGGCATAGGTTAGCTGACTGGATACAAAAACTCAAGCCAGATATTTGTTGCATACAAGAGTCACATCTCAACTTAAAAGACAAATACAGACTCAGGGTGAAAGGATGGTCATCCATATTTCAGGCAAATGGTAATCAGAAAAAAGCAGGTGTCGCAATTTTATTTGCAGATACAGTAAGCTTTAAACCATCAAAAGTAAGGAAGGACAAGAATGGTCACTTCATATTTGTTAAGGGTAATACTCAATATGACGAGATCTCAATTATTAATATCTATGCACCCAACCAGAATGCACCTCAATTTATAAGAGAAACTCTAACAGACATGAGTAACTTGATTTCCTCCAGCTCCATAATCGTTGGAGATTTCAACACTCCCTTGGCAGTGTTGGATCGATCCTCCAGAAAGAAGCTGAGCAAAGAAATCTTAGATTTAAACCTAACCATCCAATATTTAGATTTAGCAGACATCTACAGAACATTTCATCCCAACAAAACTGAATACACATACTTCTCATCAGCCCACGGAACATACTCCAAAATTGATCACATTTTAGGTCACAAGTCTAACCTCAGTAAATTTAAAGGAATAGAAATTATTCCATGCATCTTCTCGGACCATCATGGAATAAAACTTGAATTGAGGAACAACAGGAATCTGCATACCCATACAAAAACATGGAAGTTAAATAACCTTATGCTGAATGATAGCTGGGTCAGAGATGAGATTAAGAAACAAATCGCCAATTTTTTGGAACAAACCGACAATGAAGACACAAACTATCAGAACCTCTGGGACACTGCAAAGGCAGTTCTAAGAGGGAAATTTATAGCACTGCAAGCCTTCCTGAAGAGAACGGAAAGAGAGGAAGTTAACAACTTAATGGGACATCTCACGCAACTGGAAAAGGAAGAACATTCCAACCCCAAACCCAGTAGAACAAAAGAAATAACCAAAATTAGAGCAGAATTAAATGAAATTGAAAACAAAAGAATAATACAACAGATCAATAAATCAAAAAGCTGGTTTTTTGAAAAGGTCAATAAAATAGATAAACCTCTGGCCAACCTAATCAGGATAAAAAGAGTAAAATCTCTAATATCATCAATCAGAAACAACAAAGACGAAATAACCACAGACTCATCAGAAATCCAAAAAATCCTTAATGAATATTACAAGAAACTTTATTCTCAGAAATATGAAAATCTGAAGGAAATAGACCGATACTTGGAAGCACGCCACCTTCCAAGACTTAACCAGAATCAAGTGGAAATGTTGAACAGACCCATATCAAGTTCAGAAATAGCATCAACTATACAAAACCTCCCTAAAAAGAAAAGCCCGGGACCAGATGGTTTCACGTCAGAATTCTACCAAACCTTTAAAGAGGAATTAGTACCTATATTACTCAACCTGTTCCAAAATGTAGAAACAGAAGGAAGACTACCCAACACGTTCTATGAAGCAAACATCACCCTGATCCCCAAACCAGGAAAAGACCCAACAAGAAAAGAAAATTATAGACCAATATCACTAATGAATATAGATGCAAAAATATTCAACAAGATCCTAAGAAACAGAATCCAGCAACACATCAAACAAATTATACATCATGACCAAGTTGGTTTTATCCCAGGGTCTCAAGGCTGGTTCAATATACGTAAATCTATAAATGTAATTCAGCACATAAACAAATTAAAAAACAAAGACCATATGATTCTCTCAATTGATGCAGAAAAAGCTTTTGATAATATCCAGCATCCCTTCATGATCAGAACACTCAAGAAAATTGGTCTAGAAGGGACTTTTCTTAAACTGATAGAGGCTATCTACAGCAAACCCACAGCCAATATCATATTGAATGGAGTTAAATTGGAATCATTTCCACTCAGATCAGGAAACAGACAAGGCTGCCCATTGTCTCCATTGCTTTTCAACATTGTACTGGAAGTTTTAGCCACCGCAATTAGGGAAGAAAAGGCTATCAAGGGTATCCATATAGGGTCAGAAGAGATCAAACTCTCGCTCTTCGCAGATGATATGATTGTGTATCTGGAAAACACTAGGGACTCTACTACAAAACTCCTAGAAGTGATCAAGGAATACAGCAGCGTCTCAGGTTACAAAATCAACATTCATAAATCGGTAGCCTTTATATACACCAACAACAGTCAAATTGAAAAAGCAGTTAAGGACTCTATCCCATTCACAGTAGTGCCAAAGAAGATGAAATATTTGGGAATTTACCTACCAAAAGACGTGAAAGATCTCTATAAAGAGAACTATGAAACTCTAAGAAAAGAAATAGCTGAAAATGTTAACAAATGGAAAAACATACCATGCTCATGGCTGGGAAGAATCAACATTATCAAAATGTCCATACTACCCAAAGCAATATATAATTTCAACGCACTCCCTATTAAAGCTCCACTGTCATATTTTAAAGATCTTGAAAAAACATTGCTTCGTTTTATATGGAATCAGAAAAAACTTCGAATAGCCAAGACATTACTCAGAAATAAAAACAAAACAGGAGGAATTACACTACCAGACCTCAGACTTTACTACAAATCGATAGTGATCAAAACAGCATGGTATTGGCACAAAAACGGAGAAGTAGATATCTGGAACAGAATAGAGAACCAAGAGATGAATCCAGCTACTTACCGCTATTTGATTTTTGACAAGCCAATTAAAAACATTCAGTGGGGAAAAGATTCCCTATTTAACAAATGGTGCTGGGTGAACTGGCTGGCAACCTGCAGAAGACTGAAATTGGACCCACACCTTTCACCATTAACTAAGATAGACTCTCATTGGATTAAAGATTTAAACTTAAGACATGAAATTATAAAAATACTAGAGGAGAATGCAGGGAAAACCCTTGAAGAAATTGGTCTGGGTGAGTATTTCATGAGGAGAACCCCCCGGGCAATTGAAGCAGCTTCAAAAATACACTACTGGGACTTGATCAAACTAAAAAGCTTCTGCACAGCTAAGAACACAGTAAGCAGAGCAAGCAGACAGCCCTCAGAATGGGAGAAGATATTTGCAGGTTATATTTCTGACAAAGGTTTAATAACCAGAATCCACAGAGAACTCAAACGCATCAGCAAGAAAAAAACAAGGGATCCCATCGCAGGCTGGGTAAGGGATTTGAAGAGAACCTTCTCTGAAGAAGACAGGCGCACGGCCTTCAGACATATGAACAAATGCTCATCATCTTTAATCATCAGAGAAATGCAAATCAAAACTACTTTGAGATATCTTCTAACTCCAACGAGACTAGCCTATATCACAAAATCTCAAGACCAGAGATGTTGGCGTGGATGCGGAGAAAAGGGAACACTTCTGCACTGCTGGTGGGAATGCAAATTAATACATTCCTTTTGGAAAGATATATGGAGAACACTCAGAGATCTAAAAATAGATCTGCCATTCAATCCTGTAATTCCTCTGCTGGGCATATACCAAGAAGACCAAAATCACAACATAACAAAGATATTTGTACCAGAATGTTTATTGCAGCCCAATTCATAATAGCTAAGTCATGGAAAAAGCCCAAGTGCCCATCGATCCACGAATGGATTAATAAATTGTGGTATATGTAACCATGGAATACTATGCAGCCTTAAAGAAAGATGGAGACTTCACCTCTTTCATGTTTACATGGATGGAGCTGGAACATATCCTTCTTAGTAAAGTATCCCAAGAATGGAAGAAAAAATACCCAATGTACACAGCCCTACTATGAAACTAATTTGGGACTCTCACATTAAAGCTATAACCCAGCTACAACTTAACAATAGGGGGAAGTGGGAAAGGGGGGGTGTGTAGAGGGAGGGGAATCGGTGGGATCACACCTGTGGTGCATATTACAGGGGTATTTGCGAAACTTGGTAAATGTAGAATGTAAATGTTTTGGCATAGTAACTGAGATAACGCCGTAAAGGCTATGTTAACCACTGTGATAAAAATGTGTCAAATGGTTTATGAAGTGAATGTATGATGCCCCATAATCATATCATTGTATACAGTTATGATTTAATAAAAAAATAAAAATAAAAAAAAATAAAAATGAAAAAATAAAGAAATTTAAATTGGTGGATCTGCAGAATTTATACAGTATCTATAGTCTCACCGTCATTTATGCTATTGTCTGAAATTTTGAGCTGAGACATGTGTATATTCCTTAAGAAAAACAAGGTCACTGTTTAAAGAATGTCAATGAGGACTATATTCAGCATATCAAAAGAATAAAATATCAAAGAGAAAACATGAAGTTTTATGAAAAGCATTTTCCTGTGTCTGGAGATGATTGAGTTGATTATCACACACACAAAAAAATGTTGTGTGCAACATTTTTAAAACATGAAGCTTTAAAAATTCAAGGGAAAAACTAAAGGATTCTAGGAATAGTGGATTCACTTACAGATTATTTTGAGAAAGAATCAATAATCACAGTTTAAAACTAGAAAAATGCAGAACTCCCTTTGTTTAAGGTCAACATAATATTAATAAAAACACCAGATAAGAGTGGTGTCTATTATTCTCTATATTATAAAACTAGTTAATGTGTGTTGCCTGTGGCTCAGTGAGTAGGGTGCTGGCCCCATATACTGAGGGTGGTGGGTTTAAACCCAGCCCGGCCAAACTCCAACCAAAAATAGCTGGGCATTGTGGCGGGTGCCTGTAGTGCCAGCTACTTGGGAGGCTGAGGCAAGAGAATTGCCTAAGCCCAAAAGGTGGAGGTTACTGTGAGCTGAGATGCCACAGCACTCTACCGATGGTGACAAAGTGAGACTCTGTCTCTTTAACAAAAAAACAAACAAAACTATTTGAGGGTGGTGCCTGTGGCTCAAAGGGGTGGGGTGCCAGCCCCATATGCTGGAGGTGACGGGTTCAAACCCCACCCTGGCCAAAAACTGCAAAAAAAAAAAAAAAAAAAAACTTAGTTGAATCCAATGACCCCTTGTAACATATCATCATATCATTAAGATGCAACATTTCTAGGAAAAATGAATAAATACTAAGTATGTTTGTGTATTTCTTGCTACTAGGCTGATTTCATAATTTCATCTGTAATATCTAAATATGCTTTTATTAGATCCTTTTATGTTTTGTTAAATTAAAAGGAAATGAGCGAAATGTCAAGACCCACCCTCTTTTCTTTATCTTACGATGGTAAAATGTTTTATAAGTTTTTATAGGTTTAAAGCACTGCAATATTCCTCATCTCAGTTAATCCTAACAATGTCAATAGAGATAAGACCAATATTATTTTGTTCATTTTGCAAATGAAGAAGCAGCAGACTGAGGAGACTTGTGGCAAAGAGGAATCCGAACTTAGTTTCCTGGCACGTAGTGGGCTGGATTTTGTCTGTGGTTTATATAAACAGCAGTAACCAATGTTTTTGCTGACTATTCTTTCTGGTGTCCTAGTCCTTCATTTAAGTTATATTTTTCCTTTTCTAAAAGTCTACCACTTAAACGTTTTATGAAGACCTTGCCTTTATTTACTACCTACTAATAGACTAGGACGGCTGGTATAAGCTCCCAGCTTGGGACCACTTCCACTACAGAAGGTCAGGTCTAGTGTTCTTTCATTTGATAAAGCACTGGTATGGATATTTTCTGAGTTAAACCTCCCTGTTTAAAATGTCAGCACATTGAGTTTCTAGTCTGTCTGACAGAATAGCAATACTGACTACAAGTTGTTAAAATAAATTATCAAAGCCAAAAAGTAAAGAATAATCAAACCAATACACACAAAAGACCTAGAAACAAGGATTACGCTATTTCTTTTGTATGTCTAAACTAATAATTTATCTGTTAATAAGGGTGAGACAGTCTAGACTTAAATTTGTTCACCTTCTCCAATGTCCATTCCCTGTTTTCCAACAATTCACTTTAAGAGCTACTGGTAGGCATTAGAATGACAGGATTAAGAGCTGTGTGGGGATTGGCATAACAGAATTGGATAGCTCTGTTTGATGTTTTAAAAAATATTTCTAAAAACTCTTCCCCAAATCTTAAGCATTAAAATTCTTATTCCTTATTCAAGTACTTACCTCTAGAAAACCTCTCCTTTGTTTAATTTTTAAATATTATTTGGAGAGAATAGAAATTCCTTTTTTAAGCTTTTTTTTTTAATTAAGTCTTTTGTACATAGATCGTAAATACATTTATGCCATTTTCAGTGTGTTGATTATTTGTACAAATTGGATTGCTTCCTACGGGGTAAAGGAATAGCCATGACAGAACAAAATCGAATCTTCATATCCATGTTAGATTAAGCAAGTGTGCGTATATATGCATATGTACACCCATAGTCCTTAAACTGATATTGTATGTATGAAGATAGGGTTTAAACCCTTGCAAAATATTAAGAAGCAAACCATCTCTGCAATGGGTTAAAAGCCTTGCAAAATATTAAGAAACAAATCATCTCTGCAATTACTGGAAGAGACTTCCAATTCATCAAGTACTACTTAATTACTTTAAAGCTTCAACTTAAAAACAAATGCAGCAGAATCATGGCATTGAGAGTTTTTTAAAATCAAGTGTGGGGAGTGCTTGCTTTGGCAGCACATGTATGAAAATTGGAATGATACAGAGAAGATTAGCATGGTCTCTGCACAAGGATGACATGTAAATACATGAGGCGTTCCATATTAAAAAAAAAAAAGGAAATTGTGGGGAAAACACTTGAAGATATCAGCCTGGGGAAAGACTTAATGAGGAAGATTTTCATGACAATTGCAACAACAACAAAATAAACAAATGGGACTTAAATAAACTAAAAATATTCTGTACAGCTAAGGAGATAACAACCAAAGCAAATAGACAATCTACACTCTTTTTCCTGATTAGGTTGGCCAGAGGTTTATCTATTTTATTGACCTTTTCAAAAAACCAGCTTTTTGATTTATTGATCTGTTGTATTATTCTTTTGTTTTCAATTTCATTTAATTCTGCTCTAATTTTGGTTATTTCTTTTCTTCTACTGGGTTTGGGGTTGGAATGTTCTTCCTTTTCCAGTTGCGTGAGATGTCCAATTAAGTTGTTAACTTCCTCTCTTTCCGTTCTCTTGAGGAAGGCTTGCAGTGCTATAAATTTCCCTCTTAGAACTGCCTTTGCAGTGTCCCATAGGTTCTGATAGTTTGTGTCTTCATTGTCATTTTGTTCCAAAAAATTGGTGATTTCTTTCTTAATCTCATCTCTGACCCAGCTATCATTCAGCATAAGGTTATTTAACTTCCATGTTTTTGTATGAGTATGCAGATTCCTGTTGTTACTCAATTCAAGTTTTATTCCATGATGGTCCGAGAAGATGCATGGAATAATTTCTATTCCTTTAAATTTACTGAGGTTAGACTTGTGACCTAAAATGTGATCAATTTTGGAGTAAGTTCCGTGGGCTGATGAGAAGTATGTGTATTCAGTTTTGTTGGGATGAAATGTTCTGTAGATGTCTGCTAAATCTAAATATTGGATGGTTAGGTTTAAATCTAAGGTTTCTTTGCTCAGCTTCTTTCTGGAGGATCGATCCAACACTGCCAAGGGAGTGTTGAAATCTCCAACGATTATGGAGCTGGAGGAAATCAAGTTACTCATGTCTGTTAGAGTTTCTCTTATAAATTGAGGTGCATTCTGGTTGGGTGCATAGATATTAATAATTGAGATCTCGTCATATTGAGTATTACCCTTAACAAATATGAAGTGACCATTCTTGTCCTTCCTTACTTTTGATGGTTTAAAGCCTATTGTATCTGCAAATAAAATTGCAACACCTGCTTTTTTCTGATTACCATTTGCCTGAAATATGGATGACCATCCTTTCACCCTGAGTCTGTATTTGTCTTTTAAGTTGAGATGTGACTCTTGTATGCAACAAATATCTGGCTTGAGTTTTTGTATCCAGTCAGCTAACCTATGCCTCTTTAGAGGACAGTTTAAGCCATTCACATTGATGGAGAGTATTGATAAGTCTGGTGGAATTTTGGGTATCGAGTTTTTCAAAGGTCCAGTGGACATTTTTAATCCTTTCGCCAGTGTGGAATTTGGAGTTTGATCCGAAGTTTCTGAGTGAGTTTACTTTTGTGGTATAGGATTGGGTTGGTCATTGTGGATAATAGGTCTGAGAACATCCTGAAGAGCTGGTTTACTTATGGCAAATTTTTTCAACATATGAATGTTGTTGAAGTATTTAATTTCTCCATCATAGATGAAACTCAGTTTAGCTGGATACAAGATCCTGGGTTGAAAGTTTTTTTGCTTTAGGAGATTAAAAGTTGATGACCAGCCTCTTCTTGCTTGAAAAGTTTCAGCAGAGAGATCTGCAGTTATTCTAATATTCTTACCTTTGTAAGTTATAGTTTTCTTTCGCCGGGCTGCTTTGAGAATCTTCTCTTTCATGTTAACTTTAGTGAAGCTAATTATGATATGTCTGGGAGATGGCTTATTGGGGTTGAATCATGCTGGGGTTCTGAAGCTGTCTGCTATCTGAATTTCAGATTCTCTAGGCATGTCTGGAAAATTTTCTTTCATAATTTCATGTAGAAGGGTCTCTGTGCCCTTGGCTGCCACTTCATCATTCTCCGAAATTCCTATAACCCTTATGTTGTGTTTTTTCGAATTATCTGAGAGTTCTCTGAGTGAGTGATCCGTTTTTGCTCTCCATTTCTCTTCCTCTTTGAGAGATTGGGAGCGTTCGAAGACTTTATCTTCAATGTCAGAACAATGGGAAAGGATATTTGCATATTTTGAATTAGACAAAATCTTGATTAATAGGATGTTTAGAGAACTCAAATTAATCAAGATAAAAAGAGCCAGTAATCCCTTAGATCACTGGGAAAGAGAGAAGAATAGAAACTTCTCTAAAGAAGACAGACAAATGGCTAACAAACATATGCAAAAATGCTCATTGTCTCTAATTGTCAGATAAATGCAGATCAAACCACCCTGACATGCCATCTAACCCCAGCAAGAATGGTCTACATCACAAAATCTCAAAACTGCAGATGCTGGCATGGATATGGAGAAAAGGGAACATTTTTACACTGCTGGTGGGACTGGAAGCTAACACAACCTTTTTTGGAAGGAAGTATGGAGAACCCTCAAAGAACTCAAGCTAGACCTCCCATTTGATTCTGCAATCCCATTACTGAGCATCTACCCAGAAGAAAAAATAAATTTTTTTATGATAAGGACACTTGCACTGGACTGTTTATTGCAGCTCAATTTATCATCACCAAAATACGGTAACACCCTAAATGCCCACCAACCCAGGATTGAATTAACAAGCTTCAGTATATGTATACCATGGAATACTCTTTAGCCACTTAAAAAGATGTCCATTACTGAGCATCTACCCAGAAGAAAAAATAAATCCTTTTATGATAAGGACACTTGCACTGGACTGTTTATTGCAGCTCAATTTATCATCACCAAAATACGGTAACACCCTAAATGCCCACCAACCCAGGATTGAATTAACAAGCTTCAGTATATGTATACCATGGAATACTCTTTAGCCACTTAAAAAGATGTCCATTACTGAGCATCTACCCAGAAGAAAAAATAAATCCTTTTATGATAAGGACACTTGCACTGGACTGTTTATTGCAGCTCCATTTATCATCACCAAAATGCGGTAACAGCCTAAATGCCCACCAACCCAGGATTGGATTAACAAGCTTCAGTATATGTATACCATGGAATACTATTTAGCCACTTAAAAAGATGGAGACGTTAGATCTTTTGTATTATCCTGGATGGAAGTGGAACACAGTATTCTTAGTAAAGCATCACAAGAATGGAGAAACAAGACTCCTATGTACTCAATCCTGATATGAGAACAATTAATCACTTAGTACATGGGAGGGGTGGGAGAAAGGGAGAACAGGAAGAGGGAAGCAGGGAAGTGTTGGGGGGTCATGGTGTATTGCACAGCTTTTGGAGGTGGGACACAATTATAAGTGGCTCTTTGTCTAACAAATTCAATCAATGTAACCAGGTTGCTTGTACCCTCAATGAATCCCCAATAGAAAAAAAAAACTATATATATAGTTCATATTTCTGTTCTCATAAACAGAAATATGAAATATTTCATAGTAAATTATTACTATTACTTATCATCATAATTTTTTTTTGCTTTCTCACCTATGTCACCTACTTGTAGTCCTTTGTTCATTTGGTGTTTTTTTTTTTTTCTTATGGCAAAGCCATACCAGAACAAAAACATAAATATCCCGAAGTACACATAATCAGGTCCAGAGATAGCTTTTGTTGATATTTTTTTGATTTCCTTCTATAAATCACTGCTGTTCCAATTGTCCAGAAAAAAATCCCTATGGTACTGAGGAGTTTAATCTCTATCTCTAGTTTATTACAAAAATGAAACCAGTGATCTATGGTTAAATTTCTACTTTTCATTAACTATTTCTAGAGGTTTATGAAGTTTCTCTCATTAATATATTTAGTTGTCAAAAAATAAGAGACAATTGCCAAGGTAGATTAATGACAATTATAACAAGGTTGAAAGGCAAATATCAATGATAATAAAAATTATTAGTAAATGTTATAAGTAAATGTTATTAAAATATGTATTTTATACAATTATATATTAATAAATATTATAAAACCATGTACATAGAGCTTACTAGTCTCTAGCTGCACTTCTAAGTGCTTCTCATATTTAATTTTTTATCTTCATGACAACTCTCTCTCTCTTCCTCCCCCTGCACTCAGTATAAAAAACAAGTCCCCAACTATTCTCTGTGCAGCCACCATCTTTGCCCAGGTGGATCTCAGTCCCTTTTTATTAAACTTGACCTGAACCTCTCCTGGTCTCCTCTCTGGTACACCACCAAACCCCTTTCACAACTATCATATGCCATTTGACCACATACCTTACTGGGAGGCCCTTCAAGTCACACCAGGGAGTACCCCGGAAAAAGGATTTCAATTGACACACTCTTTCCAGGCAGAGGGGACAACCAGGGTGAAGTAAAGGGTACAAGCCACATTGAAGTATTCGGAGTTTATTGAAAGACATAAAAAAGCTCTACAAAGTTAAGACAAGACTTAACAGTAGGGGGGGCAGGGCAGAAACAGCTTACCACTCCCTACTCAAATATTTACTTCTTATATGCCTGAAGTGAGCTTTTTTTAGTTTGGTATTCTTTCTTTTTTTTTTTTTTAATGAACATAGCTAAATATTTAATATCATCTAAAGCCAAATGAGCCTTGTATTAATCTTTAAAATTACATCGACAGTAATTTGTATTTGTTCCTAATTCTTTTTTTTATTAAATCATAAACACATGGATCAGGTATACATTAATGCATTTAAGGGGTACAATGTGCTGATTTCACATAGAATTAGGAACACTTGCATCACACTGCTTACTATATACTTCATCTCGTTTACTTAATTATTGTGTTAAGACATCTATACTCTATACTAATAGATCTGACATGTACCCTTGCATTATGCACCACAGGTGTGATCCCACCATTCACTCTCCCTCGATCTGACCTGCCCCTCCTCTTGCCTCTCCTCTCCTTCTTCGTTTATCTTGGGCCATAGTTGTGATCTATTCTTCACATGAAAATGTGAGTGACTGTAAATTGGTTTCATAATAGTACTGAGTACATTGAATATTTTTTCTTCCATTTTGGAGATACTTTACTAAGTAGGATATATTCCATTTCCATCCATGTAAACATAAAAGAGGTAAAGTCTCCATCTTTTTTTGAGGCTGCATAATATTCCGTGGTATACATATACCACAATTTATTAATCCATTCATGGGCCAATGGGCACTTGGGCTTCTTCAATTTCTTGGCTATTATGAATTGAGCTGCAATGAACAATTTGGTGCAAATATCTTTCTTGTCAAGTGATTTTTGGTCTTTTGGATATACATTTAGTAGAAGAATTGCAGGATCAAATGGCAGGTCTGCTTTTAGATCCCTGAGTATTCTCCATACTTCTTTCCAAAATAGATGTATTAGCTTGCACTCCCACCAGCAGTGCAGCAGTGTTCCCTTTTCTCCAAATCCATGCCAACATCTGTAGTTTTGGGATTTTGTTATGTGAGCCACTCTTCCTGGAGTTAGATGATATCTCAAGGTGTTTTTTGATTTTCATTTCTCTGATGATTAAAGATTATGAGCCAGCACCATAATAGTTGGAGATAGAGATATTAACACCCCTTTGGCAGTGTTGTATAGATTCTCCAATAAGAAACTAAGCAAAGAAATTTTTGACTTAAACTTCACCATATAATTAAATTTAACAGATATTTGCAGAACATTTCATCCTAACAAAACTGAATACACATTATTCTCATCAGCCCTCCAAAATTGCTCATATCTTACATCACAAGTCTAACCTCAGAAAATGTAAAAGTATAGAAACTATTCCCTGTATTTTCTCAGATCATCATCCAATAAAAGTTAAACTCACCAATAACAGGTATCCGCATACTCATAGAAAGACATAGAAACTAAATAACCTTATGTTGAATGATACGTGGGTCATAGATGAGATTAAGAAGGAAATTGGCAAATTTTTGGAACAAAAGCATAATGAAGACACAAATTATCAGAATCTGTGGGATACGGCAAAGGCAGTACTAAGATGGAAATTTATAGTGTTGCAAGCTTTCCTCAAGAGAATGGAAAGAGAAGAAGTAAATAGTTTAAGGGGACATCTTAAGTAACTGGAAAAGAAGAACATCCCAACCCTAAACCCAGCAGAAGAAAAGAAATAACTGAAATTAGAGCAGAATTAAGTGGTATTCTTTATTAATTTGCATAGTCACAGCAGACCCCTTTCCACTCTCCTGTAAATCCTTTAAAGGCTATGTTCCTGGGGAGCATCAGAGTCTCCTACCCTGGTCCTGGCTAGCACTTGAGATAAGATCTTGGTGCAAGATCAACACCTGCTGTCAATTCCAAAATCAATCTCAGACACAGTATCATTCACTCTGCACGAAAAATGACTTCCTCCACTTTATTATGATCTCTTCTCTCAGCCTGCACAAGTACCCTCTGGTTCCACTGGTTCTGTCTCCCTTTCAATTAAGATGGGTGGTGCCTGTGGCTCAGTGTGTAGGGTGCCTGCCCCATATACTGAGGGTGGCAGGTTCATAACCCAGCCCTGGCTGAACTGCAACCAAAAAATAGCCGGGCGTTGTGGCGGGTGCCTGTAGTCTCAGCTGCTTGGGAGGCTGAGGCAGGAGAATCATGGAAGCCGAAGAGCTAGAGGTTGCTGTGAGTCCTGTGACATCATGGCACTCTACCGAAGGTGGTAAAGTGAGACTCTGTCTCCACAAAAAAAAAAAAAAAAAAAAATCATTTCTTTGTTAATCTTCTCTGGCCCTATACTTTTTTTTGTTGTTGATTTCTGTTTTTCCCAGGGCTGCTCTGTGCTTTTTAGAGAGTCTCTCTGAATAATAGCAGGGGCTGTTTTTCGCTTTTCAGAGACCATCTTCAATATTAACAAAAGAATCAACCAGTAGACTGAATAAAATAAATTTCTCACTCTTATGTGACTTGATCTCATCCAATTAGTTAAGGGCCTGAATAGAACAAAGAAACTGACCCTTCTTCTCAAGTAAGAACTTCTTCCTGTATGACTGATTTTGAACCAGTACCTAAGTTTTTTTCCAATATTCAAACTACAGCTGAAATTTCAGCTCTTCTTGGATCTCAAGCCTTGCAGCCTTCAGACTGGAGCTATACTATCGACTGTTGTGAACTCTTTGCTTGCTGATTGCAGATCTTAGGAATTGCTCACCTCCACAATTGTGTGAACTAATTTCTTATTTTGCACACACACACCCCAAACACATCCCACACACACACCCCTATTGGTCTGTTTCTCTAGAGAATTCTAATATACTTGTTCATTTATGTACAGTCTATGACTGTTTTTGCATTACAACAGAGCTGAGTAATTGCAGCAGAGATTGTGTAGTTAACAAAATTGAAAATTGTTACTATCGAGCCCTTTACAAAAAAGATTTTCTGATCTCCATTTACATAACCTACAAAATTATGGTGACAATGTAGGTGATAAAAATGTCAATGATAACAAGAATGACAACAATTGATATTATAAGTATGAAAACAAACTACACATAATTTTTGGCCACCAATAATACTGATAATTAAAGAGATTATCAAAGTTAATATGTTTTAAGATCCTTCCATTGATTGAAATAAGGAAAGAGACATAGATTAAAATTAGATTTTTCTA
Source organism: Nycticebus coucang (assembly GCF_027406575.1). Lineage (NCBI taxonomy): Eukaryota > Metazoa > Chordata > Mammalia > Primates > Lorisidae > Nycticebus > Nycticebus coucang. Next base: position 107,684,651 of record NC_069804.1, read on the forward strand.
AGTCAGTGATGAATATTATGATTATAAAGATAAATGTGAAAATAAGTAGGTTGCATATACTGTATGTGGAGAAGTGTACAGTGAAAAGAAGACAGGGTGGCTCCAGGAGCACCTCTCAACTTTCCCATAGAGAAACCCTGACTGGCTGCTGAGGGCAAGCCACACACACACCCTCATGTCCAGCGAGCCCGGGAGGTCACTATGATATAACAAAAACTTTGTCATAGTTCATCTCCCTCCCGTTGTACTTTGCATTTGCATTCCTGGTTTTTTTGGCTAGGGCTGAGTTTGAACCCACCACCTCCAGAAATTGGATTTCTGAAGACAAAGCCTTTGAATGCTCCCAAACTCTCAAAGAGGAAGAAAAATGGAGAGCAAAAACAGATCATTCTCTCAGAGAGCTCTGGGATAATTCGAAGAAGGCTAATATGTGCTTCATTGGAATCCATGAAAGTGATGAAGTGGCCTCACTAGGCACAGAGGCCCTTCTCCATGAAATTATGAAAGAGAATTTTTCCAGACATGACAATAGATTCTGAAATTCAGATAGCAAACAGTATCAGAACGCCAGCATGACTCAATCCGATTAAGACATCCCCCAGGCATATAATAATTAACTTCACTAAAGTAAATATGAAGGAGAAAATTCTGAAAGCAGCCAGACGTAAGAAATCCATTACCTACCAAGGAAAGAATATTAGAATGACTGCAAACCTTTCTGTTGAAACTTTTCAAGCCAGAAGAGGATGGTCATCGACTTTTAATCTCCTAAAGCAAAATAACTTTCAACCCCGAATCCTGTATCCAGCTAAACTGAGTTTCAGTTATAATGGGGGTAAATAAATACATTAATGACATCAATATGTTGAAGAAATTTGCCATAACCAAACCAGGTCTTCAGGATATTCTCAAACCTATCCTTCATAATGACAAACCCAATCCTCTACCACAAAAGTAAACTCACTCGGAAACTTTTGATCAAACTCTAACTTCCACAGTGGAGAAAGGATTAAAAATGTCCACTGCACTTACAAAAAACTCAATACTCAAAATTTTACCAGACTTTCAATATACTCCATTAATGTGAATGGCTTAAACTGTCCTCTAAAGAGGCACAGGTTAGCTGACCAGATACAAAAACTCAGACCAGATATTTGCTGCATACAAGAGTCACATCTTACCTTAAAAGACAAATATAGACTCAGGGTGAAAGCAGGTTCATCCATATTTCAGGCAAATGGTAATCAGGAAAAAAGGAGGTGTTGAAATTCTATTTGCAGATAAAATAGGCTTTAAACCAACAAAAGTAAGGAAGGATAAGAATGGTCACTTCATATTTGTTAAGGGTAATACTCAATATGATGAGATTTCAATCATTAATATCTATGCACTCAACCAGAATGCACCAAAATTTATAAGAGAAACTCAAACAGGCATGAGCAACTTGATTTCCTCCAGCTCCATAATAGTTGGGGATTTCAACACTCCTTTGACAGTGTTGGATCAATCCTCCAATAAGAAGCTGAGCAAAGAAATTTTAGATTTAAACCTAACTATCCAACATTTGGATTTAGCAGACATCTACAGAACATTTCATCCCAACAAAACTGAATGCACATACTTCTCATCAGTCCATGGAAAATACTCCAAAATCGATCACATCTTAGGTCACAAGTCTAACCTCAGTAAATTTGAGGGAATAGAAATTATTCCTTGCATCTTCTCGGACCACCATGGAATAAAAGTTGAACATAGTCAACGACAGAAATCTGAATACTCATACAAAAACATGGAAGTTAAATAACATTATGCTGAATGACAGCTGGGTCAGAGATGAGATTAAGAAGGAAATTGCCAAATTTCTGGAACAAAGCGACAATGAAGACACAAATTATCAGAACCTCTGGGATACCGCAAAGGCAGTCCTAAGAAATAAATGTATTGCTCTGTAAGCCTTCCTCAAGAGAATAGAAAGAGAGTAAGTTAACAACCTAATGGGACATCTCAAGCAATGGGAAAAGGAAGAACACTCCAACCCCAAACCCTGCAGAAGAAAAGAAATGACCAAAATTAGAGGAGAATTAAATTAAATTGAAAACAAAAGAATTATAAAACATATCAATTAACCAAAAAGTTGTTTTTTTGAAACGGTCAATAAAATAGATAAAGCTTTGGCAAACCTAACCAGGGAAAAAAGATTAAAGTCTCTAATCTCATCAATCAGAAACTACAAAGATGAAATAACAACAGAATCCTCAGAAATTCTAAAAAATCCTAATGAATAGTACAAGAACTTTTATTCTCAGAAATATGACAATCTGAAGGAAATTGACCAATACTTGGAAGCACATCACCTTCCAAGACTTAGCCAGAATCAAGTGGAAATGTTGAACAGGCCCATATCAAACTCTGAAATAGCATCAACCATACAAAATCTCCCCAAGAAGAAAAGCCCAAAAGAAGATGTCTTCATGTCAGTTTTCTACCAAACATTTAACGAGGAATTAGTACATATATTTCTCAACCTCTTCCAAAATGTAGAAAAAGAAGGAAGACTACCCAACACATTCTATAAAGGAAACATCATCCTGATCCCCAAACCAGGAAAAGACCCAACAAGAAAAGAAAATTATAGACCAATATCACTAATAAATATACATGCAAAAATATTCAACAAGATCCTAAGAAACAGAATCCAGTAACACATCAAACAAATTATACATCATGACCAAGTTGGTTTTATGCCAGTGTCTCAAGGCTGGTTCAATAGCCGTAAATCTGTAAGTATAATTCAGCTCATAAACAAATTAAAAAACAAAGAACATATGATTCTCTCAATTGAGGCAGAAAAAGCTTTTGATAATATCCAGCATCCCTTCATGATCAGTACACTTAAGAAAATTGGTATAGAAGGGACATTTCTTAAACTGATAGAGGCCATCTACAGAAACCCACAGCCAATATCATATTGAATGGAGTTAAATTGAAATCATTTCCACTCAGATCAGGAACCAGACAAGGCTGCCCATTGTCTCCACTGCTCTTTAACATTGTAATGGAAGTTTTTGCCACTGCAATTAGGGAAGAATAGGTGATCAAGGGTATCCATATGGGGTCAGAACAGGTCAAACTTTCGCTCTTGGCAGATGATATGATTGTATATCTGGAAAACATCAGGGATTCTACTACAAAACTCTTAGAAGTGATCAAGGAATACAGCAGTGTCTCACGTTACAAAATCAGCATTCATAAATCAGTACCCTTTATATATACCAATAGTCAAGTTGAAAAAAACAGTTAAGGACTCTATTACATTCACAGTAGTGCCAAAGAAGATGAAATATTTGGGAGTTTATCTAGCAAAGGACGTGAAAGATCTCTATACAGAGAACTATGAAACTGTAAGAAAGAAAATAGCTGAAAATGTTAACAAATGGAAAAACATACCATGCTCATGGCTGGGAAGAATCAACATTGTTAAATTGTGCATACTTCCCAAAGCAATATACAATTTTAATGCAATCCCTATTAAAGATCCACTTTCATACTTTATAGATCTTGAAAAAATAATGCTTCATTTTATTTGTAATCAGAAAAAAACCTCAAATAGCCAAGACATTACTCAGAAATAAAAACAAATCAGGAGTAATCATGCTACCGGACCTCACACTATACTATAAATCGATAGTGATCAAAACAGCATGGTATTGGCATAAAAACAGAGAAGTAGATGTCTGGAACAGAATAGAGAACCAAGAGATCAATCCAGCTACTTACCGTTATTTGATCTTTGACAAACCAATTAAAAACATCCAGTGGAGAAAAAATTCCCTATTTAACAAATGGTTCTGGGTGAACCTGTAGAAGACTGAAACTGGACACACACCTTTCACCATAAACTAAGATAGAGTCTCACAGGATTAAAGATTTAAACTTAAGACATGAAACTATAAAAATACTAGAAGAGAGTGCAGGGAAAACCCTTGAAGAAATCGGTCTGGGCGAGTATTTTATGAGGAGAAACCCCCAGGCAATTGAAGCAGCTTCAAAAATACACTACTGGGACCTGATCAAACTAAAAAGCTTCTGCACAGCCAAGAACACAGTGAGCAAAGCAAGCAAACAGCACTCAGAATGGGAGAAGATATTTGAAGGTCATGTGTCCAACAAAGGTTTCATAACCAGAATCCACAGAGAACTCCACCGTATAAGCAAGAAAAGAACGAGTGATCCCATTGCAAGCTGGGCAAGGGATTTCAAGTGAAACTCTCTGAAGAAGACAGGCGCACAGCCTACAGACATATGAAAATATGCTCACCATCTTTAATCATCAGAGAAATGCAAATCAACAGTACTTTGAGATATCATATAACTCCAGTAAGATTAGCCCATATCACAAAATCCCAAGACCAGAGATGTTGGTGTGGATGTGGAAAAAGGGGATCACTTCTACACTGCTGGTGGGAATGCAAATTAATAAATTCCTTTTGGAAAGATGTTTGGAGAACACTTAGAGATCTGAAAATAGATCTGCCATTCAATCCTGTAATTCCTCTACTAGGCATATATCCAGAAGACCAACAATCACATCATAACAAAGATATTTGTACCAGAGTGTTTATTGCAGCCCAATTCACAATTGCTAAGTCATGGAAAAAGCCCTAGTGCCCATCTATCCACAAATGGGTTAATAAATTGTGGTATATGTACACCATCGAATATTTTACAGGCTTAAAAATGATGTAGACTTTACCTCTTTCATGTTTACATGGATGGAGCTTGAACATATTTTTCTTAGTAAAGTAGCTCAAGAATGGAAGAAAAAGTATCCAATGTACTCAGCCCTTCTATGAAACTAATTCATGGCTTTCACATGAAAGCTATAACCCACTTATAACCTAAGCATATGGGGAAGGGGGCAAGGGATGTGAGGAAGGGAGGAGGGGGCAGAGGGAGGGTGATTGGTGGGATTACATCTGCGGTGCATCTTACACAGGTATATGTGAAACTTAGTAAATGTAGAATGCAAATGTCTTAACAGAATAACTAAGAAAATGCCAGTATGGCTATGTTAACCAGTGTGATGAAAATGTGTCAAAGGGTCTATAAAACCAGTTTATGGTGCTCCATTATCACATTGGTGTACACAGTTATGATTTAATAAAATAAATAAATAAATAAATAAATAAACGTGAAAATAATTAGAAAGCATAACTTTGAAAAAGCTAAAGTAGAAATAAGAAATGATAATTCTTAAACATTTTAACAATTAAAAAGTTTAAAAAAGTGGTCCTGAAAAATTTCTGACTAGAAGAAGCCACCATATTCACTACTCCCAAGGATACCAGGGAAAGTTCTAGGCAGCTGCTTCCACTAAACATCTCTTTGCAGAAATAGCAGCATGAAAGTACAGAAAGTCAAAGTGGGACAATCTGAGAAAACAACCTAGGAAGCAGGTGATCGGGAGACATAAATCAGAAGACTGGTCTCTGATTGAGGAACAGTGAAACACTGTAGTACCAGAGCCACCCTTCTGGCATAAAGAAAGATGAGATTCAGATCATTTCTGGGTCTGACCAAGACTCACCTGTACAGAAACCTGTATAGAACTATAATACCAGCCAAAAAGCACAGTGAAGATCAGATAGCAACTGATAATAGCCTGAGTTCTAGGGTAAGCCACACTAGTCCTTCATTGGAGATGGGGTGGGGGAGGTTTGGATCTACTAGAGGCTGCCATTAGCCATACTGGTAACCTGAAACCAAGCACTTCCCTTGTAAAGCACAGGGACAAGAGGTGGAGGGGCACAGCAGGTCCTGAGTTGTGGGGCAGCAGGCTACAGCTTTGCTACAGGGCTGGAAAGGGGAGCAGTTAACTCCGTCTCTCTGGGATCTCTGACGCTAACATCAGCCCATCACAGTCAGAACCTGTCTAAGAACTATCAGGTTGGCTGGCAGAGCCGTGAATTGCCATTTTGGTACTGGCAGACATGGGTAGGGGCATGGTAAATTCTGGATTCCCAGGGCCTCTCAACCTGATATGAATCTGTCACACACAGCATCTGACCAGTTCTAAAGTCCACACGTGGAGCCAGGAGAGGAGCAATTTGTGACTTTGCTTCTGGCAGGCATGAGAAGGGCCTTTGGGAACTCCGTGTTCCCAGGGCCTCTGAAACTAATATCAGCCCACCACACTTGGAATTTGACTGATCCTAAAGCCCATTAGGCTGACTGGCAGAGCAGGGAACTGCTGCTTTACTTCCAGCAGATCTAGAAAGGGATATGGCAAACATTGCAACTGTGGGGCCACTGAAATTTACATCATTCTGCTGAATCTGGCCTCCAACATCCTTAAAATCTGCTGAACACAGATAGAGCAAGGAACTTCCAATGTACCTTGCCAAGTCCTAGAAGGGATGTGGAGAACTATGCATTTGGGGGAAGCTGGATCCACGGCAGCCCATCTGAGGGACCATCTAAATGTCCCCAAAGCCTGTTAAACATCAATAAAACCAGCAGATCAGTGTGTCATTTGCTTGATCCAGTCTCCATTCTGAGCTGGATAATAATACCCAAACAGAATATCTCTTAAATTCAACAGTGAGAAACTTTACCCTTTTGTCTTAGAGTTAAAAAATATAAATGAACAGTAATCACATATGGGGAGACATCAACAAAAACCCCTGGCAGCATGAAAAATCAGAGATCAAATTCCCCAAGCAACCACAAAGGACAAGAACAGAAAATTCTATCTGTAAAGAACTTGCTAAAATGTCGGAAGTGAAATTCAGAATACAGATGGCAAATAAGATAAACACAATTGAAGAGAAGAAGAAAAAAGGTGTTTGAAGACTGTTTCAAGATATTAATGAAATTAAAGACAAAGTAACCAAGTGTCTGAACATAATTAGGAAGGATATAACAGAACTTAAGGAATTGAAAAAGTCATTCAAGGAGTTTCAAAATACACTAGAGAGTCTCAGAAATAGAGTATAAGATGGAGAAGAAAGAATCTCAGAAGTGGAAGACAAGGCATTCGAGCTAACTCATGCATTCTAGGAGGAAGAAGAGAGCAAAAGCAGAGAAATCTCTTACAGAGATATGAGACTACAAAAAGCACAGAAACATACAAATTATAGGTATCCATGAAAGAGAAGGAGAGAATCCTAAAAGCATGGAGGCTCTACTTGAAGACATCATTTTGGAGAATTTCTAGAGAAACTGCTAGAGATCCATACATACAGAAAACAGATAGGTATAGAACTCCAGGACAATTCAATTCAAACAAAGAACCTCCTAGATATTAGCCTGGCCAGAGTAAAAATGAAATTATGCAAATACCAGGCATAAGCAACACCTTACCTACAAGGAGGAAACCATGAAAGTGACAGCTGACTTGTCAGCAGAAACTCTGAAAGCCAGAAGAGAGTGGTAACCTGTCTTTAACCTTCTTAAACTGACTTTTAACCCTGCTGAACTAAGTTTCTTATTCAATGGAGAAATTAAATCTCTACTGATAGACAAACATCAAAGAAATTTGACAAAATAAGACCAGCTCTGCAGGATGAATTAAAACCTATTCTATACACAGACTATCAGAATTTATCAACAACAAAGTAGATACCCAGAAACAAAAGGAAAAACCCTACCTTCCAAAATAGCTTAAGAGATTTAAAAAACGCAACAGAAATCCACAAAACAAGATGAACAGAGCTCCACCATAGCTATCAATTTCCTCAATAAATGTGAATGGCTTGAATTCCCCACTGAACAGGGAAAGGCTGGATGATGGGATAAAAAAGCACAAGTCAAGTATATCATATATTCAGGAAACACATTTAACCTCCAGTGACAAAAAAGACTCAAAGTGAAGGATTGGAAAACAATATTTAATGCATATAGAAATCAGAAGAAAGGAGGGGTTTCAATTTTATTTGCAGATACCTTGGGCATTAAATCAACAAAAGTAAAGAAAGACAAATATAGACAACATACATTGGTCAAGGGAATAATACAACAACAAGACATTTTAATTATAAATATCTATGTACCCAGCTTAAATGCTCCCCAACTGGCCTGAACACCATAATACTTTGGGACTTAAATATCCCTCTGACAGAAATGGACAGATAATCCAAACAAAAAACAAATAAAGCAATGATGTACCTAAACACAAATCTAGAACAAAAGTCCTTAATAGACATACACAGAATATTTTATCCCAATAATACTGAATATTTGTTTTTCTCATCAGTTCATAGGTCATACTCCAAAATTATCAGATCATAGGACACAAATCAAATCTTAAGAAATTTAGAAGAATAAAAATTATACCTTGTATTTTCTCAGACTATCATAGAATAAAAGTAGAACTCAAGTGCAATAAAAACCTTCATACCCACATAGCGTCCTGGACACTAAACATCCTTGTATTTAATGACAGCAGAGTCAAGGAGTAGCTAAACATGGAAATAATTAGATTCTTCGAACAAAATGACAACAAAGTCACAAGGTATCAAACCTGTGGGATACAGCAAAAGCAATCTAAGAGGGAAATTAATCACATTAAAGGCCCACTTCCAGAAACCAGAAAGAGTACCCATCAACAACCTGATGAATCATCTCAAGGAACTGGAAAAGAAAAAGAGCAATTCAATCACAAACCTAGAAGAATAAAAAAAAAATAATTAAAATTAGAGAAAAATTAAATGAAATTGAGAACAAAAGAATTATCCAAAGATTAACGAAAGAAAAAGGTGGTTCTTCAAAAAGAAATATAAAATTAATAAACTTTTGGGCACATTAACTAGGAAAATGGAAGTAAAATGATCAATCAAAAATGAAAAAAGGGACATAAAAACAGATAGCACAGAGATGGAAAAGATTACCAATGAATACTACAAAAAATTATATGCCCAGAAATTTGGAAATGTTGAAAAAATGGAGAAATATATGGCATCTCAACACCTTTCTACACACAACCAGAAAGAATTAGAACTCTTAGACTGAAGCCAGCTTTCTACAGAGGCTCCCATCCATAAGGAGAGTTAAAGGATAGCAATTTAGCAAGTAACCTGGTGGATTAGAGCTGCACCAAGAGAGAAGGTTGAAGAACACACATCGAGCCCGCTGAGGCAAGCTGCGACCCCAAGGATACAAACAAAAAGTACAAAATCCATCACTAAGCAGACGGGAGTCCCGTCCCCCATGAGAACAGCTTGGAGTGCCCCACAAACAAATGATCAGAGTTCAAAGGTCCTCACACTCCACTCCACAGGAGAGACCCTCTAAAACCTGGACCTACCTCCCCTACTAGGGTTCCACAGCATTCTGACATGCATAAAAATGTATAAAACTGTATATTTGCTCTATGTGTAATTCTGAGCTCCCAACACTCCCCTCCATCTCACTCAGAGGTCTGGAGGCCTGTCACTCAGGAGTCCAGATTCTTGGGTGATTTCTCGAGAGGTGTGGACAGGACCTGGACTGCAGCTAGTCAGTGCTGATTCTGCGGAATGGGAGTGAGGAAAAAATGGTCAGCTAAGAGGGAACAATGCCAAAGTGGCAGTGCCAAAGGGGCGCAGAGCAGCAGCCGTTTTTAGCAACAATAGGGCTCACCCTCAGATATTCTGAAGCCACACCCCCTGTCTCCCTGAGCAACCAGAGGAGGCTGGGCATCTTCTCAGATGGCAACCACCATGGAACAGACCTGGGACTGAAAGGCAGGCCCCGTGAATATAGGGTTTGCCTGAGGCAGTACTGGCCTGGGTAGAGCGCGGGGACTAGAAAACGCACATGCAGAATCGGGAAATTCCCAGGGTGGACCTGACCCAGATGACCACTTTACTGAGCCTAAGAGGTACCTAGCCATCAGGGGATCATCAGCCTATAGACAATGGAAGGCAGTGGCTAGAACTGACAGCTAACCGGGCTGCAAATACAAACCTGCAGGAGGAAAGACAGGACCTGAGGCGCAGGTTCTGGTAACTCAAAACAGGTTCTATCCTGCAGGGGAATTTAGCAGGGACAGAAACAAATTCCCCCAAAATTGTTCTGTTCTCTCAGGAACATCAATCAGGGGCGGGGCTGGAATGAGTGAACACCTCCGAGCCTCCATCAAGCACCCAAGGTTGTCAGACTTCACCGTCCCCTGCTGGATAGAGGCAGACAGCAGCAGCCTGGCTGAACAGATACAGATTTCCTTGTGATTCAGGCAGGTACAAACCCCACAGTATCTGCTCATTGGAGACAACTGAATCACAGCCCTGAGGGGCTAATAGTTACTTGGTGAGACAGAGGTGCAAGGTGGGGAAAGAGGCATCAACCTTCCCAGATTAATCTATTTGCTGGGTGGGTCCTCCTGACTTCACAGAAAACCAAAGCAAGTCATATTGAATTGTCAGCAGACCCCAGTGATTCAGTTGCCAGAGATCTTTCAAACTCTCCCACCTGAGACAGGTGCTAACTGAGACAATTGATTTGGACCTTTTGAACTGAGCCAATTGCCCGAGGAGTATTCAGGTGGTGCCCTGGGTGTGTGGTTGTAAGAAGGTTTGAATTTCCTTTTCCAATTATTGCCTGTGGGGGGTGGGGTGACTTAATTGCTGGCATTTCACCACAGCTGACACTTCAACCCAGAGTAACTGTTTCACTAGGGTCGGACAGAACCAGCTGAAAATAAGACAGAACCACTTACCCCACCACACCAAACAGGTCCCCAGTTTCTCAGGCTGTATCACTGTATGGGTCCTCGACAAAGTTCCAGGGGAAAATCAAATTGTGCAAAATAATCATGGGGCAGAATCAGGGGAAAAATTCTGGTAACATGAATAACCAGAAAGATCAATTCCCCACAAAAAATATATGGCACATGTAACTGAAGATCCCATTCATTATCAGCTGGCTGAGATGTCAGAAATGGAATTCAGAATTTGGATTGCAAACAAGAGTAATAGAATGGAGGAAACTTGGTAATAGAAATTCGAGGTGCAATTCAAAAGTCAGAATTAGAAATTCAAGGAGAAATTCAAAAATTGTCTCAAGAATTTAACAAATTTAAAGGCAAAACCACCAAAGATTATGATGCACTAAAGCAAGAATTTGCAGTCCTCAAAGATCTGAAAAACACAGTAGAATCCCACAGTAACAGAGTGGAGCAAGCAGAAGAAAGGATTTCTGACATTGAAGACAAAGTTTTGAACACTCCAAATCTCTCAAAGAGGAAGAGAAATGGAGAGCAAAAATGGATCATTCTCTCAGAGTGCTCTGGGATAATTCAAAGAAGGCTAATATCTGCCACACTGGAATCCCTGAAGTGATTAAGTGTCTTCGCAAGGCACAGAGGCCCTTCTCCATGAAATTATGAAAGAGAATTTTCCAGACATGCCAAGAGATTCTGAAACTCAGATAGCTGACAGTTTCAGAACCCCAGCATGACTCAATCCAAGTAAAAAATCCCCCAGGCATATCATAATTACTTTACTAGTTAATATAAAGGAGAAAATTCTGAAAGCAGCCAGACGTAAGAAATCCATAATCTACAAAGGGAAGAATATTAGAATGACTGCAGATCTCTCTGCTGAAACTTTTCAAGCCAGAAGAGGGTGGTCATCAACTTCTAATCTCCTAAAACAAAATAACTTTCAACCCTGGATCCTGTATCCAGCTAATCTGAATTTCATGTATGATGCAGAAATTAAATACTTTAATGACATTCATATGTTGAAGAAATTTGCAATAAACAAACCACCTCTTCAGGATATTCTCAGACCTGTCCTCCATAATGACCGGTCCAATTCTCTACCACAAAAGTAAACTCACTCAGAAACTTTTGATCAAACTACAACTTCCACAGTGGCAAAAGGGTTAAAAATATCCACTGGAATTTTGAAAAACTTGATACCCAAAATTTTACCAGACTTATCAATATTCTCTGTTAATGTAAATGGATTCAACTGTCCTCTAAAGAAGCACAGGTTAGCTGACTGGACACAGAAACTCAGGCCAGATATTTTCCGCATACAAGAGTCACATCTTACCTTAAAAGATAAATATAGACTCAGGGTGAAAGGATGGTCATTCATATTTCAGGCAAATGGTAATCAGAAAAAAAGCAGGTGTTGCAATTTTATTTGCAGATACAATAGGCTTTAAACCATCAAAAGTAAGGAAGGATAGGAATGGTCACTTCATATTGGTTAAGGGTAATACTCAATATGATGAGATTTCAATTATTAATATTTATGCACCCAACCAGAATGCACCTCAATTAATAAGAGAAACTCTAACAGACATTATTAGCAACTTGATTTCCTTGAGTTCCATAATAGTCATAGATTTCAACACTCCTTTGACAGTGTTGGATAGATCCTCCAATAAGAAGATGAGCAAAGAAATTTTAGATGTAAATCTAACCATCCAACATTTGGATTTAGCAGACATCTACAGAACATTTCATCCCAACAAAACTGAATACACATACTTCTCATCAGCCCACGGAACATACTCCAAAATTGATTACATAGTAGGTCACGAGTTTAACCTAAGTAAATTTAAAGGAATAGAAATTATTCCTTGCGGGCGGCGCCTGTGGCTCAGCCAGTAAGGCGCCGGCCCCATATACCGAGGGTGGCGGGTTCAAACCCGGCCCCGGCCAAACTGCAACCAAGAAATAGCCGGGTGTTGTGGCGGGCGCCTGTAGTCTCAGCTACTCGGGAGGCTGAGGCAAGAGAATCGCTTAAGCCCAGGAGCTGGAGGTTGCTGTGAGCTGTGTGAGGCCACGGCACTCTACCGAGGGCCATAAAGTGAGACTCTGTCTCTACAAAAAAAAAAAAAAAAAAAAAAAAGAAATTATTCCTTGCATCTTCTTGGACCACCGTGGAATAAAAGTGGAACTCAGTAACAACAGGAATCTGCATACTCATATAAAAACATGGAAGTTAAATAACCTTATGTTGAATGATAGCTCTGTCAGAGATGACCTTAAGAAGGAAATTGCCAAATTTTTGGAACAAAATGACAATGAAGACATGAATTATCAGAACCTCTGGGATACTGCAAAGGGGGTCCTAAGAGGGAAATGTATAGCAATGCAAGCCTTTCTCAAGAGAACAGAAAGAGAGGAAGTTAATAACTTAATGGGACATCTCAAACAACTAGAAAAGGAAAAACATTTCAACCCCAAACACAGTAGAAGAAAAGAAATAACCAAAATTAGAGCAGAATTAAATGAAATTAAAAACAAAAGAATTATAAAACAGATCAATAAATAAAAAAAAATTTAAAAGGTCAATAAAATAGATAAACCTTTGGTTAAACTAACTTAGAAAAAAAGTACAATCTCTAATTTCATCAATTAGAAATGACAAAGACAAAATAACAACAGACTCCTCAGAAATTCAAAAAATCCTTAATGAATATTACAAGAAACTTTACTCTCAGAAATATGAAAATCTGAAGGAAATTGACCAATACTTGGAAGCACGTCACCTTCCAAGATTTAGCCCGAATCAAGTGAAAATGTTGAACAGTTCCGATACAGTTCCAATATCAAGTTCCGAAATAGCATTAACCATACAAAATCTCACTAGAAAGAAAACCCTGGGACCAGTTTGTTTCACGTCAGAATTCTACCAAACCTTTAAAGAGAAACTAGCCCCTATATTACTTAACCTGTTCCAAAAGGTAGAAAAAGAAGGAAGGTTACCCAACATGTTCAATGAAGGAAACATCACCCTGATCTCCAAACCAGGAAAAGACCCGACAAGAAAAGAAAATTATAGACCAATATCACTAATGAATATAGATGAAAAAAATATTCAACAAGATCCTAAGAAACAGAGTCCAGCAACACATCAAAAAATTATACATCATGACCCCTTGGTTTTATACCAGGGTCTCAAGTCTCGTTCAATATACGTAAATCTCTAAGTATAATTCAGCACACAAACAAATTAAAAAACAAACACCATATGATTATCTCAATTGATGCAGAAAATGCTTTTGATAATATCCAGCATCCCTTCATGATGAGAACATTTAAGAAAATTTTTATAGAAGGGACATTTCTTAAACTGATAGAGGCCATTTAGAGCAAACCCACAGCCAATATCGTATTGAATGGAGATAAACTGAAATCATTTCCACACAGATCAGGAACCAGACAAGGCTGCCCATTGTCTCCTCTGTTCTTTAAAATTGTAATGAAAGTTTTAGCCATTGCAATTAGGGAAGAAAAGGCGATCAATGGTATCCATATAGGGTCAGAAAAGATCAAACTTTCACTTTTCAGAGATGATATGATTGTATATCTGGAAAACACCAGGGACACAACTAGAAAACTCCTAGAAGTGATCAAGGAATACAGCAGCATCTCAGGTTACAAAATCAACATTCATAAATCGGTAGCCTTTATATATACCAACAATAGTCAAGCTGAAAAAACAGTTAAGGACTCTATTCCATTCACAATAGTGCCAAAAAAGATGAAATATTTGGGAGATTATCTAACAAAGGACGTTAAAGTTCTCTATAAAGAGAACTATAAAACTCCAAGAAAAGAAAAAGCTGAAAATGTTAACAAATGGAAAAACATACTTTGTTCATGGCTGGGAAGAATCAAAATTGTGAAAATGTCCATACTACCCAAAGCAATATACAATGTTAATGCAATCCCTATTAAAGCTCCACTGTCATACTTTAAAGATCTTGAAAAAATAATACTTCATTTTATAGGGAATCAGAAAAATCATCCAGTAGCCAAGACATTACTCAAAAATAAAAACAAAGCAGGAGGAATCACAGTACCTGACCTCAGACTATACTATAAATCAGTAGTAATCAAAACAGCATTGTACTGGCACAAAACCAGAGAAGAAGATGTCTGGAGCAGAATAGAGAACCAAGAGATAAATCCAGCTACTTACCGTTATTTGATCTTTGACAAGGCAATTAAAAACATTCAATGGGGAAAAGATTCCCTATTTAACAAATGGTGCTGGGTGAACTGGCTGGCAACCTGTAGAAGACTAAAACTGGAATCACACCTTTCACCATTAACTAAGATAGACTCTCTCTGGATTAAAGATTTAAATTTAAAACATGAAACTATAAAAATACTTGAAGAGAGTGCAGGGAAAACCCTTGAAGCAATTGGTCTGGGTGAGTATTTTATGAGGAGGACCCCTGGGCAATTGAAGCAGCTTCAAAAATACACTATTGGGACCTGATCAAACTAAAAAGCTTCTGCATGGCCAAAAACACAGTAAGTAAAGCAAGCAGACAGCCCTCAGAATGGGAGAAGATAATTGCCAGTTATGTCTCTGACATAGGTTTAATAACCAGAATCCATAGAGAACTCAAACGTATAAGCAAGAACAGAACAAGTGATCCCATTGCAGGCTGGGCAAGGGACTTGAAGGGAAACTTCTCTGAAGAAGAAGGGCCTACAGACATATGAAAATATGCATATAATCTTTAATCATCAGAGAAATGCAAATCAAAACTACTTTGAGATATCATCTAACTCCAGTAAGATTACCCCATACACAAAATCGCAAGAGCAGAGATGTTGGCATGCATGTGGAGAAAATGGAACACTTCTGGACTGCTGGTGGGAATGCAAATTAATACATTCCTTTTGGAAGGATGTTTGGAGAACACTTAGAGATCTAAAAATAGATCTGCCATTCAATCCTGTAATTCCTCTACTAGGTAGATACCCAGAAGACAAAAAATCACGTTACAACGAAGATATTTTGCCAGAATATTTATTGTAGCCAAATTCATAATTTCTATGTCATGGAAAAAACCCAAGTGCCCATTGATCCACGAATGGATCAATAAATTGTGGTATATGTACGCCATGGAATATTATGCTGCCTTAAATAAAGATGGAGACTTTACCTCTTTCATATTTACATGGATGGAACTGGAACATATTCTTCTTAGTAAACTATCTCAAGAATTGAAGAAAAAGTATCCAATGTACTCAGCTCTACTATGAAACTAATTTATGGCTTTCATATGACAGGTATAACCCAGCTATAATGTAAGAATATGGGGCGGGGGAGAGGGAGGGGAGGGAGGGGGAGCATCGGAGAATGGAAGGTGATTGGTGGGATTACACCTATGGTGCATCATACAAGGTTACATGTGAAACTTAGTAAGTGTATAATATAAATATCTTAACACAATAACTAAGAAAATACCAGGAAGGCTTTGTTAACCTGTGTGATGAAAATGTGTCAAATGATCCATAAAACTAGTGTATGGTGCCCCATGATGGCATTAGTGTACACAGCTATGATTTAATAAAAAAAAAAAATTAGATCTCTTGAAGAGACTAATATCAAGCACCAAAATTGAAAAAACAATAAAAAGCTTCTAACAAAAAATAAATGTCCTGGATCAGATGGTTCGACTCCAGAATTCTACCAAACATTCAACTTCATATCTACGTTGTGGAACCTAATCCAAAATATTGACATTGAAGAAACCCTTCCCAACTTGTTCTGTGAAGCATATATCACCCTGATATCAAAATCAGTCAAGGATCCAACAACAACAAAAAAGAAAACTAAAAACCAAAATAATTAATGAATCATTAATGAAATGCTCACAAAAATCCTCCAAACAGAATATAGCTATACATCAAAAAATTATATATTATGATCAGGTAAACTTTATTCTAGGGATACTAAGTTGGTTGAATATAGGCAAATTGAAAAATGTAATTCACCACATGAATAGAAGCAAAAACAAAGACCATATCATCCTGTCAATAGATGCATAAAAATCATTTGACAAAATACAGCATCCTTTTCTGGTAATAACACTTAAGAAAATAGGCATAGATGGGAAATTTCTGAAACTGTTTGATGCTATCTATAACAAACTCCAAGCCAACATCATACTGAATGGAGTAAAACTGAAAGCATATCCACATAGAACTTGAACCAAATAAGGATATCCACTATTGCCACTACTATTTAACATAGCACTAGACGTCCTAGCCATTGCAATCAGGCAAGAGAAGGAGATCAAAGGTAATAAAATGGGGATAGAAGAGGTCAAGCTTTTACTCTTTCCTGATGATATGATTTAATACTTAGAAAGTGCCAGAGACTCAGCTATGAGACTCCTGGAAGTGATCATGAAATACAGTAATGTATCAGAATATAATATCAAAGTGTATATATCAGTAGTAGCTTTCATATATGCCAACAACATTCAAATTGACAATCAAAGACACAATTCCCTTTATAGTAGTTTCAAAGGAAATGAAATGCCTGGGAATATACCTAACAAAGGATGTGAAGGATATCTACAGAAAGTACTATGAAACCATGAGAAAATAAATAGCTGAAAATGTTCACAAATGGAAGAACATACCATGCTCCTTCCTGGGAAGAATCAACATTGTTAAAATATGAATACAACTCAAAGTGGTCTACAGATTTAATCCAATCCCCATTAATACATCAACATCATACTTCGCAGAACTTAAAAATAATTGCTTTTTGTTTCATATGGAACCAGATAAAACCCTGAATAGCCAATGCTATTCTTAAAAATAAAAACAAATCTGGAGAAATCATTTTAGTGGACTTAAGGTTACACAGAAGTCTATAGTAATCAAAACAGCACAAAAATACTGGTAGATGGTACTGGCACAAAAATAAAGACATATATCTATGGAACAGAATAGAAAAACTAGAGATGAAACAAACATCACCATCTGATCTTTGATAAAGCAAACAAAAGCATACAGTTGAGGAAAAAAATCTCTATTTAATAAATAGTGCTGGGAGAACTGGTCAGCCTCATGTTCTAATGGACCTGAACCTCTACAAAAATTGACTCACAAGAACCAAAGAATAAAGGGAACTTAAACTATCAACAAGAAAAGAGCAAACAATTCCATTTATTATTGGGCAAAATACATGAATAGAACCTTCCCCCAAGGAGGCAGATGATGGCCAACAAACCCATGAAAAAATATTCATTTGCCCTATTCATCAGAGAAATGCAAATGAAAACCACCCTGAGATATTACCTAACCGCAGTGAGAATAGTTTACATTAGAAAGTCCTAAAGATGCAGATGCTGGCAGGAGTATGGAGAGAAGGGAATCCTTTTACACTGCTGGTGGGATCGCAAACTAATTCAACCTTTTAGGAAAGAATTATGGAGAATCCTCAAAGAGATAAAAGTAGAAAAAGTATCCAATCTACTCAGCCCTACTATGAAACTAATTTATGGCTTTCACATGAAAGCTATAACCCAGTTATAACCTAAGAATATGGGGACGGGAGAGAGGGAGGGGGGAGGATGGGCAGAGGGAGTGTGATTGGTGGGATTACACCTACGGTGCATCTTAAAAGTGTACTTGTGAGACTTAGTAAATGTAGAATATAAATGTCTTAACACAATAACTAAGAAAATGCCAGGAAGGCTATGTGTGATGAAAATATGTCAAATGGTCTATAAAACTAGTGTATGGTGTCCCATGATCACATTGATGTACATAGCTATGATTTAATAATAATAAATAAATTAATTAATTAATTAATTAAATCAAATTAAAAAGTAGACCTTCCATTTAATCCCCTGATTCCATTACTAGGTGTCTACCTAGAAGAAGGAAAATAACTTTACCATAAGAACATTTGCACTAGAATGTTTATCACAGCTCAATTCACAATTGCCAAGATGTGGAAACTACCCAAATGCTCATCAACTCTCAAATACATAAATAAACTATGGTATTATGTACACTATGGAATACTGTTCAACCATAAGGAAAGATAGAGACTTTACATTTTTTGTATTTACCTGGATGGATTTAGAGAATATCCTTCTGAGTAAAGTATAACAAGAATGGAAAAACAAGCATCCAATGTACTCAATAGTAATATGTAACTAATAGATAAACAACTATGCACCCACACTAGAGAAAAACACAATAAATTTTAAGAAGGTGAGGAGTGGGCAGAAAGGTGGGAGGAACAGGAGACAGAAGGAGGTTTGGTAAGCTCTCCCCTAACAGTCACAAGGTGGGGATATGTGGCACACCTCCTGGGTGAAGGGCTCAACTACAACTTGGACTTTTCCTAATAAATGCAAACAATGCAACCTAATCATATGTACCATTATAGAAATCTGAAATTTTAAAAAAGTTTAAAAAAGAGTAAGAAAGGCAGAGAAAAAAGTCTCAACTAGAAAATATAAAATCATATACTAGAAATTAAATATACAATAATATAACTGTGAAAGTGTACTAAACTTTCTAGATAAAGCAAAAAGGTTGTTTAATTGCTTTAAAGGATTGATCCATGGGCAGACACAGTGGTTCATGTCTGTAATCCTTGCACTTTGGGAGACAGAAGCTGGAGGATTGCTTGCAACCAGGAGTTGAAGATAAGCCTAAGCAAGACTGAGACCCCACTTCTACCAAAACTAAAAAAAAAAAAAAATTGGTAGGCCTGTGGCACACAACTGTAGTCCCAGCTACTAGGAAGTTGGGGTAGGAGAATCACTTGAGCCCAGGAGTTTGAGGTTGAAAAGAGTTATGATGGTATCACTGCACTCTAGCCTGGGCAGCAGAGTGAGATCATGTCATGTCTCAAAACAAACAAACAAACAAACAAAAAAATTCAGGCATTAAACCATTTTTGAAGAACCTGAAATAATTGGAAAACATATACCAGTAAACTACTAACCAAGAGAAATCTGTTATGAAAGGATTTTAAGGCAGAAGTGTTTTGAGGAATAAAAAGGGCTATCTTATAATGATAAAGTACATCTTACCTAAAAGATAGTAAAATTTTAAACATATGCAAGAAATAACATAATTATAAAGTGAAACATATAAATTCCCACTGTTAGTGTAAGATTTTTCAAATGATCATTTCAATGAGTGGTACATCAAGTAGACAAAAACTTTAATAAAGATATGGGAAGTTTAAATACCACAACAAAGAAGCTTAATTTAATGAATTTATTAATAATCCTGAATCTAAGGAGTGGAAAATAAACATTTTCCTCAAGTGCACATAGACCATTTATGGAAATTGAGCATAAAGTAATCCACATATAATGTTACAATAAATTTGTAAAAATAATTTATAGACCACATTCTAAACAGTGTTACAGTTTTTATAAAACAAATTAGCTAAAAATAGCACCATACTTCTGAAAATTTTGCAAAAAGTACTCTCTATAACTCATAGGTCAAAGAATCATAATGAAAAAAATACAAAATACTTAGTACTAAACAAAAACAAAGGTAACACTTAATAAAATTTGTGAGATGCAAGTAGGATAGAGTTTAGAGGAAATTTTCTGGCCTTAAATGTTTATACTCAAAAGGATTAGAAGAGACTAAAAATTAATAAGATTATTATTAACCCTGAGAAATTGAAAAAATATCAACAGAAGGGGCGGCGCCTGTGGCTCAGCGGGTAGGGCGCCGGTCCCATATGCCGGAGGTGGCGGGTTCAAACCCAGCCCCGGCCAAATTAAAAAAAAAAAAAAATATCAACAGAATAAATTCAAGGACAGCGAGTGTCAGAAAAATAATAAAAATTGAAGAGAAATGAACTTTCACAAAGAAAAATTCATGATGTTAGAAAGTCTTTGCTATAGAAGGGTTAAACAAAAAACAAATCACAAATAGATTAGTCTTTGGCACGACTTGTCAGAAAGGAACGGGCAAGTATTAGGATAAACAAGCAGCATTAAAAATGAAATGGGGCATTTCATCTCAAATAGATATGCAGTAGAATTTAAAGCATAATGACTACAACTATGAACAATTTTATGTCAACAAGTCTGGAGAAAGAAGACAAAATTGACTATTTTGTGTAACCTCAAAACTGAGTCAATACAAAAATAGAAACCCTGACTAGAATTATAACCACTGAAGTAATCAAGTAAATAGTTAAAACCCTTTCCCATCCAGCCCCTGATACACAAGATAATGGGTCCAGACTTTCACACATTCATTCTACCTAACACTGGAAGAACTGATAATTTAAAATGTTGAAACACCTTCCAGATATTAGAACAGAGAATTCTTCCCAACTCATTTTCTGAGGATAGCATATGCTTGACACTGAAAACAGATAAAGAAATTTGGAGAGAAAAAGTTATTGGCTAATGCCATTTTCAGAATACAGATGCAAAAATTAACCAGGTAACACTTAAAAAGATGGAGACTTTACATCATTTGTATTAACCTGGAGGGAGCTGGAACACATTCTTTTTAGTAAAGCATCATAAGAATGGAGAAGTAAGAATCCAATATACTCAATTCTAATATGAAGGCAGTAGATGAACTAATAGAAGGGGGGTAGGGGAATGAGCAAGTGGGGAGAGGAGAGGAGAGAGAGGGATGGGGAGTGTATGGCACACCTCTTGGAGATGGGAAACAATTATAAAAGAGACTTTATCTAAGAAATGCAATAAGTGTAACATAATTCTTTGTACCCTCAATCACTCCCATACAATAAAAAAAATTTCAAAAAAATTGACCAGATATAAGCAATAGAATGGAGACTATATACTAAAGATCATGACCAAATTGAATT
Source organism: Nycticebus coucang (assembly GCF_027406575.1). NCBI lineage: Eukaryota > Metazoa > Chordata > Mammalia > Primates > Lorisidae > Nycticebus > Nycticebus coucang. The sequence continues at coordinate 107,706,241 of NC_069804.1, forward strand.
TATCCTATCAAAGCAAAGCTGATTTAACATTTGAAAATATATTTATATAATTAAATATATTAATGGATTAAATGCAGAAAAACTGTATAATTACCTCATTAGATGTAGAAAAATCATTTGACAAAATTTGTCATGTTCAGTTAGCATATTGAAAAGGGTAAAACACTACTTTATTCTCATTAAGAGTATTTTCCAAAAACTCTAGTAAATATTATACTTAATAATATAATGTTAGAAGCTTTTTATGTACAAATTAAAAGTGAGACAAAGATGCTTGCTATCACCACTTCTCATCAACATTATAATGAATATCTCAGTCAAGTCAGTGGGGTGATCACTTACAAGAAGGAAAGAAATGAAACAAAATGTTCATTACTTGCTGTCAAGAAGATTGCACACATGAAAAATCCAAGAGAATTGATAAGTTTTCAGAAAGGTCTGTGAATATAAGATCAATATTTCAAAACCAATTGCATTCCTAATCACTAGCAGCAAATAGTTATAAAATGTAATATTACAAAGGATGTCACTTAAAATAGTATCAAATATTAGGTACCTAGAAATTCAACAGATGTGCAAGACTTTTAAAAAAATCATTTGAAAATTCAGTTGAAAGGCATTAAAGAAAATACACATAGCTGTAGAGAAAACTTCATGTCCATGGCTTGGAAGAATTGATGTCATAAAGATGTGAACTTATACTAGTTATTCTATAAATTTAATTCACTTCAATTTCAATCAATGTTTTTTTTGCAGAAATTGACAAATTTATTTTAAAATTTATGTGGTATTCTTCAGGATTCTCTGAAGAAACGAGCAACAGGAAACATATACAGGTATATATGTATGTATGAGGGGGAGATTTAATGTAAGAATTGGCTTTTGTGATTATGGAGGTCAAGAAGTCTCCTGACTTTGATCTTTAAGCTAGAGAATTAGAGAAATTAGCAGTGTAACTCAGTTCAAAGTCCTGATAACCAGGGGAGCCACTGGTACAAATCCCAGTTGGAGTCCAAAAGCCTCACTTCAATGTATAAGGACAGGAAAAAAAATAGATATCCTAGCTCAAACAGAAGCAAATTTACTCTCCCTTCACTTTGTTGGTGTTTTTGGGCTGTCAAGGAAATAAATAATGCCTATCATCATTGGTGAGGGTTATTTTTATTCATTCCATCTATTCAAATGCTAATCTCTTCCAGAAACATTCTGACAAACACATTTGGAAATAATGTTTTACCTGTTATCTGAGCATCCCTTAGCCTGGTCAACACATAAAATTAATCAAATCAAGAGTATTGAAATACAATGGGCCAAGAATAGGTGAAACATACTTAGAAAAGAGGAATGAAGTGGAGGAATTTCCCTAATATATATTAACATACCAGAAAAGTATTGAAGTTATTCCAGTGTTGTATTGGCTCAGAGATAGGCAGACAAACTAAAAGAACAAAACAAAACACAGAAATGTGTGTGCCCTGATAAAAAATTGGTAAGTGAATTTTTTAATAAATTAGGCTTAGAATATGAATTATCTATACAAAAAATGTAATAAGCCTTATATCTAATTGTATCCAAAAAGAAATTTCAGTTGATTTTAGGCTTAAGTATATAAAAAAAAAACTTTTAAACTTTTAAAATATAAAAATATGTGCATATATCAATCACTTTGAGTAAAGAAGACAAAAGATGCTAATCCTTACAACCTCATAAAACACATCGATAAATTGAACCAAATTAAAACAAACAAGCCAACAAAATTACTGTGCATAATGAAAATATTATAAACAAAATTAAAGCAAAAAACCAACTAGAAGAAAATATTTGCAAAACATATACTTTACAACAAACTAATATCCAATATTCCAAATTTGTAAATAATTACTGCAAAATAAAAATCCAACATTAATGCAAAAATAAATACTATATATAAATGTATAGTTCATAAAAGTGGCCCAAAGCATGTGAAAAGACACTCAAATTCACTAATATTCAGTGAAATGGAGACTAAAGCTAGAAACATACCATTTTCCATTCACTAAAATTCAGAAATTTAAGTCTGATTGTATGAATTGTTGTCGAAGGTGTAGAACGTTGAAAATGTTCAGTCCATCTGGAAAATAATTTGACATTATGTGATAAATTTGAACATTAGCATACCCTGTGGCCTAGAAATTCTAGTAATAATATCAGCTTCAAAGAAATTTGTGCACATGGGTACAAGGAGATATATATAATAATGTTTATAGAACATTATTTGTGAAGGCAAAACAGAGGAAACATTAATGTATACCAAAAAAATTAAAAAGAATGGATAATTAACTTGTGTTATATTAATTCAAAAGAATACCACCTTAAAATGAAAATTAATGATATGGATCAACAAATATTAGCATGAAAATATCAAAAATATGGTGTTGAAAAAAACACAACTTGCAAATTCTACCATTTATATGAAGTTTTCAAATATTAAAAGTATTATTATGTTATTTTATTGTGTACATATGTAACATACAGTGTAAAATAGGAATAGAAATAATATAAACCAAAATCAGAACAATGACTTTTCTGGAGTGGAAGGAGGAAAATCTGACTGATAAAGATACACACAAGTCTTCATTGTCTTTATTTTACTCATTTCTAAAGCCGATGAGGGTATTTGCTTTCTTTATTAGATTTTATATTGTTGCTTTATTATATATTTTATGATGTATAAACTCATTCTTAATAAATTTAAAGAAGGGAGAAAGATTTTTTTTCTCTTTTTAATATGCATCTTAGGTGAGGTGCCACCAAATAACCTCCCTCCTCCCAGTCTCCCCTTCCACTCCCCTCTCCCTCCTCTTCCCTCTTTTTTTTCTTTTTCTTTTTTTTTTTTTAATTGTTGGGGATTCATTGAGGGTACAAGAAACCAGGTTACACTGCTTGCATTTGTTAGGTAAAGTTCCTCTTACAATCGTGTCTTGCCCCCAAAAGGTGTGGCACACACCAAGACCCCACCTCCTCCCTCCTTCCCTCTTTCTGCTTTTCCTTTCCTCACCCCTCCCTCTTTATTTCTCTCTCTGCTCCTCCTCCTTCTTTTTATCATTCATATGAATGTGTAGGTGATTATGTTTGTTTCATAGTAGTATTCAGTACACTGGATAGTTTTTCTTCCATTCTTGAGATACTTTACTAAGAAGAATATGTTCCAGCTCCATCCAAATAAACATAAAAGAAGTAAAGTTTCCATCTTTTTCATGGCTGCATGGTATTCCATGGTATACATATACCACAATTTGTTAATCTATTCGTGAGTTTATGGGCACTTGGGCTGCTTCTATGTCTTGGCAATTATGAACTGGGTTGCAATAAACATTCTGGTGCAAATAAATTCATTGTAAAATAATTTTCGGTCATCTGCATATATACTCAGTAGAGGAATTGCAGGATCGAATGGTAGGTCTACTTTTATTTCCTTAAGTATTCTCCAAATTTCTTTGGGGAAAAAGGGCCATATTAGTTTGCATTTCTACCAGCAGTGTAGAAGTGTTCCCTTCTCTCTGCATCCACGCCAACATCTGTACTTTTGTGATTTTGTGATGTGGGCTAATTGGACTGGAGCTAGATGATATCTAAAAGTGGCTTTGATTTGAATTTCTCTGATGATTAAGGATGATGAGCATTTTTTCATGTGTTTGCAGGCCATGCGCCCGTCTTCTTCAGAGAAGTTTCTGTTTAAGTCTCTTGCCCACAAAGAAATGAGGTTATTTGTTCTTTCCTTATTGATTATTTTGAGTTCTCTGTGGATTCTGGTTATCAGACCTTTGTGGGAAATATAACCTGAAAGAATCTTCTTCCATTTGGAAGTTTGTTTGCTTTACTTACTGTGCTCATGGCTATGCAGAACCTTTTTAGTTTGATCAGATCCCAGTAATGTATTTTTGGTGTTGCTTCAATTGCCTGGGGCGTCCTCCTCATAAAATATGTTTTCCTCAAACATTTTTCCTGCACTCTTTCTAGTATTTTTTATAGGTTCATGTCTTAAAGTTTAAATCTTTGATCCAGTGAGAATAAATTTTTGTTAATGGTGAAAGTTGGGGGTCCAATTTCAGTCTTCTACAAGTTGTAAGCTGGTTCACTCAGCATGATTTGTTGAATAGGGAGTCTTTTCCCCAAAGAATATTTTTGATTGGCTTATCAAAGATCAAATGACAATAAATGTCTGGATCATCTCTTGGTTCTCTTTTATGTTCCATAAATCTACCTCTCTGTTTTGTGCCAGTACCATGCTGTTTTGATCACTATAGATTTATAGCATACCCTGAAGTCTGGTAACATGATGCCTCCAGATTTGTTTTTATTTCTGAGTAATGTATTTGCTATTCTAGATTTTTTCTGATCCCATATAAAATAAAGTACTATTATTTTCCAGGACTTTAAAGTATGCCAATGGGGCATTAATAGGGATTGCATTAAATCTGTAGATTGCTTTGGGTAGTATGGACATTTTAACAATGTTGATTTTTCCTAGCCATTAGCATGGTATGTTTTTCCATTTGTTAACATCTTCAGCTATTTTTTTCTCAAGGTTTTATAATTCTCTTTATAGATCATTCACATCCTTTGTTAGATAAGTTACAAGATATTTCATCTTCTTCGGCACTACTGTAAAAGGAATAGAGTCATTGACTGTATTTTCGTCTTCACTGCAGTTGGTATATATAAAAGCTATTGATTTGTATTTATTTTGTATCCTGAGACACTGCTGTATTCCTTGAACACTTCTAAGAGTGTTTTAGTCCAGTCTCTGGGATTTTCCAGCTATAGGATCATATCATCCATGAAGAGTGAGATTTTGATCTCCTCTGACCACATTTGGATACACTTGATTGCCTTTTTTTGCCTGATTGTGATTGCTAAGGCTTTCATTAATATGTTGAATAGCAGTGGAGACAGTGGGCATCCTTGCCTAATTGCTGATCTGAGTGGAAATGTTTTCAATTTTACTCCATTCAATATGTTATTGGCTGTGGGTTTGCAGTATATGGCCTCTATCAGTTTAAGAAATGACTCATCTAAGACTATTTTCTTAACTGTTCTGATCATGAAATGATGCTGAATATTATCAAAAGCTTTTTCTTCATCAATTGAGAGAATCATATGGTCTTTGTTTTTTATTTTATTTATGTGATTTATTATATGTATAGATTTATGTATGTTGAACCAACCTTGTAACCCTGGAATAAAACCAACAATCATGATGTATAATTTTTTGATATGCTGTTGAATTCTGTTTGCTAGGATGTTATTGAACATTTTTGCATTGATATTCATTAATGATATTGGTTTATAGTTTCCTTTCTTTGTTGGGTCTTTTCCTGAACTATCAGCATATCTACATGAACTCCATAAATATTAGTTGAGGCTGAGAAGCTTGCTTTTCTACCTATTTCCCTATTTATGTTGATAAAAGTAAAAATCTCTGGTTTTCATCATGTGATTTTTTTTCAGAATATATTCTCTTTGATTTCATTGTGTCAGATGTTATGGTGTTCTTTAATGTTGAGTTTAATTATTTGTACAAAAAGCAGATAATTTTTCAAAGTCTCTGTTTTAAAAATTTATAAAATTTGTCTTTAAATAATTAACAGGCACAGTAACTGAGATAACGCCAGAAAGGCTATGTTAACCACTGTGATAAAAAAGTGTCAAATGGTTTATGAAGCGAGTGTATGATGCCCCATGATCATATCAATGTATACAGTTATGATTTAATAAAAAACAAACAAACAAAAAATAAATAAAAAGATAAAAATCCAAGATTCTCTTATCAAATATTTTGAACATCCTTTTTGTAATTTATTAAGTCATAGCTGTGTACATTAATGCAATCATGGGGTACAATGTACTGGTTTTATATACAATTTGAAATATTTTCATTGAACTGGTTAACATAGGCCTCATGGCATTTTCTTAGTTACTGTGTTCAGACATTTCTATTCTGCATTTACTAAGTTTCACCTGTACCCTTCTAAGATGCATCGTAGGTGTGATCCCACCAATTACCCTACCTTCACCTCTCCTCCCCCATCCCCTTCTCTCCTTTGCCCCTTTCCCCATATTCTTGTGCTGTAATAGGGTTATACCTTTCATATGAAAGCTTTATAAATTAGTTTCATAGTAGGGCTGAGCACATTGAATAATTTTTCCTCCATTCTTGAGATACTTTGCTAAAAAGAATATGTTCTAGCTCCAACCATTTAAACATGAAAAGGTAAAGTCTCCATCTTTCTTTAAGGCTGCATAATATTCCATGGTGTACATATACCACAATTTATTGATCCATTCGTGGGTCGATGGGCACTTGGGCTTTTCCATGACTTAGCAATTATGAATTGGGCTGCAATAAACACTCTGGTACAAATATCTTTGTTATGATGTGATTTTTGGTCTTCTGGGTATATACCTAATAGAGGAATTATAGGATCAAATGGCAGGTCTATTTTTAGATCTCTAAGTATTGTCCAAACTTCTTTCCAAAAGGAACGTATTAGTTTGCATTTCCACCAGCAATGTAGAAGTGTTCTCTTTTTTCCACATCCACGCCAACATCTCTGGTTTTCGGATTTTGTGACGCGGTCTAATCTTACTGGAGTTAGATGATATCTAAAAGTAGTTTTGATTTGCATTTCTCTGATTATTAAGGATGATGAGTATTTTTTCATGTAGGCCATGCACCTGTCTTCTTCAGAGAAGTTTCTCTTCAAGTCCCTTGCCCAGCCTGAGATGGGATCACTTGTTCTTTTCTTGCTAATACGTTTGAGTTCTCTGTGGATTCTGGTTATTAAACCTTTGTTGGAGACATAACCTGCAAATATTTTCTCCCATTCTGAGGGCTGTCTGCTTGCTTTACTTATTATGTTCTTGGCTATGCAGAAGCTTTTTAGTTTGACCAGGTCCCAGTAGTTCGTTTTTGATGCAGCTTCAATTGTCTGGGGTTTCCTCCTCAGAAAATATTTGCCCAGGCCGATTGTTTCAAGAGTTTTCACTGCACTTTCTTCTAGCATTTTTAGAATTTCATGTCTTAAGTTTAAATCTTTAATCCAGTGAGAGTCTATCTTAGTTAAAGGTGAAAGGTGTGGTTCCAGTTTCAGTCTTCTGCAGGTTGCCAGCCAGTTCACCCAGCACCATGTGTTAAATAGGGAATCTTTTCCCCACTGAATGTTTTTAATTGGCTTGTCAAAGATCAAATAACGGTAAGTAGCTGGGTTCTTCTCTTGGTTCTCTATTCTGTTCCATACATCTACCTCTCTGTTTTTGTGCCAGTCCCATGTTGTTTTGATCACTATTCATTTATGGTATAGTCTGAGGTCTGGTGGCGTAATTCCTCTGTCTTTGTTTTTATTTCTGAGTAATGTCTTGGCTAATCTTGGTTTTTCCTGAATCCATATAAAATGATGCATTATTTTTTAGAGATCTTTAAAGTATAACAGTGGAGCTTCAATAGGGATTGCATAAAAATTGTATATTGCTTTGGGTAGTATAGGCATTTTGACAGTGGTGATTTTTCTCAGCCATGAGCATGGTATGTTTTTCCATTTGTTAACATTTTCAGCTATTTCTTTTCTTAGAGTTTCATAGTTCTCTTTATAGAGATCGTTCACATCCTTTGTCAGGTAAACTCCCAAATATTTCATTTTCTTTGGCACAACTGTGAATGAAATAGAGTCCTTGACTGTTTTTTTTTTTTAGCTTGGCTATTGTTGGCATATACAAAGGCTACAGATTTATGAGTATTGATTTTGTAACCTGAGACACTGCTGTATTCCTTGATCACTTCTAAGAGTTTTATAGTAGAATCCCTGCTATTTTCCAGATATACAATCATATTATCTGCTAAGAGCGAAAGTTTGATCTCTTCTGATCCTATATAGATACACTTGATCGCCTTTTCTTCCCTAATTGCAATGGCTAAAACTTCCATTACAATGTTAAAGAGCAGTGTAGACACTGGGCAACCTTGCCTGGTTCCTGATCTAAGTGGAAATGATTTCAATTTAACTCCATTCAATATGAAATTGGCTGTAGGTTTGCTTTAAATGGCCTCTGTCAGTTTACAAAATGTCCCTTCTACACCAATTTTCTTAAGTGTTCTGATCATGAAGGGATGCTGGATATTATCAAAAACTTTTTCTGCATCAATTGAGAGAATCATGCGGTCTTTGTTTTTTTTAATTTATGTGCTGAATTATATTTATAGATTTACGTATAATGAATCAGCCTTGAGACTCTGGGATAAAACCCACTTGGTCATGGTATGCAATTTGTTTGATGTGTTGCTGGATTCTGATTGCTAGGATCTTGTTGAATATTTTTGCATCAATATTCATTAGTGATATTGGTCTATAATTTTGTTTTCATATTGGGTCTTTTTCTGGTTTGGGGATCAGGATGATGTTAGCTTCATAGAATGTGTTGGGTAGTATTCTTTCTTTTTTTTATGTTTTGAAAAAGGTTGAGTAATATAGGTACTAGTTCCACTTTAAAGGTTTGGTAGAATTCTGATGTGAAGCCTTCTGGTCCCACACTCTTCTTTTTAGGGAGATTTTGCATAGTTGATGCCATTTCAGAACTTGATATAGGCCTGGTCAACATTTCCACTTGATTCTGGCTAAGTCTTGGAAGGTGACGTGCTTCCAAGTATTGGTCAATTTCCTTCAGATTTTCATATTTCTGAGAATAAAGTTTCTTGTAATATTCATTTAGGAATTTTTGAATTTCTGAGGAATCTGTTGTTATTTAATCTTTAGCATTTCTGATTTGTGAAATTAGAGATTTTACTCTTTTTTTACTGGTTAGGTTAGCCAAAGGTTTATCTATTTTATTGACCTTTTTAAAAAAACAACTTTTTAATTTATTGATCTGTTGTATAATTATTTTGTTTTCAATTTCATTTAATTCTGCTCTAATTTTGGTTATTTCTTTTCTTCTGCTGGTTTTTGGATTGTAATATTCTTTTTTATCCAGTTGCTTGAGATGTCCCATAAGTTTTTAACTTCCTCTCTTTTTTGTTCTCTTGAGGAAGGCTTGCAGTGCTATAAATTACTCTTTTAGGGTTTCCTTTGTAGTATCCCAGGGGTTCTGATAACTCATGTCTTCATTATCATTTTGTTCCAACAATTTCATAATTTCCTTCTTAATCTCATCTATGACTCAGCCATCATTCAGCCTAGGGTTATTTAGCTTTCTTGTTTTTGTATGAGTATGCAGATTCCTGTTCTTACTGAGTTCCACTTTTATTCTATTGAACATTCTTTAGTGAAATATGACCCTAAATTACTTGCTCTTAGCTGAGTCCGAGAGATTTGTAAAATATTAATAAGCTAGAAAGGTATCTTTCTATTTAGGAGAGTAGAATTTTTCTACATATGCTATAAGCTTGCCTGTTCATTTTACACTGTAATGTTTAGGAAACAAAAACTTAATCCTTTTACAGTGGAAGGGAGGCTTAACATAACTAATTTCATTTTCTTCCTGACCCCCTGTAGTAATATCTTTCAGGTTAAAAGCTTCTGTTAAGCTCTTCATATAGGCTAAGAGAAGGATAATAATTGTCCTTTCCCAAATCTAACTCCAGGGGACATAAGAAAAGTATACACACCAGTAACAATGCTAAAGATTTATAGGAATCATGGCCTGTCCTATTCATTTAAAATTAACTGATGAAGAGCAAAGAAATGTTTCAGCCTCCTCAGACATTCACTGAAGCCCATATGTCTGCAGTCATTTGTTATCTCTTGCAACCTCCCCACCGAACATAAAAAGAAGCCTAAATTTTATACTTACTTAAGCCTAAATTTCATACTAACTGGACTATACTAACTTAAGGTGATTCCTTAAAGACACTAGTCCACCATCTTTGTTCGTTTGCTTTCTGAGTAAAAGTTGCTTTCCTTGCTCCAACACCTTGTCTCTCACCTTATTGGCTGTTCTGCCATGAGTGGTACAACTTGGCCTTGATTATACTCCAAATTCATGTTTTGTCATCTTTTAATTATTGACCCTTTTATTTGAGTACATGAAAATCTTTATTAAATAAGCACAATTCATATGAGAATGTAAATTTGGTGTACAATGGACCTATGTGAAAAAGGTTTAGTGTTTATTTATGAAATACTATTTTGGGAAAAAGGTGCCAATTATGTTGATTTAAGCTCTGAGATGTTATGAGGTTTAATGTTCCAACTAAAAAATTTCAATTAAAATGACTGGATGGATATTTGGTACTATATTTTAAAAGTATTGCACAAGGTATAGTAATAATAATATAAAACAGCTTTAGTTCATTCAGTATGATTTTTTATTGGCCTAAATGTGCAATTAGGTTGGTAGAATAGATTGATAAAAGCAATATCACCAGAAATACAACCTGGTTACCTTGACTTTCTATGTACAGTAGCCATCCAGAACTTACAAAAAAAGATCTTTCTCCACAAAAAGTTTACTCTAGTCTAGATGAATAAGTGTCCTAGTTAGTCTGGGCTGCTATAGCAGAATACAATAGACTGGGTAGCTTAAACAACAAACATTTATTTCTCATAGTTCTGGAGATTAGGAGTCCAATAGAAAGATGCCAGTGGATTCAGTGATTTGTGAGGGCTCACTTCCTCATTTATATATGGCCATGTTTTTGCTGTGTTTTTGTGTGGGGGAAACAGAGCATACAAAGATCATTTTTATAAGAGTTCTAATTTCACTCATGAGGGCTCTACCCTCATGACCTAAATATCTCACAAAGACCTCCTCTCCTCATACCATCACATTGGAGGTTAGGATTTCAACATATGAATCTTCAGGAGATGCAACCTTTCAGTCCCTGAAAATAAGATGCTCCTAGAAACTTACTAGATATACAATAGCTTTTAGGTAAAAACTCTTTCATAGTATGCTATAGCTATATTAAATAAATAGTTACCAATTGACCTAAAAGACTGAGCACATTATTCAAAGTTGATAACACTTGGAGAGTAAGCATAGTCATCTGGTAAGGTCTTTTTTTGTGCCACCTAATATAAATTGCTTCAATTCCATTTGGTAAGGTACACTATACTCTTGTCTCTAATTCACAATTCTGTTAAACTCAAACAAATAGAAAGTGTAATATTACCATTGGAATAAGACATAAGGAAACTGCATTATCGCCAGAGGTGAGAAAAGTAAAAATTGTATAAACACACACACGATCCAAGTATGCCACTGCACAATGTTGTTTAATAACGTCTCTATTTCCACAGCTTTTGTAAATGAAATTAAACTAGAAATATAAATTAAACTAAAGAAATAAATACACTAGATCTTCACATATTTCCTGTTCCAATGCTCTTTTCAATCAGTATTGTTAGTGAATTCGGATTTACAATTTCGAATCCCTTTGTTAATGGTCCTTACTTTACCCAAAATCTTGTGCCTTGCCACTATTTCATACTTATTTGTATTTATTTTTATTCAAAGGTTATGGAGATCACATTAACAATGAAGCTACTTTTCAAGTAAATATTGAGTTAGATGAAATCTGGGCCAGGACAATAATCTCCATATCTACTTAGGGAGTATTTATAAGAATAGAAGCAAAAAGTAGCTTCATTAAGTTCAGCACCTAATTCTCTGGGGACCCACATTAAAGAAAAGCTATTGTCTTGGTCAAAGAAACAAGGATGGGAGAAGTCGTTGATGTTATTCTTTTGGAAAAAGGAGTTAAGAAGAACCTCAGTTTAGGCAAAGGGTTAAACTTTGTTGAACAAGAAGCCATCAATAGGGCGGTGCCTGTGACTCAAAACAGTAGGGCACCAGCCCCATATGCCCGAGGTGGTGGGTTCAAACCCAGCTCCGGCCAAAAACTGCAAAAAAAAAATAAAAAAGAAAGAAGCCATCAATAAAAGGATCTCAGAGTTTTAAAGAAGTCTTGTAGTTTCTATTACAATAAACTCAAATATGAAAGTAGACTCTTACTAAGGGGAGCAAATCAATGTTTGACACATTTAAAAAGGTTACCTAAAACAACCTTCCTGAAGTTTGTGAATATGTCTCTCTGTGCCTTACATTCTTTACACAACCAATGATAAAGCAAATTATATCAGCTCACAGTTTTAGTATGAATTTCAATTGATTGCCAATTGTCACAAACTTACAGCATTCTATTGGATAGATCCATTTTCCAAAAAGGAAGTATGTTTGACTCATTATATGTGTTTTGTCAATCACATTCCAAATTGTCTCAGGGCTCTGTAAGATTTTTCGGGACAAATAGTACATGTTGGAATTGGTAGTTTTGGCCTATCCCTCCTGATTTACTTAACAAGTGTTTCCTGAATGCATGCTACAATATGGTACTGTCAATTTTTCGCTCTGAAACTATTCAATCATTTTCTTTTCTTCACTCTTGCTCAGCTGTTAAGTTCTGAATGAAGAAGACTTTTCTTTAGAATGCTTCCTATGGTCCTTGAAGTATTTTTTTTGGCCAGGGTTGGGTTTGAACCCGCCACCTCTGGCATATGGGGCCAGTGCCCTACTCCTTTGAGCCACAGGTACCGCCCTCTCAAAGTATTTTTTATGAACTGCTGGAACACCAACCCAAGCTCATGGCATAATAAGCTGACTTGATTTAAAGCAGACAGAAAATATACTTCTTAAGGATATGTTGAAAGAAAAGACGAAATGAGACTTCAGGCAGTTTTAAAACTTTAAAACAAACTAGATATATATATATATATTTTTTTTTTGTAGAGACAGAGTCTCACTGTACCGCCCTCGGTAGAGTGCCGTGGCTTCACACGGCTCACAGCAACCTCCATCTCCTGGGCTTAAGCGATTCTCTTGCCTCAGCCTCCCGAGCAGCTGGGACTACAGGCGCCCGCCACAACGCCCGGCTATTTTTTTTTTGGTTGCAGTTTGGCCGGGGCTGGGTTTGAACCCGCCACCCTCGGCATATGGGGCCGGCGCCCTACTCACTGAGCCACAGGCGCCACCCCAAACTAGATATATTTTTTAAATAATTTTATCATATTAAGAATAAAAAAATTACTAAAATGTTAAAATTATAAAGCAAGTCTAGATAATCAAAATGCATTTAAAGTTTTATTTTATATTCATAGGAATTCTGTTATTCTTATCAATGTCCTATTGTTTAAGAGTGTATTATTACATACTTAATATCACTACTAATAGTTATGTAAATATTGAAATACATTTACATAATATAATATATGTAAATATATTAAAATGTAATTTTTTAATTTTTTTAACTATTAGATTTGACTTTATTTGTTTATTTATTTCATTATTAAATCATAGCTGTGTACATTAGTGCAGTCAAGGGGTACAATGTGCTGGTTTCATATACAATCTGAAATATTTTCATCAAACTGTTCACTATAGCCTTCATGGTATTTTCTTAGTTGTTGTATGAAGACATCTCAATTCTGCATTTAGTAAGGTTCGCCTGTACCCATTCTAAGGCAGGCAAAAATGTAATTTTTAGTAACATTTTTACTGAGGCATCATTTACATAACATAAAATTCACTTGTTTAAAGTGTATGATTTATTGTTTTTTAGTATAGTCATAGAATTTTGAAACCATTACCACTAATTCCAAAGGATTTCCATCATCTACTCTTTAGAATTTGCTTTCTCTTCCCTCTACAGCCAAAAATTAGGCCACTAGTAATCTACTTTCATTCTACATTCTGTACATTTTATTTAAATGTGCCTTTTGTGTCTAGTTTCTTTAACTTACATAATGTTTTCAGGGTTCATTCATATTATATCAGTATCTCATTCCTTTTTATTATCAAATAGCATTCCTTTGTAAGAACATATACTATATTTTGTCTATCCATTCACTGGTAAGTGAACATTGATTTGGTTTCCATATTTTGACTATTTTGAATAAAGCTTCTATGAACATTTATGTACAAATTTTTGTGTGAAAATATATTTTTAGTTTTCTTGGGTAAAAATCTGGGGAGTAGAATTTCTGGGTCATATGATAGTATATGTTTAACTTTTTTTTTTAATTTTTTTTTTATGTTTAACTTTTTAAGAAACTGCTAAAATTTTCTAAAGTGGCTATACCATAATACTAAAACATCTCATTTTAAAAGTAGAACTACCATCAGGATTATTTCATTCAACTTATAATCTTTAATATCTTATAAATACTACTATTTGAACAATATAGTTTAGAAAACCTAGCGAAGTCTCCTACACCTTTTCAACTTAGTATGTATTAGGTTATCCCTTGGGTGTGTTTGACCTTTTGTAAGGGGTAGAAGTAAGAATTGCAATATTAATTACTCATGTCTGTAGTGCCTATTCATGTATTTGGAAAAAATTATATTTAGACTCAAATGGAAATTCTCTTCATATAAGACATTTTATCTTCATGAATTTTCAAAATAGAAGTCTTTGTAAATCTTTTTCTTTCAGTAAGAAAATGAGATCAATTTTTGGTGGCTGGAAATAAAGACAGAACTGGGATTTTGAGATCCCATTTAAACTTTTAATAATATATTTAATTTAATCTTTTAAGTTACTCCTCTGTATTTGACCAACCTAATTCTCAGAGTTACTCTCTCAGAGGTGCTGGAGAACTTTGTTAATTAATCTCACAAATGCTGAAAAGGCCTCAAAAGAACAGACTTACATAAATCTTATGGTATGTAATATAATGTGACCAAAAGGATTTAAGACTTTTTGCTGTGTTTTAAAAACTGGTTACTCTCTTACAAAGAAACACAAATTAATCTTTGGCTTTCACTTTTTTTCTGGGAATCTTGTAAGATCAATGTTCTTATACTCGACTTTAGTCATGAGATTGTTGAAACAGTAAGCCTAAGATTTTGTTTTTGTATTTTTTTTTTTTTTTTGATGCAGAGTCGCACTATGTCACCCTTGGTAGAGTGCCATGGCGCCACAGCTCACAGCAACCTCCAACTCTTGGACTTAAGTGATTCTCTTGCCTCAGCCTCCCAAGTAGCTGGGACACAGGCACCCACAACAATGCCTGGCTATTTTTGTTGTTGTTGTTACAGTTGTCATTATTTTTAGCTGGTTGATGCAAACCCGCCAGCCTCAGTATAACCACTATGTTATGGGCCCAAACCCCCTAAGGGTTTTTGAAATACTTCCCCACATTCAGTTTTCTCCACTAATTTGTGCTGAATAGTAGTCTCATTATTCTTTTTGAGGAATTTACTTCATTATCTGGGAAACTGAACACCTCCTGAAAAGAGATAGACTATCTTGCTTATGATGTTTATGAAAAAGAAAAAAGTTCAAGGTTGAGGTAGTTAAATGACTAGATGCAGAAATATCTATGTTGTTTTATCCCTCTCATGTGACTTGAAACTCTGATTATACTTGGTCCACTAGTTACCTACTTTGGGGAATTTTAAAACTAGATGGGGAAGTTGGAAATGGGTAGAGACAGAAAAGAGATACTAGAGACAAAACAAGAGGTTGAAATGGAGTAGCTGAGATCAGAATTTTTTTCCTGGACAATGTATAGGTAAGGGATGGGAGTTTGAGTTTGAGGAAGAGGAGAAGCACAAAACTGTTGGCAGTGTAAGTGTTGTCATCTTTTTCATATTCTCCCACCAAGTCCTTCATGAAATGCTGATTAATGTATTAAGGAACTTCTTATCTTTTGACTGGCAAGCTTGTCAAAATGCTAGTTCACATAGCCTTTCCGGCGTTATCTCAGTTACTGTGCCAAAACATTTACATTCTACATTTACCAAGTTTCACAAATACCCCTGTAATCATATCATTGTATACAGTTATGATTTAATAAAAAAAAAAAAATAATAAATAAATAAATAAATGCTAGTTCAAGTACTAGCTAATTACTTGTGCTGTATAATCTCAGGGTGTTCTGATGAGACCACAATATGATATAACTTGATCATAGGCCACTAGTGTGTTCTAAGATCTTTCAGAAACCTTTCAGTATTAATTTGCTATTGCTGCAAGCCCCATTGCCAGAAACTTCATGGCTTAAAACAATACAAATTTATGATCTCACAGTGTCTATAGGTCAGAAATCTGGGAATAGCCTAGCTGTTCTCTTTCTTTTTGTTATTGTTTTGTATTTTATTATTTTTCTTTTTTATTAATTTTAAATCATAGCTGTGTACATTAATGTGATCATAGGACACCATACATTGGTTTTATAAACAGTTTGACACATTTTCATCACACTGGTTAGTATAGCCTTCCTGGCATTTTCTTAGTTATTGTGTTAAGACAGTTGTATTCTACATTTACTAAATTTCACATGTACCCTTGTAAGAGGCACAGCAGGTATAATTCCACCAATCACCCTCCCTCCACCCACCATCCCCCCTCCCTCCCCTCCCTCTCCCCATTCCCCAAATTCTTAGGTTATAACTGGGTTACATCTTTGGTATGAAAGCCAAAAATTAGTTTCATAGTAGGGCTGAGTACATTGGATACTTTTTCTTCCATTCTTGAGATACTTTACTAAGAAGAATATGTTCCAGCTCCATTCATGTAAACATGAAAGAGGTAAAGTCTCCATCTTTCTTTAAGGCTGCATAATATTCCATGATGTACATATACCACAGTTTATTAATCCATTCGTGGATCGATGGGCACTTGGGATTTTTCCATGACTTAGCAATTGTGAATTGGGCTGCAATAAACATTCTGGTGCAAATATCTTTGATGTAATGTGATTTTTGGTCTTCTGGGTATGTGCCTAGTAGAGGAATTATAGGATTGAATGGCAGGTCTATTTTTAGATCTGTAAGTGTTATCCAAACATCTTTCCAAAAGGAATGTATTAATTTGCATTCCCACCAGCAGCGCAAAAGTGTTCCCTTTTCTCCACATCCACGACAACATCTCTGGTCTTGGGATTTTGTGATATGGGCTAATCTTACTGGAGTTAGATGATATCTCAAGGTAGTTTTGATTTGCATTTCTCTGATGATTAAAGATGATGAGCATTTTTTCATATGTCTGTAAGTCGTGCACCTGTCTTCTTCAGAGAAGTTTCTCTTCAAGTCCCTTGCCCACCCTGCGATGGGATCACTTGTTCTTCTGTTGCTTATCTGTGGATTCTGGTTATTAAACCTTTGTTGGAGACATAACCTGCAAATATCTTCTCCCATTCTGAGGGCTGTATGCTTGCTTTACTTACTGTGTTCTTGGCTGTGCAGAAGTTTTTAGTTTGATCAGGTCCCAGTAGTGTATTTTTGAAGCTGCTTCAATTGCCTGGGGGGTCCTCTTCATAAAATACTCACCCAGACTGATTTCTTCAAGGGTTTTCCCTGCACTCTCTTCTAGTATTTTTATAGTCTTGTGTCTTAAGTTTAAATCTTTAATCCAGTGAGAGTCTATCTTAGTTAATGGTGAAAGGTGTGGGTCCAGTTTCAGTCTTCTACAGGTTGCCAGCCAGTTCATCCAGCAGCATTTGCTAAATAGGGAATCTTTTCCCTACTGAATGTTTTTAATTGGCTTGTCAAAGATCAGATAACGGTAAGTAGCTGTATTCATCTCTTGGTTCTCTATTCTGTTCCAGACATCTACTGTTTTTCTTCAGAGTTTCATCAGGTGGTAATGCAGATGCTGCAGTTTCATAAAGGAAAACAGTGCTGCAGTTTTATCAAGGAAACATCTGCTTCCAAGCTCACTCAGATTGTTGTTACAGAGTACTTTTGTCACTGCTTCTGGAATAAGGGCTTTTTTTTTCTTCAGGATGTCCTCTGTTTCTAGAGACCATCTCACAGTTCATTGCTATCTTGGACTTCTCCAGTATGGCCAGTTACTTCATGGAAGCCTGCTTCTTCAAAGCCATCAAGGAAAAGAGAGCAAGTCTGCTAGCAATTTGGAGTCTTATGTAATGTAAGTTTATAATGGAAGGGGCATCTTGTCACCTTTGTTATATTTGATTTCTTAATAGCAAGTTGCGGATCCCAGCGAGATTGAAGGAAAAGATATTTCACAAAAGTAAAAATCCCATTACCCTTTAGAATCTGCCCACCCACCTTGTATGTTATTGCCAGTGCAACTCAGTATCACCAGTGCCAATTAAATCTCTTCTTGATCTAGGATAAGCCCTCAGGGAACAGATTTCTCATTTACATTTTTGTTTAATAGAAGATCTAGGAGATGTGTCAGGGAAGCACAAAAGTCTAGCCAACCTAGGGTTGGAGAGAAACAGAACGAACATTTAGAAAACTGGGGAAATGGTTAAAAAAAATACCTGCCTTGTTAGCTCAAATGTATTGAACAAGGCTCTTGAGAATGAATTTTCCTGGGGCAAATTCTCCCTATGTAGACTTTTTAGGACCTCAGTAGTAAATTAAACCAGCAAAAGAGATGTTAATAATGTCTTTATATTTAAAGAGGAAGTGAAACATCAACATTAATGAAATGTTTTTCATATGCAAGTGAGATAGACATATTCTTCACACAAATTTCTGCAGGAATTGGATGCAATGTAAGAAAAATGAATTGCCCTTTTGAGGAGGCTTGCTTATTTCAGAATGTTTCTGATAAGAAAGGTGCTAAGCTTATCTACAAATGTGGAAAACAGGGGAGGAGAGATTAAAGTGAAGATTTCATTGAAAAGTAATGAGAGTATAGATCTGAATTGATGTTTCATACCTCTTGATTATTTGATACTTCATTTGATATTCTTAACTTCCAAGTTACTGCACTACTGTAAATGTATGTCCAGCACTGATCCGTTGTATTTCCTTGCCCAAAACAACACACACACACACTTCCATTCAGTACTAATTAGTTATTTTACCAGACATATTCCTTTTGTTGCAGGAAGATGAGGCCCAACAGAGAGAAAGAGCACCCAAACACCACATTTATAAGAGGAAGGGCTTTATTCACCAGCCGAGAGCTTAAGGCATAGAAGCATTCCAAATGTCTGCACTCCCCGACTGGCTAGGTCTTCCTCTTTTTATCAACAGTCAAAAAGTTCCACCCCATAGGTACCCTTCTCAGTAGCCAGTTTGAATCAAGCAGGAGATGCTATTCCTAGCCCCTACAGAACTACAAGATTTAACGGAAATTTCCATATTCCAGAAAGTTAAGTTTACAAATTCCCAAGAGCTGAGTCACCATGGAGATGACCCCGAAGGTGTATCCTTGTGGTCTCCTTAAGAAGATCTGTTCTCCTAAACCTCACCCTTCTCAGGTATCCTCTCTCACTTTGAACAAGTCTCATGCATCAACTATTTGGTCAACAACTACTTAAGGGTTAGGATAATTTCAAAGCCTAAAGGCACATTATAGGCTGTTTAACATATGCCTTTCATTTTACATTTGAACAAACACACTCATTGAGGATATGTGATTTGTCCAAAGTTGCACATTTTTGAGCACAGTGGCAAGGTGGATGTGGAATGAATCCTTTTCTCTTGACTTCTTACTCAATGCAGCACAGCATAGCACCTACAATTAAGCACCTCAGTTCTGTGGCTACTTTATAGGACAATAACATACAACTTAAATATGATTAATAAAAACAATTCCTATACATATGTTCTTTTTTAGTTGTTAAACTGTATTTTTATTTGTAATAATATTATTATTTTAATATTATTTCAGATTAATATGATGATACAAATGTTTAGGTTACATTGTTTTCAATTCCAAGGTAAATTGCGAGCTGTACTTGAGCCCTTCACCCAGGGGGCATGCTGAACAACCTCCCGTTGTGCACATTAGGTAAGATCTTGCAAATTGCCTTCCCTCCTCTCCTCTTCCTTCTTCCCTTTGCTTTATTCTTTTCTGTGGACATGTAGTTGTTTATATATTGGTTTCATATTAGTATTGAGTAAATTGGATATTTTTTTCCATTCCTGAGAAATTTTACTAAGAATTGTGTTTCAACTGCATCCAGGTAAACACAAAAGATGTAAAGTCTCCATATTTTCTTAGGGCTGAATAGTACTCCATGGTATACATATACCACAGCTTGTTAATCCATTCATGGGTTAATCGGCACTTGAGTTGCTTCCACATTTTGGTAATTGTGAATTGAACTGAAATAAACATTCTAGTGCAAATGTCCTTGTGGTAAATTGACTTTTGTTCTTTTGGGTAGGTACCTAGTAATGGGATTGTGGGATCAAATGAAGGTCAACTTTTAATACTTTATGAATTCTCCATACTTGTTTCCATAAAGGTTGTATTAGTTTGCAATCCCACCAGCAGTGCAAGAGTGTTCCCTTCTCTCTACATCCACAACAATTTTTCTTTGCTTTTTCTTTACTAAATTCCTCTGCACTTATTCCCATAGGTGTATAATACCACTGCATATACAACAACAGCAGTAGAAGATAGCACACATAATGCTTATTTTATATTACATACTCTTTCAAATACTTTACATAGATCAAATAATTTAATCCTCAGAAAAAATCTGTGAGGCCTAGTCTATTATTATTCTTATTTTTCAACAGGGAAAATTGAGACAGAGGGTCCAAGTCACATTTCCAAAGCTACACAGGTACTAAGCAATATTCTAATATTTGACCTTTAACACTGTAGCTTTTGGGTCCATACTCAATAAAATTAATTATCAAGTACATTTCCATAAATAAAATCAGTGTGCAATTGATGTTCAGACCAAAATGTAGTTAGTTGCAAGAAATAATGTGCAAACCAACACATAAAGAAAATTAGACATAACTGTTGAAAATGCTTTAAAACCATATTTAAAGAAAATTTGATAAATATATCAAGTAAGTTTCAAAGGGCAAATGCTTTAACAAAAATTATGATGTTACATTTACTTAAAATGTATTCTTTTTTATTTTTTTTTATTATTTCAGGTTCATTGAGGATACAAAGAATTAGGTTATCCTTATAATATTATATTTGTTAGGTAAAGTCATTCTTCTAATTGTACCCTGCCATCAAGCAGCGTGCCATACACCATAATCCCTCAACACTCTTCCCCCATCCCTCTCTCTACTCCCTCATTCCCTTGTCACCCACCTTGAATTGATTTGAGTTTTTATCTTATAGGGATATATATTAGATTGTCTACTGGATTTTTGCTTTTCCATTTCTATGATACTTTACTAAGAAGAATGTGTTCTAACTCTACCCAGGTTAATGCAAAAGATATAAAGTCTCCATTTTTTTAAACAGCTGAATACTATTTCATGCTATATATACCACAGCTTGTTAATCCAGTCCTGGGTTGATGGGCATTAGGTTGTTTCCATATTTTAGAAATTGTAAATTGAGGTGCAATAAACAATCTAGTGCAAATGTCCTAATGATAAAATGATATTTTGTCTTCTGGGTAGATGCCTAGTAATGGGATTTCAGGATCAAATGGGATGTCTAATTTGTGTTCTTTGAGGATTCTCCATCTTTCCTCACAAAAAGTTGTATTATTTTTCAGTCTCACCAGCAGTGTGAAAGTGTACCCTTCTGTCAACGTCTATGCCAGCATTTTCTGCTTTGAGATAATGTGATGTAGGTTACTCTCAAAGAGGGTGGGTGATGTTTAGATTTGCATTTCTCTAATGATTAAGGATGATAAGAATTTTTTCAAATGTGTGTTAGCCATTCATCTGTCTTCAGAGATGGTTCTGTTCATATCTCTTGCCCAGTGATAGTTGGGATTGATTACTCTTTTTTTGTAGATGAATTTGAGTTCTCTGTAGATTGTAGTTATCAACCCTTTGCCATATTGATACCATGCAAAGACCTTTTCTCATTCTGAAGGTTGTCTTTATGCTTTACTAGTTTTGTCCTTAGCTGTGCATAAGCTTTTCAGCTTAATTCTCATTTGTTAATTTTTATTGTTGTTGCTATGGCCAATGAAGTCTTTGTCATAAAATCATTCTTCAGTACAACATCAAGAAGAGTTTTTTCCACACATTATTCTTTTTTTTCTTATTAAATCATAGTTGTGTACATTGATATGATCATGGGGCATCATTAACTAGCTTCACAGACCATTTGATACACTTTCATCACACTGGTTAACATAGCCTTCCTGGCATTCTCTCAGTTACTGTGCCAAGACACTTACATTCCGCATTTACCAAGTTTCACACATAACCTTGTAAGATGCACCGCTGGTGTAATACCACCAATCCCCTTCCCTCTACCCACCTCCCCGCTCCCTTCCCTCCCTTTCCCCCTTCCCCCTATTCTTAGGTTGTAACTGGGTTATAGCTTTCATGTGAAAACCCTAAATTAGTTTCATAGTAGGGCTGAGTACATTGGATACTTTTTCTTCCATTCTTGAGATACTTTACTAAGAAGAATATGCTCCAGCTCCATCCATGTAAACATGAAAGAGGTAAAGTCTCCATCTTTCTTTAAGGCTGCGTAATATTCCATAGTGTACATATACCACAATTTATTAATCCATTCGTGGATCGATGGGCACTTGGGCTTTTCCCATGACTTAGCAATTATGAATAAGGCTGCAATAAATATTCTGGTACAAATATCTTTCTTATGATGTGATTTTTGATCCTCTGGGTATATGCCCAGTAGAGGGATTACAGGATGGAATGGAAGATCTATTTTTAGATCTCTGAGTGTTCTCCATATCTCTTTCCAAAAGGAATGTATTAATTTGCATTCCCACCAGCAGTGCAAAAGTGTTCCCTTTTCTCCACATCCACGCCAATATCTCTGGTCTTGGGATTTTGTGATATAGGCTAGTGTCACTGGAGTTAGATGATATCTCGAAGTAGTTTTGGTTTGCATTTCTCTGATGATTAAAGATGATGAGCATTTTTTCATATGTCTGAAGGTTGCACACTTGTCTTCTTCAGAGAAGTTTCTCTTCAAATTCCTTGTCCAGCCTGCGATGAGATCCCTTGTTCTTTTCTTGCTATTGTGTTTGAATCTCTGTGGATTCTGGTTATTAAACCTTTGTCAGAGACATAACCTGCAAATATCTTCTCCCATTCTGAGGGTTGTTTGCTTGTTTTACTTACTGTGTTCTTGGCTGTGCAGAAGCTTTTTAGTTTGATCAAGTCCCAGTAGTGTATTTTTGAAGCTGCTTCAATTGCCCGGGGGGTTCTCCTCATAAAATACTTGCCCAGATCGATTTCTTCAAGGGTTTTCCCTGCACTCTCCTCTAGTATTTTTATAGTTTCATGTCTTAAGTTTAAATCTTTAATCCAGTGAGAGTCTATCTTAGTTAATGGTGAAAGGTGTGGGTCCAGTTTCAGTCTTCTGCAGGTTGCCAGCCAGTTCACCCAGCACCATTTGTTAAATAGGGAATCTTTTCCCCACTGAATGTTTTTAATTGGCTTGTCAAAGATTAAATAATGGTAAGTAGCTGGATTTATGTCTTGGTTCTCTATTCTGTTCCAGGCATCTAATTCTCTGTCTTTGTGCCAATAGCATGCTGTTTTGATCACTACCGATTGGTAGTATAGTCTGAGGTCTGGTAGCGTAATTCCTCCTGCTTTGTTTTTATTTCTGAGTAATATCTTGGCTATTTGAGGTTTTTTCTGATTCCATATAAAACTAAGTATTGTTTTTTTACATACACATTATTCTAGTTTTTTTTTTTTTTTTACTATTTTTTGTCTTAGATTTAAATCTTTTATCATCTTGAGTCAATTTTTGTAAGTGGTAAAAGGTGTGAGTACAATTTCAGTTTTTTACATGTGGTTATCCTGTTCTCCCAATACCATTTGTTGAATAGGGATTCTTTTCCTCACTGTATGCTTTTGTTTGGTTTCTCAAAGATCAGATAGCAAGTAGAGATTGGTTTTATCTCTGCATTTTCTATTCTGTTCTATATGTCTATGTTTCTATTTTTTTGCCAATACAATTCTGTTTTGATTACTGTGGACTTCTAATATAGCCTGAAGTCTGGTAGGATGATGCCTCTGGCTTTGTTTTTATCACTAAGTATAGCCAAGACTATATAGGGTTTTTCTGGAGCCAAACAAACAAAGTGCTATTTTTCCAGTTATTGTTTCTGCAATCTCAATGGTTAACATTTTTCTGTTCAAGAGATATATTTCTTCCTTTATAAGTCCATGAGGATGATGTGATTCTCAGTATTTGTCCATGTCCTTCACATTATCAAAATTTCTGGGGATAGTGTTTTTGGTAGTGGTCAGAAATAATCTATTGTATCTGTGTGGTATCAGTTATTATTTCCCCCTTTTCATTTCTGATTGAGGTTATTAAAGATTTCACTTTTCTATATCTAGTTAATCTGGCCAATGGTTTATCAATTTTACTTATCTTTTTGAAAAACCAACATTTTTATCCAAGAATTTCACCTTACAGTAAAGGATAAAAATAAACTCAAGGTGAAGGGATGGACATCTATAATTCAGGCCAATGGAAATTAGTAAAAAATCAGGTGTTGCAATTTTATTTGCAGACACAATAGGCTTTAAACGAGCAATGGTAAGGAAAGATAAAGATTGTCACCTCATATTTGTCAAGGGAAATACCCAATGTGAAAAGATTTGGATTATTAAAATTTATGTGCCCAACAAGAATGCCTCATAATTTATAAAGGAGACCCTAACAGACATGAAAAAATTTGATGTCCTCCAGCACCATAATAGTCATAGAATTTAACACCCCTTTGGCGGTGTTGGATAGATCCTCCAGGATTAAACTAAGTAAAGATATTTTGGATTTGAACCTGACCATAGAACAAGTTGGCTTAACTGACATCTACAGAACATTTCATCCTAACAAAACTGAATACACATTCTTCTCATCAGCCCATGGAACATCCTCCAACATTGATCACATCTTAGGTCACATCTTAGGTCACAAGTCTAAACTCAGCAAATTTAAAAGAATAGAAATTATTTCTTGTATCTTCTCAGACAATCATGGAATTAAAGTTAAACTCAATAACGGCAGGAATCTTCACACTCATACTAAGTCTTGGAAGCTGGATAACCTTATGCTGAATGATAGCTGGGTCATAGAAAAGATTAAGAAGGAAATTACCAATTTTTTTGAACAAAATGACAATGAAGAGACAAATTATCAGAACCTATGGGATACTGCAAAGGCAGTCCTAAGAAGGAAATTTATAGCATTGCAAGTGTTCCTCAAGGGAACAGAAAGAGAGGAAGTCAACAACTTAATGATACCGCTCAAAAAACTGAAAAAGTTAGACCATTCTAACCCCAAACCCAGCAGAAGAAAAGAACCCAAATTAGAGCAGAATTAAAAGAAATTAAAAACAAAAGGATTATTCAAAAGATCAATGTATCAAAAAGTTGGTTCTTCAAAAAGATTAATAAAATTGATTAACCTTTAGCTAACCTAACCAGAAGCAGAAGAGTAAAATCCCTAATATCATCAATCAGAAAGATTAATACAAATTGACACTCACAAATCCGTAGCTTTTATATATATATCAATAATAGTCAAGGTGAAAAATCAGTCAAGGTCTTCATTCCTTCTGCAGTAGTGCCAAAGAATGTGAAATATTTGGGAAATTGCCTAACAATGGATGTGAAAGATATCTACAAAAAGAACTATGAAACTCTAAAAAAGAAAAAGCTGAAGATGCTCACAAATTGAAAAACATGTTATACTCATGGCTGGAAAGAATCAACATTGTTAAAATGTCCATACTACCCAAAGCAATACACAATTTTAATGCAATCCCTATTAAAGCACCACTGTCATACTTTAAAGACCTGGAAAAAATAATACTTTTTTTTATGTGGAATCAGAAAAAACCTCGATTAACCAAGACATTATTCAGAAATAAAAACAAATCGGGAGGAATCACACTACAAGATTTTAGACTATACTATAAATCTATAGTGATCAAACAGAATGGTACTGGCACAAAAACAGAGAGGTAGATGTATGGAACAGAATAGAGAACCAAGAGATGAACACGGCTACTTATTGTCATAGGCTGGCTGTAGAAGACTGAAACTGGACCCTTACCTTTCACTATTAACAAAAACTGATTCTCACTGGATAAAATATTTAAACTTAAGACACAAAACTATACAGATTCTTGGAGAGAGTTCAGGGAAAACACTTGAAGAAATTGGCCTGGGAGAATATTTTATGAGGAGGATCCCCGCAGCAATTGAAGCAACACCAAAAATACATTACAGGGACCTGATTAAACTAAAAAGCTTCTGTATAGCCAAGAACACAGAAAGTAAAGCTAGCAGACAGCTCTCAGAATGGGAGAAGATATTTTCAGGTTATGCCTCTGATAAAGATTTGATAAACAAAATCCACAGAAAACTTCAAAGTATTAGCAAGAACAGAATAAGTGATTCGATCTCATTGTGGGCAAGAGATTTGAATAGAAATTTCTCTGAAGAAGACAGGCGCATGGTCTGCAGACACATGATAATATGCTCATCATCCTTAATTATCAGAGAAATGCAAATGAAAACCACTTTGAGGTATCATCTAACTTCAGTAAAAGTAGCCCACATATCAAAATCCCAAAACTATAAATGTTGTCATGGATGTGGAAAAAAGGGAACACTTCTGCACTGCTGATGGGAATACAAGCTAACATGTTCCTTTTGGAAAGAAGTTTGGAGATCACTTAGGGATCTAAAAAATAGACCTGACATTTGATCCTGAAATTCCTCTGCTAGGTATATATCATGAAGACCAAAACTCACTTGATAACAAAGATATTTGCACTAGAATATTTATTGCAGCCCAATTCATAATGGCTAAATCATGGAAGAAGCCAAAGTGCCCATCAACCTATGAATGGATTAATAAATTATGGTATACTTACACCTTGAAATATTATGCAGCCTTAAAAAGATGGAAACTTTACCTCTTTTATGTTTACATGGATGGAACTGGAACATATTCTTCTTAGTAAAGTATCTGAAGAATGGAAGAAAAAGTATCCAATGTACTCAGCTCTAGTATGAAACCAATATATAATCACCCACACTTCCATATGAAAGATATAACCTAACTATAGCCCAAGATGAAGGGAGAAGAGGAGGGAAAAGGGAGGGAAGGGAGAGAATGGGTGAAGGGAGATTAATTTGTGGGACCACACTTATGGTGCATTTTACAAGGGTACATGTCAAATCTACTAAGTGTAGAGTATAAATGTCTTAACACAGTAGTTAAGAGAGGCTATGTTAACCATTTTGTTGTATTTCAAATTGTATATAAAACCAGCACATTGTACCCCATAAATGCATTAATGTACATAGCTATGATTTAATAAAAAAGAGAAAAAACAACTTTTGGCTTCATTAACTTTCTGAGTGATTCTTTCAGTTTCAATTTCATTTATTTCTGATTTAATTTTGGTTATTTCTTTTCTTTTTTTTTATTAAATCATAACTGTATACAATGATATGATTATGGGGCATCATACACTCACTTCATAAGCCATTTGACACATTTTTATCACAGTGGTTAACATAGCCTTTCCGGCGTTATCTCAGTTACTGTGCCAAAACATTTACATTCTACATTTACCAAGTTTCGCAAATACCCCTGTAATATGCACCACAGGTGTGATCCCTCCGAAGGGTTATTTCTTTTCTTTTGCTAAGCTTTGAATTGAATTGTTCTTCCTTTTCCATTTTTTAAAGATGATTTATTAGTTTGTTGATATTCTTTATTTTTTTGATGTAAGTAACTAATTCAATAAATTTCCCATTTAGCACTACTTTTTCAGTGTCCCACATGTTTGAGTATCTTGTGTCTTCCTTGTTGTTATGCTCAAGGAAGTTAATGATTTCCTTTTTTTTTGAGACATAGTCTCACTTTGTTGCCCTTGGTAGAGTGCTGTGTCAATCACTTCTCACAGCAACCTCAAACTCTTGGGCTCAAGCAATTCTCTTGCCTCAGCCTCCCAAGTAGCTAGGAATACCACAGACTGCCATAATGCCTGGCTATTTTTCAGAGACAAAATCTTTCTCTTGCTGAAGCTGGTCTTGAACTCGTGAACTCAGGCAATTCACTTGCCTCAGTCTCCCATGTGCTGGGATTACAGGTGTGAGCCACTGCACCCAGCCTTGTTAATAATTTCCTTTTGTGTCTTTTCCTTGGCACAACTGTCATTCAGCATAAAGTTGTTCATTTTCCATTGATTTGTGTGGGTATGACAATTTTTAGTGGAGTTGAGTTCTACCTTTATTGCCTTGTCTGGGCAGGACACACGTTATAATTTCAATTCTTTTGATTTTGTTGAGGTTTGATTTGTATGCTAGGATATAATCTGTTTTTGAGAATGTTGCATGAGCTGATGAGAAGACTGTATATTCCTTAGGTTTGGGATGGTGTAATCTGTATGTCTATTAAGCACAGTTGTTCTAGGGTCATGTTTAAGTCCCTTGTATCTTTGTTTATGATTAGAAGAGTGTTAAAGTACTCTACTATGAGGATGTTATAAGATATGATATTACTGAGACTAATTAACGTCTGTTTTATAAATCTGGGATCCTTTAAGTCGGTTATATAAATATTAAGAGTTCTAACGTCTTCTTGTTGTATTGTTCCCTTGACCAATATGAAGTGTCCATCTTTGTCTTTTTTGCTTCTAGTTGCTTTAAATCCACTTATATCTGAAAAGGAAATTGTGACTCCTCCTTTCTTCTGATTTCCATTTGTCTGAAAAATTGTTTTGCATCCATTAACCCTGAGTTTTACTTTGTCCTTTGAGGCTAGGTGTGTTTCCTGCAGGCTACAAATGGATGGCTTGTGCTTTTTTACTCAATCAGCCAGACTGTACCTCTTCAGGGAGAATTCAAACCATTAACATTTATTGAGATAATTGATTAAAGTGTTTTTGAGTTCTATTCATCTTATTTTGTGAAAGTCCATTGCTTAGCTTTAACTTTTGCATCATTGTGGAAGGTAGGTTTTGTCCTTTAGTTCTGTTTAGTTTCTGAGTGATTAGTTTGCTAGTTGTTTATTGTAATGGTCAGTATGTAGAATAGGTTTACATATTTCCTGTAGTGGTTTTGTTGTGGCAAACTTCATCTATCTTTGCCTATCAGTATATGATTTGATTTATCTATCAATTTTAGAGCTTAGCTTAGCAGGATATAGAATTCTGGCAGGAAAACTGTTTGGTTTAAGTAGGAGAAACATAGATCACTCTTCTTTTCTGGCTACAAAAGTTTAATTTGAGAGGTCCGCTGTCACCTAGATGGATTTGCCACTCTATGCAAATGGCACTTACTGCTGGCTGCTTCCAGAATATTCTCTTTCATCTTGTCTTTGTACAGGTTCATAACAATGTGTCTTGGAGAAGCAATTGAGACAAGCTCAGGTTTGATATTCCTATGAAAGGAATGGGTCAGAATCTTTGGTGATACTTGGGAAATTTTCATTTATGATATTCTCCAGTGTGACTTCCATTTCTCCTGTGTCTTATTCTTCCCTTTTTGAGATACCTATAATTCGTATGTTTGAACACTTCATGAAGTCACACAATTTTATCAGTGAGAATTCTCCTTTCTCTCTTTTTCACTTTTTTTTTGTTATTAAATCATAGCTGTGCACATTAATGCGATCATGGGGCACCATACACGGGTTTTACAGACCTTTTGAGACATTTTCATTACACTGGTGAACATAGACTTCCTGGCATTTTCTTAGTCATTCTGTTAAGACATTTATATTCTACATTTACTAAGTTTCACATGTAACATTGTAAGATGCACTGCAGTTGTAATCCCAACAATCACCCTTCCTCCACCCATCCTCGCATCTCCCTCCATTCCCTCTCACCCTTCCCCATATTCTTAGGCTATAACTGGGTTATAGCTTACATATGAAAGCCGTAAATTAGTTTCATAGTAGGGCTAAGTACATTGGATAGTTTTTCTTCCATTCTTGAGATACTTTACTAAGAAGAATATGTTCCAGCTCCATCTATGTAAACATGAAAGAGTTAAAGTCTCCATCTTTCTTTAAGGCTGCATAATATTCCATGATGTACATATACCACAATTTATTAATCCATCGTGGATCGATGGGCACTTGGGGTTTTTTCCATGACTTAGCAATAATGAATTGGGCTGAAATAAACATTCTGGTACAAATATCTTTGTTATAATGTGATTTTTGTTCTTCTGTGTATATACCCAGTAGACAAATTATGGGATTAAATGGCAGATCTATTTTTAGATCTCTAAGTGTTCTCCAAACATCTTTCCAAAAGGAATGTATTAATTTGCATTCCCACCAGCAGTGTAGAAATGTTCCCTTTTCTCCACATTCATGCCAACATCTCTGGTCTTGTGATTTTGTGATATAGGCTAATCTTACTGGAGTTAGATGATATCTCAAAGTAGTTTTGATTTGCATGTCTCTGATGATTAAGGATGGTGAGCATTTTTTCATATGTCTATAGACCATATGCCTGTCTTCTTCAGAGAAGTTTCTCTTCAAGTCCCTTGCCCACCCTGTGATGGGATCACTTGTTCTTTTCTTGCTTATACGTTCAAGTTCTCTGTGGATTCTGGTTATTAAACCCTTGTCAAAGACATAAACTGCAAATATCTTCTCCCATTTTGAGGGTTGTCTCCTTGCTTTACTTACTGTGTTCTTGTCTGTGCAGAAACTTTTTTCTTGTTTTATTGTTAAATCATAGCTGTGTACATTAGTGCAATCGCCTGTACCCATTCTAAGATGCACCATATATGTGGCCCCACCTATTACCCTCCCTCCACCAAAACCTCCCCCCTCCCTTCCCCTTCCTTGGCCCTTTCCCTATAGTCTTGTGCTATAGTTGGGTTATAGTCTTCATGTGAAAGCTATAATTTAGCTTCATAGTAGGGCTGAGTACATTGGATACTTTTTCTTCCATTCCTGAGATACTTTGCTAAGAAGAGTATGTTCCAGCTCCATCCATGTAAACATGAAAGAGGTAAAGTCTCCATCTTTCTTTAAGGCTGCATAGTATTCCATGGTATACATGTACCACAATTTGCTAGTCCATTTGTGGGTCGATGGGCACTTGGGCCTCTTCCATTACTTAGCAATTATGAATTGAGCTGCAATAAACATTCCGGTACAGATGTCTTTGTTATATTGTGACTCTTGGTCTTCTGGGTATAAACCTAGTAAAGGAATTATAGGATCTAATGGCAGGCCTATTTTTAGGTCTCTAAGTATTCTCCAAAAATCCTTCCAGAAGGAACGTATTATTGGGCATTCCCACCAGCAGTGTAGACGTGTGCCCTTTCCTTGTTTGATCGGGTCCCAGTACTGTATTTTTGAAGCTGCTTAAATTGCCTGGGGGGTCCTTCTCATAAAATACTCACCTAGAACGATTTCTTCAAGAGTTCTCCCTGCACTCTCTTCTAGTATTTTTATAGTTTCATGTCTTAAGTTTAAATCTTTAATTCAGTGAGAGTCTATCTTAGATAATGGTGAAAAATGTGGGTCCAGTTTCAGTCTTCTACCGGTTGCCAGCCAGTTCACCCAGCACCATTTGTGAAATAGGGAATCTTTTCTCCACTGAATGTTTTTAATTGGCTTGTCAAAGATTAAATAACGGTAAGTAGCTGGATCCATCTCTTGGTTCTCTATTCTTTTCCATACATCTATCTCTCTGTTTTTAGTGCCAGTACCATGCCATTTTGCTCACTATTAATTTGTAGTATAGTCTGAGGTCTGGCAGTGTGATTCCTCCTGCTTTACTTTTATTTCTGAGTAATAAAAGTCTTGGCTATTAGAGGTTTTTTCTGATTCCATATAAAACGAAGTATTATTTTTTTCAAGATCTTTAAAGTATGACAGTGGAGCTTTAATAGGGATTACATTAAAATTGTATATTGCTTTAGGTAGTATGAACATTTTAACAATGTTGATTGTTTCCAGGTATGAGCATGGTATGTTTTTCCATTTGTTAACTATTTCTGCTATTTCTCTTCATAGACTTTCATAGTTCTCTTTATAGAGATTTTTCACGTTCTTTGTTAGATAAACTCCCAAATACTTCATCTTTGGCACTACTGTGAATGGAATAGAGTTTTTAACTGTTCTTTCAGCTTAAATATTGTTGGTATATATAAAGGCTACTAATTTATGAATGTTGATTTGCTACCTGAGACACTGCTGTATTCCTTGTTCACTTCTAAGAGTTTTGTAGTAGAATCCCTGGCATTTTCCAGATACACAATCATATCATTTGCTAAGCGCAAAAGTTTGATCTCTTCTGATGCTATATGAATACCACCCTTGATCGCCTTTTCATCCCTAATTGCGATGGCTAAAACTTCCATTACAATGTAAAGAGCAGAAGAGACAATGGGCAGCCTTGTCTGGCTCTTGATCTGAGCGGAAATGATTTCAATTTAACTCCATCAATCCGATATTGGCTGTTTGTTTGCTGTAGATGGCCTCTGTCAGCTTAAGAAATGTCCCTTCTATACTAATTTTCATAAGTGTTCTGATCATGAAGCAATGCTGGATATTATCAAAAGCTTTTTCTGCATCAATTGAGAAAATCATATGGTCTTTGTTTTTAAATTTGTTTATGTGCTGAATTATATTTATACATTTACATATATTGAACCATCCTTGAGTCTCTGGGATAAAACCCACTTGGTCATGATGTATAATTTCTTTGATGTGTTGCTGGATTCTGTTTGTTAGGATCTTGTTGAATATTTTTGCATCTATATTCATTAGTGATATTGGTCTATAATTTTCTTTTCTTGTTGGGTCTTTTCCTGTTTTGGGGATCAGAGTGATGTTTGCTGAATGTGTTGGGTAGTCTTTCTTCTTTTTCTATATTACTATATTTGGGGATCAGAGTGATGTTTCCAGAACGTGTTGGGTAGTCTTTCTTCTTTTTCTATATTTTGGAACAGGTTGCGTAATATAGGTAGTAGTGCCTCTTTAAAGGTTTGGTAGAATTCTGACGTGAAGCCATCTTGTGCCAGGCTTTACTTTTTAGGGAGATTGTGTATAATTGATGCTATTTCAGAACTTGATATCGGCCTGTTCAACATTTCCACTTGATTCTGGCTAAGTCTTGAAAGATGACGTGCTTCCAAGTATTGGTCAATTTCCTTCTTATTTCCATATTTCTGAGAATAAAGTTTCTTCTAATATTTATTAAGGATTTTTTGAACTTCTCGGGAGTCTGTTGTTATTTTATCATTCTCATTTCTGATTGATGAAATTAGAGGTTTTACTTTTATTTTTCTTGGTTATATTCTCCCAAGGTTTATCTATTTAATTGATCTTTTCAGAAAGCCAACATTTTGATTTATTGATCTGTTGTATAATTCTTTTGCTTTCAATTTCATTTAATTCTTCTCTAATTTTGGTTATGTCTTTTCTTCTACTGGGTTTGGGGTTGAAATGTTCTTCCTTTTCCAGTTGCTTGAGATGTCCCATTAAGTTGTTAACTTTCTCTTTTTCTGTTCTCTTGAGAAAGGCTTGTTGTGCTATAAATTTCCCTCATAGGACTGCCTTTGTGGTTTACCAGAGGGTCTGATAATTTGTGTCTTCATTTTCATTTTTTTCCAAAAAATTCGCAATTTTATTCTTAATCTCATCTCTGACCCAGCTATCATTCAGCATAAGGTTATTTAACTTCCATGTTTTTGTATGAATATGCACATTCCTATTGTTACGGTGTTCAACTTTTATTCCATGGTGGTCCAAGACGATGCAAGGAATAATTTGTATTCCTTTAAATTTACTGAGGTTTAACTTGTGACCTACTATGTAATCAATTTTGGAGTATGCTCTGTGGGCTGATGAGAAGTATGTGTATTCAGTTTTCTTGGGATGAAATGTTCTGTAGATGTCTGCTAAATCCAAATGTTGGATGGTTAGGTTTAAATCTAAAATTTCTTTGTTCAGGTTCTTATAGGAAAATCTATCTAATGCTGGCAAATGAGTGTTGAAATCTCCGACTATTACTGAGCTGGAGGAAACCAAGTTGCTCACGTCTATTAGAGTTTTTCGTATAAATTGAGGTGCATTCTGGTTCGGTGCATAAATATTAATGATTGAAATCTCATCATATTGAGTATTACCCCTTAACAAATATGAAGTGAGCATTCTTATTCTTTTCATTTTTGTTGGTTTAAAGCCTATTGTATCTGCAAATAGAATTACAACACCTGCTTTTTTTCTGATTACCATTTCCCTAAAATATGGATGACCATCCTTTCACCCTGAGTCTATATTTATCTTTTAAGGTAAGATTTGATTCTTGTATGCAGCAAATATCTGGCCTGAGTTTTTTATCCAGTCAACTAACCTGGGTCTCTTTCAAGGACAATTTAAGCTGTTAATATTAATGGAGAATATTGATAAGTCTGGTAAAATTCTGGGTATTGAGTTTTTGAAAGTCCAGTGGACATTTTTGTTCCTTTTGCAACTGTGGAAGTTGGAGTTTGATCAAAAGTTTTGGAGTGAGTTTACTTTTGTGGTAGAGGATTTGGCTGGTCATTATGGAGGATAGGTCTGAGAATATCCTGAAGAGCTGGTTTGGTTATGGCATATTTCTTCAGCATATGAATGTAATAACATATTTAATTTCTCCATCATAAATGAAACTCAGTTTAGCTGGAGACAGGATCCAGGGTTGAAAGTTATTATTTTTTTTAGGAGATTAAAGTTCGATGACCACCCGTTTCGGTCTTGAAAAGTTTCAGCAGACAGGTCTGCAGTCATTCTAATATACTTCCCCTTGTAGGTAATGTTTCTCTTACTTCTGGCTACTTTCAGACTTTTCTCCTTCATTTAACTTAATGAAGTTAATTATGATGTGCCTAGAGTATGTCTTATTCATGTTGTGTTGTGCTGTCGTTCTGATACTGTCTGCTATCTGAATTTCAAAATCTCTTGGCATGTCTGTAAAATTCTCTTTCATAATTTTATGGAGATGTGCCTCTGTGCCTTGTGAAGCCACTTCATCGCCCTCAGGGATTCCAATGAGGCAGAAGTTAGCCTTTTTTGAATTATTCCAGAGCTCTCTGAGAGAATGATCTGTTGTTGCTCTCCATTTCTTTTCCTCTTTGAGTGTTTGGGAGCATTCAGAAGCTGTGTCTTTAATGTCAGAGATCCTTTCTTCTGCTTGCTCCACTCTGTTACTGAGGGACTCTACTGTATTTTTCAGATCTTTGAGGGCTGCAAACTCTTGCTTCAGTGCATCAAAATCTTTGGTGGTTTGTATTTAAATTTGTTAAATTCTTGAGACAACTTTTGTATTTCTCCTCGAATTGCTAATTCTAAGTTTTCCTCCATTCTATTAATCTTGTTTGCAATTTAAATTCTGAATTCTATTTGTGACATCTCAGCCAGCTGTTTATGAATGGGATCTTTAGTTACATCTGCCATATCATTCCTTGGGGGGGGTTGATCTATTCTGGTAATTCATCTTACCAGAGTTTTTCCACTGATTCTGCCACATGGTTATTTTACACCATTTGATTTTTCCCCTGGAGCTTTGTTGAGGTCCCATACAGTGGTATGTCCTGAGAAACTGAGGACCTGTTTGGTGTGGTGGGGCTAAGTGGTTCTCTCTTGTTTTCAGCTGGTCTCTGTCCCACCCTAGTGAAACAGTTACTCGGGTTTGAAGTTTCATCTTTGGAGAAATACTAGCAATTAAGTCACAGGTAACAATTGGAAAAGAAAAATCAAACCTTCCTACAAGCACACACCCAGGGCACCACTTGAATAGTCCTCAGGCAATTGGCTCAGTTCAAAAGGTCCAAATCAATTGTCTCAGTCAGCACCTGTCTCAGGTGGGAGAGTTTAAAAGGTCTCTGGCAACTAGACCACAGGGGTCTGCTGACAGTCAAATATGACTTGCTCCGGTGCTTTGTGAAGTCAGGAGGACCCACCCTGCAAATAGATTAGTCTGGGAAGGTTGATGCCTCCTTCCATACCTTGCACCTCTGTCACACCCAGTCACTGATAACCCCGCAGGGCTGTGACCCAGTTGCCTCCAATGAACAGATACTCCAGAAATTTGCACCTACCTGAATCACAAGGCAATCTATGTATGCTCAGCCAGGCCGCTGTTCTTTGCCTCTATCCGGCAGGGGGAGGTGAGACCTGACAAACTTGGGAGGCTGTTCACTCAGTTCCAGCCCCACCCCTGTTTGATGTTACTGAAAGAATAGAACAATTTTGTGGAAATTTGTTTCTGTCCCTGCTAAATTCCCCTGTAGAAGAGAAGCTGTTTTGAGTTCTCCGAACCTTTGCCTCAGACCCTGTCTTTGTTGCTGTACCATCTCAGCTGTAATTTGTATTCACATCATGGTTACCTGTCAGTTCCAGCCCCTGCCTGCACTCCTTTGTTTAAGCTGATGGTCCCCTGGGGGCCAGGTGCACCTTAGGCTCAGTAAAGCAGTCCTCTGGGTCAGTCTTGCCCTGGGAATCTCATGGCTCTGCGCATGCATTTTCTAGTTTCCATGCTCCACCCAGGCAAGTACTGCCTCAGGGAAAACCTTTACTCATGTGGCCTGCATTTCCATCCCAGATCTGTTCCGCAGTGGTTACCACCTGAGAAGATGCCTGGCCTCCCCTCGTTGCCCAGAGAGACAGGGGGTGTGACTTTGGAATATCCAAGAATGAGCCCTATTATTGCCAAAAATGACTGCTGATCTGCGCCTCGGGGCACTGCCCCTCCGGCATTATTCCCTCATTCAACCATCCTCTCTTCACACCCTTGCCACAGAATCAGCATGGACCAGCAGCAGTTGAGGCCCAGTACACAACCCTCAAGAAATCACCCAAGAATCTGGACTCCTGGGAGACAGGCCTCCAGACCTCAGAGTGAGAGTGGAGGGGAGTGCTGGAATTTCAAAAATACAGGTAGAGAATATATACAGTTTTGCACAGTTCTATGCCTGGCAGGAGAGCACCTTGGCACCCTAGTAGTGGAGGTAGGTCCAGTTTTTATTACTTATTTATTTATTTTTACCTTACATTTAAAGTCTTTTTTATTATTAAATCATAGCTGTGTTAATTAATGGATCATGGAGCACCATACACTGGTTTTATAAACTGTTAGACACATTTTCATCACACTGGTTAACATAGCCTTCCTGGCATTTTTGTAGTATTGTGTTAAGACATTTATAATCTACATTTACTAAGTTTCACATGTATCCTTGTAAGATGCACCACAGGTGTAATCCCACCAATCACCCTCCCTCAGCCCATCCTACCTCTCCCTCTCCTCCCTGTCCACCTTCCCCATATTCTTAGTTTATAACTGGGTTATTGCTTTCATATGAAAGCCACAAATTAGTTTCATAGTAGGGCTGAGTACATTGGATACTTTTTCTTTCATTCTGGAGATACTTTACAAAGAATATGTTCCAGCTCCATCCATGTAAACATGGAAGAGGTAAAGTCTCCACTTTTCTTTAAGGCTGCATACTATTCCATGGTGTACATATACCACAATTTATTAATCCATTCATGGATCAATGAGCACTTGAGATTTTTCCATGACTTACCAATTGTGAATTGGGCTGCAATAAACATTCTGGTAAAATTATCTTTGTTATAATGTGATTTATGGTCTTCTGGATATATACCTAGTAGAGCAATTATAGGAGATTTATTTTTAGATCTCTAAGTGTTCTCCAAACATCTTTCCAAAAGGAATGTATCAATTTGCATTCCCACCAGCAGTGTAGAAGTGTTCCCTTTTCTCCACATCCACGCCAACATCACTGGCCTTGAGATTTTGTGATTTGGACTAATCTTACTGGAGTTAGATGGTATCTCACAGTACTTTTGATTTGCATTTCTCTGGTGATTAAAGATGATGAGCGCTTTTTCATATGTCTGTAGCCATGCACCTGTCTTTGTCAGAGAAGTTTCTCTTCAAGTCTCTTGCCCAGCCTGTGATGGGATCACTTGTTCTTTTCTAGCTTATACGTTTGAGTTCTCTGTGGATTCTGGTTATTAAACTCCTTGTCAGAGACATAACCTGCAAAAATATCTTCTCCCATTCTGAGGGTTG
The DNA here is from genome assembly GCF_027406575.1 of Nycticebus coucang. NCBI lineage: Eukaryota > Metazoa > Chordata > Mammalia > Primates > Lorisidae > Nycticebus > Nycticebus coucang. The sequence continues at coordinate 107,744,217 of NC_069804.1, forward strand.
TCTCCTTAGTTTACTTACTGTGTCCTTGGCTGTGCAGAACGTTTTTAGTTTGATCAATTCCCAGTAGTGTGTTTTTGAAGCTTCTTGCCTGGGGTGTACTCCTCATAAAATACTCGCCCAGACCAATTTCTTCAAGAGTTTTCCTGAACCCTCTTCTATTATTTTTACAGTTTCATGTCTTAAGTTTAAATCTTCAATGCAGTGAGAGTCTATCTTAGTTAATAGTGAAAGTTGTGGGTCCAGTTTCAGCCTTCTACAGGTTGCCAGCCAGTTCACCCAGCATCATTTCTTAAATAAGGAACCTTTCCCCACTGAATGTTTTTAATTGGCTTGTCAAAGATCAAATAGCGGTAAGTAGTTGAATTCATCTCTTGCTTCTCTATTCTGTTCCATACATCTATTTCTCTGTTTTTAGTGCCAGTACCATGCCATTTTGATCACTATCGATTTATAGTGTAGTCTGAGGTCAGGTAGCATGGTTCTCCTTGTTTATTTTTATTTCTGAGTAATGTCTTGGCTATTTGAGTTTTTTTCTGATTTCATATAAAACGAATTATTATTTTTTCAAGATGTTTAAAGTATGACAGTGGAGCTTTAATAGGGATTGCATTAAAATTGTATATTGCTTTGGGTAGTATGGACATTTTAACAATGTTGACTCTAACCAGCCATGATCATGGTATGTTTTTCCATTTGTTAACATTTTCAGCTATTTCTTTCATTAGACTTTCATAGTTGTCTTTATAGAGATCCTTCACGTCCTTTGTTAGATAAACTCCCAATTATTTCATCTTCTTTGGCACTACTGTGAATGGTATAAAGTCCTTAACTGTTTTTTGGGCTTGACTATTGTTGGTATATATAAATGCTACCGGTTTATGAATGTTGATTTTGTATCCTGAGATGCTGCTGTATTTCATGATCACTTCTGAGAGTTTTGTGGTAGAATCCCTGGTGTTTTCCAGATAAATGATTATATCATCTGTGAAGAGTGAAAGTTTGATCACTTCTGACTCTATATTGATACCATTGATAGCCTTTTCTTCCCTAATTGTGATGGCTATAACTTTCATTACAATGTTAAAGAGCAGCAGAGACAATTGGCAGACTTCTCTGTTTCCTGATCTGAGTGAAAATGATTTCAATTTAACTCCATTCAATACGATATTGCCTGTGGGTTTGCTATAGGTAGCCTCTATCAGTTTAAGAACTGATATACCAATACCAATTTTCTTAAGTGTTCTGATGATGAAGGGATGCTGGGTATTATCAAAAGCTTTTCCTGCATCAATTGAGAGAATCATATTGTCTTGGTTTTTTAATTTGTTTATGTGCTGAATTATACTTATAGATTTACGTATATTGAACCAGCCTTGAGACCCTGTGATAAAACCGACTTGGTCATGATGTATAATTTGTTTGATGTGTTGCTGGATTTTTCTTGTTGGGATTTGATGAATATTTTTGCATCTGTATTCATTAGTGTTCTTGGTCTATAATTTTCTTTTCTTTTTGTGTCTATTCCTGGTTTGGGGATCATGGTGATGTTTGCTTCATAGAAAGTTTTGGGTAGTCTTCCTTCTTTTTCTACATTTTGGAACAAGTTGAGTAATATTGGTACTTCTTCCTCTTTAACGATTTGGTAGAATTCTGATGTGGAGCTATGGTCTCGGGGTTTTCTTTTTAGGGAGATTTCGTATGGTTGATGCTACTTCAGAACTTGATATTGGCCTGTTCAACATTTCCACTTGATTCTGGCTAAGTCTTAGAAAGTGATGTGCTTCCAAGTATTGGTCAATTTCCTTCAGATTTTCATATTTCTGAGAGTAATGTTTCTTGTAATATTCATTAAGAATTTTTTGAATTCTGAGGAGTCTGTTATTTTGTCTTGGTCATTTCTGATTGATGAAATTAGAGATTTTACTCTTTTTTCCTTGTTAGATTAGCCAAAGGTTTATCTACTTTTTTGACCTTTTCAAAAAACCAACTTTTTGATTTATTGATCTGTTGTATAATTTTTTTGTTTTCAATTTCATTTAATTCTGCTCTGATTTTTGATATTTCTTTTCTTCTACTGTGTTTGGGGTTTAAACGTTCTTCCTTTTCCAGTTGCTTGAGATGTCCCATTAAGTTGTTAACTTCCTCTCTTTCTGTTCTCTTGAGGAAGGCTTGCATTGCTATAAATTTCCCTTTCAGGACTGCCTTTGCGGTATCCGAGAAGTTCTGATAATTCATTTCTTCATTGTCGTTTTGTTCCAAAAATTTGGCAATTTTCTTCTTAATCTCATCTCTGACCCAATATCATTGAGCATAAGGTTATTTATCTTCCATGATTTTGTGTGAGTGTGCATATTCCTGTTGTTACTTAGTTCAACTTTTAATCCATGGTGGTCCTTGAAGATGCAAGGAATAATTTCTATTCCTTTACATTTACTGAGGTTAGACTTATGACCTAAGATGTGATCAATTTTGGAGTATATTCCGTGAGCTGATGAGAAGTCTGTGTATTCAGTTTTGTTCGGATAAAATGTTCTGTAGATGTCTGTTAAATCCATATGCTGGATGGTTATGTTTAAATCTAAAATATCTTTGCATACCTTCTCATTGAAGGATCTATCTTACACTGACAAAGGAGTGTTGAAATCTCTGACTTTTATGGAGCTGGAGGAAATGAAGTTGCTCATGTCTGTTAGAGTTTTTCCTATAAATTGAGGTGCATTCTGGTTGGGTGCATAGATTTATTTATTTTTTTTATTAAAGCATAGCTGTGTACATTGATATGATCATGGGGCATCATACACTAGCTTCATAGACCCTTGGACACATTTTCATTACAATGGTTAACAAAACCTTCCCGGTATTATCTCAGTTACTGTGCCAAGACATTTACATTCCACATTTACCAAGTTTTGCATATAACCCTGTAAGATGCACTGCAGGTGTAAACCCACCAATCCCCCTCCCTCTACCCATAACCCCCTCCCTCTCCTCCCTTTTCCCCTTCCCCCTATTCTTTGGTTGTAACTGGGTTATAGCTTTCATGTGAAAGCCCCAAATTAATTTCATAGTAGGGATGTGTACATTGGGTACTTTTTTTCCATTCTTGAGACACTTTACTAAGAAGAATATATTCCAGCTCCATCCATGTAAACATGAAAGAGGTAAAGTCTCCATCTTTCTTTAAGGCTGCATAATATTCCATGGTGTGCATATACCACAATTTATTAATCCATTCGTGGATCGATGGGCACTTGGGCTTTTCCCATGACTTAGCAATTATGAATAAGGCTGCAATAAACATTCTGGTACAAATATCTTTGTTATGATGTGATTTTTGGTCTTCTGGGTATATGCCCAGTAGAGGAATTACAGGATTGAATGGCAGATCTATTTTTAGATCTCTAAGTGTTCTCCATATCTCTTTCCAAAAGGAATGTATTAATTTGCATTCCCACCAGCAGTGCAGAAGTGTTCCCTTTTCTCCACATCAACGCAAACATCTCTGGTCTTGAGATTTTGTGATATAGGTTAGTCTCACTGGAGTTAGATGATATCTCAAAGTAGTTTTGATTTGCATTTCTCTGATGATTAAAAATGATGAGCATTTTTTCATATGTCTGCAGGCCGTGCCCCTGTCTTCTACAGAGATGTTTCTCTTCAAATCCTTTGCCCAGCCTGTGATGGGATCCTTTGTTTTTTTCTTCGAATGCATTTGAGTTCTCTGTGGATTCTGGTTATTAAACCTTGGTCGGAGATACAACGTGCAAATATCTTCTCCCATTCTGAGGGCTTTTTGCTTGCTTTAATTACTGTGTTCTTGGCTGTGCAGAAGCTTTTTAGTTTGATCAAGTTCCACTAGTGTGTTTTTGAAGGTACTTCAATTGCCCGGGGGTCCTCCTCATAAAATACTCGCCCAGACCGATTTCTTCAAAGGTTTTCCCTGCACTCTGATCTAGTATTTTTATAGTTTCATGTCTTAAGTTTAAATCTTTAATCCAATGAGAGTCTGTTTTAGTTAATGGTTAAAGATGTGGGTCCAATTTCAGTCTTCTGCAGGTTGCCAGCCATTTCACACAGCACCATTTGTTAAATAGGGAATCTTTTCCCCACTGAATGTTTGTAATTTTCTTGTCAAAGATCAAATAACGGTAAGTATATGGATTCATCTCTTTGTTCTCTATTCTGTTCCAGACATCTACTTCTCTGTTTTGTGCCAATACCATGCTGTTTTGATCACTATCGATTTGTAGTAACGTCTGAGGTCTTGTATTGAGATCCTCCTGTTTTGTTTTTATTTCTGAGTAATGTCTTGACTATTTGAGGTTTTTTCTGATATCATGTAAAACGTAGCATTGTTTTTTTTCAAGATCTTTAAAGTATGACAGTGGAGCTTTAATAGGGATTGAGTTGAAATTATATATTGCTTTTTGTAGTATAGACATTTTAAGAATGTTGATTCTTCCCAGCCATGAGCATGGTATGTTTTTCCATTTGTTAACATTTTCAATTATTTCTTTTCTCAGAGTTTCATAGTTTTTTTATAGAGACCTTTCACATCTTTTGTTAGGTAAATTCCCAAATATTTCATCTTCTTTGGTACTACTGTGAATGAGATAGAGTCCTTAACTGCTTTTTCAACTTGACTGTTGTTGGTTTATAAAGTCTACTGATTTATGAATGTTGATTTTGTAGCCTGAGACGCTGCTGTATTCCTTGATCACTTTTAAAAGTTTTGTAGTAGAGTCCCTAGTGTATTCCAGATAAACTATCATATCATGTGCGAAGATCTAAAGTTTGATCTCTTCTGATTCACGGATACCCTTGATCGCCTTTTCCTCCCTTATTGCAGTGGCTAAAACTTCCATTACAACTTGAAAAAGCAATGGAGACAATGGGCAGCCTTGTCTGTTTCCTGATCTGAGTGGAAATGATTCCAATTTAACTCCATTCAATATGATATTGGCTGAGGGTTTCTGTAGATGGCCTCTATCCGTTTAAGAAATTTCCATTCTATACCAATTTTCTTAAGTGTTCTGATCATGAATGGATGCTGGATATTATCAAAAGCTTATTCTGCATTACTTGAAAGAATGATATGGTCTTTGTTTTTTAATTTGTTTATGTGCTGAATTACATTTATAGATTTACGTATATTGAACCAGCCTTGAAACCCTGTGATAAAACCAACTTGGTCATGATGTATAATTTGTTTGATGTGTTGCTGGATTCTTTTTGTTAGGATCTTGTTGAATATTTTTGCATCTATATTCATTAGTGATTTTGGTCTATAATTTTCTTTTCTTGTTGTGTCTTTTCATGGTTTGGGGATCAGGGTGATGCTTACTCATAGAACGTGTTGGGTAGTCTTCCTTCTTTTTCTACCTTATGGAACAGGTTGGGTAATGTAGGTATTAAATCCTCTTTAAAGGTTTGGTAGAATTCTGACGTGAAATCATCTGGTCCCGGGCTTTTTTTGGGGGGAGGTTTTGTATAGTTGATGCTCTTTCCGAACTTGATATGGGCCTGTTCAGTATTTCCACTTGATTCTGGCTAAGACTTAGAAGGTGACGTGCTTCCAAGTATCGGACAATTTCCTTCAGATTTTCATATTTCTGAGAATAAATTTTCTGTAATATTCATTAAGGATTTTTTTGATTTCTGAGGAGTCTGTTGTTATTTCATCTTTGTTGTTTCTGATTGATGAGATTAGAGATTTACTTCTTTTTTGTCTTATTAGGTTGGCCAGAGGTTTATCTATTTTATTGACCTTTTCAAAAAAAAACACAGCTTTTTGATTTATTGATCTTTTGTATTATTTTTTGTTTTCAATTTCATTTAATTCTGCTATAATTTTGGTTATTTCTTTTCTTCTACTAGGTTTAGGGTTGGAATGTTCTTCTTTTTCCAGTTCCTTGACATGTACCATTAAGTTTTTAACTTCCTATCTTTCTGTTCTCTTGAGGAAGGCTTGCGTGCTATAAATTTCCCTCTTAGAAATGTCTTTGTGGTGTCCCAGAGGTTCTGATAGTTTGTGTCTTCATTGTCGTTTTGTTCCAAAAAATTGGCGATTTCTTTCTGAATCTTGTCTCTGATCCAGCTATCATTCAGCATAAGGTTATTTAACTTCCATGTTTTTGCATGAGTATGCAGATTCCTGTTGTTACTCATCTCAAGTTTTATTCCATGGTGGTCCGAGAAGGTGCAAGGAATAATTTCTATTCCTTTAAATTTACTGAGGTTAGACTTGTGACCTAAGATGTGGTCGATTTTGGAGTAAGTTCCGTGGACTGATGAGAAGTATGTATGTTCAGTTTTGTTTGGATGAAATTTTCTGTAGATGTCTGCTAAATCTAAATATTTGATGGTTAAGTTTAAATCCAAAATTGTTTTGCTCAGCTTCTTGCTGGAGGATGGATCCAACACTGCCAAAGGAGTGTTGAAATCTCCAACTATTATGCAGCTTTTGGAAATCAAGTTGCTCGTGTCAGTTACATTTTCTCTTATAAATTGAGGTGCATTATGCTTGGGTGCATAGATATTAATAATTGAAATCTCATCATATTGAGTATTACCCAAAACAGAAATGAAGTGACCATTCTTGTCTTTCCTTACTTTTGATGGTTTAAAGCCTACTGTATCTGCAAATAAAATTGCAACACCTTTTTTTTCTGATTACCATTTGCCTGAAATATGGATGACCATTATTTCACCCTGAGTCTGTATTTGCCTTTTAAGTTAAGATGTGACTCTTGTATGCAACAAATATCTGGTTTGAGTTTTTGTATCCAGTCAGCTAACCTATGCCTCTTTAGAGGAAAGTTTAAATGGTTCACATTAATGGAGAATATTGATAAGTCTGGTGGAATTTTGGGTATCGAGTTTTTCAAAGCTCCAGTGGACATTTTTAATCTTTTCGCCAGTGGGGAAGTTGGAGTTTGATCTGACGTTTCTGAGTGAGTTTACTCTTGTTGTCTAGGATTGGGTTGCTCATTGTGGAGGATAGGTCTGAGAATATCCTGAAGAGCTGGTTTGTTTATGGCAAATTTCTTCAACATATGAATGTCATTAAAGTGTTTAATTTATCCATCATAAATGAAACTCAGTTTAGCTGGATTCAAGATCCTGGGTTGAAAGTTATTTTTTTTTAGGAGATTAAAAGTCTATGACCACCCTCTTCTAGCTTGAAATATTTCAGCATAGAGATCTGTAGTTATTCTAATACATTCTGTGTATGTAATGGTTTTCTTTCGCCGGGCTGCTTTGAGAATGGTTTTCTTTCGCCGGGCTGCTTTGAGAATCTTCTCCTTCTTATTAACTTTAGTGAAACTAATTATGATATTCCTGGGAGATGACTTATTGGGGTTGAATCGTGTTGGGGTTCTGAAGCTGTCTGCTATCTGAATTTCAGATTCTCTAGGCATGTCTGGAAAATTTTATTTCATAATTTCATGCAGAAGGGCCTCTGTGCCCATCGAGGCCACTTCATCATTTTCAGAAATTCCAATTATTTGTATATTGGTGTTCTCCGAATTATCTCAGAGTTCTCTGAGAGCATGATCTGGTTTTGCTCTCCATTTCTCTTCCTCTTTGAGCGTTTGGGAGTGTTTAAAGGCTTTATCTTCCATGTCAGAAATCCTTTCTTCTGCTTGCTCCATTCTGTTGCTGAGGGATTCTACTTCTTTTTTCAAATCTTTGAGGGCTATAAATTCTTGCTTCAGTGTGTCTAAGTCTTTGGTGGTTTTGTCTTTAAATTCGTTAAATTCTTGAAACAACTTTTGAATTTCTCCTTGAATTCCTAATTCCATTTTATTAATCTTGTCTGCAATCCAAATTCTGAATTCGATTTCTGACATCTCAGCCAGTTGTTTATGAATGGGATCTTCAATTACATCTGCTGTAGCTTTTCTTGGGAAGGTTGATCTATTCTAGTTATTCATGTTAACAGAGTTTTTCCACTGATTTTGCCCCATGCTTATTTTACTCCCTTTGATTTTTCCCCTGGAGCTTTATCAAGGGCCCATACAGTGCTGTGGTTTGAGAAACTGGGGCCCAGTTTTGTGTGATGTGGCTAAGTTGTTCTGTCTTGTTTTTAGCTGGTTTCTGTTTGACCCTGGTGTAACATTTACTCTGGTTGAAGTCTCAGCTGTGTGGAAAAACCAGCAATTAAGTCATCCTGCCTGCCCACTTCTGGCACCAATTGGAAAAGGAAAATCAAACCTTCCTACAACCGCACACCCAGGGCACTGCCTGAAAAGTCCTCAGTCTATTGGTTCTGTTCAAAAGGTCCAAATCAATTTTCTCAATCAGCACCTGTGTCAGGTGGGAGAGTTCAAGAGCTCTCTGGGAACTGGATTACAGGGGTCTGGTTACTACTCTGATATGGCTTACTCCAGTGCTGCATGGAGTCAGGATGAGCTACCTAGCAAATAGATCAGTCTGGGAAAGTTGATGTCTCCTTCCCAACTTTGCCCCTCCATCAGACCCAGTCACTGGTATCTCTGCAGATGGCTGACCCAGTTGCCTGTAGTGAATAGATACTCCAGGGTGTTGCACCTGCCTGAATCACAAGGAAATCTGCCAGGCCTCTGCAGTCTGCTGCTATCTAGCAGGAGGAGGGGAGGCCTGACATCCTGTGTACTTGATGCAGGTGGGGGGGAGGTGTTCACTCAGGCATAGCTCAGCCCCTGATTGATGTTGCTAAAAGAACAGACAACTTTGTGGGATTCCATCTCTGTTTCTGCTAAAATCGCCTGCAAAAAACAGGCTGTTCTGAGTTCAAACATCTTTGCTACTGAAGGCTTGTGTCCCATTACCTCTCTGAGTTGGCCCCGCCCTGGAAGCTTCCTGGGTCTGTGAGCAGCGTCAGGCAAATCCTTTACTCACTGGTGGCCTCCTCTGGTTGCCGATGGAGACAGGGAGTGTGGCTTCAGAATATCCAGAAGTGAACCATTTTGCTTTTGGTTGTGTCCCTGTGGTCGCAGTTTGCCTCAGCGGTGTTGATGTGGATTCTTCAACCTTCTCTCTTGGTGGAGCTCAAATCCACCTGGTTACTTAGTAAATTTTTGTCCCTTAACTCTCCTTCTGGAAGGGAACCTCTGTGGAAAGCTGGCTTCAGTCCACCATCTTGTCTCCCCTCTGGATGCATAGATATTAATAATTGAAATCTCATCATATTGAGTATTACCCTTAACAAATATGAAGTGACCATTCTTATCCTTCCCTTTTTTGTGGGTTTCAAACCTATTGTGCCTGCAAATAGAATTGCACCACGTGCTTTTTTCTGTTTACCGTTTCCCTGATATATGTATGACCATCCTTTCATCCTGAGTCTATATTTATATTTTAAGCTACGATGTGACTCTTGTATGTAGCACATATCTAGCCTGAGTTTTTGTATCCATTCAGCTAACCTTTGCCTCTTTATAGGAAAATGCAGCTGTTCACATTAATGGAGAATATTTGTAAGTCTGGTAAAATTTTGGGTATCAAGTTTTTCGAAAGTCCAGTGTACATTTTTAATCCTTTTGCCTTTCTGGAAATTAGAGTTTGACAAAACTTTCTGAGTGAGTTTACTTTTGTGGTAGAGGATTGGAGTGGTCATTATGGAGGATAGGTCTGAGAATATCCGGAAGAGCTAGTTTGGTTATGGCAAATTTCTTCAACATATGAATGTCGTTAAAGTATTTAATTTCTCCATCATAAATGAAACTCAGTTTAGTTGGATACATGATTAGAGGTTGAAAGTTATTTTGCTTTAGGAGATTAGAAGTGAATGACCACACTCTTCTGGCTTGAAAAGTTTCAACAGAGAGATATTCAGTCATTCTAATATTCTTCCCCTTTTAGGTAATGGATTTCTTACGTTTGGCTGCTTTCAGAATTTTCTCCTTAATATTAACTTTAGTGAAGTTAATTATGATATGCCTGGGTGATGTCTTATTTGGATTGAGTCGTGCTAGGGTTCTGAAACTGTCTGCTATTTGAATTTCAGAATCTCTTTGCAAGTCTAGAAAATTCTCTTTCATAATTTCATGGAAAAGGACCTCAGTGCCTTGCGAGGCCACTTCATCACTTTCAGGGATTCCAATGGGGCAGATATTAGCCCTCTTTGAATTATCCCAGATCTCCCTGTGAGAAAGATCCATTTTTGTTCTCTATTTCTGTTGCTCTTTGAGAGTTTGGGAGCATTCATTAGCTTTGTCTTCCTTGTCCGAAATCCTTTCTTCTGCTTCCTCCACTCTGTTCCTGAGGGATTCTACTGTATTTTTCAGATCTTTGAGGCCTGCAAATTCTTGCTTCAGTGCATCAAAATCTTTGGTGGTTTTGTCTTTAAATTCGTTAAATTCTTGAGTCCACTTTTGAATTTCTTCTCGGATTTCTAATTCTGACTCGTGAATTGTTCTTCAAATTTCTAATTACAAGTTTTCCTCCATTCTATTAATCTTGTTTGCAATCCAAATTCTGAATTCTATTTCTGACATCTCGGCCAGCTGTTTATGAATGGGATCTTCAGTTACATCAGCCATATCTTTCCCTGGGGTAGGGGTTTGATCTATTCTGATTATTCATGTTACCAGAGTTTTTCCACTGATTCTGCCCCATTATTATTTTATATCACTTGAATTATCCCCTGGAGGTTTGTCGAGGACATGTACAATGCTATGGCCTGAGAAACTGGGGACCTGTTTGGTGTGGTGGGGCTAAGTGGTTCTGTCTTGTTTTCAGTTGGTCTCTGTCTGACCCTCGTGAAACAGTTACTCTTGGTTGAAGTCTCAGCTATGGAGGAATACCAGCAATTAAGTCACCCAAACCCCCACAGGCAACAACTGGAAAAGGAAAATCAATGCTTCATACAACTACACACCCAGGGCACCACTTGAATAGTCCTTGGGAGATTGGCTCAGTTCAAAAGGTTCAAATCAATTTTCTTAGTCAGCAGCTGTCTCTGGTGGGGGAGCTTAAAAGTCTCTGGCAACTGGATCTCAGGGGTCTGTTGACAATACAAATATTTTGAAATGTGCTTGTTTGTTTGAGGGGCACTCTGAGCCGTTTTCTTGGGGGATGGGACTCCCATCTGCTTGGTGATGGATTTTGTACCTTTTCTTTTTATCCTTGGGTTCGCAGCTTATCTCAGAGGTGTTGATGTGCGTTCTTCAACCTTCTCTCTTGGTGAAGCTCTAATCCACCTGGTTGCTTGCTAAATTTCTGTCCTTTAACTTTTATTCTGGATGGGAGCCTTTGTGGAATGCTGGCTTCAGTCAGCCATCTTGTCTCTGCCTCTGAAAATAGTTTCTTTAAGTCAAACGTGCCTCAGCAGGGAACATGAGCAGTTATATAAGTGATCTCTTAGCTCGGCTCCCCTCCTGCAGCTTTGGTGGGTTCTTTCTGGTTGTTATCTCTCCCTCCTGACTGGAGTTTTTATTGAGAGCTGGCTCCAATCAGCCATCGTCCTCTGTTCCCCTTGTTCTTGTTGAATGTGAAATTTGGAGTTAGGGAATAAAGCCAACCCGAGGATTTAGTAAAACACAAAACTCATTGAAACCAAATGGTTAAATAAACAGATAAAATGGCTACCAGACACACAAGCCCACAGATGCACAATCAATCAGAAACACATAGACATATAGACAACAACAACAAAAAACAACTACACTAAAATTAATGATAATTAAAAAAGGTAAAAAATAAACAAACAAAATGAACAAACAAACAGAACCTCTAAAAATCTGATGTAAGTGCTCTCAGAAACCATAAGAAGAGAAGAAGAGTAAGAGAGAAGGGGAAAGGGAAAAAGAAAAACAAAGTGGTGTTCATAAAAAGGTTAATAATGAAGAATGAAAAAATTAAAAATAGAAAAAATAAAAATAAAAAGTATCTATATAGAAGAAATAATAAAAAAATTAACAATAGCTTCTCCAAGAAAATGATGAGGAAAAGAAAAAAGTCACCAACCACAAAAATATTATTGTATATTTGTAGAAAAATACATCTATATATATGACGTAGGGATCAATTTTCGTAGGACTGTATTTACCATGCAATATACTTTGTGGACACCAGGTGGCGCTGTGAGTGGGTTTCAGGCTTATACCTGGTTCACAGTTTACACTGTTATCACGGTAACCACCCTACCTGGCTGATCGCCATTTCGGAGTTTCTGTACATGTTTATTATCTAGTTATTGTCCAACCTCAGCTGCTCTGTTCCAGACACCACTCCTATCCGACTTCCCAAATCAGTGGAGGAGTCCATGCTTCACAAAATTATCCACTCTGTTCCCACTTTCTCCTATAAACTGGCAACTGCAAACAGCTGTGGGGTAGGGTGCTGCCTGCTGTTGGTTTTAGCTGCTGCCGGCTCCCATGGCTACAGCATACGGAGACCTTATCCTCAGTTTTTGTGGCTCAGAGTCTCACTTTTGAATCTGGACTTTTGAGTCCGGCCATCCGCCAGTTCACCACACAGCCTGTACTGCCAGCCCACACCAATATTCCCCACCAGGAATGGTCCAGTCTATTTAATCACTCCTGTTGTTCTGGGGGTAGTTGTCCACCATTTTGGACAATTCAAAATGTCTGTTTTCCAGGCGGGATCTGTTCCCTTCAATTTTCCATCGGGTTGCTTAACCCCTTGTGGCTCTGAGTGGGACCTCTTTGGGGTGGCTAAACTCGGCTCAGGAATAAATTTTTGTCAACTGTTTTTTTTCAGGAATTGCAAGCTGCTTTCCTCCGTGAAGGAGGGGCCTGCCAGCCAGCAGGGCCGAGCAGGGAAAATCTCTACAAGAGTCTGTGGTTTTAAATTTACCTCATATACAGCAATCCGCCAATTCACTGCGTTTCTCCAGCTGCCTGTCCACATCAATAATCCACTCGGGGAAAAGGTCCAGACCCCCCTTCCTCTCACCTGATGACTTGGGAGATTTAGGCGCTACATGTCCTTCCTATATGCCATCATTCTCCGCCACCTTCATAGGTCCAGTTTTTAGAGGGTCTCTCCCATGGAGTATAGTTGGAAGACTTTGGAACTCTGCTTGTTTGTTTGTGGGGTACTCCAAGCTGTTCTCATGGGGAAGGGTACTCTCATTAACTTGGTGATGGATTTTGTACCTTTTGTTTGTATCCTTGGGGTCGCAGCTTGCCTCAGCAGGGTTGATGTGCATTCTTCAACCTTCTCTTGGTGCAGCTCTAATCCACCAGATTACTTGCTAAATTTCTGTCCTTTAACTCTCCTTCTGGATGGGACCCTCTGTGGAAAGCTGGCTTCAGTCAGCCATCTTCTCTCTCTCTTTTCTTTTTGTTTCTTTTACTGCCTGTGTTAGCTGAAGAGTTTTATCCTCTAGCTCTGAGATTCTTTCTTATGCATGGTATATTCTGTTGCTGATACTTTCTACTTCATCTTTAAGTTTCTTGATTGCTTCAATTCCTTAAGTGGAAATATATTTTTTCTATATTCTTCATATCGTTCATCTCTTACATGATTCTGTTTTTGGTATTCCACTTGGTTATTTTCCATTTTGCAACAATTTCTTTTCATTTTTTTACCATCTATATTTTAAATTCTCTTTATATCATTTATGACATTTTTTACAGGTGAAATCCTCTGCAGTAGCTACTTCATGATCCTTTGGAGGGAAGATATTACTCTGTTCTAGTTTTTCATGTTATCAGGATTTTTCTGTTTTGTCTTTCTCATGAGTGTTTTCTTTTTGTCTGTTTCCTTGCCCTACTTTTTCCTTTCACTTCCTCCTCTTTAAGTTACTGTTTCTCTGACTTAAGATCTTATGCTGTCCTTTTGTTATAGGACCAAAAGGAAGAGGAGAATAAAGAGCAAGAAAGGGTTAAAAATTAATAAAAACAGAGAAAAGAAAAAGGAAAGGGGTAGTGAAAGAGAAGATTGACAAAACTAGGAGAGGAACAGAAAGAAAGAGACAAGAATAACAGTGGTAGACAGTAGGGTACTTTGACCTACATTCACAATTTCCAGTCTCTGGGGAGATAGGTTTGGTGGGTTCCTGGAGTTCAGGAACTCTTTGCCAGCCTGAGCAGGTACTAGAACCATGTCCACCAAACAAAGAAGAAAAACAAAAATAGTATGAACAGAAACAAAATGAACAAATAAAAGACCTTAAGAAATAAAATTGGGGGAAGAAAAAGAATTACAGGTGCTGAAAAACTAGCAAAAATGGAGCCCTTATTATTGAATAAGGAAACAATGAAAATTTGTAATCACAAGAGGAAAGGGGGAAAAAGGAAAAAGGAAAACCTAGGGGGTTAAGCTGAAAAAAATTTAATAAAGGAAAAAAAATATATACATATATATATATATATATATCTTGTTGTGTATTGCCTCGGCAATAGGTGATCTTCTGGGGTATAAGATGCTAATCACAATGTATTAATCTGTAATCTGTATTAAGCGGTATTAATCACATCTAATACAGCTGTATAAGATGCCTACTGGAAGCTTCTGTCTTGCTGAGTTTGTCTTCCTGGCTTCTTTGCTCTCAAACACCACAGGGTTGGGAGGCTGAAGCTCTCTATAGCCCACTTAATAGATACGCCTTGACTTTCTATTTTTTTTTTTTTGTTGTTGTTGGGTACCTACTTCTTTTTTTTTTTATTAAGTCATTTGTGCATAGATCATAAATACGTTTATTCTATTATGAGATTCAATGTGTCGATTATTTGTACAAATTGGAGCGCTTACATCCTACTAATCAACATAGCTTTCACCTCATTTACCCAATTACAGCATTAAGGTATTTTTGTTCTACACCTGATAGATCCAACTTGTACTTGCATTGTGCTCCATGGGTGTGGTTCCCCTACTAACCCTCCCTCTATCAACCCACTTCCATCCCCTCCCCTCTTCTTCCCCTTCCCGCCTTCATCCTAGGCTATAGTTGTGTTTCATTCTTCATATGCAATTGTGGTTTCACAGTAGTACTAAGTACACTGGATTCTTTTTATTCCATTCCTGAGATGCTTTAATAAGAAGAATATTTTCCAGCTCCATCCATGTAAACATAAAAGAGGTAAAGTCTCCATTTTTTAATGCTGCATAATATTCCATGATATACATATACCACAATTTATTAATCCATTCATGGGTTGATGGGCACTTGGGCTTCTTTCATGACTTGGCAATTATGACCCTTAAATTTCTAAAACATGTCCCTTGGCCACACAGTGGCTTTCCCAGGAAAGAGTGTGTCACTCAAATCTTCCCATGAGTGGCTGCCCAGCTTATCAGGCCCACCAGAACCAACTTCACACTAGGACCCTGAGAGCTACTCCTGCAAGACAACTTTCCTACAAAGGCTGTTCCTGGCCTGCAGCCAAACAATGAAAGCTCTGTTCTACATGTTAGCTCAGTCCCAGCCCCTGGGCACTATTCAAAATCACTTGCTCACTCTCCCAAGCCTCCTAAAGTAAATCAGCAAAGTGTCCAGGTCCCCCCCCCAAAAAAAAAAGAAAAAGAAAAAGTAAAAAGAAAAGGAAAAAGAAAAGAAAACCACAGGGCAGGCCTTCTCTATGTGTAAACTGATGATGCCATCACACTGCCTGACCTCTACCGGCATACAAGTACTTGCCCTTCTGCTGCTTCTCCCCTGTTTCCAACTTCCTCTTCTGGTTCTGAAGTCTCCTTTGTCTCTCTGTGCCCCTAAGAGATGTTTCTGGGCAGATACCAGAGGCCAGAGGTGCCTGGAGAATTTTCCCCTCAATTTCACCATGCACAGCTGGAAAACGGTGTCTCTAGTTGGCCTTCTTGCTCTTCTTCCATTAAAATGTATTCTTTTTTGGAGTAGATTTATCTTGAGAGAAGAAATTTCCTATTAGTTGCCTTATTTTAGGAAATAGACATGTCCCAACCAAAGACAACTACAATTGTTTACATCTATGATTTAATGCTGCACACAAATTGAATTACTAAAAAGAAAACTTTTCATGTAATTTCTCATTATATTTTTAATAATTCCTTGGTAAGTTCATTGTAAGACAAGGTCTTATCTACCAATATAGCAGTTGTGTAAATCTATTATTTTTATAGACTACATTGTCAAACACTTATATATTATATAACTCCTAACTTAGGTATAATACCAAATCGTTATCCCAAGTAATTTGTCATCTATAAAACTTTTAAAGTTAAATTATATCCATTTTTATATCTTGGAGACAAAAAAAATAATTCCTCCATCTGTGACATTTATAAAACATACTACATATAGATTATCACAAAATGCAAACAATACAGACAGATATTAATATAATGGAAAGCAGTGAGACTCCCTTTTCCTAGTGCTCATTTCCAAAGGTTACTGTTTTCAAAATTTCTTGGACACCCTTTTAGATTGAAAAAACACACAAATTTATTTTATTTTATTTCATTTTATTTTGTTTTCAGAGACAAGTTTGCTCTCAAGGGATTCTCTCACTACAAACTCCGGAATAGCTGGGATTATAAGCATAAGTCACTGTACCCAGAAAACATCCTAGTAAATGGACATAATCAATTCCTTTCTATTTATGGGAATGGTATTTTACTCCATTGTACTCTAGAGACTGTAATAAGTTTTTTTTCCCCCTTTGGATTAGTATATTTTCTCATCTGCACTTACAGATCAAATTTATCCTTTTAAATGGTTACTTATTACTTTATATACATATTTTTTTTGTGTGTGTTTTTTTTGGCCGGGGCTAGGTTTGAACCCGCCACCTCCGGCATATGGGACTGGCGCTCTACTCCTTGAGCCACAGGCACTGCCCTATTTATATTTTTATAAAATATGCACATACATGCCAAAAGTACCAATAAACAGTTTTAAGGTAAATAAATATTTATACATATACATATATGTATATGTGTGTGTGTTGTACAGTTTTTTACTATTAAGAAAAATTGAAAAGAAAATTAATGCCCATATATCTTTGTATATTTTGGCTAATAAATATGGGAAATAAATCTATAGCTATGAAATTTTTGCATTAAGTAGTATGTGAATTTACTACTTTTATAGGTATAACTGAATATCCTCCAAAAAATTTAACCAATTTGGCTTTATATCAACTGTATTAGAGAGTGCTTTGTTTCTTCAACTCTCGCCTATACTGGATTTTCATTTATTTGCGATCTAGCCTTTCAGGTAGCTCAAAATACTGTCTTTTGTGGGTATGAATTTCTTAAATTTTGAGGATGTTAGAGGAGAATTTAAAGTTCCTTCTACTCCTTTTTTAAAAATAAGTTAACTAGGGGAGGCTCCTGTGGCTCAGTCCGTAGGGCGCTGGCCCCATATACCGAGTGTGGTGGGTTCAAACCCCGCCCCAGCCAAACTGCAACCAAAAAATAGCTGGGCATTGTGGCGGGTGCCTGTAGTCCCAGCTGCTCAGGAGGCTGAGGCAGGAGAATCGCTTAAGCTCAGGAGTTGGAGGTTGCTGTGAGCTGTGTGAGGCCACGGCACTTTACCGAAGGCCATAAAGTGAGACTCTGTCTCTACAAAAAAAAAATAAATAAATAAATAAATAAGTTAACTAATTATATTCTTTACCTAGTTTAAAAAATTGATTTATTTACTTTTTTCTTTTTCTGGTGCAAAAGATCTATTTAAACTACAAAAATATATTTTTTGTTTGCTGGAACTATTATATTTCCCCCAATTTTTAATTTATCCCTTGATTACATTTATGCTATCTTTTTATGTACTATTTAAAAAATGTATATAATAAATTTATTATCAACCTTGTTATATAACAACTCCCCTTGTTATATCCTCACAATTATAAAGTTAAAGATTAGTATTGATGTCTTACATCTAATACATTTTACCTTGTCTAAAACAGTACAATCATCCACTGTAAGTATAAGTCATTCCACAGTTTAATTCACTCAACAGAAAACAGCATCAAAGATTCTGCTTCAGCTGTTTTTCTTAATCTTCTAGACCTCTGAACCAATGCCCAGCTGAGCCAAATTGAAGCCTGAGGCAAAGAGAAAATGCTGATCCTGTTTTAACTTAAAATTTTGATATTTTGTTCAAGGATTTTTGCATGGAGTTTGATTTTTAAAAAATACTGCATTAAAATAGTATTTTTCTTAGTTGCTGAGGTTTTTTTCCCTCTTAAATTTTGTGCCTGGTGTGAGTAACCCACTTAGCTTTATTCTAATTTTAGCCCTGCTCTAAACATTGGATTTCCCAGGACTCAGTACACAAGTTCTTGGACTTCTTCTTTTTCCTAACTGCATCTATTTCCTTAATGATCTCATACCTTGACTCTAAATGTTACTTATACACTGAAGGCACATAAATTAGTATTTTTTTTATTTATTAAGTCATTTGTACATAGATCATAAATACATTCATGCCATTATGGGATTCAATGTGTTGATTATTTGTACAAATTGGAGTGCTTACATCCTACCAATCAACATAGCCTTCACCTCATTTACCCAATTACAGCATTAAGGCATTTGTGTTCCACACCTGATAGATCCAACTTGTATTGGAAATATGCTCCATAGGTGTGGTCCCCCTACTAACCCTTTCTCTATAGACCCACCCCTCTCCGTTCCCCTCTCCCTCCTCTTCCCTATTTTATTGAAGGGTTAGTTGTGTTTGACTTTTCATATGCAAGTATGAGTGAATATAAATTGGTTTCACAGTAGTACTGAGTACATTGGACATTTTTTTCTCCACTCATGGGATACTTTACTGAGAAGAATATTTTCCAGCTCCATCCATGTAAACATAAAAGAGATAAAGTCTCCATTTTTTAATGCTGCATAGTATTCCATGGTATATATAAACCACAATTTATTAATCCATTCATGGGTTGATGGGCACTTGGGCTTCTTTCATGACTTGGCAATTATGAATTGAGCTGAAATGAACAATCTGGTGCAAATATTTTTATTGCCAAATGATTTTTAGTCCTTTGGATATGCACCTAGAAGAGAAATTGCAAGATAAAATGGCAGGTCTACATTTTTGTCCCTGAGTGTTGTCCAAACTTACATCCAAAAGGAACGTACTAACTTGCATTCCCACCAGCAGTGCAGGAGTATTCCCTTTTCTCCACATCCACGCCAACATCTGTTGTTTTGGGATTTTGTGATGTGAGCGACTCTTACTGGAGTTAGATGGTATCTCAGAGTGGTTTTGATTTGCATTTCTCTGATGATTATAGATGATGAGCATTTTTCATGTGTCTGTAGACCATGCACCTGTCTTCTTCAGAGAAGCTTCTGTCCATGTCTGTTGCTCACAATGAAATGGGATCACTTGTTTTTTTCTTAGTAATAAATTTGAGCTCTGTGGATTCTGGTTATTAGACCTTTGTTGGAAAGATAACTTGCAAAAATCCTCTCCCATTCTGAGGGCTGTCTATTTGCTTTACTTAGTGTCTTCTTGGCAGTGCAGAAGCTTTTTAATTTGGTCATATCCCAGTAATGTATTTTTGATGTTGTTTCAATTGCCTAGGATTGGCTTCCTCATAAAGTATTCTCCCAGGCCAATTTTTTCAAGCTTTCCCCTGTAATTTCTCTAAGAACTTTTATAGTTTCATGTCTTATGTTTAAGTCTTTTAACCAGTGGGAGTCAATTTTTGTTAGAGGAGAAAGGTGTGGGTCCAGTTTCAGTCTTCTACATGTTACCAGCTAGTTCACCCAGCACCTTTTGTTGAATAGGAAATATTTCCTCCTATTTATATTTTTAATAGGCTTATCAAAGATCAAATGATGATAAGTGTCTGGGTTCACCTCTTGGTCTTCAATTCTGTTCCATACATCTACTTCTCTATTTTTGTGCCAGTACCATGCTGTTTTGATCACTATCAATTTATAGTATAGTCTGAAATGTGGTAGCATGATTCCCCCTGATTTGTTTTTATTTCTGAGTAATGTATTGGCTATTCAAGGTTTTTCTGTTTCCATATAAAATGAAGTACTAATTTTTCCATATCTTTAAAGTATGATAAAGGTGCTTTAATAGGGATCACATTAAATCTGTAGATTGCTTTGTGTAGTATAGACATTTTAACAATGTTGATTCTCCCAAGCCATGAACATGGTATATTTTTCCATTTGTTAATGTCTTTAGCTATTTATTTTCTCAGAGTTTCATAGTTCTCTTTATAGAGATCTTTCACATCCTTAGTTAGATACACTCCCAGATGTTTCATCTTTTTTGACACTATTGTAAAGAGAATAGCGTCCTTGATTGTTTCTTCCCCTTGACTATGGTTGGTACATATAAAGGCTACAGATTTGTGAGTGTTAATTTTGTATCTTGAGACATTGATGTATTCCTTGATTACCTCTAGGAATTTTGTAATTGAGTCCCCGGGGTTTTCAAGATATGCAATCATATCATCCAGGAAGAGTGAAAGTTTGATCTCCTCTGGTTCTATTTGGATCCCTTTGATTGCCTTCACTTGCCTGATTGCAATAGTTAAGACTTTCATTACAATGTTAAAAAGCAGTGGAGACAGTGGCATTCTTGCCTGGTTCCTGATTTGAGTGGAAATGATTTCAATTTTACTCCATTAAATACGATATTGGCTGTGGGTTTGCTGTAGATGGCCTCTATCAGTTTAAGAAATGTTCTTTCTATACCTATTTTCTTAAGTGTTCTGATCAAGAAAGGATGTTGGATATTGTCAAAAACTTTATGCATCAATTGAGAGAATCATATGGTCTTTGTTTTTTAATGTGTTTATGTGATGCATTATTTTTATGGATTTACATATATTGAACCATGTTTGGGACACTGGGATAAAACCCATCTGGTCATGATGTATAATTTGTTTGATGTTTTGTTGGATTCTGTTTGCTAGGATCTTATTGAATATTTTTTGCATCAATATTCATTTTCATCAATATTCATTAGAGATATTGGTGTATAATTATTATTTTTTGTTGGATCTTTTCCTGGTTTGGGTATCAATGTGATATTTGCTTCATACAATGTGTTGGAAGTATTCCTTCTTTTTCTATGTTTTGGAAGGTTAAGTAATATAGGTGCTAGTTCCTTTTTAAAGGTTTGCTAGAATTATGATGTGAAGCCAGCTGGTCCCAGGCTTTTCCTTTTGTGGAGATTTCTTATAGTTGATGCTATTTTAGAACTTTTTATAGGCTTGTTCAACATTTCCACTTCATTCTGGCTAGGTCTAGCAGGGTGGCATGTTTCTAAGTATTTATCTATTTCCTTCAGATTTTCATACTTCTGAAAATAGAGTTTTATGTAATATTCATTAAGGATATGTTGAATTTCTGAGGAGTCTGTTCTTATTTGGCCTTTATAATTTCTGATTGATGAAATTAGGGATTTTACTCTTCTACTTCTGGTTAGGTTTGCCAAAGGTTTATCTATTTCTTTGAACTTTTCAAAAAACCAACTCTTTGTTTGGTGGATCTGTTGTATGATTCTTTTGTTTTCAATTTCATTTAGTTCTGCTGTAATTTTAGTTATTTCTTTTCTTCTGCTGTTTTTAGGGTTGGAATGTTCTTTCTTTTCCAGTTGCTTGAGATGTCCCATTATGTTGTTGAATTCCTGTCTTTCCATTCTTTTGAGAAAGGCTTGCAACGCTATAAATTTCACTCTTAAGACTGCCTTTGTGGTATCCCAGAAGTACTTATAGTTCATGTCTTCATTATTGTTTTGTTCCAAAAATTTGGTAATTTCCTTATTAATCTCATCAATGACTCAGCTATCATTCAGCATGAGGTTATTTAGTTTCCATGCTTTTGTATGCTTATACAGATATCTGTTCTTACTGAGTTCAACTTTTACTCTATGATAATCTGAGAAAATACAAGAAATGATTTCTATTTTTTAAAATTTGCTGAGTTTAGACTTGTGACCTAAGATGTGATCAATTTTAGAGGAGGATCCATGGGCTGAAGAGAAGAATGTGTATTCAGTTTTGTTAGGATGAAGTGTTCTGTAGATGTCTGAAAGATACAAATGTTGAATGGTTAAGTTTAAGTCTAAAATTTCTTTGCTTAGCTTCTTTTTGGAGGATCTATCCAACACTGCCAAAGGAGTGTCAAAATCTCTGACAATTATGGTGCTGGAGGAAATCAAGTTGTTCATGTATGTTAGAGTCTCTCATAAATTGAAGTGCATTCTGGTTAGGTGCATAAATGTTGATAATTGAAATCTCATCACGTTGAATGTTACCCTTAACAAATATGTAGTGACCATCCTTATCTTTCTTTACTTTTGTTGGTTAAAACCCATTGTATCTGCAAATAAAATTGCAACACCTGCTCTTTTTCTCCTTTCCATTTGCCGAAATTATAGATGATCATCCCTTCACCCTGAATATATGTTTATCTTGTAAGGTAAGGTGAGATTCTTGAATTCAGTACATGTCTGACCTGAGTTTTTGTATCCAGTCAGCCAGCCTGTGCCTTTTTAGAGGGAAATTTAAGCCATTCATATTAATTGAGTGTATTGATAAGCCAGATAGTATTTTTTGGTATTGAGTTTTTCAAAAGCCCAGTGGGCATTTTTAAACCTTTCACCACTGTGGAAGTTGGAATTTGATCAAAAGTTTCTGAGTGAATTTACTTTGGTGGTGCAGGATTGTGCTGTTCATTATGGAGGATAGGTCTGAGAATATCCTGAAGAGCTGGTTTAGTTATGGCAAATTTCTTCAAAATGTGAATGTCGTTAAAGTATTTAATTTCTCCATCATAAATTAAACTCAGTTTATCTGGATACAGGATTCAGGGTTGAATATTATATTGTTTAAGAAGATTTAAGGTTGATGACAACCCTCTTCTAGCTTGAAAGGTTTCAGCAGAGAGATCTGAAGTCATTCTAATTTTCTTCCCTTTGTAGGTTATGGTTTTCTTCTTGCTACTTGCAGAATTTTCTCCTTCATATTAGCTTTGGCAAAGTTAATTATAATGTGTCTATGAGAATTTTTATTTGGGTTGAGTTGTGCCAGTGTTCTGAAACTGCTATCTGAATTTCAGAATCTCTTGGCATATCTGTAAACTTCTCTTTGATTATTTTATGAAGTAAAGCATCTGTATCCTTCGCAGCAACCTCATCACCTTCGGGTATGCCTATAAGGCGAACATTGGATCTCCTCAAATTATTCCAGAGCTCTCTGAGAGAATGATCCATGTTTGTTCTCCACTTTTTTTTTTCCTATTTGATCATTTTGGAGCATTCAAAAGCTTTGTCTTCAATGTCAGAGATCCTTTCTTCTGCCTGCTCCATTCTGTTACTGAGGGATTCTACTGTATTTCTCAAATCTTTGAGGGTGGAACGTTCTTGCCACAGTGTATTAAAATCTTTGGTGATTTTGTCTTTGAATTCATTGAATTCTTGAGGCATCTTTTGAATTACTCCTTGAAATTCTCATTCAAGGAGTAATTACAATGTAAATTCAATGTTTACCCCCATTCTGTTGATCTTATTTGCTATCCAAATTCTAAACTCAATTTCTGACATCTCAGCCATTTGTTTTAAATAGGATCTTGTGCTGTGTCTGCCATATTGTTCCTTGGGGGAGTTGATCTTCTCTGATTATTCATGTTGTCAGAGTTTTTCTGCTGATTGTGCCTCATGATTGTTTTTCACCTTTGGCTAGATGGGCAGATAAGGTGAAATTGGATTGGGAGTTCCTGGAGTTATGGTTAACCAGCCCTTTGTCAAAGGATCTGGAACTGATTACTGCAGCTTTTCCCCCTATAGCTTTGCAAAGGACCCGTACAGTATTACAGTCTGAGGCTGAGGAGACTTTCTTGGTGTGGTGGGGTTAGGTGGCTCTGTCTCTTATTCAGCTGGTTCTTGTCTGATCCTATTGGATTACTGACTCGAGTGAAGTCTTAGCTGAAGTTTGCTTTGTTGGAGTCACAGCTTTCCTCAGCAGAGGTGACCTGCAGTTATTACTTCTCCCTTGGCTCTGCTCCCAGTCTTCAGCTTAGTTGGGTACTTTCTGGTCATTATTCTTTCCTCTGAACAGGAGCTTCTGTCAGAGGCTGACTCCATTTGGCCATATTGCCCCTCCCATCAAATTAGTATTTTCAATTTGGACATTACATGTGAACTGCAGACTCATATTTCCATCTACATTCTCTACAACTCCACCAGCTATGGAGATATAACAGCTATGTAACAGCTATGTTAGATATAACATGTGGAAAACCAAATCTTGAATTGTGCACATATCTGTTCCTTTTCCATTTTTTCCTGTCTCTGTACATTTAACCTCTATTTATATAGATACTTAAAACAAAAACTTAACCATTATTATTGACTTTTCTTTTTTTTTTTTTTTGTAGAGACAGAGTCTCACTGTACCGCCCTTGGTAGAGTGCCGTGGCGTCACACTGCTCACAGCAACCTCTAACTCTTGGGCTTACGCGATTCTCTTGCCTCAGCCTCCTGAGCAGCTGGGACTACAGGCACCCGCCACAACGCCCGGCTATTTTTTTGTTGCAGTTTGGCCGGGGCTGGGTTTGAACCTGCCACCCTCGGCATATGGGGCCAGCGCCCTACTCACTGAGCCACAGGCGCCGCCCATTATTGACTTTTCTTATTTCTTTGCCTCTCTCTCAATCTAATCTACCAGCGAGTATTAGTCCCTTATGTGTGTACCTCTGAAATGTATTCTGAAACCATCCACTTCTTTTTATCTCCATCATCATTACCTTAGTCCAAGTTCCCATATTTTTTGCCTGGATTATTGAAATACCTTCTGCTTCCACCCTTGTTCCTCCCATCATGTTCTTCTGTACACAGCAACCAGATTTATTTCAAAACATAAGTAAGATTATGTAACTTCTCTGCTCAAAACCCTGTAATGATCTCCAATCTTGTTTAAAGTGAAATATCCATACCGCAGCCTCCAGTACCTTTACCTGAACTTTTATGAGTTCATATCCTGCTCTTTTCTCTTAACTCTGTTACATTTGTCTTATTTCTTGTCTATGTAAATACCAATCATGTTCCCACCTTGAGGATTTTGTGTTGCTGTTCTTTACCTGGAATGTAATATTTCGCTGACATCTGCATGGCTCATGCCTTTGCTTTGGTCTGATCTATGTTCAAATAACATCTTATCAGAGAGACTAGCAATACCGTCCTGCATAAAACTGGACTCTTTTCTCACTACCCCTGGCACTGTCTGACCTCCTTCACTTCACTTTTACCTCTTTAAGGACTTTTCACCATTAGGCATACTGTTTTGTGTTTATTTATTTTTATTGATTTTTAGCCCTTATCCTATGAAATATAAGCTTTATGGAGGTCTGATTTGTGTATGTGAGTATTTACTGGTATAGTCTCAGCATTTAAAACAGAGCTTGGAACAAAATAGGCACTCAATAAATACTTGTTGAATAAAGGAATGAACTGAATCCATGACTCATCCTTACAATGCCTGTTTAATATATCTTTCCACTACCCTTTGTTCTAATTTTGTGCTAACATCTCGATGTAGTTCACTCAGAGAAAAATTTCTATCATATTTTGCTTAGATTAAGATTATCAAGTATAAATTTCCCAAACTATACCTAACCATCTTAAGTTTAACTTATTTTTGCACTAAATTTTAATGTACTCTATTGTTTTAGAGTTACCTCTTTACTTATATTTCAGCAACTTTTGTTAGCAGGAGGCAGATAAGTGCAATCGTTAAAAATAATGGTTCTTGGATTCAACTTTGTGAATCTTCCATGTACATACAGCAAGTTACTTAATGGTGCTTTTCCTCAGTGACCTCTTATACAGGATGGAATCAATAATATTATCTACCTCGTAGTATTATTTAGAGTTTTAATAGCTTAAAACATGCATTCAAATCATCATCTTAAAAAACATCACTCATATATCATGTGATATATGCCAAGTACTTTTCTAAGTATTTAAAATATATTAGATGTTTTGTTCATAACTCCCCTTTGTAATATCTGTGGGGTTTTTTTGAGTATTTTTTATTTTTTCAAATTAATATGAGGACACAATTTTGGGGTTACATTTTTCTCACTTCCAGGGTAAAATTCCATTTGTGGAAGAGCTCCTCAACCAGAGGGTGTGTTACACACACTCACAAAGTGGACATTAGGTGAGATTTCCTCCTCATGCCCTCCCTTCTTTTGCAAAATATCCTCCCCACTCTTGTTTCCCTCTCCCCCAAACTGGACTATATTAGTCTTTTATTGTTTTTATGAGAATGTAATTGTTTATTTTTGATTTTACATTAGTATGGAGTACATTGCACATTTATTTTTCCATTCTTGTGATACTTTACTAAGAAGAATGCATTTCAACTCCATCCAGGTAAATGTAAAAGATGCAAAATCTCCATCTTTCTTAATGGCTGAATAATATTCCATGCTCTACGTATATCACAGTTTGTTGATCCATTCATGTGTTGATGGGCCCTTAGGTTGCTTCCACAACTTGCCAATTACGAATTCATCCTTAATAAACATTCTAGTGCAGATGTCTTTGTGTTGAAATGATTTTTGTTCTTTTGGATAGATACCTAGTAATGGGGTTGCAGGGTCAAATGGAGGGTCTACTTTTAGGTATTTGAGGATTCTCCATACTTGTCTCCAAAAAGTCTGTATTAGTTTGTGATCCCATGAGCAGTGTAGAAGTGTTCCCTTCTCTCCACATCTAGGCCAGCATTTGGTGTTTTGGGACTTCATGATGTGGACTAATTGCTGGAGTTAGGTGATATCTTAGAGTGGTTTTGATCTGCATTTCTCTGAAGATTAAAGATGATGAGCATTTTTTCATGTGTTGGTTAGACATTCATCTGTCATCCTTGGAGAGGTTTCTGTTCAAATCTCTTGTCCACTTTTAGAGAGGGTTGTTTGAACTTTTCTTATTATTTAATTTGAGTTCTCTGTAGATTCTAGTTATCAGGCCTTTGTCAGATTCATAACATACAAAAATCTTTTCCCATTCTGAATACTGTTGGTTTGCTTTATTTGTGGTATCCTTAGCTGTGCAAAAGCTTTTTAGCTTGATCAAATCCCAGTTATTTACTTTTGATGTTGCTGCAATTGCTGGGGGGGTTTCTTCCTCATAAAGTTATTTTTCCCTGGCCAACATCTTCAAATGTTTCCCCCATACTCTTTTCTAGAATTTTTTCCCCTTTGTAATATCTCTATGATTATTTGTTGATGGTATTTCTCTCTCCTTATTTATTATTATGTGTTATTCATGGTTGAACATTTCTCTTTGAAATGTTTTGAGTCATACAGCATTTTATTCTTAGTGTCAATGCAATATCTCATCACTATCATCTCATTTCTCATAGTGTGATATATCTTATTTTTCTCAAATACACATTTATTTATTTTGTAGTGTGATATATCTTATTTTTCTCTACACTCCTGAACAATTCACTGTGCTAGGCACTATAGAGATCATGATTATATATATGTTATCAACATTTAAAAAATAATGGTCAATGCTGGCAAGTTTATCATAGAAATTTTGGCATTTAAAATCGAAAAGGAATATGGATATTTATAATAAAGCCAGTAAAGACATGCACTCCCTTTATTAAGCACTATCTGTTATAGAAATATATGCTAAGGTGATATTTTATAGTATGTGATAAACTATATGAATGGAAATGTTTATTATAGCATCTCTTATAAGAGAAAACAACCAGAACATTATGTAAAAAGTAAATAATGATTATTTAAGAAATTTATTTTGAATAACATCATAGTATATTAACAGAATCTAATATTCCACCATTAATCAAACTTAAAGCTTCTAATTATGAACATTATTTAGAAACATAAAAATATTTATAATGTATTATGTTTTAAAGTGTACAACCAGATATACCAAAGTATTTCAATTTTGTAAATGATATTTTCATGTGCATAAAAATTATAAAATAATGGTATGCAGAAAAAATTATGGTACGGTGGTAATATTTTTGATGAATTTTTTTCCTTTTTATCACAATCATCTTTAACATGACTATTTCTATTGTCTTTCACTTAAAACTGGGGAAAATAGAAAATTATGTAGTGTGTATGGTCCTTATCCTTGGTGAACTTAAGAATATGGCACATACATTAAACATTTAATAAAGGGATTCAATAAAGCAAAAGATTCAGCCATCATTCATTCGATGAGTTTCAATTAACATACACAGTATATTATACATATATATACACCAAAAACATACATATGTGTAGTGATAAGTGTTGTAGAGAAAACAAATGAGCATGAGGCCTTTGGGGAGCAGTCAGTAAATAAGTTTCAAGTTCTATATCCAGTTTTGGTCCTTTACTTTTAATTCTAGAATTTCTAGTGTTTTGTTTGGAAACATATTCCTGTAACTTGGTATCCCCAGCAATAATTCCTTTCATTTTCTGATCTTTGGAAGGAGATTTGCTACTAAATAAGAGCAAACTAATTACAATCTAGTTTTATTTGCCACAGTGAAACTAATAACTTTTCTTGTCAGCTTATTGAAGGTAATCTATTACATTTGTTATGTACATGAAAATATTAGCATTTTGATGGTGGTTGAGAAAGACATGAAAATTAGTGAAGGATTAGGGAGGTCTTATGAAAATTAGAGATATGTGAATCTGTAAATCTAGGACAAAATGAGTTTTCAATGAACAGTGGTGATCCTCTAAATTAACTATATTTACTATCACATGCTGAGTATTATCTAAGAACTCCATAATATAAACTTTTCAAATAATTTACCATTACTTGAATTTCTTCCTTTTGAAAACTGGCCTCATAATTTCATCAAAAATAGTAAATAATTTTTAATTCCCACCAATTCATTTGATATTTTTAGTATTTCTTGGATGTGAGAAAAGCACATATTATAATATTTTATTGTTTTCAAATCTCAGAATTGTGTATTGTGTATTTTAACAGCAAAAGCACATATTATAATGTTTTATTGTTCCCAAATCTCAGAATTATGTGTAAGTGCACAAATAAATGTTTCATAAACTAAAAAATAAAACTTTATTTCTAGAATGACTGAGCATATCTCTATAAAATAAATATGAAAATAATATCCATTTTTATTAAAAATAATAGCCCATAATATTGTTTGAGACCATTACAAAAAAGTTAGCAGGTAGTATTTTGCCATTTTTTTCACCATTATTCTTATAGGTGGTCTCTGAAAAACAATTGGCTTAACGAATGAATTCCAGGCAGTCCTTTGAGCTGGTTCAAAATACCAGAACAGATGTTTTCATGTCGTAACATCTACTTTCTTTTCAAGTTCATATTAAACATTACTTTTATGAAAATTTTCCTTGTATCTATTTTTCCCTCTCCTCTCCTAAGGAAAATCTATTACCTTGTTTTTCACTGTCCCATGTATATATTTCTCTTCAAAAATCTTGAAAGACGACTGCGTTTTTTGTTTACATGTCCATCTCTTTAACCTTAGACTTTGAGCCTTCCTCATTGATGAAAGGGATGGTATCTCAGTCTCTTTTGTTTCCTTAGTACTTAACGCTATGAGAAAACTCTCACAAATTGTATGAACAGTCTTAAATTTATCAGTTTCAGCATCCATATCCTTTACACATCAACTTGTATTATTCTCCAATCCTGACACTGGGCTTGACCATTTGATTAGATTTTACCAATAAGATGTTAGAAAATATAATGTGAATATGAGTTTAAAAAGTGCTTATGTTCTTTGGTTAGCTTGATAATGCATTTTGCCATTACTATGAGAACATGCTCAAGTTAACCTGTTGGAAATTAAGACACGTGGAGTCACCAGCTTTCCCAGATGTCACCACTATAAATAACCCAATAACCAGTCATCTCTCACCAATGTGAGCAAGCCTAGCTGAAATCAGAACATCATCCATCAAACCCAGGAAAAATCAGTAGAACTCTACCCAACCATCCCAGATTCATAAAAATCACTTTTTATTGTTATGTGCAAATTAAGTTTGGATGTTAATACTCTCCCCCTTTTCTTTAGACAGAGTCTCACTCTGGCACCCTGTCTAGGGTGCGGTGGCATTATAGTTCACAGTAACCTCAAGTTCTTGGGCTTGAGAGATCTTCTTGCCTCATTTTTTTTTTCTATTTTTAGTAGAGATGAGGTCTTACTATTGCTCAGGCTGGTCTTGAACTCCTGAGCTCAAGCAATCCACCCACCTCAGCCTTTCAGAGTGATAGAATTACAGGTGTGAGCCACTGCACCTGGCCTGGGTGTTAATTATTGACATTATTTTGGCATTATATAGGTGATACAAAGGTAATGGCACATAGCATGTTCATGAAAATTAAAAGATATGTGATGTTTCCAAGTGGCTTAAGGAAAAGGAAAAAAAAAAGAGGAGAAGACAAGGACAAAAGATTTGCATGCCCCCTAAAGTCTCATTGCTTTAAACGCTCAAATTATAGCTTCATAAATATTAACATGGTCTAAATTAGATAGGGAAAAAAATTATTCTTGGTTTTCAGTCATTGGGCCTGGAAAACAATGCAACTGGTATTAATTAGGCAGCTAATATATCCAAACATTTTTGTTTTTATTACTTTCAACATTTTTTTTTTTTTTTAGTTTCTGAAATACAAATCAAAGTACATTTTTTGTTACATATTTTAACAAGCTTGACGTTCTTTTTCATACAGGATGACTCAGTACAGTTACCTTAGAACTTCTTTTTAAAAAACCATACATGTTATTTTGAGGGAAAAAGCTTCATCAAAGAAATACATGGGTACATGGGCTATCGTTTTTCAAACTTTTAGAGCATGCCTTCCAACTTAAAATTTGGTCCGCTAAAATATATATGTGTTCCTCCTGTCACAAAAATAACTTAAACCTCATGGTTGAAAAAACAAAATTATTTGGCATAGGCTTGAGTGAGGCTTGAAAAATAAGTGAGGATGTGTTTCAGCTGAACATTATAGAATCCACTTAGAACCATCTGGCAAAGCTGATCTGTTGCTGTTGCACTGTTCTGTCTCACAGGGGGTCACACGGTGCATGGGAGGGTGCTGAAGACTCATGACAGCCACAGAATCACATACTAAAATTAACCAAAATTCAATACAGAATACTACACAATAACAGCAGAATAATCTCAATAGTTATTCCATGCCTGGAAACAAGTTATAAGCTTAGAACAAGTACCTCAGCAGGAATAGTAGTTAACATGCTTGTAAGACTTTGAAAGTGACAAAACTTCATCATTCATTAATGATGCCTTATACCCAAGTACATTAGTTTCCAGGACACTGGGGACAACAAAAAAACATACAAAGTTAAGAATAAATCCAAGCTGCTTAACCTTCTACCATTCTTTTGAATATTAAACCCAGGCCACCTTTGGCCACTTGCAGGGGCATCTTTTCCTCTTTATTTTCTATGTAAATACTTGCTCCTTGGGACACCAGCAGTTTTGCTTCTTCCACTCTCTCCTCGTCACAGGCTAAGTGTCCTTGGCTGCTGCGCGGTGCATTGCTGTAGCCTTATAATGGTCCTTGGCATCTGGATTAGAGCCACCTTCCAGTAACATGACAGCAAGCTCAAGCCTGTTTTTTGAAGCTGTGTAAGGGAGGGGAGTGCTTCCATTTTGATTGACAGCATTCACTTGAGCACCTTTTCCCACAAGGGCTCTCACATTCTCATCACTGCCAGCAGAGGCAGCAATTTGAAGAGAAGACCAACCGGTATCATCTTTATCATTCACTGGCACACCAAAGTTGCAACAAGAATTCAACAATTTCTGTATGCCCAGCTGAGCATGCCTAGCGCAAGGAAGTTCTGCTTTCCTCGTCAGTTCTAGTAGCCAGGGATTTATAGGCCAGGATTCTCTCCTTCAACTCCAGCTTCCTTTTGTAGGCCAGATTGCAAACCGTCAGGTTAGATACATGCCCCTCCATTTTGCTTTCCCCAAACGTTTTTATGTATGTTATCTCATTTAATTCTCATCTAAACCCAGAAAGGGAGAAATTGTTTTCTCTATTTGAGAATGAGAAAACAAAGACTTAGTCAACTAACTTGGTAAAAGTTTTACATTTAGAAAGCTGTAGAAGAGATACATAGAAAAAGATGTATTTAAAAAGCATCGGGTTGGCACCTGTGGCTCAGTTGGAAAGGCGCCGGCTCCATATACCGAGGGTGGTGGGTTCAAACCCAGCCCCGGCTGAACTGCAACCAAAAACTAGCTGGGCGTTGTGGTGGGCGCCTGTAGTCCCAGCTGCTTGGGAGGCTGAGGCAGGAGAATCGTGGAAGCCCAAGAGCTGGAGGTTGCTGTGAGTCCTGTGATGTCATGGCACTCTACCAAGGGCTATAAAGTGAGACTCTGTCTCTACAAAAAAAAAAAAAAAAAAAATTATGGGTGGCGCCTGTGGCTCAGTCAGTAAGGCGCCAGCCCCATATACCGAGGGTGGCGGGTTCAAACGCGGCCCGGCCAAACTGCAACCAAAAAAAAATAGCCGGGCGTTGTGGCGGGTGCCTGTATTCCCAGCTGCTCGGGAGGCTGAGGCAAGAGAATTGCTTAAGCCCAGGAGTTGGAGGTTGCTGTGAGCTGTGTGAGGCCACAGCACTCTACAGAGGGCCATAAAGTGAGACTCTGTCTCTACAAAAAAAAAAAAAAAAGAAAGAAAGAAAAGCATCATAGCAAATGAAAATTAACGTAAATATTTTATTGAACACCTGTCATGTGTCAAATACATTACTAAGCACTGAAATTTAATAAATGTTGATTGATCATATTATTTGAAGATAGAACCAAATTAAATAAAAATATATATTGTAAGTGCTAGAGTAACCACTAAGATTTTAAACCAAAAAGTATAACTAATAAGCAAATAGAGAGGATGAAATGAAATTATTTTTTAAATTTCTAGTTATACAAAAGGAGATAATAAAGCAAAAAGGGAAAACAGCAGATGTAGCAAGTAGAAAACATATAGCAAGATGACAGTTACAAACCTAATCATGTCAGTAATATAAATGGTTTAAAAATTCTAATGAAAAGATACAGATTTTCAAATTGGAAAAGCTCAAGTCTTATCTAAATGAAATCTATAAGAAATCCACTTTAGAGATAATGAGAGAGGTTTAAAAATGGGTAAAAAAACAAAATATACAAACACTAATAGCTGGAATGATATACTAATATAAGACAAAGTAAACATCTGAAAAAGTACACTACCAGGGATAGAGATGGACATTCTATAAGAATAAAATGACTAATTCATCAAGTGGACATAAAAAAACCTTATGTCCATGCATTTAATAACAGAATGCTAACATATACAAAATGATAATTGATAAAAGTGAATAGAGAAATGGGCAGAAGAGCACTACTCCTATCTCAATAATTGACATAAAAATGACAAGGAAGAAAAATTTGTATATTTGCAATTATAATTTTATTGTTTTTTCCCAATAAGATTGGATAGTTATTGATACAGAGAGAACAATGAAAAATAGGTATTTCTTTCATTTGAAATTTAGGTTTTTTTTTTTGCACCCTGCTTTCCTGTGATGTCAATTGTTTAAGTTAAAAGGGAACTTCCAGCATTTTGGCAAGAAATACAGAACATTTTTTATTTGTTATACTACCTGCCAGATTTTGATTAAATACTACAAGCACAAACATATTATCTTAAAGAGGGTAAACTAAAAAGTTAATGTAGTCACAATTTGTACCTTCAAAAGTTTATTTTTGCTTTTCTCTATCTTATATTTGAAGTATATTATTTTGAAACATTAAATAGTATTGGCATTGTTTTGATAAGTAGGTACACATTTTTATAGACTCCTTAGTCTAATAGTTATTTACTTTAAATGTGGGATGAATATTTAGGCTAGGAATTAACAAACTATAATCTGCAGGCCAAATCTGACATACCACCTGGATTTTTAAAATAAAATTTATTGGAACATAGTGATACTCTTTTGTTTATGCATTGTCTATGTCTGCTTTCACACTACAATGACAAAATTGAATAGTTGTAATGAAGAACTGTGGTCAACAAAAGTAAAAATTTTTACAATCTGGCATTTTAAAGAAAAAGTTTATCTAATTCTGACTTAGCCTGTCAAGTTTAGTCAAGAAGTTAATATATCAGGGAGCCACGCCCACCCGAGACAGGGGACTCTGCCAGCGCCCTTGCGACCCAGCGAGCAGCGCCCTCTCTGGACAGGGGACTTCACGACCCATGCCCACCCCAGCCAGGGGACTCTGCCGGAAACCGCACCATCCAGCGCCCTGTGCCCCATGGCTGCCGGGCCTCCTCATGCCCACCCCAGCCAGGGACTCCATGGACAAACACAAGGCCCCACGCCCATGCCAGTTGCCCACTGCGCATCAGCTCCACACAGCCAGGAACACCAGGAGCTGTGCAACCAGCGTCCTCTCTGCCTTTGCACAGGCCTACCTGGCTGGCCAGGGACTCTAGTAACTGCATGACATTCACCCTCCCTCTGGAGCCCTCCCTGCCTATGCAGAGCCCTCCTCCTGGACAGAGAATGCTGGAGCCTTGGGATCTCTGTGCCAAAGTAATTGGGCTTCAGGTTCTAACAGAACCGTGTGCACCATCCCCCGCCCTTTTGCTAGATTCAGGTGTGCAACATTCCAGAGCTGCTCCCACTGCTAGAACTCCCCAGCTGAGGCAGTCCCAGAGGAGCTACACAGGGTCACTCCATACAAAGATCCAGAAATAATATGGTGATCCTGCTGGGGTCTAATCTTGGAGAGACACCTCCTCAACTCTGAGGACGGCCAGAGGGAATGGTGAAAAACAATCATGAGGTAGAATCAAAGAAAAAACTCTGGCAATATGAATAATCAGAGTAGATGAACTCCCCCGAAGAATAACAAGACACACACAGTACAAGAGCCCATGCATAAACAAATGGTTGAGATGTCTGAAACCGAATTCAGAATCTGGATAGAAAATAAGATGGAATTAGAATTCCAAGCAGCAATACAAAAGATGTCTCAAGAATTCAATGAATTCAAAGACCAAATGAGCAAAGATTTCAACATATTGAGACAAGAAGTTGCATCCCTCAAAGAACTGAGAAATACAGTAGACTCCCTCAGCAACAGAATGGAGCAAGCAGAAGAAAGGATTTCTGGCATTGAAGACAAAGCTTTTGAATGCTCCCAAACTTTCAAAGTGGAAGAGAAATGGAGGGCAAAACAGATCATTCTCACAGAGAGCTCTGGGATAATTTGAAGAAAACAAATATTGGCCTTATAGGGATCTCCAAAAATGACAAAGTAGCTCCACAAGGCACAGAATCTCTTCTTCATGAGGTTATGAAAGAGAACTTTCCAGACATGCCAAGAGATTCTGAAATTCAGATAGCAGAGTTTCAGAACTCCAGCTCAACTCAACCTGAATAAGACATCCCCCAGACACATCATAATCAATTTCAGTAAAGTTAATATGAAGGAGAAAATACTGAAAGCAGTCAGACATAAGAAAACCATAACCTTCAAGGGGAAGAATATTAGAAAAACTGCAGATCTCTCTGCTGAAACCTTTCAAGCTAGAAGAGGTTGGCCATCAAATTTTAACCTCCTAAAACAAAATAACTTTAAACCCAGGACCCTGTATTCAGCTAAACTGAGTTTCATTTATGATGGAGAAATTAAATACTTCAATGACATTCACATGTTGAAGAAATTTGCCATAACTAAACCAGCTCTCCAGTATTCTCAGACCTATCCTCCATAAATACCAGTGTAATCTTCCACCACAAAAGTAAACTCACCCAGAAACTTTGATCAAATTCCAACTTCCACAGTTGCAAAAGGATTAAAAATTTCCGCCAAACTCTCAAAAGGCTTATCAATATTCTCAATTAATGGGAATGGTTTAAATTGTCCTCTAAAGAGGCACAGGTTGGCTGACTGGATACAAAAACTCAAGCCAGATATCTGCTGCATACAAGACTCTCATCTTACCTTAAAAGATAAATATAGACTCAAGGTGAAGGGATGGTCATCTATACTCCAGGCAAATGGAAAGCAGAAAAAAGCAGGCATTGCAATCCTATTCACAGATACAATAGCCTTTAAACCAACCAAAATAAGGAAGGATAAGGACGGACACTTCATATTTCTTTAAGGTAATACTCAACATGATGAGATATCAATTATTAACATTTATGCACCCAACCAGAATGGGTCTAAATTTATAAGAGAAACTCTAACAGACATGAGCAACTTGATATCCTAGAGTTCCATAGTAGTCGGAGACTCTAACACCCCTTTAGCAGTGTTGGATAGATGCTCCAAAAAGAAGCTCAGCAAAGAAATTTTAGATTTAAATTTAACCATTCAACATCTGGATTTAACAGATATCTATAGAACATTTCATCCCAACAGAACTGAATACACATTCTTCTCATCAGCCCTTGGGACATACTCCAAAATCGATCACATCCTAGGTCTTAAGTGTGACCTCAGAAAATTAAAAAAAAAAATAGAAATTATTCCTTGCATCTTTTCAGACCATCATGGAATAAAAGTTGAACTCAATAACAACAGGAATCGATATACTCATACGAAAACATGAAACCTAAATAACATTGTACTGAAGGATAGATGGGTCATAGATGAGATTAAGAAGGCAATAACCAAATTTTTGGAACAAACGACAATGAAGACATGAATTATCAGAACCTCTGGGACACTGCAAAAGCTGTCTTATGAGGGAAATTTATAGCACTGCGAGCCTTCCTTAAAAAAACGGAAAGAGAGGAAGTTAACAACTTAATGGGACATCTCAAGCAACTGGAGAAGGAAGAATATTCCAACTCCAAACCCAGTAGAAGAAAAGAAATAACAAAAATTAGAACAGAATTAAATGAAATTGAAAACAGAATTATACAACAGATCAATAAACCAAAAAGTTGGTTTTTTGAAAAGATCAATAAAAGAGATAAACCTTTAGCTAACCTAAACAGGAAAAAAAGAGTAAAATCTCTAATCTCATCAATCAGAAATGGTAAAGACGAAATAACAAAGGACTCCTAAGAAATTCAAAAAATCCTTAACGAATATTACAAGAAACTTTACTCTTAGAAATACGAAAATCTGAAGGAAGTTGATCAATACTTCGAAGCAGGGCACCTACCAAGACTTAGTCAGAATGAACTGGAAACTTTGAACAGGCCTATATCCAGTTCTGAAGTAGCATCAACTATACAAAATCTCCCTAAAAAGAAAAGCCTGAGACCAGACAGCTTCACATCAGAATTCTACCAAACTTTTAAAGAACTAGTACCTATATTATTAAACTTCTTTCAAAATATAGGAAAAGAAGGAATACTACACAACACATTCTATGAAGCAAACATCACCTTGATCCCTAAGCTATGGAAAGACCCAACAAAAAAAGAAAATTATAGACCAATATCACTAATGAATATAGATGCAAAAATATTCAACAAGATCCTAACAAACAGAATCCAACAACACATCAAACAAATTATACACCGTGACCAAGTGGACTTTAACCCAGTGTCTCAAGGCTGGTTCAATATACACAAATCTATAAATGTAGTTGAGCACATAAAGAAATTAAAAAATAAACACCATATGATTCTCTCAATTGATGCAGAAAAAGCTTTTGACAATATCCAGCATCCCTTCATGATCAGAACACTTAAGAAAATTGGTATAGAAGGGACATTTCTTAAACTCATAGACGCCACCTACAGAAAACCCACAGCCAAAGTCGTATTGAATGGAGTTAAATTGAAATCATTTCCACTTAAATTGGGAACCAGGCAGGTTGTGCATTGTCTCCATTGCTCTTTAACATTGTAATGGAACTTTTAGCCATTGCAATTAGGGAAGAAAAGGCAATCAAGGTTATTCACATAGGATCAGAAGAGATCCAACTTTCACTGTTCGCAGCCAATATGATTGTATACCTGGAAAACACAAGGGATTCTACTACAAAACTTTTAGAAGTGATCAAGGAATACAGCAATGTCTCAGGCTACAAAATCAACACCCAAAAATCTATAGCCTTTATATATACCAACAATAGCCAAGCCAAAAAAACAGTCAAGGACTCTATTCCTTTCTTAGTAGTGGCAAAGAAGATGAAATATTTGGGACTATACCTAACAAAGAACATGAAATATCTCTATAAAGAGAACTATGAAACTTTAAGAAAAGAAATAGCTGAAGATGTTAACAAATGGAAAAACATACCATACTCATGGCTGCAAAGAATCAACATTGTTAAAATGTCTATACTAGCCAAAGCAATATATAATTTTAATGCAATTCCTATTAAAGTTCCAGTGTCATATTTTAAAGATCTTGAAAAAATAATACTTCGTTTTATATGGAATCAGAAAAAACCTCGAATAGCTAAGACATTACTCAGAAACAGAAACAAAGCAGGAGGAATCATGCTACCAGACCTGAGACTGTACTATAAATCAATAGTGATCAAAACAGCATGGTACTGGCACAAAAACAGAGAGATAGATGTCTGGAACAGAATAGAGAACCAAGAGATTAATCCAGCTACTTACCGTTATTTGATCTTCGACAGGACAATTAAAAACATTCAGTGGGGAAAATATTCCCTATTTAACAAATGGTGCTGGGTGAACTGGCTGGCGACCTGTAGAAGACTGAAACTGGACCAACACCTCTCACTGATAAATAAGATAGACTCTTACTGGATAAAAGATTTAAACTTAAGACATGAAACTACTAGAAGAAAGTGCAGGGAAAACTCTTGAAGTTATCTGCCTGGGTGAATATTTTATGAGGAGGATTCCCCAGGCAGTTGAAGCAGTATCAAAAATACACTACTGGGACCTGATGAAACTAAAAAGCTTCTGCATAGCCAAGAATGTAGTAAGTATAGCAAGCAGACAGCCCTCAGAATGGGAGAAGTTATTTGCAGGATATACCTCCAACAAAAGTTTAATAACCAGAATCCACAGAGAACTCAAACGTATTAGCAAGAAAAGAAAACGTGATCCCATCTCAGGATGGGCAAAGGACTTGAAGAGAAACTTCTCTAAAGAAGACAGGTGCACGGCCAACACACACATGAAAAAATGCTCATCATCTTTAATTATCAGAGAAATGCAAATCAAAACTACTTTGAGATATCACCTAACTCCAGTAAAATTAGCCCACAGAACAAAATCCCCAAACCAGAGATTTTGGTGTGGATGTGGAGAAAAGGGAACACTTCTACACTGCTGGTGGGAACGCACACTAATACATTTCTTTTGGAAAAATGTTTGAAGAATACTTAGAGATCTAAAAATAGACTTGCCATTCAATCCTATAATTCCTTTACTAGGTATATACCCAGAAGACCAAAAATCATAATATACCAAAGACATCTGTACCACAATGTTTATTGCACCCCAATTCATAATTGCTAACTCATGGAAGAAGTCCAAGTGCCCATAGACACACGAATGGATTATTAAATTGTGGTACATGTATACCATGGAATATTATGTAGCCTTAAAGAAAGATGGAGACTTTACCTCTTTCATGTTTACATGGATGGAGCTGGAACATATTCTTCTTAGCAAAGTATCTCAAGGATGGAAGAAAAAGCATCCAATGTGCACAGCCCTACTATGAAGCTAATTTATAGCTTTCATATGAAGGCTATAACCCAATTATAGCACATGAATATGGGGAAAGGGCCAAGAGAGGGGAGGGGAGGGGGAAGGTTGGGGTGCAGGGAGTGTAACTGGTGGGGCCACACCTACGGTACATCTTAGAATGGATACAGGTGAAACTTACTAAATGCAGAATACAAATGTCTTTATACAATAACTAAGAAAATGCCATGAAGGCTATATTAATCAGTTTGATGAAAATATTTCAGATTGTATATGAAACCAGCACATTGTACCCCTTGATTGCACTAATGACACAGCTATGATTTAATAAGATAAATAAATAAATTAAAAAAGAAGTTAATATAAAAACGTTCGACTAACAAAGGAATATTATGTCTACGAATGTAAAAATTTAAGTAGAACACTTTGACAACGTACATATGATTATGAAATACTGATTGTTAAGGATTTGTTAATTATGAATTTTCCATTACAAATACACACAGATATATGAACACACCAATACACACAGACATATGCACACTTGAATATACATCAAGTACTATATTCAAGTCCAGTTATCGTCTCATGAAAGTAGGACATAGCTTTTAAGATTATTTGAAATTGAAGGGGAACAAGATGGCTAGCTAGGGACAGTTTTCATCAGAAGCTCACTCCAGGAGGAAAAGCGGATTGAAGTGAACTCAGAGTAGTTGAAATTTGGGGGTTGATCACAAAGAAATCAAGGCATTCAAAGATCCTACTGAAAAAAAAAAACTGTGAAGTCAAAGGTGAGAAAAATTAAGGAAAAGAACAGAGGACAGTTACAGAATGGGCCAGGCTGGAGGAGTCTGGAGCCAAACAGAAGGGTAAGGGACACACCTCTACCACTGGGGGGCAGGGGTTTGCAAGCAGCAAAACACAGGATCTATCACCCCATGGGAGACTCCGTTGAAGGACAAATAAGTTCCAATTTTCCTGAACCCAGGAATATCCTTCTCTGGGTCTCTATCCTGCCTGGTAGAATGATGAACCATTTTGAGCAATCAGCACTATCATTAGCCTGCCATGGGAGGAAAGGGAGACAAACTCTAACACCAAAATAGGTCTGGAGAGAACTTAGGGGGAACTCTTTTTCTTTGTTTGCCCGACAGACTGCCCCTTGCACAGGCCTGCTGCCCAGTGTCCAGGTGAGTCAGAGTGCTAACCAAGCCCAGACATCCTGGAGGGACAACCCCACCTGCAGACCCCAGAAAGGTGAAGGAGCCTTGGTCCTTATCCAGCCCCCACAGGAACGAAGGAAGCAAGGATTACAGAGGCTATTATTTCTGTTACTGGTGGGATCCTTAGGTGATAATGGGAGAAAACTGGGACAGGCCCTCTCCACACAACATAACTGGTGGGAACACTGAGGGACCTCTGCATTGTGTAGTCTGATAAACTGTTTCCTGTTGAGGGAGGAAATTGAGGTGGGGTCTCTCCTGGGTCTCCTTCCTGCTATGGAGAATCTTTCCTTGCCCTCTTGAGTAGCTTTGTCCAGCATCTGTGACCAGAAGGCTCCTCCTAGAGTTTTGGACCTAGGTCACATCATGCCAACTTGGAAAAGGTGATTCCATTCTGCAAAAATCTGGGAAGCAGATGGCAAGCCAGAGATCCCTTTCCCCCAGTAACGGCAAAACCCCTGGTATTTTGAATCTGTTGTCTCTGGGACTTCAGCAAACACTGCAGCTTCTTTGTTTGAATTTGTTGGCATAAAGGCTGAATCTTTACCTAAAATGGTGTGGCTCACTATCCAGGAAGCACCACTGGCCTAAGATTTTCAACTGGAGTTCCTGGCCCCAGCACCAATACACCAAGCTTGGACAAAGCAAGCCCACTTCTTAGGAACCCTCACATCCTGCACCCCCCAAGGTAGCTTTGGAAGGCTTTGCAAGAAGAGACATAGGTATAAGCAGCACATAATTTAAATAGTCAGTGGAAAATGGGAGTGGCAAGTTCCATATCCTGGGGGCATCTGGGTTCTACCTAAGGGACCCTAACTACATTATCTCTCAATACAAATTTAGAGTCTACTTAATATTCCAGGTTAAAAGTATAATAAACATGTAAATAAAATAAAAATGTACATGGGAAGGAATTATCAGAAGAACTCTGGCAAGATGAAAAATTAGATAATATGTTGGAGATAGAGTTGAAAATACCATACATAGAGAAATTGTTAAAATGACAAAAATTGAATTCAAAATATGGATAGCAAATAAGATGAATGGAATTGAGGAGAAGATAGAAAAAGAAATCCAAAGGAAGTCTCAAAACTGAATGAAGAAGTCAGTGAAATTAAAGAAAGTTACCAAGAATATGGACATATTTTATAGAGTATAGCAGAGCTTAAACAATTGAAAGAGGCATTCGAAGATGTTAAAAATACAGTAAAGTCTCAATAATAAAGTATAACATGGAGAAGAAAGAATTTCAAATTGAGACAAGAGTTTTGAACTAACTCAATTATTCAAAGAGGCAGAGAAGAGAAAATAAAAGCAGAGCTTTCTCTGAGATAGATATGGGACTACAGAAAATGCACAAATATTCAATTCATAGATATCCCT
Source organism: Nycticebus coucang (assembly GCF_027406575.1). Classification (NCBI taxonomy): domain Eukaryota; kingdom Metazoa; phylum Chordata; class Mammalia; order Primates; family Lorisidae; genus Nycticebus; species Nycticebus coucang. Next base: position 107,786,410 of record NC_069804.1, read on the forward strand.
GAAGGAGAAGACAGAGTCCTAAAAGTACGAGAAATTTAGTTCAAGACATCATGGTGGAAAATTTCCCAAGCATGGTGATTCACATAACTATATAATTTCAGAAACAGAGCATAACTCAATTTAACAAAGCATTTCCTAGATTGATAGTAATTTACTTGGCCAAAGTCAAAATGAAAGAGAAAATTCTGCAATCAGCCAGGCATGAGCAAAATCTCACATACAAAAGGAAAAAATATCAGAGTGACAGCAAACCTTGGACCTAGAACTGCCCAACCCATAAGAAGCTGGTCATCTAACTTTAACCTTCTTAAGCAAAACAATTTTCAGTCCAGGATTATGTATCCTGCAAAATTAGGTTTCATATTCAATGGAGAAAACAAATCTTTTACTTACATGCAAACATTGAGGAAATTCTCCCCAGGATTCTCCACATCCTGAAACCCTCTAAAGGAACTTTGCCAGAAGTCCTTAGACCTGTTCTGCACACTGACCATCATCAGCAAAGTAGATATTCAGAACTAAAGGACAAGGTGTTGCTTTCACAAACTAAGCAATGGACTTTCACAAAATAAGACAAACAGAACTTCAACATACTTAACAATTCTCTTAATAAATGTGAATGGATTGAATTCCCTACTGAAGAGGCACAGACTGGTTGATGGATAAAACAAAACAAAACACAAGTTAACAATAGATTATCTTCAGGATACACATTGAACCTCTAGGAACAAAACAATACTTAGAGTGAAGGATAGGAAAACAATATTTCAAGCATATGGAAAGTGAATAAAGAAGAAATTGCAAAGTTACCTGCAGATACAACTGCATCTGAACAAAAAAAATAATTAAAGGAAGACAAATATGGACACTATGTACAGGCCAAGGGAATAATACAAAGAGAAGATATTTCAACCCTAAGTATATATGCACCCAACTTAAATTATCCCAATGCATAAAATGAACCATAACTGATTTGAACAATTAGGATATCCCGAAATACTATGAGAAATGGGGAATACAACACTCCTCTGACAGAACTGTACAGATCCTACACTCAGAAATTAAACTAAGAAACAATGGACATAAACATGACTTGAGAACAAATGGATTTAATAGACATCTACAGAATATTCTATCCCATTAAAATTGTGCATGTGTTCTACTTGTCAGCCCATGGATCATCCTCCAAAACTGGTCATATCTTAGGGCACAAATCAAATCTTGCCAAATTTCAAAGTATAGAAATTATATCTTGTATCTTTTTGGAACATGACAGAATAAAAGTAGAAATCAACTCCAACAAAAAAACCCTTCATCTCCATGTAAAGGCATGGAAACTAAACAACTTTATGCCTAATGACAGCTGGGTCAAGGAGGAGGTAAAGAAGAAAATTATTAGATTTCTCTAATAAAGTGATAATGAAGCCACAAGCTGTCAAATCTGGTGGGATAATGCAAAGGCAATCCTAAGAAAAAAATTACTCACATCCAAAAAGCAAAAAAGAGTACACATCAACAACCTAATAACCATTTTGAGGACCAAGCAAAGAAAGAGGAATCCAATCCCAAACCTATCAGAAGAAAAGAAATAACCAAAATTATATCAGAATTAAATAAAATTGAAAACTTAAGAATGATTTGGAAGATCACAAAACAAAAGTTGGCTCTTAGAAAAGATTAACAAAATTGATAAGGCCTTGGCCACATTAACTAGAAACATAAAACTAAGATCTCTAATTACCTCAATCAAAAATGTGAAAGAGGAAATAACAACAGATAACACTGAGATAGAAACAATAATCACCGATTACTACAAAAAATTCTATACCTAGAAATTTGAAAATGTAGGTGAAACGGACCAATACCTGGAATCACAGCACTTTCCTAAACTCACCAGAGAGAATTAGAACTTTTGAACAAACAAATATCAAGCATCAAAATTGCAACAACAATATAAAATATTGCAAAAAGAAAAAGTCATGGATCAGATTATTTTGTACCAGAATTCTAGGAAGTCTTCAAAGACTAGCTCATATCTATATTGCAGAACCTATTCCAAAATATAAAGAAGGAAGAGATGTTCCTAAATGCAGTCTATGAAGCAAACATTATCCTGATATCAAAACCAGGAAAGGACCCACTCAAAAAGAAAAACTACATACCAATATCATTAATGGATATTGACATAAAAATTCAATAAAATCTTAGTAAACATAATGTAGGTATGGATTAATAATACTATACAACATGATCAGGTGGGCTTTATCTTAGAGATCCAAGGTTGGTTCAACATACACAAATCCATAAATATAATTCACTACATAAATAGAAGGAAAAAGAAAGACTGTGATCTGCCCGACAGACACACACAGAAAATTTGGTAAAAGTCAGCATCCTTTTCTGGTAAGAACCCTTAAGAAAATAGACATAAATGAGACATTTCTTAAGCTGATGGAGGCCATATACACCAAACCCTCATCTAATATCATACTGAGTAGGGTAAAACAGAAAGCATTTCCACATAGAACTGGAACCAGACAAGGATGACCACTATCACCACTATAATTCAACATACTGGTGAAAGTTTTAGCCAATGCAATCAGGCAAAAGATGGACATAAAAGTATTCAAATGGAGACAGGGGAGGCCAAACTTTCACTATTTGCTGATGATGTGATCTTATACTTAGAAAACCCCACAGACTCAAGGCTCCTGGATTTGATCATGGAATATAGTAACATCTTGCAATACAAAATCAATATTTGGAAATCATAAGCTTTCATATCCTCTAATAACAGTCAAGCTGAGAATCAAATCAAAGACACAATACCATTCACAGTAGCTTCTAAGAAAATAAAATGCCTGGAAATTTACTTACCAAAAGACATGAAGGATCTCTACAGAAAATATTATGAAATGCTGAGCAAGGGAGTAGCTTAAGATTCTAACAAATGGAAACACATACCATGTTCATGGCTGGAAAAAACAACATTGTTAAAATGTCCATAGTACCCAAAGAAATTTACAGATTTAGCAAATCCCCATCAAATACCAATGTCATACTTTGAAGAACTTGAAAAAATAATACTTCCATTCATATGGAACCAAATAAAAACTCAAATAACCAATGCAATTCTAAGAAATAAAAACAAATCTGGAGGCATGATTTTACCAGACTTTAGGTAATGCTACAAGTCTACAGTGATAAAAATAGCATGGTATTGTGGGCGGCGCCTGTGGCTCAGTCGGTAGGGCACCGGCCCCATATGCTGAGGGTGGTGGATTCAAACCCGGCCCCGGCCAAACTGCAACCAAAACATAGCCGGGCGTTGTGGTGGCCGCCTGTAGTCCCAGCTACTCGGAAGGCTGAGGCAGGAGAATCGCTTAAGCCCAGGAGTTGGAGGTTGCTGTGAGCTGTGTGAGGCCACGGCACTCTACCAAGGGCCATGGGATGAGACTCTGTCTCTACAAAAAAAAAAAAATAGCTTGGTATTGTTACAAAAATAGAGCTATAGATCTATGGAATAGAATAGACAACTTGGAGATGAACCCAGCCACATATCTTATCTTAGATAAACCCAAAATAAATAAATAAATAAATAAATAAATAAATAAACACTAGGGAAAAAATCCCTATTTAGTAAATGGTGCTGGGATAACTGGCTAGCCACATATAGGAAAACGAAACCAGATCCACAACTCTCACACTTACAAAAGTCGACTCTTGATGGATAAAAGATTTAAATTAAAAAATATAATAAAAATTTTAGAAGAAAGTGTGGGGGAAAGTACTAATAATATTGGTCTGGGAAAAGATTTTATGAAGAAGACCCCCTTCAGTAGCAGTTGACACCAAATAGCAGCAGTAGCAGCAACACCAAAAATAAACTAATAGGATATGATCAAACTACAAACTTTTTAATAGCTAAAGGTACAACAAATAAAACAAAAAGACAACCTTAAGACTGAGAGAAGATATTTGTATGCTATGAATCTGACAAAGGGGTGATAACTAGAATGTATAGAAAAGTCGAACTTATCAACATGAAAAGATCAAACAATTCAATTTATAAGTGGTCAAGAGACATTAACAGAACCTTCTCTAAAAATAAGAGATGAGTGGCCTACAAAATAATGAAAAAATGTATTTTACATAATACATGAAAAAAATGTATCTCTAGTCATCAGAGAAATGCAAATCAAAACCACCCTGGAATGTCACCTAACCCCAGTGAGAATAGCCACATCGCAAAATTCCAAAGCTATAAATACTGGTGGATGTGGAGAGAAGGGAACACTTTTTCACTGCTAGTGGGATTGCAAACTAATACAGCTTCTATGCAAACAAGTTTAGAAACTCCTCAAAGAAATAAAAGTAAACCTTTGATTTTATCCTAGAATCCCATTACCAGATATTTACTCAGAAGAAAAAAAAATTTTTACCATAAGAACATGTTCACTAAAATGTTCACATCAGCTCAATTCACATTTGATAAAACACTGAATCAAGCATCTTTCCCTCAATTCATACATGGTGTAAGAAACTATATGTATACCCTGGATTACTAGTGAGCCATAAAAAAGGATGGAGACTTTATAGTTTTTATATTAATCTGGATGGAGTTGAGGAACTTACTCCAGAGTAAACTATCACAAGAATGGAAAAGCAAGTATCCAATTTACTCAACACTAATATTAAATCAATTGATGAGTAATTACATGCCCACAGGAGATAAAAACACAATTAAATTCAAGTGGGGGGGATAAGAAAGGAGGGAAACGAAGAGGGAAGCAGGGAGTGGGATTAGTAAGCTCTCACTTAATGAGTGCTATGTAAGGGTATACAGCACATTACCTGAGTGAAGGGCTCAAGTGTAACTTGAAGTTAATCTAACAACCACAAACAACGTAACCTAATCATTTGTATCTTCATATTAATCTGAAATAAATTTTAAAAAAGAAAATCTACTTAGTCTTCAAAAAAATTGTTAAAATATGTAATGGAATAGTTATATGTGTGTGTGTGTGTACTGAACATATATATATATATACTGCATGTATGTAATTATATATTTGTCATATATAAATAATATATAATTTATTTTTATATATATAAAATTTTGACAAATGTATAATTTCACTCATCAAGTCTTTGATTTCAAGTTCCTTTAACAATAGTTTGAGAATATATTTTTTATCCATCTAGCTTTATCAACAAATGTCCAGAAAAAATTGACACCTAGCAAAGCAGCAAAATTGATGTTGGAGTAAGAGTTGTTTAATCAATAAATATGTGGAAGAACAGTTTGAAAACATTGCTTAAATCATTGTATACAAGTCTAGAAAGAGAAAGCTTTACCAAGCCTACATGAAAGCTTCTGATCTTATGAAAATGAAGAGTCCAATGTACTCTGATACTATGTAGAGCCACTTTGACCTTGACATGATTAACTTTTTCAATCTAAGAAGTCCTCATCCACTATCTTCTAATAAATCAAATCTTCAGATACTCTCTGTTACTTTTTGTTCTTTATTCATTCCTTTAGTTAAGCCCTTTTTTTATTTCTAGTGTGGAGTGGATATCATTGTACCTTCTAAGTTCATAAGCCAAAAGTTATCTCCTCTTACTGCAGAAAACTCTAAGCTGCTAATAAATATTTTCATGATGCTTTGGGTTGTTTCATCTCTAGAAAGAAAACAAAATAGACATTTTTGTACTATTACAAGCTATATAATTTTAATTAGAAATTCCAAGAGTAAATAAAATTAAGGTGTACATTAAATGTATGTAAAATATAAATAATTAGTATTTGTCCCCAAACTTTAAAGATGGTAGAAATTAGAAAATTCATTCTAACAAATTATAACAAATGAAAAAATTAATTATCTCATAATTTAATGGAGAAAAGGTACTTAATAAATCTCAATTCACATTCTTGATATTAATATCATCTCTTCCTAGCAAACTAAGAATCCCATACCTTGATAAAGAGTATAATATGTATAATACATACATAAAGACACAGCAAACATAATCCTTAATATTAAAGTATAATTTATTTGAATTAAAATTAGGAATAAGATAAAGATATCAACTATTACTGCCAGTGTTTTAACATCATACTTGAAATGCTATTCCTTGTAAGAGGACAAGAAAGATTAATCTATCTTAAATATTAGAAAGCATACTCATCAGGTTTTATTAGTTTCAGGTGACACAAATCACAGCACCTCCCCATATGCTGGAGGTGGCGGGTTCAAGCCCAGCCCCGTCCAAAAACTGCAAAAAAAATAAAAGAGCATGAGAGCACGTAGCAGTAACAGCACGAGAGAACATACATCCTTACTTGGTACTCTCCACACCTGGGGTGTAAATAGCCACAGAAGTTAGTCTGGACTCTGGCTCCTACTAGGTTCCTCCTATGAATACTGACTGTTGCACCTTTGACATGCTCCGGCACCTCTAATCTGAGACAACTGGCTCCTTCTGATGGGGAGGCTTACCTGACTGAGACAATGGGCTCCCCAGCACCTATCGGGAGCCATACCCCGGGTGAAATGCACAGTGAACAGTGTCCTGGCAGTTTCATGGGCTGCTGGGTCCAGCAACCTAGCGTCCTGGCTCTGACATAATACTGCAAAAAATTTAAACACATGAACTCCAAAACATATCACATCGTTTTTTAAAAAAGTAATCAGGCAAAAATGTTTTTTTTTTTTTATGACAAACAAAGGTTTTGAAATGGAGAGTAGAGAGAGTACTATAAATATGGTTGGTGAAAGTGGGAGGTAGAGAGGAAGCCAAACAACTAAACGGAAATTAACAGATGAAGGATATCAACAGATGGTTTACCTAAAAAGAAATTAAAACTGCCAATAAACATATGGAAAGGCACTTTATCGCATGAAAATTTAGAGAAATGCAAATTGAAACAACAATGACATTTTTTTACATCAGAGAGGCAAAAAAGAAAGGAGAGTAAGAGATAGAAAAAGCAAGAAAGCTATAACCCAGCTACAACTTAACAATAGGGGGAAGTGGGAAAGGGGGAGGTCGGTAGAGGGAGGGGAATCGGTGGGATCACACCTGTGGTGCATATTATAGGGGTATTTGCGAAACTTGGTAAATGTAGAATGTAAATGTTTTGGCACAGTAACTGAGATAACGCCGGAAAGGCTATGTTAACCACTGTGATAAAAATGTGTCAAATGGTTTATGAAGTGAGTGTATGATGCCCCATAATCATATCATTGTCTACAGTTATGATTTAATAAAAAAAATTAAAAAAAAAAAAAAAAGAAAAAGCAAGAAAGTATTTCCAGTGTTCTAGCATTGGTAAGAGTGTGGCAGACAAATACTGCCATATTGTTGAAAGGAGTACAGGCTGGTAAAATAATTTTTTTTTTCTTCTGGGTAGATGCCTAGTAATGAGATTGTAGGATCAAATGGAGTGTCTAATTTGAGTTCTTTGAGGATTCTCTGTATTTCCTTACAAAAAGGCTGTATTATTTTGCAGTCCCACCAGCAGTGTAAAAGTGTTCCCTTCTCTACACATCCATGCCAGCATCTGCACCTTTGAGGCATTGTGCTGTGTGCTATTCTCATTGGGGTTAGGTGGTATCTCAAGGTGGTTTTGATTTGCATTTGTCTGATGATCAATGACGATGAGCAGTTTTTCAAATGTGTGTTAGCCATTCATCTGTCTTTGTCACGGAATGCTCTGTTCACATCACTTGCCCAGAGGTACTTGGGATTGTTCACTCTTTTTCTGTTGATTAATTTGAGTTCTCTAGATTCTCGTTATCAACCCTTTGTCATATTGATACCCTGCAAATATCTTTTCCCATTCTGAAGGATGTCTTTTTGCTTTACTTGTTGTGTCCTTAGCTGTGCAGAAGCTTTTCAGTTTGATTAAATCCTATTTGTTAAATTTTGTTGTTGTGATGGCCACTGAAGTCTTTGCCATAAAATCTTTCCCTAATCCAACATCATCAAGAGTTTTCCCCACACTTTCTTCTAAGATGTTTTTCATTTTGTGTCTTAAATTTAAGTCACTTATCCATGTTGAGTCAATTTTTGTAAGGGGTGAAATGTGTGGGTAGAGGTTTAATCTTTTACATGTGGCTAAGGTCTCCCAGCACCATTTGTTGAATAGGGATTCTTTTCCCCACTGTATGCTTTTGTTTGGTTTTTCAAAGATCAGATGGCAAGTAGACACTGGTTTCATCTCTTGGTTTTCTATTCTGTTCCATATGTCAGTGTCTCTATTTTTGTGTCAATGCCATGCTGTTATCATAAGGACATTTGCACTAGATTGTTTATCACAGCTCAATTTGCAATCAGCAAAATGTGGAAATAACCTAAATGCCCACCAAGCCAGGAATGGATTAATAAGCTGTGGTTTTTGTATACCATGGAATACTATTCAGTCATTAAAAAAGATGGAGACTTTACATCTTTTGTATCAACCTGGATAGAGGTGGAACACATTCTTCTTAGTAAAGCATCACAAGAATGGAGAAGCAATGTACTCAATTCTAATATGAAGGCAGTAGATTATCTAATACAAGGGGTGAGGTAGGGGAATGAGGGATGGGGAGAAGTGAGGAGGGAGAGGGATGGGGTCACAGTGTATGGCACACCTCTTGGGGGTGGGAAACAATTACAAGAGGGAATTTATGTAACAACCACAATTAGTGTAACCTAATTCTTTGTACCCTCAATGAATTCCAAACAATAAAAGAAAAGAAAAGAATGAAAGGGGTACAGGCTGTAAAAGGGTTTTGAAGGCAAATTTTACAGTATCTATCCAAACTTTTAAAGTATAAGTTCAGCAATTCTATTTCTAGGACTGTGTTCCAAATAAATATTTATTTGTGTATATTCACAAAGACACATTTAGATGGATGTTTATTGCAGCATTGTACATACTGGAAAAAAATAGAGTTAAGTTAAAAGTCTATTACGGACATAGCGAAACATAGTAGTATGCATTCATGTTACAGAAAATTATACAATAGCTAACGTAAGAGCAATGTAGATTTCGATACACTGACATAGAATGATCTCTAAGACATATTGTTAAGGAACAAAGCCAGTTGTAGAACAATATACTAAATCTGATCACATAGTCACACATATTTACATACAGATGCACATGAAAGGGGAAATAATAGCACTGGTTGTTTTCAGTAGGGAAGGTGATTGGCAATGAAAATGGGGCTCAAGGATATGCATTACAATTTTTGCCTGATACTTTTCTATGTTTGATGCATTTAGTCATTCATTCATTATTTGTGTCATCTAAAAAATTAAATTTTCAAACTGTTTTGTGTCTAAGAGTTTTCCCTCATCGCCAAAATTTTTCCTACAATTACAGATAAAGGTTTAATAACATTATTATAATTGTTATTATTTTAACTGAAATGTATCAAGTATTACTACATTGAATTGTGCTAAGTGTTTCACTTGTATTATGTTTTTAATTTGTTCAAGGACCACCTCAGTTTAGTTAGGCACTAGTTAAGTGGCTTTCCTTACTATATTTTCTCATTTATCCTTCCTTTGGCTACATTATTATTCTCACTTTCAGGTCAGAACGCAAAGACATTGAGAAATGTAATAACTTCATTAAGGTAACAAAACTCTTCACAGGTGGAGATGGAATTTGAATATAGGTTAGTTAATGTCAGAAACTTCACTGTTAGCCATGAAACTATATTTTCCCTTCTCCAGGCTTCTAAGTATCATGGGAAAATTTGAGCAGTCATTATATAGACCTGGAAGGATTCACAACTGAATTTTGACTTTTAAAACTTAACAGATATAATTTTAGTTGAGGTCTGCAGCCATGCCACCCTAAACATACCAGATACTGTCTAATTTTAGTTGAGGATGCCTGATTCGATAGTCAGGAGTAAAACTCCACTTAGTTATAGAACGATATGAACTCTTTCACTTGATTTGCTAACAAAGTGGAATGCTCCAACCTTGACCAATACTTGTCTTCTTCAAAGGGCAGCTTTTAAATTAAGAGCTGGCCACTTTGGACTCATTGCAACTTTACTAAAAGTTAGAATTTAGTACTCTAATTCTTGGACTTCACCAACATTGCATCATTCTAATTGTGCTGCTATTTGCTATGGCATGAATATAATTGACTTTGGTTTACCATTTTGTATTTCTGAGCAGGAATCTCTGAAACACAATTTTTATCTCTTGTAAACTGGGAGGTAAAGAAAACAAAAAAGAACTGTGTGCTACATCAGCCTCATATGTCACTAGCCCTCTCTTTTTTCCTTTTATATTGTGCTAAGATTCTAGCTAAATACTATTTGATGAAATTAAATAACTTTTATTGTTTAGCTTATTTACATCTACTATGACATGTTTGAATTAATTCTTACCAATGCATCTTTATCATGATTTGAATTTTTTAATATTTCTTTTCTTTTGCCATAACATACCAATTTTCTATCATTTCATTCTGTTTTCTGGGTAATGCTTTAATTTTAATATAATGACATTTTTACCTTATTCACTTGCTGAGTTTTATCATTAATCTTGACCAATTTTCATGTCGCATATTATTTTTACACGAGCCTTGCTTATTACTGATTTGGCAACATAAGCAATAAGCTTTGTGGTATTGGTGCATTTGTTGCCCTTTATTCCTCCAATAGGTCTTCTTTCTTTTCTTTTCTTTCTTTGCTTCATAAACCTCCTCACCAGGTTGGATTTTAATATTTATCAAGGTTTGTCATTTTACAGGTAAATGTTTTAGTCCTTTCTACCATTGATGTTCACATTTGTCACAACATTGTCAGGCAACATAATTTTTCTTAACAAATCTTAAATATTATGTACAGGAATCAGATAAGCTCATAAATATTCAACAAACTAACACAACCAGGAAAAGATGTCAGTGGAAATATTATCAGTATGTTTAATCAGCAGCAAAAGGAGCCTGACTAAATCACAAAATCAAAATATTTTAGACATAAATGCAATACATGAGCACAGACTAAATTTCCATAAAGCAAAATTTATTTATTTTTTTTCCATAAAGCAAAATTTAGCAAGTTATGGGCCCCTCTATTAAACCTGGGATCAGGGATCTTCGTTAAGAGATAGCGTAGGTTAAATTGCTAAGAAATTATATTAATGAAATGAGGATCGAAATTATTCATCAGAAATGTTATATAAGATATCGGCTGTGCAAAATTGATGAGACTGGTTTTCTTCAGCCTCAATAAGGAGACCCTATAGTATATGATGTATAAAGTAGGCCTAATTTTCACTCAAGTGTTCATTTATATGAATCATATATATTGTTCTGGCTGATATGATATTAGGAGTAATGGGGAAGCCAGGCATATTCCACCAATTATAGATGAAATAAATAATATGAATGCATTCAAAAGAGTACATGGAAATTTTGTGATCTACCAAGTTGGCTGAGTACCTAGACAAAACTGAAAACCCCAGAGACTACTTTCATGATTTTTAGCCATGAAAACTAAGGTTTAGACAAAAAAGAAATAATGAATTTCTTAACTTTGCTTTTCTCTATGACTTAAACTTTAGCTTCAGATAATATGCTTACTCTTTAGATTGACCTCACTAGTATCTCCAAAGCCTAAAAGAGCTCTCTTTAGGAAGTGGCATCCTTATAGGATTGATGAATTTCCATTTTTTAAATGTATAATAAAGTATCTGGGAATCACCAACTCTTCAAAACACAGGTTTTGTTCATTCAAAAGTCTCAGACAATATAAAACATCTTATACTAGGAAAACAAGTTTAGAAATATATATACTTTATAATTGAAGTACTAAAGTTGATCAAATTACAATGTTTTAATATTTTCAGATAGAAGCCTTTAAATATTCATAAATTTATGGATAGCTATCTAATGGCTCTAGAGATGCCCTACAGCCCTTTCATCCAATGGCAACATTTTAGCCATATGTAGTAGCCAGCCATTAAGATGTCATTTGGGTACAGTGGCTCATGCCTGTAATCCTAATACTCAAGATTTGTATGCCAAACACTTGCTAAATTGCTTTCCTAATTATATTTTCTCATTTTTCCTTCCTTTGTGAGAATCACTTGAGGTCAGGAGTTCAAGACCAACTTGAGCAAGAGCAAGACCCCATTTCTATAAAAAATGGAAAAATTAGCCATGCAAGGTGATACACACTTATAGTCCCAGGTTCTCTGGAGGCTGAGGCAGGATGATAACTTGAGTCCAGGAGTATGAGGTTGTATCAAGTTACAAAGTTGCCATTTCACTCTAGAACAAGTGACAGAGCAAGACCTTGTCACAAAAGAAAGAAAGAAAGAAAGAGAGAGAGACAGAGAGAGAGAGAGAGAGAGAGAGAGAGAGAGAGAGAGAGAGAGAAAGAAAGAAAGAAATTATGCCTTCCAATGATTTCTGCCTCCAGATAATCATACTCTTGTATCATTCCCTCTCACTGAGTGTGGGTCAGAACTAGTGACTCACTTCTAAATAACAGAATATAGAAAAAGTGATAGGTAGTCATTTGTGAGAATAAGTTACCAAGAGATTGTATCCTCAGGAGCCCTCTTTTCCTCTCTTGCTACCTGCTTACTCATTCTGGGAGAAGACAATTACCATGATATGAGCTGCTCTGTGAACGGTCCCATATGAAATGGAACTAGCATAGCCATCTACCCTGTTTTCCCGAAAATAAGACCTACTTACAGGAAAGATAAGACGTCTCCTGAAAATAAGACCTAGCGCATCTTTGGGAGCACACCTTAAAATAAGACACTGTCTTATTTTTGGGGAAACAGGGTACCAACCAGTGAGGACATGTAGTCTCCCAATAGCACCGTGAGTACATTTGAAAGTGGATTCTTCCCCAGTAGAGCTTTGGGATGACTACTGTCCCTGCTAATAACTTGACTGCTGTCTTGTGAGAGACATTGATTGAGACATTCAACTAATGCTAACCTGGATTCATACTACCTGGATTCTTACCCATAGAAAAGAGATAATAAATGTGGTGTAATTTTCTAGACCACAATAGACAACTAATACACTATTGTAGCATGATTTTTTTATGTATTATGATGAGGACCTTCTTATTTATTACTAATGTAGATGAAAAGTGGTAAAATATTTTAAATTAAAAACTCCATTGTTGTCTGAGAACAGTAGCTCATGCTTGGGGAACTACTGAGAGGTGGGAGGATCCCGTGAGGACAGTTCAAAACTAACCTGGGCAACATAGTAAGACCCCATATCTAAAAAAAAAAAAATTAAAAAAGTGACCAAGCCTGGTGGCATGTGCCTGTAGTCCAAGCTATTCAGGAGGCTGTGACAGGAGAAGCACTTGAGCCCAAGAATATGAAGTTGTATTGAGCTATGATGATACCATGGCACTCTATTCCAGGCAATCAAGCAGGACTTCCATCTCAAAACAAAACAAAACAAAATAAAACTTTATTGTTGATTAAATAAGCTACTTTAGACATCAAGATCTCTGAAGATTTTAGTTCTTTTTAAAAGTTATATGCTATAGTTACATGTTATACCATTAACATGCTCTGAGTGTCAATGTGGGGGTTGTTATCACGGAGAGGTTAAAACTACAAATACGATGGTTTGAAACAAGGTAAGTGTGAAAATTGAGAGAAAATAACTTTGCAGTCTTTTTTGACCATGACATTGAAACAGAATTTTCCTTCAGGTGCTCAAGCGAAAAATATTTCTCAGTATTAGGTATTACCACATATATTTAGCTAATCACACCCAAGCTCAGGTTCATACCTGTATCTAGGTAAACATTGGGGATAGTGTCATACTTATTTTCTTTAAGACAAATTGTTGTAAAATTGAAAAGAAGAACAATAAGAAAAGGGGTTCAGTTCAAAAATATGCCAAAATGGTCAGAGAACACATCTTTCTGTAATTTCACTGTGAAAAAATTTTTTTCTTATGTTTTGTGTGAAATATAAAATATAGATTTCAGCTGAGAAATTTATATTTTTCAGCTGAAATCTAAGACAGTTCAAGTTTTCACAGTCCCAAAATTTCATTGGCAACAGAGAGAGATAAAATGTCATTAACATCTACTGCTAGTCAATGTAGTGTATTCTCAAGTGATTAACAAATGAAGAAGATTAAAGTCTTGTAGACAAAGACAAAGAGTTTAATTCAAATAAATTATTGAAAATATTAAATTAAGTAGCTTCTTAAATGCAGTATTTTTCTTCTTTAATGAAATACCAAAATCTTTGTGGCTTTAAATAACAGAAATGTGTTCTCTCACAGTTCAGAAGGCCAAGAATTCAAAGCCAAGGTGTTGGGAATTCCTTTGGAAGCTGTAAGTTAGGCTACGTTGAACAGTTTGATGAGAATATTTCAGATTGTATATGAAACCAGCACATTGTACCCCTTGATTGCACTAATGTACACAGCTATGATTTAACAATGAAAAAAATGACAAAGACAGACATACTTCAAAGATACTCCAAGTCTGGTTCCAAACCATTGCAATAAAGCAAATATTGCAATAAAATAAGCCACATATTTTTTTGGCCTCCCAATGCATATGTTATGTCTACATTATCATGTAGTCTTTGTGCAATGGCATTATGTCTATTAAAAATGTACCTATCCTACAATTAAAAAAAAAAAGTATTGCTAAAAAAAAAAAAAAAAGAAAAGAAATCACCCATGCCTCTTTCCTAGTTTCTCATGGTTGCAGAAAATTCTTGGTGTTCCTTGGTTTTTATATACATCACTCAGTGCCTTCCTCCATCTTCGTATGGTCTTGTCCTCTGTCTCTGTACCCCTATCCTCTTCTTATATGGTCTTGGCCTCTGTCTCTGTAAACTCTCCTCTTTTTATAAGGTAAATTCAGGGCCCACCTTAAATCTCAAATGCTTTCATCTACAGATCTTTAAGTAGCTACAACTAGAAAGAACCTATTTGCAAATAAAATTATAATCAGGGACTTTTAGATGGATGCTAATAAATCCACTGCACTAAAGCTAGGTATATGAAAAATAGCAATATACAACCTGAATATTTTCATGATTGCAATTAAGCGTATAAGCGATAGCCATAGTTAGGTATTAGGTAAGATTATCTGAATTTCTAAATAATTCACAATCATGTATAGGACAGAGTCCAATAAAAAGATTTTGGAGCCTTTGTTTATTTGGTAAAATCAGACTTCATAGAATGTTCTTTTGACAGAAAACATTAAAAGGATAAAAGTTACAATGTTCACTTCAAGGACATTTAAGTATGTTAAGTACTGTGCAGAAAAAATTCAAAACAATGCAAAGGAAAAAATCTTCAACTATACAATTATCCATTGATAGAACTTTAGTTGATTTTGTATTTTTGCTATTGTGGTCTATAATTTTCTTTTTTGGGGGGTCTTTTCCTAGTTTGGGGATCAGGGTGATGTTTGCTTCATAGAAGGTGTTGGGTAGTCTTCCCTCTTTTCCTGCCTTTTGGAACAGGTTGAGTAATATAGGTACTAATTCCTCTTTAAAAGTTTGGTGGAATTCTGACGTGAAACCATCTGGTCCCGGGCTTTTCTTTTTGGGGAGGCTTTGTATGGTTGATACTATTTCAGAACTTGATATGGGCCTGTTCAACATTTCCACTTGATTCTGGCTAAGTCTTGGCAGATGATGTGCTTCCAAGTAGTGGTCAATTTTCTTCAGATTTTCATATTTCTGAGAATAAAGTTTCTTGTAATATTCATTGAGGATTTTTTGAATTTCTGAGGTCGTATGTTGTTATTTCGTCTTTGTCATTTCTGATTGATGAAATTTGAGATTTTACTCTTTTTTTCCTGGTTAGGTTGGCCAATGGTTTATCTATTTTATTGACCTTTTCAAAAAATCAACTTTTTGATTTATTGATCTGTTGTATAATTCTTTTGTTTTCAATTTAATTTAATTCTGCTCTAATTTTGGTTATTTATTTTCTTCTACTGGGTTCGGGGTTGGAAAGTTTTTCCTTTTCCAGTTGCTTGAGATGTCCTATTAAATTGTTAAATTCCTCTCTTTCTGTTTTCTTGAGGAAGGCAAGCAGTGCTATAAATTTCCCTCTTAGGACTACCTTTGCAGTATCCCAGAGGTTCTGGTGGTTCGTGTCTTCGTTGTCATTTTGTTCCAAAAAATTGGCAATTTCCTTCTTTTTTTTTTGGCCAGGGCTGGGTTTGAACCTGCCACCTCTGGCATATGGGACCGGCGCCCTACTCCTTGAGCCACAGGCGCCACCCCGGCAATTTCCTTCTTGATGTCATCTCTGACCCATCTATCATTCAGCATAAGGTTATTTAACATCCAAGTTTTTGTATGAGTTTGCAGATTCCTGTTGTTACTGAGCTCAACTTTTATTCCATGGTGGGCCGAGAAGATGCTAGGAATAATTTCTATTCCTTTAAATTTACTGAGGTTAGACTTGTCACTTAGGATGTGATCGATTTTGGAGCATGTTCTGTGGGCTGATGACAAGTATGTGTATTCAGTTTTGTTGGGATGAAATGTTCTGTAGATGTCTGCTAAATCCAAATGTTGGATGGTTAGGTTTAAATCTAAAATTTCTTTGCTCAGCTTCTTATTGGAGGATCGATCCAACACTGCCAAAGGAGTGTTGAAATCTCTGAGTATTATGGAGCTGGAGGAAATCAAGTTGCTCATGTCTGTTAGAGTTTCTCTTATAAATTGAGGTGCTTTCTGGTTGGGTGCATAGATATTAATAATTGAAATCTCATCATATTGAGTATTACCCTTAACAAATATGAAGTGACCATTCTTATCCTTCCTTACTTTCGTTAGTTTAAAACCTATTGTATCTGCAAATAAAATTGCAACACCTGCTTTTTTCTGATTACCATTTGCCTGAAATATGGATGACCATCCTTTCACCCTGAGTCTATATTTGTCATTTAATTTAATATGTGATTCTTGCATACAACAAATATCTGGCCTGAATTTTTGTATCCAGTCAGCTAACCTATGCCTCTTTAGAGGACAGTTTAAGCCCTTCACGTTAATGGAGAATATTGATAAGTCTGGTAAAATTTTGGGTATCGAATTTTTCAAAAATCCAGTGGACATTTTTAATCCTTTTGCCAGTGTGGAAGTTGGAGTTTGATCCAAAGTTTCTGAGTCAGTTTACTTTTGTGGTATATGATTGGGTTTGTCATTATGGAGGATAGGTCTGAGAATATCCTGAAGAGCAGGTTTGGTTATGGCAAATATCTTCAACATATGAATGTCATTAAAGTATTTAATTTTTCCATCGTAAATGAAACTCAGTTTAGCTGGATACAAGATCCTGGGTTGAAAGTTATTTTGCTTTAGGAGATTAAAAGTCAATGACCACCCTCTTCTGGCTTGAAAAGTTTCAGCAGAGAGATCTGCAGTCATTCTAATATTCTTCCCTTTGTACGTAATGGCCTTATTTTGCCTGGATGCTTTGAGAATTTTCTCCTTCATATCAACTTTAGTGAAGTTAATTATGATATGCCTGGGGGATGTCTTATTGGGGTTGAGTCGTGCTGTGGTTCTGAAGCTGTCTGCTATCTGAATTTCAGAATTTCTAGGCATGTCTGAAATATTCTCTTTAATAATTTCATGCAGAATGGCCTCTGTGCCCATCGAGGTCACTTCATAGGTTTCAGCAATTTCAATGATTCGTATATTGCCCCTCTTCGAATTATCCGAGAGCTCTCTTAGAGAATTATGCTTTTTTGCTCTCCATTTCTCTTCCTCTTTGAGAGTTTGAGAGTGTTCCAAGGCTTTATCTTCGATGTCAGAAATCCTTTCTTCTGCTTGCTCCATTCTGTTGCTGTGGGATTCTTCTGTATTTTTCATATCTTTGAGGGCTGCAAATTCTTGCTTCACTGTGTCTAACTCTTTGGTGGTTTTGTCTTTAAATTCATTAAATTCTTGAGACAACTTTTGAATTTCTCCTCGAATTCCTAATTCCACTTTATTAATTTTGTCTGCAATCCAAATTCAGAATTTGATTTCAGACATCTCAGCCAGTTGTTTATGAATGGGATCTTCAATTACATCT
Organism: Nycticebus coucang; assembly: GCF_027406575.1. Classification (NCBI taxonomy): domain Eukaryota; kingdom Metazoa; phylum Chordata; class Mammalia; order Primates; family Lorisidae; genus Nycticebus; species Nycticebus coucang. Next base: position 107,804,489 of record NC_069804.1, read on the forward strand.
GCCATATCTTTTCTTGGGGGTGTTGATCTATTCTGGTTATTCATGTCATGTCAGCAGAGTTTTTCCGCTGATTCCGCACCATGGTTGTTTCACTCCCTTTGATTTTTTTTCCCCTGGGGCTTTGTCGAGAGCCCGTACAGTGCTGTGGCCTGAGAAACTGGGGCCCTGTCTGGTTTGGTGGGGCCAAGTGCTTCTGTCTTGTTTTCAGCTGGTTTCTGTTCTACCCTAGTGAAACAGATACTCTGGATAGAAGTTTCAGCTGTGGAGAAATATTAGCAATTAAGTCACCTCGCCCACCACAGGCAACAATTGGAAAAGGAAAATCAAACCTTCCTACAACCGCGCACCCAGGGCACCACCTTATTTGTCCTCAGGTGATTGGTTCAGTTCAAATGGTCCAAATCAATTGTCTCAGTCTGCACCTGTCTCGGGTGAAAGTGTTTAAGAGGTGTCTAGGAACTGGATCACAGGGGTCTGGTGTCTACTCTGATGTGGCTTGCTCCAGTGCTGCGTGGAGTCAGGAGGAGCCACCCAGCCACTAGATCAGTATGGGAAGGTTGATGCCTCCTTCCCCACATTGCACCACTGTCACACCCAGTCACTGATAGCCCTGCAGTTGGCTGACCCTATTGCCTGTAGTTAACCAATACTCCAGGAGTTTGCACCTGCCTGAATCACAAGGAAGTCTGCCAGGCCGCTGCGCTCTGCGTCTCTCTAGCAGGAGGAGGTGAGACCTGACAACCTCGGGCGCTTGATGAAGGTTGGGGGGGGGTTTCACTCAGGTCCAGTCTCACTCCTGATTAATGTTACTGACAGAACAGAACAGAACAACTCTGCGGTTCCTCTGCAGAAGAGAAGCTGAATTGAGTTCCAAATCAGCTTGTCTTTGCTCTTGTATTGTCTATAGGCTGACGATCCCCTAAGGGCCAAGTGCATCTTAGGCTCAGTAAAGCGGACCTCTGGGTCAGCCCCTCACTGGGAGTTTCCCCGGGTTGCAAGTTGGTGTTGCCTCAGGCAAATTTTTTACTCACAGTCTCTGGTTGCCCAGGGAGACAGGGGGTGTGGTTTGAGAATATCTGGTAGTGAGCCATATTGCTGCCAAAAGAGGGCTGCTGTTTTATGCATCAGGGAATCGCTGCTCTGGTGTGGATAAACCAACTGTCCTCTCTCCGCTCCCATGCCCCAGAGTCTGCACCGGCTGGCTGCAGGCCTGGCACTGTCCACACACCTCGAACAATCACCCAAGAGTCTGGGCTCCTGGGGGACAGGCCTCCAGATCTCAGAGTGAGAGCAGAGGAGAGCGCTGGTAGCCCAGGGTTTTAGGCAGAGAATACACACAGTTTTACACAGTTTTATGCCTGGCTGTATTGTCGTCAAAAGATGGCTGCTGCACTGTGCCTCAGGGAACCGCCGCTCCGGTGCAGCTCCCTCTCAGCCGACCTTCCTCTCTTCGCTCCCATGCCCCAGAGCCAGCACTTAACGGCTGCAGCACAGGCACTGTCCACATCCCCCTGAGAAATCACCCAAGAGTCTGGACTCCTGGGGGACAGGCTTCCAGACTTTGGAGTGAGAGCGGAGGGGAGCGCTGGGAGCCCAGGGTTGTGGGCAGAGAACACACACAGTTTTATGCCTGGCCGTATTGTCGCCAAAAGATGGCTGCTGCTCTGTGCCTCAGGGAACCGCCGCTCTGATGCAGTCCCCTTTTAGCCGACCATCCTCTCTTTGCTCCTGTTCTCCAGAGCCGGCGCCATCCAGCTGCAGTCCAGGCACCATCCACACCTCTAGAGAAATCACCCAAGACTCTGAACTTCTGAGGTACTGGCCTCCAGAGTTCAGTGTGAGTGGAGGGGAGTGCTGGGAGCTCAGAATTCCAGGTAGAGACTATATACAGTTTTATACAGTTTTATGCCCGGCAGGAGAACGCTGTGGAAACCTATTAGGGGAGGTAGGTCCAGTTTTAAGAGGGTCTCTCCCGTGGAGTGTAGTCGGAGGACCTTTGAACTCTGCCCGATTATTTCTGGGGCACTCCGAGCCATTCTCATGGGGGAGTGTACTCCCGTCCGCTTGGTGATGGATTTTGTACCTTTTGTTTGTATCCTTGTGGTCACAGCTCACCTCAGTGGGGTTGATGTGCGTTCTTCAACCTTCTCCCTTAGTGCAGCTCAAATCCACCTGGTTACTTGCTAAATTTTTGTCCTTTAACTCTCCTTCTGGACGGGAGCCTCTGTGGAAAGCTGGCTTCAGTCAGCCATCTTGTCTCTTCCCCCTCAGCTTTGCTATTATGAACATAATAAAATAAATGTCTGAGGGCAGGTATCTTTTTGATATAATAATTACCTTTCTTTTGGGTAGATATCCAGTAGTGGGATTACTGTATTGAATAGTAGTTCTATTTTTTTTTCATTCACTCCTTTTTTAAAATTTTTTAAATTTTAATTTTTTTTATTGTTGGGGATTCATTGAGGGTACAATAAGCCAGGTTACAGAGATTGCATTTGTTAGGTAAAGTCCCTCTTGCAATCACATCTTACCACCATAAAGTGGGGCACACACCAAGGCCTCACCCCTCTCCCTCCTTCCCGCTCTCTGCTTTTCCTTCCCCCCATGACCTTAATTGTCATTAATTGTCCTCATATCAAAATTGAGTACAGAGGATTCATGCTTCTCCATTCTTGTGATGCTTTACTAAGGATAATGTCTTCCACTTCCATCCAGGTTAATACAAAGGATGTAAAGTCTCCATTTTTTTAATAGCTGAATAGTATTCCACGGTATAAATATACCACAGCTTGTTAATCCATTCCTGGGTTGGTGGGCATTTAGGCTGTTTCCACATTTTGGCGATTGTAAATTGAGCTGCAATGAACAGTCTAGTACAAGTGTCCTTATGATGAAAGGATTTTTTTCCTTCTGGGTAGATGCCCAGTAATGGGATTGCAGGATCAAATGGGAGGTCTAGCTTGAGTGCTTTGAGGTTTCTCCATACTTCCTTCCAGAAAGGTTGTACTAGTTTGAAGTCCCACCAGCAGTGTAAAAGTGTTCCCTTCTCTCCACATCCACGCCAGCATCTGCAGTTTTGAGATTTTGTGATGTGGGCCATTCTCACTGGGGTTAGATGATATATCAGGGTGGTTTTGATTTGCATTTCTCTAATATATAGGGGTGATGAACATTTTTTCATATGTTTGTTAGCCATTCATCTGTCTTTAGAGAAGGTTCTATTCATGGCTTTTGCCCATCGATATATGGGATTGTTGGCTTTTTTCATGTGGGTTAATTTGAGTTCTCTATAGATCCTAGTTATCAAGCTTTTGTCTGATTCAAAATATGCAAATATCCTTTCCCATTGTGTAGGTTGTCTCTATGCTTTGGTTGTTGTCTCCTTGGCTGTACAGAAGCTTTTCAGTTTAATGAAGTCCCATTTGTTTATTTTTGTTGTTTTTACAATTGCCATGGCAGTCTTCTTCATGAAGTCTTTCCCCAGGCCAATATCTTCCAGTGTTTTTGCTATGCTTTCTTTGAAGATTTTTATTGTTTCATGCCTTAAATTTAAGTCCTTTATCCATCTTGAATCAATTTTTGTGAGTGGGGAATGGTTTGGGTCCAGGTTCAGTCTTTTACATGTGGATATCCAGTTCTCCCAACACCATTTATTGAATAGGGAGTCTTTCCCCCAAGGTATCTTCTTGTTTGGTTTATCGAAGATTTGGTGGTTGTAAGATGTTAGTTTCATTTTTTGGTTTTCTATTTGATTCCAAGTGTCTATATCTCTATTTTTGTGCCAGTACCATGCTGTCTTAACCACTATGGCTTTGTAGTATAGACTAAAATCTGGTATGCTGATGCCCCCAGCTTTATTTTTATTACTAAGAACTGCCTGAGTTATACAGGTTTTTTTCTGGTTCCACACAAAACGCAGAATCATTTTTTCCAAATCTTGAAAGGACGATGTTGGTATTTTGATAGGAATGGCATTGAATAGGTAGATTGCTTTGGGAAGTATAGACATTTTAACAATGTCGATTCTGCCCATCCATGAGGATGGTGTGTTCTTCCATTTGTTAAAGTCCTCTGCTATTTCCTTTCTGAGGCTTTCATAATTTTCTTTATAGAAGTCCCTCACCTTCTTCGTTAGGTATATTCCTAGGTATTTCATTTTCTTTGAAACTATGGTGAAGGGAGTTGTGTCCTTAATTAGCTTCTCATCTTCACTGTTATTGGCGTATACAAAGGCTACTGACTTGTGGACATTGATTTTTATATCCTGAAACATTACTCTATTTTTTATGACTTCTAGGAGTCTTGTGGTTGAGTCTTTGGGATTCTCTAAGTATAAGATCATGTCATCAGCAAAGAGGGAGAGTTTTACCTCCTCTGGAAAGTAGTTCTATTTTTAATTCTTTGAGAAATCTCAATACTGTTTTCCATAGAGGTTATACAAATTATAATTCCCACCAACAGTGTAAAAGTAATCTATTTCATCAGTGTTCGGGCCAACATCTGTTAGTTTTGAATTTTCATAATAGCTATTCTGACTGGTGTAATTTGGTATCTTTTTGTTTTCTTTTTAAAAGTTGTTATTATTATATTTAACTTCAGGATGTTTCAGGGCTACAAATGTTTTAGTTACATCCATTATTTTTGTATAGTTTGAGACAAGGTCATAATTATGTCTATTCTCCAGATACTATGCATTGTGCCCATCTGGTTTTCATTTACCTATCACGTCCTCCTTTCTTTCACCTGTTTGATTTCCAATGAATTTTACTACCATATGTACACATGCATATTGGTAGTTTAGTTCCATTTTAAAAGTTAGGACTGGTGGTGTTGTTTTTCTATTCTTGTGACACTTCACTTAGGAGAATAATCTCCAGTTTCATCCAGGTTATTACAAAAGTTATTACTTCATCATTTTTTTGTATGAATGAGTAATATTCCATGGTGTATCTATCTATCTATCTATCTATCTATCTATCTATCTATGCACCACATTTTATGAATCCACTCATTTATTAAAGAGTACTTGAGTCATTTACACCCCTTTGCAATTGTGAATTGTGCTTCTGTAAACATTTGAATGCAAGAGTGATTTTCTTCTTTTGGGTAAATACCCCATATTGGAATTGCTGTATCAAATGGTAGATCTACTTTTAGCTCTTTTTGGTATCTCCATACTACTTTTCAAAGAGGTTGTAGTAGATTTCAGTTACACAACAGAGTACAAGAGTTACTTTCTTTCTGCATCCATGTCAGAATCTGTTGTTTTGGACCTTTTGTATAAAAGCCATTTTTACTTAAGTTAGGTGATATGCCATTGTGTTTTTGAAATGCATTTCCTTGATGAGCAGAGATGTTGAACATTGTTTTTATATATTTATTGGTTATTAGTCTATCTTCTTTTGAAAAACTTCTTTTCATGTATTCCACCCACTTTCTAATGGGGTTCTTTGATGTCTTCTTGCTTATTAGAATGAGTTTTTTGTAAATCCTGGTTATTAGCCCTTTATTGAAGTATTTCTTCTTTTGAAAACTACCTGTTCATATCCTTTGCATATTTTTGTTGTTGAGTTTTTTTGAGTTCCGTATAGATTCTGAATGTTAGTCTTCTTTTGGATGTATAGTTGGAAAATATTTTCTCCCATTCTGTATGTTTTCTGTTAATTCTGTTGATTATTCCTTTTGCTGTGCAGAAGCTTTTTAGTTTACTTAAGTCCTAGTTGTCTGTTTTAATTTTGATTGCATTTGGGTTTGAGGTTTTAGTCATAAATTCTTTGTCTAGAACAATGTCCAAAGAGTTGTTCTTCCAGAATTTTTATAGTCAAGTCTCACAATTATGTCCTTAATCTATCGTGAGTTAGTTTAGTATATAGTGAGAAATAGGAATACAGTTTCATTCTTTTGAATATGGTTATCTGATTTTCCCAGCACCATTTACTGAACAGGGTATGCTTTCTCTGGTGTATGCTTTTGTCAATTTTGTTGAAGATTATTTGGCCTTAGGTATGTGACTTTATTTCTGGGTTCTTCATACTTTTCTATAAAGTTGTGTCCATTTGTATAATAGTACCATGCTGTTTTTGTTAGCAAAGCTTCTTGTATAATTTAAAGACAAGTAATGGTGAATTTTCAGATTTGTATTCTTTGTTCAGGATTAGTTTGGATATTTGGACTATTTTTTCTTCCATATGAATTTTAGGATTGCTTTTCTAATTCTGTGAAAAATGATATTGGTATTTTAATAGAAATTTCATTGTATCTATAGTTTGCTTTAGATGGTGTGGTCATTTTAACAATTTATTTTTTTTACCAATTTTATTTATTTATTTATTTATTTGTATTAAGCCATTTGTACATAGATCATGAATGCATTTATTCCATTGTGGGAATTAATGTGTTGATTATTTTTACAAATTGGAGTGCTTATATCCTACTAACTAAAATAGCCTTCACCTCATTTACCCAACTACAGTGTTAAGACATTTGTGTTCTACACCTGATAAATCCAACTTATACTTGCAATACGCTCCATAGGTGTGGTACCTCTATTGACCCACCCTATTCCTTTACCCTCCCCCTCTCCTTCTCTTATTCATCCCAGGCTATAGTTGTGATTCATTCTTCATATGAAAACATGGGTGATTATAAATTGATTTCTCAGTGGTACTGAGTACATTGGATATTTTTTTCCAATTCCTGAGATACTTTACTAAGAAGAATATTTTCCAGCTCCCTCTATGTAAGCATAAAAGAGGTAAAGTCTCCATCCTTTTTAATGCTGCATAATATTCCATGATATATATATACCATAATTTATTAATCCATTCATGGATTCATGGGACAATGGGCACTTGGGCTTCTTCAAATACTTGGCAATTATGAATTGAGCTGCAATGAACAATCTGGTGCAAATATCTTTATTGCCAAATAATTTTTGGTCCTTTGTATATACACTTAGAAGAGGAATTGCAGGATCAAATGGCAGGTCTACATTTAGATCCCTGAGTGTTTTCCAAACTTCCTTCCAAAAGGAATGTATTAGCTTGCATTCCCACCAGTAGTGAAGAATGTTCCTTTTTCTCCACATCCACACCAACATTTGTTGTTTTGGGATTTTGTGATGTGGGCTACTCTTACTGGAGTTATATGGTATCTCCGAATGGTTTTGATTTGCATTCCTCTGATGATTAAAAATGATTAGCGTTTTTTTATGAGTTTGTAGAACGTGTGCCTGCCTTCTTCAGAGAAACTTCTGTTCATGTCTCTTGCTCGATGAAATGGGATGACTTGTTTTTTTCTTAGTAATAAGTTTGATTTCTCTGTGGATTCTGATTATTAGACCTGTGTTGGAAATATAACCTGCAAAAATCCTCTCCCATTCTGAGGGCTGTCTATTTGCTTTACTTAGTGTGTTCTTGGCAGTGCAGAAGCTTTTTAATTTCATCAGAATGCAGTAATGTATTTTTGATGTTGCTTCAATTGCCTGGGGTGTCCTCCTCATGAAATATTCTCCCAGGACAATTTTTCAACTGTTTCCCTTGTACTCTCTCCAAGAATTTTTATAGTTTCATGTCTTAAGTTTAAGTCCTTTAGTCATTGAGAGTCAAATTTTGTTAAAGAAGAAAGGTGTGGGTCCAGTTTCAGTCTTCTAAAGGTCGCAAGCCAATTTACCCAGCATCATTTGTTAAATAGGGAATCTTTCTCCCAATTTATATTTTTGATGGGCTTATCAAATATCTAATTATGATAAGTGTCTGTGTTCACCTTTTGGTCTTCAATTCTGTTCCATAAATCTACCTCTCTATTTTTGTACCAGTACCATGCTGTTTTGATCACTATCAATTTATAGTATAGTCTGAAGTCTGGTAGCATGATTCCTCCTGATTTGTTTTTATTTCTGAGTAATGGCTTGGCTATTCGAGGTTATTTCTGTTCCCATATAAAACAAAGTACTATTTTTTCCACGTCTTTAAAGTATCGTAAAGGTACTTTAATAGGGATCACATTAAATCTGTAGATTGCTTTGGGTATTAGAGACCTTTTAACAATGTTGATTTATCCCAGCCATGAGCATGGCATGTTTTTCCTTTTCTTAATGTCTTCAGCTACTTCTTTTCTCAGAGTTTCATAGTTCTCTTTATTGAGATCTTTCATGTACTTAGTTAGATACATTCCCAGATATTTTATCTTCTTTTGCACCATTGTTAAGAGAATAGAGTCCTTGATTGTTTTTTCCCCTTGACTATTGTTGGTATATATAAAGGCTACAGATTTGTGGGTATTAATTTTGTATCCTGGGACATTGCTGTATTCCTTGATTAATTCTAGGAATTTTGTATTTGAGTCCCTGGGTTTTTCCAGATATACAATCATATCATTCGTGAAGAGTGACAGTTTGGTCTCCTCTCGTCCTATTTGGATCCCTTTAATTGTCCTCTCTTGCCTGATTTCGGTGGCTAAGACTTCCATTACAATGTTAAAAAGCAGTGAAGACAATGGGCATACTTGCTGGTTCCTGATCTGAGTGGAAATGATTTTAATTTTATTTCATTCATTAGGATATTGGCTGTGGGTTTGCTGTAGATGGCCTCTACCAGTTTAAGAAATGTTCTTTCTATACCCATTTTCTTAAGTGTTCTGATCAAGAAAGGATGCTGGATATTGTTAAAGCTTTTTCTGCATCAATTGAGAGAATCATATGGTCTTTGTTTTTTAACTTTTTATATGAGATATTTATTTATGGGTTTACATATATTGAACCATCCTTGGGATCCTAGGGTGTAACCCACCTGGTTGTGATGTATAATTCATTTGATATGTTGTTGGATTCTTTTAGCTTGGATATTATTGAATATTTTTGCATCAATATTCATTAGAGATATTGGTGCATAATTTTCTTTTCTTGTTGGGTCTTTTCCTGGTTTCAGTATCAGGGTGACATTTGCTTCATAGCATGTGTTCAAAGTATTCCTTCTTTTTCTGTGTTTTGGAAAAGGTTAAGTAATATAGGTGCTAGCTCCTCTTTAAAGGTTTGGTAGAATTCTGATGTGAAGCCATCTGGTTCTGGGCTTTTCTCTTTAGGGATATTTCTCATAGTTGATGATATTTCAGAACTTGTTATGGGCTTATTCAACATTTCCACTTCTTTCTGGGTAAGTCTAGGCGGGGTGACATGTTTCCATGTATTGATCTATTTCCTTGAGATTTTCATACTTCTGAGAATAGAGTTTCATGTAATATTCATTAAGGATTTGTTGAATTTCTGAGGTGTCTGTTATTGTTAGGAATTTATCATTTCTGATTGATGAAATTAGGGATTTTACTTCTTTGCTTTTGGTTAGTTTAGAAAAAGGTTTATCTACTTTTTTCAAAAAACCAACAATTTTTATTCTTATCATTCTTTTTTTTATTAAATCATAGCTGTATACACTGATATGATCATGGGGCATCATATACTCAATTCATAGAACATTTGACACATTTTCATCACAATGGTTAACATAGCATTCCTGGCATTATCTCAGTTACTGTGATAAGACATTTATATTCTACAATAACCAAGTTTCGCAAATACCCCTGTAAGATGCACCACAGGTATAATCCCACCAATACCCCTCCCTCAACGACCACGCCCCTTCCTCCCCTCTCCTTCACATTTTCCCCTATTGTTAGGTTGCAACAGGGTTATATCTTTCATGTGAAAACCCCAAATTAGTTTCATAGTAGGGCTGAGTACATTGGGTACTTTTTCTTCCATTCTTGAGATACTTTACTAAGAAGAATATGTTCCAACTCCATCCATGTAAACATGAAGGAGGTAAAGTCTCCATCTTTCTTTAAGGCTGCATAATATTCCATGGTGTACATAAACCACAATTTATTAATCCATTCGTGGATCAATGGGCACTTGGGCTTTTTCCATGTTTTAGCAATTATGAATAGGGCTGCAATAAACATTCTGGTACAAATATCTTTGTTATGTTGTGATTTTTGGTCTTCTGGGTATATGCCCAGCAGAGGAATTACAGGATTGAATGGCAGATCTATTTTCAGATCTCTGAGTGTTCTCCATATATCTTTCAAAAAGGAAAGTATTAATTTGCATTCCCACTAGCAGTGCAGAAGTGTTCCCTTTTCTCCACATCCACGCCAACATCTCTGGTCTTGAGATTTTGTGATATAAACTAGTCTCACTGGAGTTAGATGATATCTCAAAGTAGTTTTGATTCGCATTTCTCTGATGATTAAAGATGATGAGCATTTTTTCATATGTCTGAAGGCCACGTGCCTGTCTTCTTCCGAGAAGTTTCTCTTCAAATCCCTTGTCCAGCGTGCGATGAGATCATTTGTTTTTTTTGTTGCTGATGCATTTGAGTTCTCTGTGGATTCTGGTTATAAAACCTTTGTCAGAGATACACCCTGCAAATATTTTCTCCCATTCTGAGAGCTATTTGCTTGTTTACTTACTGTGTTCTTGGCGGTGCAGAAGATTTTTAGTTTGATCAAGTCCCAGCAGTGTATTTTTGAAGCTGCTTCAATTGCCTGGGGGTTCTTCCTCATAAAATACTCGCCCAGACCGATTTTCTCAAGGGTTTTCCCTGCACTCTCCTCTAGTATTTTTATAGTTTCATTTCTTAAGTTTAAATCTTTAATCCAATGAGAGTCTATCTTAGTTAATGGTGAAAGGTGTGGGTCCAATCCCAGTCTTCTCCAGGTTGCCAGCCAGTTCACCCAGCAACATTTGTTAAATACGGAATCTTTTCCCCACTGAAAGTTTTTAATTGGCTTGTCAAAGATCAAATAACGGTAAGTAGCTGGATTCATCTCTTGGTTCTCTATTCTGTTCCAGACATCTACTTCTCTGTTTTTGTGCCAATACCATGCTGTTTAATCAATATCAATTTGTAGTAAAGTCTGAGGTCTAGTAGTGTGATTCCTCCTGTTTTGTTTTTATTTCTGAGTAATGTCTTGCTATTTGAGGTTTTTTCTGATTCCATATAAAAAGAAGTTTTGTTTTTTCAAGATCGTTAAAGTATGACAGCGGAGCTTTAATAGGGAGTGTGTTTAAATTATATATTGCTTTGGGTAGTATGGACATTTTAACAATGTTGATTCTTCCCAGCCATGAGCATGGTATGTTTTTCCATTTGTTAACATTTTCAGCTATTTCTTTTCTTAGAGTTTCATAGTTCTCTTTATAGAGATCTTTCACGTCTTTTGGTAGGTAAATTCCCAAATATTTCATCTTCTTTGGCACTACTGTGAATGGGATAGAGTCCTTAACTGCTTTTTCAACTTGACTGTTGTTGGTGTATATAAAGGCTACCGATTTATGGATGTTGATTTTGTAACCTGAGACGCTGCTGTATTCCTTGATCACTTCTAGGAGTTTTGTAGTAGAGTCCCTAGTGTTTTCCAGATGCACAATCATATCATCTGCGAAGAGTGAAAGTTTGATGTCTTCTGACCCTATATGGATACCCTTGATCGCCTTTTCTTCCCTAATTGCGGTGGCTAAAACTTTCATTACGATGTTAAAAAGCAATGGAGACAGTGGGCAGGTTTGTCTGGGTCCTAATCTTAGTGGAAATGATTCAAATTTAACTCCATTCAACATGATATTGGCTGTGGGTTTGCTGTAGATGGCCTCTATCAGTTTAAGAAAAGTCCCTTCTAGACCAATTTTCTTGAGTGTTCTGATCATGAAGGGATGCTGGATATTATCAAAAGTTTTTCTGCATCTATTGAGAGAATCATTTGGTCTTTGTTTTATAATTTGTTTATGTGTTGAATTACATTTATAGATTTACGGATATTGAACCAGCCTTGAGACCGTGGGATAAAACCAACTCGGTCATGATGTATAATTTGTTTGATGTGTTGCTAGATTCTGTTTGTTAGGATCTTGTTGAATATTTTTGCATCTATATTCATTAGTGATATTGGTCTATAATTTTCTTTTCTTGTTGGGTCTTTTCCTGGTTTGGGGATCAGGGTGATGTTTGCTTCATAGAATGTGTTGGGTAGTCTTCCTTCTTTTTCTACCTTTTGGAACAGGTTGAGTAATATAGGTACTAATTCCTCTTTAAAGGTTTGGTCGAATTCTGACGTGAAACCATCTGGTCCCGGGCTTTTCTTTTTAGGGAGGTTTTGTATAGTTCATGCTATTTCTGAACTTGGTACAGGCATGTTTAGTATTTCCACTTGATTCTGGTTAAGTCTTGGAAGGTGACGTGCTTCCAAGTATTGGTCAATTTCATTCAGAGTTTCATATTTCTGAGAATGAAGTTTCTTGTAATATTCATTAAGGATTTTTTTGATTTCTGACGAGTCTGTTCTTTCATCTTTGTTGTTTCTGATTGATGATATCAGAGATTTTACTCTTTTTTTTTCTGATTAGGTTGGCCAGAGGTTTATCTATCTTATTGACCTTTTAAAAAAATCAGCTTTTTGATTTATTGATCTGTTGTATTGTTCTTTTGTTTTCAATTTCATTTAATTATGCTCTAATTTTGGTTATTTCTTTTTTTCTACTGGGTTTGGGATTGGAATGTTCTTCCTTTTCCAGTTGCTTGAGATGTCCTATTAAGTTGTTAACTTCCTCTCTTTCTGTTCTCTTGATGAAGGCATGCAGTGCTATAAATTTTCCTGTTAGAACTGCCTTGGCGGTGTCCCAGAGGTTCTGATAGTTTGTGTCTTCATTGTCGTTTTGTTCCAAAAAATTGGCGATTTCTTTCTTAATCTCATCTCTGACCCAGCTATCATTCAGCATAAGGTTATTTAACTTCCATGTTTTTGTATGAGTATGCAGATTCCTGTTGTTACTCAGTTCAAGTTTTATTCCATGATGGTGCGAGAAGATGCAAGGAATAATTTCTATTCCTTTAAATTTACTGAGGTTAGACTTGTGACCTAAAATGTGGTCAATTTTGGATTAAGTTCCGTGGGCTGATGAGAAGTATGTGTATTCAGTTTTGTTGGGATGAAATGTTCTGTGGATGTCTGCTAAATCTAAATATTGGATGGTTAGGTTTAAATCTAAGAATGCTTTGCTCAGCTTCTTGCTGGAAGATCGATCCAACACTGCCAAAGGAGTGTTGAAATCTCCAACGATTATGGAGCTGGAGGAAATCAAGTTACTGATGTCTGTTAGAGTTTCTCTTATAAATTGAGGTGCATTCTGGTTGGGTGCTTAGGTATTAGTAATTGAGATCTCATCATATTGAGTGCTACCCTTAACAAATATGAAGTGACCATTCTTGTCCTTCCTTACCTTTTTTGGGTTAAAGCCTACTGTATCTGCAAATAAGATTGCAACACCTGCTTTTTTCTGATTACCATTTGCCTGAAATATGAATGACCATCCTTTCACCCTGAGTCTGTATTTGTCTTTTAAGTTAAGATGAGACTCTTGTATGCAACAAATATCTGGCTTGAGTTTTTTATCCAGTCAGCTAATCTATGCCTCTTTAGAGGACAGTTTAAGCCGTTCACATTGATGGAGATTATTGATAAGTCTGGTGGAATTTGGGGTATTGAGTTTTTCAAATGTCCAGTGGACATTTTTAATCCTTTCGCCAGTGTGGAAGTTGGAGTTTGATCCGAAGTTTCTGAGTGAGTTTACTTTTGTGGTATAGGATTGGGTTGGTCATTGTGGAGGATAGGTCTGAGGATATCCTGAAGAGCTGGTTTACTTATGGCAAATTTTTTCAACATATGAATGTCATTGAAGTATTTAATTTCTCCATCATAGATGAAACTCAGTTTAGCTGGATACAAGATCCTGGGTTGAAAGTTATTTTGCTTTAGGAGGTTAAAAGTCGATGACCACCCTCTTCTGGCTTGAAAAGTTTTAGCAGAGAGATGTGCAGTTATTCTAATATTCTTTCCTTTTTACGTATGGTTTTCTTTCGCCAGGCTGCTTTGAGAATGTTCTCTTTCATATTAACTTTAGTGAAGCTGATTATGATATGCCTTGGGGATGACTTATTGAGGTTGAATCGTGCTGAGGTTCTGAAGCTGTCTGCTATCTGAATTTCAGATTCTCTATGCATGTCTGGAAAATTTTCTTTCATAATTTCATGCAGAAGGGCCTTTGTGCCCATCGAGGCCACTTCATCATTCTCAGGTATCCCAATTATTCGTATATTGCTTTGCTTTGAATTATCCCAGAGTTCTCTGAGTTAATAATCTGTTTTTGCTCTCCATTTCTCTTCCTCTTTGAGAGACTGGGAGCGTTCGAAGACTTTATCTTCAATGTCAGAAATCCTCTCTTCTGCTTGCTCCATTCTGTTGCTGAGGGACTCTAGTGTATTTTTCATATATTGAGGGCTGTAAATTCTTGCTTCAGTGTGTCTATGTCTTTGGTGGTTTTGTCTCTAAATTCGTTAAATTCTTGAGACAACTTTTGAATTTCTCCTGGAATTTCTAATTCCATTTTATTAATCTTGTCTGCAATCCAAATTCTGAATTCGATTTCTGACATCTCAGCCAGTTGTTTATGAATAGGATCTTCAATTACATCTGCCGTATCTTTTCTTGGGGGGGTTTGATGTATTCTGGTTATTCATGTTACCAGAGTTTTTCTGCTGATTCCGCCCCATGGTTATTTTACTCCCTTTGATTTTTCCCTTGGGGCTTTATCGAGGGCCCGTAGTACAGTGTTGTGGCCTGAGAAACTGGGGCCCTGTCTTGTGTTTTGGGATGAAGTGGTTCTGTCTTGTTTTCAGCTGGTTTCTGTTTGATCCTATTGTAACATTTACTCCGGCTTGAAGTGTCAGCTGTGTGGAATAACCAGCAATTAAGTCACCCCACCTGCCCTCCTCTGGCACCAGTTGGGAAAGGAAAATCAAACCTTCCTACAAGTGCATACCCAGGGCACCGCCTGAAATGTCCTCAGTCTATTAGTTCATTTCAAAAGGTCCAAATCGATTGTCTCAATTGGCACCTGTCTTGGGTGGGACAATTCAAGAGGTCTCTTGGAACTGGATCACAGGGGTCTGGTAACTACTCTGATATGGCTTACTCTAGTGCTTCGTGGAGTCAGGAGGAGCCACCTAGCAAATAGATCAGTCTGGGAAGGTTGATGTCTCCTTCCCCACTTTGCCCCTCCGTCAGACCCATCACTTGGATCTCTGCAGATGGCTAACCCAGTTGCCTGTAGCGAACAGATACTCCGTTGGTTTTTACCTGCCTGAATTGCAAGGAAATCTGCCAGGCTCCTGCAGTCTGCTGCTATCTAGCAGGAGGAGGTGGGGCCTAACATCTTTGAGTGCTTGATGCAGGTGGTGGGGGGAAGCTGTTCACTCAGGCTTAGACCCATCCCTGATTGATGTTGCTAACAGAACAGAACAGAATAGAACAGGCAACTTTGCGGGATTCTGTCTCTGTTTCTGCTAAAATTGTCTGCAGAAGACGAGCTGTTCTGAGTTCAAACGACTTTGCTGCTGGAGGTTTGTGTCCTATTACCTCTCTGAGTTGGCCCTGCCCTGGAAGCTTCCCGGGTTTGTGAGCAGTGTCAGGCAAATCCTTTGCTCACTGGTGGCCTTCTCTGGTTGTCCAGGGAGACAGGGTGTGTGGCTTCAGAATATCCAGAAGTGAGCCATTTTGCTTTTGTTTGCATCCTTGTGATCACAGCTTGCCTCAGTGTTGTTGGTGTGCGTTGTTCCACCTTCTCTCTTGGTGCAGCTCAAATCCACCAGGATACTACTTAATTTTTGTCCCTTAACTCTCCTTCTGGACCGGAGCCTCTGTGGAAAACTTCCTTCAGTCCGCCATCTTGTCTCTCCCCCCATTCTTATCATTCTTGAGCATAGGATGTGTTCCCATTCATTTGTGTCATGTGAAATTTGTTTCATTGGTGTTTTATAGTTTTCCTTATAGAGCTCTTTCACCTTTTATTGACTGTATTTTTTTTCATAGCTATTATAAATTGTATTGAGTTCTTGATTTGGTTCTCAGCTTGATTATCATTGGTGTATAAAAATGCTACTGATTTTTGTACCTTGATTTTGTGTCCCAAAACTTTACTTGATTCATTTATTAAATCTAAGAGCCTTTCGTTTTGTTTGTTTCTTTTTTCTTTCTTTTCTTTTTGCAGTTTTTGGCTGGGGCTGGGTTTGAACCCGCCACCTCTAGCATATGGGACCAGCACCCTACTCCTTTGAGCCACAGGCGCCACACAAATCTAAGAGCTTTTCATAGAATATTTTGGGTAAGATCATCTTGTTGCCAAACAGGGATAAGTTGGCTTCCTCTTTTCCAAATTGGATGCCTATTCTTTCTTTCTGTTGCTTGACTGCCCAGGCTAGGACTTCCATTGCCATGTTCCATAGGAGCAGTGGAAGTGGGCATCCTTGTTTTGTTGGTGTTCTGTTTCATTCTGTATTGTGGGCTATGGGTTTATTACATATGGATTTAAACCGTATACCATCTATGCTTAGTTTGTTGAAGGGCTTTGCTACGAAGGGATACTGAATTTTATCAAATTCTTTTTCTGCATCTACTGAGACGATCATATGATTTTTGTTTTAAATTCTGTTTATGTGGTGGATCATGTTTAGTCTTTTGTGTATGATTAACCATTCTTATATCCCTGAAATAAAACACACTTGACCATGGTTATGAGACTTTGGGTGTGCTATTGGATTTATTTTACTAGTAAATTATTGAGGATATTTTGCATCTGTGTCCATCAAAAATGTTGGTCTATAGTTTCTATACTTGGTTATGTCCTTGCTTGGCTTTGGCACTCTGATGCTATTGGCTTTATAGAAGCAGTTAAAGGAACTTCTCTGCTACTTAATGTTTGGAACACTTTCAATAACATTGATAGCTTTGCATATCTGATGAAATTTGGCAGTGGATCTTTCTGAACCATAGTTCCCCCCCAACCGGGTTGGGAGAATCTTTATTATTTATTTAATTTCATTACTTATTATCAGTCTGTTTAGGGTTTCTCTTTCTTTATGGTTCAGCCTTGGGAGGTTGTATATTTCCAGGAATTCATCGATTTCCTCTAGGTTTTCAAGTTGTGAGCACTCTTCTCTGATGATCTTTGTATTTTTGTAGTGTCAGTTGTAACATCTCCCTTTTCATTTGGTTTGTATTTATGTGCATCTTCATTTTCCTTTTTTTTGGTTAATCTATGTGTTCATCAACCTTGTTTATCTTTTTAAAGAACTAAATTTTTCTTTTGTTGATCCTTTGTATTATTTTGGTTTCAATTTGTTATTACTTTTCTTCTTTTTTTTTTCTTTTTTTTCCCTTGTGCTGTGTTTTTTATTTCTTTTTTCTTTTTTTTTTTTTTTTCTTACCATTTGACACATTTTTATCACAGTGGTTAACATAGCCTTTCTGGCGTTATCTCAGTTACTGAGATTTGGATTTGGTTTATTCTTGTTTTTCTCATTCCTAGAGGTGTGATGTTGTATTGTTAATTTGTTTTTTTATGAAGCATCATAAATAATCATATATATTACTGCTATGAATTTTCTTCCTTTCCCTGTTGTTTCTGTATCTCTGAGGCTGTGTTATGCTGTGTTTCGATTTTCATTTCTTTCAAAGAATGTTTTGACTTCTCTTAATTTTTTTAACTTTTTTTATTAAATTATACCTATGTACATTAATGTGATCATGGGGCACCATACACTGGTTTTATATATCATTTGACATATTTTCCTCACACTGGTTAAGATGGCCTTCCTGCCATTTTCTTAGTTATTGTGTTAGACATTTATATTCTACATTTAGTAAGTTTCAGATGTACCCTTGTAAGATGCACCGTAGGTGTAATCCCACCAATCACCCTCCCTCTGCCCATCCTCCCCTTCCCAGCACTCCCTCTCCTCCTTCCCCATACTCTTAGCTTATAACTGGGTTATAGCTTTCATATGAAAGCCATAAATTAGTTTCATAGTAGGGCTAAGTACATTGGATTCTTTTTCTTTCATTCTTGAGATACTTTACTAAGAAAAATATGTTCCAGTTCCATCCATGTGAACATGAAAGAGGTAAAGTCTCTATCTTTCTTGAAAGCTTCATAATAGTCCATGGTGCACATATACCACAATTTATTAATCCTTTTGTGGATCCATGGGCACTTGCACTTTTTCAATGACTTAGCAATTATGAGTTGGGCTGCAATAAACATCCTGGTACAAATACCTTTGTTATGATGTGGTTTTTGGTCTTCTGGGTATATACCTAGTAGAGGAAATATAGGATTGAATGGCAGGTCTATTTTTAGATCTCTAAGTGTTCTCCAAACATCTTTCCAAAGGAATGTATTAATTTGCCTTCCCACCAGCAGTGTAGAAGTGTTCCCTTTTTCTCCACATCCATGACAACATCTCTGGTCTTGGGATTTTGTGATATGGGCTAATCTCACTGGAGTTAGATGATATCTCAAAGTAATTTTGATTTGCATTTCTCTGATGATTAAGGTTGATGAGCATTTTTTCTTATGTCTGTAGCCTGTATGCCTGTCTTCTTCAGAGAAGCAGCCACTTGTTCTTTTCTTGCTAAAACATTGATTTCTCTATGGATTCTAGTTATTAAACCTTTGTGGGATACATAACCTGCAAATATCTTCTCCCATTTTGAGGGCTGTCTGCTTGCTTTACTTACTGTGTTCTTGGCTGTGCAGAAGCTTTTTAGGGTGAGCAGGTGCCAGTAGTGTATTTTTGAAGCTGCTTCAATTGCCTGGGAGGTCCTCCTCATAAAATATTCACCCAGACAGATATCTTCAGGAGTTTTCCCTGCACTCTCTTTTAGTATTTCTATAGGTTCATGTCTTAAGTTTAAATCTTTATTCCAGTGAGAGTCTATCTTAGTTAATGGTGAAAGGTGTGGGTCCATTTTCAATCTTCTACAGATCGCCAGCCAGTTCACCCAGCACCATTTGTTAAATAGGAAATCTATTTCCAACTGAATGTTTTGAATTGGCTTGTCAAAGATCAAATAATGGTAAGTAGCTGTGTACATCTCTTGGTCCTCGATTCTGTTACATACATCCATCTCTCTGTTTTTGTGCCAGTACTATACTGTTTTGATCACTATTGATTTATAGCATAGTCTGAGGTCTGGTAGAGTGATTCCTCCTGCTTTGTTTATATTTCTGAGTAATGTTTTAGGTATTCGAGGTTTTTTCTGAATCCATATAAAACCAAGTATTATTTTTTCAATATCTTTAAAGTATGACAGTGGAGCTTTAATAGGGATTACATTAAAATTATATATTGCTTTGGGTAGTATGGACATTTTAACAGTGTTGATTCTTCCCAGCCATGAGCATGGTATGTTTTTCCATTTGTTAACATCTTCAGCTATTTCTTTTCTTAGAGTTTCATAGTTTTCTATATAGAGATATTTCACGCCCTTTATTACATAAACTCCCAAATATTTCGTCTTCTTTGGCGCTACTGTGAATGGAATAGAGTCCTGAACTTTTTTTCAGCTTGACTATTGTTGGTATATATAAAGCCTACCAATTTATGAATGTTGATTTTGTAAGCTGAGACGCTGCTGTATTCCTTGATCACATCTAATAGTTTTGTAGTAGAATCCCTGTTGTTTTCCATATATACAATCATATCATCTGTGAAGAGTGAAGGTTTGATCTCTTCTGACCCTATATGGATACCCTTGATCGCCATTTTTTCCTTAATTGCAATGGCTAAATCTTCCATTACAATGATGTAGAGCAGTGGAGACAATTGGCAACCTTGCCTTGTTCCTGATCTGAATGGAAATGATGTCAATTTAACTCCATTCAATAGGATATTTGTTGTGGATTTGCTGTACATGGCCTCTATCAGTTTAAGAAATGTCCCTTCTATACCAGTTTTCTTAAGTTCTCTGATCATGATGGGATGCTGGATGTTATCATAGCTTTTTGTGCATCAATTGAGAGAATCAAATGGTCTCTATTTTTTAATTTGTATATGTCCTGAATTACATTTATACATTTATGTATATTGAACCAGCTTTGAGACCCTGGGATAAAACCTACTTGGTCATGATGTATAATTTGCTTGAAGTGTTGCTGGATTCTGTTTGTTAGGATCTTGTTGAATATTTCTGCATCTATATTCATCAGTGATATTGGTCTATAATTTTCTTTCCTTGTTGGGTCTTTTCCTGGTTTGGGGATCAGGGTGATGTTTGCTTCATAGACTGTATTGGGTATTATTCCTTCTTTTTCGGTATTTTGAAACAGGTTGAGTAATATAGGTACTAGTTTCTCCTTAAGGATTTGGTAGAATTCTGACGTGAAGCCACCTGGTCCCGGGCTGTTATTTTTTAGGGAGATTTTGTATTGTTGATTCTATTTCAGAATTTGATATATGCCTGTTCAACATTTCCACTTGATTCTGGCTATGTCCTGAAGGTGACATGCTTCCAAGTATTGGTCTATTTCCTTCAGATTTTCATATTTCTGAGAATAAAGTTTCTTCTAATATTCATTAAGGATTTTTTGAATTTCTGAGGAGACTGTTGTTATTTCGTCTGTGTCATTTCTGATTGATGAAACTAGAGATTTTACTTGTTTTTTTTCTGGTTACATTAGCCAAAGGTTTATCTATTTTTTGATCTTTTCAAAAAACCAACTTTTTCATTTGTTAATCTGTTGTATAATTCTTTTCCTTTAAATTTCATTTAATTATGCTCTAATTTTGGTTATTTCTTTTCTTCTACTGGGTTTGGGTTTGGAATGTTCTTCCTTTTCCAGTTGCTTGAGATGTTCCATTAGTTTTTAACTTCCTCTCACTCTGTTCTCTTCAGAAAGGCTTGCAGTGGTATAAAATTCCCTGTTAGGACTGCCTTTGAGGTATTCCAGACTTTCTGATAATTTGTGTCTTCGCTGTCATGTTGTTCTAAAAATTTGGTAATTTTCTTCTTAATCTGATCTATGACTCAGCTTTCATTCAGCATAAGTTTATTTAACTTCCATGTTTTTGTATGAGTATGCAGATTCCTGTTCTTACTGAGTTCAAATTTTATTCCATGGTGGTCTGCGAAGATGAAAGGAATAATTTCTATTCTTTTAAATTTACTGATGTTAGACTTGTGACCTAATATTTGATTGATTTTGGTGTATGTTACATGGGCTGATGAGAAGTATGTGAGTTCAGTTTTATTGGGTTTAAAGATTCTGTAGATGTCTTTTAAATCCTAATTTTGGATGGTTAGGTTCAAATCTAAATTGCATTGCTCAGCTCTTATTGGAGGATCTATCCAACACTGCCAAAGGAGTGTTGAGATCTCCGAATATTATGGAGCTGGAGGAAATCAAGTTGCTCATGTCTGTTAGAGTTTCTCTTATAAATTGAGGTGCATTCTGGTTGGGTGCAAAAATATTAATAATTGAAATCTCATCATATTATTACCCACAATGAATGTGAAGTGACCAGTGTTATCTTTCCTTAATTAGTTGGTTCGGTGTTATCTTTCCTTAATTAGTTGGTTTAAAGCATATTGTATCTGCAAATAGAATTGCAGCACCTGCTTTTTTCTGAGTACCAATTACCTGAAATATGGATGACCATCATTTCACCCTGAGTCTATATTTATCTTTTAAGGTAAGATGTGATTCTTGTATGCAGCAATTATGTGGCCTGAGTTTTTGTATCTGGTCAGCCAACCTGTGCCTTCTTAGAGGAAAGTTTAAGCCATTGTCATTAATGGAGAATATTGATGAGTCTAGCAAAATTTTTGGTATCGAGTTTTTTGAAAGTCCAGTGGACATTTTTAATATTTTGCCACTGTGGATGTTGGAGTTTGATCAAAAGTTTCTGAGTGAGTTTACTTTTGTGGTGGAGGATTGGGTTGGTCATTATCGAGGATAGGTCTTAGAATATCCTGAAGACCTTGTTTGTTTATGGCAAATTTCTTCAACATGTGAATTTCATTAGTGAATTTAATTTCTCCATCATAAATGAAACTCAGTTTAGCTGGACACAGGATCTGAGGTCGAAAGTTATTTTGTTTTAGGAGATTAAAAATCGATACCACTCTCTTCTGGCCTTAAAGGTTTCAACAGAGAAATCTGCAGTCATTCTAATATTCTTCCCTTTGTAGGTTATGATTTTCCTTTTTCTGCATGCTTTCAGTATTTTTTCTTTCATATTAACTTTAATGAAGTTAATTATCATGTGCCTGGGTGATGTCTTATTTGGGTTGAGGTGTGCTGGGGTTCTAAAACTGTGTGCTATTTGAATTTAAAAATCTCTTGGCAAGTCTGGAAAATTCTCTTTCATAATTTCATTGAGAAGAACCTCTGTGCCTTGCCAAGCCACTTCATTGCTTTCAGGGATTCCAATGAAGCAGATATTAAACTTCTTAGAATTATCCCAGAGCTCTCTGAGAGTGTGATCCATTGTTGCTCTCCTTTTTTCTTCCTCTTTGAGAGTTTGGGAGTGTTCAAAAGCTTTGTTTTCAATGTCAGAAATCCTTTCTTTTGCTTGCTCCACTCTGTTACTGAGGGATTCTATGGTATTTTTCAGATCTTTGAGGGCTGAAAATTCTTGCTTCAATGTGTCAAAGTCTTTGGTTTGTCCAGGCTGTCCAGCAGGTCCAGAAGAGGGGAGAGTAGGGCCAGCCTGACTCTGTCTCCGGAACTGAGCAGGATGGTAAGCGTTGGTGGCCCGAACAGGGACACACAAAGCCGGGAGTCTATCAAAGCAGGAACTCAACTTTATTGCATCAAGCAGTTGCTTATATAGGGCATGGGGAAGGGGCGGGGAAAGGAAGCGGGTGATGAGGTATGTGAAATGGTGTGATGGGTGGCATAACAGGGTTGGGCCAATGGCATGTTACCACATTGGCTGTAGCTAGGTAGAGGCAGTTTCAGGCCAGGCCTTGCTGAGTCATTGCATGTGGAAGTAGCTCGATGGATCTACTTCTAGTCAAGCTTGGGAAGTTGCACTAGGCCTCAGGCACATGGCAGGGCCCAACAATTCCCCCTTTTGTTTTTTGTATGGGGGAAAAACATAGTCCCTGTTTTAGGTTGCCTGCTCTTGCAGTTTCAGTCTTACCCATCATGGGGATACAAACGTCAATGGTTTGGTCCCTGTCTTAGGTTGACTGAACACAGAGTGATCTTACCCATCTTTGGGTACTATGAATGTAATCCACCGTGCAACCTCTCCATATCCTGTCTTAGGTTGTCCCAGTTTTGGGATCTTACCTGTCATCAGTGCTATGGAGGGCAGTTAAGAATAATAGTTAGATTCGTGGTTAATGAGCTGGTGATATCGGACCTCGACCTGATTTAAGTTTACCGCCTCTAACCTTTTTTCAAAGGTGATAACTAAAATAAGGGTGAGTAAGGGTCAGGGGAAGAAGGTAGGGTAAAAAACCATGTAGGCCCGTACACAGCGGATTTTCTAAAATTTCTTTTCTTCTCTTTTCTATATCTTCTTGGAGTGTTTTTGATCCTGTTTTGCATGATCCCAGATCTGTTGGCATAAAAGCAGCACTTCTCCTGCAAAAATAAACAGATGTCTCCCTAGATGCTATGAGACTCCGGATAGCATTGGGGTTGTCCATTCCCTTGTCACTGGGGGGGATGAACATCATTAGCATCATCAGCAGTGGAAGCAGTTGCTTCCTTATTGGGGGTTCCTTCTGGGGGGGAGTACAAAGACACTTCTCAGGGGTGTTAGACCCCCTGGATAAATTAAGGTTATCCTCTTCTTGTTGGGGCAAGTATTTAAGGTCTCTTGCCGGAACCCAAATGGGATTTTTCTCGTTTTGAGGGAAAACACATCCGAAACCTCTCCCTGCTGTAAGGAGTGGGTCTGGTCCTCTCCACCCTCCTGTAAGCGGATCTCGCCATCTGACCCAGATGGAACTATAAGTCACCGATGAAAAACAATGCTTTTGAAAGGGAGATAAGTGTGGGATATCTTTGGAAAAATTTAAGATATTTAGTGTGAATAGAGCCTTTTTCAATTGATGGTGAAGGGGTATAGACTCCCCCTTTTGTTTTTGTAATTGACCCTTAAGGGTTTGATCGAATCTTTCAATGATAGCTTGACCTTGGGGGTTGTGTGGTATGCAAGTGGAGTGTGAAATTTTCCATGTTTGTAGGAAATTTGTAAAGGATTTGTTTGTAAAGCAAGGGCCATTGTCAGTTTTAATTTGATCCGGTAGACCAAGGGTAGCGAAACATTGGAGCATATGGTTAATGGCATGTTTAGTTTTTTTCTCCAGCATATGCTGACGCTCAACAGGCACGGGAGAAGGTGTCAATGGACACGAAAATGTATTTAATTTTCCCAAAAGGGGCATAGTGAGTAACACCTATTTGCCATAGATGATTGGGTCAAAGGCCTCGGGGGTTGGTACCTGAGGTCTGCAGAGGGGGAACTTGAAGGAAAGTCTGGCATGACTGACAAGTACGAATGATTTTTTTCAGATCCTTAACAGGTATGTGGGGATACTTGTGTTTAAGCCCTCTCCAATTGATATGAGTTAGTTGGTGAAATTGTGTTGCTTCTGTTACTGTATTGCACTGTGGCGTGGAGGCTATCTGATCTGCTAATTTATTGCCTGCAGCTAAAAATCCTGGTAAGTTTTGTGATCCTCTGAGGTGTTGTAAGTAAATTGGATTGGTTAACCTGGATCATTAATGGGGATGTGGGATTGGAATCTAATTTAATATGAGCCTCTATTAAATTGTGTAGTAGGTTGACTACATAAAGGCTATCTGAAAATAGGTTAAAGGGTATGGAATTAAGGGCCATGACAACAGCAAAAAGTTCTTTGAATTGAGCCGATCTTTCAAGCTCATGTAGGATGGATTTTAAGGGGGTGGGTTTTTGATCTTGCACTAGGGGAGGATAAATAATAATGGAAGCTCCTAGGTGCCCTCCATCTGTAAAGACGGTGAGGAAGGTGGGATTAGGATGCAGGAGAAAAAGTTGTAGTGGTTTCCAAGTTAGTTTGGCATAGGAGTTCATCCATTTGTAAGGACCGTAGTGACAATCAATTCAGCCTGAGAATCCTTCAAGCACCAGTGCAATTCTATCGTTTTTTCTCTGAAGCCAGGAAAAATCTGAGAGTTTATATGGGGTGATGATGGAATGGGGTTCAATGCCAAACAATCTGACTGCTATGTCCCTTCCTTTAAGTACGCAGTTGGCAATCTGATTGTTTATGGAATAGACTCTAGGGACTCCTTCCACTGAGAGATGAATCCACTGGATAGGCTCCCCCTTTTGGGCTAAGAGGGCGGTACATATAGTTTCTCCAGGAAAGAGGTAGAGGATAAGGGGTATGTGGGGATTGAATCTTTTTAAAGAAGCTTGGTTTATAGATTGTTGAATTTTAGTCAGTATGTGTTGACAATGAGGTGGTAATGTTATTTGAGAGGTTAAATCTAGGCCTTTTAGAAGATTAAATAAGGGAATTATCTCCTCAGTGGAGATAGGGATCCAAGGTCTTAGCCAATTAATTTCCCCGAGTAATTTCTGCAGCTGGGGCAAACTATAAGTTTCTTGAAGGACCAGTTGGGGCTTAATAGAGGAAACTGTATCTAGGGGGAGGATGGACCCCAAGATTTTAAATGGGGGGATGGTTTGTATCTTTTCAGATACAATTTTCTTTACTTGAAAATTATTCTGGTGGAGGATAGCAAGGCATTCAGTGGTGAGTTCTTGGAGGTTATCTGAATTGTGGCTTCCTAAGATTATATCATCCACATAAATGTAGAATAGTATGTTAGGTCACATTAGTAATGAAGTGATGTGTGTCAAATAATATTGACAGATGGGGGGCTATTAGCCATTCCTTGTTGTAGGACCATCCACTCAAATCTTAAATCTGGCCCTCAGAAATTGGTTGAAGGTATGGAAAAGGCAAACCTTTCCATATCGTTTGGATGGAGGATAATCGAAAAAAAAAAACAATCTTTAATGTCTATGACTGTGAGGTGGTAAGCTGTGGGAATTGCGGGAATCCAGGGGAGACCTCTCTGGGGGGTTCTGAGAGGGATCATCCTGTCATTTATTTTTCTGAGGTCTTGTAGGAGTCTCCAAGAGCCATTGGGCTTCTTGATTATGAATACTGGAGAGTTCTAAGGGCTAGTAGATGGTCTTAAATGCCCTTGGTCTAACTGTTGGTTGACTAACAAATGTAGATGTTGGAGTTTATTTGAAGGGAGAGGCCACTGCTCTACCTATACAGGGTCCCTGGGTGTCCATCGAATTTGGAATATGGGGGTATGAGCAGTGGCCTTTAGAATTGGGGGCGAACCCGGGAGTGTTCTTGATTGATTAGTTCAAGGTATGGGTCATCTGGATAATAGTATTGCCCTCTCTGTTTTTGTTGAAATTGCTTTTCAAGTTTATCTTGGGGGTGATCATCCTGAGAGTTGTTATGGTCGGTGGTGATAAATGCCTCTGCCTCACCTAAAATATCTTGACCCAGGAGATTGGTGGTTAGGCCCGGGACCACAAGAGGGCGCACCACGCCATGGTTTCCACTAGGATCCAACCAGGGGAGCCAGGCGTCGGTCTCCCAGGAGGTAGATCAGCCACCCACGCCTAAAAGGGGTGATCCAGATATTAGCTGCCAAGATTGGGGTACTTCCTCTTTTCTGATAACTGTGCGGTCTGCCCCAGTATCAATGAGGAATTTGAAGGATTTATCTCCAATTGTAAAAGTTATTTTTGGTCTCATGCCTGCAACTAGGAGAATGGTCCAATGTGTTTGTACTGGTCTGCTCCCCTTTTTTAACGGGGCTGGGGATAGCCCCACAGGGAGTTTAAAGGCTCACATTTGAGATTGAATTTGGATTTGCAATTGCGGGCCCAATGAAAGCCTTTTTTACAGTGAGGGCAGGGGGTGCAGGGGCCATTCCCCCCTGGTGGGTCAGGGGGACGTTTGGTTTGGTTAGGACATTCCCGCTTGAAGTGGCCCTCTTTACCACACCCGAAACATGTCCGCTTGCCTGCAGTAGGGGCTAATTGAAGGGCATTAATAAGTGTTTGGAGTTCTTCCTGGCGGTCTGCCTTGAAGTGCCATAAACATCGCCTTTGCTTGATGAGACATGGAACCAACATCTCGGGTAGCTATGATCCACCTCTCCATCGCCTGGTTTCTTAACCCAGCACAGGCGAGCTTACAATCAGTGGTCATGCCATCCCAGACTAAATAACAGACAAATCAGTCCGTAACTCTCCAGCAGGGAAATTTCTTTTTAGGCGCTTTTGGACTCTGTCTATAAAGGTGGAGAGGTCCTCTGTGTGTTTCTGATTGATTCCCGGTATGGGGGATTCAGTGGGGCCCTCTTCTAATTTATTTCATGCAGCTAGCCCACTGGCTCTGACCTGATCTTGGTAAGGAGCAGGAATAGCTGCCTGCTGGAGACCAGTGGAAAATTGATCAGCCGTACCATAAAGCACTCCGTAAGTTATGGGTATGGGAGGTTGGGCGCTCTGATTACTTCTCCCTGAACACGGCACTCCTCCTGGAAGTAGGCCATCCACTTAAGGAATGTGGGGCTTGGGAGTACCGCTTTGGCTAGTTCTTTCCAGTCTTGGGCTATGCATGCTTGATGCGCTAGCCCTTCAAGTATTGTTTCTGCCCAGGGTGAGTTAGGGCCGTCCTCAGAAACTGCCTTTTTTAGATCTTTGAGATCTTGAGCCTCCCAGGGGTACCAGGCCACAGGCCGATTACCTCTGGGATTAATATTAACTGGAAAAAGGTTGGTAGCTCTGCCCTCAGTACCGCTTTCTCCACCATATGGAGGAGGTGCAGAGGGGGCCTGGAAAGGTTTAGTTGGAGGATTCCCAAAAGGGTCGAGGGAAGGATAGAGATTTGGGTTGACTCGGCAGGCCAATGAGGTCCGCCAACTCAGGGCTCTGTTCTAGGCTCGGGTCTGCTTTGGGACTTTTATTCTCCGCTTCTCTCAGGGTCGATGCTCCCTCTGTTTTCTTGGGAGGACGGCGGGGGAAGAGACCTTTAAGACAGGTACAGTAGGGAGTGTCCCAAGTGGGGGAATCTCCCCCCTTTTTATATGTGCTCTTCTGATTAATCTTTCAACACTATCCCAGGTGTCCCAGTCAAAGAGGTTGCTCTCCGGAAGCCAGGGTGCGACCTTAGGTAAACATTCCCAGGCTTGAAGGTTCTGACTATACGAGAGGTCTAGTCCTCTGCTTTTGAGTAAGATTTTAAGGGATTCCAAAGCAGGGTCAAATTTGGAATTGGACTTCCCCATAATTTAGGGGGATACACTCACCAGCAGACCGATTGGCCTGTCAGCGAACTTCAGGATGAAAAGTGAAAGTGACCTTCCTCACACGGGGCACCAGTCTGCCAGGCTGTCCGGCAGGTCCAGAAGAGGGGAGAGTAGGGCCAGCTTGACTCTGTCCCCAGGACTGAGCGGGATGGTGAGCATCGGTGGCCCGAACAGGGACACACGGAGCTGGGAGTCTGTCGAAGCAGGAACTCAACTTTATTGCATCAAGCAGACGCTTATATAGGGTGTGGGGAAGGGATGGGAAAAGGAAGTGGGGGATGAGGTATGTGAAATGGTGTGATGGGTGGTATAACAGGGTTGGGCCAATGGCATGGTACCACGTTGGCTGTATCTAGGTAGAGGCAGTTTCAGGCCAGGCCTTGCTGAGTCATTGCTACGCGGAAGTAGCTCGATGGATCTACTTCTAGTCAAGCTTGGGAAGTTGCACTAGGCCTCAGGCACATGGCAGGGCCCAACAGTTTTGTCTTTAAATTTGTTGAGTTCTTGAGACAACTTTTGAATTGCTCCTTTAGTTTCTAATTCCAACTTTTGAATTTCTGCTCAAATTTCTAATTTCAACTTTTCCTCCATTCTTTAAATCTTGTTTGCAATCCAAATTCTGAATTCGATTTCTGACATCTCGGCCATTTGTTTATGAATGGGATCTTCAGTTACATCTGCCATATCTTTCCTTGGGAGGGTTGATCTACTCTGGTTAATCATGTTGCCAGTGTTTTTCCACTGATTCTGCCCCATGATTGTTTTGCACCATTTGACTAGATTTGTGGATAAAAAAGAATTGGTTTCAGGGCTTCAGGAGTAGTGATTAACCAGCCCTTTACCCAAAAGCTGGGACTGGTATCTGTACCTTTTCCCCTGGAGCTTTGCCAAGGACCTTACAGTGCTTCTGCCTGAGAAACTGGGGACCTGTTTGGTGTGGTGGGGCTAAGTGGCTATGTCTTGTTTTCAGCTGGTCTCTATCTGACCCTAGTTAAACAGTTACTCTGGGTTGAAGTCTCAGCTGTGGAGACATACCAGCAATTAAGTCACACACACCCCCGCACACACAGGCAACAATTGGAAAAGGAAAATCAAACCTTCCTGCAACCACCCACCCAAGGTACCACCTGGACAGTCCTCGGGCAATTGGCTCAGTTTAAAAGGTCCAAATCAGTTGTCTCAAGTCAGCATCTGTCTCAGATAGGAGAATTTAAAAGGTTTCTGGTAACTAGATCGTAGGGATCTGCTGACAACTCAAATAGGATTTGTTCTGGTGCTCTGTGAGGTCAGCAGGATGTACCCAGCAAATAGATTAGTCTGGGAAGGTTGATGCCTCCTTCCCCACCTTGCACCTCTGTCACACCCAGTCTCTGATAACCCTGCAAGGCTGTGACCCAGTTGCCTCCAATGAGCAGATACTCCAGGTTTACATCTGCCTGAATCACAAGGAGATCTATGTCTGCTCAGCCAAGTCACTGCTTTCTGCCACTATCCAACAGGGAGAGGTAAGGCCTGACAATCTTGGGTGTTTAATGGAGGCTGGGGCTTTTCACTCAGTTTCAGCCCCACCCCTGATTGATGTTACTGACAGAACAGAACAACTTTGTGGAATTTTTTTCTGTCCACCCTAAATTCCCCGCAGAAGAGAAGCTGTTTTGAGTTCACAGAACCTGTGCCTCAGGCCCTGTCTGTGCCACCGTCCAGTCTCAGCTGTAGTTTGTATTCACAGCACAGTTACCTGTCAGTTCCATTCTCTGCCTTTACTCCATTGTTTAGGCTGATGATCTTCTGGGGGCCAGGTGTGTCTTAGGCTTAGTAAAGGAGTCCTCTGGGTCAGCCCTGCCCTGGGAATCAGCCGGCTGTGCTTGTGCGTTTTCTAGTCCACACACTCCACCAAGGATGGTATTGCCTCAGGCAAACGCTTTACTCACGGGGCTTGCATTTCCGTCCCAGTTCTGTTTTGCTGGTAGTTGCCACCTGAGAAGATTCCAGCCTCCTCTGGTTGCCCAGAGAGACAGGATGTATTACTCTGGAATATTCGGGGGTGAGAACTATTATTGCCAAAAATGGCTGCTGCTCTGTGCCTAGGGGCACTGCCACTCCTGTGGGTTTCCCTTTCAGCTGACTGTCCTCTCCTCACTACCATGCAGCAGAATCAGCACTGACCTGCAGCAGTCCAGGTCCTGTCCACACCTCTTGAGAAAACACCCAAGAATCTGGACTCCTGGGGGACAGGCCTCCAGACCTCAGAGTGAGAGTGCATGGAAGTGCTGGGAGCTCAGAATTGCAGGTAGAGAATTTATACAGTTTTACACAGTTTTATGCCTGGTAGGAGAGTGCCATGGCACCCTAGTAGGGGAAGTAGGTCCAGTTTTTAGAGGGTCTCTTCCAAAGAGTATAATGGGATGACTGTTGAACTCTGCTTGTTTCTTTATGGGGTACTCTGAGCTGTTCTCATGGGGGAGGGGACTCCTGTCCACTTGGCGATGGATTTTGTACCTTTTGTTTGTATCTTTGGGGTCACAGCTCACCTCAGCAGGATTGATGTGCATTCTTCGACCTTCTCTCTTGGTGCAGCTCTAATCTGCCAGGTTACTTGCTAAATTTCTGTCCTTTAACTCTCCTTCTTGATGGGAGCCTCTGTGGAAAGCTGGCTTCAGTCAGCCATCTTGTATCCACCTCTGACTTGTTTTAATTTTGTCCTGGACCCAAATATCATTGAGGAGCAAATTGTTGTGTCCTGAGATTATTTATGATATGATTTCAATTTTCTTAAATTTATTGAGCCCTTTTTGTAAACTAATATCTGGTATACTTTGGAGAATGTTCTATGCATTAATGAGAAGGATGTATATTCAGCAGTTATTGTGGAGAATGTTCTACAAAAGTTTCTTAGGTGCATTTGATAATAAACTGTGGTATATGTACACCATGGAATATTATGCAGCCTTAAAGAAAGATGGAGACTTTACCTCTTTCATGTTTACATGGATGGAGCTAGAACATATTCTTCTTAGTAAATTATCTCAAGAATGAAAGAAAAAGTATCCAATGTACTCAGCCCTACTATGAAACAAATTTTTGGCTTTAA
Organism: Nycticebus coucang; assembly: GCF_027406575.1. Lineage (NCBI taxonomy): Eukaryota > Metazoa > Chordata > Mammalia > Primates > Lorisidae > Nycticebus > Nycticebus coucang. Next base: position 107,835,826 of record NC_069804.1, read on the forward strand.
TATGAAAGCTATAACCCAGGTATAACCTAAGAATATGGGGAATAGGAAGAGAGAGGACAGGGAGGTGGGAGGATGGGTGGAGGGAGGGTGACTAGTGGGATTACACCTGAGGTACATCTTACCAGGGTACATGTGAAACTTAGTAAATGTAGAGTATAATTGTCTTAACACAATAATTAAGAATATGCCAGGAAGGCTATGTTAACCAGTCTAATGAAAATATGTCAAACTGTTAATAAAACCAATGTATGGTGCCCTATGATCGCATTAATATACACAGCTATGATTTAATATTAATAAAAAAAGTCCAATTTAAGTGCAGAGTTTCTTTCTTGTGTTTCTGATCTTTCTATTGTTGTTAGTGGGGTGTTAAATTCCTCCACCATTATTGTATTGTTATCTATCTCTTCGTAGGTCTAGTAATATTTATTTCATGAATCTGGAAGTTCTAAGGTTGGGCATGTAAAATTTAGGATTCTTTTATCTTTTTGTTGAAATCATCCCTTTATTATTATATAATGACTTTTTTTTTTACTGTTGCTGATTTAAAGTCTCTTTCATCTGATGGAAAGCTACTCTTACTTGCTTTTTGTTTTTGTTTGTATGGAATATTTTTTTTCATCTTTTTACTTTAAGTCTATTAATATCTTTAACAGTTAGATTATTTATCTAGAGTAGTACATGGTTGGCTTACTTTTTAAAAATATCCATTCTGCCAACCTGTTATTTTTTCATTAGAGTGGTTAATCCATTTACATTTAAGATTAATATTTATATGTGAGCTATTGGTCCTGTCAGAATGATAATAGCTATCTGTTTGCTTTATACTCCCATTTATGAAATTATTTTATAGGACTGGTGAGTTTCACACTTTTGTATGTTTTATGCTGGCTTGACATTTCATTTTAATTTTCAGAATTTTCATGAGCTTTTTTTGTGGGAATAGTTTACTAGTGACTACCAAACTCAGTATTTATTTGTCTGGGAGAGATCATTTTTTCTTTATTTATGAAGCTTATTTTACCAAGGTACAAAAGTTTTGGTTGACAGGTTTCTTTTTCTTTAAGAAGTATGAATATAGGAACCCAATTTCTTCTGGCTTATAAGGTTTCTGCTGAAAAGTCTGCTATTAATCTGATGGAATTCTTTTTATAACTGATATGTTTTTCCCTTGTTAATTTTAGAATGTTTTCCTTTACGTTGTATAGGCTGATGACTATATCTCTTAAAGAATTCATTGTATCTGAACATCTAAATCTCTAGCAATACTAGGAAAGTTTTCCTTAATTATTTCCTCAAATAAATTTTTCATAGTCTTTGCTTGGGAAATTTATGATTTGTAGGTTTAAAATTTTTATATAAGTCCATAATTCTCCAAGGCTTTGATTATTTCTTTTGTTAACATTCTTTTTTCTTTGATTTTCCCGACTGATTAATTTGAAAGATGTATCTTCAATTTATGAGTTTTTTCCCCTCTGCTTGGTCGAGTGTATTGTTAGAGTTTTCAATTATATTTAGTCATTCCCACAATAGATATTATTTTTGAGACAGAGTCTCACTTTGTCACCATTGGTAAAGTTCCATGACATCACAGCTCACAGGAACCTCAAACTCTTAGGCTTAAGCTATTCTTTTTCCTCAGCCTCCCAAGTAGCAGGGGCTACAGGTGCCTGCCACACTGCCCAGCCATTTTTAGAGATGAGATCTTGGTCTAGCTCAGGCTGGACTCAAAATTTTGAACCTAGGCAATCCACCAGCCTCGACCTCCCAGAGTGCTAGGATACAGGAGTGAGCCACCACGCTTGGTCCCTACAATGAATTTTTCATTTCCAGATGGTCTGTTTAGTTTTTATTTTATTTTCTTAGTATCTTAGAAATTAAATATTTTTGAAATATTTATTTGTTTACATTTATACATTTTTAATGAGTTAGTTGGATTTATTTGTTTATTATTTATTTATTTATTTATTTATTTTTATTAAATCATAGCTGTGTACATCAATGCAATTATGGGGTACAATGTGCTGGTTTTATATACAATTTGAAATACTTTCATCAATCTGTTTAACATAGCCTTACCCGCATTATCTTAGTTATTGGGTTAAGACATTTATGCTCTACACTTAGTAGATTTAACATGTACCCTTGTAAAATGCACCATAGGTGTGGTTCTATCAATTAACCTCCCCTCCCCTTCATCTTGGGCTGTAGTTGGGTTATAGGTTTCATATGGAAGTGTGCTTGATTATATATTGGTTTCATAGTAGGGCTGAGTACATTGGATACTTTTTCTTCCATTCTTCAGATACTTTGCCAAGAAGAATATGTTCCAGTTCCATTCATGTAATAATAAAAGAGATAAAGTCTCCATCTTATTTAAGATTGCATAATATTCCATGGTGTACATATACCACAATTTATTAATTCATTCATGAGTTGATGGGAACTTGAGCTTCTTCCATAACTTAGCAATTATGAGTTGGGTTACAATAAACATTCCAGTGCAAATATCTTTGTTATAATGTGAATTTTGGTCTTCTGGATAAATACATAGAAGAGAAATTCCAAGATCAAATGTTAGGTCTGTTTTTAGATCTCTAAGTGATCTCCAAACTTCTTTCCAAAAGGAATGTATTAGTTTATATTCCCACCAGCTGTGCAGAAGTGTCCCCTTTTCTCCACATCGATGTAACATCTATAGTTTTGGGATTTTGTGATGTGGGCTAATCTTATTGGAGTTAGATGATATCCAACCCCAAACCCAGCAGAAGAAAAGAAGTAACAAACATTAGAGCTGAATTGAACAAAATTTAAAAGAAAATAACTATTCAAAATATCAATGAATCAAAAAGTTGGTTTTTTGAAAAATTCAACAAAATTGGCAAACTTTTGGCTACCTAACCAGAAATAGGAAATTAAAATCCCTAATTCCATCAATTAGAAATGCCAAAGACAAAATAACAATAAACACCTCAGAAATTCAAAAAATTCTTAATAAATACTACAAAAAAACTATTCTCAGAAATATGAAAATCTGATAGAAATTGACCAATTTGCGGAAGCACACCACCTTCCTAGACTTAGTCAGAAAGAATGTTAGAAATGTTGAACAGACCTATATCAAGTACTGAAATCATGTCAACTATATGAAATCCCCCCAAAAAGAAGTGTCAGGACCAGACGGCTTCACATCAGAATTCTACCAAACCTTTAGAGAGGAACTAGTACCTATATTTCTTACCTTTTTCCAAAGCATAGCAAAAGAAGGAATACTTCCCAACACATTCTAAGAAGCAAATATTACCCTAATCCTCAAACAAGTAAAAGTCCTAACAAGAATGGAAAACTATAGACCAATATCTTTAATGAATATAGATGCAAAAATATTCAATGAGATCCTAGCAAATAGGGGGGAGGGAGGCAAGATGGCTGACTGAAACCAGCTTTTGGCAGAGGCTTCCGTCCAGAGGCAGAAATAATGGCCAGAAATAACCCAATAAAGTGAAAGATCAGGAGCTCAGCTGAGAGAGATCAATATATTTGCATCACCCCTGCTGCGACAAACTGGGACTTCAAGGAAACAAATTTCCCCTCCCCTTACCCCAGGAGAGCTAGTTGAGGTGAGTAGACAACAGAGGACCTTTTGTTTCACCAAAGGGGAGAGAATGACTTAGGGGTGGGACTCCCTCCACAGAGAGTTACAGAAGCAAGCCCAGGCAGACTCTTGCCTGGGCCAAAGGTTGATCTAATATTCTTCTTACCTTCTGGAACTCCCAATCCACCCACCCCCTCTCCTGGCTGTCTGGAAGACTACCTCCTAAAAATTCTGGAGCATTTGGCAGCTGTTTGCCAGGGCAGGGCACCCCGTTAGCTGTGGGGAAGTTGCACTGAAACTATAACTTTAATGGAGGTGGGGAGCCACAAGGGAAAAGAGACTTCACCCATGTTGGAAAGAGTATAGCTTAGGACCCATGCTACCAACTACCAGGGACCGTGTCCCACTGCCTCCCTGGCTCAACAGCCCATGATAGGTGCCTCGGCTCCCCACCCAGCTCCTGCAACTGGCATCCATGGTGGTGACTCTGGCCCGGCTCTCATGACCTGCAGTCCATGGCGGTGACTCTTGCCTGGCTCCAGTGACCTGGCTACTCCACCTTTTGGCTCCTGTGACCTGTGTGGCCCCATGGCTGGCAATTCTTGCCCATCCCCTGAGACACCCAGCTGTGGCCGGTGACCCCCACCCAGCTTCTGCAACATGCTGGCCCACAGATTGTGAACCCTGCGACCCATGGCCCGTGGTCAGCAACTCCCACCATCTACTCCCACCTGGCTACTGCAATCTGCAGCCTGTGGCCAGCAACTCCAGCGCGGCTCCTGTCACCCATGCTGCACACTGCTGGCAACTCTGCCCTCCAGCTCCTGAGACCCATGGGCTGTGGCTGGTGATTACTGGCTGGCCCCTGGGACCCAGAGCCCACAGCTGGCAACTCCAGCCCAACTTCTGTGACCCAAGGCCCGAGGCTAGGGACTCCTGAAAAAATACTACCATCCATGGCCCATGGCCAACGAATCCCGCCCAGCCCCTGTAAACTGCAGCCCAGGGCCAGCAACTTTCACCTGGCTTCTGTGATCCATGCGGCCCATGCTGGTGATTTCCTCCTCCAGCTCCTGAGACCCCTAGCCTGCAGCAGCGACTCCTGGCTGGCCCCTGGGACCCATGGCTCACAGACAGCAAATCCCACCCAACTTCTATGACCCATGGCCGGAGACTCCTGCCTGAATACTGCAACCCATGACCCGTGGTGGGTAACTTCCTCCCAGCTCCTGCAACCTTTGGCCCACTGCCGGCAACTCCCACCCAGCTTCTGTGACCCATAGCCCATGCCTGCAACTCCCACCTGGTTCCTACGACCATAAACCTGAGGACAGTGACTCCCTCCCACCTTCTGCAACGTGTGGGGCCCACAGGTGGTGACTCCATCCTCCAGCTCCCTCCCTGGCTCCTGCTATCTCTTGCCAGACACCAGTGACTCCCACCCAGCTCTTGTGACCCATGGCCTGGGGCCAATGATTGCACTCTACATTCCCACCCTGCTCCTGTGACCCTTGGGGATGGTGGCAATGTTCGCCAGCTCACCCTCAGCTCCAGTGACCTGCACACAGCAGTAGCCCAGATAGGCAGCACCAACCCTGCCCCACCCCTGACTGTGGTGGTGGCTCCTCGGTCCCTCCCACTGGGATCAAATTGAACAGCCAGTGGGCCCCTGCTGCCTAGATGCTGAAGACCTTTAAAACTCTCCCACTGGATTGGTGTTTGTGTTGAATGAGACAATCGGTTTGGAACTCTTGATCTGGGCCAATCACCCTGGAACCCACCAGGTAGTACCCTGGTTGTGTTATAATGCGAGTGTAAGATTCTCCCCTTCCACTTGTCTCCTGTGGAGGGGCATGGGGTGTTAGATGCTAATATATCTCCACAGCTGAGATTTCATCCTAAATCCACTAACTCACTAGGATTGGGCAGAGAATAGCTGAATACAGGTCAGCACCATCTAGCCCCACCACACTAAACAGGTGCCCAGAGTTTCAGGGTGTATTTCTGAATGGGACCTTTGTAAAGCTCTAAGGGAAAAGCCACAATCAACAGTCCCACTTCTATGGTAAAGGGCTAGTTACAACTTCAGGATGCCTCAATTCAATTTCACCTTACCAGCTTCTCTAACCAAATGGTGAAAAATAATCATGAGGCAGAATCAGTGGAAAAACTCTGATAACATGAATAGTCAGAGTAGACCAACTCCCCCAAGGAATGACAAAGGAGGCACAACAGATAATCCATTCACAAAAAAAATGGCTGAGATGTCAGTAATTGAATTCAGAATTTGGATTGCAAATAAGATGAACGGAATGGAGGAAAAGATGGAATTAGAATTTCAAGGAGCAATTCAAACGTTGTTTTAAGAGTTCAATGAATTCAAAATCACTGAAGATTTTGACACATTGAGGCAAGAATTTGCAGCCCTCAAAGCTCTGAGAAATATGGTAGAATCCCTCGGTAATACAATAGAGCAGGCATAAGGAAGGATCTCTGACATTGAAGACAAAGATTTTGAATGCTCTCAAACACTCAAAGAGGATAAGAAGTTGAGAGCAAAAATGGATCATTCCCTGAGAGAATTGTGGGACCACTCCAAAAGAGCAAACATTTGCCTCAGAGGAATCCCTGACAAAGAAGAGGATGGTCCAAAAGGCACAAATACCCAACTCCAAGAGATACTTGAGAAGAACATCCCAAGCATGGCAAGAGATAGTGAAATTCAGATAGCAGTTTCAGAACCCCAACAACTCAACCCAAATAAAGCATCTTGTAGATACATTGTAATTAACTTCACCAAAATTAATATGAAGGACAAAATCATGCAAGCAGCCAGACGTAAGAAAATCATAACCTACAAGGGGAAGAATATTAGAATGACTGCAGATCTCTCTGCTGAATCTTTTCAAGCTATAAGAGGATGGTCATCGACCTTCAATCTTCTAAAACAAAACAACTTTCAGCCCAGGATCCTGTATTAATCTAAATTGACCTTCATTTATAACAGAGAAGTTAAATACTTTAATGACATACAAATGTTGAAGAAATTTGCCATAACTAAGCCAGCTCTTCAGGATATCCTTAGACCCATCCTCCATAATGTCCAGCCCAATACTCTACCACCAATGTAAACTCTCTCTAAAATTCTTGACAAAAACACAATTTCCACAGTGGTGAAAATATTCAAAATGTCCACTGGACTTTAGACAACTTGACACCCAAAATACTACCAGGCTTATCAATACTCTCAATTAATGTGAATGGCTTAAACTGTCCTCTTAACAGGTAAATGTTGGCTGACTGGATAAAAAACTCAGGCCAGATATCTTCTGCATACAAGAATCTCATCTTACTTTAAAGGATAAATATAGACTTAAGGTGAATCGATGGACATCTATAATCCAGACAAATGGAAATCAGAAAAAAGCAGGAGTGGCAATTTTATTTGCAGATACACTAGGCTTTAAACCAACAAAAGAAGGAAAGCCAAGGATGGTCACTTCATATTTGTTAAGGGTAACACTCAACATGATGAGATGTCAATTATTAACATTTATGCAACCAACCAGAATGCTCCTCAACTTATAAGGAAGACCCTAACAGACATGAACAATTTAATATCTTCCAGCACCATAATAGTTTAAACTTTTAACAACCCTTTGGCAGAATTGGATAGATCCTCCAATTAGAAACTAAGCAAAGAAATTTTGGACTTAAACTTCAAAATACAACAATTGAATTCAACAGATAACTACTGTTAGAACATTTGACCCTAACAAAACTGAACACACATTCTTCTCATCTGTCCATAGAACACCCTCCAAAATTGATCATATAAGGTTCACAAGTCTAACCTGACCAAATTTAAAAGTATAGAAATTATGCCTTGCATTTTATTGGATCATCATGCAATAAAAGTTGAATTCACCAATAACAGGTATTTGCATACTCATAAAAAGACATGGAAACTAAATGACCTTATGCTGAATGATAGCTGAGTCATAGATGAGATTAAGAAGGAAATTGCCAAATTTTTGGAATAAAACAATAATGATGACATGAATTATCAGAACCTGTCTGATACTGCAAAGGTAGTCCTAAGAGGGAAATTTATGGTGTTGCAAGCCTTCCTCAAGAGAATTTAAAGAGAGAAAGTCAATAATGCAATGGGACATCTTAGGCAAGTAGAAAAGGAAGAACAGGCCAACTCCAAATCCAGCATAAGAAAATAACTCACTAAAATTAGAGCAGAATTAAATTAAATCAAAAACAAGACAATTATTCAAAAGATCAATGAATCAAAAAGCTTTATTTTGAAAAATTCAACAAAATTGATAAACCCAGAAGATGGGCAAGATGGCCAACTGAAAGCAGCCTCAGACATAGGCTCCTCTCCAGAGAGAAGGATAATGTCCAGAGGGTATAAAATTGAGCTGATGACAGGAAGCCCAGCCGAGAGAGAAGAGAGATAACTACCGGTCACCCTTGCTGAGGCAAGCTGCAATTCCAAGACAACAATCTCCATGTACAAAACTCAACAGAAAGGGAAAATGCCCAACCCCTACCCCAAGAAAGCTTCAGGTTCGTTTTTTCTTTTCCTTTCGCTCTTCATTTGTTCTTGTGTGATTTCTACAGGCAAGTAGTGAACTGAGGATCTCTTGTCTTAAACCATGGGTGAAAGCAGTAAGAAGTGGGGACTATTTCCTCCAGTGGGACCCTGCGGTGACTCTGAACATTCTCTTACAAGGCAGAAAAATTGAACTAACATTTTCCCTGCCATTCTTTACTTTCAGTACACCCTTCCCCCCAAAACGGATAAACCAGATCCCTAACCCATTCAGGGACTGAGAGAAGAGGTTCATGAGCAGCGCATCCACCTCCCAGCCTACCTGATGAAGTGCCCCATCCCCCACCTGGTCGGTACACCACTCCCTCCCTGTCTCCAAGCTGCACTGTGCCCCCAGTACCCTCCCAGCCTCTAGCTGTGCCATGCCCGCCCAGACCACTGAGGCCATGCACTGCTCCTGGCTGCCCGGATAATGCCAAGGACACACATCGGGCTCCAGCTCAGAGATAGCTGAGACTGGTGCCTCGCCCTGCCCCCCAAGAGACCACACAGGACACACGCGGTGCCCCCCCCACCCAAACCACCGTTGGCTGAGTGCCCCACCCTGCCTGCCACCCAGAGAGCACCGAGACTTCTACCACACCCAACCTGCCTCCGTGCCAGACCCTTGCCCGACAGAATCACCAGTGGAGTAGTGTTCTCCTTGCTGAAGTCACCAGCCGCTGGATACTTCCAGAATCTTGGGCAGCATACCCCACCCTGCTGCCAGATCCGTATGTAGTACGTTCCTAGAGCTGCTCCTATAGCCAGAATTCTCTGGCTTTGGCAGTGGCAGTGGAACTGTGCAGGGGCATTTCCCACAAAGATCCAGCAACAATAGAGTGATCATGCTGGGGTCTAATCTTGGAGAAACACTCCCCCTCCCCAACTCTGTGCACTGCCAGAGGAAACCAGAAGTCACTCTATAGGGATACTGGTGCTGTAGAGCGGCAGGGGCAAAGGCGCAGTGGCTGAGGGAGATAATCATTTGCAGGACTGGCACCCCCAGGATTAGACTGCGCACAAGTGGAACACTCGCCAGTGGATATTGAACACCTGAAGCGGGCAGGCCTCAGCTCCTGCAGCTGGCTGGTAGCTGAGGGCCGTTGCCGGGCCTTGGGGTCATTAACCTTCCTTTGACTCTGACAGGCACTAGTCCCTGGCACTTCATATTATTGGAGGGAACAGGACTGCAGCCCAGCAGGGCCACCAGTGATTGGGTGTGTAAAGAAAAAACAAAGTGGAGTAAGAGACTCAGATCCCTGGTCCTACTGTGCTACTGGGCAGTCCTTTCTGACTCTGTAGAGCACCTGAGAGAGCCAAATCTGAGCAGCCAGTAGACCTCTGTTGTCTAGCTGCTGGAGACCTTTCAAACTCATCCACCTGAGAGTTTGTACTGATAGGGTCAATTTGTTCAGAACCTCTAACTTGGGACAATCACCCAAGAACCCTCTCGAGTGATAACCTGGTTGTGTAGTAACAGGAAGTGTTGATTTTACCATTCCAGTTGTTGTCTGGGGAGGTGGAGTTTGTTAATTGCTTGTATTTCTTCACAGCTAAGACTTCACCAGAGTCACTGATCCTCCAGGATCAGACAAGAACCAGTTGAATACAAGACTGAACTTCCTAATCCCACCACACCAAGCAGGTTTCCCCAGCCTCAGACTGTAATACTATACAGGCTCTTTGCAAAGCTAAAGGGGAAAAAGCTGCAGTCATCTGTCCCAGATCGTTAACAAAGGGCTGGTTAATCACAACTTCAGGAAACCCCATTCCAATCTCACCTTACCAGACCACCTAGCCAACATTGAAAAACAATCATGGAGTGGAATTAGCAGAAAAACTTGGGCAACATGAACAAGCAGAGTAGATCAACTTCACCAAGAAATGATAAAGCAGACACAGTACAAGATTCTATTCACAAAAAAATGGCTGAGATTTTGGAAATCGAGATCAGAATTTGGATAGCAAATACTATCAACAATATGGAGGAAGTGATGAAATTAGAATTTAAACTAGAAATTCAAAAGATGTCCCAAGAATTTAACAAATTTAAAGACAAAATGACCAAAGATTTTGACACATTAAAGCAAGAATTTGCAGCCCTCAAAGATCTAAAAAACACCTCAGTAACAGAATGGAGCAGGCAGAAGAAAGAATCTCCAATATTGAAGGCAAAGCTTTTGAAGGCTCTCAAACACTCAAAGAGGAAAAAAAGTGGAGAACAAAAATGGATCATTCTCTCAGAGAGCTCTGGGATAATTTGATGAGGTCTAATATTGACCTAATAGGGATATCTGAAAGTGATGAGGTTGCTGCAAAGGATACAGATGCTTTGCTTCATGAAATAATTAAAGAGAATTTTCCAGACATGCCCAGAGATTCTGAAATTCAGGTAGCAGACAGTTTCAGAACACCGGCATGACTCAACCTGAACAAAAATTCTCATAGACACATTATAATTAATTTTGCTACAGTTAATATGAAGGAGAAAATTCTGAAAGCAGTAAGATGTAAGAAAACCATTACATACAAGGGGAACAACATTAGAATGACTGCAGATCTCTCCACTGAAAACTTTCAAGCTATAAGAGGGTGGTCATCAAAATTCAATCTCCTGAAACAAAATAACTTTCAACCCAGGATCCTGTATCCAGCTAAACTGAGTTTCATCTATGATGAAGAAACTAAACACATTGATGACATTCACATGTTGAAGAAATTTGCAATAATTAAACCAGCTCTTCAGGATATTCTCAGACCTATCCTCCATAATGAACAACACAATGCTCCACCACCAAAGTAAAATCACTCAGAAACTTTTGATCAAATTCAAATTTCCATAGTGTCAAAAGGATTAAAAATGTCCACTGGACTTTCAAAAAACTTGATATCCAAAACACTGTTGGGTTTATCATCACTCTCAATGTGAATGGTTAAGTTTCCCTCTAAAGAGACACAGGTTCACTGACTGGATAGAAAAACTCAGGCCAGACATCTGCTGTATTCAAGAATCTCACCTTACCTTAAAAGATGAACATAGACATAGGGTGAAGGGATGGTCATCTATAATTCAGGCAAAAGGAAATCAGAAAAAAGCAGGTGTTGCAAATTTATTTGTGGATACAATACGCTTTAAACCAATCAAAGTAAGAAAAGACAATTGTCACTTATTTTTTTTAACTTTTATTATTATTATTAAATCATAGCTGTGTACATTAATGCTATCATGGGGCACCATACACTGGTTTTATAGATAGTTTGACACATTTTCATCACACTGGTTAACATAGACTTCCTGGCATTTTCTTAGTTATTGGGCTAAGACATTTACATTCCACATTTACTAAGTTTCACATATACCCTTTTAAGATGCACCACAGGTGTAGTCCCACCAATCCCCCTCCCTTTGCCTACCTCCCCCCTCCCTCCCCTCCCTTTTCCCCTTCCTCCTATTCTTAGGTTATAACTGGGTTCTAGCTTTCATGCGAAAGCCATAAATTAGTTTCATAGTAGGGCTGAGTACATTGGATAATTTTTGTTCTATTCTTGAGATACTTAACTAAGAAGAATATGTTCAAGCTCATCCATGTAAACATGAAAGAGGTAAAGTCTCCTTCTTTCTTTAAGGCTGCATAATATTCCATGGTGTACATATACCACAATTTATTAATCGATTCATGGATCGATGGGCACTTGGCTTTTTCCATGACTTAGCAATTATGAATTGGGCTGCAATAAACACTCTGGTACAAATATCTTTATTATGATGTTATTTTTGGGCTTCTAGGTATATATGCCCAGTAGAGCAATTATAGGATAGAATGGCAGATCTATTTTAATTTTTTCTTCTCTCTTTTTTTTTTATTAAATCATAGCTCTGTACATTAATGCGATCATGGGGCACCATACACTGGTTTTATAGACCGTTTGACACATTTTCATCACACTGATTAACATTGCCTTCCTGGCATTTTCTTACTTATTGTATTAAGACATTTACATTCTACATTTACTAAATTTCATATATACCCTTGTAAGATGCACCGCAGGTGTAATTTACGACAAAGATATTTGTACCACAATGTTTATTGCAGATCTATTTTTAGATCTCTAAGTGTTCTGCAAACATCTTTCCAAAAGAAATGTATTAATTTGCATTCCCACCAGCGGTGTAGAAGTGTTCCCTTTTCTCCACATCCACGCCAACATCTCTGGTCTTGGGATTTTGTGATATGGGCTAATCTTACTGGAGTTAGATGATATCTCAAAGCAGTTTTGATTTTCATTTCTCTGATGATTAAAGATGATGAGCATTTTTTCATATGTCTGTAGGCCTTGCACCTGTCTTCTTCAGAGAAATTTCTCTTCAAGTCCCTTGCCCAGCCTGCGATGGGATCACTTGTACTTTTCTTGCTTATACATTTGAGTTCTCAATGAATTCTGGTTATTAAACCTTTGTCAGAGACATAGCCTGCAAATATTTTCTCCCATTCTGAGGGCTATCTCCTTTCTTTACTTACTGTGTTCTTGGCTGTGCAGAAGATTTTTAGTTTGATCAGGTCCCAGTAGTGCGTTTTTGAACCTTAATCAATTTCCCTGGAAGGTCCTCCTCAGAAAATATTCACACAGACCAATTTCTTCAAGGGTTTTCCCTGCACTCTCTTCAAATATTTTCATAGTTCCATGTCTTAAGTTTAAATCTTTAATCCAGTGAGAGTCTATCTTAGTTAATGCTGAAAGGTGTGGGTCCAGTTTCAGTCTTCTACAGGTTGCCAGCCAGTTCACCCAGCACCATTTGTTAAATAGGGAATGTTTTCACCACTGAATGTTTTTAATTGGCTTGTCAAAGATCAAATAACGGTAAGTAGCTGGATTCATCTCTTGGTTCTCTATTCTGTTCCAGACATCTACTTCTCTGTTTTTGTGCCAATACCATGCCGTTTTGATCACTATCGATTTATACTATAGTCTGAGGTCTTGTAGCATGATTCCTCCTGCTTTGTTTTTATTTCTGAGTAGTGTCTTGGCTATTCTAGTTTTTTTCTGATTCCATATAAAACGAAGTATTATTTTTTTCAAATCTTTAAAGTATGACATTGGAGCTTTAACAGGGATTGCATTAAAATTGTGAATTGCTTAGTGGAGTATGGACATTTTAAACATGTTTTTCTTACCATCCATGAGCAAGGTATGTTTTTCCATTTGTTAACATTTACAGCTATTTCTTTTCTTTGAGTTTTATAGTTCTCATTATAGAGATTTTTCACGTCCTTTGTTAGATAAACTCCCTAATATTTCATCTTATTTGGCTCTACTGTGAATGGAATAGAGTCCTTAACTGTTTAATCAGCTTTACTATTTTTGGTATATATAAAGGCTACCGATTTATGAATGTTGATTTTGTAACCTGAGACACTGCTGTATTCCTTGATCACTTCTAAGAGTTTTGTAGTGGAATCCCTGATGTTTTCCAGGTATACAATCATATCATCTACGAAGAGCGAAAGTTTGATCTCTTCGGACCCTATATAGGTACCCTTGATCACCTTTTCTTCCCTAATTGCGGTGGCTAAAACTTTCATTACAATGTTAAAGATCAGTGGAGACAATTGGCAGCCCTGTCTGGTTCCTGATCTCAGTGGAAATGATTTCAATTTAACTCCATTCAATATGATACTGGCTGTGGGTTTGCTATAGATGGCCTCTATCAGTTTAAGAAATCTCCCTTCTATACCAATTTTCTTAAGTGTTCTGATCATGAAGCAATGCTGGATATTATCAAAAGCGTTTTCTGCATCAATTGAGAGAATCATATGGTCTTTGTTTTATAATTTGTTTATGTGCTGAATTATACTTATAGATTTACGTATATTGAACCTACCTTGAGACCCTTGGATAAAACCGACTTGGTTATAATGTATAATTTGTTTGATGTGTTGCTGGATTCTGTTTGTTAGGATCTTGTTATATTTTTGCATGTATATTCATTAGTGATATTGGTCTATAATTTTCTTTTCTTGTTGGGTCTTTTCCTGGTTTGGGGATTAAGGTGATGTTTGCTTCATAGAACGTGTTGGGTAGTCTGCCTTCTTTTTCCACATTTTGAACAGGTTGAGTAATATAGGTAGTAATTCTTATTTGCTGGTTTGGTAGAATTCTGACGTGAAGCCATCTGGTCCCGGGCTTCCCTTTTTAGGGAGGTTTTGTATGGTTGATGCTATTTCAGAGTTTGATATGGGCCTGTTGAACATTTCAACTTGATTTGGACTAAGTCTTGGAAGGTGATGTGCTTCCAAGTATTGGTCAATTTCCTTCATATTTTTATATTTCTGAGAATAAAGTTTCTTATAATATTCATTAAGGATTTTTTGAATTTCTGAGGAGTCTTTTGTTATTTCATCTTTGTTGTTTCTGATTGATGAGATTAGAGATTTTACTCTTTTTTTCTGGTTGGTTTAGCCAAAGGGTTATCTATTTTATTGACGTTTTCAAAAAACCAACTTTTTGATTTATTGATCAGTAGTATAATTATTTTGTTTTCATTTTAATTTAATTCTGCTCTAATTTTGGTTATTTCTTTTCTTACTGGGTTTGGGGTTGGAATGTTCTTCCTTTTCCAGTTGCTTGAGATGTCCCATTAAGTTGTTAACTTCCTCTCTCTCCATTCTCTTGAGGAAGGCTTGCAGTGCCATAAATTCCCCTCTTAGGACTGCCTTTGCAATATGCCATAGGTTCTGATAATTCATTTCTTCATGCTCATTTTGTTCCAAAAATTTGGCTATTTCTTTCTTAATTTCATCTCTGACCCAGGTATCATTCAGCATAAGGTTATTTAACTTCCATGTTTTTGTATGAGTAGACAGATTTCTACTGTTATTGAGTTCAACTTTTATTCCATGGTGGTCTGAGAAGATGCAGAGGAATAATTTCTATTCCTTTACATTTACTGAGGTTAGACTTGTGACCTAACATGTGATGGATATTGGAGCATGTTCCGTGGGCTGATGAGTAGTATGTGTATTCAGTTTTGTTGGGATGAGATGTTCTGTAGATGTCTGCTAAATCCAAATGTTTGATGATTAGGTTTAAATTTAAAATTTCTTCGCTCAGCTTCTTATTAGAGGATAGATCTAACACTGCCAAAGGGGTGCTGAAATCCTCAACTATTATGGACCTGCAGGAATTCAAGTTGCTCATGTCTGTTTGAGTTTCTCTTATAAATGGGGAGCCTTCTTTTAGGGTACATAGGTATCAATATTTGAAATCTCATCATATTGAGTATTACCCTTAACAAATATGAAGTGACCTTTCTTATCCTTTTTTACTTTTGTTGGTTTAAAGCCTGTTGTATATGCACATAGAATTGCAACACCTGCTTTTTTCTGATTACCATTTGCCTGAAATATGGATGACCATCCTTTCACCCTGAGTCTATATTTGTCCTTTAAGTAAGATGTGACTCTTGTCTACAGGAAATATCTGGCCTGAGTTTTTGTATCCAGTCAGCTAACCTGTGCTTCTTTAGAGGACAGTTTAAGCCATTCACATTAATGGAGAATATTGATGAGTTTGGTAAAATTTTGGATATCGAATTTATTGAAAATCCAGTGGACATTTTAAATCCTTTCACCACTGTGGAAGTTGGAGTTTGATTAAAAGTTTCTGAGTGAGTTTACTTTTGTGGTAGAGGATTGGGCTGGTCATTATGGAGGATATGTCTTAGACTATCTTGAAGACCTGCTTTGGTTATGGCAAATTTCTTCAACATATGAATGTCATTAAAGTATTTAATTTCTTCTTCATAAATGAACTCAGTTTAGCTGGATACAGGATCCGGGGTTGCAAGTTATTTTGCTTTAGGTGATTAAAAGTTGATGACCATCTTCTTCTGGCTTGAAAATTTTCAGCAGAGAAATCTGCAGTCATTCTAATATTCTTCCCTTCGTAAGTAATGGATTTCTTACATCTGGCTCCTTTCAGAATTTTCTCCTTCATATTGACTTTATGAAGTTAATTATGATATGCCTGGGGGATGACTTATTGGGATTGAGTTGTGCTGGGTTTCTGAAACTGTCTGCTATCTGAATTTCAGAATCTATTGGCATTTCTGGAAAATCCTCTTTCATAATTTCATGTAGAGGGGCCTCTGTGCCTTGCAAGGCCACTTCTTCATTTTCAGGAATTCCAATGAGGCAAATATTAGTCTTCTTCAAATTATCCCAGAGCTCTCTGAGAGAATGATCTGTTTTTACTCTCCATTTCTCTTCCTCTTTGAGAGTTTGGGAGCATTCAAAGGCTTTGTCTTCAATGTCAGAAATCCTTTCTTCTGCTTGCTCCACTCTGTTACTGAGGGATTCTACTTCATTTTTCAGATCTTTGAGGTCGACAAATTCTTGCTTCAGTGCATCAAAATCTTTGGTGGTTTTGTCTTTAAATTCGTTAAATTCTTGAGGCAATTTTTGAATTTCTCCTCGAATTTTTAATTCTGACTTTTGAATTTCTGCTCGATTCTAATTGCAAATTTTACTCCATTTTATTAATCTTGTTTGCAATCAAAATTCTGAATTTGATTTCTGACATCTCATCCAGTAGTTTATGAATGGGATCTTCATTTACATCTGCCATATCTTTCCTTGGGGGGTGTTGATCTATTCTGGTTATTCATGTTACCAGAGCTTTTCTGCCGATTCTGGCCCATGATTGTTTTAAACTGTTTGATTTTTCCCCTGGAGCTTTGTTGAGGACCCATACAGTGCTATGGCCTGAGAAACTGGGGACCTGTTTGGTCTGGTATGGCTAAGTGATTCTGTCTTGTTTTCAGCTGGTCTCTGTTTGACCCTAGTGAAACAGTTACTCTGGGTTGAAGTCTCAGCTTTGGAGAAATACCAGCAATTATGTCACCCTGCCCCCCACAGGCAACAATTGGAAAAGGAAAATCAAATCTTCCTGCAACCACATACCTAGTGCACCACCTGAATAGTCCTCTGATGATTGGCTGAGTTCAAAAGGTCCAAATCAATTGTCTCAGTCAGCACCGTTCTCAGGTAGGAGAGTTTAAAATGTCTCTGGCAACTGGATTGCAGGGGCCTGGTGACTACTGAGATATGGCTTGCTCCAGTGCTCCGTGGAGTCAGGAGGACCCACCTAGCAAATAGATCAGTTGGGAGGTTGATGTCTCCTTCCCCACCTTGTACCTCTGTCACACCCAGTCACTGATTCCCACAGGGCTTTCACCCAGTTGCCTGTAGTGTACAGATTCTCCAGGAGTTTGCACCTGCCTGAATCACAATGAAATATATTTCTGCTGAGCCAGGCCACTGTGCTCTGCATCTATGTAGTAGTGGGAGGTGAGGCCTGACAACCTCAGGTGCTTGATGGAGGCTGGGGTATGTTCACTTAGTTCCATCCCCGCCCCTGATTGATATTACTGACTGGACAGAACAGAACAGGAAAACTTTGCGGAAAATTTTTTTGTTCCTGCTAAATTCCCCTGCAGAAGAGAAGCTGTTTTGAGTTCCCAGAGCCTGAGCCTCAGGCCCTGTCTTTCTCCTGCAGGTTTATATTCAGTTACCTGGCAGTTCTAGCCTCCTGTCTTTCTTTGTCTACAGCTAACGATTCCCTAAGGGTCAGGCGCATCTTAGGTTCAGTAAAGTGGTACTCTGGGTTAATTCCTCCCTGGGAACTTCCTGGCTATGCGTATGCATTTTTAGTTCCTGCACTCCACCCAGGCCAGTACCACCTCAGGTAAACCCTTTACTCATGGGGCCTGCGTTTCAGTCCCAGATCTGTTCCGTGGTGGTTGCCACCTGAGTAGATGCTCAGCCTCGTCTGGTTGCCCAGGGAGACACAGGATGTGGCTTCAGAATATCCAGGAGTGAGCTCTGTATTGCCAAAAGATGGGTGCTGCTCTGCGGCTCAGGGCACCGCCACTCTGGGGTGGTTCCCTCTCAGTCAACCATCCTCTCCTCACTTCCGTGCCCCAGATTCAGCACTGACCAGCTGCAGTTTAGGCACTGTCCACACCCCTTGAGAAATCACCCAAGAATCTGGATTCCTGGGGGACAGGCCTCCAGACCTCAGAGTGACAGTGGAGGAGAGTGCTGGGAGCTCAGAGTTGCTGGTAAAGAATATATACAGTTTTATACACTTTTATGCCTGGCAGGAGAATGCTGTGGCACCCTAGTAGGGGATGTAGGTCCAGTTTTTAGAGGGTCTCTCCCGTGGAGTGTAGTGGCAGGACCATTGAACTCTGCTTGTTTGTTTGTGGGGAACTCCAAGGTGTTCTCATGGGGGAGGGGATTCCCGTCTGCTTGGTGATGGATTTGATACCTTTTGTTTGTATCCTTGGGGTCGCAGCTCACCTCAGCGGGGGTTTATGTGCATTCTTCAACCTTCTCTCTTGGTGCAGCTCTAATCCACCAGTTTACTTGCTAAATTTCTTTCCTTTAACTCTCCTTCTCTGTATTAAACTATTCAAGAGTAAATGTCACAAAATCCCTTAATGCTGATATTTAAATCATGGCTTTCGGTGTGGAATGACTTCAAACTCATCACATCACAGCTTCCCAAGGGCACGAGGTCATTGCTTGAATGCTCTCTTTTGTTCTGTTAGTTGAAACTCAAAGAGAATTCACCATGTCTTCAAGTGTTTCTCCTTCTGTTTTGGAATGCAACCAATCACTAAGGTAGCTCAAGTCTTCCCAGGCTTGCCCCACACCTCCGCGTCGCAGAATCGCCACTTCCCCCCCAACAATGGCTCTGCAGCCTGGACTTCTAGGCAGTGCCATGGTCATGCCCTGCCTCTTTCCCATGGCACAAGGATTGGGTCCCCCCACTCAGGGTGATTCACTTTGCTTTTTAACTAGAGCTTCACACAAGTTCCCTCTGATTGTCAATTCTTATTTGTTAAGGGCAACACTCAACATGATGAGATTTCAATTATCAACGTCTATGCACTCAATAACAATGTGCCTCAATTTATAAGAGAAACTCTAACTGACATGAGCAATTTGATCTCCCCAAGCACCATAATTGTTGGAGACTTTAACACTCCTCTGGCAGTGTTGGATAGATCCTCAAAAAGAAGCAAAGCAAAGAAATTTTAGAATTAAACTTATCCATTCAACATTTGTATCTAATAGACATCTATAAAACATTTCATTCTAACAAAACTGAATGCACATTCTTCTCATCAGCCCATGGATCATCCTCCATAATTGATCACATCTTAGGTCACGAGTCAAACCTCAGCAAATTTAAAAGAGTAGAAATCATTCCTTGTATTTTCTCTAACCACTACAGAATATAAGTTGAACTCTCCACATGCATACACAAAATGGAAACTAAATAACCTCATGTTGAATGATAGCTGGGTCATAGATGAGATTAAGAAGAAAATTAACAAATTTTTGAAACAAAACTATAATGAAGAAACAAACTATTAGAACTTCTGGGATACAGCAAAGGCAGTCCTAAGGGAAATTTTATAGCATTGCAAGCCTTCCTCAAGAGAACAGAAAGAGAGGAAGTCAATAACTTAATGGGTCATCTCAAGCCACTGGAAAAGGAAGAACTGTCCAACCTTAAACCCAGCAGAAGAAAATAAATAACTAAAATTAGAGTAGAACTTAATGAAATTGAAAACAAAAAAAATCATGCAACAGATCAACCAATCAAAGAGTTGTTTTTTTGAAAAGGTCAATAAAATAGATAAACTATTGGCTAACCTAACCAGAAGTAGAAAAGTAAAATCACTAATTTCATCAGTCAGAAATGATAAAGGACAAATAACAAAAGACTCCTCAGATATTCAGCAAATCCTTAATGAATACTACATAAAAATCTACTCTCAAACATGAAAATCTGAAGGAAATAGATCAATACTTGGAAACATGTCACCCTACCAGACTTAGCTAGAAAGAAGTGGAAATGTTGAACAAGCCTATAACAAGCTCTGAAATAGTATTAACTATAAGAAATCTCCCCAAAGAGAAAAGCCCGGGACCAGATGGCTTCACATCTGAATTATACCAAACCTTTAAAGAGGAACTTGTACCTATATTACTTAATCTTTTCCAAAACATAGAAAAAGAAGGGATACTTCCCAAATCATTCCATGAAGCAAATATCACCCTGATACCCAAACCAGGAAAAGACCCAACAAGAAAAGAAAATTATAGACCAATATCTCTAATGAATATTGATGCAAAAATATTCAATAAGATCCTAGCAAACAGAATCCAACAACACAACAAACAAATTATACACCATTACCAGCTCGGTTTCATCCCAGGGTCCCAAGAATGGTTAATATACATAAATCCATAAATATAATACATCACATAAACAAATTAAAAAACAAAGACCATATGATTCTTTCAATTGATGCAGAAAAAGCTTTTGACAATATCCAGCATCTTTCTTGATCAGAATGTTTAAGAAAATAGGTATAGAAGGAACATTTCTTAAACTGATAGAGGCCATTGACAGCAAACCCACAGCCCATATCATAGTGAATGGAGTAAAATTGAAATCATTTCCACTCAGATCAGGAATTGGGCAAGGATGACGCCTGTCTCCACTGTTTTTTAACATTGTAATGGAAGTCTTAGGCACCAATAGGCCAACTACAGGAAACCCACAGCCCATATCCTAGTGAATGGAGTAAAATTGAAATCATTTCCACTCAGATCAGGAACCGGGCAAGGATGACCTCGTCTCCACTGTTTTTTAACATTGTAATGGAAGTCTTAGGCACCACAATCAGGCAAGAGAAGGCAATCAAGGGGATCCAAATAGGACCAGAGGATATCAAATTGTCACTATTCGCAGACTATATGATTATATATCTGGAAAACCCCAGGGAATCAATTACCAAACTCTTAGAAGTGATCAAGGAATGTACTAATGTCTCAGGATACAAAATGAACACTCATAAATCTGTAGCCTTTATACATACCGACAATAGTCAAGGGGAAAAAATTTAAGGATTCTATTCCCTTTACAATAGTGCCAAAGAATATGAAATATATGGGAGTGTATCTAACAAAGGATGTGAAAGATCTCTATAAAGAGAACTATGAAACTCTGAGAAAAGAAATAGCTGAAGATGTTAACAAATGGAAAAATATACCATGCTCATAGCTGGGAAGAATAAACATTGTTAAAATATCTATACTACCTAAAAATTTACTGATTTGATATGATCACTATTAAAGCACCTCTCTCATATTTTAAAGACCTGGAAAAATTAGTACTTCATTTTATATGGAAACAGAAAAAACCTCGAATAGCCAAGACATTACTCAGAAATAAAAACAAATTGGGAGGAATCATGCTTCCAGACTTCAGACTATATTATAAATTGATAGTGATCAATACAGCATGGTACTGGCACAAAAATAGAGAGGTAGATGTGTAGAACAGAATTGAAGACCAAGAGGTGAAGCCAGGCACTTATTATCATTTGATTTTCGATAAGCCTATTAAAAATATAAATTGGGAGAAAGATGATTCCCTTTTCAATAAATGGTGCTGGATGAATTGGCTGGCAACTTATAGAAGACTGAAACTGGATCTACTCCTTTCTCCTCTAACAAAAATTGACTCTCACTGGTTAAAGGACTTAAACTTAATACATGAAACTATAAATATTCTTAGAGAGAGTGCAGGGGAAATGCTTGAGAAAATTCTCCTGGGAGAATACTTCATGAGGAAGACACCCTGGGCAATTGAAGCAACATCAAAAATACATTATTGGGATCTGATCAAATTTAAAAGCTTCTGCACTGCCAAGAACACATTAAGTAAAGCAAATAGACAGCCCTCCAAATGGGAGAGGATTTTTGCAAGTTATGCTACTGACAAAGGTGTAATAACCAGAATCCACAGAGAACTCAAACTTATTACTAAGCAAAAAACAAGTGATCCCATTTCATTGTGGGCAAGAGACATGAAGAGATTCTTCTCTGAAGAAGACAAGTACATGGCCTAAGGACACATGAAAAAATGCTCATCATCTTTAATTATCCGAGAAATGAAAACCAAAACTACTCTGAGATACCATCTAACTGCAGTAAGAGTAGCCCACATCACAAAATCCTAAAACAACAGATGTTGTCGTGGATGTGGAGAAAAGGGAACACTTCTGCACTGCTGGTGGGAAGGCAAGCTAGTACATTCCTTTTGGAAGGAAGTTTTGATAACACTCAGGGATATAAATGTAGACCTGCCCTTTGATCCTGCAATTCCTCTTCTAGGTGTATATCCAAAGGACCAAAAAATCATTTGGCAATAAAGATATTTGCACCAGATTGTTCATTACAGCTCAATTCATAATTTCCAAGTCATGGAAGAAGCCCAAGTGCCCATTGACGCATGAATGGATTAATAAATTGTGGTATATGTATACCATGGAATACTATGCAGCAGTAAAAAAATGGAGACTTTACCTCCTTTATGTTTACATGGATGGAGCTGAAAAATATTCTTCTTAGTAAGGTATCTCAGGAATGGAAAAAAAAAGTATCCAATGTAGTCAATACTACTGTGAAACCAATTTATAATAACTCATTCTTGCATATGAAAAATGAAACAGAACTTTAGTCTATGATGAAGGAGGGAAGGGGAGGGGACAGAATGGGGAGGGGTGGGAGGGATAGTAGGGGATAGTAAGGGGACCACAACTATGGAGCACATTGCAAGTACAAGTTGGTTCTATCATGTGTAAAACAGAAATGTCCTAATGCTATAATTGGGTAAATGAGATGAAAGCTATGCTGATTAGTATGATGTAAGCACTCCAATTTGTACAAACAATCAACACACTGAAATGGGCATAAATGTATTGATGATCTATGTACAAAAGACTTAATAAAAAATATATTTAAAAAAAGGAAAGGAGAGAAAATAAAAAAAAATTGATAAACTCTTGCCCAACCTAACCAAAAATAGAAAATTAAAGTCCCTAATATCATAAAACAGAAATGACAAAGGCAAATAAAAGATAAACACCTCAGAAATTCAAAAAGTGCTTAATGAATACTACAAACAACTTTATTCTCAGAAATATGAAAATCCGAAAGAAATTGACCAATACTTAGAATCACAGCAAGTTCCTTGACTTAATTGGAAATGCTGAACAGACCTATATCAAGAACTGAAATACAATTAACTATACGAAATCTCCTAAAAAAGAATAGTCTGGTACCAGATGGCTTCACTTCAGAATTATACCACACCTTCAAAGAGGAAATAGTACCTATATTACTTAAGCTTTTCCAAAGCATTGAAAAAAAAAAGGAATACTTCACAACACATTCTATGAAGCAAATATCACCCTGATCCCCAAACCAGGAAAAGACCCAATAAGAAAAGAAAACCAGGGTGGCGCCTGTGGGTCAACAGAGTAGGGCACCGGCCCCATATGCTGGAGGTGGTAGGTTCAAACCCATCTCCGGCCAAAAACTGCAAAAAAAAAAAAAAAAAAAGAAAAGAAAAGAAAACTATATATCACTATCTTTAATGAACATACATGCAAAAATATTTATAAGATCCTAGCAAATAGAATCCAGCAACACATGAAATTAATTATACACCATGACCAAGTGGGTTTTATCCCAGGGTCTCAAGGGTGGTTCAATATATGCAAATCTATAAATATAATACATCACACAAACAACCTAAGAAACAAAGACCATATGATTCTCTCAATAGATGCAGAAAAAACTTTTGATAATATCCAGCATCCTTTCATGAACAGAACACTTAAGAAAATAGGTATAGAAGGGACTTTTCTTAAACTGATAGAGGCCATCTACAGCAAACCCACAGCCAATATATTGAATGCAATAAAATTAAAAACATTTCTACTCAGATCAGGAACCATCAAGAATGCCCATTGTCTCCACTGCTTTTTAACATTGTAATAGAATTTTTTGCCATCACAATCAGGCAAAAGAAGGTGATCAAGAGTATCCAAATAGGGTCAGAGGAGATCAAACTTTCACTCTTCATAGATGATATGATGTTATACCTGGAAAACTCCAGGGACCCAACCACAAAACTCCTAGAAGTGATCAAGGAATACAGTAGCATCTCAGGATACAAAATCAATACTCACATATCAGTAGCTTTTATTTATACCAATAATAGTCAAGCCAAAAAAACAGTCAAGAATTCTATTTCCTTTACAGTTGTGCCAAAGAAGATGAAATATTTGGGAATTTACCTAACAAAGGATGTGAAAGATCTCTATAATGAGAATTATGAAACTATGAGAAAAGAGATAGATTAAGATATTAACAAATGGAAAAACATACCATTCTCATGGCTAGGAAGAATCAACAATGTTCATACTACCCATCAAATTTACAAAATTAATGCAATCCCTACAAAGCACCACCATCATACTTTAAAGATCTGGAAAAAATAATACTTTGTTTTATATGGAACCAGAATAAACCTTGAATAGCCAAGACATAACTCAGAAATAAAAACAAATCAGGAGGAAACACGCTACCAGACTTCAAACTATACTACAAATCTATAGTGGTCAAAACACCATGGTATTGGCACAAAAATAGAGAGACAGATGTGTGGAACAGAATTGAGAACCAAGAGATGAACCCAGACACTTATCGTCATTTGATTTTTTATAAGCCCATCAAAAATATAAACTGGGGGAAAGATTCACTATTTAACAAATGGTGCTGGGACAATTGTCTGGCAACTTGTAGAAAACTGAAACTGGACCTGCACCTTTCACCATTAATAAAATTGACTCTCACCTGATAAAAAATCTAAACTTAAGACATGAAAGTATAAAGATTCTTGGAGAGAGTGCAGGATAATGACTTAATGAAATTGGTCTGGGAGAATACTTTATAAGGAAGACCCCTGGACAATTTAAGCAACACCAAAAATACATTACTGGGATCTGATCAAAGTTAGAAGCTTCTGCACAGCCATAAATACAGTAAATAAAGCAAGTAGACAGGCCTCAGAATGGGAGAGGATATTTGCAGTTTATGCATCTGACAAAGGTTTGATAGCCAGAATGTTGATAACAGACAACTCAAACTTATTAATAAGAAAAGAACAAGTAATCCCATTTCCTTGTGGGCAAGGGATTTGAACAGAAGCTACTCTGAAGATAGGCACATGGCTTACAGACACATGAAAAAGTGTTCATCATCTTTAATCATCAGAGAAAAGCAAATCAAAACCACTTTGAGATATCATCTAACTCCTATAAGACTGGATCACATAGCAAAATCCCAAAACTACAGGTGTTGGCATGGATGTGTAGAAAAGGGAGCACTTCTGCACTGCTGGTGGGAGTGCAAGCTAATACATCCATTTTGGAAAGAAGTATGGAGAATACTCAGGGATCTAAAAGTATACTTGCCAATTGATCCTGCAATTCCTCTTCTAGGTGTATATCCAAAAGACCAAAAAAATCACTTTATAACAAAGATTGCACCAGATTGCTCATTGCAGCTCAATTCATAATAGTCAAGTCATGGAAGAAACCCAAGTGCCCCTCGACCCATGCATGGATTAATAAGTTGTGGTATATGTATACCATGTAATATTACGAAGCCTCAAAAAAGATAGAGACTTACCTCTTTTACATTTACATGGATGGAGCTGGAACATATCCTACTTAATAAAGTATCTCAAGAATGAAAGAAAAAATATCCATGTACTCAGTACTATTATGAAACCAATTTACCATCACTCACACTTTCATATGAAGAATCAATCACTACTATGGCCCAAGATGAAGGAGGTTGAGGGAGGATTGGAGTGGAGGGGGGAAGTCAGATCGAGGGAGGGTGAATGGTGGGATCACAGCTGTGGTGCATAATGCAAGGGTACATGTCAGATCTATTAGTATAGATTATAAATGTCTTAACACAATAACTGAGTAAGCGAGATGAGGTATATATTAACCAGTGTGATGTAAGCATTCCTAATTCTATATGAAATCAGCACATTGTATCCCACAAATGCATTAATGTATACATGATCTATGTGTTTATGTTTTAATAAAAAATAAAAATAAGAAAAAAAGAAAAGTTAAAAAAAAAAAGATCCTAGCAAACAGAATCCAGCAATATATCAAACAAATTATACACCATGACCAAGTTGGTTTTATCCCAGCGTCTCAAGGATGGTTCAGACTGACTGGGTACAAAAGCTGAGGCCCTTTCATGTTTACATGGATGGTCAGTAGTCAGTCTGATGGCCAGTCAGTCTGTGCCTCTTTAGAGGGGAATTAAAACCACTCACATTTGTTGAGAGAATTGATAGGTACGGTGAACTTTTGTTTATCATGTGTTTCAGCGGTCCAGAG
The DNA here is from genome assembly GCF_027406575.1 of Nycticebus coucang. Taxonomy (NCBI): domain Eukaryota; kingdom Metazoa; phylum Chordata; class Mammalia; order Primates; family Lorisidae; genus Nycticebus; species Nycticebus coucang. The sequence continues at coordinate 107,862,388 of NC_069804.1, forward strand.
CTTATTTTTATCTCTTGCACCATTGTATAATCTAGGCTTTGTTCTTTAATTTCTCTGTCTGTTTACTATGGTGATAGACCATCCTGCTGATCATTATGAAGAGTGGGTCTGAGTACTTCTTGAGGAGCTGGTTTAGTTATGGAAAATTTCCTCAACATTCGAATTTCAGTGAAATACTTGATTTCTTCATCACAAGTGAAACCGAGTTTAGCAGGATACAGGAACCTGGGCTGAAAATTGTTTTGTTTAAGAATGTTAAAAGCCTGTGACTACTCTGCTGTCTTGAAAATTTTCAGGTAAAGATATGCTGTCCTGATATTTTTTACCTTTGCAGTTAAGACTTTTCTTATGCCTAGCTGCTTACAGGATTTTCTCCTTCATATTAAGTTTGGCAAACTTAGTCACCATGTGTCTAGGAGATGCTTTGTATAGAGTTGTGATTGAGTTCTAAAACTATCTACTGTCTGAATTTTTGTGTCTCTCCACAGTAATGTCTTGGAGTAGAGCATCAGTGCCTTTAGGTCCATCCTCTTCTCCTTCAGGAATCCCTATAATTTGAATGCTTGATATTTTGGAAAGATCTCATAACTCTCTCAGGGAATATTCTGTTTTTGATCTCTCTTTTTCTGCCTCTTTGAGTGTTTGGGTTAGTTCAAAAGTCTTGTCTTCACTTTCTGAAATTCTTTCTTCTCCATGTTCTACTCCATTAGTGAGGATCTCTACTGTGTTTCAAAGCTTTTCAAATGCCTCTTTTAATTTCTTAAACTCTGCTAGATATTTTCTCATTATGTCCAGTTCCTTAGCAACTTTTTTTAAATTCACTAATTTCTTGAGACAAGTTTTGGAATATTTTTTTATGATGCCCCATAATCATATCATTGTATACAGTTATGATTTAATAAAAAAAAATTAACTGTTAAAAAAAAATAAATTTCTATTTCCATCTTCTCTAAATCCATTCATCTTATTTACCATCCATATTCTGAATTCTATTCCTGATATTTCTGCAATTTCTCTATGAATGGAATTTTCTGCTGTATCTCTATTATAATCTCTTGTGGGAGTTGATCTGCTCTGATTTTTCATGTTGCCAAAATTCTTTTGCTGGCTACACCCTATGAGTATTTTCAGATTTTTCTTCATATATTAAATATACATTTTTAGATGAATTGATATGTTCTCTCCGTATAGTTACTGAGAAATAATTTAATTGTGAACTCTTAGGAAACACTGTACAGACCTGTTTGGCAACTAGAACTGGTGGCATGAAATCAGACCAGGAGGCCTCAGGTAATGGAGCTAATCACCTCTTCCCAAATGAGCTGCAGCTTTGCTTGTGGCCCTTCCCCCTACAGCATTGCAAATCTCACTTTCAGGAAAGTAGCAATAGTCTCTGAAGGCTAGCTTTATGAGATAGTGCAACCTGGTTCTGTCCTGGTTTCAACCTGCCCTCTACCCAATTCAAATGAGTCACAGTATTTTGCTGGAATCTCTGCTGCACAAAGATATGAACACCTGTGTCCCCTCCCCCTGCTGTCGACTGGTGGAGGAAGGGAATTCTTAGACAGACCTGCTGATTTTATTCCTCACTCTTCAAAACCTTCCCACTCAACATCAAATAAATGGTGAACCTGCATCCCTAGCCAGTGGTAGCCAGAGAACAAGAATCCGTGGACAGTTCTGACCAAGAGTTGTGGTTAAATTCACTCAGGCAACATGAGCAACACCAACCAAAACATGTTCAGAGAATTTCCAGGTGTTTTCAGGCACAGATACCAGGCAAAGGCTCTCCAAGGAGCTGGGGAAGGGTTGCTTCTAGCAGGAATGGTATCCAGGAGAGACCAGCTGTCCATGCCAAAGTTGGAACTGTGATGCCACTACTTTCTCTTGGTTCTGGTGGTGAACCACTTGGTTCAATGGTCCACACAATGCAGAGGCCTCTCAGAAAACTGGCCAAATACTTCAGCCTATGTGGTTGGCAGTCTGTCAGGCAACCAGAGAGGACCAATGGTGGGATGCGGGCTCAGGACTATAGAGAGAATGTTTGTTCACTTTTGCTTCCATCGGGATGGGGACTGGGATTTAGAGGTGGAACTTCCCAGGTGTAGGAGAACTGGAACCACATAGCTCTCTTCCGTGGAGTGAGGTGAGAGGTTTTTTGTTCCCTGCACACCGGTGTATAGTCAGTGAGCTTCCGGTTGGGAGAGGAGCATTCTAATGGAGAGGGGAGTCTTCTATCCCTTTGGCAGCAAGCACCTTCAGTCCAATCACTTCATACCGATTGTCTGTTATCTTTGTTCCTCTTTCTTGACCTTGCCGTTTGTCTCTGTGGGTACAATATGTGCCTTGCTTTATTCTCCTTGTGCTCAACTCCCCACTTTCAACTTCTCCAAATTCACTTCAGTCCAACTTTTCTCCTTCTGGGCAGGAGCTTCTAGTGAAAGCTACCTCTAGTTTGCCATCTTGTCCCTCTCTCCTGTTCAGAATTATAAAAATATAGTGAAATATGTTAAATGCTTTTTTTCCTCCTGCATCCATTGAGATGATCATAGAATTTTTGTTTTTGTTTCTGTTTCTGTGGTGAATCACGTTTGTGGCCCACATATGTTGAATCATCCTGGCATCACTGGGATAAAGCCCATTTGGTCATGACAGATTAATTTTTGGATTTGCTGCTGAAATTGTTTTCCTAGAATATTATTGAGGATTTTGCATTTGTATTCATAAGGCACATTGCTCTGTGGTTTTCTTTTTTTGTTGTGTTCTTCCTGGCTTATGTATCAAGGTAGTACGAGGTTCATAGAATGAATTATGGAGGATTCTTTCCTTTTTTTTTTTTTTTGTAAGTCAGAGTCTCGCCATGTTGCCCTTGGTAGAGTGCCGTGGCATCACAGCTCTCAACAACCTCAAACTCTTGGGCTTAAGCTATTATCTTGCCTCAGCCTCCCAAATAGCTGAGACTACAGGCACCCTCTACAATGCCCAGCTATTTTTTTTTTTACTGTTGTTGCAGTTGGTATTGTTGCTTTAGCCTGGGCCAGGTTCAAACCCATCAGCCTCCGTGTATATGGCTGTCTCTGTAACCTCTGTGCTATGGGAGGTTAGCCGACTCTTTTCTGCTTGATGTTATAAAATAATTTCTTTTGCTGGGTACTAATTCTTTGTACTTGGTAGTTCTGGTAAAATTTGCCTCCTAATCCATCTGTTCTGAGGCTTTTTTGTTGGGAGATTTGTTTTTATTGCTGTTTCAACTTAATTGCTTGTTACTAATCTATTCAGGATTTCTATTTCTTCCAGATTGAGGCTTAGGAAGTTATGTGTTTACAAGAATTTATCTATTTCCTTAAAATTTTCCTGTATATGTACATAGATTTTTCTATAGTATATACTGATGAACTTTTGTATTTCTGTGATAGCATCATAATATCTCCATTTTCATTTATGATTGTTGGGTCCTTTCTTTTATTTTTTTAATAAATCTATTGGAAGGGTCTATCAGTGTTGTTCACCTACATAAATAATCAAGTATATTTTCATTAATATTTTGTATTTTTTGCTTCATTTCACTTCATTTTTCTTTGATTTTAGTAGTTTATTTTTTTTTTTTGCTGGGTTTGGGTTTGGTTTGCTCTTCTTTTTCTACTTTCTTGAGATGATTCATTACATTTTTGATATGTGAACTTTCCATTTTTTTGATGAAGGCATTTAAGGCTATGAATTTTTCCCTTACAACTGCTTTTGCTGAATTCTATAGATATTAGTAAATTGTATTCCTCATTTTCATCTATTTTGATGAATACTTTGGTTTCCATTGAATTTGTTCCTTGATCCAATAATTATTCAGCAGTAGGTTGTTTAATTTCCATGTTTTTGTGTACAGTTTAGGTTTTCTTTTGGAGTTGACTTCTAATTTTATCCCATTGTGGTTTGAGAAGACATATGGTATGATTTCTATTTTACTATATTTTTTGGGACATGTTTTGTGGCCTAAGATGGTACCATCTTAAAGAATGATCCATGTGCTGATGAGAAGAGTATATATTAAGTAGTAATTGGGTAGAATGTTCTGTAAATATTTATTAGGCACGTTTAGTCTAGAGTATCATTTAAGTCCATTTTTTCTTTCTTTATATTCTTCTTGGAGGATTTTTCCAGCTTTGTTAGTGAGGTGCTAAAATCACTGGAAATTATGATGCTGCTATTTATCATTTTGTTTAGATATTGTAGGTTCTTCTTTTTATAAATCTGAGTATACCTTTGTTAGATGCATAAATATTTAAGATTGTTATGTGTTATTGTTTAATTTGTCCTTTTACTATTATATAATGACAATTGCTACCTCCTTTATTATTGTTGATTTGAAGTCTATATTATCTGGTATAAGACTGGCTACACCAGCTTTATCATGATTTCCATTTATGTGGAATATATTTTTCCATCCTCTCACCTTTATTTTTTTTATTATTAAATCATAGCTGTGTACAATGATATGAGCATGCGGCATCATTCACTAGCTTCACAGACCGTTTGACACACTTTCATCACACTAGTTAACATAGCCTTCCTGGCATTCTCTCAGTTACTGTGCAAAAACACTTACATTCCACATTTACCAAGTTTCACATATATCCTTGTAAGATGAACCGCTGGTGTAATCCAACCAAGCCCCTTCCCTCTACCCACCTCCCACGTCCTTCCCCTCCTTTTCCCCCTTCCCCCTATTCTTAGGTTGTAACTGGGTTATAGCTTTCATGTGAAAACCCTAAATTGGTTTCATAGTAGGGCTGAGTACATTGGGTACTTTTTCTTCCATTCTTGAGATACTTTACTAAGAAGAATATGTTCCAGCTCCATCCATGTAAACATGAAAGAGGTAAAGTCTCCATCTTTCTTTAAGGCTGCATAATATTCCATGGTGTACATATACCACAATTTGTTACTCCATTTGTGGATCGATGGGCACTTGGGCTTTTTCCACGACTTAGCAATTATGAATTGGGCTACAATAAACTTTATGGTACAAATATCTTTGTTATGATGTGATTTTTGGTCTTCTGGGTATATGCCCAGTAGAGGGATTACAGGATTGAATGGAAGATCTATTTTTAGATCTCTAAGTGTTCTCCATATCTCTTTCCAAAAGGAATGTATTAATTTGCATTCCCACCAGCAGTGCAAAACTGTTCCCTTTTCTCCACATCCGCGCAAACATCTCTGGTCTTGGGATTTTGTGATATAGGCTAGTCACACTAGACTTATATGATATCTCAAAGCAGTTTTGATTTGCATTTCTCTGATGATTAAATATGATGAGCATTTTTTTCATATGTCTGAAGGCTTCGTGCGTGTCTTCTTCAGAGAAGTTTCTCTTTTAATTTATTTATTTTTTAATTAAATCATAACTGTGTACATTAGTATGATCATGGGGCACCATACACTTGGTTCATAGACCGTTTGACACATTTTCATCACACTGGTTAACATAGCTTTCCTGGCATTTTCTTAGTATTTGGCAAAGACCTTTACATTCCACATTTACTAAGATTCACATATACCCTTGTAAAATGCACCACAGGTGTAATCCAATTAAAACCCCTTCCTCCACCGACCTCCCCCCTCCCTCCTTTCCCTTTCCCCCTTCTCCCTATTCTTAGGTTGTAACTGCATTATAGCTTTCATGTGAAGGTCCTACATTAGTTTCATAATAAGGGTGAGTACATTGGGTACTTTTTCTTCCATTCTTGAGAAACTTTACCAAGAAGAATATGTTCCAGTTCCATCCATGTAAACATGAAAGAGGTAAAGTCTCCATCTTTCTTTAAGGCTGCATAATATTCCATGGAGTACATATAACACAATTTATTAATCCATTTGTGGATCGATGGGCACTTGGGCTTCTTCCACAACTTAGCAATTACAAATTGAGCTGCAATAAACATTCTAGTACAAATATCTTTATTATGATGTGATTTTTGGTGTTCTGGGTATATGCCCAGTAGAGGGATTACAGGATTGAATGGCAGATCTATTTTTAGATCTCTAAGTGTTCTCCATATCTCTTTCCAAAAGGAATGTATTAATTTGCATTCCCACCAGCAGTGCAAAATTGTTCCCTTTTCTCCATATCCGTGCAAACATCTCTGGTCTTGGGATTTTGTGATGTAGGCTAGTCTCACTGGAGTTAGATGATATCTCAAAGTAGTTTTGATTTGCATTTCTCTGATGATTAAAGATAATGAGCATTTTTTTCATATGTCTGAAGGCTGTGCACCTGTCTTCTTCAGAGAAGTTTCTCTTCAAATCTCTTGCCCAGCCTGCAATGGGATCCCTTGTTCTATTCTTGCTAATGTGTTTGAGTTCTCTGTGGATTCTGGTTATTAAACCTTTGTCAGAGACATAACCTGCAAATATCTTCTCCCATTCTGAGGGCTGTTTGCTTGCTTTACTTACTGTGTTCTTGGCTGTGTAGAAGCTTTTTAGTTTGATCAAGTCCCAGTAGTGTATTTCTGAAGCTGCTTCAATTGCCCGGGGGGTCCTCCACATAAAATACTCACCCAGACTGATTTCTTCAAGGGTTTTCCCTGCACTCGCTTCTAGTATTTTTATAGTTTCATGTCTTAAGTTTAATATTTAATCCAGTGAGAGTCTATCTTAGTTAATGGTGAAAGGCGTCGGTCCAGTTTCGGTCTTCTGTAGGTTGCCAGCCAGTTCACCCAGCACCATTTGTTAAATAGGGAATCTTTTCCCCACTGAATGTTTTTAATTGGCTTGTCAAAGATTAAATAATGGTAAGTAGCTGGATTCATCTCTTGGTTCTCTATTCTGTTCAGACATCTACTTCTCTGTTTTTGTGCCAATACCATGCTGTTTTGATCACTATCGATTTGTAGTATAGTCTGAGTTCTGGTAGCATAATTCCTCCTGCTTTGTTTTTATTTCTGAGTAATGTCTTGGCTATTCGAGGTTTTTTCTGATTCCATATAAAACGAAGTATTGTTTTTTCAAGATCTTTAAAGTATGAAAGTGGAGCTTTAATAGGGATTGCATTGAAATTATATATTGCTTTGGGTAGTATGGACCATTTTAACAATGTTGATTCTTCCCAGCCATGAGCATGGTATGTTTTTCCATTTGTTAATATTTTCAACTATTTCTTTTCTTAGAGTTTCATAGTTCTCTTTATAGAGATCTTTCACATCCTTTGGCGCCTGTGGCTCAGGGAGTAGGGTGCCGGCCCCATATGCCGAGGGTGGCTCAGGTTATGTCTATGGCTCAAACCCAGCCCCGGCCAAACTGCAACAAAAAAATAGCCAGGTGTTGTGGCGGGTGCCTGTAGTCCCAGCTACTCGGGAGGCTGAGGCAAGAGAATCACGTAAGCCAAGAGCTGGAGGTTGCTGTGAGCTGTGTGACGCCACGGCACTCTACCGAGGGCAGTAAAGTGAGACTCTGTCTCTACAAAAAAAAAAAATAATAAAATATATATATATATATATAAATTCCCAAGTATTTCATCTTCTTTGGCACTACTGTGAATGGGATAGTGTCCTTAACTGTTTTTTCAACTTGACTATTGCTGCTATATATAAAGGCTACTGATTTATTAATGTTGATTTTGTAACCTGAGATGCTGCTGTATTCCTTGATCACTTCTAGGAGTTTTGTAGTAGAGTCCCTAGTGTTTTCCAGATATAATATCATATCATCTGTGAAGAGTGAAAGTTTGATCTCTTCTGACCCTATATGGATACCCTTGATCACCTTTTTTCCCCTAATTATGGTGGCTAAAACTTCCATTACAATGTTAAAAAGCAATGGAGACAATGGGCAGCCTTGTCTTGTTCCTGATGTGAGTGTGAATGATTCCAAAACTCTAACAGACATGAGCAACTTGATTTCCTCCAGCTCCATAATAGTCGGAGATTTCAACACTCCTTTGGCAGTGTTGGATCAATTCTGCAACAAGAAGCTGAGCAAAGAAATCTTAGATTTAAACCTAACCATCCAACATTAGGATTTAGCATACATCTACAGAACATTTCATCCCAACAAAACTGAATACACATACTTCTCACCTTTAATCTGAATGAAGCCTTGTGAGTTAGATGTGTCTTCTGGAGATACTTGGCTTGGATATTTTTGTTCCTTCAGCCAGCCTATATCTTGCATGGAAAATTCAAGCTATTCATGTTTATTGAAACAATTCATAAGTTGGTTGCATTTATGTCAATCCTCTTCGGTAGAACCTTATTGCTTTGTTTTATTTCTTGAACCATTAGCTAATGTGGGCTCTGAGCTTTAGCTTCCAACTGATTTTACACTGGTGGATGTCTACTGTGCTAATCAGTATATAATTCAGATCTGAGTACTTCCTACAAGTCCTTGGTGGTTTTTTCAAATTCCCTCATTTTTTGCTTGTCTGAAGAAGCCTTTATTTCTGCCTCATATGGGGAACATAGTTTTGCAGGATACAAAATTCTATGGTAGCCATTGTTCTGCTTAAGAAGCTTGGGAGAATCTTAGGCTACAGTGGTCAAGGCAGCATGGTACTGGCACAAAAATAGAAACATAGACATTTGGAATCGAAAAGAAAACCAAGAAATGGAACTAACAACTTACAAGTACCTAATCTTCGATAAACCAAACAAGAACATACACTGGGGGAAAGACTTCCTATTCAATAAATGGTGCTGGGATAACGGGATAGACACATGAAAAAAACTGAAACTGGAACCTCACCTCTCTCCACTCACAAAAATTGACTCAAGATGGATAAAGATTTAAATTTAAGGCAGGAAACAATAAAAATTTTCAAAGAAAAATTTTTCAAAAAATTTTTCTAGGAAAAACACTAGAAGATATTGGCCTTGGGAAAGACATTATAAAGAAGACTGTTATGGCAATCACAACAATAGCTAAAATAAACAAATGGGATTTAATTAAATTAAAAAGCTTCTGTGCAGCTAAGGAGACCACAACCAAAGTAAATAAACAACCTACACATTTGGAATGGATATTTGCATATTTTGAATCAGACAAAAGCTTAATAACTAGGATTTATAGAGAACTTAAATTAATTCACATGAAAAAAGCCAATAATCTCATGTATCAATGGAGAAAAGAGATGAACCAAACCTTCTCTCAGGAAAACAAATGGCTAGAAAACATATGAAAAATCCTCATCATCCTTAATTATTAGAGAAATGATAATCAAAACCACCCTGAAATAACATCTAACCCCAGTGAGAATGGCCCACATCACAAAATCTCAAAACTACACATGCTGGCATGGATGTGGAGAGAAAAGAACACTTTTACATTGCTGGTGAGACTGTAAAATAATACCTTTTTGGAAGGAAGTATGGAAAAACCTCAGAGAACTCAAGCTAGACCTCCCATTTGATCCTGCAATCCCATTATTGGGCATCTATCCAGAAGGAAAACAACAACAACAAAAAAAAAACTACCTTTTATTATAAGGACACTTGTACTAGACTGTTTATTGTAGCTCAATTTACAATTGCCAGAATGTGGAAACAACCTAAATGCCTGCCAACCCAGGAATGGATTAATGAGCTGTGGTACATGTATACTATGGAATATTATTCAGCCATTAAAAAAATGAAGACTTCACAGCATTTGTATTAACCTTGATGGAAGTGGAACACATTATTCTTAGTAAAGCATCACAAGAATGGAAAGCATGAATCCTATGTATTCAATCTTGATTTGAGGACAATTAATGGCATTTAATGACATGGGGGGTGGGGAAAGGGGAGAGCATAGACAGGAAAAGAGAGAGGGGTGTGGAGTTTCAGTGTGTGACACATCTTGTACCCTCAACGAATCCCCAATAATAAACAAAAAAGAAGAAGCAGCTTGGGAGAGAGAAGAGGGATAGCAGACTGGAGACAGGTCCTTTGCTGCCACACACGGTGAGATAGGGAAGAAAGGACTCCAGCCACCTCTGGCTTGGGAGTCCTTCCCAGAAACATCACTTTATGGGCACAGAGAGAGATCAGGAGATTCCAGGACAGTGGAGAATTGAAGCAGAATGAAATACTTACATGCTGGTAGAGGCAGGGCTGGTTCAGCAGTTTTCAGACAGAGAGGGCCTGCCTTGCAGGGATTTTTTTTTTAATTTTTGGACCTGAGCACTTGATGGAGTTACCTTGGGAAAGTTTGGGTGAGCAAGTGGTCTTGAACAGCACAAACAGCACCCAGGGGCAGGACTAAGCCAGTAGGCAGAGCGGAGTTCTCATTGACTGTGAACCCAGGTGCAGTGATTGGGAGCGAGCAGCCTTGTAGAATCAGCCCTGTTCTGGCACACCTGGTAAGCTAGGTAGCCATCTGTAGGGATACTTGAGTGGCACATGCTTTCCTGAGAAAGGCACTGCATGACCAAGGGACATAGTTCGAAAAGGTCGTGTCATGTCTATTAAGTGGGCTTAGGAGAGCCTCAGGCTCCAAAACCTGTGGGGTTTGAAGGCAAAGAAATCAGGAAGAGGGGCCATTGCAAGGTAGAGGTGTTCAGTCTCCATATTATACAGCTGTATCAGTGTTGTGGTTAGCATCTCATACCCCAGAACGTCACCTGCTGTTTAGACAATATATGGCAATATATATGGCAATATATATATAATATATGTATATATACACACACATACATACGTATATATTTTTTCTTTTAAATTTTTTTTTCAAACTTTTTACCCTAGATTTTTCTTTTTCTTTCTTTTTCTTTCTTAATTGTAACTTTTCATTGGTTCCATTTTCAGTAGGGTTTCATTTATGCTAGGCTTTCTGCTCCTGTTATTCTTTTTTTCCCCAATTTTATCCCATCAAGATTTTTTTTTTGTTTGGTTGGTATTGTTTTATAGCATTCTTATCTTTCCATTTTTACTTTATTCAATAAAAAAGCTCCAGTTTTACTAAAGTTTTCCAACTCCTTTTATTCTTTTTTTCCTTTCCATTTTTATCCTTTTCTATCTCTTTCTGTAAAAATTTTCTACTTTTCTTATATTTCCCACATAAATTTCTCAAGTCACTAAGATATACCACCTTTTTTACATCTTACATCATATTATTTTCTGTTTTCTTCATAAAGTATTATTATTATTATCATTATTCCTTTTTTTCTGATCTATTTTACTTTTTGTAAATCTGTGTTTCATTTATTGGACAGAGCCTCACTTTGAGGAATTGGCTGGGGTGCCATGGCTTTGGCCTGGTTCAAGGAGATATTGATCCTCTGGTATAAGTTATTCTTCTAGCTTTGGCCTTTGGAAGCACATTAGTGGTAGGTCACCATTGTGACAAACTACTGTTTTTGTTTTCTTTTTTCTTTATTTGGTGAATGCAGGCGTTTGTTTTTGCTCAATCTGCTAAGGAGCTCTTGATATCCATGTATCCACACAACCCACTCCACCAGAGGGTAGAAATTGTGGGTGAGGTCAAAGCACTCACAATAATTACTGAACACAATTATTACTCCTGTCTCTCTCTTTCTGTTACTCTCTTCTTTTTGTCAGTCCTTCCTTTTAACTCCTATTTTGTTCTTCTTTTCTCTTTTGTTACCTTTTCTCCTTTCTTATTATTCACTCTCTTCTTATTGGTACTATACAAAAGGCCATTTCAACACCTAAGTTTGTAGACAAGAAACTTAAAGAGGAAGAGGAAGTGAAAGGAACAGTAGGGTAAAGAAACAGATAAAAAGAAAGCACCCATGAGGAAGAAACAACAGCAAAATCCTGACAACATGAAAAGCTACAACAGAGGTAAAGCATGCCCCTTAAGGATAATGAGGTAGCTACTGCAGAGGATCCCACCTTTAAAAAAAATGTCAGAAATGATGGAAATGGAATTTAAAACATGAATGGTAAAAACAATGAGGGAAATTACTGAGAAAATGTAAAATAACCAAAAAGAGATCCATAAAAGAGAACCAAATAAAGGAATAAAGATGAAGAATACAGAGAAGATATAGTAGAGCTTAAGGAATTAAGTTAGTCAATGAGAAAAACCTAAAGAAAGTAGAAGATATCCATAATAGATTAGACCACGGATAAGAAAGAATCTCAGAGCTAGAGGACAAAACTCTTGAGCTAACATGGCACTTAAAGAGACAGAAAAAAAAAGAGAGAAAGACAGAAAGCAGAATGCTCATTGAGGAAACTGTGGAACTTCATGATGCATTCAAACATATGAGCTTTACATATCCCATGAGGGAAAGAAGAATACACTAGAGGAATGGAAGCCCTACTAGAGGATATCATAAATGAAAATTTCTCACATATTACCAAAGATTCTGACACAATTCTTTCAGAAGGATATCAAATTCTATGTCATCTCAACTCAAACAGAGCTTCTCCAAGACACATTATTATGAATATTTTTAAAGTCAAGATGAAAGAGAAAATTCTTCAAGCAGCCAGGTGTAAGCACCAACTGACCTACAGGAGAAGACCCATCAGAGTAACAGCAGACTTCTCAAATTAAACTTTTCAAGCCAGGAGAAATGTTCATCTACCTTCACTCTTCTTTTTTTATTAAATTTTTTATTAAATCATAGCTGTGTACATTAGTATGATCATGGGGCACCATACACTTGGTTCATAGACAGGTTTACACATTTTCATCACACTAGCTAACATAGCTTTCCTGGCATTTTCTTAGTCATTTTGCTAAGACCTTTACATTCCACATTTACTAAGATTCACATATACCCTTGTAAGATGCACCGCAGATGTAATCCCATTAATCCCCCTCCCTCCACCTACCTCCCCCCTCCCTCCCCTCCCTTTCCCCCTTCTCCCTATTCTTAGGTTGTAACTGGGTTATAGCTTTCATGTGAAGGTCCTACATTAGTTTCATAATAAGGGTGAGTACATTGGGTACTTTTTCTTCCATTCTTGAGATACTTTACTAAGAAGAATATGTTCCAGTTCCATCCATGTAAACGTGAAAGAGGTAAAGTCTCCATCTTTCTTTAAGGCTGCATAATATTCCATGGTGTACATATACCACAATTTATTAATCCATTTGTGGATCGATGGGCACTTGGGCTTTTTCCATGACTTAGCAATTATGAATAAGGCTGCAATAAATATTCTGATACAAATATCTTTGTTGTGATGTGATTTTTGGTCTTCTGGGTATATGCCCAGTAGAGGGATTACAGGATTGAATGGCAGATATATTTTTAGATCTCTAAGTGTTCTCCATATATCTTTCCAAAAGGAATGTATTAATTTGCATTCCCACCAGCATTGCAAAAGTGTTCCCTTTTCTCCACATCCACGTCAACATCTCTGGTCTTGGGATTTTGTGATGTAGGCTAGTCTCACTGGAGTTAGATGATATCTCAAAGTAGTTTTGATTTGCATTTGTCTGATGATTAAAGATGATGAGCATTTTTTCATATCTCTGAAGGCCATATGCCTGTCTTCTTCACAGAAGTTTCTCTTCAAGTTCCTTGCCCAGCCTGCGATGGGATCCCTTGTTCTTTTCTTGCTAATGCGTTTGAGTTCTCTGTGGATTCTGGTTATTAAACCTTTTCCAGAGACATAACCTGCAAATATCTTTTCCCATTCTGAGGGCTGTTTGCTTGCTTTACTTACTGTGTTCTTGGCTGTGCAGAAGCCTTCACTCTTCTTAAATAAAACAATTTCCAGCCCAGAATTCTATATCCTACTAAGCTAAACTTTAAAACTGATGGAGAAATCACATATTTTACTGATGTACAAAATGAGTATGTTTGCCACAATAAGACCACATCAACGGGAAATAGTTAGATATACTTTCCACATTGACTATCACAATGGACCTCCATAAAACTAACACCTAGAAACAAAAGGAACAATCCTACTTACAACAATAAGATGAAAGATAAAACTAAGCAAATGACTTTTACAAAGTAAGATAAATAGAGTTCTACCCCACCTATCAATTTTCTCAATTAATATTAATGGCTTGAATTCCCCACTGAAGGGGCACAGGCTAGCTGAATGTTTATAAAAGCATAAGCCATACATACGCTGGCTCCAGGAAACACACCTAGCCTTGAAGGACAAAGCAAGATTCACATGAAGGGATGAAAAACAATACTATGGGCAAATGAAAATCTGAAGAAAGGAGGAGTCAAAAACTTATTTTCAGACACAAGTATATTTAAAGCAATTAAAGTAAAAAAAAAGACAAATATGGATACTTCATATTAGTCAAGGAAATAATACAACAAGAGAATATTTTGATATTTAATATTTATACAACTAACCTAACTGCTCCCAGATTTATGAAATGGACCTTAATTAGTCTGAGCAATATGATATCCTGTAACACCATAGTATCAGAAGACTTTAACACTTCTCTTCCAAAGCTGGATATATCTTCTGAACAGAAAGTAAACAAAGATATATATGACTTAAAAGAGACCCTGAAACAACTGTGCTTAATAGACATATACAGAACACACTATCCCAAAGCTAAGGAATACATGTTCTTCTTGGCAGCCCATGGAACATTCTCCAACATAGATTATATCCTAGGACACAAATCAAACCTCAACAAAATCAAAAGAATTGAAATTATACCTATATTTTCTCAGACCACAAGGCAATAAAGGTAGAACTCAACTCCAACAAAAATTTCTATGCCCACACAAAGACATGGAAACTAAACAACCTTATACTGAATGACAGTTGGGTCAATGAAGAGATAAAAGAGAAAATCATTAACTTTCTTGAACAGAACAACAATACAAGCTACCAAAATCTGTGGGATACTGCAGAAGCAGTGCTAAGAGGGAAATTTATCACATTAGATGCCTACATCTGAAAAGGAGAGAATGTACACACCAACAATGTAATGAATCATCTTAAAGAAATGGAAAATGAAGATCAGAAGAATAAGAAATAGCAAAAAGAAAAGAAATAACTAAAATTAATTCAGAAATGCATCAAACTGAGAATAAAAGAATCATTCAGAAAATTAATCAAACAAGAAGTTGGTTTTTCAAAAAGAAATATAATTGATAAACCAATGGAAAGCTTTACCAGAAATATAAAAGAGAAATTTTTAATAACTTCAATGAGAATCCTATGTACTCAATTTTGATATGAGGACAATTAATGACAAGGTTATGGGGGGGTGAGGAAAAGCAGAAAAAGGGACGGAGGGAGTGGAGTGGGGCCTTGGTGTGTGTCACACTTTATGGGGGCAAGACATGATTGCAAGAGGGACTTTGCCTAACAGTTGCAATCAGTGTAACCTGGCTTATTGTACCCTCAATGAATCCCCAACAATAAAAAAAAAAAAGAAAGAAAAGAGGGAAATAACAATTGATATCTCAGAGATAAAAGAAATTATTTCTGAGTTCTACAAAAAAACTATATGCCCAGAAATTTGACAATGAGGAAGAAATGGACTAATACCTGGAATCACACCTTCTCCCTAGACTTAACCATGAAGAAACAGATCGCTTGAACAGACAAATGTTAACCACTGAGATTGAAGAAACAATAAAAAATCTTCCAACAACAAGAAGAACAAAAAACCCCCTGGGACCAGATGGCTTCACATCAGAATTCTATCACAGCTTCGAAGATGAACTTGGAACTATACTGCAGAACTTATTCCAAAACATTGAGAAGGAAGAAACCTTCATGATCTATGAAGCAAAATCACCTTGTTTCCATAACCAGGAAAGGGCCCAACTATAAAGGAGAACTACCAATCAATTTTACTAATGAATGTTGATGCAAAAGCACTCAGCAAAATCTTAACTAATAGATCTCAACTACACATTAAAAAAATTACATAGTGGGTGGGCCATGATGGCAGATGGGAAGGGTGTTTAGCTGAGGCTTCCTAGAGCAAAAGGGAATAGGGAAAGGGCTGGATCAGTCCCAGTGTGGAATATTGATGTGTAGAGGTTTTTCAGAGTGTGCAGCATGGAGGTGGACAGCTAGATTTGGCTGGAGCTACAGAGAACTGACACACTTGGGCAAGTTTCCATGAGCATGCTCAGGCTATGGTAGTGGTGGTGGCACTGGACGTGGCAGTGATAGAGGGAGGTCCCAGAAGAAACTTCTCACAGTCAGTTTGCGGTTCTTGGGGGAAGCTAGGTGTTCTCCCAAGTGGAATTTGGTGGCCAGATTGGAGTATTGACTGGAGTGGCTTTACCATGGTTTGGCAACCGGTGAAGCATCCATGGGGGAAAGTTCCCAGAGCAGGTGAAGCCATTGTGATAAAGGGTGCCAGTAGCCTGTGTAGGCAGGCCTCTTATTGGGGTCCTAAGGCTTCACGGTTCGAGTTCTGCCTCTGTGAAGTAGACCTTTACTCGTGTCAGGCACAGGGACTCTGAAAAGATTGGAGAAGTAGACACTGCTGAGTAGCATTTGGGGGCCAGTTTGGGGTGCTGTCTAGAGTGGTCCTATTGCAATTTGGCAGCAGGTGAAGCACCCATATGGGGGAAGTTCCCAGTCATGAATGTGCCATTGTGGAGAACAGTACTAGAAGCCTGAGCAGGTGGACCCCTTGTTGGGGTTTTAAGGTGTAGCAGTCAGAGTTCTACCTACAGAGAGCAGTCCTTCACTTGGGGAGAAGCCCAGGGACCCCCACTGTCCATGGGAATAGTTGCAGGGGTAATCTGTGAGGCCTGTCTCTGAAGAATTGTTGAGAAGTGTGAAATCCCAGATCTGCTGGGGCTGAGGGCTGAAGTGAGTCAGCAACCACCAGGAATAAATAAGATGGCAAACTGCTCTAAGCCTGGGAACCAGAGAGATGTTAACAGCTGTGTTATTTTTCCCCCAAATTCACAGTGCTACCTGGTGTCCAAGAAGTATATTGCAGAATAAATATATTTCTAAAACAATCAAATCCCTATGTCATATATATGTGTATATAAATTTGGGGGGGCTGTTTTATTTCTTTCTTTTATTTTGCTTCTTTTCATTTTAGTTTATATTTTTATTATTTTTTCTTTCTCTTCTTTCCTTCCTCAATTGGTTGCTGAGATTGCTTACATTAGACTTTCTTAGCATTATTTTTTTCTTTTATCTTGTTTCAATGTGCTTTGCTTTCTGCTAATTTGTATGGTTGAATCTTCTCCTATCTTCCATTTGTACCTTCAATAAGAGCAAGAACTTCCGTATTTTTTTAAATGTTTTTTTTTTTGTTGTTGCCGAATTTTAGCTTGAATTACTCTCTCACCCTAGTACACTACTCTGCATTCTCTCAGTTGATAGACATTCTTCTACTCAACTCATCTGTCCCACATAAAGTGCTTTGGCATCATCTAAGACACTCCCCCCGACCTTGTTTCTTGATTTTTCTTTCTATTTTTCTTTGTTTGTTGCCTTTCTTCTTTCTTTCTATGTCACTCCTCCTCACTCCTTCTCTTTAATGTGATTCAACAGTACATTTAATTTTCCTTTATCTATGCGCATATATATATATATATATATATATATATACACGCATATATGTAATTTTCTTTCTTTTTTCACTTTTTCTTTGCTGAGGGTGGGTGTGATGCAGTGGTGGTCTGCCAGGTAGACTGCAGCAGTAGCCTGGCTCAAAGAGGCCAAGCAAACCTTTTACACTTGGCCCCAGGAAGAATGTAGTAGAAAGATCATGCTGAAGAACTTTTCTACTTTTCTTCCTTTTTTTTTTTCTTCCTTATTCAATTTTTCCTTCTTGGTTTTTGTGTTTGCTGTTTTTCTTCTCTTTCTATTTTTTGGCAGAGGAAGAGTCTGGCTGTGGATAGAAATGTAAGGAGTGCCTAATTTTGAGGAACACACCCAGCTCATCTCCTCACAACCCTTGAGCTATAGATGTGGTCTTAGAACTGTGATGAATAATAACATCTTTTCTATCACATTCAACCTTCCTTCCTGTCCTCCATCTCACCTGTTGTTCAATATTCTTCTATTAGTCCTCCTTCCCCACTTTTGCATTTCTTTCTCTTCTCTTTCTTTATTTTTGCTTTCCACCTACACTTCCCCCCTTTTATTTTTATTTTTTATTTTCTTCTTTTTATCCTTTCCTCTTGCTTCTCTTTGCTTGCTGTAATTCTTCTCTGCCTTCTGACCCAATACCAAGAGGACTGTTCATCACCTAAACTCTGAGACAAGGTAACTTGAAGCAAAGGAGGAAGTGAGAAGAAAAAAGGTGCACAAGGAAGTGAAAAAGAAGAAAGGGGGAGGAACAAAAGGAAAAAGTCAGGAACCATGTATAACCAAATTAGAGCAACTCCTCCAAGGGACCATGAGGCAATTTTTAAAGAAGAATCTTCTTAGAAAGCATTAATGGATTTGACAGAAAGGGAATTTAAAATATGGATGATTAAGACAATGAAGGCATTGGAAGAGAAAATGGGTAGGCAAAACAGAAGTCAGTCGAGAGATATGTAGAATATAGAAAGATATGAATGAGCTTAAAGAAATGAAGGAGACAATCAGGAAATGTAAAGAAACAGTAGAAAATATCAAAATAGATTAGACTATGGAGAACAAAGAACATAAGAGTTAGAGGATAAAGCCTTTGAGTTAACACAGGTAGTAACAGAGTCAGAAAAGAAGAGAAAGAAAGCAGAGCAGGCTCCTAGAGAACCGTGAGATGCCATAAGGAATTCAAACACATGGATAATTGAAATTCCTGAAGAGGAAGAAGATTGTCCCAAAAGTATGGAAGCCCTACTGGAGACTATCATAAATGAAAAATTCTTAAGTTTTACTAAAGATCCTGACACATTTTTTTCAGATGAATATTGAAAACCATGTCATCTCAACTCTAACATAACCTGTCCAAGACACATTATAATGAATATGTCCCAAGTCAAGGTGAAGGAGAAAAACCTGCAAGCAGCTAAGAATAAGCACCAATTGACCTATAAGAGAAGAACCATTAGAATGAACTGAAACCTTCTAAGCCAGGAGAACATGGTCATCCATCTTTAACATCCTTAAACCAACTAATTTTCAGCCCAGAATCCAATATCCTGCCAAACTTAGCTTCAAAATTGATGAAGAAATCAAATCTTTTACAGATATCTAAGCACTGAGGAAATACTTCATGAGACCAGTTCTATAGGAAATACTTAGACCTATTCTCAATACTGAACACCACAATGAACCATCACCAAAATAAACATCTAGAAGCCAAAGGCCAGAATTTAGCTTTCACAATGGCACAAAGGATTAACTACACAACAAACTACCTCACAATAAGATGAACAGAATTCTACCACAACTACTGTTACTTTCAATAAATGTCAATGGATTAAATTCCCCACTGAAGAGACACAGGCCGGCTGTTTGGATGAAAAAAACACAAGCTCTCCATACGCTGTCTCTAGGAGACACACCTAGAACTGAAGGACAAATCAAGACTCAGGGTTAAGGGATTGAAAACAGTCCATCAAGCAAATGGAAATCAGAAGAAAGGAAGTGTTGCAATCTTATTCTCAGGTACAATCAGATTTAAAGCAACTTATTTTTTTTTATTATTAAATCATAACTGTATACATTGATATGATCATGGGGCATCATACACTCGCTTCATAAACCATCTGACACATTTTTATCACAGTGGTTAACATAGCATTTCCGGCGTTATCTCAGTTACTGTGCCAAAACATTTACATTCTACATTTACCAAGTTTCGCAAATACCCCTGTAATATGCACCACAGGTGTGATCCCACCGATTCCCCTCCCTCTACCCACCCCCTACCCTTTCCCACTTCCCCCTATTGTTAAGTTGTGGCTAGGTTATAGCTTTCATGTGAGAGTCCCAAATTAGTTTCATAGTAGGGCTGTGTACATTGGGTACTTTTTCTTCCACTCTTGGGATACTTTACTAAGAAGAATATGTTCCAGCTCCATCCATGTAAACATGAAAGAGGTAAAGTCTCCATCTTTCTTTAAGGCTGCATAGTATTCCATGGTATACATATACCACAATTTATTAATCCATTCGTGGATCGATGGGCACTTGGGCTTTTTCCATGACTTAGCTATTATGAATTGGGCTGCAATAAACATTCTGGTACAAATATCTTTGTTATGTTGTGATTTTTGGTCTTCTGGGTATATGCCCAGCAGAGGAATTACAGGATTGAATGGCAGATCTATTTTTAGATCTCTGAGTGTTCTCCATATATCTTCCCAAAAGGAATGTATAAATTTGCATTCCCACCAGCAGTGCAGAAGTGTTCCCTTTTCTCCGCATCCACGCCAACATCTCTGGTCTTGAGATTTTGTGATATAGGCTAGTCTCGTTGGAGTTAGATGATATCTCAAAGTAGTTTTGATTTGCATTTCTCTGATGATTAAAGATGATGAGCATTTGTTCATACGTCTGAAGGCCGTGCGCCTGTCTTCTTCAGAGAAGTTTCTCTTCAAATCCCTTGCCCAGCCTGTGATGGGATCCCTTGTTTTTTTCTTGCTGATGCGTTTGAGTTCTCTGTGGATTCTGGTTATTAAACTTTTGTCAGAGATATACCCTGCAAATATCTTCTCCCATTCTGAGGGCTGTCTGCTTGCTCTGCTTACTGTGTTCTTAGCTGTGCAGAAGCTTTTTAGTTTGATCAAGTCCCAGTAGTGTATTTTTGAAGCTGCTTCAATTGCCCGGGGGGTTCTCCTCATGAAATACTCACCCAGACCAATTTCTTCAAGGGTTTTCCCTGCATTCTCCTCTAGTATTTTTATAGTTTCATGTCTTAAGTTTAAATCTTCAATCCAATGAGAGTCTATCTTAGTTAATGGTGAAAGGTGTGGGTCCAATTTCAGTCTTCTGCAGGTTGCCAGCCAGTTCACCCAGCACCGTTTGTTAAATCAGGAATCTTTTCCCCACTGAGGGTTTTTAATTGGCTAGTCAAAAAATAAATAGCAGTAAGTAGCTGGATTCATCTCTTCGTTCTCTATTCTGTTCCAGATGTCTACTTCTCTGTTTTTGTGCCAATACCATGCTGTTTTGATCACTATCGATTTGTAGTAAAGTCTGAGGTCTGGTAGTGTGATTCCTCCTGTTTTGTTTTTATTTCTGAGTAATGTCTTGGCTATTCGAGGTTTTTTCTGATTCCATATAAAACGAAGTAAAGTTTTTTCAAGATCTTTAAAATATGACAGTGGAGCTTTAATAGGGAGTGCGTTGAAATTATATATTGCTTTGGGTAGTATGGACATTTTGATAATGTTGATTCTTCCCAGCCATGAGCATGGTATGTTTTTCCATTTGTGAACATTTTCAGCTATTTCTTTTCTTAGAGTTTCATAGTTCTCTTTATAGAGATCTTTCATGTCTTTTGTTAGGTAAATTCCCAAATATTTCATCTTCTTTGGCACTACTGTGAATGGGATAGAGTCCTTAACTGCTTTTTCAATTTGACTGTTGTTGGTGCATATAAAGGCTATTGATTTATGAATGTTGATTTTGTAACCTGAGACGCTGCTGTATTCCTTGATCACTTCTAGGAGTTTTGTAGTAGAGTCCCTAGTGTTTTCCAGATACACAATCATATCATCTGCGAAGAGCGAGAGTTTGATCTCTTCTGACCCTATATGGATACCCTTGATCGCCTTTTCTTCCCTAATTGCGGTGGCTAAAACTTCCATTACAATGTTGAAAAGCAATGGAGACAATGGGCAGCCTTGTCTGGTTCCTGATCTGAGTGGAAATGATTCCAATTTAACTCCATTCAATATGATATTGGCTGTGGGTTTGCTGTAGATAGCCTCTATCAGTTTAAGAAAAGTCCCTTCTGGACCAATTTTCTTGAGTGTTCTGATCATGAAGGGATGCTGAATATTATCAAAAGCTTTTTCTGCATCAATTGAGAAAATCATGTGGTCTTTGTTTTTTAATTTGTTTATGTGCTGAATTACATTTATAGATATACGTATATTGAACCAGCCTTGAGACCCTGGGATAAAACCAACTTGGTCATGATGTATAATTTCTTTGATGTGTTGCTGGATTCTGTTTGTTAGGATCTTGTTGAATATTTTTGCATCTATATTCATTAGTGATATTGGTCTATAATTTTCTTTTCTTGTTGGGTCTTTTCCTGGTTTGGGGATCAGGGTGATGTTTGCTTCATAGAACGTGTTGGGTAGTCTTCCTTCTTTTTCTACATTTTGGAACAGGTTGAGTAATATAGGTACTAATTCCTCTTTAAAGGTTTGGTAGAATTCTGACGTGAAACCATCTGGTCCCGGGCTTTTCTTTTTAGGGAGGTTTTGTATAGTTGATGCTATTTCTGAACTTGATATGGGTCTGTTCAACATTTCCACTTGGTTCTGGTTAAGTCTTGGAAGGTGGCGTGCTTCCAAGTATCAGTCTATTTCCTTCAGATTTTCATATTTCTGAGAATAAAGTTTCTTGTAATATTCATTAAGGATTTTTTGGATTTCTGATGAGTCTGTGGTTATTTCGTCTTTGTTGTTTCTGATTGATGATATTAGAGATTTTACTCTTTTTTTCCTGATTAGGTTGGCCAGAGGTTTATCTATTTTATTGACCTTTTCAAAAAACCAGCTTTTTGATTTATTGATCTGTTGTATTATTCTTTTGTTTTCAATTTCATTTAATTCTGCTCTAATTTTGGTTATTTCTTTTCTTCTACTGGGTTTGGGGTTGGAATGTTCTTCCTTTTCCAGTTGCGTGAGATGTCCCATTAAGTTGTTAACTTCCTCTCTTTCCGTTCTCTTGAGGAAGGCTTGCAGTGCTATAAATTTCCCTCTTAGAACTGCCTTTGCAGTGTCCCAGAGGTTCTGATAGTTTGTGTCTTCGTTGTCGTTTTGTTCCAAAAAAATTGGCGATTTCTTTCTTAATTTCATCTCTGACCCAGCTATCATTCAGCATAAGGTTATTTAACTTCCATGTTTTTGTATGGGTATGCAGATTCCTGTTGTTACTCAATTCAAGTTTTATTCCATGATGGTCCGAGAAGATGCATGGAATAATTTCTATTCCTTTAAATTTACTGAGGTTAGACTTGTGACCTAAAATGTGGTCAATTTTGGAGTAAGTTCTGTGGGCTGATGAGAAGTATGTGTATTCAGTTTTGTTGGGATCAAATGTTCTGTAGATGTCTGCTAAATCTAAATATTGGATGGTTAGGTTTAAATCTAAGATTTCTTTGCTCAGCTTCTTTCTGGAGGATCAATCCAACACGTCCAAGGGAGTGTTGAAATCTCCGACGATTATGGAGCTGGAGGAAATCAAGTTTCTCATGTCTATTAGAGTTTCTCTTATGAATTGAGGTGCATTCTGTTTGGGTGCATAGATATTAATAATTGAGATCTCATCATATTGAGTATTACCCTTGACAAATATGAAGTGACCATTCTTTTCCTTCCTTACTTTTGATGGTTTAAAGCCTACTGTATCTGCAAATAAAATTTTTTCTGATTATCATTTGCCTGAAATATGGATGACCATCCTTTCACCCTGAGTCTGTATTTGTCTTTTAAGTTGAGATGTGACTCTTGTATGCAACAAATATCTGGCTTGAGTTTTTGTATCCAGTCAGGTAACCTATGCCTCTTTAGAGGACAGTTTAAGCCATTCACATTGATGGAGAATATTGATAAGTCTGGTGGAATTTTGGGTATCGAGTTTTTCAAAGGACCAGAGGACATTTTTAATCCTTTCGCCAGTGTGGAAGTTGGAGTTTGATCCGAAGTTTCTGAGTGAGTTTACTTTTGTGGTATAGGATTGGGTTGGTCATTGTGGAGGATAGTTCTGAGAACATCCTGAAGAGCTGGTTTACTTATGGCAAATTTTTTCAACATATGAATTTCATTGAAGTATTTAATTTCTCCATCATAGATGAAACTCAGTTTAGCTGGATACAAGATCCTGGGTTGAAAGTTTTTTTGCTTTCGGAGATTAAAAGTTGATGACCAGCGTCTTCTGGCTTGAAAAGTTTCAGCAGAGAGATCTGCAGTTATTCTAATATTCTTTCTTTTTTACGTTATAGTTTTCTTTCACTGGGCTGCTTTGAGAATCTTCTCTTTCATGTTTACTTTAGTGAAGCTAATTATGATATGTCTGGGGGATGACTTATTGGGGTTGAATCGTGCTGGGGTTCTGAAGCTGTCTGCTATCTGAATTTCAGATTCTCTAGGCATGTCTGGAAAATTTTTTTTTAATTTCATGCAGAAGGGCCTCTGTGCCCTTCGAGGCCACTTCATCGTTCTCAGTAATTCCAATAATCCTTATGTTGCTCTTTTTCGAATTATCTGAGAGTTCTCTGAGTGAGTGATTCGTTTTTGCTCTCCATTTCTCTTCCTCGTTGAGAGACTGGGAGCGTTCGAAGACTTTATCTTCAATGTCAGAAATCCTTTCTTCTGCTTGCTCCATTCTGTTACTGAGGTATTCTACTGTATTTTTCATATCTTTGAGTGCTGTAAGTTCTTGCTTCAGTGTGTCTAAGTTTTTGGTGGTTTTGTCTTTCAATTCATTAAATTCTTGAGAAAATTTTTGAATTTCTCCTCAAATTCCTAATTCCATTTTATTAATCTTGTCTGCAATCCAAATTCTGAATTCGATTTCTGACATCTCAGCCAGTTGTTTATGAATGGGATCTTCAATCACATCTGCCGTATCTTTTCTTGGGGCGGTTGATCTATTCTGGTTATTCATGTTACCAGAGTTTCTCCGCTGATTCCGCCCCCTGGTTATTTTACTCCCTTTGTTTTTTCCTCTGGGGTTTTATCAAGGGCCCGTACAGTGTTGTGTCCTGAGAAACTGGGGCCCTGTCTTGTGTGGCGGAGCAAAGTGGTTCTGTCTTGTTTTCAGCTGGTTTCTGTTCGATCCTATTGCAACTTCTACTCTGGCTTGAAGTCTCAGCTGTGTGGAAAAATCAGCAATTAAGTCACCCCGCCTGCCCACCTTTGGCCCCAGTTGGAAAAGGAGAATCAAACCTTCCTACATTCGCACACCCAGGGCACCGCCTTAAAAGTCCTCAGTCTATTAGCCCAGTTCAAAAGGTCCAAATCAACTGTCTCAATTGGCACTTGTCTCGGGTGGGAGAGTTCAAGAGGTCTCTGGGAACTGGATCACAGGGGCCTGGTAACTCCTCTGACACGGCTCACCTCAGTGCAGCGTGGAGTCAGGAGGTGCCACCCAGCAAACAGAGCAGTCTGGGAAGGTTGACGTCTCCTTCCCCACTTTGCCCCTCCGTCGGAGCCAGTCACTGGTATCTCTGCAGATGGCTAACCCAGATGCCTGCAGTGAACAGACACTCCAGGGGTTTGCACCTGCCTGAATCGCAAGGAAGTCTGCCAGGTCCCCGCAGACTGCCGCTATCTAGCAGGAGGAAATGGGGCCTGACATCTTTGAGTGTTTGATGCAGGTGATGGGAAGGAGGTGTTCACTCAGGCTTAGCCCCGTCCCTGATGGATGCTGCTAACAGAACAGAACAGAACAGACAACTTTGCGGGGTTCTGTCTCTGTTCCTGTCGAAATCGCCTACAGAAGACGGGCTGTTTTGAGTTCAAACATCTTTGCTGCTGGAGATTTGCGTCCGAACACCTCTCTGGTTTGGCCCCGCCCTGGAAGTCTCCCGGGTTTGTGAGCGGTGTCAGGAAATCTCCCGCTCACCGGTGGCCTCCTCTGGTTGCCCAGGGAGACAGGGGGTGTGGCCTCAGAATATCCAGAAGTGAGCGTTCTGCCGTTAAAGAAAATACGGCTGTTGATCTACCTCCAGGGAACTGCTGCTCTGGTGTGGCCGCTCAGGCGACCCTTTTCTCCTCTGTCCCATGCCCCAGAGTCAGCACTGAGCGGCCGCAGTTTGTGCTGGGTCCACACCCGTCAAGAGATACCCCAAGAATCAGAACTCTTGGGGGATGGGCCCCCAGACCCCGATTGGGAGTAAGGGGGGAAGCTAGAGTTTCATTCAGTGTTATGCAACACTACGGCCCGGGGAGGGCTCCTGCACTGCACCGCAGTGAAGTGCCACCAAGGCTTGATTTCCCCTCAGCAGCATGCCCTCTCTTCATTCACGTGTCCCAGAGTCAGCGCTGACCTGACAGCTCAGGCACTGTGCACTCCCCTCGAGAAATCACCCAAGGATCTGAACTCCTGTGGGATAGGCCCTCAGACCCCGAGTGAGAGTAGGGGCTCTCAGCTCTCAGCGGGGAAGCTAGAGTCTTATTCAGTCTTGTGCCCCGTAATGTTGCCGGGGGAGGGTTGGTGCACTGCACCGCAGGGAAGTGCCGCGAGGTGTGACTCCCCCTCAGCCCGGTGCCCTCTCCTCACTCGCGCGCCTCAGAGTCAATGCTGACCAGTCGCAACTCGGGGACTGTCCACTCCCCTTGAGAAATCACCCAAGGATCCGAAATCCTGGGGGACAGGCCTCCAGACCTCAGTGGGCGGGAGGGGAGCGCCGGAAGTGTTGCCAGCGAAGGATTCCCAAAGTTTTATTCAGTTTCATGCCTGGCAGGAGAACACCACTACACCCCAGTAGGGGAGGTAGGTCCAGTTTTTAGAAGGTCTCTCCCGTGGAGTGTAGTGGGAGGGCCTTTAATTTTTGCCTGCTTGTTTAATTGTGGGGCTCTTGAGCCGGTCTCATGGGGGAGGGGGACTCCCGTCCGCTTGGTGGTGGATTTTGTACCTTTTGTTTGCGTCCTTGTGATCACAACTTGCCTCAGCGGTGTTGATGTGCGTTCTTCAACCTTCTCTCTTGGTGAGGCTCAAGTCCAGCAGGATACTTACTAAATTCCTGTCCCTTAACTCTCCTTCTGGACGGGAGCCTCTGTTAAAAGCTGGCTTCAGTCCGCCATCTTGTCTCCCTCCTTAAAGCAACTTAAGTAAGAAAGACAAAGATGGACACTTCATACTGGTCAAAGGAACAATACAACAAGAAGACATCTCAATACTAAACATTTACATGCTTAACTTAAACGCACCCAGATTTATAAAACAGAACTTGAAGGCTTTGAGAAATATGATATCCCATAATACCTTAATAGTCAGGAGCTTTAACACCCCTCTGACAGAACTGGACAGATCCTCTAAACTTAAACTAAGCAAAGATACAAAGGACTTAAATGTAACCCTAGATTAAATGGGAATAAAAGACATATATAGAACACACCATCTCAAAGTAAAAGAATATACATTTTTCATATAAACTCATGGCACATACTCCAAAATAGATCACATTTTAGGATACAAATCAAACCTCAGCAAAATTAAAGGAATAGAAATTGTATCATGTTTCTTCTCAGACTACAAGGCCATAATAATGAAGTTCAACTCCAAAAGAATTGTTGATCCCCACACAAAGTCTTGGAAACTAAATACCCTTATGCTAAATGATAGGTGGGTTCAGAAAGAGCTTGAAAAGGAGCTTGTTAATTTCCTTAAAGAGGAACATTGTAATTTCACAACAACAATGAATAAACAAGTTATGAAAACTTCTGGGATACTGCTAAGGCAGTCTTGAGAGGAAAATTTATTGTGCTATATGCCTACCTTCAAAAAGCCAAAAGTGAATGCATCACCACACTCAAAAATCACCTTATGCAATTGGAAAAATAAGAACAGTCTAACCCTAAACTAAACAGAAGAAAAGAAACAGACAAAATTAAATCAGAGATTAATGAAAATGGAAACACAAAAAATTCATTCAAAAATTAATAAAACAGAGGCGGAGCAAGATGGCAGCCGAGTAACAGCTTCCTTGCATCTAGGCACTGTCAGTCTGGGGAGTTAGGACTCCAGGCATCTCGGGCTGGTGGGAACTGCCTATCATCACTCCTATGAGGATACAGGGAGTCAGCGAGAGACTTCTGGACCCCAAGAGGAGGACTAAAACAGTAGAAAACCGGCAAGTGGTCGCGTATGTTCAATCCGTCTAAACCCGCCCACAACTGTAAGTTCAGTAGCAGCGAGACTGCAAACCAGAAAGGCCTTACCTGTGAGCTGTTTTGGTGTCTTTGGACTTGGCACTCAGCTGAACTGACTTGGGGAGAGCCTGAGAGGGAGTGCGGAGAACTTTGGCCGTTGTCTAGGGCCCCGGTCTGAGCCGCTGAGCTAGACGGAGCTAATAGCGTTTGGCGGTGGGTCACACGGAACCATTGTCAGTGATCTGCCCCGGCAAGCTCCGCCCTCATGGTTGCAGAGCTAGAAACGGGTGGGAGCTGGTAACCCAGCAACCAAGTAGCCTAAGGGTGGGGTCTGAGCCTCCTTGCAGCTCTAACCCTCAGGGGCAGAGTGGGACCGGTTTTGGCACACTGGGTAAGTGGATAGCCACTTCAGCAGTGATTCCAGCAAGAAAGCTGGGAAAGCTTCTGCTCAGCAAGTTTACAAGTTCAAAGTGCCTTTTAAGTAGGCTGAAGAGAGATTTAGGGTGTCTACCTGCTGGGATTTGAGAAATCAGCAGCCTCCAGTCGTATCAGAACTGTGATTAACATCTCATACCCCAGAAGACCACGTGTTGCCCAGACAATATTCAATAACATATACATACTGCTTTGTTTTTGGTTGTGCATTTTTTTCTTTTTTTTTTTGTTTGGTTGTTTTTTTGTGTGTTTATTTTGACATTGTTGATGTTCTTTTGTTTTTTAATTTCAATGTTTTCCACACAGATCCGTTTTTCTTTCTCAATTTTTCTAGTTTAATTATAATTTCCCATTGCTGCCTTTTTTAATAACTAGAACTTCATTTTTGCTATTGTTTCTACCGCTATCATTTGGTTTTTCACCCAATTTTATCCCCGTAAAATTTTCTGTTTCCTTGTTTTGGTGTGATTTATAGCATTTTTGTCTTTCCTCTCTAGTTGGTGGAGGTGGGGTACTGTGTCTGATCAGGTTAGCAATGAGCTGCTGACCTCAAGGGAACCACACAACTGGGCACTCCCAGAAGGTGGGGTTTTTTAAGGTTGTGTCAAAGTACTCTACTGTACACCTATATTGCCCTGTCTCCCTCTTTCTGTGCCTCTCTTCTTTTTGTCAATATTCCTCATAACCACCCCCTCTCCTTTCTCTATCTTTCTTTTTTTTCGTATCACTCGGTCCTCCTTTCTTTCATCCCTTTTATGCTCTTCAACATTCTCACACTTCTGGTTCTGTAACCCTTAGTCCACAGACACAAGAACTTAAAGAGCAAGAGGAAGTGAAAGGAAAATTAGGGCAAAGAAATAGATAAAAGAAATCACTCATGAGAAAGAATCAGCAGAAAACTCCAGGCAACATGAAGAACAAGTCTAGAACAACCCCACCAAGGGACCATGAGGTAGCTACTGCAGAGGATTCCACCTGTAAAGAAATGTTAGGAATGACAGAAAGGGAATTTAGAATACACATGTTGAAAACAATGAAAGAAATGATGGAAACAATGAAGGAAATTGCTAATAAAGTGGAAAATAACCAAAAGGAAATCCAAAAACAGAATCAAATAAGAGATGAAAGATATGAAGAATATAAAAAGGATATAGCAGACCTGAAGGAACTGAAACAGTCAATTAGGGAACTTAAAGATTCAATAGAAAGTATCAGCAACAGGTAAGACCATACAAAAGAAAGAATTTCAGAGGTAGAAGACAAAGTTCTTGAGATAACTCAGACAGTAAAAGAGGCAGAAAAGAAGAGAGAGAAAGCAGAACGTTCACTGTCAGAATTATGGGACTTTATGAAGCATTCCAACATTCGAGTTATAGGAATTCCAGAAGGGGAAGAAGAATGCCCCAGAGGAATGGAAGCCATACTAGAGAATATTATAAAAGAAAATTTCCCAAACATCACCAAAGATTCTGACACACTGCTTTCAGAGGGCTATCGGACCCCAGGTCGCCTCAACTCTAACCGAGCTTCTCCAAGACACATTGTGATGAACCTGTCCAAAGTCAAGACAAAAGAAAAGATTCTGCAAGCTGCCAGGAGTAAGCGCTAGTGACCTACAGGGGCAAAACCATCAGAGTGACCGCAGACTTCTCTAATGAAACTTTCCAAGCAAGAAGACAATGGTCATCTACCTTTAATCTACTTAAACAGAACAATTTTCAGCCCAGAATTCTGTACCCTGCTAAGCTAAGCTTCAAAATTGACAGAGAAATCAAATCATTTATGGATATACAAACATTGAGGAAATTCGCCACAACAAGACCAGCTCTACAGGAAATACTTCAACCTGTTCTGCACAGTGACCACCACAATGGATCAGCAGCAAAGTAAGAACTCAGAAATCAAAGGACAGAACCTAACCTCCACAATGATACAAAACATAAAACTAAGCAATGGACTCTCACCAAATAAGACGAATAGAATACTACCACACTTATCAATTATCTCAATAAATGTTAATGGCTTGAATTCCCCACTGAAGAGACATAGATTGGCTGACTGGATTAAAAAACACAAGCCATCCATTTGCTGTCTGCAAGAAACACACCTGGCTTCAAAAGACAAGTTAAAGCTCCGAGTCAAGGGTTGGAAGACAATTTTTCAGGCAAATGGAATTCAGAAGAAAAGAGGAGTTGCAATGTTATTTTCAGATACATGTGGATTTAAAGCAACTAAACTCAAAAAGACAAAGATGGTAACTTTATATTGGTCAAGGGAAAACTACAACAAGAAGACATTTCAATTCTAAATATTTATGCACCCAATTTAAATGCTCCCAGATTCTTGAAGCAGACCTTACTCAGTCTGAGCAATATGATATCTGATAATACCATCACAACAGGGGACTTTAACACACCTCTTACAGAGCTGAACAGATCCTCTAAACAGAAATTAAACAAAGAGATAAGAGATTTAAATGAGACCCTAGAACAACTATGCTTGATAGATGCATATAGAACACTCCACCCCAAAGATAAAGAATATACATTCTTCTCATCACCCCATGGAAAACTCTCCAAAATTGATCATATCCTGGGACACAAAACAAATATCAACAGAATCAAAAGAATTGAAATTTTACCTTCTATCTTCTCAGACCATAAGGCACTAAAGGTGGAACTCAACTCTAAAAAAAATGCTCGATCCCACACAAAAGCATGGAAATTAAACAATCTTCTGTTGAGTAACAGATGCGTGCAGGAAGAAATAAAACAGGAAATCATTAACTTCCTTGAGCATAACAACAATGAAGACACAAGCTACCAAAACCTGTGGGATACTGCAAAAGCAGTTTTGAGAGGAAAATTTATCGCTTCAGATGCCTACATTCAAAAAACAGAAAGAGAGCACATCAACAATCTCACAAGAGATCTTATGGAATTGGAAAAAGAAGAACAATCTAAGCCTAAACTCAGTAGAAGAAAAGAAATATCCAAAATCAAATTAGAGATCAATAAAATTGAAAACAAAAGAATCATTCAGAAAATTAATGAAACAAGGAGTTGGTTTTTTTAAAAAATAAATAAAATAGATAAACCATTGGCCAGACTAACTAGAAATAGAAAAGTAAAATCTCTAGTAACCTCAATCAGAAACGATAAAGGGGAAATAACAACTGATCCCACAGAGATACAAGAGATCATCTCTGAATACTACCAGAAACTCTATGCCCAGAAATTTGACAATGTGAAGGAAATGTATCAATACTTCGAATCACACACTCTCCCTAGACTTAGCCAGGAAGAAATAGACCTCCTGAATAGACCAATTTCAAGCACTGAGATCAAAGAAACAATAAATAAGCTTCCAACTAAAAAATGCCCTGGTCCAGATGGCTTCACTCCAGAATTCTATCAAACCTTCAAGGAAGAGCTTATTCCTGTACTGCAGAAATTATTCCAAAAAACTGAGGAAGAAGGAATCTTCCCCAACACATTCTATGAAGCAAACATCACCCTGATACCAAAATCAGGAAAAGACCCAAACAAAAAGGAGAATTTCAGACCAATCTCACTCATGAATATAGATGGAAAAATTCTCAAAAAAATCCTAGCCAATAGATTACAGCTTATCATCAAAAAAGTCACTCATCATGATCAAGTAGGCTTCATCCCAGGGATGCAAGGCTGGTTTAACATACGCAAGTCCATAAAAGTTATCCACCATATTAACAGAGGCAAAAATAAAGATCACATGATCCTCTCAATAGATGCAGAAAAAGCATTGGATAAAATCCAGCATCCTTTTCTAATTAGAACACTGAAGAGTATAGGCATAGGTGGCACATTTCTAAAACTGATTGAAGCTATCTATGACAAACCCACAGCCAATATTTTACTGAATGGAGTAAAACTGAAAGCTTTTCCTCTTAGAACTGGAACCAGACAAGGTTGTCCTCTGTCACCTTTACTATTCAACATAGTGCTGGAAGTTCTAGCCAATACAATTAGGCAAGACAAGGAAATAAAGGGAATCCAAATGGGAGCAGAGGAGGTCAAACTCTCCCTCTTTGCTGATGACATGATCTTATACTTAGAGAACCACAAAGACTAAACCACAAGACTCCTAGAAGTCATCAAAAAATACAGTAATGTTTCAGGATATAAAATCAATGTCCACAAGTCAGTAGCCTTTGTATACACCAATAACTGTCAAGATGAGAAGCTAATTAAGGACACAACTCCCTTCACCATAGTTTCAAAGAAAATGAAATACCTGGGAATATACCTAACGAAGGAGGTGAAGGACCTCTATAAAGAAAACTATGAACTCCTCAGGAAGGAAATAGGAGAGGATATTAACAAGTGGAAGAACATACCATGCTCATGGATGGGAAGAATCAACATTGTGAAAATGTCTATACTTCCCAAAGCAATCTACCTATTCAATGCCATTCCTATCAAAGTACCTACATCGTACTTTCAAGATTTGGAAAAAATGATTCTGCATTTTGTATGGAACTGGAAAAAAACCCGTATAGCTAAGGCAGTTCTTCGTAACAAAAATAAAGCTGGGGGCATCAGCATACCAGATTTTAGTCTGTACTACAAAGCCATAGTGGTCAAGACAGCATGGTACTTGCACAAAAACAGAGACATAGACACTTGGAATCGAATTGAACACCAAGAAATGAAACTAACATCTTACAACCACCTAATCTTCGATAAACCAAACAAGAACTTACCTTGGGGGAAAGACTCCCTATTCAATAAATGGTGTTGGGAGAACTGGATGTCTACATGTAAAAGACTGAAACTGGACCCACCCCTTTCCCCACTCACAAAAATTGATTCAAGATGGATAAAGGACTTAAATTTAAGGCATGAAACAATAAAAATCCTCAAAGAAAGCATAGGAAAAACACTGGAAGATATTGGCCTGGGGGAAGACTTCATGAAGAAGACTGCCATGGCAATTGCAACAACAACAAAAATAAACAAATGGGACTTCATTAAACTGAAAACCTTCTGTACAGCTAAGGAGACAATAACCAAAGCAAAGATTCAACCTACACAATGGGAAAGGATATTTGCATATTTTCAATCAGACAAAAGCTTGATAACTAGGATCTATAGAGAACTCAAATTAATCCACATGAGAAAAGCCAACAATCCCATATATCAATGGGCAAGAGACATGAATAGAACTTTCTGTAAAGATGACAGACGAATGGCTAATAAGCACATGAAAAAATGTTCATCATCTCTATATATTAGAGAAATGCAAATCAAAACAACCCTGAGATATCATCTAACCCCAGTGAGAATGGCCCAAATCACAAAATCTCAAAACTGCAGATGCTGACGTGGATGTGGAGAGAAGGGAACACTTTTACACTGCTGGTGGGACTGCAAACTAGTACAACCTTTCTGGAAGGAAGTATGGAGAAACCTCAAAGCACTCAAGCTAGACCTCCCATTCGATCCTGCAATCCCATTACTGGGCATCTACCCAGAAGGAGAAAAGTCCTTTTATCATAAGGAGACTTGTACTAGACTGTTTTTTGCAACTCAATTTGCAATCGCCAAAATGTGGAAACAGCCTAAATGCCCACCATCCCAGGAATGGATTAACAAGCTGTGGTGTATGTATACCATGGAATACTATTCAGCCATTAAAAAAAATGGAGACTTTACATCCTTTGTATTAACCTGGATGGAAGTGGAAGACATTATTCTTAGTAAAGCATCTCAAGAATGGAGAAGCATGAATCCTATGTACTCAATCTTGATATGAGGACAATTAATGACAATTAAGGTTATGGGGGGGAAGCAGAAAGAGGGATGGAGGGAGGGGGGTGGGGCCTTAGTGTGTGTAACACTTTATGGGGGTAATACATGATTGCAAGAGGGACTTTACCTAATAATTGCAATCAGTTTAACTGGCTTATTGTACCCTCAATGAATCCCCAACAATAAAAAACAAAACAAAACAAAAAAAAATTAATAAAACAAAAAGTTGGTTTTTGGAGATAGATGTCGGCCAAGTAACAGCTTCCTTCCACCTGGGCACAGTGTGTCTGGGGAGACAAGACTCCAGGAATCCTTGGCTTGTGGGATTTGCCCATAAACATCCCTTTGAGGACACAGAGAGACTTCTGGACCCCAGGAGGAGGACAAAAGCAGTGGAAAACTGGACTCATCATAAACCTGGTTCAAGACACAGCAACTTAAAAACCAAGAGGAAGTGAAAGAAAAATTAGGGCAAAGAAATGGATAAAAGAAATTGCTCATGAGAAAGAATCAGCAGAAAAATCCCAGCAACATGAAAAACCAGTCCAGAGCAACCCCCTTAAGGGAATGTGAGGTAGCTACTGCAGAGCTACCTATGAAGAAATGTTAGAAATGACAGAAAGGGAATTTAGAATACAGATGATGAAAACAATGAAGGAAATGATGGAAACAATGAAGGAAACTCCTGATAAAGTGGAAAATAACCAAAAGAAAATTCAAAAACAGAATCAAATAAGAGATGAATGATATGAAGAATATAGAAAGGATATAGCAGAGCTAAAGGAACTGAAGCAATCAATTAGGGAACTTAAAGATGCAATAGAAAGTATCAACAACAGATTAGAACATGCAGAAGACAAAATCTCAGAGGTAGAGGACAAAGCTCTTGAGATAACTCAGATAGTTAAAGAGGCAGAAAAGAAGAGAGAAAGCAGAATGTTCACTGACAGAATTATGGGACTTTATGAAACATTCAAACATACTAGTGATAGGTATTCCAAAAGGGGAAGAAGAATGTCCCAGGGAAATGGAAGCCATACTAGAGAATATTATAAATGAAAATTTCCCAAATATCACCAAAGATTCTGACACACTTCTTTTAGAGAGATTTTGGACCCTAGGTCACCTGAACTCAAACAGAGCTTCTCCAAGATACATTCTGATGAACCTGTCCAAAGTCAAGACAAAAGAAAAGATTCTTCAAGCTGCCAGGAGTAAGTGCCAGTTGAACTACAGTGGCGAATCCATTAGGGTAACTGCAGACTTCTTTAATTAAACTTTCCAAGCCAGAAGACATGATCATCTGCCTTTAATCTACTTAAACAGAACAATTCCAGTCCAGAATTCTATATCCTGCTAAGTTAAGGTTTAAAATTGATGGAGAAATCAAATCATTTATTGATATACAAACGTTGAGGAAATTTGCCACAACAAGACCAGCTGTATAGGAAACATTTCAACCTGTTCTACACACTGACCATCACAATGGATCAACAGCAAAGTAAGAACTCAGCAATTAAAGGACAGAACCTAGCTTCCACATTGATGCAAAAGATAAAACTAAGCAATGGACTCTAACAAAATAAAATGAATAAAACATTACAATGCTTATCAATTATCTCAATAAATGTTAATGGCTTGAATTCCCCACTGAAGAGGTATAGATTAGCTGATTGGACTAAAAAACATAAGCTATCCATTTGTTGTCTACAGGAAACTAATGCAGCTTCAAAAGTCAAATTAAAACTTCGAGTTAAGGGTGGGAAGACGAGTTTTCAGGCAAATGGAATTCAGAAGAAAAGAGGAGTTGTAATCTTATTTTCAGATGCATGTGGATTTAAAGCAACTAAAGTAAAAAAAGGCAAAGACGGTCACTTTATATTGGTCAAGGGAAAAATACAACAAGAAGACATTTCAATTCTAAGTAAGGGAACACTTTTACACTGCTGGTAGGACGGCAAACTAATGCATAGATTAGAAGGAAGTATGGAGAAACCTCAAAGCACTCAAGCCAGACCTCCCATTGGATCCTGTAATCCCATTATTGGGCATCTACCTAGAAGGAAAAAAAATCCTTCTATCGTAAGGACACTTGCACTAGACTGTTTATGGCAGCTCAATTTACAATCGCCAAAATGTGGAAACAGCCTAAATGCCCATCAACCCAGTAATGGATTAACAAGCTGTGGTATATGTACACCATGGAATACTATTCAGGCATTAAAAAATGGAGACTTTACATCCTTTGTATTAAGTTGGATGGAAGTGGAACACATTATTCTTAGTAAAGCATCACAAGAATGGAGAAGCATGAATCCTATCTACTCAATTTTGATATGAGGACAATTAAGACATGGAGGGGTTGTGGGAAGGGGACAGCAGAAAGAGGAAGAAGGGGGGGGAGGGGAAAGGAGGAGCAGAGAAAGAGAAGGAGGAAAGGGGTGGGGCCTTGGTGTGTGCCACATCTTTTGGGGGCAAGACACAATTGTAAGAGGGACTTTACCTAACAAATGCAATCAGTGTAATCTGGTTTCTTGTACCCTCAATGAATCCCCAACAACAACCAAAAAAAAAAAAAAAAAGTTGTTTTTTGGAAAAGTGAATAAAATAGATAAATCCTTGGCCAGACTTACTAGAAACAGAAAAGTAAAATCTCTAGTAACCTCAATCAGGAATGAAAGGGAAAATAACAATAGATGCCACAGAGATACAAGAGATTATCTCTGAATACTACTAGAAACTCTATCCTGAGAAATTTGGCAATGTGGAGGAAATGGATCAATACTTGGAATAATACCCACTCCCTAGACTTAATCCACATGAAATAAACCTTCAGAACAGACCACTTTCAAGCACTGAGATCGAAGAAATAAAAAAAAAAAAAAATTCTCCCAACAAAAAAATGCCCTGGTCCAAATGGCTTCACACCAGAATTACAGCAAACCTTCAAAGAAGAGCTTATACCCATTGTGCAGAAATTATTCCAAAAAATAGATGAGTAAGGAATCTTTCCCAACACATTCTATGAAGCAAATGTCATCCTAATACCAAAACCAGGAAAAGACCCAACCAAAAAGGAGAACTACAGACCAATTTCAATAATGAAGATAGATGTAAAAATACTCAATACAATCCTAGCCAATAGATTAAAGCTTATCATTAAAAAAGTCATACATCACAATCAAGTAGGATTTATTCCAGGAATTTAATCCTGGTTTAACATATGCAAATCTATAAATACAATTCACCATATCAAAAGAAGAAGAAACAAAGACCATATGATTCTCTGAATAGATGCAGAAAAAGCATTCAATAAAATTCAACATCCTTTCCTCATTAGAACTCTGAAGAATATAGGCATTAGCGGCACATTCCTTAAACTGATCAAAGCCATCTATGACAAACCTACAGCTAATATTATACTGAATGAAGTAAAACTGAAAGATTTTCCACTCAGAACTGGAACAAGACAAGGGTGTCCTCTATTGCCACTACTATTCCACATAGTGCTGGAAGTTCTAGCTGAAACAATCAGGTAAGAGAAGGAAATTAAAGGCATCCAAATGGGGGCAGAGGAACCGAAACCTTTCTTTGTGGATGATATGATCCTATACTTAGAGAAACCCAAAGACTCCACCACAAGACTCCTGGAATTGATCAAAAAATACAGTAATGTCTCAGGATATAAAAACTAATGTCCACAAGATGAGAATGACGTCAGGGACACAATACCCTTTTCAGTAGCTCCATAGAAAATGAAGTACCTAGGAATACACTTCACAAAAGAGGTGAAGGAACTTTACAAAGAAAACTATGAATCTCGAAGGAAAAAAAAATAGTAGAAGATATTAATAAATGGAAGAACATATCATACTCATGCTTTGGAAGAATCAACATTGTTAAAATGTCGATACTTTCCAAAGCAATCTACAGATTCAGTGCTATCCCTATTAAAATAACAACAGCATATTTTCAAGACTTGGAACTAAGAATTCTTCACTTTGTATGGAACCAGAAAAATCCCTGTGTAACCAAGACCATTCTTATTTTATTTTTATTTTTTATTTATTTTATTATTTTTTTGAGACAGAGTCTCACTTTTATTGCCCTCAGTAGAGTGCCATGGCGTTACAGCTCACAGCAACCTCCAAAACCTGGGCTTAGATGATTCTCTTGCCTCAGCTGCCTGAGTAGCTAGACTGCAGGCACCCGCCACAATGCCCAGCTATTTTTGTTGTTGTTGTTGTTGTTGCAGTTTGTCTGGGGACGGGTTCAAATCCACCACCCTTGGGGCCAGCGCCCTACTCACTGAGCTACAGGCACTGCCCGACAATTCTTAGTAATAAAAACAAGGCCAGGGCATCAACCTACCAGACTTTAGGCTGTAAAACAAGGCCATAGTGATCAAAACAGCATGGTATTGGCACAAAAATAGAGATATAGACATTTGGAACCGAATAGAAAACCAGGATGTGAAACATCTTACAACCACCTAATCTTTGATAAAAC
Source organism: Nycticebus coucang (assembly GCF_027406575.1). Lineage (NCBI taxonomy): Eukaryota > Metazoa > Chordata > Mammalia > Primates > Lorisidae > Nycticebus > Nycticebus coucang. The sequence continues at coordinate 107,900,980 of NC_069804.1, forward strand.
AAACAATAACATACACTGGGGGAAAGAATCCCTATTCAATAAGTGGTGCTAGGAGAACTGAATAACCACATGCGAAAGAAACTGGACCAGCACCTTCCTCCATTCACAAAAATTGATTCAAGGTGGATACAAGACCTAACTAAGACAGAAAACAATTAAAATCCTCAAAGAAAGTGTGGGGAAAACAGTGGAAGTTATTGGCCTGGGGGAGGACTTTATGAGGAAGACTTCTGTGGCTATCACAACAACAACAAAAATAAACAAATGGGACTTACTGAAACTAAAAAGCTTCTGTACAGCTAAGATGACAACAACTACAGAAAACAGACAACCTACACATTGGGAAAGCATATTTGCACATTTTGACTCACACAAAAAAGCTTGATAACTAGGATATTCAGAGAATTCAAATTAATAAACAAAAAAAGAGAGCCAACAATCCCTTAGAGCATTGGGCAAAAGAGATGAATAGAACCTTCTCTAAAGAAGACAGAAAAATGGCTAACAAACATGAAAAAATGCTCATTGTCCCTAATTATCAGAGAAAGCAGATCAAAACCACCCTAAGATACCGTCTAACCCCAGCAAGAATGGTCCACAGCACAAAATCTCAAAACTGCAGATGCTGGCGTGGATGTGGAGAGAAGGGAACACTTTTACACTGCTGGTGGGACTGCAAACTAATACATTTTTGGAAGGCAGTATGGAGAATCCTCAAAGAACTCAAGCTAGACCTCTCATTTGATCTTGAAATCCCATTACTGGGCATCTACCCAGAAGAAAAAAAAAGTGCTTTTTACCAGAAGGTCACTTGCACTAGACTGTTTGTCACAGCTCAATTTACAATTGCCAAAATGTGGAAATAGCCTAAATGCCCACCATCCGAGGAATAAATTAACTAGCTGTGGTATGATGTATACAATGCAGTCACTAACAAGATGGAGACTTTACATCTTTTGTATTAATCTGGATGGATGTGAAGCACATTATTCCTAGTAAAGCATCACCAGAATGGAGAAACGAGAATCCTATGTACCAAATTCTGATATGAGGAAAATTAAGATCCTAGTACACGGGAAGGGGTGGGAGATGGGGAGAACTAAGAAAGTGAAGGAGGGAGGGGATGGGAGACTAGGCGTGTGGTACACTATTTGGGGGCTGGACACAATTATAAGAGGGTTCTTATCTAATAAAAGCAATTAGTGTAACCTGGTTGTGTGTACCCTCAATGAATCCCCAACAATTAAAAAAATTATGCAACATGATCAAGTAGGATTCTTCCAAGGGGTTCAAGTGTGGTTTAACTTACACAAAATCCATAAATGTAAGACATCATATCAACAGAAGCAAAAACAAAGACCATATGATTCTCTCAATAGATGCAGAAAAAGCTTTGATAAAATTTAGCATCCTTTTCTTTTTTTTTCTTTTTTTATTGTTAAATCATAGCTGTGTACATTAGTGCAGTCAAGGGGTACAATGTGCTGGTTTCATATACAATCTGAAATATTCTCACCAAACTGTTCAACGTAGCCTTCATGGCATTTTCTTAGTTATTGTATGTAGACATTTGTATTCTTCCTTTAGTAAGTTTCGCCTGAACCCTGAAACAGGCATAGGTGGCACATTTCTTAAGCTGCCTAAAGCCATCTATGACAAATCCACTGCTAAGATCATACTGAATCAAGTAAAACTGAAAGCTTTTCCACTTGTAACTGGAACCAAACAAGGATGTCCACTATCACCACTACTGTTCAACATTGTGTTGTTTCTAGCCAATGTAATCAGGCAAGAATAGGATATAAAGGGCATCCAAATAGGGCAGAAGAGTTCAATCTCACTCTTTGATGATGGTATCATCTTATACTTACAAAACCCCAGTGTCTCAACCACAGAACTCTCAGAAGTAATCAGGAAATATAGTAATGTCTCAGAGTATAAAATCAATGTCAAAAATTTAGTTGCCTTTGTATATGCCAATAACAGCCAAGTCAAGAAGCAAATGAAGGACACAATTATCTTCACAGTAGCTTCAAAGAAAATGAAATACTTAGGAATGTACTTCAAAAAGAGGTGAAGGATCTTTACAAAGTGAGTTATGAAACCCTAAGAAAAGTAATAACCAAGGATGCTAACAAGTGTAAGAACATACCGTGCTCTTTTCTGGGAAGAATCAACATTGTTAAAATGACTATTCCACCCAAAGTGATATACAGATCCAATGCAATCCCCATTAAAATGCCAACATCATATTTTGAAGAACTTGGAAAAATTGTACTTCATTTTGAAAGAAACCAGAAAAAAACTCCACAAAGCCAAGGCTATTCTTTGTAATAAAAACAAAGCAGGAGGCATCACCCTAACAGACTTCAGGGTATATTACAAGCCACAGTGATCAAAATAGCAGGGTATTGGCACAAAAATAGAGACACACAGAACAGAAAATAAGACCAAGAGATGAAACCAGTCTCTATTTGCTTTCCGATCTTTGAGAAACCAAACAAAAGCATACAGTGGGAAAAATAATCCTTATTCAACAAATGGTCCTGAGAGAACTGGATAACCACATGTAAAGACTGAAACTGGACCCACACCTTTCACCACTTACAAAAATTGACTCAAGATTGATAAAAGATTTAAATATAAGACAGGAAACAAGAAAACTCTTAGAAGAAAGTGTGGGAAAAACTCTTGGTGATGTCAGATTAGTATTTTATGACAAAGACCTCAGTGGCTATCACAACAACAAAAATTTGTCAAATGGGACTTAAGTAAGCTGAAAAGCTTCTGAATGGCTAAAGACACAACAAGTAAAGCGAAAAAACAACCTTCAGAATGTGAAAAGATATTTTCAGGGTATGACTATGACAAAGGGTTGATGACAATAATGTACAGAGAACTCCATCCAATCATCAAAAGAAGAGCCAACCATCCCATCTACCACTGAGCAAGGGTTATGAACCAAACCTTTTCTGAGGCAGACAAATGGCTAACAAACTTAAAAAAATGTTCATCATCCCTGATCATCAGAGAAATGCAAATAAAAACCACCCTGAGTTATTACCTACCCCAGTGAGAATAGCCCACATCACAAAATCTCAATGGTGTAGACGCTGGCATGGATCCAGAGAGGAGGAAACATTTTTACACTGTTGGTGGGACTGGAAACTAACGAAACCTTTTTGGAAGAAAGTATGGAGAGTCTTCAAAGAACTCAAATTAGACCTCCCACTTAATCCTGCAATCCCATGACTAGGCATCTACCCAGAAGAAAAAAATAATTCTATCATAAGGATATCTGCACTAGACTGTTTATTGCAGCACAATTTACAATTGATAAAATGAGGGAAAAACTTAAAAGCCCACCAACCCAGGAATGAATTAACAAGCTGTGGTTTATGTATACCATGAAATAACATTCATCCATTAGAAAAGAAGGAGAGTTTACATCTTTTGCATTAACCTGGATGGAGTTAGAATGCATTCTTCTTAGTAAAGTATCACAAGAATTGAGAAGCAAGAATCCAATGTACTCAATTCTAATATGATGCCAGTAGATGATCTAATAAGCACCCACTTAGAAGAAAAAGTCAAATCAGTCCAAAGTGGGCGACAGGGGAACAGGGAAGGAAGGAGAGGGGAAGGGGAGAGGATGGTTGTGCTCCCACTTACTGTTCACAATGTTAGGGTGTATGCCACATCTCTTGGGCTTCAACACAATTACAAGAGGAACTTCACCTTACAAATGTAAACAGTATAACTTAATTATTTGACCCTCAATTAACCTGAAACAATTAAAAATAATAGAAAGGAAAACATGCTTGAGGATACGGCTCCAATCCATTCTGGATTATAAATTCTCAATTAAGAAGGCTGCGGTTAGCCTGATGTGTTTTTCTTTGTAAGTTGCCTGATGTTTTTGTCTTAACAACTTGCATGAATTCCTTTTTGGTGTTAACTTTGGTGAGTCTGATGACTGTGTGTCTTGATGATTGCCTCTTTGTGATGAATATACCACATAGAAATCTAGGGGGATTCTAGGCCTAGGTGTCTACTGAACTTTTGCCTGGATATTTAGATTTCTAGCAAGATCAGTGCAGTTTTCCTGAATTGTTCCCTCAGATAGATTCTCCACTCCTTGTGTGCTCTTCATCTTCAGGATCCAACAATTCTTACATTTGGCCCCTTTACGTAATCTCAATTTTATGGTAGGCTTTTTTCATTCCTCTTATTTGTCTGTTCTTTATCTTTGACTGACTAGTTTAATTTAAAGGTATTGTCTTCAAGCTCTGGAAGCTTTCCTTTGCCTGGTCTAGTTTAGTCTTAAAAGTTTCCACTGTGTTTTCATTTCTCTTAGTAAATTTTTCCTTTCCAGAAGGTTTATTTGTTTTATTTTAATAATTCAATTTCACTAGTGGATTTTTATTCATTTTATGTATTTTTTTGTAGTTTCTTTTTGTTGGTGTTCCATTTTCTCTTGTATTTTGTTGAGCTTTCATATAATCCATATTTGGAATTTTTTGTCATTTCAATATTTTCATTTTGGTTGGTGTCCTTTGGTAAAGAGCTGTTGTTCCCTTTTGGGAGTGTCCCTTTCTTCTGATTTTTCATACTTATGAATTTTTTTTCTTGATTCCTTCTCATCTGGCCACTTGTTTGAGATCTGGGGGTTCTAGGCCTAGCTTCTGGGCTTGTCCCTGGGGCCCTGAATATCAATCCTTGACCATATCAGGAAGTAGAGCACTCATACCAATTTGCCTAGTTCTTGTTCAGGCAGATTTGATGACCCTCTTGGATTGCCTTTGACCTGCTTCCTTCCTCTCTTGCCAGCAGTGTGAATTATGTTTCATGCAGCAGTATAATCTTTTAGATGGTGGTTGGTACTTACGAACACAAATCAGCTATGCTTTGTTTGTTTGAGTTGAAAAATGCTATTATGACCTATAGATCTGTTCACCCTGTCATTGATGGAAGTTTGGGTGAAATAGCCTGCTGCTGAGTGAGATATTCTTTTGTGCTGTTGGTGACTTTGGTCCCTTAAGTGGAGTAGTTGAGTACTCTACCTTTAGGAGAAACACTATAGCTCTCAGTAGGTTGCTTTATTTCCACCATCTCTGTGGTGGGAGGAGCAAGGCAGATCATGGCTAGGTTAAGGGAGCCTGAAAGGCTTGCAAAGCCTTGGTGGGTCTCTGAAATTGTTTTTCCAAGAACTAGGGGGAGCTGTTGGTAGGTCAGGACATACTCTCTAAATAGGGAGAGTTGTTCAAGGAAAGAGGGCTAAAATCATGAATGTTAGGGATCTGGGCTGGTATTCTTCCACCCTTATCCAGTAGGACAGCTTTTCTGCGAGTAGGTCTCAGCATCTCCCAGCTTGCTGCTCCTTGAACTCCCACAGCACACTTCCAATCGTTCAGTTCACATGGTCCCCTCACAACTGAAGTCTAGGTCTCAGGCCTCCCCCAGGCTGTGTGTCCAGCCACAAACACATGTCTCCATGAAATGTTGGTGGATGGAGAGACTCCAGATTGTGCACCTCTGCTCCACTACAAGTCCTCAAATAGAGAGGTGTGAACACCACAATCTGTGCAAAACTCGGTATGAAGCACATACCTGTCAGAGATAAACATCTGCTCATGAACTTGTCAGTTGAACTGTTCTCCTTGTTATAATGAGTGGGGGGAGAGGCTGCAACACCTGGTAAGCCAGGGTGCCTGAGTGGGAGGCATTTGGTTGACATGGAACTAGAGGCTAGGTTGTTCTTCTCTGAATGCTACACCATTATCCAATATGTCGGTTCTCTTGAGGGTGGATGGATGTGTCCCCAGATACCCCTTCCTCAGCACCCTACCACACTGTCCATTCAGATATCTCCATGAAGGTGTTCTTGCCATCTAAGTTCACTTCCACAACTTATCCCATGTGTCTGCCTGCAGTGTTCTCAAGTTTGGGGGGTAGTGACCAGCTTACCAGCTCTTTTGTCTGAGCTATCAGCATATAACCATGTGAAATGCTAGTAGGAGTTCCCATGTTGTCCAGCCCTGTTTCGCCACAAGCCCTCACAGGCAGAAGTATGGGCTCCAGTGTCTGTGGAGACCTCAGTCTGAAGTGGGCACCCACCAGAGAGAAGCAGCCATTCCTACACTTCTTGGCTTGAACTGCTCTTACTGTTTTAATGGGTAGGGGAGGGGCTTCACCTGCCAGAAAATCTGAGCTCAAACTGTTTTCTAGTTGCAATAGATACAAAAATTGCAGGGGATTAAGTATCCGACTGGAAGAAAATTGGCACTCTGGCTTATTGTGGCACTCGCCCAGTGGAGCCCCTTATGAACTGCCCAAACTCCAGAGAGACACTTGTTCACCTCAGTATTCCTTATTTGCTGCCCTGCCCAGATTCATGGAGGTTGGAAAAGCCTTCAATAAACTTCATGACCTGCTGTTTACTGAAGTAACATAGAAGGGAAGGGGAAATGCCCCTTTCCCCTTCTACCGGGGTCTCAGCCTGTCTGCATTTGATTCTTGCTGTTATCTTCTTGTCCCCAGCCCCTCCTTGTCGTCTCTCTCTGTGATCTACACCTGGGCTGCAACTCTTATCCACTCTCTACTGTCCAACATCCTACCTTCCTGCCAGGATGGATCAGACAAGCAATGTTTCTAGTTTGTCATATTAACTCCCCCCCAGATTTTTCTTTTAAATATGTATCACTTTGTATCAAATTTCTCATCCACAGCCCAAATTTATTTTCTGATTTCTTTGTTTTAGTTTTTATTGAGCTTCCTTACAGTCCGTATTTTAAATTCCTCATCTGAGATTTCAGAATTTTCATTTTGGTTAGGACTTATTGCTAGAAATCTAGTGTAATCCTTTAGGGATGTTGTAACACCCTTGTTTTTCATACTGCTGGAGATTTTATGCTCACTCCTATTTCATCTGGAGAAATAGTCACTTATTTTTGAAATTACTTTTGTTTGGATGGGACTTTTTTCCCATCTAAGGGTATGATTGTATGTATGTTGACAAGGTTCATTTGGATTTGCTTCTTGGTGTTTTCAGGGAGCCAAACCTCTGCATTAATTTTTTAGTTATAGATAGTCTTAGTGTGGTGCTTTTTCAAATGCTGGTTGTAGTGGTATACTAGGTGTGTGATAGGCTCTTGGCCTCTTGTCAAGATGGATAGGCAATGGTCTTGAGACACTCATTACATTCTCATGTGCTGTGTACTTGTTTTAGCCAGTTTTTTTTTGTTTTGTTTTTTTTTTTGTAGAGACAGAGTCTCACTTAACCTCCCTCAGTAGAGTGCCATGGCATCACAGGACTCACAGCAACCTCCAGCTCTTGGGCTTCTGTGATTCTCCTGCCTCAGCCTCCCAAGAGGCTGGGACTACAGGCACCTGCCACAACGCCTGGCTATTTTTTTGTTGCAGTTTGGCCGGGGCTGGGTTTGAACCCACCACCCTCGGTATATGGGGCCGGCAGTCTACTCACTGAGCCACAATATTGGGCTGTGCATTTTGACCTCTAGACCATTAGGTGACACTTGCAGGCAAGAGTTGGCTATATTGGCTCAGAGCCTGTGGTTCCGGCGACTAAGATGCCAGCCACATACACCTGAGCTGGCGGGTTCAAATCCAGCCTGGGCCCAACAAACAACAATGACGGCTGCAACCAAAAAATAGTCGAGCGTTGTGGCGGGCACCTGTTGTCACAGCTACTTGGAAGGTGGAGGCAGGAGAATGGCTTGAGCCCTGGAGTTGGAGGTTGCTGTGAGCTGTGATGCCACAGCTCTCTACACAGGGTGACAACTTGAGGCTCTGTCTCAAAACGAACAACAAAAGAAAAGAGTTGGCTGTGTTAGCAGCAGTAGGATAGATGTTCAATTTTTGTTTACCTAATAAAGTTATCCTATATCACAAACCATGGACTGATCTGCAGATCACATAGTGGCTTCGGCTCTGCTCTCAGTCCCAGGGGTGGGTAAAACTGTATGAGGTTGATGTGCTCTTGAGTTTCCCACTCATGGGCACAAGCACCAGTCACAGTGGACATGGCAGGATTTCAAGCCCTCTTGAGTAGCCAGAATGATGTGGGTAATAATGGTAGCAGAGGTAGTGCAAAGATTGTCTGTTTCCTGAGGGATGTACAATTGTGTCAGTAGATGTTTCAAGGGACTGTGCAGGTTGCTGTCCTAGCCAGTAGGTGGTGTTTGCAGGAGAAAACTGGTTGTAGTGGTGGCTGTGGGATTTATGCTTGACCTTTGTTGACTAGAAAATGTACTCAGATGTCTGACCCAAAGGAGGAGGGTGTCGTGCAACTTCCAGTGATCTCTGTTCTGTGTTCTGCCACCATGGCTGGTTGAAGGGCTTAGCAAAATGGGGTCTAGGTCAGGCAAGCACATGTTCTGGCTTGCCAAAGATGGGCACAAGTGACACCCCATCAGAGGTCAGAGGGAAGTTGCCTGGCTGCTGGGAAAATATTCCAGGAAGGAGTGGAACTGCTATTGTCACACAAAAGAGTTCACATGAAGAGAGATGTGCAGCCGGCTCTATCGCCCAGTAGGTGGTAATGGAACCTGCCCTGCTCCCATGCACTTGGCCTGGCAAATATCCCACTGGTGACCCGCTGTTGGCAGAAAACTGAAACAGCCAGCTGAGTTCCAAGCAGTCCATGCTCAATCATGAAATTACCTCAGGCCACAAAGTCCCTGCCCTGGATAGAAAGTAAAGCTCACATGCAGTACCTCTCCCACTCTGAGCCAAGAAAGAGGGAGTGCTCAGTTCTCAGGTCCCTATCAGTTTGGGTCAGTAATGGCTTTTTTCTATTGCTTCCATAGCCTGCCCTCCACTCACCAAGTCATACCTAGCTTCCCAATGGGAATGTGTATCACTCTAAAGAGTCACAATTTTCTGCTATACCCACAGTGTAAGTTGCTGACCACTGCTAGTTTCAAAGGATCCAAAGTTTCAAAAAAAGCTCGACTTTTTTTGTTGAGCTCCATGTTCTTAATTGAATCAATCTCTACATACAATTTTGCTCTTTCCAAGTGGGTGAGGTACTCTAACAAAGCCTCCTATCTATCTTGGAAAATGAAACCTTACAAGTTTCTATATGCTGTTCCATGTTATTTTTCACTTCATTTCACATATTTACCTGGATAATGGTTTGTTATTGGGGTACATACCACATGTCTGGAACTTAATAAATTAACATTTAAAATTACTCGTTTTGTAGTATTGTGGAGCATAAAGTGAAATAGATATTTCTGTACATTGCTGGTAAGAACTTTATTTCATAGAGCTTTTCAGAGAGAAGTCTGGAAATATATATCAAAAATCTTAAGAATACACCTATTCTTTGACTCAGAACATCTACTAGTAAAATTTTATATTAAAAATAAACAGATTGATACACAATAATATATGTACTAGAATCTTCACTGCAGTATTATTATACCAGTAAAAAGTGAGAAACATCTTAAATGCCATTAACAAGATTTTGATTAGTTACTTTTGAGGACATATAAAAATTAAGATAGAATACTATGCAGTCATTAAAAGGAAATTTGTAGAAAAACATTTAATGAAATAAATTATCTTTATGACTCATTGCAGAGTGAAAAAAACAAGTCAAAGCAATATGAAAAATATGGTATCATTTATGTAATGCAAAATAAAACTCTGAAAGTCTACAGATTACAATGTTAATGTGTCATTTATCACAGAGGATGATAAGGATGCTTATTATTTTTGGTTGCTAATTTGTATTTTATAATTTAAAAATAAGTATATTTTTAAAGAAAAATGTCAATAAGTGTTAACAAAACTTAGCTTAAAACATGAATTTTTATTAGGGCATGAATTCCCAACTGTTTTCTATTGACGTTATATACCAATTCCACTATCTCAATTTCTAAAAAGTGAAGCAAAGAAAGATTTTTCAAAACTTTAACTGAACTCAAATCAATTAATTTTATTGAAAGTTTTCTTCGTAGGTATTTTGTGTTTAGATGATTATGTTTTCCTGAGCAAACTTAAAAAAAAATGTAACTATTAGAGAGAAGAAAACCTTCTAAATGCTCTTACACTCTCATTTGTCAAGCTATTCTTGGGGAACATCTATAAATTCTTAGGCCAGAGCACTGGGCATTATAAGATCCCTTCCTTGTTTATACCTCAACACTTTGCCATTGATTTCCTCTTTATTGTAAGTTGTTATTGCAATTCATGCTTCTATAAGATCCCAGGTACACACAATCATTTTCAATTTGCCACATGGACATTTTCTTTCAGCATAAAGAGAGCTATGGTGAGAGCCATTCTGAATGTAAAGCATTAGACAGCAAGGAATCAACACACTGGAATGTTAATTCATATTTTGTATAATTTGATTTTTATAACATTATCAGAAGACAGGAATAAATTTGATGACTAAAAGAAAAATAACTCATGCTACTGGAGAATAATTAACCTACTTGAAAAATAGCCAGTTACTATGGAAAAAGAGTAGGCTAGTCTCATATCCAGCAGAAAGCATATTTCTACCACAATTGTTATATATGTTCATTGAATCATATCCTAAACACTAAAGCCATTCCTTTTCAAAAAATTGGAAACATATCTGCATTAGAGATTAGAAGCCATATTTTAATTTTCTTACCAGGTAGGTGTGCAATGAAGCAGTAAAAAATTTCATGTAGAAAAACTACTGCTCCAATATTTAAATCATAATTAATTTTTTCTGTTGTAACTTTTCCAAATGCAACTGTTATGTTCAAAAATAATGAAAATATTCAGATTAACAGCAGACTAAGTTGGTGGTTTCATTCCAGGACCTAGCAGGCATGATTTCAATTTTCTAACAACTTTTCAGAGAAAAGGGAAGCGATTTAGTCCATCATAGGAGAATGAATAAAGAGTTCTGTTTAAAACAAAGAACTTGGAAATTGTTTCCTGGTTCAAATTCCTCAACTACCAAGTGGAGAGGTATGACCACCTATAATGGATAATTCAGGAAATGTTCTCAAAAACCAAAGAAGGAAAGCAGGGTGTTAGAAGTTTTGAAAAGAACTTAGCTGTGTGATCATAGGCAAGTTATTTAAGATCCATAAGAATGTTTCCTCATCTGTGAAATGTATGTTAGGATACTTCATATATAGGGCTTCTGTGACAATAAGATGAGATGATATATGACTGTTTAGCCATATAATTAAATTAGGAATATTTTATAGCCTAGAGGTCATTAAAGATACCAAGAACAGTGAGTATTTATATTTATTTTGTGATCTGACAGCTTAGGAACAAGCTACTGTGTGAATCCTGCTACCAGAAAGCTATGCCCTTCTCCTATCCTGAATTCTTTCAACTCTCTACCTGATCACTACAAACAAGGGAAGAGGTGCAGTAACCTTTCTCTTTTATGGTGTCTTGAGAATAGAGCAGGCTTTCTGTTTCTATACCTGCTGAAGATAGCCTCAACAAGACATGCTATGATCATTAACCCAGGACTACATTGTGACCACATTTAGATATTATTTTTTACAATGGAAAAAGAGACTATTTCTGGGGATGAGCATGCCACTGAGTCAAGGTCACACTATACATTTGGATTATTTTTCTGTCACCTAAGTTATAATTTTGTTGCTGCTTCTCAGCTTGCTTCCATCAAAGTACTCTTATAAAAAGCTGAAGGTAATACATCCAGCAGGGTGAGGGTAAGATGGCTGGTGTGGGTTAGGAACTGTTGTGGGGTGAGGATTTATTTTAAGTCACATATCTTATCTAAATAATCATATGAATTTTGCATTTCACCCTATATTATATTTCTTCTTGTGATGTAAAAATATTTATCACTAAATAAAAATGACTCTTAACATAAATGCCCCCATGTACTACTTAATACTTAGTTTAAAAGGCAGACATTTCATGTTTCTAAGATGTTTTTAAAATAGTAATGATGAGGATTACATAAAATTAAATGTATTAAAAATATCAAAAATTATTTCTTACATCTCAATAGGCATAGGTCCATTGTAACCTAAATAATAATAATAATAACTCAGTATACCCTTACAAAACATTTTGGCAAAAAAACAAAAATTAATGAGTGGAAAGCTATATACTGTGCTCATTAGTGATTACAGTAAAGTATTGGGAGATAACTCTGAGTGTTATATAGCAAGAAGATCTGTAAGAAGAAAGAACCTGAGGACATTTTAACCTGCACAGGAAATTGTAAGTGAAGCAAGTGAGTTTCTATTTTTGCCTCCAACTAGTTTGAATAAGTAGTCAAAATTGTACACCTTTATATTCTGACTTGTTATTTCTCTTGAATCACAAAATTATTTGAAGATACCACATTTATATTAATTATTATGTGTGGCCATCACTTAAGGTGTTCATATCTCAGAAATTATGTGGGGGAAAGACAAGATGGCGGACTGAACCCAGCTTTAAACAGAGGCTCCCATCCAGAAGGAGAGTTAAGGGACAGGAACTTAGTAAGTATCCTGGTGGATTTGAGCCGCGCCAAGAGAGAAGGTTGAAGAACGCACATCAACACCGCTGAGGCAAGCTGCGACCACAAGGACGCAAACAAAAGGTACAAAATCCACCACCAAGCAGACGGGAATCCCCCTCCCCCATGAGACCAGCTCAAGAGCCCCACAATTAAACAAACTGGCAGAAATTAAAGGCCCTCCCACTACACTCCATGGGAGAGACCTTCTAAAAACTGGACCTACCTCCCCTACTAGGGTGCCATGGAGTTTTCCTGCTAGGCATAAAACTGTATAAAACTTTAAAAATCCTTTGCCGGCAACCCTGAATCCCCAACACTCCCCTCCCGCTCACTGAGGTCTGGAGGCCTGTCCCCCAGGAGTTCAGATTCTTGGGTAACTTCTCAAGGGGAGTGGACAGTCCCTGAGCTGCAACTGGTCAGTGCTGACTCTGAGGCACATGAGGGTGGAGAGGGCACCCCGCTAAGGGGGAGTCATACCTCGGCGGCACTTCCCTGCAGTGCGGTGTGATGCAGCAGCCCTCCCTGTGCATCAGTATGGCCAGGCATAAGACTGAATGAAACTCTAGCTTCCCCCCACTCTCACTTGGAGTCTGGGGGCCTGTCCCTCAGGAGTTCGGATCCTTGGGTGATTTCTCAAGGGGAGTGCACAATGCCCGAGCCGCGACTGGTCAGTGCTGACTCTGAGACACGCGAGTGAGGAGAGGGCACTCAGCTGAGGGAGAGTCACACCTTGGCGGCACTTCCCTGGGGTGCGGTGCAGCAGCCCTCCCTGTGCATCAGTATGGCCAGGCATAAAACTGAATGAAACTCTAGCTTCCCCCCACTCTCACTCGGGGGTCTGAGGCCCTGCCCCCCAGGAGTCCGGATTCTTGGGAGATCTCTCGAGGGGTGTGGACAGAGCATAAACTGCGGCCACTCAATGCTGACTCTGGGGTGCGAGACAGAAGAGAAAAGGGTCGGCTGGGTGCCCACACCAGAGCGGCAGTTCCTGGAGGCAAATCAACAGCTGTTTTTTCTTCAACAGCAAAACAGCTCACTTCTGGATATTCTGAAGCCACACACCCTGTCTCCCTGGGCAACCAGAGGAGGCCACCAGTGAGCAAAGGATTTGCCTGACACTGCTCACAAACCCAGGAAGCTTCCAGGCAGGGCCGACTCAGAGAGTTAATCAGACACAAACGTCCAGCACCAAAGAGATTTGAACTCAGAACAGCCCGTCTTCTGTAGGCAATTTTAGCAGAAACAGAGACAGAACCCCGCAAAGTTGTCTGTTCTGTTCTGTTCTGTTCTGTTAGCAACATCAATCAAGGACGGGGCTAAGCCTGAGTGAACACCTCCCTCCCACCACCTGCATCAAGCACTCAAAGATGTCAGGCCCCATCTCCTCCTGCTAGATAGCGGCAGACTGCAGGAGCCTGGCAGATTTCCTTGCAATTCAGGCAGGTGCAAACCCCTGAAGTATCTGTTCACTACAGGCAACTGGGTTAGCCATCTGCAGAGATACCAGTGACTGGGTACGATGGAGGGGCAAAGTGGGGAAGGAGACATCAACCTTGCGAGACTGATCTATTTGCTAGGTGGCTCCTCCTGACTCCATGCAGCACTGGAGTAAGCCATATCAGAGGAGTCACCAGACCCCTGTGATCCAGTTCCCAGAGACCTCTTGAACTCTCCCACCCGAGACAGGTGCTGATTGAAAAAATCAATTTGGACCTTTTGAACTGCACTAATAGACTGAGGACTTTTCAGGCGGTGCCATGGGTATGCACTTGTAGGAAGGTTTGATTTTTCTTTTCCTTTTCCAATCGGTGCCAGAGGTGGGCGGGCGGGGTGACTTAATTGCAGGTTTTTCCACATAGCTGAGACTTCAAGCCAGAGTAAATGTTACAATAGGATCGAACATAAACCAGCTGAAAACAAGACAGAACCACTTAGCCCCACCACACAAGACAGGGCCCCAGTTTCTCAGGCAACAACACTGTATGGGCCCTCAATAAAGCCCCAGGGGAAAAATCAAAGGCAGTAAAATAACCATGGGGTAGAATCAGCAGAAAAATTCTGGTAACATGAATAACCAGAATAGATCAAGCCCCCCCACCAAGAAAAGATACGGCAGATGTGATTGAAGATCCCATTCATAAACAACTGGCTGAGATGTCAGAACTCAAATTCAGAATTTGGATTGCAGACAAGATTAATAAAATGGAATTAGGAATTCCAGGAGAAATTCAAAAGTTGTCTCAAGAATTTAACGAATTTAAAGACAAAACCACCAAAGATTTAGACACACTGAAGCAAGAATTTACAGCCCTAAAAAATATGAAAAATACAGTAGAATCCGTCAGCAACAGAATGGAGCAAGCAGAAGAGAGGATTTCTGACATTGAAGATAAAGTCTTCGAACGCTCCCAATCTCTCAAAGAGGAAGAGAAATGGAGAGCATAAACGGATCACTCACTCAGAGAACTCTCCGATAATTCGAAAAAAAGCAATGTACGAATAATTGGGATTTCAGAGAATGATGAAGTGGCCTCGAAGGGCACAGAGGCCCTTCTGCATGAAATTATGAAAGAAAATTTACCAGACATGCCTAGAGAATCTGAAATTCAGATAGCAGACAGCTTCAGAACCCCAGCACGATTCAACCCCAATAAGTCATCCCCCAGGAATATCATAATTAGCTTCACTAAGGTTAACATGAAAGAGAAGATTCTCAAAGCAGCCTGGCAAAAGAAAACCATTACGTACAAAGGAAAGAATATTAGAATAACGGCAGATTTCTCTGCTGAAACTTTTCAAGCCAGAAGAGGGTGGTCATCGACTTTTAATCTCCTAAAGCAAAATAAATTTCAACCCAGGATCTTGTATCCAGCTAAACTGAGTTCCATTTATGATGGAGAAATTAAATACTTCAATGACATTCATATGTTGAAAAAAATTGCCATAAGTAAACCAGCTCTTCAGGATATTTTCAGACCTATACTCCACAATGACCAACCCAATCCTATACCACAAAAGTAAACTCACTCAGAAACTTCGGATATAACTCCAACTTCCACACTGGTGAAAGGATTAAAAATGTCCACTGTACCTTTGAAAAACTCGATACCCAAAATTCCACCAGACATATCAATACTCTCCATTAATGTGAATGGCTTAAACTGTCCTCTAAAGAGGCATAGATTAGCTGACTGGATACAAAAACTCAAGCCAGATATTTGTTGCATACAAGAGTCACATCTCAACTTAAAAGACAAATACAAACTCAGGGTGAAAGGATGGTCATCCATATTTCAGGCAAATGGTAATCAGAAAAAAGTAGGTGTTGCAATTTTATTTGCAGATACAGTAGGATTTAAACCATCAAAAGTAGGAAGGACAAGAATGGTCACTTCATATTTGTTAAGGGTAACACTCAATATGATGAGATCTCAATTATTAATATCTATGCACCCAACCAGAATGCACCTCAATTTATAAGAGAAACTCTAACAGACATGAGTAACTTGATTTCCTCCAACTCCATAATCGTAGGAGATTTCAACATGCCTTTGGCAGTATTGGATCGATCCTCCAGCAAGAAGCTGAGCAAAGAAATCTTAGATTTAAACCTAACCATCCAATATTTAGATTTAGCAGACGTCTACAGAACATTTCATCCCAACAAAACTGAATGCACATACTTCTCCTCAGCCCACGGAACTTACTCCAAAATTGACCACATTTTAGGTCACAAGTCTAACCTCAGTAATTTAAAGGAATAGAATTTATTCCTTGCATCATCTCGGACCATCATGGAATAAAACTTGAACTGAGTAACAACAGGAATCTGCATACTCATACAAAAACATAGAAGTCAAACAACCTTATGCTGAATGATAGCTGGGTCAGAGATGAGATTAAGAAGGAAATCGCCACTTTTTTGGAACGAAATGACAATGAAGACACAAACTATAAGAACCTCTGGGACACCGCAAATGCAGTTCTAAGAGGGAAATTGTAGCACTGCAAGCCTTCCTCAAGAGAACAGAAAGAGAGGAAGTTAACAACTTATTGGGACATCTCAAGCAACTGGAAAAGGAAGAACAATCCAACCCCAAACCCAGTAGAAGAAAAGAAATAACAAAAATTAGAGGAGAATGAAACAAAATTGAAAACAAAAGAATAATACAACAGATAAATAAATCAAAAAGCTGGTTTTTTGAAAAGGTCAATAAAATAGAAAAACCTCTGGCCAACCTAATCACAAAAAAAAAGAGTAAAATCTCCGATATCATGAATCAGAAACAACAAAGACGAAATAACAACAGACTCGTCAGAAATCCAAAAAATCCTTAATGAATATTACAAGAAACTTTATTCTCAGAAATATGAAAATCTGAAGGAAATTGGCCGATACTTGGAAGCAAGCCACCTTCCAAGACTGAGCCAGAATCAAGTGGAAATGTTGAACAGACACATATCAAGTTCAGAAATAGCATCAACTATACAAAACCTCCCTAAAAAGAAAAGCCTGGGACCACATGGCTTCACATCAGAATTCTACCAAACCTTTAAAGAGGAATTAGTACCTATATTACTCAACCTGTTCCAAAAGGTAGAAAAAGAAGGAAGACTACCCAGCATGTTCTATGAAGCAAACATCACCCTGATCCCCAAACCAGGAAAAGACCCAACAAGAAAAGAAAATTATAGACCAATATCACTAATGAATATAGATGCAAAAATATTCAACAAGATCCTTACAAACATAATCCAGCAACACATCAAACAAATTATACATCATGACCAAGTTGGTTTTATCCCACTGTCTCAAGGCTGGTTCAATATCCGTAAATCTATAAATGTAATTCAGCACATAAACAAATTAAAAAACAAAGACCATATGATTCCCTCAATCGATGCAGAAAAAGCTTTTGATAATATCCAGCATCCCTTCATGATCAGAACACTCAAGAAAATTGGTCTAGAAGGGACTTTTCTTAAACTGATAGAGGCCATCTACAGCAAACCCACAGCCAATATCATATTGAATGGAGTTAAATTGGAATCATTTCCACTCAGATCAGGAACCAGACAAGGCTGCCCATTGTCTCCATTGGTTTTCAACATTGTAATGGAAGTTTTAGCCACCGCAATTAGGGAAGAAAAGGCGATCAAGGATATCCATACAGGGTCAGAAGACATCAAACTTTCGCTCTTCGCAGATGATATGATTGTGTATCTGGAAAACACTAGGGACTCTACTACAAAACTCCTAGAAGTGATCAAGGAATACAGCAGTGTCTCAGGTTACAAAATCAACATCCATAAATCGGTAGCCTTTATATACACCAACAACAGTCAAGTTGAAAAAGCAGTTAAGGACTCTATCCCATTCACAGTAGTGCCAAAGAAGATGAAATATTTGGGAATTTACCTACCAAAAGACGTGAAAGATCTCTATAAAGAGAACTATGAAACTCTAAGAAAAGAAATAGCTGAAAATGTTAACAAATGGAAAAACATACCATGCTCATGGCTGGGAAGAATCAACATTATTAAAATGTCCATACTACCCAAAGCAATATATAATTTCAACGCACTCCCTATTAAAGCTCCACTATCATATTTTAAAGATCTTGAAAAAACAATACTTCGTTTTATATGGAATCAGAAAAAACCTCGAATAGCCAAGACATTACTCAGAAATAAAAACAAAACCGGAGGAATCACACTACCAGACCTCAGACTTTACTGCAAATCGATAGTGATCAAAACAGCATGGTATTGGCACAAAAACAGAGAAGTAGATATCTGGAACAGAATAGAGAACCAAGAGATGAATCCAGCTACTTACCGCTATTTGATCTTTGACAAACCAGTTAAAAACATTCAGTGGGGAAAAGATTCCCTATTTAACAAATGGTGCTGGGTGAACTGCCTGGCAACCTGCAGAAGACTGAAATTGGACCCACACCTTTCACTATTAACTAAGATAGACTCTCATCGGATTAAAGATTTAAACTTAAGACATGAAACTATAAAAATACTATAGGAGAGTGCAGGGAAAACCCTTGAAAAAATTGGTCTTGGCGAGTATTTTATGAGGAGGACCCCCCGGGCAATTGAAGCAGCTTCAAAAATACACTACTGGGACTTGATCAAACTAAAAAGCTTCTGCACAGCCAAGAACACAGTAAGTAAAGCAAGCAAACAGCCCTCAGAGTGGAAGAAGATATTTGCAGGGTATATCTCTGAAAAAGATTTAATAACCAGAATCCACAGAGAACTCAAACGCATTAGCAAGAAAAAAACAAGGAATCCCATCGCAGGCTGGGCAAGGGATTTGAAGAGAAACTTCTCTGAAGTAGACAGGCACACGGCCTTCAGACATATGAAAAAATGCTCATCATCTTTAATCATCAGAGAAATGCAAATCAAAATTACTTTGAGATATCATCTAACTCCAGTGAGAGTAGCCTATATCACAAAATCTCAAGACCAGAGATGTTGGCGTGGATGTGGAGAAAAGGGAACACTTCTGCACTTCTGGTGGGAATGCAAATTAATACATTCCTTTTGGAAAGATATATGGAGAACACTCAGAGATCTAAAAATAGATCTGCCATTCAATCCTGTAATTCCTCTACTGGGCATATACCCAGAAGACCAAAAATCACAACATAACAATGATATTTGTACCAGAATGTTTATTGCAGCCCAATTCATAATTGCTAAGTCATGGAAAAAGCCCAATTGCCCATCAATCCACGAATGGATAAATAAATTGTGGTATATGTACACCATGGAATATTATGCAGCCTTAAAGAATGATGGAGACTTTACCTCTTTCATGTTTACATGGATGGAGCTGGAACATATTCTTCTCAGTAAAGTATCTCAAGAATGGAAGAAAAAGTACCCAATGTACTCAGCCCTACTATGAAACTAATTTGGGGCTCTCACATGAAAGCTATAACCCAGTTACAACGTAACAATAGGGGGAAGTGGGAAACTGAAGGGAGGGAGTGGGGTGGTGGGTAGAGGGAGGGGGATCAGTGATATCATACCTGTGGTGCGTCTTACAGGGTTATTTGCGAAACTTGGTAAATGTAGAATGTAAATGTTTTGGCACAGTAACTGAGATAATGCTAGGAAGGCTATGTTAACCATTGTGATGAAAATGTGTCAAATGGTCTATGTAGCGAGTGTATGATGCCCCATGATCATAACAATGTATACAGTTATGATTTAATAAAAAATATAAAACAAAACAAAACAAAAAAATTTCTAAAAGACAATGAAAAAAACCCAAAAGGATTAGAAATGTTCTAAAATAACTTATTAGCAATTTTGTCCGTGTACAGAGTAAAATTAAGAAAATTGCAGTGAAATAAAGACTTCATTAAAAAAATAAAAAGAAAGAAATTATGTGGCAGTTTACGAATCAATAGCCTATAGTCAATGGGAACAGATGATGTTAGCTGGGGTAAAAGGTTATATCCAGAGGGATAATCCTCATTCGAAAACATCAACTTTCCCACTGAGAGAGAGTGAAAAATCTTTCAAGTTAAGTTATATCGTGGTGTTTAAGGTAAGGACTTCATGCTATTCTTGTTAATACTTCATGCCTTTCAACTATCTAGTTTTGCCTCTTCTTCCTCCAAGTACATTCATTACCTATACTTACACAGAATAACACTTTCAAAGATCCAGGGTTGACAGAGGAACTAGTTTGTCATTTTGTAAATACAAATTTGAGCAACAATGAAATCACAGTGGCAATAGTTTAATAGCTTCTACATGGTATTGGTTTTAATCTGGATATTAAAAATTACAATGCTATAAAAATTTACTGACCAAGGCTACAGAAGAATTGACAATTCCCAAGTTTGTGAAACAGTTTCATTTAACCCACTGAATTATGTCATCTTGCACTAGTCGGCTTTATCAGGGTTCATCAAATAGTACCAAAAAAAGAGAGTTTGGATTACTCTATTCGAAGAGTAAGTATATTTGCATTGCTTATTTTAGAAATAAAGTAGAAGTTCAAGAC
Organism: Nycticebus coucang; assembly: GCF_027406575.1. NCBI lineage: Eukaryota > Metazoa > Chordata > Mammalia > Primates > Lorisidae > Nycticebus > Nycticebus coucang. The sequence goes on from NC_069804.1 coordinate 107,921,529, forward strand.
CTGAGCTTTTCTCAGAGATTGCAATATCTTTCTCTCTGACCTTTATCCTTTACTGCCTTGCTTTTTAAGATTTTATGTAGATGTTATTTCTTATAATAGGTAACGAATTCTTTGAATGTGTGTTCTGTCTTACTACTTTATTTCTCTGAGAGAACCTACCTAAGAGTCCTGCACATGGTAACAGAGAGCATCAGTAAATAGTTTTTTAATGAATGCAACATTTTTCCCCCCTCAGAAGCTTCCAAATCTATGCACATATTCAAAGGCATTCTGAGAACATATGCTAATGACACAGTTTTCTTATACACATAGAAGTGATCTGTAACTGTTCAGACAGAATGATTAGAATTTCTAAAAATTACTGAGTGCTTAGAGGGTAATCAAGTTACACTGAATTTCAACAAAACAATTACAATTTCATTTGCTTATAGTAAGACTTGGTAAAAAAAAAGTCACTTTGTAGAAATTAATGGTAATGGTACAGTAGTTTACTCTACTTTAAAACATTATCTTAACAATGTATCTGGGTGCAAAACTAAAATCAAATTCAGTCATTCAAAGACCACTTAACAGGTCTAATTGGGGAAGTAGCATCAAAATGGATTTTTCCCAGACTTGTTAGACAATGTTTATCACACAAAGCAACAGAGGAAACCTACAAAGCATTGATTCTTTCTCTCTTTGACTATGGAAAGACAGCTTGAGTCAATGTTCAATCAAAAAGTTTGAATATAAACTGTAACACTTTATTTAGCAAACATTCAACTAGGTGAGTTATGCCAAAAACCAATGAAAAAAGATAATTTTTTTCACACAACCTTGATGAAATGAATCTATTTCCTCTTAGGATAAAAATGATGATTCCAAAATCCCTGGCTTTAGTTGACAAAACTAGTTAGGAAATTAATGTGCTAACAGTCTTTTCATCAACAATAGTTTGTATATTGCAATGTTTTAGTTGTAGCTGAGTTTGAAAGTAGAGGCTGGAGGTACTTAAAAACGACTGTGCTATATATACGATTCAACTTATTAGACTGACACTGGGATTTTCTTTGAGACAGAATTCTAAGCTGGCATTTTATTTTATTTTATTAATATTAAATCATAGCTGTTTACATTAATGCGATCACGGGGCACCCTACATTGGTTTTATAAACAGTAGTAAGCTGGCATTTTAGATGCCAAGTTTTAGCCAGAAAAATTCAGAAGGGTCGTGATATAGCTCAGAGGGGAAAAAATGAAATGTTTATAATGAAAATACTGACAAACTTTAACCACAGAAAGCTGTCCAGTGCTACCCACTAAAATTTAAACCTTCAAATACAGAAAGACTGATTTCATAAGTTACCATAATGAAAGATTCACTTGATACAAAAGAACCCTACTACATGCACTATAAATGTTCTTATTAAATAAGTTGTTAATGTACTAGACTAACCATTTCAAGTTTAAAATATTTGAAAAACTCTATCTCTACTTTTTGGTGTGTGCTCTGGAATAACTCCCAGATTGTATCTTATAAATAATGTATGATTTTCTGAATGGTGAAGTTGACTGGTTGCAATGGGCCTGTTCAATATTTCTGTGGTTGATTGTGATTTGTTCTCCAATTAGATATTCTTAAGTATTAACTTCTTTGGAAAAGGAATATTACTGAAAATAGTTTTTAAAGCTAATTCAATGCTTTCTATTCATATTATAGGCAGCATCAATGATGAGAGCAATATTTAATTTCCAGGGTATAGTTATCTTGAAATCAAAGGGTGGAATGATGAGATCAAGGATGTTCTGGGATGTTCATGTGGTTCGTGCTATCAACATTCTTGTCAAATCAGAGAGAGAATTCATTCTGCTCTGCTTCCAACATAGAATATTGTTTTTACTGTTGTCAGATTTCATGTGTCAAGGCACTACTTCATTTCTTCTTAGATTGCATTCAAGCCATCCTAACTTCTGAGCATCAAAGTACAATGTTTTATTTACTTCTATAGAATTGTATATAGGCAAGCACAGTATAAATTAAGAGTGCTGAATATGTAATGCAGAGAGTATAGGCTTTTGGGCTATAGAGACGAGAGTTCAAATCCTGCCTTAGATTCTATTTATGTGCTTATAGACAAATAATTTAGCCCTTCTGAGCCTTTGTTTCTTCATCTGCAAAATGGGGCTGCTAATACAGCCTACCTCAGCTTGTTGTGAAGATTTCAAACAACATGTATAAAAGTGCTTAATATTGCCTTTACTGGCTTGACTTTTCTCTGTTCTATCTGCCTTTGTCTTGGGAATATTTGCAGGTCCTTTCTTCCTCTCTGGGTCTAAGGTCCCCAGCTTTGATCTCAGCTTCCTCAGCTGTCTTTAAGAGTCTTTGGAAGGACAGAAGTTAGACAGGCACAGTCCCTAGCATGTTTTAGTTATTTGACAAATACTCAAGATTACTATATTTTTATTATATATATTTTTTCATGGGTATAAAAGACTGTTAACATATACATGGAATATGCATGGTGTCTTGCATTTAAAATAAGTATTTTTTGGCAGACCACCATCTTTATTCATCTACCTTTCTTTTATTATGACTTTCATTTTCTTATCAGAGACCAACCATCTTCTGATTCTCTCATTCCATGTAATTTATGTGGCATTCTTGGGCTCAAAGGGAGGAGCATGACTCAGATTAGAGTGTCCTCACAGATATTTGTTCACTTACGTGGACATGACTCAAGGTAAATAAGAGTGAGCGCTAAGATTTTTGTTGAGTCACTATTTTATGTTAGGGCTGCTATATTTTTTGACATAACCCTAGATCTGTTGCCATGACACAGGAGAGTCTGCCTGTATAAAGAAAAGTCACCACAGAGAAAAGCATATAAGATTAAGTACTGATAAAAGCTGAGCCAAAGATTAGGTAAATCAAGTCCTGATGAAAATGTTTAAGTTCTTTGATTTAGCCCTACTTATAACTAGATAATCTTGGACATCTCAGAGTCCAAGAGTCAAAATCCTTTAAAATATATTATCATCATCACTATCATTAGAATCATTATCATTATCATCATCATTAATCACTTAAGCCAAATTCATACTGCTCTATGTGACTTACAATAAAAAGAATCCTAATACAGTTGTTTTCTCCACAGAAATATCTCCTTACATACAGGTGATAGCATAACTTCTAGTTAAGATTATTTTCAAATGCTCAACAAAAATTGGATTAGATATTTTCTGAAGTGTCAACAAAAATAATAACAATGTATTATTATTATTTTTTTTTTTGTAGAGACACAGTCTCACTTTATGGCCCTCGGTAGAGTGCCGTGGCCTCACACAGCTCACAGCAACATCAAACTCCTGGGCTTAAGTGATTCTCTTGCCTCAGCCTCCTGAGTAGCTGGGACTACAGGCACCCGCCACAACGCCCAGCTATTTTTTTTGGTTGCAGTTTGGCTGGGGCCGGGTTTGAACCCACCACCCTCGGTATATGGGGCCGGCGCCTTACCGACTGAGCCACAGGTGCCACCCAAAAATAATAATAATGTAAAAAAATGTTAAAGGAAAAGTAAAAGAAAAACTTCACTACATTGAAAATCAACGTTTTACTACTGTTCCTAAAAACTTCACTATTGATAGTTTAAAGAGAAAAATAGTTCTGTAATAGAGATTAGCTGGATCACTTATTCCTGGTCTACTTTCAAATTATGATACATTAAGTATTCAAGTTCACAACTACCAATAACACTTCTATGTAGCATATTTTTGTTTTGAAATGAATTAAAAGTAATTTTTTTTTGAGAATTTTTTGACAGAACATGACCTTCTTGGAGACAACATGGGTTGTTACACAACCAGGATTAGGAATTATGGCCTTAGACTCTCTTTACACAATGACAATTCAACTGGCAAAAAGAAAAATAAAAATCTGTGAAATAATTTTTGGACTATAGAAAAAAATATCTTATTTCTGAGATTTTTTTTTTTTTTTTAATGGCTGGGTTTACTGGATGTTTGATTGAGCTGACTAACCTAACCTATGGTTTTGGAATCATGTCAACATGTCTTGGTCAAATCCTTCATAAGGAAGGTTATGTTTTTTTCTTATTCAGTTACAAGGAACTAAGTTCATGGAGGCCAAGTTTTAAAGTTTTCATCTTGCCCACCTGGTTGCTCAGACTGGAAGACTCCAAAGAACATAGATTTACATTGTCCTACTGAGACTAGAATTCTCCTATAGTGCAAATACTTTACTGGCTTGCATGTTTGCAATATTGTTATTTCCTAATAGAAGCAAATTGGCTTATGAAACTAAGTCTTATTTCTCCAAGAAATAATTGCAGTTCTCTATCAGATGGCCTGAATTTACTTTTGGGGATTATAACAGCTAGCATTCTATTCCTAACAATGATTCCAGTATTTATGAACACATGGAATTTTTACCATGCAAATGGCTAAGTGACAAAATGAGGAAAATTCAACTACCACCTCAACAAACAGTTCATCATTAAACTGTTATCGAGTGCCATTAGTGGAAAAGCTAACACTGCAGGGGGTTTGATGCCTTCCGAATGGCAATTCTCAAGTAACCATAGATGAATCAGGCATTTTCACCTGTAAGAAACAAATTTCTCAGAGAATGAATATATTTTGGCTAATAGCCACTTAAATTTTAATTTCTATTCTCTGATTTCATCGTTGCTTTTGTCTTGAAAACAGGAAATCTCTAATAGAAATGTGTTTTCCCCAAGTAGAAACTAACAGTAAAAAAGATACATCTCTCACATTTTAATTTAAGAAATCTTATTATGCTTTGTTCTGCATGTACCTCAAAGTGACAATTTCCCATAGTTATAATCATGGGAGTCTGGCACAAAAGATAACACAGTGTAGTGCTACTGTAGGATGACAACCCAAACATTTTGTTCAAAACTCCTTCTGACAGTAGTTTCCATAAGTAGACAGCCTACTCTTTGACCTTAGTTTGGCTAAAACTTAAGAATCAAACATGTAGCTACTTTTTTTTTTTTTTCTCCAAGGACAGCTCCATTATCCTAAGTCAAAGATAAAAAAATTTTCAAATGTAAGATGATTCTTCTTTCATACTACCTGGTATCCCAAAGCAGTAATCAATAGAAAGGAAAAAGGGAAAGCATCAAGCCTGAAAAAGGTGATGAGTGCCAGGGAGAAGCCAAATGTTGGAAGGCAGGACCAAAGTCCTATTAGGTAAGCTTGCAGAACCAATGATGAATTGCTTTGTGAAATTGTAATAGAGAAAGTGAATTTTTAAAATGTAAACAATTCAGTGAACAGAAATGATAGTGTGATGGAGAGAGAATATACCAGAGGAAGCCTAAGCTGCTGACCTGCTCTTATCTGCTACAAAATGTCCAATCAACTCATGCTTAAGTTTCTTTGTGAGGCCTATTTATATAACCAATTATTTCTTTTATTTCAGATCAATATAAGAGTACATATGATTAGGTTACATGCTAGCATTTTTATATACCAATTATTAATTCTATACTTCATTTAAGTCACACTTTGTCTTATTTCAACTCCATATTGCTTTTGAAGTTTTTATCTGCTTAAATCACAAATAATTTACAAATATTATCTTCTCCAGTTTTCTGTTTTAAAGTTCACAACTTGGCACAAATGGGGACATTTGTGTGTGTGTGTGTGTAGTCTCGGTTTTTTAAGAGCAGGCTTAAAACCTTTGCTGTGCTCTCAGCTCAAGATGTTTTATACTCTTCACTCAATACTACTATTGTAGCAATTCTTCCAACTTCATAATACACTGTTTAAAAAAATGAAAGTGGACAGTTTGGGGCTTTGATTCACAGCAGGGGTGTTTTTCTTAATCTTTTATACTTGACAAGGCAAAGGGTCCTTTTGAAGGGCTGATGGAGGGATGGGAGAGAAGAAAAGCCTGGGAAAGAAAGCCTTTGGGTTACAATGGACAAGAAGTATAGCAGTCAGAAAAATCATCATGGCACTGACTTGCTTCTACCTTCTTTTTGTGTGTGAAATGGCCATTAGCACTACCAGGAGAAAAAAATGCTAGCTTTTGTGACAAAGACTTTTAGAGGGGAAAGATCATTAGATTTAGTAATATGAGGGAACATGTCATATTATTTGACATACTGTATTGTGTCTTAATACTGTTGCTACATTCAAATGTTTACATGAGTCTATACAATAGTAGAAAAGGTGTGAGAAAAATGTGAAAGCTGCTCTGGTAAATAAAAGCACATGCAGCCATTCAAAACATCTGTTTTTGAAATATTGGCAAGACTACACTTAGTGGGGCTTCAGTCAATCTTGAATTGATAGAATAGATCCAGGAGAAGAAAAATGGAATTCTATCAAGTGAGAAAAAAGAATCTTGAGGGAAACTTTTGCTGATGGCAAGAAGAATGCATGTTAATATATTCCTGATATTTAGGCAGTCTCTGAGAGCACATTATGTGACAGGGGCCTTCATAAACAAAAGGATTCTTTCTGATACACTTCCTTTTCAACAAATCACAATCAAAGAGTCATCTGAAAACCAAGTCATAGCAGGAAGCTCCATCATTACAGTATAGAAGTATCTGGATTACCTGTGAAAAAAGCACAACAGGAATTTATTGGCTTGTCCATTATAACCCAGCCTACTCTGGTGAGGAGACTCAGAAAGAGTTTGGATTATTTTTTCTTTCTTTCTATTTTTACAAAATAAAACATGACTTTTGAAAAAGAGTCGAACAACAAAGAAATATAAACAGTTAAAAGTGCATTCTCCTTTCCTATCATGTATCCTTTTAATAAATGAATATGATTAAAATTTTAATGTGCATGTTTTAGTACTTCATCTAAAGTATATCACATGTGTGTTTACACACACAATCATATGTATAAACATATATTTGTATGTATATAAGTGCTTTTTCTTACAAAAAATGAAATCACATAAACCTCTGCAAGCTGTTTTTTTTTCCAGTCAATGTATCAAAGACAAATTTCTATGTCAGAACATCATACAAACATCCTACATTCTTTATAATGGGATGCAAAGCATTTTGTTTTACTTGTACCATAATTTACTTACTCTCTCCGTATGAACGTTGTTCCAGTCTGTTGCTATTAAAAATAATGCTGCAATGAACATCTTTTAACATGTCTTTGCGCAGCAATTATTGTATAATTGATGGTCTTGTGTTAATCATTATGTTTGTCAAGTTTTATTTAATATGATTAAAATAACAGTAACATATATGCAAAATATGAAGCTCAATAATAAAATGAATAGGTATGAATCCATCACTATACTTAAGAAGTAAGACATTAAGTTTCCTTTGTTATTTTCCTGTGCTTTGTCCCTCTCCCATTCTATTAACTCCACTGCCTGCAATCTAGTTAGAGTTTGCTTGCTTTTGTACTTTATTTTTTAAAGGGCTTTATCCTGCTTCTGACTGCATAAACTGTGTATTTAATTTGCATATTTTGACCTTTGTGAACATTTCATTGTGCTGTGTGTAGTCTGTAACCTGCTTTATCCATCAATATTATATTAAAGGTTTATCCACATTGTTGTGTGCAGCTATGTTTCATTCATTTTCCCCTTTATAAAACATTCCAATTTGTAGTTGTCCTACAATTTATTAATCTGTTCTCTTGTGTTGCTGGATCTGATAATATATGCATATTCAAATTCCCCAGACAGTACAAAATTATTTTCTAGAATTATGTAGAAATTCAAGTTTTCATAAATACAGCATCAGAAGATAAGTATTATGGTTGTTCCATAACTTTGTGTCATCACACATCTTAATTTTATCAGATTTCCTAATTTATGCCAATTTTAGTGTGTGTATCATTTTCTAGTAATTTTAATCTCTCTTGTTTCTAGTGGGGTAGAACATTTTTAATATGCTCATGTTTCATTTTCCTATTCTGTGAAATAGTTATCCATGCTTCTGTGCCGCACCCACGGCATATAGCCGTAGTGAGGCAGTGCTGTCCGCGTTACAGAACGACGGGAAGGTGGTTTGTGCTCCCCGGAGCTTTGCCCCCAGCGCCCCCAGTATGCACAGCATCAGAAATGTTGCCTAGCATACTCAGTTACCCGCTTAAGTTTAAAGATTGTGGCGTCTACTCATGTGTTTGTCATCCTGTACCAGAAGTCTGTTTGTTCTGATAAATTGTCAATATGTACTTTCCTAAGAATGAGCACAATGCACTACTAATCCAGATAGAGCACAGCCTTGTGAGCTGCTAAACTCAGTGGCACCAACAATGAGCACATAAAGATGTTTTCCCACCAGTGAGCTAAGACGATAAGCCCAAGGACATGAAATACAAATTATCTACATAAGTTACAAAGTCACTGAAACACATCCACCCACCATAAAGTCCTGTTCAGAACATCTTGTTTCACCAATTGTCACGCATAATAAAAATCAATAGGAAAAATAATACTTGTCAAGGAATTTACTCTAAATCAAAATTATAATTATCAATAACAATAAGATCAAATAGTAAATGTAGAATTAGTCAAGCATTAACGTAAAGAAGATGTCAAGCTGTTCTAAAAAGATAATAAGAAACTGAGATAGGAGGAAGCGGGCAGAGTTGACTAATAACCGCCACCCTCCGGAAGCGGAACGTTAAAACATAACAATGCATGATAAATCACACTTGTAAACGCAAAGATAACCCGCGCACGTAAGCGGAAAGATTGCATTATGTAAGCTCTGTAAAAATGTATAAATACCAACATGTGTACCCAATAAATTCACAGCTGCTTCCTTCATCACATGCTGTGTGGCAGTCTGTCATTTTTCCTGCGCCGACCTCTCAACTTTCCTCGTTCCTTCTCCCTGCACTCCCTCGGACTGAAACCCACCGACTGAGCGGTCCGTAGCAGGTGGCGCCTCGAACAGGGACCTGAAGGCCACCGACAGGGCCAACCAGTAGCAGGTGGCGCCTCGAACAGGGACCTGAAGGACAGGTAATCTTCTCTCTCTTTCTTTCTTTTTCAAGGTTGAGGGCGGCTCTCACCAGGGAACTGCAGTCCCGCCGGTAAAGGCTGACCGGTTAAGTGTGAGCAATCAGCAGGTACCATGGGGCACGCATTAACCAAGGATATTAAAACATGCATAGATGCCTCACCAGCGATAGTCCAAAGTATGGCCTATGCTGCAGCAATGCAAGGACAGAAATTCAGCGCCTATGTTAAAAATACCTTCAATAAGGGAGGTAAGGGGCCGAGAGCTCCTATTAACACTTGCTATAATTGTGGCAAGCCAGGACATATGCAGAAGGACTGTAAACAGTCCCATGCCAATAAGCCGAGGGGGGAACCGCCCGGCTTATGCCCTCACTGTAAGAAGGGCAAACACTGGAAAAATGAATGCAAATCAAAATTTCATAAGGATGGAACCCCCTTGAATGGCAAGGGTGACACTGATCCTGAGGATCAGGACGTACAGAGATCAAAAAACTAGCAAAGGGGCATTCTCCCAGCCCGGACCCCAAGGGAGATCATGCTGCGGTGCAGGATGTGTAGCACTCATCTACTTTAAATCCTCAAGCCCCTGAATTTACTATTCATGACCTTTCATGGGGCACTCCTGGGAGTGCAGGTTTAAATTTAGCAAGTGAAAAGAATGTCTTATTATCCAAATGGGACGGTGTTACTTTAATCCCCACTGCAGTAAAAGGACAACTTTTGCCGGGGACAGTTGGAATTATTATTGGGAGAAGTTCAAATTATACTAAACATTTTGAAGTTATTCCAGGAGTAATTGATTCAGATACTCAAAGTACAATTAAAATAATGGTTAGAGCTTTAGTAGAAACAACGCAAATTCACAAAGGACAAAGAATAGCTCAATTATTATTATTACCATATGTCCCTTTACCTGCACCATATTTAAAGACAGCTAGGGGACAAAGTCAGTGGATTCATTCGGATTATATCACTCCACAGAAAGTACAGATAAGAAGAGACAAATTACAAACACTTAATGATTATCAAAAACTCTTAGGAGACATAAATTGGATTCGGCCTTATTTGAAAATTACTACGGGGACTCTCAGTCCTTTGTTTGCTATTTTGCAAGGAGACTCAGATCCACGGTCTCCAAGAATAATGACTAAAGAAGCTTTACAGACACTGAGGGTTGTGGAACAGGCCATTCCAAGAAATAAAATTAAATGGCAAAGCATTTAAAGGGTTAATGGATACAGGAGCTGACAAAACCTGTATTGCAGCTTCTAAATGACCTCAGTCCTAGCCGGTTCAACAAACCGCTTCTTCTTTGATCAGACTTGGTTTAGCCGCAGAAGTTATGCAAAGTACAGCTTATCTCTCTTGGGAGTTTGAAGGAAAAACAGGTTTTATTCAACCATATGTATTGCCCTCTTTACCATTCACTCTATGGGGCAAAAACCTCCTACATGTTATGGATTTAAAATTAGTCACTGCTGATCATTTAAATGACCAGCATTTTATATAAGGGCCACTACAGAAAATCATGCAGTTAAAATAACTTGGTTAACAAATAAAAGACCAGATGTCCTCATAACTTTGGGAAGAGGGTATGCTTGTGTTTTTCCACAGGATGCGGAATCACCCATCTAGATTCCAGACCGACTGGTCAAGCCAGCTCCTTCGGAAAAGACAACGCAGAAGGAGGCGCCAGCAGCTACTACAAGATCTCACCCGCCGCTTGAAGAAAATGAAAGTACACTCGCCGATAACAAACAAAACCACCGGGCGCTTTTCCACTGGCTCCAAGACGGCTGAAAAGGCCCAGCGGGGAAGGAAGCTGAGGGCCCCCCTGCCCTCAGGCCCCCCTTCGTGGGGCGGGCCTGCCTCCCAAGTGTTACAGCCCCCAGACAGCAGCACTGGCAGAATCCCAAGGGTGAGATTTAGAAACTTTATTATTGGCCCTTTGCCACTAGTAATTTGTATAAATAAGAAAAATATTTTTACAAACTGAATCTTTGTCAACGGATAAGATTCTTGCCTTTTAAACCTTCTAATTATCAGTTTAACTGAGTGAATAAGTGACTTCATAGTAAACTAGGATCCTGTTTAGTGGAAAGTGAGTTTTTGAGAGTAAGAGAAATTAAACAGAAAGAAGAATGACATTGTGTAAAGAAAGAATCTTGTGTGATAAATTTTGTCCTGAAACAGAATAGTTATGTAAGAAAGTAAAAGGCAGGGCAAAAGTTCAAGAAAGTTTAGAATGTTTGTAGATGGTCTGTGCAGGTTAAATGAAACTCATAAAAGAGAATTTATGAAAGAATTTACATATGATCCAGTTAACTATGTATTTCCTTTAAAATCTTTTAACTTATAAAAATAACTAATTGTATTGCGTCCTTTAATATTCAACATGATAAACAAGTAAATGTTATGTTAATTATAAAAAAACCTTCTTATGTGATGTTACCTGTAAATCTACAAAGCAATCCATAGTATGATAATACAGCATTACAAGTGTTAAAAACACTTAATGAATTAATTAGACCTAAGAAATTTGTAACAGCTTTAATTTTAGACATTGCAGCTTTAATTTCTATAATCACTACTTTTGCTGTAGCTACTATAGCTTTAATACAACAAATGCATACAGCATACTATGTCGATACTCTTAGCAATAATATAACTTTAACATTAATGACACAAGCTAATATAGATAATAAGCTTAAAACTAAATTAAATGTGTTAAAAAAGGTAGTCTTAACTTTAGATCAGAACATTAAGTACATACAACAGAAACTACAAACAAAATGTCACTCAACATTTCAAACCATTTGCATTACACCTTTACCATATAATGTATCTAACTCATAGAACAAAGTACAAGCACATTTACAAGGTGTTTGGAGAGACAATGATATAACACATGATTTACACGGCTTACAACAAGATATTACAGCCCTAAGTCAAGCTCATTTACCAATAACTTCTCTTAACACATTGGCTCAATCTTTAACTAATGGGTTTAAAGCACTCAATCCTCTTAACTGGATCCAGTATATTGTGCTCATAACCATTATTAGTTGTTTGTCATTTTGTGTTATGTTGTTGTTACCATGTCTCATACGGTGTCTGTTTTCCTCTATTATCTCTATATGCCAAGAAGTCTTTGAACTGCGGTTTAAAAACAAAAAAGGGGGAAATGCCGCACCCACGGCATATAGCCGTAGTGAGGCAGTGCTGTCCGCGTTACAGAACGACGGGAAGGTGGTTTGTGCTCCCCGGAGCTTTGCCCCCAGCGCCCCCAGTATGCACAGCATCAGAAATGTTGCCTAGCATACTCAGTTACCCGCTTAAGTTTAAAGATTGTGGCGTCTACTCATGTGTTTGTCATCCTGTACCAGAAGTCTGTTTGTTCTGATAAATTGTCAATATGTACTTTCCTAAGAATGAGCACAATGCACTACTAATCCAGATAGAGCACAGCCTTGTGAGCTGCTAAACTCAGTGGCACCAACAATGAGCACATAAAGATGTTTTCCCACCAGTGAGCTAAGACGATAAGCCCAAGGACATGAAATACAAATTATCTACATAAGTTACAAAGTCACTGAAACACATCCACCCACCATAAAGTCCTGTTCAGAACATCTTGTTTCACCAATTGTCACGCATAATAAAAATCAATAGGAAAAATAATACTTGTCAAGGAATTTACTCTAAATCAAAATTATAATTATCAATAACAATAAGATCAAATAGTAAATGTAGAATTAGTCAAGCATTAACGTAAAGAAGATGTCAAGCTGTTCTAAAAAGATAATAAGAAACTGAGATAGGAGGAAGCGGGCAGAGTTGACTAATAACCGCCACCCTCCGGAAGCGGAACGTTAAAACATAACAATGCATGATAAATCACACTTGTAAACGCAAAGATAACCCGCGCACGTAAGCGGAAAGATTGCATTATGTAAGCTCTGTAAAAATGTATAAATACCAACATGTGAACCCAGTAAATTTACAGCTGCATACTTCACCCGTGGTGTGCCAGACTGTCTTTCCTGCGCCGACCTCTCAACTTTCCTCGTTCCTTCTCCCTGCACTCCCTCGGACTGAAGGCCACCGACAGGGCGGTCCGTAGCACTTCTGACCCGTTTTTCTTTTTTTTTATTAATTTTAAATCACAGGTGTATACATTAATGCGATCATGGGGCACCATACATTGGTTTTATAAACGATATGACACATTTTCATCACACTGGTTAATATAGCCTTCCTGGCATTTTCTTAGTTATTGTGTTAAGACAGTTATATTCTACATTTACAAAGTTTCACATGTACCCTCGTAAGATACACCGCAGGTGTAATCCCACCTATCACCCATCCTCCCCTCTCCATCCCTTCCCTCTCCTCTATCCCCAAATTCTTAGGTTATAACTGGGTTATGCTTTCATATGAAAGCCAAAAATTAGTTTCATGGTAGGGCTGAGTACACTGGATACTTTTTCTTCCATTCTTGAGATACTTTACTAAGAAGAATATGTTCCAGCTCCCTCCATGTAAACATGAACGAGTTAAAGTCTCCATCCTTCTTTAAGGCTGCATAATATTCCATGTTGTACATATACCACAGTTTATTAATCCATTCGTGGATCGATGGACACTTGGGCTTTTTCCATGACTTAGCAATTGTGAATTGGGCTGCAATAAACATTCTGGTGCAAATATCTTTGTTGTAATGTGATTTTTGGTCTTCTGGGTATATACCTAGTAGAGGAATTATAGGATTGAATGGCAGGTCTATTTTTAGATCTCTAAGTGTTCTCCAAACATCTTTCCAAAAGGAATGTATTAATTTACATTCCCACCAGCAGTCCTGAAGTGTTTCCTTTTTTCCACATCCACGCCAACATCTCTGGTATTGGGATTGTGTGATATGGACTAATCTTACTGGAGTTAGATGGTACCTCAAGGCAGTTTTGATTTGCATTTCTCTGATGATTAAAGATGATGCGCATTTTTTCATATGTCTGTAGACCGCATCCCAGTCTTCTTTGGAGAAGTTTCTCTTCAAGTCCCTTGCTCAGTGTGCGATAGGATCACTTGTTCTTCTCTTGCTTATATGTTTGAGGTCTCTGTGGATTCTGGTTATTAAACCTTTGTTGGAGACATAAACTGCAAAAATATTCTCCCATTCTGAGGGATGTCTGCTTGCTTTACTTACTGTGTTCTTGGCTGTGCAGAAGCTTTTTAGTTTGATCAGGTCCCAGTAGTGTATTTTTGAAGCTGCTTCAATTGCCTGGGAGGTCCTCTTCATAAAATACTCACCCAGACCGATTTCTTCAAGGGTTTTCCCTGCACTCTCTTCTAGTATTTTTATAGTCTCATGTCTTAAGTTTAAATATTTAATCCAGTGAGAGCCTATCTTAGTTAATGGTGAAAGGTATGGGTCCAGTTTCAGTCTTCTACAGGTTGTCAGCCAGTTCACACAGCAGCATTTGTTAAATAGGGAATCTTTTACCCACTGAATTTTTAAAATTGGCTTGTCAAAGATCAGATAACGGTAAGTAGCTGAATTCATCTCTTGGTTCTCTATTCTGTTCCAGACATCTACTTCTCTGTTTCTGTGCCAGTACCATGCTGTTTTGTTCACTATCGATTTACAGTATAGTCTGAAGTCTAATAGCGTTATTCCTCCTGCTTTGGTTTTATTTCTGAGTAATGTTTTAGCTATTCAAGGTTTTTTTTTTTTATTCCATATAAAACTAAGTATTATTTTTTCAAGATCTTTAAAGTATGACAGTGGGGCTTTAATAGGGATTTCATCAAAATTGTATATTGCTTTGGGTAGTATGGACATTTTAACAATGCTGATTCTTTGCAGCCATGACCATGGTATGTTTTTCTATTTGTTGATGTTTTCAGCTATTTCTTTTCTTAGAGTTTCACAGTTCTATTTATAGAGATCTTTAACGTCTTTTGTTAGAAATACTCCCAAATATTTCATCTTCTTTGGCACTACTGTGAATGGAATAGAGTCCTTAACTCTTTTTTCAGCTTGACTATTGTGGTATATATAAAGGCTACTGATTTGTGAATGTTGATTTTGTAACCTGAGACGCTGCTGTATTCCTTGATCACTTCTAAAAGTTTTGTAGTAGAATCACTGGTGTTTTCTAGATATACAATCATATCATCTGTGAAGAGTGAAAGTTTGATCTCTTCTGACACTATATGGATACACTTGATCACCTTTTTTTCCCTAATTTCAATTGCTAAAACTTCTATCACAATGTTAAAGAGCAATGGAGACAATGGACAGTCTTGTCTAGTTCCTTATTTTAGTGGAAATGATTTCAGTTTAACTCCATTCAATATGATATTGGCTGTGGGTTTTCTCTAGATGGACTGTATCAGTTTAAGAAATGTCCCCTCTACACCAATTTTCTTAATTGTTCTGATAATGAACGGATGTTGGATATTATCAAAACCTTTTTCTGTGTCAATTGGGAGAATCGTATGGTCTTTGTTTTTTAATTTGTTTATGTGCTGAATTATACTTATGGATTTACATATATTAAACCAGCCTTGAGACCCTGGAATAAAACCGACTTGGTCATGATGTATAATTTGTTTGATATGTTGCTGGATTACGTTTGTTAGGATCTTGTTGAATATTTTTGCATCTATATTCATTAGTGATATTGTTTTATAATTTTCTTTTCCTGTTGGGTCTTTTCCCGGTTTGGGGATCAGGGTGATGTTTGCTTCACAGAATGTGTTGGGAAGTCTTCCTTCTTTTTCTTTTTCTTTTTTTTTTTTTATTGTTGAGGATTCATTGAGGGTACAATAAGCCAGGTTACACTGATTGCAATTGTTAGGTAAAGTCCCTCTTGCAATCATGTCTTGTCCCCATAAAGTGTGACACACACCAAGGCCCCACCCCCTTCCTCTGTCCCTCTTTCTTCTTCCCCCACCAGTAACCTTAATTGTCATTAATTGTCCTCATATCCAAATTGAGTACATAGGATTCATGCTTCTCCATTCTTGTGATGCTTTACTAAGAATAATGTCTTCCACTTCCATCCAGGTTAATACAAAGGATGTAAAGTCTCCATTTTTTTTAATAGCTGAGTAGTATTCCATGGTATACATATACCACAGCTTGTTAATCCATTCCTGGGTTGGTGGGCATTTAGGCTGTTTCCACATTTTGGCGATTGTAAATTGAGCTGCAATAAAAAGTCTAGTACAAGTCTCCTTATGATAAAAGGATTTTTTTTCCTTCTGGGTAGATGCCCAGTAATGGGATTGCAGGATCAAATGAGAGGTCTAGCTTGAGTGCTTTGAGGTTTCTCCATACTTCCTTCCAGAAAGGTTGTACTAGTTTGCAGTCCCACCAGCAGTATAAAAGTGTTCCCTTCTCTCCACATCCACGCCAGCATCTGCAGTTTTGAGATTTTGCGATGTGGGCCATTCTCACTGGGGTTAGATGATATCTGAGGGTGGTTTTGATTTGCATTTCTCTAATATATAGAGATGATGAACATTTTTTCATGTGTTTGTTAGCCATTCGTCTGTCATCTTTAGAGAAAGTTCTATTCATGTCTCTTGCCCATTGATATATGGGATTGTTGCCTTTTATCATGTGGATTAATTTGAGTTCTCTACAGATCCTAGTTATCAAGCTTTTGTCTGATTGAAAATATGCAAATATCCTTTCCCATTGTGTAGGTTGTCTCTTTGCTTTGGTTATTGTCTCCTTAGCTGCACAGAAGCTTTTCAGTTTAATGAAGTCCCATTTGTTTATTTTTGTTGTTGTTGCAATTGCCATGGCAGTCTCCTTCATGAAGTCTTTCCCCAAGCCAATATCTTCCAGTGTTTTTCCTATGCTTTCTTTGAGGATTTTTATTGTTTCATGCCTTAAATTTAAGTCCTTTATCCATCTTGAATCAGTTTTTGTGAGTGGGGAAAGGTGTGGGTTCAGTTTCAGTCTTTTACATGTAGACATCCAGTTCTCCCAACAGCATTTATTGAATAGGGAGTCTTTCCCCCAAGGTATGTTCTTGTTTGGTTTATCGAAGATTATGTGGTTGTAAGATGTTAGTTTCATTTCTTGGTTTTCAATTCAATTCCAAGTGTCTATGTCTCTGTTTTTGTGCCACTACCATGCTGTCTTGACCACTATGGCTTTGTAGTACAGACTAAAATCTGCTGTATGCTGATGCCCCCAGCTTTATTTTTATTACTAAGAACTGCCTTAGCTATACGGGTTTTTTTCTGGTTCCATACAAAACACAGAATCATTTTTTCCAAATCTTGAAAGTACGATGTTGGTATTTTGAGAGGCATGGCATTGAATAGGTAGATTGCTTTGGGAAATATACACATTTCAACAATGTTGATTCTTCCCATCCATAAGCATGGCATGTTCTTCCATTTGTTAATATCCTCTGCTATTTCCTTTCTGAGGATTTAATAGTTTTCTTTATAGAGATCCTTCACCTCCTTTGTCAGGTATATTCCTAGGTATTTCATTTTCTTTGAAACTATGGTGAAGGGAGTTGTGTCCTTAATTAGCTTCTCAACTTGACTGTTATTGGTGTACACAAAGGCTACTGACTTGTGGACATTGATTTTATATCCTGAAACATTACTGTATTTTTTGATGACTTCTAGGAGTCTTGTGGTTGAGTCTTTGGGGTTCTCTAAGTATAAGATCATGTCGTCAGCAAAGAGGGAGAGTTTGACCTCCTCTCCTCCCATTTGGATTCCCTTTATTTCCTTGTCTTGCCTAATTGTATTGGCTAGAATTTCCAGCACTATGTCGAATAGTAAAGGTGACAGAGCACAACCTTGTCTGGTTCCAGTTCTAAGAGGAAAAGCTTTCAGTTTTACTCCATTCAGTAAAATATTGGCTGTGGGTTTGTCATAGATAGCTTCAATCAGTTTTAGAAATGTGCCACCTATGCCTGTACTATTCAGTGTTCTAATTAGAAAAGGATGCTGGATTTTATCAAATGCTTTTTCTGCATCTATTGAGAGGATCATGTGATCTTTATTTTTACCTCTGTTAATATGGTGGATAACGTTTATGGACTTGCGTATGTTAAACCAGCCTTGCATCCCTGGGATGAAGCCTACTTGATCATGATAGAATGACTTTTTTGATGATGAGCTGAAATCTATTGGCTCGGATTTTGTTGAGAATTTTTGCGTGTATATTCATGAGTGAGATTGGTCTGAAATTGTCCTTTTTGTTTGGGTCTTTTCCTGGTTTTGGTATCAGGTTGATATTTGCTTCATAGAATGTGTTGGGGAAGATTCCTTCTTCCTCAATTTTTTGGAATAATTTCTGCAGTACAGGAATGAGCTCTTCCTTGAAGGTTTGATAGAATTCTGATGTGAAGCCATCTGGGCCATTGCATTTTTTAGTCGGAAGATTTTTTATTGTTTCTTTGATCTCAGTGCTTGAAATTGGTCTGTCCAGGAGCTCTATTTCTTCCTTGCTGAGTCTAGGGAGAGGGTGTGATTCCAAATATTGATCCATGTCCTTCACATTGTCAAATTTCTGGGCATAGAGTTTCTGGTAGTATTCAGAGATGATCTCTTGTATCTCTGTGGGATCAATTGTTATTTCCCCTTTATCATTTCTGATTGAGGTTACTGGAGATTTTACTTTTCTATTCCTCGTTAGTCTGGCCAATGGTTTATCTATTTTATTTATTTTTTCAAATAACCAACTCCTTGTTTCATTAATTTTCTGAATGATTCTTTTGTTTTCAATTTCATTGATCTCTGATGTGATTTTGGATATTTCTTTTCTTCTACTGAGTTTAGGCTTAGATTGTTCTTCTTTTTCCAATTCCATAAGATCTCTTGTCAGATTGTTGATGCGCTGTCTTTCTGTTTTTCGAATGTAGGCATCTAAAGCGATGAATTTTCCTCTCATAACTGCTTTTGCAGTATCCCACAGGTTTTGGTAGCTTGTGTCTTCATTGTTGTTATACTCAAGGAAGTTAATGATTTCCTGTTTTATTTCTTCCTGCACCCATCTGTTATTCAACCGAAGATTGTTTAATTTCCATGCCTTTGGGTGGGTCGAGCATTTTTGTTAGAGTTGAGTTCCACCTTTAGTGCCTTATGGTCTGAGAAGATAGAAGGTAAAATTTCAATTCTTTTGATTCTGTTGATATTTTTTTGTGTCCCAGGATATGATCAATTTTGGAGAATGTTCCATGGGGTGATGAGAAGAATGTATATTCTTTATCTTTGAGGTGGAGTGTTCTATACGCGTCTATGAAGCACAGTTGTTCTAGAGTTTCATTTCAATCTCTTATATCTTTGTTTAATTTCTGTTTAGAGGATCTGTCCAGCTCTGTAAGAGGAGTGTTAAAGTCCCCTGTTATTATGGTATTATCAGATATCATATTGCTCAGACTGAGTAAGGTCTGTTTCAAGAATCTGAGAGCATTTAAATTGGGTGCATAAATATTTAGAATTGAAATGTCTTCTTGTTGCATTTTTCCCTTGACCAATATAAGTGACCATCTTTGTCTTTTTTGACTTTAGTTGCTGTAAATGCACATGTATCTGATAATGATATTTCAAGTCCTCTTTTCTTCTGAATTCTATTTGCCTGAAAATTTGTCTTCCAACCCTTGACTCGAAGCTTTAATTTGTCTTTTGAAGCCAGGTGTGTTTCTTGCAGACAGCAAATGGATGGCTTGTGTTTTTGAATCCAGTCAACCAATCTATGTCTCTTCAGTGGGGAATTCAAGCCATTAACATTTATTGAGATAATTGATAAGTGTGGTAGTATTCTATTCGTCTTATTTTGTGAGAGTCCTTTGCTTAGTTTTATCTTTTGCATCAGTGTGGAGGTTAGGTTCTGTCCTTTAATTTCTGAGTTCTTACTTTGCTTCTGATCCATTGTGGTGGTCAGTGTGCAGAACAGGTGGAAGTATTTCCTGTAGAGCTGGTCTTGTTGTGGCGAATTTCCTCAATGTTTGTATATCCGTAAATGATTTGATTTCTCTGTCAATTTTTAAGCTTAGCTTAGCAGGGTACAGAATTCTGGGCTGGAAATTGTTCTGTTTAAGTAGATTAAAGGTAGATGACCATTGTCTTCTTGCTTGAAAAGTTTCATTAGAGAAGTCTGTGGTCACTCTGATGGATTTGCCCCTGTAGGTCAATTGGCGCTTACTCCTGGCAGCTTGCAGAATCTTTTCTTTTTTCTTGACTTTGGACAGGTTCATCACAATGTGTCTTGGAGAAGCTCGGTTAGAGTTGAGGCGACCTGGGGTCCGATATCCCTCTGAAAGCAGTGTGTCAGAATCTTTGGTGATATTTGGGAAATTTTCTTTTATAATATTCTCTAGTATGGCTTCCATTCCTCTGGGGCATTCTTCTTCCCCTTCTGGAATTCCGATAACTCATATTGGAATTCTTCATAAAGTCCCATAATACTGACAGTGAACCTTCTGCTTTCTCTTTCTTCTTTTTTGCCTCTTTTACTATCTGAGTTATCTCAAGAACTTTGTCTTCTACCTCTGAAATTCTTTCTTCTGCATGGTCTAACCTGTTGCTGATACTTTCCATTGCATCTTTAAGTTCCCTAACTGACTGTTTCAGTTCCTTCAGGTCTGCTATATCCTTTTTATACTCTTCATATCGTTCATCTCTTATTTGATTCTGTTTTTGGATTTTCTTTTGTTTATTTTCCACTTTATTAGCAGTTTCCTTCATTGTTTCCATCACTTCTTTCATTGTTTTCAACATGTGTATTCTAAATTCCCTTTCTGTCATTCCTAACGTTTCTTTATAGATGGAATCATCTGCAGTAGCTACCTCATGGTCCCTTGGTTTGGTTGTTCTGGACTGGTTCTTCATGTTGCCTTGAGTTTTCTGCTGATTCTTCCTCTTGAGTGATTTCTTTTATCTGTTTCCTTGCCCTAATTTTCCTTTCACTTCCTCTGGCTCTTTAAGTTCTTGTGCCTGTGGCCTAAGGGATACAGGACCAGAAGGGTGAGAAGGATGAAGAGCAAAAAAGGGATGAAGGAAAGGAGGACCGAGTGATAAGAAAAAAAAAAAAAGGAAAATAGAGAAAGGAGAGTTGGTGGGTAAAAGGAATATTGACAAAAAGAAGAGAGACACAGAAAGAGGGAGACAGAGCAATATAGGTGTGCAGTAGGGTACTTTGACACAACCTTAAAAAAACCCCACCTTCTGGGGGTGCCCAGTTGGGTGGTTCCCTTGAAGTCATCAGCTCTTTGTAACCTGATCAGACACAGTACCCCACCTACACCAAGTAGAGAGGAAAGACAAAAATGCTATAAATCAAACCAAAACCAGCAAACAGAAAACTTTATGGGATAAAATTGGGTGAAAAACGAAATAATAGCAGTAGAAACACTAGCAAAAATGAAGTTCTAGTTATTGAAAAAGGCAGCTATGTGAAATTATAATTAAACTAGAAAAATTGAGAAAGAAAAATTATCTGCATGGAAAACGTTGAAATTAAAAAACAAAACAACATGAACAACTTCAAAATAAACAAACAAAAAAAAACAACCAAACCCAAAAAAAAAAAAAAAACCCACAACCAAAAACAAAGCAGTATGTATATGTTATTGAATATTGTCTGGGCAACACGTGGTCTTCTGGCATATGAGATGTTAATCACAGTTCTGATACGACTGGAGGCTGCTGATTTCTCAAACCCCAGCAGGTAGACACCCTAAATCTCTCTTCAGCGCCCTTAAAAGTCACTTTGAACTTGTAAACTTGCTGAGCAGAAGCTTTCTCAGGAAAGTGCTTGTCGCTTAAATCGCTGCTGAATTGGCTGTCCACTTACCCAGTGTGCCAAAACCGGTCTCACTCTGCGCCTGAGAGTTAGGGCTGCAAGG
Source organism: Nycticebus coucang (assembly GCF_027406575.1). Taxonomy (NCBI): domain Eukaryota; kingdom Metazoa; phylum Chordata; class Mammalia; order Primates; family Lorisidae; genus Nycticebus; species Nycticebus coucang. The sequence continues at coordinate 107,943,402 of NC_069804.1, forward strand.
TGGCTCAGACCCCACCCTTAGGCTAATTGGTCGCTGGGTTACCAGCTCCCACACGATTCTAGCTCTGTGATCCTGAGGGCAGAGCTTGCCGGGGCAGATCGCTCACAATGGCTCCCTGTGACCCACAGCCAAACACTATTAGCTCCGTCTGGCTCAGTGGCTCAGACTGGGGCCCTAGACTACAGCCAAAGTTCTCTGCACTCCCGCTCAGGCTCTCCTCAAAGCAGTTCAAATGAGTGCCAAGTCCAAAGACACCAAAACAGTTCACAGGTAAGGCCTTTCTGGTTTGCAGTCTCACTGCTCCTGAACTTACAGTTGAGGGTGGGTTTAGACGGATTGAACACACCCAACCACTTGCCGTTTTTCCGCTGTTTTAGTCCTCCTCTTGGGGTCCAGAACTCTCTCGCTGACTCCCTGTATCCTCACAGTGGTGATGATAGGCAGATCCCACCAGCCAGAGATGCCTGGAGTCCTATCTCCCCAGACTCACGGTGCCCAGATGCAAGGAAGCTGTTACTCGGCCGCCATCTTGCTCCACCTCCGGAAGTCTTCCTTCTTTTTCTACATTTTGAACAAGTTGAGTAATATAGGTATTAGTTCCTCTTTAAATGTTTGGTAGAATTCTGATGTAAAGCCATCTGGTCCTGGGCTTTTCTTTTTAGGGAGATCTCCTGTGGTTGATGCTATTTCAGAACTTGATATTGGCATGTTCAGCATTTCCACTTGATTCTGGGTAAGTCTTGTAAGGTGATGTGCTTCCAAGTATTGGTCAATTTCCTTCAGATTTTCATATTTCAGAGAATAAAGTTTCTTGTAATGTTCATTAAGGATTTTTTGAATTTCTGAGGAGTCTGTTGTTATTTCGTCTTTGTCATTTCTGATTGATGAAATTAGAGATTTTACTCTTTTTTTCCTGGTTAGGTTAGCCAAAGGTTTATCTATGTTATTGACCTTTTCAAAAAGCCAACTTTTTCATTTATTGATCTGTTGTATAATTCTTTTGTTTTCAATTTCATTTAATTCTGCTCTGATTTTGGTTATTTATTCTACTGGGTTTGGGGTTGGAATTTTCTTCCTTTTCATGTTGCTTGAGATGTCCCATTAAGTAGTTAACTTTCTCTTTCCATTCTCTTGAGGAAGGCAGCAGTACTATAAATTTCCCTCTTAGGACTGCCTTTCAGTATCCCAGAGGTTCTGATAATTCGTGTCTTCATTGTCATTTTGTTCCAAAAATTTGGCGATTTCCTTCTTAATCTCATCTCTGACCCAGCTATCATTCAGCGTATAGTTATTTAACTTCAATGTTTTTGTATGAGTGTGCAGATTCCTGTTGTTACTTTGTTCAACTTTTATTCCATGGTGGTCGGAGAGGATGCATGGAATAATTTCTATTCCTTTAAATTTACTGAGGTTAGACTTATGACCTAAGTTGTGATTGATTTTGTAGTATGTTCCATGTGCTGAGGATAAGTATGTGTATTCAGTTTTGTTGGGATGAAACGTTCTGTAGATGTCTGCTAAATCCAAATGTTGGATGGTTAGGTTTAAATCTAAAATTTTTTTGCTCAGCTTCTTTTTTTTTTTTTATTGTTGGGGATTCATTGAGGGTACAATAAGCCAGGTTACCCTGATTGCAATTGTTAGGTAAAGTCCCTCTTGCATTCATGTCTTGCCCCCATAAAGTGTGACACACACAAAGGCCCCACCCACCTCCCTCCTTCCCTCTTTCTGTTCCCCCCCCATAACCATAATTGTCCTCATATCAAAATTGAGTACATAGGATTCATGCTTCTCCATTCTTGTGATTCTTTACAAGAATAATGTGTTCCACGTCCATCCAGGTTAATACGAAGGATGTAAAGTCTCCATTTTTTTAATGGCTGAATAGTATTCCATGGTATACATATACCACAGCTTGTTAATCCATTCCTGGGTTGGTGGGCATTTAGGCTTTTTCCACATTTTGGCAATTGTAAATTGAGCTGCAATAAACAGTCTAGTACAAGTGTTCTTATGATAAAAGGATTTCTTTCTTTCTGGGTTGATGCCCAGTAATGGGATTTCAGGATCAAATGGGAGGTCTAGCTTGAGTGCTTTGAGGGTTCTCCATACTTCCTTCCAGAAAGGTTGTACTAGTTTGCAGTCCCACCAGCAGTGTAAAAGTGTTCCCTTCTCTCCACATCCACGCCATTTTGCTCAGCTTCTTATTGGAGGATATATCCAACACTTCCAGAGGAGTGTTGAAATCTCTGACTATTATGGAGCTGGAGGAAATCAAGTTGCTCATGTGTGTTAGAGTTTCTCTTATAAATTGAGGTGCATTCCGGTTGGGTGCATAAATATTCATAATTAAAATCTCATCATCCTGATTATTACCCTTAACAAATATGTAGTGACCATTCTTATCTTTCTTTACTTTTGTTGGTTTAAAGCCTATTGTGTAAGCAAATATAATTGCAACACCTGCTTTTTTCTTATTAGCATTTTCCTCAAATATGGACGACCGTCCTTTCACCCTGCATCTATTTTTATCTTTTAAGGTAAGATGTGATTCTTGTATGCAGCAGATATCTGGGCTGAGTTTTTGTATCCAGTCAGCTAACCTGTGGCTCTTTAGAGGACAGTTTAAGCTGTTCACATTAATGGAGAACATTGATAGATCTGTTAAAATTTGAAGCGAGTGTATGATGCCCCATGATCATATCAATGTATACGGTTATGATTTAATAAAAAAAAATTGGGGGTATTGGGTTTTTCGAAAGTCCATTGGACAATTTTAATCCTTTCACCATTGTGGAAGTTAGAGTTTGATCAAAAGTTTCTGAGTGAGCTTATTTTTGTGGTAGAGGATTGGAGTGGTCTTTATGGAGGTTAGGTCTGAGAATATCCTGAACTGATTTGGTTATTGCAAATTTCTTCAACATATGAATGTCATTAAAATATTTAATTTCTCCATCATAAATGAAACTCAGTTTAGCTGGATACAAGATCCGGGTTTGAAAGTTATTTTGCTTTAGGAGATTAAAAGTCAATGACCACCCTCTTCTGGCTTGAAAGGTTTCAGCAGAGAGATCTGCAGTCATTCTAATATTCTTCCCTTTGTAGGTAATAGATTTCTTGTGTCTAGCTGCCTTCAGAAGTTTCTCCTTCATATTGACACTGGTGAAGTTAATTATGATGTGCCAGGGGGGTGTCTTCTGACCAGTTTTTTATTGAGTTGTGTTTTTCTTATTGATTTGGAAGAGTTCTTTATATAGTGTACATACTATACCTTTGTTAGTTTTGTGTGTTTCAACCATCTCCACCAATTTTTAGTTTGTCTTTCCACTTTCTTTTCATTATTGTTATTATTATTTTGTAGAGACCTTGCTATGTTGCCCAGGCTGGTCTCTAAATCCTGACATCAAGCAATCCTCCTGCCTCACACTCCCAAAGTGCCGAGATTGCAGGTGGGGACTACCATGCCCCAGTTTATTTTCTTTAGTTTTTTTATGAACAGACATTCTTTTTTAATATAGTTAGTTTCAATGCTAATCCAATATTTTATGATTAGAATTTTGTGCATTTTAAAATAATTTCTTTCTCACTTTGAGATCATAAAGTTATTCTATAAGTTTCCAGGTCTTGCCTTTTATATTTCAGTCTTTAATCAATCAGAAGTTGATTTTGGGATTAGTAAGAAAAGGATACAATCACTTTCTTTTTATGTGTAACCAATTGTCTCAGTATAACTTATGAAATATTTCAACTTTCCTCCACTTATTTTCCATGGCACCTCAGTCATATTGTTTCCACATAGGATAGAGAGTGACAGAGTCTGTATTCCAAAGATGACCATAGGAATAAAGCCCACTTCACATGACCTTTTTACAATGTGACATGCACACACTTCCACAGAAAGTTGGAGTCTGTTTTCTCCTTTCTCTTGGATCTGGCTATGACAGTGAGAACAGTGGAGTTACACTAGCTGACTTCTGAGGCTACGGCATAATAGATGATGAAGCTTCTTTCATACTGGATATCTCTTAGAACACAGACTTGTTGAGCCTTAAGTTGCTGTGGAAGAATTCTGGCTATGTTGAAGCCACCATGTGAAAATAGAAAGATGTAAGGTGTCCCAAATATTCTAGCTGCTCAGCTGTTTGAATCTTCCCAGATTAAGCACCAACACATTTGAGATGACCCCTGCTCTTGCTACCATCTCACTGCAACTTAACAAGATCCTATGAGAGATAATAAATGATTTTTATTGATTTAAGCTACTAAGTTTTAGGATGATTTGTTACACAGCATTGGAAAAACAGAATACTGAGCCACTTACTGGAATATCTTTTGCTCCATTTGTTTACTATTTCACTTCTTTTTAATAGAGTTTTTAATTTGTAAAATGGAGAAAAGGAACACACATCTTTCTGTTCTCAGGTCATGTTTTCTGGAGATCTTAGAGATTTTCATTATTCTCTGTGTTCCACACAATACAGCAAATATTATACTAAGGCTGATGTAGTTTTTTCTGCATTAAAAGCCCTCCAGTTAAGTTAATTTTCCATATTACATAAACTACAGTATCTGAATATTTTTAAAATAGAAATTTTAGGGAAAAAATTGAAAGTACCTTTAATTTTTGTTCCATACCACCACTTACTCTCCATAAAATGTTTAATTAATTTATGTCCTTAATAACAGTGAATGAGAGTAACCATTCTTTTATACCATTGTCAAAAATAAGTATTGTTTATATATATATATATATATATATATATTTTTTTTTTTTTTTTTTTTTTATACAGAGCCTCAAGCTGTCACCCTGGGTAGAGTGCTATGGCATCACAGCTCACAGCAATCTCCAACTCTTGGGCTCAAGTGATTCTCCTGACTCTGCCTCACAAGCAGCTGGGACTACAGGCATCTGCCATAATGCACAGCTATTTTTTGGTTGCAGCTGTCATTGTTGTTTGGTGGGCTTGGGCTGGATTTGAACCTGTGAGGTCAGGTGTATGTGGCTGGCACCTTAGCTGCTTGAACCACAGGTGCCAAGCCAATATTTTTATTTCTATCTCAGCTAGAGAGCAGAGAAATTAGGATACATAGAAATAAGGTACACATATAGTTTTACTATTCAAACTAAACAAGAGTTCAGTAATCCTCCATGCTGAAGTGGTTCAGCTTTTTTGCCTGCCAATGATCTATCATAAATTAATGAAGACACTTGACACATCCTTATGATTCTGACATGGAAGGAGGAATAATAGATATCTCTTGCCCTGAACAAACAACTGTGTGACAAAGTAACAACCATGCCCACTTCTCAACTACATTTACATTCTCCATCTGGCACTGTGACTTTTAGGACTTTGTATGTGCTATACCTTAGGTTTTGTGTTTAAAGAAAAATAGGGAAAAATATATCCTGCTACACATTCTGAATTCATAAATGTACTTGAATGTCTTTTGGAAGGTATTACATAAACCAAGTATAACATTAAAATGCATTTTCAGTGTATGTACAGTTTCTGAAGATAATACATTTTCTATTGACAGAATATTTTCAATTCTATTAAAGTAAGTGTTTAGTCTAGCAATTGAACCAATAAAATCATTGTCCCTAATTGGCACAGAACTAACCTGGTGCAATGGGAAAAATTAGAAAAAGCCTTATGAATAAAATCTGATTACCATATCCCCCTAAGGGCCCTGGGCCCCAGGTTCCATTAGAGAGACAGTCTAAGTGCATAGATGTTCTGACATGGGGTTTGCAAGTTAAATCAAACTTAACAAGAAGCCTGATGGCTATCCTGCATATACCTGAAATTCCTTTCAACAAGTATACCCTCCAATACACTTTCATGCTGAGACATTATGCCAAGGAAAGAAATTGCCTTCTCAACAGTCAATCAAGAGTCATTTAGTGTTTGAGAGGCAACTTGAACTGACAATCCTATTAGCATGAGAGTATTTTAGAATGTCAGGGAGACCACGGTGTGACCATTAATACTGCATTAAGTCCAATTATATTTCTTAGCTTGAAAAATCATTTTCTAAAATAATAATATTCAGAGTATTCCTCAAAATTGTGCAGTTAAAATAAGCAGGCATTGCTTTTAATTTGATTGACCAAATTTAAACTAATACACATTCCCAGAGGCAATGCATTACTTTTTATTACATTATGATAGCAAATGACATATTTGTATCCTATTTTAATTTCTGAGTTTATTCAACTTCAAAATCAATTAAGACAATTACAGTTGACCCTAATTTTTTCAGCTGGGAAATGTTATCTGAGAAAAATATAGAAATACATTTTTATTATATTCTAGTATTTCAAAATGATCTCATAGAGGAAAAGACTTAACAGATATGTTAATGATGGTTCAAATATATATAAGTTATAAAATGGAACTCAGCCATTTATCCATCATCCTTTACTGACAATGATCAAAATCCACCCCACTCCCCAACACAGAACTACATGATTTGTAATTTCCTGGTCATCATGAAACAAAATATAAAGGCAATGATTTGCAATCTCAGCTGAGGTGTAAAAAATGGCAATCCTTTGACATAGACACAACAGTTTGAAGCTTCTTGAATGTTGGAGCTTCATGTTATTTTGCAGCATTAGAGATACCTGCTAAATCATAAGTGACACAGCTGGAGCTGGGAAAGCAGGTAGTAAATAAGGGATGTATGATGAGACAGCCTGCCTGGTCCTGCTAGAGCTGAGTAGAAGGCTGACCCCATGCCAACTATAGGCAATGAAACTTCTTTCTATAGACAAGTCAAAACAAAAATCTTTTTCTCTTTACTTCTGAATGAAACAAACAAACAAAGTAGATTTAGCAGCTAAAAGAGAAGCTACTGTAGCAATATAAAAGGTGGCTTGGAAGAAAGCATAGATAAGATTAAAACATGGGCATCACATCTCTGGAGAACAAGGTTTAATTCCAGCTCTTATCACAAATGAAATGAATTTGACAGTCTGTAGTGAGCAGTAATGCATGATACAACAAACAACTGCACTCCTTGGAAGAGAAAACCAACAGTGTTCCATATATAATAAAGTTAATCCTATTTGATAGAAAATAACTCATAGTGCAATTTCTTTAAGTACCTGGGGAGAAAAATCTCTTTCAGATATTGAGCATTGTTGATTGCAAGATGTAGGAAGCAGTTGTCCTCATGTCATTGCTCTGCTTGGCTAGTTGATCAGAAAAGAGTTTCAAGCACCAGAAATATTAAACTTTCACATTTTCATTACAAGCAAAGAATATTGGTGTATCATCAACCTATGTGCCCTTTCTAAAGTAGGTGTCTATGTACAAGGAGAAAATTGTCCAAGGGTGTATTTTGTCAATGACATATCACTATATAATTCACCTGAGCTTGAAGGGACTTCACATTATTGATTTCTTTCTTTTTCTTTCTTTCTTTTTTTTTTTTAGAGACAGAGTCTCATTTTATCACCCTCAGTAGAGTGCTGTGCATCACAGCTCACAGCAACCACCAACTCTTGGGTTTAGACGATTCTCTTGCCTCAGCCTCTGGAGTAGCTGGGACTACAGGTGCCTGCCACAACACCTGGCTATTTTTTTGTTGCAGTTTTGCCGGGGCTGGGTTTGAAACCACCACCCTCAATATATGGGGCCGGTACCCTACTCACTGAGCCACAGGCATGGCCCAACACATTATTGATTTTAAGGCTGACATAAAAACAGTCAAATGTTAAGTAGTAAGATAATATGCATCCATTTTGAAGAATGTTCCTGACTACCAACTACACAGTTATTATTTCAACCAGTTGCCCTGCTCTATCATTTTGCAGTTATCTATCCTTTGTAAATAATGCAATAATAATGTTTCACCATCTTTTATACATAGACAAAATAATTTAGTAAATAAAACATTGTTCATTATGTCCAATAATTGCAGTTCTAATCCTTCTTACTAAACAGACCAACAAGCTGTGTGGCTTATTTATTTTTTATTTTATTAATTTTTTAAATTATTTATTGTTTGGTATTCATTGAGGGTACAAAGAATTAGGTTACACTGATTTCATTTGTTAGATAAAGTTCCTCTTATAAATTGTGTCCCACTCCTAAGAGGTGTGCCATACACTGTGACACTCCTCCCCCACTCTCCTTCCCTTTCCCCACTTCTTCATTTCCCTACCCTCCTTGGATTAGTTTATCTCCTGCCTTCATACTAGAATTGAGTACATTGAATTCTTGCTTCTCCATTTTTGTGATGCTTTACTAACAAAAATGTGTTACACTTTCATCCAGGTTAATACAAAAGATGTAAGGTCTCTATCGTTTTTAGTGGCTGAATAGTATTTAATGATTACCGCAGGGTGTCTATTTTTAGGTCTATAAGTCTCTCACAAACTTCTTTCCAAAAGGAACATATTAGCTTGCATTCCCACCAGCAGTGCAGAAGTGTTCCCTTTTCTCCACAACCATGACATTTATAATTTTGGGATTTTGTTATGTGGGCTACTCGTACTGGAGTTAGATGATATGTCGAAGTGGTTTTGATTTGCATTTCTCTGATGACTAAGGATGATGAGCAATTTTTATGTGTCTGTAGGCCATGTTCCTGTCTTCTTCCAACAATGCTCTACTCAAATCTCTTGCCAACAATGATATGGGATCACTTATTCTGTCATTGCTAATACATTTGAGTTCTCTGTGGATTCTGGTTATCAAACCTTTGTCAGAGACATAACCTGCAAATATCTTCTCCCATTTTGAGGGCTGTCTGCTTGCTTTACTTACTGTGTTCTTGGCTGTGCAGAAGCTTTTTAGTTTGATTAAGTCCCAGTAATTTATTTTTGGTGTTGCTTCAATTTCCTGGGGGGTCCTCCTCATAAAATATTCTCCAAGGCCGATTTCTTCAAGTGTTTTTCCTGTACTCTCTTCTAGTACTTCTATAGTTTCATGTTTTAAGTTTAAATCTTTTTTCCAGTGAGAATCAATTTTTGTTAATGGTGAAAGGTCCAGTTTCAGTCTTCTACAGGTCTCCAGCCAGTTCACCCAGCAACATTTGTTAAATAGGGAATATTTTCCCCCACTGAATGTTCTTGATAGGCTTATCAAAGATCAAATGATGATAACTAGCTGGGTTCATCTCTTGGTTCTCTATTCTGTTTCATATATCTACTTCTCAGTTTTTGTGTCAGTACCATGCTGCTGTGATTACTATAGATTTATAGTATAGTCTGAAGTCTGATAGTGTGATTCCTCATGATTTGTTTTTATTTCTGAGCAATTTGTTAATTGAGGTTTATTTCTGATTCCATACAAAATAAAATATTATTTTTTCCAGGTCTTTAAAGTATGACAGTGATGTTTTAATAGGGATTGCATTAAAATTGCATATTGCTTTGGGTAGTATGGACATTTTAAAAATGGTGATTCTTCCTAGCCATGAGCATGGTATGTTTTTCCATTTGTTAACATCCTCAGCTATTTCTTTTCTCAGAGTTTCATAGTTCTCTTTGTAGAGATCTTTCACATCCTTTGTTAGGTAAATTCCCAAATATTTTATCTTCTTTGGCACTACAGTAAGATAGGGCCTTGACTGTTTTTTCAGCTTGACTATTATTGATATATATAAAAGTTACTGATTTGTGAGTATTGATTTTGAATTCTGAGATGCTGCTGTATTCCTTGATCACTTCTAAGAGTTTTGTAGTTGAGTCCCTGGGGTTTTCCAGGTATAAAATCATATCATCTGTGAAAAGTGAAAGTTTGATCTCCTGTGATCATATTTGGATACCTTGATTGCCTTCTCTTGCCTGATTGCAAGGGCTAAGACTTATAGTACAATGTTAAATAGCAGTGGAAACAATTGGCAACATTCTCTGGTTTCTTATCTGAGTGGAAATGTTTTCAATTTTACACCAATCAATATGACATTGGCTGTGGGTTTGCTGTAGAAGGCCTCTATCATTTTAATAAATGTCCCTTCTATACTGATTTTCTTAAGTGTTCTGATCATGAAAGGTTTCTGGATATTATCAAAAGCTTTTTCTGCATCGATTGAGAGAATCATATGGCCTTTGTTTTTGTCTTGTTTATGTGATGTATTATATTTACAGATTTACGTATGTTGAACCAATCTTGAGACACTGGGATAAAACCTAGTTGGTCATGGTGTATAATTTGTTTGATGTGCTGTTCGATTCTGTTTGCTAGGATCTTATTAAATATTTTTGCATCTATACTCATTGAAAAAATTGGTCTATAATTTTCTTTCCTTGTTGGCTCTTTTCCTGATTTGGGGACCAGGGTGATATTTGCTTCATAGAATGTGTTGGGGAGTTTTCTTCTTTTTCTATGTTTTAGAAAAGGTTATGTATTATGGGTACTAGATCCTCTTTAAAGGTTTGGTAGAATTCTGAAGTGAAACCATCTGGTCCTGGACTTATCTTTCTTGGGAGATTTTGTATATTTAATGCTATTTCAGTACTTTATATAGTTATATTCAACATTTCCATTTCTTTTTGGCTGAGTTTAGGAAGGTGGCATGTTTCCTGGTATTGGTCTATTTCCTCCAGATTTTCATATTTCTGAGGTGTCTGTTGTTATTTTGCCTTTATCATTTCTGATTGATGATATTAGGGACTTTACTTTTCTGCTTCTAGTTAGGTTAGCTAAAGGTTTATAAATTTTATTAATCTTTTCAAAGAACCAACTTTTTGATTCATTGATCTTTTGAATGATTCTTTTGTTTTCAATTTCTTTTAATTGTGCTCTAATTTGGGTTATTTCTTTTCTTCTGTTGGGTTTGGAGTTGAAATATTCTTCCTTTTCCAGCTGCTTGAGATGTCCCATTAAGTTATTGACCTCTTCTCTTTCTATTCTCTTGAGGAAGGCTTGCAACACTATAAGTTTCCCTCTTAAGACTGCCTTTGCAGTATCCCATAGGTTCAGATAATTCGTGTCTTCATTGAAATTAAAAAATTAATCTCTTCTATAATTCAGCTATTATTCAACATAAGGTTATCTAGGTTCCAAAATTTTGTATTAGTTTGAAGATTCCTGTTGGTATTGAGTTCAACTTTAATTCTGTGATGGTCCAAGAAGGTACAAGAAATCATTTCTATTATTTTAAATTTACTGAGGTTAGACTTGTGACCTAAGATGTGATCAGTTTTGGAGGATGTTCTATGGGATGATGAGAAGAATGTGTATTCAGTTTTATTAGGATGGAATATTCTGTAGATGCCAGTTAAGCCAAGTTGTTCTATGGTCAGATTCAAGTCTAAAATATCTTTACTTAGTTTAATCTTGGAGGATAGATCCAACATGGCAAAAGGAATGTAAAAATCTCTGATTATTATGGTGCTGGAAGATATGAAATTTTTCATGTCAATCAGGGTCTCCTTTATAAATTAAGGGGCATCTGGTTGGGTGCATAAATGCTAATAATTGAAATATGTTCATGTTGGGTGTTTCCCTTGACAAATATGAAGTGACCATCCTTATCTTTTCTTACCATTGCTGGTTTAAAGCTTATTGTTTCTGCGTATAAAATTGCAACACCTGCTTCTTTGTGATTTCCATTGGCCTGAATTATAGAAGTCCATCCCTTCACCTTGAGTTTATTTTTATCCGTAAGGTAAGGTGAGATTCTTGTATTCAGCAGATATCTATTTTGAGTTTATGTATCCCAGTCAGCCAACCTATGCCTCTATGGAGAACAATTTAAGCCATTCACATTTATTGAGACAATTGAAAAGCATGATAGTGTTTTGGGTGTGATGTTTTTCAAATGTCTTGTGTATATTTTTAGTCCTTAGCCTACTGTGGAAGTTAGGTTTTGTTCAAAACTTTCTGAGTGAGTTTACTCTGGCCATGGACCATTCTGCTGGTTGTTATGGAGGATGAGACTGAGAATATCCTGGAGAGCTGGTTTAGTTGTGGCAAATTTCTTGTATATCATTAAAGTATTTGATTTCTCCATCATAGATGAAGCTTAGTTTAGCTGGGTATGTGATCCTGGGCTTGAAGTTATTTTGTTTTAGGAGATTGAAGGTTGAAGACCAACTTCTTCTGGCTTGGAAAGTTTCAGTTGAGAGATTGACAGTCATCCTGATATTTGTCCTTTGGTATGTAATGCTTTTCTTATGTCTGGCAGCTTGGAGAATTTTCTTCTTCATTTTAACTTTGGTGAAGTTAATTACAATGTGCCTAGGAGATTATTTATTTGGATTGAGTTGTGCTGGGGTTCTGAAATGTCTGCTATCTGAAATTCAGTATCCCTTGTAATTTTTGGGAGATTCTCCTCCAAAATCTCTTGGAGTAAATCCTCTGTGCTTTTAGGAAAATCCTCTTCTCCTTCAGGAAATTCCTATAAGATGAATGTTTGATTTTTTTTTTTTAATTAAAACATAGCTGTATACATTGATGCAATCATGGGGCACCATACGCTGGTTTTATATACCATTTGACATATTTTATCACACTGGTTAACATAGTCTTCCTGGCATTTTCTTAGTTATTGTGCTAAGACATTTATATTCTACATTTACTAAGTTTTACATGTACCCTTGTAAGATATACCGTAGGTGTAATCCCACCAATCACTCTTCCTCTGCCCATCCTCTCCCCTCCCTCGCCCCAATATTTGATCTTTTGGAGTGGTCCCACAACTCTCTCAGGGAAAGATCAGCTTTTGCTCTCCATCTGTCTGCCTCTTTGAACATTTGGGAAAGTTCAAAAGCTTTGTCTTTGATTTCAAAAATCCTTCCTCTGCCTGCTCTACTCTAATACTAAGGGATTCTACTGAATTTTGGAGTTCCTCAAAAAATTTTTTTCATTTCACTGAGTTCTGCTATCTGCTTTCTCATTATGTTCATACCCTTAATAATTTTGTCTTTGAATTTATTTACTTCTTGAGACAACTTTGTACAACTTTTTGGATTTCAATGTCCATCTTTTCCTCCAATTTTTCATCTTATTTGCCATCCTGAATTCTATGTCTGACATTTCGGTCATTTGTTTATGAATGGCATCTTCTGACATATCCCTTTTGTCATTCCTTGGGGGAGTTGATTTTCTCCGATTATTCATATTGCCAGAGTTCCACCTCTGGTTACATCTCATGCTTAATTTCCATAGTTTGAGTATGAAACCTGGAAGGATATGGTTGAATTGAGGGTTACGGGAATGTTGTTAACTAGCCTTTACCAAAGAGCAGGATTAGTGATTGTGGCTTTTTCCTTACAGCTTTACAAATGTCCCTTTCAGACCTGCAGCTAGAGACTCTGAGAACCAAATTGTTGTGATAGGGCTAGCTGGCTTTGTCCTGTAGTCAGCCAACTACTATACAATCCTGTTGAGTCACAAGATAAGTGTATAATCACAGCTAAGGGGATATACAGGAAACTGAGATCCCCCACCACTCCCCAGCACCTATTACAGGAGGAGTCAGTCCCTCCCAGTTCAACACATCCTTGGTTCAACCTTGGAGGGTTCTCTGGTGGACTGCCCAAGTCAATAGTTCCAAAAGCTATTGTCCCGGGCAGTGCAAAACACTGCTCAACTGTGAGAGTTTGATCAGTGACCAGCAACCTGGCAGTAGGGAAGCTCAGACCCAGAAACTCAAGATGTTGGAGTTTGGCTCTCTCTGGCAGTCAATGGGACAGGAAGGTTAGCCAAGGCCAAAAGTCAGGCCAGAGGAATTGGTACTTCTTTCCTCACTCTATGCCATAGCCTCACGCCGCCACTGGTAGCCCCTCAGGGCTGTGGCCGGGCTTCTTTCAGTGGGAGGAAGCGACAGAAATGTAGGCATGCCCGAGACAAGGGAGATCAATGCCTCCTCTGTGCAATAATTTGCCACCAGAGCAACCTCTTAGGTCTGAAGTCTGGCTCCCTGGCTCTCTCTAGTGTTCAATGGTTTCTCCGCCCCAGGCTGGTCCTGCTGCCATGTCTCTGTCTCCACTGAACTCTGTGGTGGACCAGGTGAAATTAGAGTTCAGAGAGGGTAAGTCTCTGTCCCAGCCCCGCCATGTGCTGGTGTCATCATGGCAAGTATTTTAGCGATGTTTGCAACTCTCTCCTAGCTATGCTCCACTTTGGGCTGGGCATATTATGAGTCAACAAAAGTTGGGCCTCAGTGCTGCCACTGTGCACGCAATCTAGTCTCAGTCCTGGCTGTGCCCTTCCTGGGCAGGTATCCCTGCAGGCATACCCCCAGTTCATGGAGCCTATGTTTTTGTCCAAGTTCCATTCCACCCATGGCTGCTCCCAGGGTAGAGACCTGGATCCTTCTGTTTGTCAAGAGAAAGGGGAAATACAACCTGGGGTGTGAGCTCTGTTGCTGCTGGGGGCCACGTTATTCCTTCTTTTGCTTGGCTCCCTCACTCCGCCTGTGCAGCTGTTTCAGCACAGACTCATAGCAGCCCATGCCATGACCATACCTCTCAAGAAACTGCCCAAGAATATGGACTCCACACAGGCTTCCAGACCATGGGGTGGGGGTGTAGGGGTGGGCTGAGAGTTCAGAATTCCAGGTATAAGATATGTTCAATTTTATGCCAGGTGGGAGAATGCCTAGGGTCACAAGTGGGATCTCTCTGGGGAAGGAGATCTGATTTTTAGCAGCTCTCTCCCAAGGGATATAAAAAGAACTCTGAACTCCGCTCACTTGTTTGTAGAAAGTTTATTGTGAACCATTCTCATAGGGAAGGGGACTCATTTCCCTTGGTGATGAGTTGTGTACCTATAGTTTGTTTCCTTGGAGTCAAAGCTCACCTCTGTAGGGGTGATGTGCGTTCCTCAATCTTCTCTCCTATCCCAGCTCCAAACCATTAGCTTTCTTGAGGAACTTCTGCCTTTTATCTCTCCTTCTGGACAGGAGCTTCTGTGGGAAGCTGGTTCTAGCTGGCCATCTTGCCCCCTCCCCCTCTCCACTGATTTTGAAGCTTAGTTTTTAGCAGAATACAGAATTCTGAGTTGAAAATTGTTTTGTTTAAAAAGGTTGAAGGTTTATGACCATGCTCTTCTGGCCTGGAAGGTTTCAGTTGAAAAATCTGATGTCATCCTAATGATTCTGCATCTGTAGGTTAGGTGGCTCTTACTCCTGGCTTTTTGCAGAATTTTTTCCTTCATCTTGACTTTGGACAGGTTCATTACAAGTGTCTTGGAGTGGCTCCATTTGAATTGAGATGATCTGAGTTTCAATATCCATCTCAAAATAGTGTGTTAGGGTCTTTAGTAGAACTTAGGAAGTTTTCATTTATAATAATCTCCAGTAAGGTTTCCATTCCTTTGTGACAAACTTCTTCCCCTTCAGGAATCCTTATTATTTATGTGTTTGAATACTTCATGAAGTCTGATAGTTTTCTAAGTGCCAGTTCTACTTTCTCTCTCTTCTTTTCTGCCTCTTTAACTACCTGTGTTAACTTGAAAACTTTATCCCCTGGCTTGGAGGCTCTCTCTTCTCCATGGTCTAATATATTTTTGATACTTTTTACTGCATCTTTATATTCCATGATTATCACCTTCATTTCATTAAGCTCAATCTTCTCCTTTCTATATTCTACATAACTCTCATCCAAGTTTTGGTTCTGTATTTCCATTTTCTCATCCATTTCTTTTATTGTCATTCATATTTTGCATCCCCTTTATGTCTTGTCCATTAATTCTTGCAGCTGTCCCTTCTCTGTTTTGTTTTTTCATGTTGTCCGAATTTTTCTGTGGGCCCTATGTGTTCTTTCTTTTTGTCCACCTCCTCATTCTCCCTTTTCCTTCCTACTGTCTCCTTTGCTTCAAATTACCCTGTCTCAGAGCTTAGGTCTTGAATTGGCCTCAGCCTGAGCAAAGACAAACTCTTCCTTATGTCCAAATAAGCAGAGTCCTTACTTTTGATGACATTATGTTGTAATATGTCACTGGGACACCAAGTGGAGCTGTCATTCTTTTAGGAGACAGAGAACACTGACAGCAACCTCTATGGTCCTTATTCCAAGCTTAGTTGCCTTCAGTGATAGCCTGATATTTTTTTCCTCAGTATTCAGACCCTACTGGGTTGAGACCTTAAAGCTCACAAGAATCCTTCAGGGGCAGGTCTCACAGAATCCCCTGACTCTGGTTCCCATGTGGGGTGGGAGTACCTCAGCCTGACCCAATGTGGAAGTTCTATTCCTGGCAGTCAGAATTAAGATGGCCAACCTTTTGGCCCTTGCTAAGACCTTCTCACGACCTTCCCGCAGTGGTGGACCCCTGGTTGCCAAGGCTTTCTCAGTATGGCTGCCTCAGTAGCCACCAAATCTATGGTGAATCCACTCCAACTAGCATTAAACCCTGGTTGCCATATGCTGTTCAATTCCACTCACTCTTCCAAGCTTTCTACTCAACACACAGCTTCCCCAACAACTAAATACTCCAGAAAGGCTTACTCTGGTTCCAGACTTCTATGGAGACCCAGCTTATCCCAGCCAGCCTCAATCGCTTGCCTATTTCATCAGATTTCCACCACTTTGGATCATACATTGTATCCAGTTCCCAACCTCGTTGATGTGCTACCTGAGCTACAACTCTGGGTAAGGTCCCTGTTCCAGGTATGGCTGAATTCTCTTTCCCCCCCATTGTTCTAGGACAGCTCATCTGAATGATCTTGCTCCATCTTGCTCCAACTCTCAAGCTATGTGATTTTAAGGAATTATTTTGTTGCTTTGTCAGTTTTGTCATTTGAGTCTATAAACTGAATCACAATGATGAAATATTACAAAGACTTCCAGGACTAACCAAATTTCCTGTTTTAACATCAGAATATTGTAAGGACTTGTAATTCAAGACACATATTTATACAAAAGCATCTCCGAACAGTCATGTTACCCCAGAAGACATGAAACATATTTGTTTTCTTACTGAGCCATTATAGCCATGGCATATAGATCTACAAAAAAAACAAAGTTGGTTCATGTGATTTTCGTTTGTCAACTACTTATATCCTTAAAATTATTCTGTCAATTCTATTTCAAAAGTGAAAAAAATCAATGTACAACACTGAAATTTGAGCAGGTTAATTTGATTTTATAAATAATAGGGTTGGCATCATTATGGAAAATATTGAATGAAAATATCAGTTTAATAATTTAGCAGAAAATAATCTCTCTTACAAGTGATAAGATGGCTATGGAAAGACAGTAAAATATACCGTATTCCAATAACCATGCAAGATAATATGCATCCATTGTTGCATTTAATATTCACAATGACACCATGAGTAGATATTGGTACTATTTTCCAGAAAATGAATACATAGAATTTAAAGAACTTACCAAGATCACATGTACAATAGGTGATAGAATTAGAATCCCCAAGTCTGGCTCAGATGGAAAGCCATTATTACATTTATATCAGAGCATATTTTATTAGTGTAATAATTAGTGTAAAGGTTAAACTGCTGTAATAAAGTGATGCCAAAATGCAGTAGCTTAAATAAGATATTTAAGTCCTTTTTTTATTAAATGAGTTTATTTCTCTCTCATGCAATTGTCTTATAGGTCTCTGATGGATTATCAATTCTGTTCCACAAAGCCATTTACAGTTCTGAATTCCTTCCATCTCTCTGCTTGACCACACTTTAGGGTATTGTCCCCATCTGCATCATCAATGCTGAGTTGTTTGCATGTCATATTACAGTACACAGAAAGAGGCAAAGCAAACAAAATTCAGAGAAAGTAACATGGCTGTCAAGTGAAGATTACACAACTGTTGCAAACATTTACCACCATTCATAGCCCATTCATATATTCTACCTGAGATAAAGGAAACTAGGAAATGTAGTCTCAAGAGTGGTGGTGATACACCTATCAATAAAGTAAGATTGATTTTGGAGGGAAAACTAATATACTATCACTATTAAAGACTGTATAGAGGGATAAAGTTTATATAATGCATGGTGGAGAAACTTCATTAGAGAATTAAGAAACCAGGTTAAAACTATAGAGAGCACCTGAATGAAAATTTGATTAAAGGGGTACATTTTGCTCTAACAATAATTAAGATGAGGCAAATGAAGGACATTTGTACTCTGAAGCATGTTATGACTAACTTGCTTCTTGTCTCAGAAAAGATTGTTATTTAAAATATATTTTCATGATATAATATAAATTATAAATATAGACTATGTAGGAAATATTTTATAGCACACGAACTATAATTAAAGATATTTATTACATTCTAATCCTAGTCTACCATCAATAATATTTTTCAAAATTATTAATAAAAACACAAAAGGGAATAAATAAAGTAGATATGGCAAAATCTTGAGAATCATTGGTTTTGAGGTTTGAGCATGTGAATGCTCATTGTATAATCCTTTCTATTTTTGTATATTTAAACATTTTCATAATAAAAATTTTATTTGTTTTTGTAAAAATTAGCACAAGGGTACACATTTTTACGTTACATTGTTCTCACTTCCATAGTAAAGTTCAAGTTGTAGAAGAGCCCTTCACCACGGGGCATGCTGAATATCTTCACATTGTGTACATTAGGTGAGATACCACCAAATGCCTTTCTTCCTCCCTCGAAAACCCCCCATCCCCATCCCTCTTTCTCCTCTTCCCACCCCCTCACTAGACTATATTTCTGTTTTATCATTCTTGTGGACATGCAATTGCTGACATACTGCTTTCATTTTGGTATTGAGTACATTGGATATTTTTTTTCCATTCTTCAGATACTTTACTAAGAAGAATGTGTTTCAACTCCATCAAGGTAAACATAAAAGATGTAAAGTCTTCAACTTTTCTTCTGGGTGTGTAATACTCCTTGGGATACATATGCCACAGTTTGTTGATCCATTCAAGGGATGATGGGCATTTAGATTGCTTCCATGACTTGGTAATTATGAAATGAGCTGCAATAAACATTCTGGTGCAAATGTCTTTCTGTTAAAATGCTTTTTGTATTACTAGATACCTAGTAATGGATTTGTGGGATCAAATGGAAGGTTGACTTTTAGTTAAGAATTCTCCATACTTCTTTCCAAAAAGGCTGTATTAGTTTACAGTCCCACCAGCAGTAGAAAACTCTCCACATCAATGCCAGCATCTGCAATTTTGGGAGTTTTTGATGTGGGCTAGTATTACTAGAGTTAAAGTGATATCTCTGAGTGGTTTTGATTTGCATGTCTTTGATTATTAAAGACGATGAGCATTTTTTTTCCTGTGTTTGTTGGCTATTCATCTGTCATTTTCAGAGAAGTTTCTGTTTAAGTCTCTTTCTCACTTATAAATGGAATTGTTTGTTCTCTTCGTGTTGATTAATTTGACTTCTGTGTAGATTCTAGTTATCAGACATTTGCTAGATTTGTGACATGCAAAAATCTCCCATTCCAAAGGCTGTCTGTGTGCCTTGGTTGTGGTACTCTTAGCTGTGCAGAAGCTTTTTAGCTTTATCAAATTCAAGTTATTTATTTATTTTTAGTATTGCTGCAATTGCCCAGGGGTCTCTTCCTCATAAAATCTTTTCCCACGCCAGTATCCTTTTATTTATTTATTTATTTATTTTTAAATCATAGCTGTGTACATTGATATGATCATGGGGCATCATTCACTAGCTTCACAGACTGTTTGACACACTTTCATCACACTGGTTAGCATAGCCTTCCTGGCATTCTCTCAGTTACTGTGCCAAGACACTTACATTCCACATTTTCCCTATCTTTAAGCATTTTACCCATACTATCTTCTAGGGTTTTTATTGTTTCATGCCTTAAAGTTAAATATTTTTTCAAATAAGAATCAATTTTTGTTAATGGTGAGAGTTGTAGATCCAGTTTCAGTACTACTGCATGTGGCTAACCAGTTCTCCCACACCAATTATTAAATAGGGATTTTTTTCCCCAGTGTATGCTTTTGTTTGATTTATTGAGGATCAAATAGTGATATGTAGCTATGTTCATGTTTATATTCTCTATTCTATTGCATATGTCTATAACTCTATTTTTGTTCCGGAACCATGTTGTTTTTATCAGTACAGACTTGTAGTATATCCTGAAGTCTGGTAATGCAATGCCTCCAGATTTGTTTTTATTTCTAAGAATTGTATTTGCTATTTGTTTTTTTTCTGGTTCCTATATTAAATGAAGTGCTATTTTTTCAAGTTCTTCAAAGTATGATGTTGTTGCTTTCATGACATAACAAAAAATTTAGAACAGGGTATTAAGAGAAATAAAAGAACCAAGAGACAGAGTCAACAATGCTAAACTGAATGTAGATTAATAAGTGTCAGCAATAAAGACAAGTGAAAGTCAGCTGCTTTTGTTTTATAAAGTTTCAGATGGTGTATAATGGTGTGTACCAGTAACAACCTGGTATTTAAACCATATCATAGCAACTTTTACTTCAATGTCGTTGTCCTTATAGTGTCTTCTAGGTGGAGTGTGTTCTTGTGTGTCTCCAGTCTTCTCCACAAAATTTTCCCTGATACTCTAACTTAAAAGTATTTCTCTGCCCTCTGAAATGTTTCAATAGTGACAGATCATGACATTTTAGTGCTTCACTTGTTATTGACAGATAGTGTTTGTAATCTTAGAAACTTTCTGCCAAAATATTTCTTATCATAAATTTATAATTAGAATTTTAAAAGGCAACTCTCCATTAGACAAAATTACAATTACTGCAGAGTTCAAGTTCTTTTCACTCTATCACACTGTTTCAGAAATACCTGGATTTGTCTCCAGTTATTACTTAAATGATCTTTGGTAAGTAACTCAATCTCTTCATGCTTACCTCCTCATTTGTAAAATGTGAAAAATGATGCTTACAGCATAGGGTGCTATGAGTATATAATGGGGCAAATTAAAATAAAACATGCACACATTAAGTGCTTAATAAATTTTAATTCTTTATTCTCCTTCCTTTAAATATAAGTATTTTTATAGTATTTTTTAAATTTTCTCTATACATGTACATGTGTTTATTTTGTTTCCACTTTTTGTCTTCACAAAATTAGAAAGGCTTAAAATTTAATAAAAATAACAATGTTTAAGATAAGGACTAGAAACAAAAACCTCGTAAAGAACGAATGAGGATAAATACATTCAGAAAAGAAATCAGATGATTGCTGCAATGAAATATTGAGCAATAATAATAATAATGCAAAAAAGTAATATTCACATTGTCAGATGAAAGTATCTCTATCATAGAATGCTTTGACTCTGAGGTTCAGTATGGAGTCATCAGGTAACTTCTTCTTTTTTTCCCCCCAAAGTCTCAGAAAATAGGCAGCTAATATTTATAAATAAAAATAGAAGATAATTTAGAAAAACAGATCATGACAAATATTATGGACAATAGAAACAGAAGAAATACTTCAAAATCATTCTACTTTATCAGGATATACCTGATTTTAAAATTGGAAAAAAATATTATTATAAAGGGAAATTACAAACATATTTCACTTACAAATGAGGATGCAATATCCTAAACAACATATTAACAAGTTGAATTAAAAGATATTGTTCAAATAATGTACTTTGGTCAAAATTAAATCCAATTTATGTGAGAATTAGTCACTATCTTCTTTTCTTTTTCTTTTCCTTTCCCTTACCCCCTCCCACATTCTCTCTATGTTTGCTCTCCCCTTCCCCCACCCCCACTGTGTCATTAATTGTCATTAATTATCCTCATATAAAAGTTGAATACATAGGATTCATGCTTCTCCATTCCTGTGATGCTTCACTAAGAATAATGTGTTCCACCTCCATCCAGGTTTAATACAAATGCAGCAAAATCTCCATTTTTTAAAATAGCTAAATAGTATTCCATGATATACATATACCATAGCTTGCCAATCCATTACTAGATTGAGGAGCATTTAGGCTATTTCCATATTTTAGTGATTGTAAATTGAGCTGTGATAAACAGTCTAATACAAGTGTCTTTATAATAAAAGAGTTCTGTTTTTTTTTTTTCCTTCTGGATAAATGCCTAGTAATGGCATTGCAGGAGCAAAAAGGAGGTCTAGGTTGAGTTATTTGAGGTTTCTCCATACTTTCTTCCAAAAAGGTTGTATTAGTTTGCAGTCCCACCAGCAGTGTAAAAGTGTTCCTTTCTCTCCACAACTGCACCAGCTTCTGCAGTTTTGAGATTTTGTGATATGAGCCATTCTTGTTGGGCTTAGATGATATCTCAGGGTGGTTTTAATTTGCATTTCTCTAATAATGAGGGATGATGAATATTTTTTCATGTTTTCTAGCCATTCATGTGTCTTCCTTAGAGGAGGTTCTGTTCATCTCTCTTCCCCATTGATGTATAGGATTGTTGGCTTTTTTCATGTGGATTACTTTAAGTTCTTCATAGATTCTAGTTATCAAGGTTTTGTCTGATTCAAAATGTGCATATGTCCTTTCCCATTGTGTAGGTTGTATTTTTCTTTGGTTGTTGTCTCCTTAGATATACAGAAGCTTTTCAGTTTCATTAAATCCCATTTGTTTATTTTTGTTGCTATTGCAATTGCCATGGCAGTCTTCTTCATAAAGTCTTTCCCCAGGCCAATATCTTTAAGTGTTTTTCCTATGCTTTTTTTGAGGATTTTTATAATTTAATGCCTTAAATTTAAGTCCTTTATCCATCTTGAATCAATTTTTGTGAGTAGAGAAAGGTGCAGACCCAGTTTCAGTCTTTTATGTGTGGATATCCAGTTCTCCAAGCACCATTTATTGAATAGGGAGTCTTTCTTCCAGTGTACTTGATTGGTTTATCGAAGATTAGGTGGTTAGAAGTTGTTGGTTTCATTTCCTGGTTTTCTATTTGATTCCAAATGTCTGTGTCTCTATTTGTGTGCCAGTACCATGCTGTCTTGACCACTATGGCCTTGTAGTACAGCCTAAAATCTGGCATGGTGATGCCCGCAGCTTTGTTTTTATTACTAAGATCTGCCATAAGTATATGTTGTTGTTTTTTTTCCTGGTTCCATACAAAACGCTGAATCATTTTTTCCAAGTCTTGAAAGTATGATGTTGGTATTTTAATAGAGATGACTTTGAATCAGTAGATTGCTCTGGGAAGTATAGACATTTTAACAATGTTGATTCTTCCCAGCCATGAGCATGGTATGTTCTTCCATTTGTTAAAGTTCTCTGCTATTTCCTTTCTTAGGGTTTCACAATTTTCTTTATAGAGATCCTTCACATCTTTTGTTAGGTATATTCATAGGTATTTCATTTTCTGTGGGGATATGATGAATGGAGGTGAGTCCTTAATTAACTTCTCATCTTGGCTGTTCTTGACATGTACAAAGGCTATTGAACTTGTGGACATTGATTTTATATCCTGAGACATTACTATATTTTTGATGACTTCCAAGAGTCTGTGGTTGAGTGTTTGGAGTTCTCTAAGTATAAGATCATATCATCAGTAAAGAGGGAGATTTTGACCTCCTCTGCTCCCATTTGGATGCCCTTCATTTTCTTTACTTGCCTTTATTGGCTACAACTTCCAGCACTATGTTGAATAGTAATGGTGACAGAGGACAACCTTGTCTGGTTCCAGTTCTAAGAGGAAAAGCTTTAGTTTAACTCCATTCAGTAAAATATTAGCTGTGAGTTTGTCATAGATAGCTTCAATCAGTTTAAGAAATGTGCCACCTACGCCTAAACTCTTCAGTGTTCTAATTAGAAAATGATGCTGGATTTTATCAAATGCTTTTTCTACATCTATTGAGAGAATCAGATGGGCTTTGTTTTTGCTTCTGTTTATGTGGTGAATAACATTTATGAATTTATGTATATTAAACCAGCCTTGCATCCCTGTGATGAAACCTACTTGACCATGATGTATGAATTTTTTTGATGATATGCTGTAATATATTCATTAGGATTTTGTTGAGAAATTTTGCATCTATATTCATAAGTAAAATTGGTCTGAAATTCTCCTTTTTCGTTGGGTCTTTTCCTGGTTTTGGTATCAGGGTGATGTTTGCTTCATAGAACATATTGGGGAAGATTCTTTCCTCCTCAATTTTTTGGAATAATTTTTGCAATATAGGAATAAGCTCTTATTTGAAGGTTTGATAGAATTCAGGTGTGAAGCCATCCAGAACAGGGCATTTTTTTTTTTTTTTTGGTTTGGAGATTTTTTATTGTTTCTTTGATCTTAGTGCTTGAAATTGGTCTGTTCAGGAGATCTATTTCATCTGTGCTAAATCTAGGGAGAGGGTGTGATTCCAAATATTGAACCATTTCCTTCACATTGTCAACTTTCTGGGCATAGAGTTTCTGGTAGTATTCAGAGATAATCTCTTGTATCTCTGTGGCATCAGTTATTATTTCCCCTTTATCATTTATGATTTAGTTTACTAGAAATTTTACTTTACTATTTTTGTTTAGCCTGGTCAAAGTTTATCTATTTTATTTATTTTTTCAAAAAACCAACTCCTTGTTTCATTAATTTACTGAATGATTCTTTTGTTTTCAATTTCATTGATCTCTGATTTAATTTTGGATATTTCTTTCTTCTGCAGGGTTAGGCTTATATTATTCTTCTTTTTCTAATTCCATAGGATGGCTTATGAGTTTGTTGATGTGCTTTCTTTCTGTTTTTAAAATGTAGGCTTCTAAAGGGATAAAATTTCCTCTCAGGATTGCTTTTGCTCTACCCCACAAGTTTTAGTAGCCTGTGTCATCATTATTGTTATCCTAAAGGAAGTTAATGATTTCCCCTTTTATCTCTTCCTGCACCCAACTTTCACCCAGCATAAGGTTGTTTAACTTCCATGCCTTTATGTGAGGTTGACTGTTTTTGTTGGAGTTGAGTTCCACTTTTGGTGCCTTGTGGTCTGAGAAGATACAAGGTAAAATTTCAATTCTTTTGATTCTGTTGAGATTTGTTTTGTGTCCTAGGAAATGATCAATTTTGGAGAATGTTCCATGAGAAGAATGTATATTCTTTATCTTTGGGATGGAGTGTTCTACATACATCTGTCAAGCACAGTTGTTCTAGGGTCTCATTTAAATCTCTTATATCTTTGTTTAATTTCTGTTTAGATGATTAATCCAGCTCTGAGAGAGGGGTATTAAAGTCCCCTGTTATCATGTTGCTGTAGGATATCATATTGCTCAGACTAAGTAAGGTCTGTTTCAAGAATCTGGGAGCATTTACATTGGGTACATAAATATTCAGAATTGAAATGTCTTCTTATTATATTTTCCATTGACTAATATGAAGTGAGTGTCACTGTCACTTACTGGGCCTCTCATGGCACACACCTCCACCCAGGCCAGCCCCACCTTGCCTAAACTCCTCCCCACTCCCACATGCCCACTTGCCACCTGTTGCCACCACCACCACAAGAGCTCTGTAGTATGGCATCGAGGAGAATGGAGACTTAACCTGTGATAACCTGTCTCAAACCCCTCATCATCATCTACTCCTTCATCTTCTGGTATTAAAAGAACACTGGACCAAGCTTCCAGAGCAAGATGGTGGCCAAGTTACAGCTTCTGTGGAACTTAGCACAGTGAGATTGAGGAGAGAAGACTCCAGGCATCTCTGACTGGTTGGATCTTCCCAGAAACTTCCCTTTTCTGACACAGGGAGTCAGTGAGAGACTTCTGGACCCCCACAAGGAGGAAAAAACTGGTGGAAAACTGGCAAGTGGACTCATTAAATCTTTAAGCCACAGGGGCAGTAACTTAAAGAGCAAGAGAAAGTGAAAGGAAAATTAGGGCAAAGAAACAGATACAACAAAACATTCCTGAAGAAGAATCAGCACAAAAATCCTTGCGACATGAAATACCAACCTAGAGCAACCCCTTCAAGGAACTGTGGGGTAGCTACAGCAGAGGATTCCACCTATAAAGAAATGTTGGAAATGACAGAAGGGGAAATAAAAACATAGATGATGAAAACAATGAATGAAATTGCTGAGAAAGTGGAAAACAATCAAAAAACAATGAAGGAAATTGCAGAGAAAGTGTAAAACAACCAAAAAACAGTGAAGGGAATTGCTGAGAACATGGAAAATAACCAAAAGGAAATCCAAAATCCAAAATCAAGTAAGAGATGAATGATATGAAGTATATAGAAAAGTTACAGCAGAGCTGAAGGAACTGAAGCAGTCAATTAGGGAACTTAAAGATGCAATAGAAAGTATCAACAATAGGTTAGACCATGCAGAAGAAAGAATCTCAAAGGTAGAGGATAAAGCTCTTGAGATAACTCAGATAGTTAAAGAGGCAGAAAAGAAGAGAGAGAAAGCAGAATGTTCACTGACAGAATTATGGGACTACATGAAGCATTCAAACATACGAGTCATAGGCATTCCAGAAGGAGAAGAAGAATGCCCCAGAGGAATGGAAGCCATTGTAGAGAATATTATAAATGAAAATTTCCCAACTATCACCAAAGATACTGACATGCGCCTTTCAGAGGGATATCAGTCCCCTGGTCACCTCAACTCAAACAGAGCTTCTCCAAGATACACTGTGATGAATCTATCTAAAGTCAAGACAAAAGAAAAGATTTTTCAAGCTGCCAGGAGTAAGTGCCAACTGACCTACAGAGGCAAATCCATCAGGATGACTGCAGACTTCTCTAATGAAACTTTTCAAGCCAGAAGAAAATGGTTATCTACCTTTAATCTACTTAAACAGAAAAATTTCCAGCCCAGAATTCTATATCCTGCTAAACTGAGCTTTAAAATTGACAGAGAAATCAAATATTTTACTGATGTGCAAAGATTGAGGAAATTTGCCACAAGATCAGCTTTACAAGAAATACTTCGGGAGGAAAGGGGAGGGGGGAGGCTGGGTGGAGGGAGGGCAATTGGTGGGACCACACCTACGGTGCATTTTACAAGGGTACACGTGAAAATTACTAAATGTAGAATATAAATGTCTTGACACAGTAAGAAAATGCCATGAAGGCACACACAGCATTCTCTTTATCCATTCATCTGTTGATGGACACTTAGGTTGATTCCATATTTTGGCCACTATGAATGGTACTGCAATAAACATAGCAGTACAGACACCTCTTCAACATAACAATTTCCATTTCTTTGGATGTATACCAAGTAGTAAAATTACTGGATTTTACAGCAGTTCTATTTTTGGTTTTCAGAGGAACCTCCAGAGATTTTTCTACATTGAAGTATTGAAGGTACTAATTTACATTACTCCTAAAACTGTAAGAGTTTCCCTTTCTCCACATCCTTTTTTTCAGTTTTGCCGGGGCTGGGTTTGAACCCACCACCTCCGGCATATGGGACCGGCTCTCTACTCTTTTGAGCCACAGGTGCCGCCCCCTTTCTCCACATCATTGTTGGGATTTGTTATTTTTTTGTCTTTTTGAACTGAGGTGAAATGATAACTCATGTGGTTTTCATTTTCATTTCTCTGGTGATTATTGATGTTGAATACTTTTCATATGCCTGTTGGCCATTTATGTGTCTTCTTTTGAGAGATGTCTAACCATGTCACTTGTCCATTTTTACATTAGACTATTTATTTATTTGCCATTCAGTAGTTTCAGTTCCTTATATATTAATCCTTCATAGCATGAATAAATTATATTTTCTCCCTTTCTGTAGGTTGTATCTTTGTAATGTTGATTGTTTTCTTTGCTATGCAGAAGCTCTTTAGCTTGATATAAAGCCATGTCTTAAACTTCATATTAATGTGAGGGTACAAATGATTAGGTTACATTGTTTGAGATTCTCAGGTAAAGTTCAAGTTGTAGTTGGGCCCTTCATCCAAGCGGTGTGCTGTATAACATTACATTGTGTACATTAGGTGATAGCTTGCCAGTTCCCCTCCTTCTTCTTTTTCCACTCCCTGCTCCCTTCCCTTTCCCTTCCACTTAAATATACTTGTTTTTTTTTTTTTTTTTTTTTTCTAGTGTGAGTGTGTGGTTGTTTTTCTATTGGGTTCATATAGTATTGAGTACATTAGATACTTGCTTTTCCATTCTTGTGATACTTTACTAAGAAGAATATGCTTCAGCTCCATCCAGGTAAATACAAAGAAAATGTAAAATCTCCATATTTTTAGTGGTTGAATGGTATTCCATAGTATACATACACCACAGTTTATTAGTCCATTCATGTGTTTATGGGAACTTGGGTTGCTTCCACATCTTGATGATTGTAAACTGAGCTGCAATAAACATTCAAAAGCAAATGTCCTTGTGATAAAATTTTTTTTATTCTTCTAGGTAAATACCTAGTAATGGGACTATGGGATCAAACAGAAGGTCTACTTTTAGCTCTTTGTGGATTCTTCATACCTCTTTGCATAGAGGCTGTGTCAGTTTGCAATCCCTTTAGTAGTGTAAAAGTGTTTCCTTCTTTCCATATTCATGCCAGCATTTTCAGCTTTGGGATTTTGTGATGTGGATTATTCTCACTGAGGTTACCTGATATCTCAGGGCAGTTTTGATTTGCATTTCTCTGATGATTAGAGATGATGAGCGTTTTTTCTTGTTTCTTGGTGATTCAACTGTCTTCTTCAGAGAAGGTTCTGTTCATGTCTCTTGTACACTGATAAATGACATTGTTTGCTCTTTCCTTTTTGATTGATTGGAGTTCTACATAGATTCTAGAACAGTTCTTTGTCAAGTTCATAGCATACAAATATCTTCTTCCATTATGAAGGTTGTCTGTTTGGTTTAGTTGTTGTACCTTTGGCCCTGCAAAGGCTTTTTAGCTTGATCGTGTTCCATTTGTTTATTTTGATGTTGCTGCAATTGCCAAAGGGATTTTCTTCATAAAATCTTTTCCCAGACCAAGTTTCCCAGACCAAACTCTTTGTCAAGAGTTTCCCCCCCACACTTTCTTTTAGGATTTCTATTCTTATGTGTTTTAAATTTAAATCTTTTATCCAGTGAGAATCAATTTTTGCCAGTGGTGAGAGGTGTGGGTCCAGTCTTCTATATGTGACTACCAGTTTTTTCATAACCATTTATTAAATAGAACTTCTTTCCTGCAGTGTATGCTTTTGTTTGGTTTATCAAAGATCAAATGGTGATACATGGCAATATTCATTTCTAAATCCTCTGTTCTATTTTATATATTTATATCTCTATTTTTGTATCAGTACCATGCTATTTTGATCACTATAGACTTGTAGTATAACTTGACATCTGGTAAAGTGATGCCTCTAATTTTGTTTTTATTTTATAATTCCATTAACTATTTGGATTTTTTTCTGGTTCCAAATAAACCAAATTACTATTTTATCAAATTCTCCAAAGTATGGCATTGGTACTTTCATGTAGATCACTTTGGGTAGTATGGACATTTTGGGTAGTATGGACATTTTAACAATGTTGATTCTTCCCACCCATGAGCATGGTATGTTCTAAGAGTCATTCAGAAGATCAGTGAAACAAAAAGTTGGTTCACTGAAAAGATTAATAAAATCGGTAAACCCTTAGTCAGATTAACTAGAAATAGAAAATTAAGATCCAAATAAGCTCAATCAGAAACAAAAATGAGGAAATAACAACAGATACCACAGAGATACTAAAGATCATCTACAATTGCTATTAAAAACATGGAGGAAATGGATCATTATCTGGAGTCACACAACCTTCCTAAACTCAGCCAGAAGAACTAGAAATTTTGCATAGTCCAACACTAAGTACCAAAACTACAACAACAATTAATAACTTTCTTAAAAAGAAAAGTCATGGACTGGATGGTTTTTAACCACAATTCTACCAAACCCTCAAAGAGGAGCTAGTACCTATATTACAGAACCTATTCCAAAACATAAAGTAGGAAGGAATTTTCTCCAACATGTTCTATTAAGCAAATATAACCTTAATATCTATATTACAGAACCTATTCCAAAACATAGAGTAGGAAGGAATTCTCTCCAACATGTTCTATTAAGCAAATATCACCTTGATATCAAACCAGGAAAAGACCCAACAAAAAGGGAAAACTACAGACCAATAACATTAATGACTATCAATCAAAAATATTCAATACAATTCTTGCATACAGCTACACATTAAAATAATTATACGTCATGATTAGGTGGGCTTTATCCTAGGGATGCAAAGTTGGCTTAACATATATATATCCATAAATGTAATTCACAACAAAAATAGATATAAAACCAAAGACCATATGATCCTCTCAGTAGATGCAGAAAAGCAATGCAACAAAATCCAGCATTCTTTTCTGAGAAGAACATTTAAGAAAATAGGCATAGATGAGACATTTCTTAAACTGAGAGAAGCCAACTATGATAAACTCACAGCCAATATCATATTGAATCAAGTAAAACAGAAATCATCTTCACTTAGAACTGGAATCAGACATGCATGTCCACATTCCCACTGCTATATAACATTGTGCTGGAAGTTCTAGTCAATGAAATTAAGCAGAAGGATATCAAGGTTATTCAGATGTTGACAGAGGAGGTCAAACTCTTGCTCTTTGTGGATGATATGATCCTACAGTAGAAAAACCCCAGGATCTCAACCACAAGGCTCCTGGAAGTGATCAAAGAATACAGTAACATCTGAGGATATAAAATCAATGGCCACAAATCAGTAGCATTCATATACGCCAATAACTGTCAAGCTAAAAATCAAATCAAAGATACAATGCCATTTGTTTATTTCTGCTTTTGTTGCTTGTGCTTTTGAGGTCTCATCCATAAAATATTTGTTCAAACCAATATCCTGTATTGTTTCTTCTGTTTTCTTCTAGTAGTACCATAGTTTTGGGTCTTACATGTAAATATTTTATCCATTTAGTGAGCTGTAGGGGTCTAGTTTCATTCTTTTGCATATAGATATCCAGATTTTTCATCACCATTTATTTATAAGACTGTCTTTTTCTCAGTGAATGTTTTTGACTCCTGTATTGCAAATCAATTGGCTATAAATATACAGATTTATTTCTGAGTTGTCTATTTTGTTCTATGTGGGTATTTGTCTGTTTATAAGTCAGTACCATGCTATTTTGGTTGCTATAGCTTTGTGGTATATTTTGAAGTCAGGTAGGATGATCCTCCAGCTTTGTTCTTTTTGCTCAGAATTGCTTTTGTATTTAGTCTTTTTTTATTTCCATATGAATTTTAAAATTGTTTTTTCTATTTCTGTGAAGTGAAAATGACCATACTACCAGAAACAATCTACAGATTCAATGCAGTCTGTATCACAGTACCAATGACATTTTTTACAGAAATAAATTTATTTTTTTCATAGATTTCAGGTATACGATTCAATTACTTTGTTAAAAAAACTTTGTAATTTGTAAACACTTTTTTTCATTGACTACTTCTTAGAGTAAGACTTGTGCACTTACTTAGTTAGCATTTTTAATGTCTTCCAGAACTACATTTAGATGTAGAGTGTATCTTAACTACACCACAGGCTATTGTTTTGCCTCCTGTTTTTACTATAAAGCCCACTAAGTTTGAACCTGAGCAGTTTGGGTAACAGCATCTCTAAAAGCGATTTTGCTATAAGCAGAGCTATTTAAGCCACAGCAACCTATAATATATGTCTTTGATCCTTTCACTTAAGCTAGCACTTACAACATAGAGTTGCTATTTAGTCACTTTAACTTCCCAGTCAGTGACAAACTGGCATGATGAAATGATATTGACTGCTTTTTATGTCTGTTTAAGCTAGAATCCTCTGAGAAGTTTTTTGCTGATTAAAGATTTCCATATATTATTCTTATTATTTATTATATGCTAGGCAGTATACTAAATAATTCTTACATATTATTGCATTTGATTTTCATGACAATTCTAATAAATAGCTATTAGCATCTTTATTTTGAAGATGTGGAAATATGTTTCCCAATTTTACAGATGAGAATACTGAGGGTCAGAGACATAAAGTACTTTCTCAACATTGCATAACAAATAAGTAGTGAAGCCTGTTTATAAAGCACTCCTGACCACTTTTATAAGAGTAGAGATCATGAACTGTATGCTCACTAAACATCAATCATTATTATTATTTAAATTTATTAACCCATGAATACCCTGTGTGATAGGCATTGTTAACCCTTATTGAGAAAACTGAAGGCTTGAGAGTTTAAGTGACACACTCAGGGTCACACAAATGCTAAGTGGGAAAGGTGGGACTTAAATTAAGTACGCTCTAAAATCTCTGTGCCTGAATTAAAATACTGGTTGTGTCACTAACTATTTGACCAAGGACAAATTATTCAAACTTTCTGTGCCATAGTTTCCTCATCTATAAAAAGAGACTAATGATAGTAGCAATTTAAGGAGATTATTGTGAAGATTAAATTAGTTATCATATGTAAAACACTTAGAATGAGAGTCTGGTGCATAAGTGCTGTGTAGTAGTCATTATTATTAGTAGTAATAGTGGTCACTAAATCAAACTGCCTCTGGGCCATGTATTATTTGTCCTATCAAGAGTACTATTTTCTGGTTTCATTATCTTTCTCATAGTCCTGTCTGTTTCCTTGCTACTACTTCTTGCGTCTGTTTCAAACCTATTTTTCAGAAATACACCAAACCAATCAAAACTATTTTTAAAAATATAAGACTGAGTTTCTTCACAATGTGAATTTATGACTAATGTGCTTTCCAATGTAAGGGTATATGGGAGCAGGAATTCACTATTTTGTGTGTGTGATAAGGTCAGAGTTCCTACTGCTCTAGAGAAGCTCTTTAGTCTTGTTTCTCACAAGCAGTGTGGGAAATGATACCTTTATCAAAGCTAATGAAGTGAGTGGTTCATATCAGTATTATCAGCAGTGAGACCAAAGGAAAAAGGCCAAGTTCTCCTGGCCAGGGCAAATATCAGCTGGATCCCTGGGGAGGATTTTTACAAATTTCAAATACTGCTTAGGGAGTTAAAGTCATTTTTAAAATGCAAAAAGTGCCTTTCTGATAAGTAGAATTGCTAGCTAAAAACACTTGAAAATGAAAAGACTATCTGTAAAGCAAATATCAACCTAAAATATAGTAATGTTTCTCATAACCAGTGACTTACATGTGAATCCACCTAGATGACAACATGCAATAACTGCTTTTAAAAAAGGATAAGCTTGGGTGAATCATGTATTATGTAGATGTGTGCCAAATATAAAATTGTTATTAAAACTTATGTGTAGTCTGCCCATTTATTCATTCCTGAAATATGTGTCAAGTGCCTACTACAAGGCTTAGAACTCCATGTAAGTTATTTGATATGGGGAATGTGTAATAATGTCAAGACCAGAAAATGCCCCAACTTGTAATTCTAAACATTTTATCTCTGTTGTAATTCTGGAATTTCTTAGCTTCATATAGATATGTTCTAATTTAGCTCTGGATCCAGATATCAAAATCAGCAGGATCCCAACATATCCATATCCCAGGATATTTTAGACTCAGCCATAGTGTTACAATGTTTGAAATTAATTTACTTTGTTTAAGAGAAAATCATTACCTTGTCTGTGATCAATTAAATAGAGGTTAAATGAACAATAAATATGTTACAAATTTTTAATATTTATCTTAAAAGTATATGTAGTTTGGGAAAATCCAGGTTCCCAAAATTTTTATGGAAATTTGAAGACCATTCTTTGGTCAAGGATTTATGGGAAGCTATGCTCCTCTGCTAGGACTTCCAAACAAGCTCTTAAGATCAAAAAAATTGATTATCTGGTTCCAAGGACAGATGCACAAAAAGGAGAAATTAATTCAATCTCCACAGTAAGATGATTCTATTTCTTTAATTACTCAAATCTAAATACTTCAGTACTAATTGTAGTAATGGTTAATAGATGTTCTATACCAGTTTAAAAATCTTCTTAAGCAACGATCGAAAAAGATATAGACAAATTTGTTTTTTATTTTCTAAACACAAAGCTGCTAAAAATAAAATCAAAATCTACTCAATGTATTTAATGACAATTTTGAACAGTCTGTGTATGTATATTTATATCATGTCCTAACAATATTGAAAAGGTATTTATGGTATATGCTACATACAGTATTAAAGTCTGTTCAAAATGGGAACAATGAACCATAACTGTTGTCCTTTTTTTTTTCCAAGTGACTTTAAAAAGACCTTTATACCTTGCAATTAATTGGCCAACTAGGGAAATCTGCTGTAGAAATAAATGTAGTTCAAATAGTATTCCATAGTAGATGGCATTTGTTTGGGAATCATTTTTTCTGAAGACTATTAAAACATGCATGAGAAACTACCAATTACTTAGCCCAGAGAGAGTTCCTCACAGAAAAGGCTGGGGGAATTATCATACAATAATAATAAAAACACTGAATCTGTTACCTAGGGCATGCGATCATATACTCTTGGTGACTTTAGTCACCAAGTTTTATATCTAATTAGGTCGATCAATGTGCTTCAGCATCAGTTTAAGTAGTTGCCTCCTTATCGAAAAATTAAAATTTATTTGCATGAAATGTGCAGAGAACTACAAGTCTTAAAGTGACATTGGATGTTTTACTCACAAGATACTTTTCTTCATGATATAACATTTTTGATATTCATCTTAAAGTGCAACAGCAGATGAGAAAGTATTAATCCTCACATTTCCCTAAAGACTCCAACCACCTCAATTTATTGCAGAAGAAAATGCCTGGAACACATAAAACAAATGCAGTTAGAAATATTTTCTCTCTTCCTTTGAACTGAAATCTACATTTGAACTTCATTCATCAGTCTTTCTTACCCAAACCAATCGTTTAAATAAGGTTATTTCACAAGATATGAATATTTACATGAAATGGTTTTTATTTACCCTCTTATCTGACCATCAGCTTATTTAAACTAATTCTATTTGGGTAATTGAAATTTGACTGTATTCTTTATATAACGGCCAATACTACAATCTGTGCCAAGGTATGTTTTTTTATTATATTTTACTTTTTTTATTAAATCATAGCTGTGTACATCAATATGATCGTGGGGCACCATACACTTGGTTCATAGACCATTTGACACGTTTTCATCACATTAGTTGACATAGCCCTCCTGGCATTTTCTTAGTTACTTTGCTAAGACATTTACATTCCACATTTACCAAGCCTCACATATACCCTTGTAAGATGCACCACAGGTGTGATCCTTTCAATGCCCCAAGGTATGTTTTTGCCTTGCTTTTCTAAATCCAATTGCTGGTATTTGATTTGGTACAGCATCATCGTTAACCCATTATATGCCAGTTGTCTGGCACAGACAAACAAGAATTAACAAAAAGCTTGAAGAGGCACTGGAAGATTATTCAACCCTTATCTTTCCTAAGATTGTATGACTACTAGTCTCTGTAGGGGTGTGGAGTTGCACCCACTCAGTATTCATAGTGGTGCTAATATTGGTTTAATCAATATCGATGATGATACATCTTTGTCAGACAAAGAGAGGGAACAATAAATGTCACACTGGGAAAACAAAATGAACACACTGTTATCAAACAGACATTTTTCCTATCTGCTGCTTGAATAAGCATAGAAGGAGATGAGTCAACAAATACTTTGGCACTGGAGAGACAATTCCAGCAAGATTTAGGATGAGCAATTTGGGAAGATGGTAAAAATAATTGAGGGCCTGGTCATGTAACACGTGAATGTGAAAATTAAATTTCCTCTTTGTAATTCACTAAAGCTGTTCTTAAGCTTGGGTTGGTATTGTAACACACTCAAGAGAGCATTATTTTTAAGACATAGTTTTTTTAACTTCTGATTCATGTTTGAAAAGAATCCATAAACCAGATTTACTTAAATACTCTACACATAGCTACTTGAAATTGACTATTTATTGTAAAAGTTTATTTTTATATGACTAAATACACTACATTAACAGAAAAGTTAAGAGTTTTCAATACATATTAGTAGAGTTGGGCAAATATTTTTTTTATGAGAGCAGGGTATTATTATAAACCATAGGTTCGAGCTAGTGAGAGAGATTGTTTTTTGGAAGAATTATTGACCATAAAAATAAAACATAGTTATAATACCTAGTAATTACTGATGTGTGTCACATTGGGAAATTTGTGTACACCACTTTAGTGTCTAAAATATGGTAAAAATATGTTTAAAATATTTTTGACACTCATTACACTCATTACCAGAGAATCATTAATAACTTTGGTGGCATCATTTCGTGGTAAGACCAAAAATATGTAAAAAGGTAGGAAACTGAGAAACATGAGAAAGAGCAAAAAGCTACCAGGTAAAGAGAAAAACAGTAATAACAACTATGCCCCTATTTTTGTCCTCAGGATAACTGTCTTCAGAATCTTGGTTGATGAATATGTTTTCTATCCTTACATTCATATTTTCAATCCAGTCATAAACTCATAGTTTTTAATTAAGTTTTTTTCTTAACCAACCACTGCATTTGCATTGGTGCTAAGTCATACCACTTTTCTTTTTTTTTTTTTTTTTGGCCAGGGCTGGGTTTGAACCCACCACCTCTGGCATATGGGACCACCGGCGCCCTACTCCTTGAGCCACAGGCGCCGCCCCATACCACTTTTCAATCTCCACAAGTTAGCAACCTCCAGGTTGAGTGTTGAATGTACATCTGTGCAAGTCTGACAGATTTCAAGCAATAGATGAAATCATTGAGTTGAATTGGTAACTGTGAAATACACACAAAAATATTGGTTGTGAAATTCCAGAGGTGAAACTTGGGGCTTAAGTCCTTTACAGTGCTAAAGTACCTTGTTCTTGAAAAGCAACTTGTATCTAAAATGATTTCTCATAGAGAGAATTCCAGCTAAAATGTTATCAACTCTGAAAGGTCAAGTATCTTTTTTCTGAACCTTAAGAAAGTTAAAAAAAAAAAAGACCTAGGAAATTAACATTTCCTATCATTAGACATATCTTTTTATTTTTCTGAACCTATTAACCTGGAAGGGGACATATATTTTGCTCAACTCTGATTTAAGAAGACGATTCAAAAAAATTGAATCAAAACATTATTCAGTGCAAAAATACAGTGATCAACAGCATTGAATTAGATATCACATATATGTTAAAAGAAAAATAACACTTAAAACTCACACCAAAAGAGCAAGAAAAGATTAGAAATAATGTCAGAAAGAGGAAAAATGATACCACTATAAAGATAAGTAATTTGATTGTAGCAAGCAAAGACTTGTACTTAGTTGACCCTCTTATTGAAGTGAAAATGATATGTTACTTGATAGTAACATTACTTTTTCCATTTTCATTCTTGATTTACAATTCCAATTTTACATTCACTTGTTAACAATCTTACAATGCCAATGCAAATCTACAGAGATAATGAAAAATAAATGATGTTATAAAATCTAGTCAAAATTAACACTAGACCATTAAGATGTCAAGTTACAGTGGGTTAGTTTTATCAGATTTATCATTTTGTAGTATGGTATTGGGCAACTACACGGGATATAAATTATTCAGATTCTCTGCTTCTTTTAGGATTCTATGAACAACTTCTGCAAGCATCTTCTGTCTCTTGCTCTGCCAGAGCATGGAAAATAGTTCAGGTTTTATTCTTGTAGACTCTGAATGGGTGTCTATGATGATTTTAATGTCTTTCTTTTAAAATTTCAGTATATTTTAATGACATAGTGAATCATCAATGTTGTTGAAAGGTTTCATTACTCATTGTATCATGTTGAAATGCTCCATTACTCATTATATCAAGATCAAATAAGATATAACTCCCTTGTAACATAATGCTTATTTATTAAAATGTATTTATCTTGTCTGGTACATTAATATGTGTTTTTCATAAGAAATGTAATTTTGGTAACAATTTCCCATAAAATTAGAAGAGTTATTTGAAACCTTTAACACAATGTAGCAGAATATTAATCTTGCAAAATTGCTAGCTAATAATATTCTTCTAAGCAAATACAGTGAAGCTTCATTACAGAAATCCTGAAGTAATCTATAATCCATCACTTATAGTTGTTTTAAAAAACTACATTCCTCAACCTCAATGTTACTTTGACATTTATAATTCCAGCCACCTCATGGCTTTTTTTACCTGCTAGAAATTAATGTCATATATTTTATTTTGAATGAGTTCTAAATGAAGGGACCTGTTCTATAACATAGCAAGATAGGTTTCCAGGGAATGGTTTAATATACCTTTGAAAGGTTGGTGAAACATATTCTTGGGTATTTATGTCACTGTCAGATATTACATCAGTAACCAGTGTTATTTTTAAGGATTGGTTGAGAAAAAGAATAAAGACCAAAGAAAAACACAAATGATAAAGGGAAGAAAAATGTTACTTAATTAATGGCAACTAAGCTAAAGAAGTATAAATTATGCTGTCCATTTTATAGGTGAAGACACTGAGGCTCAGAAAGTTTGAGTAATTTATTCAATGTCGCATTGGCAGTCAGAGACAGAATCAAGATTTCTGATTGTGTATCTTAGCTCCTTGGTCTGCATAAAAGTACATTGTCTGGATAAGTGGAAGAAAGCTGTGAAGAACTACAACAGGAATTTTCATCTTTTCACCAAAAAAAAAGTCAGTAAATAAATATTGAAAATAATGTGTTTACATAGCATGGGACATATAATTTCTATTATTTTATTCCCATTTTAATCAGTTGTTTAGAATTACATACACACAATCCTGTTTTCTTTAATAATATTGTAATTTGATACAAGGACATTAACACTTTGTCAAAAAGGAAGATGAGAAAAATATAGTATTAAAAGGCGTCAGGATAACGTTTCGATATAATGAAAAAAATGTCTTAAAATATATTAAGCCAAAAATAAAAGGGGTTACAGACTCACTGTCTGTGGAAGAAACACCAGATAGCAAAGGCCTTAATTTACAAAAGACTTGGTGTATATATATATATATCTATATATCTATTATTTTTTAATTAGATCATAACTGTGTACATTACTGCATTTATGGGGTACAATGTGCTGATTTTATATACACTTTGGAATGCTTACATCAAACTGGTTAACATATCATTCACCTTACTTACTGAATTGTTGTGTTTAGATATTTATACTCTACTCTTAATATATTTGACATGTACCCTTGCAATATGCACAGTAGGTGAAGTCCCACCAATTACCCTCCTTCCACCCATCCTTTATGTTTACACGGATGGAGCTGGATCATATTCTTCTTAGTAAAGCATCTCAAGAATGGAAAAAAATCCAATGTACTCAATACTATTATATATATTTTTTATTGTTACGAATTAATCGAGGGGACAAATAATTAGGTTACACTGTTTGCAGTTGTTAGTAAAAGCCCCTCTTATATTTGTGTCTTGCTGCAAAAGGTGTGCCATACACTGTAATGTTGTGCCCCTTAAGCCCCTTAAGTGGGAGCATCCCTCTCCCCTTCTCTTCTCCCTGCGATCTCATTCCCCACCCTCCCACCTTGAATTGATTTGAGTTTATCTCTTATATGGATATGTATTAGACAGTCTATTAGCTTCACATTAGAACTGAGTACACTGGATTCTTGCTTCTCCATTCCTGTGATACTTTACTAAGAATAATGTGTTACAACTCCATTCTGGTTAATACAAAAGATGTAAACTCTCATCTTTTTTAATGTTTGAATAGTATCCCATGGTATACATATACCAGTTTGTTAATCCATTTCTGGATTGTTGGGAAGTTAGGCTGTTTCCACATTTTGGCAATTGTAAATTGAGCTGCAAAAAACCGTTTAGTGCAAACGTCCTTATGATAAAAGGTTTTTTTTCTTCTGGTAGAGGCCTAGTAATGAGGTGGAAGGATCAAATGTGAGGTCTAATTTGAGTTATTTGAGGATTCTCCATACTTCCTTGCAAAAAGATTGCATTAGTTTGCAGTCCCACCAACAATGTAAAAGTGTTCTCTTTTCTCTACATTTATGCTGGCATCTGATGCTTTGAGGCTGTAATGTGGGCTATTCACACTGCGGAAGGTGATATCTCAGAGAGGTTTTGATTTGCATTTTTCTGATGATCAGGGATGATGAGCAGTTTTTCATATGTTTGTTAGCCATATGTCATCAGAGAAGGGTATCTTCATTATCTCTTGCCCAGTGGTAGATGGGATAGTTTGCTTCTTTTTCTTGTTGCCTAATTTGAACTCTCTGAAGATTCTATTTATAAACCCTTTTTTAGAGTCATACTCTGCAAATATTTTTTTTCCATTCTGAAGGTTGTCTTATTGCTTTACTTGTTGTATCCTTAGCTGTGCAGAGGCTTTTAAGCTTAATTAAGTCCCATTTGTTAATTTTTGTTATTGTTGTGATGACCACTGAAGTATTTATCATAAAATCTTTCCGCAGTCCTACATCATCAAGAGTTTTTCTCACACTTTCCTTTAAGATTTTAATTGTTTCCTATCTTAGATTTAAATCTTTAATCCATTGAGTCAATTTTTATAAGTGGTGAAAGGTGTGGGTTCAGTTTCAGTATTTTCCAGGGGGTTATCTAGTAAATGTTTTTCAACAGATTGTCTATTTATTGAATAGAAATTCTTTTCCCCATTTGTTGAAAAAGTATTC
Organism: Nycticebus coucang; assembly: GCF_027406575.1. Classification (NCBI taxonomy): domain Eukaryota; kingdom Metazoa; phylum Chordata; class Mammalia; order Primates; family Lorisidae; genus Nycticebus; species Nycticebus coucang. The sequence goes on from NC_069804.1 coordinate 107,983,871, forward strand.
TTTTCCCCACCATATGCTTTTGCTTGGTTTCTCAAAGATCAGATGACAAGTAGACAATGGTTCCATCTCTTGGTTTTCTATTCTGTTCCATATATCTATGTCTCTATTTTTGTGCCAATACCATGCTGTTTTGATTACCGAAGACTTGTAATATAGCCTGAAGTCTGGTAGGCTGATGCCTCTGGCTTTGTTTTTATTACTAAGAATAGCCTTGACATGGATTTTATTCTGGTTCTATAAAAAACAAATACTATGTTTCCTAGTTCTTCAAAATATGATTTTGGTAATTTAATAGGGATTGCATTGAATCTGTAGTGGAATCAGAAAAAAACCTCGAATAGCCAAGACACTACTCAGAAATAAAAACAAAGCAGGAGGAATCACGCTACAAGACCTCAGACTATACTATAAATCGATAGTGATCAAAACGGCATGGTATTGGCACAAAAACAGAGAAGTAGATGTCTGGAACAGAATAGAGAACCAAGAGATGAATCCAGCTACTTACCATTATTTGATCTTTGACAAGCCAATTAAAAACATTCAGTAGTGAAAACATTCCCTATTTAACAAATGGTGCTGGGTGAACTGGCTGGCAACCTGTAGAAGACTGAAACAAGACCCACACCTTTCAGCATTAACTAAGATAGACTCTCACTGGATTAAAGATTTAAACTTAAGACATGGAACTTCTTCTGATATTCAGACCAATCTACATCAATTATGTAGTGCTGATATACCATTTCTCCATGCTGCTTCTAAAAGTATTCTCTTAGAATTACAGTTTCAATACACAGAAATGCCTTAAATAGGCAGGTACAAAAGACTTGGGGAAGTCAATTTGAAAAGGACCTTGAAGAATGCTTAGTATTCTTCATGAAGAGGGAGAAAAGGGCGAGGCAGAGACTGCACCACATGATTAAAGGCAAATGACTGCATAGCTTTAGATTTTTATTGTTTAATTTTAATTAGAGTGTGTACATAATAGTTGTATAGGCTACATGTGTTGTTTTAATACAGGCATATAATGTGCAATTATCATATCATAGTAATTTAAATATTCATCATGTCAGGCATTTATCATTTCCTTGGTTAGGCCGAAGTCCACTCTTTATTCATTTTCTCTCATTTTAAGACTGAATATTCCAAGGTATTATATGACACATTTGGATTTTTTTTTAGTCAGAAAAATTTTAATGAGAATTTTTGTCCATTTTTGAATTTCAAAATATTAAGGATATATAAATGTTTTTCTTATGTGAATACCTAAAACAAGGATTAAGTCCAGGCTTTTAAGTATCCCCAGCATTAGAACAGAGTTCACTGTACTTAATAGGTAAGTTTTTCGCACTTGCTCCCTCCCATCATCCCCTATTTATGGTTTCCAATCTTTTTGTACATGTATGTGTCAATCGTTTTGCTTCCAATTATTAGAGACGTGTGGTGTTTGTTTTTCCATTCCTGAGATACTTTGTGTAGGAGAATGATCTCCAATTCCGTACAAGTTGCTACAGAAGACATTATTTCATTCCCTTTTATAGTGGACTAGTGCTCCATGGTGTGCATGTGTGTGTGTGCATGTGTGCATACATATGTATATATGCACTTTCTTTATCCACTCATGAAATGATGGATTCATAGGTTGATTTAATATATTTGTGATTGTGAGATGTGACATGCATGCAGAGATGTCATTTTTATAAAATGACTTTTTCTTCATTGATAGATACCCAGTAGTGGGATTGATGAATCATCAAATAGTAACTCTATATTTATTTCTTTGAAGAATCTCTGCATTGTTTTCCGCAGAGGTTGTTACTAATTTGCAGCCCCACCCACAATGCATAAGTGTTGTCTTCTCTCTGCATTCACGCTAGCATCTATTGCTTTTTGACATTTTATTAAAAATAATGGCCATTCTGAAAGGGATGAGGTGGTATCTCATTGTGGTTTTAATTTGCGTTTCCCAGATGATTAGTGATATTGAACATTCTTTTCATGGTTATTGACCATTTGTCTATATTCTCCCAAAAAGCTTCTGTTCATGTCTTTTGCCTGCTTTTGAACGGGGTTGTTCCTTGTTTATTTGCTGGGGTTCTTTGTAGATACTGGATATTAGCCCTTTATCAGACAAACAGTTTGTAAATATTTTATCCCATTCTGTAAGTTTTCTATTTGCTCTATTGATTATTTCTTTAGCTGTGCAAAAGCTTTTCAATTTAATTAAGTCCCATTTATTTATTTTTGTTGTTCCTGTACTTGACTTTAAGTCTTAATCATAAATTATTTTCCTAGAAGAGTTTTTCTTGTATTTTCTTGGAGAATGTTTATGGTTCCATATCTTGCATTTAAGTCTTTTATAAGCCCTGGATTACATTTTGCATATAGTGAGAGATAGGAGTCCTAATTCATTCTTCTGCATGTGACAATCTAGTTTTTCCGAAGACAGCATATGCTTGTCTTATGGTTTGTTTGTTTGTTTTTTTGCAGTTTTTGGCCAGTGCTGTGTTTGAACCCACCACTACTGGGGCCGGCGCCCTACACCTTTGAGCCACAGGCATCACCCTTGTCTTATTATTATTATTTTTTTTATCCATTCAGACAGCCTGTGTCTCTTCAGTGGGGCATCAGACTGTTCACATTAATTTAATAGAATTGGTAAATGGGAGGCTCTTCTGCTTGTCCTAACGGATAGTACCTTATGTCTTTGTTTTACTTTTTTGTGTTATTGTTTCATTTAGTGACAACCTTTAGCTTTTGAGTGGTTTCATTCTGGTTGGTGTCATACTGATCGATGCACATTGCAGTTCTGAGTATTACCTTCAGGACAGGTATGGTCTTGACAAATTCCCTTAGTGTTTGCTTGTCTGGAAATGTCTTTTTACCCCCTTCATGCATGCAATTTAGTTTTGTGTGATACAAAATTCTTGGATGGCAGTTGGTCTGTTTAAGAAGACTGAAGATGGGGCCCTAATCTCTTCTGGCTGGTAGGTCTCATCTCCATTGAGAGGACTGAAGCTAGCTTGATGGGTTTTCCTTTGTTAATTAACTGGTATTTTCACCTTGTAGCTTGCAAGAGTTTCTCCTTCATTTTGACTTTGACTAGTCTGGACACTAAGTTGTCTTGGGGATAGTCTCTTTGGAATGAATCTCCTAGGTGAACATTGAGCTTTGTGCTCCTTGTTGTATAAGCGTCTAACATGACCAATGAAATTTTCCTTAATTTTTCCCTTAAGTATGTTTTCCAGTCCTTGTGTATTTTGTTATTCACTCTCAGGGATGCCTAGATTTTTATAATTGACCATTTTACCTAATAACATATTTCTTATAAGCTTTTTTCATTCCTCCTACTTCTCTGTAACTTAATTTTGACTGACTTATTTAATTCCAGAGAGATGTCTTTACATTCTGAGATACTTTCTTCTCCTGATCTAGTCTGTTCTTAAAATGGTCCACTGTGTTATATATTTCCTTAAATTATTTTAAATATTTTTTTCATTTCCAGATATTCTATTTGGTTTTCATTTTAATATGTCAATCTCTTTAGTGAAGTTTTCATTCATTCATATCTTTGTTTCTCTGGTTTCTTTGAGTTGGTTTTCTGTTTTCTCTTGGATTTCATTGAGGTTCTTTACAATTCATATTTGGAATTATTTACCTGACAATATTTTCATTTTGGTTGGTATTCATTATTTGAGAGCTAGTGTTCCTTTTTGGGGTGTCCTTTCACTCTGATTGGAGTTTTCTCACTGATTCTTTCTCATCTGGAGCAGCTGTCACTTCTTATATTTGAATTTTATTTTGTTTAGATGGGGCTTTGAGATAATTTCCCTTTTCTCAGCACTGTGGATTTTTAATAAGTATTAATTATATTGGAATAACTGCTTTAATCTCTGAGACAGTATGCAGCTCTTGTAACAATCAGCCACACACTGTATGATTGAGTCAGTAAATGCTGCAAAGGAGTGTGCAAATTGACCTCCCTGTCAACAGGTGGCTCTTGCTGGAAGGAACAAGCTGCAGTACATTTTTGGAACCTTTGACCATCTCTAGGCCCTTAAGAAATGCACTAGCATGTCTCTGCTGATGGGTGGGGCCCTGAATCTTCTGGGTGAGTCCCTATTCTCCATCAGAACGGAGGCATGTGGGGAATGAGGTTGGGTGAATATGGGTTGTATGACCCTGCTCTGAAGCTCTACAAAAGCTGGCAGGCTCCCTGTTTCAGTAGTGGTCAAAGGTCCATTTCCAGTCTTCTGGGAGAGGCTTAGGTGGCCCCATGCAGCTAGAAAGTCTGTTTGTGGAGGTGGGGGCTGTCGAGATCCACCATCTGACTGTTAGGAGCTGGTTTCACTCTTCTCACCTTTCCCCTGCTCCATGTTCTCCCTCCAGTATTTGCTGGTAGGCAGAAGCTCCAACTAGCTAAGCTCTCCTATTATAGCACTGCAGGCTGGAAACTTCCCTGTTTAGGATACTGCACTTTGTTAAGCATGCAGATTTCCTGTAGGGGGAGGAGTGCTCCATTAGTGGTCTGTGGTTAGGAACCACATTGCGCTCTTCTCAGTTCTGCCCATGAGGCCTTTCTTGCTACCTGAGATTAATTCACAAATCTCTCTTCCATATCCCTGAGTAACACAATTGAGTCTGGAGAGTACAGGATGTGACCTGTGAGCATGTTCCTAGCTCTCAGAGGATCAATTCCTGACCATGCCAGGGAGAAGCATGCTGATTTTGAATTGCCTATGAGGTGCCCAAGTAGGTTTGGTGATCCTCCCCATCAGGGTGTGTATGTCCTGCTCTGATGGAGCAGCTGGGTGAGTAGCACAAGAGAGGGTCAGTGAGCAAAAAGCTCACAGTCTGAGCATCCTTTAGTCCTCTTCAGGTCTTCAAGAGGAATGTTTTAGGCCCCACTGACTGCATAAGCAGCAACAGAGGGGATTCAGCAACTCGGGAGAAGCCCAGCTCAGGCAGTCACTAGAGGGAAAGGAAAGGATATAAAAATAATCTGAATGGAGGACAATTAATACTCTGCTTGTCTGTATCCATCCTTCTGCAGAAGACAGCTCACCCAGAATTTCCAAGTTCTTGGGTCACAGAGATCCCCTGGAACTACTGGCCCCCCTGTGGCTCCCAAAGTCTAGGCTGGAGCTGGGAAATGTTTGTGGGCACAAATAAGAGGAAAAACTAAGGGGCTGCAAGCCATGTGTGCAGGTCAAAGATACACAGTGGTTGAAGAAGCAATATGGCACCTTCTGTCTCAACTCAGGTTGAGTACCAGAAAAAGGCTGGCACTCTGTCTTTGAAAAGCTCCCAAATCACTAGCTTTTGATTTTGTGTGAGTATAAAGCTCTCTAGCAACTTGGGAGCCTGCTGACTGCAATAAATGTGAGGGAGGGACAAATAAACCACTCCACCTACTCTTTTCGTTGGACTCCAAGCCTTTCTAGGGTTGACTTCTGTTGATATTTTACTCCTTCTCATTCTTCTGTGTAACTTCTTCCCATGGAACTCTTGTAGGTTTTGGCACATTTTCCACAAAATTACATACAATATATAATTGTTTGTTTATTTCTTTTTACTTTTTCATCTAAAACTTTTCTTTCTTTCTGAGGCAATTTTGCAGCTGGAGTCTCTGCTCAGCCATTTCCCTCTGATTTACCTTGGAAAGTTTTGTGTTTCTAGGATTTATTCATTTTCTCTATGTTTTCAACTTTATGTATGTGGCAGTTTTTGTAGTATTCATGGGTAATATTTTATATTTCTGCAGTATCATTTGTATTGTCTCATTTTTCATTTCTGATTGAATTTATTTGGGACCTGTCTCTTCTATTTCTGTTTAATCTAGCAAGAGTTTATCAATATTATTTATCTTTTCATACAACCAACTTTTTTTCATTGATCTGTTATATTGGTTTTTGGGTTTCCATTTTGTTTAGCTCTGCTCTAAGCTTTGTTATTTACTTTACTTTGTACACTTTGGGTTTAGTTTGTTCATTTTTCCCCTAGTTTCTTGAGTGAGACATTAGGTTGTCAATATGTGATCTTTTTGTCTTTTGGATGTAGGCATTTAAGGCTATGAATTTTCACCTTAGGACTGTTTTTTATCTTATACTTTTTGAAAGCTTGTGCTTCCTTTGTCATTAAGTTAAAGATTCTTTTTAATTTCTACTTTAATTATTGATTCATAGATTGTTCAGCAGTGTATTATTTAATTTCCATGACCTTGTATAGATTGGAATGCTTTTCTTGGAATTGTTGTCTATGTTTATTCCAGTGCAGTCTGAGAAGATACTTGGTATGAATTAGATTTTTTTTAATTTTCTGAGACTTGTTTGGTGGCCTAAGATATGACTAGTCTTGGGAATTATCTCATTTACTCATGAGAAGAATATTCAGTGGTTTTGAGATAGAATGTTCTGTAAATGTCTATTTGTTCCAGAGTCCCATTTAAGTACAAGTTTTTTTATTCATTTTCTCCTTTGATGATCTGTCCAGTTCTGTCAGTGGGATGTTTAAGTCACTGGCAATTAAAATGCTACTCTTTATTTCTTTTCTCATTTCTAGTAGAATTTGCTTTATGAATCTGGAATCTCCTGTGTTTGTTACATAAATATTTAGAATCATAATGTCTTCTTGTTGCATTGCTGCCTTCACCATTATATAATGACCATCCCTGTTGTTTTATTTCATTGTTCATTTAAAGACTGTTTTATCTGATAAGAGAACGGCTGCACCTGCTTTATAGTGGTTTTCATTTCTGTGAAATATATTTTTCCATCTTTTTACCTCACGTATATGAAAATCTATGTCAGGTACATGTGTTTTTTTCAGACGGCACATCTATGGGTTGAGATATTTCCTCCATTTAGCCAGTCCATGTCTTTTAAATGGGTCTTTAAGACTGTTCATGTTCAGTATTAGCACTGATAATGTGGGATAGAGTTCTGTTCATCATGTTTGGTTTTACCTTGTTGTTTCATTTTCCCTCTTCTGCTATTATTTTATTAGATCTGTGAGCTTTAACTTTTGGATGTTTTTACACTGGTGGATATCTATTGCGCTGTTCTGTGTATAATGAAGCTTTGGCTATTTCCTGTAGCCATTACTAACCTGCCATACAGGTTTAGTAATGATAAATTACCTTAAGTTTGCTTGTCTGGAAAAGTCTTTATTTCACCACCATTTATGAAATGTAGTTTTGTTGTATACAAAATTCTTGGCTAGGAGTTGTTGTATTTAAGAAAACTAAAAATGGACCTAAATCCCTTCTAGCTTATAAAGGTCTCTGCTGAGAAATTTTCCATTTCCCTGAAAAGTTTTCCTTTGTAATCTAGTTGCTGCTTTGGTTTTGCCATTTGTAGAATTTTATACTTCATTTTGATTTTGTCCAGTTGGTAACTATGTGTCTTGAGATGTTCTGTTTGCTATGACTCTTCCCAGTGTTCAATGACCATGTTGTATGTGGATATCTGAATCTTTGGTGATATTAGGGAAGTTTTCAATAATACTTAAATCAAATGAGTTTTCTTTGCTTATTGTTTTTTCTTATTCTCCCTCAGAGATACCTAAAATTCTTTTATTGGTCCATTTTACATTGTCTCAAACTTCTCAGGTTTATTGTTCCTTCTTCTTTATTCTTTTTTCCTGCATCTTTGACTGTGTTAGTTTAAAAATCTTGTCTTCGAGTTATAAATTATTTATTCTGTACTGTCCAGCATTTTGCTGAACCCTTCTGCTGTATTTGGAAATTTCCTAAATGATGCTTTCATTTTTTAAGTTCTGTTGTATATTCTCTCATGTTGTATATCTCTTTAGCTAGCTTTAATTTTTTTATTCATGTTCTGAAACATTTTTATTTGCTTCTTTCTGTTGATTTTCAACATTCTCTTCAATCCCAATCATCTTATTTGCCATCTATATTCTGATTTACATATCTGACATTTTAACAATTTCCTTTAAGTTGGGATCAATTGCTGTGGACCTACTATGTTACTTTGGGGGTATTGAAACAACTTGATTTTTTTTATGTTGCCAGAGCTCTTATTCTGGTTTCTTCTCATTTGAAATCTCTTCTCTGTTCAAGATAGATAAACTTGCAAAGCACTCAGTTCTGTGGGCATGACAATTGTCAGCCTGTACTGGCTTGAGTATAAATATGGCCATAATTGGTGACAATTTCCTTCCCATGCTGACTTAGGAGTTGCCCTCCTCAGATTTATATGTGGCTGCATTTGTTTCCCCTTTTGGCTTGAGTGTAATATCATATGTGTTCTCCATTGGTGGTTATTGATGGCCTGCACCAACTTGAGGGTTGTCCCATACAAATCCATGGACGATCTACAGATGGCAGTGTTTGTCAGCCAAGTGCTGGATTAAACACAGCTCTGCTCACATGTACAGGTGACAGTGATTATCAACTTGTAATGTATTGAGAGGTGTTTGCATTAGACCTGTGGACATCAGTGTTTATTGGCCTTTGCAGCTTGAGAGTAGGCCTGCCTGTGCCCACATGGTGGTGATTGTCAGTTCAGACCGTCCTGAGAGTTGCCTGGATTAAATTTGTGTGTGTCAGCATTTGTCAGCCATTGTGGTTTGAGCATAGCCATAACTAGGCTTAATGGCAATGAGGATTGACAGCCCACACCAGCTTGGGAGCGTCCCCATTTTGGTCATTTGTTCTGGTGTTTGTTGGCTGGGTGCAGGCTTGAGCACAGCCCTATCCACAGGCAGTGATGATTGTCATTCCCCCCCTCCGCCCCCTGCTAAGGTCCCTTAGCAGCAGTGGGGTTGCACAGCTCCTGTCTATAAGACTGGTGACAGTGTCCAGCTTCTTTACTCCCTCTCCCACCCAGATTGGCAGGGGTGATGGAGAGGCAGCAGCAATGGATTTCACCCCAGAGTAGTGACAGGGCTTTGGATTTTTAAGTGGCACCAACTTTAGGTAGCAATGATTGTAGGGAGGATGTTGAGCCCTGGGTTTCTTCTTCTTTCTGTGCCTTCCCCTTGTGTGCACTCATCTTCCTTGTGTACTTCCAAATCAGAGAGAAGTTCACATCTCTTCCTTCTCCTTCACTTTGAGAGCCTCCTGTCACCTCCCTTTTGAGTCATAGTGCTTTTTCTTAGATGGTTGATCTGAAGGTGGATATTCACACATCACCTTTAATTCTTTCCAAGAGAGTGGCATGTGCAGGCTGCTTCTAGTTTTCCATCTTGGCTCCTCCTCCTCCATAGGTTATTTTCAATAAGCCAAGATTCTAGTGTCACTGGAACACAGGTTATTTATAGAAGAATGATTGTAGATGAATTTTGACACTGTATGAGAGAAGATTTTATGTGCCATAGTTAGCACTTGGTTTGCTGGCAATAGGAGGAGTGTTGAAAGTTTTTGAGCATGGTGATGACTGGTCACAGTTGCCTCTCAAGGAAGCTTCTTTGATAGTGAGTATAGCATATAGTGCAGTAAAGAAGGATAACTAGTGAGAGGCTAATTAAAAGACTATTGAAGTAACCCAGGAATAAGAGAAATGAGAGCATTAACCAGAGTTTTGGCACTGGAAACAGAAAGGAGGGGACAAATGTAAGAGGTATTAAAGAAATAGAATCAAGACCACTTAGAAATTGACTGCATGTGAATGGCCAGGGAGTGAAAGTCTATCAGTGGTTCTCAACCTGTAGGTCGCAACCCACAGGAACTGTATTAAAGTGCTGCAGCATTAGAAAGGTTGAGAACCTGGAGGCTGAGGCAAGAGAATCATGTAAGCCCAAGAGTTAGAGTTTGCTGTGAGCCATGTGATGCCATGGCACTCTACCCAGGGATGGTACAGTGAGACTCTGTCTCTACAAAAAAAAAAAAAAAAGAAAGAAAAAAAAAGAAAGGTTGAGAACCACTGGTAGTTGTTGAACTCTGAAGTGTTCACACCTGAGTGACTAGGAGAGCAGTACTTACTATTTATACAAGAAGGAAAGTCAGGTAAGTATAGCTTAAGAAGGATTTATGTGCAAAGGATACATATGGTAATATGATATCCAGTTGGAGATGTGAAGCCCACAAAGGGAAGGATGAATCTGGAGTTTAGACTACAGTTGAGTGTCACATACGTAAGAGGTGACTGCAAAGAAGTGGTAGCAGAAGTCCCTGGATTGGGTAAAATAAATAAAGTGTTATAGACAATGGGAGGAGATGGTAACAATCTTTTAGATGTGTGAGTAGCGGTGAGAGTGAGAAAGATGAGTAGAGGAAGCTCATTTAAGAGTACTATGAGAAAAACTAAGAGACTGAAAGGGAAATTCTAATTTTCACCACACAGAGAAAAAACGGTACAGGCCCCTGTTTAAGTTCCCCGAAGGCTAGACAGAAGAATGTAAAGATATTTTCTCCAAATGAAGAAAAAGTGTTGAATCTATAAACACAATACACAAAATTAGGCTTAGAGACTGGATGTGGTGGCTCTCACCTGTAATCTTAGCACTCTGGGAGGCTGAGGCTGGTGGATTGCCTGAGTTCACAGGTTGGAGAATAGCCTGAGCAAGAGAAAGACTCCATCTCTAAAAATATCCAGGCATCATGGCAGGTGCCTTTAGTCCCAGCTACATGGGAAGCTAAGGCAAGAGAATTAATTGAGCCCAAGAGTTTGAGGTTGCTGTGAGCTATGATGCCACGGCACTCTAGCCAGGGTGATAAAGGGAGACTCTGTCTCAAAAAACAAAAAACAAAATTAGGCCTAGAAACATAGAATGCCTTTGAAGTCACATAGATATTTTTATTACAAACAGGTAGTTTCTGTTACGTATTATATATTAGGCTATGGGTTCATGTAAAGCTATAGAAGGTTAGCCTTAAACTGAACTTGTATAATCAATGGATTAAAGTTTTGACATATGTTCTTTTTTACTTTAATTCAAAGCATCATTAAATCAAATATGGAATGCATTTTTACTGTCTTTTGATCTATGTCTTCTGGGGATTTTAAATAACATTTCCTAGTCAGTCAAACCTGCATTTAAATTGTATAATAGATGTCTGACTGAACTTCAAATAAACAAGGACATTCAGAGTTAATGCTGAAAACATTGGCCTTAATTTATCCCAACAAATTTTAGAATTTTTTTTCTATTCGTGTGTGTTTTCATGTTTGTAGATAAAATGCAAATGTGAAAAATCGAAGTGTGAACTTGGCTACATAATGAAGGTAGCCAAAGAGAAAGGGCAAATAGAAGAGAATGAATAAGTTTCACAACAAAAATAGGGGAAGAACTGCCCCTTCTCTACACATTACCCTAAGACTCTTCTTTGCATCTTTAAATTCTTAAGACTTTTTTTTCTTAATGGAAAAATAATTATATATTTAGCTCCTACCCATTTATCTGGATTTGGGAAGCTAAGCAACATTGTAAAGCTGGCAATGATTATTTCTATTAACTTCTGTTTCTTTTGTTCCCTGATCTACACCTCCTATCTTATTCTCTTGCTGCTATATTCTTCTCCTGAGATTGTGTCATATGATTCCAGATTATCTTTCTAACCAGTATACTCAAAAATAGGATCCTTGTTTTTTCTTTTATTTGTCTTGGCTTTTCTCCTTTAAGAATATATTTATTCTTTAACAAAAAAACTAGATAATCAGAAGATGGCTGACTGAAGCCAGCTTTCCACAGAGGCTCCCGTCCAGAAGGGGAGTTAAAGGACAAAAGTAAATGTGGAATGTAAATGTCTTAGCACAATAACTAAGAAAATGCCAGGAAGGCTATGTTAACCAGTGTGATGAAAATGTGTCAAACGGTTTATGAAACTAGTGTATGGTGCCCCATGATCACATTAATGTACACAGCTATGATTTAGTAAAAAAAAAAAAAAAAAAAAAAAAAAAAAATTGGCAAGTAATCTGGTGGATTTGAGCTGCACCAAGAGAGAAGGTTGAAGAACACACATCAACCCTGCTGAGGTGAGCTGTGACCACAAGGATACAAACAAAAGGCACAAAATCTATCACCAAGGGGATGGGAGTCCCCTCCCCTGTGAGAACATCTTGCAGTGCCCCACAAACAAACAGGCAGAGTTTAAAGGTGCTCCCACTACACTCCATGGGAGAGACCCTCTAAAAACTGGACCTACCTCCCCTACCAGGGTGCCATGGTGTTCTCCTGCCAGGCATAAAACTGTATAAAACTGTACATATTCTCTACCTGCAACTCTGAGCTCCCAGAACTACCCTCCACTCTCACTCTGAGGTCTGGAGGCCTGTCCCCCAGGAGTTCAGATTCTTGGGTGATTTCTCGAGGGGTGTTGGCAGTGTCAAAACTGCAGCTGGTCAGTGCTGACTCTGGGGCATGGGAGCGAGGAGAGGACGGTTGGCTGAGAGGGAACCACACCAGAGTGGCAGTTCCCTGAGGCTCGGAGCAGCAACCATCTTTTAGCAGCAATACGGCCAGGCATAAAACTGTGTAAAAATGTATATATTCTATACCTGAAACTCTGAGCTCCCAGCAGTCCCCTCCACTCTCACTCTGAGGTCTGGAAGCCTGTCCCCCAGGAGTCCAGATTCTTGGGTGATTTTTCAAGGGGTGTGGACAGTGCCTAAACTGCAGCTGGTCAGTGCTGACTCTGGGGTGCGGGAGCGAGGAGAGGATGGTTGGCTGAGAGGGAACAACACCAGAGCAGCAGTTCCATGAGACTCAGAGCCATCTTTTAGCAGCAATATGGCTCACTCACGGATATTCTGAAGCCACACTTCCTGTCTCCCTGGACAACCAGAGGAGGCCGGCAATAACCCATGAGTAAAGGATTTGCCTGAGGTGGTACCAACTCACAGACCCAGGAAGCTCCCAGGGCAGGGCTGGCACAGAGGACTGCTTTACTGAGCCTAAGATGCACCTGGCCCTCAGGAGATCATCATCCTATAGAGAAAGGAAGGCAGCAGGATAGAACTGACAGGTAACCTAATACAAACCTGCAGGAGCAAAGACAGGGCTTTGGAACTCAAAACAGCTTCCATTCTGCAGGGGAATTTAGCAGTTCTGTTCGGTTCTGTCAGTAACATCAATCAGGGATGGGGCTGGACCTGAGTGAACACCCCCCAAACCTTCGCCAAGTGCCCGGGGCTGCCAGGCCTCACCTCCTCCTGCTAGATAGAGGCATAGCACAGAGGCCTGGCAGATTTCCTTGTGATTCAGGCATTTTCAACCCCCTGGAGTATCTCTTCAGTACAAGCAACTGGGTCAGCCAACTGCAGGGCTATAAGAGACTGGGTATGACAGAGATCCAAGGTGGGGAAGGAGGCATCAACCTTCCCAGACTGATCTATTTGCTGGGTGGCTCCTCCTGACTCCATGCAGCACTGGAGTAAGCGATATCAGAGTAGTCACAAGACCCCTGTGATCCAGTTCCCAAGGACCTCTTAAACTCTCCCAACCAAAACAGGTGTTGACTGAGATAATTGATTTGGAACTTTTGAACTGAGCCAATCACCTGAGGACTATTCAGGTGGTGCCCTGGGTGTGTAATTGTAGGAATGTTTGATTTTCCTTTTCCAATTATTGCCTGTGGTGGGCGGGGTGACTTAATTGCTGGTATTTCTCCACAGCTGAGACTTCAAACCAGAGTAACTGTTTCATTAGGATCAAACAAAAACCAGCTGAAAATAAGACAGAACCAATTAGACCCACGACACTAAACAGGGCCCCAGTTTCTCAGGTCACAGCACTGTACGGGTCCCCGACAAAGCTCTAGGGGAAAAAATTAAAGGGATTAAAACAATCATGGGGCGAATCAGTGGAAAAACTCTGGTAACATGAATAAGCAGAAAAGATCAACCCACACAAGGAAAGATATGGCAGATGTAATTGAAGATTCCATTCATAAACAACTGTCGGAGATGTCAGAAATCGAATTCAGAATTTGGATTGCAAACAAGATTAATAAAGTGGAGGAAAATTTGGAGTTAGAACTTCAAGCAGCAATTCAAAAGTCAGAATTCGGAATTCGAGGAGAATTTCAAAAGTTGTCTCACAAATTCAACAAACTTAAAAACAAACCACCAAAGACTTAGACACACAGAAGCAAGAATCTGCAGCCCTCAAATATCTGAAAAATACTGTAGAATCCCTCAGTAACAGAGTGGAGCAAACAGAAGAAAGGATTTCTGACATTGAAGACAAAGGCTTTGAACAATCCCAAACTCTCAAGGAGAAAGAGAAATGGAGAGCAAAAATGGATCATTCTCTCAGAGAGTTCTGGGATAATTCGAAGAAAGTTAATGTCCGACTCAATGGTATTCCTGAAAATGATGAAGTGGCCTCACTAGGCACAGAGGACCTTCTCCATGAAATTATGAAAGACAATTCTCCAGACATGCCTAGAGATTCTGAAATTCACATAGCAGACAGCTTTAGAACAACAGCGTGACTCAACCCCAATAAGACATCCCACAGGAATATCATAATTAACTTCACTAATGTTAATATGAAGAAGAAAATTCTCAAAGCAGCCATATGGAAGAAAGCCACTGCCTGCAAAGGGAAGAATATTAGAATAACTGAAGATCTGTCTGCTGAAACTTTTCAAGCCAGAAGAGGGTGGTCATCAATTTTAATCTCCAAAAGCAAAGTAACTTTCAACCCCGGTACCTGTATCCAGCTAAATTGAGTTTGATTTATGATGGTGAAATTAAATACTTTAATGACATTCGTATGTTGAAGAACTTTGCCATAGCCAAACCAGCAATTCAGGATATGCTCAGATCAATCCTCCATAATGATCAACCCAATCCTATACCACAAAAGTAAACTCACTCAGAAACTTTTGATCAAACTCCAATTTCCACACTGGTGAAAGGATAAAAATGTCCACTGGACTTTCAAAAAACACAATATGCAAAATTTTACCAGACTTATCAATATTCTCCATTAATGTGAACAGCTTCAACAGTCCTCTAAAGAGGCATAGGTTAGCTGACTGGATACAAAAACTCAGGACAGATATTTTGTGCATACAAGAGTCACATCTTACCTTAAAAGACAAATATAGACTCAGGGTGAAAGGATGGTCATCCATATTTTAGGCAAATGCTAATTAGAAAAAAGCAGGTGTTGCAATTTTATTTGCAGATACAATAGGCATTAAACCAACAAAAGTAAGGAAGGACAAGAATGGTCACTTCATATTTGTTAAGGGTGATACTCAATATGATGAGATTTCAATTATTAATATCTATGCACCCAACCAGAATGCACCTCAATTTATAAGAGAAACTCTAACAGACATGAGCAACTTGATTTCCTCCAGCTCCATAATAGTCGGAGATTTCAACAGTCCTTTGCAAGTGTTGGATCAATCCTCCAATAAGAAGCTGAGCAAAGAAATTTTAGATTTAAACCTAACCATCCAACATTTGGATTTGGCAGATATCTACAGAAAATTTCATCCCAACAAAACTGAATACACATACTTCTCATCAGCCCATGGAACTTACTCCAAAATAGATCACATCTTAGGTCACAAGTCTCACCTCAGTAAATTTAAAGGAATAGAAATTATTCCTTGCATCTTCTCGGACCAGCATGGAATAAAAGTTGAGCTCAGTAACAACAGGAATCTGCATACTCATAAAAAACGTGGAAGTTAAATAACCTTATGCTGAATGATAGCTGGGTGAGAGATGAAATTATGAAGGAAATTGCCAAGTTTTGGGAACAAAATGACAATGAAGACACAAATTATCAGAACATCTGGGATACCGCAAAGGCAGTCCTAAGAGGGAAATTTATAGCACTTCAAGCTTTCCTTAAGAGAACGGAAAGAGAGGAAGTTAACAACTTACTGGGACATCTCCATCAACTGGAAAAGGAAGAAAATTCCAACCCCAAACCGACTAGAAGAAAAGAAATAACCATAATTAGAGCAGAATTAAATGAAATTGAAAACAGAAAAATTATACAACAGATCAATAAATCAAAAAGTTGTTTTTTTGAAAAGGTCAATAAAATAGATAAACCTTTGGCCAACCTAATCAAGAAAAAAGAGTAAATCTCTAATCGCATCAATCAGAAACCAGAAAGAGGAAATAACAAAAGACTCCTCAGAAATTCAAAAAAATCTTTAATGAATATTACAAGAAACTTTATTCACAGAAAAATGAAAATCTGAAGGAAATTGACCAATACTTAGAAGCACGTCACCTTCCAAGACTTAGCCAGAATCAAGTGGAAACGTTGAACAGGCCCATATCAAGTTCTGAAATAGCATCAATACAAAACCTCCCTAAAAAGAAAAGCCCGGGACCAGATGGTTTCACGTCAGAATTCTACCAAGCCTTTAAAGAGAAATTAGTACCTATATTAATCAACCTGTTCCAAAAGGTAGAAAAAGAAGGAAGACTACCCAACACATTCTATGAAGCAAACATCACCCTGATCCCCAAACCAGGAAAAGACCCAACATGAAAAGAAAATTATAGACCAATATCACTAATGAATATAGATGCAAAAATATTCAACAAGATCCTAACAAACAGAATCCAGCAACACATCAAACAAATTATACATCATGACCAAGTCAGTTTTATCCCAGGGTCTCAAGGCTGGTTCAATATACGTAAATCTATAAGTATAATTCAGCACATAAACAAATTAAAAAACAAAACCATATGATTCTCTCAATTGATGCAGAAAAAGCTTTTGATAATATCCAGCATCACTTCATGAGCAGAACACTTAAGAAAATTAGTATAGAAGGGACATTTACAGCAAACCATCTACAGCAAACCCACAGCCAATATCATATTGAATGACGTTAAATTGAAATCATTTCCACTCAGATCAGAAACCAGACAAGGCTGCCCATGGTCTCCATTGCTCTTTAACATTGTAATGGAAATTTTAGCCACCGCAATTAGGGAAGAAAAGGTGATCAAGGGTATCCATATAGGGTCAGAAGAGATCAAACTTTCGCCCTTCACAGATGATATGATTGTATATCTGGGAAACACTAGGGATTCTACTCAAAAACTCTTAGAAGTGATCAAGGAATACAGCAGCGTCTCAGGTTACAAAATCGACATTCATAAATCGGTAGCCTTTATATCTACCAACAATAGTCAAGTTGAAAAAACAGTTAAGGACTCTATCCCATTCACAGTAGTGCCAAAGAAGATGAAATATTTGGGAGTTTATCTAACAAAAAACGTGAAAGATCTCTATAAAGAGAACTATGAAACTCTAAGAAAAGAAATAGCTGAAAATGTTAACAAATGGAAAAACATACCATGCTCATGGCTGGGAAGAATCAACATTGTTCAAATGTCCATACTACCCAAAGCAACATATAATTTTAACGCAATCCTTATTAAAGCTTCATTGTCATACTTTAAAGATCTTGAAAAAACAATACTTAATTTTATATGGAATCAGAAAAAAACTCGAATAGCCAAGACATTACTCAGAAATAAAAACAAAGCAGGAGGAATCACGCTACCAGACCTCAGACTATACTACAAATCTATAGAAATCAAAACAGCAAGGTTCTAGCACAAAAACAGAGTAGATGTCTGGAACAGAATAGAGAACCAAGAGATGAACCCAGCTACTTACCATTATTTAATCTTTGACACACCAATTAAAACATTCAGTGGGGAAAAGATTCCCTATTCAACAAATGGTGCTGGGTGAACTGGCTGGCAACCTATAGAAGACTGAAACTGGACCCACACCTTTCACCATTAACTAAGATAGACTCTCACTGCATTAAATATTTAAACTTAAGACATGAAATCATAAAAATACTAGAGGAGAGTGCAGGGAAAACCCTTGAAGAAATGGGTCTGGGCGAGTATTTTATGAGGAGGTCCCCCCCTGGGCAATTGAAGCAGCTTTAAAAATACACTACTGGGACTTGATCAAACTAAAAAGCTTCTGCACAGCCAAGAACACAGTAAGTTAAGCAAAGGAAACAGCCCTCAGAATGGGAGAAGATATTTGCAGGTTATGTCTCCGACAAAGGATTGATAACCAGAATCCACAGAGAACTCAAATGTATAAGCAAGAAAACCACAAGTGATCCCTTCGCAGGCTGGGCAACGGATTTGAAGAGAAACTTCTCTGAAGAAGACAGGCTCATGGCCTACAGATTTATGAAAAAATGCTCATCATCTTTAATCATCAGAGAAATGCAAATCAAAACTACTTTGAATTATCATCTAACTCCAGGAAGACTAGACTATATCCCAAAATCCCAAGACCAGAGACGTTGGTGTGAATGTGGCGAAAAGGGAACACTTCTACACTGCTGGTGGGAATGCAAATTAATACATTCCTTTTGGAAAGGTGTATGGAGAACACTTAGAGATCTAACAATAGACCTGCCATTCAATCCTATAATTCCTCTACTAGGCATATACCCAGAAGATCAAAAATCCCATCACAACAAAGATATTTGTACTAGAATGTTTATTGCAGCCCTATTCATAATTGCTATGTCATGGAAAAAGCCCAAGTGCCCATCAATCCAAGAATGGATTAATAAATTGTGGTATATGTACACCATGGAATATTATGTACCCTTAAAGAAAGAGACTTTACTTCTTTCATGTTTATGTGGATGGAGCTGGAGCATATTCTTCTTAGAAAGTATTCCAAGAATGGAAGAAAAAGTATACAATGTACTCAATCCTACTATGAAACTAATTTATGGCTTTCACATGAAAGCTATAACGCAGTTACAACCTAAGAATAGGGGGAAGGGGGAAAGGGAGGGGAGGGAGGGAGTAGGTGGGCAGAGGGAGGGGGATTGGTGGGATTACACCTGCGGTGCATCTTACAAGGGTATATGTGAATCTTAGTAAATTTGGAAGGTAAATGTCTAACACAATAACTAAGAAAATGCCAAGGAGGCCATGTTAACCAGTGTGATGAGAATGTGTCAAATGGTCTATGAAACTGGTGTATCGTGCCCCATGATCACATTAATGTACACAGCTACGATTTAATTAAAAAGAAAAGTTTACGTCAAAAATAAACTAGATAATCACATAAATTTGGGGGAACTAATGATATTATTAATTTTTACTATGTTCTTGAGAGTGGCTAAAATTTTCATTAGCATATTATTCTTCTTCACGAGCAATATATTTATTTGGAGGGGCATTGGAAAATTTTCTTTTTGTCTTTGGGCTTTTGTTTCTCCATCTGTAAAATGAGGGAATGGGTGCACCATTTGCTCAATATTCCTGTGATTTCAAAGTCTTCTCTTTAGAAAGTCTACTTTAAAGATATTTATTTATGAATTAAGTCACAGATATCCCAAAACTGTAACTTTCGGACCTGGTAGGAAAACAGGATGAGAAGGCCTTGGGGGAAGAGAGTCTTTTCTTTGTATTAGGATTGTCTCAGGAAGAAAACTATGGATTTAGTTTTATAAAAATTTGAAACAAAACATTAATATTCTTTAAAAAATTTGGCTTTGTTATTGTGTTCAGACTTTTATATTCAAACTGTATATAAAAACAGCACATTGTACCTCATGATTGCATTATTGTACACAGCTATTACTTAATAAAAAAAATTGGCTTTGTTTTGTTGACCAGAAATTAAAAATGTTTCGTTCATATAACAAGTGTACATGTCAATTCTATTAAGTATTGAGTGTAAATGTCTTAACACAATAATTAAGTAAATGAGGTGAATGCTATATTAAATAGTTTTATGTAAGCATTCCAAATTGTATTTAAAATCAGCACATTGTACCCCATAAATGCACTAATGTGTTCATGATCTATGTGTTTATGACTCAATAAAAAAAGAAAAAAATAGTTTGAGATTGAAATAGTTCTTTACCATGCATTCCCTTTCCTTCCTACTATTTTTCTCACTTTGTCTGAATTATCTTATCCTGATAAGTTCACTCTGCATATGGAAAGTCAATTCAGGGGTGGATCATGAGCAGGCTGCACATTTATGACTAGTCAGCCAATTGAAGAATTGTGCAGTTGGTGGATTTCTAATAAATGTCAAAACAGGAACTACAGGCTCTGGACATCTTTTATTTAGTATTTCAACGTGGATCCTTTTCCTGTTACAATGATATTTTTGAATTTTTATGAATTATTTTTCTTATTTCAACTTAACATGAGGCAACAAATTTTTAGGTTACATTGTTCTCACTGCCAAGGTAAAGTGCAAGTTGTAGAAGAGCCCTTCACCAAAAGGGCATGCTGAACACACTTGAATTGTGCATATTAGGTAAAATTCTGCCCAGACCACTCCCTCTTCCCACTAGTTGCTACCCCTCCCTCCCCCCCACCTTTGCTAGACTGCATTTGTGTATCATTTGTATGGATGTGCAATTGTTTGTAAATTGGTTTCATATTAGTATCGATACACTGAATATATATTTTTTCCGTTCTTCAGATACTGTGTTTCAACTTTATCTAGGTAAACATAAAAGATGTAAAGTCTCCATTTTTTCATGTAGCTGTAGTATACAAAACCACAATTTGTTAATCCATTCATGGGTTGATGGGCATTTGGGTTGCTTCCACCACTAGGAAATTATAAATTGACCTGCAATAACCATTCTAGTGCAAATGTCTTTGGCGGTAAACGATTTTGTTCTGGGTATATATCTAGAATGGAATTGTGAGAACAGATGGAAGGTGAAATTTCAGTTCTTTGAGAGTTCTCCATACTTCTTTCCATAAAAATTGTATTAATTTGTAATCCCACCCACAGTGTAGCAGGGTTCTCTTCTCTCCACATCCACACCAGCATGTGCAGTTTTGGGACTTTGTGATGTGGGCTAACCTTACTGGTGTTAGGCAATGCTCAGAGTGGTGTTCATTTACATTTCTCTGGTGATTAAAGAGGATGAGCAGTTTTTTCATGTATTTGTTAGCCATTCATCTATCATCTTCAAAGAAGTTTCTGTTCATGTCTCTTGCCCACATAGAAATTGTTTGTTCTTTTCTTGTTGATGAATTTGAGTTCTTTGTAGATTGTAGTTATAAGGCATTTGTCAGATTCATAATACGAAAAAATCTTCTTTTATTCCAAAGTCGGTCTTTTTTTTTCCTGTGGTACCCTTAGCTGTGCAGAAGCTCTTTAGCTTGATAAAACCCCAGTTAATTATTTTTGGTGTTGCTGCAATTGCCAGGGGGTGTATTCTTCATAAAATATTTTCCCAGGCAAGTATTTTCAAGCACACACTTTCTACCAGAATTTTTACTGTTTTGTGTCTCAAATTGAAATCTTTTATCCAGTGAGAGTCAATTCTTGCCAATAGTGAGATGTGTGGGTCCAGTTTCAGTCTTCTACATGTGGCTAACCAATTATCCCAGCACCATGTGTTAAATAGGGGTTCTTTCTTCTGTGAATGCTTTTGTTAGTCTTATCAAAGATTGAATGATGATATGTGTCTTGGTTTATCTCTAGATTATCTATGCTACCTCCATGGTTCTGTATCTCTATTTTTGTGCCAGCAGCATGCTGTTTTGATCACTCTAGACTTGTAGTATAACCTGAATTGTGGTAATGTGATGCTTGCAGATTGTTTTTATTTCTAAGAATTGTACTGCGTATTGGAGATTTTCTGGTTCCATATGAAAAGAAGCAATATTATTTCAAGTTCTTAAAAGTACGACATTGGTGCTTTGATGGGGATAGCATTAAATCTGAAAATTGCTTGGGTAATATGGACATTTTCACACCATTGATTATTCTCAGCCATGAGCCTGGTTTGTTCTTTCTTTCTTTCTTTCTTTTCTTTTCTTTTCTTTTTTTTTTTTTTTTTTTTTTGTATAGACAGAGTCTCACTGTACCATCCTCGGGTAGAGTGCCATGACGTCACACGGCTCACAGCAACCACTGGCTCTTGGGCTTACGTGATTCTCTTGCCTCAGCCTCCCAAGCAGCTGGGACTACAGGTGCCCACCACAATGCCTGGCTATTTTTTTTTTGCAGTTTGGCCGGGGATGGGTTTGAACCCACCTCCCTCAGCATATGGGGCTGGTGCCCTACTCACTTAGCCACAGGCACCACCTGGTTTGTTCTTTCATTTGCTAACATCTTCTGCTATTTATTTTCTCAGGGTTTCATAGTTTTTATCATAGAAATCTTTCATGTTCTCTGTTAGATTTATTACCAGGTATTTCATCTTCTTTAGCACTACTGTAAAATAAATAGAATCTGTGATTTTATTCTTGACTTGACCATTGTTATCATATTTGAAGTAAACTGATTTGTGGGTATTGATTTTCTATCCTGAGACACTGCTATAGTCCTTGATCACTCACTTCTCATTGCTTTGTAGTTGAGTCCCTGGGGTTTTCTAGGTATGATCTCCTGTCATCCACAAACAGTGAGAGTTTGACTTCTTATGTCTTCATTTGAATACCTTTGATTTTGCTCTCTTGCCTGATTGCAATAGCTAAATCTTCCTACATTATGTTTAATAGCAGTGGTGACAGTGGACGTCCTTTTCTAGTTCAAGATTTGAGTGGAAATGCTTTTAATTTTACTCCATTTAATATGATATTGGCTGTAGATGGCATTGCTGTAGATGGCCTCTCTCAGTTTAAAAAATGTCCCACTTAAGCCTATTATCTTGAGTGTTTTTATCATGAAAGAATGATGGATATTATCAGAAGTCTTTTCCAGGGAGGGGCAAGATGGCAGCCTGGAAGCAGCCTCTGACATAGGCTCCTGTCCAGAGAGAAGGATAATGTCCAGAGGGTATCCAATTGAGCTGAAGTCAGGAAGCCCAGCCGAGAGATAAGAGAGATAACCGCAGGTCACCCCTGCTGAGTCAAGCTGTGATTCCAAGACAACAATCTTCAGGTACAAAACTCAACCAAAAAGAAAAATGCCTGACTTCTCCCCAAGAAAGCTGCGGGTTCTTTTTTCCTTTTCCTTTCGCTCTTTGTTTGCTCCTGTGGGATTTCTACAGGTGAGTAGTGAAGTGAGGATCTCTTGTCTCAAGCCACAGGTGAAAGCAGTAAGAATTGGGAACTACTTCCTCCAGAGAAACCCTGCAATGACTCTGAACATTCTCTTACCAGACAGAAAAATTGAACTAACATTTTCCCTGCCATTCTGAACTTTCAGTCCACTCTTCCCCCCTCACTGGATAAACCAGATCCCTAACCCCTTCAGGGACTGAGGGAGAAGGCTCATGAGCAGCGCCCCCCCATCCCAGCCTGCCTGACTGAGTGTCCCGCACACCGCCCTGTTGGTCTTCTGCTGCCTCACTGTCTCCAAGCTGTGCTGTGCCCCCGGTGCCCTCCCTGCCTCTGTGCTGTGCCCCACCCACCCAGAGACCACAGAGCCAGGTGTGATGTCCCTCCCCACCAGACCGCCAAGGCAGCGTTCTGCACCCTGCCCAACCAGAGAATGCTGAAGCTGGGTGCCGCACCTGCCCTGCATCTGTGCCAGGCACCCACCCAACAAGAATCGCTAGTGGAATAGTGTTCTCCTTGCTGAAGTCACCGGCCACTGCATACTGCCAGAATCATGAACAGCGTACCCCATGCTGCTGCCAGATCCATGTATAGCATGCTCCTAGAGTTGTTCCTACAGCCAGAATTCTCTGGTTTCAGCAGTGGCAGTGGAGCTGTGCAGGGGCACTTCCCACAAAGATCCAGCAACAGTAGAGTGATCACACTGGGGTCTAATCTTGGAGAAACACCCCCCCAAAACTCTGTGCATTGCCAGAGGAAACCAGAAGTCACTCTTTAGGGATACTGGTGCTGGAGAGCCGTGGTGGCTGAGGGAGATAAGCATTTGCAGGCCTGGTACCCCCAGGATTTGACTGAGTCCAAGTGAAACACTTGCCAGTGGATATTGAACAGCCGAGGCAGTCAGGCCTCAGCTTCCCCAGCTGGCTGGAAGCTGAGGGCAGTGGTCAGGCTTCAGGGACATTGACCTTCCTCTGACTCTTATAGGTGCTAAGCCCTGGCACTTTGCATTATTGCAGGGAACAGGACTGTAGCCCTGTGGGGTCACCAATGATTGTGTGTGAAAAAGGAACAAAGCAGAGAAACAGACTCAGCCCCCTGGTCCTACTGTGCTACTGGGTGGGCCTTTATGATTCCATAGAGCACCAGAGAGAGCCAAATCTGAGCAACCAGTTGACCTCTGCTATCTAGCTGCTGGAGACCTTTCAAACTCTCCCACCTGAGACTTTGTACTGACAGGGTAAATTGGTTTGGAACCCCAAACTTGGAATAATCACCCAAAGACCCTCTAGGGTGATACCCTGGTTGTCTAGTAACAAGAAGGGTCGATTTTCCCATTCCAGTTGTTGTCTGGGGAGGTGGAGTTTTATAATTGCTTGTATTTCCTCACAGCTAAGACTTCACCAGAGTCACTGATCCACCAGGATCGGACAAGAACCAGTTGAATACAAGACTGACCCACCTAACCCCACCACATCAAGCAGGTTTCCCCAGCCTCAGACTGTAATACTGTACAGGTTCTTTGCAAAGCTAAAGGGGAAAAAGCTGCAGTCATCTCAGTGCCAGATCCTTAACAAAGGGCTGGTTAATCACAACCCCATGAAACCCCAACCAATCCCACCTTACCAAACCAGCTAGCCAACAGTGAAAAACAATCATGAGGCGGAATCAGTAGGAAAACTCTTGCAACATGAACAATAAGAGTAGATCAACTTCGCCAAGAAACGATAAAGCAGACACAGCACAAAATCCTATTCACAAACAAATGGCTGAGATGTCAGAAATCGAGTTCAGAATTTGGATAGCAAATAGGATCAGCAAGATGGAGGAAATCATGCAATTAGAATTTAAAGCAGAAATTCAAAAGATGTGTCAAGAATTTAATGAATTTAAAGACAAAACGACCAAAGATTTTGACACGTTAAAGCAAGAATTTGTAGCCCTTAAAGATCTAAAAAATACAGTAGAATCCCTTAGTAACAGAATGGAACAGGCAGAAGAAAGGATCTCTGATATTGAATACAAAGCTTTTGAACGCTCCCAAACACTCAAAGAGGAAAAAAGTAGAGAACAAAAACAGATCATTCTCTCAGAGAGCTCTGGAATAATTCAAAGAGGTCGAATATTTGCCTTATAGGAATATCTGAAAATGATGAGGTTGCTGCAAAGGATACAGATGCTTTGCTTCATGAAATAATTAAAGATAATTTTCCAGACGTGCCCAGAGATTCTGAAATTCAGATAGCAGACAGTTTCAGAACAATGGCAAGACTCCACCCAAATAAAAATTCTCATAGACACATTATAATTAATTTCGCTAAAGTTAATATGAAGGAGAAAATTCTGAAAGCTGTAAGACATAGGAAAACCATTACATACAAGGGGAAGAATATTAGAATGACTGCAGATCTTTCTGCTGAAACCTTTCAACCTAGAAGAGGGTGGTCATTGACCTTTAATCTCCTTAAACAAAATAACTATCAACCCAGGATCATGTATACAACTCAACTGAGTTGCATCTATGATACAGAAATTAAATACTTTTAAGACGTTCACATTTTGAAGAAATTTGCCATAACCAAACTAGCTCTTCAGGATATTCTTGGACCTATCCTCCATAATGAACAACACAATCCTCCACCATCAAAGTAAAATCACTCAGAAACTTTTGATCAAATTCTAACTTCCATAGTTTCAAAAGGATTCAAAATGTCCACTGGACTTTTGAAAAATTCAATATGCCAAACTCTGTTGGGTTTATTATTACTCTCAATGAATGTGAATGGCTTAAGTTGCCGCTATAGAGACACAGGTTGCCTGACTGGATACAAAAACTCAGGCCAGACATCTGCTGCATTCTAGAATCTCACCTTACCTTAAAACATAAACATAGAGTCAGGGTGAAGGAATGGTCATCTGTAATTCAGGCAAATGGAAATCAGAAAAAAGCAGTGTTGCAATTTAATTCGCAGATACAATAGGCTTTAAACCAATCAAAGTAGAAAGGACAATGATGGTCACTTCTTATTTGTTAAGGGCAACACTCAACATGATGAGATTTCAATTATCAACATCTATGCACCCAACCAGAAAGCGCCTCAATTTATAAGAGAAACTCTAACTGACATGAGCAACTTGATTTCCCCCAGCAACATATTTGTTGGAGACTTTAACATTTTCCGGCAGTGTTGGATAGATCCTCAAAAAAGAAGCTAAGCAACGAAATTTTAGAATTAAACTTAACCATTCCACATTTGCATCTAATAGACATCCATAGAACATTTCATCCTAACAAAACCAAATACATATTCTTCTCATCAGCCTGTGGATCATCCTCCAAAATTGATCACATCTTAGGTCACAAGTTTAATCTCAGCAAATTTAAAAGAGTAGAAATCATTCCTTGTACTTTCTCCGACCACCGCAGAATAAAATTTGAACTCAGTAACAACAGGAATCTCCACACGCATACTAAAACATGGAAACTAAATAACCTCATGCTGAACAATAGCTGGGTCATAGATGAGATTAAGAAGAAAATTGCCAAATTTTTGGACCAAAACAATCATGAAGAAATGAACAATCAGGACCCCTGAGATACAGCAAAGGCATTCCTGAGAGGAAAATTTATAGTGTTACAAGCCTTCTTCCAGAGAACAGAAAGAGGAAAGACAATAACTTAATGGGTCATCTCAAGCAACTGAAAAAGGAAGAACTTTCCAACCCTAAACCCAGGAGAAGAAAAGAAATAACTAAAATTAGAGCAGAATTTATTGAAATTGAAAAAAAATTATCCAACAGATCAACCAATCAAAAAGTTGGTTTTTTTAAAAGGTCAACAAAATAGATAAACTGTTGGCTAACCTAACCATAAGTTGATGAGTAAAATTCCTAATTTCATCAATCAGAAATAATAAAGGCCAAATAACAGCAGACACCTCAGATTCAGTAAATCCTTAATGAATACTACATAAAACTCTAATCTCAGAAGCATGAAAATCTGAAGGAAATATATCAATACTTGGAAACATGTCACTCTCCCAGACTTAGCCAGAAATAAGTGGAAGTGTTGAACAAGCCTATAACAAGCTCCACAATAGCATCAACTATAAGAAATCTCCCCAAAAAGAAAAGCATGGGACAAGAAGGCTTCACATCAGAATTCGACCAAACATTTAAAGAGGAACTAATACCTATATTACTTAATCTTTTCCAAAACATAGAAAAAGAAGGAGTACTTCCCAACTCATTCTATGAAGCAAATAATACCCTGATACCCAAACCAGGAAAAGACCCAACAAGAAAAGAAAATTATAGACCAATATCTCTAATGAATATTGATGCAAAATTTTTCAATAAGATCCTAGCAAACAGAATCCAACAACACACCAAACAAATTATACACCACAACCATGTGGGTTTCATCCCAGGGTCCCAAGGATGGTTCAGTATACATAAATCCACAAATATAATACATCACATAAACAAATTAAAAAACAAGGACCATATGATTCACTCAATTGATGCAGAAAAAGCTTCTGACAAATTCAGCATCCTTTCTTGAGCAGAATGCTTAAGAAAATAGGTATAGAAGGAACATTTCTTAAACTGATAGAGGCCATTGACAGCAAACCCACAGCCAATATCATAGTGAATGGAGTAAAATTGAAATCATTTCCACTCAGATCAGGAACCAGGCAAGGATGCCCACTGTCTCCACTGCTTTTTAACATTGTAATGGAAGTCGTAGCCATCGCAATCAAGCAAGAGAAGGCAAACAAATGTATCCAAATAGGACCAGAGGAGACCAAATTGTCACTCTTCACAGACAGTATGATTGTATATCTGGAAAATCCCAGGTAATCAACTACAAAACTCCTATAAGTGATCAAGGAATATAGTAACATCTCAGGATACAAAATTGACACTCATAAATGTGTAGCCTTTATATATACCAACAATAGTCAAGGAGAAAAACAATAAAGATTCTATTACCTTTACAATAGTGCCAAAGAAGATGAAATATGTGACAGTGTATCTACCTAGGGATGTGAAAGATCTCTGTAAAGAAAACTAAGAAACTCTGAGAAAAGAAATAGCTGAAGATGTTAACAAATGAAAAAATATACCATGCTCATGGCTGGGAAGAATCAACATTGTTAAAATGTCTATACTACCTAAAGCAATTTACAGATTTAACGTGATCCTTATTAAAGCACCTAATTCATATTTTAAAGACCCGGAAGAATTAGTACTTCGTTTTATATGTAAACAGAAAAAACCTCGAATAGCCAAGACATTACTCAGAAATATAAACAAATCGGGAAGAATCACGCTTCCAGACTTCAGACTATATTATAAATTGATAGTGATCAAAACTGCATGGTACTGGCACAAAAATAGAGAGGTAGATGTATAGAACAGAATTGAAGACCAAGAGATTGACCTAGACACTTATCCTCACTTGATTTTCGATAAGCCTATTAAAAATGTAAATTGGGAGAAAGATTCCCTATTCAATAAATGGTACTGGATGAATCCGCTGGCAACTTGTAGAAGACTGAAACTGGACCCACACCTTTTTCCTCTAACAAAAATTGACTCTCACTGGTTAAAGGACTTAAACTTAAGACATTAAACTATAAATATTCTTAGAGAGAGTGCAGGGGAAATGCTTGAGAAAATTGTCCTGGGAGAATACTTCATGAGGAAGACACCCTGGGCAATTGAAGCAACATCAAAAATACATTACTGGTATCTGATCAAATTAAAAACCTTCTGCACTGCCAAGAGCACACTAAGTAAAGCAAATAAATAACCCTCAGTATGGGAGACATTTTTGCAAATTATTCTACCGACAAAGACCTAATAACCCCAATATCCACAGAGAACTCAAACTTATTACTAAGCAAAAAACAAGTGATCCCATTTCATTGTGGGCAAGAGACATGAACAGAAGCTTCTCTGAAGAAGACAGGCACATGGCCTACAGACACATGATAAAATGCTCATCATCTTTGATCATCAGAGAAATGCAAACCAAAACTACTCTGAGATGCCATCTAACTCCAGTAAGAGTAGCCCACATCACAAAATCCCAAAACAACAGATGTTGTTATAGATGTGGAGAAAAGGGAACACTTCTGCACTGTTGGTGGGAATGCAAGCTAGTATGTTCCTTTTGGGAGTACGTTTGGAGAACACTCAGGGATATAAATGTAGACCTCCTGTTTGATCCTACAATTCCTCTTCTATGTGTATATCCAAAGGACCAAAAATCATTTAGCAATAAAGATGTTTGCACCAGGCAGCACCTGTAGCTCAGTGGTGAGGGCACCAGCCACATGTACTGGGGCTGGTGGGTTTGAAAACTGGCCCATGCCTGCTAAACAACAATGAAAACAACAACAACAACAAAAAAAAAAAAATAGCTGGATGCCAGTAGTCCCAGCTATCTTGAGGTACTGCCTGGACCTCCGTAAGAGCTGCTCTGCAAACGCGATCAGCTCCCTCCCCAGGCCTTGGTAAGAGCAGCGCTGCCCAGACCTCGGTAAGAGCCACTCCGTTACCGCTATTGGCTCCCCCCCAGACCTCTGTAAGAACTGCGCTGCCCGGATATCCATAAGAGCTGCGCCACGACCGCGATCGGCTCCCGGCCGGACCTCCATAAGAGCTGCGCGGCTGACTCTGAAACCCACATCCTGTTGTGGATCAGCACATTTGGCCAATGGAGTATGAAGAAATGTAAGAGTAATAATTGCATATCAAAGCAGTATAAACTTTAATGTTTAAAATGATCAATGTACATATCCATGTGTTAGTGAGCCTTCTCACACTGTTGTTGAAGATAAAATCTCTTAAATTTTCTAGAAGTTTTTGACCAGGGCTGGGTTTGAACCCACAATCTCCAGCATAGGGGGCCGGCGCCCTACATCTTTGAGCCACAGGCACCGCCCAGGTATCTGCAAATCACTTTGTATCAGAATTATGGAAAATATACGGAGGAGACAAAATGGCTGACTGAAGCCAGCTTTCCACAGAGGCTCCCGTTCGGAAGGAGAGTTAAAGGACAAAAATTCAGCAAGTAACCTGGTGGATTTGAGTTGCACTAAGAGAGAAGGTTGAAGAATGCACGTCAACCCTGCTGAGGCGAGCTGCGACCACAGGGATACAAACAAAAGGTACAAAATCCATCACCAAGTGGACGGGAGTCCCCCTCCCCCATGGGAACGGCTCAAAGTGCCCCACAAATAATCAGGCAGAGTTCAAAGGTCCTCCCACTACACTCCATGGGAGAGACCCTCTAAAAACTGGACCTACCTCCTTTACTAGGGTGCCACGGTGTCCTCCTGCCAGGCATAAAACTGTATAAAACTATATAGTCTCTGCCTGGAATCCTGAGCTCCCAGCACTCCGCTCCACTCACACTGAGGTCTGGACGCCAGTCCCTCAGGAGTTCAGATTCTTGGGTGATTTCTCGAGGGGTGTGGATGGTGCCTGGACTGCAACTAGTCGGCGCCGGCTCCGGGGCACGGGAGTGAGGAGAGGATGGTCAGTGGAGAGGGGACCGCACCGGAGCAGTAGTTCTCTGAGGCACAGTGCAACAGCCATCTTTTGGCAACAATACGGCCAGGCATAAAAATGTGTAAAACTGTGTGTGTTCTCTGCCCGCAACCCTGGGCTCCCAGTGCTCCCCTCCGCTCTCGCTCCAAGGTCTGAAGGCCTATCCCCAGGGGTCCAGACTCTTGGGCGATTGCTCGAGGGGTGTAAACAGTGCCGAGGCTACAGCCAGTTGGGGCAGACTCTGGGGTGTGGGAACGGAGAGAGGATGGTTGGCCAGAAGGGAGCTGCACTGGAGCAGTGGTTCTCAGAGGCATAAAAAAGCAGCCCACTTTTGCTAGCAATACAGCTCACTACAGAATATTCTGAAGCCACACCCCCTGTCTCCCTGGGCAACTAGAGACTGTGAGTATAGGATTGCCTGAGGCAACACCAACTTGCAAACCCGGGAAACTCCCAGGGTGGGGCTGACCCAGAGGTCTGCTTTACTGAACCTAAGATGCACCTGGCCCTGAGGGGATCATTGCCTATAGACAATACAAGAGCAAAGACAAGCTGATTTGGAACTCAATTCAGATTCTCTTCTGCAGGGGAACCGCAAAGTTGTTCTGTTCTGTTCTGTCAGTAACATTAATCAGGGGCGAGACTGGACCTGAGTGAAAACCCCCCAACCATCATCAAGTGCCCAAGGTTGTCAGGCCTCACCTCCTCTTGTTAGAGAAAGGAAGAGCGTAGCGGCCTGGCAGACTTCCTTGTGATTCAGGCAGGTGCAAACTCGTGGAGTACCAGTTCACTACAGGCAACTGCAGGTTCACTGTAGGGCTATCAGTGACTGGGTGTGATAGTGGTGCAAGGTGGGGAAAGAGGCATTAACCTTCCCAGCTTGATCTATGGGCTGGGTGGCTCCTCCTGACTCCACGCAGCACTGGAGCTAGCCACAACAGAGTAGTCACCAGACCCCTGTGATCCAGTTCCCAGAGACCTCTTAAACTCTCTCACCCAAGACAGGTACAGACTGAGACAATTGATTTGGACCTTTTGAACTGAACCAATCGCCTGAGGACAAATCAGGTGGTGCCCTGGGTGCACAGTGGTAGGGAGGTTTGATTTTCCTTTTCCAATTGTTTGCCTGTGGAGGGCGGGGTGACTTAATTGCTGATATTTCTCCACAGCTGAGACTTCAATCCAGAGAATCTGTTTCACTAGGGTGGAACAGAAACCAGCTGAAAGCAAGACAGAACCAATTAGCCCCACCACAACAGACAATGTCACAGGTTCTCAGGCCACAACAATGTAAAGGTCCTTGACAAAACCCCAGGGGAAAAAAATCAAAGGGACTAAAACAACCATGGGGCGGAATCAGAGGAAAAGCTCTGGTAACATGAATAACTGGAACAGATCTACCCCCCAAAGAAAGATATGGCAGATGTAATTGAAGATCCCATTCATAAAAAACTGGCTGAGATGACAGAAATTGAATTCAGAATCTGGATTTCAGACAAGATTAATAAAGTGGAATTAGGAATTCAAGGAGAAATTCAAAAGTTGTCTCAAGAAATTAATGAATTTAAAGACGAAACCACCAAAGACTTAGACACACTCAAGCAAGAATTTGTATCCCTCAAAGATATGAAAAGTACAGTAGAATCCCTCAGCAACAGAATGGAGCAAACAGAAGAAAGGATTTCTGACATTGAAGACAAAGACTTTGAACGCTCCCAAACTCTCCAAGAGGAAGAGAAATGGAGAGCAAAAACAAATCATTCTCTGAGAGAGCTCTGGGATAATTCGAAGAAGGTCAATATCTGAATCATTGGAGTTCCTGAAACAGATGAAGTGGCCTCGCTAGGCACAGAGGCCCTTCTACATGAAACTATGAAAGAGAATTTTCCAGACATGCCAAGAGATTCTGAAATTCAGATATCAGACAGCTTCAGAACCCCAACATGACTCAACCCCAATAAGACATACCCCAGGTATATTATAATTAACTTCACTAAAGTTAACATGAAGGAGAAAATTCTCAAAGCTGCCAGGAGAAAGAAAAGCATTACCTTTAAAGGAAAGAATATTAGAATGACTGCAGATCTCTCTGCTGAAACTTTTCAAGCCAGAAGAGGGTGGTCATCGACTTTTAATCTTCTAAAGCAAAATAACTTTCAACCTCGGATCTTGTATCCAGCTTAACTGACTTTCATTTATGATGGAGAAATTAAATACTTTAATGACATTCATATGTTGAAGAAATTTGCCATAACCAAACCATCTCTTCAGGATATTCTCAGACCTATCCTCCATAATAAACAAGCCAATCCTACACCAAAAATGTAAACTCACTCAGAAACTTCGGATCAAACTCCAATTTCCAAACTGGAAAAAGGATTAAAAATGTCCAATGGACTTTTGAAAAACTCGATACCAAAAATTTCACCAGACTTATCAATAATCTTTATTAATGTGAACGGCTTAAACTACTCTCTAAAGAGGCATAAGTTAGCTGACTGGGTACAAAAACTCAGGCCAGATATTTGCTGCATACAAGAGTCACATCTTAACTTAAAAGACAAATATAGACTCAGGATGAAAGGATGGTCATCTGTATTTCAGGCAAAAGGTAATCAGAAAAAAGCAAGTGTTGCAATTTTATTTGCAGATACAATAGGTTTTAAACCAACAAAAGTAAAAAAGGATAAGAATGGTCATTTCATATTTGTTAAGAGTAATACAATAGGATGAGATTTCAATTATTAATATCTATGCACCCAACCAGAATGCACCTCAATTTATAAGAGAAACTCTAACAGACATGAGCAACTTGATTTCCTCCAGCTCTATAATAGTCGGAGATTTCAACAGTCCTTTGGCAGTGTTGGATCAATACTCCAATAAGAAGCTGAGCAATGAAATTTTAGACTTAAACCTAACCATCCAACACTTGGATTTGGCAGACATCTACAGAACATTTCATCCCAACAAAACTGAATACACATACTTCTCATCAGCCCATGGAACTTATTTCAAAATCGATCACATCTTAGGTCACAAGTCTATCCTCAGTAAATTTAAGGGAATAGAAATGATTCCTTGCATTTTCTTGGACCAGCATGGAATAAAAGTTGAGCTGAGTAACAACAGGAATCTGCATACTCATACAAAAACATGGAAGTTAAATAACCTTATGCTGAATGATAGCTGGGTCAGAGATGAGATTAAGAAAGGAATCACCAATTTTTTCGAACGAAATGACAATGAAGACACGAACTATCAGAACCTCTGGGATACCGCAAACGGAGTTCTAAGAGGGAAATTTATAGCACTGCAAGCCTTCCTCAAGAGAACTGAAAAAGAGGAAGTTAACAACTTAATGAGACATCTCAAGCAACTGGAAAAGGAAAAACATTCCAACCCCAAACCCAGTAGAAGAAAAGAAATAACCAAAATTAGAGAAGAATTAAATTAAAATGAAAACAAAGGAATTATAGAACAGATCAATAAATCAAAAAGTTGGTTTTTTGAAAACGTCAAGAAAATAGATAAACCTTTGGCCAACCTAATCAGTAAAAAAAGAGTAAAGTCTCTAATCTCATCAATCAGAAACAACAAAGACGAAATAACAACAGACTCTTTAGAAATTCAAAAAAACCCTTAATGAATATTACAAGAAACTTTATTCTCAGAAATATGAAAATCTGAAGGAAATTGACCAATAGTTGGAAGCACGTCACCTTCTAAGACTTAGCCAGAATCAAGTGGAAATGTTGAACAGACCCATATCAAGTTCTGAAATAGCATCAACCATACAAAATCTCCCTAAAAAGGAAAGCCCAGGAACAGATGGTTTCACGTCAGAATTCTACCAAATCTTTAAAGAGGAATTAGTACCTATATTACTCAACCTTTTCCAAAAGGTAGAAAAAGAAGGAAGACAACCCAACATGTTCTATGAAACAAATATCACCCTGATCCCCAAAACAGGAAAAGACCCAACAAGAAAAGAAAATTATAGACCAATATCACTAATGAATATAGATGCAAAAATATCAACAAGATCCTAACAAACAGAATCCAGCAACACATCAAACAAATTATATATCATGACCAAGTCAGTTTTATCCCAGGGTCTCAAGGCTAGTTCAATATATATAAATCTATAAATGTAATCCAGCACATAAACAAATTAAAAAACAAAGACCATATGACTCTCTCAATTGATGCAGAAAAATCTTTTGATAATATCCAGCATCCTTCAT
Source organism: Nycticebus coucang (assembly GCF_027406575.1). Taxonomy (NCBI): domain Eukaryota; kingdom Metazoa; phylum Chordata; class Mammalia; order Primates; family Lorisidae; genus Nycticebus; species Nycticebus coucang. The sequence continues at coordinate 108,018,615 of NC_069804.1, forward strand.
GATCAGAACACTTAAGAAAATCGGTGTAGAAGGGACATTTCGTAGACTGATAGAAACCATCTACAGCAAACCCACAGCCAATATCATATTGAATGGAGTTATATTGGAATCATTTCTACTCAGATCAGGAACCAGACAAGGCTGCCCATTGTCTCCATTGCTTTTTAACATTGTAATGGAATTTTTAGACACTGTAATTAGGGAAGAAATGGCAATCAAGGATATCCATATAGGGTCAGAAGAGATCAAACTTTCGCTCATTGCAGATGATATGATTGTATATCTGGAAAACACTAGGGACTCTACTACAAAAGTCTTAGAAGTAATCAAGGAATATAGCAATGTCTCAGGTTACAAAATCAACATTCATAAATCGGTATCCTTTATATATACCAATAATAGTCAAGTTGAAAAAACAGTTAAGGACTCTATCCCATTCACAGTAGTGCCAAAGAAGATGAAATATTTGGAAATTTATCTAACAAAGGGCGTGAAAGATCTCTATAAAGAGAACTATGAAACTCTAAGAAAAGAAATAGCTAAAAATGTTAACAAATGGAAAAACATACCATGCTCCTTGCTGGGAAGAATCAACATTGATAAATGTCCATACTACACAAAGCAATATATAATTTCAATGCAATCCCTATTAAAGTTCCACTGTCATACTTTAAAGATCTTGAAAAAACAATACTTCGTTTTATATAGAATCAGAAAAAAACCTCGAATAGCCAAGACATTACTCAGAAATAAAAACAAAGCAGGAGGAATTATGCTACCAGATCTCACACTACGCTACAAATCGATAGTGATCAAAACAGCATGGTATTGGCACAAAAAAGGGAAGTAGATATGTGGAACAGAATAGAGAACCAAGAGATGAATCCAGCTACTTACTGTTATTTAATCTTTGACAAGCCAATTAAAAACATTCAGTGGGGGGCAGCGCCTATGGCTCAGTCGGGAGGGCACCGGCCCCATATGCCGAGGGTGGCGGGTTCAGGCCCGGCCCCGGCCAAACTGCAACCAGGAAATGGCCGGGCGTTGTGGCGGGTGCCTGTGGTCCCAGCTGCTCGGGAGGCTGAGGCGGGAGAATCGCTTGAGCCCAGGAGTTGGAGGTTGCTGTGAGCTGTGTGAGGCCATGGCACTCTATGGAGGGCCATAAAGTGAGACTCTGTCTCTACAAAAAAAAAAAAAAAAAAAAAAAAAACATTCAGTGGGGAAAAGATTCCCTATTTAACAAATGGTGCTGGATGAACTGGCTGGCAACCTACAGAAGACTGAAACTGGGCCCACACCTTTCACCATCAACTAAGATAGACTGTCACTGGATTAAAGATTTAAACTTAAGGCATGAAACTCCTCTATAAAAATACTGGAGGAGAGTGCAGGGAAAACCCTTGAAGAAATCGGTCTGGGTGAGTATTTTATGAGGAGGACCCCTCGGGCAATTGAAGCAGCTTCAAAAATACACTACTGGGACTTAATCAAACTAAAGAGGTTCTGCATAGCCAAGAACACAGTAAGTAAAGCAAGCAAACAGCCCTCAGAATGGGAGAAGATATTTGCAGGTTATGTCTCTGACAAAGGTTTAATAACCAGAATCCACAGAGAACTCAAGCTCATTAGCAGGAATAGAACAAAGGATCACATTGCCGGGTGGGCAAGGGATTTGAAGAGAAAATTCTCTGAAGAAGAGAGGCGTGCAGCCTTCAGACATATGAAAAAATTCTCATCATCTTTAATCATCAGAGAAATGCATATCAAAACTACTTTGAGATATCATCTACTCCAGTGAGACTAGCCTATATTACAAAATCCCAAGACCAGAGATGTTTCCGTGGATGTGGAGAAAAGGGAACACTTTTGCACTGCTGGTGGGAATGCAAATTAATACATTCCTTTTGGAAAGAGATATGGAGAACACTTAGAGATCTAAAAATAGATCTGCCATTCAATCCTGTAATCCCTCTACTGGTCATATACCCAAAAGACCAAAAATCTCATCATAAAAAAGATGTTTGTACCAGAATTTTTATTGCAGCCCTATTCATAATTTCTAAGTTATGGAAAAAGCCCAAGTGCCCATCGATCCAGGAATGGATAAATAAATTGTGGTATATGTACACCATGGAATATTATGCAGCCTTAAAGAAAGATGCAGTATTTACCTCTTTCATGTTTACATAGATGGAGCTGGAACATATTCTTCTTTGCAAAGTTTCTCATGAATGGAAGAAAAAGTATCCAGTGTACTCAGCCCTACTATGAAGCTAATTCATAGCTTTCACATGAAGCTAAGTATAGCACAAGGATAAGGGGAAAGGTCCAAGGAAGGGAATGGGAGTGGGGAGCTTCAGGTGGAGGGAGGGTAATGGGTGGTGTCTCACCTACTGTGCATCTTAGAATGGGTACAGGTGAAACCTACTAAATACAGAATAAAAATGTCTACATACTAACTAAGAAAATGCCATGAATGCTACATTGATCAGTTTGATGAGAATATTTCAGATTGTAAATGAAACCAGCACATTGTACCTCTTGATTGCACTAATGTACACAGCTATGATTTAACAGTAATAAATAAACAAACAAATAAATAAATAAATAAATATTTGCACCAAATTGTTCATTGCAGTTCAGTTCATAATTGCCAAGTCATGGGAGAAACCCAATTGCCCATAGACCCATGAATGGATTAATAAATTGTGGTATATGTATACCATGGAATACTATGCAGCAGTACAAAAATGGAGACTTTACCTCCTTTATGTTTACATGGATGGAGTTGGAAAGTATTCTTCTTAGTAAAGTGTCTCAGGAATGGAAAAAAAGTGTCCAGTGTACTCAGTGCTACTGTGAAACCAATTTATAATAACTCACACTTGCAAATGAAAAATTAAACACAACTTTAGCCTATGATGAAGGAGGGAAGGGGTGGGCCAGCGGTGGGGAGGGGGTGGGAGGGATAGTAGGGGGACCACCACTATGGGACACATTGCAAGTACAAGTTGGTTCTATCATGTGTAGAACACAAATGTCCTAATGCTATAATTGGGTATATGAGATGAAAGCTATGCTGATTAGTATGATGTAAGCATTCCAACTTGTACAAATAATCAACACACTGAAATGGGCATAAATGTATTTATGATCTATGTACAAAGACTTAATAAAAAAATAAAAAATAGTCTTTTCCGCATCAACTCAGCGATTCACATGTTCTTTGTTTTTTATTTTATTTATGTGGTGAATTATATTTATGGATTTACATATGATAAACCAACCTTGTAACCCTGGGATAAAATCAACTTCATCATGCTGTATAACTTTTTTTAATGTGTCACTATATTCTGTTTGCTAAGTTCTTATTGAATGTTTTTGAATTGATATTCATTATGATATTGGCCTACAGTTTTCTTTCATTGTTGGGTCCTTTCCTTATTTGGGGATCAGGGTGAAATTTACTTCAGAGAACATGTTGAAAAGGATTCTTTCCTTCTCTGTTTTGGAATAGATCATGCAATATAGGAACTAGTTCCTATTTGAAGGTTTAGTAGAATTCTTGTGTGAAACCAAAAGTCCAAGGCTTTTATTTTGGGGCAGATTTTGTATAGTTGATGCCATTTCAGGGCTTTACTATTTAAAATTTCTAATTCTTTCTGGTTGATTATTGATCAATTCACTCTACATTTTTATATTTATGAGAGTACAGTTTTTTGTAGTAATCATTGAGGGTCTTTTGTATTTCTGTGGTATCTGCTGTTTTTCCACTTTATTGTTTCTGATTGAAGTTATTAGAGATATTACTTTTCTGTTTCTGGTTAGTCTACCCATAAGTTTATCAATTTCATTAATCTTTTTAAAGAACAAACATTTTGTTTCTTCTGATTTGTTTGTTTTCAGTTTCATTTAATTGTGCTCTAATTTTGATTATTTCCTTTCTTCTGTTGCATAGGTATTGAATTGTTCTTCCTTTTCCAGTTGCTTGAGATGGTCTATTAGGTTGCTGACTTGATCTCTTTCTGTTTTCTTGATGAAGGCGTCCAATGCTATTAATTTCCCTCTTAGGAAAGTCTGCCTTTGCAGTATCCCACAGGTTTTGGTAGTTTGTGCCTTCATTATCATTTTGTTCCAGATATCTCATAATTTGCTTCTTAATCTCATCTTTGACTCAGCTGTCACTTAGTATAAGGTTATTTAGTCTCCATGATTTTATTTGAATATGAAAATTTCTGTTGCTATTCAGTTCAAATTTTATTCTGTAATGGTCTGCAAACATACAAGGAAAAATTTCTATTCTTTTGAACTTATTGAGGTTAGACTTGTATTTTAATATATGACCAATTTTGGAGAATGATCCATGGGCTGATGAGAATAATGTGTTGTTACTTTTGTTAGGATGGAATGTTCTTTCTATATCTGTTATGTCCATTTTTCCTAGGATCATGTTTAAGTCCATAATTTCTTGATTTAGTTTGTTCTTGGAGGAGCACCCAGAACAGCCAAAGAGGTGTTAAAATCTCCAACTATCATAGTGCAGTAAGTATCATATTGTTCATATTAGTTAGGGCTTGTTTTATAAATCAAGGAGCATTCAAGTAGAGGGTGTGAATGTTAATTATTGAAATCTATTCATATTGTGTGTTTCTCTTAACTAATATGTAGTGTCCAGTGCTATCTTTCCTTTTATTTGTTGGTTTAAATCCAACTGTATCTGCAAATAAGATTTTAACCCCTGATTTTTTTCTGTTTTCCATTTGCCTGTATTATAGAGGTCCATCCCTTCCCCCGAGTCTCATTTTATCCTTTGAGGTAAGGTGTGTCTGTTGGTGGAAACATATACTTGGCCTGAGTTTTTATATCCATTCAACCAGACTGTATCTCTTTAGAGGAGAATTTAGGCTGTTCAAATTATTTGAGGGAATTGATATTTATTGTGGCATTTGTTCATCTTGCTTTTTGGAGGTTCAGTGCATATTATTATCCCTTTCACTACTGTGAAAGGTAGGTTTTGTTCTTAAAATTCTGGGTGAGTTTACTCTTGTGGTGGACTATCATTCTGGTCATTATGAAGAATAGGTCTGAGTACTTCCTGGAGAGCTGGTCTAGTTAGGGCAAATTTCCATAACATAGATGTCAGTAAAATATTAGATTTCTGACCTACAAACAAAAATCATTTTAACCAGATACACAGAATTCTGGGCTGAAATGTGTTTTGTTTTATAAGGTTAAATGTCAGTGACCTTCCTCTTCTCACTTGAAAAGTTTTGGCTGAAAAATCTGTGGTCATCCTGATATTTTTCCTTTTGTAGGTAATACTTTTCTTATGCCTGGCTGCTTGCACTATTTTCTGCTTCATATCAACTTTGGCAAATTACCATGTGTCTAGCAGATGCTTTGTTTGGATTGAGTCGTACTGGTTTCTGAAACTATCTGAATACTTCCGATAGAAACTACTATCTGAATTTCTGTGTCTCTTGCATTGCTTGGAAAATTCTCTATCATAATGTCTTGGAGTAGAGCATCTGTACCTTTAGGACCACCCTCTTCTTCAGGAATCCCTATAATTCAGATGTTTGATCTTTTGGTATGACCTTACAATTCTCTCAGGGAATATTCTGTTCTTGTTCTCCTTTTTTTTCCCCACCTCTTTGACTGATTGTGATAGTTCAAATTCTTGTCCTCAATTTCTGAAATTCTTTTCCTCCCTCTTCAACTCTATTACTGAGCATCTGTACTGTGTTTAAAGCTCCTTCAATGTCTTTTTCAATTCCTTAAGCTCTGTTATATATTTCCTCATTATGTCCATATCCTTGGTGACTTTGTCTTTGAATTCATTAATTTCTTCAGGCAACATTTGAACTATTTTTTTGATTTCTATTTCCATCTTTTACTCCATTTCAATCATCTTATTTGCTATCCATATTCTCAATTCTATTTCTGACATTTCAGCAAATTCTCTATGAATGATATTTTCTGTTGTATCTCCTTTGTAATTCTTGGGGGAGTTGATATGCTGTGATTTTTTATGTTGCCAGAGTTCTTTTGCTGGTTCCTCCCCATGAACATTTTCAGCTACTTTTTTTTTTTTTTTTAAGAAAGGGAAGGGTGATTTTTGTGCTCAGAATTGTGGAAAAAAAATATTTGTTCACTTTTGTGCCAGGCAGGATGACATCTAGTTTCAGAGGTGGAACGTCCCTTGAAGGGGAGGACCTGAGTTTAGTGGCTCTCTCCCATGGCATAAGGTGAGAGGTCCTTTGTTTCCTTCTTGCTGTCAGAAAGCCCTCCACAGACCTCCTACTTGGGGGAGGTGTTTCCTGTCCTCTTGGCAATGGGCTCCATACCTGATGTTTGTTGTCTTTCTTTGTCTTTCTTGGACTTGAAGCTTTTCTCGGCAGAGATGATGTGCACCTCTCTTTCTTCTTTCTGTTATCACCTCCCCACCTTCAGGTTCACTAAGTACACGTTTTTTTAGTACATGTGCTGCCAAAGTGAGCACACACTGATTATACTTCAGCCCAATATTTCTCGCTTTGAACAGGAGCCTCTGGTGAAATCTACTTCTAGTCAGCCATGTTGACTCCCCCCTCAATCTTTTCACTTACTTGTCACAAATATTTTCCACATCATTAAATGTTCCTTGTGACCATAATATTAGTATTTAATGATGCATTTATGTTTCTTTAGTATGGATGTAGAGTATTTAATTAGTGGATATTATATAATTGGATATTCTGTTGATTTTTTTACTGTTGAAAATAACAAGGCCAGGTATTCTTACAATGCCTTGGTGCACACATATTTTGTTCTTAAAATAAATCTATATATTATAAAAAGATTGCAAAATTCCATAGTTTTGATAAATATTGACACTTTTTTTAAAGAAAGCCTGTACTTATTTTCCCACAACAATGCCTATTTTCCTTTGCCTTTAGCAATAAAGGATATTCTTATTTTTAAAAATACTTTACTAGTTTGTTAGATAAAAATATTATTTTGGTTTTTCTTTAATATAATTTCTCTGGTGTAGCCCCTGCCAATATTTTTTTCTTATTTTATTGGCCATTTAATTTTCTTTCTTGTTGTATTCCCCTTTTCTGTACTTTGCCAATTTTTGTAGACTGTTCATATATTTATTACTGATGTATGAGCTTTCTTTACATTGAACATGAAAACCTTAGTCTAGGATATATTCTACATGTATTTTTCTTAGTTTGTCCTTTGCTTTTCAGTTTTGTGAATTGTGTTACACTTAACTATTGCCATTTCATATCTTGGGTTCCTTTATCTACATGCTGAATAATTTTTGTTTTCAAGAAGTAGTCATATATAAACTGCAGAGAAGAGATGTTACTTTACCTCACATATTTGATTCTTATCTGTAAAATCTTTGCCATCCTGTATGCATACGCTTTATTGTGGTGTTATTTTTCAGACATTATCTCCAAATAAAGAGAATATCTAACACCTATTTATAGCAGCATGACTTTTTGTTAGAAGGCATCTTTAATTCTGTAAAGCAGTTCCATACAAAGCAAGGGATCAGCCAAATGCATAGTATAGAAATAAGAAAACTAGAAAGCTGATAAGTAGACTCATATTGCCCTTGGTGTAGTTTCCTAAAAACCTTATATCAAATTCACAGCTGAAGTTGAACCACATGCTGTTTCCATTGTCAGACATTCTTTTCCAAAAAAAGATATCTAATAACTTTATGAACGTGTGTATAGAAGAATAATTGCAGGCCTTTTGGGGTTTCTCTAGCAAGGCTTTCTGTATCCAGTGTCTGACTTTCAGATTATAAATATGCCCCTGTAACTTTCACTTTGGAAGATGCAACTGAACTGAGAAGCAATGAGAAGGATTAGTGGATTGTTTTCTCTGTCTGTGCAGTAATAGAATACAAACTGTATCCACAGACTTGGTTCCTTAAGCTTAACTAGCTTAGTATACGATGGAAATTGTAACTTTGGGATTTACATAGGTGTAGCCATTCATGGATCCTATGGATAAACATTACCTGAATACAGCTCCAGTTGTCATATGGCTTTAAAATGACAAACTATTTCTAAATGAAGGTGAAAAAAATATCTAATTTAGCTATCATGGGGTAAATAGGCTCATAAATAGATCTGAAGTGACTTTCCTGAGGTCAGGCTGTGAGTTAGTGACTCTTCCACAATTACTGTTACTATCAGACAGAGATGCCTAGAATGTGGTGGATAGCAAAGGGTACACCATAGTTGTGTGAGCTAAGAGTGGGGATTCCTCTGGTTCTTCTTAGTTGTTTAATGCATAAAAATCCACACATATAACCGTCTTGGATGAGGACTAATTCATGGCGTATTAGCTGAAATGTTATATGGATTGTATGGTATATCTGAAATTAAATTCCCATATGAAATGAGAAATAATCCAGAAAGAGCCAAGAAAGAATATAGAGAGAAACTTTATTGACTTTGCAATATTGTAAGAGAACAGTTTGAAATATATAGGATTCTGCAGACAGTACACCTTGGAAAAGTTTAAATGTAGAAGTGAACCAAGTACTTTGTCTGTGGTTCCCAGAGGAGTCAGTAGTAGATAAAGCAACTTTGGATTCCAATTATTTTATTTCATCCTCATTTTACTGTGTGACACATTTAGTTATATGACTGAAATTGCCAAAATACTAACTTAAAGTATTATATGTTAGTATTAACTCAGAGGGATGTGTCATCCATGAAGATCCACAAGCCCTTTCTTTACAGCATCCTCTTTCTTAAATCAGTTGTGGAAAGTTCAAAATGGAAGGGCTGTTAGAGATCATTTAGCCCACCCTGTTCATCCTACAGGAGAAAAAATTGAAACTTAGAGAAAGATGACTTACACAAAGCCATTACGTGGCAGAATTAGATGGTTGAACTAGAAATCTGGACTTGAGTGTCTACAACCCTGCTTCTCACTCAGATGCTAATCAGCTCTAAATTGGTTAACATTGCAAATCAGATAAAGCCAGAACCTGTCAGTATCTTACAAGAGCCGCATGCCCCAAATTTGCTTGCTTTCTTCTATATTCTAGCATCCTCTCTCTCTTTTTTCCTTTCCTTTCTCCTTTTCTTTCTCCTCTGGTTCCCTGTCCTCTCCTTTCCCTTTTCTGTATTTTCCTTGCCTTTAAATGAAGACGACATCTTTGGGAAATGAGTTCATAACAATAACAAGGCACTATTTGTTGAGCCAAACCATGTGCTAGTTGTTCTCAAAGCCCAAGTTCTATTATTATAGTGGAGGATACAGTTTGTGGTGTGACTGTAGTGGGAATAAAACAGTAGAAGCATTAATATTATGTGAAACTGTTTTGTAGAAGTGAATTTATGATAATGAATTTTGGGGCTGGGAACCTTTTTACTTAAAATATATCTGTATTGCATGGTAGTGCACATACATGATAATTTTTAGAGGGATAGCTAAATTATCTCTGTAGGTAACACATTAAGATTTTCTCTTAACTGAAGTGAAATTTTCTACAACACCTTCCTCAGCCTTATATTTTAGCAAACTTCTTTCTAGAAGGGTATGCACCAGAATTGTAAAATTTTATGACCATATTTTATTACAGATTTTAAAATAAGGACCTGGAGAATATCATGGCTCTTTCTTTTGCTGCACGCTGGTGTTTATATTCTCTACTATCATATCTCTCTGTTTTCCCAGAATGTGATATCCCTCTCATCTTTATTTCAATTGAGAAATATAGGTACTGGCAAGCCAAATCCACAAAGTTTTTTTTTTCCTCATAGTAAAATTAAAAAAAAAAAAAAGAACAATCAAATTAGTAATCCTACCATTCTCTTTGTCAACTCTGGTGTTGAAAACACCATTTCAAGCTTATTTCCTTTAAAATGTAACTGTTAACTTTAAAGAAAAATATGCAAAATTGCAAATGAGGCTATAGCCCTCTAAAGGGATAGGCACTGGTTTTTCTTCAATTCCTGTATAGAGCAAGGCTGATTTCCCTGACTTGAATTAAAATAGCACCCATAATTGACTATGATTTTCTTCTTATGAGTGCTTAGTTCGTCAGATTCTAAACCAAAAATATGTTACATTATTCATCATGTTATTGGAACCTCATGATAACCATGTGAGATAGATAGCACAGGTAATTTCTTTGTAGGCATTGTAGTAATAAGCATGTTTATTTTACTGACATTGCAACTGAGGCCTACAGGCACTGAAGCAATTTCATAGTAAGTGACTACGAGATTTGAATGTAAATCCACTGACCTGTAAATCAGTATACTTTACAATGTTATTTGTATATTTTAATTAAAAATACTCATTTACCAATGTTCTGATGTTATAACTGTATAATTCCTGTAGATAACAACATTAATGGGAAGCACACAGAATTATGTAATTTAAAATATTTAGTGTACATATCATATTAAGTAAAAGCCACACCCTTCCATCAGAGAGCTATTATATGCACATGTCAATTTAGGGCCTCAGAAGACAAGGTAAACTTGAATGTTTGCTGTTATGGTCTGAATGTTGGTCGACCCTCCCTCCCCCAATAGGGCCAGATTAAATTGTTTGGGCTTTCTCACTCATGGTGCTGCTAGAAGTCACTGTATTTCCTAGATAACCAAAACTGCAATCATGAGTTCATAATTATGTAATTGCTGCTTGGCACCTTGCCACTATTGTCTCCCTGGGTATTAAAAATGTGTGGGACCTTCTGCAGACTTCCTAGCTTACTGGCCACCATAAGCTAAATAAAGCATGTTGTAACTGCCTTCAGTGTTTAAATCCTCTCTGGCCTGTTTGAATCAAAGCACTTGCATTACACTTTACTCCCTAAAATGTATATGTTGAAATCTAACTCCCAAGGTGATGGTATTAAGAAGTGAGGCCTTTGGTAGGTGATTAGGTAATGAGGGTAGAGCTCTGATGAATGGGATTAGTGCCCTTATGAAAGAAGGGGAGGGAGTTTCTTTACTTCTCTCATGACCACATGCAGTCACTACAAAAAGATTCCCTCTTTGAACCAGAGAATAAGCTTTCATCAGACACTGAAGATTCTGGGACATGATCTTGCACTTTTCAGCTTCCAGAATTGTGAGAAATAAATTTCTTCTGTTTATAAACTGCCCATTCTATAGTATTTTGTTGTAGCAGCCCAAAGAGACTATGATAATCACTATAAGTTTTCTCATGTAAGATCCAACAAATACAGATGCATACAGGGATTTGGATCACTAAAGTGAAGTTGATGTTGAAAATGAGAAAGGGGGAGAAAGGTAGGGGGTTTTAACAACCTGTTAATATAGGATTCCTCCATTCAAGGCTGGAAAAGGGACCCCAGTTTCCTAGGCCTGGGCAATTTTATGAAGGGAATACCCTGACATTTTGCCCTGAACGGAAAGGATGGTATCCATTCATTTATTAACTTTGAAAAGGTGTTTTTCCACCTACCAAGTCCTGGCCAAATATAATTCTCAAGACTTTATATACCCTAGAACGGTTCTCAACCTTCCTAATGCCATGGCCCTTTTATACAGTTCCTGTGAGTCGTGACCCACAGGTTGAGAACCACTGCCCTAGAAAAAGGACCCATGCAGAGACTTCCAACTTTGGTCTTTCCCTTTGCCACAAGCCCTGGCACTTTTTAGTCCTTCTGTATTCCTTTCTGTCTAATAAATTCTATCTTAACTCTTATTTGTGTTTAATGGGTTCATTCTTCAAATTCCTGAGATCAAAGGCCTACTGAAGAAATAAATTCTAGTAACGCTGTGACATAGCAGAAATTTTCAGGGATGACACAGTAGTGCTATCAATAATGCCAAGTAGAAGACAGAAATTTGCAACTGAAAGCACACAAACCCAAGATGTTCTAACTTCATTTAGAAAATCCACTTGAGATTCAGCAATGGCTATCTAGAGATTTTGCTGCTAATATGTTAGTGATATAGCTACTCTTAGGTTTTTAGTGGAATCAGTGAAAATAAAACATTTCTGTGTTGGGTAACAGGGAATTGAACTGTAACAGATGTGTGATGTGAAAGGGGAAGTGAAAAGCATACTTTGAGCTGTTATTGTTAGAAGGCATGTTTAATCTTGGGAACAAAGGCATTTATAAATTTGAAATATATTGTAAGATTTAAAAAGATGAAAAAGTTCACTTTGGGCTCACTCAACCAGAACAATAGTAAGGAATATGGAAAGTTTAATTATTAATTTGCTCCCATAGTATAAGGTATATCCTCTATTACCCCTTCATACTTGATTATGATATTCTGCCTATTTGTCTGCCATTTTCCAATAGACTGAAAGACCCATGAAGGCATAAAACTTCTCTGTATGGTTCTTTGCTTTATCTCTAGTGCTTTGTGTGGAGTAAGATTTCAAGTGTATCTGTTGATGGAAAGAAGGGAAGGAAGTAAATGAATAAAGGTGAGAGGGAGGGATGATAGTAGTAAAGGAAGGAAGGAAGGAGGGACAGACCTAGGGAAGGAAGGAACTCACTGGAGCTGATCTAGTTGTACTTAACTGAATTTATGCACTGTACCTGCTCAGATTTCTATTTCTGATTGAAATATAGATCAACAAGAATAAAAATATTATGTCCTATGCACTTTTATGTACATATCCCATGCTTCAATAAAAGGCTAAAATGTATCTGAAAAAATCCCCATAGTTTATTCAAATATTTAAGAATCACGGAGAATATTATTTATTAAATGGAATTTCCCTGTAATCACCTTAAATTTCAAGTCTGTTCCCTTAATACAAGCATAAAGTGAATATTGAAATAAAGTGAATCACACCATTTTTTTTAGTTCTCAGTGCATTTAAAAATTACATTTACACTATGTTGTGGTCTATTTAATGTGCAACAGATTTATGTGTAAAAATGCACATTTAAAAAAATCAGATTAATATAAAGGTACCTATGATTAGGTTACATTGTTTGCATTTGTTAGGTGAAGTCCAAGTTGTATCACAGTTGAGCCCTTCACCCAGTAGTTGTGCCATATACTCCTATATTGTGCTGTTAGTTGAAAGTTTACTGAACTCTCTCCCTCCTTCCACTCCTCCCTCTCTGTTTCTCCTTCCTCCTCTTATTGAATATAATTGTGTTGTTCTCTCACCTGGGCATGTAGTTGTAGTATTCATCTACTAGTTTTACATTAGTATTGATAACATTAGATGTTTGCTTTTCCATTCTTGTGATACTTTAGTAAGAAGAATGTGTTTTAACTACATTCAGGTAGATATAAAAGATGTAAAGTCACTATCTTTCTTTATGGCTGAAGAGTATTCCATGGTATACATATACCATACACAGTTCATTTATCCATTCATGAATTAATGGACACTTAGGTTGTTTTCACAATGTGGCGACTGTGAATTGAGCAGCGATAAACATTCTAGTGCAAATATCCTTTGAGTAAATAATTTTTTTTCTTCTGGGTAGATACCTAGTAGTGGGATTGCAGGATCAAATGGAAGGTCTACTTTTAGCTCTTTGAGGATTCTCCATACATCTTTCCTAAAAAGTTGTATTTGTTTGCAAACTGTTCAACAGTAAAATACACATATATTAATTTTAAAATACTTTATTACTTAAATGTGCTAATGTTCATCAGAGACTTTGTCAAGTAATAATCTTTTTGCTGGTGGAGAATCTTGCGTTGATATCATTGGCTGCTCAACATGTTGATGAGTTGCTGAGTGTTGAAGTGGCTCTGACAATTTCTTAAAATGAAACAATGATAAAGTTTGTCACATTCACTGATTCCTTTCATGAAAAATTTTCCTGTAGCATATGATGCTGTTTGATAAAACTTTACCTCCAGTGAAACTTCTTTCAAAATTGAAGTTGATCTTCTCAAACCCTGCCCATGGTTTATTAATTAAGTTTATTTACATTATATTCCAAATCTTTTGCTGTCAGTTCAGCAATGTTCAGAGCACCTTCACCAAGAGTCAAGAAATAAGAATTTCTTTGCTCATCCATAAAAAGCACCTCTTTCGGTTCAAGTTTTATCATGATATTGCAGCAATTCAGTCACATTTAACTCTCCACTTCTCATTCTCTTGCTATTTGCACTTCCTTCACCGAAATCCTGAATCACCTCCCCACCAAAGTCATTCCTGAGAGTAGTATCAATTTCTCCCAAATTCCCATTAATGTTGATCTCCTCCCAGGAATTAGCAATGTTCTAAATTGCATCTGGAATGGTGAATCTTTTACAGAAAATTTTCAATTTTCTATGCTTAGATCCATCAGTGGAATCACTATGTACAGTACCTATAGTCTTATGAGAGCTACTTCCTAACTACAACTTGAAATTAAAGATTATTTTGTTACCTTTAGGCTTCAGAATGAATATAATGTTAGAAGGAATGAAAATAATATTAATCACCTGGCATATCTCCATCAGGGCTCTTGGGTGACTAGGTGAATTGTTAATAAGCAGTCCTGTTTGAAAGAAATTTTTTCTTTTTGAGTAGAAGTTTCCAACAGCAAACCTGAAATATTCAGCAAACCATACTTTAAACAGGTATACTGTCATCCAGGATTTGCTGTTCTATTTCTAGTACACAGTCAGAGTAGATTCAGCATAACTCTTAAGGGTTCTTAGATTCAGAATGGTCAATGAGCATTGGCTTCAACTTAAAGCCACCAGCTGCATTAGTTCCCACCAAAATTGTCAGCCTGCCCCTTGAAGTTTAGAGCCAGACATTGGCTTTTCTTCTCTAGGAATGAAAGTCCTACATGGCATCTTCTTCCATTATAAGGATACTTTATCTACATCGAAAATCTGTTGTTTAGTGTTGTCACCTTTGTCAACTATTTTAGCTAGATCTTCTGGATAACTTGTAACAGTTTCTGAATCAATGCTTGCTGCTTCACTTTGTGGCTTTAAATTATGGAGACAGCTTCTTCCCTGAAAGTTCATAAACTAATCTCTGGCAGCTTCTAATTTTTCTTCTGTAGCTTCCTTACCTCTCTCAGCCTTCAAAGAGCTACAGAGAGTTAGATCCTTGCTCTGGTTTAGGCTTTAGTTTAAGTAAACATTGTGGATGGTTTGATCTTCTATTTATGCCACTCAAACGTTCTCTATATTATCAATAAAACTGTTTTGCTTTATTATTTGTGTGTTTGCTGGAGTAGAACTTTTCATTTCTTTTAAGATCTTTTCCTTTGCATTCACAATGTGAATTCTTCACTAACGTTAATCATTTCTAGCTTCTGACATGAGAGAGATGTAGACTCTTCCTTTCACTTGAACATTTAGAGGCCATTATATGGTTATTAGCTGGCCTAATTTAATTGTTGTTGCATCTCAGGGAATAGGGAGGCTCAAGGTGAGGGAGAGAGATGGTAGAGCCATTAGAACACACACAACATTTTTTAGTTAATTGTCAATGTGTGCTGTTCCTGGGGTCCCAAAACAATTAGAATAGTTACATCAAAGATCACTGATCACAAACCACTGTAATAGATATAATAATAATTAAAATGTTTGAAATATTGTGAGAATTAACAAAATGTGACAGAGAGACAAAGTGAGCATACACCTTTGGAAAAATGGCACCAATAGACTTGTTTGACACAAGGTTCCCTTTAATTTGTGAATCTCATTATGTAAAAAACACAGTTATCTGTGAAGCATGGTAAATCAAAACACAATAAAACAAGATATGTCTATAATACACTAACATCTGCTCCCAAAATATGCCACTGGGCTCCTATAGAGGTTCCATTCTATAGTTAAAAAGAGGTTTAACATTCCAAAACCAATATATAAAACCAGGTCTGCCATTTATTTTTTATTTTTTTATTAAATCATAACTGTGTACATTAATGCATTCATGGGGTAAAATGTGCTGATTTTATATACAATTTGGAATGCTTACATCCAACTGGTTAACATAGCCTTCACCACTCTTATTTAATTGTTGCATTAAGACATTTATACTCTACCTTTAATGGGTTTGACATGTATCCTTGCATTATGCACAATAAGTGAGGTCCCACCAAATACCCTCCCTCCACGTGGCCTCCCCTTTCCTCACCCTCTTTTTGCCTCCTTCATTCTGGGCTATAGTTGTGTTTCATCATTCATTTGAAAGTGTGGGTGATTATATATTGGTTTCTTAATAGTACTGAGTACTTTGAATATTTTTTCTTCCTTTCTTGAGATATTTTACTAAGAAGAAAATGTTCCAGCTCCATCCTTGTAAACATAAAAGAGGTAAAATTCCCATCTTTTTATGGTTACATAATATTCCATGGTATACTTATCCCACAATTTGTTAATCCATTCAAGGGTCAATGAATACTTGGGCTGCTTCCATGACTTGGCAATTATGAAATGGGCTTCAATAAACATTCTGGTACAAATTTCTTTGTTGTAAAATGATTTTTGGTCATCTGGATGTATACCTGGTAGAGGAATTGAGGGATCAAACTTCAGGTCTACTTTTAGTTCCCTAAGTGTTCTCCAATTCTTTCCGAAAGGAATGTATTGGCTTGCATTCCCACCAGCAGTGCAGAAATGTTCCCTTCTCTCCACATCCATGCCAACATCCACAAATCAGTAGCTTTTATATATACCGACAATAGTCAAGCTGAAAAAATAGTCAAAGACTCTATTCCTTTTACAGTAGTTCCAAAGAAGATGAAATATTTGGGAATTTACCTAACAAAGGATGTGAAAGATGTTTTTAAAGACAACTATGAAACTCTGAGAAAAGAAATAGCTTAAGAGTTCACAAATGGAAAAACATACCATGTGCATAGCTGGGAATAATCAAGATTGTTAAAATGTCCATAATACTCAAATCAATATTCAAATTTAATGCAATCCATATTAAAGAACCATTGTCATACTTTAAAGATCTGGATAAAATAGTACTTTGTTTTATATGGAACCAGAAAAAAACCTCTAATAGCCAAAACATTACTCATAGATAAAAACAAATCAGGAGGAATCATGCTACCAGACTTCAGAATATACTATAAATCTATAGTGATCAAAAAGCATGATGGTACTGGCACAAAAATAGAGAGGTAGATGTATGGAACAGGATAGAGAACCAAGAGATGAGCCCAGCCACTTATCGTCATTTGATCTTTGATAAGCCTATCTGAAACATACATTGGGAAAAGATTTCCTATTTAAGAAATGGTGCTGGGTTAATTGTCTGAAGAGTTGTAGAAGACTGAAACTGTACTCTCACCTTTCACCATTAACAAAAATTGATTCTCACTAAATAAAAGATTTAAATGTCAGACATGAAAGTGTAAAGATACTGGGAGAGGAAGCAAGGAAAACACTTGAAGAAATTGGCCTGGCAATTGAAGCAATACCAAAAATATGTTACTAGGATCTGATCAAACAAAAAAGCTTCTGCACAACCAAGAACACAGTAACTAAAGCAAGCAGACAGCCGTCAGAATGGGAGATGATATTGGCACGTTATGTTTCTGACAAAGGTTTGATAACTAGAATCCACAGAGAACTCAAACTAATTAATAAGAAAAGAACAGGTGATACCATTTCATTGTGGGCAAGAGACTCGAACAGAAGCTTCTCTGCAGAAGACAGGTGCATGGTCTACAATACATAAAAAAATGCTCATCATCTTTAATCATCAGAGAAATGCAAATAAAAATCACTTTAAGATATCATCTAACTCCAGTAAGAGTATCCCACATAACAAAATCCCCAAACTACAGGTCTGCTGTTTATTTGGCCATTGACTAGGTGCAACCACTGTAACTCTTATGGAAGAACTTCTTAGAGACTTTTCCTTGTTTTCCCTCTTCTACTTCAGAAACCCTAAGGAGATCTATGTGGCAATCATTTATGAATCTATTTATCTTTGCTTCGCCTCTATTTCTAGGTCTGTTGGTGAGATTGTTTTCATCTATCAGATTGTTTCATAACTTTTGCCGTGGAACTGAAAAGTTGTTTGTATATCTAAAATATGACAAAACCAAATTTTGAAATAAGTAGCTAATGTTATAAAATGAGAGCAGTACCCAGAAGAATCAGGATGTCAAGAGATGTTGGTTTCTTATCTTATTCCAAGTAAGATGTTGATTTACTTCCTGTGGAGATAAGCTGAAACACACTAAAAGTGATTTTATTTCCACTTTCTATAAGTTGAAAGTAAAATGTGTCATTTCCAGAATCTTCATATAACTTATGCTAAGTTATCATACCAATTTCAACATTTTACTAACTCTTTAAACCAGATTTTTTCATTGCTTTTATTGAAGCTTTTGTTGCCACAAATGGATTTAATAATTGTACTTTTTTCAAAATCATCAGTTGTAAACACAATTAAGTTTATGAGTATATTCAAACTTTAAGCATTTACAAAATTAAGTTATGTTACTAAATATAACGGATGTAAAGAGAAGGGAACACTCATACACTGTTGGTGGGACTGCAAACTAATAGAACCTTTTGGAAAAGAAGTATGGAGAACTCAAACTAGACCTCCCATTTGATCCTGCAATCCCATTACTGGGCACCTACCCAGAAGAAAAAAAAAATTACCATAAGGACATTTGCACTAGACTATTTATTGCAGATCGATTTATCATCACCAAAATGTGGAAACAGCCTAAATGCCCACCAACCCAAGAATGGATTAACAAGCTGTGGTATATGTATGCCATGGAATACTATTCAGCCATCAAAAAGATGGAGACTTTACATCTTTTGTCCTAACTTCCGTAAAAGTGGAACATATACTTCTTAGTAAAGCATCACAAGAATGGAGAAGCAAGAATCCTATGTACTCAATTCTGATATGAGGACAATTAATGACCTAGTACACGGTGGAGGATGGGGGAAGGGGAGAACAGGGAGAGGAAAAGAGGAAGGGAGGTGGGAGGGTCACAGTGTGTGACACACCTTTTGGGGGCAGGACACAATTGAAGGACTTTACCTAACAAATGCAATCAATGTAACCTGGTCCTTGGTACTATCAATGAATCCCTAACAATAATAAAAAAAAAAGTTATGTTAAATTTTCCTTAGAAAATATCAAACATTTGCAAAAGTAGAGGGAATAGTGCCTAATTGTTCAGCCACTAATACTCCTCCTGGTCAATAGTCCTATTGGTTCATCTGTATCTCCACTTACTCCATTGCCCCCTGTTCTGGGACTAACACAATTTAAAACAATAAAAATGATGTTCAACTACTTTAAAACTATATTTGCCAAAAAATAATCATGTAAAACCATGTAACAAATATATAATGCAACAAAGTTACATGTTAGATAAATATAATGTGATTTCTTTGCACTAATATAGACATCAATATAGTCGTTTATCACAACAGAATAAATTGAGCTATATAAATAAATGTGTACAAATGCACACTCAAGGATATATGCAATATTTACATTTTCTGTTGTTCTGCTTTTTGACTTAAACTTTTTCTTTAAAGAAAAAATTAATTTATTCTTAATGCTCTCATTCAACATACAAGGAATTATCCTGCCTTTTAAAATGAGAAAATAATGGCAAATATATTAAATAGCTTATTCAAGGACATGAACATAGTCAGAATTAGAAACATACTTGGTGTTAAAGAGCATCCAAACTCAAATGCTGCAGTAAGACCACTACAATAGCTGCCTTGTCATTAAAGCTATGAAGCAATGTGCCTGGCAGCATACTGTTTTGATATTCCAAGCACATGATTGTCGTTATTTAATATATATACATAAAAAAGAAATGCTACTTTAGTAATATCTCATTAATTATTTGGAAATAAATAGGAGAAAACATAAGAGAAAGGTTAAAGAACACAAATCTTGGCAGAAATTAATTATAGCTGAAGAAAAATAGTATTGTTCTACTATGCGGTTATGTTAAAAGTTTTTGGCAAAATTCACCAGATGATTGTATATTTTACTTTTACTTTATATTATAAGAAGTTTAGAAGGATTAGGATAAGGTTACTTTTGCAAAGTAAATGAAAGATTAGCTAAATTACCAAACTACATAGCTTATTTATTTATTTATTTACTTATTTATTTATTTTGAGACAGAGTCTCATTCTGTTGCCCTGGGTAGAGTGCCATGGTGTCATTGTAGTTCACAGAAATATCAAACTCTTGGGCTCAGGTGATCCTTTTGCCTCAGCCTCTCAATTAGCTAGGACTACAGGTGCCTGCCACAATGCCCAGCTATTTTTAGAGATTGGGTCTCACTCTCGTTCAGGTTGCTCTTGAACTCCTGAGCTCAAGCAATCTATCCACCTTGGCCTCCCAAGAGTACTGGGATTACAGGTGTGAGCCACCGCACCCAGCCCTCATATGGCTTATTTAAAGATAAAGAAAAGATTACCACTGTAATCTTTCAATGAAAATCTTTGTGAAGATCTGCTCATAATAGCATAAATTGTTATGGACATATATACACTTAACTAAAATGGAAATAAATATTTTTTTCAAATATTTTTGAAAGTGTTTGCAATATATGTTTATTTATACTTCATTTCCAAATTGTAAGAAAGCACTGTAGCTAAAGTATGTAAATTCTCATAGGCCACTTTGCTACTAAGAGATAAAGTTAAATATCTTTGTAAAAGTGGACTGAGAAGAATAATAAAGATATGCAAACAAAATTGAAAATACTGGTTAATTAAAATGATTCAGTTTAAAATAAGTGTTGTACTTAAGGAAGAAATTTAGCAGCAGGACCTCAGCAAAAGTATAAAAGAGATGAACTTTCTTTCAGGAACCCCTTGATATATACTCTTTACCCTTTAACTTCTTTTTTTTTTTATTAAATCATAGCTGTGTAGATTTTTTTATTATTATTTATTTATTATTATTATTATTATTTTTGGCCGGGGCTAGGTTTGAACCCGCCAGCTCCGGCATATGGGACCGCCACCCTACTCACTGAGCCACAGGCGCCGCCCCATAGCTGTGTAGATTGATATGATCATGGGGCAACATTCACTAGCTTCACAGACCTTTTGACACACTTTCATCACACTGGTTAACATAGCCTTCCTGGCATTCTCTCAGTTACTGTGCCAAGACACTTACATTCCACATTTACCAAGTTTCACATATACCCTTGTAAGATGCACCGCTGGTGTAATCCCACCAATTCCCTTCCCTCTACCCACCTCCCCCGTCCCTCCCCTCCCTTTCTCTCTTCCCCCTATTCTTAGGTTGTAACTGGGTTATAGCTTTCGTGTGAAAACCCTAAATTAGTTTCATAGTAGGGCTGAGTACACTGGGTACTCTTTCTTCCATTCTTGAGACACTTTACCAAGAAGAATACGTTTCAGCTCCATCCATGTAAAAGTGAAAGAGGCAAAGTCTCCATCTTTCTTTAAGGCTGCATAATATTCCATGGTGTACATATACTACAATTTATTAATCCATTTGTGGATCAGTGGGCGCTTCTGTATCTTCAGGTTGCTCTGGCTCCTTCCATGAATGAAAAAAGCCACTAATGATGTATTGATTTAATGGAATATCTCTCTAGGGACATGTGCATTTTAAAAGGTCACCATAGAAAAGACCATATTTAACCCAAAGGAGGGTTGGAAAGCACGCTCAAGTTTAATATATATTCCTGTCAATTAAAGATTTACTGCAACTTTCTGTTTTGCACTTTTAATATATTCTATTTTTTTTTATTTAGTTTCCCAAGGCCATAACAGTGAACCTCATACTTGAGGTTTGCAGATCATTAATTTAGGACTATCACCTTTGCATGACATTCTTTGGACTATCTCCTATATTCACTGGACTATGAGATCCTTAAGGGTATAGACTCAACCTTACTCATCTTGCATTAGTAGTATGAGACACATCCTGCAAATAGGAAAGACTCAATAAATCTCTGTTTCTTTTTCACATATTCAAATTGTACCTAGGTTTCAAAAATGAGTCCAGGTTCCATTTCAACCCTGAAGACTTTTCAAATATTTCCATCCTTTCTTGATGTGGTAGGCAGCATTCTAGTAGAGACGCTCAAAATCATTGTCTCTTGGTTACTGAATCAAACATTAATCTAGCTAAGTTTTTCAAGGGGGGTTGCAGAAGTAATTAAAATTCCAAATCAGCTGGTCTTAAAATCTGGATATTAATTTGGTGTGCCTGACACAATCACGTGAGTTTGTTAAAAGTGGAGAATTTTCTCCAGCTACTCACAGAAGATGTTAGAGTTTCGAAGCATGCAAGAGATGTGCCATTTTTATCTTAATGTGTCATTTCTATTTTGAAGCCACCATGTAATAATAGAAAGCTGACAACTTATAGGAGATGAGAGAAGCTAATAAATTTGTGTTGTCTTTATGTATAAAATTTGTGACATTTGGTTATGTAGCAGCACCATAGGCTGGTGTTTGACTCAGATTAGCACTTGAGTATATTACTCTATTTAGATAATGCATTTGATAATATTTAAATATTGACAGACTTGGACTTTTTTTTTACACTATGGTCTTATCACATTAATATACTTCTATGCTTTTTTATAGCAGAAATCATATTTTATACAGAAAAAACCTAAAATTAACTAAAACCTTTTCCATTGAGCTAAGCAAATCGCTGATGCTTAGTAAATAACTGACAAAGTGATCATAGTATAAACAGAATATCCAGCTCATTGGCCTTGGCCTTTATTTCTGAAATATGAGAGACAAATAGTTGCATGGATTCTTAGCTATTTGTCGTGAAACTCTTTTTTTTTCCTAGTTTAAAAAAAATTATTTTCATTCTTGTTTAATGAAGTATTTAAAATAAACTGCAAGTATTAAAATTGTAAAATTTGAATAGTTACGACTTGTGTATACACCCATGAAACTATCCCATGTGAAACTCTTTTTATAAAGAAACGGGGGCTTTAATTTGAAAGACAATATATCAGTAACTAATACTCTTCATAGTAAGAAATGCATGCGTTTTTCTAAAGAAGTAACATGTGTTAGCTTAATATAATGCTATGATTAAGGTTCACATGGATGCTGTATATGTTATTATTGTGCTTGTTGGTGAGGCAACCATATGTACTGCATTCAAAAAGGTTGATTTTTTTTTTCTCTTAAGTTAGTGAGGAAGGGGGGAAAAAAAGCTTATTTAAAAACCTATTTAGAAAGGAACGACCTGGCATTTTAATAAACTGACATTTCACTTCATCTTATCAAAAGTCATTCTGCCTCAAAATGGAAAATCCAAAAGCACCAAGTTTTTAATCAATCCATTCCTTTTTTTTTTTTTTTTTTTTTGTAGAGGCAGAGTCTCACTTTTTTTTGCCCTTGGTAGAGTGCTATGGCGTCAACAGCTCACAGCAACCTCCAACTCCTGGGCTTAAGCGATTCTTTTACCTCAGCCTCCGGAGTAGCTGGGACTACAGGCGCCTGTCACAACACCCGGCTATTTTTTTGTTGTAGTTCCGCTGGAGCCAGGTTTGAACCCACCACCCTCAGTATATGGAGCTGGCGCCCTACCCACTAAGCCACAGGCGCCACCCATCAATCCATTCTTATTTTTGGATTGCTTTTTGGTTGTTTTTTTTTGGCCGGGGCTGGGTTTGAACCCGCCACCTCTGGCATATGGGACTGGCGCCCTACTCCTTGAGCCATAGGCGCCGCCCCTTTGGTTGTTTTTTTTTTTTTTTAATGTGAATTCCAGGGTCCTAGGTTTTATTCCTTTCCCTCATCCCCCACATTATAGAAAACACCACATCCATCCATATTACTCATAGGAAAATACTACACTCATTTTTACATTGTGGCATATTGTATAAAGTAATATCATCGGAACAAACTTTCTATAATCTAGTGACTATACTTAACTAATTTCATTCAGACAAATAACTCAACCATTTGAAAATTCAGGCATTCTTTAATTATTGCATAATTATCTTGAGTCCTTGCCAAATAAAATGCTACTATATTTTCATCATCAAATATTTAAGCAACGTTTGGGGGAAAAGGCAACCACCTTTGTATAAGGAGAAATTGAGCTTGACTGTTCTCCCAAGGGGAAAATGTGCATGTAGACAGCAGGGTCCAGTAGATATCATCTATTTATATTCTCAGAAAAACCTTTGACAAGGTTCTACATCTTCCAAAGATGTTAAAAAAACTAAACAAAGTGAAACAAACAATTAAACAAACCACATTCTCCTCAGAATAGAAATTGACTGTAATTTGATAAATATACAAGCATTTGTAAAGGAAAGAATTACAAATAGCAAGTTTCCCCCCAAGGGGCTAGGTAGTTAAATGTTTTACAAATGATCTTGGGTTAGTCTTCAAGCTGGCAGATGTCCTCCAGCTCTTCTGAGCAGTTAAAGGCTGAAGAGTTCAAGAAAGACCTAGAAAGGCAGTGTAACTATGCAAAGTGGCAATGTAGTGTAGTGAGAAGGAATGTCCTCAGGGAAATATTATTTAAACTGTACTCAAAGGAAACCCAAGAAAGAATCTGAGAGTCAACTGAAATTGTTCTCTTAATGCCTGTAATCCCAGCACTTTGGGAGGCCATGGTGGGAAGATCACTTTAGCTCACAAGTTTGAGTCCAATCTGGGCTAGAGCAAGACTCCATCCCTAAAAATAGCTGAGCATTATGGTGAGCACCTGTAGTCCCACCTACTTAGGAGGCTGAGCCAAGAGAATCTCTTGAGCCCAAGGAGTTAGAGGTTGCTATGAGCTATGATGCCAGGGCACTATATCAGGGGTGACAAAGTGAAACTGTCTCAAAAAAAAAAAAAAGAATTGTATAAAAAAAGAAATTATTTCCTGAAGACATCTGATCCATATGTTGTGGAGGCCAACAACAAAGAAAGAAGGAAGGAAGGAAGGGAGGGAGGGAGGAAGGAAGGAAGGAAGGAAGGAAGGAAGGAAGGAAGGAAGGAAGGAAGGAAGGAAGGAAGGAAGGAAGGAAGGAAGGAAAAATGAAAAGAGCTATGTAATTCATAAGGAGAGAAATGAATGAGCTAGAAAACATCTTCCATTTGATTAGAAATTATTGTTGCAACATTAGACAATTCTAATCAATGAACTGAAGACAGGAAGCAAAGAAACAAAAGAAACGTACCAAGGGGTTGGGCAGATTATTTTAGAAAATGAAGACTGATAGAAAGTAATAATTAAGATGAGGACATAATTTATGTTTTTTCCAATTTTAATTTACTGAATTCTCAGATACTAGAATGAAATTGATGAAAACTGAGAAAAAAACTTCTCAAAATACCCCCAAATGAAGGCCTAAATTCTACAGTGAAGAACAGATTTATGAAAACTCTTATTGCCAGAGGCTTTTTACTTCATATCTTTCTCAAGTGATAGACGTTTATTTCTAACTGCTTGTTTGACATCTCTACCTGATTCTCACAGACATACATTAAAGTCAACATCCGTAAAAACAAATCCTTTATCTTCTGCCTCTATACATGCTTTGCTTCTCTTATGTCTCTTTCTCATTGAATAGCATCCCATGATACTTTTAAGGCCTTCCTCTCCCAAAGAACCCTCTAAATCACCATGAAATGGCACAACCACGTGTTCTCAAATCCTGCCAGTTTGATCTCTGAAATATGCCCCAAATCTGAACCTACTTTTCCATTTCTACTGTCACTGCTTTGGTTTCACCCTGAATGATACTTCATGAGTTACATGAAGAATTTCCTATGCTGAGCTAATCTGTTTGTAACCTTCCATCTCTTCCCTTTCCAGACCATCTTGAAACCTAGTTTCAAGACTTAAATTTATTAATATTTGTTAGATCATGCAATTCCCTTGTATAATAGTTTTCAAAGGCCTTTTAATGCACATAGGATAACCTCCATACTCTTTATTATGCTATTTAATCCCTCATTATAATCTTGTCCTAACTGCTTTAATCCCTTGTCTAATCACTGCTTTCCCTTCCAGGAACAGCAGACTACCTGCAGTTCACAGCATGGCTTCGTGAACTCTCATGTTCCAACTTCTACTATAGTATTCTAACTAACCTTTCTTATTATGGTTAGTTGTCTAATGGCCTGCCTTCTCACAAGTTCATGAACACCTGTGAAGCACAGAAAATACCTTTTGTTATATAGTCCCAAAGGGATAAAAGCAGTAACTCAATAAACATTGAATAAATGACTGAACAACTAAATGAACAGAGGCCATGTAGGCTGCAAATATGAATTGCTTCCATAACAATTCAAGCACATATGAAATGTGCTTCATATGTGTCAGAACTATGAAGGGATCAAAGATAATATATTACTCATTTGTTAAAAATAAGATATATTATTATGTATGAAACTTGTGGAAAAAAATTGTATAGTTTGGGCTAGTTCATAGCAGTAATTTAAATAAAACTTTTCTTTTTCTTTGTTTTTTTAAGGCAGAGTTTCACTTTGTTGTCAACTTCAAACTCCTGGGTCCAGCCAGCCTCCTGCCTCAGCCTCCCAGGTAGCTGAAACTATAGGCATGCACCACCATGCCTGGCTAAATTTTCTATTTTTAGTAGGTCTCACTCTTGTTCAGACTGTTCTCAAATTCCTGAACTAAAGCAATCCACCCTCTTCAGCCTCCCAGAGTGCTAGGATTACAGGTTTGAGCCACTACCCTGCACCTAGAATGTTTCTTTTTTTGAAGTTTTCGGGTTCGTGAATTTCCTTTTTGGATAGAAAAATTATTAAAAGTTATTTTTGATACTCGTTTGGGTAGACTCCTCTTGTCATTTTCTATGCACCAAAACATTGACATCAGCCAAAAAACTAAAAGTTGCTAACTTCCCTGAAGGACATGCATATAGAAAGCGATTCATCAAATGTTATAAAAGTGCAGAATCAGGGAGGGCACTTTAAGTTGGAAAGTAAATTTCCAAAACCTGAATGCATTTGAAAACATTCACAGATGTAGTGACAACACTACTAGAAAAATAAGCTGATTTTTTGAAAATAAGCCATTTATGCTTTAGAGTAAAGGTGCTGAAGTTTCAGCTAGAGAAATTGCTAATAATTCTTCCTTTTCAAAATGCAACTAGGCAGTGATCACAAATTCAGATATTGCAGATTTGTATATTCTATAAATGAGGGGCACTCTTATATGCTTGTAGCCAAGTTCTATTTCTATTTTCCCCTTCTTCCTCATCAGTAAGTTTTATTTTCAATGTTTATGCTATTTTCTAAGACAACATCCCCCCCACACACACACCCATCACCATCCTATGGGCAATAAAGGTATGAAACACCAGCAAATGTTTTCATAGAATCAGATTCTATAAGGAGAATTTCATTCTCTCTGCTCTTTTTTGGTAAAAAAAAAAAAAAAAAATATTTGTTTATATTTCATTATATTAGTAACATCTCTTCATCAACTAGAGATTTGCCACCTCAATAATATACTATATTTTCAATATAATATCTGATATAGTATTGCCTTGTTACTGCTCTGTTTTCATTACATAAACTAAGCCCATATCCCCAGAAAGGGAGGTGAGGGAAAGCCATACATTCATCAGTAGAGTCCTGGCATTTGAGTTTTAGACATCCCTCAAGTTTGCAAGACAACATGCTGTCAAACCTGAGATGTTCAGTGCATATAACACAAAGAGTTCAAGGGCTGACTGCTGAATCCAGTCTAAGAGCCAGGTTCCAAAGACTTTTCATACCTGGGCTTTGCTGAAGGGCTCACATCTGTGGTTCATCTGTCCTTTTCAATATATATATGTACAGTAGCAGTTGGGGCTGTGCAATTTTCCTTCTCCAAGAAAGGTATTGATTGCTCAGGAATTATTGTCAGCATTTTAAAGTAAAATATGCTTTACTTTTATCATCAAAAGGAGAAGTACATTGTAGGCTGTAATTTACTGGTGTGAGCTCTGGATGTGCAGGTTTGTTGCTTCGGTGATTTAGTGGATTCTCAGTGGATAGTCCGTTACATCTCTAATTTGAGCATGTATCTGCAGCACGTGTTTAATGTTATGCAGTTTCCAGAGAGACATGAAGGTTTTGGCACTACAAAGCAGAAAATTGAAGGGACTGTGACCTCTGGGGACTGGTCATGAGGTAACTGAGCTAGTTGGAAAATCAAATCTAAATTGCATCAACACAAAGGTCATTGAGAAAGAAGAGCTGGGTAGAAATCATAGAAAATACTATTGGCGAAAGCAAACCTGCCAACAATCCAACAAAATACCACTCACTATCAGAAGAAGAATAAACTTAGTTGTCAGACGTTGACAGAGAGGTGAAATGTCATTCCCTTTTTAACTCTCAGCACAGCCTCCTTGGTGCTGGCAATAATATGGCTGTGGCTGGAGGATGTCTCCTTTCTTTCTTGGATTCTGGATTAATGGGTTTCTCAAGTGGTGATCTACTGGGTATGAGAGGTCTTTGTTGAAAAAGGAATTATTTTCAAATTATAAGGAGTCTTCAGTAGGAAAAAATTAAATCCTCTTCAAATATAAATAAATAATGGGAGAGACAGTGCAAAGGTAAATTTAAAGAAAGGGGGCTAACTAGCCTAAAACTGAAATCGTGATATCAAAGCAGACGTTTTCAAATGCAAACTAAAAGATCTCAAAGCTTGGAGATACTCTTTGTTGTCCAATCATTTGTTTTGCTCATTTCTTCACCTCAGGGCTTGGGATGAGCCATTACAATAACAGAACATTTTCTTTCCTTTATTTTGAAATTATTATGTTTAAAAACAGACTGTTTGACATATATTACTCTGATAAGCTTTTTCTGTTTCCAAGGCTATACAGGCAGCTAATTCCTGACTCTTCTTTGTATTGTTTTTCTCACCCAATCCCTTATGCCAGACACTCTTAGATGTCAATTCACCACAAAATGTCTCTTACTCAGATGCAACTTGTTCCAAAGCACGGTTCATAATTCATTCTGAAAAGCTACTATAAAATGTTCACAATCGGTTTTATTGCCACCCAGATTATTATAAATAAATAATGAAATGCTGAGGCTGGGGGAGAAATGTACCTTTTGAAGGCAGAAATACCTGTGCCAGATAGGCTGCAATTCTCATCAGGGCGAGACAATAGCAAGACACTTGCCTGTGGGAAGTTTGCAGTATTTGTGTTCTCCGATATTTTCAATAAACTGCTTCCCACTTCTAATTATTTCTGAAGAATAAAATGAATTTTTGAAATCCCCTCAGCTTTTAAAACCAAACCTGCTTTATGAAGCTATGTGCTCAAAATATCTTTTTCAGCTTGCATGGCTTTAAAATATTTCAATTCCAAACCACAGAAGATTCAAATAGAATTGTCAAATCTCACTTTTTCTTTCTTACTAACTTCTAATCTGCTATTCTGTATGCTTTGTGAGCACAGTTTTGGAAGCCAATAAATTAAAATTTGAGATGTTTAGCAGTCTGCTCAGTTGCAGCCCTTATATCTTTGAGGATACAATATACAGTAATATTTTATACAGGGAATAAACAGTCTTTGCAGTAGATTATTTCAAAGGTTGAGTGCTTTAGCTCCTTACTGAATGCAGTAAGTTTTAGGTAGATTGTAATCCCATTCATACTTTAGCTTTTAGAATGCCTAACAACTTTCAACAACTACAAATCATTATGAAAATTTAATAGAATAACAGTTTCCACAATAAAAATCCTATCATTTTCAGTAAAAATTTTAAAAAGTACATTTTTTCTATGTAGCTTAATCATAAATATATATCCGCCAACTATTCTTTCACCTAATTTAGTACACAAAAGTTCACTGTATTAATTCATTTGGTACTTATGACAATCATCGTTTAATACAGACTGAATGAAACAGCATATAGTCTACTGCAAAAGATTCATTGGCATCCTTAAAAGCTTTTATAGCATCATCCTACTAGGTGTAGTAAAAATAAAAAGTCGATTTAGTGTAACTGTAAATCATCCATTTAAAAGATTTGAAAATCCTACATAGAGAGTTAGTAATATCAAAATGCTTTTTCTCAACATTAAGAAGAAAAGGTTTCTAATTAAGTTTATAATGGAATGAATTGCTACAGAGAAACAGAGCATGAGATGTACTGGGCCAAACTCGTTTTAAATACATTTTAACCTCTTCATTTTGCCTGCCATGTTACTATTCTGTACTAAGGTAACAGATGAGACCCTTATTTCAAACACTGAAAAACACATTTTACAAGACAAATTATCTTCATCTCTAAACCAATTACATAATTCATTTAAAAATAAATGTATGACAAAGTCAACATCAGGATGCCTTTGTTAAGCTCCATATGGGAAGAATTTCAATGTCATAAACTCCTTTTTTATCTCATAGCTACTGCTGTAGTGCTTTCTATAATCTAAAATTAAACTTTTTTTTTGCTGATTAGTATATATTGAATAATATTTTTGATTACTCTGCTTGAATAAGGCAAGAAAGTAAAATTTGCATAAGTGGCAGTAAAACAATGGGAAATCTGTTGTGCTTTCTAAAGAAATACTATTTTTAGTTAGTATTTTTCAGTCAATAAATGATAACCTCAATGATTATTGAGGAAATTAAAGTACTGGCTTATACACACAATCTATATACACAAAATAATAGTCAAATTAAAGAAGGGCTTGATTCAAGCTTCTGGTGGC
The DNA here is from genome assembly GCF_027406575.1 of Nycticebus coucang. NCBI lineage: Eukaryota > Metazoa > Chordata > Mammalia > Primates > Lorisidae > Nycticebus > Nycticebus coucang. The sequence continues at coordinate 108,049,221 of NC_069804.1, forward strand.
AGTGGTTTATGGGGAGTTACTCCCTTCTGTTGTATTCATTTAGTTTGTAAGTGAAATTTATTCTTAGTCTATCTTCACTAATTTTAGTTTGCCTCACACTTGGAAACCTTTCTACAAATGCTCCAAAATGCTATAATAGCCCAAAATATTGGGCTTTTTATGTGTTATTATTCTTTTGTGGGCCATCTTTGCAAAGTATTCTATAATGGAAGCTTTATAATTTCAGTTAAATATTTGTGTTTTATCGGCATATTCCACTTTTGTAAATTGTATCACCAGTCAGTCCTTCTATACTCCTTTGCTGAGGACATCATTCTTGATCTGACTCCAATTCTAAAGTTTTGGGGACACACGAATTTGGTTATTTATCATGAGTTGTTCTTGAGAGAAGCAATATGGTCTGTTTTTCATACAATCACACAACTAAACTCCTCTAACCTTCCCCATGACCTTACATTTCATTGCACTTCATGATTGATTTGATGTTTAAAGCTTCTGGATTTAGAAACCATAAGGTTATAAATTGGGACATTCAAACCTGTGCACAGTAGAAGCATCGTCAAATTTGAAGAGGGCCTGTAAGGGAGGTTTTGGCACTTGGACCTTCTTAAAATCAAACTGATAGTGTGCAATCTCATACATATTTTACGCTCTTTTTGTTTCAGAATTTATTTTGAGTTCTTTGAGATTCTTTGTACACATGCGATATATAATTTAGCCTATTAAGTGCATAGTTGAAGATTTGATATGTCACTATTTCTGAACAGTGAATGGATATGAAAATACAAAGCCTAAATGTATTCCATTAAGACTGATGCTGACTTTTATGGAAGCTTCAGAATTTGAGATTTCAAAATTGGTAATAGAAACAAGTAAAATGAATTTCGAGATGACAATTAATGAAGAATGACAATTAAGATGTATACGACATATTGTTTATACTTATTTCCTCTATTTCTATCCAAATCTGTGTATGTGTGGGCAGATCCCTGCTTCAGGATGGTGTCAGACATCTCAAGTAGGTGATGAGACAACAGGGGAACCTAACCTTGTTAGAATATTCCATGAAGTAGAAGGAGAATTTAATCCCTACAAACTTTTCCTATAAATTGTACATCCAGAGGCCCCCAAATCATCATCTGTCCAAACTGAAGATTGCATTGACCTGCTGTGGTAGACAGCATTCACGTTCTATATTTAATGCTCTATTTCCATGTGTTCTCCTCTACTGTTCCCTCCCTCCCTCCTTCCCTTCCTTCCTTCCCCTTTCATTTCCTTCCTTTTCTCCTCTGCCTCTTCATCTTCCTCTCCTCCCTCCTTCTTCCATTCTCTCTCTTTTTTTCCATCCGTCTCTCTATTTCCTCCTTTGTCTTCTCCTAATAGGGCCAGAACCCCTCATGATTGAATCTAAAAAATTTTGACTGTTTTGAAAAAGTAGGACAAATATAGCAAGTGGCAAAAAATGAAAACAAGAATCAACATGCTTTAAAAATCTACAACAGAATTACTTAGATAAATCCAGTACAATGAAAAAATGACCCATCTTTTTTTCAGTACCATCTTAGACACAAGTACAAGAGATCCTATGGTAGATAAGCTCTTGGAGTGGTCTTCATGACCTCTGCCTCTTAGTATCCACAGGTGTGTGTAGTCCCTCTAGTTGACTGTGAGGAGGACTTATAACTTGCTTCTAATGAACAGAATATAGTGAAGACAATGGGATGTGTATGATTACATATACATAATTACATGATTATATAACATTGCAGCAGCCTTCTTCCTGGAGTTTCTCTCTTCTTTGCTTGCTTTGAGGAAGAAAACAGACATATTGGGGAATATGGCATAGAAAGGAACTTTGGGTGGCTTTCAAGAGCTTAGAGTGGCTTCTAGTCTGATAGCCAGCAAGGGCTTATAGCCAATGACCAATGAGAAAATAAGGCCCAAAGTCCTACAAACACTAAAAAATTGAATTCTGTCAACAAATGAACTGAATGAACTTAGAAGTGGATTTTTTTCCAGTCAATGTTTATATGAAACTATAGGCCCATAAGACGTCTTGAATGCAGCTTTCTGATTCCCTGGAGTAGAGAGTAAAGCTAAGTTGGTCCCAGAAATGGTAAGATATAAATGTATGTCGTTTTAAGCTAAGTTCATGGTAATATTGTAATAGCCATAGGTAATTAATAGCCATAGGTAATTAAGGCAGACCACTTCCCTGGGCCATAGCTGCAAGCGTATTCATACATAAACACTCTTACTCAAATACTCATAATAAAGAACATAGGTGCGCCTCTGTTACTTAGGATCTGGTGCTCTATTCTGCCATAACAGGACACACAACTCTTAACTTCTGTTCATATGACCAACTGATCAGACTCTAGGAAATCACATCTCTTTAGGTGTTCTAAGTAAAAGGCAATCACATCCATATGCTATGACAGTTTTTGGGTTGTGCTGCTGCCAGAAATGGGCAGTAATGTGGAGTACAGCAAGGATTTGAACAGAGCAATTAAAAAATAAAATAATTAGTTTATCCAAATCCGTATTGCTAGATAGCATGAATGCAGCAGATACTGTATAATGAAGTATTATTTTCTAGTACTTTCCAGAAGTTCACAATATCCATTTTATTATTCTTCTTAACTTTTTAACTCATGGTTCCATAGGTACTCACAAATCAAAATGGTATTCACAAAATTGCACATAGCATCTGAGAAGTATTTTGTTATATTAATTGATTTATATTATTCTTAAATTTGTATGCAAGCAGGTCTGTACATATGGCATGTGCTGTGCTGGCAAGATAGGAACATTAATTATAATAATTGCAAATAAATTTGTTTTTATAAAATTTTTAATCATATTTAATTAAATTTTCAAAAAGTATACAAAATTTAAATTGTTTTTAAGATTTGATTTAAACCTTTGGTTTTCCTAAGTGGTAATATGTATTTCTTTTCTTTAAATCCATTATTTAGAATTATTTACAGAAAATACTTTTATTTTATTTTTTTTATGATTGCTACAGGAGTTTTAATTTTTAATTTTTTTATTTTTATTAAATCATAGCTGTGTACATTAATATGATCATGGGGCACCATACACTTGGTTCATAGATCGTTTGACACATTTTCATCACACTAGTTAGCATAGCTTTCATAGCATTTTCTTAGTTATTTAGCTAAGACCTTTGCATTCCACATTTACTAGGATTCACCTATACCCTTGTAAGACGCACCGCAGGTGTAATCCCATTAATCCCCCACCCTCCACCTACCTCCTCCCTCCCTCCCCTCCCTTTCCCCCTTCTCCCTATTCTTAGGTTGTAACTGGGTTATAGCTTTCATGTGAAGGTCCTACATTAGTTTCATAATAAGGGTGAGTACATTGGGTACTTTTTCTTCCATTCTTGAGACACTTTACTAAGAAGAATATGTTCCAGCTCCATCCATGTAAACATGAAAGAGGTAAAGTCTCCATCTTTTTTTAATGCTGCATAATATTCCATGGTGTACATCTACCACAATTTATTAATCCATTCGTGGATCGATGGGCACTTGTGCTTTTTCCATGACTTAGCAATTATGAATTGGGCTGCAATAAACATTCTGGTACAAATATCTTTGTTATGGTGTGAGTTTTTGGTCTTCTGGGTATATGCCCAGTAGAGGGATTACAGGATTGAATGGCAGATCTATTTTTAGATCTCTAAGTATTCTCCATATCTCTTTCCAAAAGGAACGTATTAATTTGCATTCCCACCAGCAGTGCAAAAGTGTTCCCTTTTCTCCACATCCACGCCAACATCTCTGGTCGTGGGATTTTGTGATATAGGCTAGTCTCACTGGAGTTAGATGGTATCTCAAAGTAGTTTTGATTTGCATTTCTCTGATGATTAAAGATGATGAGCATTTTTTCATATGTCTGAAGGCCGTGCACCTGTCTCCTTCAGAGAAGTTTCTCTTCAAGTCCCTTGCCCAGCCTGCGATGGGATCCCTTGTTCTTTTCTTGCCAATGCATTGAGTTCTCTGTGGATTCTGGTTATTAAACCTTTGTCGGAGACATAACCTGCAAATATCTTCTCCCAATCTGAGGGCTGTTTGCTTGCTTTACGTACTGTGTTCTTGGCTGTGCAGAAGCTTTTTAATTTGATCAAGTCCCAATAGTGTATTTTTGAAGCAGCTTCAATTCCCCGGGGGGTCCTTCTCACAAAAAACTCGCCCAACCCAATTTCTTCAAGGGTTTTCCCTGCACTCTCTTCTAGTATTTTTATAGTTTTATGTCTTAGGTTTAAATCTAATCCAGTGAGAGTCTATCTTAGTTAATGGTGAGAGGTGTGGGTCCAGTTTCAGTCTTCTACAGGTTGCCAGCCAGTTCACCCAGCACCATTTGTTAAATAGGGAATCTTTTCCCCACTGAATGTTTTTAATTGGCTTGTCAAAGATTAAATAACGGTAAGTAGCTGGATTCATCTCTTGGTTCTCTATTCTGTTCCAGACATCTACTTCTCTGTTTTTGTGCCAGTACCATGCTATTTTGATCACTATTGATTTGTAGTATAGTCTGAGGTCTGGTAGCGTGATTCCTCCTGCTTTGTTTTTATTTTTGAGTAATGTCTTGGCTATTCGAGGTTTTTTCTGATTCCATATAAAACGAAATATTGTTTTTTCAAGATCATTAAAGTATGACAGTGGAGCTTTAATGGGGATTGCGTTGAAATTATATATTGCTTTGGGTAATATGGACATTTTAACAATCTTGATTCTTCCCAACCATGAGCATGGTATATTTTTCCATTTGATAACATTCTCAGCTATCTCTTTTCTTAGAGTTTCATAGTTCTCTTTATATAGATCTTTCACGTCCTGTTAAACTTCCAAGTATTTTATCTTCTTTAGCACTACTGTGACTGGGATAGAGTTCTTAATTGTCTTTTCAACTTGACTATTTTTAGGATATATAAAGGCTACCGATTTATGAATGCTGATTTTCTAACCTGAGACACTGCTGTATTCCTTGATCACTTCTAATAGTTTTGTAGCAGAGTCCCTAGTATTTTCCTGATTTACAATCATATCATCTGCGAAGAGCGAAAGTTTGATCTCTTCTGACCCTATGTGGATACCCTTGATCGCCTTTTCTTCCCTAATTGTGGTGGCTAAAACTTCCATTACAATGTTAAAGAGCAATGGAGACAATGGGCAGCCTTGTCTGGTTCCTGATCTGAGTGGAAATGATTCCAATTTAACTCCATTCAGTATGATATTGACTGTGGGTTTGCTGTAGATGGTCTCTATCAGTTTAAGAAATGTCCCTTGTATACCAGTTTTCTTAAGTGTTCTGATCATGAAGGGATGTTGGATGTTATCCAAAGCTTTTTCTGCATTGATTGAGAGAATCATATGATTTTTGTTTTTTAATTTGTTTATGTGCTGAATTACATTTATAGATTTACATATATTGAACCAGACTTGAGATCCTGGGATAAAACCGACTTGGTCACGATGTATGATTTGTTTGATATGTTGCTGAATTCTGTTTGTTAGAATCTTGTTGAATATTTTTGCATCTATATTCATTAGTGATATTGGTCTATAATTTTCTTTTCTTGTTGGGTCTTTTCCCGGTTTGGGGATCAGGGTGATGTTTGCTTCATAGAACGTGTTGGGTAGTCTTCCTTCTTTTTCCACCTTTTGGAACAGGTTGAGTATAATAGGTACTAATTCCTCTTTAAAGGTTTGGTAGAATTCTGACATAAAACCATCTGGTCCTGGGCTTTTCTTTTTGGAGAGATTTTGTATGGTTGATGTTATTTCCGAACTTGATATGGGCCTGTTCAACATTTCCACTTGATTTTGGTTAAGTCTTGGAAGGTGACATGCTTCCAAGTAACGGTCAATTTCCTTCAGATTTTCGTATTTCTGAGAGTAAAGTTTCTTGTAATATTCATTAAGGATTTTTTGGATTTCTGAGGAGTCTGTTGTTATTTCGTCTTTGTTATTTCTGATTGATGAGATTAGAGATTTTACTCTTTTGTTCCTGATTAGGTTGGCCAAAGGTTTATCTATTTTGTTGACCTTTTCAAAATACCAGCTTTTTGATTTATTAATCTGTTGTATTATTCTTTTGTTTTCAATTTCATTTAGTTCTGCTCTGATTTTGGTTATTTCTTTTCTTCTACTGGGTTTGGGGTTTGAGTGTTCTTCCATTTCCAGTCTTTTGAGATGTCCCATTAAGTTGTTAACTTCCTCTCTTTCCGTTCTCTTGAGGAAGGCTTGCAGTGCTATAAATTTCCCTCTTAGAACTTCCTTTGCAGTGTCCAAGAGGTTCTGGTAGTTTGCGTCTTCATTGTCGTTTTGTTCCAGAAATTTGGTAATTTCCTTCTTGATCTCATCTCTGACCCAGCTATCATTCAACATGAGGTTATTTAACTTCCATGTTTTTGTATGTGTATGCAGACTCCTGTTGTTACTCATCTCAAGTTTTATTCCATGATGGTCCGAGAAGATGCATGGATAATTTCTATTCCTTTAAATTTACTGAGGTTAGACTTGTGACCTAAGTTGTGATCGATTCTGGAGTAGGTTCCGTGGGCTGATGAGAAGTATGTGTATTCAGTTTTGTTGGGATGAAATGTTCTGTAGATGTCTGCTAAGTCTAAATGCTGGATGGTTAGATTTTAATCTAGAATTTCTTTACTCAGCTTTTTGTTGGAGGATCAATCCATCACTGCCAAAGGAGTGTTAAAATCTCTGACTATTATAGAGTTGGAGGAAATCAAGTTGCTCATGTCTGTTAGAGTTTCTCTTATGAATTGAGGTGCATTCTGGTTGGGTGCATAGATATTAATAATTGAGATCTCGTCATATTGAGTCTTACCCTTAACAAATATGAAATGGCCATTCTTGTCCTTCCTTACTTTTGCTGGTTTAAAGCCTATTGTATCCACAAATAAAATTGCAACTCCTGCTTTTTTTGGTTACCATTTGCCTGAAATATGGATGACTATCCTTTCACCCTGAGTCTGTATTTGTCTTTTAAGTTAAGATGTGACTCTTGTATGCAACAAATATCTGGCCTGAGTTTTTGTATCCAGTCAGCTAACCTATGTCTCCTTAGAGGGCATTTTAAGCCATTCACATTAATGGAGAGTATTGATAAGTTTGGTGAAATTTGGGGTATTGAGTTTTTCAAAAGTCCAGTGGGCATTTTTAATCCTTTTGCCATTGTGGAAGTTGGAGTTTGATCAGAAGTTTCTGAGTGAGTTTACTTTTGTAGTAGAGGATTGGGTTGGTTATTATGGAGGATAGGTCTGAGAATATCCTGAAGAGCTGGTTTGGTTATGGCAAATTTCTTTAGAATATGTATGTCATTAAAGTACTTAATTTCTCCGTCATAAATGAAACTCAGTTTAGCTGGGTACAAGATCTGGGGTTGAAAGTTATTTTGCTTGAGGAGATTAAACGTTGATGACCACCCTCTTCTGGCTTGAAAAGTTTCAGCAGAGAGATCTGCAGTCATTCTAATGTTCTTCCCTTTGAAGGTAATAGATTTCTCTCGCCTGGCCACTTTGAGAATTTTCTCCTTCATATTAACTTTAGTGAAGTTAATTATGATATGCCTGGGGGATGTTTTTTTTTTAATTTTTTTATTAAATCATAACTGTATACAACGATATGATTATGGGGCATCATACACTCACTTCATAAACCATTTGACACATTTTTATCACAGTGGTTAACATAGCCTTTCCGGCGTTATCTCAGTTACTGTGCCAAAACATTTACATTCTACATTTACCAAGTTTCACAAATACCCCTGTAATATGCACCACAGGTGTGATCCCACCAATTCCCCTCCCTCTACCCACCCCCCCCCTTTCCCACTTCCCCCTATTGTTAAGTTGTAGCTGGGTTATAGCTTTCATGTGAGAGTCCCAAATTAGTTTCATAGTAGGGCTGTGTACATTGGGTATTTTTTCTTCCATTCTTGGGATACTTTACTAAGAAGAATATGTTCCAGCTCCATCCATGTAAACATGAAAGAGGTAAAGTCTCCATCTTTCTTTAAGGCTGCATAGTATTCCATGGTATACATATACCACAATTTATTAATCCATTCGTGGATCGATGGGCACTTGGGCTTTTTCCATGACTTAGCTATTATGAATTGGGCTGCAATAAACATTCTGGTACAAATATCTTTGTTATGTTGTGATTTTTGGTCTTCTGGGTATATGCCCAGCAGAGGAATTACAGGATTGAATGGCAGATCTATTTTTAGATCTCTGAGTGTTCTCCATATATCTTTCCAAAAGGAATGTATTAATTTGCATTCCCACCAGCAGTGCAGAAGTGTTCCCTTTTCTCTGCATCCACGCCAACATCTCTGGTCTTGAGATTTTGTGATATAGGCTAGTCTCATTGGAGTTAGATGATATCTCAAAGTAGTTTTAATTTGCATTTCTCTGATGATTAAAGATGATGAGCATTTTTTGATATGTCTGAAGGCCGTGCGCCTGTCTTCTTCAGAGAAGTTTCTCTTCAAATCCCTTGCCCAGCCTGCGATGGGATCCCTTGTTTTTTTCTTGCTGATGCGTTTGAGTTCTCTGTGGATTCTGGTTATTAAACCTTTGTCAGAGTTATACCCTGCAAATATCTTCTCCCATTCTGAGGGCTGTCTGCTTGCTCTGCTTACTGTGTTCTTAGCTGTGCAGAAGCTTTTTAGTTTGATCAAGTCCCAGTAGTGTATTTTTGAAGCTGCTTCAATTGCCCTGGGGGTTCTCCTCATGAAATACTCACCCAGACCAATTTCTTCAAGGGTTTTCCCTGCATTCTCCTCTAGTATTTTTATAGTTTCATGTCTTAAGTTTAAATCTTTAATCCAATGAGAGTCTATCTTAGTTAATGGTGAAAGGTGTGGGTCCAATTTCAGTCTTCTGCAGGTTGCCAGCCAGTTCACCCAGCACCATTTGTTAAATAGGGAATCTCTTCCCCACTGAATGTTTTTAATTGGCTTGTCAAAAATCAAATAGCGGTAAGTAGCTGGATTCATCTCTTGGTTCTCTATTCTATTCCAGATATCTACTTCTCTGTTTTTGTGCCAATACCATGCTGTTTTGATCACTATCGATTTGTAGTAAAGTCTGAGGTCTGGTAGTGTGATTCCTCCTGTTTTGTTTTTATTTCTGAGTAATGTCTGGGGGATGTTTTATTGGGGTTGAATCGTGCTGGGGTTCTGAAGCTATCTGCTATCTGAATTTCAGGTTCTCTAGGCATGTCTGGAAAATTCTCTTTCATAATTTCATGCAGAAGGGCCTCTGTGCCCAGTGAGGCCACTTCATCTGTTTCAGGAACTTCTATAAGACAGATATTTGCCTTCTTCCGAGTTATCCCAGAGCTCTCTGAGTGAGTGATCCATTTTTGCTCTCCATTTCTCTTCCTCTTTGAGAGTTTGGGAGTGTTCAAAGGCTTTATCTTCGATGTCAGAGATCCTTTCTTCTGCTTGGTCCATTCTGTTGCTAAGGGATTCTACGGTATTTTCATATCTTTGAGGGCTGCAAATTCTTCTTTCAGCGTGTCTAAGTCTTTGGTGGTTTTGTCTTTAAATTCGTTAAATTCTTGAGACAGCTTTTTAATTTCTCCACGAATTCCTAATTCCATTTTGTTAATCTTGTTTGCCATCCAAATTCTGAATTCGATTTCTGACATCTCAGCCAGTTGTTTGTGAATGGGATCTTCCATTACATCTGCCGTATCTTTCCTTGGGGGGGTTGATCTATTCTGCTTATTCATGTTACCAGAGTTTTTCCGCTGATTCCGCCCCATGATTATTTTACTCCCTTTGATTTTCCTCTGGTGTTTTGTCGAGGACCCATACAGTGCTGTGGCCTGAGAAACTGGGGCCCTGTTTGGTGTAGAGGGGCTAAGTGGTTCTGTCTTGTTTTCAGCTTGTTTCTATGTGACCCTAGTGAAAGAGTTACTCTGTGTCGAAGTCTCAGCTGTGGAGAAATACCAGCAATTAAGTCACCCCACCCACCACAGGCAACAAATGGAAAAGGAAAATCAAACCTTCCTACAACCACAAACCCAGGGCACCACCTGGATAGTCCCCAGGTGAGTGACTTAGTTCAAAAGGTCCAAGTCAATTGTCTCAGTCAGCAGCTGCCTCAGGTGGGAGAGTTCAAGAGGTCCCTGGGAACTAGATCACAGGGGTCTGGTGACTGCTCTAAAATGGCTTGCTTTAGTGCTGTGTGGAGTCAGGAAGAACCACCAGTAAATAGATCAGTCTGGGAAGATTGATGCTTCCTTCCCCACCTTGCAGCTCTGTCACACCCAGTCGCTGCTAGCCCCACAGGGCTGTGACCCAGTCAGTTGTCTGCAGTAAGCAGATACTCCAGGGGTTTGCACCTGCCTAAGTCACAGAGTAGTCTGTGTCTGCTCGACTAGGCCTCTATTCTCTGTCTTTATCCAGCACGGGGTGGTGTGGCCTGTCAACCTCAGGCACTTGATGGAGGCTTAAGGTGTTCACTCGGTTCCATCCCCACCCTTAGTTTATGTTACTGGGTGAAGGGAACAACCCTGTAGGAGTTTTTTGCTGACCTTGCCAGATTCCTCTGCAGAGGACAGGCTGATTTGAGTTCCCAGACCCTGTGCCTCAGGCCCTGTCTTTAGTCCTGCGGGTTTGTATTCGCAGCACAATCAGTTGTTGGCTGTAGCCTCTTGGCCTCCTTTGTCTATAGGCTGGTAATCCCCTAAGGGCCAGGTGCATCTTAGGCTCAGTAGAGCTGTCCTCTGGATCAGCCTCACCCTGGGAATTTCCCAGCTCTGCGGGTGTGTTTTCTAGTCCCCATGTTCCACCCAGGTCAGTACCGTCTCAGGAAAACCCTTTACTCATGGGGCCTGTGTTTCAGTCCCAGGTCTGTTCCATGGTGGTTGCCATCTGAGAAGATGCTCGGCCTCATCTGGTTGCCCAGGAAGACAGGAGGAGAGGCTATGGGATATCTGGGGGTGGGCCTTGTTATTGCTGAAGACGGCTGTTGCTCTGCACTTCGGGGCACCACCGCTCCATTGTAATTCCCTCTCAGCCGACCGTCGTCTTCTCACTCCTTTGCTACAGAGTCAGCACTGGCCAGCTGCAGTCCAGGTCCTGTCTACACCTCTCGAGAGTTCACCCAAGAATCTGGACTCTTGGAGGGGCAGGTTGGCTTCCCCATTGTTTCCAGGATGGGGTTTTTGTTCCTCAACTGTGATCTGGAAGAGGCAAACCTGTAGGTCCTCCAGGCAGGCTGTTCTGGGGCAAGTGCTGGCTCTCTTCCTCAGCTCAGCTGAATCCAGAAAATACTTTTAGAAGATGCATACCAAAAATTATTTTGATTTTTCAAACTTTTAGATTTATTATAATTTGTATTTCTTGGAGAATTATACTTAAACTTTCACTCTGAATGAAAGTATTTTTTTAATTTTTTATTATTTAGGTAAAGGATCATATCCTATTTAATAGTTTGTTGATTAATGACTTTAAAACATTTAGGCAAAATATTGTGGCCTCTCATTGTACTCTTAACTTGAGTTCCCTCTCCAGACATTTGGGGTCAAGCTTACCTTTTTCAAAAAAACAATCATCAATGTTGAATTTTTTCTCCCGCAATGTTTGGATGGGGGACACAACTACAAGAAGGACTTCATTTAACGAAGTCAAATATTGTGACTTGTTTGTTTGTCCCCTCACATTAACTTGAAATTAAAAAAAAATGAATTTTGCTTCCAAGTGGATACACACATTTGTACTGTGAGTGGATACACAGATATATACTACATGAGATTTAGCTTGAAAATAAGCATTCTGCAAATTTCACTTAGTTTTATAAGTCAACAGATGTTCAACCATCACTTTAATTCATTTATTCATTTCTGTAAAAATTGAAAGATTTGAGTAAATTATTCATAATTAAATGGGTAAGGAAAAGTTAGAGAAGCTGACAATTTAAATTAGAAATGTCTCGAATTGATTGGGAGATGCAGTTCCTGTGAATGTAGTACATGAAACCAATACTACTTAAAATTAAAGACAATGGCCATTTAATTGGATCAAATTAAGTTATACATATGATTATTCCTTGACTGACTTGAAGATAGAACTTATATGTTGGTATCATTCAGGACAGAGTACTGAGAACCTGCAGTTAAGCTTAGCAGAGTACCCTTGGTCAAATCAGAGAAATGAGTAAAACACTTAAGAAAAAATGAGTCTAGGAAACAGATTATTTTGTGATTTAGACAGGGATACATAGTTAATATTTTCTCACATGATTTACCATGCAACAAATGCTTAAGGCATTTGGTAAAATGTGGTATGAGATCATAACATTAAAACTTTAAAAGATGTAATTTCAGAAAATCAGGGTTATATAGTTGTTACATAAATATTACAGAGATATATTCATTTGATACAGACTAATAGATTTTTATTTTTAATCAATTATCAAAATGATATTTTCTTACATAAAATAAGTGTTACTATGAAGATATGATCATCATATTTCTACTTTCTATACTTACCTTTTGCAAAAAATAGACTTTGAGCACAATAAACTCTCAGCTCAGTCACTATATCCCTGAATACTACTTTTATTAATAGGTTTTATTTTTTAGAGCAGTTTTAGGTTTACAGAAAAAAATAAGGGGAAAAAAAAGATATTCTATATGTCCCCTCACCACCAATACTACCAAACCCACAACTTGCATTGATGTACGATTGGTGAGCCAATATTGATAAATTAAGACATCTGTACCAGAATGTTTATTGCAGCCCAATTCATAATTGCTAAGTCATGGAAGAAACCCAAGGGGCCATTGACCCACAAATGGATTAACAAATTGTGGTATATGTATACCGTGGAATATTATGCAGCCTTAAAGAAAGATGGAGACTTGGGCGGCGCCTGTGGCTCAGTGAGCAGGGCGCCAGCCCCATATACCGAGGGTGGCGGGTTCAAGCCCAGCCCCGGCCAAACTGCAACCAAAAAATAGCCGGGCATTGTGGTGGGTGCCTGTAGTCCCAGCTACTCGGGAGGCTGAGGCAAGAGAATCTCGTAAGCCCAAGAGTTAGAGGTTGCTGTGAGCCGTGTGACGCCACGGCACTCTACCCAAGGGCGGTACAGTGAGACTCTGTCTCTACAAAAAAAAAAAAAAAAAAGATGGAGACTTTACCTCTTTCACGTTTACATGGATGGAGCTGGAACATACTCTTCTTAGCAAAGTATCTCAAGAATGGAAGAAAAAATATCCAATGTACTCAGCCCTACTATGAAGATAATTTATAGCTTTCATATGAAGGCTATAACCCAACTATAGCACAAGAATATGGGGAAAGGGCCAAGAGAGGGGAAGGGAGGGGGGAGGTTAGGGTGGAGGGAAGGTAATTGGTGGGCCTACACTTACTGTGCATCTTAGAATGGGTACAGGTGAAACTTACTAAATGCAGAATACAAATGTCTACGTACAATAACTAAGAAAATGCCATGAAGGCTATGTTGAACAGTTGGATGAGAATATTTCAGATTGTATATAAAACCAGCACATTGTACCCCTTGATTGCACTAATGTATGCAGCCATGTTTTAACAATAATAAAAAAAATAAAAATAAAAAAGTAAAGTTAATAGATTACATTAAGTTTTTATTTATTTATTTTTTATTTTTTTTTTTGAGACTGAGTCTCAAGCTGTGATTCTGGGATGACTGCTGTGGCGTCACAGTTCACAGCAACCTCAAACTCCTGGGCTCAAGCGATTCTCTTCCGTCAGCCTCCCAAGCAGCTGGGACTACAGGTGCCCACCACAATGCCCAGCTACTTTTTGGCCCAGGCTGGATTCAAACCTGCCAGTTCTGGTGTATGTGGCTGGCGCCCTAGCCACCTGAGCTACAGGCATCAGGCCTACATTAACTTTCAGTCCTTGTATTGGACAGTCTATGGATTTAACAAATGTATGGTAAAATATATCCATCATGGCCGGGCGTGGTGGCTCACGCCTGTAGTCCCAGCGCTGTGGGAGGCCGAGGCGGGTGGATTGCCTGAGCTCAGGGGTTCAAAACCCATATGAGCAGCAGTCAGCCAGAGTAAGACCCCGTCTCTACAAACAACATCAAAAACAGCCAGCACTGCAGGAGAAAGAAGAAAATCAACAAAAAAGGAGTACTTAGAACAAAGAAGAATGAACAAGCACACTAAAATTAAAAAAAAAAAAATTAAAAAAAAATATATCCATCATTACAGTATCATACAGAATAATTTCATTGCCTTGTCCTTTTTGTGTCCTTTACCTAGTCATCCTTTTCTCCCACTCAAACCCCTGGAAATCACTGATCTTTTTGCTATCATTATAGTTTTGCCTTTCCAGAATGTCATATAGTTGGAATCATATACAGTTTAGCCTTTTCAGGTTGGATTCTTGTACATAGGATACACATTTAAGGTTTTCTTATGTTTTAGTTCATCTTTTTTTAACAGTTATTTTAAAAAGTTAAATGATATTTAAGAGGTTTTATTTTAAACATACTACCTGGCTTTTTTTTTTTTCAGGGTACATGTTATAAATTAGTACATTCATATAACTTGTAAAGATTGAATCAATGCAATTGGTATATCCATCGCCTAAGAGATTTGCTCTTTATTTGTGCTAGAAACATTTGAATTACTATCTTCTAGCTTTTTTGAAATATACGATTATCATTAAACCATAGTCACCCTACTTATCTAACAAATACTAGGTTTTATTTCTTCTATTAAACTGTACATTTGACTCATTATTCACCATCTGTCCATTCACTTCTCCCCCTTCCCTTTCCTGCTTCTGGCAATCACCAATCTACTCTATCTTCTTGAGATCCTCTTTTGTAGCTCTCACATATGAATGGGAACATTAGGTATTTTCCCTTCTGTGCTAGTTTAGTTCACTCAACATAATGATTTCCAGTTCCATCCACGTTGCTGCAAAATACAAGAGGCACTTACATTGACTCCAGACTTTGGCTATTATGAATACTGCTACAATAAAATGGGAGTGCAGATATATCTTTAATCTACTGATTTCCTTTTTTTTTTTTTTGGCTAAATTGCCAGTAGGGAAGGAATTAAGGGATCATATGATAATTGTATTTTAGTTTTTGAGGAACTTCCAAGCTGTTCTCCACATTGGCTCTATTAATTTACATTTCCACTAATAGTGTATCAGAGTTCCCCCTTTCTTTAATAACCACACCAGTATCTATTACTCCCTGTCTTTTTTATAAAAGCCATTTTAACTGGAGTAAGATAACATCTCACTGTGGTTTTGATTCATGTTTCTCTGATAATTAATGATTTCAAACATTTTTTTCATATACTTGGACAAGTATATCTTCTTTTGAGAAATTTCTATTCAGATCTTTGCCCATTTTATAACTAAATTATTTGTGCATGTGTTATTGAGTTGTTTGAGCTCTTTACATACTCTGTAGAGCCCTTGTCATATGGCAAGTTTACAAATATTTTCTCTTATTCCATGTGTTTTCTCTTATGTTTGATTGTATCTTTTGCTGTGCAGAAGCTTTGTAGCTTGCTACAAACTCATTTATTTTTGCTTTTTTACCTAAGTTTTTAGCTCTTAACACAAAAAACTTTGCCCAGACCAGTGTCTGATAGTATTTTTCAAATGTTTCCTTCTAGTAGTTTCATAATCTCAGGTCTTAGATTTAAGCATTTAATCTATTTTGATTTTATTTTTGTGTACGCTAAGAATTAGAGGTCTAGTTTTATTCTTCTGCATATGGTTATTCAGTTTTCTGAGCACCATTTACTGAAGAGCCTGTCTCTTTCCCATTGTATGTTCTTAGTGTCTTTGTCAAAAACGAGTTGGCTGTAAATATGTAAATTTATTTTGGGGTTCTCTAACCTATTCCATTAGTTTATGTGTGAGTTTCTATGCCAGGTCCATGCTGTTTTGATCGACATAGCTTTATAGTATATTTTGAAGTCAGGTACTGTGATGCTATCAGCTTCGTTCTTTTACTCAGAATTTTTTTATTATTTAGGGTCTTTTGAAATTTTGTATACATGTTAGCATTTCTTTTTCTATTTCTATGGAGAATGTCATTGGAAGTTTGATGGAGATTACATTGGGTTTATAAATTTCTTTGTGCAGAATTGTTATTTAACAATACTTATTGTTCCAATTCATAAGAATAGAATATTGTTCCAATTTTTTGTTCCCATTTCAATTTCTTTCCCCAGCATTTTATAGTTTTTGTTGTATAGATCTGTCACTTATTTGGTTAAATTGATTACTAGGTATGTTATATTATTTGGAGCACTTTAAAAATGTCATCCCTCTCCCTTTTGGCCTGTGTGGTTTCTATTGAGAAGTGTGTTGACAATGAATTGGAACTCCTTTATATATTATTTACTTCTTTTTTCTTGGTCCTTTAGGATCCTCTCTGTGTCCTTGCCTTTGAGGATACAATTATTACACGCCTTGGTTAGTTTTATTTAGTTCAAATGTGTTTGGTGTTCTCTGCCCTTCCTGTACCTGGATATTTATATCTTTTTTAAATTTTGGAAAATTTTCTCTTATTATTTCTTTGAACAACATTTCTAGCCCTTGCTGTTGATCAACTTCCTCATGAACACAAGTAAGTTTTTAGTTTGGTCTTTTGAAATAATTTTCTATATCTTGTAGGCAATCTTCATTCTTTTTATGTATATTTATTTCTTTTCTGATTACTTATTTTCAAATAATGTGTCTTTGAGCTCACTTATTCTTTTCTTTGCTTTATCCACTATGCTTGAGAGGCTCTAATAATTTTTTTCTGTTCAGAAGTACATTTTTAAGTTCCAAGATTTCTGTATGATCTTCTATTATTTCAATATATGTTTAATTGCTCTGATAAGTTGCTCATTTGCTTCTGTGTTATCTGGAAAATCACTGAAATTCCTTAACACTCCTATTTTGAATTCTTGATCACAGAGTTCACTTATTGCTGTTTAATTAGGATCAGTCACTGGTTCTTTTATTTGTCTTTGGGGAGGCCATGCTTCCTGTTTTCTGTTGATTTTTGTGGATGGGTATTTATGTGTTTGCACTGAAGGATTAGTTATTTATTGTATTCTTTCTTGTCTGGCTTGTTTTGGTTTTGATTAGATATATTTGCTTAGGGATTTTTTTATTATTAAATCACAGCTGAGTACATTAATGTGATCATGGGGCACCATACATGGTTCTATAGACTGTTTGACACATTTCCATCACACTGATTAACATAGCCTTCCTGTCATTTTCTTAGTTATTGTGCTAAGACATTTACATTCTACATTCACTAAGTTTCGCATATACCATTGTAAGATGCACCGCAGGTGTAATACCACCAATCGCCCTCCCCCCTCCCTCACCTCCCAGTCCCACTTCCCACTATTCTTGGGTTACAACTGGATTATAGCTTTCATGTGAAAGCCATAACTTAGTTTCATAGTAGGGCTGAGTACATTGGATACTTTTTCTTCCATTCTTGAGAAACTTTACTAAGAAGAATATGTTCCAGCTCCATCCATGTAAACATGAAAGAGGTAAAGTCTCCATCTTTCTTTAAGGCTGCATAATATTCCATGGTGTATATATACCACAGTTTATTAATCCATTCGTGGATTGATGGACACTTAGGCTTTTTCCATGACTTAGCAATTATGAATTGGGCTGCAAATAAACATTCTGGTACAAATATCTTTGTTATGATGTGATTTTTGGTCTTCTGGGGATATGCCTAGTAGAGGAATTATAGGATTGAATGGCAGATCTATTTTTAGATCTCTAAGTGTTCTCCAAACATCTTTCCAAAAGGAATGTATTAATTTGCATTCCCACCAGCAGTCCAGAAGTATTCCCTTTTCTCCACATCCACTCTAACATCTCTGGTCTTGGGATTTTGTGATATAGGCTAATCTTACTGGAGTTATATGATATCTCAAAGCAGTTTTGATTTGCATTTCTCTGATGATTAAAGATAATGAGCATTTTTTCATATGTCTGTAGACCACTCACCTGTCTTCTTCAAAGAAGTTTCTCTTTAAGTCCCTTGCCCAGCCTGCAATGGGATCACTTGTTCTTTTCTTGTTTATAGGTTTGAGTTCTCTGTGGATTCTGGTTATTAAACCTTTGTCAGAGACATAACCTGCAAATATCTTTTCCCATTATGAGGGCTGTTTTCTTGCTTTACTTACAGTGTTCTTGGCTGTGCAGAAGCTTTTTAGTTTGATCAGGTCCCAGTAGTGTATTTTTGAAGCTGCTTCAGTTGCCCTTGGGGTCCTCCTCATAAAATACTCGCCTAGACCGATTTCTTCAAGGGTTTTCCCTGCATTCTCTTCTAGAATTTTTATAGTTTCATGTCTTAAGTTTAAATCTTTTATCCAGTGAGAGTCTATCTTAGTTAATGGTGAAAGATGTGGGTCCAGTTTCAATCTTCTACAGGTTGCCAGCCAGTTCACCAAGCACCATTTGTTAAATAGGGAATCTTTTCCCCACTGAATGTTTTTAATTGGCTTGTCAAAGATTAAATAACGGTAAGTAGCTGGATTCATCTCTTGGTTCTCTATTCTGTTCCAGACATCTACTTCTCTGTTTTTGTGCCAGTACCATGCTGTTTTGATCATTATAAATTTGTAATGTAGTCTGAGGTATGGTAGCATGATTCCTCCTGCTTTGTTTTTATTTCTGAGTAATGTGTTGGCTATTCGAGGTTTTTTCTCATTCCATATACAATGAAGTATTGTTTTTTCAAGATCTTTAAAGTATGACAGTGTAGCTTTAATGGGGATTGCGTTGAAATTGTATACTGCTTTGGGTAGTATGGACATTTTAACGATGTTGATTCTTCCCAGCCATGAGCATGGTATGTTTTCCCTTCGTTGACATTTTCAGCTATTTCTTTTCTTAGAGTTTCATAGTTCTCTTTATAGAGATCTTTCACGTCCTTTGTCAGATAAACTCCCAAATATTTCATCTTCTTTGGCACTACTGTGAATGGAATAGAATCCTTAACTGTTTTTTCAGCTTGACTATTGTTGGTATAAATAAAGGCTACTGATTTATGAATGTTGATTTTGTAACCTGAGATGCTGCTGTATTCCTTGATCACTTCTAAGAGTTTTGAAGTAGAATCCCTGGTGTTTTCCAGATATACAATCATATCATCTGGGAAGAGTGAAAGTTTGATCTCTTCTGACCGTATATGGATACCCTTGATTGCCTTTTCTTCTCTATTTGCGGTAGCTAAAACTTCCATTACAATGTTAAAGAGCAGTGGAGACAATGGTCAGCATTGCATGGTTCTTGATCTGAGTGGAAATGATTTCAATTTAACTTCGGTCAATACGATATTTGCTGTGGGTTTGCTGTAGTTGGCCTCTATCAGTTTAAGAAATGTCCCTTCTATACTAATTTTGTTAAGTTTACTGTTCATGAAGTGATGCTGTATATTATCAAAAGCTTTTTCTGCATCAATTGAGAGAATCATATGGTCTTTGTTTTTTCATTTGTTTATGTGCTGAATTGTACTTATAGGTTTATGAATATTGAAACAGCCTTGAGTCTCTGGGATAAAACCAACTTGGTCATGATGTATAATTTGTTTGATGTGTTGCTGGATTCTGTTTGTTAGGATCTTGTTAAATATTTTTGCATGTATATTCATTAGTGATATTCGTCTATAATTTTCTTTTCTTGTTAGGTCTTTTCCTGGTTTGGGGATCAGAGAGATGTTAGATACCTAGAATGTGTTGTGTAGTCTTTCTTCTTTTTCTACATTTTGGAACATGTTGAATAATATAGGAACTAATTCCTCTTTAAAGATTTGGTAGCATTCTGTCGTGAAAACATCTGGTCTCGGGCTTTTCTTTTTAGGGAGGTTTTGTATGGTTGATGCTATTTCCGAACTTGATATGGGCCTGTTCAACATTTCCACTTGATTCAGGCTGAGTTTTGGAAGGAGATGTGCTTCCAAGTATTGGTCAATTTCCTTTAGATTTTCATATTTCTGAGAATAAAATTTCTTGTAATATTCATTAAGGATTTTTTTAATTTCTGAGGAGTCTTTGTTACTTCGTCTTTGTCGTTTGTGATTGATGAGATTAGAGATTTTCATCTTTTTTTTCCTGGTTATGTTAGCCAAAGTTTTATCTATTTTATTGAGCTTTTCAAAAAACCAACTTTTTGATTTATTGATCTATTTTTTGTTTTGTTTTCAATTTCATTTAATTCTGCTCTAATTTTGGTTATTTCTTTTCTTCTCCTGGGTTTGGGTTTGGAATGTTCTTCCTTTTCCAGTTGCTTGAGATGTCACATTAAGTTGTTAACTTCCTCTCTTTCCATTCTCTTGAGGAAGGCTTGCAGTGCTATAAATTTCCCTCTTACGATTGCCTTTCCGGGATCCAAGAGGTTCTGATAATTCATGTGTTCATTGTCATTTTGTTCCAAAAATTTGGCAGTTTCATTCTTGATCTCGTCTCTGATCCAGCTATCATTCATCATAAGGTTATTTAACTTTCATGTTTTTGTATGAGTATGCAGATTTCTGTTGTTACTGAGCTCAACTTTTATTTCATGGTTGTCCATGAAGATGCAAGGAATAATTTCTATTCCTTTACATTTATTGAGGTTACATTTGTGACCTAAGATGTGGTCAATTTTGTAGTATGTTCTGTGGGCTGATGAGAAGTATGTGTATTCAGTTTTGTTGGGATGAAATGTTCTGTAGATGTCTGTTAAATCCAAATGTTGGAAGGTTAGGTTTAAATCCAAAATTTCTTTGCTCTCCTTCTTATTGAAAGTTCAATCCAACACTGCTAAAGGAGTGTTGAAATCTCCAACTATTATGGAGCTGGAGAAAATCAAGTTGTTCCTGTCTGTGAGAGTTTCTCTTATAAATTGAGGTGCATTCTGGTTGGGTGCACAGATATTTATAATTGAAATCTCATCATATTGAGAATTACCCTTAACAAATATGCAGTGACTATTTTGAACCTTCCTTACTTTTGTTGTTTTAAAGCCTATTGTTTCTGCAAATAAAATTGCAACACCTGCTTTTTTCTGATTACCATTTGCCTGAAATATGGATGACCATCCTTTCATTCTGAGTCTATATTCGTCTTTTGAGGTAAGATGTGACTCTTGTATGTAACAAATATCTAACAAATATCCAGTCAGCTAATCTTTGCTTGTTTAGAGGACAGTTTAAGCCATTCACATTAATGGAGAATATTGATAATTCTGGTAAAATTTGGGTATCGAGTTTTTCAAAATTCCAGTGGACATTTTTAATCCTTTCGCCTCTGTGGAAGTTAGAGTTTGATCAAAAGTTTCTGAGTGAGTTTACTTTTGTGGTGGATGAATGGGCTGGTCATTATGGAGTATAGGTTTGAGAATATCCTGAAGAGCTGGTTTGGTTATGGCAAATTTCTTCTATATGTGAATGTCAGTAAAGTATTTAGTTTCTCCATCACAAATGAAACTCAGTTTAGCTGGATACAGGATCTGGGGTTGAAAATTATTTTGCTTTAGGAGATTAAAAGTCAATGACCACCCTCTTCTGGCTTGAAACCTTTTAGCAGAGAGATCTGTAGTCATTCTAATATTCTTCCCTTTGTAGATAATGGATTTCTTTTGTCTGGCTGCTTTCAGAATTTTCTCCTTCATATTTACTTTAATGAAGTTAATTATGATATGCCTGGGAGATGTCTCACTGGGATTGAGTCATGCTGGGGTTCTGAAACTGTGCTGTATGAATTTCAGAATATCTTGGCATGTCTGAAAAATTCTCTTTCATAATTTCATGGAGAAGGGCCTCTGTGCCCAGCAAGGCCACTTCATCAGTTTCAGGGTTTCCAATGAGGCAGATATTAGCCTTCTTTGAATTATCCCAGAGTTCTCTGAGAGAATGATCCATTTTTGCTCTCCATTTCTCTTCCTCCTTGAGAGTTTGTGAGCATTTAAAGGCTTTGTCTTCAATATCAGAAATCCTTTCTTCTGCTTGCTCCACTCTGCTACTGAGGGATTCTACTGTATTTTTCATATCTTTGAGGGCTGCAAATTCTTTCTTCTGTGTGTCAAAATCTTTGGTGGTTTTGTCTTTCAATTCTTGAAATTCTTTAGACAACTTTTGAATTTCTCCTCGAATTTCTAATTCCGACTTTTGAATTGCTGCTCGAATTTCTAATTCCAAATTTTCCTCCATTTTATTAATCTTGTTTGCAATCCAAATTCTGAATTCGATTTCTGACATCTCGGCCAGTTATTTATGAATGGGATCTTCAGTTACACCTGCCATATCTTCCCTTGGGGGGGGGGGTGGATCTTTTCTGGTTATTTATATTAACAGAGATTTTCTGTTGATTCTGCCTCATGATTGTTTTACACTGTTTGATTTTTCCCCTGGAGCTTTGTCAAGGACCCGTGCAGTGCTATGGCCTGCAAAACTGGGGTCTTGTTTTGTGTGATGGGGCTAAGTGGTTCTGTTTTGTTTTCAGCTGGTTTCTGTTTGACCCTAGTGAAACAGTTACTCTGGTTTGAAGTCTCAGCTGTAGAGAAATACCAGCAATTATGTCACCCCGCCCCCCACAGGCAACCTTTGGAAAAGGAAAATCAAACTTTTGTACAACCAGACACCCAGGGCACCACCTGAATAGTCCTCGGGCAATTGGCTCAGTTCAAAAGGTCCAAATCAATTGTCTTAGTCAGCACCTTTCTCAGGTGGGAAATTTTAAAAGGTCTCTGGGAACTGAATCACAGGGGTCTGGTGACTACTCTGATATGGCTTGCTCCAGTGCTGCATGGAGTCAGAGGAGCCACCTAGAAAATAGATCAGTCTAAGAAGGTTGATGCCTCCTTTCCCACCTTGCAGCTCTGTCGCACCCAGTCATTGATAGCCCCATGGGGTTATGACCCAGTTGCCTGTATTGAAGAGATACTGTAGGTTTTTGCACCTGCTTGAATCACAAGGAAATCTATTTCTGCTTAGCCAGTCCGCTGCTCTCTGCCTCTATCTAGCAGGAGGAGGTAAGGCCTGACAACCGTGGGTGCTTGATGGAGGCTGGGGTGTGGTCACTCATTTCCAGCCCTGCCCCTGATTAATGTTACTGACAGAACAGAACAGAATAACTTTGTGAGAATTTTTTCTGTCCCTGCTAAATTCCCCTGCAGAAGAAAAGCTGTTTTGAGTTCCCAGAGCCTGCACCTCAGGCCCTGTCTTCACTCCTGCGGGTTTGTATTTGGTTACCTGGCAGTTCTAGTCTCCTGTCTTCCTTTGTCTATAGGCTGACAATCCCCTGAGGGCCAGGTGCATCTTAAGCTCAGTAAAGCGGTCCTCTGCATCAGCCCCACCCTGGGAACTTCCCGGCTCTGCGAGTGCATTTATAGTCGCTGTACTCCATCCAGGTCAGTACCGCCTCAGGCAAACCCTTTACTCTCTGGGCCTGCGTTTCTGTCCCAGATTTGTTCTGTGGTGGTTGCCAGCTGAGTAGATGCCTAGCCTCTTCTGGTTACCCAGGAAGACAGGGTGGCTTCAGAATATATGGGAGTGAGCCCTATTGTTGCTAAAAGATGGCTTCTGCTCTGCGCCTCAGGGCACTGCTGCTCCAGTATGGTTCCCTCTCAGCCGACCATCCTCTCCTCACTTCCATGCCCCAGACTCAGCACTGACCAGCTGCAGTTTAGGCACTGTCCACACCCCTCAAGTAATCACCCAAGAATCTGGACTCCTGGGGGACAGGCCTCCAGACCTCAGAGTGAGAGTGGAGGGGACTTCTGGGAGCTCAGAGTTGCAGGTAGAGAATATATAGTTTTATATAGCTTTATGCCTGGCCAGAGAATGCTGTGGCATGCTAGTAGGGGAGGTAGGTCCAGTTTTTAGATGGTTTGTCCCATGGAGTATAGTGGGAGGATCTTTGAACTCTGCTCGTTTGTTTGTGGGGCACTCCAAGCCATTCTCATGGGGGAGGGTACTCCCGTCCACTTGGTGATCGATTTTGTACCTTTTCCTTGTATCCTTGGGGTTGCAGCTCACCTCAGTGTGGTTGATGTGTGTTCTTTAACCTTCTCTCTTGGTGCAGCCCAAATCCACCAGGTTACTTGCTAAATTTCTGTCCTTTAACTCTCCTTCCGGGCAGGAGCCTCTGTGGAGAGCTGGCTTCAGTCAGCCAGCTTGTCTCTTCCCCCCACTTGATTGTTTTTAAACTAGAAGGTACATTAGGTTTGTTAATGCCCTAGTTATACTGAATTTTCATAGTGAATATGACTGTTGTTTTGGACCCTAGAATTTGGGACCAGTTTCAGTGCTTTTTTGACTGAGGGCATTCAATTTAGCCAATAGTTACTCTGAACCAAGACTGTAGTTTCTCCAGAGTGGAGGTAAGCCTTAGTAGTCAGCTCTCAGTTTAGCCAATAGTACGCCTCACCAAAGCCATATGAGGCACAATGTTATTAATTTTGTCTTTGCAAGTTTGAAAAAGGGAAATTTCTTATTTTCTTTGAATCTTCAAATATTATAGGATATGTAAAATTAAAGTGATCAGAGCTTTAATGTGTAAAGGTTACATGGTGTGTATACTCAGAAGAGGGAGAAGCTGGCATTTATCCTAGGGCTAAAATGAAAAAGTTGTAAAGAACCTTAGGGATCTCCTGGCCTTGGAATTAAATTGATCTCTGATCATTATAAGTTTACACTGTCTTTTTTTTTTTTTTTTTTTTTGTAGAGACACAGTCTCACTTTATGGCCCTTGGTAGAGTGCCGTGGCATCACACAGCTCACAGAAACCTCCAACTCCTGGGCTTAAGCGATTCTCTTGCCTCAGCCTCCTGAGTAGCTGGGACTACAGGTGCCCGCCACAACACCCAGCTATTTTTTGGTTGCAGTTCAGCCGGGGCCGGGTTTGAACCCGCCACCCTTGGTATATGGGGCCCGCGCCTTACCGACTGAGCCACAGGCACCGCCCTACACTGTCTTTTAATCCTAAAGTTATTCTTCTTTTGAACCTTTTAAAATTAGAAAATTTTGACTTTAATCCATAGAATAAACATTAGGATATTCATTTTTGGAAATTATAACTCAAATACTAGGACTTAGACCAGGTTAAGTGCAATTTGAATTACTGCATGATTAATCACAATGTTTTCTTTGGGGGAATACATGCCTGAATAACAACTCATCGATGAAAATGTGAAATCAGTCAACATACACTTTTTTTTTTTTTTTTTACTTTTCAAGTGACATTGTATTATTTATTTTTTTTGGGGGGGGGATTCATTGAGGGAACAAGGATCCAGGTCACACTAATTGCATTTGTCAGAAAAGTCCCTCTTATAAATGTGTTTCTCCCCCAAGAGGTGTGCCAAACACCATGGCCACTCATACCCCTCTCTCCTTCCTTCTCTCCACTCTCCCATTCCCCCACCCCAACCATGTACTAAGTCATTAATTGACCTCATATCAAAATTGAATACATTGGATTCTTGCTTCTCCATTCTTATGATGCTTTACTAAGAATAATAATGTGTTCTACCTCCATCCAAGGTAGTACAAAAGATGTCCAGTCTCTATCCTGTTTATTAAATCATAACTGTGTACATTTATGCATTTATGGGTACAATGTGCTAATTTGATATGCAATGTTTTTAGTGCCTGAATAATATTCCATGGTATACATATACTACAGCTTTTTAATCCTTTTCTGGATTGGTGGGCATTTAGGCTGCTTCCACATTTTGGCAATTGTAAATTGAGCTGCAATGAACAGTCAAGGGAAATGTCCTTCTAATAAAAGGATTTTCTTTTTTTTTAGACATGACTTGGAATAAAGACAAACTTACTTAACTACATTCTTTACTGAAAGATCATAATTAAAATTCTACAGTGTACACACCATGTTTTACACGTTCTATAGAAAGTACCAAGAGTAGGTTTTAGTAATTCAGCTGCACAGTTATCAACTGCTTATTTTTGGAAGATTAATTGATAAGCTAATATAACATAGCTGATATACTTAAGAAAAATTGTATTTCTAATATTTATTTTAAAATGTTTCACTGTTTAATTGTATCTGAAAACTTTTATACTGCAAGCTTAGTCAGCAGTAAATTGTGAAAAGAATAGATTACATGAGATCTGACAATTAAGTACATGATCTCGTCCTAGAAAAAGTGCTACATATCACATTGTTGAATATCCTTATGGTCATCTTCAAAGAACTCCCCTTAAGCAGCTGTGCACTGATGCTACCCCGTTTTCCCGAAATTAAGACATCTTCTGAAAATAAGACCTACTTACAGGAAAGATAAGACATCCCCTGAAAATAAGACCTGGCACATTTTTGGGAGCACACCTTAAAATAAGACACTGTCTTATTTTTGGGGAAACAGTGTAGTACATAGTCTAGCCTTCAAAGCAATTTTGGGACTGTATCTGCAATGGCCATCAGATCTCTCATCATATTACCTTTGATGCCCTGAATATCATCAAAATGTCTTCCTTTCAATATTTCCAGTATCTTCAGGTAAAGATAAAAGTCAGCAGGGGGCATATGACTACTATCACAGTTGAGTAGAGAGGATATTACAATACAATTTTTTGTTCACTGGCTAAATCTCAGTGCCGTGTGAGCTGGTGCATTATCATGATGCAAGAGCCACACTTTTCTCATATCAAGACTTTCAGTTAAGACTTTTCTGTTTCTCTACCAATGTTTACTTGGTCTGCTGTACTTCCTACAGTTAGCTGATGATTTTCAAGCACAATTTAGTGAATTGTTGCCATATTTTTATCACTTCTGCTCATTATTTGCCACCCTCACCTCTCTGCATCAGATATACTTTATTTCACCTCAAAAAAATGTTTAATCCTTCTGTACACTGCCATTTTCTTCATGGCATTATCTCCATAAACTTGAAGTAACAAGGCTCTGATTTCTGATTTCATTTCCATGCTTTCCAAGCTTAGCAAGAAATTTAGTGTTTGTTCATTAGTCTAATTTGAGCTCTGACATTCTTGCAATGACACAAAAAGTGCAACAATAATAATGAACACCACTCAACAAAACACCACCACATGTTGAAACAGACACAGCTGTGAGACACTGATATACTAACTTACCAAGGTTATGAAAACTTACTGAGCTTGTATAATGTAACCACTGTAAGCACATGGTGGCAAGTTCACTAACTTAATTGTCAGACTTGGGTATACTACATCATTTGACAATATCCAAACTTCATTCTTTCACTACAAAATCTACAAATTGTAAGTTGCAACCTGGTGTATTAACATACTTTAAAATAATAACATTTATTTTAAAACATATGTATGTTTTACCTTTATGCATTTCCAGAAAGTAGTATGATCTAGAAGAATGAATAATAATGCCTTTGGAGCAGAAGAATTTGTGTTTGTATTGAGTTACTACCTCCGTGACTTAAGCAATATACTTAATCTCTCTGAATTTCATTTTCCTTATTATGAAAAATAAGACTTAATAATACCTATCTCTCAGGATTGCTATTAATGTTTAATTACTTTCATGTAAAGAAGTAGTATAAAATATGGTGAAGAGTAGGCCCTCAACAGATGCTACGTTTTTCTTGCTTGCATTTCTCATTTACTGGAAGCATAAAAATTTCAAATGTATTCTAAATCATTACATTAAACCTATATAATGCCAGCAAACCTTCAGAGCATACATGAAATTTATTACTTTAATCTATTCCTAAAAAACCCTGCAAAATTTTAAAATAGCTTATTTTGAATCCATCATCAGCTCTTTATGAAAGCATTATTAATATCACATGTCATTCTATTTCCTGAAAATATGAAATACTGCATATTTTATATTATGACCCTTCTAACATAAGGTACTCATTTTCATAATGGGCACTATCATAGATAGGAATACTCCTTCTCTCTGAAGCAAACAAAGCAAACTTTTTCATGTGAACTGGAGTTTCTGTTTTCTGATTGAAAACAGGGAACACATGTCGCTATAGTTACTAGTAGAACTGCTATAATTTGACAACATTTGTATATGGCCAAAATTAGTTATGCTAAATAGCTGAAGTGAATACAAAATGACCTAAGAAAGGAAAGTGAAAATTAAATACTGTCAAGGATTAGAATGAACACTAAAAACCCAAGCCTTAATTAGATAGGCCCAAAGTAGAGTTCATACAGGGTATAGAGTACTAACTGAAATGAATGTCAATCTAAGCAACTAAAAACCCAACCGAATGAAATCTATGTGGATACGTGTTCCTAATCTCTCTAAAGTAATTCAAAAGATAATTGAGCTATGTCTGTGCCAATGATAAGGAGAGATAAGAGCTAAGAGTTGGAACCTTAGAGAAGTGAATGATGGAAAGGTAAAATTAGGAAGCTGTTGAGTGAGAAAGCTATAGAGATACAGTTGTAAAATATTACCAAGAAATGGAGTAGTCACAAGCATTTTAATAGTTTTCCACCTTAAAAAGTCTTTCACATACATTGTTTCACTGAATTTTCACTGTGATTCTGCAAGGATAACATAAAAGCTAGAAAGATTTAGTAATTTCCCCAAGGTCCTACATCTAAGATTTCTGAATTCCTAACCCATATCCTTTCACTAGTATTCCAATCTGGAATTAATCTTTCAAGGTGAAAGGAATCAGGAACTTAGAGAGCACACTTCTAGAATTAATTCATTAAGTCTGGAATTAATTTTTCAAGGTGAAAAGAGTCAAGGAACTTAGCACACTTCTAGAAAAGAACTGCAGGTATGATCCAATTCTATGTAACTGAAATGGAGTAAGACAATAGTAAAACAGAGTAACTAAAACTTCAGGAAAAATTCTTTGACCAGAGTTAAGAGAGATGGTTACTCTGAGAAAGGGTAGTTTGGGACAATCGGTTATCTGTCTCTAATATACACTCTTCTTTTATTTGTTTAATGATATAAATTTCATGTTTTGGCTGAGTATAAAGCCAAATAGCTGAAAACTGCATTTTTCAGTATTCCTTTTGGTTCGAAATGGAATGTGACTAAGTTCTAGCAATGAGAGTTGAGCAAAAGTGATTTGTGAAACTTTTGGGTTATGCCACTAAGAAAAGGGTTTGAACTCTCTATTTTCCTCTCTTCATCTAGCTAGCCAATGTGTGAACATGATAGCAGTAGTTAGAGCAGCCATGTAAGATATAAGGTAGTATTCAATGTTGACAATGGCAGATTAAGAAGAGAGAAAGAAGCTAGTTCCATGAACAGCATGTAGCCAGTGTTGGTTCTAGACTAATTTCCCTCAGACTGTTATGTGAAAAATAAATTTTTATATTTTTAAAGTCACTGTTACTTTGGCTATTATTGCAAAAGAAAAATCTATATCCTTGCTTTAGAAGATTTGACCTGATAGTAAGGAAAATTTAGCAACAGAGAGAAAGTAATTTACCTTTTCCTGGGATAAAGGAAACAAATATAAATATGTTAAATGCAGGAATGAAAAATAAAGTATCAGAATGATATAAAAGAAGGTTAGGAATTACAAGAGGGGAATAGGCAAGCAGTAGCTGATCTATTGTGAAAATAGTCAATAGAAAGAGAAACCTACAAGAGGCAAGAGGGACCTCTGTTCTTTCAAGGCTGCCAGAGCTTTATTTAGTTACATGGTATAGCAAGTAACAAGAAGCATGTCTATTTTCTTAATAGGCTGTTTCTGTGCAATTTAATTAATGAACTTCAAAGGATGATAAGAAAGTTTGTTTCAAGTACCAAATTCCATTGAGAAACAGTTGTTTCCAGAGTTCTATGTTAAGAATGATTCTGAGAGCAAACTTGGGTGTAGAAGTGGAGAATGGTGATAGATAGGTTATGTATTTGACATCTTTCAATTGTAGTCTCAATGGATAACAGCATCATGATGGAGATAGGACATGTGACTGGGAAATAACATTTCTTAACTTATAATTTGGTAAGTTCTCCTGAGAGTTATGGTAAAAATGATTTCTACATCTGTTCTGCTGCCCAGTGGAGTTGGAAAGCAACATAGAGACATGAACTAATGAGATTTAAAAGGTATTTATGGAGCCAAGAGTAGGGATGAATTGCAGAGTCAGAAGGACAATTGGTCATTAGAGATGAAAGGATTCTGAACTTTGCATGCCTCTCATTAACATATTCTTGACCTTTAATGTAAAGCTTAAATGGTGCATTATAGGCAGTTTGCCTGAAGTACTTTTCATGAGAGAATTATTTCTGGATAAAGGTTTTCATGAAATGATTTAACTCCCTCAAGTTTTTTTTTTTTTTTCTCATAAGGTAATATTAAGAGGTAAATATACTAACTATAATAGTGGACCACTTCTTGATTCTTATAAGGTTTCCAATACTATTTAAATTGGTAATGCAGATGTAAATTCTTAGAGTACTGCTAAAGACAACTTACCATTTTCTTCTATAAAAGAAAGCAGCAGTATTCATTTAAAAATCTCACATATGCTTATTTTATCATTTTAGTCTGTAGTTATAGATTCTAAATAAATAAGCACTGTCTTATATTAAGAATCAAAATGGAAAATTATAATTTTAAAAAGAAAAATAGTCTTTAAAATAAAAGTGATACATGCAAATAAGCCGGGAAGGAAATAGTTAAAGTGGCAATAGTCATTCCCTTTAGAACTTTAAACTATGTATATTTTTTCTTCCTTCAACTTACTATGTTTTAAAAATTACCTCATATGTGTATTCATTACTTTATAACAGAAGAACAATAACAATACCTTATATAAAAGAAAGAAACTCTGGGGAAAGTCAGATGTGTAGCTACTTAGACTACTGGCAAATCCTAAAAAATATTTCAAATCTCTTTTACTAAGCACTTTCTATATGGCTGAGAAGTTACTTCTCCTACCTAACTTAATGTGTTCTTGTGCTAATTAAATACCCCCTCTTTCACTTCTCCTTAATCTCATATGTATATATTCTTTTTTCCCACATAGCTGTTCATTAGTAGATAACATTTTATTAGAACAACTGAAGGTTTATGTTAAATACAATAGCATTCTTTCTAACAGGTGCTAAGTTGTGAATGGTAATTATATGAAAGGATTCTAAATGTATGTGTATATATTTGATTATTAATTAAAATTTTCAAATTCTACCTACTTTGTGCCATATATGAGCAAAAACCACAGAAGAGCTATAAAAAATCACTTTGGAAAGACAGGGCATAAGAAATTCAAAGAAGGCCTGGGGACATTTTGCATATCTACCAGTCAAATGTGGGGCGAGTTGAAGCTCTTAACTGTGGAAGAGTTACTCCAAAATCGAGTATAATTAAAGTACAACATATTGCTCCTTTAGGCTTGTAAATGGGGACAAGGACTGCCAGTGTTTTCTTGCATTTTAGGACAAGGTAACAGGAAAGAGAGAAATTTAGATGGTGGCATTCTCCACAATGATAAGGATATTGCTTCAACCTGATTTAGACTCTAGTAATGTCTTTTCATGGCTAGAAGGGACTCAAGCCTATGAGAAGGAAAGGACTCTACATTGGTGTGGTGTTAACATAATGGAGCCAAAGATATGAAGGACCTTAAAGATCATGTGAAGAAGCTGTAAAAAAATACTAGTAAGCAAGATGGCTGTTAAGTTAGGGAGTTTCTTAGTCAAAACATTACTTGTAAAGATCACTTTGACAGTTCTATAAACAATGGATTGGAAGCAAAGGGAATATAGTCCAGACAGGAGATTATTAGAATTTAAAATAGGATAGGAGATAATAACAACTTGAACTCAAGTAGATGAAAGGGAAGATATGGGTGCAAATGTAAGTTTAGAAGTAACAGAGCTTGAAATTATAGGGAAAAAGAAATAATTATCCTCACCTATTGCTATATTCATGAGTGTGTAACAGAAGACAGATTACTAAGAGAAAAGTAAATACATTTATTTCTTAATAAGCTTTATGTGACATAGGAGACTTAGGAAATAAACTCATAGAACCAGTCAAATTTGTGTATTTCTTGCCTAGGTTTGATGAAGAGTGAACAGTAGTGAAGAAATATGACTGGAGAAAAAATGAGTCTGAACTAATGGCAAAAACTTGGAGAAAACTTAGCCAGATTTGCTGGCTAAGATTATTCTTGGCATCTCCATGTCTTCAACTTTGTTTCTCTGGGCATAGAGAGGGTAGTTCTCAAACAAGGGCAAAGTAAAGGTGAGAGTGACTTTCCTGCTTGTGCTGTTTTCTAGTTTTGGCTAGGGCTGGGCTTGAACCCGCCACCCCCAGTATATGGGGCTGGCACCCTACTCCTTGAGCCACAGGCGCCACCTCTTGTGCTGTTTTCTAAATGCTCACTGCCATATACTTGGAGTAGCATGTCCTGAGCATAATTAAAATTGTGATGGGTTTGTGTGAGTATGAGTAAAGAAAGAATCTAAGACAGGTTTGATAATCTCTGTTCCTGGTCATAAGGAAATACAAGACATGGATTTAGGGAAAGACAAAATATTTGCCTTTGAATATACTGATTTGGAATTTGGCAGAAAAAAATAGATTATCAGTATGCAGCATATTAGACACAAAATAGGCACTGTGTGTCTAGATCAAGCACACAGATTTTTCAAAAATTGTTTGACTAAAGAATATAGTGAATGAATATTAATTACCTAATTTTTAAAAGTGAATTTATTCAGCTTTACTTGAGATTATCCAGGAGACCCAGTGCATGCAAATCATATATCAGATAGAGAGATATTTCTATGAGATGATACTGCTGAAAATATTACCCTATAGGTATAAAAGATTGATGATTTATCACGAAGACAAGTTTTATATTCAGGTGAGAACAAGCAATTGTGTCTAGTAAAAAGCAACACACTTGAGGTGCTGAAAACAATGAAGTAAAAAAGTGATACAGGTGAGCACAACACATTTAGCAAAGAAAATGATTAAGGTCAAATGAACCTGCTGATCAATTTATATTTTTCTATATTCAGCTTTGGCTCAGTCCACTTAATTCTATATTACCTACCCACCTCAAATCACAGCACTTCACTTATTCTTACCAATGATCCAAGAAACATAGCCCCCGAACTTTCATCATTACTTCCTCTTGCCATGGACATCCTAAAACACTATTCCCATTTTTTCTTCATTCCACCAATGTAACAAAGTATTATCAGTTACACTCCTTGCTGGGCCCACTCTTACACTTGTTTGAGTATTTTATTAACAAAGAATGTTACTTTTTGAAGTTACACCAAAAATTTTGTCAGTTTTCAGGCACTGGGCACTTGGCAGTTTACCTAGTCTGCCATCAACATCCACCCCTTCTCATGAGTTAGTTATGAATTGCATGGGATTTGGAGGAGGTAAGATGGCTGACTGGAACCAGCTTTCAACACAGGCTCCTGTCCAGAGAAAGAGATAAAGTTCAAAATGATCCCAATAAAGCTGAAAGTCAGGAGCTGAGCTGAGAGAGGATTGATGAGTGCACATCATCCCTGCTGAGGCAATCTTGGACTCCAAGGAAATAAACTTCAGGTACAAAACCCATCTCAAAAAGGAAGAGAGTCCATTCCATCACCCAAGAGAGTGGCTCACTGTGTACTTTCTACAGGCGAGCAGTGAAAAGAAGACTACTTGTTTCACCCCATGGGAGAGAGATGCTGAATGCTGGGACTACTTTTCCAGAGGGATCCTGCTGTGAGCCTGGGAATTTTCTTGCCTGGCATAAAAATTGAGCAAATACTTTCCCCACCATTCTGACTTCCAAGTCTATCCTTCCCCAAGCCTGGGAGTCTGGAGGTCTGCCCCCTGCAGAGCCTAGAGTGCATGGCAGTTCCTTGTGAGGGCTGGGCATTGCATGGGCAACAGTGCATCTGCACTGAACCTGTGACAGGAGTGGAAGTGGGGAGATGCCGGGTAAGGGGTACTGGCCCAGTACCTGAAAGTGCATGGCAGGGGGTGGGGCAGCAAGGGCAGCAGCTCAGGTGATGGCCCTACAGCAACAGAGGTGCAGCAACAACAGTGTGGAGACCCACTGCAGTGGTGACAGTGTGCTCCTGCTGGGGTAAATTTTGGAGAGACACCTCCCCAATTCAGTGATCTGCCAAAGGGTGATCTCCCTTGCAGGAGTACCAGGGGGGAAGTTCAGCTGGGGCCAGAAGCGCTGACTCTGTGGGAGAGAAAAAGCACTCTGCAACAGTAACCACTAGCTCTGGACAGACTGGTGGAAAACTTCCCAGGTCTTCATTGAGCACCAGAGGGAGCCGGGTTTGAACTCTTCCTGCCTGCTGCTGGCAGAGTGCAGCAGCATGGCCAAGAACACACTGACTCTCATTTGACTCTGGCAGGCACATATCCCTGGCACATTTGCTCATTGGAATTAACTAGACCATAGCCCCACTGGGTTACCAGTGGCGGGGCATGGCTGTGGTGTAAGGCAGAGAAGGAGGCCCCAATCCCCCGGACTAACTCTTTTGCTGACTCCATTGAGCACCAGAGGGAGCCATACTTGAGCTGCCAGTGAATCCCTGCTCTCTGGTTGCTGGAGTCCTTTTGAACTCTCCCAGTTGAGCAGTGATTGTGCTCCCTGAGATAATTGGTTTGGAACTCTGGACATGGGACAGCCACCAGGGACCCTCCATAGTTGAGCCCTGGTTGTATTGTAGTGGGAAGGGCTGATTCTCCTCTTCTAATTGTCACTTGCCGGGGGTGAGGTGTCTTAGTTGCTTATTTCTCTCCCCAGCTGAGATTTCAACCCAAATCCCTGACTCACTATGATTGGATAGAGACTGGCTGAATACAAGACAGAGCCACCTAGCCCCATCATATCAATCAGGCCCTCACAGTCTCTGGCTGCAGGACTAAAAGGGACCTTTGTAAAGCTGTAGGGGAAAAGTCACAGTCACCAGTCCTAGCTGTTTGGTGAAGGGCTGGTTAACTACAACTCCTGGAGCCCTCAATCCAATTTCAACCTACTAGCTTCACTAGCCAAACTGTGAAAAATAATCATGGGGCAGAACCAGCAGAAAAACTCTGGCAACATGAATAATCAGAGTAGATCAACTTCCCCAAGGAACAATAAAGGAGATACATGAAAAGATGTCATTCATAAACAAATGGCTGAAATGTCAAAAAGAGAATTCAGAATATGGGTGGCTAATACAATTAGTAGAATGGAGGAAAAGATGGAAATTGAAATCCAAAGAGTTGTGCAAAATTTGTCTCAGGAAATCAATAAATTCAAAGAAAAAAATCTCCAAGGATACGGAGACAATGAGGAAAGAGATAGCAGAGCTCAATGAAATGAAAAAGTTATTTGAGGAGCTCTGAAATACAGAGAAATCCCTGAGTAATAGAGTGGAGCAGGCAGAATAAAGGATCTCTGAAATCGAAGACAAAGCTTTCGAATGTTCTCAAATGCTCAAAGAGGCAGAGAGATGGAGAGCAAAATATGATCATTCCCTGAGAGAGTTGTGGGACCACTCCAAAAGAGCAAGCATTTACCTTATAGGAATTCCTGAAGGAGAGGAGGATGGTCCTAAAGGCACTGATGCTCTACTCCAAGATACAATGAAGGAGAATTTCCCAAGCAGGGCAAGAGATACAGAAATTCATTTAGTAGACAGTTTCAGAATGCTAGCATGAATCAATCCAAATAAAGCATCTCCTAGAAACATTGTAATTATCTTTGTCAAAGTCAATATGAAGGAGAATATTGTACAAGCATCCAGATGTAAGAAAAGCATTAGCTACAAGGGGAAGAATATTAGAATGACTGCAGATCTCTCTGGTGAAACTTATCAAGCCAGAAGAGGATGGTCTTTGAACCATCAGTCTCCTAAAACAAAACAGCTTTCAGCCCGGGGTACTGTATTCAGCTAAACTGAGTTTCCTTTGTGATGGAGAACTCAGAAATACTTTACTGACTTATACATGTTGAAGAAATTTGGCATTACTAAACCAGTTCTCCAGGATATTCTCAGACCCATTCTCCATAATGATCAGCACAATGGTCCACCACCAAAGTAAACACACTCAGAAAGCCTTGAACAAAACTTAACATCCACAATGGTGAAAGGATTAAAAACATCTACTGGACATTTGAAAAACATGACAACCAAAACACTACCATGTTTATCAATTAATGTGAATTCCTTAAATTGTTTTCTATAAAGGCACAGGTTGCCTGACTGGATACAAAAACTCAAGACATATTTCTCTTGCATACAAGAGTCTCATCTTATCTTAAACCAGAGGTTCTCAACCTGTGGGTCATGACCCCTTTGGGGGTCAAACAACCCTTTCACAGAGGTCACCTAAGACTATCCTGCATATCAGATATTTACATTAAGATTCATAAAAGTAGCAAAATTACAGCTATAAAGTAGCAACAAACATAATTTTATGGTTGGAGGTCACCACAACATGAGTAATTGTATTAAAGGGTTGCAGCATTAGGAAGGTTGAGAACCACTGCCTTAAAAGATAAAAAAAGACTCAAGGTGAAGGGATGGACATCTATAATACAGGTAAATGCAGAAAAAAGCATTAATCAGAAAAAAGCAGGGGTGTAATTTTATTTGCAGGTAAAATTGGGTTTCAAACCAACAAAGATAAGGAAAGATGATGATGGACACTACATATTTGTCAAAGGAAACACTCAACACCAAGAAATTTTGATAATTAACATTTATGCACCCTACCAGAATGCTCATCACTTTATAAAGCAAACCTTAACAGGTATGAACAATTTGATATCTTTATGCACTATAATAGTGGGAGACTTCAATACCCCTTTGGCATTTTTGGATAGATCCTCCAAGAAGAAACTAAGCAAAGAAATATTAGATGTAAACTTGACCATAGAACAAATGGACTTTACAGACCTCTACAGAACATTTCACCCTAACCAAACTGAATATACACTCTTCTCATCAGCCTATAAATCATCCTCCAAAATAGATCATATCCTGACACAAATCTAACCTCAGCAAATTTAAAAGAATAGAAATGATTCCTTGTTTCATCTTAGACCACCATGGAATAAAAGTTGAACTCAACAGCAAGAGGAATCCTCCTACTCAAACAAAGTTATGGAAACCAAGTAACCTGATGCTGAATGATACATGGGTCAAAGATAAGATTAAGAAGGATACTCAACATTTATGGAACCAAATTTTGATGATTTTTGTTCAACACAATATGATGAACAAAATAATGAAGACATGAATTATCAAAACCTGTGGGATACTGCAAAGGCAGCTCTAAGAGGGAAATTTATAGCATTAGAAGCCTTCATTAAGAAAACAGAAAGAGAGAAAGTCAACAACTTAATGGTCATCTCATGCAACTGGGAAAAGAACATGATTCCATTTTTTTCTTTTCTTTTTTATACTATTTTATTAAGTCTTTTGTATATAGATCATAAATACATTTATTCCCATTTTAGTTTGTTGATTATTTGTACAAATTGGAGTGCTTACATCATACTAATCAGCATAGCTTTCATCTCATATACCCAATTATAGCATTAGGACATTTGTGTTCTACACATGATAGAAAAAAACTCATACTTGCAATGTGCTCCATAGTTGTGGTTCCCCTACTATACCGCCAACCCCCTCCCCATCCCTCATCCTCCCCTTCCCTTCTTCGTCATAGACTAAAGTTGTGTTTCATTTTTCATATGCAAGTGTGAGTTATTATAAATTGGTTTCACAGTAGTACTGAGTACATTGGATATTTTTTTTTCCATTCCTGAGATACTTTACTAAGAAGAATATTTTCTAGCTCCATCCATGTAAACATAAAGGAGGTAAAGTCTCCATTTTTTTTTTTTTTTACTGCTGCATAGGATTCCATGGTACACATATACCACAATTTATTAATCCATTCAAGGGTCAATGGGCACTTGGGCTTCTTCCACGACTTGGCAATTATGAATTGAGCTTCAATGAACAATCTGGTGCAAATATCTTTATTGCCAAATGATTTTTGGTCCTTTGGGTATACACCTAGAAGAGGAATTGCAGGATCAAACAGAAGGTCTACATTTAGATCTCTGAGTATTCTCCAAACTTCCTTCCAAAAGGAATGTACTAGCTTGCATTCCCACTAGCAGTGCAGAAGTGTTCCCTTTTCTTCACATCCATGCCAATATCTGCTGTTTGGGGATTTTGTGATGTGGGCTACTCTTACTGGAGTGAGATGGCATCTCAGAGTACTTTTGGTTTGCATATCGCTGATAATTAAAGATGATGAGCATTTTTTCATGTCTGTAGGCCATGTGCCTGTCTTCTTCAGAGAAGCTTCTGTTCATGTCTCTTGCCCACAATGAAATGGATCACTTGTTTTTTTGCTTAGTAATAAGTTTGAGTTATCTGTGGATTCTGGTTATTAGACTTTTGTCTGCAGTATGACTTGCAAAAATCATCTACCATTCTGAGAGTTGTCTATTTGCTTTACTTAGTGGGTTCTTGGCGTGCAGAAGCTTTTTAATTTCATCAGATCCAGTAATGTATTTTTGATGTTGCTTCAATTGTCCAGGGCATCTTCCTCATGAAGTATTCTCCCAGGCCAATTTTCTCAAGCATTTCCCCTGCACTCTCTCTAAGAATATTCATAGTTTCATGTCTTATGTTTAAGTCATTTAACCAGTGAGAGTCAATTTTTGTTAGAGGAGAAAGGTGTGGGTCCAGTTTCAGTCTTCTAAAAGTTGCCAGCCAATTAATCCAGCACCATTTATTGAATAGGGAATCTTTCTCCCAATTTATAATTTTAATAGGCTTATTGAAAAGCAAATGATGGTAAGTGTCGAGGTTCACCTTTTGGTCTTCAATTATGTTCTATACATCTACCTCTCTATTTTTGTGCAAGTACCATGGTGTTTTGGTCACTATTGATTTATAATATAGTTTGAAGTCTGGAAGCGTGATTCCTCCCAATTTATTTATATGTCTGAGTAATGTCCTGGCTATTCAAGGTTTTTTTTCTCTTTACATTAAAATGAAGTACTAATTCTTCCAGGTCTTTAAAATATGAGAGAGGTGCTTTAATAGGGATCACTTAAATCTGTAAATTTCTTTAGGTAGTATGGACATTTTAACAATGTTGATTCTTCCCAGCCATGAGCATGGTATATTTTTCCATTTGTTAACATCTTCAGCTGTTTCTTTTCTCAGAGTTTCATAGTTCTCTTTATAGAGATCTTTCACGTTCTTATTTAGATACACTCCTACATATTTCATCTTCTTGGCACTATTGTAAAGGGGATAGAATCTTTGATTGTTATTTCCCCTTGACTTTTGTTGGTATATATAAAGGCTACAGATTAATGAGTGTTAATTTTGTATCCTGAGACATTAGTACATTCCTTGATCACTTCTAGGAGTTTTGTAGTTGATTCCCTCAGGTTTTCCAGATATACAATCATATTGTCTGTGAAGAGTAACAATTTGTTCTACTCTTGTCTTGTTTGGATCCCCTTGATTGCCTTCTCTTGCCTGATTGTGATGGCTATGACTTCCGTTACAATTTTAAAAAGCAGTGGAGACACTGGGCATCCTTGCCTGGTTCCTGATCTGAGTGGAAATGATTTCAATTTTACTCTATTCACTATGATATTGGCTGTGGATTTGCTGTAGTTGGCCTATATCAGTTTAAGAAATGTTCCTTCTATACCTATTTTCTTAAGCATTCTGATCAAGAAAGGATGCTGGATATTGTCAAAAACTTTTTCTGAATCAATTGGGAGAATCATATGGTCTTTGTTTTTTAATTTGTTTATGTGATGTATTAAATTTATGGATTTATGTATATTGAACCATCTTTGGAACCCTGGGATGAAACTCACCTTGTTGTGGTGTATAATTTGTTTGATGTATTGTTGGATTCTGTTTGCTAGGATCTTATTGAAAATTTTTGCATCAATATTCATTAGAGATATTGGTCTATAATTTTCTTTTCTTGTTGGGTCTTTTCCTGGTTTGGTTATCAGGGTGATATTTGCTTCATAGAATGAGTTGGGAAGTATTCTTTCTTTTTCTATGTTTTGGAAAAGATTAAGTAATATAGGTACTAGTTCCTCTTTAAAGATTTGGTAGAATTCTTATATGAAGCCATATGGTTCCCAGGCTTTACTTTTTGGGGGGATTTCTTATAGTTGATGCTATTTCAAAGCATTTTATAGGCTTGTTCAACATTTCCACTTCTGTCTAGCTAAGTCTGGGAGAGTGACGTGTTTCTAAGTATTGATCTATTTCCTTCAGATTTTCATGCTTCTGAGAGTAGTGTTTCATGTAGTATTTATTAAGTATTTACTGAATTTCTGAGGAATCTGTTGTTATTTGGCCTTTATCATTTCTGATTGATGAAATTAGGTATTTTACTTTTCTTCTTCTGGTTAGGATAGCCAATGGTTTATCTATTTTATTGACCTTTTCAAAAAACCAACTCTTTGATTGGTTCATCTGTTGTATGATTCTTTTGTTTTCAATTTCATTAAGTTCTGCTCTAATGTTATTTATTTATTTTCTTCTTCTGGGAGTAGGGTTGGAACATTCTTCCTTTTCAAGTTGCTTGAGATGACCCATTAAGTTATCAACTTTCTCTCTTTTTGTTCTGTTGAGGAAGGCTTGCAATGCTATAAATTTTCCTCTTAGGACTGCCTTTGCTGTATCCAGAGGTTCTGATAGTTCGTTTCTTCATTATTGTTTTGTTCCAAAAATTTGGTAATTTCTTTCTTAATCTCGTCTATGACCCAGCTGTTGTTCAACATGAGGTTATTATTTTCCATGTTTTTGTATGCGTGTGGAGATTTCTGTTTTCTCTGAGTTCAACTTTTATTCAGTGGTGGTCAGATAAAATACAAGAAATGATTTCTACTCTTTTAAATTTGCTGAGGTTAGACTTGTGACTTAAGATGTGATCAATTTTGGAGGATGATCCATGGGACTACAAGAAGAATGTATATTCAAGGGGCAGAGCAAGATGGCGACCAAGTAACAGCTTCCTTGCATCTGGGCACTGTGAGTCTGGGAAGATAGGACTCCAGGCATCTCTGGCTGGTGGGATCTGCCTATCCTCACCCCTCTGAGGATACTGGGAGTCAGCGAGAGACTTCTGGACCCCAAGAGGAGGTCAAAAACAGTGGAAAACTGGCAAGTGGTCGCGTGGGTTCAATCCATCTAAACCCGCCTACAACTGTAAGTTCAGTAGCAGCGAGACTGCAAACCAGAAAGGCCTTACCTGTGAACTGTTTTGGTGTCTTTGGACTTGGCACTCAGTTGAACTGCCTTGGGGAGAGCCTGAGCGGGAGTGCGGAAAACTTTGGCCATTGTCTAGGGCCCCAGTCTGAGCCACTGAGCCAGAAGGAGCTAATAGTGTTTGGCAGTGCATCACAGGGAGCCATTGTGAGCAACCTGCCCCGACAAGCTCTGCCCTCAGGGTTGCAGAGCTAGAATTGGTTGGGAGCTAGTAACCCAGTGACCAAGTAGCCTAAGGGCAGGGTCTGAGCTGCCGTTCAGCCGTAAACCTCAGGGGCAGAGTGAGATAAGTTTTGGCACAGTGGGTAAGTGGATAGCCACTTCAGCAGTGACTCAAGTGACAAGCACTTTCCTGGGTAAGCTTCTGCTCAGCAAGTTTACAAGTTCAAAGTGCTTTTAAGGGCGCTGAAGAGAGATTTAGGGTGTCTACCTGCTGGGGTTGGAGAAATCAGCAGCCTCCAGTCGTATCAGAACTGTGATTAACATCTCATACCCCAGGAGACCAAATGTTGCCCAGACAATATTCAATAACATATACATATTGCGTTGTTTTTGGTTGTTTTTTTTCTTTTTTGGTTTGGTTGTTTTTTTTTGTTTATTTTGAGGTTGTTGATGTTGTTTTGTATTTTGAGTTCAACCTTTTCCATAAAGATCCTTTTTCTTTCTCAATTTTTCTAGTTTAATTATAATGTCTCATTGCTGCCTTTTTCAATAATTACAACTTCATATTTGCTAGTGTTTCTACCACTATTATTTGGTTTTCCACCTAATTTTATCCCGTAAAGTTCTCTGTTTTCTTGTTTTGGTTTGATGTCTGGCATTTTTGTCTTTCCTCTCTACTTGGTGGAGGTGGGGTACAGTGTCTGATCAGGTTAGCAAACAGCTGCTGACCTCAAGGGAACCACCCAACTGGGCACACCCAGAAGGTGGGTTTTTTTTTAAGGTTGTGTCAAAGTACCCTACTGTACACCTATATTGCTCTATCTCCCTCGTTCTGTGCCTCTCTTCTTTTTGTCAATATTCCTTTTACCCACCTCCTCTCCTTTCTCAATATTTCTTTTTTTTTTTCTTATCATTCGGTCCTCCTTTCTTTCATCCCTTTTTTGCTCTTCGACCTTCTCACACTTCTGGTCCTGTAACCCTTAGTCCACAGGCACGAGAACTTACAGAGCAAGAGGAAGTGAAAGGAAAATTAGGGCAAGGAAACAGATAAAAGAAATCACACATGAGGAAGAATCAGCACAAAACTCCAGGCAACATGAAGAACCAGTCTAGAACAACCACGGCAAGGGACCATGAGGTAGCTGCTGCAGATGATTCCACATGTAACGAAATGTTAGGAATGACAAAAAGGGAATTTAGAATACACATGTTGAAAACAATGAAAGAAATGATGGAAACAATGAAGGAGACAGCTAATAAAGTGGAAAATAACCAAAAGGAAATCCAAAAACAGAATCAAATAAGAGATGAACGATATGAAGAACATAAAAAGGATATAGCAGAGCTGAAGGAATGGAAACAGTCAATTAGGGAACTTAAAGATGCAATGCAAAGTATCAGCAACAGGTTAGACCATGCAGAAAAAAGAATTTCAGAGGTAGAAGACAAAGTTCTTGAGATAACTCAGATAGTAAAAGAGGCATAAAAGAAGAGAGAGAAAGCAGAACGTTCACTGTCAGAATTATGGGACTTTATGAAGTGTTCCAACATACGAGTTATAGGAATTCCAGAAGGGGAAGAAGAATGCCCCAGAGGAATGCAAGCCATACTAGAGAATATTATAAGAGAAAATTTCCCAAACATCACCAAAGATTCTGACACACTGCTTTCAGAGGGATATCAGACACCAGGTCACCTCAACTCTAACCAAGCTTCTCCAAGACACATTGTGATGAACCTATCCAAAGTCAAGACAAAAGAAAAGATTCTGCAAGCTGCCAGGAGTAAGCGCCAGTTGACCTACAGGGGCAAATCCATCAGAGTGACCACAGACTTCTCTAATGAAACTTTCCAAGCAAGAAGACAATGGTCATCTACCTTTAATCTACTTAAACAGAACAATTTCCAGCCCAGAATTCTGTACACTGCTAAGCTAAGTTCAAAATTGACAGAGAAATCAAATCATTTACGGATATACAAACATTGAGGAAATTTGT
Organism: Nycticebus coucang; assembly: GCF_027406575.1. Taxonomy (NCBI): domain Eukaryota; kingdom Metazoa; phylum Chordata; class Mammalia; order Primates; family Lorisidae; genus Nycticebus; species Nycticebus coucang. The sequence goes on from NC_069804.1 coordinate 108,092,683, forward strand.
CACAACAAGACCAGCTCTACAGGAAATACTTCAACCTGTTCTGCACACTGACCACCACAATGGATCAGCAGCAAAGTAAGAACTCAGAAATTAAAGGACAGAACCTAACCTCCACACTGATGCAAAAGATAAAACTCTGAATGGACTCTCACATAATAAGACGAATAGAAAACTACCACACTTATCAATTATCTCAATAAATGTTAATGGCTTGAATTCCCCACTGAAGAGACATAGATTGGTTGACTGGATTAAAAAACACAAGCCATCCATTTCCTGTCTGCAAGAAACACACCTGGCTTCAAAAGACAAATTAAAGCTCCGAGTCAAGGGTTGGAAGACAATTTTTCAGGCAAATGGAATTCAGAAAAAAGAGGAGTTGCAATCTTATTTTCAGATACATGTGGATTTAAAGCAACTAAAGTCAAAAAAGACAAAGATGGTCACTTTATATTGGTCAAGGGAAAAATACAACAAGAAGACATTTCAATTCTAAATATTTATGCACCCAATTTAAATGCTTGCAGATTCTTGAAACAGACCTTACTCAGTCTGAGCAATATGATATCTGATATTACCATTATAACAGGGGACTTTAACTCTCCACTTACAGAGCTGGACAGATCCTCTAAACAGAAATTTAACAAAGATATAAGAGACTTAAATGATACCCTAGAACAACTGTGCTTGATAAACGCATATAGAGCACTCCACCCCAAAGATAAAGAATATAAATTCTTCTCATCACCCCATGGAACATTCTCCAAAATTGATCATATCCTGGGACACAAAACAAATATCAACAGAATCAAAAGAATTGAAAGTTTACCTTGTATCTTCTCAGACCATAAGGCACTAAAGGTGAAACTCAACTCTAACAAAAATGCTCGACCCCACCCAAAGGCATGGAAATTAAACAATCTTCTGTTGAATAACAGATGGGTGCAGGAAGAAATAAAACGGGAAATCATTAACTTCCTTGAGCATAACAACAATGAAGACACAAGCTACCAAAACCTGTGGGATACTGCAAAAGCAGTTTTGAGACGAAAATTCATCGCTTTAGATGCCTACATTCGAAAAACAGAAAGGGAGCGCATCAACAATCTCACAAGAGATCTTATAGAATTGGAAATAGAAGAACAATCTAAGCCTAAACTCAGTAGAAGAAAATTAATATCCAAAATCAAATCAGAGATCAATGAAATTGAAAACAAAAGAATCATTCAGAAAATTTATGAAACAAAGACATGGTTTTTTGAAAAAAATAAATAAAATAGATAAACCATTGGCCAGACTAACGAGAAATAGAAAAGTGAAATCTCTAGTAACCTCAATCAGAAATGATAAAGGGGAAATAACAACTGATCCCACAGAGGTACAAGAGATCATCTCTGAATACTACCAGAAACTCTATGCCCAGAAATTTGACATTGTGAAGGAAATGGCTAAATATTCGGAATCACACCCTCTCCCTAGACTCAGCCAGGAAGAAATAGAGCTACTAAGCAGACCAATTTCAAGCACTGAGATCAAAAAAACAACAAAAAATCTTCCAACCAAAAAATGCCCTGGTCCAGATGGCTTCACTCCAGAATTCTATCAAACCTTCAAGGAAGAGCTTATTCCTGTACTGCAGAAATTATTCCAAAAAAATGAGGAAGAATGAATCCTCCCCAACACTTTCTATGAAGCAAACATCAACCTGATACCAAACCAGGAAAAGACCCAAACAAAAAGGAGAATTTCAGACCAATCTCACTCATGAATATAGATGCAAAAATTCTCAACAAAATCCTAGGCAAGAGATTACAACTTATCATCAAAAAAGTCATTCATCATGATCAAGTAGGCTTCATCCCAGGGATGCAAGGCTGGTTTAACATACATAAGTCCATAAACGTTACCCACCATATTAACAGAGGCAAAAATAAAGATCACATGATCCTCTCAATAGATGCAGGAAAAGCATTGGATAAAATCCAGCATCCTTTTCTAATTAGAACACGGAAGAGTATAGGCATAGGTGGCACATTTCTAAAACTCATTGAAGCTATCTATGACAAACCCACAGCCAATATTTTTCTGAATGGAGTAAAACTGAAAGCTTTTCCTCTTAGAACTGGAACCAGACAAGGTTGTCCTCTGTCACCTTTACTATTCAATGTAGTGCTGGAAATTCTAGCAAATACAATTAGGCAAGACAAGGAAATAAAGGGAATCCAAATGGGAGCAGATGAGCTCAAACTCTCCCTCTTTGCTGACGACATGGTCTTATACTTAGAGAACCCCAAAGACTCAACTGCAAGACTCCTAGAAGTCATCAAAAAATACAGTAATGTTTCAGGATATAAAATCAATGTCCACAATCAGTAGCCTTTGTATACACTAAGAACAGTCAAGATGAGAAGCTAATTAAGGACACAACTCCCTTCACCATAGTTTCAAAGAAAATGAAATACCTAGGAATATACCTAACGAAGGAGGTGAAGGACCTCTATAAAGAAAACTATGAAATCCTCAGAAAGGAAATAGCAGACGATACTAAGAAATGGAAGAACATACCATGCTTATGGATTGGAAGAATCAACATTGTTAAAATATCTATACTTCCCAAAGCTATTTACCTATTCAATGCCATTCCTATCAAAATACCAACATGGTACTTTCAAGATTTGGAAAAAATGTTTCTGCGTTTTGTATGGAACCGGAAAAACCCCGTATAGCTAAGGCAGTTCTGTGTAACAAAAATAAAGCTGGGGCATCAGCATACCAAATTTTAGTCTGTACTACAAAGCCATAGTGCTCAAGACAGCATGGTACTGGCACAAAAACAGAGACATAGACACTTGGAATCAAATTGAAAACCAAGAAATGAAACTAACATCTTACAACCACTCAATCTTTGATAAACCAAACAAGAACATACCTCGGGGGAAAGACTCCCTATTCAATAAATGGTGTTGGGAGAACTGTATGTCTACATGTAAAAGACTGAAACTGGACCCACACCTTTCCCCACTCACAAAAATTGATTCAAGATGGATAAAGGACTTAAATTTAAGGCATGAAACAATAAAAATCCTCCAAGAAAGCATAGGAAAAACACTGGAAGGTATTGGCCTGGGGAAAGACTTCATGAAGAAGACTGCCATGGCAATTGCAACAACAACAAAAATAAACAAATGGGTCTTCATTAAACTGAAAAGCTTCTGTACAGCTAAGGAGACAATAATCAAAGCAAAGAGACAACCTACACAATGGGAAAGGATATTTGCATATTTTCAATCAGACAAAACCTTGATAACTACAATCTATAGAGAACTCAAATTAATCCACATGAAAAAAGCCAACAATCCCTTATATCAATGGGCAAGAGACATGAATAGAACTTTCTCTAAAGATGACAGACGAATGGCTAACAAACACATGAAAAAATGTTCATCATCTCTATATATTAGAGAAATGCAAATCAAAACAACCCTGAGATATCATCTAACCCCAGTGGGAATGGCCCACATCACAAAATCTCAAAACTGCAGATGCTGGCGTGGATGTGGTGAGAAGGGAACACTTTTACACTGCTGGTGGGACTGCAAACTAGTACAACCTTTCTGGAAGGAAGTGTGGAGAAACCTCAAAGCACTCAAGCTAGACCTCCCATTTGATCCTGCAATCCCATTACTGGTCATCTACCCAGAAGGAAAAAATCCTTTTATCATAAGGACACTTGTACTAGACTGTTTATTGCAGCTCAATTTACAATCGCCAAAATGTGGAAACAGCCTAAATGCCCACCAACCCAGGAATGGATTAACAAGCTGTGGTATATGTATACCATGGAATACTATTCAGCCATTAAAAAAAATGGAGACTTTACATCCTTCGTATTAAACTGGATGGACGTGGAAGACATTATTCTTAGTAAAGCATCACAAGAATGGAGAAGCCTGAATCCTATGTAGTCAATTTTGATATGAGGACAATTAATGACAATTAAGGTTATGGCTGGGAAGCAAAAAGAGGAATGGAGGGAGGAGGGTGGGGCCTTGGTGTGTGTCACACTTTATGGGGGCAAGACATGATTGCAAAAGGGACTTTACTTAACAATTGCAATCAGTGTAACCTGGCTTATTGTACCCTCAATGAATCCCCAACTTTAAAAAAAAAAAGAGAGGAATGTATATTCAGTTTTGTTAGGATGAAATGTTCTATAGATGTCTATTAGATGCAAATGTGGAATGTTAATTTTAATTCTAAAATTTCTTTGCTTAGCTTCATTTTTGAGGATCTGTCCAACGGTGTCAGAGGAGTGTTAAAATCTCTAACAATTATGGTGCTGGGGGATATAAAATTGCTCATGTCAGTTAGATTTTCGCTTATAAATTGAGGCACATTCTGGTTGGGTGCATAGATGTTGATAATTAAAATCTCATCATGTTGAGTGTTGCTCTTAACAAATAAGAAGTGACCATCATTGTCCTTTCTTACTTTTATTGGTTTGAAGCCTACTGTATCTGCTAATAAAATTGCAACACCTGCTTTTTTCTGATTTCCATTTGCCTGAATTATAGATGACCATTCCTTCACCCTGAGTCTATGTTTATCTTTTAAGGTAAGGTGAGATTGTAAAATGCAGCAGATGTCTGCCATGAGTTTTTGTATCCAGTCAGCCAACCTGTGTCTACTTAGAGGGCAACTTAAGCCATTCACATTATTTGAGAGTAATGATAAACCAGAGAAAGTTTGGGGTATGGAGTTTTTCCAAAGTCCAGTGGACATTTTTAATTCTTTTAACACTATGGAAGTTAGAATTTGATCAAAAGTTTCTGAGTGATTTTACTTTGGTGGTGGGGGATTTCATTATGGAGGATAGGTACAAGAATATCCTGAAGAGCCTATTTAGTTAAGGAAAATTTCTTCAACATGTGAATGTCATTAAAGTATTTAATTTCTCCATCATAGATGAAACTCAGTTTAGCAGGATACAGGACAATGGGTTGAAAATTATTTTGTTTAAGGAGATTAAAGTCAATGACCACCCTCTTCTAGCTTGAAAGATTTCAGTGGAGAGATCTGCAGTCATTCTAATGTTCTTCCCCTTGTATGTAATGGTTTTCTTACATCTTACAGCTTTCAGAATTTTCTCCTTCATATTAAGTTTAGTGAAATTAATTATAATGTGTTTATGAGAATTTTATTTGTGTTGAGTCTTGCCGGTGTTCTGAAACTGTCTGCTATCTGAATTTCAGAATATCTGGGCATGTCTAAAAAATTCTCTTTAATTATTTCATGAAACAAAGCATCTGTATTCTTCATAGCAACTTCATCACTTTCAGGTATTCCTATAAGGTGAATATTTGACTTCTTCGAATTATCCCAGAGCTCTCTGAGAGAATGATTTGTTTTTGTTCTCCACTTTTTTTCTTCTTTGAGTGTTTGGGAGCATTGAACACTTTGTCTTCAATATCAGAAGTCCTTTCTTCTGCCTGCTCCATTCTGTTACTGAGGGATTCTACTGTATTTTTTACATCTTTGAGGGCTACAAATTCTTGCTTTAATGTGTCAAAATTTTTGGTCGTTTTGTCTTTAAATTTGTTAAATTCTTGAAATATCTTTTGAATTTCTGCTTTGAATTCTAATTTCATCATTTCCTCCATTTTGCTGATCCTATTTGCTATCCAAATTCTGACCTCGATTTCTGACATCTCAGCCATTTGTTTGTGAATAGGATCTTGTGCTGTGTCTGCTTTATCATTTCTTGGTGAAGTTGATCTACTCTTATTGTTCATGTTGCCAGAGTCTTCCCACTGATTCTGCGTCATGATTGTTTTTCACTGTTGGCTAGGTGGTCCGGTAACATAAGATTGGATTGGGGTTTCCTGCAGTTGTGGTTAACCAGCCCTTTGTTAATGATCTGGGACTGATGACTGCAGCTTTTTCCCCTTTAGCTTTGCAAAGGACCTGTACAGTATTACAGTCTGAGGCTGGGGAAACCTGCTTGGTGTGGTGGGGTTAGGTGTCTCAGTCTTGTATTCAACTGGTTCTTGTCCAGTCCTGGTGGATCAGTTACTCTGGTGTAGTCTTAGCTGTGAAGAAATACAAGCAATTAAGAAACCCAACCTCAGGCGGCACCTGTGGCTCAGTGAATAGGGCACCGACCCCATATACTGAGGATGGTTGATTCAAACCTGGCCCCAGCCAAACTGCAACAAAAAATAACCAGGCATTGTGGCGGGTGCCTGTGGTCCCAGCTACTGGGGAGGCTGAGGCAAAAGAATCGCCTAATCTCAGGAACTGGAGGTTGCTGTGAGCTGTGATGGCACAGCACTCTCCCAAGGGCAATAAAGTCAGACTCTGTCTCTACAAAAAAAAAAAAAAAAAAAAAAGAAACCCAACACCCCCAGACAACAACTAGTATGGAAAAATCGACCCCATTACTACATAACCAGTATCACCCTAGAGGGTCCTTGGGTGATTGTCCCAAGTTAGGGGTTCCAAACCAATTGACCCTGTCAGTACAAATTCTCAGGTGGGAGAGTTTGAAAGGTCTCCAGCAGGTACATAGCAAAGGTCAACTGGCTGCTCAGATTTGGCTCTCTCTGGTGCTCTACGGCATCAGAAAGGCCTACCCGGTAGCACAGTAGGAACTGGGGGCTGAGTCTCTTTCTCTACTTTGTTCCTTTTTCACACCGAATCACTGGTGACCCTGCAGGGCTCTTCCCTCCAATACTGCCTTCCAGTAATATATCCATGAGTAGGTGAATATAATAGTATACAGTTGTTGAAAACAACGTGAATGAGCATATTTGTTTATGAGGAAATGACTATGAAGACCTTAGTCTTCTGGTTGGTCAGGATGTCCTTTCCTCTAGCAAAAAGGAGTAGGGCTTTGATCCAATATCAGATCAATGTCAAGTGAATAGAAAGGAGTCCGAATAGGAAACTAAAAACAGTTGGTTGTGGAAGTGCAGCACTGATCAAAAGGAAAATAATTTACTTATAGACCCTGCTGATAAAATTCCAGCACATTAAGCTCTATACTGTTTTCATATGTTCCCAAAGTGATGTATTCATATAAACTATATAGTATATTTAGTGGTGAAACCAGTATTCTCCAATGATCCAGTCATTTCACTAAGTAAATACGCTTTCTTAGGCTTACATTTTCAATGATCTTTACATGTTAAATATATATGAAGAATTAAAATGATCAAACTACTAAAAGATCATTACATTTTTGTTTATGTGGCCAGATTCAAGTGATATGGAATATTGATAAAAAAACACCTACCTACCTGGGGTAAGGTGTCTACATGTTCATGGTAATGAAAAACGATTTCCGAAAGGAACTCACCATTTGAAAATGTAGTTAATCTTGTCTGTAATTACTGTGTTGTGCTAATGGACAGTTAGTATTAAGGTGACAATGTTAAGAAAAAAATTAATCTTGATTTGAAAGCTTCATGATGAATCAGGTAGACAGGGAGAGAACATTATTATATCCATCACCCATTATTAGAAAGAATTTACAATGCACATCCCAGCCTGTTTTTCTCATTTGCTTCTTCTTGAGATGCATGAAAATGTTTATTTCCATATTGATTTAATTAACCAATGTTAACTAACCATTTTTTACCAATTTATTACTAATACAAAGTGAAACCATCTTATTTAGCAATGCCAAGGCTCAAAAAATAAAGCTTTACCAGTTCCTTACATCATTAAAAGTTGAAAAAAGTTTAATTAACATACTTGAAGTGTAATTTATTTTAAAGCAATAATGAGAAGCACCACACATTTTTAAAGGATTTTTGTGGTATAAGGGCAAATAGAAAATTGCTTTTTCTATGGAAATTTAGAGTTTTGCTTTGGTTATACTCAACATTAGCTTGACTTTGCCTCAATATTAGAGACATTTCAGGATTCCATTAGTAATCAATACACAGGAAATTCTCTGATAAGGGTAGCTTAAGTAGAGGCATCTACTTAAATCATTAAAGGAAAGCAGCCTATTGGTGAGAGTCAGTAAAAGATATGTAGAAGAGCCATTCTGGCCAAAGTCTCATATTCACAAAAGACCTAATCAAATTTAAATTTCTTATATTGTCTTCATTTATTGCTATACATATAGTGTACTGGTTTTTAAGTTTGTCTTTGTTGTTGTTGTTGTTGCAGTTGTCATTGTTGTTTAACTGGCCTGGGCTGGGTTTGAACCCGCCAAGCCTGGGTGTATGTGGCTAGTGCCCTACCCACTCAGCTATGAGCACCACCCAGAAGTGAATTATCTTGTTTACAGTAAACATTTGAATCATGGCAATGCCCTTGAAGACTTGTAAAATAATGAAAATGTTGGAGGGGACTCTATCAAGTCATGAACTTAGAGAAGGGTACAATTCTCATGCCACAACCTTGGAAGATTTTTATAGGGTTTAGAACAATGAAAATAAGATTCAAGAGACTGAGCAACTATTTCACAACTGGCCTACCTGAGATAGTAAAATTCCTTAAAGGCCATTATAATGGTTATTTGCTACTTGGATGACTTCCTAGCATTCAAGTCCTCTGCCTATTTGGAAGAAATTCCTCCTTATGCATTCTGTTGCTTGGATGCTTGTCTCCTGCTACAGAAGCTAAAGTGGAAGCTTCTTTTTTCTTTAATATGTGGTAGCCCAGGACCATCTGGGAGCATGACCAAGTCTCATTTAGATACCCAAACCCAAGACGGAAGATGAAGATTGTATTATAAAGAAGCAACAGGAGCTTAGAAACCATTAAGAAAGAGATGCCGATGCTGGCAGCACGTTTTGTGAAAGCAATTTCTTTGTTAGTGGTAGTGGTGTGGTGACTTAGCAAGACTATTCTTCTGAGACTATTAGGCTACTTCAATTCCCTTAGTTTCTGTTCATTTTTTAAACTTATTTCTTCCAGCTTTACATCCATTTTTACACTGCCTGGTGCCCTTTTAACACATTTCCTTTTTCATTAATTTAACCTGTCTCTGTTCCTGTTCATGCAACCAAGAATCTGAGTCAATTGAATGAATGACTTTTAGCAGTGAGGGTAAGACAAACATGAAGGTCAAGAAAGACTGGGTGCTACCCTACTTTGGATCAACATCATTCAAAGTTAGTTGCATTAAGTATCCTAAGGGTAAAGACAACCACCTAAATAAAGCCTGAAAGTGGTAGGGCTCCTCTAAAGCAAAGAGAAGAAAAGGTACCAAATTCAATCATATCCAGACCTAGCATGAACACCATAGCACAAAGAAAATGAGATGTGGTATGTTTTATTTTAGTGCAGCAGCACAAAGATGTTCTATTGCAATTTTATGGCAAAAAATTATTAGAAGCAATTGCAAACAAATATGGAGGTTATATAAATAAGTCATATTATATTCTTAATATAAACTATTAACCTGCAATTAGAAATCATGTTAAAGATTATTGACTGGAGATTATTGAAAAGAGAAAATATATTACTGAATGGGGAACATTACTGAGCAACTATTATTGACTATCAGTTATTCAATAGAAATTATTGAATATCAATTGTGATATAACTGAAGACCAAAAATAGGCTATGAAGAAGTATTATATGGTATGATACGAGCTGGACATGCCTGGAGACCCAAACATATATTCTGATTTTATCTTCTATCTTTGATTTGATTCTTACTATATGAATGGGAATAAACAATTTAATCCTTATGAGCTTCAATTTCCTTATATATAAATGTATATAATAATAGTACCTACCTCCAAGGCATGTTGTGGTCATTAAGTAGATGAAAGCACCTAGCATAATCTTTATTTTCTCCTATATATTGATACAATTTAACATTACCATTATGATCTTTGGTTGGTGGTATTTGGGATAACTTTCGTTCTTTTCTTTTGTATTATGTCTTCTCATTAATAATAGTTATTGTTGTGTGATTAGTTAATGTAATAAACAAATAATAATAACTTATGGAATTTACCTGAGCCCACTGCAAATGATTGAAAGGGTAGAATTATAATTTGAAAACTTAGGGGAGAAAATTTAGAAGAAAAAGCAGAAAAATAGCAACGATAAAAATGAAATGGTATTTAATAGAAATAAATGTCTGTCTGTTCTCTAAGCTAGTGTGATGAAAAGAGAAGATGGACACAATTATATCAAACTGAAATCCTTCTTGTGATTATGGAAGAAATTACAGAATAAGAACGGGTTAAGAAAGTAAGCATTAGAATCAGAGGACCATCCCACAAATTTTGAATCCACTACTCTATAATTGTATGACCTTGATTAAAGTTATTTCACTTCACTAAGCTTCAAATTCTGTTCTTTTATGAAAAACAGGCAAAAGATGCCAATAGAAATTTTTTTTTCTTTTTCTTTTTTTTTTTTTTTTTTTGTAGAGACAGAGTCTCACTGTACTGCCGTCGGGTAGAGTGCCGTGGCGTCACACGGCTCACAGCAACCTCTAACTCTTGGGCTTACACGATTCTCTTGCCTCAGCCTCCTGAGTAGCTGGGACTACAGGCGCCCGCCACAACGCCCGGCTACCAATAGAAATTTTTTAAAAGAAGATACATGTAGGATAATATTTAGAAATAAACATATCCTACATCAAGCACACAAAGTGAACTCAGTGTGAGTTTAAAATGGCTTGGTATTTTTCCAGAGGCTTAAGGGACCTGGGCCCCTCTGGGACACATGCAGAGTTGGCTTGCATGGAGTTAAAAATTCCACAAGCCCATTCTCTGAAGCTGTGCACCCCGTGAAGCCTGGGATCAAAGGGCATGCTGCCCTTCCTCAGAGATATGGGCCAAAGCGTTCACGTATGTTAACAACATATTGTCAGAGGTCTGTAGGTGCTCTGCCCTGAGGAAAAGACAAAGTCGTTACTTCTTACTGAATAAATTGAGTGAACACTTGAAGATACACTTCCATTGACTCTGTTCCCCTGTGGCTACTTTCTTCTTTGTGATCTTTATTTTAGATATCTGCCCAGAGATTAGTCAGTGAATAGAACAAGATGTTTACTGCAAATGTGATTGTGTTGCTATGGTAACAGGGTATTACATTTCAAGTTAATTTCAGATAGGTAAAATGAGGTAATGGTGACACTAACAGATGATATATTAAGTGTCTACATGACTAGAAAGGTATAAAATCAAAACCCTGAATAAAGAATTTTGCTACATCCCATCCCATCCCGTGTAGTCTGTTTCTTGACTTAATAATTACAGGAGCTCCTGTGGTTTATTGTGTTTAGTAGCTCTTCTATAAAATTAGTTGGTATGATTACAAAACCCAGAAGTCTCACTTCTATTTATATACCCAAAAGAATTGAAAACAGACATTCAGGCAAATACATGTTCATAGCAGCACTATTCACAAGAGCCAAAAGATGAAAGCAGCCCAAATGTCCATCCATGGATGAATGGACAATTTTAGCATGTCCATAAAATAGGTTATTATTCGACCATTTATCTGGTAAAAACCCAACTAATGCACTGCAATATAATCCTGACACCAACCACCTAGAGTTAGCATCTTACTCCACAAGTTTAAGGACACAGTTCAAAATATTGGACCTGAGAGGGTCATGGGGACCCCTGAATTTATAGCAAGTCAGTCAGAAGTGTGGGTTCCCAGGAGATCCCCAACTTTGGATTGGTGTCTGAAATTTCTTTATTAATTGAAGATGAGAGAATACACATAAAAATCTCAGCACAGTGTCTGACACAAAGTATACTCTCAGTAAATGTCATCTTCAGTTAATACACATCCTGTGGACTCAACAAAAAGGGTTTGGAGTCTGTCACCAAAAGTTTAGTCTAAGCTCTGCCATATATACTTGAGACAAGCCACCACCCTTCTGTGAGTTGACTGGCATTATTTTAAAAGTAGAAAAAATATATATTATCATCGTCCTAGTCCTTAATTATTGATCAAGTGGCATAAACAATGTAAATATTATTTTGAAAATATAATGACAGTGAAAAACATAAATGAGTAGTGTTTGCATGAATTACTGACCCATGTCATATCAGTAAGTTGACATAGTTCCTGTTCACGTACAAAGTGTTTACCAAACAATATAGCATCCATTTCTCTGTCATAGGACATGGTTTCATTGAGTAGAGAGAGTGCTTGTATAATGTGATTCATCTTAAGAAGACTTCTCAATTACTTAGAAGCTTTTTATATCTAAATGCATCTGTCTTATTTAAAATTCCCTGACAAACAATTTTTAAGATGACTTATGACGTCTTGAATCATGACATGAAAACTGATGTCAAATATGTGTTTAGTATACGAATGATAGGAATGATGGAGTGAAGACATCAGCTTTCTGTTTTTATACCCTTGACCAGTGCTAGATTGATTTAAGGTCTTTCAGAGCCTGGCATATTGAGCTAAAGTATACTATTAAGCAATTAAATAGTACTCCTTGGTAGCAGACACAGATAGTTTGAATAATTCAGGTGATTTTGGAATCTTAAGCTATCCAATTTGGGATGGTTGTCTCTAATTCATTTAATATATGTTTAGTTTTCCATTTCATTTTGTCTGAAGGAAAATTTATTGTTATAAGGTGAATTATTTCCTCAAATTCTACCTAGAAAGTCATTCTTAAGGTTGTTAGCAGCTAAAAGAAAAATACTCTCCAGCATAATTTTCTGTTCATGTGAATAAATAAGCTGGAAAAAGTCTTTTTATATTGTAACCAAAATTATTTAGGAATATGGCTTGGACAATAGAAACAATCTATTTTCAGTTAGTTTGGAGGCACCACAAGACTACCAGAACATTCTTAGCATGAGCTCAGGCTCCAATAGTCATGGTTTATATAAAAAATAGAAATATGTTGCTATTATAGGAAAGTATTTTGGCTAACTGAATAATGTAAAATGTAGTTAACGATGAGCAATTATTGAAGCAAGATTTATGGTCTTGTAGAAGTGAGAAGTGGTAAATAAACATACCCTGTGGAAATAGGGCGGATTAGACCAGGATGCAGGCCCTTGTAAAATACCATTTGGCTTTCTTTGAGATTGTTCTATGCAATGTCTTATGAAATTGCTCCTTGCACTATAGATCTAACCTCCCTGTGGATACAGGGCAGGATGTAGGCCGTGGTAAAACACCATTTGGTTTTCTTTAATGCTTGATCCCAACTCCCTGCCCTATAGAACTTACCTTGCCTTTTGCTTCTGTAAACTGCTTTGTGTTAGGAATTCAAATTCCTCATCAACTGAAAGAGTGGTATAAAAGGTCCTCTACCTCTGTAAATGTTTTTCCAAGATTCTTCAGGTGTGAACCTATCAGTCAGCTGGCCAATAACAGACCCCATACCTAATATGAACTCTGTGCTGGCGTTTTCTCTGTAATTCCACTCGTGTTGGGTACAACACTCCTGACCTCCTCATTGGCTCCTTAAGCTTTTGCTGCATCCCTATTATCCCCCAAAGAAATGTTTCTGGGCAGGGCACCCCACCCAGAGGTGCCTGGAATTCTTTTTCCCAAATCTTACCATGACCAGCTGCAAAGGAGCTGTCTCTAGTCAGCCATCTTGCTCTGCCCCTCCCTCAATTTCCTTTTATTTAGATGGGGCTTCTTTTTTCTTTTTGCCTCACTCATAAGGGGCCATCTGTAGCATTTTTGGGGTAAGAGACTTTTGACTTTACTAGTGGGTGCTTTGATGGCATTCTAGGTTCTGGCTGGATATCTTATTATAGATACCCTTAGTTTCCAGGTTTACTCAGTTGTTAGTTGTTTGTAGGTTGCAGCAGTGTAATCTATGTGGTGGGAAGATTTATTATCTGTCTTCGATGGGAAACAATTGAGATTTTTTAGATATTTTCTTTTTCCTTAGGCATGTGGTGTTCCTAACAGTGTGAATTGTATCAACAGCCCAGTTTAATCTCTGAGACAGTGGATGTTGCTTGTGGGTAAGAATTAGCCACACCCTGTATGATAGAGTCAGTAAATGTTAGAAAGGGGTGTACTAATAGACTTTCCTGTCAGTAGGTGGTGCTTTCTACTGACAGGAAAGCACATGCTGTAGTGTTCCTTTTGGGATTTGTGAAAGCATCTATGCTCTTATTAGAAGCACTCAAATGCCCCAGGTGTTTGGTGGCACCCTAGAATTTAAGTGAGACCTTATTCTCCACCACAACATAGGCAGCTGAGGGAATGAGAATGGGTGATATTGGATTGGGTGTGCCTTCCCTCATTCTCTACAAAAGCTAGTAGGGCATCTATTTCTAAGGTCTTTAAGAATTTGCTTCCAGACTTCTGGGGATAAATGCTAGGGAGGGTCTGAGATGGCCCTACTTAGCAGAAAGTCTGCTTGTGACAGTTGGGGCCATCTGAGATCCACCATCTGATTGTTGATAGTGGGTTTATTCTTCTTTCCCCCACCCTGTTTTGCAGTACCCTTCCAGAATCTGCTGGTAGGCAGGAGCTAAAACTAGCTGAGCTCTCCGATGGTTGCACTGTGACTGGGAGATTTGCTGCCCAGAATCCCAACCTGGGGTAAAAGCATGGTCTTCCTGGGAGGGGAGAAGTGGTATACAGTGTACGAAGAGCTCTATCTTTACTTCTAGCCATGAAGGCTTCTGCATTGCCCAAAATTAGTTCCCAAATCTCCTCCACACACCCCCAAGCAACATGATTGAGTCCTGAGTGCACAGGACCTGACCTTTGTTCTTATCTCTGTGTTCCCAATGATCAGTTTCCAACTGTGCCAGGGAGAAATGCACTGGGTCCTGAGCTGACCATGCATGCTCCTGTAGTCCTAATGTCCCTCCATTTTGGGATGGGCTCTCTTCTGGTATAGCAACCAGGAAAACAGCACTGGGGAGGACTGTGAGAAGGGGGCTCCCAGACTGAGCACCCCTTAGTCCTCTGTAGGTCTTTAAGATGATGGGTTTGAGCCCAACACACACATTTCCATATTCAGTTTTTATGTTCCTCAAAGGAATTAGTTGGCTTTTATCTCTGAGAAGCAGACAGAAGCTAAAACCAGTGACTTTAGAAACAAGAATTTTGTCAAAACCACAACTGCCTGGGGTAAAGAAACTCAGTATATTTTAATGTACGGTGTTTTGACAATGGATTACTTTGTCATGGCACACTAATTAGAAAACATTGCCAAGATTATAGTTTTTTAATAAATTCATGGTAAAATTGGCTTGTCAAATTCTTATTAGTAGCAATAGGTAAATCGCTTTAGGGCTTTTTCTTTTGAAGGAATGAATGGTAATTATCATGTGAGGATCTTAGATTTTACAGGTTTTTTTTTTTTTTTTTTTTTTTTTTTGAGACAGAGTTCTCAAGCTTTCATCCTAGGTAAAATGCTGTGGTGTTAGAGCTCACAGCAACCTCAAACTGGTGGGCTTAAGTGATTCTGTGATTCTCTTGCCTCAGCCTCTCAAGTAGCTGGGACTACAGGCACCGGCCACAACACTTAGCTATTTGTTGCTGCTGTTGTTGTTGTTGTTGCAATTATCATTGCTGTTTTAGCTGGCCCATGCCTGGTTCAAACCACCACCCTTGATGTATGTGGCCAACGCCCTGCTGAATGAGGGCACCACCAATTTTACAGTTTTATAGCCAAGGATGATAAACAGTAACCATTAGATCTCCAGGGGTGTTCTCACATTCAAAACACTTAGCAGATACTAACTAGAACATGGGGATTCCCCATGTGGTGAATCACTGGGATTGCTACAACTAGACTACATATTATAAGGATTTGTTTCTTGTGAACTGCCCAATAGTTTTTCTTAAAAATTTATCAGCCTCCTCACTACTCAGGACAGATTGCCATTAATTGCATTGATTAGTGTTGTAATCGTTTTTTTTAGGTCAACAGCCAAAATTGACTTCACAATGCCGACTGTCCTATTTCTCTACTCTGCTTTTTTTGACAGGATAGCCAACATTCTACAATTTTGATGAGATCCAAAATAGAAGGAGGGAAATGAATTTCAAAGTTGGAGTTGTGTAAAGGAGCCCTCTTATCTACACACCTGCAATTTTTTAAATTCTCATTTTTGGCCATCTGAATATTGTTCTTTGTTGCAAATAAGCTACCTTTTTTATAGAGCCTCTACACAGTACCTACAAAAAAGACATATTTAAAGATGGAAATTAAGCTGAGATCTACTTTTTATTGCTGAAGCAATTGCAATTTCTAAATTATATGAGATCCCATAAAAAAATATTTAGTCAATTCAGTCTAGATGCTTGGATAAAACACCTTTTTTTTTCTTGCCTGGGGTTATGGAACTATAACAAATTTTAATTGCCGTTATTTAAAATGTCACTTGTAAATTACTTTTTTTCCAGCATTCCAGAGATGTCTGAATCTTAAACATTTTCTGGAGTTTCATGGTTAAACAGAATCAAGTTTAAAATTCTATGCAATTCCTTTATGCAAATAATTGTTTATGCTGAATATTTTCCTCAAAACTTAGGACCATTTTGGAGCATGCTTTAAAGATGTTTTATTACCGCTACAATAGTAACAATGCTATGAAACATTCATACTAAGATAGTATCATAGTAACTGGCTGAAATACGTAGTAGAAACCAGACCTTATCTGATGAGATTAATAATTCAATTTAACTTTTTTGATAAAGTTGAAATAAAGTACCTGTCCTGGGGCAAGCAACCCTCCCAAAAATACAGAACACAACCAAATGTGTCCACTATTGGTGACTAAAGTAAAATAGAACAATAAAATTGACACAATTATATGTAACATAGAGAGATAATTTAAAGATCTAATGAAATTGCATTTTGGCAGGAACAAAGTTAATAAAAGTCAGTTTGCTTCTTTCTGAATTTTGTTTTTCCTATACCTTTCTGCAAAGAAGGTCGTTATTATTTCCATGGATTCTAATGAGTTCAGGCTGAAGGTGAGAAGGAAAATAAACTAGTGTGGTACATTTAAAAAAATAAATAATTTCTTGTAATATCATGTATTAGTTAAGGATAAAATTGTTGTAATGAAATGATAACCCTAAACACAATAGATGAATTCTAGTTGAGCGGTAATCACCTTACATAAATAACTTTATTTTATTCTTATACAAATGCTTAGATAAGCACTATTACTTTACCACTTTGAACAGAAGTAAATATTGAACCTCATAGATTATATAATTTGACAGAGTCATGCATCCTAGATTTGAACTCAGTGGTCTCTGATTCTACAGCATATACTCAATACTGCCATGTAGACAGTCTCTCAGCAAAAGGAAAATGTGTTAATTCAGTACAAAAAATGAAATTGTAATTTTGCTAAAATTAATAACTTTGATAAAGTAGTAAAATGCCTGAAAGATTTATGGGCAGCGCCTGTGGCTCAAAGGAGTAGGGTGCTGGACCCATATGTCAGAGGTGGTGGGTTCAAGCCCAGTCCGGGCCAAAAAAAAAGAAAAAGCCAAAAAATGAGATTGTAATTTTGCTAAAATTAATAACTTTGATAAAGTAGTAAAATGCCTGGAAGATTTATTTGCAGACCAAAATCGGGGTTATTTTAATGCTGAAAAAAGAAGGTTTGTGCACAAATGTTAGTCTGTCGCAAGAAAAATGGAACATTACTTTGGGTCTTTCCTTCAGACCTACTAGCACCAAAGGGTGAAAGTTATAGTAAGGTGGATATTGACTGAATGAAGAAAAACATAACAAAATAAACCATTCCAAGAAACAAGGCTGCCCACAGATGTAAAAGTTCACAGAGAAACAAGAAGATTGTATTAGAGATAGTAGAAGCAATTTAGGTCATCTTTTCTGCTAATTGAAGGGAGATCTAAAATTCCCTACAACCTTTGGGTTTTATGATCTGTAATAGTGAAAGAATCCTTAGTTTTAGGTGGCGTCTGTGGCTCCGTGAGTAGGGCGCCAGCCCCATGTACCAAGGGTGGCGGGTTCCAACCAGCCAAACTGCAACAAAAAAATAGCTGGGTGTTGTGGCATCCGCCTGTAGTCCCAGCTACTCAGGAGGTTGAGGGAATAGAGTTGCCTAAGCCCAAGAGGTGGAGGTTGCTGTGAGCTGTGACTCCCCAGCACTCTACCAAGAGCAACAAAGTGAGACTCTGTCTCTAAAAAAAAAAAGAATCCTTAGTTTCATGTCATTGGTTCCTTAGACAAAAAATAAAAGAATGATATTTCATTTGCTAAGTGAAAGCACATTATTATAACAAAATTAGAGTATCAGTATTCGGAAAATATATATATCATGATTTTATAACAGTTTACAGTTTATAAAGTGTACTGTTTGTGGTACATCCTTACCTGTAACGATGTCTTAAGGGTTTCTCTAATCGCATCTTTTCTCCGTGTTGTAGTTGTCATAGTACAGATCAAAGTTACACATTTAATGAGGGATGTAACTTTTGGTGGAAAGAGTAAATGCTTTTTGTTTTCATATGTTGTTACTTTCCTTTTCCAGTTTTCTTTTCTTTTCTTTCTTCTATGCCATGGTGTTTAATGAAGTAGAAGGCCTGAGATTCTTTTCTGCTTAGAAGTCCCTACCTGCTCTTCTTCTGTAACAGAATTAGGAGTTAAGTGTAAGGGAAAAGAACCAGGATATGGGATGTTTATGCCAGCTGCAATTGAGGCTTTTTTTTTGTTATAAATCTTTTTTTATTCTTACTTTTTCGAAGTATTTTTCAACTATCAGAATGCTAAGACTGGGGATGCCAAAATTAGGCCCTGTTGCTTGTTTAAATTAAAATTAGAATGGAAGAAAATATATCCTTTAGTTTAATTAATAATAATGCATTTATGTCATTAGTTTTCAACAATGTACCATACTGATGTAAGATACTAACAAGAGTGGAGACTGTTGTATAGGACATATGGGGACTTTTTGTACTATCACTGGTACAGGGTTTCTCCATTCAGGGCAGGACAAGGACCCCCTTTTTCTAGACCTAAACAAATAGCCTTCTTTTTCTCCAAACTGCACTCTCTGAATACCACCAGCGAGACAGGAGAAAAGTGGTTTTGGTAGTATTTCATGTAACCTGGGCATCTTCTGAAGTGGAATGCCTGCTGTGTTGCCCAGAGCTAGAAGGACTGCATTCATTTGTTAAAATGCTCATTCACTAATCAATATTGAAAAGGTGTTTTCCATTTGCCAAGTCCTGGTCAAATGTAATTCTCAAGACATCCCTGTTTACAAATGGTATATATAATCTCCTAGACAAAAGACCCACATGGGACTTCCCACCTGGGTCTCCTCCCTCTGGCTCTGGTATCTTTTATACTTTCTGTATTTCTGTCTATCTAATAAATCCTTTCTATCTAATAAATTCTATCTTATCACTGCGGTCCATGGGTTCATTGCTTGAATCTCCAAGACCAAGGACCTACTGCAGAAACAAATACTATGAGTATCATCACAACTTTCCTATAAGCCTAAAATTATTATAAAATAAAAACTTTATTTAAAAATGGATCCTTTTAGACTGGATGTGGTGGCTCATGCCTATAATCTTAGCACTCTGGGAGGCCTAGGAGGGCAGATGGCTTGAGCTGAGGAGTTTGTGATTAGCCTGAACAAGACTGAGAACCTGTTTCTACTAAAAATAGAAAAATTAGCTGAACATTGTGGTGGTTGCCTGTAGCCCCAGCTACTGGGGAGGCTAAGGGAGGAGGACTGCTTGAGCCCAAGAGTTTGGGGTTGCTGTGAGCTAGGCTAACACCACTGCACTCGACCCAGGGCAACAGAGTGAGACCATCTCAAAAATAATGGATCTTTTTAAAACTCATTTACAATCTAGCTCAATTTATCATGGTAGGCACTCAAGTAGGAATTTGAGATTTGAGTTAAAGATAGGACTAGTGCACTTGCCTTAAGGGCAAGGATATGATATTAGGTGGGTGGATTCCAGGTAGTTAAATAATTCAGCATTGTATTCATTTATTTTTCTCTCAAGGACCCACATTGGACAAAAGAAGTTGGGGCAGAAGGAAAAAGGGTGAAAAATGAAAACTAAGATGTACTTATTTTTACATCTGTATCCCTAGCAAAACATTTTAGGAGTGCTTAATCTGATGGTCTTCATGCTAGTTTGGAAAGAAGTTAGAAATTCTAGAATGTAATGAGAGCTTAAAGTATTAATAAGCAATTTGGACCTTCTAGCCTTAGCTATCAATTATACTGGGTATCTAAGATGACCCAGAAAATTTTGTATTAAAAATAAAATGGAACAGATTTAGAAAATGTAGTAGAGTTGTTCATACTCAAGTCTGTACAATAAGTCATTCTGATTATTATTTTCTATCAATGGGTTTGGCTGCTCTTCTTGAGGTATACCAGCATTACAATAGAAACAAAACATTCTGTTATTAGGCTTATATAAAAGACTCAAATCTTTAAAAAGTATCTTTTGTTAAAAGATAAAAACTCACCTATTGAGGCTGGAGATATTCCACAAAGGTCAAGAAAACCCCTATGTCACTGAAGTGTTGATCATTTCTCTCTCACTTTCCAGAAAATGTGCAACTTTTCTCACTGGTAAATGCCTACCAAATATGGTAAATACAAGTTCTCAAAGAAGGATCTAGACTAAAATGCAAAGTAAAAGGTAAGAAATTGACACTACTTTAGTAAGGATGAAATCAGAGAAGAGCATAATTTCTTGACTAGCAGACAGGTTCAAGAGGACTGTTCACTGGCACACAGCTATCAAGTTATATTATGTTGTGTTGCTCCAAAGGACTCAAAAACAGATGAAAGGATTAAAGGGACTGGCCCCTGTAACTCTGCACAATGTTTGTCTCTATTTTCCAGAAGAATCTCTGTCAGAATGAAATCCACGGGAGTCTTTACAGTGCTCCATAATCAACTCTTTCCCTTAAGCAGATGGGTAATTTTTTATGCTGCTGCCCAGATGATTGATAATTTGCTTATGGAGTAAGGGGAGAATGAGCAGACAGAGAGGCTGCACTATACTAGTACTGTAGATGGTTTGTGTAGATGTAGAAAGAAAAAAAAATGGAGAGTATGCAATTTACCAATGAAACAAATGAATTGATAGACATTTCAAGGTTGGCTCCAAGAAGAGAGAAGGAAAATAGGATGTTCATAAAATTCTTATCTAAATATATTATGAGATTTGTTTGAAAGGTATCTTATAAGTGAAAGGAATAAGAGAAGATTTGCAAAGATAGGCAATTAGTCTGCAGCAGAGAGAAGCAAGCAACGAACATTTAACAAATTATGGTTCTAGGAAGCAAGTTTATCAAGATGTATAAAATATAAATTTTATGTGACACATAAAAGCTGCATTTACTCAGGGATGCCCTGAATGAGCAAGCACTTAAACAAATATCAAACCTTTTGCCCTGGAACTCCTATTACTGGGTATCTACCACACAGAAATATTTACAGAAAAACACAAAATATGTGTATGTAAAGATGATTACTGACACAATGAAATAGAAAAAATATGTAAACTATCCCAATGTAGTATACATTTAGTATACATTTAAAATTGTATTTTTAAAAAATGAAGAACAAGGAAAGATTGCTATTATATTGTATAATGATGAATTTAAATGGCAATACACATTTATTATGATGTCATTTATGTAGTATACTAAATCATATGTTGAATATGTATCAGGTAACATGTACTGAGAACTTTTGAGAGGAAGATAGCATATATAATAGTAGTTAAGAGTGTGAACTCTGGGCTTTATAAGCCAGTCTTGCTGTTTACAAATGGTGTTACTCTGGGTAAGTTACTTAACCCCTTTTTCCCTGAGTTTCTTCATCTGAAAAATGGATATAGTCATTGAGTTGATTAAATGGATTTAATAAACAAAAGTGCTTGGCAAATAGTAAGTTCTAAATAAATGTTAACTATTAGTTTCTCAATGGAATGAGTATTAGTTTAAGTTCCTTACATGTTTTTGTCTTGATAGTTACTCCATAAAGCAGATATTTGTGTTAACTTCATTTTTAGAGGAGGACAAGGGAAAAGGTGAACTAACTTATCCAAGACCATATACCTGGCAATCTTTTAGAGTAATATTCAAACACAATATCTGATTACCACATTTGTGCTCTTAATGACTACTCTGTACTGTCTCTTTTTATGTACTCATACATATACATATACATATGCACACAAAGATGCACAAAGGTCTAGAAAAATATTTAATGGTTGTTAACTTTGCATGGAAGTGGAGAAATGCTGGAAGGCAACAATTATTTTTTATTCAATATATTCCAATAGTCTTGTGAAGGCTATTCAAGTTTCACTTGTATAACCTAAACAATAAATAAATTACAAAGCATCAAAGTATCATACTTAATAAACATCTTCAATGTAGTTGCATCTACGTAGTTAATAAAAACTGAACAACTTCTGTTTATCAAATGATACCATTGAATGAGTTAAATGGCAAGGCACAGAATGATATGTTTGCAATACATAAGACTGACATAGTACCCAGAAAATATAAAGACTTACTATAAAAGAATGAAGTAGAAGAATAGTAAAATCAGCAAAATATTTGAAATGTCACTTCAAGAGAAAATACACATTCATGGAAATGCAGACAAAACCATAATAACATTGACAGCATTCTTCAGTGTTTTGACTTTTAGAAAGTCTTCGTATTTCTGATAGTTAGGGACAATGAGCATATTTTTCATATGTTTGTTAGCCATTCAGCTATCTTCCTTAGAGAAGGTTCTATTCATGTCTCTTGCCCATGTCTCTCTTTTTTTTTGTTGATTAACTTGAGTTCTCTGTAGATCCTAGTTATCAATCCTTTATCCAGTTCATAATATGCAAATATTATTTCTCATTCTAAAGTTTGTCTATTTGTTTTGTGTGTGGTCTCCTTAGCTGCACAGAAGCTTTTCAGTTTAATTAAGTCTCATTTATTTATTTTTATAGTTGTTGCAATTGCCATGGAAGTCTTCTTCATATAATCTTTCCCCAGGCTGATATCTTCAAGTGTTTTCCCCACACTTTCTCTGAGGATTTTTATTTTTTCGTGTTTTAGATTTAAATATTTTACCCATCTTGAATCAATTTTTGTAAGTGGTAAAAGGTGCAGGTCCAGCTTCAGTCTTTACATGTCATTATCCAGTTCTTCCAGCACCATTTATTGAATAGGGATTCTTTTCCCCAGTGTATGTTCTTATTTGGTCTATCAAATATCAGGTGGCTGTAAGATGTTAGTTTGATCTCATGTTTTTCTACTCTGTTCCATATGTCTATATCTCTATTTTTGTGCCTCTGCAGTATTTCACAGATTTTGATACTCTGTGGTTTCATTATAATTTTGTTTGAGAAATCTAATGATTCATTTCTTTTTCTAATCTTTGACCTAGTTGTACTTCAACATAATGTTTAGTTTTCATGAATTTATGTGGGGATTAAGTTTTTTATTTGAATTGAATTTTTCCTTTTCTCTTATGGCCAGTTAAAGATCCTACTAGTTCCAGTAAGAGAGAGTGTCCTCTATAATTCTTACTTCCTTAGTTTCTATTGGGGCTGGGGTAGGGTATAAAGCTTTTTCACCTTTCTTGTACATGGAAGTGGGGAAGCCCGTCCAGGCTGTCTGGACCAGAATAGTGCTCTTTCTCACTTGCTGGGAAGCAAGCCTCTGCAGGGGCAAGTCTGTCAGGCAACCTATGAAAGATGGGGGATTGGTTGTTGATCTAAGGCAGCTGGAACCAAAATTGGTCACTATTTTGCCAGGCAAGAGAGGAATCCAGAGGAGGATAATCCTAGGTACAAGAAAACTGGAACTTTCTTCCCCTGTGCCACTGTCCCACAGGGTGAGAGATCTTGTGGTTAGTTCCTGATAGAGGCCCTGGGGTGGGGAAGGGCTCCCCCCTTATACTTCTATACTCCAGAAGCCTCCAGTCTGGTCCATTCTGTAACTGTAACTGTCCTGTGATCTTCTTTCCACTTTTTCGTCTTCATTTCACAGTTTATCTCAATGGGGTTGGAGAGCATCTTTATTTATTCTTCTTGTAATCTAACCCCAATTTCAACAACTCTAAGTTCACTTCAGTCCAAGTTCACTTTCTTCCTTCTGGAATAAAGCTTCTGACAAATGCTGCCATCTTTCCCCCCTTAAATTTAAAAGTGTTCTGATATTGCCTAAAATGAGCACATAGTTTCCTTTGTTAATTCATGATATTTTTTAGGAGATAGTGCCTATTAATAGTTATGGCTTGAAGAACTGTGTATGAATTTCAAATATCCATTAGGATTTAAAGTAGCAAATAGTTTATCTTAGGTGAAATCATATGCTCTTTTAGGAGCAATCATTCAGATAAAATGGCTAAATACACGCATGTACTTATACCATGCTAGGGAGAAAGGCACAAGATTGGTAGAAAAAAAATCCCCCCCCCAGGAGATGTTATTTGAAGTCAGTAATCCTACAGATGAAGTAAAGGCCTTAGAGACTGAGAATAGCTTCTTCTACATAAGCTGCTGCTTCAGTGTAGATAGAGTGAATGATGACTCGGAGATATTATAGTCTAACTAAGTTGCTTTGTAGCCTATGAAAATGAGTTAACAATCTCATTTCAAACACAGATGGTTGAAAGTACATCCCCTACAAAAAATGCCAACATGGTTGGACAAATTGACAGCCTTTTGGAAGGAAGTAATCTCAAGGATGAAGTGTCCACATGTCAACTTTTACATTTCCCTTTTCAAAAGCTTTCCACAGTCACAGGCAAAAATGACAAAAGGAGACCTGATTCTGTGTTTCTTATGTTTAGGGCTAACCATTAAATACTCAATTGAATTTATAGAAGTGTTGATCAATAATATTTTCATCTGACTAAAGTAATATTTCTGGAGATGGTGTAAGATGGCAGGCTAGAGACAGCTCCTTTGTAGCTACTCATGGTGAGATTGGAAAGAAAGGACTCCAGTTACCTCTAGCTGGTGGCACCTTCCAAGAAACATCACTTTGGGGACACAAGAAGGCAACAGCAGACTCCAGGACCTCAAGAGGAGGTCAGGAACATTGGAGAGTCAGGACTAGCGTGAGTACTTGCATGCTGGTAGAGGCCAGCTGGTTTGGTGACAACAGCAGTTTTCAGAGAGATAAGACCTGCCCTGTGGGCTTTTACTTACTTATTTATTTTTTAACCCGGAAACTTGGTAGAGTTTCCCCTGGGAGAGCTTGGGTGAGCCAGTGAGTGATCTTGAAAAGCATCCAGGGGCAAGGAATGAGCCATTGGGTGGACCAGAGCTCTCATTGTTCAGCCGTGAGCCCAGGCAGAGCCACTGTGGGAAAGCTGCCTTGCAGGATCACCTCTCAGGGTTCTAGTGCAAGGCCAGTCCTGTCACGCATGATAAGCTGTGCAGCCACCCATGGGGAGTTTTGAGTGACATACATTTTCCTGGGAAAGCCACTGTGTGGTAAAGAGACACAGTTTGGAAAGCTCTATTAAGCAGGTTGATGAGAGTTTCAGGCTCCCAACACCGTTGGGATTTAGGGCAAAGAAATCAGGAAGATAGGACTAGGTCTCCTTGGTAAGACAGAGGCTTTCAGCCTCCATCTTATACAGCTATGTCAACATCGTGAATAGCATCTCATACTCCAGAAGATCACCTGTTGCCCAGGCAATAAGATATATGTGTGTGTTTGGTGCATGTGTGTGTGTGAGTATATGTGTGTGTGTGTATATATATTTCTTTTAAATAAAAATTGTTTTCAACATTTTCTCCCTAGATTTACCTTTTGATTTATTTTTTTCCTTGTAATTATAATTTTTATTGTTTCCTTCCTCCATAGCAAGGACTTCATTTTTGATAGTTTTTCTTCCTCTGTTATTCTTTCCCCTACCCCTATTTTATTCTTTAAAGTTTTTGTTTGGTTGGTTTGTTTTATGGTATTTTGTTTTTTATTCTTTATTTGGTGGAGGTAGGGTCTTGTTTTTGCTCAGACTGCTAAGGACCTTCTGAACTTAAAGGAGCCAGCCAACTTAGCCTCCACAGAGGTTGGGAATTGTTGGAGTGTGTCAAAGCACCCTAACAAACACCACTATAACTCCTGCCTGTCTCTTTCAATTCCTTTCTTCTTTTTGTCAATTTTTCCTTTCACCTAAAACTTTCATTTTTCTTTTCATCTTTCTTCCATTCTTGTTCTTCACTCTTTTCTTGCTTTTAGTCCTATAGCAAAAGGACACTTTAATACTTAAGGTCAGAGACAAAGTAACTAGTAAAAGAAAAAAGTGGGATAATGAAGAAGGCAAAAAGAAAATGTTCAACAGGAGAAACAACAGAAACACTTGGCATGAAAAACAAGAACAATGCAACACCCCTAAAGGATCAAGAGGTAGCTACTGCATAGGATTTTACCTATTAAGAAATATTAGAAATGTCATAAAGTGAATGTAAAGTATGAATGGTAAAATAAATGAGGAAAATTGCCGAGAAAGTGGAAAATAACCAAAAGGAAATCCAAAAGCATAATTAAATAAGAGGTGAACTATATGAAGAATATAGAAGAGCTTAAGGAATTGAAGTAGTCAATCCGGGAACTTAAAGATGCAGTAGAAGGTATTGATAACAGATTAGACTATGAAGAAGAAAGAGTCTTAGAGGTAGAGGATAAAGTTCTTGAGCTAACACAGGGAGTTAAAGAGTCAGAAAAAAAAGAGAGAGAAAACAGAATGTTCACTGAATTATGGGACTTCATAAAGCTTTAAACATATGAATTATAGGTATCCAAGAAGGGAAAGAAGAACACCCTGAGGAGTGGAAGCCCTACTAGAGGATATAACAAATTAAAACTTCCCAAGTATTACCAAAGATACTGAAACACTCCTTTAAAAGGGCTATTGCAGCTCTGATGATCTCAACTCAAACAGAGCTTCTCCAAGACACATTGTCATGAACCTACCCAGAGTCAAAATAAAAAAGAAGATTCTTCAAGCAGCCAGGAGTAAGTGACAATTGATCTACAGGGGAAAATCAATCAGGATAACAGCAAACTTTTCAAATTAAACTTTTCAACAGAGAAGATAATGGTCATCTACATTGAACCCACTTAAACAAACCAATTATTATCCTAGAATTCTATATCCTGCTAAGTTAAACTTTAAAATTGATGGAGAATTCAAATCTTTTACTGATATGCAATCATGAGGAAGTTTGCCACAACAAGACCACATCTACAGGATATACTTAGACTTATTCTCCACAGCAAACTAAAGACCCTGAAAGTAAAGGACTAAACATAGCTTCCACAATCACACAAAAGACAAAACTAAGCAATGGACTTTCACAAAAATAAGATTAGGAGAACTCCACCACACTTGTCAATTCTCTCAACAAATGTTAATGGCTTGAATTTCCCACTGAAGCGGCACAGGCTTGTAGATTGAATAAACACAAGCCATCCATTTGCTGTCTCTTTGAAACACATTTAGCCTCAAAGGACAAAGCAAGACTTAGGGTGAAGGGATGGAAAATAACATTTCAAATAAATAGAAATCAGAAGAAAGGAGGCATCTCAATTTATTTTCAGATACAAGTTGATTTCAAGCAATTACAGTAATAAAAAAAAAGAGTCAAATATAGACACTTTTTATTGGTAAAGGGAACAATACAACAAGAGGACATTTCAATTCTAAATATTTATGAACCCAACTAAAATGCTCCCAGATTTATGAAACAGATCTTAATCGGTCTGAGCAATATGATATCATATAACATCATAATAGAAGGTTACTTTAACACTCCTCTTTTATAGCTGTACAGATCCTCTAAAGAGAAACTAAACAAAGATACAAGGGACTTAAATGTGAACCTACAACAACTGTGCTTAATAGAGGTAAACAGAACACACCACCCCAAAGCTAAGAAATATATGTTCTTCTTGTCAGCTTATGGAACCTTCTCGAAAATAGATTATATCCTAGACACAATTAAGAACTCAATAAAATCAAAATAATTGTAATTATACCTTGTATCTTTTCAGACCACAAGGCAAGAAAGGTGAAACTCAGCTCCAACAAAAATTTTTCTCCCACACTAAGACATGGAAACAAAACACCTTGAAGCTGAATTACAGTTGTTTCAAGGAAGAGATCAAAGAAGAAATAATTTTTAACTTCCTTGAACATAACAACAATGAAGACACATGCTACCAAAACATGGGGACACTTCAAAAGCCATACCAAGAGGGAAACTTATCACATTAGATGCCTATATCTGAAAAACAGAATGAGAACATATCAACAATATAATGAATTACCTTAAAGAAATGGGAAAAGAAGAAAAATCCAATACTGAACGTAGTGGAGGAGAGGAAATAACCAAAATCAAATCATAAATTAATGAAATTGAACATAGAAGAATAAGGAAAATTAGTGAAACAAAAGTTGATTGAAAGGATAAATAAAATTCATAAACCATTGTCCAGATTAAGTGGAAATAGAAAAGTAAATGTTTCATAACCACAATTAGAAATGAAAAGGGAGATATAACAACTGACACAACAGAGATATAAAAGATTATATCTGACTATTCCAAATACCCTATGATCAGAAATTTGACAATAGGGAGAAAATGGGCCAATACCTGCAATCACACCATCTCCCTAGACTTAATCAGGAAGAAATAGATCTCTTGAACAGACCAATATCAAGCACTGAGATTGCAGAAACAATAAAAAAGCTTCCATAAAAATCCCTTGACCAGATGGCTTCACATCAGAATTCTACCACACCTTCAAAGATGAGCTTGTACGTATATTGCAGAACCTATTTCAGAACATTGAGAAGGAAAGAGCCTTCCCCTACATTCTATGAAGCAAACATCAACTTGATTCTAAAACAAAGAAAGGACTCAACTAAAAAGAAGAAATACAGAGCAGTTTCACTAATAAATATTTATGCAAAGATTCTCAAATATCTTAGCAAATAGATTGCAGCCACACATTATACATCATGATCACATAGGCTTCATCCAAAGGATGCAAGGCTTAACATACAGCAATCCATAAATGTAAGACACAATATCAATGTAAGCAAAAACAAAGACCATATGATCCTCTCAAAAAACGAAGAAACATTTCACAAAATACAGCATCATTTTGTAACAAGTACACTTAATAAAATAGGCATAAATGGCAATTTTTTAAAGCTGATTGAAGCCATCTATGACAAACCCACAGTAATCATCATACTGAATGGATTAAAACTGAAAGCTTTTCCACTTAGAAGTACAACAAGACAAGAATGTCCAGTATCACTGCTATTATTCAACACTCTACTCAATGTTGTAATTAGGCAAGAGAGAGATATAAAGGGCTTCCAAATAGGGGAAGAGGAGATAAAACTCTTGCTCTTTGCTGATAATATGATCTTATACTTAGAAAACCCTAGAGACTCAACCACAAAACCCCTAGAAGTGATGAGGAAGTACTGTAGTTTCTCAGGGTATCAAATTAATGCCCACAAATCAATACACCAATAACAGCCAAGTGGAGAAGCTAATAACAGACATAATTCCCTCTACAGTAGCTTTCAAAAAATGAAATACTTAGGAATATACCTAATAACAGAGGTGAAGAATCTTTACAGAGAGAATTATGAAATCCTAAGAAAAGAAATAGCAGAAGACATTAACAAATGGAAGAACATACTATGCTCTTGCTAGTTAGAATCAACATTATTACCATGTCTATTCTACCCAAAGCAATCTACAGATTCAATTCAATCCCCATTAAACTACCAGCATCATACTTAGAAGAACTTCAAAAAACAAAATCAGTACTTTATTTTGTATAAAACCAGTACAAACCTCATATATCAAAGGCTATTCTTAGTAATAAAAACAAAGCTGGAAGTATTACCCTACCAGAATTCAGGCTATATTACAAGTCCACAGTAATCAAAACAACATGGTATTGGTACAAAATAATAGAGCCATAAACATATGCAACCAAATAGAAAACCAAGAGATGAAACCAATCTCTACTTGCCATCTGATCTTTGATAAACAAATCAAAGTCATACACTGAGGAAAAGAATCCCTATTCAACCAATGGTTCTGGAAGAACTGGATAACCACATGTGAAATACTGAAACTGAACCCATACCTTTCACCACTTGCAAAAATTGACTCAGGATGGATAAAAGATTTAAATATAAGACATGAAATGATAAAAATCTTATAAGAAAGTGTGGAAAAAATTACTGAGGATGTTGGACTGTGGAAAGATTTTATGTCAAAGACTTTAGGGGCCATCACAACATCAACAAAAATTAACAAATGGGACTTAATTAAGCTGAAAAGGCTCTGCACAGCTAAGGATAAAATAAGTAAAGCAAACAGACAACCTAAGAATGGAAAAAATGTTTACAGGGTATGAATCTAACAAAAGGCTGATAACTACAATCTACAGAGAGTTCAAATTAATCACCAAAAAAGAGCAAATTATTCCATCTACCACTGAGCAAGATATATGAACAGAGAACTATCAAAAAGTTTTTTATAGCAACTCCAATATTATATATATATCAACTGCAACATACCCATCAACAATAAATGAGGGTTCCAAGGTCTATACATATTTGTCAGAATTGGCTATTTTATTTTTGTTCTGTTCATTTTAGCCATTCTTACATGTGTGAAGTAGTATTTCATTGTGAGTTTTATCTGTAATTCCCAAACTACTAATCATGCTGAGCATCTTTTCATGTGCTTCTTGGCAATTTGCATATCATCTTTGGAGAAATACATATTTCAATCCTTTACCCATTTTTGTGTTATTTGTCTTTATACTGTTGATTGTGGTATTTATATATTCTAATACTAGAACATTTCTAGACAAGTGATTTGCATTTTTTAAGTACTGTTGGTAATGTTTTTATTTTCTTAATAGTATCCTTTGATCCACAAAAGTAATTTTCATGATTTTGATGAAGTCAAAAGTATCAAATTTTTCTTTTGTTGTTTGTGTTTTTAGTATACTACCTAAGAAACCACTGACTAACCAAAAGGAAATAAACTCCTAAATTTTGTTCAAAGAGTTTTATAATTTAGCTTTTACATTTAGAGCTTTGACCATTTTGAGTTGAGTGTTTGTGTATGGTGTGAAGCAGGGATCCCTTTCATGGTTTTGCATGTTGATGCTCAGTTGCCACAATACCATTTCTTGAAAACACTATTATTTTACTATTAAATGATTTTGAATCATTTGTCAAAAATTATTTGACCATAGATATCTGGTTTTAATGTGAACTCTAAATTCTATCCCTTTTTTCTATATGTCTATTCCTATGTCCACACCACACTGAATTGATTACTATAGGTTTACAGTAAATTTTCAAATTGGAAAGTGTGAGTTCTCCAATTTTGCTTTTTTTTGCAAGATTTTTTTTTTTTTTTTTTTTTTTTTTTTTTGTGGTTTTTGGCCGGGGCTGGGTTTGAACCGGCCACCTCTGGCATATGGGACCAGCGCCCTACTCCTTGAGCCACAGGGGCCGCCCTTTTTTTTTTTTTTTTTTTTGCAAGATTTAAATGGCTATTCTGGATTTCTTGCATTTCTAACAACAATGTTGTATATTTAATCTGGAAAAACATTATTTAAATTGATTATATTTAAGTAATACAAAGGAGATCAGAATGTTCAAAAGGGAATTTATACATAACGAAATTTAGCGTATGATAAAGGTGTTATTTCAAGTTAGTGAACAAAGGGGTTATATATTGAGAAAACTGATGAACAATTAAAAAATTTGAAGCTCAATACAAAACTCACTGCTAAATCTTTTTTTAAAAGTCCCATTTAACTAAAGAATAAATGTAAAAATTAGTCCACACAAGCACAAAAAGAAAAAAATGAAGAATGTTTATAATTTGTTTGTTTGTTTGTTTTTGGAAGAATCAGATCACCTTTTATAAGTCTTAGTTATTAAATATTGAAAATGCGTTTTTATTAAGTCATATATACATATATATGAATACATTTATGCCTTTGTGGGATTCAATGTGTTGATTATTTGTACAAATTGGAGTCCTTACCTCCTACTAACTAGCATAGCTTTCACCTCATTTGCTTAATCACAGTGTTAAGATATTTGTGTTGTATACTTGATAGATTTAACTTGTACCCCTGCAATATGCTACATAGGTGTGGTCCCACCATTAACCCTCCCTCTATTGAACCACTTTTTCCCTTCACATCTCCCTCCCCTTCCGTTCTGCATCCTGGGCTATAGTTGTGATTCATCTTTCATGTGAAAGTGTGAATGATTATAAATTGGTTTCATAGTAGTACTGAGTATATTGGATATTTTTATTTCCATTTCTGAGATACTTTACTAAGAAGAATATTTTCCAGCTCCATCCATGTAAACATAAAAGAGGTAACGTTTCCATCTTTTTTAATGCTGCATAGTATTCCATGGTATACATATATCATAATTTATTAATGAATTCATGGGTCCATGGGCACTTGGGCTTCTTCCATGACTTGGCAATTATGAATTGAGCTGCATCAAACAATATGGTGCAAATATCTATGTTGCCAAGTGATTTTTGTCTTTTGGATATACACCTAGTAGAGGAACTGCAAGACAAAATTGCAGGTCTACATTTAAATCCCTGAGTGTTCTCCAAACTTTGCTCCAAAGGAACATACTAGCTTGCATTCCCACCAGCAGTGCCTAAGTGTTCCCTTTTCTCCACATCCACGCCAACATCTGTAGTTTTGGGATTTTGTGATGTGGGCTACTTTTACTAGAGTTAGATGGTATCTAGGAGTGGTTTTGGTTTGCATAATATCAATGTACACAGCTATGATTTAACAAATAAATAAATAAAAATAAATAAATAAAATTCATAACCACACTGATTAAAAAAAAAAAAAAAGATGATGAGCATTTTTTTCATGTGTCTGTAGACCATGCACCTGTCTTCCTCAGAGAAGCTTCTGTTCAGGTCCCTTGCCCACAATGAAATGGGATTGCTTGTTCTTTTCTTATTAATAAGTTTGAGTTCTCTGGTTATTAGACCTTTGTCAGAAATATAACCTGCAAAAATCCTCTCCCATTCTGAGGGATGTCTACTTGCTTTACTTGCTGTGTTCTTGGAAGTTCAGAAGCTTTTTAATTTGATCAGATCCCAGAAATGTATTTTTGATGTTGTTTCAATTGCCTGGGAGGTCCTCCACACAAAGTATTCTCCCAGGTCAATTTTTGCAAGTGTTTCCCCTGCAATCTCTCCATGAATTTTTATAGTTTCATGTCTAAGTCCTTTAACCACTGAGAGTCAATTTTTGTTAGAGGAAAAAGGTGTGGGTCCACATTCAAGCTTCTAAAAGTCACCAGCCAATTCACCCAGCACCATTTGTTAAATAGGGAATCTTTCCCCCAATTTATATTTTTGATAGGCTTATCAAAGATCAAATGATGATAAGTGTCTGGGTTCATCTCTTGGTTCTCAATACTCTTCCATATATCTACCTCTCTATTATTGTGCCAGTGCCATGCTGTTTTGATCAATATCAATTTATAGTATAGTCTGAAGTCTGGTAGCATGATTCCTTGCCATTTATTTTTATTTTAGAGTAATGCCTTGCCTATTTGAGTTTTTTTCTGTTTCCATATAAAATGAAGTACTAATTTTTCCAGATCTTTAAAGTATGACATAGGTGCATTACTAGGGGTTTCATTAAATCTGTAGATTGCTTTGGGTAGTATAGACATTTTACTAATGTTGATTCTTCCCAGCCATAAGCATGGTATATTTTTCCATTTGTTAACATCTTCAGCTATTTATTTTCTCATAGTCTCATAGTTCTCTTTATAAAGTTCTTTCACATCCTTATATAGATATACTCCCAGATATTTCATCTTCTTTGGCACTATTGTAAAGGGAATAGAGTCCTTGATTGTTTTTTCACCTTGACTCCTGTTGGTATATGTAATTCTACAGATTTGTGATTATTGATTTTGTATCCTGAGACACTGCTGTATTCCTTGATCACTTCTAGGAGTTTTTTAGTTGAGTCCCTTGGGTTATCCAGATATACAATCATATCACCTGCGAGGAGTGGGAATTTGATCTCCTCTGATGCTATTTGTACACCCTTGATTGCCTTCTCTTGCCTGATTGCAATGGCTAAGATTTCCATTACAATATTAAAAAGCAGTGGAGACAATGGGCAACCTTGCCTTGTTCCTGATCTGAATGGAAATAATTTCGATTTTACTCCATTCAATACGACATTGGCTGTGGGTTTGCCATAGATGGCCTCTATCAGGTTAAGAAATGTTCCTTCTATACCTATTAAGCATTCTGATCAAGAAAGTATTCTGGGAGCAGTGCCTGGCTCAAAGGAGTAGGGCACCAGTCCCATATACTGAAGGTGGTGGGTTCAAACCGGCCCTGGCCAAAAACTGCAATAAAAAAAAAAAGGATGCAGGATATTATCAAAAGCTTTTTATGCATCAATGGAGAGAATAATATGGTCTTTGTTTTTTATTTTGTTTATGTGATGTATTATATTTATAGATTTATGTATATTGAATCATCTTTTGGACCCTGGGATGAAACCCAGCAGGTCATGATTTGTAATTTATTGATGTGTTGCTGGATTCTGTTTGCTAGGATCCTGTTGAATATTTTTTGCATCAATATTAATTAGAGATATTGATCTATAATTTTATTTTCTTGTTGTGTCTTTTCCTGGTTTGGTGATCAGGATGATATTTGCTTCATAGAATATGTTGGGAAGTATTCCTTCTTTTTCTATGTTTTGGAAAAGGTTAAGTAATATAGGTACTATTTCCTCCTTAAATGTTTGGTAGAATTCTGATATGAAGCCATTTGGTTCTGGATTTTTTTTTTGTTTTTCAGAGATTTCTTATAGTTGACACTATTTTAGAACTTGATACAGGCTTGTTCAACATTTCCACTTCTTTCTGGCTAAATCTATGAAGGTGACCAGTTTCCAAGTATTCCTTCAGATTTTCATACTACTAAGAATAGAGATTTTTGTAATATTCATTATAGACTTTTTGAATTTCTGAAAAGTCTGTTGTTATTTGGCATTTATCATTTTTGATTAATGAAATTATGGATTTTACTCTTTTATTTGTGGTTAGGTTAGCCAAAGGTTTATATAATTCATTCACCTTTTCAAAAAATCAACTTTTTGATTGATTGATCTGTTGTATAAACATTTTGTTTTCAATTTAATTTAATTCTGCTCTAATTTTGGTTATGTCTTTTCTTCTGCTAGATTTGGGGTTGGAATGTTCTTCCTTTTTCAGTTGCTTGAGATGTCCCATTAAGTTGTTGACTTCATCTCTTTATGTTCTCTGAAGGAAGACTTTCAATGCTATAAATTTCCATTTTAGGACTGCCTTTGTGGTATTCCAGAAGTTCTGGTAATTTGTGTCTTCATTATAATTTTGTTCCAAAAATTTTGTAATTATCTTCTTAATCTCAACTGTGACCCAACTATCATTTAGCCTTAGGTTATTTAATTTCCATGTGTTTTTATGAGTATGCAGATTCTTGTTGTTACTAAGTTCAACTTTTATTACATGATGGTCCAAGAAAATACAAAGAATGATTTCTATTCTTTTAAATTTGGTGAGATTAGACTTGTGAACTAAGATGTGATCAATTTGGGGGGTTGTTACATGTACTGATGAGAAGAATGTGTATTCAGTTTTGTTACAATGAAATGTTCTGTAGATATCTATTAAGTACAATTGTTGAATGGTTGAGTTTAAGTCTAATATTTATTTGCTTATTTTCTTATTGGAAGATCTATCCAACACTGCAAAAGGCATGTTAAAATCTCCGACTATTATGGTGGTGGAGGAAATCAAGTTGTTAATATCTGTTAGATTCTGTCTTATAAATTGAGGCTCATTCTGGTTGGGTGCATAAATGTTAATAATTGAAACCTCATCATGTTGAGTGTTTCCCTTAATAAATATAAAGTGACCATCATTATCTTTCCTTACTTTTGTTTGTTTAAACCCTATTGTATCTGTGAATAAAATTGTAACATCTGCTTTTTTTCTTATTCCCATTTGTCTGAATTAAAGATGACAAACCCTTCACCCTGAGTCTATATTTATCCTTTAAGTTAAGATGAGATTCTGGTATGCAGCAAATACATGGCCTGAGTTTCTGTATGCAGTCAGCCAACTTGTGCCTTAGAGGACAATTTAAACCATTCAAATTAATTGAGAGTATTGGTAATCCTGGTATCATTTTGGGTATCAAGTTTTTCAAAAGTCCAGTGGACTTTTTTAATCTTTTCACTACTATGCAAGTAAGAGTTTGATCAAAAGTTTCTGAGTGAGTTACTTTGGTGGGAGAGCATTGTGCTTTTTATTGTAGAGGATGGGTCTGAGAATATAATGGAGAGCTGGTTTAGTTATGGGAAATTTCTTCAACATATGAATGTCATTAAAGTATTTAATTTCTCCATCATAAATGAAACTCAGCTTAACTGCGTACAGGATCTTCGTTTGAAAATTATTTTGTTTTAAGAGGTTAAAGTTTGATGACCATCCTCTCCTAGCTTGAAAAGTTTCACCAGAGAGCTCTGCAATCATTCTAATATGCTTCTTCTTGTAGGTTATGGTTTTCTTACTTATGGCTGCTTGCAGAATTTTCTCCCTCATATTAGCTTTGGTGAAGTTAATTATAATGTGTCTAGGATATTTTTTATTTGCATTGAGTTGTGCTGGGGTTCTGAAACTGTCTGCTATCTGGATTTCAGAATCTCTTGCCATGTTTGGGAAGTTCTCAATTATCTCTTTGAGTAGAGCATCTGGGCCTTTCAAAGCAACCTCTTCTTCAGGGATTCCTATTAGGTGAATGTTTACTCTTTTGGAATGGTCCCACTATTCTATCAGGAAATCGTCCATTTTTGCTCTCCACTTCTTTACCTCTTTGAGCATTTGAGAGTATGCAAAAGCTTTGTCTTCAATGTCAGAGATCCTTTCTTCTGCCTGCTCCATTCTGTCACTGAGAGATTCTACTGTATTTCTCAGATCTTTGAGGGATGCAAGTTCTTGCCTCAATGTCTCAAAATCTTTGGTTGTTTTGTCTTTGAATTCATTGAATTCTTGAGAGAACTTTTGAATAACTCCTTGAAATTCTAATTCCATCTTTACATCCATTCTGTTGATATTATTTGCCATCCAAATTTTGACCTCGATTTTTGACATCTCAAACATTTGTTTATGAATGGGATGATTTGGTGTGTCTGTTTTGTCATTTGGGCAGGTAAAGTGATACTGTATTGGGGGCTCCTGGATTTGCAGTTAACCAGTCCTTTGCCAAGGATCTGGGGCTGGTGACTGTAGCTTTTTCCCCTACAGCTTTGCAAAGGATCTGTACAGTATTACAGTCTGAAGTTCTGGAGACCTGCTTTGCTTGATGGGTTAGGAGGCTCTATCTTGTATTCAGCTGGTCTTTGTCCAATCCTAGTGGATCGGTGACTCTGGGTTGAAGTCTGAGTTGTGGAGAAATACCAGCAACTAGGACACACCACCCCCCACGGGCAACACCTGGAAGGGGTACATCAACCTTTCTCATTACTACACAACCAAGGTACCACCTGAGAGGGTCTTTGGGTGATTGGCCCAGGTTAGGAGTTCCAAACCAGTTGACCCACTCAGTACCAACTCTCAAGTGGGTGAGTTCGAAAGGTCTCCAGCAACTAGATAGCAGATGTCTATTGGCTGCTCAAATGTGGCTTGCTCTGGTGCTCTGTAGAGTCAGAAAGGCCTACCCAGTAGCAGAGTTGGACCAGGGGGCTTGTATCTCTTTTCCCACCTTGCACCTCTTCCATATCCAGTCACTGGTAACTCCATGGGGCTGTGGTTATGCTCCCTCCAATAAGAAGATGTGCCAGGGCTTTGTGCCTTCCAGAGTAAAAGGAAAGTCAGTGCCCCCTTGGCACAACCACCACCCTCTGCCATGAGCCAGCTGTGGGAACTGAGGCCTGCCTGCCTCGTGTACTCAATGGCAACTTGGGAGTATTCCACCTGATCTCAGTCCTAACCTGAGGATAACAAGTCAGTAAATGATTTTCTCCCCCAGCCACTGTGCCTTTGCCCCAGCCACTGTGTAGCACTGGTATCCCTATAGGATGCAGTCAGGCTTCCTCTGGCAGTCCTCAGAGTTGGAGAGGTTTCCCTCCAAGATTAGATCCCAAAAAGATCACTCTCCTGTTGCAGAATCTTTGTGGTTGTTGTCCCTGTGCAGCTCCCAGGCAGCTCTCATTGCCAGGGTGGTGGCTGTAGTGGTGGCTCTGGGAGTATGGGGCAGGTGGTGCATGGTTCTGGCAGGGCAGAGTGTACAGCAGCTCCATAAGGGTGGGTGCTGAGTACATGGCTCTGGCAGGGTGGGTCACAGTGGCTCCAGCAGGGGGGATTACAGCAAGTCTGGCAGAGTGGAGCACAGGGCCCATGGATCTTGCAGGGCGGGTCACAGTGGCTCCAGCAGGGGGGATTACAGCGAGTCTGGCAGAGTGGAGCGCAGGGCCCATGGCTCTTGCAGGGCAGAGCATGTGGCTCTGATAGGGTAGGGTGACTGGCGGCTCCATCAGGATGGGGTGCACAGCAATCTGGCAGGAGCACAGGGCACATGACTCTGGAAGGGTGGGGCACACGGTGGCTCTGGGAGGGCAAATGCACAGTGTGTGGCTCTGGCAGGGCAGGACCCTTGCTGGCAGCTCCAGCAGGGCAGAGTGTGCAGTAAGCAGTTCTGGCAGGGCAGGGCATGTGGCTCAAAAGCCTCCTCCTACAGCTGGTTTGCACTTTCTTCAGAGCCAATCCTGACATCCTCCCCCTCTATGTCTTCACTACTGCTGGGTCACTGTTACAGTGCAGCTTTTCTACCATGGTCCTTGCAATGCCTGGACCTGGTAATGAACCACAGACATTCTATTCTCTGCAGAGATTAGGCTCCTGGACCATTAGATGAGAGGGGAAGGGTGGACAGGAAGTTCAAAATGGCAGGGAAAGTGTTAGTTCAACATTCATATCTGGCAAGAGAGTGCTCAGGGTCATGGCAGCGTCCCTCTGGAGATTTAGTCCTCACTTTCTGCAACTCTCTTCCGTGGTGTGAGACAAGAGGTCTCTATTCACCGCTTACCTGTAGAAAACCTACAGCAAGCAAAAAAAAAAAAAAAAAAAAAACAAATCAAAACAAACAAACAAAAAAAAACTGTCTAGGAGGAGGGGATGGACACTTTTCCTTTGGGATGAGTTTTGTACCCGAAATTTTCTTTCTTGCAGTCGTAGCTTGCTTCAGCAGAGGCGATGTACACTTATCATTCTTCTCTCTCAACTTGTCTCTAAGTCTTCAGCTTTATTGGACACTTTCTGGTCATTAACCTTCCCTCTGGATGGGAACGTCTCTTGAAAGTGGCTCCAGTTGGCCATCTTGCCCCATCTTCCCCAATGTTTATAATTTGGAAGTAAGAAAGATTTATCCAAGCAAACTTCACAATTAATAAGAAATATAATTACTTGAATGCATTATAATTAAAGTATTTGGCACAAAAATAAGTGAGCAAGTATAAAATAATATCATAAGAAATACTCAACATGAAAGATTTCAATAATTAATATTTATTCACCCCACGAGAATGTTCCACAATTTTTAAAGCAAACCCTAACAGATATGAACAATTTGATATCTTCCACCATTATAATAGCTGGACATTTTAACACTGTCTGGGAGTTCTAGATGGATCCGCTAAGAAGAAACTAAACAAACAAATAATGAATTTAAACTTGACCCTATAACAAATGGATTTAAGAGACATTTACAGAACATTTTATCCTAACAAAACTGAATATACATTCTCCTCATCAGCACAGGGATTATTCTCCAAAATTGATCACATCTTAGGTCACAAGTTTAATGTCATAAAATTTAAAGTAATAGAAAGTATTCCTTATATCTTCTTGGACCATTATGAAATAAAATTTGAACTCAACAGTAACATTAATCTTTATATTCAAACTAAGCCATGGAAACTACACAACCTTATGCTGAATGATAGCTGAGTCAAAGATGAGATTAAGATGTAAATTACCATATTTTTGGAACAAATGATAATGAAGACACAAATTATCAAAATCTCTGAGATACTGCAAAGACAGTCCTAAGAAGGAGATTAAAAGCTTTGAAGCCTTCATCAAGAAAACAGAAAGAGAGGAAGTCAACAACTCAGTGTGTTATTTTAAGCAACTGGATAAAGAAGAATATTCCAACCCCAAACCCAGCAGAAGAAAGGAAATAACCAAAATTATAGATGAAATAAATGACATTGAAAACAAAAAAATCATTCAGAAGATCATGAAGCAAAAAGTTAGTTTTTTGAAAGTTTAAAAAAAATGATAAATCTTGGCTAGCCAAACCAGAAACATTAAAAAAAAAAATCTCTAATTGTATTAATCAGAAACAATAAAGTAGAAATAACAACAGATACCATGGAAATTCAAAAAATCCTCAATGATTACTACAAAACCCTCTATTCTCAGAAATATGAAAATCTTGAGGAAATGGACAAGTATCTAGAAGCATACTACCTTCCTAGACTCAGCCAGACAGAATTAGAAATTTTGAATAGGCATATATCTAGCACTGAAATAGCATCAACTATACGAAATCTCAAAGCATACAAAACATGCAAAATGAAGAAATAATTCCCAATATATCCTATGATGCAAATATTTCCCTGATCCCCAAACCAGGAAAGGACCCAAGAATGAAAGAAAACAATAGATAATATCACTAATGAGTATTGATGAAAAAATATTCAATAAGATCCTAGGAAGCAGAATTTAACAACACATCAGAAAATTATGCATCATCATCGAGTTGATTTTATCCCAGGGTTATAAGATTGGTTCAACATACATAAATATATAAATATAATAAATCACATAAATAAAATAAAAAACAAAGACCATATGATTCTCTTAATTGATACAGAAAATTTTGATAATACCCAATATGCTTTTATGATTAGAGCACTTAATTAAATAGGCTTAGACAGGTCATTTCTAAAACTGATTGAGGCCATCTAGAGCAAACCCACAGCCAATATCATATTGAAAGTGATAAAATCGAAAACAATTCCACCCAGATGAGGAATTAGACATTTTCTCCACTGCTATTCAACCTAGTAATGGAAGTCTTAGCCATCACAATCAGGCAAGAGAAGGTGATCATGCATATGCAAATAGGGTCAGAGGAGATCAAACTGTCACTGTTCATGGATGATGTGATCTTACACCTAGAAAACTCCAGGAATTCAACTACAATGCTCTTAGAAGTGA
Organism: Nycticebus coucang; assembly: GCF_027406575.1. Lineage (NCBI taxonomy): Eukaryota > Metazoa > Chordata > Mammalia > Primates > Lorisidae > Nycticebus > Nycticebus coucang. The sequence goes on from NC_069804.1 coordinate 108,134,037, forward strand.
TCAGGAATACAGCAGTGTCTCAGGATACAAAATCAATATATATATATATATATATATTTTTTTTTTTTTTGTATTGAAACTTGTTCTTTTTATTATTTTTTATTTACTTTTTATTTATTTTTATTAAATCATAGCTGTGTACATTAGTATGATCACGGTGCACCATACACTTGGTTCATAGATTGTTTGACACATTTTCATCACACTCTTCTGCAATTTTTTTTCTCAGAGTTTCATAATTCTCTTTATAAAAATCTTTCACATCCTTTGTTAGGTATATTTCCACATATTTCATCTTCTTCAGCACTACTGTAAAAGAAATAGAGTCCTTGACTATATTTTCAGCTTGACTATTGTTCGTATATGTAAAAGCTACTGATTCTTAAATATTGATTTTAGCAACTAAAATTTAGCAATCATAAAATTGATTTTAGTTGCTAAAATTTTGCAACTAAAATTTAGCAATCATAAAATTGATTTTAGTTGTTAAAATCAATATTTAAGAATCAGTATCAGCCAGATGCAGAACACTGTGCTACCTTGCTTGAGAACAAATCTATCTATCTATCTATCTATCTATCTATCTATCTATCTATCTATCTATCTATCTATATACTGTTTTACTTCATATTTTATTCTCCCTGTGATGTTGGTGACTTTATTATTTTCAGTTTTCAAAAGAGCAGCTCTAGAACTAATGAGGTTAAGTATTTTTCACAGTTCACAAAACTAAGAAGTAACAGACATTTATTTCTTTTTTACTTGATTAAAAATGCCAAGTCTATGTTTTTAAGCACCACTTGGCATTCTTGCTTTAAATTCCACCCCCAAAATGACAGATAATTATGTGATATTTTCTGCAATGTTTCTTTTTTACCATATATACTTTTACTCATATATCTCACTATATATGTAATTATTTTTAAAAAAGAGAGTCTTAACAATAAAATTATTGGGTCATTGAATCTGTACATTGTCTTGAGTAGAATAGACATTTAGACAATGTTGATTCTTCCCAGACAAGAGCATAGTATGGTCTTCAATTTGTTATTGTTTTTGCTATTTCTTTTCTTAGGGTTTCATGTTGTCTTTGTAAAGATCCTTCACTTCTTTTGTTAGGTATGTTCCTAGGTATTTCATTTTCACTGAAGCTACTGTGAATGGTAGTTATGTCTTTGATTTGCTTCTTATCTTGGCTGTTCTTGGCATATACAAAGACTACTAATTTTATACACTGAGACATTACTCTTCTTCCTGATCACTTCTAGGAGTTTTGCTGTTGAGTCTCTGGGGGTATTCTAAATATAAGATCATATCATCAGCAAATAGTAAGAGGTTGATGTCCTCAGCCCCAATTTGGATGCTCTTTATATCCTTCTCTTGCCTAATAGCATTCATTAGAACTTCTAGCAGAGTGTTGAATAATAGTGGCAATAGTGGATGGAAATTCTTGTCTAGTTCCATTTCTGAGTTGAAAACCTTTCAGTTTTAACATATTCAGTATGATGTTAACTGTGGGTTTGTCCTAGATGTCTTTAATCAGCTTAAGAAATGTGCCACCTATGCTTATTTTCTTGGAAATAGCACAAGATATTAACAAATGGAAGAACATACCATGTTCTTGGTTGGGAAGAATCATTATTGTTAAAATGTCTATTCCATCAAAAGCAATATACAGAGTCAATGCAATCTCCATTAAAATACCAGCATCGTACTTTGAAGAACTGCAAAATATAGTATAACTTTAACAATGCGAAAAAATACTTGCAGGGTATGTATCTGGCAAAAGGTTGATAACTAGAATCTACAGAGAGCTTAAATTAATCATCCAAAAAGAGCAAATCATCCCATCTATCACTGGGCAAAAGATATGAGCAGAACCTTCTCTGCTGAAGACAGATGAATGGTTAACAAACATTTAAAAAAAATGGTCGTCATCCCTGATTATCAGAGAAATGAAAATCACAACCACTCTGAGATATCAACTAACCCCAGAATAGCCCACATCACAAAGTCTCAATGCTGCCGATGATGACATGGACATAGAGAAAAAGGAACACTTTTAGTGGTATTGCAAACTAATGCAACTTTTCTGGAAGGATGTATGGAAGTCTACTGGCTCCATATTAGAATTGAGTACATTGGATTCTTTCTTCTTCATTTTTGTGATGCTTTACTAAGAAGCATGTGTTTCAATTTTATCCAGGTTAATACAAAAGTTGTAAAGTCACCATCTTTTTTAGTGGCTGAATTGTATTCCATGGTACACATACACCACAGCTTGTTAATCCATTTCTGGGTTGGTGGACATTTAGGCTGTTTCCACAATTTGATGATTGTTAATTGAGCTGCAATAAACAGTCTAGTGCAAATGTCCTTATGATAAAAATATTTTTTTTCTTCTGGGTAGATGCCCAGTAATGGGATTGCAGGGTCAAATGGGAGGTCTGGTTTGAACTCTTTGAGGATTCTCCATACTTCATTACAAATGTTGTATTAGTTTGCAGTCCACCAGCAGTGTAAACATGTTCCCTTCTCTCCACATCCACACCAGCAACTGCAGCTTTGAGACTTTGTGATGTGGGCCATTGTCACTGTTGTTAGGTGATATTTCAGGGTGGTTTTGATTTGCATTTCTCTGATAATTAGTGATGATGAGCATTTTTTCATATGCTTGTTAGCCATTCATCTGTCTTCTTTAGAGAAGCTTCTATTCATCTGACTTGCTCACTGATATAAAGGATTGTTGGCTCTTTTTTGTTGCTTAATTTGAGTTCACTGTAGATTCTAGTTATTAAGCTGTTGTCCTACTCATAATATGCATATATATATTTTGTATTCTGATGGTTGTCTCTTTGCTTTGGTTGTTGTTTCCTTAGCTGTACAAATTAGACTTGATTTTTTAAAGGGAATATTGATATAGCCTCCTGATAAGTATTCCTGCCTCGCTTACAATCTTTTCTTTATGATATAGCCAAAATGATTTTTCTACATTTCCAAACAGTTCATTATACGAGCCTGATGAAAACTCATCCACAGCTTTACTGTGGTCTTTAGAAATAGGTCAAATCTTTAAAGTGGTTTCTAAGGTCTCCCGGGATCTGACATCTTCTTAAAACTCTAACCTCAACATTCACTTCTCTGATTTAAAATCTTTATTTTCAGCTTACAGCCATACTCAACTTCTTTTAGATACCCAAATGAGCCACAAGCACACTTCTCTACCGGCTTTTGAACCTAACTTTCTTTTTGCCAGATGAAAAGTGATCATTCACAAAATACAATCATTGAGCATGTATTACTGGTGAAAAAGCTGTTGAATATTCATAGCAGCTTTAATCACAATAACAAAAAAGTGGAAATAATACATATATACATCAACTAATGAAAAGATACGTAAAAATTAAAATATTTATACAATACGATATCATTTAGCCTTAAAAAGAATGAAGTATTAATAAATGTTACAGCATGAATGGAATTTGAAAACATTATGCTCATTGAAAGAAGTTAAGCACAAAAGTTCACATTATATGACTGCATTTATATGAAATGTCTAAAATAGACAAATCCATGGAGAAAGAAATGTCCTAAATAAGCAAATGAATAGCCATTGCCACGGGTGAGAGAAAGAGTGGGGACCAACTGCTAATAAGTATGATATTTCTTTCTGGGTTGATGAAAACTTGTTCTAAACTTGTTTTTTTAGCAATGGCTACACAAATCTGTGAATACTAAAAATATGTTACATTATATACTTCAAGTGGGTGAATTGTGTGTGTTTGAATAATATTTAAGTAAAGCTGTTAGAAATTCAATTGAGGATGCTTTGAAAGTAATTACATAAGTGGTGGAGAGGCAGGGAGGGGCAGTACAAATAAAGAAAACTGAATTTGGGTAGGAATGTTGGTACTCCAGTGTGGTGGACACATGAGGTTGGGTAAATTTTTAACTCCATCTTTAACTGTAAAACTGGGGATATTAAAATTATAATAGCTTGCATGGGGATTAAATGAACTAATGTAGGCAAAAATGCCTTGTAAGCTGTAAAATACTATTCAAAGTAAGTTCTGGTAAGTTAATGTATAACTCTAAGTTATCATTATAGTACATAATAGGTATGCAAATTTCAGCATTTGACACTTGTATTTTTATTCCTACTCTCATGGAATTCCTTGATAACAATCAGAATTAACTTTACGTTTAGGACAACGCTCCTAATTATTCCTAATTAATTTTAGGTAATATAAAATTATTGTATTATATTTGGTTGATACTTAGACAAATGAGTTTTGTTCATGAGTCTCTAAGCACCATCTTTTCATCCACTATTAATATTCTAAGTTAATTTTGTTCAGAAAAGTCCATAGAAGATAACTCTATGGAAAAGATTTGAAAGTGAAATTTTATGACATTAAGGAGGCAGGGGGAAAAAAGGAGGAAGCATTCAATTTTCCTTATAAATCTTTTGAGTGGGGAAAAAGAATCAAACATCTGTAGTGGTGAATTTTTTTTTTCCTTAAATCTAAAGGGCAGCCAAAAAGCAATCTGTTGTTTGTATAGAAAAAAAAAATGCTAGTAAAAGAAGAAAGTACACTTGGGGGAACATCTGGTCTGAGAAACCACTTGAAAAGTAAGCATGGGGAAACATTTGCACAACATACAGCAGATATTGTGCTGCAGAAAAGAAGACAGAATAATGAAGAAAAAGTTCTATATGCATAAATATTTGTAATGTAGTGAAACGAGTCAAAAATACAAAGTGTTAAATATTATCATTTTCATAGGTAATAAGCAATATAGTTTGATAGTAGGCTGTGAGGGTCATCATCATTAAAACATAGTGATCATAAATGGCATCTGTTGCCCTAGCATAAGTCAACCTCCCACCTTCGTTGTAATGTGCTCATTCTAAGTAGAGAAGAGTTAAGATAAAGTTTGGGGGGGAGACAAGATGGCGGACTGAAGCCAGCTTTCAACAGAGGCTCCCGTCCACAAGGAGAGTTAAGGGACAGGAATTTAGTAAGTATCCTGGTGGACTTGAGCCACGCCAAGAGAGAAGGTTGAAGAATGCACATCAACACCGCTGAGGCAAGCTGTGATCACAAGGATGCAAACAAAAGGTACAAAATCCACCAACAAGCGGACGGGAGTCCCCCTCCCCCATGAGACCGGCTCAAGAGCCCCACAATTAAACAAATGGGCAGAAATTAAAGGTCCTCCCACTACACTCCAGGGAGAGACCTTCTAAAAACTGGACCTACCTCCCCTACTGGGGTGCCGTGGTGTTCTCCTGCCGGGCATAAAACTGAATAAAACTTTAAAAATCCTTTGCCAGCAACCCTGAATCCCCAACACTCCCCTCCTGCCCACTGAGGTCTGGAGGCCTGTCCCCCAGGAATTCAGATTCTTGAGTGATTTCTCAAGGGGAGTACACAGTCCCCGAGTTGCGACTGGTCAGCATTGACTCTGAGGCACGCGAGTGAGGAGAGGGCACTGGGCTGAGGGGGAGTCACGCCTCGGTGGCACTTCCCTGTGGTGCGGTGCAGCAGCCCTCCCCGTGCATCAATACGGCCAGGCATAAAACTGAATGAAACTCTAGCTTCCCCCCCACTCCCACTCGGGGTCTGGGGGGCCTGTCCCCCAAGAGTTTGGATTCTTGGGGGATCTCTCAAGGGGTGTGGACCCAGCATAAACTGCGGCTGCTCAGTGCTGACTCTGGGGCGCGAGACAGAGGAGAAAAGGGTCGGCTGAGTGCCCACGCCAGAGTGGCAGTTCCCTGGAGGCAGAGCAACAGCCGTTTTTTCTTTAACGGCAGAAGAGTTCACTTCTGGATATTCTGAGGCCATACCCTCTGTCTCCCTGGGCAACCAGAGGAGGCCACCGGTGCACGGGGGATTTCCTGACACTGCTCACAAACCCGGGAAGCTTCCAGGGCGGGGCCGACCCAGAGAGGTGATCGGATGCAAACCTTCAGCAGCAAAGAGGACACAAACCTCCAGCAGCAAAGACGTTTGAACTCAGAACAGCCCGTCTTCTGTAGGCGATTTTGGCAGGAACAGAGACAGAACCACGCAAAGTTGTCTGCTCTGTTCTGTTCTGTTAACAGCATCCATCAGGGACGGGGCTAAGCCTGAATGAACACCTCATTCCCATCACCTGAATCAAGCACTCAAAGATGTCAGGCCCCATCTCCTCCTGCTAAATAGCGGCAGTCTGCGGGGGCCTGGCAGACTTCCTTGCGATTCAGGAAGGTGCAAACCCCTGGAGTATCTGTTCACTGCAGGCAACTGGGTTAGCCAACTGCAGAGAGACCAGTGACTGGGTCCGATGGAGGGGCAAAGTGGGGAAGGAGACGTCAACCTTCCCAGACTGCTCTGTTTGCTGGGTGGTTCCTCCTGACTCCACGCTGCACTGGGATGATTCGTGTCAGAGGAGTCACCAGGCCCCTGTGATCCAGTTCCCAGAGACCTCTTGAACTCTCCCACCCGAGACAGGTGCCGATTGAGACAGTTGATTTGGACCTTTTGAACTGGGCTAATAGACTGAGGACTTTTCAGGCGGTGCCCTGGGTGTGCGGTTGTAGGAAGGTTTGATTCTCCTTTTCCAACTGGGGCCAGAGGGGGGCAGGCAGGGTGACTTAATAGCTGATTTTTCCACACAGCTGAGACTTCAAGCCAGAGAAGAAGTTGCAATAGGATTGACCAGAAACCAGCTGAAAACAAGACAGAACAACTTAGCTCCACCACACAAGACAGGGCCCCAGTTTCTTAGGCCACAACACTGTACGGGTCCTTGATAAAGCCCCAGGGGAAAAATCAAAGGGAGTAAAATAACCATGGGGCGGAATTAGCGGAAAAACTCTGGTACCATGAATAACCAGAATAGATCAACCCCCACCAAGAAAAGATACGGCAGATGTGATTGAAGATCCCATTCATAAACAACTGGCTGAGATGTCAGAAATCAAATTCAGAATTTGGATTGCAGACAAGATTAAAAAGCAGAAGAAAGGATTTCTCACATTGAAGATAAAGTCTTCGAATGCTCTCAATCTCTCAAAGAGGAAGAGAAATGGAGAGCAAAAAAGGATCACTCACTCAGAGAGCTCTGGATAATTTGAAAAAAGCAATATACGAATTATTGGGATTTCTGAGAATGAAGAAGTGGCCTCGAAGGGCACAGAGGCCCTTCTGCATGAAATTATGAAAGAAAATTTTCCAAACATGCCTTGAGAATCTGAAATTCAGATAGCAGACAGCTTCAGAAACCCAGCATGATTCAACCCCAATAAGTCATCCCCCAGACATATCATAATTAGCTTTAATAAAGTTAACATGAAAGAGAAGATTCTCAAAGCAGCCCGGCAAAAGAAAACTATTACGTACAAAGGTAAGAATATTAGAATAACTGCAGATCTCTCTGCTGAAACTTTTCAAGCCAGAAGAGAGTGGTCATCAACTTTTAATCTCCTAAGGCAAAATAACTTTCAACCCAGGATCTTGTATCCAGCTAAACTGAGTTTCATCTATGATGGAGAAATCAAATACTTCAATGACATTCATATGTTGAAAAAATTTGCCATAAGTAAACCGCTCTTCAGGTTATTCTCAGACCTATCCTCCACAATGACCAACCCAATCCTATACTACAAAAGTAAACTCACTCAGAAACTTCGGATCAAACTCCAATTTCCACACTGGCGAAAGGATTAAAAATGTCCACTGGACCTTTGAAAAACTCGATACCCAAAATTCCACCAGACTTATCAATACTCTCCATCAATGTGAATGGCTTAAACTGTCCTCTAAAGAGGCATAGGTTAGCTGACTGGATACAAAAACTCAAGCCAGATATTTGTTGCATAGAAGAATCACAACTTAACTTAAAAGACAAATACAGACTCAGGGTGAAAGGATGGAATACTCATCCATATTTCAGGCAAATAGTAATCAGAAAAAAGCAGGTGTTGCAATTTTATTTGCAGATACAGTAGGCTTTAAACCATCAAAAATAAGGAAGGACAAGAATGGTCACTTCATATTTGTTAAGGGTAATACTCAATATGACGAGATCTCAATTATTAATATCTATGCACCCAACCAGAATGCACCTCAATTTATAAGAGAAACTCTAACAGACAAGAGTAACTTGATATCCTCCAATTCCATAATCGTCGGAGATTTCAACACTCCTTTGGCAGTGTTGGATTGATCCTCCAGCAAGTAGCTGAGCAAAGAAATCTTAGATTTAAACCTAACCATCCAATATTTATATTTAGCAGACATCTATAGAACATTTCATCCCAACAAAACCGAATACACATACTTCTCATCAGCCCACAGAACTTACTCCAAAATTGACCACATTTTAGGTCACACGTCTAACCTCAGTAAATTTAAAGGAATAGAAATTATTCCTTGCATCTTCTCGGACCATCATGGAATAAAACTTGAATTGAGTAACAACAGGAATCTGCATACCCATACAAAAACATGGAAATTAAATAACCTTATGCTGAATGATAGCTGGGTCAGAGATGAGATTAAGACAGAAATCGCCAATTTTTTGGAACAAAATGACAATGAAGACACAAACTATCAGAACCTCTGGGACACTACAAAGGCAGTTCTAAGAGGGAAATTTGTAGCACTGCAAGCCTTCCTCAAGAGAACAGAAAGAGAGGAAGTTAACAACTTAATGGGAAATCTCAAGCAACTGGAAAAGGAAGAACATTCCATCCCCAAACCCAGTAGAAGAAAAGAAATAACCAAAATTCGAGCAGAATTAAATGAAATTGAAAACAAAAGAATGATACAACAGATCAATAAATCAAAAAGCTGGTTTTTTGAAAAGGTCAATAAAATAGATAAACCTCTGGCCAACCTAATCAGGAAAAAAAGAGTAAAATCTCTAATATTATCAATCAGAAACAACAAAGACGAAATAACAACAGACTCATCAGAAATCCAAAAAATCCTTAATGAATATTACAAGAAACTTTATTCTCAGAAATATGAAAATCTGAAGGAAATTGACGGATACTTGGAAGTACGCCACCTTCCAAGACTTAACCAGAATCAAGTCTGAACTTGATATGGGTTGAACAGACCCATATCAAGTTCAGAAATAGCATCAACTATACAAAACCTCCCTAAAAAGAAAAGCCCGGGACCAGATGGTTTCACATCAGAATTCTACCAAACCTTTAAAGAGGAATTAGTACCTATATTACTCAACCTGTTCCAAAATGTAGAAAAAGAAGGAAGACTACCCAACACGTTCTATGAAGCAAACATCACCCTGATGCCCTAACCAGGAAAAGACCCAACAAGAAAAGAAAATTATAGACCAATGTCACTAATGAATATAGATGCAAAAATATTCAATAAGATCCTAACAAACAGAATCCAGCAACACATCAAACAAATTATACATCATGACCAAGTTGGTTTTATCCCAGGGTCTCAAGACTGGTTCAATATACGTAAATCTATAAATGTAATTCAGCACATAAACAAATTAAAAAACAAAGACCATATGATTCTCTCAATTGATGCAGAAAAAGCTTTTGATAATATCCAGCATCCCTTCATGATCAGAACACTCAAGAAAATTGTTCTAGAAGGGACTTTTCTTAAACTGATAGAGGCCATCTACAGCAAACCCACAGCCAATATCATATTGAATGGAGTTAAATTGGAATCATTTCCACTCAGATCAGGAACCAGACAAGGCTGCCCATTGTCTCAATTGCTTTTCAACATTGTAATGGAAGTTTTAGCCACTGCAATTAGGGAAGAAAAGGCAATAAAGGATATCCGTACAGGGTAAGAAGAGATCAAACTTTCGCTCTTCGCAGATGATATGATTGTGTATCTGGAAAACACTAGGGACTCTACTACAAAACTCCTAGAAGTGATCAAGGAATACAGCAGCGTCTCAGGTTACAAAATCAACATCCATAAATCGGTATCCTTTATATACACCAACAACAGTCAAGTTGAAAAAGCAGTTAAGGACTCTATCCCATTCACAGTAGTGCCAAAGAAGATGAAATATTTGGGAATTTACCTAACAAAAGACGTGAAAGATCTCTATAAAGAGAACTATGAAACTCTAAGAAAAGAAATAGCTGAAAATGTTAACAAATGGAAAAACATACCATGCTCATGGCTGGGAAGAATCAACATTATCAAAATGTCCATACTACCCAAAGCAATATATAATTCCAACGCACTCCCTATTAAAGTTCCACTGTCATATTTTAAAGATCTTGAAAAAACAATACTTAGTTTTATATGGAATCAGAAAAAACCTCGAATAGCCAAGACATTACTCAGAAATAAAAACAAAACCAGAGGAATCACACTACCAGACCTCAGACTTTACTACAAATCGATAGTGTTGAAAAAAGCATGGTATTGGCACAAAAACAAAGAAGTAGATATCTGGAACAGAATAGAGAACCAAGAGATGAATCCAGCTACTTACCGCTATTTGATTTTTGACAAGCCAATTAAAAACATTCATTAAAAAAAAGATTCCCTATTTAACAAATGGTGCTGGGTGAACTGGCTGGCAACCTGCAGAAGACTGAAATTGGACCCACACCTTTCACCATTAACTAAGATAGACTCTCATTGGATTAAAGATTTAAACTTAAGACATGAAACTATAAAAATACTAGAGGAGAATGCAGGGAAAACCCTTGAGGAAATTTGTCTGGGTGAGTATTTCATGAGGAGAACTCCCCGGGCAATTGAAGCAGCTTCAGAAATACACTACTGGGACCTGATCAAACTAAAAAGCTTCTGCACAGCTAAGAACACTGTAAGTAAAGCAAAAAAACAGCCCTCAGAATGGGAGAAGATATTTGCAGGGTATTATCTCTAACAAAGGTTTAATAACCATAATCCACAGAGAACTCAAACGCATCAACAAGAAAAAAACAAGGGATCCCATCGCAGGCTGGGCAAGGGATTTGAAGAGAAACTTCTCTGAAGAAGACAGGCGCACGGCCTTCAGACCTATGAACAAATGCTCATCATCTTTAATCATCAGAGAAATGCAAATCAAAACTACTTTGAGATATCATCTAACTCCAATGAGACTAGCCTGTATCACAAAATCTCAAGACCAGAGATGTTGGCGTGGATGCGGAGAAAAGGGAACACTTCTGCACTGCTGGTGGGAATGCAAATTAATACATTCCTTTTGGAAAGATATATGGAGAACACTCAGAGATCTAAAAATAGATCTGCCATTCAATCCTGTAATTCCTCTGCTGGGCATATACCCAGAAGACCAAAAATCACAACATAACAAAGATATTTGTACCAGAATGTTTATTGCAGCCCAATTCATAATTGCTAAGTCATGGAAAAAGCCCAAGTACCCATGGATCCACCAATGGATTAATAAATTGTGGTATATGTATACCATGGAATACTATGCAGCCTTAAAGAAAGATAGAGACTTTACCTCTTTCATGTTTACATGGATGGAGCTGGAACATATTCTTCTTAGTAAAGTATCTCAAGAATGGAAGAAAAAGTACCCAATGTTCTCAGCCCTACTGTGAAACTAGTTTGGGGCTCTCACATGAAAGCTATAACCCAGTTACAACCTAACAATGGGGGGAAGTGGGAAAGGGAGGGGGGTGGGTAGAGGGAGGGGGATCGGTGGGATTACACCTGTGGTGCATCTTGCAGGGGTATTTGCGAAACTTGGTAAATGTAGAATGTAAATGTTTTGGCACAGTAACTGAGATAACGCCGGAAAGGCTATGTTAACCATTGTGATAAAAATGTGTCAAATGGTCTATGAGGCGAGTGTATGATGCCCCATGATCATATCAATGTATACAGTTATGATTTAATAAAAAAAAAAAACGAAAAAAAAAGTTTTTGGTTGCTTCTTTAGAGAAACTTTTGCCTGACTCAGGAAGACACACTCCATGTCTAAAAAGGGACATGCTGACATATACAAAACCAGAGAAACAAATATAAAGCTAACCACACCAAAGGATAACTTTAAAAATCATAAAAATAGGCTTGGCACCTGTAGCACAGTGGTTAAGGTGCCAGCCACATACACTGAGTCTGGCGGGTTCGAACTGGGCCCGGGCTAGCCAAAACAACAATGACAACTGCAAAAAAGAAAAATAGCCGAGTGTTGTGGTGGGTGCCTGTAGTCCCAGCTACTTGGGAGGCTGAGGCAAGAGAATCACTTGAGCCCAAGAGTTGGAGGTTGCTGTGAGCTGTGAAGCACAGCACTCTACCGAGAGCAACATAGTGAGACTGTCTTAAAAAAACAAATCATAAAAATAGAATAATCAGGACTGAGTGGGGCTAGTCAAGGAAGGAAGAATAGAGGCTGGGAAGAGGGTGATAAAGAGAGGGTTTATTAGTGGGTACAAATACACGTTTGGTAGAAAAAATAAGACCTGGCCTTCTATAGATCAATAGGGTGACTATACGTTACAATAATCTGTTTATTTAAACATAGCTGGAAGGTAGTAATTCAAGTGTTTCTAGCATAAAGAAAGGACACATATTTAATGTGATGGATGTTCTAGTCGTAATGATTTGATCTCTACAAGTTTTCTAAATGTTTTAAATTATTTCATGTACCCTCAAAATACATATGTTTATTCAGCATCAATAAATAAAATGTACAAAAAGAAAAAAGAAAGATCAGAGGGTTCACATTAGCTGCACTTAAAACAAATCTAGTCAAAAGTTCTATTTAGTTTGGTTTATATTTACACAAATGACATTAAATATTTGAAAATTCGAAGAGTTTCCATAAGAACGCAGATATCTGGTTTCTCCTGGAAAAATCAGATGCTCAAACAAAACTGGACCTATACTTCTACATGGCAAGAAATGGGTTGGCCGGGGTAGAACCTGACTTCTTTGGAGATAGCCTGTGTTCTCTGTTCACCACAGTCTCTCCTTTCCACAGGAATCACTCATTCATTTGTTAAGAAAGTTGGAATAAAGACAAACCAGAGCAGAAACTCTTTAGCCTCAGTGTTCATAAGAAATATTTTAAGTGCTGATTGTGAATATGTCCTGAAATGTATCCTAAACCTACAATATCTGAGGCTAGGAAACTGGAATTTGCTTTTTTCTTTTTTTTAAATTAACATCTTAAATATTTCTAAGGTTCACACAAGTTTGAGAACTGCTCATCTGGTTTCCTCACTCAAATTCACTTTACTTATACATGGAAGATTAATTTTAATCTAATCCTGACATGGGGCTTTCTAATCAAAAACCTTCAATGATTTTTTCTTATCTACTAAATAAAGTTCAAATTAGTCAGTCTGGTATACAAAGTGTACTATCATTAATTCCAAGCCACCTTTTTCATTATTTTCCAGCTACATGAGTCTTTCATTCTTTCTAAATCAAACCAGTCCTTCCTCAGAAATGCTTCACACTTCTCTACCTCTGGCCTTGGCAGAGGCTTACCTTTCATTATATGTGGAAATATATATATTTTATGTCCCAGTTAATCAATATAGAGATAGATACATGACTTACATTGGTTCGATCAGAATTTCCTCCCACTTTTTTTTTTCCCTAGGAGGTTGTAAAACACAAAAGCTTATGACATTCATTTGTTCAAACATGTGAGACAGAAAATCAGAGAATGAGCTGGAATGAACCTTAGACATCTTCATTTTTACAAGCAAGTGGGTGATTCCAGTGCAAAGTATGTACTTTCAGAAATAATAAAATATGGAAATGAACACTGATCTAAAATCAGAAGATAGATTTACTAAACTGTACTCCATCATTAACTTATTAGGTTATCTGGCATCAATAAGTCAAAATTTATGAGACTTGTGTTTCTTCATCTGTGAAATATAGTAGTTAAAAAATAATTATCCCAAAGTGAAAGGATTGGGGAATGGATTGAATCTTCGTTTAGAATTTTTTTTCAATAAACTATGTTCTTAACCTATACTGTGTGATGCTGTACACAAGATTGTGTTTAATTCAGAAAGGTATGCTATTTAATAAAGTGGTGAGTGCAAAGGATGATATGATATTTTTGTTAAAGTACAGAAAAAAAAAACAAGAATAGTTCCCTGGATTATAAAATGTTCATACATGCATACAGATATGTATATATATATATATATGTATAAGCATATATGTGAATATTTATAAATATATACCTATTTAAGTCTACAAAATGCCAAAGTAATTAGATAATTTTGACAATTCAGTGAACAAAAAAATAGGTTATGCTCATTTTAATACATTGCAAAAAAAATCAATTTACTTGTCAGCAGTTTCTTTGTGACAGATCGTAGATATAGTTTTCCATTTAGAAAATAATAAAACAGGTCTCAGTTACATATTCCATTACATAAGGGCCTGAAGAAGATTTAGAGCAAGCTTTACACTAAAATCTTGTACCTTTTTTTTCTCAAAATGAATATTAAATTTTTACTAAAATACAAATATTTTCAAAAGATTTTTCCCTTCCTCTCCTCCCTCCTTCTCTCTCTCTCTTTTACAGATAGGCAATACATATAATATGTTAGGTCAAATATTGGAATTAATTTATTAAATAGCAGGTTTCCCAAAATTCTCCCCTAAAGTCACCAAACCTAGGGAAAATGAGAATTGTACTTAAATGTACCTTTATTTACAAAATATTCATTTTAAAATTTTACAAAGAGGTGGTCAATACATACAGAATTATTTATTATTTGAATATTTTGTAAGTAAAGGTACATTTAACCACAATATTCCATTTTCCCTATGTATGGCAACTTTAGGGGAGACTTTTGGGAAACTGTACTTTCAAGTAGATAATGAAGCATTTAAGATCTTGTAAATGTCAAGAGAAAAACACACACAAACCTTCCTAAGTATTAGTACTTCTGTCACATTATTTCTTTTTTGAAGGCTTCATAACCATTTTGAAATATACAAAAGAAAAGAAAAGGAAATAAAGATATTAAAGTAAAGCCAGGCAACCAAGCTAGCCATATACAGAATGCATAAATAGACTTTTCTAAGGTAGATCTAAAGTAATAATAGATTAATTAAAGGAAGCAGCCAAAAGGAAGTTTTCTTTCCGTGCTAAAACAAGATTTGTCCTCTTATTTGAAAATGCCACAAACGTTGATTAATATGAAACATTGATTTAAGAAGTGATTGTTGTAAGCAAGTACTTTTGAAAATCTTGCCAGTGTAGCTAGACTAACTTTGGAAAACAATTGTCACAGCTTTGCAAATTCTTTAAATAAACATGCTATATATATTCCAGGGTTGTTAATTTTGAGGGGTTTTTTTGTTTGTTTGTTTGTTTTTTTTTATCCTGGCAATCAGATACCTTCATTTGGAGCTCTTAAAGAATACATATTATTAGATGAACACATTTAAAAGTATAAATTAGAATAGCTGTTACTTGAAAGTAAATATTTTAGATCTACTGATTAAACATATTAGTAGTAAATTTATTATTGTTTCCTCAGTGTGATCACAACATGACAAAATTTCTTGTTAGGAAGGCGGATTAAGACACATTAAACTTTTCAATGCAGATTAGGATTTGTTTATAGCCAAATAGCCTTTATAATTTAACTTCTATGCACTGAAGTAGTATATACCAAGGTTTAATTAATACTAATTAAAATTCAGCCCAGATTCTCCTGACATATTGAATAAATTGAAACTATTGAAACTATTGGATCATCTCTTGTCTCAAGAATAGTTTTCACAGGTAGGGTGCAGTGGCTCACACGAGTAATTCTAGCACTTTGGAAGACCAAAGTGGGGGCATTGCCTGAGCTCACAGATTGGAGAACAGCCTGAGTCAGAAGAGACCTCGTCTCTAAAAATAGATGGGTGTTGTGGCCAGTGCCTGTAGTCCCAGCTACTTGGGAGGCTGGGACAAGAGAATCGCTTGAGCTCAAGAGTTTGAGGTTGCTGTGAGCTGTGATGCCATGGCACTCTACCCCGGGGGGGCAGCAAAGTGAGACTCTATCTCAGGGAAAAAAAAATAGTTTTCACACTAGTAGATTTGATTGTTATTTCTCTAGCATGGGGGAAATCATACAAATAGTATTTACACACAAAATACTTTTCTTTATGAGATTCTAAAAATTAAGCTAGCATTTAGATTACTTAAAATTTCATTACAAAATCTTATAATAAGCTAGTCTTTCAGACAAGTATACATTATTGTCATAATCAAAATTTCATTTTTAAGAGTTTTATTGAGATATGATCATCATACCATAAATTTCACCCATTTAAAGTGTATGATTCAATATGTTGTGGCATATTCTGAGTTATAAAACTGTGGCAATATCAAACTTAAAACATTTTCATCACTCCCCTAAAAAACTGTACAAATTTAATCATTAACTCTCAGCCTTCCCCTACCTCCAGTCCTAGGAAGCTACTAATTTGATTTTTGCCTCTATAGATATGGACATGATATAAATTAAATCACTTGTTATATAGTCTTTTGACTGGTTTTCTCCATTAACATCATGGTTTCAAGGCTCATCTATGTTGTAGTCTATATCAAGACTTCATTAATTCTTTAGCCAAATACTTCCCCTTTAAGAATATCTTACATTTTTAAATCCATTCATGTATAAGTTGAACATGTGGGATATTTTCACTTCTTTGCTATTATGACCAATGTTTTTATGAACACCTATGTACAGGTATTTGTGGTGGTCACCTGACTTTATTTCTCTTTGTATATATACGTAAGAGTGGAATTGATAGATCAAAAAGAAAATTTGTTTAACTTCTGACAAACTGCCAGACTGTTTCCATAGCAGCTGCCCCATTTTACATTCTCACCAACAGTGTAGGATGATTTCAATTTCTCTATATACATATCAAATTATTTGTAAATTATTTTCTAAATGATTGACATTCTAGTAGATATAAACTGTGTATCTCATTGTGTTTTTTAAAAATTCAGAATATCACAGGGGTACACACATTTTAGCTACGTAATTTGCTTTTGACATTTTGTGCCCTTCATCAAGAATGTGTGCATTGTACCAATTAGGTGTGAATTTATGCAACATCTCCTCTTACCTCCAACCTACTTGATTTCTGTTGAGTTTTACTTATATGTGCTTAAGTGTCAGTTGACATTTTCCAATTTAGTATTGAGTACATGTGACTTTTCTTTTTTCATTCTTGTAGTATGTCACTTAGAAAAATGCTCTCCAGTTCCACCCAGGTTGTTACAAAAGATATTAGATCACCATTTTTATGGCTCAGTAGTACTCCATGGTATATACATATACCCCATTTTATTATAGTATATTCCATTCATATATTGATGAGCACTTTGATTGTTTCCACATCTTTGCAGTTGTGAATTATGCTTCTATAAACATTCAAGTGCAAGTGTCTTTTTTATAAAATGTTTCCTCTCTCTTTGGTTAAATACCTACTCATGGTATTTCTGGATCAAATGATAAGTGTACTTTTAGTTCTTTGAGGTAACTCCATACTATTTTCCATATAGGTTGTACTAGTTTGCAGTAACAATAACAGTATATAAGTGTTCCTTTTTCTCTGAATCTATGCCAGAACTTATTGTTTTGGGACTTTTTGATAAAATACATTCTCACTGGGTGGCACCTGTGGCACAAAGGCATAGGGCACCAGCCCCATATACTGGAGGTGGTGGGTTCAAACCTAGCCATGGCCAAAAACTGCAAGAAAAAAAAAAAGACATTCTCACTGGTGTTAGGTGACATCTCATTATGGTTTTGATTTTAGTTTCCTTGATGATTAGAGATATTGACCATTTTCTCATGTGTTTGTTGGTCATTAGCCTATCTTTATTTGACAAGTTTTTGTTCATAATTTTTGGCCACTTTTGAAGGGAGTTGTTTGTGTTTTTCATGATCGTTTGCTTTAGTTCTCTTTAGATTATAGTTATCAGTCCTTATTGGATGTACATCATGCAAATATTTTTTCTCATTCTATAGGTTGTGTATTTACTCTATTGATTGTGTCCTTAGCTTCATTGTGCTTTTGATATGTGTTTCTCTATTAACTCAAGGTGTTGAGCATGTGCTATTCAAATTTTTATGTGATATTTGATGAAATGACTATTCTTTGTTTTTCCCATTTTTAAATTGGATTATTTGTCTTTATATTGAGGACTTATAAGAGTTACTTGAATATTCTGGATTTAAATATCTTATCAGATATGAATTTCAAATATTTTCTCCATTGTGGACTTTTAACTTTCTTAATGCTGACCTTTGAAGCACATTTTTTTTTTAATTTTGATGAAGTCCAATTTATCTATTTATTCCTTTGATTATTTATTTTTTATTTCAGTGTATCACAAGAGTACATGTGTTTTTGGTTCCACACATAATTTCGTAATGCTTAAGTCAGTGTTATAAATGTGCCCATTACCCTGATGGTGTTAATTATACCTGTTAAATGGATTTTCACCCATTCTCAGGTGTCTACAAGATGTTAGTTTCATCTCATGGTTTTCTATTTTGTTCCAAATGTCAATGTCTCTATTTTTGTGCCAATACTGTAATGTTTTGATACTATGGCCTTGTAGCATAGACAAAATTCTGGTAGGGAGATACCTCTGGGTTTGTTTTCATTACTAAGAATTGCCTTGGATATACTGGATTTTTTCTGGTTCCATACAAAATGAAGAATTATTTTTTTACAAATCTTGAAAATGTGATGATGTATTTTAATGGGGATTGCATTGAATCTGTAGATTGAGAAGGAAGGAATCTTCCTCAATGTATTCTATGAAGACAACATTATCCTGATAGCAAAATCAGGAAAAGATCCAACTAAAAAGGAGAGTTTCAGACCATTAATGAATGTAGATATAAAATTTTTCAATAAAAGATAACAGCTATACATTAAAAAAAATCATTCATCACAATCAAGTAGGTTTAATTCCAGGGATGCAAGATTGGTTTAACATATGCAAGTCCATAAACGTAATTCATCGTATCAACAGAAGCAAAAACAAGAAACATATGATCCTCTCAGTAGATGCAGAAAAAGCATTTGATAAAACCCAACATCCTTTTCTAACTAGAACACTTAAGAATGTAGGTAAAGGTGGCACATTTCTGAATATGATTGAAGCCATGTACAAGAAACCCACAGCTAATATCATACTGAATGGAATAAAACTGAAAGCTTCTCCACAAAGAACTGGAACCAGACAAGGCTATCCTATATCACCACTACTATTCAACATAGTCTTGGAAGTTCCAGCCAATATAATCAGGCCAGAGAAGAAAATAAAAGGCATCCAAAAGGGGGCATAGGAGGTCAAACTCTCACTCTTTGCTGATGATATGATCTTACATAAATGCCTCAGGAGATAAATTCAATGTCCACAAATGAGTAGCCATTGTATATACCAATAACCAGCCAAGATGAGAAACTAATAAAGAACACAATTCCTTTCATAGTAACTTAAAAAAATGCAATACCTAGGAATATACCTAACAAAATAGGTAAAGGAACTCTATAAAGAAAACTATGAAACCCTAAGAAAAGAAATAGCACAAGATATTAACAAATGGAAGAACATACCATGCTCATTGCTGGGAAGAATCAACATTGCTAAAATGTCTATATTTTTCATTCTTTAGGTATTTCACTTATGCTAATGGTTTCTGCTTTCATACAAATTGTTAAAAACGCCATTAAGTCATCCTTCATGGGTGAGTAGTATTCCATAGTATAAATATATCACATTTGCTTGGTCCACTCATGAACTGGTGGACATTTGAGCTGATTCCACATTTCTTCAGTTGTGAATTTTGAGGCAATAATCATTCAATTGAAGGTGTATTTTTGATGAAAAGTCTTTTTTTCCTTTGGGTAAATATTCAATAGTGTGATTGCTGGATCAAATGGTAAGTCTAATTTTATTTGTTAGATAAATTTACGTGTTTTCCTTAAATTTTGTACTAATTTGCAGTCTCACCAACAGTGTATGCACGAGTGTTCCTTTCTCTTGGCATCCGTGCCAGAATCTATTGGTTTTGGACATTTCAATAAAAGCCATTGTAACTGGGATAAGAAGATATCTCGTTGTGGTTTATATTTGCATGTTCCTGATGTTTAGTTACACTGAGAAATTTTTCATATGTTTATTGGCTATGTTTTTGTGAAAAGCTTCTTTTCATATTTTTTGCTCACTTTTTAATGAGATTTTTTTTTCTTGCTGATTTGCTTATGTTCTCTATATATTCCTGCTATTCCTGCCATTTATCAGATGTATAACGTGTAAACCTTTTCTCCCATTCTATAGTTTTTATATTTTCTCTATTGATTATTTATTTGGCTGTACAGAAGCTTTTAAATTTAATTAAGTACTATTCATTTATTTTTGTTGTTGCTGTGATTGCCATTGGAGTCTTCTGCATAAATTCTTTGCCTAGGACAATTTCTACAAGAGGTTTTCCAACATTTTCTTCTAGAATTCCAGAATTATTATGGTTTCATGCCTTACCTTTATGTCTTTTATCTATCTTGAATCAATTTTTGTGAGTGGTGACAGATATGGATTCTATTTCATTCTTATGCATGTAGCTATCCAATTTTCCCAGCACGATTTATGGAATAGGGCTTATTTTCCCCAGTTGTATATTATTTTCTGCATTGTCAGAGATAAGCTAGCTGTAAGTGAATTGTTTTATATTTGGTTTTTCTGTCTGTTCCATTGGCTTATGTCAATAACTTTGTTCCAATACCATGCCTTGTATCATAGTTTGTAGTATGGTAAGGTGATGCCTTCAGATTTGTTCCTTTTGCTTAATATTACCTTGGCTATTCACACTTTTTCTAGTTAAAAACAAAGTGCAGAATTTTTTTCTATATCCATGAAATATGACATTGGCATTTTGCTGGAGATTGCATTGAGTTTTTAGATCCCTTTGGATAGTATGGACATTTTAACAATGTTGTTTCTACTAATCCCTGTGTATGAAAATGATGTTAGCTTGTGGTTTAGCTTGTCAGTCTCATGGTGCAACCAGTTTCCTCTTATTTGCTTGCCATTACACTCTTAACTATTTTTTTTTTTTTTTGTAGAGACAGAGTCTCACTTTATGGCCCTCGGTAGAGTGCCGTGGCCTCACACAGCTCACAGCAACCTCCAACTCCTGGGCTTAAGCGTCTCTTGCCTCAGCCTCCCGAGTAGCTGGGACTATAGGCGCCCACCAAAATGCCCGGCTATTTTTTGGTTGCAGTTTGGCCGGGGCCGGGTTTGAACCCGCCACCCTCGGTATATGGGGCCGGCGCCTTACCGACTGAGCCACAGGCGCTGCCCACTCTTAACTATTTTTGAGAGGGCTCCTAGGCTTGAGCTTCTCCATGCTTTGTTGTGAATGAAGTAAATTAATTGTTGGAGTATTTCAGAGATCTCTTTTCTGATGAACATTATCTTTTCTTTGGGAAAAATATTTGGGCCATTACTCTTGATACAGGACATGGTAGTAACCTGTGATCTCTGCTTGCTTCTCCCAGTGGAACTTCTGCCCTATGAGTAGAGATGTAGAGAAGAAAGTTTCCCCTATTCTTTCCATTGCACTCACCTTGAATTTAGCCTCTGTAACAAATAGCATAGGGGTATCAGAAATTTTGGCATCCTGCAATTCTCAGATAATGCTGTAGACCTTGTCTAAGAGCCTGAGGAAGAGAGAGATCTGTGTTTTTGGATACAGCCACCTGCAGGGCAGTTTCTGTCATGCTGAGCTGGAAAGAGTGAGGTACAGAATGGGTCAGGGTGCAGATTCTTTCTGTTCTTGCCACTTTTTAATAGATTTTCTTGCTTAAATCTTTCTTTATTTTCTATATGCCCTTAGGTCAATGGTTGCTAACATAAAAAGACAGAGAAGGAGAGATAAAGAAAAAAAAAAAAAAGCATTACCTTACTCCTGATAACAGAATGAAATACCACCTCTATTATTGCTGAAGATTTTGAATCTGAGTTTGACCAAGCTCTGGATTTAGCTGCCAATATTCAGGAAATATAAAGCACAAAAGAATGTCTTGACCTATGCCATGAGTATTCAGTCAACAAAATCCAGCTGTGGGAAAGTCTACAATTCTAATAGCTCAGGTTCTCTAGCAAGTAAATTGTGCCAGGAGAAAGGGATGGATATTGAAATATATTGATTATAAGAGACATAAAATATCTTTTATATTTCATCACATCACATATTTTAAAAATGTCAAATTATACTATCTAGCAATGGATATTTCAATGATAAAATTCTCAGAAAAGTAAATAATTTCTATGAAAGTCTGTATAGTGGTTGTTCCTAAGGGGGGATTGCAATTAAAATGAGGGACATAGAGGTAGCTCCTGAGTAATCAAAGGCCTTCTATTAGTTAAAATGAGTGGTGGTTAAAATGATGTTTGTTTTTTAGTATACATTTGTGCAATCTTTAATTTACTTCTTTTATTTAAAAATTTAAAAAGTATGTCTATGTCTCTATTTTTTGTGCCAGAACCATGCTATTTTGATCACTATGGCTTTGTAGCATAGCGTAAAGTTGGGTAGGCTGATGCCCCAGCTTTATTTTTGTTGCTTTAGCTACATGGGTTTTTTTCTGGTTCCACACAAAATGAAGAATTATTTTTTCCATATGTTTAAAGTATGATGTTCATATTTAACGGAGATGGCATTGAGTCTGTAGTTCACTTTGGAAAGTATAAACATTTAAACAATGTTGATTCTTCCCAGCCATGAGCATGGTATGTTCATCCATTTGTTAATATCTTCTGCTATTTCTTTTCTTAGAGTTTCATAACTATCTTTATAGAGGTCCTTCACATCTTTTGTTGGATATATTCCTAGGTATTTCATTTTCTTTGAAGCTACTGTGAAGGGGATTGTGTCCTTAATTAGCTTCTCGTCTTGGCTGTTACTGGTGTATACAAAGGCTACTGAGTTGTGGACATTGATTTTATATCCTGAGACATTGGTACCTTTTTTGATCACTTCCAGGAGTCTTATGGTTAAGTCACTGGGGTTCTCTAAGTATAAGATCATATCTCAGCAAAGAGGGAGAGTTTGACCTCCCTTGCCACCATTTATATGTCCTTTATTTCCTTCTTGCCTAATTGTATTGGCTGGAACTTCCAGGACTATGTTGAATAGTAGTGGTGATAGAGGATAAACTCATCTTATTCCAGTTCTAAGTGAGAAAGCTTTCAATTTTACTCCCTTCAGTAAAATATTAACTGTGTGAGGGTGGTTGGGGGTCATGGGGTGTGACACACCTCTTAGGGATAAGACAGAATTATAAGAGGGACTTTATCTAACACATATAATCAATGTAACTTGATTCTTTGTACCCTCAATGAATGAATCCCCAATAATAAAAAATAATAAATAAATAAAATTTGAAAAGTAAAAATGAACAAAATAATTTTTAAAAACATAAATAATGACAAGAATAAAAAATAGTGAAATGAAGTCATTTTCAAAGAGACTTTCACTAGAAGTTCCTCTCTAAAAGAAAAATTAAAGGTAAATACTTTTGAAGAATTAAAACTATCTCAAATACAAAGTATAAAAGGAAATATATAACATGGAGAAGGGTAAAAATGTCAATAAATGTAACTGAAAATGGACTCTCGCATGAAAAGCTATGATGTTATGAGGAATTCAAAATATATTAAAAATAGCATAATGAGGGAATGGACATACATTGACTAAAATGTTTTAAGTTTCTGTAAGTATCAATATCATGGAAGTGGCAAAATACTAATTTTTATTAATTTATTATGATTAAGGGAAATGGGTTTTAATCTTTGGTGTAATTATTTAAAGAAGAGTAAAATAATATTAATACAGAGTTATTACAGAAATTAAATAATAGAAAAACTTGATTAGTCATAATGAAATGAAAAAAAGAAGAGGTCATAAAATGAACCATAGATGAGATTTTCCAACAAGAAAGTAAAGAACAAGATGGTAATGTAAACCTGACTACATAGAAACTGCATTAAATAAAAATGGACAACATATTCTTTGTAAAAGATTAAGATGTAGGAATTATTAAAAAGAAAAGACCCAGCTGTATATTGCTTAAAAGATACAAAATTTAAGTTTAAGCACAGAGAAAGTTTAAAGGAAACAAATGAATATCACATAGAATTTGAACACTACGAATTAATACCAGCATCAAACAAAGTACATGTTAGAACAAAAGTGTCTTTACGAATAAAGGACAATCATAAAGTTCAAGGTATCAGTAATGGAAAAACATTACAACTATAAATCTTTATATAATTTAGATTATAAGCTATATAACTTCAAAGTATATGAAGCAAAAATTAAAAAAAAGAAGAATTAGAAAATACACCATCATATTGGTAATCTTCTCACATTTCTCTTGATATTAGAACAGCAGGCAAAAAATGATAAATTTAAGAAAATTAATAAAGTTTATCCAATTGACGTATATGGAACATTGTGCCTAACAATGGCAGAATTTTTCTTTCAGTTGTATATGGAATATTTACTAAAATAAATCACAGACTGGTCTAAAATGAAAGTCTCAATACATTTCAAAGTATCAAATTGCTCAGATTATTTTTTCTGATCATAACTGGGTTAATGTAAAACTCAATAAGAAAGCAGTAATTATAAAAGTTTTACTGTCAGGAATTTAGGAAATCCCTTTCTAAATAATCCATTAGTGAAAGAGAAAATCAAAACAAAGGTTATAAAATATTTCAAAAGAAATAATAACAATGATATAACAAAATGAAAGTTCGGAAATGTAGTTAACTTAAGTGCTTAGAAGAAAATTCATTTATCTAAGTGTATATGTTAGAAAAGAAAAAAGACTGAAAATAAATGATTGAAACTTATACCTGAAAAAGCTAGCAAAAAAATCAAGTATAATGAAGGTAGAAAGAAAAGTAAAGATAAAAACAAAAATTCATGGTTTAGAAAGCAATGATCACTGAAATCAAAAGCTGGTTCTTCAACAACATTAATATAAATAATATAGCTCTAAAAAGAGTGATCAAGGAAAGGAAGAACAAGGGACATAAGTTCAGATTTTATAAACATTAAAGACAATGAGGGGTTATTAGAATGACTTCATACAGTTGCTTTTAACAATTTACATAAAATAGAATATCACTCAGAAAATGTGAGCTACCAAAGTTGACAGAGAATATTGAAAATCTTTATAGGCTGTCTTTTTAAAAAGTGCATCTGTTAATTTTTTCCACACACAGACACACACACACACACTTAGGCTCAGCTAGATCCATTAATGAATTTGTACAAATATTTAAGGAAGAAATGTACTATCTCTTCCAGAAATTATAAGAAGTAGTAATATTTCCCTACTCTATTTTTTAAGAACAGTATATCTCCAATTATGTAATGTAACATGAGCATGGAAGCAAAGAAATTCTGGACTAGTCTCTCTCATTTACATAAATTCAAATATAACAAAATGTTAGCAAATTTAAATCATTGATACATTAAAATCAAAATACATTACATCTAATCGAAGTTTATTTTAGTTAATCAAGAATGGTTTAGTATCAGAAAATCAGTTAATTAAAAGGGAAAAGTGGACAACTTACATAATAATATGGACAAAGCATTTGAAAACATTCAGCATCTATTCATGATAAAACTTTAAGCAAATTAGGAATAGAAGGAAATTTTCTTTCTTTCTTTCTTTCTTTTTTTTTTTTTTTTTTTTTTTGCAGTTTTGGCTGCAGCTTGGTTTGAACTTGCCACCTCTGGCATAAGGGGCCAGCACCCTACTCCTTTGAGCCACAGGCGCCACCCAGAAGAAAATTTTCTTAGTCAAAGAAAGGTATGTGTTAGTTACCCGCTGTTGTTGTAACAAATAACCACAAATTTATCAGCTTAAAACAAGACAAATTTATTATCTCACAGTTTCTGTGTTCAGAAGTCTAGGTGGACTTGGCTGAAATTAAGGCTTTGGCAAGGCTTCATTGATTACTGTAGGCTCTGGGAAAGGATCTGGTTCCAAGTTCATTAATGTTTTTGGAAGAATTGAGTTTATTGTGATTTCAATACTGGGATTCCTGTTTATTTGCTGGCTTTCATCTGGAAGGGGAGGATATTGGTAACTCCTACAGGCCTCTGTCTTGTCCTTGTAAAAGACCCCTATGAGATGGTGGCTTGTGCCCTTTCCATGCCTTGAATCTCTCTAAATTTCCTTTCTTCTGCATTATCCCATTTCCTTCTCTGTCTCTTCCACTCCATCTCTCTAACTCTAAGCAGAGAGTGCTCTGCTAGTAAGGGCTCATGTGAGATTGTACCCACTCAGATGATCCAGGATAATCTCTCAAATTTTAAGATTTGTAACCTTAATTACATCTGTAATGTCCCTATTTCCATATAATCTAAAATGTTCATAGGTTCCAAAGATTAAGGCACAGACATCTTCTTGGAGGACCATTTTGGTGTGTAGTGAATTTGTATAATTTTATGTTACCTCAGCATCCATTTTGAATATAAATAGAACTTTCTCATACCAGAAGAGTGACTAAGTCCTCTTCTCACAGTTTTCAGTTCTCTATCTCCTCTCAGTTCCTCAATGTGTTCAATCTAGATATTTACCTTATACAACCACCTCCTGGTGACCATGCCCCATGAGACTGATAGATGAAATGTATTTTACTTGCCCCACTAACCACCACATCTCATAAACTGCACAGATATACCTCAGTCAGGGACTCAGGGACTATCTCTCAGTCACAGACTGAATCCATGGAAGTCATTTCTGCTTGCTTTAATACTCCAATTATTAGAGATTCCCAAAGGAAGCATTCTCTAGCAATGCCCTGGACCCCCAATAATTGTTTTGACCAACAAGTCCATCTCTCTCTCTTGCATGCAAAAAAAAACCACGCACAAACAATTCCTACCTCCTGGTTGAGTTTGCATATTCCAGCATACTTTCCCATTCCTGTTGGCCCTGTGAGACATGCTGTCCCCTCTGGGATTTATAAGTAATACACTACTTCTGTTATATCATGTGTTTTATCTATTTCCTCTTCTTTCTGTGATTTGACTGACACACCCAAACCTAACTTCTTTCCCAGGGATTAGGTCTATCTTAGAGAGTAGCAATCTTGGTAGGAATAGACTAGGTATGGGTCAAACAAGAGCCAAAGGAGCATCTACCTGTATAAACAAGTTTCCTGTGAGAGAAACACATGGTTGGATATTTTGGCATTAGGCCATCCATCAGGATCAAGAGATATCCTGTGAAATGCACCCTATAAACATCCATAACCAAATCTCTTGGATCCTTGTTAAGGGAGGGCTAGAACTTACAGCCCCACTGTAGAGACCTCAACACCAAATTAGAAGAAACATGTGGCATAAGGCATCCAAAAAAACCTTATCATACAGATGATAATCAAAACATTTGGAAATGGTTTTACTGAAATCTGGAACACAACAAGGCTGCCTGCTGTCATCAATTTTATCCAGTATTTTGCTAGTAGAATTAGTCTGTCCAAAAAGAAAAGAGAATAAACAAAAGGTATAAGGTTTGGAAAGGAAATAATAAAACTTTCATTACTTGTATATAGAATCATACATATCTAAAAAATTGAAAGGCCTCTACGTGGTAGCATCATACAATTTAAAATATATTTATTAAAAAAATAGCATTCAACTTTGTGGGAATATAAAATGATAAAACCATTTTGGAAAGCACTTTCATAGTTCCTCAAAATGTTAAACATAGAATATGCATATAATGCCCACTCTTAGATAAAAAATTCATAATAATTAAAAATAGGGATTTAAACCGATACTTGTTCACAAATGTTCATAGAATTATTCAAATTGGCCTACAGGTAGAAACTATCCATGTGCCCATCAAAAGATAAAGGCATTAAAGCAAAATGTGATCTATATATACAATGAAATGTTATTCAACCAAAGAAAAGAATAAAATTTTGACATATACTATAATGTAGATGAACTCTGAAGACATGCTAAAGGCACTAAGCCAGACACGAAAGTACAAATATTGTGTTAAACTACTTATAAGAAGTACTTAAAATAGTCAAGTAAATTGAGACAGAAAGTAGAAAAATAGATACCAGGGGCTGGGAGAACTCATAGTCAATTATTATTTCATGGGTAGAGAGTTTTAGTTTTGCAAGATGAATGGCTTTTGGAGATTAGTTGCACAACAATGTACAATAAATGTACTAAACACTACTGAACTGTGTCTTTAAAATAGTATGATAAATTTTATGTTATATATATTTTGTCACAATTAAAATTTTTAAATCTAATTATAGCATTCAGGTCCATTAAAAGCATATGTCTAAGATTTTATAAAATAAAAGATGTGCAATACCTCTATATTACCAACTGAAAAATAATTATCGAGAGATACTAAGAAATACCCATAAAAATGGAAGGAGATAAGATGTTGGATTGCAAAATTTTATACTGAAAACGTGTCAATGCTTACAAATTATTCTATAAATTAATTCAATTACAATAAAACATTGGCATGTTTATTCTGAGGAAATTTTCAAGCTGATTATAAAACTTAAATGGGAGTACAAAACATCAAGGACAGCCAAGGGTACCTTGCGGAAGCAAACAAAGCTTGAGGACATAAACTATCAGTTGTCAAGATGTTATAAAATAACAGGAACTGCAGCAGTGTGATATTGGCATAAGCATAGAGAAAAGCACTAATAGATCAGATAAAAGAACCGAGAAACAGACCTCCACATATATGGTCACTTGATTGACAAAGGTGGTACAGTGGAGAAAGGTAGATCTTTTCAGTCAATTTTGCTCAGTCAATTTTCTGTGTGGAAAACCATTTATCTGGCCCAAGACTAATGATTATCAAAATGTAGTTCATGGTCCTCTGTAGATTCCCGAGCTCTCTTCAGTGAATCATGGAGGTAAAAACTATTTTCATGATAATATTGAAACATTGTTTGTCTTTTTTACTGTGTTGACATTTGCAATGGTGGTAAAATCAATCAGATCTTAGCACCAATCAACTCAGTCACTATACAAACACAGTAAACTATACCAGTATTCCTTGTAGTAATTATCACCTTGGATTCACAGTAAAAACAAAAGTCAGTATTATTTAAGAACAGCTTTCATAAAGCAACAAATATTATTACTTTTATTAACTCTCAATGAAAAATACTTGGAGTGATTGAGTCATCAGCTGAACTAGCCATTTTTCATACGGAATGACATGTTTATTTTAAAGAATAATTGTCAAGCTGTGGTTATTAAGACTTTATTATTTGATGAACAAACTTCTGAAAATAAATGAAATCAGTCTGTCACTAGAAGATAAGCTGACAATACTTATTGCCAATGGTAAAAATTGACCTTTCAAGTAAAAATTGAAATTTTGGAAAACTTGTATCTACTGTTGTTAACATGGTATCTTCTAAAAACTTAAAACTTTTTTTGATGATGAGATCTGTGATGACATTTACTAATATGATTTTTTGATATTATTTAATAAAATGTGTCATAATTTGAAAGATATGCATAAATAAATAAATATTTCCTAAAGGATCAATACATGATGATACAAAATCAAGCATAGGTAAAATATCCATTCTACATGCAAGATATATCAATTACTTTTAAAGTAACAGTACAAAAAGTTCATTGATATTTGTTCAGGTTCCACATTTCAACTAACCTTTAAGAAACTACTATTTGACAATTGTAGTATTAAAATATATCCACAATTAATCTAAAAAGATAAATAAAATAATCCCCCTTCCCTCTATTCTAACAACAGTAAGTGTGAGACTAAATTTTCTTCATAAACCTTAACCAAAACAACATTGCATACACACTAGAGGAGCAAATATGAGAACCCAGTATTTTTAATATTTATTTTTTAATTTCAGATTAATGTGAGGTCACAAATTTGAATTTTTAGGTAGAGTCCCTCTTGTAGTTGTGTCCTGCACCCAAAAGTTGTGTCATATATACCCACATTGTGCTCATTAATTGAGAATCCTGCACTTCCTTTCTCCCCTACTTCATTCCCCCTCCTTCATCTTGAATTGAATAGAGTTTCTCTTTTCTTTGGACGTGAATTAGGTCATCTACTGGTATCATATTAGTGTTGAGTACATTGGATATTTGCTTTTGCATTCTTTTTTTTTTTTTTGCAGTTTTTGCAGTTTTTGCCAGGGCCAGGCTTGAACCCACCACCTCCAGTATATGGGGCTGGGGCCCTACTCCTTGAGCCACAGGCACTGCCCTGCTTTTGCATTCTTGTTAATACTTTACTAGAAGACTGTGTTTCAACTCCATACAGATTAATGCAAAAGATGTAAAGTCACAATCTTTTCTTACAGCTGAATAGTACTCCATAAGTATACATATACCATAGCTTGCGAATCCATTTTTTAGATGATGGGCATGAAGGTTGTTTCCACATATTGGTGATTGTAAATTGAGCTGCAATAAACAATCTGGTGCAAATATCTTTATGATAAAAGGATTTTTTTTCTGGGTAAATGCCTACTAATGGGATTGCAGTGCCAAATGGGAGATCTAATTTGAGTTTTTTAAGGATTACCTATACTTCTTTCCAAAGAGACTGTATTAGTTTGCAGTCTACCAACAGTGTAGCTGTTCATGGGGCTGGTTTTGAACCTGCCACCCTTGGTATATGGGGCCATCACCGTACTCACTGAGCAACAGTATAAAATGTTACCCTCTCTCCACAGCTGTGCCAGCATCCGCAACTTTGGGACTTTTTGATGTAGTCTAATCTTACTGGGGTTAGGTGATATCTCAGGATGGTTTTGATTAGTATTTCTCTGATGACTAGGGATGATGAGAATTTTTTCTATATTTGTCAGCCATTCATGTCATCCTCAGAGAAGGTCCTTTTCATGTCTCTTGCCCAGTGATAAGATTTTTTTCCTTTTTTTTTTTTTTAACTTGGTTAGTTTCGGTTCTTTATAGATCCTAGTTCTGAAACATTTTTCAGATTTGTAACATGCAAATATATTTTCCCATTCTGACAGGTGTCTATTTGCTTTGATTGTCATGTCTTTAGCTGTACAGAAGGCATTCAATTTAATTAAGTCCAATTTGTTTATTTTTATTGTTGCTGCAATTGTCACAGAAGTCTTCCTCAGGCTAATAGGTTTCAGTGTTTTTCCCACACTTTCTTGGAGGATTTTTATTGTTTTTTTGCCTTAGATTTAGGTCTTTTATACATCTTGAATCAATTTTTGGGAGTGGAGAAAGATGCAGGTCCAGTTTCAGTCTTTTACATGTGGATATCCAGTTCTCCCAGCACCATTTATTGAATAGGAAGTCATTCCCCCAGTGTATGTTCTGGTTTGGTTTATCAAAAATTAGGTGGATGTAAGATGTTAGTTTCATTTCCTGGTTTTATATTCAGTTCCAGATGTCTATGTATTTTTGTGCCAATACCAGGCTGTTTTGATCACTGTGGCCTGGTAGTACAGCATGAATGCTGTTTTGATCACTATGGCCTGGTAGTATAGCATAAAGTCTCGTAGGGTGATGTCCCAGATTTATTTTTATTACTAAGTGTTGCCTTGGATATACAGGTGTTTTATGATTCCATACAAAATGAAGAATTATTTTTTCCAAGTCTTGAAAGTATGATGTTGGTATTTTAATAGGGATGGCATTGAATGTATAGATTGCTTTGGGAAGTACAGCCATTTTAATAATGTTTATTCTTCCCAACCATGAGTATGGTATATTATTCCATTTGTTAATATCTTCTATTTATTTTCTTAGGGTTTGTAGTTTTCTTTATAAAGGTCATATCAACATCGTTAAAATGTCTTTACTACCCAAAGCAATATATAATTTTAATGCAATTCTTATCAAAGCTCCATTATCATATTTTAAAGATCTTGAAAAATTAATACTTTGTTTCATATGGAATCAGAAGAAAACCTCGAATAGCCAAAACATTACTCAGCAATAAAAACAAAGCAGGAGGAATCACGCTACCAGACCTCAGACTGTACTATAAATCAATAGTGATCAAAACAGCATGGTACTGGCACAAGAAAAGAGAAGTAGATGTCTGGAACAGAATAGAGAACCAAGAGATGAATCCAGCTACTTACCATTATTTGATATTTGACAAGCCAATTAAAAACATTCAGTGGGGAAAAGATTCCCTATTTAATAAATGGTGCTGGGTGAACTGGCTGGCAACCTTTAGAAGACTGAAACTGGACCCACACCTTTCACCATTAACTAAGATAGACTCTCACTGGATAAAAGATTTAACCTTAAGACATGAAAGTATAAAAATACTTGAAGAAAATGCAGGGAAAACTCTTGAAGGAATCCGCCTGGGTGAATATTTTATGAGGAGGACTCCCAAGGCAATTGAAGCAGTATCCAAAATATATTACTGGGACCTGATCAAACTAAAAAGCTTCTGCACAGCCAAGTACATAGTAAGTAAAGCAAGCAGACAGCCCTGAGAATGGGAGAAAATATTTGCAGGTTATACCTCTGATAAAGGTTTAATAACCAGAATCCACAGAGAACTCAAATGTATTAGCAAGAAAAGAACAAGTGATCCAATCTCAGGGTGGGCAAAGGCCTTAAAGAGAAACTTCTCTAAAGAAGACAGATGCATGATCTACAGACACATGAAAGAAAGCTCATCATCCTTAATCAGCAGAGAAATGCAAATCAAAACTACTTTGAGATATTACTTAATCCCAATAAGAGTAGCCCACATAACAAAATCCCCAAACCAGAGATGTTGATGTGGATGCAGAGAAAAGGGCACACTTCTGCACTGCTGGTGGGAATGCACACTAATACGTTCCTTTTGGAAGGATGTTTCAAGAATACTTAGAGATCTAAAAATAGACCTGCCATTCAATCCTATAATTCCTTTACTAGGTACATACCCAGAAAACCCAAAATCAGAATATAACAAATGCATTTGTAGCAGAATGTTTATTGCAGCCCAATTCATAATTGCTAAGTCATGGAAGAAGCCCAAGTGCCCATCAACCCATGAATGGACTAGCAAATTGTGGTACATGTATACCATGGAATATTATGCAGCCTTAAAGAAAGATGAAGACTTCACCTCTTTCATGCTTACATGGATGGAGCTGGAACATATTTTTCTTAGCAAAGTATCTCAAGCACGGAAGAAAAAGTATCCAATGTACTCAGCCCTATTATGAAGCTAATTTATAGCTTTCATATGAAGGCTATAACCCAACTATAGCACAAGAATATAGGAGGGGAAGGAAGGAGGTAGGGTAATGGGTGGGGCTACAACTACGGTGCATCTTAGAATGGGTACAGATGAAACCTACTAAATGCAGAATACGAATGTCTACATACAATATTTAAAAAAATGCCATGAAGACTATGTCGAACTTTTTGATGAGAATATTTCAGATTGTATATGAAACCAGCACATTGTACCCCTTGATTGCACAAATGTACACAGCTATGATTTAACAGTAAAAATAAAATAAAAATGAAAAATGAAGAAAAAAATAAGCAACAACAAAAAAAATTTAAAAAAAAAGAAAAAAAAAAGAACAGAGTAGCTGGAGGCTATTTGAGTTGGTGATCATTAATTTATAGCCTTGCCCAAATTTATTTCATATAGTTTCCTCTGGCAGTGATCAGCTCTCTCTGTATATGAAGAGTTATTGTCGATATTTGGTTTTATACAGGGTTGGGATTTTGCCAAGAAGTTTTGAAGATGGAAAATCATGAATTTTTGGAGTTTACATTAAACATACGAAAATGCTAGGCAATGGCGTGTAAGCTGGATATAGAAGCAAGTTAAAATGAAATTGCTTATATTGTCAAGAAAGTTAGAAAAGAAAAAAATGCATGTATTCTTACAACTATTTTTAATTCTCTGTTTTTTGGCAAGTCTTAAGCCATATGTATGAATATTTTACATCATTTAAGCATACCATGTCTTCAATTTTGTCTTATTTCTTCAGTTAGAAAAATACTTTTTTCATTTGTTGCAGTTTTGTATTTTTAATTTTTAATGAGTGTTTTACACGATTGATATAGCATAACTTAATTAAACCTTCCCCTATGTGGAAACTTTAATATTTCCACTTTTCTTGTGTTTCACATTTTTTTTTTTTATTAAATCATAGCTGTGTACTTTGATATGATCATGGGGCATCATTCACTAGCTTCACAGACCGTTTACCATATTTCCACTTTTCTAATATAACAATATGTCCCTCTTTGTGCTTAGGAAATTTTCTTCTTTTTTGAATAGGTTTGTTAAAGTAATTCTTTGAGTAATATCTTTGAAAGAAAGAACATAAGTATTGTATGACTTCTGATATGTTGATAAAATTTCAAATTACTCTCCAGAAAACTGTTCCAACGCCGTTCCCCACCAGAAAGCTGTGACTAGGCCAATTTATCTGCATACTCTTACATATTAAGTTTTGACAAAATATGCCTAAAATACTTTTCTGTCTTCTACAGGTCACTAACCAATTCTCCCAGCACCATTTATTATATACAGAATCTTTTTCCCAGTGTATGTTTTTGTTAGTCTTTTCAAAGATCAAATGATGATATGTGCTTGAGTTCATCTCTAGCTTCTCTATTATCTTCCATATATCTAAATCTCTTTTTTGTGTGCCCGTACCATACTGTTTTGAACACTACAGATTTGTAGAATAACCTGAATTCTGGTAACATCAGGCCTTCTGATTTGTTTTTGTATCTAAGAGATGTATTGGCTATTCTAGTTTTTTTCTAGATTAGATTCCATATAAACACATTACTATTTTCTTCAGGTTCTTTAAAGTATGACATTGGTGCTTTGGGATTGCATTAAATCTGCAGACTATTTTGAGTAGTATGGACATTGTAATAATGTTGATTCTTCCCAGCCATGAGCATGGTATGTTTTTCCATTTGTTAATATCTTCAGCTATGTTATCAGAGTTTCCTCAGAGTTCCATAGTTATCATTCTAGGGATCTTTCACATCCTTTGTTAGATAAATGTCTTAACACAATAACTAAGAAAATGTCAGGAAGGCTATGCTAACCAGAGTGATAACAATATATCAAATGGTATATAAAACCAGTGTATGGTGCCCCATGACTGCATTAATGTACAGAGATATGATTTAATAATAAATAATTCCCAAATATTTCATCTTCTTTTGCACTAGTGTGAAAGGGATAAAGACCTTGACTATATTGTCAGCTTGACTATTGTTGGTATATATAAAAGCTACTGATTTGTAAGTATTGATTTTGTATCTTGAGACATTGCTATATTCTTAGATCCTTTCTAAGAGCTTTGTAGTTGAGTCCCTGGTGTTTTCTGGATATAAAATCATATCATCCATGAAAAGTGAAGGCTTGACTTATGACTACATTTATTGATCTCCTTCTCTTGCCTGATTTCAATGGCTAGGGAATTTAATTACTATGTTGAATAGCAGTGGTAATAATGGGCATCCAGATCTGAGTGGATCTGTCTTTAATTTTACTCTGTTCAATATGCCATTGGCTGTAGATTTGCTTTAGATACCTCTATCAGTTTAAGAAATGTTGCCTCAAGGCCCATTTTCATAAGTGTTCTGATGATAAAAAAATGCTGGATATTATCAAAAGGTTTTCCTGCATCTATTGATAAAATCATGTTTTTTTATTTATTAATGTGATATATTATATGAATATATTTATGTATGTTGAACCAAACTTGTGACCCTGGTATAAAACCAACTCAATTATGGTGCATGATTTTTTTGATGTGTTGTTGAATTCTGTTTGCTAGGATCTTATTGAATATTTTTGCATCCTATATTCACTAATGATATTGGTCTATAGTTTTCTTTCTTTGTTGGGTCCTTTCCTAGTTTGGGAATCAGAGAGATATTTGCTTCATAGAATATGTTGGGAAGTTCTGTAATGTAGGTATTAGTTCCTCTTTAAAGGTTTGGTAGAATTCTGATGTGAAGCCATCTCATCCAGACTTTTGTGTTTTGGGAGATTTCATATAGTTGATACTATTTCAGTGCTTAATATAGGTCTATTCAAAATTCCTTCTTTTTTTATTATTGGGGATTCATTGAGTGTACAAACAACCATGTTACATTGATTGAATTTGTTAGGTAAACAAACAAACACCCAAAAAGTGTATCACACACTGTAACCCCCACACCTCTCCCTCCTTCCCTCTCTCTGCTCTTCCATTCCCCCAAACACTCCCTCCTTTTCCCTCTGTTATCTTCTCTTCCTCCACCCTATCCCTCTCTGCTCTCCAGATCCCTGATCCCCCACCACGTACTAGGTCAATCACTGTCCTCATATGAGAATTCAGTACATAGGATTCTTGCTTCTCCATTCTTGTGATGCTTTACTAAGAAGAATGTATTCCAGTTCCATTCAGGTTAATACAAAAGATGTAAAGTCTCCATCTTTTTAATGGTTGAATAGTATTCCATGGTGGTGTGTGTGTGTTTGTGTATGTATGTGTATACACACACACACACACACACACACATATATATATATATATATAATCTCACAGCTTGTTAATCCATTCGTGAGTTGGGGGGCATTTAGGCAGTTTCCACATTTTGGAGATTGTAAATTGAACTGCAATAAACAGTCAGTCCAAGTATCCTCATGGTAAAAGGATTTTTTTCCTTCTGTGTAGATGACTAATAATGGGATTGCAGGATCATATGGGAGGTCTATCTTGAGTTCTTTGATGGTTCTCCATACTTCCTTCCAAAAAGGTTGTATTAGTTTGCAGTCCCACCAGCAGTGTAAAAGTGTTCCCTCCTCTCCACATCTGCCGCGCCCACGGCATATAGCCGTAGTGAGGCAGTGCTGTCCGCGTTATAGAACGACGGGAAGGTGGTTTGTGCTCCCCGGAGCTTTGCCCCCAGCTGCCCCCAGTATGCACAGCATCAGAAATGTTGCCTAGCATACTCAGTTACCCGCTTAAGTTTAAAGATTGTGGCGTCTACTCATGTGTTTGTCATCCTGTACCAGAAGTCTGTTTGTTCTGATAAATTGTCAATATGTACTTTCCTAAGAATGAGCACAATGCACTACTAATCCAGATAAAGCACAGCCTTGTGAGCTGCTAAAGATGTTTTCCCACCAGTGAGCTAAGACGATAAGCCCAAGGACATGAAATACAAATTATCTACATAAGTTACAAAGTCACTGAAACACATCCACCCACCATAAAGTCCTGTTCAGAACATCTTGTTTCACCAACTGTCACACATAATAAAAATCAATAGGAAAAATAATACTTGTCAAGGAATTTACTCTAAATCAAAATTATAATTATCAATAACAATAAGATCAAATAGTAAATGTAGAATTAGTCAAGCATTAACGTAAAGAAGATGTTAAGCTGTTCTAAAAAGATAATAAGAAACTGAGATAGGAGGAAGCGGGCAGAGTTGACTAATAACCACCACCCTCCGGAAGCGGAACTTTAAAACATAACAATGCATGATAAATCACACTTGTAAACGCAAAGATAACCCGCGCACGTAAGCGGAAAGATTGCATTATGTAAGCTCTGTAAAAATGTATAAATACCAACATGTGAACCCAGTAAATTTACAGCTGCTTCCTTCATCACATGCTGTGTGGCAGTCTGTCATTTTTCCTGCGCCGACCTCTCAACTTTCCTCGTTCCTTCTCCCTGCACCCCCTCGGACTGAAACCCACCGACTGAGCGGTCCGTAGCACCACATCCACACCAACATTTGCAGTTTTGAGGTTTTGTGATGTGGGCCATTCTCGCTGGGGTTATATGCTATCTCAGGGTAGTTTTGATTTTCATTTTTCTAATAATTAGGGATGATGAGTATTTTTCCATATGTTTGTTAACGATTCATATGTCTTCTTTAGAAAAATTTCTATTCATCTCTCTTACCCATTGATATATGGGATTGGTGGCTTTTCATGCTCCATATATTGGTCTATTTCCTCCAGGTTGTCATGTTTCTGAGAATAGAGTTTTTATATACTAATCATTGAGAATTTTTAGAGTTTCTGAGGAGTCTGTTGTTATTTCTCTTTTATCATTTCTGATTCATGTTCTTAGAGATTTTACTGTTCTATTTCTGCTTAGATTAGCTAATGGTTTATCAATTTTATTGAACTTTTAAAAAAACCACTTTTTATTTAGCTGATCTTGTGAATGATTCTTTAGTTTTTAATTTCATTTAATTCTGCTCTAATTTTGGTTATTTCTTTTCTACTGCTGGGTTTGGGGTTGGAATGCTCTTCCCATTCTAGTATTTTGAGATAACTCATTAAGCTGTTAACTTCCTCTCTTTCTGTTTAGTTTGTGAAGGCTTCCAATGCTATAAATTTCCCTCTTAGAACTACCTTTATAGTATCCCACAGGTTTTGATAATTAGTGTGTTCATTATCATTTTATTCTAACAATTTGGTAATTTCCATCTTAATCTCACCTTTGATCCAGTTAGCATTCAGCATAAAGTTATTTAGTTTCCCCAGCTTAGTTTGAGTATGAAGATTCCTATTGAGTTTAATTTTCATTCCATGATGGTCCAAGATGATACAATGAATAATTTATATTCTTTTAAATTTGCTGAGATTAGACTTGTGTCCTGAGATATGATCAATTTTGAAGGATGATCCATGGGCAGATGAAAAGAATTTATACTCAGTTTTGTTCAGGTGAAATGTTCTGTAGATGTCTGTTAAGTCCATTCATTCAGGGTGATGTTTACATCTGTTATTTATTTGTTTAGTTGTTTCTTGGAGGATCTGTCCAGAACTGCCAAAGGGGTATTAAAATCTCCAAGTATTATAATGTTCGAAGATATCAAATTGTTCATATCTGTTATGGTCTGCTTTATAAATTGAGGAACATTTAAGTAGGGTGCATAAATGTTACTTACTGAAATCTCTGAATGTTGAATGTTTTCCTTGACAAATATGTAGTGTCCATCCTTGTCTTTCCTTACCTTTGTTGGTTTAAAACCTATTGCATCTGCAAATGAAATTGCAACCTCTGCTTTTTTCTGATTTCCATTTGCCTGTATTATAGATGTACATCCTTCATCCTGAGTCTCTTTTTATCTTTTGAAGTAATATGGGTCTCTTTTAGGTAATAGATCCCTGGTATGAGTTTTTGTATCCAGTCAGCCAAACTGTGCCTTTTTAAAAAACAATTTAAGTCATTGACAATAATTGAAAGAATTCATACGCATGGTAGTTTTTTGGATGTCATGTTTTTCAAAGATCTAGTGGATATTTTTAATTCTTCTCTCCAGTTTAGGTTTTGATTGGAAAATTCTAGGTGAGTTAACTTTAGTGGTAGACCACTGTGCCAGTTGTTATAAAGAATGTGTTTGAGTATTTCCTGGACAGCTGGTTTAGTTATGGCAAATTTCCTCAACATGTGTATGTCAGTAGTGTATTTGATTTTGCCATCAAAAATGAAACTCATTTTAGATGGATACTGGATACTGGGCAGAAAGATGTTTTGTTTTAGAAAATTAAAGGTCAATGACCATCCTTTTCTGGCTTGGAAGTTTCAGCTGAAAGATCTTCAGTCATTCTAATAGTTCTCCCTTTGTATATAATACTTTTCTTACATCTGGCTGTTTGAAGAATTTTCTCCTTCATATTAACTTTGGCAAAGTTAATTACAATGTGTCTAGGAGATGTTTATTTGGGTTGAGTCTTGTTGGGGTTCTGAAACTGTCTACTACAAGGGTCCTCAAACTACAGCCTGCAGGCCACATGTGGCTCACCAAGGACATTTATCTGGCCTGCCGGGTGTTTTTGCCACAGCTGCCTGTCTTGCTTAGCCTCC
The DNA here is from genome assembly GCF_027406575.1 of Nycticebus coucang. Taxonomy (NCBI): domain Eukaryota; kingdom Metazoa; phylum Chordata; class Mammalia; order Primates; family Lorisidae; genus Nycticebus; species Nycticebus coucang. Next base: position 108,173,958 of record NC_069804.1, read on the forward strand.
GACTCATCCCAGGCTGCAGTTCACATGTGTGGAATGTGTGTCAACTATGCAACTCCACTCCTTCTCTCTGTCTCTCCCCACCGGGTGTTTTTGCCATCTTGCTTAGCAGCCCACTCATCCTGGCCTGCAGTGCACATGTGTGGAATGTGCCCCACATTCTCCGACTCTCCTCCTACTCTCCAACTCCCCTCCTTCTCTCTGTCTCTTGACTCCTCCTCTCAGTCTCTGGTGTAATTGGAGGAGTCACCAGGTTGTCTTGCAGAGCCTGCTGCTGCCTAAGGACCGAGGTAAGAACAAGTTAGCATTTTTTTTTTTTGAAGTTAGGAGGTCTATTTTTTTTTTTATTTTGCAGTTAAGGGGGGTGCCTTTTTTTCCCTGAAGTTAGGAGGTCTTTTTTTTTGCAGATAGGGGGTGCCTTTTTTGAAGTTAGAAGAGCCTTTTTTTGAAATTAGGAGAGACTTTTTTTTAATTTGGTTGGTTGGGGGTGATTTCTGGGGGGTTGCATCACAGTGATAATGCAAATAGTCAGCACTCAGTGCTAATGCAAATTGTCAGTGCTCAGAGGTAATGCAAATGGTCAGAGCTCAGAGGTAATGCAAATAGTCAGTGCTCAGTGATAATTATAATTTTAAGTGCTCAGTGTTAATGCAAATTGGTAGTGCTCAGTATTAATGCAAATTGTCAGCAGTCAGTGTTATCGCAAATTGTCAGCAGTCAGTGTTTATGCAAATGGTCAGTGCTCAGTGTTATCACATGGGGGCCCCAATGTGGTAACTTGGTAACTTGAAAACTGGTAATCTGCCTAGGGCCTCATGGGAACTTAATCCAGCTCTGCAGACAGCTGACGAGTAGGAAACCCAATTTAATTGACAGTAAGTGCATTTATATTCTGATTGCTATTTGGTTGTGTATGATGTTGTATGTTGTGTGTTGTGTAAGCCCCAGTTCACACTGTTGCAATCTCTGAGCAGTGCGATTTCAGCCATATGCTTGTATGGCTGAACTTGCATTAGATTTAGAAGAAAAAAGGCATATGTGCCTTCTTTTTTTCCTGCAGTGGAATCTGATCTCATGGGTCTTCTCACCCATGTGATCAGATTCCTGTGTGAGTTCACAGATCACAGTGCGGTTTGCACAGGTTAGTGTGAACTGGAAAGGTGGTGGAGCAACCAGCTCTGTAATCATGGCTGTTTCCGCACCGCACCAGTGTGAGCCTGAGATAAAAGCAGAGTTCCACCATATGGGCACTGGCGAGGCTGAAATGACAAGGACTGGCAAGGCTGCATTGATGGACATGGATCAGACTGCATTGATAGGCACTGATCAGACTACATTGATGGGCAGTGCAGTCTATATATCTCTGTGTGGGCAAAGTTATTGCTGGTATATTGTTTTTGGAGTGATATATATATATATATATATATGTATTTTACTAATAGCAATTTGGAATACCTAGGAAACAATGATATCAAGAAAGAGAAAAATTGACTCAGAGTGTAGTGTATTCAAAAAACAGTGGACTTGTGATTACTTTTTCATGCAGTACAAGGAAAGAACTGTGTGTTTGGTATGCCAGAATATAGTGTCTGTGTTCAAAGAATACAATTTGTGTCGACACTATCAAACTCAACATAAAGATAAATATGATTGGTCAGAGAAGTGAGAAAAGATAAAATATTAACACTGAAATATAAATTGACAACTCAGCAAAAATACTTTTGTGAAGCAGAAACAGATAAATACTTCATCACTGCAAGCAAGTTTTCAAGTTACCAAGCTAGTAGCATGCACTGGCAGACCATTCAAGGAGGGAGAATTTGTTAAAGAATGACTTCTTTCTGTTACCAAAGAGATGTGTCCAGACAAGGCTGATTTATTTAGTTCAGTGAGTCTTTTAGGACCCTCAATTACATGAAGGATTGAAGAAATGAGAGACAATTTGTACCAGCATTTGCAAAACTCTGCAAAAAAAAAAACTTTCCTATTTTTCCTTGGCACTTGACAAAAGTAATGATGTTTGTGATTCTGCACAACTTCTAATTTTTATTTGTGGGATGAATGAGTATTTTGAAGTCACAGAACAGTTTGCTGCACTGCAAAGCATCAAAGGAAGAACCACAAGAGAGGATATCTATGAAAAGGTTTGCCAAACTGTGAATAGTTTGGAGCTAGACTAGGCAAAACTAGCCAATGTGACAACTGATGGTGCTCCTAGCATGGTGGGGTCTAAGAAAGGAGTAATTGCTTGCATTAACCAAGAGATGGACAAACATAACCATTCTCATCCAATAGCCATACACTGCCTCATCTACCAACAAGCGCTGTGTAGTAAATCACTGAAGTGGAACTCTATTATGAAAACTGTGGTATCTTGTGTTAACTTTATTAGAGGTAATGCACTAAACCACAGACAATTTCAGGAATTTCTGTCTGAGCTAAATGTTGCCTGTGAAGATGTTTTGTACCGTACAGAAGTCTGTTGGCTGAGTCGAGGGAGAGTTTTGAAACATTTCTATGACTTACTTCCACAGATTACAGCTTTTCTGCTTTCAAAAAACAAAGAAGTACCAGAGCTCAATGATGCAGAATGGAAATGGCACCTTGCCTTTCTGACAGATGTAACAGAGCTACTCAACAGTTTCAATGTGCTACTTCAAGGAAAGGGGAAACTCATCTGTGATATGCAATCATACGTAAAAGCATTTGAAGTAAAATTAGGCCTCCTCATCAAACAAGTGAAAGAGGAAAATTTCTGCCATCTCCCCACAACTCAAAATCTGTTAGCGGAAAATCCATTGGTTGCATTCCCAAATATAACATGTGTGCATTCACTGGAAAAGTTGCAAAAGGATTTCCAATTTAGAGTTAAAGAGCTTCATCTCCATGAACAGGACATACAGCTTTTCCATAACCCATTTTCAATTGACATTGAAAATGTGGATACGATTCACCAAATGGAACTGGCTGAACTGCAGAATTGTGACTTTCTAAAAGATGCATTCAAGTCAAGCAGCCTTCCTAATTTCTATGCATCTCTCCCCTCTGAGACATATCCTAATCTCAGGAACCGTGCACTCAAAATGGCAAACATCTTTGGCAGCACTTATGTCTGTGAACAGACTTTTTCCAGAATGAAATATCTGAAATCTCCAACCAGATCTAGACTAACTGATGCTCATTTGCATACTTTTTATGACTAGCAGTAACAAATGTAGAACCAGACATTGACCATCTCATTAGCCAAAATCAGGCCCATAGTTCCCATTGAAATACTGGTAAGTTTGTTGATTTAACTTTACTTGTTCTTCATTTTTAAATATTGTATTTGTTCCTATTTTGTATTATAATTCAAAATAAGATATGTGCAGTGTGCATAGGAATTTGTTCATAGGTTTTTTTTTTTTTTTTTTAACTATAGCCTGGCCCTCCAATGGTCTGAGGGACAATGAACCCCTGGGAACCCCTGTTTAAAATGTTTGAGGACCCCTGCTCTACTATCTGCAATTTTGTATCTCTTGAAATGTTTGGGAAGTTTTCCTCCATAATATCTTGAAGTAGAGCATCTGTGACTTTAGGACCATCCTATTCTCCTTCAGGAATTTATAGAAGTCAAATTTTTGATCTTTTGGAATGATTCCACAAGTATCTTATGGAATTATCAGTTTTTGCTCTCCATTTGTTTGCCTCTTTAAGTACTTGGAATTGTTCAAAAGCCTTGTCTTCAATTTCCCGTATACTTTCTTCTGTCTGCTCAACTCTATTACAGAGGGATTTTATTGTATTTCAAAGATCTTTGAATAAATTTTTCATTTCCTTGATCTCTGTTATCTCTTTTCTCATTATGTCCATATCCTCGGTGATTTTGTATTTGAATTCATTCATTTCTTGAGACAATTTTGAACAATTCTTTTGATTTCTATTTCCATCTTTTACTCCACTAAATTCTTTTTCTTTGTCATCCATATTCTGAATGCTATTTATGACAATTCAGACATTTGTCTGTGAATGGCATCTTCTGTTGTATCTCCTTTGTAATTCCTTGGGGTAGTTGATCTATTCTGGTTATTCATGTTGCCATAATTCTTCCTTTAGTTCCACTCCAAGATTATTTCCCACAGTTTGTCTGGTAAAACTGGTAGGGTGAGATTTGATTGAAGGTCCCAGGAGGTGAAGTTAACCAGCCCTTTACCAAAGAGCTGGGGATGGTGATTATGGCTTTTCCCCTATTGTTTTACTAAGGTCCCTTTCAGAGCTGCAACCAGAGAATCTGAGGACCTGCTTGGTGTGATCACACTATCTATCTCTGACTTGTAGTCAGGTGGCCTCTATCCAATCCTAATCAGTATTGTTATTAGGCTGAAATCTAACATGGGGAGATATATAAGCTACTGAGGTGCCCCACACCCCACCAACAACAGCTAGAGGAGGAGAATCTGTCCCTCCCACTATAAAAACAAGTACTGTTTCACCTTGGAGTGTCCCTGGGTGAACAGCCCAGATCAAGAGTTCTAGTGTGATTTTCCTGGGCAGTACAATCACTGCTCAATAGGGAGAGTTCAAGGGGTCTTCAGCAATCCAATAGTAGGATTCCTCAGGAAGTTCTATCACCAAAACTGTGAGGCAGGAATATGGTTCCCTCCTGTGAACCGTGAGGTTAGGAAGGTGCACCCAGCTGAAGTGTCTCTCCAGTGTCATCAGTACCTACTCTCTCCTGCTATGCACCACTGCCAGCAACCCTGCTGGGCTCGAGCCTGGTTCCCTCCAGTGAGAAATGGAGTCAGGTCAGGGGCGTAGGCCACCAGAGTCCCTTGCAATCAGTGCCTCTCTCCTGCTGCACAGTGCCATCAGCAACTCTGAGGGTCTGAAGCCCAGTTTCCTCCAGTGGTAAATGGGCTCAGGGGAGTGCACCACCAAATTCTGACCAGAGGCATGAGCACCTCCATGGCATGTGTCTTTGTCCCACATTTCCCTCTTCTCCCACACCCCTCCACTTCCATTTGAGTCACTGTTTCTGTGCTGCTGTCCAGCAGCCCACACAATGCATGGCCTCTCATGGAATTGACAAACCCTCTGAACTCTGTAGGGGACAGGCCTGCAGTCCGCCATGTGAGAGAAGAACTTTCACTGTTAGTTCAGAATTGCAGGGAACATATTTGTTCAATTTTATGCCGGACTCATGAGTGGGACCTCTCTGGAGAAGGAGGCCGGGTGTTTAGCAGCTCTCTCCTGTGGGATAAAAAGAAGAGGTCTTTTGGTCCCTGCACACTTTCAGAGAGCATACAGTGGAGCCCCACTCTTGGGGGAGGGGTCACTCATCCTCTTGGTAATTGGCTTTATAACAGGAATTTTTTTTCTTGGAGTCTCAGCTTGCCTCTGCAAAAATTATATAGTCTTATCTATCTTTTTTCTTAGCTCAGCTGCCTACCTTCAGCTTCATTGAATCCATTTTCCTCTGTCAAAAGCTGCCTCTAGTTGACCATCTTATTTTCTTTTCTTCAAAAGTTCAATTTTATTCACTTAAATTTGTTTTAAAATTTTACTAGTCATTAATTTTACTATTCTATTTTCCTTTAGATATAATAAATATTTTGATTATTTTAGGTGAGAAATAATTTGTTGCAACCCTATATAAAAACATTTCATCTTAGTCAAAAGGCTGAGACACAATCTATATTTTTGTGAAAACAAAATTTTATTTTTACATTTTATACATGTATTTCCAGTTTATATTTTGAAAAAATATGCTCAAACTTTGTAAATTTTGAATGCACATACAATAACAAATTTTAAGACTTTAGATTCTTTAAATTATGAGAAACAATTAAAAATCTTACTGATTTTACTGAACTAAATGAGGGAAAATGCATTTTATGGAATAAAATATAATTTATGTATTATGTGTATATTACTAATTCAAATATTACTGACCTAACATCAGCATAATGATAAATATGGTCAGTTGTGTTATGTTGCAAATTTTCAATCATATAAAAATTATAGCTTTATACATATTTTAAAATTTTGTCATTATGATATTTTTGCTTATTATGTTGATTTATAAATTATAAATTTTTAGACATATGGTATATAGGCATTTATTTGTTCTCTTGCTGCAGATTCTATAAGTGTTAGAGTTCAGGAATGGGTCATCATAAGGTCATTACCAAAGTTACTAAATATACAAATGAAGAATCACATGTTAAGCAAATACCTGTACTTATCATAGAGGTAAAATTTTCACACTTTTGACTTCCAAGGTTTTATATCAAAGCTCTAATTTGTTCCATGAGAGTTGTGTTTTCTACTGTGGCAGATAACTAAAATAATAAATCTTCACAAATGCACATAAAGATTTAAAGCCTTGGTAAAATAAATTTACTGAAAACTCAAACACTAATACAGTGCATCATATTTCTAGGCAATTTTTCTTTATATTTACATTGCTCTAGCACTTTCTTTCAGAAAAATCTGAGATATTATTTTTCAAGCCTTATGATATGTTTCTATGAAGCAGTATTGGAACAAATTCTTTGAAACAAACAAGTTCCAAAGTCTCAATCAGGAAGAAATAGAACTACTGTACAGACCAATGAAGAGGGATGGAATTGAAACAACAATGAAACATTTTCCAACCAAAAAAACGTTCCTGACCAGATGGATTCACAGCCAAATTTTAACGAGCTATAAAGAAGAATTGGTATCCGTCCTGCAGAATTTATTTTATAACATTGAGAAGGAAGGAATCCTCCCCAACTCATTATATGAAGCCAATATCACTTTGATACCTATGCCAAGAAAGGACATGATAAAAACCTAAAACTACAGACCAATATCCTTTATGATAATTGATTCAAAAATTCTCAATAAAATTTAGCAATCAAATTCAAAAACATATCAAAATAATCTATCACTACCATGTGGGCTTCATCCCAGGGATGCAAGGATGATTCAACATACATAAATTCATAAGTGTGATTCATCACATAAATAGAAGCAAAAACAAAGACAATATGATCATCTCAATAAATACAAAAAAAAATTTGAAAAAATCCAGCACACTTTTATGATAAGAACTACTTAAAAAAATAGACATAGATGAAAGATACCTCAAAATTACAAAATCCATATATACATGACAAATTCACAGCTACCATCATACTGAACAAGGAAAAGTTAATTGTATTCCCACTTACAATGGGAACGAGACAAGGCTATCCACTGTCACCATGTTTATTTAACATATTGCTGAAGTCCTAGCCAGAATGATCAAGGAAGGGGCAAAAATATTTAAATATGGAAAAAAGAAGTCAAACTGTTGCTCTTTGCTGATAATATGATCTTTTATACAGAAACACCCAAAAATTCTGTTGAAAGCCTCCTGGAACTAATAAATAAATTAAGCAAAGTCTCAGGTTACAAAATCCACGTACATGAATTAGTAGCATTTCCATACGATGACAGCAATTAAGCTGAGAATTGAATATAAGACTCAATACTTTCACATTAGCTACAAAGGAAAAAAATGCCTAGGAGTATATTTAACCAAAGAGGTGAAAGACCTCTCTAAGGAGAACTACAAATCATTAAGGAAGGAAATCACAGAAGGTGTAAACTAATGGAAACACATATCATGCTCATGGATAAGTACTCAACATTGCTAAAATTTCTATATTACCCAAAATGATTAACAGATTCAACATAATCCCATCAAAATACCCATGTCATTTTTCACAGATCTCAAAAAATATAATTCTGTGCTTCATGAGGAACCAGAAAAGATACTGAATAGAAACAGGCAACATTAAGGAAAAATAACAAATTGGAAAACATCACTTTATCACACTTCAAGCTGTACTACAAAAGTATAGCAAGCAAAACACAATGGTACTGGCACAAAAACAGAGACATTGACCAATGGATCATCATGGAAAACCTATGTATAAAACATTCCCAATGGCATCTCATCTATGACAAAGCAGAGAACAATGTACACTGGGTGAAAGAATCTGTATTCAATAAATGTTGTGTGGAAAAACTAGATAGCCACATGTAGAAGATAGAAACAGGATCTTTACCTCTCACCACTCACAAAAATTAGTTAATGATGTATAATAGATTTAAATCTAAGGCATGAAACTAAGAATTCTAGGCAAAAATATTGGAAAAACTCTTCTAGATATTGACCTAGGAAAAGAATTTATGAAGAAAATCCAAAGACAATCACAGGAACAAAAAAATTAATAAATGAGACTTGATTGAATTTTAAAAGCTTCTGCATAGCCAAGGAAACAGTCAACAGAGTGAATGATTAGACAACCTACAGAATGGAAGAAAAGAATTGCAGCTATACATCTGATAAAGCACTGATAACCAGAATCTACAATAATTTAAAGATATCAGCAAGAAACAATCAGACAACCCCATTAAAAAGTAGACGAAAGAAATGAACAGCTTTTCAAAAGATGATAGAATAATGGTCAATAAAGATATGAAAATGCCAGGAATGCTATGTTAACCAGTGCGATGAAAATGTGTCAAACTGTTTATAAAACCAGTGCATGGTGCCCCATGATCACATTAATGTACACAGCTATGATCTAATACTAATAAAAAATATATGAAAATATGCTAAACATCACTAATTATTAGAAAAATACAAATCAAATACCAAAATGAGATACCACCTAACTCTAGTGAGAATGGCTTTTTATCAAAAAGTCCCCAAATAACAGATGCTAGCATAGATGTAGAGAGCAAGTAACACTTGCTGTTTGTGGGACTGCAGACTAGTACATCCTCTCTGGAAAACCATATGGGTATTCCTCAAAGAACTAAAAATAGACTTACCATTTGATGCAACAATCCCACTACTGGGTATTTACCCAAAGGGGGGTTAAAATTTCAAAAAGACACTCAAATGTTTATTGCAGCACAGTTCACAATTGCAAAGATGTGGACTCAACCCAAGTGACTATCAATACATGAGTGCATTAACAAAACGTGCTGTACATATACCATGATGTACTGCTAAGCCATAAGAAATGATGAAATAATGTCTTTTCTTAACAACCTGGGTGGAACTGGAGTCCATTCTACTAAGTGAAGTATGGCAAGAATGAAAAAAACCCCACAAATACTCATTATTAAATTGGAACTAATCAACCAGTATTTATATGCACACATGGAAGTAAAATTCAATGGTAATCAAGAAGGTGGGGGAGGGGAGCAGGAGATGGGTCAAATTATATCTAATGTGTACAATGTACACTATCTGCAGGATGGGCACACATATAACCTTGAAATAATCTGTACAAAAACAATTTATGTAGCCAAAACATTTGTATCCCTATAATATTCAGACAGAAAATAAAAATATCTATCAAATACCACGAACATGACAAACTTCAGAAATAAAGAAACTTTTTATTAATTAACTGTTCTACACAGTTATAGTTTTTCTATTTTTATTACATAATCAGTAATCTCTTTTTACCTATGATAATGATTTTATAATATTTCTATACAGAGACTAAGAAAAGCAATCATTCCTTATGATAATATGCTTAATAGAAGTTTTTAAAATGGTGATAATTTAGAACAGTTTCTCTCAGTTTCATAACATTACTGGAAATACCAATTACATTGTAGAATTTTTTTTTTTTTTGCAGAGACAGAGTCTCACTTTATGGCCCTCGGTAGAGTGCCGTGGCCTCACACAGCTCACAGCAACCTCCAACTCCTGGGGCTTAAGCGATCCTCTTGCCTCAGCCTCCTGAGTAGCTGGGACTACAGGCGCCCGCCACAACGCCCGGCTATTTTTTGGTTGCAGTTTGGCCGGGGCCAGGTTTGAACCCGCCACCCTCGGTATATGGGGCCGGCGCCTTACTGACTGAGCCACAGGCCCTATATTGTAGAATTTTATCAGACTTCGGAAACCTCTATCTAATATTCTTCATGTGTCAAATGCAAGATTTCAAGGGCATTTCAAGTTTTTCTGTGAGGCAACAACTTCTGAGTGATCTTAGAATTGACAGCATTCATTATCCAGTTTGTCACCAATGTCCTTGTTTTACTGTTACAATTTTGAGTTTTATGTTATTTTTGTCAATGTCAGTAATTCACATTACATAAGAAAGACATTTAAATATTTTTTCCAATGTGGTCAATTGATTCATTTCTCATTAATTGAATTATGAAAAAAATCCAATAGTCAATTCATTATTTCCATTAGAAGTTTATCCTTTGCTGTTAGTGAATTATTGCTTTGGCTTGATCTGAATATACTTTTATGATTCACTTTACAATATCCGAATAATTTCTATTATGTCATCACTCCATTTTATTGTTTTGTAATCTATTAGTTGTTTTTATTTGAGTTGTCTTTAACAAATTTTAAGACAGTAATATAAAATATCCTTTAAATTTGTCCAAATCAAGACATTTGTTTTATTGAACATTTAAAATTATTTTTACAAATTATAGTTAAAACAGCATATCACTAATTCAACTTCACCTCTGGTGTATCCCCAAAATTATATGTGAAGGAAAGAAAGAGTAATAAAAGATAGTGATCATAATATATTATGGTTAAAATATCTGATATATTCAAATTTTATAAACACATATGACCATGTGAATATATTGCTAGGGCTCATCCCAGTATTCACTAGCTTTATGGTAAGTCAATCTGTGGCTCTGACAAAAAGAAAAATTTCTTTAAATAATGAAGGGGACTTAATCTTATGCTATCAGTAGTCTTATATTAATGCCAATAGCCTTTTCCTTTCAGTCTTTGAATTATGATAGTTTTAGTCATGATTTCATATGATCTAACACTTACAATTAGAAGGGAACTGAGGATAGATGCTTTAGGTACTCACATATGGTCATATAAGTTATTATTAAGCCAATTAAATGACGAGGTAAGGAGGTTCAGGAATTTTCTGGAACATAGTTAAGTGTACATAAACACACACAAGAAAAACACATAATTGGGAATTAGTAATTTAGAAGTCATGACTTAGACATGTTAAATAGTCTTGTCCAGGATATGACAAAATGCCAAGAGTACTTCAACCAGGAATTAAGAGGAAAAAAAGCTACAATAGTATACATTTGAATGAGCAATTATATTTCTCTTTAAAAAATAATAAATATTCATATTGTAATATAATTAAATACAATAAACAAAAAGAAGAAAATAGAACTGATTCCACATACCAGCTACCAGAGCAGTTCATTATTGTCATGCTATTACATAGCCTTCCAAAATTTGAGCATTTCTAACTTCTTATTTCTGTAAACAATTGTGCAGTGAGCATCCTTGTATAAATTTTGCTATATGTCAATGATTATTGACTAAGAATACACTCATATTCTGAACACAGGGGAGGCAGAGCAAGATGGCAGCCGAGTAACAGCTTCCTTGCATCTGGGCACTGTGAGTCTGGGGATATAGGACTCCAGGCATCTGTGACTGGAGGGATCTGCCTGCCATCACCCCTGAGAGGATACAGGGAGTCAGCGAGAGACTTCTGGACCCCAAGAGGAGGACTAAAACAGTGGAAAACTGGCAAGTGGTCACGTGTGTTCAATCCATCTAAACCCGCCCGCAACTGTAAGTTCAGTAGCAGCGAGACTGCAAACAAGAAAGGCCTTACCTGTGAACTGTTTTGGTGTCTTTGGACTTGGCACTCAGCTGAACTGCCTTGGGGAGAGCCAGAGTGGGAGTGCGGAGAACTTTGGCCTTTGTCTAGGGCCCCAGTATGAGCCACTGAGCCAGACGGAGTTAATAGTGTTTGGCTCTGGGTCACAGGCAGACATTGTGAGTGATCTGCCCCGGCAAGCTCCGCCCTCAGGGTCGCAGAGCTGGAATTGGGTGGGAGCTGGTAACCCAGTGACCAAGTAGCCTAAGGGCAGGGCCTGAGCGGCCTTGCAGCCCTAACCCTCGGGGGCAGAGGGAAGCCAGTTTTGACACACAGGGTAAGTGGATAGCCACTTCAGCAGTGATTCCAGCGACAAGCACTTCCCTGAGAAAGCTTCTGCTCAGTAAGTGAACAAGTTCAAAGTGCCTTTTAAGTGGGCTGAAGAGAGATTTAGGGTGTCTACCTGCTGGGGTTTGAGAAACTAGCAGCCTCCAGTCGTATCAGAACTGTGATTAACATCTCATACCCCAGAAGACCACGTGTTGCCCAGACAATATTCAACAACATATACATACTGCTTTGTTTTTGGTTGTGTTTTTTTTTTTTCTTTTTTTTTTTTTTTTTGGTTTGGTTGTTTTTTTTATTTTGATGTTGTGGATTGTTGTTTTGTTTTCTAAGTTCAATCTTTTCCATACAGATCCTTTTTCTTTCTCAATTTTTCTAGTTTAATTATAATTTCCCATTGCTGCCGATTTCAATAATTAGAACTTCATTTTTGTAAGTGTTTTTACCGCTATTATTTGGTTTTCCAGCCAATTTTATCCTGTAAAGTTTTCTGTTTGCTTGTTTTGGTTTGATTTATACAATTTTTGTCTTTCCTCTCTACTTGGTGGAGGTGGGGTACTGTGTATCATCAGGTTAGCAAAGAGCTGCTGACCTCAAGGGAACCACACAACTGGGCACACCCAGAAGGTGTTTTTTTTTTTAAGGTTGTATCAAAGTACCCTACTGTACACCTATATTGCTCTGTCTCCCTCTTTCTGTGCCTCTCTTCTTTTGTCAATATTCCCTTTACCCACCCCCTCTCCTTTCTCTAATTTTATTTTTTTTCCTTACCACTCTGTCCTCCTTTCTTTCATCCCTTTTTTGCTCTTAAACCTTCTCACCCTTCTGGTCCTGTAACCCTTAGTCCACAGGCACGAGAACTTAAAGAGCAAGAGGAAGTGAAAGGAAAATTAGGGAAAGGAAATAGATAAAAGAAATCACCCATGAGGAAGAATCAGCAGAAAACTCCAGGCAACATCAAGAACCAGTCCAGAACAACCCCGCCAAGGGACCGTGAGGTAGCTACTGCAGAGGATTCCACCTATACAGAAATGTTAGGAATGACAGAAAGGGAATTTAGAATACACATGTTGAAAACAATGAAAGAAATGATGGAAACAATGAAGGAAACTGCTAATAAAGTGGAAAATAACCAAAAGGAAATCCAAAAACAGAATCAAATAAGAGATGAACGATATGAAGAATGTAAAAAGGATATAGCAGAGCTGAAGGAAATGAAACAGTCAATCAGGGAACTTAAAGATGCAATGGAAAGTATCAGCAACAGGTTAGACCATGCAGAAGAAAGAATTTCAGAGGTAGAAGACAAAGTTTTTGAGATAACTCAGATAGTAAAAGAGGCAGAAAAGAAGAGAGAGAAAGCAGAATGCTCACTGTCAGAATTATGGGACTTTATGAAGGGTTCCAACATATGAGTTATAGGAATTCCAGAAGGGGAAGAAGAATGCCCCAGAGGAATGAAAGTCATAGTAGAGAATATTATAAAAGAAAATTTCCCAAACATCACCACAGATTCTGACACACTGCTTTCAAAGGGATATCGGACCCCAGGTCACCTCAACTCTAACCGAGCTTCTCCAAGACACATTGTGATGAACCTGTCCAAAGTCAAGACAAAAGAAAAGATTCTGCAAGCTGCCAGGACTAAGCGCCAGTTGAACTACAGGGGCAAATCCATCAGAGTGACTGCAGACTTCTCTAATGAAACTTTCCAAGCAAGAAGACAATGGTCATCTACCTTTAATCTACTTAAACAGAACAATTTCCAGCCCAGAATTCTGTACCCTGCTAAGCTAAGCTTCAAAATTGATGGAGAAATCAAATCATTTACGGATATACAAACACTGAGGAAATTCGCCACAACAAGACCAGCTCTACAGGAAATACTTCAACCTGTTCTGCACACTGACCTCCACAATGGATCAGCAGCAAAGTAAGAACTCAGAAATTAAAGGACAGAACCAAACCTCCGCACTGATGAAAAAGATGAAACTAAGCAATGGACTCTCACCAAATAAGACGAATAGAATACTACCACACTTATCAATTATCTCAATAAATGTTAATGGCTTGAATTCCCCACTGAAGAGACATAGATTGGTTGACTGGATTAAAAAACACAAGCCATCCATTTGCTGTCAGCAAGAAACACACCTGGCTTCAAAAGACAAATTAAAGCTCCGAGTCAAGGGTTGGAAGACAATTTTTCAGGCAAATGGAATTCAGAAGAAAAGAGGAGTTGCAATCTTATTTTCAGATACATGTTGATTTAAAGCAACTAAAGTCAAAAAGGCAAAGATGGTCACTTTATATTGGTCAAGGGAAAAATACAACAAGAAGACATTTCAATTCTAAATATCTATTCACCCAATTTAAATGCTCCCAGATTCTTGAAACAGACCTTACTCAGTCTGAGCAATATGATATCTGATAATACCATAATAACAGGGGACCTTAACACTCCTCTTACAAAGCTGGACAGATCCTTGGGCGGCGCCTGTGGCTCAGCGGGTAGGGCGCCGGTCCCATATGCCGGAGGTGGTGGGTTCAAACCCAGCCCCGGCCAAATTAAAAAAAAAAAAAAAAAAAACAAAGCTGGACAGATCCTCTAAACAGAAATTAAACAAGGATATAAGAGACTTAAATGAGACCCTAGAACAACTGTGCTTGACAGACGCATATAGAACACTCCATCCCAAAGATAAAGAATATACATTCTTCTCATCACCCCATGGAACATTCTCCAAAATTGATCATATCCTGGGACACAAAACAAATATCAACAGAATCAAAAGAATTGAAATTTTACCTTGTATCTTCTCAGACCATAAGGCACTAAAGGTGGAACTCAACTCTAACAAAAATGCTCGACCCCACCCAAAGGCATGGAAACTAAACAATCTTCTGTTGAATAACAGATGGGTGAAGGAAGAAATAAAACAGGAAATCATTAACTTCCTTGAGCATAACAACAATGAAGACACAAGCTACCAAAACGTGTGGGATACTGCAAAAGCAGTTTTGAGAGGAAAATTCATCGCTTTAGATGCCTACATTCGAAAACCAGAAAGAGAGCACATCAACAATCTCACAAGAGATCTTATGAAATTGGAAAAAGAAGAACAATCTAAGCCTAAACTCAGTAGAAGAAAAGAAATATCCAAAATCAAATCAGAGATCAATGAAATTGAAAACAAAAGAATCATTCAGAAAAGTAATGAAACAAGGAGTTGTTTTTTTGAAAAAATAAATAAAATAGATAAACCATTGGCCAGACTAACGAGGAATAGAAAAGTAAAATCTCTAGTAACCTCAATCAGAAATGATAAAGGGGAAATAACAACTGATCCCACAGAGATACAATAGATCATCTCTGAATACTACCAGAAACTCTATGCGCAGAAATTTGACAATGTGAAAGAAATGGATCAATATTTGGAATCACACCCTCTCCCTAGACTCAGCCAGGAAGAAATAGAGCTCCTGAACAGACCAATTTCAAGCACTGAGATCAAAGAAACAATAAAAAAGCTTCCAACCAAAAAATGCCCTGGTCCAGATTGCTTCATTCCAGAATTCTATCAAACCTTAAAGAAGAGCTTATTCCTGTACTGCAGAAATTATTCCAAAAAATTGAGGAAGAAGGAATCTTCCCCAACACATTCTATGAAGCAAACATCACCCTGATACCAAAACCAGGAAAAGACCCAAACATAAAGGAGAATTTCAGACCAATCTCACTCATGAACATAGACGCGAAAATTCTCAACAAAATCCTAGCCAATAGATTACAGCTTATCATCAAAAAAAGTCTTTCATCATGACCAAGTTGGCTTCATCCCAGGAATGCAAGGCTGGTTTAACATATGTAAGTCTATAAACGTTATCCACCATATTAACAGAGGCAAAAATAAAGATCACATGATCCTCTCAATGGATGCAGAAAAAGCATTTGATAAAATCCGGCATCCTTTTCTAATTAGAACACTGAAGGGTACAGGCATAGGTGGCACATTTCTAAAACTGACTGAAGCTATCTATGACAAACCCACAGCCAATATTTTACTGAATGGAGTGAAACTGAAAGCGTTTCCTCTTAGAACTGGAACCAGACAAGGTTGTCCTCTGTCACCTTTACTATTCAACGTAGTGCTGGAAGTTCTAGCCAATACAATTAGGCAATACAAGGAAATAAAGGGAATCCAAATGGGAGCAGAGGAGGTCAAACTCTCCCTCTTTGCTGGTGACATGATCTTATACTTAGAGAACTCCAAAGACTCAACCAGAAGACTCCTAGAAGTCATCAAAAAATACAGTAATGTTTCAGGATATAAAATCAATGTCCACAAGTCAGTGGCCTTTGTGTATACAATAACAGTCAAGATGAGAAGCTAATTAAGGACACAACTCCCTTCACCATAGTCTCAAAGAAAATGAAATACCTAGGAATATACCTAACAAGGAGGTGAAGGACCTCTATAAAGAAAACTATGAAATCCTCAGAAAGGAAATAGCAGAGGATATTAACAAGTGGAAGAATATACCATGCTCATGGATGGGAAGAATTAACATTGTTAAAATGTCTATACTTCCCAAAGCAATCTACCTATTCAATGCCATTCCTATCAAAATACCAACATCGTACTTTCAAGATTTGGAAAAAATGATTCTGCGTTTTGTATGGAACTGGAAAAAAAAACCCGTATAGCTAAGGCAGTTCTCTGTAACAAAAATAAAGCTGGGGGCATCAGCATACCAGATTTTAGTCTGTACTACAAAGCCATAGTGCTCAAGACAGCATGGTACTGGCACAAAAACAGAGACATAGACACTTGGAATCAAATTGAAAACCAAGAAATGAAACTAACATCTTACAACCACCTAATCTTTGATAAACCAAACAAGAACATACCTTGGGGGAAAGACTCCCTATTCAATAAATGGTGTTGGGAGAACTGGATGTCTACATGTAAAAGACTGAAACTGGACCCACACCGTTCCCCACTCACAAAAATTGATTCAAGATGGATAAAGGACTTAAACTTAAGGCATGAAACAATAAAAATCCTCCAAGAAAGCATAGGAAGAACACTGGAAGATATTGGGCTGGGTAAAGACTTCATGAAGACTGCCATGGCAATCGCAACAACAACAAAAATAAACAAATGGGACTGCATTAAACTGAAAAGCTTCTGTACAGCTAAGGACACAATAACCAAAGCAAAGAGACAACCTACACAATGGGAAAGGATATTTGCATATTTTCAATCAGACAAAAGCTTGATAACTAGGATCTATAGAGAACTCAATTTAATCCACATGAAAAAAGCCAACAATCCCTTATATCAATGGGCAAGAGACATGAATAGAACTCTCTCTAAAGATGACAGACGAATGGCTAACAAACACATGAAAAAATGTTCATCATCTCTATATATTAGAGAAATGCAAATCAAAACAATCCTGAGATATCATCTAACCCAAGTAAGAATGGCCCACATCACAAAATCTCAAAACTGCAGATGCTGGCGTGGATGTGGAGAGAAGCGGACACTTTTACACTGCTGGTGGGACTGCAAACTAGTACAACCTTTCTGGAAGGAAGTATGGAGAAACCTCAAAGCACTCAAGCTGGACCTCCCATTTGATCCTGCAATCCCATTACTGGGCATCTACCCAGAAGGAAAGAAATCCTTTTATCGTAAGGACACTTGTACTAGACTGTTTATTGCAGCTCAATTTACAATCGCCAAAATGTGGAAACAGCCTAAATGCCCACCAACCCATGAATGGATTAACAAGCTGTGGTATATGTATACCATGGAATACTATTCAGCCATTAAAAAAATGGAGACTTTACATCCTTCTTATTAACCTGGATGGACGTGGAAGACATTATTCTTAGTAAAGCATCACAAGAATGGAGAAGCCTGAATCCTATGTAGTCAATTTTGATATGAGGACAATTAATGACAATTATAGTTATGGGGGGGAAACAGAAAGAGGGAAGGAGGGAGGTGGGTGGGGCCTTGGTGTGTGTCACACTTTATGGGGGCAAGACATGATTGCAAGTGGGACTTTACCTAACAATTTCATTCAGTGTAACCTGGCTTATTGTACCCTCAATGAATCCCCAACCATAAAAAAAAAAAAAGAATACACTCATAGATAAATTTGCTAAGAATCCTAATATATATGGCTAAATTGTCCTCAAGTTTCGTCCTCCCTCAGACCATTACTTGTGTTTCTACTTCTTCACTGTCTTATACAAAACATTTTTCATGAGAAGATATGTCTAGTCTTTCTGAAATATGACCATAAAAAATGAAAATAAACATTGCAGAAAAAATTTTAGAACACAGTTATACATTAATCAAATACTCTGTATATCCAAGAAGTTCTCCTCAATCATTTTGTTATTATGCCTGGAGAATAAATTGAAATTCATGGGTAAAGCACACATGAATGATAGTAAAGACCTAGAAAGTCTTAGAACTCTGTTGCAGTGCCATTCATTTAGTATAGTTTTTCAGGTATTACCATTGTGTATTTATGGTGTTTAAATGCCAAATGGTTGAAAAAATATAGTACTGAAAATCTGGAAAGAAAAGCTAACCACAAGTCTAATTTTTGTAAGTGGTGAAAGGTGTGGGTTCAGTTTCAGTGTTTTACATGTGGTTATACAGTTTTACCAGCACCATTTATTGAGGAGAGGAGATCTTCCCCAGTGTATGCTTTTGTTTGGTTTATCAATGATCACATGGCTATAAGAGCCTTGTTTCATCTCTTGGTTTTCCCTTGGGTTGCAGATGTCTATATCTCTCTATTTTTATGCCAATACCATGCTGTTTTGATCATGGCAGACTTGGAATATAGCCTAAACTACAATAGAGTTATGCCTCCCACTTTGGTTTTATTACCAAAAACTACCTTGGTTATACTTTTTTTTTTTTCCTGATACCATACAAAATGAAGAGCTTTATTTTTTTTTAGTTCTTCAAAGTATAATGTCAGTTTATTTTTATTTTTTTTTATTAAATCATAGCTGTGTACATTAATGTGATCATGGGGCACCATACACTAGTTTCATAGACTGTTTGACATATTTTCATCATTCTGGCATTTATAACATAGCCTTCCTGGCATTTTCTTAGTTATTGTGCTAAGACATTTACATTCCACATTTACTAAGTTTCACATATACCCTTGTAAGATGCACCGCAGGTTTAAGGTCAGTTTTTTAATGGGGATTACATTACATCTTTAGATTGCTTGAGGTAGAATTATTATTTTAATATTGATTTTCACTAGCTAAAAGCTTGGTATGTTCTTCCATTTGTTAATTTCTTCTGCTATGTCTTTTCTTAGGGTTTCATAGTACTTCAACCTTTTTTTTTTTTTTAGGAATATTCCTAGATATTTCATTTTCTTTGAAGCTACTGTGAAGGGAAGTATATCTTTGATTAGCTTCTCAACTTGGCTGTTATTGGCATATACAAAGGTTTATTTCCTGAGACATTACTATATATCCTGATCACTTCCAGGAGTCTTGTGATTTAATCTCTGGGGTTCTCTAGGTATAAGATCATATCATAATTAAAGAGCAAGAGTTCTTCCTCCTCTGTCCCCAATTCAATGCCCTTTATATCATCTCTTACCTAATGGAACTGGTTAGAACTTCCGTGACTATGTTGTGTAGTAGCAGTGATAGTGGACATCCTGTCTGGCTCTTCTTCTAAATGGAAAAGCTTTCCATTTTACTCCATTAAGTATGATATTAGCTGTGGGTTTGTTGTAGATGGCTTCAATCAGACTTAGAGAAATGCCACCTATGCCTACAGTCTTAAATGTCCTTGTTAGGAAAGGATGTTGAATTTTATCAAATGCTATTTCTGCAAGTATTGAGAGGATCATATTGTCTTTGTTTTTGCTTCTATTGATATGGTGAATTATGTTTATAGATTTGAATATATTAAACCAGCCTGACATCCCTGGGATGAAGTCTACTTGATCATGATGTATAACTTTTTTAATATGTAACTACACTCTACCAGCTGAGAGATTTTTGAGTAATATTGATTTTTGAATTTTTGAATATTGATTTTTGCATCAATATTTATTATTTGAATTACTCTATAGTTCTCCTTTTCAGTTGTGTCCTTTTCTGGTTTTAGAATCAGATTGATGTTTGCTTCATAGAAAGGGTAGAGGAAAGTTCCCTCCTTGTCAGTGTTTTGGAATAGTTTCTTCAGTATAGACATAAGCTTCTCTTTAAAGGTTTCATACAGTTGTTCGGTGAAGCCATCTGGGACAGGGCCTTTGTTGGTGGTGGTGGTGGTGGAGCTTTTTTACTGTTCCTTTAATCTAAGAGCTTGATATTGATTTGTTCTGGAGATGGTGTGATTGCAGGTATTGGTCCATTTCCTCCACATTGTTAAATTTCTAGGCATAGAGTTTCTTGTGGTAGGGCAAGATAATCTTTTGTACCTCTGTGGTATTTGTTGTTATTTCCCCTTTTTGTTCCTGATTGAGGTTAGATGTTACTTTTCTCTTTCTAGTTAATCTGGCCAATGATTAATCAATTTTATCTTTTTGAAAAACTAACTTTTTGTTTCATTAATTTCCTGAATAATTCTTTTGTTTTTAATTTAATTTATTTCAGATTTAATTTTGGTTATTTCTTTTCTCCACCTAGTTTTGGGATTGAGTTGACAGTTCTTTTACGTATCATTTAGATCAGGCATCCTCAAAATTTTTAAACGGGGGGCCAATTCACTGTCCCTCATACCATTGGAGGGCCAGACTATAGTTTAAAAAAAAAAAACAACCTATGAACAAATTCCTATGCATACTGCACATAACTTATTTTGAAGTAAAAAAACAAAATGGGAACAAATACAATCATACCGCCTCATGTGGCCCGTGGACCACAGTTTGAAGACCCCTGCTTTAGATGATTCATTATGTTTCTTTGTGTTCTCTCTTTCTGTTATTTGGATGTAGGCAACTAATTTGATAAATTTCATTCTTTGGAATTTTGCAGTATCCCACAGGTTTTGGTAAGTTGTAGTTTCATTGTTGTTATGTTTGAGGAATTTAACAATTTTCTTCTTTATGTCTTCCTTAACCTGACTGCCTTCCAGAATAAGGTTGTTTAATTTTCATGGCATTGCGTGGGGATGAATTTTTTTTTTTGAGTTGAGCTCTACCTTAATTGGCTTCTGATCTGAGAAGATACAAGGTATAATTTCAATTATTTTAATTTCGTTGGATTTGATTTGTATCTTAGGATATCATCTGTTTTGGAGACTATTTCATGGGCTGATGAGAAGAACAAATGTTTCTTAGCTTTGGGATGGTATTTTCTATAATGTCTATTAAGCTGATTTATTCTGGCTTCATGGTTAAGTCCCTTGCATCTTCATTTAGTTTGTGTTTAGAGAATCTTTCCAGTGCTGCCAGAGGGTTATCAAAGTCCCCTACTATTATGGCTATGGGATATCATATTGCTCTGACTAACCAAGGTCTGTTTCATAAATCTGTGAACATTTAAATTGGGTGCTTAAATATTTAAAATTGAAATGTCTATTTGTTGTATTGGTCCCTTGACCAAAATGAAGTGACCATTTTTGTCTATCTCAACTTTAGTTACCTTAAATCCATTTGTATGTGAAAATAGGACTTCAACCCCTCCTTTCTTCTCATTTCCATTTGCCTGAAATACTGTTTTCCATCCCTTTACACTGAGTCTTGTGTTGTCCTTTGAGGTTATGTATGTTCCTTGAGACAGCATATGGATTCCTTGTATGTTTTTATTCACTCAGCCAGCCTGTGCCACTTCAATGGAGAATTCAAGCCACTAACATTTATTAAGAGAAATGATAAGTGTAGTGGGCTTGTATTCATCTTATTTAATAGTGAAAGTCCATTGCTTTGTTTTATCCTTTGGATCATTATGGAAGCTAGGTTTTGTCTTCTATTATCTGGGTGCTTACTTTGCTTGTGGTCCATTGCTATGGTCAATGTGTAGAATATGTCTAAGTATTTCTTGTAAAGCTTATCTTGTTGTTTCTTATTTCCTCAATGTTTGGATATCAGTAGAAGATTTGATTTCTTAATTAATTTTGAAGCTTAGTTTAACAGAACACAAATTTCTGGCCTGAAAATTGATTTTTTTTAAAAGATTAAAGGTAAATGACTATTCTTTTCTGACTTGGAAAGTTTCATCCGAAAATTCTGCTTTCACACTGATTGATTTGCCCCTTCATGTCTATTGGCACTTACTTCTGGTTGTTTGAGAATTTTTTTCTTTCATCTTGGCTTTGGATGGCTTCATTACAATGTGTCTTGAAGATGCTCCATTTGTGTTGAGATGTTCCAGGGTTTTATATCCCTCTTAAGGGACTGTTTCATAATCTTTAGTGAAACTTAGGAAATTTTCATTTATGATATCTGCCAGCAGGGCTTCCATGTCTTTGGGATATTTTTCTTCCTCTTCATGGATACCTATAATTCATATATTTTAACTCTTTATGCATTACCACAATTCTCTGAGTAAATGTTCTGCTTATTCTCATTTCCGTTCTGCCCCTTTAACTACATGAGTTAACTCTAGAGCTCTATCTTCTGCCTCTGAGATTCTTTCTTTTCCATGGTCTAATAATCTGTTATTTTATTTTATTTTATTTTATTTTTCGCAATTTGTCTGGGTCCAGGTTTGAACCAGCCACCCTCTGTAGCACTGCCTCTAATAATCTGTTATGAAGTCTTTCAATTGTATCTTTAAATTTTCTGATTGGCTTCTTCAATTCCATAAGCTCCACCATATCCTTTCTTTTTTTTTTTTTTCTTCGTAGCTTCCAACCATTTTCTAGCTCCACTTTTCTGTTTTCTCATCAATTCACTATTTCCTTTTTTATCTATATTTTAAATATCCTTTTTATTATTTTCCATTGCTTCATTTTAGGTAGAATCCTCTGTAGTAGGTGCCTCATTGTTCCTTGGGGGTTAGCTCTGATTTGGTTTTTCATGGTGCCAGAATTTTTCTGTTGGTTTCTCCATTTGTATGTTTTTTTCCTTGTTAATTTAATTCCCCTGCTTTTTCTTTCTCACTTCCTCCTTCACTTTAAATTAACTTTTTCAGGGGTTAGGCTTTGAAGTGTCCTTTCAGTATAAGGATTAAATGAAGAGAAGGGTACAAAGTAAGAAAGGGGTCACGTGTGGTGGCTCACACCTGTAGTCCTAGCACTCTGGGAGGCTGAGGAGGGTGGATTGCCTGAGCTCATGGATTTGAAATCAGCCTGAGCCAGAGAGAGGTCCCTTATCTAAAAATAGCCAGGCTTTGTGGTAGGCACCTGTAGAACCAGATATTGGGGAGGCTGAGGCAAGAGAATCACTTGAGCCCAAGAGGTTGAGGTTGCTGTGAGTTATGACACCACAGCACTCTACTGAGGTTGACAAAGTTAGGCTCTGTCTCAAAAATTAAAAAAAAAATGTTAGAAGGGGTGGTGCCTGTGACTCAAAGGGGTAGGGTGCCAGAGGTGGTGGGTTCAGGCCCAGCCCTGGCCAAAAAAAAAAAAAAAGTAAAAGGGGAGAAATAAAAGAATACAATACTGAGACAAAAAGAAGGGGTGAGAGAAAAGAATTGAAGAGAATTAGAAAAGAAGGACAGACAGAGAAAAAGAAAGTGACTGCAGAAATGATCATGATCAGCATGGTTCTGACCACATCTGCCAGTATAGACCTTTGGCAAGCTAGGCTGGGCAGATTTCTAGACATCAGGAGCTCCTTACCAGCTTGACCAAAAGCAAGACCCGATCTCCTCCAAATACAGAAGGAAAGAAAGAAATATTAGTATGTCACAGTGGTGAGCTACCCAAACCAACTTTCCAAATGCCAAAGCTATGGGGACACCCAAGACTGTAAACTTGTGACCTCCTTGAACCAGCCCAATGCCATGATCCCCAGCCAGACCAACGTGGTGACTCCACAGAACTCAGAGAAAAGGAAGAAAAATAATAAAAATAAAAATAAGTAAAGAAATTAAAAAAAAATTATAAAATATAAAGAAGAAAAAGAGGGATAACTTAGCTGTTGTATGAGAAATTTTTGTGGGAAATGTGAGCAAAGTAGAAAAATCTCTACCAAAAGAGAGATAAAAGGAGAGATGTAAAAAAGGAGGACAGAATAATATGGGCTGAAAAGCCAGAAGAAAAATGGAGAAGCCTTTGCTATTGAAGAAAGTGAAAATATAACCAGACCAGAAAACAAAACAAAACACAAAACAATAGCAACCACGACAACATAAAGGAGAAACAAAGATGAAGAAAAAACCTTCTTCAGGAACAAAAAAATGGAGAAAAAAATATATATATATATGTTTGTAAAAAATGTATTTACATTGAAATATATTGCCTAGACACTACATGGTGTTGTAATATTAGGAGATGGAGAACACATGCTACATTTGCCGTATGTAATATGGAAGCTGGAAGCCACTTACTAGTTGTGGAGGAGATTGTGTACCATCTTCCCAGCTTATTTGCCCTCAATCAGAGCCTGATCACATCATCAGCATTCACTCCCCACATGATCGAGGTGCTGATGCTGTTACCAAATTTCTTCTTAGGCATGTCAAATAGTGCCACCTGACAACAATGTGGACTTCCCAGGGGTGCAGGGCCCACTCAGTTCACACCAAGGATGGTTGCCCAAGCTCACCTAGTGTGTCAGAGATGTTCCTTCACTAAGACCCTGGGAACTGTTCCTCTGGCAAGACCTTCCTACAATGGCAGCACCCAGTTATGAGGCAAGCTGATGGGAAATACACGCCACCCAGTATACAATCTTGGCCACTGGATGCTGTTTGAGTCCCTTCACTCATTTAAGCAGTTTAAACTGCTCGCTTAAGCTGTTTAGTCAAAAATCAATAACCCTCAGCTCAGCCCTTTCCTGTCCCCAGATCATGTGAGGGCTGGTCAGCCAGCCCCTGCATGTACACTAGCACTTGCCTCCTGTGCCAGCTCTTCTGAGCTCAAGACATTCTTACTGGCTTATGGAATCCACTACTACTTGACTGCCCTTGCAGTGATGCCCTTGTGGAAGTTCCCTTAGCCAGAGGTGGACAGAGTTCTATTTCCCCTGTCTTGCCACAAGTGACTAGTAAGAAGCTGTTTCTAATCTGCCACCTTGCTCTACCCTATTCTTTCTGTTTTGGGGGTATGGACATTTAATGTGATAAATTTCCCTCTTAGGATTGCCTTTGCAATATCTCACAGGTTTTGATATCTTGTTGCTTCATTTTACTTTGTTTGAGAAATCTTGTGATTTCCTTATCATCTTCTTGACCTTGCTGTTCAAAATAAGGTTGCTTAGTTTCTATGACTTTGTTTGGGGATGAAGATTTTTGTTAGAGTTAAATTCTACTTTTATTCCATGCTTGTCTGAAAAGATACAAGTTATAATTTCTATTCTTTTAAACTAGTTGAGATTAGATTTGTACCCTAAAAAATGATTACAGCAGAGGTCAAATTCTGACGTTTTGCTGATGACATTATCTTATACTTAGAAAACTCCAGAGACTCAACCACCAGGCTCATAAAAGTGATCAAGTAATACAGTAAAAGACAGTGCCTATGGCTCAATGAGTAGGGTGCCAGCCCCATATACCAGAGGTGGTGTGTTCAAACCCGGCCCTGGCCAAAAACTGCCAAAAAAAAAAAAAGAAAGAAACACAGTAAAGTCTTGGAATATAAAATCAATGTCCAAAAATTAGTTACTTTTATATATAACATAACAGTCAGGCTTAGCTGAGAATCATATCAAAGACACAATACCCTTCTCAGTAGCTTCAAAGAATAAAAAATACCTGGGAACCTAACTAACAAATTATGTTAAGTATGGGTAATACTCAAATCTTCAGAGTCCTATTTTAATGGAATATTCCTGTAGTAAACTGCAATTAAAATTGGTACAAATATCTGTTACTCTTGTTTTTTTCTTTTTGCCCTTATAATGTGAATTTATAGCTTCTCTCATTAATAGTTAAGAGACAATTTTCCATTCCTTTAATCTAGGTTAACTCTATACTTTGATTTGATGAATGAAATATAGCATATGATGGAGACCTCAGACACCTTTTACTTATAGGACCCCTGTTTCTTCCATAAGAAACTGGGCTCACTTGCTGGAGTTCATGAGAGCTTATTCACCCCAGTAGCCTCAAATGAGGTCCCAGTTTTATCAGCCAAGTTATGTAGTTGGCCTGAGATCCATGAGACTAGTATGAGAACTTCACAGCCAAGTCATTGTCTTCTGATAAATACTACTCGTCTTTTAATTTAGGCTACTTAATTTTATACTGTTTTGTTATACAGCATTATTATAGCGACATATAACCGATACTCTTTTTGATTAATAGTCAATGAGAAACAGCACTCAGTAGATAGGGGAACATGATTGTTCAAATTTTGTGTGTATATTTATAATTCAGCCTGGCATACTTTCTCAAATTTAGATTTTGTGTGTATGTGTTTAAAGTATACATATCATAGGCAAAAGGATGAGGACTAGAGAGTGAGAAGGGAATGAATGTTGAGTGGGTCAGAGCAAGCTAAATGTTTATAAGATAAGCACATTTGAAAGAATCTTTTCATTACTGTGAACACATGATGATATGATGAAACCGGTATACATAATTTCATAAGCATGAGTCAGTAGAATGTGACAGGAGGCTCAAAAGCTTTCTTGTATTTGTTCTGTTAGTCTTTACCCTTGTAACTAAGTGTGATCCTGTCCTCTCTACCCCAATCTAGATAAAAGCCCATACATTGTTGTTGTAAATAGCATTGTTAGAAACCCATCTCACACTCAGTATGCAAAATACATATGAAAAATGACAAAAGCTAAATTAGAGCTTTCACTTTCACCTCATCAATCTTCTCTGTCCCTTTTGTAATGTCACTTTTATAAAACAATTCCAAAAATATTTTATAAAAAGGCCAAAAATTTTTTAAGCTTGCTTGCAAAATTTCTGTTTTCTTTCATTTTGTAATGAGTTTTTCCATTGGGTTTCTCTCTTTATGCTTATTAAAACAATAACGTAATTCTTTCTGCATAAAAAATGCTTCTTAACCATACATAAGACATTTTCTTTTAGATGAGTTTTCCACTTGAAGGCACACATTTGCACTGATAGTCCTTTTTCCTTTTATCCAGCATTCTAGTTTTCTGATACAAGGACTACTTTACATTGTCATGGAAATATAGAGTACAAAGGTGACTGCTGGCCATATTATTACTGTGTCCTCAGGTTATGACCTTAATTGCAATAGAACCACTTGATATGACTTCAAATTTTTTTTAAGTGTCATTGAATTCTGGTTTATAATTGAATAGCAAACTTCTTATTTTAATTCTCTAAATAAAAAATTAGTAAAAAGATATTTCAGTAAATTCACATACACTATTTTCTTCAACAATTGTTGGTATTGCAACAGAGGTGAAAGGTCCAAAAAACAGCAAAATGTTTTAAGACTTGTCTCTTTAAAACCAAACTCCAAACTTTGGGAGAATTTCTGTACAAGGCCCATAATCAAGAGGCAGGATAAATTTCTTTCTCATTTGGTTTCTATCATCTTAAACTATAGGAGATGGCTCAACAGAATTATCCAGACATTAGTCATCAGATCATCTTCCTTGTTGATAAGGTCTAAAGAAACCATGAACTATAGTTGAATGATAGCCATTACATATGACACTGGTCACATAGACCCAAACCCAACTACCAAAATGTCCCCATTTAAAAAGCCCTGTATTTTTGCTTAAAGGCAGGATGTTGGTCTTTTGAGACACAACTTTGTCATCCTTCTCTTTTGTAAGTAACTAATAAACTTCTCTTTCCTTTTTTCTCAAACCACTTGTCCTTGTTCTTTGTTCTCACTAATTCAGCCTCAGCGAAAAGTACTTTGTACTGAACTTTCAGTAACAGTATTATCTTCAACTACTTTTCTCAGTGAATAATCATATAAAATTTGTATAAAAATATGAAATTAGCCTGCGATTATTTCAATAATTAATGCTGTTTCAGTATTTCAATAATAAATAATGCTGTAAAAGGCATCACAATTACATTATATGAGGTCAACAATTAAGTATGCAAACTCATCTTACAAAGACTACTACATACTTTTATCACCATCTGATCTTTGATTAACCAAACAAAGGCATACACTGGAGAATACAACCCCAATTCAATAAATGGTGCTGGGAACACTGGATAACCACATGTAAAATACTGAAACTGGACCCACACCTTTTGCCATTTAACAAAAATCGACTCACTACAGATAAAAGATTCAAATTTAAGACATAAAATGATAAAACTCCTAGAAGAAAGTGTGGGAAAGTTCTTGATTATATCAGCCTGAGAAAATATTTTATGAAGAAGATTTAAGTAGCAATTACAACAGCAACAAAAATAAATAAACAGGACTTAATTAGGCTATATTTTTCTGCACAGATAAAGACACAACAATTTAAGCAAATAGACACCTTTCAGAGTGGGAAAAGATATTTTCATGTTATGAATCTGAAAAAGAGGTGATAACTAGAATCTACAGAGAATTCAAATTAATCAACACAAAAAAACTATCCTATCTACCACTGGGTAAGAGACATGAACATAATCTTCTCTGAAGAAGACAGATGAATGGACAATAAACATATGAAAAAATGCACATCATTTCTAATCATCAGAGAAATGAAAATCAAAAATCAAAACCACCCTGAGATATCACCTAACTCCAGTGACAATGGCCCACATTGCAAAGTCTCAAAGTTCAGATGCCTGCATGGAAGTGGAGAGAAGGGAACACTTTTACACTGCTTGTGGGACTGAAAACTAATACAACCTTTTTGGAAGGAAATATGGAGAATCTTCAAAAAACAAAAAAAAACAGACCTCCTATTTGATTCTGATATCCCATTACTGGGTATCCAGAAGAAAAAAATATCATTTTATCATAAGGACATTTTCACTAGACTGTTTATTGCAGCTGAATTTATAATCACCCAAATGTGGAAACAACCTAAATATTCACCAACCCAGGAAAGGATTAACAAACTGTGGTAGATGTTTACCATGGAATGCTATTCAGTCATTAAAAGAGATGGAGACTTTACATCTTTTGTATTAACCTGAATTGAGTTGGAAAACATTCTTCTTAGTAAAGCATCACAAGAATGGAGAAGTAAGAATTCAATGCACTTAATTCTAGTATGAAAGCAGTAGAGGACATGTTGATCCTTGCCATCAGGAATCTTGCTCAGAGATCTTTGTAATCTTAATGAATTTGTATCATAAAAATTATACCATTTTTGGGAAATAAGTCAAAAAGTTAAAAGGAGAAGATTATTAAATACAGGGGTCATTAAATTTTTTTTATAGAGCTAGTTACAACAAGGTCAATTACTTTCATTAATGCTAAATTGGTAATGCTAAAAATTTACTTTTTATATAAATAGTAATTTTCTATAAATTTAGTTATTTGTAGGATATAAATGATTTAGCTCTGCAATTAATATTGTATTTTTGATCTGGACACTATCATCTATGTACTATGATTGCTAAATTTTTTTGGCTGGAGGAATACTGGAGGTTAACAGTGGAGGTTATTCTGAAGCTAATTGGTTCCCTATTTTGCACATATTTCTTGATGTTTTCTCCATACTCTAAATTGTGTCTTCAACTTAAAAATGACTCTTAACTCATGGTGCATACTTTTACTGGTGATTTCCATAACATAGATGTGATATTAGATTTCCTATTTCTTCAAGAACAATTTTTCTTATCATATCTTTAGAAATCATTTCAACTACAAAGAACTACATTTTCTCCCTCTTGACAATACTAAAGGGTTTGCAGAGCCTGTGATGTCTTGCTTCATACAATATTGCTTATAAGTAGTTGAATATCTGTCTTTGATTTTCAAAAACATTTTACTTGAGAGTAAGAGAACATAAAGAAATTAATTCCAGATCTTTACTTGTAAGAAAGTTTAACAAGTAAAGGAAATTTTTATTTTTTTAAATTTTTTTTCTGTTAAAGGCTGAATTTTAATTTATTCTAAGATATGCCCACAGCTTTAATAATTTTATTCAAAGGGATTTCTGGTGATTCCAATAGAGGGTAAGAATATGCTAGTGTCCACTATTTGATCTGTGTGTACTCAATTATTTAATTGTAGCAGCACTGTGGAGCAGAAAGAACCTGATTATGCACTTTATAAAATTTGGTTTGTACTCATTGTTCTACCACTAACAAGCCACATCCTCTTAGCCAAGTAGGAATTTTCCTAATGCTCAGTTTACCTTCTCTAAAAATGATATAACTACTTCATCTACTTTCCACTGGAATTCTTGGGAAGAATGAACAGGTAATACATTTAGAAGCTCATTGTAAATGGTAAAGGGACTTTAAAAGAAAAGCTAGTATTTTTCTGAGATAAGTCATGTGCTCACTACCATATGTGATGCTAAATCAACCTATCACCAAACTTCACTGTCTCCACTAGTTTTTGTTAATACAACACAAACTGAACCCATTTATACATGTGACTTACAATATGATAAATATATTAGTGCCAGGAATGACAGTGATAACAATTTACACCACTTTTATTGGTTGTGATTTTTATGAGATGCAGTTTTTTCTAACAAAATAAAACAGAAAATTTGTGGTGGTAGTTGTTACTACACATCTTTTCAATCTGGAGAAGCTTAGAGACATTGTAGAGGTGTTTGAAAAAGAAGACTTTTTAAAAGGCTTGAGATGATAAGGATTTCCTGTGAATCACACCACATTAAAATCGAAAAAAAAAAGAAAAAAAAAAAACAGATGGAAGGAAGAGTGAGGTTGGCATGGACTGACCTCAAATAGCAGGCAAAAAGAAATCATGAAAGGTAACACTTCTGGAAGTCTGATGTATCTTAATGAAAGACTTGTTAATAAAAAGTAAGTATGGTTTCAGTGGAGGAAATAGAGGAATCCACTAGAGTAGAGGAAAGGGTGAATTAGGTCTTAGAAAAATTGCATGATAACAGAGACCTCTGGACAAAAAATAACCACAACTGGGATGGGAATTTTGGAGATTAACTTCTGTAACAGTGGATTATTCTGTAGAAAAAAACACTAGACTTAATAATGTTCTAAATCCACATGCTAAGCTTGTAAGGTAATTTTTACCATTTTGATTTTCTTCTCAGAGATACCTCTATATTATAGAACCTGCTGAGGTCATAAATGAGTCTTTGCTTATGAAGAAATCTCAAAAGTTATGTAAATTTCAGGTCTTAGTATAATAAAAGATAAAAAACAGTCTATATTTAAATAGATCCCAATATTTGCCTGGCTTTTTTCAGTCATACTATCTTTTGGGAAAGTGGAGTACATTAAAATGTAATATCTCACAGCTTTGGTAAAACATAATTCATTTTCCCTCTACAAATAATAGCCTTTTATACCCAGCAGTGATTACACAGCCCTCATCACTGGCTGCTAGTGTTAGAAGCTATATCAGCATCTTCCATGGCAGCTGGATAAAAAGTTTCTACATTTATCTTAAAAAATATATATCTTTCATGCTTCTGCCTTGTTACGATGTCTAGAAATACATTCTGAATCAACTCTGAAAATAATACAGCTTAAATACTTGATAAGAGTTACATAGGAAAGGCAGGCCGTTATTTCTGTTTCAGAAACCATGTCTGCAAGCTGATTTTTCCCTCTATAGCTAGAGTTTCAGACCCAGATTTTCAAAGAAACATTTGTGTGCATAAAATGGGTAATTGCACACACAAATGGGTAATTTTGTATGCAATTATTCATTTTGCATATACAATTATATGCATCTGAGGTTATTACACATGCACATGGAATTTGGTAAGCATATCCGTTACACCTGCCTTTGAAAATTTGGTCCATGTTGTAGGTTTATTGCACAGAAGAAAATTGGGATTCTTCCCTATTTTGGATAATATAATTGCACTCATTACTGTCCTCGTGTCATACCTTTTAATCAAGGATCTCAAAACCTATTAAATTATTAACCCAATCATCTGAACAGCTCTTTTATCTATAGATACTAAATGTTACGACACTCTCGTTTAAAAAATTAAAAAATCAAGATATGAAAGCTGGACTTCTCTAAGTATTAATCACTATCCAGGACACAATTAATGGAAATGGCAAAGAAATTGAGAACAAACAAAAAGTTTCTTTCTTTCTGGTCTGACCATACCAAAGTTTATTTTTCTTCTAGGACAAAAAAACTTCCAACATTTTCTTCATTAAGCATACATCTGGTAAGACAGCAAGTTTTAATAGCAGGGCTTGTTCACCTGGAAAATTCCTATGTCATTGTCAAAATGAGAGAATAAAACATTCACTTCCTTCTTGTAATTGAATTGTGCCTTTAGGTATTTGTCATATATATATTTTTTGAAAGATGATGAAAGAGGTTTATATCACAGATAACAGCTTAAATTTTATGGCTACACATGTGGCTTTCTCACAAAGCTAAACAGGGTGTTACTTGTGTCATTGATATCATAGAATGAAGACAGACACGTTGAATATCTGCTGTTGTTGTAGTTAGCTTATGTGTCCTTTCATATGACTGCTTGATTTGCTGTCTGTCTATGATGGCATTGCACATCCTACCTGACATTGCAGAGCCAGAAAGACTCAAGTAGCTCCAGAGAAGGAAAGAACACAATCAGTCCCTTGCAAGGAAAAAACAGATTAGACTTTTGGCATCGAATATGCACACATTATAATTTGAAAGCAACTTTGTCTGAAACCTATGAATTGCTTATATTAGAAAAAATTAGCAAAAAAATAGCTTATATTAGCAAAAAATTAGCTTATATTAGCCAAAAATTATGATACTTTTGAATGACCATTTTTTTTAGGTATTATTGTGTAGTAGAAGTAGTGGTAGTGGTACAGAAGTGGCAGGGTAATAGCAATAGTAGTAGAAATAAGAGTAGCAGCAGCAGGATTACTGGTCATAATAGTCATAGTAAAAGTAGAAATGATACTGTAGAAATAGAAATGAAACAATACTGAAATACCTATCATTTCACAACTTACTGGTGCCCAAAATTATGGCAGTTATTTAAAATAAATTGCTTCACTCCAGGTGTGGTGGCTCACACATGTAATTATAACACTCTGGGAGGTCAAGGTGGATGGATTTCCTGAGCTCGAGAGTTCGAGACAAGCCTGAGCAAGAGTGAAACCCCTTCTCTAAAAGTCGCCCGGTGTCTTCTCCAGAGAGACCCTGCTGTGAGCCTGGGTGTTCTCTTGTCTGGCATGAAGGTTGAACAAATATTTTCCCTCATAATTTGAACTCCCAATCCACCCTTCCCCATGGCGTCGTTGTCTAGAAGCCCAACACCTTCAGAGACCAGAATGTTTGAAGTCCTTTGTTAAGAGTGGGCATTGCATGGTCTGAGGTGGCACAACTATACTGTAACTGTGAATCCAGTAACAGTGCAGAAAGGCACGGGGGAAGGTGCATGGCTTGGCTCTGAGAAAGAGCAACTCAGCAGTCAGCGGAGGCTTGGGTCTTATATGACAGGGGTAGGCTCGGAAACCGCCGAGGTAAGGGAACGCAGGTGGAGACACCTCCAACCTAGCAGCAGCATTAATAGAGCGATCCCACCAGGGTCAAACTTTGGAAAGACACCTCCCCAATTCTGTGGACTGCCAGAGGGAGCTAGATCTCTCATTGCAGGGATACCAGAGGAGCAGAGCTGCAGGGGCAGAGGCACGATCTCTAAGAGCAAAAAATATTTGCTGCTTTGTTAATCTCTGGTTTGTAATGAGCACAGGTGGAACACTCCCCAGTTTCCATTGAGCATCCAAGGTAATCAGACTTCAACTCCCTTGGCCAGCTTATGGCAAGGTGTGTTTGGTTGGCCAACAAGGCATTGACTTCTCTCTGACTCTGGCAGGCCCAAATTCCTGGAGTACTTTCCCATTAGAGAAAACTTGGCCACAACCCTGTGGGGCTACCAGTAACTGGATGAGACAGAGGTGCAAGGAAGGGAAGGAGGCACTGGCACCTCTAGACTATTTTTCTGGGTGGGCCTTTCTGACTTCACAGAGCACCACAGTGAGTTATACTTGAGCTGCCAGTGGACTCCTGCTGCCTAGATGCTGAAGACCTTTTGAATTTTCCCACCTGATCAGTTGTGTTAACTGGGACAATTAATTTGGAACTCTTGACATGGGCCAATCATCTGGGGAACCACCAAGTGTGTACCCTGGTTGTGGTGTTGTGGGAGTGTGGGATTCTCCTCTCTTAGTTGTTGCCTGTGGAAGGGGGCAGGGTGTCTTATTTGCTTATATATCTCCACAGCTGAGAGTTCGGCTCAAACCCACTAATTCACTAGGATTGGACAGAGACTAGCTGAATACAGTTCAGAGCCATCTAGCCCCACCACACCAAGCAGGTCCCCAGAGTTTCAGGCTATAGTACTGAATGGGACCTTTGTAAAGCTCTAGGGTAAAAGCTGAAATTACCAGTATCAGTTAATTACAACTTCAGGAGCCCTCAATTCAATTTCACCTTTCCAGCTTCTTTAGCCAAATGGTGAAAAATGATCATGGGGCAGGATCAGTGGAAAAACTCTGGAAATATGAATAATCAGAGTAGATCAACTCCCCCAAGGAATGACAAAACAGACACACCAGAAGATCCCATTCATAAACAAATGGCTGAGATGTCAGAAACTGAATTCAGAATTTGGATTACAAATAAAATTAAGAGAATGGAGGTAAACATGGAATTAGAAATTCAAGGAGCAATTCAAATGTTGTCTCAAGAATTCAATGTATTAAAAAAAATTACCAAAGATTTTGAGATATTGAGGCAAGAACTTGCAGCCCTTGAAGATCTGAGAGTTACAGTAGAATCCCTCAGTAACATAATGGAGCAGGCAGAAGAAAGGATCTCTGACAATGAAGACAAAACTTTTGAACTCTCCCAAAGAGAAGTGGAGAGCAAAAACGTATCATTCCCTGGGAAAACTGTGAGGGACCACTCCAAAAGATCAAACATTCACCTTATAGGAATCCCTGACGGAGAAGAGGATGGTCCAAAGCACAGATACTATGCTCCAAGAGATAATTAAGGAGAACTTCTCCCACATGGTAAGAGATACTAAAATTCAGATAGCAGACAGTTTCAGAATATCAGCACGACTAAACCCAAACAAAATATATTCTAGACACATTGTAATTAACTTCACCAAAGTTAGTATGAAGGAGAAAATCCTGCAAGAAGCCAGACGTAAGAAAATCATAACCTACAAGGAGAAGAATATTAGAATGACTACAGATCTCGCTGTGGAAACTTTTCAAGCCAAAAGAGGATGGTCATCAAACTTCAATCTCCTAAAACAAAACAACTTTCAGCCCAGAATCCTCCATCCACCAAAAATGCACTTCATGACATATACATGTTGAAGAAATTTCCCTTAACCAAACAAGCTCTTCAGGATATTCTCACACCCACCCTCCATAATGACCAGCACAATGCTCTACCACCAAAGTAAACTCACTCTGAAATTCTTGGTCAAAACCCAATTTCCACAGTGGTTAAAAGATGTAAAATGTCCACTGGACTTTTGGGTGGCACCTGTAGCTCAAGGAGTAGGGCGCCAGTCCCATATGCTGGAGGTGGCGGGTTCAAACCTAGCCCCGGCAAAAAAAAAAAAAAAAAAAAAAAAAAAAAAAGTTCACTGGACTTTTGAAAAACTTGACACCCAAAATATTACCAGGCTTATCAATACTCTCAATTAATGTGAATGGCTTAAATTGTCCTCTTAAGAGGCACAGGTTAGCTGACTGGATACAAAAACTCAGACCAGATATCTGCTGTGTACAAGAATCTCATCTTACTTTAAAGGATAAATATAGACTTAGGGTAAAGGGATAGACATCTGTAATTCAGGCAAAAGGAAATCAGAGAAAAGCAGAGGTGGCAATTTTATTTGCAGATACATTAAGCTTTATACCAACAAAAGTAAGGAAAGACAAGGATGGTCACTTCACATTTATTAAGGAAAACATGATGAGTGTCAATTATTAACATTTATTTGCCCAACCAGAATGCTCTTCTATTTATAAGGGACACCCTAACGGACATGAGCAATTTAATATCTTCCAGCACCATATTAGTTGGAAATTTTAACACCCCTTTGGCAGTGTTGGATAGATCATTCAATAAGAAACTAAGGAAATAAATTTTGGACTTAAACTTCACCATACAACAATTAAATTTAATACGTATCTACAGAACATTTCATCCTAACAAAACTGAATACACATTCCTCTCACCATCCCATGGAACATCTTCCAAAATTGATCACATCTTAGGTCAAAAGTCTAACCTCAGCAAATTTAAAAGTAAAGAAATTGTTCCTTATATTTTCTCAGATCATCATGCAATAAAATTTGAACTCACCAATAACAGGTATCTGCATACTTACACAAAGACATGGAAATTAAATAACCTTATGTTGAATGATAGCTGGGTCATAGATGAGATTACAAAGTAAATTGCCAAATTTCTGGAACAAAACAATAATGAAGACAAATTATCAGAACCTGTGGTATACTGCAAAGGCAGTCCTTAGAGTGAAATTTATAGTGTTGCAAGCCTTTCTGAAGAGAATGGAAAGAGAGGAAGTCAATAACTTCATGGTACATCATAAGCAACTGGAAAAGGTAAAACATTCCAACCCCAAATCCAGCAGAAGAAAAGAAATAACTAAAATTAGGACAGAATTAAAAGAAATAAAAAACAAATGATTTTTCAAATATCAATGAATTAAAAAGTTGGTTGTTTTGAAAAATTCAATAAAATTGATAAACCTTTGGCCAACCTAACCAAAAATAAAAAATTAAAGTTATTAATATCATCAATCAGAAATGACAAAGGCAAAATAACAACAGACACCTCAGAAATTCAAAGAATCCTTTATGAATACTACAAAAAACTTTATTCTCAGAAATATAAAATCTGAAAGAAATTGATGAATACTTGGAAGCATGCCAACTTCCTAGACTTAATCAGAAATAATTGGAAATGTGGAGCAGACCTATATCAACTACTAAATAACTATAATAAATCTCTGAAAAAAGAAGTGTCTGGAATCAGATGGCTTCACATCAAAATTCTACCAAACCTTTAAGGGTGAACTAGTACCTATATTACTTAACCTTTTCCAAAACATCAAAAAAAAGGAATACTTCCCAACACATTGTATGAAGCAAATACCACCCTGATCCCCAAACCAGGAAAAGATCCAAGAAGAAAAGAAAAATATAGACCAATACCTTTATTGAACATAGATGTAAAAATATTTAATAAAATCCTAGCAAACAGAATCCAGCAAAACATGAAATGAATTATACATCATGACCAAGTGGGTTTCATCGCAGTGTCTCAAGGTTGGTTCAATATACATAAAACTGTAAATACAACACATCACATAATCAAACTAAAGGACAAAAATCATATGATTCTCTCAATAGACGCAAAAAAAAAAAAACTTTTGAAAGTATTCAGCATCCTTTCATGATCAGAACACTTAAGAAAGTAGGTATAAATGGAACTTTTCTTAAACTGATAGAGGCCATATACAGCAAATCCACAGCCAATATCATATTAAATGGAATAAAATTGAAAACATTTTCAATCAGATGAGGAACCAGGCAAGATTGTCCATTGTCTCCACTGCTTGTTAACATGGTAATAGAAGTCGTAGCCATCACAATCAGGCAAGAGAAGGCAATCAAGGGTATACAAATAGGGTCAGAGGAGGTCAAACTTTCTCTCTTCTCAGATGATATGATTTCATACCTGGAAAATCCCAGGGACTCAATTACAAAACTCCCAAAGTGATCAAGGAATACAGTAGTGTCTCAGGATACAAAATCAATATTCACAAATCAGTAGCTTTTATATATACCAATAATAGTCAAGCCAAAATAAGTCAGGGACTATATTCCCTTTACAGTTGTTCCAATGAAGATGAAATACATGGGAATTTACCTAACAAAGGATGTGAAATATCTCTATAAAGAGAATTATGAAACTCTGAGAAAAGAAATAGCTGAAGATGTTAACAAATGGAAAAATATTCCATGCTTATGACTGGGAAGAATCAACATTGTTAAAATGTCCATATTACCCAAAGCAATTCACAAATTTAATGCAATCCCTATCAAATCACCACCATCATACTTTAAAGACCTGGAAAAAAATAGTACTTCGTTTTATATGGAACCAGAAAAGACCTTGAATAGCCAAGACATTACTCAGAGTTAAAAACAAATCAGGAGGAATCATGCTACCTGACTTCACACTATACTATAAATCTATAGTGATCCAAACAGCATGGTATTGACACAAATATACAGAGGTAGATGTATGGAACAGTATTGAGAACCAAGAGATGAAACCAGACACTTATCATCATTTGATCTTTGATAAGCCCATCAAAAATATAAATTGGGGGAGGCGGAGCATGATAGCGAATGGGATGGATGTTTAGCCCAACTCTCCTTCATCATCAGGTGAGAGTGAGAGGGCTAGATCTTTCCCTGAATGGAGTGCTGGTGTCGACAGGCAGCTATGGGTATGCAGCAAAATAGTGGATTTCTGGACTTATAGTGTAACCCAGAGCTGTAGAGTCTGCTAGACAAATTTCAGTCCCACAGTGGAAGCAGTGCCAGCAGCCAGCAGCTGGTGGCTGGCGGCGGCAGGAACCAGCCCCTCCCCAACAGAGGACTGTAGTTCCCAGTTTGTGAGGAAAGTAGGTGTTTTGTGGAAAGTTTGGTGAAGTGTGTACTCCTGAGCGTAATTTGGCACTAGAAAGAGGTGCCATTAGGTTTGCAGTGGGCTAGGCAGCCTGACAGAAAATTAAGGGGAAAGGATCCTGCCTAAGAAACGGACATATTTTGAAATGTCAGAAGTGGCGACCACCACGCACCTTTTCCCAGAACAGCAGGTGTGAATGAATGGACTGGATCATTCCTGGTGGGGAATATTGGTGTAGACTGGCAGTTCAGGGTGTGCATTAACTGGTGAATTGCTGGACTCAAAAGTGTAATCCTGAGGCACTGAGCCTGATGGGGGAGTCTTGGCGCCCCTGCTGAAGTGGAGGGTGCCAGTGACAACCAGCCCTTCTCCCAAGGAAGATTGCAATTCCCAGTTTGTTGGGAAACTAGGAGCCGAGTGGAAATGTTGGTGAGGCGTGGACTCCTGCCCCGAATTTAGAGGTCAGATAGGGGTGCCATCTGGAGCAGGACAGTCAAGGTTAGGCGGACAGTCAGGAAACAGTAATATTTTTTGAAACTTCAGAAATGGTGACTGCCACAGGCACCTCCTCCTATGGTAACTGTGGTAACTGTGGTAACAGCATAAACTGTGAATCAGGTGTAATCCTGTGAACCACTCAAAGCTTCACATGGTGTCCAGAAATTATATTGCACTATAAATATATTCCTATTAAAGTTGACCACTATGTCATAAATTTATATATATATATATATATAAAATTTTTGTGGTTGGTGCCTTTTTTCCCCTTCTCTTCTTTCATCCTTTTCTTGTATAAGTCATTGTTAATTTTTTTTTATTAATACTATTTTTTTCTCTTCCTCTTCTTCCCTTCTTATGGTTGCTGAGAGTGCTTACATCAGAGTTTTAGAGGGTTTTTTGTTGTTTTTTAATTATTTTATGATTATCATCATTTTTGTTGTTGTTGTTTTTTATCTGTATGTTTATTTGTTTCTGATTGTCCATGCATCAGTGTGCTTGTGTGTCTGCTAGCTTTTTTGTCTGTTTATTTGCCCATTTGGATTCAACGTGTTTTATGTTTTGCTAAATCCTCAGGTTGGCTACTTTCCCTAACTCCAATTTTCACATTCAACAAGAACAAGGGAGAATGGGGGATGATGGCTGACTGGAGCCAGCTTCCAACAGAAGCTCCAGTCCAGAGGGAGAGATAACAGCCAGAAAGAAACCAACAAAGCTGAAGGCAGGGAGCTGAGCTGGGAGAAGAGATAGATAATTGCACATCTTCCCTGCTGAGGTAAGCTTAGACTCCAAGGAAACAAATTTTAGGTATAGATCTCATCCAAAATAGGACGTGTGTCCATCCCCTTCCCTAAGAGAGTTGCTTGCTTGCTGTGGAATCTCTACTAGTGACCTATGAACTGAGGTTCTCCTCCCTCACCCCACTGGAGATAATTGCTGAAAGCTGGGAGTCCTTCTCCAGAGAGCCCCTGCTGTGAGCCCAGGAATATCCTTGTCTGGCAGGAAGTTTGAACAAATGCTTTCATTGCCACCTTGAACTTCCAGCCTACCCTTGCCCCCTGGCCTGGTGGTCTAGAAGTCTAACCCCTGCAGAGACCAGAAGGTCTGCACTTCTTGGCTAGGACTGGCCATTGCATAGATGGAGGCAGTGCAGCTATGCTGTATCTGTGAATCCAGTAACAGTACAGAAAGACAAAGAGGGAAAGGTGACTGACCTGGTCCTGAGAAAGTGTATCTTACAGGTGGGCAGAAGCTTGTGTCTCTGCACTACTGGTGGAGACTCAGAAACTGCTGAGGTGCAGAAACCTAAGTGGAGACACCTCCCACCCAATATCAGCATTAATAGAGGGATCCTACTAGGGTCTAATTTTGGAGGGTCATCTCTCCAACTCTGTGGTTTGCCAGAGGGTACCAGACCTCACCCTATAGGGATTCCAGAGCTGCAGAACAGCAGCAACAAAGATGCAAAGGCTGAGGGAGAAATTCTTTTGCTGTCTGGATATCCTCAGGTTTAGATGTAGGTCATGTGGAACTTTCTCCAGCTGCCATTGAGCTCCTGAGGCAGGCAGGCTTCAGCTTCCCCTGCTGGATGGTGGCAGAGGGTGGTAACCACGAGGAGGAAACAGTTACCTTACTTTGACTTTGGCAGGCACATTACCCTGGCACATTTGCTTATTGGACAGAACTGGGCCACAGAGACTGGGTTAACAGACCTTGCCAGTGGAACTACCCAAGACTGGGGTCACCAGAGTCTGGTGGTGAAGGGTGAGCAAGGTGGGGAAAGGGTCATCAACCCCCTTGCTCCAAACCTTCTACTGAATGTGCCTTTCTGGCTCCATGGAGAACCAGAGGTGCTCAAGTGACACTTGAGCTACCAGTAGACTCCTAATATCTAGTTTCTGGAGACCTTTTGAACTCCCCAGCCAGAGAGTGGGAGCTGTTTGGAACAATTGGTTTGGAACTCTTGAACTGGACAAATCACCTGAGGACACTTCCAGGTGGTAACCTGGTTTTGTAGTAGTGGGAAGGTTTTATTTTTCTCTTCCAGGTATTTCCTGTAGGGGACAGGATGTCCTAGTTGCTTGTATTTCTCCAAAGCTGTGACTGCAACACAGAGTCACTGATTCTCTGGGATTGGACAAAAATCAGCTGAATACAAGATACAGCCACCTATCCCCACTACATAAAGCATACCTGTAGAATCACAGACTGTAGTATTATATAGGTCCTTTGTAAAATTGTAGAGGAAAAGGTACAGTCACCAGTCCCAGTTCCTTGTTGAAGGGCTGGGCAACCACAACCCCAGAAGTCTGCAATTTAAATTCACCTTACCTGCTCATTTAGCTGAACAGTGAAAAACAATCATGGAATGGAAGCAGGGGAAAAACTCTGGCAACATGAATAACCAGAACACTTCAACTCCCCCAAGGAATGACAAATCAGCCAAATCAGAGGATCCCATCCACAAACAAATGGCTGAGATGTCAGAAATAGAATTTAGAATTTGGATAGCAAATCAGATCAACAAAATGGAAGTAAAGTTGGAGGTAGAAATTCTAGGAATAATTCAAAAGATGTCTCAAGAATTCAATGAATTCAAAAACAAAATCACCAAAGATTTAGACACATTGAGAAAAGAAGTTACAGCCTTGCAAGATATGAGAAATACAGTAGAATTTCTCAGTATCAGAATGGAGCAGGTAGAAGAAAGGATTTCTGACTTCAAAGATAAAGCTTTTGAATGCTCCCAAATGTTAAAATAGAAAGAGAAGTGGAGAGCAAAAATGAATCATTCTCTCAGAGAGCTCAGGGATAATTCAAAGAACACTAATATTCACATTATAGGGATCCCTGAAGGAGATGAAGTAGTTTGCAAGGCACAGAGGCTCTTCTTCATGAGAATATGAAAGAGAAACTTCCAGACATGCCAAGAGATTCTGGAATTCAGACAGAAGACAGTTTCAGAACCCCAGGATGACTCAACCCGAATAAGACATCTCCCCAGGCACATCATAATTAACTTCCCTAAAGTTAATATAAAGGAGAAAATTCTGAAAGCAGCCAGACGTAAGAAAATCGTAACTTACAAAGGGAAGAATATTAGATTGACTGTAGATCTCTCTGCTGAAAACTTTCAAGCTAGAAGATGTTGGTCATTGACTTTTAAACTCCTAAAACCAAATAACTTTCAACCCAGGATCCTGTATCCAGCTAAACTGAGTTTTGTGATGGATAAATGAAATACTTTAATGACATTCACATGTTGAAGAAATTTGCCATAACTAAACCAGCTCTGCAGGATATTCTCATATCAATTCTCCATAATGACTAGCGAAATCCTTCCCCACAAATGTAACCTCACTCTGAAACTTTTGATCAAATTCCAACTTCCACACCAGCAAAAGAATTAAAAATGTCTACTGGTCTTTCAAAATAATCAATACTCAAAATTCAAGCAGGCCCATCAATATTCTCAATTAATGAGAATGGCTTAAATTGTCCTCTAAGAGGCACGGGTTGGCTGACTGGATACAAAAACTCAGGCCAGATATCTATTGCATACAAGAATC
The DNA here is from genome assembly GCF_027406575.1 of Nycticebus coucang. Lineage (NCBI taxonomy): Eukaryota > Metazoa > Chordata > Mammalia > Primates > Lorisidae > Nycticebus > Nycticebus coucang. The sequence goes on from NC_069804.1 coordinate 108,216,909, forward strand.
TCATCTTAGTGTAAAAGATAAATATAGTCTCAGGGTAAAGGGATTGTAATCTATATTTCAGGCAAATGGAAAGCAGAAAAAAGCAGGTGTTGCAATTTTATTTGCAGATATAATAGACTTTAAACCAATAAAAGTAAGGAAGGATAAGATGGTCACTTCATATACGTGAAGGGCAATACTCAATATGATGAGATTTCAATTATTAATATTTATGCACCGAACCAAAATGCACCTCAATTTATAGTAGAAACTCTAACAGATGTGAGCAACATGATTTCCTCTAGCTCCACAGTAGTCACAGATTTTTTTTTTTAGTAGTCGGATATTTTAACACCCCTTTAGCAGTGTTGAATAGATCCTCCAATAAAAAGCTAAGCAAAGAAATTTTAGATTTAAACTTAACCATTGAATATTTGGATTTAACAGACATCTACAGAACATTTCATCCTAACAAAACTGAATACACATTCTTATCATACTCCAAATTCAATTACATCTTAGGTCACAAATCTAACCTCAGCAAACTTAAAAGAATATAAATTATTCTGTGTATCTTCTTGGAACATCATGGAATAAAAGGGGAACTCAGTAACAACAGGAATCTGCATACTCATACAAAACATGGAAGCTAAATAACCTTATGCTGAATGATAGCTGGGTCATAGATGAGATTAAGAAAGAAGTTATCAAATTTTTGGAACAAAATTATAATGTTGACATGAATTATCAGAACCTCTGGAATACTGCAAAAGCAGTCCTAAGAGGGAATTTTATACCACTGCAAGCCTTCCTCAACAGAATGGAAAGAGAGGAAGTTAACAACTTAATGGGACATCTTAAGCAACTGGTAAAGGAAGAGCATTCCAATCCAAAACCCAGCAGAAGAAAATAAATAGCCAAAATTAGAGCAGTCTTAAAAAAAGATGGAGACTTCACCTCTTTCATGTTTACATGGGTGGAGCTGAAACATATTCTTCTTAGTAAAGTGTCTCAAGAATGGAAGAAAAAGTACCCAATGTACTCACCCTTATTATGAAACTAACGTAGGGCCTTCACATGAAAGCTATAACCCAGTTACAACTTAAGAATAGGGAGAAGGGGGAAAGGGAGGGGAGGGAGGGGGGAGGTGGGTAGAAGGAGGGGGATTGATAGGATTACACCTGCAGTGCATCTTACAAGGGTATATGTGCATCCTTGTAAATGTGGAATAGAATATAAAGGTCTTAGCAAAATAACTAAGAAAATGCCACGAAAGCTATGTTAACTAGTGTGATGAAAATGTGTCAAACGGTCTATGAACCAAGTGTATGGTGCCCCATGATCATACTAATGTACACAGCTATGATTTAATAAAAATAAATAAATAAATAAATACATTTCACAGAAAAAAAGAAAAAAATTAGAGCAGAATTAAATGAAATTTAAAACAAAAAGCTTATTCAACAGATCAATAAATCAAAAGTTGGTATTTTGAAAAGGTCAATAAAATACATAAACCTTTGGCTAACCTAACCAGGAAAAAAAGAGTAAAATCTCTAATTTCATCAATCAGAAATAACAAAAACAAAATAACAACAGACTGCTCAGAAATTCAAAAAATCCCTAATGAATATTATAAGAAAATTTATTCTCAGAAATACGAAAATCTAAAGGAAATTGACCAATACTTGGAAGCATGCCACCTTCCAAGACTTAGCCCGAATCAAGTGAAAATGTTGAACAGGCCTATGTCAAGTCCTGAAATAGCATCAACTATACAAAATCTCTGTAAAAAGAAAAACCCGGAGCCGGGCATTGTGGCGGGCACCTGTAGTCCCAGCTACTCGGGAGGCTGAGGCAAGAGAATCGCTGAAGCCCAGGAGTTGGAGGTTGCTGTGAGCTGTGTAATGCCACGGCACTCTGCCGAGGGCTATAAAGTGAGACTCTGTCTCTACAAAAAAAATAAAGAAAGAAAGAAAAGAAAAGCCTGGGACCAGATGGCTTCAATAAAGAATTCTACCAAGCCTTTAAAGAGGAACTAGTACCTATATTACTGAACCTTTCCCAAAACATAGAAAAAGAAGGAATACTACCCAACACATTCTATGAAGCAAACATCATCCTGATCCACAAACCAGGAAAAGACCCAACAAGAAAAGAAAATTATAGACCAATATCACTAATGAATATAGATGGAAAAATATTCAACAGGATCCTAACAAACAGAATCCAGTAACACATCAAACAAATTATAAACCATGACCAAGTGGGTTTTATCCAGGGTCTGAAGGCTGGTCAATATACATAAATCTATAAATACAATTCAGCACATAAACAAATTAAAAAACAAAGACCATATTAGTCTCTCAATTGATGAAGATAAACCTTTTGATACTATCCAGCATCCCTTCATTATCAGAACACATAAGAAAATGAGTATAGAAGGGACATTTCTTAAACTGATAGAGGTCATCTACAGCAAACCTACAGCCAATATTGTATTCAATGGAGTTCAATTTAAATCATTTCCACTCATGTTAGGAAGCAGGCAAGGTTACCAATTGTCTCCACTGGTCTTTACCATTGTAATGGAAGTTTTAGCCATTGAAATTAGGGAAGAAAAGGCAATCAAGGTATCTATATAGGGTCAGAAGAGATCAAACTTTCACTCTTCACAGATGATATTGTATATCTGGAAAATACCAGGGATTCTACTCAAAAACTCTTAGAAGTGATCAAGGAACATAGCAATGTCTCAGGTTACAAAATCAACACCAGAAATCTGTAGCCTTTATATATACCAACAATAGTCAAGCTCAAAAAAATCAAGGATTCTATTCCATTCACAGTTATGCCAAAAAAGAGAAAATATTTGAGAGTTTACCTGACAAGGGACATGAAATATCTCTATAAAGGGAACTATGAAACTCTAAGAAAAGAAATAGCCGAAGACATTAACAAATGGAACAACATACCATACTCATGGCTGGGAAGAATCATTATCGTCATAATGCCTATACTACCCATAGCAATATACAATTTTAATGCAGTTCCTATTAAAGCTCCACTGTCATACTAGATCTAGAAAAAATAATATGTCATTTTATATGGTATCAGAAAAAACCTCGAATAGCCAAGACATTACTCAGAAATAAAAACAAAACAGGAGGAATTACACTACCAGATCTCAGACTGTACTATAAATCAATAGTAATCAAAACAGCATGGTACTGGCACAAAAACAGAGAGGTAGATGTATGGAACAGAATACTGAACCAAGAGAATGAGCCCAGCTACTTACCATTATTTGATCTTTGACAAGCCAGTTAAGGACATTCAGTGGGGAAAATATTTCCTATTTAACAAATGGTGCTGGGTGAACTGGCTGGCAACTTGTAGAAGACTGAAACTGGACCCACATCTTTAACCTTTAACTAAGATCAACTCTCACTGGATTAAAGATTTAAACTTAAGACATGAAACTATAAAAATACTAGAGAAGAAGTGCATGGAAATCTCTTGAAGGAATCAGCCTGGATGAATATTTTATGAGGAGGACCCCCTGGGTAATTGAAGCAGCATCAAAAATACATTACTGCAACCTGATCAAACTAAAAAGCTTCTGCACAGCCAAGAACATAGTAAGTAAAATAAGCAGACAGCCCTCAGAATGGGAGAAGATATTTGCAGGTTATGTCTCTGACAAAGGTTTAATAACCAGAATCCACAGAAAACACAAACTTATTAGTGAGAAATGAACAAGTGATTCCATCTCGGGGTGGACAAGGGACTTGAAGGGAAACTTCTCTGAAGAAGACAGGTGCATGGCCTACAGACACATGAAAAAATGCTCATCATCCTTAATCATCAGAAAAATGCAAATCAAAACTACTTTGAGATATCATCTAACTCCAGTAAGATTAGCCCACATAACAAAAACCCCAAACCAGAGATGTTGGTGTAGATGTGGAGAAAAGGGAAGACTTCTACATTGCTGGTAGGAATGCAAACTAGTATGGTCCTTTTGGAAAGATGTTTGGAGAATACTTAGAGATCTAAAAATAGACCTACCATTCAATGCTATAATTCTTCTACTAGGTATATATCTCAAAGACCAGAAATCACATTATAACAAACATATTTGTACCAGAATGTTTATTGCAGCCCAATTCGTAATTGCAAAGTCATGGAAGAAGCCCAAGTGCCCATCGACCTACGAATGGATCAATAAATTGTGGTATATGCACATCATGGAATATTATACACCCTTAAAAAGGATTGAGACTTTACTTGTTTTAGGATTACATGGTTGGAGCTGGAAAATGTTATTTTTAGCAAAGTATCTCAATGTACTAAGCCCTACTATGAAAGTAATTTATAGCTTTTATATGAAAGGTATAACACTATTACCACACAAGAATATGGAAAAGGGGCAAGGGAGGGGAGGAGACAGGGGAGGATGGGTGGAGGGAGGGCAATTGGTGGTACCACACCTACAGTTCATCTTAGAAGGGTGCAGGTGAAACTTATTAAATGCAAAATATAAATGTCTGAACACAATAACTAAGAAAATGCCACGAAGGCTATGTTAACAAATTCGATGAAAATATTTCAAATTGTATATAAAAACAGCACATTGTACCCCATGATTTCACTAATGTACACAGCTATGATTTAATTATATATATAATTAAATTAATTATATTATACATTATATATATATATATATAAATTGGTGGAAAGATTCCCTATTTAACCAATTGTGCTGTTAGAATTGGCTGGCAACCTGTAGAAGACTGAACCTGGACCCACACATTTTGCCATTAACTAAAATGAACACTCATTGGATAAAAGATCTAAACTTAAGACACAAAGCTATAAAAATTCTTGGAGAGAGTGCAGGAGAAACACTTGAAGAAATTGGCCTGGGAGAATATTTTATAAGGAGGACCCCCTGGCAATTGAAGCAAAACCAAAAATACATTACTGGAATCTGAGCAAACTAACAAGTTTATGCACAGCCAAGAACACAGTAAGTAAAGCAAGTAGACAGCTCTCATAATGGGAGAGGATATTTGCAGGTTATGCTTTTGACAAAGGATTGATATCCAGAATCCACATAGAACTCAAATTTATTAATAAAAAAATAACAAGTAATCCAATTTCATTGTGGGCAAGGGACTTGAACAGAAGCTTCTCTGAAGAAGATAGGCACCTGGCCTATAGACACATGAAAAAATGCTCATATTCTTTAATCATCAGAGAAATGCAAACCAAAACCATTTTGAGATATCATCTAACTCCTGTAAGAGTGGCTCACATCACAAAATCCCACAACTACAGATGTTTGAGTGGATGTAGAGAAAAGGCAACATTTCTGCACTGCTGGCTGGAGTGCAAGCTAATATGTCCCTTTTGGAAAGAAGTATGGAGAATACTCAGGTATCTAAAAGTAGACCTGCCATTTGATACTGCAATTTCTCTACTAGGTGTATATCCAAAAAGACCAAAAATCACTTTAGAACAAAGAAATTTGCACCAGATTTTTCACTGCAGCTCAATTCATAATAGCCGAGTCATGGAAGAAGCCCAAGTGCCCATCAACCCATGAATGGATTAATAAGTAGTGGTACACATATACCATGGAATATTATGTAGCCTTAAAAAAGGATGGAGACTTTACCTATCTTATACTTACATGGATGGAGTTTGAACATATCCTACTCAGTAAAGTATCTCAAGAATGGAAGAAAAAATATCCAATGTACTCAGTACTATTATGAAACCAATTTACATGTCTTGGCAAAGCAACTAAGAAAATGCCAGGAGGGCTATGTCAACTAATGAGATGAAAATGTGTCAAATATTATGTGAAACAAGTGTATGGTGCCCCATGATCATATTGATGTACACAGCTATGATTTAATAAAAAAAAAAGAAACCAATTTACAATCACTCACAATTTCTTTTTTTTAAATTAAATCATAGCTGTGTACATTAATACAATTATGGGGTACAATGTGTTAGTTTTATATACAATTTGAAATACTTTCATCAAACTCATTAACATATCCTTCACTGCATTTTCTTAGTTATTGTGTTGAGATATTTATATTCTACCCTTAGTAGATTTAATATATACCCTTGTAAAATGCACCATAGGTGTGATCCCACCAATTACCCTCCCTCCACTCATCCTCCCCTTCCCCTCCCCTCCCTCTCCTGATTCCCCTTCATCTTGGGCTATAGTTAGATTATAGCTTTCAATTGGAAGTGTGGGTGCTTATAAATTAGTTTCATCATAGGGCTGAGTACATTGGATTATTTTTCTTCCATTCTTGAGATACTTTGCTAAGAATAATATGTTCCAGCTACATCCATGTAAACATGAAAGAGGTAAAGTCTCCATCTTTTTTAAGGCTGCATAATATTCTAGGTGTACATATACCACAATTTATTAATCCATTTGTGGGTCAGTGGGCACTTGGGCTTCTTCCATGACTTAGCAATTATAAATCCAGTTGCAATAAACATTGTGGTGCAAATATCTTTGTTCTAAAGTGATTTTTGGTCCTCTGGATATATATCTAATAGCAGAATTGAAGGATTGAATGGCAGGTCTATTTTTAGATCCCTAAGTGATTTCAAAACATCTTTCCAAAAGGAATATATTAGTTTGCATTCCCACCAGCAGTTGAAGTATAGATCACAACTATGGCCCAGGATGAAGAAGGGAGGAGGAGGGTATGGGAGGGGAGGTGAAGGTTAGATTGAGGGAGGGTGAATGGTGGAATCACACCTATGGTGCATAATGCAAGGGTACATGTTGGATCTATTAATTATAGAGTATAAATATCTTAACACAATAATTAAGTAAATGAGACCAGGTATATATAACCAGTATGATGTAAACATTCCTATTTCTATATGAAATCAGCACATCGTACCACATACATACATTAATGTATACATGATCTATGTGTTTATGATTTAATAAAAAAATTAAAAATAAAAAACAAATAAAAAATAAAAATAGCCCAGTGTTGTGATGGGTACTTGTAATCCCAGCTACTTGGGAGGCTGAGGCAAGAGAATGGCTTGATCCCAAGAGTGTGAGGTTTCTGTGAGCAATCATGCCATGGCACTGTACCAAGGGTGACAAAGTGAGACTCTGTCTCAAACAAAAAATAAATTGCCTCTTTTAATCATCACAATAACTCTGAGAGAGAGTTAATTTTGTCTCTTTTTACAGATTAGGAAAAGAGGGGTTAAAGAACTTGTCTGGAGTATATATGTAGGAAGCAATAGAACTGGAATTTTCTCCAGTATATTCAGATTTTAAAAGCTGTGGACAAGGGGTCTGACATGGTGGCTCAGACTGTATTCCTAGCACTCTGAGAGTCTGAGGCAGGTGGATCATCTAAGCTCAGGAGTTAAAGACCAGCCTGAGGTAGGGCCAGACCCCTGTCTATAAAAATAGCTGGGCATTGGGGCAGGTGCCTGTAGTCCCAGCTACTTGGAAGGCTGAGGCAAGAGAATCACTTGAAACCAAGAGTCTGAGTTTGCTGTGAGCTATGACACTACAGCACTCTACCGGAGGCAACAAAGTGAGACTCTGTCACACACACACACACACACACACATACACAGTTGTGGACAAGAAGTGAGTACAATTCAATTTTAGCCATTTTGTTTTCATTCCTATGTCGTCACAGAAGATACAAGGAAAACTTTGGCAGACAGTTACCTATTTCTCAAAGTGTCATTCAGTGCATGTAGTTGTTGTAACTCATGTATTTTAAAATTAAATCTTGCAAAGTAGTATGAAGTCAAAAACATTTTGTATAATAAGTCATGAATTAGAGACAATGTTAGACCAAATGAGGCATATGGTTGTTTTCCTGATGAAAAGTAAATTATTAGCTTTAAACTATATGTGTGTATGTGTTTGTGTGCATGCATGGGTGTAATTACAATTTCACTTGAATGAGTTGGCCTTCTAAAGTACCTGACTCTTCCAATAACATTTGTTTCTTCCTCTAATAATAACTAAATCTAGGAAAGACCTCAAGGTATAAACTACATGTTGCTCATTAGCCTTAAGCTTTTCATGATGAGCATGTTCATTATGGTGTTTAATAATTTGTGTTTCCTTAGAATGTTTCATCCTAGAGTTCTATGTGTGCTTTATAAACTTTAATTCTCTTAGCACTTTAATCGGGAAGATGTGTATGTGTATATGTGGTTTAAATATGTCCCAAATGATTGAATGTTCTATTTTAGGCGACAAAGTGTGCGAAAGTCAATTATAGAAGCCATTCTTTTCCTGAATTATGTACTCTGAACATGAATATATAACCATAATTTCAGGAGTATGTGTTTTTCAAAAAAGTATTTCTGTACACAATTCACAAACTATATATTTCCCAACTGCCCCCAAAATACTCTAGATCCAAGTACATTTATGAAATTCTTATTGGGGTCTTATAGAAGCTCCAGAAGTTGATTCAGTTACATAATTAGAATGATCTAGAAAACCTCTGTATGTAAGTCGGATGAATTATAGTTATGTAAATAAATGTCCATGCACATGCACACACAGAGAAATATTGGACTTTTGATGTGACTACTAAGCCAAAGACTTGCCCATTATCCCATACTTACCCAGGACTCCTACATCATAGCTCATTCTTCATAAGCTCTTTGTCTTTTCCATGTGCATACCAGAGAAGAACCTTTGTTAAGTGGATGTTATTTTGCTTGGGATGTCTAACAAACCAGAAAGAAACTGCAACTAGGATACCTTTATGTCATTTACTAAAGTGCAATGTGGCTATCTATTCTACAGAGTAAAAACACCTTATGTGAACAAAATAGTGGGGGTTGGAGATTATAACCTTGGCCAATGTGTTAAAAATAAAAATACATTTTGTTAAAATATGATAATGTGAAATCAAGAATTGAATTCCCACACACATATTTTGTTCTACACCCACATTGTACTTTTGCATGCCAACAGGCACACAGCTAACCTCATAGAACATAAATTTGTAATTTTATGCATATATTACATATTGAAGTATTTACACAAAATAGACCCTGGAAACAGGTAATTTTTACCCGTGGTGAGTATGCAAGATCACATACATACAGTATATGCAAAGTATAGTCTGGTTCCTCTGAATTTTTTGCCTCGTAAGAGGGTTATAATTCAATTTAAAATTGTATGAGATTGTTCCTTCAGTTATTTTTTCCAACCCTATGCTTTTGCAAACCATCCATTTCCTAAGTAACAATTTCTACTTGGGTGGGTTTCTCATTCTCATAATGCCTTTTACATATCATTTTCCAGGCAGTGTTTCTAGCAGGTGGTTTGCTCCTTAAAGCAGCTTCTTTAAGTGTAAAGGAATTTTAGCTATTCACACAAAGTACTTTCTTTTATCCAAGAAAGCATCAAGGAAAGACAATATTCTAAGGAAAGTACAAACAATCTGGCAAGTGTGGGAACGGCTAATTTATTTAGCTCCAGAAAAGGCAGCATACAGTGGTTTTGGGGTTTGATGACATTGACAGCTTTATGCACTCACATGATTTAATCCATTTCAGAAATGAAGAGAACACAATGTTTTAGGCTCAGGGGCATTTATATTAGTCATGGTTACCAGAGAGAGTTTTAAGAAAATATTATTTTGTTTATGCTAAAATGGCCCAATTAAAAATTAACTGTACTCTCAGTTGGCAAACGTTGGGACATTTAATGCATAATCAGAATTCAACAAATAAAATACTCATCATCTAAAAAGAGTAAGACCTTAACCCAAGGCCAAAACCAAATTACTCAATCACCCGTTAAACATCAGACTAAGATTTAGTGTGTATTTAACTGGAATGCATGTATGTTGCAGGCTCACTAGATGCAAAATCATGTAGAACAAGACATCACCAAGCTATTTGAGAATGAGAATGAGATGAGTTTACTCATCACTGGGGATTTAGCAATATTTCTGAACTGGGTATAATAACTCAGGATAAATCTTCTTCTTTTCAATGCTCATATCTGGAACAGATTTCAGGATTGTTAAAAATGGAGAACACAGGTCACCTTTCTCTGAAGGATACATTTTTCAGGGTTATAATTTTATTATGCATCTTTGCTACAGTGGTGGTCTGTGTATGAGGAGACACCAAGGTTATGTAGCTGTGCATCATTAAGAAACAGATGATGAAAGGAGGAATAACATACATTCATCAGCAAACCAATATAAAAATGAAAAGAAATTAATACTAGAGTGCATGGGGCAGTGTGTGAAAAAAATGTCTATGGCCTCTCAATCAAAGCCAGATAATATGTCTCATGGCTCTTTCGATTAGTTGCTCCCTGTGCCATTGAAAGGCACTCATTTCTCCCCCACCATTTATTTTAGTTCAACTAAACTAAGGCTCATGTATGTTAATTGCTGTTCAGATTTTCTTGGCTTTTGTGACTAAGAAAACCTTTCTAATGTCAGTAGCACTCTCCTTTGTTACCTAACTCTAGTATGTTCATGATATGTATTATTAGAGAAATAATTTATATTCCTTCATTAAACTAAGTATGTATCTGGTTTTTTTTTTCTGTGAATTGCAGTCAATATTAGCTGTTAATCATCTATAAAGTCAAATATTCACTGTGTCTATTGATTTTACTCTCACTGACAACCCTTTAAACACTCTGAAATTACTGTATACTGATGTTTTACAAGTGCCCCCTGACATCACTGTACCATTGGCTTTCATTTAAGTTGCTTTTCATATGGCATTGTAAAATAACTATTCTATAAAAGCAGGCATGTAGAAAAGTGATTAAGATGCATTATTATTATTTTTTTATTGTGCGGGATTCATTGAGGGTACAAAGAATTAGGTTACACTAATTAGATTTGTTAAATAAAGTCCCTCTTATAATTCTGTCCCACCCCCAATAGGTGTTCCATACACTGTGACCCCCCATCTTCCTTTCTCCTTCCCTCTACCCACTTGCTCATTCCCCTACCTCCCCTTTGTCTTAGCTCATCTACTGCCTTCATATTAGAATTGAGTACATTGGATTCCTGTTTCTCCATTCTTGTGATTCTTTACTAACAAAAATGTGTTCCACTTCCATCCAGGTTAATACAAAAGATGTAAAGTTTCCATCTTTTTTAGTGGCTGAATAGTATTCTATGGTATACATGTACCATAGCTGGTTAATCCGTTCTTGGGTTGGTGGGCATTTAGGCCGTTTTCACATTTTGGTGATTGTAAATTGAGCAACAATAAATAGTCTAGTGCAAGTGTCCTTATGACAAAAGGATTTTTTTCTTCTGGGTAAATGACTAGCAAAGGGATTGCAGGATCAAATGGAAGGTGTAATTTGAATTCTTTGAGAATTCTTCACACTTCCTTCGAAAAAGGTTGTCTTAATTTGCAGTCCCACCAGCGGTATAAAAGTATTTCCTTCTCTCCACATCCACGCCAGCATCTGCAGCTTTGAGACTTTCTGGTTGGGCCCTGCTCATGGGGGTTAGGGGATATCTCAGGGAAGTTTTGATTTGCATTTCTCTGATGATTAGGGACACCGAGCATTTTTTCATATGTTTGTTAGTCATTTGTCTGTCTTCTTTAGAGAAGGTTTGACTCATTGCCCAGTGATATATGGGATTATTGGGGGTTTTTTTTGTTAATTTATTTGAGTTCTTTATAGATCCTAGTTATCAAGCTTTTGTCTGATTAATAATATGTAAATATCTTTTCTCATTCTGAAGGTTGGCCAATGGTTTGCTTTGGTTGTTGATTCCTGTACAGAAACTATTCAATTTAATTAAGTTCAATTTGTTTATTCTTGTTGTTGTTACAATTGCCATGGAAGTCTTCTTCAAAAGTCTTTTCCCAGGGTGATATATTCAAGTGTTTTCCTCACACTTTCTTTAAGGAGTTTTATTGTTTCAGCCCTTAGATTTGAATCTTTTATCTATCTTTAATCAATTTTGTAAGTGGGGAAAGGAGCAGTTCCAGATTCAGTATTTTTTACATGTGGTTATCTAGTTCTTCCAACACCATTTATACAGCAGGGATTCTTTTCCCCAGTGTGTGTTCTTATTTGGTTTATCAAAGATCAGAAGGCTGAAAGATGTTAGTTTCTCCTTCAGGTTTTCTATCTAGTTCCAAATGTCGATTTTTCTATTTTGTGCCAATACCATGCTGTTTTAATCACTATGGCATTGTAGTATATACTAAAGTGTGGTAAGGGGATGCCCCCAGCTTTGGTTTTATTACTAAGAATTCCCTTGGCTAACCGGGGTTTCTTCTGTTTCTATACAAAACCAAGAATTGTTTTTCAAAGTCTTGAAAGTATGATGATGGCATTTTAATGGGGATTGCATTGAATCTGTAGATTGGTTTGAGTAGTATAGACATTTTCACAGTGTTGATTTTTCCCAGCAATGAGGATGGTATGTTCTTACATTTGTTAATATCTTCTGCTATTTCTCTGCTTAGGTTTCATATTTTTCTTTGTAGAGCTCCTTCACCTCTTTTGTTACTTATATTTCTAGGTTTTTCATTTATTTTGAAAATGCTGTGAAGGGAACTATGTCCTTGATTAGTTTCTCATCTTGTATGTTACTGGCATATTCAATGGCTACTGATTTGTGGACATTGGTTTTATTCTGAGACATTGCTGTATTTTTTGATCATTTCCAGAAGTCTTGTGGTTGAGCCATTGGGTTCTCTATGTTTGAGATCACATCAGAGGCAAGGAGTGAGAATTTGACTTCCTCTGCACACATTGGGATGCCCTTTATTTCCCTCTCTTAACTTATTGTATTCGCTAGAACTTCCAGGACTATGTTGAATAGTAGTGGCAATAGAGGACAATCTTGTCTGGTTCTAGTTCTAAGTGGAAAAGCTTTCAGTTTTACGCCATCCAGTATAATATTAGCTGTGGCTTTGTCATAGATGGCTCTGATCAGTTTAAGAAATGTGCCACCAACGGCTACATTCTTCAGCATTCTAATAAGAAAAGGATGCTGACTTTTATTGAATGCTTTTTCTGCATATATTGAGGGGATCATATGGTCTTTGTTTTTTATTCTGTTTATATGGTGCATTACATTTATGGATTTGGATATGTTAAACCAGCCTTGCATCCCTGAGATGAAATCCACCTGATCATAATGAATGATTTTTTAAATGTGTAGCTGTAATCTATTGGCTAGGATTTTTTTTGGAATTTTTGCATCTATATTAATTAGTGAAATTGGTCTAAAATTTTCCTTTTTGGTGGCATCTTTTCCTGGTTTTGGAATCAGGGCAATATTTGCTTTGTAGAATGTTTTGAAGAAGATTCCTTCCTTCTCAAATTTTTGGAATAATTTTTGCAGTATGAGTTCTTTGAAGGTTTGGTAGAATTCTAGTGTGAATCCATCTAGATCAGGGCATGTTTTTATTGGAAGAATTTTAATTGTTTCTTCTATCACAGTTCTTAAAATCAGTGTGTTCAAGAGATCTAATTTTCATGGGTAAGCCTAGGGAGACGGTATGATTCAATGTATTGATCCATTTCCTTCACATTGTCAAATTTCTGGGTGTAGAGTTTCTTGTAGTACTCAGAAATGATCTTTTGCATTTCTGTAGCATCTTTTGTTATTTACCTTTTATTGTTTTTGATTGAGGTCATTAGAGATTTTACTTTTCTCTTTCTAGTTAATATGGACAAAGGTTTATAAATTTTATTTATTTTTTCAAAAAAACAGCTATTTGTTTTGTTAATTTTCTAAATGCCTCTTTCATTTTCAAATTCATTGATCTCTGATTTAATTTTTTTTTTTCATTTTTGGGGATTCATTGAAGGTACAGAGGACCAGGTTACATGATTGCATTTGTTAGGTAAAGTCCCTCTAATAATTGTATCCCCCTCTGAAAAGGTGTGTCACACACCATGACCCCACATACTCCTCCCTCCTTCCCTCTTGTGGACCTCCCCTTCCCCCACCTTCCTCCCTCCTTCCCTATCTCTGCTCTCTCCTTCCCCCAACTCCCTCCCTCCTTCCCTATCTATGCTCTCCCCTTCCACCACCCCCGATCATGTACTAGGTCATCTACTGTCTTCACATGAGAATTGAATACATAGGATTCTTGCTTCTCCATTCTTGTGATGCTTTACTAAGAATAGTATGTTCCACTTCCATCCAGGTTAATACAAAGGATGTAAAGTCATCTTTTTAAATGGCTGAATAGTATTCCATGGTATACATATACCACAGCTTGTTAATCCATTCCTGGGTTGGTGGACATTTAGGCTGTAAATTGAGCTGCAAAAAACAGTCTAGTGCAAGTGTCTTTATGGTAATAGGATTTATTTCCTTCTGGGTAGATACCCAATAATGGGATTGCAGGACCAAATGGGAGGTCTAGCTTGAGTTCTTTGAGGGTTTTCCATTCTTCCTTCCATAAAGGTTGTATTAATTTGCAGTCCCACCAGGAGTGTGAAAGTGTTCCCTCCTCTCCATATCCATACCAACATCTTCAGTTTAGAGATTTTGTGATGTGGGCCATTCTCACTGGGTTAGATAATATCTCAGGGTGGTTTTAATTTGCATTTCTATAATAATTAGGGATGGTGAGTATTGTATGTTATGTTTGTTAGCCATTCGTCTTCTTCAGAGAAGGTTGTATTCATTTTTCTTTCCCATTAATATACAGGATTGTTGGTTTTTTTTCATGTGGATTAATTTGAGTTCTCTGTAAATCCTAGTTATCAAGCTTTTGTATGATTCAAAATATGCAAATATCTTTTCTCATTGTGTAGGTTGTTCTTTTTGCTTTGGTTGTTGTCTTCTTAGCTGTACAGAAACTTTTCAGTTTCATTATGTGCAATTTGTTTACTTACGTTGTTGTTGCAATTCCCACTATATTATTCTTCACAAACTCTTTCCCCAGACTGATATCTTCAAGTGTTTTTTCTATGCTTTCTTTGAGCATTTTTATCATTTCATGCATTAAATTTAGGTCTTTCATCCAAATTAATCAATTTTTGTGAATGGAGAAAAGTGCAAGTCCAGTTTCCATCTTTTACATGTGGATATCGATTTCTCTCAGCACCATTTATTGAATAGGGATTCTTTCCCCCAGTGTATGTTCTTGTTGGGTTTATCCAAGATTAGGTGGTTGTAAGTTGTTGGTTTCATTTCTTGTTTTTTTTTTTTTTTTTATTCTATTCCAAATTTCTATGTGTCCATTTTTGTGCCAGTACCATGCTGTTTGAACATTATGGCCTTGTATTACAGGCTAATGTCTGGTATGCTGATGCACCCAGCTTTGTTTTTGCTACTAAGAACTGCCTTAGCTATACAGGTTTTTTTCTGGTTCCATACAAAATGAAGAATTATTTTTTCCAAGTATTGAAAGTACAATGTTGGTATTTTAATAAGGATGACATTGAATCAGTAGATTGCTTTGGAAATTGTAGACATGGTAACAATGTTGATTATTCCCATCCATGAGCATGGTATGTTCTTCCATTTGTTAATATTCTCTGCTATTTCTTTTCTGAGGATTTTATAATTTTCTTTATAGATGTCCTTCACCTCCTTTGTTAGGTATATTCCTAGGTATTTCATTTTCTTTGAAGCTATGGTTAATGGAGTTGTGTTTTTAATTAGCCTCTCATCTTGGCTGTTGTTAGCATATACAAAGGCTACGAACTTGTGGACATTGATTTTAAAATATGAGCAATTACTGTATTTTTTGTTGATTTCCAGGAGTCTCGTGGTTGAGCCTTTGGGGTTCTCTAAGTGTAAGATCATATTGTCAGCAAAGAGGGAGAGTTTGACATCCTCTGCTCCCATTTGGATGACCTTTATTTCCTTCACTTGCCTGATTTTATTGGCTAGAGCCTCCAGCCTATGTTGAATAATAGTGGTGATAGAGGACAATCTTGTCTGGTTCTATTTCTAAGTGGGAAAGCTTTCAGTTTTACTCCATTCAGTAAAATATTATCTGTGGGTTTACCATAGATACCTTCGATCAGTTTAAGAAATGTGCCACCTATGCCTATACTCTTCAGGGTTCTAATTAGAAAAGGATGCTGGGTTTTATCAAGTGCTTTTTCTGTATCTATCGAGAGGATCATATGATGTTTGTTTTTGCTTCTGTTGATATGGTGAATAATGTTTATGGGCTTGCATATGTTAATCCAGCCTTGCATCCCTGGGATGAAACCTACTTAATCATGGTATATGAATTTTTTGATGATAAGCTGTAATCCATTGGCTTGGATTTTCTTGAGAATTTTTGAACCTATATTGATTAGTGAAATTGGTCTGAAGTTCTCCTTTTTAGTTGGGTCTTTTTCTGGTTTAGCTATAAGAATGCTGTTTGCTTCATCAAAAGTGTTGAGGAAGATTCCTTCCTCCTCAAATTTTTGGAATAATTTCTGCAGTATGGAAATAAGCTCTTCTTTGAAGATTTCATAGAATTCTGGTGTGAAGCCATCCATACGAGAGGATTTTTTTTGTTTGGGAGGTTTTTTATTGTTTCTTTGTTCTTAGTGCTTGAATTTGTTCTGTTCAGAAGATATATTTTTTTCCAGGCTAAATCTAGGGAGTGTGTGTGAACACCATTATTGATCCTTTTCCTTCACATTGTCAACTTTCTGGGCATAGGGTTTCTTGTAGTATTCAGAGATAATCTCTTGTATCTCTGTGGCATCAGTTGTTTTTCCCCCAATATCATTTCTGATTGAGGTTACTAGAGATTTTACTTTTCTATTTCTACTTAGTCTGGACAAAGGTTTACCTATTTTATTAATTAAAAAAAAACTCCTTATTTCATTTATTTTTTGAATGATTCTTTTGTTTTCAATTTCATTGATCTCTGATTTAATTTTGGAGTTTTTTTTTTTTTCCTCAACTTGTTTAGGCTTAGATTGTTTTTCTTTTTCCAATTTTATAGTATTACCTGTGAATTTGTTGATACATTCTCTTTCTATTTTTCCGATGTAGTCATCTGCAGTGATAAATTTTCTTTTAAGGATGACTTTTTCTGTATCCCATAGGTATTGGTAGCTTGTGTTTTCACTGTTGTTATTCTCAAGGAAGGTTATTATTTCATGTTTTATTTCCTCCTGCACCCAACTGTTATTCACCATAAGGTTGTTTAATTTTCTTGCCTTTGTGTGGGATTGAAGAATTTTGTTGGAGTTCAGTTTTACCTTTAAAGTCTTGTGTTCTGAGAAGATAGAAGGTAAATTTTTAATTCTTTTGATTCTGTTGAAGTTTATTTTCTGTCCTAGGATATGATCATTTGAGAATGTTTCCTGGGCTGATGAGAACAATGTATATTCTTTAGCTTTCAGATGGTGTGTTCTAGATATTTCTATCAAGCACAGTTGTTCCAGGATCTCATTTAGGTCCCTTCTGTCTTTGTTTCATTTCCATTTAGAGGATCTTTCCAGTTCTATAAGAGGAGTGTTAAAGTCCCCTGCTATTATGGTGTTATGGGATACCATATTGCTCAGACTAATTAAGATCTGTTTCAAGAATCTGGAAACATTTAATTTGGGTGTATAAACATTTCAAATTGAAATGTCTTCTTTCTGTATTTTTCCTTTGACCAATATGAAATGTCTATCTTTGTCTTTTTTGACTTTAGTTGCTTTAAATCCACTTGCGTCTGAAAATAAATTTGCAACCCTTCTTTTCTTCTAAATTCCATTTGCCTGAAAAATTGTCTTCCAACCCTTAACACTGAGTTTTAATTTGTCCTTTGTGGCTAGATGTGTTTCCTGCAGACAGAAAATCGATGGCTTGTATTTTTTTGTATCCAATCAGCCAATCTATGCCTCTTCAGTAGGGAATTCAAGCCACTAACGTTTATTAAGACAATTGATAAGTGTGGTAGTGTTCTATTCATCTGATTTTGTGATAGCATATTTCTTAGTTTTTTTCTTTTGGATCATTGTGGAAGCTAGGTTCTGTCTTTTAGTTTCTGGATGCTTACTTTGCTGGTGGCCCATTTTTATAGTCATAGGGAATTCAAGCCAATAACATTTATTAAGATAATTGATTAGTGTTGTAGTGTTCTGTTCATCTGATTTTGTGATAATCCATTTCTTAGTTTTATATTTTACATCATTGTGGAAACTAGGTTCTGTCTTTAGTTTCTGCGTGCTTACTTTGCTGATGGTCCATTTTGATGGTTTGTGTAGAATATGTTGAATTATTTCCTGTAGAGTTGGTCTTGTATTGGCAAATTTCCTCTATGTTTGCATATCAGTATAAGATTTAATTTCTTTATCAATTTTAAAGCTTAGCTTAGCAGGATATAGAATTCTGGGCTGGACATTTTTTTTATTTAGGTAGATTAAAGTTAGATGACCATTGTCTTCTGGCTTGAAAGGTTTTACTGGAGAACTCTGTAGATGGATTTGTTCCTGTAGTTCAGTTTTCACTTACTCCAGGCAGCCTGAAGAATCTTTCCTTTTGTCTTGACTTCGGACAGATTCACCACAATTTGTCTTGGAGAAGCTCTATTTGAGCTGAGGTGACCTGAGGTACGATATACTTCTGAATGGAGTATGTCAGAATCTTTGGTGATATTTGGGAAATTGTCATTAATAATATTCTCTAGTATGTTTTCTATTCCTCTGGGGCATTCTTCTTCCTCCTCTGGGATACCTATCACTTGTATGTTTGAACACTTCATGAAGTCTCATAATTCTGTCAGTGAACAATCTGCTTTCTCTTTTTTTTCTACCTCTTTAACTGTCAGAGTTATCTCTAGAGCTTTGTCCTTTAGCTCTCAGATTCTTTCTTCTGCATGTTTTAATCTTTTATTCATAATTTCTACTACATCTTCAAGTTTCCTAATTGACAGTTTCAATTCCTTCAGCTCTGCTATATCCTCTCTACATTTTTCATATCGTTTATCTCTTATTTGATTCTATTTTTGGATTTCCTTTTGGTTATTTTCCACTTTCTGAGCAATTTCCTTCATTGATATTATCATCAATATTTTAAATTCCCCTCTGGCATTTCTAACATTTATTTTGAGGTGGAATCCTCTGCATTACCGACTTTATGGTTTCTTGGGGCATTTCTCTGGATTTTTCTGCTCTTTCTTCTTCATGAGTGTTTTCTTTTATCTGTTTCCTTGCCCCAATTTTCCTTTCACTTCCTCTTGCTCTTAAAGGTACTGTGCCTCTGACCTAATATTTTGGTTAGTCCTTTTGGTACAGGACTGAAAGGATAAGAAGATTGTTGAATGAGAAGGGAACAAAGATATTTAAAAAAGATAAAGGAGAGGGGGTGAGTAAAAGGAAATATTGAAAAACAGAAGAGAGGCATAGAAAGAGGGAGACAGGAGTAAATAAGTTGTACAGCAGTGTACTTTGACCCATACCTTAAAAACCTCCAACCTCTGGGACTGCTGGATTGGGTGGTTCGCTTGAGGTTAGCAGCTCTTTGCCAGCCTGAACAAACACAATATCCCACGTGCACCAAATAAAGTGGAAAAACAATACTATACATCCAACCAAAACAAACAGAAAACCTTACAAGATAAAATTGGGAGAAAAGCCAAATAACAGGTGCAGAAACACTTGCAAAAATGAAGTTCTTATTATTGAAGATGACAACAATGGAAAATTATAATTACACTAGAAAAACAAAGAAAGAAAAAAAAAGAAAAAAACTAGGTGGAAAAAGTTGAAATTAAAAAAAAAAAAGAAAAAAAAAAGCTTAAAAAACCAGGCAGTATATATATATCTTGCTGAATATTGTTTGGGCAACAGGTGATCTTCTAGGGTATTAGATTCTAATCACAAAGCTGATACATCTATATGAGGAGACTGGAGGCTTCTGCTGAGTTCTTTGCCCTCAAATCCTGCAGGGTTGAGAGCCTGCATCTCTTCTCCACCCACTTAAAAGACACTTTAAACAAGTTACCTTGGCCATCAGAAGCTTTCCCAGGAGAGTACGTGTTGCTGGGGTATCTCCTAAAGTGGATGCCCACTTATCAGATGTGCCCAAACTGGCCTCACTCTATATCAGGGCTGAGGCTGCAAGGCAGCTCTCCTATTGCCAAACACTGAAAGCTCCACTCTTCCCCTCTTTCTCAGTCCTGGCCTTTGGCATTTTTCAGAGTCACTAGATCACTCACCCAACAACTTCCAGCCTGGTCCTCACTCTGCAACCTTGAGGGTGAAGCCTGCAGGGCAGTTCCCCTACAATGGCTATGCAGCCCACAACCAAACAATGATAGTTCCATTCTGGCTTAGCATCTCATTCCTGGACCTTGGACCATGCTTAAATTTACCCAGACTCTCATCCAATTTCTTCCAAGGTAATTCAACTGAGTGCCCAATTCCAAAAAAAAAAAACAAAACAATCCACAGGAAAGGCCTTCCCTGTCTTCAATCCCACTGCTGTTGTAGGTACACCTGTGGCAACTGCCACAGCCTCAGACTGAATGAACGCAACCACTTGCCACCTCTCCACTGCTTTTGTCCTCCTCCTGGGGTCCAGAAGTCTCTTTCCATCTCCCTGTTTCCCCAAAGGGATATTTCTGGATAGAGCCCACAAGCCAGAGGGCCTAGAGTCTTCTCTCACCAATCTCACCTCTCTCCATTGCAAAGAAGGTGTTAGCCGCTATCTTGCTCCTCCTACCTGATTTAATTTTTATTTCTTTTCTTCTGCTGGGTTTGAGATTAGATTGTTCTTCTTTTTCCAATTCCATATGATGGTTCATGAGTTTGTTGATGTGCTCTGTTGGTTTTTTTTTTTTTTTTTTTTTTTGAATGTAGGCATCTAATGTGAGAAATTTCCCTCTTAAGACTGCTTTTGCTGTATCCCACAGGTTTTGGTATCTTGTATCTTTCTTGTTATGTTTGAAGAATTGAACAGTCTCCTCTTTTATCTCTTCCTGAACCCAACTATCCTTTAGTAGAAGTTTTTTTCATTTCAAAGTTTTTGTGTGGGAATAATAATTTTTTTTTTTTTGGAGTTGTGTTTCACCTTCATGGCTTTGTGGTCTGATAAGATACAAAGTATAATTTCTATTCTTTTAATTTTGCTTCTGACTTCCATTTTCTTGTCAATTCCTTTTATTGTCTTTATCATCCATCTTTTGAATTTCTTTTCTGTCAAATCTATTAATTCTTTATAGGTAGAGTCTTCTGCAGTAGCTGCCTCACTGTCCCTTGGGGGTGTTTCTCTGTTTTGGTTTTTCATGTTGCCTGAATTTTTCTGTTTTTTCCTCCTCATGTGTTCTTTCTTCTTGTTCACCTCCTTGTCCTCCTTTTTTCATCCTATTGCTTCCTTTGCTTCAAATTACCCTGTCTCAGAGCTTAGGTCTTGAAATGGCCTCAGCCTGAGCAAAGTGAAACTCTTTGTCATGTCCAAAAAAGGTAGAAGTGCTTGCTCTTGATGAAAATATGTTGCAATATGTCACTGGGACACTTGGGGTGGGGGTACTGTTGTTTCTCTAGGAGACAGAGAGCACTGATAGCTATGTCTATGGTCCTTATTCCTATTTTAGCTGCCTTGGTGATTTCCTGATTGTTTCTGCAGCATTCATACCATACTGTGTGGGGATCTTAAAGCTCACAAGAATCCTTCATGGTCAGGTCTCACAGTGCCCCCAGACTCCAGTTACTGTGGGGTGCAGGAGTCCCTCAGCCTGTCCCAAGAGTGGAGTTCTGATTCTGGCAGGCAGAATTAAGATGGCCGTAATTTAGGCCCCTGCTAAGACCTTATCACAACCTTCCCACAGTGGTAGCTCCCCAGTTGCTGAGACCTTCTTCATGTGGCTGCCTTCCCAGCATCAAACCTATGGCAAATCCACTCCAAATGGCATTCAAATCTTGTTGTTGTATCCCATTTAAGTCCACCAATACTTCCAAGCTTTCCACTTAACGTGAAGCTTCCCTAATAACTGATAATTCCAGAAAGGATTCCTCCCATTCTGAATCTCTGTGGGGACGGGGGGCAGCCAATCCCAGCCAGTGGCAATCACTTTCCTTTTTCATCAGATTTTCACTGCTCTTGTCCATATGCTGTATTCAGCTCATCACCTCTTTGCTGTGCTCCCTGAGCTACTGCTCTGGGTAGCTTTCAATTCCCTGCTATCAAGTATGGTTGGATTCTCTCTTTCCCCCCAAAGACCTATTAATTTTCTAACCTCATTCTCCAACATCATATTGATAGTCAAATTCTCTCTCCCTCTTAGGGGAAAAATGTCGCTAAGGACATCTTTGGATAATAAATACTTTGAGGTTTTTTTTCTCCTTCAGGTTTATAGAATCATGTGTATATCTATAAAATACTAAGTTCAAGCCTAAGTGGAACATTTCACATTGAGAAATAACCCAATAGAAGGTAGAGGCTAGCAACATAGATTTTTCCATGATGGTCAGATCATACATGGAAGAAACAGTCAGTAACTTGAAGGCAGCAGATTCAAACATATAAGGTAAAGCATTCCCATTTGTGCCTAATTATTTAGCAATTGTTCATAATGCAAATGCTACAGAGTTTTCTAGGTCATTTGGCATGATGTGAGAAATCACCACTCTGACCCCACATGGTGAAGCATCAGTAGCTAAATAGGTTTGTAGGGCAAGATCATAATATACTAGAATCCTTGAGGACATTGGTTGCTGTTTAGTCAATTCAAAAGCAGCTTGATATTCCTTTCACCAATGGCGTTGTTTATTGTTCTGTAATAGTTCTGCCAGGAAAAGTTAAGTGCTATGAGAAAATTTGGTTTAAATTTCCTGGAGTAGTTTTAACAGAAACAGAAAGAATATGTAATTCTATATATAGATAAATGTCATATATTTAGATGATGAGGTTAAGATACATTTTACACATACGACACATAGTATACACATATTTGTATTTATGCAATGAAAGGTAGAAATAATTGATTAAGCCTGTGGGTGTATGAACAGAATTTCTTGTTGAAAACATAAAAGACTTAGTAGGAAATTAATGTAGAAAATAAAATTTAAATAAAAACATTTACTATTTATTATTTTCAGGATGATTATTTAATAGCTTTAATCACACCCACTTCTCTGTAGCTTAGGTAGAATGAAATACTAAACAAAAAAGTCACATAAAATACTTAATTGACAAACGTTTAAAAATTAAATCTCTAAAATAAGTACATGTGCCTAATGAACACATGTATATGTGAAATAAAAAAAATGAAAAAAATAAGTAAATGTGCTAAGGATGTGGGATGAGTATTTGTTGCTTGATTCCTATAACTTGATCACTTGATCAATAACAATAAATTATTATTTTGCCAACAGTTTTACTTAATTTAAACTAATCTTAAAACTGTTTGCCTTTTCGCTATTTTTTAGCATGCTCCTAAAATTCAAAATATCACATATAAACTTTATTATTTTCTAATTTTTCATCATAATTAAATGTAATGAGGGTGGGTTTTGGAAGGAAGACTAACTGGCACTAACCATATCTCTTCTTATTGAACAAATTTATTTCATAACTGTCACCAAACATAAATCCATGATATATGAAGCTCTATAAAATTTATGTCACTTTATAATTCTGTAATTACGTTCATTATTTCAGTGCATGGCTAATGATCCAAATCTAAGCAGAGTTTGTGTTATAACTAGTCGTTATATATTCTTACAATGACACTTGTTATACATATACAGCTGATGAAAACAAATGGAGAAAATTCTCCACTTTCCCTTTACATTCTACAGTTAGAATTTTCTTTTGATATGCATAAAAAATTAACAGTAAAAAGCCAGAAAGTTATACAATACTTGTTCTTACAGACACTTGAAATACATGACTAATGAATGTTATTGTACATACATAAAAATTCTTTGATTGAAATGAAATCTTTTTAAAAAGAATGTGGTGACAGTTCAGGAAAGGATGAGAACAGTGGGCCTCTTTAAAACTGTATTAAAATCAAACAAGTTATAACCTTGAGCAGACAAGTCCTTCTAGTCATAACAACCATAAAACTAGATAAAATCTTAAACATATATTTGAAAGTATCACACAACTCATAATCAAAATACACTTGAGTTGTAACATAGAGAAGGGAGTCCAGAGTAATGAATGAGAATTCTATAATATTTTCTTATTTTTAGTCTGTTGTTTGGACAGACAGGCAGAACATAGGGCTGCTGCTGAGAAAGAAACAAATACTGCCTCCAGTAATCTTTTGCATCAAGAGAGACCAAAATAGGTGTTCTAGATTGGTTTGACTAGCCAGTAAGAGCTCAGTGAGAAGGGAGATGAGTCAAACTGAGTTTTATATACTATTGTTTTTTAATACTTTTGCCACATTTTTGAACTATGCAAAGCAGGAGGGTAAGAAACAAGAAAAAAAGTATGAAGGGCTAAAAGGATCGATACATTAAAGGACAGAGCAATTCTATTAATGCACAAAATAATGCAGCTTCAAAATACATAAAACTAGAAGTGAAAGCAAAAGTAATTAAATTCACAGTTGAAATCTGTGACTGCAAAACTACATACACAATATTTGATAAACCAACCAGACCAAAAAAAAAAAAAGATATATAAGAACTGAATAATGCCTCTATCCAGCATGTTCTGCTTGATATGCATAGATAATACACCCAATAACAGCAGGATGCACATTATTTTCAAGTGTTCAAGGATTATTTACCAGGATAAACCATATCCGGTGTCACAAACAAATTAAAATCACAGAGTATGTTCTATGATCAGAAGAGAATCAAACTAGAAACCAGTAATATATAAACAGACAGTAAGAAATCTTAAAACATTTGTAAACTAAACAACATAAATTGAAATAATCCATGCATTGTATGTATACCATGAAATACTATTCAGCCATTGAAAAAGATGGAGACTTCACATCTTTTGTGTTAAACTGGTTGGAAGTGGAAGACATTATTATTAGAAAAGCATCACAAGAATGGAGAAGGTAGAATCTTATGTACTCAATTCTGAGGATAATTGAAGGGGTTATGTACAGGGGGTTCGGGGAAGAGGGCTGCAGGGAGAAGGAAGGAGAGAAGGTGGGGGTGGATCATAGAGTGTGATGCACCTCTTGGGGATGGGACTTTAAGAGGGACTTTACTTAACAAATGCAATCAATGTAACCTCATTCTTTATACCCTCATTGAATCCTCAAAAATAAAAGAGTAAAGAAAAAAAAAAGGCTTGGTGCCTGTGGCTCAAGCGGCTAAGGAGCCAGCCACATTCACTTGAGCTGGCAGGTTCGAATCCAGCCCATGCCCACCAAACAACAATGACTGCTGCAACCAAAAAAATAGCCAGATGTTGTGCCCAGCGCCTGTAGTCCCAGCTACTTGGGAGATGGAGGCAGGAGAGTCTCTTGAGCCCAGGAGTTTGAGGTTGCTGTGAGCTGTGATATCATAGCACTCTACCCAGGGTGACAGTTTGAGGGTCTGTTAAAAAAAAAGTCTTAGAAAAATAAGAAAATATGTTGAATTGAAAAAAAATAAAATTATGGCACAAGTGAGCAAAGTTGATTGGTACATAATTTCACTAACTTCTTACATTAGAAAAAGTGAAACTTTTTTTTTTTAACTGCTAAGCACAAAAATCTTTGGTCTTCACTGAGGGCAGAATATCTACAAATGATGCTCAAAGAACACAGGGAAAAGCAGAAGGAAAAGATTTTTACTGTTTCTTGGTCTATGAACCAGAGGGAAAATGGTTAATAGTGTTTTTCTCCTTGTGTCTCTGCCAAATGGATTCATGAAATATGTAATTAATGAATAAACAAAACTGAAGTGAAGATATTTCACCTTCCCTGTATCCTTCAGAAATTGTCTAAATACAGACATAGTTTCTGTACAGCAAGAAATTTAAGCTTAGACACCAGATTTCTTCCCAATTCCTCATCATGCAGAATTTCCTCTTTTTAGTTCCTCCCACAAAGTGCTGATTGCTGTATCACTTCAAAACCAATAGGATTCGCCGTTCTGGCATTAGCAACAAGGATGGAAGAAAACTGGCTGGACCTCAGAAAGAGACCTGAGCGTGTGTAACAAAGATGACTTTATAGAGGAAGCTTTGAACCCACAACAAACACTTTTCAGCTGATAGCATCAAGCGATGAATTTATTCAGACCCAAAGAAAATTTGCTGGTGAGGGAGGCTTTCTTTGATAATTCTGTGACTCACATATTCAGGAAGGGGCAGTGGGAAAGCAAGAACTTTCTCCTCTCTGCATGGAGACCTTGAGGAGCCCCTAGATAATAGATGCTATCTTCGGTAGGATGGTTTTTCTGAGATGTGGCTCACGGTCATATTCTAAGAAGCCACAGCCTCCTAAAAACTGTGCAAACAGAAGTTCTGTGATTACTGGCTGGTCTCAGATGGTGTTTAGAAAGCACATGACATGCCCACCAGGCTGGTAAGACACCATCTATCACCTTGTAGGTACACATGAGTCAACCAAAGACACTTGGTGGGGCTTGACGACATGGACCACTGCAGCCTGCACTTGGGATGTGTTGTAAGCAGCATTACCAAAGCAGTGGTTAACCATAACTATCTGGGCCAAGAGGATGTGAGCCAGCCAGGCTAACATCCTAATGGGGCAGGACAACCAGAATTTCCACATAATTGATGGGAAATAAGCCTGATGGGCCACGAAGCATCCCCTCATACCAGTTCTCATCTATTTGGTTACTGAGGGTGATGACATCACTCTCTTAAAAACCCAACTCCCCTCCATTTTCAGGTTCAAAGTCATACCGGGCTTGGCAGCAGGGCACCTGAAGGTTTGGGAGTGCCTGTGTGGGAGAGACCCCCATTGGGCTGAGTACTGTCTGCAGTTGGGAACTCTAGACTCATCTGCAGTTTAGGCTGATATTCCCTTCTAGGCTGAGATGAAGCTTGTCTTATTCTCTCCTCCAGTCTGACTGTGACCTGCTGGAGGATCTTCGCTGCCTGCTTGTGGTACTCCAGCTGGGCCCGCACAAGAGCCAAGAGCTGGCTCACCTGCTCGATAACCATATCTAAGAGATGGAACATGCTTGACTCAGCAATTTCTTTGGATTCATCAAATTTCTCTAGAGCTGGACGAAGGTCTTCATCTGGAATCTTGCCTTGTCGTTTCTTCTTATAATCAAAATCCAGGCGTCGACCATCCAACTTCTTCAGATGATGTTGAATTTCCCTAAAATCTTTGTCATGAAGGTTCGGAAGAGGGTCAATGAAGTTTTGCTTCACTTCCATGTCCAAAGAGTCTTTCACCTCCGAGAGTTCCCGCATGGCCTCCCCCACTTCACCAAGAGCTGGGCCAAAGTTGCAGTCATCCCCTAGCTCTCTTCCAAACTTGAGTATGGACTCTGCCAGCAGCGCCTCCGCCGGATGGTAGCCTGGCCCCTTCTCTTGGCCGCAGATTTTTGACATGGTCTTAATCATGCTGAGCTTAGCTCTGGAAGCTGGATTGGATTGAAGGTATTTAATTGTTTTAGTTATTATTTCCATCACAGCTTTGCTGGTGACGTCCACTTTTTTTCCCATCTCTTTGAAGTCATCATCTAGTTTGGTTCCTTTGGCTCCTCCAACCTTCTCACTAACTTTCTGAGTGGCATTGTGGAATTGCTTCTTGAGCCCGGCCACTGACATGGTGCAGGAGGACAAGCGGGTGGCTGCCGGGTGCGGTGGAGTGGGAACGGGGGACAGAACGGGGCTGTACCCTTGCCTGGCTGCTGCTCCTTCTGCCACTGCCTGGGCTGTAGGCACGGGGGCGATGAGCCAAGACCAGATGCGGGCTCATGCAGAGAGACACCCTGACCAAAAGTGAAAAATCTTAAATTAATAATATAACTTTTGACCAGGAGAAATTAGAAAAGAAGAAAATAAACGCAAAACAAGCAAAATGAGGAAATTATAAATTTAGGAGCAGATAATAGCAATACTTTAAACAGAAAAATAACAGAGAATGTCAATTTAAAAATGCTTTTGTAAAACAAAAATAAAATATTTAAACATTAATTAAGACAAAGAGGGAAGACACAAATCAAGAATGTCAATGAAATATAAGGCATTGCTACAGATTTTGAAACTGTTAAAAGATTTCTAAGGGAATACTATAAAAAATCTATATTCATAAATTTGACAACTTAGAAGAAATATGCCTTTTTTGAAAATAAAAAACTACCAAATAAACCTGAAATGGAATAGAAAGCACGGATACTTTATAATACTTAAGGAAATTACATTTATAATTAAAGGTATACCAAAAGAAAACCTCTATGTACAGATGGATTCACTGGAGAATTCTATCACTAGGAAATTTCATCAAACTCTTAAAGAAGAATTGACACCACATTTATACATTTGTATCAAAACCTAAAAGTGGTGGAAACACTTTCCAATGCATTTTATAATGTCAATGTCAGTATTATCCTGATTTAAAAAAAAAACAAAAAACAACAGAGGACAGTAAACAAAAAGAAAACTACAGATCAATATGTTTCATGAACTTTAAAATATAATCAATGAAATATTATACACTGAATTTTAGCAATATATAAATAAATAATATGCCATGCTCAAGTGATATTTACTTCAGGTATGCAAAGCTGTTTCATCTGAAAATCAATCAGTAAAATCCACTATATGGACAGATTAAAGAAGAAAAACCTTTAATCATGCCAATAGAAGTAGGGAAAGCATTTGATAATTTGATACTAATTCATCATAAAAACTCTCAACAGTGTGGGAATGTAGAGAAAATTTCTCCACTTGATAAAATGCATCTTAAAAAAATACCTATAGCTAACATATTTAATGATGAAAGACTGAAATATTTCACCTACAATTGGGAAAAAGCAAAGTGTGTCGAATCTTAGCATTCTTATTTAACATCGTGCTATAAGTTCTCACCAGTCACAGTAAGGCATGTAAAGGAAATAAAATATACAAATTAGAAAAGAAGAAATAAAAGTGTCCTTATTCACAGATTACACAATTGTCTCCACAAAAATTTCCCAAGGAAGCCACCAATTTATGAGTTAAATAAGGTTGCAAGATATTATTTAAAAAAAAATTTTTGGCAGCTTTTTTTTTTTTTTTGGCTAGGGCCAGGATTGAACCTGCCACTTCTGGTATATGAGGCCAGTGCCCTACTCCTTGAGCCACAGGTGCCACCCTATGTAAAATTTTTAAAATGTGAATTTTACATGCATGTGCTAACAATAAACATAAGAACATTAAAATTAAAAATACAGTACTATTTTCAGTTGTTCAAAAAAAGAGTGGAATACTTAGGTGTTATTCAATAAAAACATATACAGAATTTGGTAAATATTATACAAAGATGATAAAAAAATCAAAAAAATCTATAAAAATGGAGAGTCAAACTGTGGTAATAGATTGAAAGACTTTTTCAGGGAACTTTTTATAGTTATAGAGAATATTATTATAAAAATATAGAAAAATAAACTAGAATAACTAACACAGTTATGAAAAATTAGAATGAAATAAGAGAAATCAGTCTATGTGAATTCCAAAATTATTATACAGCTATAGTAATCCAGGCTGTATGGTTTTGGAGGAGGAATAGATACATGGATCAATGTAATAGAACAGTGACCTACAAATAGACCCATTCAAATATGCCTATTTTGGGATGGCATCCAAGGCTCAAAGGAGTAGGGTGCAGCCCCATGTACCGGAGGTGGTGGGTTCAAACCCAGCCCCAGCCCAAAACTGCAGCAACAACAACAAAAAATGCCTATTTGGTTTTCTACAAAGGTGCAAAAGTACTTTAGCTGAGGAAAAAAAGCATTAACCAACTGTGTTGAAGCCATTGGACATACACAAGTACAAAACCTATATTTAAATCTCACATATCATGGAAAAATTAAAATAAGACATTCAATTAAATGTAAAAATTTCAAGCATAAATTTTTGGAACAAAATATAGAAAAAATTATCATTAGGGTCTAGAACTAGGAAAAGATATCCTAGATAAATTGAATTTCATATAAATTAAAAAGTTTCAAGAAAATACCTTATTAATAGGATAAAAATATCAGCAATAATAAAACAATGCCATCAAAAAGTGGGCAAATGACATCAACGTGTTTTTTCTTCAAAAGAAGGTAAGTCAATGGCCAAAAAACATATCAGAAGATGCTCAACATCTCCAATTGTCAGAGAAATGATTAAAATTAAGACCACAATGAGATATCACCTTATTCTTGCCAGAATGAGCATTATTAATAAGTCAAAAAACAATAGATGTTGGTGCAGATGTGGTGTTGGTGAGACAGAAAACTAGGACAACCTCTATGAAAAACAACGTGGAGATTCCTCAAAGTACTAAAAGTCGGCCTGCCATTCAGTCGAGCAATTTCATTAATGAGTGTCTACCCAAAGTTCAAATGTCATTTTACAAACACAAAATCTTTACCTGAATGTTTAATTATACACAGTTCATAATTACATGGATATGGAATCAACGCAAGTGCCCATTCATGGAAAAATAAAGAAAATGTGATATACATGGAGTACTACTCAGCCTTAGAAAGGAATGAAATAACATCATTTGCAGCAACTTATGTGGAACTGGAAGTTATTACCCTAAATGAGATATCTTAGGAATAAAAAAAAAAAATACCACATGTTCTGACTTACAAGTGGGAGTTAAATGAGGAATTTATATAGTCATTAAATGGTGTAGTAGACATTGAAAACTAAAAATAAGAGGATGGGAAGGGGTGATGGGATAAAAACCTACCTATTGAGTACTATGTGTACTATTCTGTTGAAAGGTACAATGACAGCCCTGACAGCATTATACAATTCATCAATGTAACACAAAATATGTATGCCTTGTAAATCTATTGAAATTTTTATTTTTAAAAGGCAAGTTTTGGACCAGGAGAAAAAAATTACAAACCACATTTCTGACCATTGACAAATGATTCATATTCAGAATAAATAAAGCTCTCTCAACTTTCAACACAAAACAAACAAAAAAAACCCAAAAAACAGAAAAAAAATAATTCAATGAGAAAATTGGCAGAATACATGAAGATATTTTGCATATTTTACTAAAGAGGACATACAGATTTCAAATGTGGCATATGAAAAGATGTTCAACATCATCGTTATTAGGAAAATTAAAACTCTAATGGAATCAATATACACCTCTCAGAATGGCTAAAATTGTTTAAAAAAGTGTGATAACAGCAAATGTTGGAGATGATGTGTAAAAGTTGAGTCATACATTGCTGGTAGGAATATAAAATGGAACAGCTACTCTGACAGATTGGCACTTTTTATTTAAAAAGAGTAAATATGCAACTTCTATACAACCTAGCAATCGCATGTTATTTAATCATAAAGAAATAAAAACATTCTCAGTGATGTTTATAGTAGTTCTATGCATGATAGCCCAAAATTAGAAACAATCAAAACCTGTACAGTAGGTGAATAGTTAAACAGATTGTGGGACAACTATACCATAGACTACTATCCAACAATATCAGGGAATATGTTATTAATACATGCAACAACTGGCATGGACCTTAAGGATTGAATTTTATAACATTCTTGAATGAAAAATACAAGGAGAGTGAAACTGCCTTGTAATAATAATTTTTAAGGATTAAGGACTGAGATATGATATGGAAATGAATGTGGCCATAAAGTAGTAGCACAAAGTTATCATATGGTGATAGAACAGTCATGTATATTGATTATGGTGGGAGTTATATGAAGCTACCTATGTGATAAAATTGAGTAGGAAAAAACATGTATACACACACCAACAAGTGAGTATTTAACTTGTGAAATATGAATAAGCTTGGTGGATAAGTATCAATGACTTGTACTATTGTAATGCAAGGTATCACATTTGGAGAAGTCAGGGTGAAGGGTCTATGAGGTCTCTCCCTGCCTTTCTTTGCAACTCTCTATAAACCTCTAATTATTTAAAAAGCTGAGAAATATATAGAGAGAGCTAAAATACAAAATAACAATGACAAAAAAGGAAAGAGACTATAAAATGAATTTTAAGTGATCTTTGGTCTCACTATTGTTCAAGAATGGATACAAGTAGTCTAATTCACAGTAAACGTGCATAAGTCAAAACTGGCAAACTATAACCCCTGGTCCAGCCACTAGCCTTTTAAATAAGTTTTATTGGAACAAAGCCACACCCATTTATTGACTCATTATCTGTCTCTTTTTGCAATATCATGGCAGAGCTGTGGCTGTATAAAAATTAAACCCTAAAATATTTTCTCTCTATCCCTTTAAAGAAAAATTTGTCCACCCTATTTTAGGGGAAAATCAATAAGAACATTAAAAAATGTATAATTAATGAGCTAATGAACATAAATGTGGTTTAATACAATATTCCTGGTTTATCAAATGGAATGTTTAAATGACTATAAAAGGAACTTAATTAGAAACTGATGGAACAGTTAAGAAATTAAATATAAAGTCAGACTGGTTAATGTTAACAGTTGTATTGAATGTAAACAGATTAAATATGCCAAAATTGTCAAATTGGATATGAATTATATAATGCTTACAAGAGATACATATAAAGGACATTGAAATTTAATGTAAAAGAATTCAGAAGTACATAATATGCAAACAGAAATAATTACATGAGATAAACAGAAACATTTCATAAAGAAAAGAGTTTATTTCTGATTAAGATACAATTTCAAATTTGTGTTTACTTAAATATATGTTAAAAATATAGTAACAAAAATTGAAAGAACCAGGAGAAAGAAATAAACCAAGAACATTAGTGGGAGATTTTAACATACTTGCATCAATAACTGATAAACCAAGTAGACAGAAAACCAGTAATAATATAGATCACCT
Organism: Nycticebus coucang; assembly: GCF_027406575.1. NCBI lineage: Eukaryota > Metazoa > Chordata > Mammalia > Primates > Lorisidae > Nycticebus > Nycticebus coucang. The sequence goes on from NC_069804.1 coordinate 108,249,785, forward strand.
AATAAATATAATTAAAAGCCTGTGACATTGTTCATGTATATAGAAACTGCAGACAGTATTGACAGAGTACACATACTTTTCAAGTGCAGACTAAATTGATTACATGCTGGACATTAAAAGAAACCTCAACAAATTTAAAAGGATTAAAATCATGTGGAGTATATTGTCCAGCTACAGTAGGAACAAGGAGGAAATCAATGACAAAAATATTATGAGAATAACCCCCCAAGTTTGAGAGAGTTTCAGGAATCATAGGGGCTATCAGAGCCACACTTTGAAAAATTCTGAATTCATGAAATTAATTCTATTACTTTACAGATTATCACATTGAAATCTAGTCCAGATGGTTTCACCAATGAATCAAACACTTAAGGAAGAAATAGTCTTGCAAAAATTATTTCATGGAATAAAAATAGAGAATATTTCCCAACTTATTTTATGAAGAAAACTAAATTTTGACACCAAAACATTAAGACAGAGGTTGGAAAATGTTTTTCTGTAAAGGGCCAAATTATAAATACTTAAGATTTTCAGACCATATGATTTCTGTTCCAACTCCTTGACTCTGCCATTTTAGCACAAAAGCAACCATGGAGAATACAGAAATGAACTGGCATGTTTGTTTTCTGATAAAACTATATCCACGGTCACTAAAAGTTGAATACCTTGCCTCTCTCATCTCACTTAGGTCCTAACTCACTGTGCCAGGCCTCTCTTTCCTTGGAACACACATGTATTGGTTCTGACATCTCTCCTCTGGTATGTCCTTGTTGCTTGGATGATGCTTTTACTCTGCTTAGACCTCATGCCTTGCTATTCTTACACCTGCAAAGATGACCTTTTTAGCTTGCTCAGGCTCTGACACCCTATGCCAGAATCTCCCTCCATAGGCAGGCTAGCACTTCAGTTCAGACTCTGACTTCTGACAGTGGGCTATCTTGCCATGAAATGTCTGCCTCACTTTGCCTGGGCTGACACCCAAGCAAAGCCAACTGCTCTCCCATAGGGACAACTTCCTCATTCCACTTGGGCTCTTATTTCCCACATGAATGTTGTACTCTTCCTGCTTGGGCTTGGGTATGGGCATGGGCTTGGGCTTCCTGTGCCAGAAAGCCTTCCTAAGCTGATGCTCTTATACCCTAACCATGGCAACCTCAGCTGCCCTTCAACTCACTAAGGTGTGTGGCTACCTTAAACTGTTCAATTGATGACTTCAAGTTTGTATTGATCAGGGAAGAAAGGAAATTGAAATAAAGACAAGGAAAAGGAAAGTGAGGGAAAGAATAAAAGAAGAGAAGGGAAAGGAAGGAAAAGAGTCAATACATTTTAGAAGTATATTTCTCTTGCTACAAAACCAAGATATAGTAAAAAATAAAATTCACTTTAGGACAGATATTCATAACTATTGTGTTGGAACTTGGTAGTGTTTCACAAAAAACTGTTGCCATGTACAAGTTGTGAGGATTTTTCAAAAGTAATTTGGGGCTAATAATAAAGTAGCATTTTTTTTGCATGAATTTCTTTTTTGTTATAGTAAAGAGAAATGAAGGCTATCTTTACAAAAGTAATAATGTCATTCATTTGCACAATAATAATTTGTCCTGAATGGAACAGGTGGAGTTGCACTTAGGGCTCAAGATGTAGAAATGTACAGCTCAAGTAAATATCACTTAAAGCGGACTAGGTGGCAGGTAAGATGGTTGAGAATCAATGTACTAGAAAAGTAGTTCTAACTTTTACTAGGCTGAATATCAGAAACTTTTAAAATGAGTAACATAAAATATAAGTATAAATTTAGAGTAAATGAATATTAATCAAGGAGTGATCAGACTGTTGAGTTTTGAACTTTGGTTCAACCAAAGTTAACTTACCACTAAATTTTACTGGAATAAAAGGCAAGCTCACTTTCAAAGAGAAATTTCATACAATGCTGTTTACAGTTTAAATAATCTATACATATTATGAGTGATTCAGAGAACTATTATATGCAAGAGGAAGAAGAGCCACATACTCACTCATAAGGATGAATTAATTCCATTACATAGAATTTTGACTTAAATAGAATCAATAGAATACAGTGAGTTTTCAATGTTAACTATTTTGTGTTTCAAATAAAGCAGCATTCCACAGTATAGCACAAAAGCAAGAATTTCATTCAATTGCAATAGTTTGCTAAGTATACATCATTTTATAGCATATTCCAGCACATTGTACCCCTATGATTTCATTAATGTACAAATCTATGATTTAATAAAAAAGAAAAATACATAGCATATTAAAATTTTAATAATAATATATCTTATTCTTTCTATTTAACTATATTTTAATCCCCAGTAGCTATCCTCTCTTTATCCTCTCCTCCCTGGAATCCTTCTCAGCATCTGGTAACTATAATTCTGTTCTCTATATCCATGAGTTCTTTTTTTTTTTATTTCTCTTTGGCTCTCACATATGAATAAGAATATAAAATATTTATTGTTCTATCCCTGACTCATCTCACTTAACATAATGTCCACCAGTTCCATCCGTGTTGTTGCAAATGATAGAATTTCATTCTTTTCTTTACAGCTCAATAATATTAACTGTGTATATACCACATTTTCTTTATCCATTCATCTATTCATTGGCACCTAGGTTGATTTCATAACTTGACTATTATGAATAGTTCTACAATAAGCATGAGAGTACAGTATATCTTATATGTACTAATTTCCTTTCTTTTGGATATATACCCACTGGTGGAATTGCTGGATCACATTGTAGTTCTACTTTTAGTATTTTGAGAAACTTCCATACATTTTTTCATTCTGGCTCTATGAATATACATTCCCACCAACAATGTATGAGTGTTCCTCATTCTCCATGCTCTTTCAGCATCCATCTTTTTGATAAAATCTATTCTGGATGGGATGATATATCATTTAAATTTTGATTTTCATTTCTCTGATGATTAGTGATGTTGAAGATTTTTCATGTGTCTGTTGGTCATTTGTATGTCTTCCTCTGAGAAATGTCTCTTCAGACCTTTTTACCTATTTATGAAATAGGACTATTTGTTTCTCCCAATTGAGTAGTTTAATCCTCTTATATATTTTGGTTAGTAATCTTTTGTCAGATGGATAATTTTTAAATATTTTCTCCCATTCTGTGTGTTTAATCATCACTTTTTGATTTTTTCTTTGCTGTGCAGAGTATTTTTAGCGTGATGTGATCTCATTTGTCCCTTATTTGCTTTGATTATGTCTGAATTTGTGGTCTTATTAAGAAAATATTTGCCAAAACTAATGTACTAGACTGTTTCTTTAATGTTTTCTTATAGCAGTTCTATAGTTTCAGGTCTTAGATTTAATACTTTAAGCAATTTTTCTTTGATTTTTATATATGACAAAATACAGGAGTCTACTGTTATTGTTCTGCCTATGGATATCCAGTTTTCCATTTATTGAAAAGACTGTCTTTTCCTCCACTAAAAATTCTTGGAATCTTTGTTGAAGATAAGCTTACTATTGATGTGTGGATTTATTTTAGGGTTCTCTATTCTGTTCCCTTGGTCTATGTGTCTGTTTTTATGCCAGTGACATGCTGTTTCACTTACTATATCTTTACAGTATAATTTGAAGTCAGGTAATATGATACCTTCAACTTTATTCTATTTGCTCAGGATTGCTTTTCCTATTCTGTCTTTTTTGGGGCACTACATAAATTCCAAGATATTTTTCTGTTGCTATGAAGTATGCCATTTGTATTTTGATAGTCAGTGCATTGAATTTTTAGATTATTTGGGTAGTATGGAAATGTTTAAAATATTGATTCTGCCAATCCATGAACATAGGATATTTTTTCACTTTTTTATGTGTCCTTTTCAATGTCTTTGATCAATGATTTATACATTTTATTTTATAGATATTTCACATCTCTATTTAAGCATATTCCTAGGTATTTTATTTTATTTGCAGCCATTATAAATCATATTAATTTCTTGGTTTCTTTATCAGATTGTTCATTTTTGGCAAATAGAAATGCTATTGATTGTGTATGTTGATTTTGTACCTACCCTGAAAATTTATAAATTTGTTATAAGTTCTAATAGCCTTTTGGTGGAGCATTCAGGTTTTTCTAAATATAAGATTGTATCATCTCTAAATAAGGATAATTTGACTTCTTTTCAGTTTAGATGCCCTTTATTTTTCTTTCTTGTCTAATTTCTCTCACTAGAATTCCCAGTATTATGTTGAATAAAAGTGATGAAAATGGATATCCTTTTTTGTTTCATATCTTAAGGGAAAGGCTTTCATTTCTCCCCATTCAGTAAGATACTAGCTATGAGTTTGCAATATACAGCTTTTGTTGTTTTAAGGTATATTCTGTGTATGCATAATTTCTTGAGAGTTTTCTTTTAATCATGGAGGAATGTTGAATATATTGAGTACTTTTCTAGCATCTATTGAAAAAATCATATTTGTTTCTCTCCATTCTGTTGATGTAATGTGTAATGTTCATTAATTTGAATATGTTTAACTATCCTTGCATCCATGTATAAATTCTACTTGATGATCATTAATGATGTTTTCAATATGTTGTTGAATTCAACTTGCAAGTATTGTTGTTAAAGATTTCTGCGTCTGTATTCATTAAAAATGGTGGCCTGAAAATTTCTTTTTTCATTGTGTTGTCTGGTTTTGGTATTAGAGTATTATTGATCTTATAGAATAAGTTAAGAAGTATTCCACATTTCTCAAGTTAATTCTTTAAATTATTTGTAAAGTTCAGCTGTGAAACCATCAAGTTCTGGACTTTTCTTTGATGACACACCTTTTATTACTATTGCTTTATGTAATATTGGTCAAACCAAGTTTTGTATTTTGGGGCAACTCATATTAATCTAGGAATTTATCCATTTCTTCTAGGCTTTCCAATTTGTTGGAACATAGTTGCACAAAACATTCTCTAACAACGCTTTGAATTTCTGTGAAATCAGTTGTAATATCTCCATTGTCATCTCTGATTTTAGTTATTTAGATCTTTCCTCTTTTTTCTTAATCTGGCTAAAGCTTTGTCATTTTTTTTTTCTTTCAAGAAACAAGTTTTCATTTTGTTGGTCATTTCTCTTGTCTTTTAGTCTCAATATCATTAATCGTGCTCTGATTTCTGGTACTTATTTTCTTTTAACAATTTGGAGTTTGTTTTGCTCTTGCTTTTCTATTTCTTTGAGATGCATTGTTGGGTTGTTATTGATGTTTCTTGACCATTTGATGTAAATATTTGTTGATATGAAATTTCCTCTAAGTGATGATTTTCTGTATCCTATAGATTTTTGTAGGTTGTGTTTTCATTTTCATTTGTTTCAAGAAATTTTTAAATTTCTTTCTTTTTTTATTGCCCTAATGGTAGTTCATGAGCATATTGTTTAATTTACATGTGTTTGTATGGTTTTAAAAGTTTCTTCTGTTATTGATTTCTAGATTTGTTCCATTGTGGTCAGAAAAGATATTTGATATTATATCAATAATTTTGAATTTTGGAGACTTATTTTGTGGTCAAATCTATGGTCTATCCCTCAGAATGTTTTATGTGCTGGGGAGAAGAATGTATGTTTTGTTGCTGTTTTGTGAAATGTTCTGTAATTGTAAATTGGCCCATTTGATCCATGGTACATAAAAGTCTTTCTTTGTTGATTTTCAAGTCCAGATAATTAGTTTAATGCTAAAAGTGGGGTATTGAAGTCCCAAGATATCATTGTATTGAGGTCTATCTCCCTCTTTAAATCTGTTAATATTTTCTTTATTTATCTGAATGCTTCAGTTTGCAACACAAACACGTTTATAATCATTATATCCTCTTGCTCCTTTGAACCTCATATCATTGTATAATTTCTTTGTCTCTTATTATATAACATTCATTCTTGATATCTATTTTATCTAAGTGTAGCTACTTTTTTTCTTGTTTTGGCTTTCATTTGTGTGGAATATCTTTTTCCACTCTTTCAAATTCAGTCTATACGTCTAATTATTGGTGAAGTGCCTAAAATAATTTTAAAGCAAACTTTTAATTGAGATATAGCACACATAAAGAAATATTCAGGAGTGATGAGAGGTGGAGCAGGATGGAAAACTAGAGACAGCCCCTTTGACTCCTGTCATGGTGAGATAGGGAAAAAAATGACTCAAGCCACCTCTGCTAGGGGACTCTGCCCAGAAACCTCACTTAAGAGACACAGGGAGGAAGCAAGAGACTCCAGGAGCTGACAAGGAGATCAGAAGCAGTGGGCACAGAGGGCAAGTGCTTGTGTACTGGCAGAGACTGATTGGTTTGGAAGTTGTTATCAGACAGAGAATGCCTGTCCTGCAGGCTTTTTTTTTTTTTATTAACCTGGGCACTTGCTGGAGTTACCTTGGCAGGGCTTACATAAGCAAACGATCTTCTACAGTGCCCAGGGACAGGGACAGAGCCACCTGGAAGAGTAGAGCTCTTATTGCTCAGCTGCTGGCCAGCCATAGCCATATGGGACAGTTGACTTGCAGGATCATCCCCCAGGGTCCCAGTGCGAGGCTGGTTCTAACGCACCTGCTGGAGTGACACATGCTTTTTTGGGAAAGCCACTGTGTGGCCAAGGGACATGGTTAGAAAATGTCTAGGCATGTCTATTTAGCAGGCTGAGGAGAGAGCTTCAGGCTTCTAAACCTGTGGGGTTTGGGGCAAAGAAATAAGAAAGATGAGACTGAGTATCCTAGCTAGGATGTGATAAATTTCTTATTTAGTACTGCTTACAGTGTCTCACAGGTTTTTATAGCTTGGTGAATATTCCATGGGCTGACGAGAAGAACATATATTCTTGAGCTTTGAGATTGTGTCTTCTGTGTATGTCTCTTCAGCTAAGTTGTCCTAGGGTTACTTTTAAGTTCCTTGTATTCTTTATTTAGTTTCTGTTTGGAGGATCTATTCAGAACTGTAACAGGAGTGCTAAATTCCTCTGCTGTTATGGTGTTTTAGGATATCATATTTCTCAGGAGAATTAAGGTCTATTTCATAAATCTGGGAGCATTTTAGTTGGGTGTTTAAATATTTAGAATTGAAATGTCCTCTTTTTGTATTTTTCCCTTGACTAATATGAAATGGGATTTTTTTTTTTAACTTCAGCATAGAATATTCACAAAAATAGATCATATCCGAGGGCAGAAATCAAACCTTAACAAAATCAAAAGAATTGAAAATATTCCTTGCATATTCTCAGAACACAAGGCAATAAAAGTGGAACTGAACTCCAACAAAAGTTTTCATCTGACACAAAGGCATGGAAAGTAAACTACTTTAGGCTGAATGACATTTTCATCAAAGAGGAGATAAAGGAGGACATCATTAACTTTCTCATACACAACAACAGTGAAGTCACAAGCTATAAAAACCTGTGGGACACTGCAAAACAGTCCTAAACGAGAAATTTATCAATGTAGATGCCTACATACAGAAAACAGAAGGAGAGGACATCAATCAAATGAATCATCTTAAAGAAATGGAAAAGGAAGAGCAATCCAATCCCAAACATAGTGGAAGCAAAGAAATAACCGAAATTAAATCATAAATAAATAAAATTGAAAACAAAAGAATTATTCAGAAAATTAATGAAACAAAAGGTTGGTTCTTCAAAAAAAAAATAAATTCAATAAACCATTGGCCAGATTAAATAGAAATATAAAAGCAAACTCTTTAATAACCTCGATCACAAAGGAAAAGATGGAAATAACAACTGATGCCACAGAGATATAAGAGATTATTTCTGACTACTACTACAAAAAAGCTTTGCCCAGTATTTTGACAATTTGGCAGAAATGGACCAATACCTGCAATGCCACCATCTCCCTAGACTTTACCAGGAAGAAATAGATCTCTTGAACAGATCAATATCAAACACTAATATTGAAGAAATAATAAAAAATATTCCAACAAAAAAATCCTGGGCCCAGATGGCTTCACACCAGAATCCTATCACACCTTCAAAGATGAACTTGTACTTATAATCCAGAACCTATTCCAAAACATTGAGAAGGAAGAAAACTTCCCCAACATGTTCTATGAAGCAAACATAACTCTAATTCCATGATCAGGAAAGGACCCAACTAAAATGGAGAAATGCAGACCAATTTCACTAATGAATATCCATGCAAAAATACTCAACAAAACCTTAGCTAATAGATTGCGGCTAAGCAGTAAATAAATTATACATCCTAATCAAGTGGGCTTCATACTGGTGATACGAGGCTGCTTTAAACAAAGACCATATGATCTTCTCAATAGATGCAGAAATAAATTTCACAAAATACAGCATCCTTTTCTAAAAAGAGCACATAAGAAAATAGGCATAGGTGGCATATTTTTTGACTGGTTGAAGCTATCCTAGACAAACTAACAGCTAATATGATACTAAATGGAGTAAAACTGAAAGCTTTCCCACTTAGAACTAGAACCAGACAAGGATGTCTGCTATCACCACTATTATTCAACGTTGTTCAGGAAGTTGTAGCCAATGCAATTAGGCACAAGAAGGGTACAATGGGCACCCCAGTTGGGACAAAGGAGGTCAAACTCTCGGTCTTTGCTGTTGATATGATTTCATACTTAGAAAATCTTAGAGACTCAACCATAAAAATCCTGGAACTCATCAGGAAATACAGTAATGTCTCAGGGTATAAAATAAATGTCCACAATCAGTAGCTTTTGTATGCACCAATAACATCCCACTTGAGAAACAAATCAAGGACAAAATTCCCTTCACAGTATCTTAAAAGAAAATGAAATACTTAGGAATATGCCTAACAAATGAGGTGAAGAAACTTTGCAAAGAGAAAGGTGAAGGAACTTTGCAAAGAGAAACCCTAAGAGAAGAAATAGTAGAACAAATAGAAGAACATAGCATGCTCATGGCTGGAAAGAATCAAAAGAATCAACATTATTAAAAGGTCTATTGTACTCAAAGCAATCTACAGATTCAATTCAATCACCATTAAAATACCAACATCAGGAGGCAGAGTAAGATGTCAAACTAGAGACAACTTCTTTGCAGCCCTACATTGTGGGAAGAAAAGACTACAGGCTTATGGCCTCTGCCCAGAAACATCCACTTTGTGACACAAGAGGAAGTGGAAGGCTTGAGGACCCAAAGAGGAGGATGGAAGCAGTGAAGAAGGGCAAGCACTTGCGCATGGGCAGAGACTGGCCAGTGCAGTGCCAGTGCTGAAAGTTTTCAGACAGAGAAGACATGCACTGTTATTATTATTTTTTTTTAATCTTGGCATTTGGTTGATTTACCTCGGGAGAGCTTTGGTGAATGAGTGAATGATTTTGAACAGCACCCAGGGGCTGGGACTCAGCCACTTGGTGGAGCAGAGAATTCATTGTTCAGCTGGAAGTCAGGCATAGCCATTGTGGGAAGGCTGCCTTGCAGGCTCTTCTCTCAGTGTCCTAGTGTGAGGTTGTTTTTGGCAGGTCTGATACACAGGGCAGCCACTCCTGGGGAGATTTGAGCAAAGCACACTTTCCTGGGAAAGCCACTGCATAGCCAAGGGGCACAGTTTGGAAATATCAAGGCATGTCTATTAAGCAGGCTGAGCAGAGATTCAGGTTCCCAACCCTGTGGGGACTGAGGGCAAAGAAATAAGGAAGATGGTATCATGGCTTTTCAGCAAGACAGAGACTTCCAGTCTCCATGTTATGCAGTTAAATCAGGATTGTGATTACCATCTCATACTCTAGAAGATAACCTGCTGCCCAGGCAATATATAGAAATTTATTATATAATTTACATATTATATAAATATGTAATATGTTTATTGTAATTATATAACATTATATATATTATATAATATATAATGTGTATATATGCATAGTTTTTTTTCTTTAAAAAATTTTTTTCAACTTTTTTCCTTGAGATTTTTATTTTCCTTCTTTTTTCTTCATTTTACCCCCTGAAATAATAATTTTTAATTGTTTTCTTCTTTAATTAAAAGGGCTTCATTTTTGCTAGTTTTCCTGCCCATTATTCTTTTTTCCCCACAATTTTATTCCTTAAGGTTTTTTGTTTGTTTGTTTTGTTTTGATTTATAGTATTTTTGTTTTTCTTCTCTATGTGATGGAGATGGGTTCTTGGGTCTGCTCAGGCTGGCAAAGAACCCTAGACCTTGAAGAACCCACCCAATCCAGCTTTCCAGAGGTTTGGATTTGTGGTTAAAAGAACCCTAATGTACACCACTATTACTTCTGTCTCTCTCTTTTTGTTCCTCTCTTCTTTTCATTAATCTTCCATTTTATTCTTCCCATTTTCTTTTCTCTTTTATTAATCTTTTATCCTTTCTTGTTCTTCACAATTTTGTTTAGTATGGAACCAGAAAAATGCCCATATAGCAAAGGCTATTCTTAGTAATAAAAAAAACAAAACTGGAGGCATCACCCTACCAGACTTCAGGCTATATTAGAAGTCTACAGTAATCCAAACAGCATGGCATTAGCACAAAAAATAGAGACAGACATATAGAACAGAATAGAAAACAAAAACAGGAAACCAGTCTCTACTTGTCATCTGATCATTGAGAAATCAAACAAAAGCATAGACTGGGGAAAGAATCCCTATTCAATAAATTGTTCTGGGATAAATGGATGACCACATATAAAAGAATAAAACTGGATGCATACTTCTCCCCACTTACAAAAATTGACTCAAGATAGATGAATGACTTAAATCTAGGACACAAAATGATGAAAATATTAGAACAAAGTGTGGGAAAAACTCTTGATAATGTTCTGCGGAAAGACTTTATGACAGACTTCAATGGCCATCTCAACAACAACAAAAATTAACAAATGGGACTTAATTAACCTGAAAAACTTTTGCACAGCTAAGGTCACAGCAAGTTAAACAAAAATACAAACTTCAGAATGGGGAAAGTTATTTTCAGTGCATAAATCTGAAAAAGGGTTGATAACTACAATCTACAGAAAACTCAAATTAATCAACAACAAAAAAAGAACACAATCCCATCTACCACTGGATAAGAGATATGAACAGAACCTCTCTGATGAAAACAGATGAATGGCTAACAAACATTTGGCAAAATGCTCATCATCTGTGATCATCAGAGAAATGCAAATCAATACCACCCTGAGATATCTCCAGTGATAATAGCTGAGATCACAAAATCCCAATTTTGCTGATGCTGGTATGGATGTGGAGAGAAGGGAACACTTTTACAATGTTTGTGGGACACCAACCTAATACAAGCTCTTTGGAAGGAAGTATGAAGAATCCTCAAAGAACTCAAATTAGAGCTCCCACTGGCTCCTGCAATCTCATTAATAGGACTCTACCCAGAAGAAATAAAATCATTTTTGCGTAAGGACATTTACACTAGATTGTTTATTGCAGCTCAATTTTCAATCTCCAAAATGTGGAAACAAACTGTGGCATATGTATACCATGAAATATTATTCAGCCATTAAAAAGATGGAGACAGGCTGGGTGCAGTGGCTTTGCACCTTTAATCCTGTAAACTCTAGGAGGCCAAGGCATGTGGATTACTTGAGCTCACAAGCTCAAGACCAACCTGAACAACAGTAGTATCCTATCTCTAAAAAATAGCCCAGCATTGTGGTGGGTGCCCCTGATCCCCACTTCTTGGGAGCCTGAGGCAAAAGCATATCTTGTACCCAAGAGTTTGAGGTCGCTGTGAACTCAGGCACCACTGCACTCTACTGAGGGTGACAAAGTGATATTCTGTCTCAAAAAAAAAGGAAGGAAAGGGAAGGAAAGGGAAGGGAAGGGAAGGGAAGGGAAGGGAAAGAAAGGAAAGGAAAGGAAAGGAAAGGAGAGAAGAGAAAAAAAGAAAATAAAAAAGAAAAGGAAAGGAAAGGAAAGGAAAGGAAAGGAAAGGAGAGAAGAGGAAAAAAAAAAGGAAAGGAAAGAAAAGAAATGAAATGACAGAGACTTTACATCTTTTGTATTAAGCTGGACGGAGTTGAAACATGTTCTTCCTAGTAAAGTATCAGAAGAATAGAGAAACAACAATGCAATGTACTCAATGCTAATATGAAGCCAGTATATGATCTAATACATGCCTACATAAGAGAAAAAAGAAAATAAATTCAAGGAGGGGGGCACGGTAATGTGGGAGTGGGGAGAAGGAAGAGAGACCCGTGTTCTCCCATTTAATGGACACAGTGTTAAGGGATGTGGCACACCTGTTGGGGGGTGGGATGAGAGACTCAAAAAATGAAAACATTGTAAATTACTTCTTTGTACCCTCTAATTAATCAGGAACAATAAAAAAGAAATGTTCAGAAGTGAATATTTACAATTTGCTATTTTCTTTATTTCTGACACCCTTATTACATGTAATTGACATACAATAAACTACACATATTTAAAGAATGCTATTTTATGATTTCAAATGTTACTACCATTAAAATATCTACCACAATCAAGACAATGAATATATATATGTATATATTGCTCCCGATGTTTCCTTGTGACTTTTTGTAATCCCACTCTTTCTTCCTACCATTCCCAACCCCTGAATACCACTGACCTAGCTTGCATTTTCTAAAATTCTTTATTTAAATGGAAAACCTTTTTATACACTCCTCTGTATATGGCTTCTTTCACTCATATTGGCATTATGAAACTATTTCATAATATATATAAACTATATATTATATATAGTCATATGTATAATATATATTATAAACTACTTTATAATAGTTTCATAATGCCAGCAAAATTCATGTCAGTTTTTTGATGTATCCATCATTGATAAGTAATATTCTGTGATATTGATGCATATATCAATATATGCATAATATTAATAAACCAGAGGTAGTTTAACTATTCACCCACTAAAGAATTTTTGGTTTGTTTCCATTTCAGGGCTATTACAATAAAGCTGCTATGAACATGCATATATAGGTTTTGTGTAAACACATGTTTTCATTTCTCTAAAATAATTTTTTAAGACTCAGAATGGTTATATTATACTGTAGGTACGTTTTCAAATTTACTAATGACTTTTTTTGCAGAACAAGCCAGTATTTTCAGCCTTTTGCCTTCACCCAGAATTAGTAAATGTACCAAGGGTAAAAGTAGCTGAACTCAGCTCACCTTTCTAAGGTTCTTGTTTCAGAACTTTAGTCTCTGTTGTCCTTATTGCTTTAGCAGCTTTCAGATAAATTTTGTGCATTATCTAATTTCTCGAATTGATTGAGTTCAAGCTGCTTTTAGCTACAGGAAAACACAATTCTAAAATTTTACTTTTTCTATTTTATTTTTTTTATTAGTATTAGATCATAGCTGTGTACATTAATGCGATCATGGGGCACCATGCACTGGTTTTATAAACAGTTCGACACATTTTCATCACACTGGTTAACACAGAATTCCTGGCATTTTCTTAGTTATTGTGTTAAGACAATCATATTCTGCATTCACTAAGTTTCACATGTACCCTTGTAAGATGCAGCACAGGTGTAATCCCACCAATCACCTTCCCTCTGCCCAACCTCCCCCCTCCCTACCCTCCCTCTGCCCCTTCCCCATAGTCTTAGGTTATAACTGGGTTATAGCTTTCCTATGAAAGCCATACGTTAGTTTCATAGTAGGGCTGAGTACATTGGATACTTTTTCTTCCATTCTTGAGATACTTTACTAAGAATATGTTCCAGCTCCATCCATGTAAACATGAAAGAGGTAAAGTCTCCATCTTTCTTTAAAGCTGTGTAATATTTCATGGTGTACATACACCACAATTTATTGATCCATTCGTGGATCATTGAGCACCTGGGCTTTTTCCATGACTTAGCAATTGTGAATTGGGCTGCAGTAAACATTCTTGTACAAATATCTTTGCTATAATGTGATTTTTGGTCTTCTGGGTATATATCTAGTAGAGGAATTATAGGATTGAATGGGAGATCTATTTTTAGATCTCTAAGTGTTCTCCAAACATCTTTCCAAAAGGAATGCATTAATTTGCATTTCCAACTGTAGAAGACTGAAACTGGACCCACACCTTTCACCATTAACTAAGATAGACTCTCACTGGATTAAAGATTTAAACTTAAGACATGAAACTATAAAAATACTAGAAGAGAGTAGAGGAAAAACCCTTGAAGAAACTGGTCTGGGTGAGTATTTTATGAGGAGGACCCCCTGGGCAATTGAAGCAGCTTTAAAAATACACTACTGGGACCTGATCAAACTAAAAAGCTTCTGCACAGCCAAGAACACAGTAAGTAAAACAAGCAAACACCCCTCAGAATGGGAGAAGATATTTGCAGGTTATGTCTCTGACAAAGGTTTAATAATCAGAATCCACAGAGAACTCAAACATATAAGCAAGAAAAGAACAGTGATCCCATCGCAGGCTGGGCAAGGGACTTGAAGAGAAACTTCTCTGAAGAAGACAGGAGCACGGCCTACAGACATATGAAAAAATGGTCATCATCTTTAATCATCAGAGAAATGCTAATCAAAACTACCTTGAGATACCATCTAACTCCAGTAAGATTAGCCCATATCACAGAATCCTAAGACCAGAGATATTGGTGTGGATGTGGAGAAAAGGGAACACTTCTAAAATTTTACTTTTAAATCAATGAATTTTCTAAATATCTGTTGTTAGCATATATGATAATAAAGATTTCTATATTAATTATATACATTACTTGTAACTTTACAAAACTCATTTATTAATTTTAATTTTTTTTTTTTTTTTTGTAGAGACAGAGTTTCACTTTACCGCCCTCGGTAGAGTGCCATGGCGTCACACAGCTCACAGCAACCTCCAACTCCTGGGCCTAGGCGATTCTCCTGCCTCAGCCTCCTGAGTAGCTGGGACTACAGGCGCCCGCCACAACGCCCGGCTATTTTTTTGTTGCAGTTTGGCCGGGGCCGGGTTTGAACCCGCCACCCTCGGTATATGGGGCCGGGGCCCTGCTCACTGAGCCACAGGGGCCACCCTGTTTTGTTTTGTTTTGTTTTTAAGAGTCAAAGTCTCACTTTATCACCCTCGGTAGAGTGCTATGACGTCACAGCTCACAGTAACCTCCAACTTCTGGGATTAGGCAATTCTCTTGCCTCAGTCTTCCCAGCACAGGCACCTTCCACAAAGCCTGGCTTTTTTGTTGTTGTTGTTACAGTTTGGCCAGGGCCAGGTTTGAACCTGCCACCCTCGGTATATGGGGCTGGTGCCCTACCGACTGAGCCACAGGTGCCACTGTCATTTATTAATTTTAATAATTTGTGGATTCTTTTGCAGTTTCATGTAGATTATATCACCATCATCCTTTTGCGTTCTCTTATTCATGTCTTACTTGTTTTATTTCTCTTTATTTTTCATTGCACTGACCAGAATCTCCAACATAATATTTAAAACTATGGTGAATCTTGGTCTTGGTTTTGTTAGGAGTGTTTTAGAGATTTCTTGATCCACATGCTAACTCTATGTTTTGGGGACATGCCATTTATAAACTTAAGGAAATCCCCTTTTTCCCATAAGTCGCTAAATTTTTCTTCTTTTATCAGAAATGATTATTCATTTTAAATGATTTTTTTGTATTTTTAAAGATGATTATAATTTTGGAAGCTCTACTGAGACGGTCATCATCATCACTGTTTTTCCTGAAAATCACGCAAGCACTCGCTCACCCTGAAAAAAATAAAATGACAATTTTAAGTTTCTACTTCTTTAATCTCTGTATGTGCTATATTAAATTAATAGATGTTTAGCTGACCTTCTATTCCTGGAGAAAACATAAATTTTTCATAATGTGTTATTCATAAACACATTATTGTGTTTAATTTGCCCATATACTGTTGAAAATTGTTATATCTAAATGTTTACAAGAGTGTTTGCTTGTAATTGTTTTACTTATTTTTTTTGATAAAGAAGTGTTGAAATTATTCCATTTTAAAATATTTTCTGAAAGTTTTGTTTAAATATGGAATCATCTATTCTTTGAACATTTGTAAGAGCCTGTCTGTAAAACTATTTGATCATTCATTTGTGAAATTATTATTTATTTATTGAGCTTTTATAGTTTAATATTTTCTCCTGGGACTTTTTCTGTTTTATCTGTTTCAAAATTTATTGGTATGAAGTTCTTCAGAACATTATATTCAATTTGAGATCTGTTTTTATATATAGCTGCTTCTTTTTTCATTTCTAATGTTGTTTATTTGTATCTTCTATTTTCATCCTTCTTGAAAGAGTTTCTTCCCAGCTGCTCGGGAGGCTGAGGCAAGAGAGTCGCCTAAGCTCAAGAGTTAGAGGTTGCTGTGAGCCGTGTGACTCCACGGCACTCTACCAGAGGGCGGTACAGTGAGACTCTGTCTCTACAGAAAAAAAAAAAAAAAAAAAAAGAAAAGAAAGAAAGAGTTTCTTTTACGTTATTAGTGTTTTCAGAAAATCATATTTTGTATTCATTGATTTTCACTATAATACCTTTATTTTCTATTCCATCAATTTCTCTTCAAAATTATTTGTTACTATTTCTTTTATCCTATTATCTTTCTTTTCATTTTAGAGACCTTAATCTAATTTGTTTCTGAATTTTTATTTTAATGAGAATAAAATTTTTGAATGTTATCTTTTCTCAGTAATTTATTACACATCATTTTATAGTCAATTGGCTTCCCAGTAGCTGTACAGAAATCAGCTTTCAATCTATGGCTCATCATCTTGAATTTAATTAGGTATATATTGGATTTTCCCATACTAATCTTCATCAGTATTAATGTGTTAATATGTTTTTGTCTCTCTAAATAAACTCCTGTTTTTTTCTGTAGTATATTTTAAAATTACAAGTTTAAGCATTGTTAAATCTTGTAATAGTATCATCTCTTGGTATGTTAGTTTCAGTGATTTATATTTTTATTTCTACATGCTTTATTGGTTATTTTTCTCATCCTGGTTGTTCTTGTTTTCTTTTAATTATACCATTCAGTTACTTAAGTACTTCATATAAGCTTGATTTTATATTCCGGAAGTGAAAATTTCAATATGTGTAATTAGTATAAATCCTCTAAATTTTTATTTCTGCCTATTTTCATTTATAAATGTCTATATCCTAGTGTGCTTAGTAATTTATTTCTAATGTTACTTCAATTTTTGTGTGTGTAATTTGATCTGAGAATTAATTAATATTTATTAAAATTTATTTTTCCAGAGTGATTCCTTGTTTTTACCATGTTCGCAGGGCCATATATTTTTTGGCTTAGAGTTTTCAGGCTATACAGATAGAGTGAATTCAATCACCAATGGCATGTGTGAATAAGCTCATAATTAGGAAGACTGAATGGATACATGGACATAATCTACTTGAGATGGAAACCTCAGATTTATGAGGGAAATCTTTAATCATATATCTCTTCCTGCTTCAGTCTTAGGCTTTGGTAACTATTTTTCATGCATGTAACCTGTTACACAATAAGCTCCAGACCACAAAGGATGAGGTGGTATTGAAAGAAAAGACTTGTTCCTTTTTTATATTATTTTGAAACATGTGACCTTTTTTGTTTGTAGCTTCTGAATAAACCTGTTTCTTTACTTTTGAGTCATCCATATATTAATAAAAAGTTTTATTATATATTAATATTAAATATTACATAATATTTAATATTTAGTTATGATTAAATATTATTATTTAATAATTATTTATTATTATTAATAATAATCATTATTATTTAATAATGATTATTATTTAATAATTAAATATTAAAATAATATTTTCCTTCTTTTGTTTGTAGCTTCTGAATAAACCTGTTTCTTTACTTTTGAGTCATCCATATAATAATAAAAAGTTTTATTATATATTAATATTAAATATTATATAATATTTAATAGTTATTATTAAACATTATTATTTAATAATTGTTATTATTTATTAATTATTATTATTTAATAATTACCATTATTTAATAATTAAATATTAAAATAATATTTTCCTTCTTTTAGAGCACTCTCAAAAATACTGAGAATTTAGAGCACTCTCAAAAATACTGAGAATTTTTTTATTTACTTGTTTTACTGTAAAGGCATACTTCATCAGTAAATTATCTTTCAATACATGTGATACAAATTACCTCAAGCTTCCTTTTAAGAATAAAGAGCAAAGGAAATAATCAAGAAAGTGAAAACTTGTTGAATGGGAGAAAATATGTGCATCTCCCTTATTTGACAAGATGTAATTTCCAAGATATATAAGGAACACAAACAAATAAACAGAAAAATGCTAATAGTCTCACTAAAAAGTTGACAAAGTACATGAATAGACATTTCTCAAAAGAAGATATACAAACAGCCAAAAGACATGAGAAAATGATCAACATAATTAGTCAACAGGGAAAAGCAAATCAAAGCCACAATGGGATATCTTACCCCAGTTAGAATGGCTACTACTAAAAAGATGAAAAATAACAGATGCTGTAAAGGATGTTGAGAAAATGGAACTCTTATACATTGTTTGTTGGAACATAAATTAGTAGAGACATTATGGAAAAGAGTATGCAGATTTTGAAAAAAACTAAAAATAGAGCTATCATATGATTCAGAAATTCTAGTACTGCATATTTATCCAAAAGAAAGAAATTCATCATATCAAAAATACCTACACCCCTATGTTTATTGTAGCACTATTAACAATAACCAAGCTATATGATCAACTGAAATATCTATTAATAGAGGAATAGATAAAGAAAATGAAGTATATATACAAAGTGGAGTATTACTTAGCCAAAAAAGAATGAAATCTTGTCATTTGTAGCAACATGTATGGAACTGGTGGTAATTATGTTAAGTAAAAGTAAGTCAGGTACAGAAAGGTAAATATCACATATTCTCACTTATGTATAGGAGCTAAAACAGTTTATGTCACAGAGGTAGAGAGTAGAATGATAGATCTCAATAAATTAAAAAAAGAGAGACAAAGATCTCTGTGCACATGAAAAAGTATTGTACGTAGAGTTCTATTTGACCCTTATCTAGTTTGCCCTCATGAAGACATCTTACATAATTGTTGCACAATATCAAAACTAAGAAAGTAACATTTGTAATCCATAGGTTCTGCATTCTCAATTTTTTTTAAATTAAACCATAGCTGTGTACATTAATGCAATTATGGGGTACAATGTGCTGGTTTTATACACAATTTGAAATACTTCCATCAAACTGGTTAACATAGCCTTCACAGCATTTTCTTAATTATTGTGTTTAAACATTTATATTCTACACTTAGTAGATTTAACTTGTACCCTTGTAAAATGCACAATAGGTGTGGTCCCACCAATTACCCACCCTCTACCCATCCTCCCCCCTCATCTCCCATCCCTCTCCTCTTTCCCCTTCATCTTGGGCTATAGTTGGGTTACAGCTTTTATATGAAAGTGTGGGTGTTTATAAATTGGTTTCATAGTAGTGCTGAGTACACTAGATACTTTTTCTTCCATTCTTGAGATACTTTGCTAAGAAGAATATGTTCCAGCTCCATCAATGTAAACATAAAAGAGGTAAAGTCTCCATCTTTTTAAGGCTGTGTAATTTTCCATAGTGTACATATACCACAATTTATTAATCCATTCATGGGTCGATGGGCACTTGGGCTTCTTATATGACTTAGAAATTATGAATTGGGCTGCAATAAACATTCTGGTGCAAATGTCTTTGTTCTGAAGTGATTTTTGGTCCTCTGGATATTCCTAGTAGATAAATTGAAGGATCAAATGATGGGTCTATTGTTAGATCCCTAAGTGATCTCAAAACATCTTTCCAAAAGGAACATATTAGTTTGCATTCCCACCAGCAGAGCATAAGGGTTCCCTTTTCTCCACATTCACACCAACATCTATGGTTTGGAAATTTTTTGATGTGGGCTAATCTTGCTAGAGTTAGATGATATCTCACAGTAGTTTTGATTTTCAATTCCCTGATGAATAAGGATGATGGGCACATTTCCATGAGTCTGTGGGCCATGCACATGTCTTTTTAAGAGAAGTTTCTCTTCAAGTTCCTTGCCCACACTGAGATGGGATCACTTGCTCTTGTCTTCCTAATATGTTTGAGTTCTTTGTACATTCTTGTATTTAAACCTTTGTCAGAGACATAACCTGCAAATATCTTGTCCCATTCTGAGGGATGTCTGCTTGCTTTACTTAGTGTGGTCTTGGCTGTGCAGAAGATTTCTAGTTTGATCAGATCCCAGTACTGTATTTTTGGTGTTGCTTCAATTTCCTGGGGGGGGGGTTGTCTTCCTCTGAGTAATATCTTGGTTATTTTTCTGTTTCCATATAAATGAAGTATTATTTTTTGAGGTCACTAAAGTATGATAGTGGTGTTTTAATAGGGATTGCATTAAAATTGTATATTGCTTTGGGTAGTATGGACATTTTAACAATGTGATTCTTCCCAGCCATGAGTATGGTGTGTTTTTCCATTTGTAAACATCTTCAGCTATTTCTTTTCTTAGAGTTTCATAGTTAACTTTATAGAGATCTTGAACATCCTTTGTTAGGTAAACTCCAAAATATTTTATATTCCTTGGCACTACTATGAAAGGAATAGAGTCCTTGACTGTTTTTTCAGCTTGAATATAGTTGGTATTTATAAAGGCTACAGATTGATGAGTGTTGATTTAGTAACCTGAGACACTGCGATATTCCTTGATCACTTCTAAGATTTTTGTAATAGAATCCCTGGTGTTTTCCAGATATAGAATCAGATCATCTGCAAAGAGTGAAATTTTGATCTCCTCTGACCCTAAATTGGATATACTTGCTCACCTTTTCTTGCCTGATTGTGATGGCTAAGACTTCCATTGCAATGTTAAAAAGCAGTGGAGACAATGGGCAACCTTGCCAGACTCCTGATCTGAGTGGAAATGATTTCAATTTAACTCAATTCAATACATTATTGGCTGTGGACTTGCTGTAGATAGCCTCTATCAGTTTAAGAATTGTCTTATTGGGACGGTGCCTGTGGCTTATAGGACTAGGGTGCTGGCCCCATATGCCAGATGTGGTGGGTTCAAACGCAGCCCCGGGCAAAAACCGAAAGAAAAATAAAAAAAAAGAGATGTCTTATTATACCGATTTTTTTAAACGTTGTGATCATGAAAGGATGCTGGATATAATCAAAAGCTTTTTATGCATCAGTTGAGAGAATCAGATGGTCTTTGTTTTTTAATTTATGTGATGATTATGTTAATAGATTTATGTATATTGAACCAGCCTTGAGACCTTGGCATAAAACACACTTGGTGTGTTTTTTTATATATTTTTTTAATATATCATGGTGTATAATTTATATATTTTTATTTTTTTATTAAATCATAGCTGTGTACATAGATATGATCATGGGGCATCATACACTAGCTTCATAGACCATTTGACATATTTTCATCACAATGGTTAACATAGCCTTCCTGGCATTTTCTTAGTTATCGTGCTAAGACATTTACATTCCACATTTACTAAGTTTCACATATACCCTTGTAAGATGCACCACTGGTGTAATCCCACCAATCCCCCTCACACTCCCTCTAACCCCCTCACCTTCCTTCTACTACCTTTCCCCTATTCTTAGGTTGTAACTGGGGTATAGCTTTCATGTGAAAGCCCTAAATTAGTTTCATAGCAGGGCTGAGTACATTGGGTACATTTTCTTCCATTCTTGAGATACTTTACTAAGAAGAATATGTTCCAGCTCCATCCATGTAAACATGAAAGACGTAAGGTCTCCATCTTTCTTTAAGGCTGCATAATATTCTATGGTGTACATATACCACAATTTATTAATCCATTCGTGGATCGATGGGCACTTGGGCTTTTTCCAAGACTTAGTAATTATGAATAGGGCCGCAATAAACATTCTGGTACAAATACCTTTTTTATCATGTGATTTTTGGTCTTCTGGGTATATGCCCAGTAGAGGAATTGCAGGATGGAATGGCAGCTCTATTTTTAGATCTCTAAGTGTTATCCATATCTCTTTCCAAAAGGAATGTATTAATTTGCATTCCCCCCAGCAGTGTAAAAGTGTTTCCTTTTCTCCACATCCACGCCAACATCTCTGGTTTGGAGATTTTGTGATATAGGCTAATCTCACTGGAGTTAGATGATATCTCAAAGTAGTTTTGATTTGCATTTCTCTGATGATTAAAGATGATGAGCATTTTTTCATATGTCTGAAGGCTGCGTGCCTGTCTTCTTCAGAGAAGTTTCTCTTCAAATCCCTTGCCCAGCCTGTGATGGGATCCCTTTTTCTTTTCTTGCTAATGCGTTTGAGTTCTCTGTGGATTCTGGTTATTAAACCTTTGTCGGAGATATAACCTGCAAATATCTTCTCCCATTCTGAGGTTTGTTTGCTTGCTTTACTTACTGTGTTCTTGGCTGTGCAGAAGCTTTTTAGTTTGATCAAGTCCCAGTAGTGTATTTCTGAAGGTGCTTCAATTGCCCGGGGGGTCCTCCTCATAAAATACTCGCCCAGACTGATTTCTTCAAGTGTTTTCCCTGCACTCTCCTCTAGAATTTTTATAGTTTCACGTTTTAAGTTTAAATCTTTAATACAGTGAGAGTCTATCTTAGTTAATGGTGAAAGTTGTGGGGCCATTTTCAGTCTTCTGCAGGTTGCCAACCATTTCACCCAGCACCATTTGTTAAATAGGGAATCTTTTCCCCACTGAATGTTTTTAATTGGCTTGTCAAAGATTAAATAACAGTAAGTAGCTGGATTCATCTCTTGGTTCTCTATTCTGTTCCAGACATCTACTTCTCTGTCTTTGAGCCAATACCATGCTGTTTTGATCACTATCGATTTGTAGTAAAGTCTGAGGTCTGGTAGCGTAATTCCTCCTGCTTTGTTTTTATTTATGAGTAATGTCTTGGCTATTCGAGATTTTTTTCTCATTCCATATACAATGAAGTATAGTTTTTTCAAGATCTTTAAAGTATGCCAGTGGAGCTTTAATAAGGATTGAGTTGAAATTGTATATTGCTTTGGATAGTATGGACATTTTAACGATGTTGATTCTTCCCAGCCATGAGCATGGTAATTTTTCCCTTTGTTGACATTTTCAGCTATTTTTTTTCTTAGTGTTTCATAGTTCTCTTTATAGAGATCTTTGACGTCCTTTATTAGATAAATTCCCACATATTTCATCTTCTTTGGCACTACTGTGAATGGAATAGAGTCCTTAACTGTTTTTTGAACTTGACTATTATTGGTACATATAAAGGCTACCGATTTATGAATGTTGATTTTGTAACGTGAGACGCAGCTGTATTCCTTGATCACTTCTAAGAGTTTTGTAGTAGAGTCCCTAGTGTTTTCCAGCTGTACAATCATATCATCTGTGAAGAGCGAAAGTTTGATCTCTTCTGACCTTATATGGATACCCTTGATCGCCTTTTCTTCCCTAATTGCAGTGGCTAATACTTCCATTACAATGTTAAAAAGCAGTGGAGACAATGGGCAGCCTTGTGTGGTTCCTGATCTGAGTGGAAATTATTCCAATTCAACTCCATTCAATATGATATTGGCTGTTGGTTTGCTGTAAATGGTCTCAATCAGTGTAAGAAATGTCCCTTCTATACCGATTTTCATAAGTGTTCTGATCATGAAGTGATGCTATATATTATCAAAAGCTTTTTCTGCATCGATTGAGAGAATCATATGATCTTTGTTTTTTATTTTGTGTATGTGCTGAATTACATTTATACATTTACGTATATTGAACCAGCCTTCGGACCCCGGGATAAAACCGACTTGGTCATGATGTATAATTTGTTTGATGTGTTGCTGGATTTTGTTTGTTAGGATCTTGTTGAATATTTTTGCATCTATATTCATTAGTGATATTGGTCTATAATTTTCTTTTCTTGTTGGGTCTTTTCCTGGTTTGGGGATCAGGGTGATGTTTGCTTCATAGAATGTGCTGGGTAATCTTCCTTCTTTTTCTACCTTTTGGAACAGGTTGAGTAATATAGGTACTAATTCCTCTTTAAAGATTTGGTAGAATTCTGATGTGAAACCATCTGGTCCCGGGCTTTTCTTTTTAGGAAGGTTTTGTATGGTTGATGCTATTACTGAACTTGACATGGGCCTTTTCAGCATTTCCACTTGTTTCTGGCTAAGTCTTGGAGGGTGATGTGCTCCCTCCAAGCAAGAAAATTGGTCAATTTTCTTCAGATTTTCATATTTCTGAGAATAAAATTTCTTGTAATATTCATTAAGGATTTTTTAAATTTCTGAGGAGTCTGTTGTCATTTCGTCTGTGTCGTTTCTGATTAATGAGATTAGAGATTTCACTCTTTTTTTTCTGATTAGATTTGCCAAAGGTTTATTAATTTTATTGACCTTTTCAAAAAACCAGCTTTTTGATTTATTGATCTGTTGTATTATTCTTTTGTTTTCAATTACATTTAATTCTGTTCTAATTTTGGTTATTTCTTTTCTTCTACTGGGTTTAGGGTTGGAATGTTCTTCCTTTTCCAGTTGCTTGAGATGTCCCATTAAGTTCTTTACTTCCTCTCTTTTCTTTCTCGTGAGGAAGGCTTGCAGCGCTATAAATTTCCCTCTTAGAACTGCCTTTGTTGTGTCCCATTGGTTCTGATAGTTCGTGTCTTCATTGTCATTTTGTTCCAAAAAATTGGCAATTTCATTCTTAATCTCATCTCTTACCCAGCTATCATTACGCATAAGGTTATTTAACTTGCAAGTTTTTGTATGAGTACTCAGGTTCCTGTTGTTACTCAGCTCAAGTTTTATTCCATGGTGGTCCGAGAAGATGCAAGAAATAATTTCTATTACTTTAAATTTACTGAGGTTGGACTTGTGACCTATGATGTGATTGATTTTGGAGTAGGTTCTGTGGGCTGATGAGAAGTATGTGTATGCAATTTTTTGGGGATGAAATGTTCTGTAGACGTCTGCTAAATCCACATATTGGATGGTTAGATTTAAATCTAAAATTTCTTTGCTCAGCTTCTTTTTGGAGGATCAATCCAACACTGCCAAAAGAGTGTTGAAATCTCTGACTATTAAGGAGCTGGAAGAAATCAAGTGGCTCATGTCTGTTAGTTTCTCTTATAAATTGAGGTGCATTCTGGTTGGGTGCATAGATATTAATAATTGAAATCTCATCATATTGAGTATTACTCTTAACAAATATGAAGTGACCATTCCTGTCCTTCCTAAGTTTTGTTTGTTTAAAGCCTATTGTATCTGCAAATAAAATTGCAACACCTGCTTTTTTCTGATTACCATTTGCTTGAAATATGGATGACCATCCTTCCACCCTTAGTCGGTATTTGTCTTTTAAGTAAAGATGTGACTCTTGTATGCAACCAATATCTGGCCTGAGTTTTTGTATCCTGTCAGCCAACCTATGCCTCTTTAGAGGACAGTTTAGGCTATTCACATTGATGGAGAATATTGATAAGTCTGGTGAAATTTGGGTATGGAGTTTTTCAAAGTTGTAGTAGACATTTTTAATCCCTTCGCCAGTGTGGAAGTTGGAGTTTGATCCAAAGTTTCTGAGTCAGTTTACTTTTGTGGTATATGATTGGGTTCGTCATTATGGAGGATAGGTCTGAGAATATCCTGAAGAGCAGGTTTGGTTATGGCAAATATCTTCAACATATGAATGTCATTAAAGTATTTAATTTCTCCATCGTAAATGAAACTCAGTTTAGCTGGATACAAGATCCTGGGTTGAAAGTTATTTTGCTTTAGGAGATTAAAAGTCAATGACCACCCTCTTCTGGCTTGAAAAGTTTCAGCAGAGAGATCTGCAGTCATTCTAATCTTCTTCCCTTTGTACGTAATGGCCTTATTTTGCCTGGATGCTTTGAGAATTTTCTCCTTCATATTAACTTCAGTGAAGTTAATTATGATATGCCTGGGGGATGTCTTATTGGGGTTGAGTCGTGCTGGGGTTCTGAAGCTGTCTGCTATCTGAATTTCAGAATTTCTAGGCATGTCTGAAATAGTCTCTTTAATAATTTCATGCAGAATGGCCTCTGTGCCCATCGAGGTCACTTCATAGGTTTCAGCAATTTCAATGATTCGTATATTGCCCCTCTTCGAATTATCCGAGAGCTCTCTTAGAGAATTATCCATTTTTGCTCTCCATTTCTCTTCCTCTTTGAGAGTTTGAGAGTGTTCCAAGGCTTTATCTTCGATATCAGAAATCCTTTCTTCTGCTTGCTCCATTCTGTTGCTGTGGGATTCTTCTGTATTTTTCATATCTTTGAGGGCTGCAAATTCTTGCTTCACTGTGTCTAAGTCTTTGGTGGTTTTGTCTTTAAATTTGTTAAATTCTTGAGACAACTTTTGAATTTCTCCTCGAATTCCTAATTCCACGTTATTAATCTTGTCTGCCATCCAAGTTCTGAATTCGATTTCTGACATCTCAACCAGTTGTTTATGACTGGGATCTTCAATTGCATCTGCCATATCTTTCCTTGGGGGGGTTGATCTATTCTGGTTATTCATGTTACCAGAGTTTTTCCGCTGATTCAGCCCCATGGCTGTTTTACTCCCTTTGGTTTTCCCCTGGGTTTTTTCGAGGGCCTGTACAGTGTTGTGGCCTTAGAAACTGGGGCCCTGTCATGGTGGGGCTAAGTGGTTCTGTCTTGTTTTCAGATGGTTTCTGTTCGACCCTAGTGAAACATTTACTCTGTGTTGAAGTCTCAGCTGTGGAAAAAAAACAGCTATTTAGTCCCCCTGCCCACCTCTGGCACCAGTTGGAAAAGGATAATCAAACGTTCCAGAACCGCACGCCCAGGGCACCACCTGAAAAGTCCTCAGTCTATTGGTTCAGTTCAAAAGGTCCAAATCGATTGTCTCAGTCGG
The DNA here is from genome assembly GCF_027406575.1 of Nycticebus coucang. Classification (NCBI taxonomy): domain Eukaryota; kingdom Metazoa; phylum Chordata; class Mammalia; order Primates; family Lorisidae; genus Nycticebus; species Nycticebus coucang. The sequence continues at coordinate 108,276,670 of NC_069804.1, forward strand.
CACCTGTCTCAGGTGGGAGAGTTCTAGAGGTCTCTGGGAGCTGGGTCACAGGGGTCTGGTAACTACTCTGATATGTCTTACTCTAGTGCTGCGTGGAGTCAGGAGTAGCTACCCAGCAAATAGATCAGTCTGGGAAGGTTGATGTCTCCTTCTCCACCTTGACCCTCTGTCGGACCCAGTAACTGATATCACTGCAGATGGCTGACCCAGTTGCCTGTAGTGAACAGATACTCCAGGGGTTTTCACCTGTCTGAATCACAAGGAAATCTGCCAGGTCTCTGCACTCTGCCACTATCTAGCACGAAGAGTTGAGGCCTGACATTCTCAGGTGCTTGATGAAGGTCGGGGGGCATTCACTCAGGCTCAGCCCCACCCCTGATTGATGTTACTGACAGAACAGAGCAGAAAAGAACAGAACAGAACAACTATGCGGGATTCTGTCTGTTCCTGCTAAAATCGCCTGCAGAAGATAAGCTGTTCTGAGTTTCAACCTCTTTGCTGCTGGAGGTTTGTATTCGGTTACCTCTCTGAGTTGGCCCCACCCTGGAAGCTTCCTGTGTTTTTGAGTAGCCTCAGGTAAATCCTTTTCTCACAGGTGGCCTCCTGTGGTTGGCCAGGGAGACAGGGGGTGTGGCTTCAGCATATCCAGGAGTAAGGCGTTTGTTATTAAAAAAAGAATGGCTGTTGATCTGCCTCTGGGAACCGCAGCCTGGTGTGGCTCACACCCAGCCAACTCTTCTCTCCTCACTCCCATGCCACAGAGTCAACACCAACCAGCCACAGTTTATGCTTTGTCCACGCCCCTCGAGAGATCACCCAGAAATCCCGACTCCTGTGGGACAGGCCTCCAGATGTCAGAGTGAGGCAAAAGAGGGCGAGGACAAAGGGGAGTGCTGGGATCCTAGAGCTGCAGGTAGCGAGCACACACAGTTCCACATAGTTTTATTCCTGGCTGCACCACTGCCAGAAGACAGCCGCCGCTCCACGTCCCAGGGAACCGCCAGTCTGGAATGGTTCTCTTCCAACCGACCGTCCTCTTCTCGCTCTCACACCCCACAGTCAGCGCAGCTCAGGCACTGTCCACACCCCATGAGAAATCACCCCAAAATCCGGACTCCTGGGGGACAGGCCCCCAGACCCCCGAGCGAGAGCAAAGGTGGGTGCTGGGAGCTCAGCGTTGCAAGCGGGGAAGATACACAGTTTCACTCAGTTTTTATGCCTGGCCATATTGCTGCCCAAGGAGGGCTATTGCAACATGCTTCGTGGAAGTGCTGCCCTGCCGTGGCTCCCCCTCAGCCAATTGCCCTCTCCTCACTCCTGTGCCCTAGGGTCGGCACTGACCAGCCGCAGCTTGGGCACTGTCCTCACCCCTCCAGAAATCACCCAAGAATCTGAACTCCTGGGGGACAGGCCTCCAGACCTCAGTGTGAGTGGACGGGGGTGCTGGGAGTTCAGGGTTGCAGGTAAAACATATTTACAGTTTTATACAGTTTTATGCCTGGCAGGAGGATGCCATGGCACCCTAGTAGGGGTGGTAGGTCCAGTTTTTAGAAGGTCTCTCCCGTGGAGTGTATTCTGAGGGCCTTTGATTTTTGCCCGTTTGTTTGTTTGTGGGGCTCTTGAGCCAGTCCTTTGGGAGAGGGGAGGACTCCCGCCCATCCACTTGATGGATTTTGTACCTTTTGTTTGTGTCCTTGTGGTCACAGGTCACCTCAGCAGGGTTGATGTGTGTTCTTCAACCTTCTCTCTTGGTGCAGCTCAAATCCACCAGGTTTCTTGCTAAATTTTCATCCCTTAATTCTCCTTCTGAATGGGAGCCTCTGTGGAAAGCTGGCTTCAGTTTGCCATCTTGTATCCTCATCCTGTATAAATTATTTGATGTGTTTCTGGATTCTGTTTGCTAGGATCTTATTGAATATTTTTGCATCAACATTTATTAGTGATATTGGTCTATAATTTTCTTTTCTTGTTGGGTCTTTTCCTGGTTTGGGGATCAAGGTGATGTTTGCTTCATAGAATGTGTTGGGTACTATTCCTTCTTTTTCTATATTTTGGAAATGGTTAAGTAATATAGGTACTAGTTCCTGTTTAAAGGTTTGGTAGAATTTGGATGTGAAGCCATCTGGTCACTGACTGTTCTTTTCTGGGAGATTTCATATAATTGATGCTATTTCAGGACTTGATATAGGCCTGTTCAACATTTTCACTTTATCCTGGCTAAGGATAGGAAGGTGATGTACTTCCAAGTGTTGGTCTATTTCCTTCAGATTTTCATATTTCTGAGAATAGAGTTTCTTGTAATATTCATTAAGGATTTTTTTAATTTCTGAGGAGTCTGTTGTTATTTCATCTTTACCATTTCTGATTGATGAAATTAGAGATTTTACTCTTTTTTTCCTGGTTAGGTTAGCCAAAGGTTTATCTAATTTATTGAACTTTTTAAAAAAACAACTTTTGATTTATTTATCTGTTGAGTAATTCTTTTGTTTTCAATTTAATTGAATTCTGCTCTAATTTTTGTTATTTCTTTTCTTCTGCTGGGTTTGGGATTGGAATGTTCTTCCTTTTCCAGTTACTTGAGATGTCCCATTAAGTTGTTAACTTCCTCTCTTTCCATTCTCTTGAGGTAGGATAGCAATGCTATAAATTTTCCTCCTAGGACTGCCTTTGTTGTATCCCAGAGGTTCTGGTAATTTGTGTCTTCATTATTGTTTTGTTCCAACAATTTGATAATTTCCTTCTTAATCTCATCTATGACCCAGCTATGGTTCCTTATAAGGTTATTTAGTTTTCATAACCTTATGAAAGGTTGTGAATATGCGTATGCAGATTCATGTTGTTACTGAGTTCAGCTTTTATTCCGTGATGGTCTGAGAAAATACAAGGAATAATTCCTATTCTTTTAAATTTGCTGAAGTTAGATTTGTGACCTAAGATGTGATCAATTTTGGAGTATGTTCCATGGGCTGATGAGAAGAATGTGTATTCAGTTTTCTTAGGATGTAATGTTCTATAGATGTCTGTTAAATCCAATTGTTCAATGGTTAAGTTCAAGTCTAAAATTTCTTTGATAAGCTTCTTATCGGAGGATCTATCCAATACTGCCAAAGGAGTGTTAATATCTCTGACTACTATGGTGCTGGAGGAAATCAAGTTGCTCGTGTATGTTAGAGTCTCTCTTATAAATTGAGCTGCATTCTGGTTGGGTTCATAAATGTTAATAATTGAAACCTCAGCATGTTGAGTGTTACTCTTTTTTGTTGTTGTTGTTTTATTAAATCATAGCTGTGTACATTAGTATGATCATGGGGCACCATACACTTGGTTCATAGACCGTTTGACACATTTTCATCACACTAGTTAACATAGCCTTCCTGGCATTTTCTTAGTTATTTTGCTGAGTGTAACTCTTAACAAGTATAAAGTGACCATCCTTATCTTTTCTTTATTTTGTTGGTTTTGAGCCTATCGTATCTGCAAGTAAAATTGCAATACCTGCTTTTTTCTAATTTCCATTTGCCTGAATTATAGATGACCACACTTTAACCCTGAGTCTATATTTATCTTTTAAGGTTAGATGAGATTCTTGTATGTAGAAGACATCTGGCCTGAGTTTTTGTATCCAGTCAGCCAACCTGTGCCTCTTTAGAGGACAGTTTAAGCCATTCACATCATTTGAGAATATTGATAAGCCTGGTAGTATTTTGCTTATTGAGTTTTTTAAAATTCCAATGGAAATTTTTAATCCTTTCTCCACTATTGAATTTGGAATTTGATCAAAAGTTTCTGAGTGAGTTTACTTTGGTGGTAGAGGATTGTGCTGGTCTTTATGGAGAATATGTCTGAGAATATCCTGAAGAGCTGGTTTAGTTACGGCAAATTTCTTCAACATGTGAATGTCATTAACATATTTAATTTCTCCATCATAAATGAAACTCAGTTTAGCTGGATAGAGGATCCTAAATTTATAATTATTTTGTTTTAGGAAGTTAAAGTTCAATGACCACACTTTTCTGGCTTGAAAGGTTTCAGCAGAGAGATCTGCAGTCTTTCTAATATTCTTGCCCTTGTAGGTTATGGTTTTGTTATGTTTGGCTGCTTGCAGAATTTTCTCCTTCATATTAAATTAGGTGAATTTAATTATAATGTCTCTGGGAGACGCTTAATTTGAGTTTAGTCATGCCGGGGTTCTGAATTGTCTGTTATCTGAATTTCAGAATCTCTTCCCTTGCCATATTTTGGAAGTTCTCCTCTATTATCTCTTAGAGTAGAGCATCTGGCCCTTTCGAAGCAACCTCGTTGCCTTCAAGAATTCCTATAAGGCGAATATTAGTTTTCTTTGAATTATCCCTGAGCTCTCTGAAAGCATGATCCTTTTTTGCTCTCCACTTCTGTTCCTCTTTGAACTTTTGGGAGCATTCAAAAGCTTTGTTGTCACTGTTTGATCCTTGTTTCTGCCTTCTCCATTCTGTTACTGAGGGATTCTACTGTATTTCTCAGATCTTTGAGGGCTGCAGGTTCTTTCCTCAATGTGTCAAAATCTTGGGTGATTTTTGTCTTTGAATTCATTGAATTCTTGAGACAACTTTTGAATTGCTCCTTGAATTTCTTATTCCATCTTTACCTCCATTCTGTTAATCTCATTTGCAATCCGAATTCTGAATTTGATTTCTGACATCTCATCCATTTGTTTATGAATGGGATCTTTTGTTGTATATCCTTTGTCATTTTGGGGGGGGTGTTGATCTACTCTGTTTATTCATGTTGCCAGAGTTTTTCCACTGATTCTGGCCCATGATTATTTTGTACTTTTTGGCTAGATGAGCAGATAAGGTAAAAATTGGTTGGGGGCTCCTGGAGTAGTGATTAACCAGCCCTTTGCTCAAGAACTGGTAAGAGTGACTATAGCTTTTCCCCTATAGCGCTGCACAGGACCCATACAGTACTATGGCCTGAGACACTGGGGATCTGTTTGGTATGGTGAGGCTAAGTGGCTATGTCTTGTTTTTAGCTGGTCTTTGTCCAATCCTTGTGAATCAGTAACTCTGGGTTGAAGTCTCAGCTGTGGAAAAAAAAAAACAGCAACTAAGACACCCTGTCCCCCATGAGCAACAACTGGAAAAAGAAAATAAATCAAACATTCCCAGAACAACACAACCAGGATACCACCTTGAGTAGTCCTTAGATTATTGGTCCAGTTCAAAAGGTCCAAATTAATTTTCCCAGTCAGCACTCAGTCTCAAGCTGGATGGTTCAAATGGTCTCCAGCAACTAGATAGTAGGAGTCTGCTGGCAGCTCAAGTATGATTTGATCCATTGCTTCATGGAGTCAGAAGAGCCCACTATGAAAATGAATTAGTCTGGGCATATTGATGCCTTCTTCCTCTCCTTGCACATCTGTCACACCCAGTCACGGGTAACCCTGCTGGGCTGTGACCCAGTTCCCTCCAATCAGCAGATGTTCCAGAGTTTGCACCTGCCTGAGTCACAGGGAGATCTATGTCTCCTTGGGTGGCTGCTGCAGTCTGTCACCCGCTGGCAGAGGAAGGTGAAGCCTGACAACCTCAGGTGCTTAATGGATGATGGGGAGTTTCAATCTGTTCCACACCTACCACAGATTGATGTTGCTGTGGTATTCTTGCAGAATTTGTGTTTCTTGCAGAATTTGTGTTTCTGTCCTGACTATATTCCCCTGGGGGCCAGGTGCTGTTTGAGTTCATAGAAACTGCAACTCAGCCCTGCCCTGTTCTGGTGCCGCTGGGCCAATCTCACAGAGCTGGTGTGTCTGTCTCCACTGCACTCTGTGTTGGGGTAAGCATGGTTCGAGCTCACAAATGGCTTGCAATTCCTGCCCCTCCTTGTGCTGTTGCTGCTACCATGCCTGCTTTTGTCCCAGCTATGCTGAACTGAGGCCAGGTGCATTTTAGGCTCACAAAAGAAGCAAGTCTAACTCAGCCCCACCCTGGTAGAAGCCACATGTGGATTCTATTCTCTATCCCCACAGTGCCCTACCCAGGCAAGTACCACCTCTTTTCTCATGGGGCCTACATTTCCATCCCACATCTTTTCCACCAGTGGCTGACACTGGAGTAGAGGCCTGGATCCCTCTGGTTGCTAAGTGAGAGGGGAAGTTTCTCTCCAAAATATCCCCAGGGGTGTGAGTCCTATTGTTCCCAGCGTTGCTGCTGCTGCACTGTGCTGTGTGGCACTGCTTCTCCCTCTGCTGTATGGCTCCCTCACTCCACAGTCCCCACTCCACACCCATGCCACAGAACCAGCATAGACCTACAACAGCTAAAGACCTGTCCACACCTTTTGCAGAATTTGTGAAAATGAGAAAATGCCCAAGCACCTGGACTCTTGGGGGGGATCAGGCTTCCAGACCTCAGGGTGAGAATGGAGGGGAGTTCTGGGAGTTCAGAGCTGTGGGTAGAGTCTATGTTCAGTTTTATGCCTGGGAGGAGAGTGCCATGGCACACTAGTGGGTCCTCTCTGGTGAAGGATTTCCGGTTTTAAAGGGTCTCTGTCATGGGATAAAATAGGAGGAGATCTGAACTCTGCTCACTTGTTTATAAAAAGTATCCTATGAGCCGTTCTCATTGGGGAGGGGACTCCCATCCACTTGGTGATGGATTTTGTACCTATTGTTTGTTTCCTTGGGGTCACAGCTTGCCTCAGCAGGGGTGATGTGCACTCTTTAACCTTCTTTCTTGGCTTAGCTCCAAACCATCAGCTTACTTGCTAAAATTCTGTCCTTAACTGTCCTTCTGGATGGGAGCCTCTGTAGAAGGCTAGCTCCAGTTGGCCATCTTGCCTCCTCTGCCAGTCTGCCCTCATTACTAGATCACATTCTTCTAGACTTTGAAGGGTTAATTTCTCCTCCCACCACCACCAGCAATTCTAGCACTCTGGCCATTGGTTTGAAATTCTACCTGGTGATTCAGAGGTCACCTAAGAACTAGAGTCATACTGCTCATGCTCACCTACCATGAGTCTCTCTGAGAACATATGGAGAGTGTGGATCACATGATAATTACATTCTCAATTTCAATCTGCAATTGAAAATATTTTTTAAAAAAGGAACAAAACCAATGTATAACAATAAACATCTGATCTGTTTTTGAAATTATCTTTTACTTTTATTTATAAATATTCATTGTCTTTTTTGGGCAGTTTTTTGCCAGGGTTTGGTTTGAACCCGCCACCTCTGGCGTATGGGGCTGGTGCCCTACTCCCTTGAGCCACAGGTGCTGCCCATATTAGTTGTCTATTTTTTGAGACTTCAAAAAAAAAATAAGAAGTTAACTGGTGATGCCATACTGAATCTCAGAGTCCAAGCATTCTATAATAGACATACTCTTATTTGACAATGTGAATGTTACTTTCTTTGCATTATTATTATTACTGCTTTTTTTTTTTCACTGTATTCCTTTACTCAGTCTTGGCCACCACAATCAGGCAGACAGAAATATTGCTTAATATTTTGATGTAGCAATTGTCTGATTCCTTTTCTGAATATATTTGTTTGTTCTTTCTTTATGAGGTTTTTGCTTCTAATCCTTATCTTAAACATTGTTATTGTTATTAAATTTTAAGCCTTTTTAATTTTGTGAAGGCAAAAAATGGAAACCTAATAAACACATGTATATGTAAAAACAAAACAAAACAAACAAACAAAGTAGTATAAAATATTTACACAACATTCCCACTTTATTCAGTATTATAAATAAATTATTTGGAGATAATATAAGGCATATAGGAGAATATTACTATGTTATATGTGAGCACTACATTATTTTATATAAGAAACTTGATCATCCATGAATTTGGTATCTGAGGATATTACAGGATGACTATGTGTTATGGAATTGCATTTTATAAACTCAAAAAAAATCAATAAAATCATTTGATAAAGTAACAATTCATTAGAAAAAGAAGAATTTTAATTATAATTAAAAATTCATTATTATTTAGGCAATTTAAAATTTGAATATAATGAAGGTGTTATTGTTTTATATTTTTCATATTTTACATTTTTATTATTTCTCATCCTTACATTCTTTTGTGCTGTTTTCCAGGGTGTACTGTGCCCTGCTTTCTCTGATTTTTCCTTGGGTGCCTTCACTCATGTCTCAAAAGTACTTTATGCTGTTGACTCCAAAACCCACCCCTCTAGCCCAATTTTATCCTGAAATCCTGCTCTATATTTCTCATTTCGTATTTTAGATGTCTCTGAGGTACCTCCAATTAACACATCACTGATGTATTATCACTTATACTTGCTTTCCTCAATGTTTTTAACTTCCTTTTACTTTTACAATTATTAATTTTATAATCTTCCATCCTGTTGGCCTAACCAGGATTTTTTTCCTATTCTTTCACTTTTCATTTTTTTCTAATTCCATATCCAACCTCATCTCAGAGTCATTTATAATCTGTCTGTGATGGCTTTCTAAACTCTCATTGCATTTCTATTGTCACAGTCTTATTTCGTTGTCTATCATTTTACTTGTTCTATTAGGTAGGTGAAAACGTAATTGCAGAAAAAGTAATTTTGCATTGTTGAAATTTTCCCTTGGTACTGAAATACATTCTTAATAAGGTGCTTATGTTATATGTCATTTTAGTGCACATTTATTGCTTTTTCCTTTTTTGCTAATGACTTATTACATATTTATTTTATATTTCCTTTGTATTATGGAAATCATATTAGAAAAATCAAATTAGAGAGATTTTCTTACTCGAGTTCAAAATGGGTCATAAATGAGCATAGACAAGTTGCAACATCAATGACACATTTGGCTCAGAAGCTGCTAATAAACATATGGTGCAGTGGTAGTTCAAGAAGTTTTGCATAGTAGACGAGAGCCTTGAAGATGAGGAATGTAGTGGCCAGCCATCAGATATTGACATTGGTCAATTCAGAGCATTCATCCAAGATAATCCTCCGATAATTACACAAGAAGATGCCAAAGCACTCAGTGTTGATGATTCTATGGTTGTTTGGCCTTTGAAGCACATTGGAAAGGTGAAAAAGCTCTGTATGTGGATGCCTCATAAGCTGATGGAAAATCAGAGCAATAATCATTTTTAAGTATTGCCTTCTCTTATTCCACACAAAAACAGTGAAGCATTTCTCTATCAGATTGTGACGTGCAATGAAAAGTGTATTGTGCATGACAACTGGCCATGACCAGCTCAGTGGTTTGACTGACAGGAACCTCCAAAGCACTTCCCCAAACCAAACTTGCACCATTAAATAAATAAATAAATATTTACTGTTTGGTGGTCTTCCACTGGTCTGATATCCTACATGTTTCTGAATTCCAGACAAACCATTACATCTTAGAAGTATGCTCAGCAAATCAATGAAATACATCAGCAGCTACAACATCTGTAGCCAGAATTGGTCAATAGAAAGACCTATTTCTTCTCCACAACAACTCCTGACTGCACAACCAATATTTCAAAAGTTGAATGAATTGGGGTATGAAGTTTTGCCTCATGTACCATATTCACATGACCTCCTGCCAACCAATTACCACTTCTTCAAGCATCTTCACAGCTTTCTGCAGGGAAAACATTTCCGCAACCCGCAAAATAGAGAACATGCTTTCCAAGAGTTTGTCAAATCCTGAAGCATGAATTTTTATCCTACAGGAATACACAAACTTATTTCTCATTGGAAACAATGTGTTGATTGTAATGTGCCTAAAATGATTAACAAAAATGTGTTTGAGCCCAGTTATAATAATTTTTAATTTATGGTCCAAAACCAGAACTACTTTTGTACCAACCTAGATATTAAGCAATTTATAATGGTTTCCTTGACTTCTGTCTTCTCAGTAATGCTACCAAGATAATTATTTACACTTGACAACAGTTAACTTTTTAAAATAGTTATTGTCTTATCACTCTTCTGCTTAATAACTTTCAACAGCAATGATTCACAACTGCCTATGGTATAAAGTCTAAATACTAGTGTGGCATACATGTTTCTTCACAATTTGAATTCAGTTGATCTCTTTATAGCATTACTTCCTATCTTAAAAACCTCTTCCTTTTCCCAGGTTGATCAAGCTAATTTTCAGCTGGACTGAACTTTCTTTTTTTTTTTTTTTTTTTGGCCAGGGCTGGGTTTGAACCCGCCACCTCCAGCATATGGGACCGGCACCCTACTCCTTGAGCTACAGGCGCCGCCCTAGACTGAACTTTCTTAAATTTGTCATCACCTTTCATGTCTTTAAATCTTTGCATTTGTACATAATGCATTTTATTCCCTTCTTTTCTTAGAAAATTCTACCTATGTCCAGACACTGCTCATTATCACTTCCTCCATTAAGCCTCCCCAGATTTTATAACAAAGTTATCTTCCTCTTATTAAATTCTTCCACAGGATTTTTTCCATGTCTCCCTTATAGTAGTTACCACATGGTATCTGTTGGACTGTAATTGTCTTTGCACAATATACTGCATCCTTTCCAAGGCAGAGACCTTACTCAGATTTGTACCTTCAGCATTTCAGAATTATAAATGTTTAATACATGAATAAATTTTAATTGAAATCCAAAAGCTCAAGGGATAATGCTTAATCTTTTATTCACAGTTAATAATATGTACATGTATGTACATTTTACTTTATATTGCCTTTAAATACATAATTCAATGAAATTCACTTCTTTTTCTGTATTATTCACTTTCAAAGGCAGTCATACAACATGTTTAGTTTAGTGAAAATTCAAAATTAAAAAAAAAACTATCAAGGCTCATTTTTATCTATTTTTTTCTCCAAGAAGTTTCATTTCATTAACAGAATACTTATTAAGTTACCTTTTAACTTTGGTTTTAATTAGTTGATATAATAACTATCAATCTAGGTGTTGGTGTTATTGATATGATAATTAAATATAAATTGTTAATCTATTAAGGATGTACTAATTGACTTCTGCCAAATACAACTAATTACAACTGATTGGCCAAAATAGTGTGAGCTGTAACTTTAATTACTTAGCACTGGGTTATACTATTTATCACTTCATATAAGCATTTCTCTTATTTCCTAAAGAAATTAACTACTTATATTTCATGTTGATTTAATTTAGAAAACACAAATATTAAGAAAAGGTTTATGTGATGATTGTTCTAATAATAGAATTAAGAGACAATGTCAAGAAAGGGAAATGCAACTGTGGATCAGAGTTTACTCAAAGTGCTGTTGAGCAGGTTAATGATTTTGGGAGCAATTACACATTACTATGAAAATTATGCTTAAATGATTAATTCACCTAAGAAATATCACTCACTATATCTTTTATTTTTAAAATAAATACTATGAATCATTGATCTCTCTTCTTTATACTGTTTGTCACTAGCATATAAAGACATATCAATAATGGTAAACATTTTTTGAGCTGTAAATTTAGCTTACATAAATGGAAATTTATGTAATAGATTCTATTTGTGTATTCTGCTCTGTCCATGATAGTTACTAAATATAGCCTTTGCTGAGCCTTACACTAATCTACCATGATCATAAAATTAAATTACTTGGAGCACAAAAGCATATCCCTGTAAATATAGAAATAAGCAGTATCGTTTTTGGTTCCAGTAGTTGCTTACATAGTGTCTTTTACTGTTGGCCAAATAGAAAGGCAGAATGAACCATGGCTTACCAAGAAAAAGGCCAATAAATGAAATATTTGGAAGAGGGAATTATCAACAAACATTCATTAAGTACCATTATTATGTCACCAAAGCATTTCACCAAGCACTGGGACAAAACGGTGAGTAATAAATGTACTTCTTATGATTTAGAAAGAGCATAATGAAAGGAACTTAATGTTTAGACTAAAGAACTACAATATGATTTATGACTGATTAATACATGTTTTCTTTATATATGGATAAATTACAAAGCCAAATGAAATTATGGTACAAAAGTATTTCAAGTTATTATTTCTGTGGAACACTTTTACCTTTGTTCTTTATTTTTGACATAAACTCCTGTACATTTTTGGCTGAAATCCAGGTATTGATTTTAACCTAAAAAATTTCTTTATTGCTATGAAGCTAGGTATCTTAGAAATTAGTTTTTTCCTATATATCAGGTTTGCTTCTTCAGGCAGTCCTAATAATCGATGTTGTGCCAATGATAGTTAGCCTAGGAGTGAACATGCTTACTTAGAATATAACACGCTTCTTTTCACACAGAGAAAGAAGCAAGGAATTATGCTTAATAAAGCCTTGGTTTAAAGATTTTGTAAATGAAGCTCTCTTGTTTTATACTTACAAACAAAGTGAATTATTGTCTGAAAAGTCTACAAAGAAACCATAGAATGCACTGAAATAAATTATAAACAATAAAAAACTACCTTGATAATTATGATGATAATAATTTAGCAAATTCCTTCTCTATTGTTATCTCATTAAAAAAAGGTAGAGGGCGGCGCCTGTGGCTCAAGGAGTAGGGCACCGGTCCCATATGCTGGAGGTGGCGGGTTCAAACCCAGCCCCGGCCAAAAAAAAAAAAAAAAAAAAGGTAGAGCAACAAAAATGAATTCAACTTATTATCATTAAACAAAACATAAGGTTTTTAACAATTCCAATAATTTCTTAAGGTCACTTTTCCAAATGGATGTGAACTTGTTAGGTTCTTACAGTTTAAATGACTTTTACATCATCCTTTTAGCTGAGAATTTTGTTTTGCTCCAAGCAAATTAATGACAAATCATTTGGCCTTCTTGGGCTTGGATACTTTGACTGGGTTGGCTTTGACAGTCTTGGGTTTTTTGGTTTTCTTGGGCGTGGCAGCTGGCTTCTTCTTGGCCTTCTTGACTGGGGTGGCTTTGGGTTTCTTGCTTGGGGCCTTGGAGGCTGCAGCCTTCTTGGGCTTGGCTGAATTCTGTGGCGTGGCCACCTTCTTCACTTCCTTCTTGGTCTTCTTGAAGGCCACAGACTTCTTGGGCTCATCACTCTTGGTCAGCTGGAATGACCCTGAGGCACCCACCCCTTTGGTCTGCTTGAGGACACCAAGGGTGACCAGGCGCTTGATGGACAACTTGATCTGCGAGTCGGCGTTCTCACCCATCTTGTAGTGACTCTTGATATACTTCTGGATAGACTGGCACGAGGAACCAGCACAGTTCTTCTCAGCCTGGATGGCAACCACGATCATGTCTGAATACTTGGGGTGATCTGTGGACTTCTTGGACCGCTTAGGCTTGGCCGCAGGAGTAGATGTAGAGTTCTCAGTCATGGTGGTCTCCCTGGTCTGGCTGTTGAAGACGCCTTCCAAAAGGCCAGCCCTCGTTGAAGGCTGAGCAAAACCTGCCTGGGGATCTGCTCTCGAGCCCCTGACTACCGAGCCAGTCTGGAGTCTGGCTCCCGGAGATGTGGGGTTGAGGAGTCGCTGCTTCTCCCCGGCTGGGGTGGTGGGAGGGCTCTTTGGGTGGGCTCTGCGTGGCCCAGCTCCATGGGTACGTTGCTTGGTCTTGGAGCTTGGCTATGCCTCTGCCTCTGCTTTTGCTTCTGCCTCCGCCTCCCCTGCCTCCTTTTTCCCAGCTCCGCATCTCCAGATACTGGTACATTTTCTATGTATTTTCAAATTTCTGGACATAGAGTTTTTTATAGGAACCAGTGATTATCTTTTATTTCTCTGTTTTATCTGTTATAACTTCCCCTTTTTAATTTCTGGTTGAGTTTATTAGAAATTTTAGTTTTCTATTTCTAGTTAATCTGGCTAAGGGTCTATCAATTTTATTATTAATCTTTATGAAGAAAAAGCTTTTTTTTCTGATCTTCCAAATGCTTCTTGTATTCTCAATTTAATTTAATTCTTATTTAATTTTGATTATTTCTTTTATTCTGCTAAGTTTGTAGTTGGGTTGCTTTTTACTTTCCAGTTGCTTGAGATTATCTATAAGGTTGTTGACTTGCACTCCTGTTTTCTGGATATGTGAATTTAATGCAATAAATTTCCCTCATAAGACTGCCTTTGCAGTATCCCCCAAGTTTTAATAGCTCATGGCTGAAACTCATTTAATTACCTATAATTTCTTATTGTGATAACCATAGAGTTTATTTTTCTTTATTTTATTTGCTGAGCCTAAAACTCTGAAACTTTTTACATTTTCCCTGAAAAATATTCAGTGTACCTCACACTATCTGCATATATGATGTCATGTTAAGTTCTGCCTGTGTTTGTGATGAATAATGTACTACTTTGCAGACTGTCTCTGGAATTTTCATGTTGAATTGAAGTTACAAATTTTTATTTTATTTTAATGGTTTATACACTATTTCTTGTTAAAAAAGTTCAAGTTAGTAGTTGAAAAAAGTTGTAATAGCATTGATAGTGAATGAACAATTACTTGTAAAAAACAAAAAGAGAGAGAATAAAGAAAACCTGCTTGTTAAGGTCATAAAGTTGAACCATTGAATACATCTAATTGCTCTATTTAATTCCAATGCCCATAAATTTTGTCACATTTTATAAATTCCAAAGTAACACTCTGTCAAATATAAATATTCTTTATATGCCATATCAAAGATAAGAAGAGTTTAGAGAAGCATAGAAGCATAATTGAATGAATCCTTCTCTAAAATTTATATTCTAAAAAAGGCTTGAGGAATGTATGAAGTAAAAGTTGACAAAAAATAAAAATAAATATTTTCCAAAGAAAATATGTTAAAATTATTCAATTATCTAAAGTGGTCTTGTTTTAGATGTCTATTTTTTGATAATATTAACATTTAATTTTGTTCATTAGACAGAAAGGAAGAAAAGAAATAATTATTTGCAAAATATTTGAAAGTCTATGGTGGTGTTTAGAATTTATTTTTCTTTCAATTTTAGGTTTTGATTCTCAAGTACTTTTATTTTAGGGAAAAAAAGAACAAGACACTATTTACAATGCTAGTTTATAACTCAAATACTTCCAAAGATGTATCAAAATGACTTATTTATACTGTATTTAAAAGTTAATTTATTGATACTTATAAAACACTGCACTTCTAATTACTTATAATTATGTATTTTCTTTCCAGTCTTAGGGTCAAATTAAGAAAACATATCCAAAGTGGAAATAAATTGGGAGGGGTAAAAGTAGCATGTCCTGTCAAATTCATTGAACAATTCAAATAAAGAGTTATAATTCAATTATTTAGGGCAATGTATCTGCTATTTTACTTTGAAATTTATTATTTGATTAGAGGATAGGCTCTATGAAGTTACCTGTTTACTTACCAGTTTTTTTCCACTAGAAAAGGTAATAATAACAAAATTCATGTTGACATTTAATCATTTCGTTCATAGCTCAGTAAATGTTTTATGATCCATCTTCTGTTAAATTATATAATCCCAGTTCTTCAGTATGCTTGTTGAAGCAGCTTTATTATTTATTTGCATATTATGAATCAGACAAAAGCTTGATAACTAGGATCTATAAAGAACTCAAATTAACTAACATAAAAAGCCCCAGCAATCCCATATATCACTGGGCAAAGAAGATGAATTGAACCTTCTCTAAAGAAGACAGATAAATGGCTAACAAACATATGAAAAATTCCTCAACATCCCTAAACATCAGCAAACTGCAAATCAAAACTACCCTGAGACATTACCTAACACCTGTTTGCAGGGCCCACATCCCAAGCCCCAAATCTACAGATAGTGGCATGGATGTGGAGAGAAAGGAACACTTTTATACTGCATGTGGGATTGAAAACTAATAAAACCTTTATGGAAATAAGTACAGAGAATTCTTACAGAACTAAAAGTCGACCTTCCATTTGATTCCACAATCCCATTACGTGGTATCTACCCAGAACAAAAATCATTTTACCAGAAAGACACTTGCATCAGAATATTTATTGCAGCTCAATTCATAATTGCAAAGTCACGGAAGCAACCCAAATGCCCAACAATCCCTTGATTTTATCCACATATCCTGGTATATGTATACCATGGAGTACTATTCAGCTATAAGAAAAGATGGAGACTTTACATCTTTTTTGTTTATCTGGAGGTAGTTGAAACACATTCTTATTCATGAAGTATCTCAAGAATATAATAATTATTCAATGTATGCAATACTAATATGAAACCAATATATAAAAAACTACATGCCCACACGAAAGATAAAACACAAATATAGTGTAGCAAAGGAGAAGGGAGGAGAGCAGGTGATTGGTGGGATGAGGAAGGGCATTTGGTGGTATCTCACCTAATGTGCACAATGTGAGAGTGTTCAGCACACCCTCTGTGTGAAGGGTTCACTTCCAACTTGAACTTTACCTTAGAATTGAAAACAAGGTAACCTAAAAACTTGTATCCTCATATTAATTTGAGATAAAGAAGAGAAATAGACTAGATTGGTGGTTATCAGAGATCAAGGGTAGAAAAATATATATAAATCTATTTTTTAAGTTTTTTATTATTGGGGATTTATTGAGGGTACAAACCAGTTCACAGTGATTTTATTTGTTAGATAAGGACCCTCTTACAATTGTGTCCTGTCCCCAAGAGGTGTTTCACACTCCATGACCCCAAACCCCAACTCAAAATTGCACAATTTCACTAGATATTTTAAGGGTTCAATAATAAAAAAGTAATAAAAATAAAACTTTAACTTTTACGTTTTATTTTTATTCCTTTTTGTATTATTGAATCTTTAAAATATCTAGTGAAGTTGTGCAATTTTGACTTGAGGTCTTAAGAGGTACAAAGCTTCGAAGACTAATTATTGTATTTTTATTAGTCATTTTAGTTTCTTACTTTGCCATTTCTTCAATGAAATGTTGAGGTCTACAGTGTAAGAACTCTGACTTTTCTCTATGGAGCATGCAAGTTAACTCTTTACATACTATTTATCTGCAAAACGATAAATGGAAATAGATATTGAGGTGAGTGGTAGATCTTATTTGGATTTAAAGAATTTTCTGAAATGTTATGAGTAATAATTGCTATAGTGTTTCTCTTCAAACAACTTAAAGAGAATAATATAGCAATAACACCAGCAAGTCTTGCAAACAGCCAAATACTGGTGTCCTTTTTAAAAAGCCAAATTAATCTTTAGAATCACTTTGATGACAACACCCTCATTTTTAAAAGTAAAACAAGTATTTTCACATTGAAGTTTTATGTATTCTAACTTTAATATGAATCTTGCCTACCAGGCAATTTTCCATAATGGTAAGAAATCTATCTGCCCACATTCTTCCAAACACTCTGGAGTTTGCATATATTTTCTCTAAAATTTTCTTATTTGCTTAAAAATTACCCAAAATATTCCACTTAAGGACTGTATAATCCCTGACTCATCCCTAAAAATTAAATCATGGATGAATCACATTGCAATTGGTTTATTTTGAAAATAACAAATCAAAACCAAGCAACAATATCAATACACCTTTTGCACATTTATAAACAATATGAAAGTCTAGGTTCCTCCCTATTCTAGCAGTGATGACTCCAAGACACAGTTTATTCCTAAGAATGGACAGAAAGTCCTTAAAAAGTCTGTAGTTTGTGTTTTCTATGTTCTTGTCAAATCTTTAGAGGTGGAAAGAGTTCATGTGGGTGAGGTGTAGAAGATTATGGTCAACCCCCCACCCTTGGTTTAAGACTAAGTTGCTTTTCCTGCCTCTCTCTCAGTTCTTTCAAAACCCATATATATGTATATATGCTGAGTGATACAGAGAAAGGCAAAAATATAATTGTCCCTGTGAAAAGTGGGGTACTTTATTAGTGACCTTCCAGGCCTGAAGCAGAGAAAAAGTTCTAGGATTTGTTTGTATGTCAGCTTCGATTTCCTCAATGGCTTTATGTTCTGTTAAAGTCATGCTTCTTCACTCACTAACTCATCTCTTTGCTTTTAGAACTAACTTGCATTTTATATCTGTTATAAACCATGTACAGTCACTGATCTTGAAATGATCGCTTTTGACAAAGAAATTTACTGCAATAGACTACTAAAATTTCAGGAAGGTATTGAGAACCATAAGCACTGAGAAAGCAGGGGAGTTACTTGGGCGGATAGAAGCATGTGCTGTAGAAATGGAAATAGCAGGTTGAAATTGAACATGGGAAAATTTAGTCTGAATGTCAGGAAAAGTTGTCAACTCAGAAATTTAATTAGGTAGTAGAATAGTTTCCCAGAAGAAATGGCAGAAATTTATTGCTGGAGCTATGTAAAATTGGCCTGTACAAGGCACTAGGGAATATACAGAAGGGGCAATCCTTTGCAGATTTTCAAGGATTGATGTAGATAGCAAGTGGTCTTTTGCATTTCTAATGTTCATGACCATTATTCTAGCATTTAACTTCACAATGCTAACTAAATGTATTCTCTTTACCACAATAACCCTGAGAATCAGAAACATTACATGATACCCACAGGAATATCTGCTGCTACTTTTTGAAAAAAGTGGTCTAAGCTGAATATTCTCATATACTTCTTTAATTACACAGCTGTATTTTTCTTTATTTCTTATTTCCTTTTGTGATTAGACAGACATAATCCTTCCAGGAAACTTCAGATTAGCAACCCATCTTTCTTCCTATTGTTTATTTTTATATGAAGGCCAAGAATAAGCTATTTATTTATTATTTTACTCTTCCCATTTTGGTCAAATAATCAGTTCTTTTAACAACTCATCTACTTTTCATTTTTCATCTGAACAAAGGTCCCAAAATGGTTTTTATTCTCTTTGTTTCTCTTGAGAAGCACACTGTTTATGCCCATAATCATTATATTTAGGATTCTGGTTCAACAACTTCTTTTCCCCATTCAGTCTCTGAATAAGAGAGGGAGGTAGTAGAATCTGAAACTAGATGAAGTGCTATTGACCACTGTCTCAATAAGCCTTTACAGCCAAGTCAATAATACTGGTTTGTACAAGGTATGTGAGTATTTTTCTCTTGTAGAAGAAAATATATATGCACAGTATTTCTTGGCCATATTCAGTAGGCTTGGAATGCATTTTATTCAGTTCCAAAATTTCTTTCCTTTTAGAAAAGGTGTTAGAAATACACCTTGTACCCTACCTGCCAAGCACACAACAAGGTAGAACTTACAGATATACAGTATCCTGACTAGTTTTTAACTCTTTACCTTGGACTTTTTCAGCCACATCGAAATTTAATGGAATATCTCCACATCTGCCCCTTAGTTCTCCTCTTAGTAACAACTAACCAAACAAAACAAAACTTAATCTCTGCCAGACAATATGTTGGATTATTTTTGTGGATTATCACATTGAATTATCATGACCCTAGGAGCTAAAAATTCTTATTAACCTAATTTTCAAAAAAGTAACTTGTCCAAGCAAACACAGTTAGTAATTGATAAAATTAAGCCTGTAATCCAGATAGTCTCATACCAGTGCTCATACTGTCAAAACACTACACTAAAATGCTTACAGCCAGTTACTGAAGTGCCTCTGAATGGGATGGGAAATAAGGATCCTTGTAGAATGATCGCAATTTATAACTTTTGAGAACCTTAAGAATAAGTCTCAATGAATTATCTTCAGAATGGTAATGATGATATGTATAGAGAATCAAAAGGCAATATAAATTCTTTATATATTTGATACTAAAATTCTATAAATTATTTTCCTCCATAGATTTGGTTTCAAATATCTACAAGAATTTTAGGTGTACTTCAAGTTGGAAAGCTCTTCATTCATCAGATGCTAGTACCCAATGGTTTATGATTTGGGAGTATGTAAGACTCTAATCGAGCTTTTGAATACTAACCAAGATAACTGCTGGTCTTAGTCAAAATTTTCAAATACTTTCATAATTCTGAAAAATGTAATTAGATCATCACCAAGCCATTTTTTCAAACTAGAATAACCTCAATTCCCTTAAGCTATCATTATTATATATGCCCTTGAACTCTTTGGGCACAATGGATAGATAATAAGTTAAACATAAGTGTCTTTCCTGTGCAAAAGTATAAGTGGAAATGAACAGAGTTTAGCAGAGTCTAATGAGTACTTTACAAATAGAAAGAATCATCTTTGAAATTCAGCTCTTTATTTCCATTGTTTCAATTATTTATGATATTCTAACATACAACTTTTTTATTATTTCTAAGAATGCAATTCCATTTCTCAAATCATAATCAATTCCACTATTTAAATTCAAAATACTTGTTTTGTAATCTGTATTACTAATATATGAAGGTCACAGAATATCTAAACATGGGAATCTGGATATGCTTCATACTCAAATTTGATATTATTATGCAGTGAATTTTCTAAGTTCTTTTTAATCAGCAAAAAATGCTAGAAGTAATATCAATCTAAGGGGAACAAACTAATTAGCAATAATGATAGTGGCTGACGCATACCTTGAAGCTGTTTTGTTTCCTGTCAATACCAAAGAAAACAATGGTATCATATGATAATGGTAACTTTGAAGGTTTGAACATATTTTCACCAGAAGCAAAGATACAATACTAATTGGGCAGTTGGAGACAAGAAATAAGTAAAGAAAACTCTTGTAAGAAACTTATGTACATGAAATAATTTTATTTGGTCATGTTATCTCTAATCAACAGTTTACTTCAAAACGAAAAATCTGAAAATGCTGGATGAAAATCTGATAAAAGTAAAGATTTGTTGTGAATATTTATTTCCATTTACTGTAAGATAAATGAAATTTCAAAATATCACCCTCCCCAAGTAAAGAATGGATTATACTTTGTGAAAACTAAATACCATCATTTTAAATATCACACAGACAGAAGCCATGAGAAAAATTTCATGAGCTAAATTATTATTCTTTCTATCAAAACAGGGGCTGATATCCCACTGGAACATAAAATTCAGCTGGATCTACATGGTTGAATGAAGGGCTGGGAGTTTTCAACAGGCAAGTAGTGGTAAAAAGAAGTGGGAAAGAAGGTCTGTGAATATAAGCAACCCCGCAAGGTTGATAACAGTGAAGTTGAAGAAGTGATATTGGAGAGAAATTCTGAAATATAGCAAAATTTCGATTTGGGGTTGATTTTGTAAACAAAGAAAGGTAGTGGTTTACTTACAAAGGTAAATGACAAAGCTTTTTATAGGCTTTCTGATAAGTCACAACCTAAGGTTCAAAAGTGATTGATATCAGTTAACTCAGTGACAAGGATTAGAAGAATGTGAAAGGCGGGGATTTTAGCAAGTCATATGGAATTGTAATATGATACAAATCATAAGATAAAGAGATACAGAGAAAATAGTACCGAAATGCACATGCATTTCGGTACTAATTTCCCTGTATCTTGTCTTAGGTGCATCAGTCACCCTGGGACATAACACTGTTATACATTTCCCATAGATCTGCTTGTTCATCTTCTTCAGGGATTAAGAAGACAGATCATTATTGATGACTCTTCTTAGAACGGGTATTGTTGCAGTTATGTTCTTACTTGAACTTCTGATAGAACAAAAATCCCCACACTTACCTTGGTGGATGTAACTTTAGCCCTTTTCCAGGGGTGAGACCAGAATAGTCAGCTAATTCTACTGAATATGGTCCTTACCACATAATAGTCGATGTGTCAGAAAGTCTCAGGAATAGTAGAAAGGGTTTTGACATCCTGGCTTCACATCTATGAAGATGTTTTTTTCTATAGCCTATATTATACCTAGAGAATAATAAACACAACTCAAGGTGTACTTTTATTTATTGGGATGAAGTGTGACATAAGGAAAAAATATGAGGACTGGAATCAAACAGCCCTTAGGCACTTAGGCCGATTGCCTTGTGTTTCTGGATTTCTGTTTCTTCATCTTTAAAAATGGAAATAAATATTACCTATTTCACATAGTTATTAAGATTAGATAATATTAAATAAGATTAAATGATATAATGCTGGTGTGAATGTCTGTCTTCTGGTTGGACCTCAATAAAAGTTTGTTGCATTTAATCCAGACTAATGTTGCAAACAAAAGCCAACTTTCTTCAAGGAATTTTTGCTTTCCACACACAAAAAAAATATTCTTTACTGAATCACACTGCATTTACTATTGATTCATACACAAAGCCTGCAAATCTTTTCTAAGAAAAGTTCACAAAAAGTTCTAACTCTTGAAGATATAATTTTAAGCAACAGACCGATAGAAGGAGCAACACCAATTTCCATAGGGGTGTTTTGTAATGAATAGCCTATTCAGGTCTACAAGGAAAGTGAAAAATCAATAGCTGCCCTTTCATGGAACTAAATCAAGGACAGAAATGTTGTATGGTGTTTAGCCAAATTTTGTCGAAATATAAATGTAATAATTTACTTCTTTCAGCCCAATTTATAGGAGGAAGAAAACAACACAATTTTTTTTTTCATTTGTAAACTGGAAAATAACTTTTTTTTTTTTATTATTGGGGATTCATTGAGGGTACAATAAGCCAGGTTACACTGATTGCAATTGTTAGGTAAAGTCCCTCTTGCAATCATGTCTTGCCCCCATAAAGTGTGACACACACCAAGGCCCCACCCACCTCCCTCCTTCCCTCTTTCTGTTTCCCTCCCCATAACCATAATTGTCATTAATTGTCCTCATATCAAAATTGAGTACATAGGATTCATGCTTCTCCATTCTTGTGATGCTTTACTAAGAATAATGTCTTCCACGTCCATCCAGGTTAATATGAAGGATGTAAAGTCTCCATTTTTTTTAATGGCTGAATAGTATTCCATGGCATACATATACCACAGCTTGTTAATCCATTCCTGGGTTGGTGGGCAGAAATCCTTTTATCATAAGGACACTTGTACTAGACTGTTTATTGCAGCTCAATTTACAATCGCCAAAATGTGGAAAATAACTTTTTTGATGATTTGTTAAATAAATTCTTATCAAAGTTATCATTAATAACATTAAGATAAGAAAAAAATGAGAGGTTCTTCCCCATATGCTTAGAAAATATAGGTGCTCTTCTATTTAAAATGGAGGTGTATCTTGAAAAACCCATTGTAAATTTAAAATATCATATGTCAAAAATGCATTTAATACATCTAACCTACTTGACAATCTAGTATAGTTTAGTCTACCTTAACTTCCTCAAAAACTTACATCACCTGGTAATTTGGCACAATTTTCCAACACAAATTCTACTTTACAACACAGTGTTGAACATGTCATGTAATTTATTGAATACTGCACTGAAAGAGAAAAACAGACTGTCCATGCAGGTAATAGAAGTATTGTTCCTACTGAACGGGTATTACTTTCATGCCATTATAAAGTCAAAATACCAAAAATCAAACCATCATAAGTTAGGTACCATCTGTACCTAATAACACACTCTTAAGGCATCTTAATGTAAAATTGTATACAAACTGTATTTATAAGTGTAAATGGGGAGAAAACATAACAAGTTAACTTTTAAAACAATTATAGTCCAAGAAATGTTCAGGACTATTGAGTTGACTGTTTGCACATCCACACTACCCACCCTTCCTCACCCTGGGATCTTCTCAGTTAATGAAGCAATGAAGCACAAGTATATGAGAACTGTGTATGATCATATAGTTAATGTAAGAATTAATTAAAACAAAGGTATAGGAACTTCTTATTTATTGTAAAGAATCTAACTTAAATTTGTGGTGAAAATTATCTACCTGCATCTTCTTAAATTCTCAAATAGTATCAATGTCATTTGGTAAGTTACTTCCTTGTGGAATTCCTTTTGCTTTTATAGCAAAATATCCACCCAGGTCACCGACCAGGATAGACTGACTTCTCAGTGGTACATGAGTACATTTCCATGATGCTTAGCCATTACAGAAGTTTTTGCAAACATTTCTATCTCTAGTCCTAAACATTGTAATATATACAAACATAAAAGAAATATAGTCATGTTTTATGCTACCCTGGATATGGCTCAAGAACAAATTAATCACATGTTCAATCATTCCTCTTTCCATAGACATTTATTGAGTATAGACTATATGTTAGACACAGTGCTTACTCATGAAGTTTTTTTTTTGTTTTTTATTTCATAATAATATAAGGGGTAAAAAAGTTACATTATATTCTTTTTCATTTCTAACGTAAAGTTCAAGTTGTAGTGGAACTCTTCACCCAGACGGTGTGCTATATACCTTTACACTGTGCAAAATAGGTGAGAATTTCCTAATCACCTTTCTCTCCTCCCTTTTAACTTTCCCTCCTCTCCACTCCCCCTCACTTGAATATATTTGTGTTTTTTTGTTCTGTGGGTGTGTGTATATATATAGCTTTCATAATAGTATCGAGTGCATTTGATACATGCTTTTCATTCTTGGGAGACTTTACTAAGAAGAATGTATTTCAACTTAATCCAGGTGAATACAAAGATATAAAATCTGAACCAGTTTTTGTGAGGCTGAATACTACTCCATGGTATATATCTACCAAAGTTTGTTAATTCATTCATGAGTTGATGGGCACTTGAGTTGCTTCCACATCTTAGCAGTTATGAACCGAGCTGCAACAAACATTCTAGTTCAAATGTCCTTGTGGTAAAATGATTTTTTTTCTTCTGAGTAGACACAAAGTAATAGAACTGTGGGATCAAATGGAACATTAACTTTTTTTTTTTTTTTTTTTTTGAGACAGAGTCTCAAGCTGTCACCCTGGGTAGAGTGCTGTGGCATCATACCTTACAGCAACCTCAAACTCCTGGGCTCAAGCAATCCTCTTACCTCAGTTTTTCTATTTTTAGTAGAGATGGGGTCTCACTTTTGCTCAGGCTGGTCTCAAACTCATGAGCTCAGGCATTCCACCCACTTCAGTCTCCCAGAATGCTGGGATTATAGGCATGAGCCACTGCGCCCAGCCCAGAAGGTTAACTTTTAGTTCTTTGAGAATTCTCCAAACTTCTTTTAGAGGTTGTATTAGTTTGCAATCCCACCAACAGTGCAGAAGTGTTTGCCTATCTCCACATTCACTCCAGCATCTACAGCTTCAAGATTTTGTGATCTGGGCTAATCTCACTGGGGTTAGGTGATATGTCAGGGTGGTTTTGATTTACATTTCTATCGTCATTAGGAATAATGAGCATTTTTTCTTGTGCTTGTTGTCCATTCATCTGCCACCTTCAGAGAAGTTTCTGTTCAACTCTCATCCTTATAAATGGGATTATTTGTTCTTTTCTTCTTGATTAATTTGAGTTCTCTGTAGATTCTAGTTGTTAGGCCTTTGTCAGATTCATAGCATGCAAATATCTTCTCCCATTCTAAAAGCAGTCTATTCCCTTGATTTTTTGTAACCTTAGTGATGCAGAAGTTGTTGGCTTGATAATTGTTCTATTTATTTATTTCTGATGTTGGTGTGATTTCCAAGAGGGTATTATTCATAAAATACTTTCCAGACTGATTTTTTCAAGAGTTTTTCTCACACTTTCCTCTAGGATTTTTATTGTTTTGTGTCTTAAATTTAAATCTTTTAACCAGGAGGAGTCAATTTTGGTCAGTGGTGACTTGCTCTACATGTGGCTAACAAGTTCTCTCAGCACAATTTATTAAATAAGGATTATTTTCCCTAGTATGCTCTTGTTTAGTTTATCAAAAATCATATAATGATATGTGTATGAGGTAATCTTTAGGCTTTCCATTTTATTTCATAGATCTATATCTGTAGTCTGTGCCAATACCATGCTGTTTTGATTACTATAGACTTGTAGTATAACCTGAAATCTGGTAACATGATGCTTTTAGATTTCTTTTTATTCCTTAAAATTGCATTTGTCATTGAGGGTCTTTTTTGTTCTTGTTTGTCTCCCTGTGAAACAAAGTACCATTTTGTCAAGTTTTTCAAAGTACGATGTTGGTACTTTGATGAGGATTGCATTAAATCTGCAGATTGCTTTGGGTAGTATAGACATCATTACCAGGTGATTCTTCCCAGCTATTGCTATGGTATGTTCTTTTATTTGTTAACTTCTTCTACTATTTCTTTTCTCAGGGTTTCATAATTCTCTTTATAGAGATATTTCATGTCCTTTGTTAGATACAATCACAGGTATTTAATTTTCTTTGAAGCTATTGAGAAAGGTATTGAGTCTTTGAATTTATTCTTATTTTGACTACTATTTCCATATATGAAGGCCACTGATTTGTGCATATTAATTTTATATCCTGAGAGTGTACTGTATTTCTTGATCACTTCTAAAGCCTTGTAGTTTAGTCCCTGGGGTTTTCCAGGCATGTGATCATGTCATCCACAGAGAACAAGAGATTGACCTCCTCTGTCCTCATTTGAATACCCTTGATCTCCTTCTTTTGCCTGATTGCATTGGCTAGAACTCCCAGAACTATGTTGAATAGCAGTGGCAATAGTGTACACCCTTGTCTCATTCCATATCTAAGTGGAAACATTTTCAATTTTACTCCAGTCAATATGATATAGCTTTGGATTTCTTTCTTTCTTTCTTTCTTTTTTTTTTTTTGTATACAGCCTTTATCAGTTTAAGAAATGTCCCAGGTATGCCTATTTTCTTAAGTGTTTTTGTCATAAAAGGATGTGGAATGTTGTTGAATGCTTCTTCTGCATCTATTGAGAGGATTATGTGCTTTTTGTTTTTGCTTTTCCTAAATGTGGGGAATTAAAAATATGGATTATATATGTTGACCAAATCTTGCAACTCTGGGATGAAATCTACCTGAAAATGATGCATATTTTATACTTTCTTGCTATATTCTGTTTGCTAGAATCTTATTAAATATTTTTTGCATTGATATTAATTAATAATATTGGTTATAGGAAGAAGGCGGCACCAAGATTCTGAGCTGCATTTGTCTCTTGAGCTGGGGTCTACTCTTCAGCAGTTCTATTTCCTGGAGATCCCAACTGTTTGTGCAGCAGCCTCGGTCACCCTGTGACCTGCAGGTACTGGGACATTCCGGGAGCAAGGAAATGAGGCTCCCAACCAGAAGGAGAGTTAAAGAACAGAAATTTAGCAAGTAACCTGGTGGATTAGAGCTGCGCCAAGAGAGAAGGTTGAAGAATGCACATCAAACCTGCTTAGGTGAGCTGTGACACCAAGGATACAAACAAAAGGTACAAAATCCATCACCAAAAGGACAGGAGTCACCTCTGCCATGAGAATGGCTCACAGTACCCTATAAACAAAAGAGCAGAGTTCAAAAGTCCTCCCATTATACTCCACATGAGAGACTCTCTAAAAGTGGACCTACTCCCTCTACTAGGGTGCCATGGCACTTTCCTGCCAGGCATAAAACTGTGTAAAACTGTATATATACTCTACCTGCAATTCTGAGCTCCCAGCACTCCCCTTCACTCTCACTCTGAGGTCTGGAGGTCTGTCCCCCAGGAGTCCAGATTCTTGGGTGTTTTCTCGAGAGATGTGGACAGGGACTGGACTGCTGCTAGTCAGTGCTGATTCTGCAGCATGAGAGTGAGGAGAGGATGGTCGGCTGAGAGGGAACCATGCTGGAGTGGCAGTGCTCTGAGGAGCAGCGCAGCAGCTGTTTTTGGCAACAATAGGGCTCACCCCTGGATATTCCAGAGTCACACCCCCTGTCTCTCTAAGCAACCAGAGGAGGCCATGCATCTTCTCAGGTGGCAACCACTGGCAGAACAGACATGGAATGAAAACGCAGGCCCCGGGAGTAAAGGGTTTGCCTGAGGCAGTACCAGCCTAGGTGGAACGCGGGAACTAGAAAACGCATGCACAGTGCTGGCAGACTCCCAGGACAGTGCTGACCCAAAGGACTGCTTCACTGAGCCTAAGACACACCCATCCCTCAGGGGATTATCAGCCTAGACAAAGGAGGGCAGTAGGCTACAACTGACAGCTAACCGTGCTGCTAATACAAACTACTGGGAAGCAGCAAAGACAGGACCTGAGGCGCAGGTTCTGTGAACTCAAAAAAGCATCTCTTCTGTGGGGGAATTTAGACAGGACAGAAACAAATTCCGCAAAGTTGTTCTGTTCTGTCAGTAACATCAATCAGAGTCAGGGCTGGAACTGAGTGAACAGCCCCAGCCTCCATCAAGCACCCAAGGTTATCAGACCTCATCTCCCCCTGCTGGATAATGGAAGAGAGCAGTGGCCTGGCTGAGGAGACATAGATCTCCTTGTGATTCTGACAGGTGCAAACCCTTGTAGTATCTCCTCATTGGAGGCAACTGGGTCACAGCCCTGCGGGGTTATCAGTGACTGGGTGTGACAGAGGTGGAAGGTGGGGAAGGAGGCATCAACTGTCTTAGACTAATCTATTTGCTGGGTGGGTCCCCCTGACCTCAGGGAGCACCGGTGCAAATCATATTTGCATTGTCAGCAGACACCTGTGATCTAGTTGCCAGAGACCTATTAAACACTCTCACCTGAGACAGGTGCTGACTGAGACAATTGATTTGGACATTTTTAACTAAGCCATTCACCTGAGGACTATCCAAGTGGTGCCCTGGTTGTGTGGTTGTAGGAAGGTTTGATTTTCCTTTTCCAATTGTTGCCTGTGAGGGGCAGGGTGACTTAATTGCTGGTATTTCTCCAAAGCTGAGACATCAAACCAGAGTAACTATTTCACTAGGGTCGGACAGAAACCAGCTGAAAATAAGACAGAGTCACTTAGCCACACCGCACCAAGCAAGTCCCCAGTTTCTCAGGCTGTAGCACTGTAAGGGTCCTGGGCAAATCTCCAGTGGATAAAGTAGAGACACCAGTACAAGCATTTTGGAAAAGGGCTGGTTAATCACTACTCCGGAGCCTCATACCCAACTTTTCTTTGTCCACTCATCTAGTCAAATGGTGTGAAATAATCATGGGGTGGAATCAGCGGAAAAACTCCGGTAACATGGATAACCAGAGTACATCAACCCCACCAAGGAAAGATATGGCTGATGTAACTGAACATCCCATTCATAAACAGATGGCCGAGATGTCAGAAATTGAATGCAGAATTTGGATTGCAAACAAGATTAATAGAATGGAGGAAAGGTTGGAATTAGAAATTCGAGGAGCAATTCAAAAGTTGGCTCAAGAATTCAATGAATTTAAAGACAAAACCACCAAAGATTTTGACGCACTAAAGCAAGAATTTGCAGCCCTCAAAGATCTGAAAAACACTGTAGAATCCCTAAGTAACAGAGTGGAGCAAGCAGAAGAAAGGATTTCTGACATTGAAAACAAAGCTTTGGTATGTTCCCAAACTCTCAAAGAGGAATAGAAATGGATAACAAAAATGGATCATTCTCTCCAAGAGCTCTGGGATAATTCAATGAAGGCTAATATCCGCAATATTGGAATCCTTGAAAGTGATTAAGTGCCTTCACAAGGCACAGAGGCTCTTCTCCATGAAATTACAAAAGAGAATTTTCCAGACTAGCCAAAAGATACTGAAATTCAGATAGCAGAAAGTTTCAGAACCCCAGCATGACTCAAACTGCATAAGACATCCCCCAGGCACATTATAATTAACTTCACTAATTTTAATATGAAGGAGAAAATTTTAAAAGCAGCCAGATGTAAGAAAACCATAACCTACAGAGGGAAGAATATCAGAATAACTGCAGATTTCACTGCTGAATCCTATCAAGCCAGAAGAAAGTGGTCATCGACTTTTAATCTTCAAAACAAAATAACATTCAACCCCAGATCCTGTATTCAGCTAAACAAAGTTTCATGTGTGATGGAGAAATTAAATACTTTAATGACATTCACATGTTGAAGAAATTTGCCATAACCAAACCAGCTCTTCAGGACATTCTCAGACCTATCCTCTATAATGACCAGCCCAATCCTCTACCACAAAAACAAACTTACTCAGAAACTTTTGATCAAACTCCAACTTCCACAGTGGCAAAAAGATTAAAAATGTCCACTGGACTTTCGAAAAACTCGATACCCAATATTTTACCAGACTTATCAATATTCTCCATTAACATGAATGGCTTAAACTGTCCACTAAAGAGACACAGGTTGGCTGACTGGATACAAAACTCAGGCCAGATATCTGCTGCATATAAGAATCTCATATGACCTTAAAAGATGAATATAGACTCAGGATGAAGGGATGATCATCTATATTCCAGGAAAATGGAAATCAGAAAAAAACAGGTGTTGCAATACTATTTGCAGATACAATAGGCTTAAAACAAACAAAAGTAAGGAATAATAACAATGGTCACTTCATATTTCTCAAGGGTAATACACGATATGATGAGATTTCAATTACAATTATTTATGCATCCAACAAGAATGTGCCACAATTTATAAGAGAAACTCTAACAGAAGTGAGCAACTTGATTTCCTCCAGCTCCATAATAGTCAGAGATTTTAACACTCCTTTCGTGGTGTTGGATAGATCCGCCAATAAGAAGCTGAGCAAAGAAATTTTAGATTTAAACCTAACCACCCAACGTTTGGATTTAACAGACATCTACCAAACATTTCATCCCAACAAAACTGAATACACATAATTCTCATCAGCCAAGGAAACATACTCCAAAATCAATCACATCTTAGGTCACAAGTCTAATCTCAGTAAATTTAAAGGAATAGAAATTATTCCTTCAATCTTCTCAGACCACCATGGAATAAAAGTTGAACTCAGTAAGAACAGGAATCTTCATACTCATACAAACCATGGAAGTTAAATAACCTTACACTGAATGATAGATGGGTCAGAGATGAGATTAAGAAGGAAATGGCCAAAATTTTCAAAAAAAACGACATGGAGATACAAATTATCAGAACCTCTGGAATACCACAAAGGCAGTCCTAAAATGGAAATTTATAGCATTGCAAGCCTTCCTCAAGAGAACGGAAAGAGAGGAAATTAACAACTTAATGGTACATCTCAAACAACAGGAAAGGGAAGAACATTCCAACTCCCAACCCAGTGGAAGAAAAAAAATAAACAAAATTAGAGCAAAATTAAATGAAATTGAAAACAAAAGAATTATATAAAAGATCAATAAATTGAAAAGTTGGCTTTTTGAAAACATCAATAATATAGATGAACCTTTGGCTAACCTAAGCAGGAAAAAAAGAGTAAAAGCTCTAATTTCACAATCAGAAATGACAAACATGAAATAACAAGAGACTTCTCAGAAATTCAAAAAATCCTTAAAGAATACTACAAGAAATTTTATTCTCAGAAATAAGAAAATCTGAAGGAAATTGACCAATACTTGGAAGCATGTCACCTTCCAAGACTTAGCCAGAATCAAGTGGAAATGTGAACAGGCCTATATCAAGTTCTGAAATAGCATCAACCATACAAAATCTCCCTACATAAGAAAAGCCTGGGACCAGATGCCTTCATGTCAGAAATCTACCAAAACCTTAAAGATGAACTAGTACCCATATTACTCATCTTATTCCAAAAATATAGAAAAAGAAGTAATACTACGCAATACGTTCTATGAAGCAAACATCGCCCTGATCCCCAAACCAGGAAAATACTCAACAAGAAAAGAAAATTATAGACCAATATCACTAATGAATATAGATGCAAAAATATTCATCAAGATTCTAACAAACAGAATCCAGCAACACATCAACAATATTATACATGATGACCAAGTCGGTTTAATCCCAGGGTCTCAAGCCTGGTTCAATATACGTAAAACTATAAATATAATTTAGCACATAAACAAATTTAAAAAACAAAGACCATATGATTCTCTCAATGATGCATAAAAAGCTTTTGATGATATCCAGCATCCCTTCATGATCAGAACACTTAAGAAAATTGGTATAGAAGGGACATTTCTTGAACTGATAGAGGCCACCTACAGCAAACCCACAGCCAATATTCTATTGAATGGAGTTAAATTTAAATCATTTCCACTCAGATAAGGAAGCAGGCAAGGTTGCCCATTGTCTCCACTGCATTTTAACATTGTAATGGAAGTTTTAGCCATCATAATTAGGGAAGAAAAGGCAATCAAGTATATCCATATAGTGTCAGAAGAGATAAAACTTTCAATCTTCACAGATGATATGACTGTGTATCTGGAAAACACAAGGGATTCTACTACAAAAATTTAGAAGTGATCGAGGAATGCAGCAGTGTCTCAGGTTACAAGATCAACATCCATAAATCAGTAGACTTTATATATACCAACAATAGTCAAACTAAAAAAAAAAAGTCAAGAACTCTATTCTGTTCACAGTAGTGCCAAAGAAGATGAAATATTTGGGAGTTTACCTAACAAAGGACGTGAAAGATCTCTATAAAGAGAAACTTAACAAAAGAAACGGCTAAAAATGTTAGCAAATGGAAAAACATACCATGCTCATGGCTAGGAAGAATCAACATTGTTAAAATGTCTGTATTACCTAAAGCAATATACAATTTTCATTCAATCCCTATTAAAGCTCCACTGTCATACTTTAAAGATCTTGAAAAAACAGTACTTCGTTTTATATGGAATCAGAAAAAACCTCGAATAGCCAAGACATTACTCTGAAATAAAAACAAATCAGGAGGAATCATGCTACCAGACTTCAGAATATGCTATAAATCGATAGTGATCAAAACAGTATGGTACTGGCACAAAAACAGAGAAGTAGATGTCTGGAACAGAATAAAGAACCAAGAGATGAACCCAGCTACTTACCGTTATCTGATCTTTGACAAGCCAATTAAAAACATTCAGTGGGGAAAATATTCCCTATTTAACAAATGGCGCTGGGTGAACTGGCTGGCAACCTGCAGAAGACTGAAACTGGACCCACACCTTTCACCATAAACTAAGATAGACTGTCACTGGATTAAAGATCTAAACTTAAGACATGAAATCATAAAAACACTAGAAGAGAATGCAGGGAAAACTCTTGAAGAAATCGGTCTGGATGAGTATTTTACGAGGAGGACCCCCCGGACAATTGAAGCAGTTTCAAAAATACACTACTGGGACCTGATCAAACTAAAAAGCTTATGCACAGCCAAGAACACAGTAAGCAACGCAAGAAACACCCCTCAATGGGAGAAGATATCTGCAGGTTGTGTCTCCGACAAAGATTTAATAACCAGAATCCACAGAGAACTCAAATGTATAAGCAAGAAAACAACAAGTGATCCCATCTCAGGGTGGGTAAGGGACTTGTAGAGAAACTTCTCTGAAGAAGACAGGCACACAGCCTACAGACGTATGAAAAAATGCTCATCATCTTTAATCATCAGAGAAATGCAAATCAAAACTACATTGAGATGCCATCTAACTCCAGTAAGATTAGCCCATATCACAAAATCCCAAGAGCAGAGATGTTGGCATGGATGTGGAGAAAAGGGAACACTTCTACACTGCTGGTTGGAATGCAAATTAATACATTCCTTTTGGAAAGATATATGGAGAACACTTAGAGATCTAAAAATAGAAATGCCATTCAATCCTATAATTCCTCTACTAGGCATATACCCAAAAGACCAAAAATCACATCATAACAAAGATATTTGTACCAGAATGTTTATTGCAGCCCTATTCATAATTGTTAAATCATGGAAAAAGCCCAAGTGCCCATGGATCCACGAATGGATTAATAAACTGTGGTATATGTACACCATGGAATATTATTCAGCCTTAAAGAAAGATGGAGACTTCACCTCTTTCATGTTTACGTGGATGGAGCTGGAACATATTCTTCTTAGTAAAGTATCTCAAGAATGGAAGAAAAACTATCCAATGTACTCAGCCCTACTATGAAACTAATTTATTGCTTTCACATGAAAGCTATAAGCCAGTTACAATCTAAGAATAAGGGGAAGGGGGAAAGGGAGGTGAGGGAGGGGGGAGGTTGGGCAGAGGAAGGGTGACTGGTGGGATTATACCTGCAGTGCATCTGACAAGGGTACATGTGAAACTTAATGAATGCAGAATATGATTGTCTTAACACAATAACTAAAAAAATGCCAGGAATTCAATGTTAACCAGTGTGTTGAAAATGTGTCCAACTGCTTATAAAACCAGTGCATGGTGCCCCATGATCGCATTAATGTACAGAGCTATGATCTAATACTAATAAAAAAAAAAAAAAAAACATGGGCGACACCTGTGGCTCAAGGAGTAGGGTGCTGGTCCCATATAACAGAGGTGGCAGGTTCAAACCCAGCCCCAGCCAAAAACCACAAAAGAAAAAAAAAATACATTCAGTGGGGAAAAGATTCCCTATTTAACAAATGGTGCATGGTGAACTGGCTCGCAACCTGTAGAAGACGGAAACTGGACCCACAACTTTCACTGTTAACTAAGAAAGACTCTCACTGGATTAAACTTCTAAACTTAAGACATGAAACTATAAAATTAGTAGAAGAAAGTACAGGAAAAACTCTTGAAGAAATCAGTCTGGGTGAATATTTTATGAGGAGGACACCCCAGGCAATTGAAGCAGATGCAAAAATACACTACTGGGACCAGATCAAACTAAAAAGCCTCTGCACAGCCAAAAACACAGTAAGTAAAGCAAGCAGACAGCCCTTAGAATGGGAGAAGATACTTGCAGGTTATGTCTCCAACATAGGTTTAATAACCATAATCCACAGAGAAGTCAAACTTATAAGCAAGATAAGAACAAGTGATCCCATTGCAGGCTGGGCAAGGGTCTTGAAGAGAAACTTCTCTGAAGAAAACAGGCACAGGGACTACAGACATATGAAAAAATGCTCATCATTCCTAATCATCAGAGAAATGCAAATCAAAACTACTTTGAGATATCATCTTACTCCAGTAAGATTAGCCCATATCACAAAATCCAAAGACCAGAGGTGTTGGCATGGATGTGGAGAAAAGGGAACACTTCTACCCTGCTGGTTGAAATGCAAATTAATACATTCCTTTTGGAAAGATGTTTGGAGAACACTTAGATATCTAAAAATATGTCTGCCATTCAATCCTATAATTACTGTTGTGGGTATGTACACAGAATACCAAAAATCACATTATAACTAAGATATTTGTACCAGAATGTTTATGGCAGCCCAATTCATAATTGCTAAGTCATGGAAAAAGTTCAAGTGCCCATCGATCCATGGATGGATTAATACACTGTGGTATGTGTACACTATAGAATATTATGCAGCCTTAAATAAAGATGGAGACTTTACCTCTTTCATGTTTACATGGATGGAGCTGGAACATATTCTTCTTAATAAAGTATCTCAAGAATGGAAGAAAAGTTATCCAATTTACTCAGCCCTACTATGAAAATAATTTGTAGCTTTTATATGAAAGATATAACCCAGTTATAAGCTAAAAGTATGGGGAAGGGGGACAGAGAGAATTGGGGAGAGTGGAGGATGGATGGAGGGAGGGTAATTTGTGGGATCACACCAATGGTGCATCTTACAAGGCTACATGTGAAACTTACTAAATGTAGAATATAAATGTCTTAACACAATAACCAAGAAAATTCCAGGAAGGCTATGTTAACCAGTGTGATGAAAATATGTCAAATGGTATATAAAACCCGTGTATGGTGCCCCATGATTGCATTAAAGTACCCAGCTATAATTTAATAATAAAAGAAAAAGAAAATCTTTTTTTCCTTTCTTGTTCTTCAATCTTCTAATCCTTTCACTCCTGTACTACAAAGCCTCATCAAAACCTTAGGTCAGAGGCACAGTAATTTAAAGCAGAAGAGGAAGTGAAAAGAAAATTAGGGAAAGGAAACTGATAAAACAGTTATGAGGAAGAAACAGCAGAAAAATCCTGACAACATGAATAACCAGTCCAGAGAAATCCTTCGAGGGACCATGAGGTAGCTACTGTGGAGGATTCCACTTATAAAGACATGTTAGAAATGAAGAATGGGGATTTAAAATACAGATGATGGAAACAATGAAGGAAATCACTGAGAAAGTGGAAAATATCCAAAAGAAATTAAAAAAATAATAAAATAAGATATGAATGATATGAAGAATATAGGAAGAATATGACAAACCTAAAGTAATTGAAGCAGTCAATTAGGGAACGTAAAGATGCGATAGAAAGTATCAATAACAGATTACAGCTTGCAGAAGAATCTCAGGGGTAAAGGACAAAGCTCTTGCAATAACTCAGATAGTAAAACAGGCAGAAAAAAAAGAGAAGGAAAGCAGAACATTCACTGACAGAATTATGGGACTGCATGAAGCTTTCAAACATACAAGTTATAGGTATCCCAGAAAGGGAAGAAGAATGCCCCAGAGGAATGGAAGCCTTATTGTAGAATATTATTAATGAAAATTTCCCAAATATCATCAAAGAGTCTGACACACTTTTTTTCAGAGGGATTGGGAGCCCAGGTCGTTGTAACTCAAATGGAGCTTCTTCACGACACATTGTGATGAAACTGTCCAAAGTCAAGACAACATAAAAGATTCTTTAAGCCACCAGGAGTAAGTGCCAATTGATCTACAGGGGCAAATTCATCAGGGTGACTACAAACCTCTCAAATGAAACTTTTGAGGCCAGGAGACAAAGGTCACCTATCTTTAATCTACTCAAAACAATTTCTAATCCAGAATTCTATATCTTGCCAAGCTACACTTTAAAATTAACAGAGAAATCAAATCTTTTACTGATATGCAAACATTGAAGAAATTTGCCACAACAAGACCAGCTCTATAGGAAATACTTCAACCTATTCTATACACTGACCATCACAATGGATCACAGCAAGGTAAGCATCCAGAAACTAAAGGAAAAAACCTGGCTTCCACAATGATGCAAAAGATAAAACTAAGCAATGGACTCACACACAAAAAAAGATTAATAGAACATTAACACACTTACAAATTATCTCAATAAATGTTTTTTTTTTTTTTTTTTTTTTTTGGCCGGGGCTAGGTTTGAACCCGCCACCTCCAGCATATGGGACCGGCGCCCTACTCCCTGAGCCACAGGAGCCGCCCATATCTCAATAAATGTTAATGGCTTGAATTTTCCACTGAAGAGGAATAGACTGGGTGATCAGATAAAAAAAAAAAAAAACAAGCCATCCATTTGTTCTGTGCAGGAAACACGCCTAGACCAATTAAATTAGACAAATTAAAAGACAAATTAAAATATAGAGTTAAGGGTTAGAAGATAATTTTTCAGGCAAACAGAATTCAGAGGAAAAGAGGGGTTGCAATCTCATTTTAAGATACAAATGGATTTAAAGCAACTAACATCAAAAAAGACAAACATAGACACTTCATATTGTTCAAGGGAAAAATACAGCAAGAACACATTTTAATTCTAAATATTTATTCACCCAACTTAAATGCTCCCAGATTCCAGAAACAGACCTTAATTAGTCTGAGCAATATGATATCCTATAACACCATAATAGTTAGGGGACCTTACCACTTCTCTTACAGAGCTGGACAGATTCTCTGAGCAGAAATTAAACAAAGATAAGGGACTTAAATGAGACCTTAGACCAAAGGTCCTCAAACTTTTTGAACAGGGGACCAGTTCACTATCCCTCAGACCATTGGAGGGCTGGACTATAGTTTAAAAAAAGAAAACTATGACCAAATTCCTATGCACACTGCACATATCTTATTTTGAAGTAAAAAAAAAAAAACAAAATGGGAACAAATACAAGTACACCACCTCATGTGGCCTGCTGGCCATAGTTTGAGGACCCCTGCCTAGAACAACGGTGCTTGACAGACATATATAGAACACTCCATCCCTAAGCTAAAGAATATACATTCTTCTCATCAGCCCAAGGAAAATTCTCCAAAATTGATCATATACTAGGACATTACACAAACCTTAACAGAATCAAAAGAATTGAAATTTTATCTTGTATCTTCTCAGACCACTGGCATTAAGGGTGGAACTCAACTACAACAAAAACGTTCAAGCCCACAAAAAGGCATGGAAGTTAAACAACCTTATACTGAATGACAGTTGGATGCAGGAGTAAATAAAAGAGGAAATCATCGACTTCCTTGAGCATAACAACAATGAAGACACAACTACCAAAACCTGTGGGATATAGCAAAAACAGTCTTGAGAGGAAATTTTATTACTTTAGATGCCTACATAAAAAAAAATTAATAAATAAACAGAAAGAGTGCATCAACAAACTCATGAGCCATTTTATGGAATTGGAAAAAGAACAATCTAAGTCTAAACCCAAAAGAAAAAAAGAAATAACGAAAATTAAATTAGAGATTAACAAAATTGAAAACAAATTATTCAGAAAATAAATGAAACAAGGATTTGGTTTTTTGAAAAAATAAATAAACCTTTGACCAGATTAACTTGAAATAAAAAAGTAAAATCTCAAGTAACCTGAATAAGAAATAATAAAGTGGAAATAAATGGCACAGAGGTAGAAGAGATTATCTCTGAATACTATCAGAAACTATGCCCAGAAACTTGACAATGTGAAGGAAATGGATCAATATTTGGAATCACACACTTTCCCTAGTTTAGCCAGGAAGAAATAGATCTCCCAAACAGACCAATTATTGTCAAGCATTGAGATCAAAGAAACAATAAAAAAACTCCCTCTCCCCAAGTCCATAAATGTAATTCACCATATCAACAGAAGCAAAAACAAAGACCATACAATCCTCTCAATAGATGCAGAAAAAGCATTCAAATAAAATCCAGCATCTTTTCTAATTAGAACACTGAAGAGTATAGGCATAGCTGGCACATTCCTTAAACTGATCAAAGCCATCTGTGACAAATCCACAGCTAGTATATTTCTGAATGGAGTAAAACTGAAAACTTTTTCACTCAGAATTGGATCCAAATAAGATTGTCCTCTATCACCACTACTATTCAACATACTGTTGGAAGTTGTAGTCAATATATTCAGATAAGAGAAGGAAATAAAGGGCATGCAAATGTGAGCTGAGAAGGTCAAACTCTCCCTATCTGGCTAAGAAGGTCAAACTCTCCCTATCTGCAAAGACTCCACCACGAGAATCCTGGAAGGGATCTAAATAGACAGTAATGTCTCAGGATATAAAATCAACATCCAGAGTCAGCGTATGGTGAAGCAGATGCAGAGTGGCTCCACGAGCTACTCTCTGCGTTCCCATAGAGAAACCCTCACTGGCCTCTGAGGGCGAGCCACACACACGATCTTATGCCAGCGAGGTCACTGTCATATGACAAAGGCTTTGCCGAAGTTCATCTTCCTCCCTGTGTACTTTCCATTTGCCTTCCTGGTGGGTGGAGACAAGATGGCGGACTGAAGCCAGCTTTCCACAGAGGCTCCCATCCAGAAGGAGAGTTAAGGGACGAAAATTTAGGAAGTAACCTGGTGGATTTCAGCTGCACCAAAAGAGAAGTTTGAAGAATGCACATCAACCCTGCTGAGGTGAGCTGTGACCACAAGGATGCAAACAAAAGGTACAAAATCCATCTCCAAGCAGACAGGAGTCCCCCCTCCCCCATGAGACCGGCCCAAGAGCCCCACAAACAAACAAACAAGCAGAAATCAAAGGCCATTCCACTACACTCCACGGGAGAGTCCTTCTAAAAACTGGACCTACCTCCTCTACTAGGGTAACATGGCACTCTCCTGCCAGGCATAAAACTATATAAAACTGTAAATATCCTTTGCTTGCAACTCTGAGCTCCCAGCACTCCCCTCCACTCACACTGAGGTCTGGAGGACTGTCCCACAGGAGTTCGGAATCTTGGGTGATTTCTCGAGGGGTGTGGACAGTGCCTGAGCTGCAGCTGGTCAGTGCTGACTCTGGGGCATGAGAGCAAGGAGAGAACAGTCAGCTAAGGGGTAGCCACACCAGGGCAGGGCTTCCCTGAGGCATGGTACAGCAGCCCTCCTCGGGCAGCAATATGGCCAGACATAAAACTGTGTGAAACTGTGTATCTTCCCTGCTTGCAACGCTGAGCTCCCAGCACTCCCCTCCACTCTCACTCTGGGGTCTGAGGGCCTGTCCCCCAGGAGTCCGGATTCTTGGGTGATCTCTCATGGGGGAGGACAGTGCCTGAGCTGTGCAGGAGTGAGGAGAGGACAGTCGGCTGGGAGGGAACCACTCCAGAATGGCAGTTCCCTGGTACTCAAAGCAGCGGATGTCTTCTGGCAGTGGTGCAGCCAGGCATAAAACTGTGTGGAACTGTGTGTGCTCGCTACCTGCAGCTCTGGGCTTCCAGCACCCCCCTCTGCCCTCACTCTGGGATCTGGAGGCCTGTCCCCAAAAAGTTCATATTTTGGGGTGATCTCTCGAGGGGTGTGGACAGTGCCTGAACTGCGGCTGGTCAGTGTTGATTCTGGGGTGCAGGAGCGAGGAGAGAAGGGTCGGCTGGGAGGAAGCCACACCAGATGGGTGGTTCCCAGAGGTGAATCAACAGGGTTTTTTTTTTAACAGCAAAATGGCTCACTCCTGGATATTCTGAAGCCA
Organism: Nycticebus coucang; assembly: GCF_027406575.1. NCBI lineage: Eukaryota > Metazoa > Chordata > Mammalia > Primates > Lorisidae > Nycticebus > Nycticebus coucang. The sequence goes on from NC_069804.1 coordinate 108,316,977, forward strand.
CACCCCCGTCTCCCTGGGCAACAAGCAGAGGCCACCCGTGAGTAAAGGATTTGCCTGAGGTGACTCACAAACCCGGGAAGTTTCCAGGACAGGGCGGACTCAGACAGGTAACTGAATACAAACCTCCAGCAGCAAAGACAGGATGTTGGAACTCAGAACAGCTTCTCTTCTGCAGGTGAATTTAGCAGGAACAGAGACAGAACCCCGCAAAGTTGTTCTGTTCTGCTCTGTTCTGTTCTGTCAGTTACATCAATCAGGGGTAGGGCTGGGCCTGAGTGAACATCCCCTGAGCTTCATCAAGCGCCCAAGGATATCAGACCTCACCTCCTCCTGCTAGACAGCGGCAGAGTGCAGAGGCCTGGCAGATTTCCTTGCGATTCAGGCAGGTGCAAACCCTTGGAGTATCTGTTCACTACAGGCAACTGGGTCAGTCATCTGCAGGGATATCAGTGACTGGGTCCGACAGAGGGGCAAGGTGGGGAAGGAGGCATCAACCTTCCCAGACTGATCTATTTGCTGGGTGGCTCCTCCTGACACCACGCAGCACTGGAGCAAGCCATATCAGAGTAGTCACTAGAAACCTGTGATCCAGTTCCCAGAGACCTCTTGAACACTCCCACCTGAGACAGGTGCTGACTGAAACAATTAATTTGGACCTTTTGAACTGAACCAATAGACTGAGGACTTTTCGGTTGGGGCCCTGGGTGTGCGGTTGTAGGAAGGTTTGATTTTCCTTTTCCAATTGCTGCCAGTGGTGGGCAGGGTGACTTAATCACTGGTATTTCTCCACAGCTGAGACTTCAACCCAGAGTAGTTGTTTCAGTAGGGTCGAACAGAAACCAGCTAAAAACAAGAAAGAACCACTTAGCCCCACCACACCAGACAGGGCCCCAGTTTCTAAGGCAACAACACTGGATGGGCCCTAAAAAAAGCCCCAGAAGAAAAATCAAAGAAAGTAAAACAACAGTGGGGTGGAATCAGTGTAAAAAATCTGGTAACATGAATAGACAGAAGAGATCAACCCCCCACCACGAAAAGATATGGCAGATGTAATTGAAGATCCCATTCATAAAGAACTGGCTGAGATGTCAGAAATCGAATTCAGAATTTAGATTGCAGACAAGATTAATAAAGTGGAATTACAAATTCAAGGAGAAATTCAAAATTTCTCTCAGGAATTCAATGAATTTAAAGACAAAACCACCACTGAAGCAAGAATTTCCAGCCCTCAAAGATATGAAAAATACAGTAGAATCCCTCAGTAACAGAGTGGAGCAAGCAGAAGAAAGGATTTGTGACAATGAAGATAAAGCCTTTGAATGCTACCAAACTCTCAAAGAGGAAGAGAAATGGAGAGCAAAAATGGATCATTCTCTCAGAGAGCTTTGGGATAATTCGAAGAAGGGCAATATCCGAATCATTGGAGTTCTTGAACACGATGAAGTGGCCTCGCTGGGCACAGAGGCCCTTCTCTATGAAATTATGAAAGAGAATTTTCCAGACATGCCTAGAGATTCTGACATTCAGATAGCAGACAGCTTCAGAAACCCAGCACGACTCAATCCCAATAAGAAATACCCCAGGCATACAATAATTAACTTCACTAAAGTTAATATGAAGAAGAAAATTCTCAAAGCTGCCAGGAGAAAGAAAACCATTACCTTCAAAGGGAAGAATATTAGAATGACTGCAGATCTCTCTGCCGAAACTTTTCAAGCCAAAAGAGGGTGGTCATTGACTTTTAATCTCCTAAAGCAAAACAACTTTCAACCCAGGATCTTGTATCAAGCTAAACTGAGTTTCATTAATGATGGAGAAATTAAATACTTTAATGACATTCATATGTTGAAGAAATTTGCCATAACCAAGCCACCTCTTCAGGATATTCTAAGACCTATCCTGAGGTTATGACCATATGACCAACCAAATCCTATACCACAAAAGTAAACTGACTCAGAAACTTCAGATCAAACTCCAACTTCCACACTGGCAAAATGATTAAAAATGTCCAAGGACTTTTGAAAAACTCGATACCCAAAATTTCACCAGACTTATCAATATTCTCCATTAATGTGAACAGCTTAAACTGTCCTCTAAAGAGGCATAGGTTAGCTGACTGGATACAAAAACTCAGGCCAGATATTTGTTGCATACAAGAGTCACATCATAACTTAAAAGACAAATACAGATTCAGGGTGAAAGGATGGTCATCCATATTTCAGGCAAATTGTAATCAGAAAAAAGCAGGTGTTGCAATTTTATTTGCAGATACAATAGCCTTTAAACCAACGAAAGTAAGGAAGGATAAGAATGGTCACTTCGGGCGGTGCCTGTGGCTCAGTTGGTAAGGCGCCGGCCCCATATACCGAGGGTTTTGGGTTCAAACCCGGCCCCGGCTAAACTGCAAACCAAAAAATAGCTGGGCATTGTGGCAGGCGCCTGTAGTCCCAGCTACTCAGGAGGCTGAGGCAAGAGAATCGCTTCAGCCCAGGAGTTGGAGGTTGCTGTGAGCTGTGTGATGCCATGGCACTCTACCGAGGGTGATAAAGTGAGACTCTGTCTCTACAAAAAAAAAAAAAAAAGAATGGTCACTTCATATTTGTTAAGGGTAATACTCAATATGATGAGATTTCAATTATTAATATCTATGCACCCAACCAGAATGCACCTCAATGTATAAGAGAAACTCTAACAGACATTAGCAACTTGATTTCCTCCAGTTCCATAATAGTCGGAGATTTCAACACTCATTTGGCAGTGTTGGATCGATACTGCAACAAGAAGCTGAGTTAAGAAATTTTAGATTTAAACCTAACCATCCAACATTTGGACTTAGCAGACATCTACAGAACATTTCATCCCAACAAAACTGAATACACACACTTCTCATCACCCCACAAAACTTACTCAAAAATTGATTACATCTTAGGTCACAAGTCTAACCTCAGTAAATTGAAAGGAATAGAAATTATTCCATGCATCTACTTGAGCCACCATGGAATAAAACTTGAGCTGAGTAACAACAGGAATCTGCATACTCATACAAAAACATGGAAGTTAAACAACCTTATGCTGCATGATAGCTGGGTTAGAGATGAGATTAAGAAAGAAATTGCCAATTTTTTGGAACAGAACCACAAGTAAGATAAGAACTAACAGAACTTCAGGGACACCACAAAGGCAGTTCTAAGAGGGAAATTGATAGCACTGCAAGCCTTCCTCAATAGAACGGAAAAAGAGGAAGTTAACAACTTAATGGAACATCTCAAGCAAATGGAAACGGAAGAACATTCCAACCCCAAACCCAGTAGAAGAAAAGAAAGAAGCAAAATTAGAGCAGAATTTAATGAAATTGAAAAAAAAAATTATACAACAGATCAATAAATCAAAAAGCTGTTTTTTTGAAAAGGTCAATGAAATAGATAAACCTTTGGCAAACCTAATCAGGAAAGAAAGAGTAAAATCTCTAATCTCATCAATCAGAAACAACAAAGATGAAATAACAATAGACTCCTCAGAAATAAAAAAAATCCTTAATGAATATTACAAGAAACATTATTCTCAGAAATATAAAAATCTGAAGGAAATTGACCGACACTTGGAAGCACATCACCTTCCAAGACTTAGCCAGAATCAAGTGGAAATTTTGAACAGGTCCATATCAAGTTCGGAAATAGCATCAACCATACAAAACCTCCCTAAAAAGAAAAGCCCAGGACCAGATGGTTTCACATCAGAATTTTACCAAACCTTTAAAGAGGAATTCATACCTATATTACTCAACCTGTTCAAAAGGTAGAAAAAGAAAGAAGACTACCCAACACATTCTATGAAGCAAACATCACCCTGATCTCCAAACCAGGAAAAGACCCAACAAGAAAAGAAAATTATAGACCTACATCACTAATGAATATAGATGCAAAAATATTCAACAAGATCCTAACAAGTAGAATCCAGCAACACATCAAACAAATTATACATCATGACCAAGTTGGTTTTATCCCAGGGTCTCAAGGCTGGTCCAATATACGTAAATATATGAATTTAATTCAGCATATAAACAAATTAAAAACCAAAGACCATATGATTCTCTCAATCGATGCAGAAGAAGCTTTTGATAATATCCAGCATCCCTTCATGATCAGAACACTTAAGAAAATTGATATGGAAGGGACATTTCTTAAACTGATAGAGGCCATCTACAGCAAACCCACAGCCAATATCACATTGAATGTAGTTAAATTGGAATCATTTCCATTCAGATCAGGAACCAGGCAAGGCTTCCTGTTGTCTCCATTGCATTTTAACATTGTAATGGAAGTATTAGCCACTGCAATTAGGAAAGAAAAGGCGATCCAGGGTATCCATATAGGATCAGAAGAAATCAAACTTTCACTCTTAGCAGATGAAATGATTGTAAATCTGGAAAACACTATGGACTCTACTACAAAACTCGTAGAAGTGATCAAGGAATACCGCAGTGTCTCAGGTTACAAAATCAACATTCAAAAATCGGTAACCTTTATATATATCAACAATAGTAAAGTTGAAAAAACAGATAAGGGCTCTATCCCATTCACAGTGGTGCCAGACAAGATGAAATATTTGTGAATTTATCTAAAAAAGGCCGTGAAAGATCTCTATAAAGAGAACTATGAAAGTCTAAAAAAATAAATAGCTGAAAATGTTAACAAATGGAAAAACATACCATGCTCATGGCTGTGAAGAATCAACATTGTTCAAATGTCCACACTACCCAAAGCAATAAACAATTGCAACGCAATCCCTATTAAAGCTCCACCGTCATAATTTAAAGATCTTGAAAAAACAATACTTCATTTTATATGGAATCAGAAAAAACCTCGAATAGCCAAGACATTACTCAGAAATAAAAACAAAGCAGAATTAATTATGCTACTGGACCTCAGACTATACTACATATCGATAGTGATCAAAACAGCATGGTATTGGCACAAAAACAGAGAAGTAGATGTCTGGAACAGAATAGAGAACCAAGAAATGAATCCAGTTACTTACCGTTATTTAATCTTTGACAAGCCAATTAAAAACATTCAGTGGGGAAAAGATTCCCTATTTAACAAATGGCGCTGTGTGAACTGGCTGGCAACCTGCAAAAGACTGAAACTGGACCCACACCTTTCACCATTAACTAACATAGACTCTCACTGGATTAAAGATTTAAACTTAAGACATGAAACTATAAAAATACTAGAGGAAAGTTCAGGGAATTCCCTTGAAGAAATCAGTGTGGGCGAGTATTTCATGAGGAGGACCCCCGGGCAATTGAAGCAGCTTCAAAAATACACTACTGGGACTTGATCAAACTAAAAAGCTTCTGTACAGCCAAGAACACAGTAAGTAAAGCAAGCAAACACCCCTCAGAATGGGAGAAGATATTTGCATGTTATGTCTCTGACAAAAAGGTTTTATAACCAGAATCCACAGAGAACTCCAACGTATTAGCAAGAATAGAACAAGGGATCCCATCGCAGGCTGGGCAAGGGAAGAGAAACTTCTCTGAAGAAGACAGGCACACGGCCTTCTGACATATGAGAAAATGCTTATCATCTTTAATCATCAGAAAAATTAAAATCTAAAATACTTTGAGATATCATCTAACTCCAGTGAGACTAGCCTATATCACAAAATCTCCAAACCAGAGATGTTGGCGTGGATGTGGAGAAAAGGGAACACTTTTGCACTGCTGGTGGGAATGCAAATTAATACATTCCTTTTGGAAAGAGATATGGAGAACACTTAGAGATCAAAAAATAGATCTGCCATTCCATTCTGCAATTCCTCTACTGGGCATATACCCAGAAGACCAAAAATCACATCATAATAAAGATATTTGTACCAAAATGTTTATTGTAACCCTATTCATAATTGCTAACTCATGGAAAAAGCCCAAGTGCCCATCAATCCATGAATGGATTAATAAATTGTGGTGTATGTACACCATGGAATATTATGCAGCCTTAAAAAAAGGTGGAGACTTTACCTCTTTCATGTTTACATGGATGGAGCTGGAACATATTCTTCTTAGTAAAGTATCTCAGGAATGGAAGAAAAATTACCCAATGTACTCAGCCCTACTATGAAACAAATTTATTGCTTTCACATGAAAGCTATAACCCAGTTACAACCTAAGAATAGGGGGAAGGGATTAAGGGAGGGATGAGAGGGGGGAGGTTGGTAGAGGGAGGGGGATTGGTGGGATTACACCTGCGGTGCATCTTACAAGTGTATATGTGAAACTTGTTGATATTGAAATGTAAACATCTTGGCATAGTAACTGAGAGAATGCCAGGAAGGCTATGTTAAACAGTGTGATGAAAGTGTGTCAAATGGTCTGTGAATCTAGTGTATGATGCCCCATGATTATGTCAATGTACACAGCTATGATTTAATAAAAAAAATAAAAAAATAAAATCCACATCCATAAGTCATTAGAATTTGTATATACCAATAAGAGCCAAGATGAGAAGTTAACAATCCCTTTCAAAATGGCTTCAAAGAAAATTAAATACCTAGGAATCTACCTAACAAAAGAGGTGAAGGATCTCTATAAAGAATATTATGAAACCCTAAGAAAACAAATAGCAGAAGATATTAACAAATGGAAAAACATACCATGCTCATGGCTCTGAAGAATCATATTGTTAAAATGTCTACACTTCTCAAAGCAATCCAAAGATTCAATGTCATCCTTATTAAAATACCAACATCATATTTTTAAAACTTGGAAAAAAATTTTCTTCTGTTTTATGGAACCCTAAAAAAACCTGTATATCCAAGGCACTTCTTACTAATAAAGACAAAGCCAGTGATATCATTCTATAAGACGTTCGGCTATACCACAAGCCCATAGGGATCAAAACAGCATGGTATTGGCACAAAATTAGAGACATTAACATCTGGAATTGAATAGAGTACCATGATATGAAACTAACATCTTACAGCCACCTGATATTTGATAAACCAAACAAGAACATACACTGGGGAAAAGAACACCTATTCAATAAATGGTGTTGGGATAACTAGATAATCACATGCAAAAGAATTAAACTGGACCCACGCCTCTCATCACTTACAAAAATTGACTCAAAGTGGAGGAAAGATTAAGGTCTAAGGCGTCAAAGCATAAAAATCCTTAAAGGAAGTGATGGGAAAACACTTGAGGATATCAGACTCGGGAAAGATTTTATGAAGCATCTCTGGTCTTGGGATTTTGTGATGTAGGCTAATCTCACTGGAGTTAGATGATATCTCAAGGTAGTTTTGATTTGCATTTCTCTGATTAAAGATGATGAGCATTTTTTCATATGTCTGAAGGCCGTGCTCCTGTCTTCTTCAGAGAAGTTTCTCTTCAAGTCCCTTGCCCAGCCTGCGATGGGATCCCTTGTTCTTTTCTTGCCAATGCGTTTGAGTTCTCGGTGGATTCTGGTTATTAAACCTTTGTCGGACACATACCTGCAAATATCTTTTCCCATTCTGAGGGCTGTTTTCTTGCTTTACTTACTGTGTTCTTGAAAAGGGAACACTTTTGCACTGCTGGTGGGAATGCAAATTAATACATTCCTTTTGGAAAGAGATATGGAGAACACCTAGAGACCTAAAAATAGATCTGCCATTCAATCCTATAATCTCTCTACTGGGCATATAACCAGAAGACCAAAAATCACATCATAACAACGATATTTGTATCAGAATATTTATTGCAGCCCTACACATAATTGCTAAGTCATGGAAAAAGCCCAAGTGCCCATCAATTCACGAATGGATTAATAAATTGTGGTATATGTACACCATGGAATATTATGGAGCCTTAAAAAAAATGGAGACTTTACCTCTTTCATGTTTACATGGATGGAGCTGGAACATATTCTTCTTAGTAAAGTGTCTCAAGAATGGAAGAAAAAGTACCCAATGTACTCACCCTTATTATGAAACTAATGTAGGACCTTCACATGAAAGCTATAACCCAGTTACTACCTAAGAATAAGGAGAAGGGGGAAAGGTAGGAGAGGGAGGGGGGAGGTAGCTGGAGGGGGGGATTAATGGGATTGCACCTGCGGTGCATCCTACAAGGGTATATGTGAATCCTAGTAAATGTGGAATGTAAAGGTCTTAGCAAAATAACTAAGAAAATGCCATGAAAGCTATGTTAACTAGTGTGATGAAAACGTGTCAAACGGTCTATGAACCAAGTGTGTGGTGCCCCATGATCATACTAATGTACACAGCTATGATTTAATAAAAAAATAAATTAAAAACAAAAAACAAAAAACAGGCTATTGAACCTTCCCGAACCAATGAATATCATTCTGTATAATTAGTATTTCAAGGTTTCTCAAAGAAATCAATTCTCTCATAGCATCCCTTAAAGAGAATAATTCAATGTTAAACAAAAGACTCCATAAATGCGAAAAACCCAAATAAAATGACACATGCAAAAAAAAAAAAAAAAAAGATTTTATGAAGCAGACTTCTATGGCAAATGCAAAACAACAAAAATAAAGAAATGGGACTTAATTAAATTAAACAGCATCTTGACAGCTAAGGAAGCAACAACCAAATCAAATAGACAACTTTCAGAATGAGAATGGATATTTGCATTTTGTGAACTGGACAAAAGCTTGATAACTAGCATCTACAGAGAACTCAATCAACATGGAAAGACCCAACAATACCATATATCACTGGGAAAGAGACATGAATAGAAATTTCTCTATAGAAGACAGACAAATGTCTATCAAACATATGAAAAAATCTCATTGTCCATAATCATAAGAGAAATGCAAACCAAAACTACCCTGAGATATCACCACACCCCAGTGAAAAAGGCCCACATCCCAAAGTCTTCAAGTTGCAGATGCTGGCATGGATGTAGAGAGAAGGGAAATACTTTTACATTGCTGGTGGAACTGTAATTTTGTAACCTAATACAAACCTTCTGATAGGAAGTATGAAGAATTCTCAAAGAACTCAAATTAGACCTCCCATTGGATCCTGCAATCCCATTACTAGGCATCTACCAATCATGAAGAAAACACATCCTTTCATCATAAGGACATTTACCCTGGACTGTTTATAGCACTTCAATTTACAATCACCAAAATGCAGAAACAGCCTAAATGCCCCCCAACCCAGGAATGGATTAACAATCTGTGGTATACGTATACCATGGAATACTATTCAGCCTTTAAAGAGATGGAGATTTTGCATCATTTGTATTACCCTGGATGGAAGTGGAACACATTATTATTAGTAAAGCATCACATGAATGGAGAAGCAAGACTTCTATGCACTGAATTCTCATATGAGGGCAGTTGTTGACCTAGTACATGGTGTTGCTGGAAGGAGACAGTGCAGAGAGAGGGCAGGTGGGAGTGGGTGGTAAAAGTGAAGAGCAGATAGAGGGAAGGAAGAAGGGAGTAAAGAAGGGGATTGCACAGAGAGGGAAGAGTGTGGTGGAGGAAGTGAGGAGCAGAGAGAGGAAGGAGGTACGGAGATGGGGGATGATGGTCTGTGACAAACTTTTTGAGGGTTGGACACAATTATAAGAGGGACTTTACCTAACAAATGCATCCAGTGTAACCTGGTTCTTTGTTCCCTCAATGAATCCCCAACAACAACAACAACAACAACAACAAATAAATTGATATAAATAAATAAATAAATAAATCACAGAGCTTGTATACAGATGGAAAAACACATCATGTTGATGGATTGGCAGAATCAACATTGTTAAAAAGTCTATACGTCCAAAAATTATTTACAGATTCAATGAATTAATCAAAATTGTTAAAATGTCTATACTACCCAAAGCAATCTACAATGCAATCAATCCCCATTAAGATACTAATATTGTACATTGAAATTGTGGTATATGTACACCATGGAATATTATGCAGCCTTAAAGAAAAATGGAGACTTTACCTCTTTCATGTTTACATGGATGGAGCTGGAACATATTCTTCTTAGTAAAGTATCTCAAGAATAGAAGATCCACCATTCACCCTCTCTCATTCTCACCTCTGCCCTCTGCTTCCCTGCCCCCTTCGCCCTCCTTCATCGTGGGCCATAGTTCTGATCTATTCTTCATATGAAAGGGTGAGTAATTGTAAATTGGTTTCAAATTAGTACTGAGTACATTGGATATTTTTTCTTCCATTCTTGAGATACTTTATTGAGTAGGATATGTTCCAGCTCCATCCATGTAAACATAAAAGAGGTAAAGTCTCCATCTATTGTTAAGGCTACATAATATTCCATGGTATACGTATAGCACAAGTTATTAATTCATTCATGGGTCGATGGGCACTTTGGCTTCTTCCATGACTTGGCTATTATGAATTGAGCTGCAATGAACAATCTGGTGCAAATATCTTTGTTATAAAGTGATTTTTGGTCTTTTGGATATACACCTAGTAGAGGAATTGCAGGATCAAACAGCAGGTCTACTTTTAGATCCTTGAGTATTCTCCATACTTCTTTCCAAAAGGGACGTATAACTGGGATATAGCTTTCATGTGAAGGTCCTACATTAGTTTTATAATAAGGGTGAGTACATTGGGTACTTTTTCTTCCATTCTTGAGACACTTTACTAAGAAGAATATGTTCCAGCTCCATCCCCATCTAAACATGAAAGAGGTAAAGTCTCCATACAAGGGTATATGTGAATCCTAGTAAATGTGGAATGTAAAGGTCTTAGCAAAATAACTAAGAAAATGCTACAAAAGCTATGTTAACTAATGTGATGAAAATGTGTCAAACGATCTATGAACCAAGTGTATGGTGCCCCACGATCATACTAATGTACACAGCTATGGTTTAATAAAAAAAAAAAAAAGGGACGTATTAGAAGTGCAGTGCAGAAGTGTTTCCATTTCTCCACATTCACACTAACATCTGTAGTTGTGGGATTTTGTTATGTGAGCCACTCCTACGGGAGTTAGATGGTATCTCAAAGTGGTTTTGATTTGCATTTATCTGATAATTAAAAATGATGAGCATTTTTTTCATGTGTCTATAGGCCATACCTCTATCATCTTTAGAGAAACTTCTGTTCAAGTCCCTTATCCACAATAAAATTGTTATTTTCTTATTAATAAGTTGTCTGTGGATTCTGGTTATCAAACCTTTGTCAGAAGCATAACCTGCAAATATCCTCTCCCATTCTCAGGGCTGTTTACTTGCTTTACTTACTGTGTTCTTGGCTCTTCACAAGCTTTTTAGTTTGATCAGATCCCAGTAATGTATTTTTGGTGTTACTCAAAATTCCCAGGGAGTCCTCCTCATAAAGTATTCTCCTGGGTCAGTTTATTCAAGTGTTTCTTCTGCACTCTCTCCCAGAATCTTTATAGTTTTATGTCTTAAGCTTAACTCTTTTATTCAGTTAGAGTCAATTTTTGTTAATGGTGAAAGGTGTGGGTCCAGTTTCAGTCTTCTACAAGTCACCAGCCAATTCTCCTAGCACCATTTGTTAAATAGAGAATCATTCTCCCAATTTATATTTTTGATGGGCCCATCTAAAATCAAGTGATGATAAGTTTCTGGGTGCATCTCTTGGTTCTCAATTCTCTTCCATACATCTACCTTTCTATTTTTATGCCAATACCATGTTGTTTTGATCACTGTAAATTTATAGTACAGTTTGAAGTCTGGTAACATGATTCCTCCTGATTTGTTTTTATTTAAGGGTAATGCCTTGGCTTTTTGAGGATTTTTCTGGTTCCATATTAAACAAAGTCCTATTTTTTTCCAGATCTTTGAAGTATGAAGTTGAAGCTTTGATAGGGATTATATTAAATTTTTAAATTGCCTTGGGTATCATGGACATGTTAACAACATTGATTCTTACTAGCCATGAGTATGGTATGTTTTTCTATTTGTTAACATCTTCAGCTATTTCTTTTCTCAGAGTTTCATAATTCTCTTTATAGGCATCTTTCAAATCCCTTTTTTGGGTAAATTCCCAAATATTTCATCTTCTTTGGCACAACTGTGAATAGAATAGAGTCCTTGACTGTTGTTTTGGCTTGACTATTATTGGTATATATAAAAGCTAATGATTTGTGGGGGATTGATTTTCTATCCTGAGACTCTACTGTATTCCTGGATCACTTCTAAGAGTTTTATAGTTGAGTCCCTGGGGTTTTCCAGGTATAAAACCATATCATCTGTAAAGAGTGAAACTTTGATCTCCTCTGACACTCTTTGTATACCCTTGATAGCCTTATCTTGCCTAATTGTGATGGATAAGACTTCTATTACAATGCTAAAAAGCAATGGAGACAATGGACAACCTTGCCTCGTTCCTGATATGATTGGAAATGTTTTCAATTTTACTCTGTTCAATATGATATAGTCTGTGTGTTTGCTGTAGATGGCCTCTATCAGTTTAAGGAATGTCCCTTCTATACCTACTTTCTAAATGTTCTAATCATGAAAGGATGCTGGATATTGCCAAAAGCTTTTTCTGCATTGATGAAGAGAATCATACGGTCTTTGTTTTTTAGTTTGTTTATGTGATGTATTATATTTATAGATTTGCATATATTGAACTAACCTTGAGACCCTGGGATAAAACCCATTTTGTCATGGTGTATAATTCATTTGATGTGTTGCTGGATTCTGTTTTCTAAGATCTTATAGAATATTTTTGAATCTATGTTAATTAAAAATATTGGTCTATAATTTTCTTTTGTTGTTGGGTGTTTTCCTGGTTTGGGGATCAGGGTGATTTGTTTCATAGAATGTGTTGGGAAGTATTCCTTCTTTTTCTATGTTTTGGAAAAAGTTAAGTAATATAAGTACTAGTTTCTCTTTAAAGGTTTTGTAGAATTCTGATGTGAAACCATTTAGTTAGTCCCAGACCCTTCTTTTTTGGGAGATTTTGTATAGTTGATTCTATTTCAGTACTTGATATAGGTCTGTTCAGCATTTCCAATTATGTCTGATAAAGTCTAGGAAGTTGGTGTGCTTCCAAGTATTGGTCAATTTCTTTCATATTTTCATATTTCTGAGAATAAAGCTTTTTGTAGTATTCATAAAGGATTCTTTGAATTTCTGAGGTGTCTGTTGTTATTTCACCTTTGTCATTTCTGATTGAAGATATTATGGAATTTAATGTTCCACTTTTGGTTAGGTTGGCCAAAGGTTTATCAATTTTGTTGAATTTTTCAAAAAAGCAACTTTTTGATTCATTGATCTTTTGAATATTTTTTTGTTTGTTTTCAATTTCTGCTCTAATTTTCGTTATTTCTTTTCTTCTGCTGGGTTTGTGGTTGGAATTTTCTTCCTATTCCAGTTGCTTGAGATGTCCTGTTAAGTTGTTGACTTCCTCTCTTTCCATTCTCTTCAGGAAGGATTGCAATGCTATTAATTTCCCTCTTAGGACTGTCTTTGCAGTATCCCACAGGTTCTGATAATTCATGTCTTCCTTATTTTGTCAATTCCTTTTTAATCTTATCTATCACCCAGATATCATTCAGCATAAGGCTTTTTTCATTTCCATTACTTTGTATGAGTATGCAGGTACTTGTTATTGGTGAGTTCAACATTTATTGTGTGATAATCTGAGAAAATACAAGGAATAATTTCTATACTTTTAAATTTCCTGAGGTTAGATTTGTCACCTAAGATATGATCAATTTTGGAGGATGGTCCGTGGGCTGATGAGAAGAATGTGTATTCAGTTTTGTTAGGATGAAATGTTCTGTATGTATTTTAATGTTCTGTTAAATTCAATTGTTGTATGGTGAAGTTTAAGTCAAAATTATTTTGCTTAGTTTGTTATTAAAGTATCCAACATGCCAAAGGTGTGTTAAAATCTCCAACTACTGGTGCTGGAAGGTGTTAAATTGCTCATATCTGTAGGGTTTCCCTTATGAACTGAGGAGCATTCTGGTTGGGCACATAAATGTTAATAATTGACATCTCAACATGTTGAGTGTTTTCCTTAACAGATATGAAGTGACCATCCTTGTCTTTCCTTACTTTTGTTGGTTTAAAGCCTAGTGTACCTGCAAAAAAAATTGCCACCTCTGCTTTTTTCTGTTTTCCATTTGCCTGGTTTACAGATGCTCATCCCTTCACCCTGACTCTATATTTATCCTTTAAAGTTAGATGAGATTCTTGTACACAACAGATATCTGGCCTGAGCTTTTGTATCTAGTCAGCCAACCTGTGCCACTTAAGAGGACATTTTAAGCTGTTCACTTTTAATTAAGAGTATTGATAATCCTGGTAATATTTTGGGTGTCAAGCTTTTTGAAAGTCCAGTGGACATTTTGAACCTTTTCACCACTGTGGAAATTGGATTTTGGTCAAGAATTTCTGAGGGAGTTTACATTGGTGGTAAAGCATTGTGCTGAACATTATGGAGTATGGGTCTGAGGATACCCTGAAGAGCTGGTTTGGTTATGGCAAATTTCTTCAACGTGTGTATATCATTAAAGTATTTAACTTCTCTGTCATAAATGAAGCTCAATTTAGCTGGATATAGGATTCTGGGCTGAAAGTTGTTTTGTTTTAGGAGATTGAAGGTCAATGATCATCCTCTTCTGGCTTGAAATGTTTCAGCAGAAAGATATGCAGTCATTCTAATATTCTTCCACGTGTAGGTTATGATTTTCTTATGCCTGGCTGCTTGCAGGATTTTCTCCTTCATATTAACTTTGGTGAAGTTAATTATAATGTGTCTAGAAGATGCTTTACTGGGGTTGAGTCATGCTGGGGTTCTGAAACTGTCTGCTATCTGAATTTCGGTGTCTCTTGCCATGCTTGGGAAGTTCTCCTGAAGTATATCTTAGAGTAGTGTACCTGTTCCTTTCGGACCATCCTCTTCTCCTTCAGGAATTTCTATGAGGTGAATGTTTGTTCTTTTGGAGTGGTCCCAGAATTCTCTCAGGGAATGATCTGTTATTGCTCTCCACTACTCTTCCTCTTTGAGCATTTGGGAGCATTCAAAAGCTTTGTTGTCAATGTCAGAGATCCTTTCTTCTGCCTGTTCCATTCTGTTACTGAGGTATTCTACTGTATTTCTCAGACCTTTGAGGGCTGCAATTTCTTGCCTCAATGTCTCAAAATCTTTGGTGATTTTGTCTTTGAATTCATTGAATTCTTGAGACAACTTTTGAATTGCTCCTTGAATTTCTCATTCCATCTTTCACTCCATTCTGTTAATCTTATTTGCAATCCAAATTCTGAATTCAATTTCTGACATCTCAGCCATTTGTTTATGAATGGGATCTTCTGTTGTGTCTGTTTTCTCATTCCTTGGGGGAGTTGATGTACTTTGATTATTCATGTTGCCAGAGTTTTTCCACTGATTCCATTCTTATTTTTCACCTTTTGGCTATAGAAGCTGGCAAGGTGAAATTGAATTGAGGGTTCTTGGTGGAGTGATTAACCAGCCCTTTTCCAAAGAACTGGTACTGGTGATTGTGGCTTTGATCTTAGAGCTTTACAAAGGTCCCATTCAGAACTACTGCCAGAAACTCTGGGGACCTGCTTGGTGTGGTGGGGCTAGATGGCACTGACAGGTATTCAGCTAGACTCTATCCAATCCTAGTGAATCAGTGGCATTGGGCTGAAATCTCAGCTGTGGAGATATATCAGCAACTAAGTCACCTCTCCCCTCTAAAGGCAATAACTGGAAGGGGAGAATCCCATACTCCCACAACAACACAACCAGGGTACAGCCAGGTGATCGGCCCAGGTCAAGAATTCCAAACCAATTGTCTCAGTTGAAACAAACACCAATGAGGTGGGGGAGTCAAAAAGTCTTCAGTATCTAGGCAGCAGGGGTCCACTGGCAGATCAATTTGACTCTAGTGGGAGGGACCTTGGATCTGCTGCCACTGTCCGGGGTGGTGCCACCAGTCTGGGGTTCTGCTGTGTATAGGTTACAGGAGCCAGCTGGGAGCTGGAGAGCCTTGCCACCGGCCACAAGAATCACAGGATTCTGGCAGGGAACTTGAGGGCAGAAATGCTGACCCCCATCTTTGGGCTGCAGGAGCCAGGTTGGGAGCCGAAAGGCAGAGTCCCCGGTCCTGGGCTGCACATCACAGGAGCTGGATGGGTGTCACCTGGCACAGACTGCTGCTTGCAGGAGCCAGATGAGGAGACAGATGGTGGAGTTGCCAGCTGTGTGCCATACAATTTGTAGGAGCTGGGTGGGAGTCACTGGCTGTGGGTCACAGGGGCTGGGTGGGGTCACCAACCATGGGCCATGGGTCTCAAGAGCTGGGCAGGGATCTGGAGAGTGAAGTCTCTGGCTGTGGGCCACATAAGTCACAGGAGCCAAGCAGGAGTCACCGGCCAAGGATCACAGGAGTAGGGGGGAGTCACCCATTGAGGGCCACAGGTCACAGGAGCTGGGCGGAAGTCACTGGCCTTGGGCCATGGGTTGCAGGAACCAGGTGAGAGTTGCTGGCCACAGGCCATAGGTCACAATGGCCAGATTGGAGTCACCAGCCCTGGGCCACAGGTCTCAGGAGCTGGGTGCCATGGACCACACAAGTCACAGAAGCCAGGCAGGAGTCACTGACCACAGGCCACCAGTTGTAGGAACCCAGCAGGGAGCCAAGCCACTCACTGTGGGCTGCCAAGCAGGGCAGCTGGTGGGCCGAGATCCCTGGTGGTGGGGAGTGTGGACCTGAACTATGCTCTTTCCAACAGGGGGCAAGTCTCTCTCACCTTGTGACTTCCCACCTATATTAAAGTTATAGTTTCAGCACAACTGTCCCACAGCTCATGAGGTGCCCTGCCCTAGCAAAAATCTGCCAAAAGCTCTGGATTTTGCAGTGGGTAGTCTTTCAGACCGCCAGGAGAAGGGAGAAGGGTGGATTAGGAGTTCAAGAAGGTAGGCAGAATATTAGATCAACTTTTGGCCCAGGCAAGAGACTGCCTGGGCTTGTGGCGGTATCTCTCTGTGGAGGGAGTTCCACCCCTAACTCGTTCTCTCCCCTTTGGTGAAACAAATGGTCCTTTGTTCTCTACTTGCCTCAAGCCACTCTCCTGGGGGGGTGAGGGGAAGGATTCTCATCCTCTTTGGGATGGGTTTTGTACCTGAAGTTTGTTTTCTTGGAGTTCCCACTTGTTACAGCAGGGGTGATGCAAATCTATCTATCCTCTCTTTTAGCTCAGCTCCCAGTCATCCACTCTATTGGGTTATCTCTGGCAATTACTTCTCCCTCTGGACAGGAGCTTCTGCTGAAAGCTGGCTTAAGTTGGCCATCTTGCCTCCTCCCCCATACCTGTTTTCTTAAATGTTCTTGTTAGAAAAGAATGGTGAATATTTTCTAATGCTTGTTCTGCATCTATTGAAAGGATCATATGGTCTTTATCTTTGCTTCTATTTATTTGGTGAATTATCTTCATGATTTTTATACGTAAAACCCACATTGCATCCCTTGCATGAAGTTTACTTGATTGTGATGTATAAGTGTTTTAAATATGTAGCTAAATCCTATTTGATAGGATTTTATTGCATATTTTTGCTTTGATATGCATTAGTGAAATTATTCTGTAGTTTTCCATTTTAGTTGAGTATATTTCTGGCTTGTTACCAGGGTGATGTTTTCTTTATAGCATGTATTCCAGTGGGTTTTATCCATCTCAGTGATCTAGAATAGCTTCTACAGTATAGGGACAAGTTCGTCTTTGATGGTTTTATAGAATTCTGATGTGAAGCCATCTTGTCCAGTGATTTTGTGGTTGTTTTGAACAGTTTTATTATTGTTTCAGTGCTTTATAATGCTCCCTTCAAGAGATCTTTGTCTTCCTGATTATATCTATGGAGGTGTGATTTCAGGTATTGATCCATATTCTCCACATAGGATTTTTGGTAGTAATCAGAGATGATCTTTGTATGTCTGTGGCATCTAGTGTTATTTCCCTTTATGGGCATTGTCCTTTGTTATTGTCCTTTTATGGACATAGGGCTTTTTGTAGAATCATGGATGATCTTTTGTATGTCTGTGGCATCTATTGTTAATTCTCTTTTTGATTTCTGGTTGAGTTTATTGCAGATATTCCTTTTCTGTTGCCTATTAATCTGGCCAAAGTCTTATTCTTTTTGTTTATGTTTTTGAAATACCAACTTTTTGTTTGTTAATTTTCTTTTTTTATGGCAATAATAATTTTTTATTTATTAGTAATGAAGGATATCCATTTGTATACTTATTAGTTACTAAGAATTACCTATAAATGCCACCCTGAAATGTCATTTATTTTAACATTTTAAGAGGAATTGTATGTGTATACATGCCTATATGTATAAACACACACATATATAAATCAATTGACTTTCACAATATAAAAAGCAGAGAGTTCTACTAAACAGTGCTGTTCTGTCAAGCCAGCAGATAAAGAACAGACAAAGAAGTGAGGGTTTAAGAATGCTGTTTGAGCAGCCAGGCAGTCAATGGAGGGAGATTTGAGATGTAACCAAAATGAGAGAAGGGGAGACAGCAAGGTGGCTAAATCTTCATCACTTGAGACAAGGATGTCAATAGTAAATTGATAATGCTCAGTTGATAGTTTTATATTTTTATATATTTTTTGAGCGCTCCCCCAGTTTTATATTTTTATAAAGCACTATATCTAGACTCATTGTGATAACCCATGTAAATGCTGAAGATAGAAATTATTCTTTTTTTAAATTTATTTATTTTTATTTATTTATTTATTATTATTATTATTTTTTTTTTTTTTTGTAGAGACAGAGTCTCACTTTATGGCCCTTGGTAGAGTGCTGTGGCATCACACAGCTCACAGCAACCTCCAGCTCCTGGGCTTAAGCGGTTCTCTTGCCTCAGCCTCCCGAGTAGCTGGGACTACAGGAGCCCGCCACAGCACCCGGCTATTTGGCCAGGGCTGGGTTTGAACCCGCCACCCTCGGCATATGGGGCCAGCACCCTACTCACTGAGCCACAGGAGCCTATTAAATCATAGCTATGTACATTAGTGCAATCAAGGGATACAATGTGCGGGTTTCATATACAATCTGAAATATTCTCATCAAACTGTTCAATGTAGCCTTCATGGCATTTTCTTAGTTACTGTATGCAGGCCTTTGTATTCTGCATTTAGTAAGTTTCTCCTGTACCCATTCTAAGATGCACAGAAGGTGTGGCTCCACCCACTACCCTCCCTCCACCAAAACCTCCCCCCTCCCTTCCCCTTCCTTGGCCCTTTCCCCATAGTCTTGTGCTATAGTTGGGTTACAGCCTTCATGTGAAATTTAATTTCATGTATTTCTTATATAATTTTGATTATTCCTTTTCTTCTGCTAGATTTGGGATCTGACTAATCTTACTTTTTCAATTCCTTGAGGTGCTTTATTATGTTATTTAAGGTATCTTTTTCTCTTTATTGGTTGTTGGAATCTAATTTGATAAATTGTCCAATTAGGACTGCTTTTGCAATATCCCACAGGATTCAATGGCTTTTGTGTGACATTGTCATTGTGTGTGGGGAATCTAATGATTTCCATCTTTATTTCCTCCTTGACCCAGATGTCATTTATCACAGGTTGTTTAGTTTCCATCACTTTGTCTGAAGTTGAAGGTTTTTGGTTAATTTGAGTTCTGCCTTTATCCCTTGTGGTCTGAAAAGATAAAAGGTATAATTGCTATTCTTTTAATATTTTTGTGATATTATTTGTGTCCTAGGATATGGTCAATTTTGGAGTATGATCCATGAGCTGCTGAGAAAAATGTATACTCAACCATTTAGGTGTGTTACATTCTGTATATGTCTATCTAGCCTAATTGTTCTAGGGTCATTTTTATGTCCCTTGTAACTTTTCCTGGTTTCTGTTTAGAGGTTTTTTCTACTTATATCAGATGGTTATTGAAATCCTCAGCATTTATGGTGTTTCATGATAATATATTGTTCAGAATAGTTAGGGCATTTAATTTAGGTGTGTATCTATTTAAAATTTATAGGTCTTCTTGTTGTATTGTTCCCTTGACCAGTATAATGTGTCCATCTTTGTCTTTCTTTATTTTTGTTGTTTTAAATCCACTTGTATCTGAAAATAACATTCCAACTTCTCCTTTTTTCTGATTTTCATTTTCCTGAAATATTGTTTCTCAACCCTTCACCCTGAGATTTTTTCTGTCCTAAGGGGTTAGATATGTTTCCTGAAGACACATACAGTTGGCTTATGCTTTTTTTTTTTTTTTTTTTTTATCCAGTTAGCCAGCTGTACCTCTTCAGTGGGAAATTTAAGACATTCATAAAAAAATCCTTTTATCATAAGGACACTTGTACTAGACTGTTTATTGCAGCTCAATTTACAATCACCAAAATGTGGAAACAGCCTAAATGCCCACCAACCCAGGAATGGATTAACAAGCTGTGGTATATGTATACCATGGAATACTATTCAGCCATTAAAAAAATGGAGACTTTACATCCTTCGTATTAACCTGGATGGACATGGAAGACATTATTCTTAGTAAAGCATCACGAGAATGGAGAAACATGAATCCTATGTACTCAATTTTGATATGAGGACAATTAATGACAGTTATGGTTATGGGGGGAAGCAGAAAGAGGGAAGGAGGGAAGTGGGTGGGGCCTTGGTGTGTGTCACACTTTATGGGGTCAAGACATGATTGCAAGAGGGACTTTACCTAACAATTGCAATCAGTGTAACCTGGCTTATTATACCCTCAATGAATCCCCAACAATAAAAAAAAAAAAAGCCGTTGTAATTAAGACGTGGGTTGGATTTGAACTCCACATTTTGCTAGCTGTCTGAAATCTGACAAGTTATCTGAATTCCCTACATCTTTAGAATAATGTTAATAAAGCATCTACTTCTTAAAAAAAAGACATTCATATTTAATGAAAGAATTGATAAATTTGGTGCATTTTTGTTTGTCCTGTTTTGTTGAGTACTGACACTAATTTTATCACTTGGGCCATTGTGGAAGGTAGGTTTTGACCTTTCATTTCTGAGTCTTTTTACTTTGCTGATGAACCATTGTTATAGACTGTGTGTAGTATAAGTCTGAGTACTTCCTGCGGAGCTGGTCTTGTAAGGGCAAATTTTCTCAGTGATTTTTGTCATTAAAAATTTTATTTCTCCATCAAACAAGAAACTTAATTTGTTAGGTACAGGATCCTAGGTTGGAAGTTGTTTTGTTTGAGTACATTCATAGTTGAAGCCTAATCCCTTCTTGCTTGTAAAGTTTCATCTGAGAAGTCTTTAGTCACCCTGATGGATCTGTCCCTGTAGATCAATTGGCACTTAACTCCTGGCTGCTTGAAGAATTTTCTCTTTCATTTTGACCTTGACCTAGTTCATTACAATATTTCTAAGAAATGCTCTGTTTATATTGAGAGAACCTGGAGTTTGATATTCATCTAAATGGAGTGTGTCTGAATCATTGCTGATGTTTGGAAATTTTGCAGTTATGATATCCTTCAGTAGGGGTTCCATACATTTGGGTCACACTTCCCCTTTACCAATACATATAATTCTTATGTTTTTATGTTTTATGATATCCTATAATTCTCTTAGAGATTGCTGTTCTTTTACTCTCTTTTCTGCCTCTTTAAATGCCTGAGTTAGCTTAAGAGCCTTGTCCTCTAGCTCTGAGAGTATTCTCCAGGGTTTAATCTTTTATTGATACTTTCTGCTGTATCTTTAAATTCACTGAATGACTCCTTCAGTTTCTTAAGCTCTAATATATTGTTTCTAATTTCACCATGTCTTTCATTCATTTTTTGTGTTAATTTTTTGATTCCTTTTGGTGGTTTTCCAATTTATGTTTAGTTATCTTCATTGTTTTTGCAATACATAATCTAAATTCCCTTTCTGTCATATCTATAATTTCTTTGTGGTTGGGATCCTGTACAGTAGCTGCCTCATGATCTCTTGTGGGGATTGATCTGTTCTAATTCTTCATATTGCCAGAATTTTTTTTTTTTCTCCTCATATGTGTTTTCATCTTGTTCACTTTCTTCCACTACTTTCTTCTTTTGCTCCTGCCTGCCCTTTAATTTTCCTTGTATCTGTGTTTGTGTGTTGGAATGACCTTTTGGTACAGGGACAAAAGGAAGAGGAAAGAAAAGGGCAAGGATGGAAAAAAGAAACAAGAAAACAAATTTAACAAAGAGAAATAAACAACAAAGGAGAGAAGAAAGACAAAAAGAGAAAAATATGAATAATAATGTTTCAGGACAAGGTGTGGTGACAAAACTTGCAATCTCAGGATTCTTGGCAGCCAGGGTGAGTGGATCCCCTGTGGTCATGAATTCCTTAACAGCCTGAGCAAAAGCAAGATTCCACCTTCACAAAATATAGAAACAAATCAGCCTTGTGTTGTGGCAGGTTCTTGCCAATATTTTCCCTTAGGAGGCCAATGCTATAGGGATGCCCTGGCCCAAGGGTTTGAAGCTTCTGTGAGCCAGGACAATGCTTTGGCACCCCAGCCCATGCCTCACAGCAATACTCTGTTCAAGAAATAAAATATAGAACAAAATAGACAAAATAAAAATGTTGTCTTTGTTGTTGTTTGAGAATTTCTGAAGAGAAAATGAAAAAAGTGAAAATAAATTGCCCCCAAATAAAGAAAAGAGGATATAAAATAGAAAATAAGAAAAAAAGAAGAAAACCCTACAATAAATATAGAATCCTTGATATTAAAAAGCAAAAGAAAAATAATTAAAAATTGATATATATGTATGTATATATGTATTTGTGTGTGTATATGTGTATCATAATGTATATACCAAGATATTGCCTGTACATCAGGTGAGACTCCAGGGTTAGGAAATGAAGAAAAAGCCCACTTCTGCTTTCTGTTCTTGGGACAGAAATTTATTAGCTAGTTACTGTGAACACTGGTCTTGCTTTCCTTGTTTAGTTGATTTTATTTATTTTTTTTCATTTTTACATATACATGTGTTTATTAGGTTTCCACTTCTTGCCTTCAGAAAATTAAAAAGGCTTCAAATTTAACAACAATAACAATGTTTAAGATAAAGAATAGAAACAAAATCCTCCAAAAGAACGAACGAAGATAAATACAATCAGGAAAGAAATTAGACAATTGCTGCAATGAAGTATTAAGCAATAATAATAATAGTAATGCAAAGAAAGTAACATTCACATTGTCAAATAAGAATATGTCTCTTATAAAATGCTTTGACTCTAAAGTTTAGCATGGCATCATCAATTAACTTCATCTTCTTATTTTTTTCCCCAAAGTCTCAAAAATAGTCTCAAAAAATATAATATTTATAAATAAAAATAAAAGATAATTAAAAAAAAAGATCATGCCATGATCAAGATCATGTTTACTTGATTTTAATCTGGGCAAGTTGCTACATGAGTGTTCCAATCCTCATAGAGTTGGGGTCCTAAAGCTTTTGCCAGATTTATGGGAGACATGCCTCAACCCATCCTCCAAACAGCTCTCTGAGTCCACACAGTGGTCTGTATGGTTGGCAGAATCTGTATCACTTGTCTGTGTCTTTGTGGATGTCAGCCCAAGGGTGTTTGTCTGAGTCCAGCAAGTGGAGCCAGAGCTGGTCATGTGCTGGGAACCTGGCGGCTGTTCTTTCCCTGCATTCTCCCAAAATAGCAATTGCCTGGCTGCTGGCTTCCTACCAAACAGTTTCCGGGTCCAAACCTACCTACTTGGTTCTGTTGAGTAGGCCCACTCAAGGTGGGTCCAGTGATCTCCTAAGTTCAATAGAATACCTTTCCTGTTTCTCTGTGTACCCTGAAACCAGTGGGATTTAGCTCCTGTTTGTTTCTCCTCACTTCTCTTGGATGGAGGGACAAACCCTCCCAGAGATCAGTCCCGACCCCAGTCCACCACCACGGGGTGATGTGGGAGGACTCTCCTGCAGACTTGATTCCTCAGTGTCCCTGAGTCCTACATTCCCTCACCTCTGCTTTCTATCTATGTTTTCCTTGGTCCTGACCTCCTTGGCTCCTGGAGTCCCTTTCTGTATCACTGTGCCTTTGCAATGATGTTTCTTGCCAGGAATATAAAGTAAGAGGTGGCTGGAGTCCCCTCACCCCAATTTTACTGACAGCAACTGGTGAGGAGATGTCTCTAGTCTACCATCTTAGAGCTGACTAACATGAAAGTTTTAAAAACCATATACTAAGCAAAATACTTCAAACACAAAAGAATACATACTGCATATGGACTTGCACCAGGAATAAAATTAATCTATGGTAATGTAAATCATCACTTGACACCTATATAAGGATGGAGACAACTGATTTTAAAGAGCTATGATTGGTTTGATGTTAACACAGTGTATACTTTTGTCAAAATACATTTAATTGAACAATTGAGTGAATTATTATTTATTTATTTTTTTTATTGTTGGGAATTCATTGAGGGTACAATAAGCCAGGTTACATTGATTGCAATTGTTAGGTAAAGTCCCTCTTGCAATCATGTCTTGCCCCCATAAAGTGTGACACACACCAAGGCCCCACCCACCTCCCTCCTTCCCTCTTTCTGTTTTCCCCCCCATAACCATAATTGTCATTAATTGTCCTCATATCAAAATTGAGTACATAGGATTCATGCTTCTCCATTCTTGTGATGCTTTACTAAGAATAATGTCTTCCACGTCCATCCAGGTTAATACGAAGGATGTAAAGTCACCATTTTTTTAATGGCTGAATAGTATTCCATGGTATACATATACCACAGCTTGTTAATCCATTCCTGGGTTGGTGGGCATTTAGGCTGTTTCCACATTTGGCGATTGTAAATTGAGCTGCAATAAACAGTTTAGTACAAGTGTCCTTATGATAAAAGGATTTCTTCCCTTCTGGGTAGATGCCCAGTAATGGGATTGCAGGATCAAATGGGAGGTCAAGCTTGAGTGCTTTGAGGTTTCTCCATACTTCCTTCCAGAAAGGTTGTACTAGTTTGCAGTCCCACCAGCAGTGTAAAAGTGTTCCCTTCTCTCCACATCCACGCCAGCATCTGCAGTTTTGAGATTTTGTGATGTGGGCCATTCTCACTGGGGTTAGATGATATCTCAGGGTTGTTTTGATTTGCATTTATCTAATATATAGAGATGATGAACATTTTTTCATGTGTTTGTTAGCCATTCGTCTGTCGTCTTTAGAGAAAGTTCTATTCATGTCTCTTGCCCATTGATATAAGGGGTTGTTGGCTTTTATCATGTGGATTAATTTGAGTTCTCTATAGATCCTAGTTATCAAGCTTTTGTCTGATTGAAAATATGCAAATATCCTATCCCATTGTGTAGGTTGTCTCTTTGCTTTGGTTATTGTCTCCTTAGCTGTACAGAAGCTTTTCAGTTTAATGAAGTCCCATTTGTTTATTTTTGTTGTTGTTGCAATTGCCATGGCAGTCTTCTTCATGAAGTCTTTCCCCAGGCCAATATCTTCCAGTGTTTTTCCTATGCTTTCTTGGAGGATTTTTATTGTTTCATGCCTTAAATTTAAGTCCTTTATCCATCTTGAATCAATTTTTGTGAGTGGGGAAAGGTGTGGGTCCAGTTTCAGTCTTTTACATGTAGACATCCAGTACTCCCAACACCATTTATTGAATAGGGAGTCTTTCCCCCAAGGTATGTTCTTGTTTGGTTTATCGAAGATTAGGTGGTTGTAAAATGTTAGTTTCATTTCTTGGTTTTCAGTTCGATTCCAAGTGTCTATGTCTCTGTTTTTGTGCCAGTACCATGCTGTCTTGAGCACTATGGCTTTGTAGTACAGACTAAAATCTGGTATGCTGATGCCCCCAGCTTCATTTTTGTTACAGAGAACTAACTTAGCTATACGGGTTTTTTTCCGGTTCCATACAAAACGCAGAATCATTTTTTCCAAATCTTGAAAGTACGATGTTGGTATTTTCATAGGAATGGCATTGAATAGGTAGATTGCTTTGGGAAGTATAGATATTTTAACAATGTTGATTCTTCCCATCCATGACCATGGTATGTTCTTCCATTTGTTAATATCCTCTGCTATTTCCTTTCTGAGGATTTCATAGTTTTCTTTATAGAGGTCCTTCACCTCCTTCGTTAGGTATATTCCTAGGTATTTCATTTTCTTTGAGACTATGGTGAAGGGAGTTGTGTCCTTAATTAGCTTCTCATCTGGACTGTTATTAGTGTACACAAAGGCTACTGACTTGTGGACATTGATTTTATATCCTGAAACATTACTGTACTTTTGATGACTTCTAGGAGTCTTGTGGTTGAGTCTTTGGGGTTCTCTAAGTATAAGATCATGTCGTCAGCAAAGAGGGAGAGTTTGACCTCCTCTGCTTCCATTTGGATTCCCTTTATTTCCTTGTCTTGCCTAATTGTATTGGCTAGAACTTCCAGCACTACGTTGAATAGTAAAGGTGACAGAGGACAACCTTGTCTGGTTCCAGTTCTAAGAGGAAAAGCTTTCAGTTTTACTCCATTCAGTAAAATATTGGCTGTGGGTTTGTCATAGATAGCTTCAATCAGTTTTGGAATGTGCCACCTATGCCTATACTCTTCAGTGTTCTAATTAGAAAAGGATGCTGGATTTTATCAAATGCTTTTTCTGCATCTATTGAGAGGATCATGTGATCTTTATTTTTGCCTCTGTTAATATGGTGGATAACGTTTATAGACTTGTGTATGTTCAACCAGCCTTGCATCCCTGGGATAAAGCCTACTTGATCATGATGAATGACTTTTTCGATGATAAACTGTAATCTATTGGCTAGGATTTTGTTGAGAATTTTTGCATCTATGTTCATGAGTGAGATTGGTCTGAAATTCTCCTTTTTGTTTTGGTCTTTTCCTGGTTTTGGTATCAGGGTGATGTTTGCTTCATAGAATATGTTGGGGAAGATTCCTTCTTCCTCGATTTTTTGGAATAATTTCTGCAGTACAGGAATAAGCTCTCCCTTGAAGGTTTGATAGAATTCTGGAGTGAAGCCATCTGGACCAGGGCATTTTTTGGTTAGAAGATTTTTTATTGTTTCTTTGATCTCAGTGCTTGAAATTGGTCTGTTCAGGAGCTCTATTTCTTCCTGGCTGAGTCTAGGGAGAGGGTGTGATTCCAAATATTGATCCATTTCTTTCACATTGTCAAATTTCTGAGCATAGAGTTTCTGGTAGTATTCAGAGATGATCTCTTGTATCTCTGTGGGATCAGTTGTTATTTCCCCTTTATCATTTCTGATTGAGGTTACTAGAGATTTTACTTTTCTATTCCTCATTAGTCTGGCCAATGGTTTATCTATTTTATTTATTTTTTCAAAAAACCAACTCCTTGTTTCATTAATTTTCTGAATGATTCTTTTGTTTTCAATTTCATTGATCTCTGATTTGATTTTGGATATTTCTTTTCTTTTACTGAGTTTAGGCTTAGATTGTTCTTCTTTTTCCAATTCCATAAGATCTCTTGTGAGATTGTTGATGTGCTCTCTTTCTGTTTTTTGAATGTAGGCATCTAAAGCGATGAATTTTCCTCTCAAAACTGCTTTTGCAGTATCCCACAGGTTTTGGTAGCTCGTGTCTTCATTGTTGTTATGCTCAAGGAAGTTAATGATTTCCTGTTTTATTTCTTCCTTCACCCATCTGTTATTCAACAGAAGATTGTTTAATTTCCATGCCTTTGGGTGGGGTCGAGCATTTTTGTTAGAGTTGAGTTCCACCTTTAGTGCCTTATGGTCTGAGAAGATACAAGGTAAAATTTCAATTCTTTTGATTCTGTTGATATTTGTTTTGTGTCCCAGGATATGATCAATTTTGGAGAATGTTCCATGGGGTGATGAGAAGAACGTATATTCTTTATCTTTCGGATGGAGTGTTCTATATGCGTCTGTCAAGCACAGTTGTTCTAGGGTCTCATTTAAGTCTCTTATATCCTTGTTTAATTTCTGTTTAGAGGATCTGTCCCGCTCTGTAAGAGGAGTGTTAAGGTCCCCTGTTATTATGGTATTATCAGATATCATATTTCTCAGACTGAGTAAGGTCTGTTTCAAGAATCTGGGAGCATTTAAATTGGGTGAATAGATTTTTAGAATTGAAATGTCTTCTTGATGTATTTTTCCCTTGACCAATATAAAGTGACCATCTTTGTCTTTTTTGACTTTAGTTGCTTTAAATCCACATGTATCTGAAAATAAGATTGCAACTCCTCTTTTCTTCTGATTTCCATTTGCCTGAGAAATTGTCTTCCAACCCTTGACTCGGAGCTTTAATTTGTCTTTTGAAGCCAGGTGTGTTTCTTGCAGACAGCAAATGGATGGCTTGTATTTTTTAATACAGTCAACCAGTCTATGTCTCTTCAGTGGGGAATTCAAGCCATTAACATTTATTGAGATAACTGATAAGTGTGGTAGTATTCTATTCATCTTATTTTGTGAGAGTCCATTTCTTAGTTTCATCTTTTGCATCAGTGTGGAGGTTTGGTTCTGTCCTTTAATTTCTGAGTTCTTACTTTGCTGCTGATCCATTGTGGTGGTCAGTGTGCAGAACAGGTTGAATTATTTCCTGTAGAGCTGGTCTTGTTGTGGTGAATTTCCTCAATGTTTGTATATCTGTAAATGATTTGATTTCTCCATCAATTTTGAAGCTTAGCTTAGCAGGGTACAGAATTCTGGGCTGGAAATTGTTCTGTTTAAGTGGATTAAAGGTAGATGACCATTGTCTTCTTGCTTGGAAAGTTTCATTAGAGAAGTCTGCAGTCACTCTGATGGATTTGCCCCTGTAGGTCAACTGGCGCTTACTCCTGGCAGCTTGCAGAATCTTTTCTTTTGTCTTGACTTTGGACAGGTTCATCACAATGTGTCTTGGAGAAGCTCGGTTAGAGTTGAGGTGACCTGGGGTCCGATATCCCTCTGAAAGCAGTTTGTCAGAATCTTTGGTGATATTTGGGAAATTTTCTTTTATAATATTCTCTAGTATGGTTTCCATTCCTCTCGGGCATTCTTCTTCCCCTTCTGGAATTCCTATAACTCGTATGTTGGAACGCTTCATAAAGTC
Source organism: Nycticebus coucang (assembly GCF_027406575.1). Taxonomy (NCBI): domain Eukaryota; kingdom Metazoa; phylum Chordata; class Mammalia; order Primates; family Lorisidae; genus Nycticebus; species Nycticebus coucang. The sequence goes on from NC_069804.1 coordinate 108,346,003, forward strand.
CCATAATTCTGACAGTGAACGTTCTGCTTTTTCTCTCTTCTGCCTCTGTTACTATCTGAGTTATCTCAAAAACTTTGTCTTTTCCCTCTGAAATTCTTTCTTCTGCATGGTCTAACCTGTTGCTGATACTTTCCATTGTATCTTTAAGTTCCCTGATTGACTGTTTCATTTCCTTCAGCTCTGCTATATCCTTTTTATATTCTTCATGTCGTTCATCTCTGATTTGATTCTGTTTTTGGATTTCCTTTTGGTTATTTTCCACTTTATTAGCAGTTTCCTTCATTGTTTCCATCATTTCTTTCATTGTTTTCAACATGTGTATTCCAAATTCCCTTTCTGTCATTCCTAACATTTCTGTATAGGTGGAATCCTCTGCAGTAGCTACCTCATGGTCCCTTGGCAGGGTTGTTCTGGACTGGTTCTTCATGTTGCCTGGAGTTTTCTGCTGATGCTTCCTCATGGGTGATTTCTTTTATCTAATTGCCCTAATTTTCCTTTCACTTCCTCTTGCTGTTTAAGTTCTCGTGCCTGTGGACTAAGGGTTACAGAACCAGAAGCGTGAGAAGGTTTAAGAGCAAAAAAGGGATGAAAGAAAGGAGGACCGAGTGATTAGGAAAAGAAAATAAAAATAGAGAAAGGAGAGGGGGTGGGTAAAAGGAATATTGACAAAAAGAAGAGAGGCACAGAAAGTGGGAGATAGAGCAATATAGTTGTACAGTAGGTTACTTTGATACAACCTTAAAAAAAAAAAAAAACACCTTCTGGGTGTGCCCAGTTGGGTGGTTCCCTTGAGGTCAGCAGCTCTTTGCTAACCTGATCAGACACAGTACCCCACCTCCACAAGTAGAGAGGAAAGACAAAAATGCTATAAATCAAACCAAAACAAGCAAACAGAAAACTTTACGGGATAAAATTGGCTGGAAAAATCAAATAATAGCAGTAGAAACACTAACAAAAATGAAGTTCTAATTATTGAAATAGGCAGCAATGGGAAATTATACTTAAACTAGAAAAATTGAGAAAGAAAAAGGATCTGTATGGAAAAAGTTGAACTTAAAAAACAAAACAACAATCAACAACATCGAAATAAACAAAAAAACAACCAAACCAAAAAAAAAAAAAAACCACACAACCAAAAACAAAGCAGTATGTATATGTTATTGAATATTGTCTGGGCAACACGTGGTCTTCTGGGGTATGAGATGTTAATCACAGTTCTGATATGACTGGAGGCTGCTAGTTTCTCAAACCCTAGCAGGTATGCACCCTAAATCTCTCTTCAGCCCACTTAAAAGGCACTTTGAGCTTGTTCACTTGCTGAGCAGAAGCTTTCTCAGGGAAGTGCTTGTCGCTGGAATCACTGCTGAAGTGGCTATCCACTTACCCTGTGTGTCAAAACTGGTCTCCCTCTGCCCCCGAGGGTTAGGTCTGCAAGGCCGCTCAGACCCCGCCCTTAGGCTACTTGGTCGCTGGGTTACCAGCTCCCACCCATTTCCAGCTCTGTGACCCTGAGGGCGGAGCTTGCGGGGGCAGATCGCTCACAATGTCTGCCTGTGACCCAGAGCCAAACACTATTAGCTCCGTCTGGCTCAGACTGGGGCCCTAGAGAAAGGCCAAAGTTCTCTGCACTCCCGCTCAGGCTCTCCCCAAGGCAGTTCAGCTGAGTGCCAAGTCCAAAGACACCAAAACAGTTACAGGTAAGGCCTTTCTGGTTTGCAGTCTCGCTGCTACTGAACTTACAGTTGCGGGCGGGTTTAGACGGATTGAACACACACGACCACTTGCTGGTTTTCCACTGTTTTAGTCCTCCTCTTGGGGTCCAGAATTCTCTCGCTGACTCCCTGTATCCTCTCAGCGGTGATGATAGGCAGATCCCACCAGCCAGAGATGTCTGGAGTCCTATATCCCCAGACACTCGGTGCCCAGATGCAAGGAAGCTGTTATTCGGCTGCCATCTTGCTCCGCCTCCTCGAGTGAATTATTTTTTATTCTAATTAAATTTAAAAAATACATTATGGAATTTTTCAAAAGTGTCCAAGAATAGGAATAACTAAAGATAACAGAAGACAAATGACAACTTATTAATATATGTTTTCTTAGCATTTAATCAAATAAAAATGAAATATTGAGCACTTCATAGTTCATTGCAATCTGTGATTCTTGCATTGAGCACATATTATGTCAGACATGTTCTGATGCTGAATATACAGAAAACAAAAATAGATGCAGCCCTAGGATTTTTATTCTGGTGAGAAACAATAGATGATAAACACATAAATAATTTCAGGTAGTGATAAGCACATTAAAAAGGCAATAATATATTGACTAAGGGGCTCTTGGCTACTTGAGCTAGAATAGTCAGGGAGGCCTCTATAAAACAATGACATTTAGGCTGGGGCATGGGCCTATACCTGCAGTCCTGGCATTTTGGTAGTCAGAGATAGGTGGCTTGCTTGAGGCCAGAAGTCTGAGAACAGCTTAAGCAAGAGTGAAGCCCCTTTTCTACAAGAAATATAATTATTAGCTGGGTGTGGTGATGCATGCCTATAGTCTTAGTTATCTGGGGAATTGATATAGGAGGATTGCTTAAGGAAAAGAATTTGAAGTTTCAATGAGCTATGATGACAGCACTGCACTCTAGCTCAGACAACAGAGTGAGACCCTATTTCAGGAAAAAAAAAAGACATTTAAGCTAAGATATATGTTTTTAACACTAGTTTTTCTAAGGCATAATGCAAGGCAATGTTCATTGACAAATAAGTTCCATAGAAAATTAAAAAATAGAGAGATAAATGTATTATAGGATAGATTTGTTTGTAAGGTATAATTACTTTACAAGGATCCTAATCAGGTTCTGGATACCCAGAAACACTAGAAAGGGACAAATATGGGAACCACTCCACAAAATCTGCTTCAATCTTTTCTTTTTTCTTCTCTGCTATACAAAATTCAAATTGAATCCTCCTCTCTTGTGTTCTCATGGTATCTCTTATACCTTTAATATCCAACGCATGCCACTGTAATTGTTCATAGACAGGTCTATTCTTCAATTAGATTAATATTATCCTCAAAATACAAGCTTATATTAATCAGCCCCCAAAATTGTAGATATTCAAAAAGTCTCAAAGTTTGAGTTAGTCACTACTTTAATAGTCACTAAATTTATTTCCTGACTCTATCCTTATGCCCTCTACATACCTTCAAAAGAGAGCAATTAAACATTTTTCATTCAAGAAATCCAGATAGTGGATTTCTCCAGAAAGTTCCAATGTGCATACTGCATATCACCTGCAAAATGTGAGCTTCTAGAAAATATAACTATATTTGCATGTACTAGATCATTTTTTTAATGTATTTGCTGTAAAATCAATGGACACATAAGCTATAAAATGTTAAGAGACATAATATTTAGCAGTTACATCTATTAACTCTGGAGACATTCTGCCTATGTTCAAATTCTTACTTAAGTTCAAATGCCAATTCTGCCACTTAGGCAATAAACTTAAGCTTTCTGTGTTTTAGTTTCTTTATGTGTAAAATTAGGACAATAGTGTCTCTCTCATGAGATTACTGTAAAGATTAAATAAGTCAATACTTGAAAAAGGTTTGAATATTATCTGGATTATGGGATGTGCACATATAAAGAGAGCTATTATTATTGTCACTGCAGTGTGATTACTGAGATGAGATTTTGTAAAATGGAGCTCTATGGGTTTGAGATGAGCAAAAATTAATGAAGGAAAAGATACATTTCTATGAAAGAGGAAAGTAGCCTTCTTTTTTGGCTACTCTTTTCTCTATCCCTTCTATTGATTCACTCCTGTTCATGCTCAGTTTTAAACTTTCCTTTTCAGCATTTCTTTTATAAACAAGTCTTACTGTGAATTTGAGTTGTAATATGCTATAAATGATATACTAGCATAAAAACAAATTGAAATGTTTTGTTTTCCATTTAAGTCTAAATTTAGGTAAACAGTTTTTTCCTTGATGTTCCAAAGACATATTAATCTTAAAATTCCATTAATCTTACATTTATAATTAAAACTTGATTATTCATTTTTATTATTTTTTTATTAAAACATAGCTGTGTATATTAATGAAATCATGGGGCAACATACACTGGTTTTATAGACCATTTAACACATTTTAATCAAGCTGGTTAACATAGCCTCCCTGGCATTTTCTTAGTTATTGTGTTAAGACATTTACATTCCACATTTACTAAGTTTCACATATACCCTTGTAAGATGCACCGCAGGTGTAATCCCACCAATCACCCTCCCTCCACCCACTGCCCCCTCCCTCACTTCCCTCCCCTCCCTTTCGCCCTTCCCCCTAATCTTATGTTATAACTGGGCTATAGCTTTCATGTGAAAGACGTGAATTAGTTTCATAGTAGGGCTGAGTACATTGGATACTTTTTTTTCCATTCTTTAGATACCTTACTAAGAAGAATAAGTTCCAGCTCCATCCATGTAAACATAAAAGAGATAAAGTCTCCATCTTTCTTTAAGGCTGCATAATATTCCATGGTGTACATATACAATAATTTATTAATCCATTTGTGAATCGATGGCCATGTGGGTTTTTTCCATGACTTAGCAATTATGAATTGGGCTGCAATAAAAATTCTCGTACAAATATCTTTGTTATGATGTGATTTTTGGTATTCTGGGTATATGCCTAGTAGAGGAAATATAGGATTGAATGGCAGATATATTTTTAGATCTCTAAGTCTTCTCCAAACATCTTTCCAAAAGGAATGTATTAATTTGCATTTCCACCAGCAGTGTAGAATTGTTCCCTTTTCTCCACATCCATGCCAAAATTTCTAGTCTTGAGATTTTGTGATATAGGTTAATCTTACTGGAGTTAGATGATATCTCAAAGTAGTTTTGATATGCCTTACTCTAATGATTAAATATGATGAGCATTTTTTCATATGTCTGTAGGCCTCGCACCTGTCTTCTTCAGAGAAGTTTCTCTTCAAGTCCCTTGCCCAGCCTGCGATGGGATCAATTGTTCTTTTATTACTTACACATTTGAGTTCTCTGTGAATTCTGGTTACTAACCCTTTGTCAGAAACATAACCTGCAAATATCTTCGCCCATTCTGATGGCTGTTTGCTTGCTTTACTTACTGTGTTCTTGGCTGTGCAGAAGCTTTTTAGTTTGATCAGGTCCCGGTACTGTATTTTTGAAGCTGCTTCAATTGCCAAGAGGGCCGGCAAGAAGAAGTGACAATGAAGTCTTTTCTTGTGGACACTCCTATTTTCTGTAAATACTTTTCTTTTTTTCCCCCTCTTAATTCTCATCTGCAGCCCACTTTTATTCTGACTTTATAAGAGACAGAATTTGGATTCCTCAGAAGTTACTGAATAATTCATTTTTCCTTAACCTTAAGAACAGCAACAGCATCTCATCTCTGTAATGATGAGAATGTACTCATACTTCGTTTTGTTATTAATCTACTTAAGGGGCTAGGGATTTTGGTGGGACTGTGTGTTTTGTTTTGTCCAATTGTTTGTTTTTTACAAAGGTACATGGGGGAGGAAAGAACAGGCAAGGCGGTTTGTTCTGGCTAGAGGAGAGTGAGACCAGAAATTGTGAAGTAGGAGGAATATCTTTAAAGCCAGAGAGCTTTCTTTAAATTGGACACCCCGCTGGGTTTCAGAACCTTTGGTGAGAAGAGAGAGTTGGCAGCAGCTACCCTTAAAAAAGTGAGGTAGAAGAAAAAAAACAAGGTCTCCTGGGCTGACTTCCATCTCCCAGTTGGTGAGCAGTGGGGGGGTAGGGGGGTCCAAACCCAGTTTTCTTCTCACTTCTGTTGGTCTGCCCTTGTCACGTATTGTCTTGGGGAAGGGGCTGGGGCTGGGGCTGGGGCAGGGTAGGCAAAGTGACAGCTGGTTAGGAGAAGCAGCTTCTCCCAGTCAGCTAGATACTGGCCTTTGGGGTCTCTTTGTGGCCTCTTTGTGGCTTGGGCAAAGTCTTGTTAACCAGGAAGGGAAACTTTGGGGGGAGAGTGGGGAGTCAGTCAGCCAAGTGCCTCAGTGTGCCCTGTTGAAACTTGGGTTTTTCCACACAATTGATGGATTGTGTTCCAGGAAGACTTCCTTTAGTCTTCCTTTGCTTTTCCCATACAAGAAACAGGTGGCTTTGCTTGGTCTGGTGAGGCTCCAGTCCCACCAATAGCCACTTAAACCCTTTTTACTTCCGAGTCTTTTATAAGTAGTTGTAGCTGGGGAGGGGGAGCGGGAAGGGAGGGGACAGCAAGATACTGCAGTCGATTTTGAATTTGCTAAGTAGTTTTACTGAGCTAGGTCCATGAGTGTGTATGCACTCACATACATATATATATATATATATATATATATACGTATATGCATATATATATATATATATATATATGCATATCTAGGGCTAGTACTTAACGTTTAACACCCGGGAGCTGTGAGAAAAAACCTGTACAGTTGTCTCTTAATTTTAAAAGGAAGATCGTGCCCCTACCCCCCCTTTTTTTTAAACAAGTGTTATTTGTGCCGGCAAAATTTTGCTGTCTTTGTAATTTTGAAACTTTAAAAATAAAATTGGAAAAGGAAAAAAAAAAAAAAAGAAAGAAAATGTACCAGTATCTGAAATCACATCACCTTCTTAAACTCAACCAGAAAAAATTAGAAATTCTGAATGGACAAATATCAAGCATCAAAATTTCAACAACTATTAAAAGCTCCCCCAAAAGTAAAGTTCTGGAAAAGACAGTTTTAAAAAATAGTTCTACCAAATCTTCAAAGCAGAGCTAGTACCTATATTGCAAATTCTATTGTGAAACATAGAGAAGGAATAACTCTTCCCCAACAAGTTCTATAAGCAAATATCACTCTGATTCCAAAACCAGGGAAGGATACAAAATGAGAAAAACTAAAGACTGATACAATTGATTAATATCAATGCAAAGATATTCAGTAAGATCCTAGCAGAGTGCAGCTACACATTAAAAAACATACTTTATGATCAAGTGGGATTTATCCCAAGGATGTAACATATTTAAATCCATAAATGTAATTTACCACATAAAAAGCAGCAAACATGACCATATGATCTTCTCAATAGATGCAGAAAAAGCATTTGACAAAATGCAGCTTCCTTTTATGACAAGAACACTTAAGAAAATAAGCATAGATAGGACATTTCTTAAATTGATAGAGGCCATCTACAATAAACTCACAACCAATATCATGATTGAATGGAGTAAAACTGAAGACATTTCCACTTAGGACTTGAACTAGACAAGAATGCCCACTATCCCCACTGCTATTTGACACAGTGATAGAAGTTCTAGCTAATGCTCTCTGGCAAGAGAAGGAGATCAAGGGTATTTAAATGTGGACAGAGAAGTTCAAAATCTCACTCTGGGATAATGTCATCTTATACTTAGAAAAAGCTAGGGTCTCAAGCACAAGGCTCCTGGAATTGATCAAGAAATATACTCATGTTTTGAAATACAATATCAATGTACACAAATCAGTAACTTTCACATATGCCAATTACACTCAAGATGAACATCAAATAAAACGCTCAATAGGCTTAACAGTCATTACAAAGAAAATGAAATACCTGGGAATATACCCAACAAAGTATGTGAAGGATCTCTATATAGAGAACTATGAAACCCTGAGAAAAGAAATAGAAGACTTTGAAAAATAGACAAACATACCGTGCTCATGAGTGGGTGTGGAGTGTGGATTGTGAGGTGGCAAGACCCCCCACAGTCCAGGAGATGCATTCAAGGAACTACACCTAACTGCTTCTTCTCCCTTCCTAAAACAACAACAGTCCTTTCTCCTTGCTCCCTCTTTCAGAAGTCCTGTAGTTTCTATATACTTCTCTATCTTTTGCGTAAAAGAACATAACCTTCTCTCCCTAAAGTTGAACTTTACCCCACATACTATTACTTCCCTTCCACCCTGAAACATGAAATCATTCCCACTAACTTTCCTTGCTGATTTTCAAAATTGTTAGTATAAGCAAGTATAGTACCTTGTTTAGGTACTATATAAATAAAGCTGTTCACATGGTTTGGTGCTGGCTGCAGTCATCAGCTGGAGCCAGACTTCCTGATCGCATCTCTTTATCTTTTATGCAATCTATGTCTCTTGTGTGATTTATTTTCTCAATTCCACACCATTCCCCCTCTGTTTCTTTTACTTGTTGTGCTGGTGGCACCCTGAACAAGGACCAGAGTATGGGATAGTGGGTGCATGCAGGTGAGGAAATCTCCGGTGAGACGAAAGGAGCAACTGCACAGTTGGTGAGTAATATTTTTTGGGGGGGCAATCACTGGGAATAATAAATTATGGGACAGTCAGGTTCAAAGGAGCGAGAAGTCTTTATTGTAATGCTTAAGTCTATGTTAAAAACCTGTGGCTGTCATATTCATGTCACCCAATTAGACCAGTTTCTTCATTTTATACAAGAAGTTTGTCCTTGGTTCCTTGAGGGAGGCATTGTTGACACTGCTACCTAAGACAGAGTAGGGGAGAAACTGCATTCTTATTATACAGCCAAAGGACCTTCTGATGTTCTTATCGATGCTTTCTCTCTTTGGGGATTAGTTAGGGACTGCTTAGATCCTAATCATGAACATAAGTGTCCTCCTTTGCAGATGATAAATGTTTCTCCTTCTGCTCTGGCAGAAAGACTTAAGTATGATAACCCCTTTCTCCTGGATCTCAAAAGCCCTACAAAATGAGGAATGAAAGTATGACAAGGAATGTTCCATTCCTCTTCTGTTTCAGATGAAAACGCTGATTCCTCTGGGCTATTGGATGTGCCTGGACTTCATGTCTCCCCTCCATCTCAGCCTGTGCCACTTTGGGTGCCGCCTGCCCCCCTCCTTTAAATTTCTATCACCACCACCTCCTTTTATTCTGTCAGGGAAGATTTCCAAGTCACTTTTGCAACTGACCTTGGAACAAGCTTGTACACAAGGAAATTCTTTAGATGCTTTTCTTGATTTCCAATTATTGAAACTGTTGATCAACAAGGCAATCAAACTCACCAGCATCAGCCTCTTTCTTTTATAACCCTCAGAGAGCTGAAACAGGCTTGTGCACAATATGGTTCAACTGCTCCATTTACTCTTGTCTTAGCAGGGGTCCTCAAACTTTTTAAACAGGGGGCCAGTTTACTGTCCCTCAGACCTTTGGAGGGCCGGACTACAGTTTAAAAAAAAAAAAAAAAAACTATGAACAAATTCCTATGCACACTACACATATCTTATTTTGAAGTAAAAAACAAACAAACAAACAAACAAACAAAAAAAACGGAACAAATACAATCACACTGCCACATGTGGCCCGCAGGCCGTAGTTTGAGGACTCCTGCTTAGTGGTAATTTAATGATACTATCTCTTCTAATGATTAGAAGTCTGTTACAAAAACATGTCTTTCTGGTGGTGATTACTTATTAAGGATATCAGTCTGGACTGATCATGCTGCAGAACAGGCAGAACACAGTTGGCAACAAAATATTCCTTTCACTGCAGATGTTCTTCTGGGAGAAGGCCCTCAAGCCTCTTTGGCAGCTCAGTTAAATTATCCTCCTGAAGCCTACCAACAAATTGCTCAATTGGCAGGGCAACTGGTTCTCCTCAAGTCTCCATTGCCCCTCAGATCTCTATCTCCTCACTGAACAGGCCCTCACACTATTTTTACAGCACCCGCATGGCCATTTGCCTAGTGGACCCCTAGTCTGAATTCTCCAGTCTCAAACAAAATTGTACCCTACAAAAAGACTTCCAACACTGGATGACTATCACTGGAAATCACAAGTACTCTCCCCACCACCTTAACACTCCTCAGAATCCCTGGTGCCCAACTTCCCAGTGAATGTGTAGCATTCCTCCCCAGTTTTATCTTTTCTCCATACCTTTTCTCAGAATGCCTGGTTACTCTCACATTTTCAAACTGAGATGACCTCTTTGAAGACTTTAAAGATCCGTGGCTACAAGGCACATTCCAAGACTTTCTCCCAAAGAAACCCAATTTGTCCTCTTGTTACTTTTTTTTCCTTCTTGCTATCCCTCAATTCTGTCCTTTCTCCCCTCCCCACTGACCTTGACCGATGACAGGGCCATTTGTCATAATCGATCCCCCTGCCTTCTTCCTTATAGGCAGTCCATGCCACCTCTCATCCTGAAGCACTCAAAGACACCACACCTATCACCTCACTTCCCTATAATAGACAAAAAAACAAACACAAAACAATAACAACAACAACAACAACAAAATGATAGAATCAAAGTACTGACCCTTCCAGGAAGGATCAGGGGCATGTCCCAAGAATTTCCTACTGCTTATATTATGCATTATACAGATAACATTTTGCTCACCTGACCATTATTCTAACCCAATTACAGGACTTTCTGTATGCTTTTGGGTTATGTATAGCCCCAGAAAAGATACACAGTGTTCCCCCCTTTTCCTTACTGGGAGATATCAATTGGCTCCATCCCTCATTAAAACTTACTACAGGAGAGTTAAACCCCCTTTTTGACATTCTTAAAGGACCAGCTAACCCTTCCTCTTCTCGTTTTTTAACACCCACTGCAATAGAAGCTCTAACCAAGGTCAGCTGTGCTTTGCAAAGGGCACAGCTTACTCGCATTGACCCTGATTTTCATGGTTTTTTTCATATTTATAATTTTTTTTATTAAATCATAACTGTATACATTGATATGATCATGGGGCATCATACACTCGCTTCATAAACCATTTGACAGATTTTTATCACAGTGGTTAACATAGCCTTTCCGGCGTTATCTCAGTTAATGTGCCAAAACATTTACATTCTACATTTACCAAGTTTCGCAAATACCCCTGTAATATGCACCACAGGTGTGATCCCACCGATACCCCTCCCTCTACCCACCACAACCACCTTTCCCACTTCCCCCTATTGTTAAGTTGTAGCTGGGTTATAGCTTTCATGTGAGAGTCCCAAATTAGTTTCATAGTAGGGCTGTGTACATTGGGTACTTTTTCTTCCATTCTTGAGATACTTTACTAAGAAGAATATGTTCCAGCTCCATCCATGTAAACATGAAAGAGGTAAAGTCTCCATCTTTCTTTAAGGCTGCATAGTATTCCATGGTATACATATACCACAATTTATTAATCCATTCATGGATCGATGGGCACTTGGGCTTTTTCCATGACTTAGCTATTATGAATTGGGCTGCAATAAACATTCTGGTAAAATATCTTTGTTATGTTGTGATTTTTGCTCTTCTGGGTATATGCCCAGCAGAGGAATTACAGGATTGAATGGCAGATATATTTTCAGATCTCTAAGTGTTCTCCATATATCTTTCCAAAAGGAATGTATTAATTTGCATTCCCACCAGCAGTGCAGAAGTGTTCCCTTTTCTCCGCATCCACGCCAACATCTCTGGTCTTGAGCTTTTGTGATATAGGCTAGTCTCACTGGAGTTAGATGATATCTCAAAGTAGTTTTGATTTGCATTTCTCTGATGATTAAAGATGATGAGCATTTTTTGATATGTCTGAAGGCCGTGCGCCTGTCTTCTTCAGAGAAGTTTCTCTTCAAATCCCTTGCCCAGCCTGCGATGGGATCCCTTGTTTTTTTCTTGCTGATGCATTTGAGTTCTCTGTGGATTCTGGTTATTAAACCTTTGTCAGAGTTATACCCTGCAAATATCTTCTCCCATTCTGAGGGCTGTCTGCTTGCTTTGCTTATTGTGTTCTTAGCTGTGCAGAAGTTTTTTAGTTTGATCAAGTCCCAGTAGTGTATTTTTGAAGCTGCTTCAATTGCCCGGGGGGTCCTCCTCATGAAATACTCACCCAGACCAGTTTCTTCAAGGGTTTTCCCTGCATTCTCCTCTAGTATTTTTATAGTTTCATGTCTTAAGTTTAAATCTTTAATCCAATGAGAGTCTATCTTAGTTAATGGTGAAAGGTGTGGGTCCAATTTCAGTCTTCTGCAGGTTGCCAGCCAGTTCACCCAGCACCATTTGTTAAATAGGGAATCTTTTCCCCACTGAATGTTTTTAATTGGCTTGTCAAAAATCAAATAGCGGTAAGTAGCTGGATTCATCTCTTGGTTCTCTATTCTGTTCCAGACATCTACTTCTCTGTTTTTGTGCCAATACCATGCTGTTTTGATCACTATCGATTTGTAGTAAAGTCTGAGGTCTGGTAGTGTGATTCCTCCGGTTTTGTTTTTATTTCTGAGTAATGTCTTGGCTATTCGAGGTTTTTTCTGATTCCATATAAAACGAAGTAATGTTTTTTCAAGATCTTTAAAATATGACAGTGGAGCTTTAATAGGGAGTGCGTTGAAATTATATATTGCTTTGGGTAGTATGGACATTTTGATAATGTTGATTCTTCCCAGCCATGAGCATGGTATGTTTTTCCATTTGTTAACATTTTCAGCTATTTCTTTTCTTAGAGTTTCATAGTTATCTTTATTGAGATCTTTCACATCTTTTGCTAGGTAAATTCCCAAATATTTCATCTTCTTTGGCACTACTGTGAATGGGATAGAGTTCTTAACTGCTTTTTCAATTTGACTGTTGTTGGAGTATATAAAGGCTACCAATTTATGAATGTTGATTTTGTAACCTGAGACGCTGCTCTATTCCTTGATCACTTCTAGGAGTTTTGTAGTACAGTCCCTAGTGTTTTCCAGATACACAATCATATCATCTGCGAAGAGCGAAAGTTTGATGTCTTCTGACCCTATATGGATACCCTTGATCGCCTTTTCTTCCCTAATTGCGGTGGCTAAAACTTCCATTACAATGTTGAAAAGCAATGGAGACAATGGGCAGCTTTGTCTGGTTCCTGATCTGAGTGGAAATGATTCCAATTTAACTCCATTCAATATGATATTGGCTGTGGGCTTACTGTAGATAGCCTCTATCAGTTTAAGAAAAGTCCCTTCTAGACCAATTTCCATGAGTGTTCTGATATGAAGCGATGCTGGATATTATCGAAAGCTTTTTCTGCATCAATTGAGAGAATCATATGGTCTTTGTTTTTTAATTTGTTTATGTGCTGGATTACATTTATAGATTTACGTATATTGAACCAGCCTTGAGACCCTGGGATAAAACCAGCTTGGTCATGATGTATAATTTGTTTGATGTGTTGCTGGATTCTGTTTGTTAGGATCTTGTTGAATATTTTTGCATCTATATTCATTAGTGATATTGGTCTATAATTTTCTTTTCTTGTTGGGTCTTTTCCTGGTTTGGGGATCAGGGTGATGTTTGCTTCATAGAACGTGTTGGGTAGTCTTACTTCTTTTTCTACATTTTGGAACAGGTTGAGTAATATAGGTACTAATTCCTCTTTAAAGGTTTAGTAGAATTCTGATGTGAAACCATCTGGTCCCGGGCTTTTCTTTTTAGGGAGGTTTTGTATAGTTGATGCTATTTCTGAACTTGATACGGGTCTGTTCAACATTTCCACTTGATTCTGGTTAAGTCTTGGAAGGTGGCGTGCTTCCAAGTATCAGTCTATTTCCTTCAGATTTTCATATTTCTGAGAATAAAATTTCTTGTAATATTCATTAAGGATTTTTTGGATTTCTGATGAGTCTGTGGTTATTTCATCTTTGTTGTTTCTGATTGATGATATTAGAGATTTTACTCTTTTTTTCCTGATTAGGTTGGCCAGAGGTTTATCTATTTTATTGACCTTTTCAAAAAACCAGCTTTTTGATTTATTGATCTGTTGTATTATTCTTTTGTTTTCAATTTCATTTAATTCTGCTCTAATTTTGGTTATTTCTTTTCTTCTACTGGGTTTGGGGTTGGAATGTTCTTCCTTTTCCAGTTGCGTGAGATGTCCCATTAAGTTGTTAAATTCCTCTCTTTCCGTTCTCTTGAGGAAGGCTTGCAGTGCTATAAATTTTCCTCTTAGAACTGCCTTTTCGGTGTCCCAGAGGTTCTGATACTTTGTGTCTTCATTGTCATTTTGTTCCAAAAAATTGGCGATTTCTTTCTTAATCTAATCTCTGACCCAGCTATCATTCAGCATAAGGTTATTTAACTTCCATGTTTTTGTATGGGTATGCAGATTCCTGTTGTTACTCAATTCAAGTTTTATTCCATGATGGTCCGTTAAGATGCATGGAATAATTTCTATTCCTTTAAATTTACTGAGTTTAGACTTGTGACCTAAAATGTGGTCAATTTTGGAGTAAGTTCCGTGGGCTGATGAGAAGTATGTGTATTCAGTTTTGTTGGGATGAAATGTTCTTTAGATGTCTGCTAAATCTAAATATTGGATGGTTAGGTTTAAATCTAAGATTTCTTTGCTCAGCTTCTTTCTGGGGGATCGATGCAACACTGCCAAGGGAGTGTTGAAATCTCCGACAATTATGGAGCTGGAAGAAATCAAGTTACTCATGTCTGTTAGAGTTGCTCTTATAAATTGAGGTGCATTCTGGTTGGGTGCATAGATATGAATAATTGAGATCTCATCATATTGAGTATTACCCTTAACAAATATGAAGTGACCATTCTTGTCCTTCCTTACTTTTGATGGTTTAAAGCCTACTGTATCTGCAAATAAAATTGCAACACCTGCTTTTTTCTGATTACCATTTGCCTGAAATATGGATGACCATCCTTTCACCCTGAGTCTGTATTTGTCTTTTAAGTTGAGATGTGACTCTTGTATGCAACAAATATCTGGCTTGAGTTTTTGTATCCAGTCAGCTAACCTATGCCTCTTTAGAGGACAGTTTAAGCCATTCACATTGATGGAGAGTATTGATAAGTCTGGTGGAATTTTGGGTATCGAGTTTTTCAAAGGTCCAGTGGACATTTTTAATCCTTTCGCCAGTGTGGAATTTGGAGTTTGATCCGAAGTTTCTGAGTGAGTTTACTTTTGTGGTATAGGATTGGGTTGGTCATTGTGGAGGATAGGTCTGAGAACATCCTGAAGAGCTGGTTTACTTATGGCAAATTTTTTCAACATATGAATGTCATTGAAGTATTTAATTTCTCCATCATAGATGAAACTCAGTTTAGCTGGGTACAAGATCCTGGGTTGAAAGTTTTTTTGCTTTAGGAGATTAAAAGTTGATGACCAGCCTCTTCTTGCTTGAAAAGTTTCAGCAGAGAGATCTGCAGTTATTCTAATATTCTTACCTTTGTACGTTATAGTTTTCTTTCACCGGGCTGCTTTGAGAATCTTCTCTTTCATGTTAACTTTAGTGAAGCTAATTATGATATGTCTGGGTGATGACTTATTGGGGTTGAATCGTGCTGGGGTTCTGAAGCTGTCTGCTATCTGAATTTCAGATTCTCTAGGCATGTCTGGAAAATTTTCTTTCATAATTTCATGCAGAAGGGCCTCTGTGCCCCTGGAGGCCACTTCATCGTTCTCAGAAATCCCTATAATTCTTATGTTGCTTTTTTTCGAATTATCTGAGAGTTCTCTGAGTGAGTGATCGGTTTTTGCTCTCCATTTCTCGTCCTCTTTGAGAGATTGGGAGCGTTCGAAGACTTTATCTTCAATGTCAGAAATCCTTTCTTCTGCTTGCTCCATTCTGTTACTGAGGTATTCTACTGTATTTTTCATATCTTTGAGGGCTGTAAGTTCTTGTTTCAGTGTGTCTAAGTCTTTGGTGGTTTTGTCTTTAAATTCATTAAATTCTTGAGACAATTTTTGAATTTCTCCTCGAATTCCTAATTCCATTTTATTAATCTTGTCTGCAAACCAAATTCTGAATTCGACTTCTGACATCTCAGCCAGTTGTTTATGAATGGGATCTTCAATCACATCTGCCGTATCTTTTCTTGGGGGGGTTGATCTATTCTGGTTATTCATGTTACCAGAGTTTTTCCGCTGATTCCGCCCCATGGTTTACTCCCTTTGGTTTTTCCCCTGGGGTTTTATCGAGGGCCCATACAGTGTTGTGGCCTGAGAAACTGGGGCCCTGTCTGGTGTGGTGGAGCAAAGTGGTTCTGTCTTGTTTTCAGCTGGTTTCTGTTCGATCCTATTGCAACTTCTACTCTGGCTTGAAGTCTCAGCTGTGTGGAAAAATCAGCAATTAAGTCACCCCGCCTGCCCACCTCTGGCCCCAGTTGGAAAAGGAGAATCAAACCTTCCTACAATCGCACACCCAGGGCACCGCCTGAAGAGTCCTCAGTCTATTAGCCCAGTTCAAAAGGTCCGAATCAACTGTCTCAATCGGCACTTGTCTCGGGTGGAAGGGTTCAAGAGGTCTCTGGGAACTGGATCACAGGGGCCTGGTGACTCCTCTGACACAGCTCACCCCAGTGCAGCGTGGAGTCAGGAGGAGCCACCCAGCAAACAGAGCAGTCTGGGAAGGTTGACGTCTCCTTCCCCACTTTGCCCCTCCGTCGGACCCAGTCACTGGTATCTCTGCAGATGGCTAACCCAGTTGCCTGCAGTGAACAGACACTCCAGGGGTTTGCACCTGCCTGAATCGCAAGGAAGTCTGCCAGGCCCCCGCAGACTGCCGCTATCTAGCAGGAGGAGATTTGGCCTGACATCTTTGAGTGTTTGATGCAGGTGATGGGAAGGAGGTGTTCACTCAGGCTTAGCCCCGTCCCTGATGGATGCTGCTAACAGAACAGAACAGAACAGACAACTTTGCCGGGTTCTGTCTCTGTTCCTGTCGAAATCGCCTACAGAAGACGGGCTGTTTTGAGTTCAAACGTGTTGCTGTTGGAGGTTTGCCTCCGATCACCTCTCTGGGTCGGCCCCGCCCTGGAAGCTTCCTGGGTTTGTGAGCAGTGTCAGGAAATCCCCCGCTCACCGGTGGCCTCCTCTGGTTGCCCAGGGAGACAGGGGGTGTGGCCTCAGAATATCCAGAAGTGAGCGTTCTGCCTTTAAAGAAAAAACGGCTGTTGATCTACCTCCAGGGAACTGCTGCTCTGGTGTGGGCACTCAGGCGACCCTTTTCTCCTCTGTCTCGCGCCCCAGAGTCAGCACTGAGCGGCCACAGTTTGTGCTGGGTCCACACCCCTCAAGAGATCCTCCAAGAATCAGAACTCTTGGGGGATAGGCCCGCAGACCCCGATTGGGAGGGGGGGTGGGGAAGCTAGAGTTTCATTCAGTTTTATGCAACAATACGGCCCGGGGAGGGCTCTTGCACTGCGCCTCAGGGAAGTGCCGCCAAAGCTTGATTTCCCCTCTGCAGAGTGCCCTCTCCTCGCTCACGTGTCCCAGAGTCAGCGCTGTCCTGACGCAGCTCAGGCACTGTGCACTCCCCTCAAGAAATCACCCAAGGATCCGAACTCCTGGGGGACAGTCCTCCAGACCTCAGTGGGCGGGAGGGGAGCACTGGGAGGGTTACCAGCGAAGGATTCCCAAAGTTTTATTCAGTTTTATGCCTGGCAGGAGAACGCCACGGCACACCAGTAGGGGAGGTAGGTCCAGTTTTTAGAAGGTCTCTCCCGTGGAGTGTAGTGGGAGGGCCTTTAATTTCTGCCCGCTTGTTTAATTGTGGGGCTCTTGAGCCGGTCTCATGGGGGAGGGGGACTCCCGTGCAGTTGGTGGTGGATTTTGTACCTTTTGTTTGCGTCCTTGTGATCACAGCTTGCCTCAGCGGTGTTGATGTGCGTTCTTCAACCTTCTCTCTTGGTGAGGCTCAAGTCCACCAGGATACTTACTAAATTCCTGTCCCTTAACTCTCCTTTTGGACGGGAGCCTCTGTTGAAAGCTGGCTTCAGTCCGCCATCTTGTCTCCCTCCTCCTGATTTTCATGTTTATCTGCTAACTTGTCTTACTTCTCATATGCCTATTGCTTTGTTTGTTTGTTTTTTTTACATTTTATTTATTATTTATTTATTTTTTATATAATAGCTGTGTACATTGATATGATCATGGGGCATCATACACTAGCTTCACAGACCGTTTGACACACTTTCATCCCACTGGTTAACACAGCCTTCCTGGCATTCTCTCAGTTACTGTGCCAAGACCCATATTCTTCTTAGTAAAGTATCTCAAGAATGGAAGAAAAAGTATCCAATGTACTCCGTCCTACTATGAAACTAATTTATGGCTTTCACGTAAAAGCTATAACCCAGTTATAACCTAAGAATAGGGGGGAGGGGGAAAGGCAGGGGAGGGAGTGGGGAGGTGGGTAGAGGGAGGGGGATTGGTGGGATTACAACTGCCTATTGCTTTGTTATGGCAACCTCTTGGTTCTTTAGAATAGGTGCATTTGAGCATGATGTCAAAACAAGTTTTAACTCTATATTATGGAATGCTGGCCACCTTTATTCTCGGAGGACAGCACTGCCTCTGGCAACTTATAGGAAATGACCCCAATATCATTGTGATTGATCATCGTATTCTTAAACTTCAACTTAATAAGTTAAAAAGGGGGAGATATACCCAAAATACACCTTCTAATCTTCTTTCTCATGCCCCTTTTACTTCAATTTTCTACATGTTGATATCCAGGGGCACACACCATCAGAGCAATTTACAAAGCACTCAACATGCACTCAACATCCTGAGGCGTTATGGAAGGACTCTCTGACTGGTATTTGGAAAGGGCCTGATCCTGTTCTAATATGGGAGAGGACATGTTTGTGTTTTTCCTAGAACAGCTGACAGCCCTCGTTGGCTCCCTGAATGGTTGGTCAGATGTGGACCCCAGAAAACTTCATGTATCCCCAATGAAGAAGCTCAGACTGACACCCTGAATAATCTAGTGCCAAGCCAAGCCATCACAGAAAGTGAAGCTCCCAACCTGGGGTCAACTGAAGAGACTGACTTAAGAGGGAACTAACCTGGTGCAATGTTGTGGTGGAGCAGTTACCCCTGAAAAGCTCTTCTTGGCAATGATAGCCATTGTCTCTTGTCATAGAAGTACTGTATCAGCCAATCCTTACTGAGCTTATTTCCCTGATCCACCTTTGTTATGCCCAGTCCAATGGAACAACTCTGGTATAAGTTTTTTCTAATTCCTCTACATTATTAGGAGGCACTAGTAGTAATTACTTTACTTCTCAATGGGCTTAGTTTAATTACACTGGAAGAGCCAGAACTGTACCTATTGGCTTTAGTCTGACCTCCAGACCTGCTTTGCATAACTCTCCACAAAGAATTGAAAACAGCTTTTAGTCTGTCATTTCTTCCTCAGCCAGAACCAGATTTTGCTCAGTTTCAAAAGATTACTAAATGGGAATTTGCTGAAATTGGAGATGTATCACCTATTCCAGCCCCCACTGGAATATCTCCTTGTAATTCCCCTTCTATTCACCTTGATTCAGCTCCCCAGATAGAGTGCTGTTATAATTCTCCAGTCTCTATTCCTATTGAAGGAGAAGGAGAAAAATTGTGGGATTGGCATAGACGATCACAACTTTCTCATAATATTAATAATCAAGTAACTGCCAGAGGATATGTAACTAACATTTTAACTTCAGAATCAGGAAAAACTCCTAAAGATCTTTGGTGCCTTCCTGTTGCCCTTCAACCAATAGAAGTCCTGAAGCCTACAAATGAAGTAATGCAAAATAGTTCCAGCACTGTATACTATATTATGGCCTGTTTTCCACCTCTAAGACACTCACTAATTGTTGACATCTCTATAACAAAAATTAATCATGGTTTTATTATAAATTGTATAAATTGTAACTTATCCAACTGTGTTAGTCACGTTGATCCTTTTCATGCTATTACTATAGTTGAGCAACCTTCTTTTGTTATGTTACTTGTAAATTTAACACAACCACAGTATGAGAATTCAAGTTTACAAACTTTAATTGAACTAAACAAGTATTTATATTATACTATTACTTGTAAAAAAAAGATTATATGTGTGATTATAGTAGGTATTGCAGCATTAGCTGTCATCATACCTAGCAATGTTTCTTTAGCTTTGGTGCTCATGCAATCTATACACACAGCCTAATACATTGACTCAACACACTTCTTTGGCACTACCAATGCAAGAAAAAGTAGACACAAAATTAGAAGAGAAACTTGACACTTTAGAACAAGAAGTAACTTACAGGAAATGAAGTTCAAAGTTTAAAAGCATGTTTACCAATTGCATTGTTATGCACAATTCTAATGGATCTGTGTTACCCTGAAACACTACAATAAATCACAATGGAATTGGTATAAAGTAAAAAATCATCTCCTAGAAATGTGGTCGCAGAATAATAGTCTTTATGTGGTAAAACTTCACCAAGAAATTCAAACCATGCATGAGTCTCATTTGGATATTTATAGTCCAGCCCAAGGAGCTAAAGACATGTTTCATAAATTACAATCTTTCACTCCTTTAAATAATATTGAACACTTAATAATAGCATTATGTATATTAGAAGTATTAATACCAATTTTATTTTGTATTCTCTCAGTCTTCTGCGGAGTTGGAGTCAAGCAATTTCTCCACCTAAAATCATCTATGAATTAAAATTAAGAAATAAAAAGGGAGGAGATATGGAGTGTGGATTGTGAGGTGGCAAGACCCTCACAGACCAGGAGATGCATTCAAGGAATGACCTCCAACTTCTTCCCCTTCCTTCCTAAAACAATAGTTCTCCTTGCTCCTTTTTCAGAAGTCACTTCTGCATACTTTTCTTTATTTTGCCTAAAAACATATAGCCTTATTCTTATATTTCCCCAAAATTAATCTTTACCCCAGTTACTATTACTTCCCCTCAACCTTGTAAGATGAAAATATTCCCACTCATTTTCTTTGCTGATTTGCAACATCGTTAGTATGAGCAACCTTGTTTGGGTACTATGTAAATAAAGCTGTTCACATGGGTTGGTGCTTGCTGCAGTCATCAGCTGAGCCAGACCTTCTGATCCCATCTCTTTATCTTTTACACAATCTGTGTCTCTTGTATGATGTATTTTCTCAATTCCCCACCATTCCTCCTCTGGTTTGTTTACTCTTATTGCTGGTTCCCAAAAAACTGGGAACAATGAACATTGTTAAAATGTCCATGCTACCCAACGTGATCTACAGATTTAATTCAATTCTCATCAAAGCAACAATGTCATACTTTGAAGAACTGCAAAAATAGTACTTTGTTTCATATGGAAACAGAAAAAAAAATCAAATATCCAATGAAATTATAAGAAATAAAAACAAATCCAGAAGAATCCCGTTACAAGACTTTAGGTTACACTGCAAGTCCACAGTGATCAAAACATGAAGCTATTGTCACAATACTACAGAAATAGATCTATGGAATAAAATAGAGAATCTGTTAATAAATCCAGTCACGTTTCATCATCTGATCTTTGAGAAACCAAGCAGTTTAGTGCAAAATTCCTTATGATAAAAGGATTTTTTTTTCTTCTGGGTAGGTGACCAATAATGGGATTACAAGATAAATGGGAGGTCTAGCTTGAATTCTTTGAAGATTCTCCATACTTCCTTCCAAAAAGGTTGTATTAGTTTGCAGTCTCACCAGCAATGTAGAAGTGTTCCTTTCTTCACATCCATGATGGCATCTGCAGTTTTGAGACTTTGTCATGTGGGCCATTCTCAGTGGGGTTAGGTGATATCTCAGGGTGGTTTTGATTTGCATTTCTCTTATAATTAGGGATGATGAGCATTTTTTTCATATGCTTGTTAGCCATTCATCTATCTTCATTAAAGAAGATTCTATTCATTTCTCTTACTTTGGTTGCTGTCTGCTTTGCTGTACAGAGAATATTGAATTTAATTAAGTCCCATTTGTTTATTTTTGTTGTTGCAATTGCATGGAAGACTTCTTCATAAAGTCTTTCTGCAGGCTGGTATCTTCAAGTGTTTTTTGCCAACTTTCTTTGAGGATTTTTATTGTTTCTGCCTTAGATTTATATTTTTTTATACATCTTAAATCAAGTTTTGTGAGTAAAGAAAGATGCAGGTCTAGTTTCAGTCTTTTACATGTGGTTATCCAGTTTTTCCAGCACGGTTTATTGAATAGGGATTCCATAGTGTATGCTTTTGGTTAGTTTATAAGAGATCAGACAGCAAATAGAGACTGTTTTCACCTTTTGGTTTTCTATTCTGTTCCATATTTCTATTTCTCTATTTTTGTGCCAATACCATGCTATTTCGATTACCATGGACTTTTAATATAGCTTGAAATCTGGCAGGGTGTTATCCACATGGTGAAAGAGTGAAAGTGGACTGGACCCACACCTTTCACCACTGACAAAAATTGACTCATGATGGATGAAAGATTTAAATCTTAGACATAAAATGACAAAAATCTTAGACGAGCATGTGGGAAAAACTCAATAATGTCAGACTAGGGAAAGATTTTATAATGAAGACTTCAGCAGAAATGACAACAGCAAAAATAAACAAATGGGATATAATTAAGTTGAAAAGCTTCTGCCCAGCTACAAACACGACACACAAAGCGAAAATACAACCTTCCAAATGGGAAAAGATATTTGAAAGGTATGAATCTGACAAAGGGTTGATAACTAGAATGTACAGAGAATTTAAATTAATTGACAAAAAATGAGTAAACGATCCAACCTATCTCTGTACAAGAGAAATGAACAGAACATTCTTTGATGAAGACAGAAGAATGGCTGAAAAACGTTTGAAAAAATGCTCATCATGCCTGATTGTCAGAGAAATGCAAATCCACTCTGAAATATCACCTAACCCCAGTGAAAATAACCCACATCACAATGTCTCAAAGCTGCATATGCTGATGTAGATGTGGAGAGAAGGGAACACTTTTACACTTTTGGTGGAACTGCAAACTAATGCAACCTTTTTAGAAGAAAGTATGGACAATCTTCACAGAACTCAAATTAGACCTCACATTTCATCCTGCAATCCCATTACTATGTAACTACCCAGAATAAAAAGAAATAATTTTATCAGAAGCACATATGTGCTAGATTGTTTATCACAGGTCAATTTATAATTGCCAAAATGTGGAAACAACCTAAACGCCCACCGACATAGGAATGTATTAACAAGCTGTGGTATATTTATACCATGGAATACTATTCAGTCATTAAAAATGTGGAGACTTTACATCTTTTTTATCAACCTGGATATAGTTAGAAACTGTTGTTCTTAGTAAAATATCAGAAGAATGGAGAAGCAAGAATCCAATGTACTCAGTTACAATATGAAACCAGTACATGATCTAATACATACCCTCATAAGAGAAGAACTCAAATGAATTCAAGGTGGGGGTAGTTTGGAATGAAGGAACAGAGAGAGGGGAGGCAGAAGGAGGATGGGAGTTTTATGGTGTATGGCACACCTCTTGGGGGCAGGATACAATTATAAAAGGGACTTGACCTAACAAAAGCAATCAGTGTAACCTAATTCTCTGTACCCTCAATGAACCTGAAACAAAAGTGAATAAATAAATAAATAAATAAGAAAAAAATAAAGTACTTACTGATAAGCATGAATAAAAACAAACTTCTGCACAGCTGTGAGTACAACTAAAGCATACTAACAACTTTCAGAATGGGAGAAGACATTTGCATGCTGAAGTGGTTTGTGGTCACAAGATGAGGGAGTTTTGATGCCAGGAATGAAAAGACTTGACACAAAATCTATGTAGGGGGACTAATGAACTTGGGAAGGACCCTCCTGAGCAAGCTTCAGGTACATACTTATTATCACATAATAGAATGTCTCCACCTTTGTTTTTGCAAAAATGCAGACCTTGAGCATAACCTCTGCCTCCAGAATCAAGACACCTTTGGAATCCGTTGAATCTTTACCATAACTGTTAGGTTTGGTATTGTCATACCTCACATATACATTCTCTCATGGAGGCCACTTTTCTGATCTCCTATAGATACACAACTCACATTCCATTCTCATGATTCTCTAGGTCTCTTAAGCAGGAAACAAGTCTTATGCTAAAGATCAGTGCTCAATTTTCCCTATGACATGCTGTGAATCTGACAAAGGCCTGATAACTAGAATCTACAGAGAATTCAATTTAATCAAGAAGGGAGGAGCAAACCTCCCATTCACAAGTGGGAAAGATACATAAACAAAAACTTATCTTAAGATGACAGACGAATTGCCAACAAACAGGAGAAAAAAGGCTCATTATTCCTAATCATCAGAAAATATAAATCAAAACCATTCTGAAATGTCACCAAATGCTAGTGAAAATAGCCTACATCATAAAATCCTAAAGCTACAGATTCTGGCGTGGATGTGGAGAGAAGGGAACACTTTTGCACTTATGGTGGATTGAAAACTAATTTAACCTCTGTTGAAAGAAGTTTGGAGAATTCTCAAAAAAACTAAAAGTAAAATTTCCAATTTCTCTCATAATCCCATTACTATATATCTGCCCAGAAAAAGAAAAAAATCATTTTACCACAAGGACGTTTTCACTAGAATATTTATTGCAGCACAAATCACAGTCACCAAGATGTGGAAGCAGCCTAAGTGCCCATGAACTCATGAATGGATTAACAAACTGTGTTGTATGTATACCATGGAGTAGTATTCAGCTATAAAAAGGATGGAAACCTTACATCTTTTGTATGTACCTGGCTGGAGTTGAAACACATTCTTCTTAGTAAAGTATCACAGGAATGGAAAAGCAAGTATCTAATGTATTCGATACAAATCAAAACCAATATATAATCAACTACATGCCTACTTGAGAGAAAAACACAATTATACTCACGTAGGTGGAGCGGGGAGGAAGATAAGGGGACAGGGGAGGAGGAAGAGCGATTGGTTCACTCTTATCTAATGTGCACAATGTAAGGGTATACAGCACACCTCCTCTTGGGTGAAGGGTTCAACTGCAATTTGAACTTTACCTAAGAAATGCAAGCAAAGTAACCTAATCATTTGTACCCACGTATTAATCTGAAATAAAATAATAAATGTATTTCCTATTGATACAACTATGCACATTTTTATTTTATAATATTTAAAGATCTTTTAAAAGGAACTGTATATTTCTGATTTGTTAATTTGTATGCTTTATCATGTACAGTTCTTTGGTGAATATAAGTTAACTTAATTTCAAACACTAGTGATTTTATTTAATTAGAACAACAGACTTTTCTCCATGTTTTACTTTTTGTCTCTTTCAGACCCCTTCATTCAATACTGGAACTATATTTTTTCTCTATTTTTCCTCTGTCATAATTGACTTGGACCGCATATGAGGAGAACATGTTTTTTAATTTACACTATCTTGTTATTAATAATTTACATTATGGGTAACAGAATTAAGACTGTATATATTTAATATGTCCAATATCCATAGAAAATACCTAACTATAAATAGTAAGCAATAACTTAACCTATAGCACATTAATATATTAGCATTAGTAAATCAACCATTAAATATACTGCTAGCTTTTAGGAATAGTTCCTGATGCTGTCTTGACTCCTAGTTGAAATTATTTTTCCAATTTCTGGAAATGACATGAGAAGATTAATTACCCTTTCTCCTTTCATTACTCCTATATACGTCTTTACTCTGTCTTCTTTTTCATCCCACTCATATCCATCCACTTGCAAAGACCAACTGAAAAACTGCAGTTAAATTATGAGTGTTTTTAATAATAATCACTATAACACTATGTGCTAGCTTTTGAAATAGACCTTTCATTCATTGTCTCATTTGACATATATAAAATATTTTTCAGAAATCATTATTGCAATTTTCACAGAAAAGTAAAATAAATTTTAGCACAGAGCTATTCAGCACCTAATGGTTCAAACTCTGATATCTCACTTTCTGAAATCAGAGCATTTTATATTCCATTGTCTTTTTCTTCTTGTTAATATGGATCTTTTCTTCTCTGTTTTTTTTTAGTATTTAGATTCTGAAACATCAGAAAGGAATCCCACTGTAAATGAGAGTGTATTAAAAATACCTTTATATAGAATACGAACATGATATCCTTTTTTCCTTGAGTGATTATGGCCGTGTTGTTATTTCTGTTTAAAAGTAGGTTTAGGTAAATACTGAAAAGTAGGTGTTCTAAGGCAATCTAATATGCTTTTTACATGAGAATAAGAAAGTAAATGGAGTTTTTATGAAAATGCTTATTAGTGAATGTGAATGACGTGAAAATATGGAAATGATAATGAAGAATACTTTGTTCTTAAGGTATTTTTTATCATAACATTTATACACAGAAACACACACACCGTAATACAACTATGTAGAAATTCCCATATGCATATAGGAATTATGTGTCTTAATTTGCTTATATAGAAGCTGTATTATGAAATGTTTGAATGATCTTATTGTGACTTATTGTAAATAAAATTAAAATGACAGTGACTTCATGCCCACTTTTTTGACCAACAAAGTCTTTCATGTCTATTTTTCACTCCATATCCAATGTGGTCATCCTAGAATAGGCCCTGTGAAGAAGGTAGGAAATATCCTCTAACTGGTCTCCCTCTGTTTAATGCATCTTGCACATCAATAAAAATTATAACTTCCTAGAGTATCATGATGATTGCCTTTTTCATACTGCACTTTTTTTTTTTTTTTTGAGACAGAGTCTTACTGTGTCACCCTTGGTAGAGTGCTGTGGCGACACAGCTCACAGCAACCTCTCACTCTTGGGCTTACCAGATCCTCTTGCCTCAGCCTCCCAGGTAGCTGGGACTACAGATGCCGCCACAACAGCCAGCTATTTTTTGTTGCAGCTGTCCCAGGCCAGGTTCAAACCTGCCACCCTTGGCGTATGTAGCTGGCACCTTAATCACTGTGCTATGGGCGGCGAGCCATACTGCACTTTTTAAAAGTACTTTTCCTGTTGACTAAACCAAATCTTGTTTTCATTGATTGTTGGCCTCAGAGGGACTTTAAATGTGATACCATGCATCCCTCCTATTTGCCAGGTTGAAAAACCTGAAGATGGAGGGGAAATGACTTCTTTTGTAGTTGATTTTATAAACTTTTTTTCAGTGTGCTACATGACATTTAATGACATATTATCACTTAAAAATAAAACACAAATTATTTCTTCCTATATATTCAAATCTCTTTCTAATATAAACAAAATCTAGCTTTCTAGTTTTTACTTGTCACCATTGTCCTGGATTACACCCAGTCATGTATACACATGGAATGTTCTTGCCTAAAATACTTCGTTTACACATTTCTTATTTTATTCCAAGTCATTGATTGTAAAACTATTATGCTTTCTTTCTAATTTCAGATTAAACACTACCTTGATCATTTAATTAGATGGCTATCTTATTTATTCATGGTTATGTCAATTTTTAGCCTCTTAAAACATCCCTTATTCTAAAAAAAAAAAATCTCTTATTCTTTTTGTGTTCACATTCTAATCCTTCATTCTAATTGCAAGTTTTGAACACAAGGCTGAGTGTAGTGGCTCTTGCCTCTAATCCTGGCACTCTGCAATGTCATTGTGAGAGGATTTCTCTAGCTCAAGAGTTTGAGACTAGCTTGAGCAAGAGGGTGACCATTAAAATAGAAAAAAAATTAGCCAGGCTTGTGGCGGGCACCTGTAGTCCCAGCGACTCTGGAGGCCGACGTTGCCATGAGGTAGGCTGATGCCATTGTACTCTAGCCCAGGCAACAGAGTGATGTTCTGCCTTAAAATAAAGTTTTTAACCATATACTCTTATCCTTAAACACCTATCCTCCTTTGTAGTACCCAACACAGCACACCACTTATAAATATTTGTATAATGAATCAATACATAAATGAATTATTACAAGCAATCACAAGGGATTGTTTCTACTTATTCTCTGTGATGCAAAAACATCCGAATATTTAGAATACCTGAATGGTTGGAATCAAATAGTAAAACATATGCATGTTTAACAGAATTTCCTTACATTTTGTCTGGATCCTTTGGCATTGGTAATATAGCTAAACTTTCTCAAAATCATGCTACAAGTTTGGTATAGCTTACAGTGTTTTTTCTTTGATTGAATAAAGAACCTCAATATTCAATAAAGAACATGACAGAATCAACTTTTTGAAAAGATAGCATTAGTCAAATCTAGATAATTAATATATAGTTGTGTATGTGCACGTGTGACTATTCTCTTCCTAGTGATTAGAATTTTTGGTACTCATTTCTATGAAGCCCTATGCACATTTTGCGATATTTTCTTTTTATTGCAATGCTCAGATGGATTATGCATCAACCATCAACAATCTGTGAAGGAGGGAACACTACGGGAATTGTCAGTAAGATTGCCTTCATATCAGTGCATACTAATGAACATTTGCTGTTTAACAAAACTGCTGGGCTTTGCAAAAGTAGATACTTGATAGTATATTTATTTTTGTATGAATTTGTATTTACAGGAAATGGTAGAGGAATAGATAATCATATTTTATACTACTCCAGGTAAATATTTGGAGAGAAAAACACATAAAGGAAAAGAAAGAGCGCACATCAAAAACATACTCTAAAATACATAAAATATTACAATATATTAGAAAAGTAAAATGTTAACAACTTTTCATGCTGCAAAACATAAAATTCTTCAAAATTCTGTTTATTCAGAATGATGTTTCTGGGAGGCGGAGCAAGATGGCAGCCGAGTAACAGCTTCCTTGCATCTGGGCACTGCGAGTCTGGGGAGATAGGACTCCACAAATCTCTGGCTGGTGGGATCTGCCTACCATCACCCTGTGAGGATACAAGAGGTCAGCGAGAGACTTCTGGACCCCAAGAGGAGGACTGAAACGGTGGAAAACCGGCAAATGGTCGCGTGTGTTCAATCCATCTCAACCTGCCCGCAACTTCCACAGGCACGAGAACTTAAAGAGCAAGAGGAAGTGAAAGGAAAATTAAGGCAAGGAAACAGATAAAAGAAATCACTCATGAGGAAGAATCAGCAGAAAACCCCAGGCAACATGAAGAACCAGTCCAGAACAACCCCGCCAAGGGACAATGAGGTAGCTACTGCAGATGATTCCACCTATAAAGAAATGTTAGAAAGGGAATTTAGAAAACACATGTTGAAAATAATGAAAGAAATGATGGAAACAATGAAGGAAACTGCTAATAAAGTGGAAAGTAACCAAAAGGAAATACAAAAACAGAATCAAATAAGAGATGAACAATATGAAGAATATAAAAAGGATATAGCAGAGCTGAAGGAACTGAAACAGTCAATTAGGGAACATAAAGATGCAATGGAAAGTATCAGCAACAGGTTAGACCATGCAAAAGAAAGAATTTCAGAGGTAGAAGACAAAGTTTTTGAGATAACTCAGATAGTAAAAGAGGCAGAAAAGAAGAGAGAGAAAGCAGAACTTTCACTGTCAGAATTATGGGACTTTATGAAGCGTTCCAACATACGAGTTATAGGAATTCCAGAAGGGGAAGAAGAATGCCCGAGAGGAATGGAAGCCATACTAGAGAATATTATAAAAGAAAATTTCCCAAATATCACCAAAGATTCTGACACACTGCTTTCAGAGGGATATCGGACCCCAGGTCACCTCAACTCGAACCAAGCTTCTCCAAGACACATTGTGATGAACCTGTCCAAAGTCAAGACAAAAGAAAAGATTCTGCAAGCTGCCAGGAGTAAGCGCCAGTTGACCTACAGGGGCAAATCCATCAGAGTGACCGCAGACTTCTCTAATGAAACTTTCCAAGCAAGAAGACAATGGTCATCTACCTTTAATCTACTTAAACAGAACAATTTCCAGCCCAGAATTCTGTACCCTGCTAAGCTAAGCTTAAAAATTGACAGAGAAATCAAATCATTTACAGATATACAAACATTGAGGAAATTTGCCACAACAAGACCAGCTCGACAGGAAATACTTCAACCTGTTCTGCACACTGACCACCACAATGGATAAGCAGCAAAGTAAGAACTCAGAAATTAAAGGACAGAACCTAACCTTCCACTGATGCAAAAGATAAAACTAAGCAATGGACTCTAACAAAATAAGACGAATAGAATACTACCACACTTACCAATTATCTCAATAAATGTTAATGGCTTGAATTCCCCAATGAAGAGACATAGATTGGCTGACTGGATTAAAAAACACAAGCCATCCATTTGCTGTCTGCAAGAAACACACCTGGCTTCAAAAGACAAATTAAAGATCTGAATCAAGGGTTTGAAGATAATTTTTCAGGCAAATGGAATTCAGAAGAAAAGAGGAGTTGCAATCTTATTTTCAGATATATGTGGATTTAAAGCAACAAAAGTCAAAAAAGACAAAGATGGTCACTTCATATTGGGCAAGGGAAAAATACAACAAGAAGATGTTTCAATTCTAAATATTTATGCACCCAATTTAAATGCTCCCAGATTCTTGAAACAGACCTTACTCAGTCTGAGAAATATGATATCTCATAATACCATCATAAGAGGGGACTTTAACACTCCTCTTACAGAGTTGGACAGATCCTCTGAACAGAAATTAAACAAAGATATAAGAGATTTAAATGAGACCCTAGAAAAACTGTGCTTGATAGATGCATATAGAACACTCCACCCCAAAGGTAAAGAATATACATTCTTCTCATCACCCCATGGAACATTCTCCAAAATTGATCATATCCTGGGACACAAAACAAAAATCAACAGAATCAAAAGAATTGAAATTTTACCTTGTATCTTCTCAGACCATAAGGCACTAAAGGTGGAACTCTACTCTAACAAAAATGCTCGACCCCACCCACAGGCATGGAAATTAAACAATCTTCAGTTGAATAACAGATGGTTGCAGGAAGAAATAAAACAGGAAATCATTAACTTCCTTGAGCATAACAACAATGAAGACACAAACTACCAAAACCTGTGGGATACTGCAAAAGCAGTTATGAGAGGAAAATTCATTGCTTTAGATGCCTACATTCGAAAAACAGAACGAGAGTGCATCAACAATCTTACAAGAGATCTTATGGAATTGGAAAAAGAAGAACAATCTAAGCCTAAACTCAGTAGAAGAAGAGAAATATCCAAAATCAAATCAGAGATCAATGAAATTGAAAACAAAAGAATCATTCAGAAAATTAATGAAACAAGGAGTTGGTTTTTCAAAAAAATAAATAAAATAGATCAACCATTGGCCAGACTAATGAGGAACAGAAAAATAGTATCTCTAGTAACCTCAATCAGAAATGATAAAGGGGAAATAACAACTGATCCCACAGAGATACAAGAGACTATCTCTGAATACTACCAGAAACTCTATGCCCAGAAATTTGACAATGTGAAGGAAATGGATCAATATTTGGAATCACACCCTCTCCCTAAACTCAGCCAGGAAGAAATAGACCTCCTGAACAGACCAATTTCAAGCACTGAGATCAAAGAAACAATAAAAAATCTTCCAACCAAAAAATGCCCTGGTCCAGATGGCTTCACTCCAGAATTCTATCAAACCTTCAAGGAAGAGCTTATTCCTGTACTGCAGAAATTATTCCAAAAAATTGAGGAAGAAGAAATCTTGCCCAACACATTCTATGAAGCAAACATCAACCTGATACCAAACCCAGGAAAAGACCCAAACAAAAAGGAGAATTTCAGACCAATCTCACTCATGAATATAGATGGAAAAATTCTCAACAAAATCCTAGCCAATAGATTACAACTTATCATCAAAAAAGTCATTCATCATGATCAAGTAGGCTTCATCCCAGGGATGCAAGGCTGGTTTAACATACGCAAGTCCATAAACGTTATCCACCATATTAACAGAGGCAAAAATAAAGACCACATGATCCTCTCAATACACGCAGAAAAAGCATTTGATAAAATCCAGCATCCTTTTCTAATTAGAATACTGAAGAGTATAGGCATAGGTGGCACATTTCTAAAACTGATTGAAGCTATCTATGACAAACCCACAGCCAATATTTTATTAAATGGAGTAAAACTGAAAGCTTTTCCTCTTAGAACTGGAGCCAGACAAGGTTGTCCTCTGTCACCTTTACTATTCAACGTAGTGCTGGAAGTTCTAGCCAATACAATTAGGCAAGACAAGGAAATAAAGGGAATCCAAATGGGAGCAGAGGAGGTCAAACTCTCCCTCTTTGCTGACGACATGATCTTATACTTAGAGAACACCAAAGACTCAACCACAAGACTCCTAGAAGTCATCAAAAAATACAGTAATGTTTCAGAATATAAAATCAATGTCCACAAGTCAGTAGCCTTTGTATACATCAATAACATTCAAGATGAGAAGCTAATTAAGGACACATCTCCCTTCACCATAGTTTCAAAGAAAATGAAATACCTAGGAATATACCTAACAAAGGAGGTGAAGGACCTTTATAAAGAAAACTATGAACTCCTCAGAAAGGAAATAGCAGAGGATATTAACAAATGGAAGAACATACCATGCTCATGGATGGGAAGAATCAACATTGTTAAAATATCTATAGTTCCCAAAGCAATCTACCTATTCATTGCCATTCCTATCAAAATACCAACATCGTACGTTCAAGATTTGGAAAAAATGATTCTGTGTTTTGTATGGAACCAGAAAAATTCCCGTATAGCTAAGGCAGTTCCTTGTAACAAAAATAAAGCTGGGGGCATCAGCATACCAGATTTTAGTCTGTACTACAAAGCCATAGTGCTCAAGACAGCATGGTACTGGCACAAAAACAGAGACATAGACACTTGGAATCAAATTGAAAACCAAGAAATGAAACTAACATCTTACAACCACCTCATCTTTGCTAAACCAAACAAGAACATACCTTGGGGGAAAGACACCCTATTCAATAAATGATGTTGGGAGAACTGGATGTCTACATGTAAAACACTGAAACTGGACCCACACCTTTCCCCACTCACAAAAATTGATTCAAGATGGATAAAGGACTTAAATTTAAGGCATGAAACAATAAAAATCCTCAAAGAAAGTATAGGAAAAACACTGGAAGATATTGGCCTGGGGGAAGACTTCATGAAGAAGACTGCCATGGCAATTGCAACAACAACAAAAATAAACAAATGGGACTTCATTGAACTGAAAAGCTTCTGTACAGCTAAGGAGACAATAACCAAAGCAAAGAGACAACCTACACAATGGGAAAGGATATTTGCATATTTTCAATCAGACAAAAGCTTGATAACTAGGATCTGTAGAGAACTCAAATTAATCCACATGAAAAAAGCCAACAATCCCATATATCAATGGGCAAGAGACATGAATAGAACTTTCTCTAAAGACGACAGACAAATGGCTAACAAACACATGAAAAAATGTTCATCATCTCTATATATTAGAGAAATGCAAATCAAAACAACCCTGAGATATCATCTAACCCCAGTGAGAATGGCCCACATCACAAAATCTCAAAACTGCAGATGCTGGCGTGGATGTGGAGAGAAGGGAACACTTTTACACCGCTGGTGGGACTGCAAACTAGTACAACCTTTCTGGAAGGAAGTATGGAGAAACCTCAAAGCACTCAAGCTAGACCTCTCATTTGATTCTGCAATCCCATTACTGGGCATCTACCCAGAAGGAAAAAAATCCTTTCATCATAAGGACACTTGTACTAGACTGTTTATTGCAGCTCAATTTACAATCGCCAAAATGTGGAAACAGCCTAAATGCCCACCAACCCAGGAGTGGATTAACAAGCCGTGGTATATGTATACCATGGAATACTATTCAGCCATTAAAAAAAATGGAGACTTTACATCCTTCGTATTAACCTGGATGGACGTGGAAGACATTATTCTTAGTAAAGCATCACAAGAATGGAGAAGCATGAATCCTATGTACTCAATTTTGATATGAGGACAATTAATGACAATTAAGGTTATGGGGGGGAAGCAGAAAGAGGGGCGGAGGGAGGGGGGTGGGGCCTTGGTGTGTGTCACACTTTATGGGGGCATGATTGCAAGAGGGACTTTACCTAACAATTGCAATCAGTGCAACCTGGCTTATTGTACCCTCTATGAATCCCCAACAATAAAAAAAAAAGAGTTATGTTTCTTTATGACTACTTGAACTTTCACAATGCCACATTTTCTTTAAAGTATATTTCCAGTCTTACAATTCTTCTGTGAGAAAATTTACATGATGTGCTTGCAATGCTGAATTTATAACAAGGTTATTGTAGACTTCTACTTTGTCTCATATATTAATGAGGGTGAATTTAAAACAAGGCTTTAGTGCTTGAAACCTGTACCACAAGGAAAATAAAAGATTTTTATTTGTGTGTGTATGTGTGTGTAAAATTTCCTATTCTGAGTAAAGTTTTGACCTTTGGGCCAAATTAGAGTTAATCTATAAAAGCTCTGTGGGGGTAATTTGTGTTTGTTTTGAATGACTAAATGAAAAATTAAATACTATAAGATTAAATGTAATGCAGAATGAAATGGTGACCAAATCTTGCCACTTGTTCCCAAAGTTTTGTCACTTTGAAGATATACAGAAATAGATATTTCATAGATTTTTGAACATGGTTGTTATAGTATAAACTATACAAATATGATAATATAGCCCCTTAAAAAGTATAAACTTTCTTGGTGCTCTCCTTGGTTATATGTTTTCCCCAGTGATCAAACCAATATGAATAAATTTCTATATTTTGCCCAAGTAAAATTTAATTCATTTTCAATTTTTTTCAGTTATAGTCTTTTTTCAATTTTAATTTTAATTTTTACATATACATGTGTTAATTAGGGTTCCATTTTTTTTTGCCTTCACAAAATTAAAAAGACTTAAAATATAATAACAATAACAATGTTTAAGATAAGGATTAGAAACAAAAACCTTGTAAAGAACGAACGAACATAAATACATTCAGAAAAGGAATCAAACAATTGCCACATTGAAATATTAAGCAATAATAATAATAATGCAAAGAAAGTAACATTCACATTATCAAGTAAGAGTATGTCCATTATAGAATGCTTTGACTCTGAGTTTCAGTATGGAGTCATCAGTTAATTTCTTATTTTTTTTTAAGTATCAGAAAATAGACAACTAATACGTATAAATAAAAGTAAAAAATAATTTCAAAAAACAGATCATGCTAAATCTTATAGACAATAGAAAAAGAAGAAATACATCAAAATCATTCTACTTGATCTGGGTACACCCGATATTAAAGTTGAAGAAAATATAATATTATAAAAGAGAAATTGCAAACATATGTCACTTATAAATGAGGATATACAATATCCTAAAAAACATATTAACATGTTGAGTTGAAAATTAATGTTTAAGTAATATACTTGGTCAAAATTAAAACCAACTTATGTGAAGATTAGTCACTATTTTCTTTTTTTTTTTTAATGAATTAAAGCTTTATTTTGTCCAAGAAACCCTTTATCTATATATAAGGTGTTTTATACAATTAAGGAGAAAAATCTGTTTTCAAGCATCTTTATTTTTTTTTGTTTCTTTCTTTTTTTTATATATTTTTTCTATTAAATCATAACTGTATACATTGATATGATCATGGGGCATCATACACTCGCTTCATAAACCATTTGACACATTTTTATCACAGTGGTTAACATAGCCTTTCCGGTGTTATCTCAGTTACTGTGCCAAAACATTTACATTCTACATTTACCAAGTTTCGCAAATAACCCTGTAATATGCACCACAGGTGTGATCCCACCGATCCCCCTCCCTCTACCCACCCCCCTTTCCCACTTCACCCTATTGTTAAGTTGTAGCTGGGTTATAGCTTTCATGTGAGAGTCTCAAATTAGTTTCATAGTAGGGCTGTGTACATTGGGTACTTTTTCTTCCATTCTTGGAATACTTTACTAAGAAGAGTATGTTCCAGCTCCATCCACGTAAACATGAAAGAGGTAAAGTCTCCATCTTTCTTTAAGGCTGCATAGTATAAAAAATACTAGAGGAGAATGCAGGGAAAACCCTTGAAGAAATTGGTCTGGGTGAGTATTTCATGAGGAGAACCCCCCGGGCAATTGAAGCAGCTTCAAAAATACACTACTGGGACTTGATCAAACTAAAAAGCTTCTGCACAGCTAAGAACACAGTAAGCAGAGCAAGCAGACAGCCCTCAGAATGGGAGAAGATATTTACAGGGTATATCTCTGACAAAGGTTTAATAACCAGAATCCACAGAGAACTCAAACGCATCAGCAAGAAAAAAACAAGGGATCCCATCGCAGGCTGGGCAAGGGATTTGAAGAGAAACTTCTCTGAAGAAGACAGGCGCACGGCCTTCAGACATATCAAAAAATGCTCATCATCTTTAATCATCAGAGAAATGCAAATCAAAACTACTTTGAGATATCATCTAACTCCAGTGAGACTAGCCTATATCACAAAATCTCAAGACCAGAGATGTTGGCGTGGATGCGGAGAAAAGGGAACACTTCTGCACTCCTGGTGGGAATGCAAATTAATACATTCCTTTTGGGAAGATATATGGAGAACACTCAGAGATCTAAAAATAGATCTGCCATTCAATCCTGTAATTCCTCTGCTGGGCATATACCCAGAAGACCAAAAATCACAACATAACAAAGATATTTGTACCAGAATGTTTATTGCAGCCCAATTCATAATAGCTAAGTCATGGAAAAAGCCCAAGTGCCCATCGATCCACCAATGGATTAATAAATTGTGGTATATGTATACCATAGTCACTATTTTCTTTTCTTTTCTTGTTCTTTTCCTTTTAGAAAAGACTACCCTTTTAAGACTACAACTGAAAAAATGCTTGCTTTATAAAACTTAGCTGTTTTTAAATCTATGTTGTTCAGAGTGCGTATCTGATTTCCAGATCTTTATAATATTCTTCTATTTACACTGAAGCGTGAGGCTACCACAGTAAACATGAGAGTCTATTTTAAAAGAAAACAATTTCCTCCTTTTCTTTAAAAAAAACTCGAATTTCAATTATTTTATTAAATCATGTTTTTTAATTTAAAAAACTTCAACCTCAATACATATCTAGCCTTACTTTAGAGACTGGTTTTGCAAATCTTACTTTTCCTCATTTTCTGACCGTGGACTATTTCTTGGCTGTGGCATTTCACATTCCCTGTATCTTATGCCTCAGTTCTACCCTCCCATTTTTTTTTTTAATCTCAGGTTCTCAAGACTTACTAATTGTAGACCTATTGATAGTAAATGAAAATGCATACCACATGCATTTTGTAAATAAGCCACAAGAAAACACTAATTATTATTTGAACATTTACTATCAAATTTTTAGACAAATGTACTTAATTAAAGTCACATTTTCCATTTTCATTTTTTATTCCTATCTCTATATAATATATGTAATTAGTGTAATATGAGTCAGTTGCTTTTTAGCTTGCACCCAACATTTCCTCAACAACATTTAGCTTTCTTTTCATCTGACCAAGCACATGGAATACACCTATTTTTCATTAGCAATATCTCCTCTTTTTTTTTACTTAGTCAAAAAGCCACCACAGTCAAGCTAATTAACATACTTGTCACTTCACACATATAGTTATCTTCTTTAAGTATGTGCTATATATAATTGTCTATGGTAGTCTCTTCCAATCCTTTTTTATTTCTATTGTATCATAACATCTCCTCCACTTCTGGTTTTAGTTATTTGAGACTTTTCTCTTTTTCTTCATAATTTTGATTTCAGATTGTTTTCCATTTTTTAAAATTTCATTTATCTTTGCTCTACTCTTTGTTAATTTCTTCATTCTGCCAGTTTTGAATTTAGTTTGCTCTTTTTCTAGCTTCTTGTATGTTGTGCTTACACTTTCATTTCACTCATCATATATTTTCTTTTCTTTTTTTTTTTTTTTTTGCAGTTTTTGGCCGGGGCTGGGTTTGAACCCGCCACCTTCGGCATATGGGGCCAGCGCCCTACTCCTTTAAGCCACAGGTGCCACCCCACTCATCATATTTTTAATATCTGTTTTGATTTTGTCTTTGACAATTTGCTGTTTAAGTATGTGTTGTTTTATTTCTGCATAGTTATAATTTTTCTATTTTTCTTTTGGCAGTAATTTCTAATTTTATTCCATTGTCATTGGAGAAAATACTTGGAAAGATTTCAGTGCTGTTAAATATGTTAAGACTTTTTTTTCACTCTATATGAGATTCTTCTTGGAGAATGATCTGTGTGTTCTTGAAAAGAATGTGTATTATGGTGGTGTTGAGTGGAACGGTCTGTGCATGTTTGTTTGGTCCATTTGGTTTAAAATTTTTTCAAGTCCTCTTTTTTAATTAATATTCTATTTGGATGCTTTATTCATTATAGAAAGTGTGGTATTGAAATGTTCTGCTATTATTGTGTTGCTCTCTATTTCTTTCTTCAGTTATTTCCTTGTTTGATATATTTTAGTTCTCTTACGTTGAGTGCATATATATTGACAATTTGTTGTAGCTTTCTTGTCAGTTGACCCTTTCCTCATTATAATGTCCATTAACACTTTTGTCATTATAATGTTTTCTTGTGACAGTTCTTACTTAAAGTTTATTTTATCTGAAATATATATAGCCACCCTTTTTTCTTGTTAACACATGCCTGAAATACGTATTTACATACTCTTTCATTCTATTTATGTCCTTAATTCTAAAGTGGTTCTTTTGTAGGCAGGATACAATCATATTAAATTTCTTCATTCATTCAATCATTCTACGCCTTTTAATAAAGGAGTTTAATCTATTTATATTTAGAGTAACTCCTAGCAGAAATAGACTTACTATAGTCATTTTGATAATTATTTTGTCTTACAGCTTTTTGATCTCTCTTTTCCTCTTGTTGTCTTTTGTGTTTTGTTGAATTTTATTGTAGTGATATACTTCGTTTTCTTTCTCATGTTCTTTTGTTTTTTACATGTAAATATATATTTTAGTTTTCATGGGGGTTAGCTCAGACATCTAATAATCACTTTTAAGCTGGTAGAACTTAACTTCAATCTCATACAAAATCTATGTATTTATGCTTCTCTCTAATCCCAAACTTTCTGTTATTGATATCATTATTTACATTATTTACATATTTAATGTATTCATTAACATTTTACATTAGTCATTTTTGATAAGTTTACATTTTATTCTTTATATTAGAATTAAAAGTGATTTACACATCACCATTACAATAGCAAAGTGTTCTGTATTTGCCTCTGCATTTACCCTTATCAGAGAACTTTATGCTATTAAATGCTTTTGTGTTGCTGTTTAGTATAACTTTATTTCAATTTTCGGGAATGCTTTTAGCACTTCTTGTAAGGAAGCCTACTGTTGATGAACTCGCTCAGATTTTCTTTATCTAAAAATATCTTTTTCTCCTCATTTTTAAAGGAAGTTTTTTCTTGATATAGTATTATTGATTGGTAAATTTTTCTTTGAATGATTGAATATATCTTCCCACTTCCTTCGGGCTTGCAATGTTTCTGCTGAGAAATCTACTGATAGACTAATGGGGGCTTCTTAATCTATAACTAGTCACATTTCCCCTGCTGCTTTCAATATTATCTGTTTATCTTTAATTTTGACAATTTGATCACGTTTCTTGATGTGGACTTCATTTTATTATTTTTAATTGGAATCATTTTACTGTTAAAATTTTTAATAACTTTTATTGAGATTAAAAATAGATTTCACCTTGGAATATTTTCCCTGCAAAATTCTTTTTTGTTTTTTCAAATTAATATGAGGGTACAAATTCTTAGGTTACATTATCTTCACTTCCAAAGTAAAGTTCAAGTTGCAGTTGAGCCCTTCATTCAGGGAACATACTGAACACCCTCACTTTGTGTACATTAGGTGAGATCCCGCCAATTTCCCTCCCTCCTCCTTCAAATCACCTTCCTTTCCCTCCTCATCTCTCCTTCATTTCCCCTTCCCCTTACTAGACTATATTTGTGTTTTATCTTTTGTGTGGTCATGTAATGATTTATATATTGGTTTCGTATTAGTATTGAGGATGCTGGATATATATTTTTTCATTCTTGATATACTTTACTAAGAAGAATGTGTTTCAAATCTATCCTGGTAAACATAAAATATGGAAAGTCTCCATCTTTTCTTAAGGTTGAATGGTACTCCATGTCATACGTTTGCCACAGTTTGTTAATCCATTCATGGGTTGATGGGAATTTGGGTTGCTTCTAGGACTTTGCAAGTATTAATTGAGGTACAATAAACATTCTGATGCAAATGTCCTTATGGTAAAATGATCTTTTTTCCTCTAGGTAGATACATAGTAATGGAATTGTGGGATCAAATGGAAGGTCGACTTTTAATTCTTTGAGAGAAGTTCTTCATACTTTTTTCCATAAAGGTTGTATTAACTTGAAATTCCACCAACAGTATAAAAATGTACCCTTATTTCCACATCCATGCTAGCATCTGCATATTTGGGGCTTTAGGATGTGAGCTAATTTTACTGGAGTTAGGTGGTATCTCAGAGTGCTTTTGATATGCATTTCTCTGATGATTAAAGTTGATGAGCAACTATTCATGTGTTTTTGGTTATTTTTCTGTCATCTTCAGAGAATTTTCTGCTGAAGTCTCTTGCCCATTTCTAAATAAGGTTGTTTTCTCTTTTCTTGTTCATTAATTTGAGTTCTCTGTAGATTCTAGCTGTCATCACTTTGTCAGATTTGTAACATGCAAAAATCTTCTCCCATTCTGAAGGCTGTCTGTTTGCTTTGGTTGTGGTAACCTTAGCTATGCAGAAGCTTTTTAGCTTGAGCAAATCCAATTTATTTATTTGTGGTGTTACTGAAATTTCAAGAGGTGTCTTCATCATAAATTATGTTCCCAGGCCAATATTTTCAAGTGTTTTCCCCATATTCTTTTTAAGAATTGTATTCTTTCATGTGTCAACTTTAAATCTCTTAACCAGTGAGAATAAATATTTTTGTCAATAATAAGAAGTGTGGGTTGAGGTTCAGTCTTCTACATTTGGCTAACAGTTTCTCCAACAGTATTTATTAAATATAGATTCTTTTCCTCAGTGCCTGCTTTTGTTTGGTTTATCAAAGATAAAATGGTGATATGTGGCTGGATTCATCTCTAGATTCTCTTTTCTAGTCCATAGAGCTATGTCTGTATTTTTGTGTCAGTACCATGCTAGCTTTTTTTTCTTTTTTTTTCTGAGATAGTCTCATTTTTTGACATACTCTCACTATGTCGCCCTTGGTAGAGTGCTGTGGCATCACAGATCACAGCAACCTCAAACTCTAGGGCCTAAGCAATTCTCTTGTCTCAGCCTCTCAAGTAGCTGGGACCACTGGTGCCCGCCACAATGCCCAACTATTTTTTTTTTGCAGTTATCATTGTTTTCTAGCAGACCCAGGCCAGGCTCAAACTCACCAGCCTCAGTGTATGTGGCTAGCGCCCTAACCACTGAGCTACAGGTGCCATCCGACCATGCTGTTTTGACCAGTATAGACTTGTAGTAAAACCTAAAGTCTGGTAATGTGACACATCTAGATTTATTTTTATTTCTAAGAACTGTATTGGCTATTTGAAATTTTTCTGATTTCATATGAAATGAAGTACCATTTTTTTCAAGATAACAATGGTGCTTTGATGAGGATTTCATTAAACTGGCAGATTGCTTTGGGTAGTATGGACTTTTCAATGATGTTGATTCTTCCCAGCCACAAACATAGTATGTTCTTCCATTTGTTAACAACTTCTTCTATTTCTTTTCATGGGGGTTCAGAGTTCTCTTTACAGAGATCTTTCATGTCCTTTGTAGATTTTTTCCCTCAGGTGTTTAATCTTTTATAGCACTACTGTAAAAGGTACAGAGGCTTTGATTTTATTCTAAGCTTGATTGTTATTGGCATATATAAAAGCTACTGATTTGTAGGCACTGATTTTATATCCCAAGAGTTGCTATATTCTTTGATCACTTCTAAGAGATTTGTAGTTGAATTGCTGGGGTTCTCCAGGTATAATATCATGTCATTCACAAAGAGCATAATTTGACCTCCTCTGTTCCTATTTGAATGCATTTGATCACCTTCTCTTGCCTGATTGCAATAATTATGACTTTTAGCATTACGTTGAATAGCAATGGTGACAATGGGAATCCTTGCCCAGTTCCATTTCTAAGTGGAAATGCTTTCAGTTTTACTCCATTCTATATGATATTGGGTGAGTATTTGCTGTGGATGGTCTCTGTCAGTTTAAGAAATGTCCCACCTACACTGATTTTCTTAAGGGTTCATATCAAGAAACAATGTTGGCTAATGTCAAACACCTTTCTGTAGCAATTGAGAGAAACATATGGTCTTTGTTCTTCATTTTATTTATGTGTTGAACTACATTTATGAATTTACATATGTTGAACCAACCTTGTAGCCCTAGAATAAAACACACTTGATGATGATGTATAAGTTTTTTAATGTGTTGCTGTATTTTCCAGCTAAGATCTTATTGAATATTTTTGCGTCTATATTAATTATATTGGCCTATAGCTTCCTTTTTGTGATGGGTTCACTCTTGGTTTTGGAATCAGGGTGATATTTGCTTCATAGAACATGTTGGGGGAGGATTCATTCCTTCTCTATGTTTTTGAATATATTATACAATATAAGTAAGTACTAGTTCCTCTTTGAAGTTTTGGTAGAATTCTGGTGTGAAACTGTTTGGCCCAGGGATTTTCTTTTTGAAAGATTTTTGTAGATGTTGTTATTTCAGTGCTTGATATAGGTCTATTCAGAATTTCTAATTCTTTCTGGTTGAGTTTAGGAAGCTGGAGTGCTTCCAGATATTGGTTCATTTCCTTTACATTTTCATATTTCTGGGTTTCATATTTCTTAGAGTTTTTTTGAGTAGTCATTGAAGATCTTTTGTATTTCTATGGTATCAGTTGTTATTTCCCCTTTATTATTTATAAGTGAAGTTATTGAAAACCTTACATTTCTGTTTCTGGTTAGTTTAGTCATGAGTTTATCAATTGTATTAATCTTTTCAAACAACCAGTATTTCGTTTTGCTGATTTTCTGAATAATCCTTTTGTTTTCAATTTCAAATTGAAATTGAAATGCTGCTCTAGTTTTGGTCATTTTTCTTTAACTAGGTTTGGGGTTGGATTATTATTCCTTTCCCAGTTGCTTGAGATAGCCCATTAGGTTGTAGACTTGCTCTTTCTGTTTTCTTCATGAAGACATCTAATGCTATAAATTTGCTTCTTAGGATTGCCTTTGCAATATCCCACAGGTTTTGATAGTTTGTGGTTTTATTATTATTTTGTTCAAGAAACTTAATGATTGCCTTTTTAATCTCATTTTTGACCCATCTGTCCTTCAGCACAAGGTTATTTATTTTCCATAACATT
Organism: Nycticebus coucang; assembly: GCF_027406575.1. Classification (NCBI taxonomy): domain Eukaryota; kingdom Metazoa; phylum Chordata; class Mammalia; order Primates; family Lorisidae; genus Nycticebus; species Nycticebus coucang. The sequence goes on from NC_069804.1 coordinate 108,389,236, forward strand.
ATTTTGATATGAAGTTGTTGTTGCTGTTGCATTTAACTTTAATTCTGTGATGGCCCAAGAAGATATAAGAAGGGAGGAGGAGCAGGATGACGGCCGAGTAACGGTTTCTTTGCAACCAGGCATGGTGAGATTGGGGGGAGAAGACTCCAGGCACATCTGGCTAGTGGGATCTGCCCCAAAACATCCTTTGGGAACACAGGGAGACAGTAAGAGACTTCTGGACACCATGAGGAGGAAAAAAGCAGTGGAGAACTTGCAAGTGGTTGCATGTGTCCATTCAGTCAGAGCCTGCCAGCTACTGTAACTACAGAAGCAGTGATATTGCAAACAGGAAAGGCCTTACCTGTGAGCTGTTTTGTTTTTTTGGACTTGGGCACTTGATTGAACTACCTTTGGAGAACTTGGATGAGAGTGCAGATGACTGTAAGTGTGGTCTAGGGCCCTGGACTGAACCAGAGAGCCAGAATAGAGGTAATAATGTTTGGCTGTGGGCTGCAGTGCAGCCATTGTGGGAGAACTGCCCCTGCAGGCTCTGCCCTCAGGGTATTGGAGGAGGATTGGGCAGGGAGACCTTGGGCAAGAAATCTAGTGTCTGAGCAACCCAAAGGCGGGGACTGAGACACTAGGGAAGATAAGAGATTTCAGTGTTTGGTAGATTAAAGCCTTGGCCCTCAGGGGCATTTAGTGGGACCAGTTTGGGCACACTGCATAAGCAAGAAGTCATTTCAGGAGAGATCTCAACAACAAGTGCATCCCTGGGAAAGCTTTTTCTTAGCCAAGGTTCACAGTTTAAAGTGTCTTTTAAGTGGGCTCAGGAGAGATTTAGGTTCTCAACACTGCGGGGTTTGAGAAACAGCAGAGGCCTCCAGTCTTCATCTTGGACAGCTGTACCAGCATTGTGATTAGCATTTCATACCCCAGAATATCACCTGCTTCCCAGACAATATTCAGTAAGGTACATATACTGTTTTGTTTTGTTGGTTTTTTTTAAATTTCAACATTTTCCCTCTAGATTTTTCTATTTTGTTTCTTTTTCATTCTCCTTCTTCATTTTTCTAGTTTAAATATAATTTTCCATTGTTGCCTTTTTTAACAATCAGAACTTAATTTTTGCTAGTGTTTCTGCCCCCATGGTTTGGATTCACCCCAGTTTTATCCTGTAAGTTTTTTGTTCATCTGTTTTGGTTTGATTTATAGTATTTTTGTCTTTCCTCTCCACTTGGTAGAGGTGGGGTACCATGTCTGAACAGGCTGGCAAAGAGCTACTGAACCCAAGTGAACCACTGAACCCAGCACCCCCAGAGTTTGGGGGTTATTAAGGTTGAGTCTAAGTGCCCACTGTATATATTTATTGCTACTGTATTCCCCTTTCTGTGCCTCTGTTCTTTTTATCAATATGTCCTTTTACTTACCCTCTCCTTTCTCTTTTTTTTTCTAATTTTTTTCCTTTCTTGCTCTTCAGTCTTCACATCCTTCTGCTGTGTACCAAAGGGACTCATGAAAACTTTAGGCCAGAGGCCTGATAACTTAAAGAGCAAGAGGAAGTGAAAGGAAAACTTGGGCAAGGAAACAGGTAAAAGAAAAAACTCATGAGAGAGAATCAGCAGAAAAATCCTGTCAACATGAAAAACCAGTCCAGACTCACTCACAGAAGTGTGAGTTAGCTACTGGGACCTGATCAAACTAAAAAGCTTCTGCACAGCCAAGAACATAGTAAGTAAAGCAAGCAGGCAGCCCTCAGAATGGGAGAAAATATTTGCAGGTTATACCTCCAATAAATGCCTAATAACCAGAATCCACAGAGAACTCAAACGTATTAGCAAGAAAAGAACAAGTGATCCCATCTCAGGGTGGGCAAGGGACTTGAAGAGAAACTTCTCTAAAGAAGACAGACGCACAATTTACAAACACATGAAAAAAAGCTCATCATCCTTAATCATCAGAGAAATGCAAATCAAAAGTACTTTGAGATATCACCTAACCCCAGTAAGAGTAGCCCACATAACAAAATTCCCAAACCAGAGATGTTGGCATGGATATGGAGAAAAGGGTTCACTTCTACACTGCTGGTGGGAATGCACATTAATATGTTCCTTCTGGAAGGATGTTTGGAGAATACTTAGAGACCTAAAAATAGACCTGCCATTGGATCCTATAATTCCTTTACTAGGTTTATACCCAGAAGACCAAAATTCATAATATAACAAAGACATCTGTACCAGAATGTTTATGGCAGCCCGATTCATAATTGCTAAGTCATGGAAGAAGCCCAAGTGCCCATCCACCCACGAATGGACTAGAAAATTGTGGTACATGTATACCGTGGAATATTATTCAGCCTTAAAGAAAGATGGAGACTTTACATCTTTCATGTTTACATGGATGGAGCTGGAACATATTCTTCTTAGCAAAGTATCTCAGTAATGAAAGAAAAAGTATCCAATGTACTTAGCCCTACTATGAAGCTAAATTATAGCTTTCACATGAAGGCTATAACCCAACTATAGCACAAGACTATGAGGAAAGGGCCAAGGAAGGGGAAGGGAGGGGGGAGTTTAAGGTGGAGGGAGGGTAATGGGTGGGGCCACACCTACGGTGAATCTTAGAATGGGTACAGGTGAAACTTACTAAAGGCAGAATACAAATGTCTACATACAATAACTAAGAAAATGCCATGAAAGATACGTTGAACAGTTTGATGAGAATATTTCAGGTTGTATATGAAACCAGCATCTTGTACCCCTTGATTGCACTAATGTACACAGCTATGATTTAGCAATAAAACAATAATAAATAAAAAATAAATAAAGGTCTACACTTTTTTAAGTCAAAAAAAAAAGAAATGTTATAAATGGCAGAAGTGGATTTTAAAATACCGATGATAAAAAAATGGAGGAAATTACTGAGAAAGTGGAAAATAACCAAGAAACAGTAAAGGAAATTGTGGAGAAAATGGAAAATAACCAAAATGAAATCCAAAAACAGAATCAAATATGAGATGAATTACATGAAGACTATAGAAAGGTTATAGTAGAGCTAAAGGTAGTGAAGCAGTCAATTAGGGAACTTAAAGATGCAATAGAAAGTATCAATAACAGATAAGATCATGAAGAAGTAGGAATGTCAGAGGTAAAGGACAAAACTCTCGAGATAAATCAGATAGATAAAGAGGCAGAAAAAAAGAAAGACAAAGCAGAACATTCACTGGCAGAATTATGAGACTTCATGAAGCATTCAGACATACAAATTATAGGTATCCCAGAAGATAAAGAAGAGTGCCCCAGAGGAATGGAAGCTTAATTTTAATTTATATATAAATTAAGATTTAAATAAATTAATTTAAATAAATTAAAATTTAAATAAATTAATTTAAATAAATTAATTTAAATTTAAAATTTAAATTTAAATTAAAATAGTATATATAAATTAAAATTTATATATACTATAAATAAAAATATAAATTTTTTATTTATCTTCTCAAGTCAAATAGAGCCTCTCCAGGACACATAGTGATGAACCTGTCCAAAATCCTAACCTGGAAAAAAAGAGTAAAATCTCTAATTTAATCAACCAGAAACAACAAAGACGAAATAACAACAGACTCCTCAGAAATTCAAATAATCCTTAATGAACATTACAAAAAACTTTATTCTCAGAAATATGAAAATCTGAAGGAAATTGACCAATACTTAGAAGCACTTCACCTTCTAAGACTTAGCCAGAATCAAGTGAAAATGTTTAACAGGCACATATCAAGTTCTGAAATAGCATCAACCATACAAAACCTCCCTAAAATAAAAGCTCGGGACAAGATGGTTTCACATCAGACTTCTACCAAACTTTTAAAGAGGAATTAGTAGCTATATTACTCAACCTGTTCCAAAAGGTAGAATAAGAAGGAAGGCTACCCAACTCATTCTATGAAGCAAATATCACCCTGATCCAACAATCAGGAAAAGACCCAACAAGAAAAGAAAATTATAGACCAATTTCACTAATGAATATAGATGCAAAAATATTAAACAAGATCCTAACAAACAGAATCTGGCAACACATCAAACAAATTATACATCCTGTCCAAGTCGGTTTTATCCCAAGGTCTCAAGACTGGTTTAATATCCATACATCTATAAATATAATTCAGTACATAAACAAATTACAAAATAAAGACAATATGATTCTCTCAATCGATGCAGAAAAAGATTTTGATAATATCCAGAATCCCTTCATGAACAGAGCACTTAAGAAAATTGGTATAGAAGGGACATTTCTTTTTTTTTTTTTTTTTTTTTATCTTTTTTTTTTTTTATTGTTGGGGATTCATTGAGGGTACAATAAGCCAGTTACACTGATTGCAATTGTTAGGTAAAGTCCCTCTTGCAATCATGTCTTGCCCCCATAAAGTGTGACACACACTAAGGCCCCACCCTCCTCCCTCCATCCCTCTTTCTGCTTCCCCCCCCATAAACTTAATTGTCATTAATTGTCCTCATATCAAGATTGAGTACATAGGATTCATGCTTCTCCATTTTTGTGATGCTTTACTAAGAATAATGTCTTCCACTTCCATCCAGGTTAATACGAAGGATGTAAAGTCTCCATTTTTTTTAATAGCTGAATAGTATTCCATGGTATACATATACCACAGCTTGTTAATCCATTCCTGGGTTGGTGGGCATTTAGGCTGTTTCCACATTTTGGCAATGGTAAATTGAGCTGCCATAAACAGTCTAGTACAAGTGTCCTTATGATAAAAGGATTTTTTTTCCTTCTGGGTAGATGCCCAGTAATGGGATTGCAGGATCGAATGGGAGGTCTAGCTTGAGTGCTTTGAGGTTTCTCCATACTTCCTTCCAGAAAGGTTGTACTAGTTTGCAGTCCCACCAGCAGTGTAAAAGTGTTCCCTTCTCTCCACATCCACGCCAGCATCTGCAGTTTTGAGATTTTGTGATGTGGGCCATTCTCACTGGGGTTAGATGATATCTCAGGGTTGTTTTGATTTGCATTTCTCTAATATATAGAGATGATGACATTTCTTAAACTGTTAGAGGCCATCTGCAGCAAATTCAAAGCCAATATCATATTGAATGGGATTAAATTTAAATCATTTCCACTCAGATCAGGAACCAGGCAAGGCTGCCCTTTGTCTCCATCGCTCTTTATCATTGTAATGGAAGTTTTGTCCACCACAGTTAGGGAAGGAAAGGCAATCAAGGGCATCCACATAGGGTCAGAAGAGATCAAACTGTCACTCTTCGCAGATGATATGATTGTAAATCTGGAAAACACCAGAGATTCTACTAGAAAACTCTTAGAAGTGATCAAGGAGTACAGCAGCGTCTCAGGTTACAAAACCAACATTCATAAATCGGTAGCCTTTATATGTACCAACAACAGTCAAGTTGAAAAATCAGTTAAGGACACTATTCCATTCACAATAGTGCCAAAGTTGATGAAATATTTTGGAGTTTAACTAAAAAAAGACGTGAAAGATCTCTATAAAGAGAACTATGAAACTCAAGAAAAGAAATAGCTGAAAATGTTAACAAAGGGAAAAACATACCATGCTCATGGCTGGGAAGAATCAATTGTTAAAATGTCCATACTACCCAAAGGAATATATAATTTTAACACAATCCCTATTAAAGCTCCACTGTCATGCTTTAAAGATCTTGAAATCACAATACTTCATTTTATGTGGAGTCATAAAAAACCTCGAATAGCCAAAACATTACTCAGCAATAAAAACAAAGCAGGAGGAAACACGCTACCAGACCTCAGACTATACTGCAAAACAGTAGTGATCAAAACAGCATGGTACTGGCAGAAAAACAGAGAAGTAGTTGTCTGGAACAGAATAGAGAACCAAGAGATGAATCCAGCTATTTACCATTATTTAATCTTTGACAAGCCAATTAAAAACATTCAGTGGGAAAAAGATTCCCTATTTATCAAATGGTGCTGGGTGAACTGGCTGGCAACCTGCAGTAAACTGATACTGGACCCACACCTTTCACCATTAACTATGATAGGCTCTCACTGGATTAAAGATTTAAACTTAAGACATGAAACTATAAAAATACTAGAAGAGAGTGCAGGAAAAACCCTTGAAGAAATAGCTCTGGGCAAGTATTTTATGAGGAGGGTCCCCGGGTAATTTTGAAGCAGCTTCAAAAATACACTACTGGGACCTGATCAAAGTAAACAGCTTCTGCACAGCCAAGAACACAGTAAGTAAAGGAAGCAAACAGCCCTCAGAATGGGAGAAGATATTTGCAGGTTATGTCTCCGATAAAGGTTTAATAACCAGAATCCACAGAGAACTCAAACGTATAAGCAAGAAAAGAACAAGTGATCCTATCGCATTCTGGGCAAAGGATTTGAAGAGAATCTTCTCTGAAGAAGAATGGCGTGAAGCCTAGAGACATATGAAAAAATGCTCATGATCTTTAATCATCAGAGAAATGCAAATCAAAACTACCCTGAGATATCTTCTAACTCCAGTAAGATTAGCCCATACCACAAAATCCCAAGACCAGAGATGTTGGTGTGGATGTGAAGAAAAGGGAACACTATTGCACTGCTGGTGGGAATGCAAATTAATACATTCCTTTTGGCAAGATATACGGAGAACACTTAGAGATTTAAAAATAGATCTGCCATTCAATCCTACAATTCCTCTACTAGGCATATACCCAAAAGACCAAAAATCACATCATAACAAAGATATCTGTACCGAATGTTTATTGCAGCCCTATTTATAATTGCTAATTCATGGAAAAAGCCCAAGTGCCCATGGATCCATGAATGGATTAATAAACTGTGTTATGTACACCATGGAATATTATGGAGCCTTAAAGAAAGATGGAGACTTTACCTCTTTCATGTTTACGTGGATGGAGCTGTAACATGTTCTTCTTAGTAAAGTATCTCAAGAATGGAAGATAAAGTATCCAATGTACTCAGCCCTACTATAAACCTAATTTATGGCTTTCACATGAAAGCTAGAACCCAGTTACAACCTAAGAATAGGGGGAAGGGGGAAAGGGAGTGGAGGGAGTTGTGCGGTGGGCAGAGGGAGGGGGATTGGTGGGATTACACCTGCAGTGCATCTTACAAAGGTATATGTGAAACTAAGTACATGTGGAATGTAAATGTCTTCGCAATAACTAAGAAAATGCCAGGAAGGCTATGTTAACCATTGTGATGAAAATGTGTCAAACGGTCTATGAAACTAGTGCTTGGGGCCCTATGATCACATTAATGTACACAGCTATGATTTAATAAAATAAAACAAATTAAAAAAAAAACAAAGCAGATTAGATTTAAATCTTAACATATGAAAATACTAAATGAAAACATTGGGGAAACACTTTAAGACATTGGTCTGGAGAAGGACTTCTTGAGTAATAACCACAAATTGAAGCAACAAAAACAAAATCAGACAAATGGGATATCATTTACCTAAAAACCTTCTGCTCAACAAAGAAAATTATTTAATAAGTGAAGAGATTTCCACATAATAGGACAACATGCTGTCAAACTACCCATCTGACCATAGATTAATAACCAGACTATATAAGGAGTGCCAACAAATGAATAGGTAAAATTCAAATAATTGGACTAAAAAATAGACACAGGGTATGAATAGATATTTCTAAGACACATACAAGTAGCCAACAGAAATTGAAAAAATCCTCAATATCATTAGTCATCAGAGAAATACACATTAAATCTACAATAAAATATCATCTCATCTCAGTTAAAATAGCTTTTATCAAAAAGATAGGCAATAACAAATGTTGGTGAGGATGTGGAGATAGGGGAATCATCATACACTTTTGGTGGGAATGCAAATTAGGGCAGCGACTATGGAGACCAGTATGGAAGTTTCTCAAAACCCCGAGATTAGAACTACCATATGACCCAGGATTGCCCTGCTATGTGTAGGGGTAATTTTCTTCCAAAGGAAGAAAATCAGTGTGTCAAAAAGATATCTACACTCCCATGTTTATTACAGCAATACTCATAATATCCAATATTAATAATCAATCTAAGTGTCCATCAGTGGATGAACTGATGAAACAATTTAGGAGACAGTGGGACCAAGATTTCAGACTAAAAGCAGTCTGCACACACTTTTCTCATGGATAGGACAGAGGTTGATGACTGGTATGTACCTTTTGATCAATCATCTAAAGGAGAGTGCTACAAATAAAAATAGAGACAATATGCGGCATTCAAAGTGAAGAAGAGGAAATAGAGGTGACCTTCCTTTGGTTTGTATTAATAGGTACACAAGGAAGATGACCATGCACCTGAGAAAGGGAAAGGGAAGAGAATCTTAGGGCTTGGCACTCCCCCGACCATGGTCCTTGCTATCTGAACTCTGAGAGGGACCCTCCTCTGCAGAAAGCCACAGGGATAGCATAGGGAGCTATCTGGAGATTGTGTAGTGGCATTGCTCCAGAGAGAGAGCACAGCAGTGACCCAATGACTTGTGAACCCTAGGCACTGCAGCTGGCACTGTTTTATAATTGTAGACTCGGGGCACTGCCTATACCCAAGGGTCAGGTCCATTGCTGCAGCCAAAAAAAATCTACTCTGCACTCCTGTGAAGGGGAAATGAGAGGGGAAGACAAGCACTCCTGTGAATCCTGAGAATAGGAGCTGTGCATGTCCTCAAGGACCTAGGCTGTCCACAAATTACTGCTGCCTGTTGGCATAGGCAGGATTGCACTCAAGCTTATGCCCACCAGCAAGTGCTGCCACCCAAGAATGGTTCATGACATCTCTTAAGCAAGCATAATCTGATAATCATTGTCACCCACAGGCATGGGCAGCATTGCACACAAGTGGCTTCCTAGCCAACAAAAGATGTTATCCATGGATACTAGTGGGGCAAATCTCCGGTCTTCCTAGGCCATCAATCAGACATGGAAAGACTTATGCTGAAGCCTCAAGGGCCTCCAAATGATACTGCTCATGGATTTAATTGGGAATGTCTCAAATTTGTGCAAGCTGAGATTAACCACTGCATGTGGGCATGGTATGAGCTGCCATCAATTAGGCATCTGGCTGATAAATTCTTCCTTCTGAAGATCTGAGCAGAGAAGTCCTCAACCTGGCTCAGGTTGCCCCTCACCACCTGAAGGCATAGGTGGGACTATACTCAAGACATATGGGAAAGTAAATTCCACAGTCCATGGATCTAAGTGGGGCAACTCATAAGTTGTCTCAGACTGTCAATCACTGCCACCTATCAGTGCTGGTAGGGCTGTGCCCAAGAAAATACTACTGCTTCCTAGACCTGAGTGAGGCAGATCCCAAGTCAGTGTGGGAAAGCAATGACTGGTACCCACAAGCTTGGGTAGAGTTGCATTCAGGTCAGCATAGGCTGACAAAAATCACTGCCTGCATATATGAGTGGAGCAGCTCTCAAGCTAGCTTTGGCTGACTACCACCACTACTGACAGAACTAAGTGGAGCATTCATTCACTGTGCACATGTGGACTACCAGGAACAGCCACAGGAGAATGGTGAGGGAGTAGAAGCAGCAAAGTAGCAGTGCTAAATGCTCATAGTGCTACTGCTCCTATTGTGGTTGTTCCATCCCCAAATGTCACACAAATGTGTCAACCAAGGACTGTCCTTCTTTGCACTAAGTTGGAGAGTTCCCAGCATAGGAGACAAAGTGCATGTCAAGCTCTTCTGTCCTGAGCTGAAAGAATAGATATTAGATGACTAGGAACGAGAATAAGAACTCTGGCAACATGACAGAAAAAGCAGTATGGAAAGCCCAAAAGGATCACAATAGGTTTCCAGCAATTTATTTCTTACCCAAAGGAAATTGTTGGACTGTCATAGATGGAATTAAGAGTATGGCTGACAAATAAGATAAATGAGATGGAAAAGAAAGTTGAAAACAAACAGAAGGAAGCAAAAGAAAATGTTTTAGGACATAAATGAAAAAAAAAAAGAAGAAAAACTAGCTAAAGAGATAGATAACATAAGAAATGGTATAATGAAACATAAATAAATGAATAAGATATTTAAGGAATTATAAAATACAGAAGAAAGGTTTATCTATAGACCAAACCAAGCAGAAGAAATAATTGTAGAACTTGAAGACAAGGTTTTTATAACAACCCAGTCAAGGATGCAGAAAAAAGAATAAGGAAGAATGAGCAACCACTCATAGAAGGATAGGATAACATATAAATGGAAAATATAAGAATTACAGGTATTTCTTAGGGAGAAAAGGAAAAGGAGAAAAGCATTGAAAATATATTTGAGTTAGTTATGGAGGAAAACTTCTCTGGTACCACCAGTGATTCAAATATCCAGATACAAGATGGTCATTGAACACCATCTCCAAGACATACATTCATCAACTTGGCCAAGGGCAAAAGAAGAAATGAAGAAATTTCTTACTGCACTTTATTCAAATAATCATGCCAACTATGCTGGGAGTAAAATTCCCAGTAAATTTTAAAATTTACTGGAAAGTAAATTTACCCTACTATGATTTGTCCTTAATAATTACAAAATTTCCCCCCAAAATACAGAGTGGCCATAAAGTAGTAAACTACTTCAAATTGCCCAAGAACTTTTTGCCCACCCTGTATATTTCTTTGACATATTTTGAGATGGATACTACAGAAGTAACATGGCAAACTCTTGCTAGAAATATTAATCTCTACCTACAGACCATATGTCAAAAGAGATGTGGTTAGAAATTTCTCTGTGATTGTAGGGCTGTTTGCAAAAGAAATGAAAGAGCCTCAGGTATCATAAAAAGATTGTTCAACAAAGATTACTCAACTCACTAGCCCAGGTACTCCTAGATAACCATGTACTGCTACATTTTCTGTTGGCTAAACAAGAGAAAATCTGTACAGTATCAAGCATAACCAGCTGTATGGTTCTGAGAGACAGGAACATGCATCTGAGAGGCAGGCACACACATCTGAAAGATTTACCTTGTCTCCCCGCTTAGAGCTCTGTGGAATATACTCTTTCTGTATTTCAAAAAGAAAATAAAGAAATATAAAGAAATCTAATGTTAATAAATAGATATATAACAATGTAGGTAATAAAAACATTGTAACAACGTTAAATAAATAAATAAATATACTCCTATGCTTTAAAAATGAAATTATGGTAAATACACACAATGAAATATTATTTAGCCATAAAATAAAATGAAATCCTATTATTTGTAAAAACATGGATGGAACTGGAGCATGTTATATTAAGTGAAACAAGCCAAGCATAGAAATACAAATTTCACAGTGTTCGCTCATATGTGGTATCTATATATTAAAAATAATTAACCAAGATATTAAAATGACAGTGACTAGAGGCTGGGAAGGGTAGTTTGGAGATGGATATAGTGGAGATGGTTAATAGGTGCAAAAAATACAGTTAGATGGTTAGAATGAACAATATGTGATAGCACAACAAAGTGACTATAATCATTAATAAATTAGAGTATACTTTAAAATAACTAATGGAGTGGAATCTAAATGTTCCTAATACAAAGAAATGACAAATACCTGAGGTGACAAATATCCTAATTATCCTGATTTGATTTTGTTTTTTTGCTTGTATCAAAACATCACATGTAATTTACAAAGATATACAAGTATTATGTACTCATAATAATTGGGAAAAAGTTTAAAATCTATATGTAAAAATCAATAAAATTACAGGATAGAGAAAAAATGAGCAAAAAACTTCCTTTTTAAAAAGTGTTTTAAAAAACAGAATAAAAATGTTATTTTATTTTCTGAAACACATTGTTAAATACAAAGGCTTAAGACATATCTTTACTGAAAAGCAAACATTAAGATGATTCCTTTAATATGTGCAATTAACTCTATTGAATAATAAAATATTTACAGGGGAAAATGTTTATTATATTTTATTTATATTTATTTTTATTAACTATTATACTAATTTAAATGATATAATTCAATTTAAATCACTTAATTTAAATTAAAAGTGAGCACCCATTATCAACACCCAGGAAAATATAATAATGCTTACTTTGATTGACAGGCAGACAAATCTGAGAGCTAAACTTACAGTGACAGTTTCTATGTTTATACGTAAGAAAAATCAAGAAGAAAGAAAGCATAATCAGCGATTAGTAACTCTGATAACTGCTACTTGGCTGAAAATATGTAGCTCTAGAAATTTAAACTAGGGCTGATTAAAGGAAAGAAAATATCAGTGAACATTAAATCAAATTCTATGAAAATTAGTTGGCATTGAGAGAAAAGTCGTTCTTCATAATTGAGACTTTAGAAAAGAAAGACTATTGTTTCTTCTTTTCAATTTGCATATAATTCTGAAACATGGTATTCTACAGAGTTTTATTAATATTTCCATATAGGACAACACTAATTTCCTAATGCATGCAATTATAATTCATTTTATTGCACTTGACTTTATTGTACTTCACAAATACTGTGTTTCTTTTCTTTTCTTTCTTTTTTTTTTTTTTTGCAGTTTTTGGCCGGGGCCAGGTTTGAACCCACCACCTTGGGTATATGAGGCCAGTGCCCTACTCCTCGACCACAGGCGCTGCCCACAAATCTGTGTTTCTTTTTCATTTCTTTTTTCTTTCTTTCTTTTTTTTTCAAATTTAAGGTTTGTGGCAGCCTTGCTTTGAACATGGTCTATAGGCATCATTCATCAAACATCGTATATTGACTTTTTGCCTATGTTACATTTTGAAAATTATCATAATATTTCAAATTTTTAACTATTATTATATCTGTTATGGTAATCTACAATTGGTGATCTTTGATGTTACTACTGTAACTATCTTAGGCACCACAAACTATGCCATATAAGACAATGAAATTAATAAATATCGTGCTTGTTCTGACTACTTTACCAACCAGCCATTCTTCCATCTATGTCCTTCTTGGGTCTCTCTATTCCCTCAGACACAACAATATTGACCTTAAGCCAACTAATAAACTTACAATGGCCTCTAAGGTTCAAATGAAAAGAAGAATTGTACATCTCTTAATTTAATCAAAAGCTAGACATAATTAAGCTTAGGGAGGAAGGTATGTTGAAAGTTGTAATAGGCTAAAACTAAGCATCTTGTGCTGAAAAAGTTAACCAAGTTGTAAATGCAAAGGAAAAGTTCTTTAGGAAATTAAACGGGCTAATTTAGTGAACACATGAATGATAACAAAACAGCTGTATTTCTGACATGAAGAAAGTTTGAGTGGTCAGTACAGAAGATCAAACCAGCCACAATATTTCCTTAAGCCAAAACTTAATCCAGAGAAATATTTTAAGTCTTAAATTCTATAGAGGCTGACAGAAGTCATAAAACTTCATAAGAAAAGGTTGGAAATTAGCAGAGATTGGTTCATAAAATTAAAAGAACAAATCCAGCTCCTCAATATGAAAATGCAGGATGAAGCAGTAAGTGCTGATGGAGAAATTAAGCAAGTTATTCAGAAGATTTATCTAAGACAATTGATAAAGATTTCTACATTCAAAGAAATCAAAAACAAAAGAGCAAACAACCCCATTACAAACTGGGGTAAAGACATGAACAGAATCTTCCTTAGCAAGACAAATGAATGACCAATAGACACATGAGAAAATGCGTTTTGTCACTAATTGTCAGAGAAATGCAAATCAAAACCACTTTGAAATATGACCTAACCCCAATGACAATGGCCTATGTCACAAGGTCCTAACGCAACAGATGCTCATGTGGGTGCAGAGAGAACGGATCACTTGTGCACTGTTTATGGGACTGCTAACTAGTACAGCCTTTATGGAAATAAGTATGGGGATTTCTAAAAGAAGTACAAGTAGACCTACCATTTGATCTTGTAATACCATTATTAGGTATCTAGTGCCCCCTCCCCAATAAAAGGCATTTTACTGTAAGGACATTTTCACTAGAATGTTTATAACAGTTCAATTCACAATCACAAAGAAGTGGAAACAACCTAAGTGTCCTTCAACTTATGAATAGATTAATAAACTGTGGTATATGCATACCATGAAATACTATTCAGATATAAAAAAGATAGAGACTTTGTATCTTTTGCATTTGCCTGTAGAAATTTGGAGAACACTCTAAGTATCACAATATTGGAAAAACAAGCCTTCCATGTACTCAATAATAAATTGAAGATTTATTAGTAGATTAACAAGGAAGTTCTCAAATGAGAGAAAAAGTCAAATTCAAGAAGTGGGGAGGAGGTTCAATAAACTCCCACCCAACAGGTACGATGTATGGGCATATAGCACACTTTCTGGGTGAAAGACAAAACTACAATTTTGATTTTACCTTACATACAAAAGAAAACAATGTAACCTAATCATATGAACCCTCCTATTTATCTGAAATGAATAAAGAAAAACACATAAATTTTTAAGGTTGATGAAATAGCCTTTTATTGGATGAATATACCATATAGAATTTTTATAGTTAGAGAGGAGAGTTCAATGACTGGCTTCAAACTTTCAAAGGATAGGACAAATTCTTTTCTTAGAAACTAATGCAGCTGGTGACTATGATTTGAAGCCAATTCTCATTGTCCATTCCAAAAATCCTAGATCTCTTAAGAATTATGCCAAATCTATTCTCTCTACATTCTATAAATTGAACTTCCAAACCTGGGTGACAGCACACCTGTTTACAGAATGGTTTACTAAATATTTTATTTATTTATTTATTCTTATGCATTAATGAACTTATGGGGTACAATGTGCTGATTTCATATAGAATTAAGAGTGTTTACACCACACTGGTTATTATATACCTCATCTCATTTACTTAATTATTGTGTTAAGACATTTATACTCTATACTTAATAAATCCAACATGTACCCTCGCATTATGCACCATAGGTTGTGAATATTTTAAAACCACTGTTGAGAACTACTGCTCAGAAAAAAGATTTCTTTCAAATTATTCCTGTCTATTGACAGAAAACCTGGTCATCCAAGAGCACTAACAGTTTTTACAAGGATACTAATGCTATTTCCTTGCCTGCCAGTGCATTTATGCTGAAGTTCATGGATCAAAGATTACTTTTGACATTCCAGTTTTATTTAAGAAATATGTATCATAAAGCTATATATTGCTGTTATAAATGGTGATTATTCTGATGTATCTAGGCAAAGTACATTGAAAACTCTTTAGAAAAAAATCATTTTAAATGCCATTAATAACTTTTGTTATATCATATGAGGAAGTTAAAAAATGTCAACATTAAGAGAAGTTTGGAATAAGTTGCATTCAACCCTCATGGATGACTTTGAGGGATTCAAAAGTTGAGTGAGGAGTAAGTAACTGCAAATGTAGAAATAGCAAAAGAATTAGAAGTGGAGCCAGAAAGATGTTACTGAATTGCTGAAGTCTCAAGATAAAAAATTAAATGGATGAGGAGTTACTTCTTAAGGATGAGCATATAAAGTTGTTTCTTTATACTTTTATACAATGATGGGTATTTAGATTGACTCTATATTTTGTCAATTGTGAATAGTGTAGCAATGACCATAAGTGTGAAGATATGTTTTAAATATGTCATTCAGCCATAAGAATATAATCCTGTAATTTACACAACATCAATAGAACTGGAAGTCATTATTTTAAATAAAATAAGTCAATCAGAGAAAGACAAATATCAGAGTTTGTTACTCATATGTGGAAGCTATAAAAGGAGATTTAATGAAGGTGGAACATAGAATATTAGTTACAAGAAATTGAGTAGTGAAGTAGAGAGTGGGGAATGAAAAGAAGTTGGTTAATGGATACAAAAATATCATTTGACATAAGAAATACGCTCTAGTAGGAAAATTGTAGTTAATAATACTTTATTAATGACAATTAATTTCAAATAGATAGAATTTTAGTGTTCTCAATACAAATAAAAGATACATGTTTGAAGTGATGGATATTACAATTACCCAGATTTGATCATTACTTGATTATACATGTATCAAAATTTCACATGTACCCCCAGATATGTACAACTATTAAAGGTCAACACAAAATTTAAATAATAGCAACAAAAATAAAAGAATATGGTTTTCTGAGATATAATTTATTCCTGGTGAAGAGTCTGTGAGCTTTGTTGAAATCATAACAAAAGTTTTAGAATATGACATACTTAGTTGATAAAGCAGAAGCAGGGGTTGAGAGGATTGATTACATTTTTGAAAGAAGTTCTACAGTAGATAAGACGCTGTCAAACAGCACCGCATGCTACAGAGAAATCTTTTGTGAAGCAATTGATAAGGTCAACTTCTTTGTTGTCTTATTTTAAGAAATGGCCACAACCATCCTTCACCAACCACCACACTAATCAGTCATCAGCCATCAATATTAAGGCAAGAATCTTCATCAGCAAAAAGATTACTGCTCAGTGAAGGCTCAGATAATCATTATCATTTTTAGAAATTCCTTATTTTTTAATTGAGATATGTATTTTTTGAGACATAATGCTATTGTACAGTTAAGATACATAGACTGTAGTATAGTGTAAACCTAACTTTTATACACGCTGGGTAAGCAAAAATTTTGTCTGACTTGCTTTATTTTCATATTTGCTTTATTATGGTAGTCTAGAATTGAACACATAATATCTACAAAGTATACCTATAGCATAATTTCAAATAGAAGCTCCTATGTATTTGTTTTTATTTATTTATTTAAACTGTAGGTTTATCCTTGGTACTACATATTAAAGAATATTGAACCACAGAGTAGTTCTAATTATTATGATGTCCACTTCCTCTTCAATTAGCTAATTATTAATACCACATTTATTAAGCAGATGATTAATTTAAAAGACTTACTTTGCCTAATGGGTCAGGAACTAGAATTGAAATTAAAGGGACATTAGTTTATATTTAACCTCTAAGTAGCAAACCAACTTTTGTACACAACAAGAACTTTTTGACTTAGTATGCTTGCTTTTTATTCCAAATTGACTTTATTTATTTATTTATTTATTTATTTTTTTGTAGAGACAGGGTCTCAGTTTATGGCCCTCGGTAGAGTGCTGTGGCCTCACACAGCTCACAGCAACCTCCAACTCCTGGGCTTAAGGCGATTCTCTTGCCTCAGCCTCCCAAGTAGCTGGGACTACAGGCGCCCGGAACAACGCCTGGCTATTTTTTGGTTGCAGTTTGGCCGGGGCCAGGTTTGAACCCATCACCCTCAGTATTTGGGGCCAGCACCCTACTCACTGAGTCACAGGCACCGCCCTCCAAATAGACTTTATAATGATCTTATTCCATGTGCAATTTTGATGATCTTGGAAATAAAAAAAGATAAAACATTTTTACAAAAAATAGAGAAATAACTATTTTAATTAATCACTATTACACACAATAAGCAATTAGATGGCTTTAGGATCTCAAATGCTAAAGAAGGAATACAGTTTAGAACTAAATATTTATGGAAGAATACAAAAGTGTAGTGTTAATTTAAGTCAAAATTAAGGAAGGGATCACAGTGTTTATTATTATTCTACCAAAAAGAGATGAACAAAAAGAGCCCATATATAAACTTCACTTTATAAAATTTAAGTCCTACATAAAATGAAATAGACTGAATTGGTAACATGCTCTTATTTTAATTATAATAATATTTAACTAATTTGCACACATCTATATGAAACCCTCATCTATCCAATAGGTGTCATGAGGGACAGCAATTACCAAAGCAATTTGAGCTCCAAGACATATTTTGTTCTATGTGAGTTACGTATATTTAGATCAAACACAAAATATTATGAAATTAGTTCACTGGTAGCAATTAACAAATTCTTTTTGGCTTTCTTTGTGGGTTCTTCTGACACTAAATTTTTACTAGGGGATAGCATGGTGGGCTTCTTTATTGGCTTATTGCAATTTTGAGATAGGAACTGGCAGGCAGATCTTCAGGCATTGCTTTGGGCATTGCTTCAGGCACTGTTTAATTGTGCAGGCATTGCCTGAGACAGAAACTCTCAAAACTTTGTTTAAGCTACCCTGATCAAAACAGGTTGGAGCCAGCTGGGTGAAGAAATTGACTGCTTCTTGACCTCACAGCTTCATTACACACTTCATTACCATAAAGTAATACCCCCAACTCCCATGATGTACCTGAAGTAATGACACTCCATGTTTGACTATATTTTGTTAAAAGGTCGGTGTCACTATAATTCCAGGAAAACACCACCCACTTCTAAGAAATAGTGAATGAGTGGAATGAGAAGGTGAAGCTGAAATATTCCTAATAATATTTAACCTATAATTAAGCTGTTGTTTAAAATATAGTGGTAAAAGGGACCATGGGACTCTTTCTCTTCTGCAGGGAGAACTTGCCTATGCTCTGTCTGTGCAGTAGACTTTCTATAATTTCTGTTTAATCTCCCTTTTATTTTATACTGCTGACTCACTCTAGAATTCTTCCTTGCACAAAGCCAGGGACGCACCTGGACTTCAAGTGGCTCCCAGCATTGAGAGTCACATTCCTGTGACAATGTGCTTAATCATGTTTCTTCCAGAATGGAAATTATATCCAAGTAGATAAGGTGTGCTGAACATACAATTGTGGTATATTTTTCAGTACATATTCCAGCAACCTACCATGATATCATACAGAAGCAGGTCCCTCATTTATGATGTAAGTGAGATTATTCTCTGAGGCATTTGGAGGGAAAATTATATTTTTCCTATTCTTTTGATCTGTATATAAGTGTACGTTGTATTTGTCTAGAGAAAGTTTTAGTACTATGGTAATTAAGCAATTTTGATTGAAGACTATTCTTTTCATGATGAAAGGTTTCTGTAGTACATATGACTATAAGTTCTGTTTTAATATTGAGAGACTTTCAAACTACTT
Organism: Nycticebus coucang; assembly: GCF_027406575.1. Lineage (NCBI taxonomy): Eukaryota > Metazoa > Chordata > Mammalia > Primates > Lorisidae > Nycticebus > Nycticebus coucang. Next base: position 108,408,122 of record NC_069804.1, read on the forward strand.
AGTTTTACAGAATACATCTTTGTTAAACATTTGAAGATTTTCATGCTTTAGCTCATGGTACAAAAAATAAAGGTGTTGGAAAAATAACATGCATATGAACAAATTAAATGCATTGAACTCCTGAACATGGCTCCTGAATGATTGTATTATGCTTTGGTTTGGATGGATTGTTTCAAAAGGAAACTGTACCACAAATATAAATTATTTGTATAGAAATAGCTTGATATTATAAATTTCTGAACATGTATTCCCAAAGTAAGTCATTGATCTTTATAAATAAAATGTTTTTTGACGAGCTTTTCGAAATTTATCTTGCAAAGCAAATAATTCTAAAGGTTCTGATTTTCAATAAGAAATAAAGAAGGAAAGCAATGTTAATTTAGCACATATTTATCAAATACCTAATGCATATTAGGTTAATTTTACTTAAGGATTGTAAAAATGAAAGAAAAAAAACATTTTCTTAAAATGAAGTAAAAGTTCACTGTTTACTAGGAAGAGACAAGGTGTACATAAGTAGTTAAAGGGTTAATACTGAACAGAATGTAATAAGTGCTATAAAATAAGTATATTGCTCCTAGAAAGGACAGAGTACATTTTTCAGGGGCATAGGTCAGGAAAAACTCTGTAGTGGAGATTTCACTGTAAGTGGGCCTTTAAGGGTAAGTAGAGTTTAGGTAAAGAGCCTTCTCTCTACATATCAGTGTTTATCAGTCATGATTATCTTTGTTTAGTGATTGAAACTCAACAAATGCTTAGAAATAAAAAAAATATTTATTTGCTCTTATGAATATAAGCTCTAGGACTATAATCCTAGCTTCAGTCATTGCTGGAATTCAGGGGATCAAAAGATGGCATTAGGCCATCTTAAGCTATTTTCTCCTCATTTCTTCATGTTAGTATCATTTTCAGGCAAGTGACTTCTGGTAGTTTTAGCTTTATATGGTAACAGATTTCCAGGGTAAGGAGTGATGAAACTCTCAACAGTCCCAGTATAGGGAGCAGGATTAAATGTCACTGATTTGGATTAGATCATGTGCCCATATTTAAACAAATCTTTGTGACTGGAGGATGCAAGGGCCTGATTAGTCACACCTATATTATGCACTAACTCTGAGGCTAAAAGCAGATATGGAAACATTATCAATCAAGCCACATAGAAGATCTATCACCAGAAGAAAGAAGACTGAAAAATTAGTAAAGAAGTAAAAGTACCTACATAATAAGGCATTGGGAAAGTTGTTTAACAATCAGAAGTTTAGTTTTCCGATCTAAAAAAAGGATAAAAATATTTCTTTCAGTTATTAGGATGAAATTTCATGTTGCGTATAAAGCTTCTGGCACTTAGTATGTTGTGATAAATGTTAATCAGTCTCTTTCCCCATCTATACTCTAGGATTCTAGTTTGAGCTCATATCTCTTTCCCCATCTATACTCTAGGATTCTGGTTTGAGCTCGTATTAATATAGACACAGAGAATCACACCTTCACAAACCCAAACATAACAATAAACACAGAGGCACTTGGGATGATATGCTGTAGCATGGAGATAGTTCTATAATATATGCCTCAGAAATGTTATCTGAGGCAATTCTCTCAGCAATTACCTTTATACTTAATCAAATGGAGGCAAAATTGATAGTCTGAGTCTCAGAAATCTCAGTTTTAAAAATTGCCCTTGATCTAATACGAAAAGACTTACAAAACTATTAGCAATTCTCCAGTTACTCTTAAAATTGAAACTGATTCCATAAAAATAGTTTCATCTGCTATGATTAGGGATGATAGTATTTTAACCTATACTAGGGAAGCTATGGAAAGGCATATTAAATCTGAGAATCTCTGTAGATAGGTGCTAAGAGGACGAGAAAGAGTACTGAATCTTCACTTAGGAGGATATAATCAAAATTGGATGGATACTATACAGAGTAGAAATATCTATTCTTATTTCGTACTGGGCTCTGTTGAGGTTAGATCAATGCATTTCTACATTTAACATAAAAAGGCATGTAGTTGAGGCTTATAAATGTAAAATGACCTCACAAATTGCACAGGGACACCAGAAAATGATTCAGCTCCTATCAGAATTTGAGTCGAAATCTTTCAAGAAAGCTTGTATATCAGGCACAGATGAATTCCAATGTATGATTATAAATAATATGGGACCAATGATATTCAGTGACATATCATAGTGTATATCACACTCTATAGGTAGCTTTCGATTATGATCATGCTTTAGACATGTCTTATTAATGAATTTCCAGGATTGCCAATGAAACAGGCAGCCAGGTAAAGTGAAAAAGTTTTTTTATGGATAATCTGCTTAAACACAACACAGAAATGGGGAAATATAATCAAAAGAGAAAGCATATAAAAATAATAAAAGATGGCAAGAATAAGTTATCAGTAAACATATCACTAATTATGATAAATATAAATAGGATAATGTCACATGTTAAAAAGCAGATACCTTATAATTGGTATAAAACTAAGAAATAATAATCAGCAAAATACTGATTACAAGTAACATACTTAAAATGGGCTGGTTGAAAATAACAGCATAAAATAACAGCATAAAAAGTACATGCTAGGAAATTCTGATAAAAGGAAAGCAGGTACTAACATTGTTCCTTCTGGAGGAGGATGTTCCCTGATTCTTGGCTCCCAGTCCTAAGAATGAGCAATGGTGCCTGGCCAATGAGAGAGTGATGACAACCACAAAATGATCATGATCAGCTAAAGAACAAAAGCACACAAAATATAAGGAAAATAATGTGTCAAGAGTGAGATAGTACCCTCTCTGTGAGTGAAGAGGGACCTGGAAATCTGAATCCATGCCATCTTTTCTACACTTAGTAAGCTATCTAGTTTGTACCACCTTTCCCTTGGCAGGATTGGCTATTGCCTTCCACCTTTGGAGTAACTGACAGGTTGGGATTATATAACAAAACTTCTTTTTATTTATTTCAGGTTAATGTGAGGGTACAGCCAACCAGGTCACAATATTTGAATGTGTTAGGTAGAGTGCATCTTGTAGTTGTGTCCTGTACTCAAAATGTGTACCATATATCCCTACATTATCCCCATGAAGTGGGAGCACACCAATCCTCCCCATGTTTCTTTCCCCTTCCTCCAACTTAAATTGAATTGAATTTGACTCCTATGTGGGCATAAATAAGATCATATACAGGCTTCATATTAGTATTGAGTACACTGGTTATTTACTTTTCCATTCTTGTGATACTTCACTAAGAAGAATGTGTTTCAACCGCCTTCAAGCTAATGCAAAAGATGTCATCATCATTTTTATGGCTAAGTAATGCTTCATGGTATATATATACCATAGTTTGTTAATCCATTCCTGAGTTAATGAGCACTTAGGTTGTTTCCACATCTTGGTGATTGTAAATTGAGCTGCAATAAACAACCTAGTGCAAATGTCTTTATGATATATATATATATATATATATATATATATATATTTTTTTTTTTTTTTCTGTTTTTTGCCGGGGCTGGATTTGAACCTGCCACCTCCAGCATATGGGGCCAGAGCCTTACTCCTTTGAGCCACAGGCACTGCCCAATAATTTTTTTTTTTCCTTCTGGGTAGATGCCTAGTAGTGGGATTGAGGGGTCAAATGGGATGCCTAATTTGAGTTCTTTGAGGATTCTTAATACTTCTTTTCAAAGAGGATGTATGAATTTGTAGTCCACCAAGAGTGTAAAAGAATTCCACTCTTGCCACATCCACGCCAGCACCTGTAACTTTTGGCCTTTGTGATGTGGGCTAATCTTACTGGGGTTAAATTATATTTAAGGGTGGTTTTGATTTACAAATCTCTGATGGTTATGGATGATGAGCATTTTTTGTATGTTTTTTTAGTCATTCATCTGTCTTCCTCAGAGAAGGTTCAGTTCATGTTTCTTGCCCAGTGATAGATTGGATTGTTAACTCTTTTTTTCTTGATGAATTTGAGTTCTCCATAGATTTCAGTTATCAAGCCTTTGAAAGGTTTGTAACATGGCAATATTTTTTCCCATTATGAAGGTTGTCTATTTGCTTTCATTGTTGTGTCCTTAGCTTTGCAGAAGATTTTCAGTTTGAGTAAGTCCCATTCATTTTTATTTTTGTTGTTACTGTGATTACCACTTAAGTCTTCTTCATAAAATCTTTCCCCTGGGAGACATCCTGAAGATATTTTTTCACACTTTCTTGTAGGATTATGATGGTTTCATATCTTAGATTTAATTATTTTATCCATATTGAGTAAAATTTTTGTAATTAACGAAAGGTGTAAGCCAAGTTGCAGTCTTTTATATTTGGTTATCCAGTTCTCCCAGCACCATTTATTGAATGGACATTTATTTCCCCTGTGTATACTTTTGTTTAGTTTATCAAAGATCAGATATATATAAGAGACTTCTTTTATTTCTTGGTTTTCTATTGAGTTCATACATCTATGTCTTTATTTTTTGTGCCAATACCATGCTGTTTTGATCATTGTGGACTTGTAATATAACCTAAAGTCTTGTAGTGTGATGCCTCCAGATTTATTTTATTTTATTTATTTGTTATTATTCTTTTTTTTTTTGCATTTTTTTGCCAGGGCTAGGCTTGAACCCACCACCTCTGGCATATGGGGCCGGCATTGCCCCTCCAGATTTGTTTTTATTACTAAAAACTACCTTGTCTAAACAGGGTTTTGTTCTGGTTCTATAAAAAAAACAAAGAACTATTTTTCCCAGTTCTTCAAAATATGATGTCACTTTTATAATGGGTATTGCATTGAATCTATAGATTGCTTTGGGTAATATAAACATTTTAACAATGTTGATTCTTCCTAGCCAAGAGCATGATATGTTAAGGTCTTCTGCTATTTCTTTCCCTCATGTTTCTTAATACTCTTCATATAGGTCCTTCACGTCCTTTTTAAGGTATACTCCTAGATATTTCATCATCTTTGAAGATATTGGGAAGGGAACTGTGTATTTTATTAGCTTCTCAAGTTGGCTCTTATTGGCATATACAATATGGTTTGTGGACATTGGTTTTATACACTCCCAGGACTCTTGTGGTTTAGTGTCTGGGGTTTTCTAAGTATAAGATCATATCATCGGCATAGAACAAGAGTTTGACCTCCTCATCACCCATTTGGATACCCTTCATATCCTTCTCTTTGCTGATTTTACAGCACTATGTGGAATAGTAGTGTCCATAGAGGCCATCCTTGTCTTGTTCCAGTTCTAAGTGGAAAAGCCTTCATTTTTACTCCATTCAGTATGACATTAACTGTGGGTTTATCATAGATTGCTTCAATCAGTTTAAGAAAATTGCCACCTATGCCTGTGTTCTTAAGTGTTCTTGTTAGGTAAGGATGCTGAATTTTTTTTTTTTAAATGAACATGATTGTTCAATTTATTTTTACTCATCACAATAAATATTAGGAGACCACGGATACAGTCTATGCATTTCAGTACCACCAAGTTAACAATAACCCCAGAATAACACAAAAACCCACTAGCACAATTTAGGATCCAAGAGTAAGACATACATCAGCTTTCACAAAAAGACTAATTAGTGTCAATAAGTGACTAAATAAAGGCCCTTTCCATACCCTTACTCCCCTTAAGCTTTTTTTTTTTTTTAAGCTCAACAAGTTGTAAAGGATCAGTTTTCAGTTTTAGCTAATCACCCTGGTCTTTTCAAGGTTCCCAGAGTGATAGGACCAAAACATATGATGGGAAAATCACTTGTGCAACCACCAATAGACAGAAAAATCAAGGTAACATTTTAACTCAATATAAAAGATAATACTCTCTTCTTCCAGTGAGAAAGCTGCCAAGATTCCCAAGACAATTAAAAATAGCTTCTGTGATTTAGAGTGTCACCCAAGGGAGACACCAAGAGATGCAGGGTCCATTCACGGTATGAAATGGGGCAGAGATAAATAACCCTAACTTTGTAATTATTTTTCCAAAATACTGCGGTTGTGAGTTCCCTCCGTTGGTAGGGATGCCATGAGGGGAAGACTGGAGAGCAGAGAACCAGGTGAAAGAACTTGAAAAACTTTGAATTATGAAGTATCTATACTTTTGCTAATTCTTAAACCTCCTCAACTCTGGGCGTCTACGAAGAGGCCCAGTTTCCAAATTCGACTAAAGGACATAAACTCCACCGACAAAAAGGGAATGAAAGAATTTGATTGTATTTGGGACCTATTCAGATTGAAATATACAAAAGTGCCATCACCTGCCAACAGGGAAATCTGAGCTTTGGACAACAGATGGGAAAGCATCAACCTAGGGAGGAAAGAGGCCCTGGGACCTGCATGGGGCAAAGAGGAGGGATCTTTGACGTAATGCATCTCTGAAGCGAAAGGAGGAAGATCACAGGTAAAAGCACTACAGAAGCCGGTCGGGAAAGGTGACGAGCAACACACAATGAAGAGGAGGGCAGACATAACAGATGAAGATAGCGGTAAAACCGTTGAGGAGAAATGGGCAATTAGGGAAGGCGTAATGAGGGAGGAGGCACAAAAGAACTACGGTGGAAGCCGGGAAATGAAGTGGAAGAGCCTGCAAGAAGAAGACTTAGGGAAAAGGGCGCAAGCCATCCTGTAGGATTCAATTGCCAGAAAAGTCCAACTCAACCATTCCCTGCCACATGGTACCTTCAGCTTATAGGATGCTGAATTGAAAGGATCATACAGTCTTTCTTTTTGCTTCTATTGACGTGGTGAATTACATTTATGAATTTTCATATGTTAAACAAGCCTTGCATTCCTGGGGTGAAGCATGTTTGATTGTGATGTATAACTTTTTTAATGTGTAGCTGTAATCTATTGCCTAAGATTTTATTCAGAATTTTTTCATCTAGTTTCATTAGTGAAATTGGTCTGTAATTCTACTTTTTGGTTGGGTCCTTTCCTGGCTTTGGTATTAGGGTGATGTTTGCTTCAGAGAACATGTTGGAAAAGGTTGCTTCCTTATCAATGTTTTGGAACAGTTCTGCAGTATATGTACAAGCTCTTCTTTGAAGCCTTGATAAAATTCTGGTATGAAGCCATCTGGTCCTGGGATTTTTTTTTTGTTGGAAGCTTTTTTATTATTTCTTCAATCTCAGTGCTTGACACTGATCTGTTCAAGAGATCTATTTCTTCTTGGTTAAGCTTAGGGAGGTGTGATTCCAGGTATTGGTCCATTTCCTCCCCATTGTCAAATTTATGATCATGGAGTTTTTTGTAGTTGTCAGAGATAACTTTTGTATCTTTGTGGTATCAGATGTTATTAAAGATTTTACTTTTCTGCTTCTAATTAATCTTGCCTGTGGTTTATCAATTTTATTTATCTTTTTGGAGAACCTTTTTTTTTATTAACTTCCTGAATGATTCTTCTGTTTTAAATTTCATTTGCTTCTGATTTAATTTTGGTTCTTTCTTTTCTTCTGCTGGATTTGGGATTAGATTGCTCTTTATTTTCCATTTACTCAGGATGATTCATTAGGTTTTAATGTGCTCTCTTTCTGTTTTTTGGATGTAGGCATCTAATGTGATAAATTTCCCTCTTAAGACTGCTTTTGCAGTATCCCACAGGTTTTGTTAGCTTGTGTCTTCATTGTTATTATGTTTGATGAATTAACAATTTCCTTCTTTGTATATTCCTTAACCCAACTGTCATTCAACACAGTTCTTTAATTTCCATGTCTTTTTGAGAGGATGAATATTTTTGTTGGAGTTGATTTCCACCTTAATTGCCTTGAGGTCTAAGAATTGAAGAAATGCTTTGGATGATCAAAATTAATATCAAAATTACATCACCAATGAGGGGTAGATTTACGTAGTGTATATCTAGATACAAATCCTGATGATAAGTTCATAAATCCATACCAACAATAACTAACCATCAGGATCACCTACATAGTGTTCTGGTTGAGAATGCATACTCTAAATCTAATCTTTAGCAAGCATCAGATAAACCAAATATGAGGATTGTTCTATTAAAACAAATGATTAAAAAAAAAAACAAGGGGAGATAGAGTGGTGTCTGTATTTCTCAAAGATGTTAATGTCAGAACGTATTTTTAAAAAGACAAAGGAAATATATTCTAGATTAAAGGAAGCTAAAGAGACATGACAAACATGAGATAGTATAATACTTGACCTTACACTGACCCTATTTGCTCAACTGAGAAAATTGGATACAAATGTTACATTGAATTGAGTATATGTCATTAGCTATATTATTGTTGATAATTTTATTCTGGTTATATAGAGGGCCAGGACATAAATAAGTTACCCTAAAATGGTTTAGAAAAGAAAAGCATACAGACTTGTGTGTGTATATACATACATACATACATAGTGACACAGAGATTTAAAAGCAAACACCAAAATATTAGCAATGTTAAAAATACGTGACTTTGGGGAAAGAATGTATGGCCACGTTATGCATTATTCTTATTCTTGTAAGGTATTTGTAAACCTGAACTTATTTCCTAAAACAAAAAGTTAAAAAAATTTAAAAGTGCTCAAGAAAGCTATGTTATATGTATAAAAGACATAAGCAAGACAAAAACATAAAACTCACTAATTTTAATGTGGCTTGTAAAATAACTCTGAAGAATGAAATTGCTATTTTCTAGTCAAAAAATGGGTTATTGACCTGAAATGATTGGTAATTTCATACTGTTCAACTTAATGCTTAAGAGTGTAATATCCTTTCTCTGTTCTTCATGTTCTATGTGAGACATTTTTCTAGATACACTCCTGGCACTACTTGATTACTTCTTTCCACAGAAAGTGGAGCAAAAAGAATTTGGAATAGTAATCATCATGCTCTACATCTCTTTCTCTTGTCTGAACTATACATTATTTATACAAACATCAAGTGCAATACTCTGCTCACTGATACACATTAAACTTTGCCTTTGCAGGTATGGCATGCAGTTGTCAAGCTGTACCTGTGATGGGATGGCTAAGTCTGCTTAAAGCGTAGATGAAATATAAAGATCACTCAGCTAATGGTCTAAAGCCATATTCTCCTATCAGTTGTATTAGTAATAATCATAACTGAGATATTTTCATCTTCATGCAATGGCATGTGTTTGTCTCCTGATTAGTTCTAAACTCAGGAAAGATGAGGTTTTAATTTGGTTATTTATGCTTTGAGATGCCAACTATGTAATGCTATAAAGGAAACAAAAACTGTAAAGGAATAAATAGATACAGAGTTACAGTTTTAACTATCAACCTTTTCTCCATTAGCAACTGTCAAGTAGACAAATAAAAATTAAATGTATAGGATTTGAATTAAATATCCAAGAAATTCTGTATTGAATTAAAAAAATTAATTTTCTTTTCAAACAAAATGAAACATTAATAAAAATTGATCTCATATACTAAACTTTTCTTTCTTTTTTTTATTGTTAGGGAATCATTGAGGGTACAAAGAACCAGGTTACACTGCTTGCATTAGCTAGGGAATGTTCAGCTTATAATTGTGTCCTGCCCCCAAGAGGTGTGTTACACACCATGATCCTCCACCACCCTCCCTCCTTTCCTCTCTCCAGTACTCCCTTCCCACACCCCTCACAATGTACTAGCGTTAATTGTCCTCATCTTAGATTTGAGTACATTAGATTCTTCCTTCTCTATTCTTCTGATGCTTTACTAAGAAGAATGTGTTTCAACTTCATCCAGGTTAATACAAAAGATGTAAAGTCACCATCTTTTTTTTAGTGGCTCAATAGTATTCCATGGTATACATATACCATAGCTTATTATACCATTCCTGCATTGGTGGGCATTTAGGTTGTTTCCACAATTTGGCAATTATAAATTGAGCTGCAATAGACAGTTTGGTGCAAGTGTCCTTATGGTAAAAATTCTTTTTTTCATCTGGGTAGATGCCCAGTAATGAGATTGTAGGATCAAATGGGAGGTCTAGTTTCAGTTCATTGAGAATTCTCCATACTTTCTTCCAAGAAGGTTGTATTAGTTTGCAGTCCCATCAGCAGTGTAAAAGTGTTCCCTTCTCTACATATCCACACCAGCATCTGTAGCTTTGAGACTTTCTGATGTCGGCCATTTTCACTGGGGTTAGGTTATATCTCAGAGTGGTTTTGATCCACATTCCTCTGATGATTAGTGACAATAAGCATTTTTTCACATGTTTGTTAGCCATTCATCTGTCTTCTTTAGAGAAGGTTCTGAAATTCATCTCATTTGCCCATTGATATAAGAGATGGTTGGCTCTTTTATTTTTGCGTAACTTAGGTTCTCTGTAGATTCTAGTTATGAAGGTTTTGTCGGATTGATAATATGTAAATATATTTTCCCATTCTTAAGATTGTCTATTTGCTTTGGTTGCTGTCTCTTTAGCTGTACAAAAGCTATTAAGTTTAATTAAGTCCCATTTGTTTATTTTCATTGTTATTGCAATTGCCACAGACATCTTCTTCATAAAGTCATTCCCCAGGCTGATACCTTCAAGTGTTTTCTTCACACTTTCTTTAAGGACTATTTTTGTTTCATACTTTAGATTTAGATCTTTTATCCATCTTAAATCAATTTTTGTGAGTGCAGAAAGGTGCGGGTCCAGTTTCAGTGTTTTTATTGTGGTTATCTATTTCCGCCAGCACCATTTACTGAATAGGATTCTTTCCTCCAATGTATGCTCTTGTTTGGTTTATCAAAGATCAGGTGGCTGTAAAATATTAGTTTCATCTCATGGTTTACTATTTGGTTACAGATTTCTATGTCTCTGTTTTTGTACCAATACCATGCTTTTTGATCACTATGGCCTTGTAGTACAGCCTAAAGTCTTATTAAATTTTTCTTAACACTATGAAGTCATAGTGGTTTAGGCTTTTTCTCCTCCTAATCACTGATACATAATATACATTAGGCAAAGCTAATCACATGCTTCTACATTAAATTTGATGGTATGGATGGAATTTTAAGAAGGGTCTGGGTGAGTTACAGGTTACATTAAGTCAGTTTACTGGATTTGAAAATCCAGAAGTGATGGTGGGGAATGTTGACTGGTAGAATCCCCAGGGACATTGTTGCCGGGAGCCAAGTGTTTTCCCCTGCTTAGCTTCCTGTTGTTCATGTCTGGTTTCTAAGAATTCCTTTCCAGTCTTCCAATTGTTTAAGATCCATGATATCCATGGGATAAATTAATTTTCTTCTTAAGCAAACTAGAATTTATTTTTAACTAACTAAAAACTTGTCTGACATACTATTAAATTATAAATAAAAACATAGCTGTATAACCAGATCATCTTATAAGGATAATACAAGTGATAGCATAATAAAACTCTAAGAAAAATTTATGTTTACAGTTTTTCTGGCCAGGGCCAGATTTGAACCCGCCACCTGCAGTATATTGGGCCAGCACCCTACTCCTTGAGGCACAGGTGCCGCTCAAAAAATTTATGTTTAAACATGTATGTAAATGGTCTAAATAAATGTTAATAACTCAGACCTAAAGGTGTTATAATACTATAATATAAAATTATTATTTCCTAGAATCATGTGGATATTTTGATATCAGCAAATAAAACAATGCAATTCATTAAGCTAAGAGATTAGAAAATGAAAAATCTATAACTATCTTAAAATAGGTTGCTCAAGAAAATTGTTGAAAATATTCATTGCACCTTTATTATAAAATAATACCATGAAGAAGAATAAAATATTATATCTTTAATTTGAAAAGTATCTATAAAGGCTGGGCACCCATAGCACAGTGGTTACAGCACCGATCATATGCACCAAGGCAGGTAGGTTCGAACCTGGCCTGGACCAGTTAAACACCAATGACAACAGCAACCAAAAATAGCTGGACATTGTGGCAAGTGCCTGTAGTCCAAGCTACTTGGGAGGCTGAGGCAAGAGAATAGCTTAAGCCCAAGAGTTTGAGGTTGCTGTGAGCTGTGATGACATGTACTCTATGGAGGGCAACATAGCGTGACTCTGTCAAAAAAAAAAAAAAGAAAGAAAAGAAAAGTATCTATTAAAATGCTAGGAAAAAACAATTCAAACAAAACCCACAAAAATACAAACATCAGGGGAAAATGGTTAAATAATTCTTGAGGTAAAAAGAAAATAAAACTGGAAACTCTTGAAAATTCAGAGAATAACAATAATGAAAACATATATTAGATCCTAATAAAGTTGTTTGCAGGAGAAACATTATAGTATTTAACACTGTTCATATTTGAACAATATTGAAAATATGTCAAGCATTCAACTCAAGAAATTAGGGGGAAAAGCACTAATATAAGGTGAAGGAGACCATATAACCTTGTGTATAAGAATACAAAGACAGGGCGGTGCCTGTGGCTCAGCGGGTAGGGCGCCAGCCCCACATGCCAAGGGTGGTGGGTTCAAACCTGGCCCTGGCCAAACTGCAACAAAAAAATAGCCGGGCGTTGTGGCGGGCGCCTGTAATCCCAGCTATTTGGGAGGCTGAGGCAAGAGAATCGCCTAAGCCTAGGAGTTGGAGGTTGCTGTGAGCTGTGTGACGCCACGGCACTCTACCAAGGGCGATAAAGTGAGACTCTGTCTCTACAAAAAAAAAAAAAAAAAAAAGAATACAAAGACAATGCTTTATAGTGTTTCTACCACTCAACTAACTGCACAACCAAGGGCGAGTCACTTCTTAGTGCGTCAGTGTCCCAATATGTGAAATGAGGATTTTAAAAAGTAATATCTCTCTATTTCCTAGCATTGTTCTGAAGATTATGTGTATTAAGGTTAATTATACTATTTTGAAAGGCGCACACACACACATATAAACATACCTGGAATATATATATATATATATATATATACACACAGAAAAGCAGAAACAAGAAATTAATAAACATAAAAGCTAACATTAATGAATCAGAAAACTGAAAAAATGGTACAATTAATGAATAAACCCAAAAGCTTTTTCTTCAAAATTAATGATAAAATAGGCAAACCATCAGCTAATCTAATCAAGAAGAAAAGGAAAAAGCACAAACACAATTAGAAATGTACAAAGGGGAAAATTACCACTGGTACAGAGTAATGCACAATAATTATATGTGATGACATTGCTCAACCTTGTACAAATACATTTGGAAATCTAGATAAAATAGATGATTTTCTATGAAAATATAAATTAACATAAATTGACTTCAGATGAGGCTTTTAAAAAGACTATATAAGCCAAGTGCCATTGAAAAAAATATAGTCTTATTGAAAAGCTATGCCCTTCCCCCAAACAAGCATCAGTTTCAAAGAGTTTTATAAGGTAACTTGTCTCAAACATTCAAGAAATAATTAATTCTGAAAGTATTTAAACTTTTTTCTGAGCATAGATAGAAAAAGCTTCTAAACTGTTGTTACAAAGTCAGCAGTATCATTGGCTTGAACCTTACAAAGATATCACTCAAAAGAAAAGTAATCTTTGATCTCACTTATGTATTTAAATGCAAAAATCCCATAATAAATATAAGCAATTGGAATCTTTATGTAAAGAATAATACATTAAGACAATTTGAAGTTCTTTCTAGGACATCAATAAAGCATAATATTAGGAAATATTAATGTAATTTACACATTAATAGGTGTAGCAAACTATATTGTTTAGTCCTATTGTGTTGATATCGCTTGAACAGACATATACAATTTCTAGAAGAACACAAAATAAATAGAAAGACTGAGAAGTGACTTCAAGAAGAAGGAAAGCCTTACTCCATTTTTGGTCTTGCCATAAAGAAATAATGAGGATGGGTAATATATAAATATAAGAGGTTTATTTGGCTTACAGTTCTGTAGTCTGTAGAAAAAGCATAGCACCAACATCTGTTTCTGGTGAGAGTCTTAACCAGATTCCACTCATGGTAGAAATCAAAATGGGAGCAGACATCACATGGTGAGAGGAAGGAAGCAAGAGAGAGAGGAGGGAGATGCCAGACTCTTTTATTTTATATTTTTATTTTTTTATAAATTATAAACTCATAGATAATGTATACACTGATGCATTTATGGGGTACAATTGCTGATTTCATATAGAATTAGGAATGCTTACATCACACTGGTTAATATATAGCTCATCTTGTTTACTTAATTATTGTGTTAAGACATTTATAGTCTATACTAATAGATCCGACCTGTACCCCTGCATTATGCATCATAGGTGTGATACCACCATTCACCCTCCTTCGATCTGGCATCCTCTTACCCTCCCATCTCCTGTCCTCCCTCCTTGGTCTGGGGCCATAGCTGTGATCTATTCTTCATATGAAAGTGTGAGTGATTGTAAATTGGTTTCATAATAGTACTGAGTACACTGGATCTTTTTTCTTCCATTATTGAGATACTTTACTAAGTAGGATATGTTCCAGCTCCATCCATGTAAACATAAAGGATTTAAAGTCTCCATCTTTTTTAAGGCTGCATAATATTCTGTGGTATACATATACCACAATTTATTAATCTATTCATGGGTCGATGGGCACTTGGGTTTCTTCCATGACTTGGTTATTATGAATTGAGCTGCAGTGAACAATATGGTGCAAATATCTTTGTTATAAAGTGATTTTTGGTCTTTTGGATATACAACTAGTAGAGGAATTGCAGAATCAAACAGCAGGTCTACATTTAGATCCCTGAGTATTCTCCATACTTCTTTCCAAAAGGGACATATGAGCTTGCACTCCCACCAGCATTGCAGAAGTGTTCCCTTTTCTCCACATCCATGTCAAAATCTATAGTTGTGGGATTTTATTATGTGAGCCACTCTTACGGGAATTAGATGATATCTCAAAGTAGTTTTGATTTGCATTTCTCTGATGATTAAAAATAATGAGCATTTTTTCATGTGTCTGTAGGCCACATGCCTATCATCTTCAGAGAAGCTTCTGTTCAAGCCCTTGCTCACAATGAAATGGGATTATTTGTTCTTTTCTTATTAATAAGTTTGAGTTCTCTGTGGATTCTGGTTATCAAACCTTTGTCAGAAGCATAACCTGCAAATATCCTCTCCCACTCTGAGGGCTATCTGCTTGCTTTACTGTGTTCTTGGCTGTACAGAAGATTTTTAGTCCATATTACCCAAAGCAATTTACAAATTTAATGCAATCCTTATTAAAGTACCACCATCATACTTTAAAGATCTGGAAAAAATAGTACTTTGTTTTATATGGAACCAGAAAAAAACTCAAATAGCCAAGACATTACTCAGAATTAAAAACAAATCTGCCAGACTTAAAACTGCCAGACTTAAAACTATACTATAAATATATAGTAATCAAAACAGCATGGTATTGGCACAAAAATAGAGAGGTAGATGTATGGAACAGAATTGAGAATCAAGAGATGAACCCAGACGCTTATCATCATTTGATCTTTGATAAATAAGCCTACCAAAATATAAATTGGGGGAAAGATTCCCTATTTAACATATGGTGCTGGTGACTTGTAGAAGACTGAAACTGGACCCACACCTTTCACCATTAACAAAAATTGACTCTCACTAGATAAAAGATTTTAACTTAATACATGAAACTATAAAGATTCTTGGAGAGAGTGCAGGAGAAACACTGAAGAAATTGGCCTGGGATAACACTTTATGAGGAGGACCTCCCGGGGCAATTGAAGCAACACCAAAAATACATTACTGGGATCTGATCAAACTAAAAAGCTAGACTCTTTTTAACAATCAGATCTCTTGGAAACTAGTGAGAACTCACTCACTCCCACAAGAATGGCACTAAGCTTCATGAAAGATGTGCCATCAAGATGCAAACACCAGGCCCCAACTCCAACACTGTGGATCAAGTTTCAACATAAGACTTAGTGGGATAAAACAAACATAAGACTTAGTGGGATAAAACAAACCATATAGAAATCATAGTAGGGAGGCTTATTTTATATTAATAAGAGCTATTTAAAAATGTACTTCTGCCATTTTCAATGTTTGCTCTTTTCTCTACCTCCATTAGCGGCCTTAGGCTTTTTTTACTTTTACTAGCCATTTGTGGGGAAACACTTGAGAAATGCAACTTGAGGAAGAGGTGGAAAGCTACTGCAAAAATATCGCCTCAATTCCTTCTGCAGTCTGTTCCTGAAAGTCCATTATTAAGATTGATTTATTCAACTTATATGCTCCTTAACTCTGTCTTATAAAATGCAAGTTCTTTGGGGAAATATAATATGCTAAACCAATTTACAACATGGTGTCAGAAATGATAGAGTGTTAAATGAGCACTGGGAGCAGAGTTTGGTGGTTAAGGGGATGGGAGTTCATAGTGAGCAGACAGATTTAAATCTTGTCTATAAAATTCAATAGCTGTTTGACCACTTTAAAACAAATGAAAATTATCATGTTGCTTACTTCAGGAGATTGCTGATGTATTAATGAAACAATGCAAGTATTCAGAATAAGGCTTTACAACTACTAAGCCTTGGGTAGAAATGTGATGTATGTAAACTATTACTATTAGAAGTCCAGCAATCAAGAAATATTTGTTTAATACATTGTGTGAAATATGTCCTATGCAGAATACACAGACATATAGGATATGTTCTTTCTTCTGGGATGCTTATGATGTGTCTGAGGAGATAGCATATGTTTTCCTTCTAACTATAAACTCAAAGCATACAAAGACATGGTAAACACTGGCAGCAAGCAGAGCTACTAAAACTGGAAAGCAACATGCAGAAAATAGGGATGGGGAGTTCAAAAAGACATTTAAATTTTGCCTCATACATGAAGTGAAAACTTATCTCAGGAAAAGAGCCACATGTTTGAGAGAGATGAAGGCTTGCAAAGTTCTGATTTCTCTTTCTTTTCTTTAATTAAAAACAAGGAGGGTCAGAGGCAGTAAGGCACCATTCTACTTCACCACTTCTACAATGCCAGTATGACTGCAATACAGATCTGTGATCTGTTTTTGCAGAGTTTACCTCCTACAGTCCTTCTCTAAAGCTGTTACCATTTAGAAATAGATTATTCAGTTTCTTCTCCTTCAGTATTCAAAATCTCCCTTATGGCAATCTCATCATCTCTACTGTGAGAAAATGTGCTGTTCATAATAATTATCCATTAAATTTACATAATAAAATAGATTATAAAAGTCCAACTTACACTGTGTCCTTTGTTATATAGTTTTATTTTAATCCATGATCAAAAATACACAAATCGGGTTTGCTTTGACAATATAAGCCAGAAAATATTTTTCAATTGCTTTGCTTCTATTTAAGCCTTTTAGCATTTCTACATTAAGGCATTTGGCACCATGAACACATAAGTTTTACAGAAAGACGTAAGACTTCTTATGGCTCATTTTTCCGTAATGTAACTGCACACACTCTCAGACTCCGATCATATGTGCACATAAGAAACTAGATTGGTGGGGAAAGAGTTATTAATAGTTGTAGTTGGAATACTAGATCCAAGGCGGAGAAGGATTATTTTCAGACATGATATGATGAGGCTAGTGAAGTCTCAATTGTACAGGCCTTTACCTGAAGATAGAGCACATCAGTGAGACTAGTTTCAAACAAGAAAAAGGCAAGAGAAAGTAGTCCCTAGTAAATTTTACCTCCTTTATAAAGATTTTTCTTTTCCTCATCACCAACTGTGTGTTTTCTGTCTTCTGAACTCCTATTTGTGTCCATAAGCTTGTTAGCAACTTAATATAAATTGTTCCTCATTCAATAAATTCTGCATTATACACTTTGATTTAAACCTCTTAACAACAAGATACAGTGATTATTGTTATTATTTTCACTTTAAAAAGGGGATACTGAGATTTAAAGGAGATAAGTAACTAACCCACCATTGCACAACTAAGAAATGACAAGGCTGGGATTATAAAGCCAAATCTGTCTTTAGATCCAGCACTTTTAACCCTTACATTGAACTACCTTTCAAAGTTAGTCTTTGTAGTATAAACTGGAATTTATACTACAGTTATATTTTTACTAGTTCCCTCCTTACAGGGAAAGGATTATGATCAGACCTGTCTATTCTATCAGGTAATCAGGGAATTTAAATATATGCAGGCTCATTTTGAAATATGACATTTAGTGTAACTCCCTGAAGGATAAGGATTATATCTTTACATAAATCCCAAAGAATGAATAAATATTTTTAACTGATTAAACGAATGAGAACATTGAAGAGTCAGCAAGACTCAGCAATAAAGGAGCAACATTGTGGCAAATCATCATTGCATTCTGGAAAACTGGAATTAAATGAGATTTCCTCTACTATTTAGGTCTCCTATTTCAGCCTAAATACAAAATTAAATTGATTATATCATGGGCTAATTTTTCCTAAGTCAGCAACATGGATGATAAAAGGAAAAAACAACTTATTTAGAGACCACATTAGCTAAAATTGAGGTGATGAAGAATTTAGCTTATTTTTATTTATTTATTTATTTATTTTTGTAGAGACAGAGTTTTTACTTTATTGCCCTCGGTAGAGTGTCGTGGCATCACACGGCTCACAGCAACCTCCAACTCCTGGGCTTAGGCGATTCTCCTGCCTCAGCCTCCCGAGTAGCTGGGACTACAGGCGCCCGCCACAACGCCCGGCTATGAATTTAGCTTATTTTTAATTTGCTCCACATGTGCCAACCAATTTGCTTGTTTCTCTTTTTTAAAAAATAGCCTTTATTTTTAGAGCAGCTTTAGATTTACAACAAATATGAGTGGAAAATACAGAAATTTCCATCTATTCCCTGCTTCCACATACACAGAAGTGCCTCACTGTAAAAATCCTGCACCGGAATGGTACATCGTTATCAAAGGACCTATATTGATACATCATTATTACCCTAAATCCAAAGTAAAAAGTGTTTATCCTTGATGTTATATATTCTATAAATTTTGATAAATGAATAATGACATGTATCTACTATTATAGTTTTGTACACATAGTTTCACTGATCCAAAAATCCTTTGTGCTTTGTCTATTCATCCTTCACTCTTCTTTTTTTTTTTTTTTTTGTAGAGACAGAGTCTCACTGTACCGCCCTCGGGTAGAGTGCCGTGGCGTCACACGGCTCACAGCAACCTCTAACTCCTGGGCTTAGGCGATTCTCTTGCCTCAGCCTCCCGAGTAGCTGGGACTACAGGCGCCCGCCACAGCGCCCGGCTATTTTTTTGTTGCAGTTTGGCAGGGGCTGAGTTTGAACCCGCCACCCTTGGCATATGGGGCCGGCGCCCTACTCACTGAGCCACAGGCGCTGCCAATCCTTCACTCTTCTTAACCCCTGGCAAACACTAATATCTTCATTGTCTCCAATACTTTTTGCCTTTTGTAGAGTGTCATATACTTGGATAGTATAGTATGTAGCCTTTTCGTATTGGCTTCTGCCACTAAGAAATATGCATTTAGGGTTCATCCATGTCTTTCCACGTCTTGATAGCTTGGGTTTTTATCACTTAATAATATTCCATTGTCTGAATAGTCAATAGTTTATTTGTCCAGTTATCTACTGAAAGACATCTTGGTTGCTTCTGAGTTTTGGTGATTATGAATAAAGCTGCTATAAAATGGCATGGGTTGGTTTTTGTAGGGACATATGTTTTCAGCTCATTTAGGTAAATACCACAGAGCTCAACTGCTGGATTATATGTTATGAGTATACTTAGTTTTATAAGGAACTTCTAAACTATTTTCCAATATGCTTGTACCATTTGGCATTTCTACTGGCTGTGAATGAGTGACAGGTTTCTCTCCATCCTCATCAGCATTTGTCATTGTCATTGTTTTGGATTTTGACATTCTAATAGGTGTGTAGTGGTATTTCATTGTTGTTTTAACTTATAATTAGCTAATGACATATGATTTTGAGTATCTGTTCTTCTGATTATTTGACATCTGTATATTTTCTTTTGCAAGGTGTCTGTTAAGTTCTGTGACTCATTTCTTTAATTTCAGCTATTTATTTTCTTATTGTTCAATTTTAAGGGTTCTTTGCATACCTTGAGTAACAGCTCGTTATCAGATATGTCTTTGCAATTATTTCTCCCACTCTGTGTCTTGCTTTATTATTCTTTTGACAGTGTCTTTTGTAGATCAGAAGTTACTTTTTATTTTAATGAAGTATGGTTTATCAGTTATTTCATTCACATATTTACCTGTTGATGTTGTATCTTAAAAGTCATCACTATACCAGAGGTAACCTAAATTTATTCCTATGTTATCTTCTAGAAGTTTTAAAAATTTGCCTTTTACATTTAGATCTCTGATCCATTTTGAGTTAATTCTTGTGAAGGGTACAAGGTCTTTATCTAGTTTCACTTTTTTCCCTCATGTAGATGCTCATTTGTTCCAGCATCATTTGTAGATTTTCTCAATCTGTGCTTCTTTGTCAAATATTAGTGAACTGTATTTATGTGGGCCTGTTTCTGAGATCTCTATTTGTCTATTTTTTTTTCTGCCTATACCAGCTTCTTGACTATTGTAGTTTTTTTTTAATTTTTTTTTTTATTGTTGGGGATTCATTGAGGGTACAAGAAAACAGGTTACACTGATTGCATTTGTTAGATAAAGTCCCTCTTACAATTCTGTCTTGCCCCCAAGAGGCATGTCACACACCGAGACCCCACCCCCTTCCCTCCTTCCCTCTCTCCGCTCTTCCTTTCTCCAGCCCTTCTCTCTCCTTCTATCTCTCTCTGCTCTCCCCTTCCACCAAACATGAACTAGGTCATTAATTGTCCTCATATCAAAATTGAATACATGAGATTCATGCTTCTCCATTCTTGTGATGCTTTACTAAGAAGAAAGTGTTACCGTTCCATCCAGGTTAATACAAAGAATGTAAAGTCTCCATCTTTTTTAATGGCTGAATAGTATTCCATGGAATACATATACCACAGCTTGTTAATCCATTCTTGGGTTGGTGGGCATTTAGGCTGTTTCCACATTTTGGTAATTGTAAATTGAGCTTCAATAAACAGTCTAGGGCAAGTGTCCTTATGAAAGAAGGATTATTTTCCTTATGGGTAGATGTCCAGTAATGGGATAGCAGGATCAAATGGCACATCTAGCTTGAGTTCTTGAGGGTTCTCCAATACTGCATTCCAAAAAAGTCGTATTAGTTTGCAGTCCCACCAGCAGTGTAAGTGTTCCTTTCTCTCCACATCCACACCAGCATCTGCAGTTTTGAGGTTTTGTGATGTGCGTCATTCTTGCTGGGGTTAGATGATATCTCAGGGTGGTTTTTATTTGCATTTCTACAATAATTAGGGGCAATGAGCATTTTTAATATGTTTGTTAGCTATTCATCTGTTTTTTGTTTTGTTTTGTTTTTAGGGAAGGTTCTATTCATCTCTCTTACTGATTGATATATGGGATTGTTGACTTTTTTCATGTTGATTAATTTGAGTTCTCTATAGATCCTAGTTATCAAGCTTTTGTCTGATTCAAAATATGCAAATATCCTTTCCTATTTTATACTTTGTCTATTTGCTTTGGATGTTGTCTCCTTAGCTGTACAGAAGCTTTTCAGTTTCATTAAGTCCCATTTATTTATTTATGTTGTTTTGCAATTGCCATGGATGTCTTCTTTATAAAGTCATTACCCAGGCAGATATCTTCCAGTGATTTTCCTATGCTTTCCTTGAGGATTTTTATTGTTTCATGCCTTAAATTTAAGTCCGTTATCCATCTTGAATCATTTTTTGTGAGTGGAGAAAGGTGCAGGTCCAGTTTCAGTCTTTTACACGTGGATATCCAGTTCTCCCAGGATCATTTACTGAATAGGGAGTCTTTTCCCCAATGTATGTTCTTGTTTGGTTTATCAAAGATTAAGTGGTTGTAAAATGTTAGTTTCATTTCCTGGTTTTCTGTTAGATTCCAAATGTCTATGTCTCTATTTTTGTGCCAGGACCATGGTGTCTTGACCACTATGGCCTGTAGTACAGCCTAAAATCTCCTATGGTGATGCCCCCAGCTTTGTTTTTATTACTAAGAACTTTCTTAGACATACAGGGTTCTTTCTGGTTCCATACAAAACAAAGAATCATTTTTTCCAAGTCTTGAAAGTACGATGTTGATATTTTAATAGGGATGGCATTGAATGGGTAGATTGCTTTGGGAAGAATAGAAATTTTAACAATGTTGATTCATCCCAGCCATAAGCATGGAATGTACTTCCATTTATTAATATCCTCTGCTATTTCCTTTCTTAGGGTTTCCTACTTTTCTTTATATAGGTCCTTCACCTCTTTTGTTAGGTATATTCCTATGTACTTCATTTTCTTTGAAGCTATGGTGAAGAGATATGTGTCCTTAATTAACTTCTCATCCTGGCTGTTATTGGCATATACAAAGGCTACTGAGTTGTGGACATTGATTTTATATACTGAGATCTTATTGTATTGTTTTATGACTTCCAGGAGTCTCGTGGTTGAGTCTTTGGGGTTCTCTAAGTATAAAATCATATCATCAGCAAAGAGGGAGAGTTTGACCTCCTCTGCTCTCATTTGGATGACCTTTAGTTCCTTCTCTTGCCTGATTCTGTTGTCTAGAACTTCCAGCACTATGTTGAATAGTAGTGACAATATAGGACAACCTTTTCTGGTTCAAGTTCTAAGTAGAAAAGCTTTGAGTTTTACTCCATTCAGTAAAATATTAGTTGTGGGTTTGTCATTGATAGTTTCTGTCAGTTTAAGAAATGTGCCACCTATGCCTATAATCTTCAGTGTTCTAATTAGAAAAGAATGCTAGATTTTATCGAATGCTTTTCTGCATCTATTGAAAGGATCATATGGACTTTGTTTTTGCTTCTTTTTATATGGTGAATAATGTTTATGGACTTGTGTATGTTAAATCAGCCTTACATCCCTAGGATGAAACCTACTTGATTATGGTGTATTACTTTTTTGATGATCAGCTGCAATCTATTGGCTAGAATTTTGTAGAGAATTTTTGCATCTAAAATCATTATTGAAATTGGTCTGAAATTCTCCTTTTTAGTTGGGTCTTTTCCTAGTTTTGGTATCAGTGTGATGTTTATTCATAGAATGTGTTGGGGAAGATTCTTCCTGCTCAATTTTTTGGAATAATTTCTGCAATACAGTAGTAAGCACTTCTTTGAAGTTTTGATGGAGTTCGGGTGTGGAGACTTATGGACCAGGGCATTTTTTTGGGGGGGGGAGATGTTTTATTGTTTCCTTGATCTCAGTGCTTGAAATTGATCTGTTCAGTAGATCTATTTCTTCCTGGCTAAGTCTACGGAGAGGGTGTGATTCCAAATATTGATGCACTTTCTTCACATTGTCAAATTTCTGGGCATGGAGTTTCTTGTAGTATCCAGATATAATCTCTTGTATCTCTGTGGCATCAGTTGTTATTTCCCCTTTATCATTTCTGATTGAGGTTACTAGAGATTTGACTTTTCTATTTCTAGTTAGTTTGGCCAAGGCTTATCTATTTTATTTATTTTTCAAAAAAAGGAAAACAACTCCTTTTTTCATTAATTTTCTGAATTATTGTTTGTTTTCGATTTCATTAATCTCTGATTTAATTTTGGATCTTTAATTATTTCTGCTGGGTTTAGGTTTAGATTGTTTTTCCTTTTCCAATTCCATGAGATGGCTTGTGTATTTGTTGAAGTGTTCTGTTTCCATTTTTCAAATGTAGGCAGCTAAAGTGATAAATTTCCCTCTCAGGACTGCTTTTGCTTTATCCCATAGGTTTTGGTAGCTTGTGCCTTCACTATTGTTATGCTCAAAGAAATTAATGATTTCCTCATTTATTTCTTCCTGCACCCAACTGTCATTCAGCATAAGGTTATTTAATTTCCATGCCTTTGTGTGGGGTTGAACGTTTTTGTTGGAGTTGAGTTCCACCTTTAGTGCCTTGTGGTCTGAGAAGATACAAAGTAAAATTTCAGTTATTTTGATTCTGTTGATGTTTGTTTCGTGTCCTAGGATATGATTAATTTTGGAGGATGTTCCGTGGGCCAATGAGAAGAATGTATATTCTTTAGTTTTGGGCTGGTGTGTTCTATAGAAGTCTGTCAAGCACAGTTGTTCTAGGGGTTCATTTAAATGCCTAATATCTTTGTTTAATTTCTGTTTAGAGGATCTGTCCTGCTTGGTAAAAGGAGTGTTAAAGTCCCCTGTTATCTTGGTGTTATAGGATATCATATTGCTCAGACTCATTAAGTTTTGTTTCAAGAATCTGGGAGCATTTATGTTGGATGCATAAATATTTAGAATTGAAATGTCTTCTTGTTGTATTTTTCCCTTGACCAATATGGAATGACCCTCTTTATCTTTTTTGACTTTAGTTGCTTTAAGTCCATATGTATCTGAAAATAAGATTGCAACCCCTCTTCTCTTCTGAATTCTGTTTGCCTGAAAAATTATCTTCCAAGCCTTAACTCTAAGTTTTAATTTGTCTTTTGAGGCTAGGTTTGTTTCCTGCAGACAGCAAATGGATGGCTTTTTTTTTTTTTAATCCAATCAGCCAATTTATGCCACTATGGTGGAGAATTCAAGCCATTAACATTTATTGAGATTGTTGATAAGTGTGGTAGAAATCCATTCATCTTTTTTTTTTTTTTTTTTTTGTGAAAGTCCATTGCTTTGTTTTATCTTTTGCATCATTGTGGAAGCTAGGTTCTGTCCTTTAATTTCTGGGTACTTTGCTGGTGATGGATTATGATAGTCTGTGTAGAACAGGTTGAAGTATTTCCTTTGGAGCTCGTCTTGTTGTGGCAAATTTCCTCAATGTTTGCATATCAGTAAAACATTTTATTTCTTCATGTATTTTAAAGCTTAGCTTAGTGGGATATAGAGTTCTAGGCTGGAAATAGTTCTATTTAAGTAGATTAAATATAGATGATCATTGTCTTCTGGCTTGAAAAGTTTCATTTAGACAAGTCTGAAGTCACCCTGATGGATTTTCCCCTGTAGGTCAATTGGCTCTACTCCTTGCAGCTTGCAGTATTTTTTCTGTAGTCTTGACTTTGGACAAGTTTATCACAATGTGTGTTAGAGAAGCTCTGTTACAGTTGAGGTGATATGGGGTCAGATTTCCCTTTGAAAAGAGTGTGTCAGGATCTTTGGTGATATTTGGGTAATTTTCATTTATAATATTCTCTAGGATGACTTCCATTCCTGTTGGGTTATTCTTTTTCCCCTTCTGGGATACCTATAACTTGTGTGTTTGAATGCTTCATGAAGTCCCATAATTCTGCCAGTGAACATTCTGCTTTCTCTCTCTTTTTTTCTATCTCTTTAACTATCTGAGTTATCTCAAGAGCTTTGTCCTATACTTCTTTTTTTTTTTTTTTTTTTTTTAATTTTTTTATTAAATCATAAGTGTATACAATGATATGATTATGGGGCATCATACACTCACTTCATAAACCATTTGACACATTTTTATCCCAGTGGTTAACATAGCCTTTCCGGCGTTATCTCAGTTACTGTGCCAAAACATTTATATTCTACATTTACCAAGTTTCGCAAATACCCCTGTAATATGCACCACAGGTGTGATCCCACCGATTCCCCTCCCTCTACCCACCCCCCCCTTTCCCACTTCCCCCTATTGTTAAGTTGTAGTTGGGTTATAGCTTTCATGTGAGAGTCCCAAATTAGTTTCATAGTAGGGCTGTGTACATTGGATATTTTTTCTTCCATTCTTGGGATACTTTACTAAGAAGAATATGTTCCAGCTCCATCCATGTAAACATGAAAGAGGTAAAGTCTCCATCTTTCTTTAAGGCTGCATAGTATTCCATGGTATACATATACCACAATTTATTAATCCATTCGTGGATCGATGGGCACTTCGGCTTTTTCCATGACTTAGCAATTATGAATTGGGCTGCAATAAACATTCTGGTACAAATATCTTTGTTATGTTGTGATTTTTGGTCTTCTGGGTATATGCCCAGCAGAGGAATTACAGGATTGAATGGCAGATCTATTTTTAGATCTCTGAGTGTTCTCCATATATCCCTCCAAAAGGAATGTATTAATTTGCATTCCCACCAGCAGTGCAGAAGTGTTCCCTTTTCTCCGCATCCACGCCAACATCTCTGGTCTTGAGATTTTGTGATATAGGCTAGTCTCATTGGAGTTAGATGATATCTCAAAGTAGTTTTGATTTGCATTTCTCTGATGATTAAAGATGATGAGCATTTTTTCATATGTCTGAAGGCCGTGCGCCTGTCTTCTTCAGAGAAGTTTCTCTTCAAATCCCTTGCCCAGCCTGCGATGGGATCCCTTGTTTTTTTCTTGCTGATGCGTTTGAGTTCTCTGTGGATTCTGGTTATTAAACCTTTGTCAGAGTTATACCCTGCAAATATTTTCTCCCATTCTGAGGGCTGTCTACTTGCTCTGCTTACTGTGTTCTTAGCTGTGCAGAAGCTTTTTAGTTTGATCAAGTCCCAGTAGTGTATTTTTGAAGCTGCTTCAATTGCCCGGGGGGTTCTCCTCATGAAATACTCACCCAGACCAATTTCTTCAAGGGTTTTCCCTGCATTCTCCTCTAGTATTTTTATAGTTTCATGTCTTAAGTTTAAATCTTTAATCCAATGAGAGTCTATCTTAGTTAATGGTGAAAGGTGTGGGTCCAATTTCAGTCTTCTGCAGGTTGCCAGCCAGTTCACCCAGCACCATTTGTTAAATAGGGAATCTTTTCCCCACTGAATGTTTTTAATTGGCTTGTCAAAAATCAAATAGCGGTAAGTAGCTGGATTCATCTCTTGGTTCTCTATTCTATTCCAGATATCTACTTCTCTGTTTTTGTGCCAATACCATGCTGTTTTGATCACTATCGATTTGTAGTAAAGTCTGAGGTCTGGTAGTGTGATTCCTCCTGTTTTGTTTTTATTTCTGAGTAATGTCTTGGCTATTCGAGGTTTTTTCTGATTCCATATAAAACGAAGTAATGTTTTTTCAAGATCTTTAAAATATGACAGTGGAGCTTTAATAGGGAGTGCGTTGAAAGTATATATTGCTTTGGGTAGTATGGACATTTTGATAATGTTGATTCTTCCTAGCCATGAGCATGGTATGTTTTTCCATTCGTTAACATTTTCAGCTATTTCTTTTCTTAGAGTTTCATAGTTCTCTTTATAGAGATCTTTCACGTCTTTTGTTAGGTAAATTCCCAAATATTTCATCTTCTTTGGCACTACTGTGAATGGGATAGAGTCCTTAACTGCTTTTTCAATTTGACTGTTGTTGGTGTATATAAAGGCTACCGATTTATGAATGTTGATTTTGTAACCTGAGACGCTGCTGTATTCCTTGATCACTTCTAGGAGTTTTGTAGTAGAGTCCCTAGTGTTTTCCAGATACACAATCATATCATCTGCGAAGAGCGAGAGTTTGATCTCTTCTGACCCTATATGGATACCCTTGATCGCCTTTTCTTCCCTAATTGCGGTGGCTAAAACTTCCATTACAATGTTGAAAAGCAATGGAGACAATGGGCAGCCTTGTCTGGTTCCTGATCTGAGTGGAAATGATTCCAATTTAACTCCATTCAATATGATATTGGCTGTGGGTTTGCTGTAGATAGCCTCTATCAGTTTAAGAAAAGTCCCTTCTAGACCAATTTTCTTGAGTGTTCTGATCATGAAGGGATGCTGGATATTATCAAAAGCTTTTTCTGCATCAATTGAGAGAATCATATGGTCTTTGTTTTTTAATTTGTTTATGTGCTGAATTACATTTATAGATTTACGTATATTGAACCAGCCTTGAGACCCTGGGATAAAACCAACTTGGTCATGATGTATAATTTGTTTGATGTGTTGCTGGATTCTGTTTGTTAGGATCTTGTTGAATATTTTTGCATCTATATTCATTAGTGATATTGGTCTATAATTTTCTTTTCTTGTTGGGTCTTTTCCTGGTTTGGGGATCAGGGTGATATTTGCTTCATAGAACGTGTTGGGTAGTCTTCCTTCTTTTTCTACATTTTGGAACAGGTTGAGTAATATAGGTACTAATTCCTCTTTAAAGGTTTGGTAGAATTCTGACGTGAAACCATCTGGTCCCGGGCTTTTCTTTTTAGGGAGGTTTTGTATAGTTGATGCTATTTCTGAACTTGTTATGGGTCTGTTCAACATTTCCACTTGATTCTGGTTAAGTCTTGGAAGGTGGCGTGCTTCCAAGTACCGGTCTATTTCCTTCAGATTTTCATATTTCTGAGAATAAAGTTTCTTGTAATATTCATTAAGGATTTTTTGGATTTCTGATGAGTCTGTGGTTATTTTGTCTTTGTTGTTTCTGATTGATGATATTAGAGATTTTACTCTTTTTTTCCTGATTAGGTTGGCCAGAGGTTTATCTATTTTATTGACCTTTTCAAAAAACCAGCTTTTTGATTTATTGATCTGTTGTATTATTCTTTTGTTTTCAATTTCATTTAATTCTGCTCTAATTTTGGTTATTTCTTTTCTTCTACTGGGTTTGGGGTTGGAATGTTCTTCCTTTTCCAGTTGCGTGAGATGTCCCATTAAGTTGTTAACTTCCTCTCTTTCCGTTCTCTTGAGGAAGGCTTGCAGTGCTATAAATTTCCCTCTTAGAACTGCCTTTGCAGTGTCCCAGAGGTTCTGATAGCTTGTGTCTTCATTGTCATTTTGTTCCAAAAAATTGGTGATTTCTTTCTTAATCTCATCTCTGACCCAGCTATCATTCAGCATAAGGTTATTTAACTTCCATGTTTTTGTATGGGTATGCAGATTCCTGTTGTTACTCAATTCAAGTTTTATTCCATGATGGTCCGAGAAGATGCATGGAATAATTTCTATTCCTTTAAATTTACTGAGGTTAGACTTGTGACCTAAAATGTGATCAATTTTGGAGTAAGTTCCGTGGGCTGATGAGAAGTATGTGTATTCAGTTTTGTTGGGATGAAATGTTCTGTAGATGTCTGCTAAATCTAAATACTGGATGGTTAGGTTTAAATCTAAGATTTCTTTGCTCAGCTTCTTTCTGGAGGATCGATCCAACACTGCCAAGGGAGTGTTGAAATCTCCAACGATTATGGAGCTGGAGGAAATCAAGTTACTCATGTCTGTTAGAGTTTCTCTTATAAATTGAGGTGCATTCTGGTTGGGTGCATAGATATTAATAATTGAGATCTCGTCATATTGAGTATTACCCTTAACAAATATGAAGTGACCATTCTTGTCCTTCCTTACTTTTGATGGTTTAAAGCCTACTGTATCTGCAAATAAAATTGCAACACCTGCTTTTTTCTGATTACCATTTGCCTGAAATATGGATGACCATCCTTTCACCCTGAGTCTGTATTTGTCTTTTAAGTTGAGATGTGACTCTTGTATGCAACAAATATCTGGCTTAAGTTTTTGTATCCAGTCAGCTAACCTATGCCTCTTTAGAGGACAGTTTAAGCCATTCACATTGATGGAGAGTAAGGATAAGTCTGGTGGAATTTTGGGTATCGAGTTTTTCAAAGGTCCAGTGGACATTTTTAATCCTTTCGCCAGTGTGGAAGTTGGAGTTTGATCCGAAGTTTCTGAGTGAGTTTACTTTTGTGGTATAGGATTGGGTTGGTCATTGTGGAGGATAGGTCTGAGAACATCCTGAAGAGCTGGTTTACTTATGGCAAATTTTTTCAACATATGAATGTCATTGAAGTATTTAATTTCTCCATCATAGATGAAACTCAGTTTAGCTGGATACAAGATCCTGGGTTGAAAGTTTTTTTGCTTTAGGAGATTAAAAGTTGATGACCAGCCTCTTCTTGCTTGAAAAGTTTCAGCAGAGAGATCTGCAGTTATTCTAATATTCTTACCTTTGTACGTTATAGTTTTCTTTCGCCGGGCTGCTTTGAGAATCTTCTCTTTCATGTTAACTTTAGTGAAGCTAATTATGATATGTCTGGGAGATGGCTTTTTGGGGTTGAATCGTGCTGGGGTTCTGAAGCTGTCTGCTATCTGAATTTCAGATTCTCTAGGCATGTCTGGAAAATTTTCTTTCATAATTTCATGTAGAAGGGCCTCTGTGCCCTTGGCTGCCACATCATCAGCCTCCGAAATTCCTATAACCCTTATGTTATGTTTTTTCGAATTATCTGAGAGCTCTCTGAGTGAGTGATCCGTTTTTGCTCTCCATTTCTCTTCCTCTTTGAGAGATTGGGAGCGTTCGAAGACTTTATCTTCAATGTCAGAAATCCTTTCTTCTGCTTGCTCCATTCTGTTACTGAGGGATTCTACTGTATTTTTCATATCTTTGAGGGCTGTAAGTTCTTGTTTCAGTGTGTCTAAGTCTTTGGTGGTTTTGTCTTTAAATTCGTTAAATTCTTGAGACAACTTTTGAATTTCTCCTCGAATTCCTAATTCCATTTTATTAATCTTGTCTACAAACCAAATTCTGAATTCGACTTCTGACATCTCAGCCAGTTGTTTATGAATGGGATCTTCAATCACATCTGCCGTATCTTTTCTTGGGGGGGTTGATCTATTCTGGTTATTCATGTTACCAGAGTTTTTCCGCTGATTCCGCCCCATGGT
The DNA here is from genome assembly GCF_027406575.1 of Nycticebus coucang. NCBI lineage: Eukaryota > Metazoa > Chordata > Mammalia > Primates > Lorisidae > Nycticebus > Nycticebus coucang. The sequence goes on from NC_069804.1 coordinate 108,438,633, forward strand.
TTACTCCCTTTGGTTTTTCCCCTGGGGTTTTATCGAGGGCCCGTACAGTGTTGTGGCCTGAGAAACTGGGGCCCTGTCTGGTGTGGTGGAGCAAAGTGGTTCTGTCTTGTTTTCAGCTGGTTTCTGTTCGATCCTATTGCAACTTCTACTCTGGCTTGAAGTCTCAGCTGTGTGAAAAAATCAGCAATTAAGTCACCCCGCCTGCCCACCTCTGGCCCCAGTTGGAAAAGGAGAATCAAACCTTCCTACAATCGCACACCCAGGGCACCACCTGAAAAGTCCTCAGTCTATTAGCCCAGTTCAAAAGGTCCGAATCAACTGTCTCAATCGGCACTTGTCTCAGGTGGAAGGGTTCAAGAGGTCTCTGGGAACTGGATCACAGGGGCCTGGTGACTCCTCTGAGACAGCTCACCCCAGTGCAGCGTGGAATCAGGAGGAGCCACCCCGCAAACAGAGCAGTCTGGGAAGGTTGACGTCTCCTTCCCCACTTTGCCCCTCCGTCGGACCCAGTCACTGGTATCTCTGCAGATGGCTAACCCAGTTGCCTGCAGTGAACAGACACTCCAGGGGTTTGCACCTGCCTGAATCGCGAGGAAGTCTGCCAGGCCCCCGCAGACTGCCGCTATCTAGCAGGAGGAGATGGGGCCTGACATCTTTGAGTGTTTGATGCAGGTGATGGGAAGGAGGTGTTCACTCAGGCTTAGCCCCGTCCCTGATGGATGCTGCTAACAGAACAGAACAGAACAGACAACTTTGTGAGGTTCTGTCTCTGTTCCTGTCATCGCCTACAGGAGACGGGCTGTTTTGAGTTCAAACGTCTTTGCTGCTGGAGAATTGCGTCTGAACACCTCTCTGGGTCGGCCCCGCCCTGGAGGCTTCTGGGTTTGTGAGCCGTGACACCGGTGGCCTCCTCTGGTTGCCCAGGGAGACAGGGGGTGTGGCCTCAGAATATCCAGAAGTGAGCGTTCTGCCGTTAAAGAAAAAACGGCTGTTGATCTACCTCCAGGGAACTGCTGCTCTGGTGTGGGCACTCAGGCGACCCTTTTCTCCTCTGTCCCGCGCCCCAGAGTCAGCACTGAGCGGCTGCAGTTTGTGCTGGGTCCACACCCCTTAAGAGATCCCCCAAGAATCAGAACTCTTGGGGGATGGGCCCCCAGACCCGGATTGGGAGTGGGGCGGGGGGAAGCTAGAGTTTCATTCAGTTTCACGCAATACTACGGTCCGGGGAGGGCTCCTGCACTGCACCGCAGGGAAGTGCCGCCAAGGCTTGATTTCCCTTCAGCAGAGTGCCCTCTCCTCGCTCACGTATCCCAGAGTCAGCGCTGACCTGACGCAGCTCAGGCACTGTGCACTCCCCTCGAGAAATCACCCAAGGAGCCGAACTCCGGAGGGATAGGCCCTCAGACCCCGAGTGAGAGTAGGGGCTCTCAGCTCTCAGCGGGGAGGCCAGAGTCTTATTCAGTCTTGTGCCCGGGGAGGGCTCCTGCACTGCACCGCAGGGAAGTGCCGCCAAGGCTTGATTTCCCCTCAGCGGAGTGCCCTCTCCTCGCTCACGTATCCCAGAGTCAGCGCTGACCTGACGCAGCTCAGGCACTGTGCACTCCCCTCGAGAAATCACCCAAGGAGCCGAACTCCTGGGGGATAGGCCCTCAGACCCCGAGTGAGAGTAGGGGTTCTCAGCTCTCAGCGGGGAGGCCAGAGTCTTATTCAGTCTTGGGCCCCGTATGCCCGGGGAGAGTTGGTGCACTGCACCGCAGGGAAGTGCCGTGAGGCGTGACTCCCCCTCAGCCCGGTGCCCTCTCCTCACTCGCGGGCCTCAGAGTCAATGCTACCAGTCGCAACTCGGGGACTGTCCACTCCCCTTGAGAAATCACCCAAGGATCCGAAGTCCTGGGGGACAGGCCTCCAGACCTCAGTGGGCGGGAGGGGAGCGCCGGGGATTCAGGGTTGCCGGCAAAGGATTCCCAAAGTTTTATTCAGCCCTATGTCCGGCAGGAGAACGCCACGGCACCCCAGTAGGGGAGGTAGGTCCAGTTTTTAGAAGGTCTTTCCCGTGGAGTGTAGTGGGAGGGCCTTTAATTTCTGCCCGCTTGTTAAATTGTGGGGCTCCAGAGCCGGTCTCATGGGGGAGGGGGACTCCCGTCCGCTTGGTGGTGGATTTTGTACCTTTTGTTTGCGTCCTTGTGATCACAACTTGCCTCAGCGGTGTTGATGTGCGTTCTTCAGCCTTCTCTCTTGGTGAGGCTCAAGTCCACCAGGATACTTACTAAATTCCTGTCCCTTAACTCTCCTTCTGGACGGGAGCCTTTGTTGAAAGCTGGCTTCAGTCCGCCATCTTGTCTCCCTCTGTCCTATACTTCTGAGATTCTTTCTTCTGCATGGTCTAATCCATTATTGATACTTTCTATTGTAACTTTAAGTTCCCTAATTGCTTCAATTCCTTCAGCTCTGCTGTATCTTTTCTATATTCTTCTTATTGTTCATCTCTTATTTGATTTTGTTTTTGGATTTCCTTTGGTTATTTTCCCCTTTCTCAGCAATTTCCTTCATTTTTTTTTGTTGTTGTTGTTACTTTCCACTTTCTCAGCAATTTCATTCATTGTTTTCATCATCTGAATTTTAAATTCCCTTTCTATCATTTCTATAATTTCATTATAGGTGGAATCCTCTGCAATAGCTACCTCTTTGTCCCTTGGGGTGGTTGCCCTGGACTGGTATTTCATGTTGCAAGGAATTGTCTGCAAATTCTTCCTTATGAGTGTTTTCTTTTATTTATTTCCTTGCTCTAATTTCCCTTTCAGTTCCTCTTGCTCTTTAAGTTACCTTGCCTCTGGCCTAAGGTTTTCATGAGTCCTTTGGTACAGGACAAAAAGGATGAGAACATTGAGTATCAAGATGTGAGAAATTATTTAAAGAAAAAGAAAGGAGAGGGGGTGAGTAACAGGGACTATTGGCTAAAAAAGAGAGGCACAGAAAGAGGGAGAGAGGAGTAATAAAGGTGTAGAATAGGGTACTTTGACCCAACCTTATAAACCCCACTTTGGGGGTGCTGGGTTGGGTGGTTCCCTTGAAGTCAGCAGCTCTTTGCCAACAGAGAAGACATGGTATCCCACCCCACCAAATAGAGAGAAAAGACAAAAAATACTATAAATCAAACCAAAACAAACAAACAGAAAACCTTATGGGATAAAATTTGGGAAAAACAAAATAACAGGGACTGAAACATTAGCAAAAATAAAGTTCTTATTATTAAAGAAGGTAACAATGGAAAATTATATTTAAACTAGAAACATGAAGAAAGAAAAGAAAAGTCTAGAGATAAAATGTTGAAATTACCAAAACAAACAAACAAAAAATACCAAAGCAGTATATGTATCTTGCTGAATATTTTCTGGGCAACAGGTTATCTTCTGGAGTATCAGATTTTAATTACAAGGCTGTTATAGCTGTGTGACATGGAGACTGGTGGCTTCTGCTGATTTCTCAAACTCTGCAGAGTTGATAACCTAAATCTGTCTTCAGCCTGCTTAAAAGATACCTTAAATCATTAACCTTGGCTAAGCAGGTTCCCCAGGATAACACTTGTCAGTGGGATCTCTTCTGGAGCAGCTGTCCACTTATCCAGTGCACGCAAACCAGCCTCACTCTATGCCCCTGAGGGCCAAGGCGACAAGGCACCTCTGCTTCTGCCAAACACTGTCCTCCCCAGTGTCTTAGTCCCAGCCTTTGGTGCTTCTTGGTCACTAGATCACTTATCCAAGGTCTTCCAGCCCACGCCAGGATCTGTGACTCTGAGGATGGGGCTCACAGAGGCAGTTATCCCACAATGGCTGTGCATGGCTCACAGTCAAACAATATTAGCTCCATTCTGCCTCAGCATCTCAGTCCAGGGCCCTAGACAATGCTTAAAGTCATCTACACTCTCGCTGTAGTTCTCCCAATGTAGTTCAACCTAATGCCAAGTCCAAAAACCAACAGCCCACAGGGAAGGCCTTCACTGCTTGCAATCTCACTGCTGTTGTAATTACAGGTGTAGCAAACTGAAGAAATGCAACCACTTCCATGTTATCCACTGCTTTTGTCCTCCTCTTGGGATCCAGAATTCTCTTGGTGTCTCCCTATGTCCCCAAAGGAATGATTCTGGGCAGAGCCCACAAGCCAGAGATGCCTGGAGTCTTCTCTCCCCAATCTTACTGTCCCCGATTGCTAAGAAGCTGTTATTTGGCCACCATCTTGATCTCTATCCTTGACTACTGTAGTTTTATAGGAAGTATTTAAGTTGAGTACTGTCAGTCTTCTATTTTGCTTTCCCCTTTCAATATTTCACTAGCTAATTCATGTCCTTTGCCTCTCTCTCTCTCTTTCACGCTCTCTCTCTCTATCTCTCTTTTTTCTCTCTCTCTCTCCACACACACACATTTAGAATCTGTTTGCTGATATCCATAAAATAATTCGTTGGTATTATTTTGATTAGAGTTGAATTGAATGTATAGATCAACTTGGAACAAATTTACATTGTGATAATACTGGGTCATGTTATCCATGGGATAGAATGTCCCCATTTATTTAGTTTTTTTTTTATTTCTTTCATTAAAGCTTGAGGTTTTCCTAATACAGAATTAGTGCATATTTTGTTGAATTTATCACTAAGTATTTTATCTAAGGTGTTTTATTGTAAATGGTATTGTGTTTCAAATTCATATTTCACTTTCTTGCTCCTAGTATGTAGAAAAGTGATAGGCTATTTTTTAATTTTAACCCTGTGTCCTGCCATTTGCTGTACTTGCTTATTAGTTCAGATGTTTTTAGTCAATACTTTTGAATTTTCTACAAAGAAAATCATATTGTCTGTAAAAACGATGGTTTTATTTCCTCCTTTCAAATTAGCATAACTTTTACTTCCTTTTCTTATCTTACTGCATTAGCTAGGAATTCAACTATAATGTTTAAAGGGAATGATGAGAAGGGAAATCCTCACTTTGTTTATAATCTTTGTGTCTTTAATTTCTCATCATTAAGTATGATGACAGCTGTAGGCTTCCTGTAGATATTATTCATCATGTAGAGAAAGCTTTTTTCTATTCCAAGTTCACTGTGAGTTTTGATCAAAAAAATAGGTATTACATTTCATCAAATGCTTTCTCTTCATCTAGTGATATGATCATGTGTTTTTTCTGCTTTATCCTGTTGATCTGATGGATTACATTAATTATTTTTTGTTTATTTTTATTGATGCATAATATAAATATATGGTTGTTGCGTGACCGGAGATGCAAACGAACAGCAGCTTTGCCGTGGGTGTAAACTCACTCCTGTAATTATTAAGTCAAGAAACAGACTATACACTGTGGGATGGCATATAGCAAAAGTTTTTATTCCAAGTTTTAGTTTTATACTCTTCCAGTCATGGACACACTTAATCTATTATCTATTAGTTCCATCATCTTATCTTCTTTTTTACTTATCTGTAATTTAACTTGAAAGGAAATATTTATCATATCAATGTAACCACTTGTGTAGTAAAACTCTTCTTCTAAACAATGACTAATTTACGAGCAGGTCACAAAGATGAAAGTAGCCACAGGGGAACAGAGTTAATAGAAGAATGTCTTCAAGCATTCACTCAGTTTACTCAATATGAAGTAATGACTGTGTCCTTTCTTCATGGCAGAGTACCTATAGACCTCTGACAATATGTTGTTAACATATGTCAACCCTCTGGCCTGTATCTCTGAGGAAGGGTGGCATGCCCTTGGATCTCAGGCTTCACAGGGTGTACAGCTTCAGAGAAAAGGCCTAAGGAATTTTACAACTCCAAAAAAGCCTGACTCTGTGACTAACCCGGGGGGTGGGTTCAGATCTCTTAAGCCTCTGGAAGAAAAGCAAGTCATTTTAAACTCACACTGAATTTACTTTGTGTGCTTGATGTAGGATATGTTTATTTCTAAATATTATCCTACATTTCCCCCTTTTGTTTTTGACGAATATTATTCATATCTGTCATCATTAAAGCAAATACCTGCGCATAACGTTCATTTTTGCTTTGAGCATGCTTCATTCTTTTACAAATCAAATATAAAATGAATCCAATAATTAAAAACAATGTTAATGATCCTATGGAACTTCCTATAAGTCCCTGTATTTTTGGAATAAGATTCATTTATTCAATTCCATCAGCTATGCCTTGTAAAATCTTATCTCCATCTATTTTTTGTAACTTATTTTCAAAAGTGGAATATACCTCATGTTGTAAATTTACAATTTCCTTAGTCAAATTATCATGGTTTAACAAATGCTTTTTAACATTCTCCCAAGGAAATTTACTCTCATTATATTTAACAGGGGTTATACAAAAAGTAGTTATATTCCAATCACATTTCAACTTCATTTGTTTCTTTAAGCTAATTAACTCATCCCCCAACATAACATCCCCCAAATTCTAAGTCATCAATTTTATTATATAATTCAGTGTTAATTTGTTTTTAAGCAGTCCATAATTGTTCAGAGTCTTTATGTCAATCAGCCACAAAATTATGTGTTTTAATTCCTTGGGTTAAAGCTATGCCAGAGATAGCAGCAGAAGCTGTCACAGCAATAATTCCTAAAATAATAGCAAATAGAAGTCCAATAAATCTTTTCGTTCTTCTCAAAACTCAATCAGCCAGAAGTTGAAGAACTGTCAGGGCAGGAGATTCTTGCCACGGTCTGGTCAAATTCACTGGCATCCACACACCTGTCCTGGCTCTCAACAAATACAGCTGTTCTTTTTGAGGATTAAAACTTAAAGAACTGTTAATACAAGTAAACAGTTGACACACAGGACAAAATAATTCTCCTGTTTTTTCATTCCACTTTATGTTGCCCTTAAGCCACACAAAGGATAATTGAACACAAGCTTGAATGTATCTTTCTCATGAACAGTAAATTTCATACCATAAGTATGAGGTATGGTGGTTTGATGATAAAACAATCCACCAGTCCAAACCTTCATAGGTTTTAGGGCTGCTGCTACTTTCCACAAATGATTTTGTTTAGGAAAGCCATAAATTCCAGGTGCAGGGGGTGCAAACCCAACATCTGTCCAACTCATAGGTGTTACCTCATTAATATTAATTTTATTTTTATTTATAGGATAGGTAAACTCGTCTCTTGGCAACTCAATGTTAATAGGTTTCTTATTGCTGTCAAGTAAAGTTGCCTTTGGACTCCAGTCCATTATAGGATCTTTAGAAGTATTAGTTAAGAAAAAAAGTTTGATTTCCTTTACATTGAGTCCAATGCACCCATTCCCTTTGCAATGTAAAACTGTGCTCCTTACAAGGAGGAGCTTCCATATCTATAGGAGTAAAACCTGGGATAAAACGAGAGATGGAATTAGCATTTAGCATAAACATCTCATGTTTGACATCATTTCCAGAAGCTGGGCTGGTCATAATGACTTAGTCAGTACTGTACAGACATATTTAAGCACTGATATTGTTGACCAAAGCAAATAGATGGCCAGTGACCTCAGAAGTATAATTAACGAGCTTCATTTAAATGCTGGAGTTTCATTTTCGTCATTCAAATTTTAAAAATTTAAAGTAAATAGAGCTGAAGATAATCTATTTTTTGGAGAGGTATACTTTTCTCTCCCTTTCTGTTTTAAAATTATACTTTTTAATGTTTTATTTTGTCTTATCAAATTCTGGAAATTGAGTTACATCTATTTGTCATAGTTGATTAGATTTCAATCCTCTAGCATTAATTCCCTTGGGTAAAGGAGGTGCAACTAAAGGTTGGCAAGTGGGGCAAGATCGGACTATGGCTCTGGCAGAGTGCCAAGTGATGCCATGTCTCTGTTTTAATGATCTTGCATTAGAATGATGAATATTATGTTCTTGTTGGGCAGTAAGTACTGACCCTATTAATTGATCTACAATATGATTGCCTTCTGATAAAGGTCCAGGTAATCCGGTATGGGCTCTAATATGTGTAATATAAATACTGTTATGGTTTAGGGATACATACAATAATTTAATATATTCACATAATTTATAAAGATAAATAACCGTATTTAGGATATCCAGCACTTTATTTTTTTATTTTTTTCATTTCCTTTTATTTTTTTATTTATTTATTTTATTTTTTTATTAAATCATAGCTGTGTACATTGATATGATCATGGGTCATCATTCACTAGCTTCACAGACCGTTTACCAAATTTCACATATACCCTTGTAAGATGCACCACTGGTGTAATCCCACCAATCCTCTTCCCTCTACCCACCTCCCACCTCCCTACCCTCCCTTTTCCCCTTCCCCCTATTCTTAGGTTGTAACTGGTTATAGCTTTCATGTGAAAACCCTAAATTAGTTTCATAGTAGGGCTGAGTACATTGGGTACTTTTTCTTCCATTCTTGAGATACTTTACTAAGAAGAATATGTTCCAGCTGCATCAGTGAGACTAGCCTATATCACAAAATCCCAAGACCAGAGATGTTGGCGGATGTGGAGAAAAGGGAACACTTTTGCACTGCTGGTGGGAATGCAAATTAATACATTCCATCACTTTATATATTTGTCTTTTCTTTTGATTATTTCAGAATATTATAGGGGTACCCATATTTTGGTTACATATCTTTCTTTTGTACATTTCAAGTCAAAGTTATAGGTATACACTTAATCCACAATGAGCGCATTGTACCAGTTATGTGAGAATTTACTCAACTTCACTGACCCCCACACCTACTTAATTTCCATTAAGTTTACATCCATAAGTGTACATTCGTGTTGGTCAACTTATTCAAATTTAGTATTGAGTACATGTGGTGTTTCTTTTCCATTCTTGTGATACTTGATTTAGAATAATGTACTCCAGTTCTATCCAGGTTGTTAGAAAAGATAGTAGATCACAATATTTTTATGGCTGGTGGTACTCCATAGTATATAAATTCCACCTTTTATTAACCCACTCATGTATTGATGGGCACATGTGTTATTTCCACATCTCTGCAATTGTGAATTGTACTGCTATAAACATTTGAGTGCAAGTATCTTTTTTACAAAATATCCTTTGTCCATTGGGTAAATACCTAATAGCGTGGTTGCTGGATCAAATGTAGGTCTACATTTATTCATTCATTTATTTTATTTTATTTTTTTTAAAGACACAGTCTCACTATGTCAGCCTTGGTAGACTGCCATGACATCATAGCTCAAAGCAACCTCAAACTCTTGGGCTTAAGCAATTATCTTGCCTCAGCCTCCCAAGTAGCTGTAATGACAGGCGCCTGCCACAACACTGACTATTTTTTTTTTTTTTTTTGCAGTTTTTATGTTGTTTAGCAGGCCCAGGCCAGGCTTGAACACACCAGCCTTGGTGTACGTGGCTGGAACCCTACTCGCTGTGTTACTGATGCTGAGCCTAGGTCTGCTTTTAGTTCTTTGAAGTACCTCTATACTACTTTCTATGGAGGTTATACTAGATTGCAGTCCCACCAATGGTATATGAGTGTTTCTTTCTCTCCACATCCACACCATCACTTGATGTTTTGGGACTTCTTAATAACAGAACTTCTCACTAGATTTAGGTCATATCTTACTGTTTTTTTTTTTTTTGTTTGACTTTGTTTTTTATTTTTTTCTTTCTTTTTTTTTATTAAATAATAACTGTATACAATGATATGATTATGGGGCATCATACACTCACTTCATAAACCATTTGACACATTTTTATCACAGTATAACGTACAAAGGTAAGAATATTAGAATAACTGCAGATCTCTCTGCTGAAACTTTTCAAGCAAGAAGAGGCTGGTCATCAACTTTTAATCTCCTAAAGCAAAAAAACTTTCAACCCAGGATCTTGTATCCAGCTAAACTGAGTTTCATCTATGATGGAGAAATTAAATACTTCAATGACATTCATATGTTGAAAAAATTTGCCATAAGTAAACCAGCTCTTCAGGATGTTCTCAGACCTATCCTCCACAATGACCAACCCAATCCTATACCACAAAAGTAAACTCACTCAGAAACTTCGGATCAAACTCCAACTTCCACACTGGCGAAAGGATTAAAAATGTCCACTGGACCTTTTTTTTTTTTTATTATTGTGGTTTTGATTGACATTCCTCTGATAATTAGAGATGTTAAGCATTTCTTCATGTGTTTGTTGGCCATTAGACTGTCTTCATTTGAAAAGTTATGTTAATGTCCTTTATCTGCTTTTTTGTGGGGTTGTTTGATTGTTTCCTGATGATTTGCTTGAGTTCTTTGTGGATTCTTACAGCCTTTTATCAAACGTACAGCATGGAAATATTTTATCCCATTCTCTCAGGTGTCCATTCACTCTATTGATTGTGTCCTTAGCCATCCTGAAAGGTTTTATTTGATTAGGTCCCATTTGTTTATTTTTGTTACTGCTGTGATTGTTTTAGGTGTCTTATTCATGAGTTTTATCCTAGGCCAATATCTATGAGTTTTTCCAACATTTTCTTTTAGAATTCTTATAGTTTCCTAGCTTAAGTTTAATTCTTCAGGTGCAGATCCTGTTTTGCTCTTTTACACATGGCTATCCAGTTTTCCCAGCACCATTTATAGAATGAAAATTATTTTCCTAGTGTATATTATTGTGTGCTTTGTCAAAGATCAGAAGGAAATATGAGGATGGTTTAATCCCTGAGTTCTCTTTTCTGATCCTTACATCTATGTCTTGTTTTTTGTGCCAGTCCCATGCTATTTTGGTTACTATAACCTTGTAGTATACCCTGAAGGCTGATAATGCGATACTTTCCACTTTGTTCATATTACATAAAGTTGCATTGGCCATATGGAGGCTTTTCCAATTACATACAAATCATAGAACGATTTTTTCTACATCTGTGTAAAATGATATTAGTATTCTAATGTGGATTGTGTTGAACCTGTAAATCATTTTGTGTAGCATAGCCCTTTTAGCAATGTTGATTTTGCCAATCCATAAGATGATATGTTAGGAATATATTTAACAGGGATAATGTGAAACACCAAGGAAGGGAAGAGCAGGGGATGTAAGCAGATGGAAAAATATAAATTAATTTTCAAATGTTGAAACTGCCTTTCATATCCGTGATAAAGAGTATGAAGTGGTTTCATGATGTGTAATTTTTTTCAGAACTCTTGGATTTGATTTACTAATATTTTATTTAGATATTTTCGTTTATGTTCAAGAGATAATGATCTGTAATTTTTTCTCTTTGTGATGACACTTTCTGATTTTGGTATTTGGGTAATGCTGGCCTCACAGAATGAGTTCAGAAGTGTTCCCTCTGCTTTTATCTCTGAAAAAGTGTGTGGAAAATTGATACAATTTCTTCCATAAATGTTTGCTATAATTTACCAGCGAACCTATATGGGCCCAGAGATTTCTGTTTTAGAAGGCATCAGTTCAATTTTTTATTATTTATTTATTTATTTATTTATTTCAACTAAATATCGGGTACAAATAATTAGGTTACAACATTAGCATTTGTTAGGTAAGGTCCCTGTTGTAGCTGTGGCCCACAACCAGGAGGTATGGCATATGCCCCTACATTATGTTAGGTGGGAGGACACCAATCCCACTCCCTGCTCCCATCTCCCTTCTCTGACTTGAATTAACCTGAATTTTTCTCTTATATGAGCAAGTATTAATTTACTGGCTTCATATTAGTATTGAATACATTGGATATTTGTTTTGCTATTCTTGTGATACATTACTAAAGAAAATGTTCTCCAACTCTATCCGGATTAATACAAAAGATGTAAAATCTCCATTTTTATGGCTGAATCATACATATTAGAGTTTATGAATCCATCCATGGTTGATGGGCACTTGAGCTTTTTCCACATGTTGACAATTACAAATTGAGCTGTGATAAACAATCTAGAGCAAATGTCCTTATGACAAAAATAATTTCTTTTTCTTCTCAGTAGATGCCTAGTAATGGAATTGTGTGATCCAATGAAAGGTCTATTTTGAGTTTTTTGAAGATTCTCCATAATTCTTTCCAAAGAATCTGTATTTGTTTGCAATCCCACCAACAGTGTTAGAGTGTTTCCTTCTCTCCATATCTGCATAAGCTTCTGCAGCTTTGGGACTTTGTGATGTGGGCTACTGTCACTTAGGTTAGGTTTTGATTTGCATTTATCTGATGAATGATGAACATTTTTTCATTTGTTTGTTGGCCTTTCATCTGTCTTCTTCAGAGAAAGTTCTGTTCATGTCTCTTGCCCAATGATAGATGGAATTGTTTGCTCTTTTTTTGTTGTGGTGGTTAATTAATTTGAGTTCTTGGTAGATTCTAGTTATTAATCCTTTGTCAGATTTATAACATGCAACTATCTGGTTTAATATTTTTTAAATTTAAAAAAGTTAATTAGGTACAAATGTTTTTTGAGACCTGGCTTGAATTCACACCATAAATGTGCTTAATGTTCCCATCCCCTAAACAGTGTTCATTTTACCTATTAGGTAGATTCTTGCCTCTCCCCCCACCCTGTGCTTTATCATCAATTACTTCCATTTCCCTGTTTGCATCTGCTTGCCTATTGGTCAGTTATAATTTACTATAGAGTATATGTGGTATTTTTTTTTCTTCCTTGAGCTACTTCAGTTAGGATAATGTTCTCCACATCTTTTTCCTTTTATATTGCTGAAAAGGCATTAATTCATCCTTTTTATGGCTGAGTAGTACTCTATGGTGTGTGTGTGTATGTGTGTGTATATCACATTTTGTTAATTCACTCATGAATTCATGGGTACTTGGCTTGATTCCGGATCTTTTTGATTGTGAATTCTGCTGCAATGAATACTTGAGTGCAGCTATTTTCTTAAAACATCTAAAAACAACAAATGCTGGTGCAGTTGCAGAGCTGAAGGAATGCTTATATCCTGTTGGAGAAACTGCAAATCAGTACAACCTCTATGGAAAACAGAGTTTTCCAAAGAACACTTTGTGGCCAAAGTGTTGTTCATAATATTCCTTTATCATTTTTAAAATGCCTATGGAATCCATAATAATATCTTCCTTTTCATTTCTGATATTAATATTTGTATGTTATTTTTTTGTCTCCTAGTTAGCCTGTTTAGAAGATTATAGAGTTTATTGACTTTTTCCAAGAGCCAGATTTTGGTTTCATTGATTTTCTCTGTTAATTTTCTGTTTTTGTTTTTAATTTCATTGATTTCTGTTCTTATTTTTCTTAATATTTGTCTTTCTGCTTACTCTGAATTACTTTTTTTATTTGGCTAGATTTCTAAAGTGTATGCTTACATTATTGGTTTTATATTTTTCTTCTTTTTTTAAAATGCACTCAGTACTATAAATTTTTCTGGAAGTACTGCATTCACAGTGTCCCACACATTTTGATACATATGTTTTTATTTCACTTAGTTGACATTATTTAGTATTTAAATTTTTTTTAACTTGTGTTACTTAGAAGTGTGTTGGTTAGCCAGAATGAATGTGGAGGATTTTAAACTCTCTTATTTTCATTGTTTTCTAATTTAATTCCATTGATGTCTGAGTGCAGAAAATATATGATTTATATTCTTTTACATGTGTTCGTATATATTTTATGGCCTAGAATGTAGTCTACCTTGGTGAATGTTCAATGTGAGCTTAAGATGAATGTGTATTCTGATATTGTTAGATAAACCAGTAAATAGATGACTGTTATACACACTTGTTTGATGGGGGTTTTGAGTTAAATTGTTTCTTTACTGATTTTCTGCCTCCTATCCCTGTTCATTTTTGATGGAGGGGTCTTGAAATATGCAATTATAATAGTATATTCATATATGTCTCTTATGTTTTTGTTTTTCAGTTTTGCCCCACATATTTTGATGTCCTATTGTTAGGCACATACACATTAAGGGGTATTATATTTTCTTGAGGATTGATCCTTTTATCATTATGCCCAGATAAATTTTATTATTTAAAAGTCTTTCCTTTCTGAGGTAAATCTACCATTCTTGTTTTCTTTTGATTAGTGCTAGCATAGTATATTGTTCTGCATACCTTATTCTTAGTCCAAATGTGTATATACAATTAAAGTAGGTTTGTTTCCGACACAGACTTGGATTTTGTTTTTTTTGATCCACAACAATCTCTGCTTTTAAATTGGTATATTTAGACTAGCATAAAGTTATTATTGATACAGTTGGATTAATATCTGCCATAATTTTGACTGTTTTATGTATGTTGCTCTTGATCTTTGCTACTATTTTTTCTACTCTTTTCTATCTTTTGTGAGTTTTTCCATTTTTTTATTTTTTCAAAATTCTTTTTTAAAAATATATTTCTATTTATTTATTTATTCAAATTATTATGAGGGTACAAATTTTTATGTGACATTGTTCCCACTTCCAAGGTAAATTTCAAGTTGTAAAAGAGCCCGTCAATGAGGGAGTGTGCTTAGCACCCTTCACATTGTATGCATTAGATGAGATACTACTATACCCTCTTTCATCCCATCAATCACCCTACCCCCACCCCCTCACTTCACCCTCCTCACCATTCCACCTTGCATAGACTATATTTATGTTTTATCATTCATATGGACATGTAATTTTTTATATAATGCTTTCATATAAGTGTTGAGTACATTGGATACATTTTTTCCATTCTTGTAATACTTTCCTAACAAGAATGTATTAAACTCAGTGCAGGTAAACACAAAAGATGTAAAGTCTGTATCTTTTCTTATGACCAAATATTATTCCACGGAATACATATAACACAACTTATTAATCCATTCATGGGGAGATGGGCACTTGGGTAGATTCCATGTCTCAGTGATTGTAAATTGAGCTGCAACAATTTGGTGCAAATGTCCTTGTGGTAAAATGATTTTTGTTCTTCTAGGTAGATTCCTGGTAATTGTATTGCTGGATAAAATAGAAGGTCAATTTTTAGTTCTTTGAGAATTCTCCATAACTTCTTCCATAAAGGTTGTATTAGTTTGTAAGCCCACCAGCAGTTTACAAGTGTTCTCTGCTCTTCATATCCATGTCAGTATCCGCAGATTTGGGACTTTGAGATATGAGTTCAGCTTACTGGAATTAGGTGATGTCTCATAATGCTATTAATTTGCATTTCTAATGATTAAAGGCCACAAGCATTTTTTCATGTGTTTGTTGACCATTCATCTGTCATCTTTAAAGAAGTTTCTTTCTTTCTTTTTTTTTTTTTAGAGACAGAGTCTAACTTTATCACCCTTGGTAGAGTGCCATGGTGTCACAGCTCACAGTAACCTCCAGCTCTTGGGCTTAGGCAATTCTCTTGCCTCAGGTTCCTGAATAGCTGGGACTACAGGCTCCCACCACAATGCCGGGCTATTTTTTATTGCAGTTTGGAAGGGGCCTGGTTTAAACCCACCACCCTCGGTATGTGGAGTGGCTCCCTACTCACTGAACCACAGAAGTTTCTGTTGAACTCTCTTGTTCACTTAAAAATGGGGTTGTTTGCTCTTTTCTTATTGATTAATTTGAATTCTGTTTAGATTCTAGTTATGAGCCCTTTTTTAGATTCATAACATGAAAATATATTCTCCCATTCTAAAGGCTGTCTGTTTTCTTTGCTTGTGGTACTCTTAGCTGTGCAGAAGCTTTTAGCTTGATAAAATCCCAGTTATTTATTTGTGTTATTTCTGCAATTTCCAGGGATGGTCTTCATCATAAAACATTTTCCCAGGCCAATATCTTCAAACGTTTTCCCCACACTCTCTTCTAGAATTTTTATTGCTTAATTTATTTAAATTTATGTCTTTTATCCAGAAAGAATCAATTTTTATCAATGTTGAGAGATGTGGGTCCTGTTTTATTCTTTTACATGTGGCTAACAAGTTCTCCCAGCACCATTTATTAAATAGAAATTCTTTTCCCTACTTCATACTTTTGTTCAAAAGATCAAATGATGATATGCGTCTGGGTTCATCTCTATATTCTGTATTCTATTCCATAGATCTATGTTGCTATTTTTGTGCCAGTACCATGCTGTTTTGATCACTATAGATTTATAGTACAACCTGAAGTCTGCTAACCTACTGCCTCCAGATTTGTTTTTAGTTCTAAGAATTGCATTTGTCATTCAGGTTTATTTGTGGTTCTATATGAAACCAAGTATATTTTTTCAAGTTCTGCAAAGTATGGCATTGGTCCTTTGATGGGGATTGTATTAAATCTGTAGATCCCTTTGGGTAGTATGGCCATTTTAAAAATGTTGATTTTTCCCAGCCGTGATCATGATATGTTGTTCCATTTCTTAATATCTTCTTCTATTTCTTTTCTCAGGGTTTCATAGGTCTTTTTATAGAGATATTTCACTTCCTTTGTTAGATATATTCCCAGGTATTTCATTTCCTTTGTAACTACTGTGAAAGGAATAGAGCCTTTTATTTTATCCTTGGCTTGGCTGCTGTTGGAATATATGAAGGCTACTGATTTGTATGTATAGATTTTGTATCTTGAGATGCCACTTTATTCCTTGATCACTTCTAAAAACTTTGTAATTGGATCCCTGGGGTTTTCTAGTTATAAGATCATGTCATATGCAAAGAGCAAGAGTTTGGCCTCCTCTGTTCCCATTTGAATGCCCTTGATCTCCTACTCTTGCCTGATTACAATGGCTAGGAGTTCTAGCACTACGTTGAATAGTAGGGGTGACAGCGAGCATCTTTGTGTAGTTCTGGATCTTAATGGAAACGCTTTCAATTTTACTTCGTTCTATATAACATCGGCTGTGGGTTTATTGTGATGGTCTCTATTAGTGTCAGAAATGTCCCACCTAAGCTTATTTTCTTAAGTGTCCTTATCAAGAAAAGATACTGGATATTATCAAAACCCTTTTCTGCATCATTTGAGAGAATCATATGGTCCCTGTTTTTTATTTAATTTGTGTGGTGAATTATGTTTATGGATTTGTGTATATTGAACAAACCTTTCATTTCTGGTATAAAACCCATTTGATCATGTTATATAACTTTTTAAATGTGTCTCTGTAGTCTGCTTGCCAAGAAGTTATAGAATATTTTGCATTGATATTTATTAATGATATTGGTCTATAATTTATGTTTTTGTCAGATTCTTTCCTGGTTTGGGGACCAGGGTTATATTTCTTTCATAGAATTTATTTGGGAGGATTCCATTGTTCTCTATATTTTGGAATATATTATGCAACATAGCAACTACTTCCGTTTGAAGGTTTGGTAGATTTCTTATGTGAAACCATCTGGTCTAGGGCTTTTCTTTTTTGGAAGATTTTGAATAGTTGATAATGCTTCAGTGATTAATATAAGTATATTCATAATTTCTAATTCTTTCTGGTTGAATTTAGGAATTTCCTCTCCTTTTTCATATTTTTTGGAATAGAGTTTTTTTTTTTTTTTTGCAGTTATCATTGAAGATTTTTGTTGTTGTCGTTGTTTATTTTTCTATGGTATCTTTTGTTATTTCCCCATTATAATTTCTGAATGAAGTTATTAGAGATCTTTTCTGTTTGTAGTTAATCTGGCCAAGGGTTTTTAAATTTTATTTATCTTTTCTTTTCTTTCTTTCTTTCTTTCTTTTTTTGGCCAGGGTTGGGTTTGAACCCACCAACTCCAGCATATGGGGCCAGTACCCTACTCCTTTGAGCCACAGGCGCTGACCAATTTTATTTATCTTTTCAAAGAGCTGACTTTTTGTTTTACTCATCTTCCAAGTGATTCTTTTGTTTTCAGTTTCATGTAATTCTGCTCTAATTTTGGTTATTTCTTTTCTACTGCTGGATTAGGGGTTGGTTTGTTCTTCGTTTTCCAGTTGCTTGAGATGTCTCAGTAGATTGTTGACTTTGACTCTTTCAGTTTTATTGATGAATACACCTAATACTATAATTTTCCCTCTTAGAACTGCCTTTGCAGTATCCCCCAGGTTTTGATAGTTTGTGGCTTCATTATCATTTTTCTCCAGAAATCTAATTATCACATTTTTGATCTCCTCATTGACCCAGCTGTCATTCAGAATAAGGTTATTCAGTTTTCATAATTTTATTTGAGTATAAAGATTTCTATTGCTGTCTAGTTCAACTTTTATTCCTTGATAGTCCAAGAAGAGTAAGTATCCTGGTGGATTTGAGCCGCACCAAGAGAGACGGTTGAATAAAGCACATCAACACCGCTGAGGCAAGCTGTGATCACAAGGACGCAAACAAAAGGTACAAAATCCACCACCAAGCTGACAGGAGTCCCCCTCCCCCATAAGACTGGCTCAAGAGCCTCACAATTAAACAAACAGGCAGAAATTAAAGGCCCTCCCACTACACTCCACGGGAGAGACCTTCTAAAAACTGGACCTACCTCCCCTACTAGGGTGCCATGGCATTCTCCTGCTGGGCATAAAACTGTATAAAACTTTAAAAATCCTTTGCCAACAACCCTGACCCCCAACACTCCCCTCCCGCTCACTGAGGTCTGGAGGCCTGTCCCCCAGGAGTTCGGATTCTTGGGTAATTTCTCAAGGGGAGTGGACAATCCCCGAGCTGCAACTGGTCAGCGCTGACTCTGAGGCACGCGAGTGTGGAGAGGGCACCGGGCTGAGGGGGAGTCACACCTCGGAGGCACTTCCCTGCGGTGCGGTGCAGCAGCCCTCCCCATGCATCAATAGGGCCAGGCATAAAACCAAATGAAGCTCTAGCTTCCCCGCTGAGCTCTAAGCACTCCCCCCCACTCTCACTCAGAGTCTTGGGGCCTGTCCCTCAGGAGTTCGGATCCTTGGGTGATTTCTCAAGGGGAGTGCACAGTGCCCAAGCTGCGACTGGCCAGCGTTGACTCTGAGACATGTGAGTGAGGAGAGGGCACTCGAGCAGAGGGCACTCGGCTGAAGGAGAGTCACGCCTTGGTGGCACTTCCCTGCAGTGCGGTGCAGCAGCCCTCCCTGGGCAACAATACAGCCAGGCATAAAACTGAATGAAACTCTAGCTTCCCCTCACTCTCACTCCGGGGTCTGGGGGCCTGCCCCCCAGGAGTCAGGATTCTTGGGAGATCTCTCGAGGTGTGTGGACAGAGCATAAACTGCAGCCACTCAGTGCTGACTCTGGGGTGCGAGACAGAGGAGAAAAGGGTCCGCTGGGTGCCCACACCAGAGCGGCAGTTCCTGGAGGCAAATAAACAACCGTTTTTTTTTTTTTTTTAACAGCAAAATGGATCACTTCTGGATATTCTGAATCCACACCCACTGTCTCCCTGGGCAACCAGAGGAGGCCACCAGTGAGCAAAGGATTTGCCTGATGCTACTCACACACCCGGGAAGCTTCCAGGGCAGGGCTGACACAGAGAGGTAATTGAACACAAATCTCCAGCAGCAAAGACATTTGAACTCAGAACAGCCCATCTTCTGTAGACGATTTTAGCAGAAACAGAGACAGAACCCCACAAAGTTGTCTGCTCTGTTCTGTTCTGTTAGCAGCATCAATCAGGCACGGGGCTAAGCCTGAGTGAACACCTCCCTCCCACCACCTCCATCAAGCACACAAAGATGTCAGGCCCCATCTCCTCTTGCTAGATAGCGGCAGACTGCAGGGGCCTGGCAGACTTCCTTGCAATTCAGGCAGGTGCAAACCCCTGGAGTATCTGTTCACTACAGGAAACTGGGTTCGCCATCTGCTGAGATACAAGTGACTGGGTCCGACGGAAGGGCAAAGTGGGGAAGGAGACATCAACCTTCCCAGACCGATCTATTTGCTAAGTGGCTCCTCCTGACTCCACGCAGCACTGGAGTAAGCCATATCAGAGGAGTCACCAGACCCCTGTGATCCAGTTCCCAGAGACATCTTGAACTCTCCCACCCGAGACAGGTGCCGATTGAGACAATCAGTTTGGACCTTTTGAACTGCACTAATAGACTGAGGACTTTTCAGGCGGTGCCCTGTGTATGCGGTTGTAGGAAGGTTTGGTTTTCCTTTTCCAACTGGTGCCAGAGGTGGGTGGGCGGGGTGACTTAATTGCTGGTTTTTCCACACAGCTGAGACTTCAAGCCAGAGTAAACGTTACAATAGGATCGGACAGAAACAAGCTGAAAACAAGATAGAACCACTTAGCGCAACCACAAAGACAGGACCCCAGTTTCTCAGGCCACAACATTGTATGGGCCCTCGATAAAGCCCCAGGGGAAAAATCAAAGGCAGTAAAATAACAATGGGGCAGAATCAGCGGAAAAACTCTGGTAACATGAATAACCACAATAGATCAACCCTCCCCAAGAAAAGATACGGCTGATGTGTTTCATGATCCCATTCATAAACAACTGGCTGAGATGTCAGAAATCAAATTCAGAATTTGGATTGCAGACAAGATTAATAAAATGGAATTAGGAATTCCAGGAGAAATTCAAAAGTTGTCTCAAGAATTTAACGAATTTAAAGACAAAACCACAAAAGACTTAGACACACTGAAGCAAGAATTTAGAGCCCTCAAAGATATGACAAATACAGTAGAATCCCTCAGCAACAGAATGGAGCAAGCAGAAGAAAGGATTTCTGACATTGAAGACAAAGTCTTCAAACGCTCACAATCTCTCAAAGAGGAAGAGAAATGGAGAGCAAAAACGGACCACTCACTCAGAGAACTCTCGGATAATTTGAAGAAAAGCAATATACGAATAATTGGGATTTCTGAGAATGATGAACTGGCCTCCAAGGGCACAGAGGCCCTTCTGCATGAAATTATGAAAGTAAATTTTCCAGACATGCCTAGAGAATCTGAAATTCAGATAGCAGACAGCTTCAGAACCCCAGCACGATTCAACCCCAATAAGTCATTCCCCCAGGCATATCATAATTAGCTTCACTAAAGTTAGCATGAAAGAAGATTCTCAAAGCAGCCCGGTGAAAGAAAAATATTACGTACAAAGGTAAGAATATTAGAATAAGTGCAGATCTCTCTGCTGAAAATTTTCAACCCAGGAGAGGGTGGTCATCAACTTTTAATCTCCTATAGCAAAATAACTTTCAACCCAGGATCTTGTATACAACTAAACTGAGTTTCATTTATGATAGAGAAATTAAATACTTCAATGACATTCATATGTAGAAAAAATTTGCCATAAGTAAACCAGCTCTTCAGGATATTCTCAGAACTATCCTCCACAATGACCAGCCCAATCCTATACCACAAAAGTAAACTCACTGAGAAACTTCGGATCAAACTCCAAGTTCCACACTGGGGAAAGAATTAAAAATGTCCACTGCACCTTTGAAAAACTCGATACCCAAAATTCCACCAGACTTATCAATACTGTCCATTAATGTGAATGGCTTAAATAGTCCTCTAAAGAGGCATAGGTTAGCTGACTGGATACCAAAAACTCAAGCCAGATATTTGTTGCATACAATAGTCACATCTTAACTTAAAAGACAAATACAGACTCAGGATGAAAGGATGCTCATACAATTTCAGGCAAATGGTAATCAGAAAAAAGCAGGTGTTGCAATTTTATTTGCAGATACAGTAGGCTTTAAAGCATCAAAAGTAAGGAAGGACAAGAATGGTCACTTCATATTTGTTAAGGGTAATACTCAATATGATGAGATCTCAATTGTTAATATCTATGCACCCAAACAGAATGCACCTCCATTTATAAGAGCAACTCTAACAGACATGAGTAACTTGATTTCTTCCAGCTCCATAATCGTCGGAGATTTCAACACTCCCTTGGCAGTGTTGGATTGATCCCCCAGAAAGAAGCTGAGCAAAGAAATCTTAGATTTAAACCTAACCATCCAATATTTAGATTTAGCAGACATCTACAGAACATTTCATCCCAACAAAACTGAATACACATAATTCTCATCAGCCCATGGAACTTACTCCAAAATTGACCACATTTTAGGTCACAAGTCTAACCTCAGTAAATTTAAAGGAATAGAAATTATTTCTTGCATCTTCTCGGACCATCATGGAATAAAACTTGAATTGAGTAACAGCAGGAATCTGCATACTCATACAAAAACATGGAAGTTAAATAACCTTATCAGAACCTCTGGGACACCGCAAAGGCAGTTCTAAGAGGGAAATTTATAGCACTGCAAGCCTTCCTCAAGTGAACGGAAAGAGAGGAAGTTGACAACTTAATGGGACATCTCAAGCAACTGGAAAAGGAAAAACATTCCAACCCCAAACCCAGTAGAAGAAAAGAAATAACCAAAATTAGAGCAGAATTAAATGAAATTGAAAGCAAAAGAATAATACAACAGATCAATAAATCAAAAAGCTGATTTTTTGAAAAGGTCAACAAAATAGATAAATCTCTGGCCAACCTAATTGGAAAAAAAAGAGTCAAATTTCTAATATCATCAATCAGAAACAACAAAGACAAAATAACAACAGACTCGTCAGAAATCAAAAAAAACCTTAATGAATATTACAAGAAACTTTATTATCAGAAATATGAAAATCTGAAGGAAATTGACCGATACTTGGAAGCACGCCACCTTCCAAGACTTAGCCAGAATCAAGTGGAAGTGTTGAACAGACCCATATCAAGTTCAGAAATAGCATCGACTATACAAAACCTCCCTAAAAAGAAAAGCCCAGGACCAGATGGTTTTACGTCAGAATTCTACCAAACCTTTAAAGAGGAATTAGTACCTATATTACTCAACCTGTTCCAAAAGGTAGAAAAAGACGGAAGACTACCCAACACGTTCTATGAAGCAAACATCACCCTGATCCCCAAACCAGGAAAAGACCCAACAAGAAAAGAAAATTATAGACCAATATCACTAATGAATATAGATGCAAAAATATTCAACAAGATCCTAACAAACAGAATCCAGCAACACATCAAACAAATTATTCATCATGACCAAGTTGATTTTATCCCAGGGTCTCAAGGCTGGTTCAATATACGTAAATCTATAAATGTAATTCAGCATATAAACAAATTACAAAACAAAGACCATATGATTCTCTCTATTGATGCAGAAAAAGCTTTTGATAATATCCAACATCCCTTCATGATCAGAACACTCAAGAAAATTGGTCTAGAAGGGACTTTTCTTAAACTGATAGAGGCCATCTACAGCGAACCCCCAGCCAATATCATATTGAATGGAGTTAAATTGGAATCATTTCCACTCAGATCAGGAACCAGACAAGGCTGCCCATTGTCTCCATTGCTTTTCAACATTGTAATGGAAGGTTTAGCCACTGCAATTAGGGAAGAAAAAGTGATCAAGGGTATCCATATAGAGTCAGAAGAGATCAAACTTTCGCTCTTCGCAGATGATATGATTGTGTATCTGGAAAACACTAGGGACTCTACTACAAAACTCCTAGAAGTGATCAAGGAATACATCAGCATCTCAGGTTACAAAATCAACATCCATAAATCTGTAGCCTTTATATACACCAACAACAGTCAAGTTGAAAAGCAGTCAAGGACTCTATCCCATTCACAGTAGTGCCAAAGAAGATGAAATATTTGGGAATTTACCTAACAAAAGACGTGAAAGATCTCTATAAAGAGAACTATGAAACTCTAAGAAAAGAAATGGCTGAAAATGGTAACAAATGGAAAAACATACCATGCTCATGGCTAGGAAGAATCAACATTATCAAAATGTCCATACTACCCAAAGCAATACATAATTTCAACGCACTCCCTATTAAAGCTCCACTGTCATATTTTAAAGGCCTTGAAAAAACAATACTTCATTTTATATGGAATCAGAAAAAACCTCGAATAGCCAAGACATTACTCAGAAATAAAAACAAAACCGGAGGAATCACACTACCAGATCTCAGACTTTACTACAAATCGATAGTGATCAAAACAGCATGGTATTGGCACAAAAACAGAGAAGTAGATATCTGGAACAGAATAGAGAACCAAAAGATGAATCCAGCTACTTACCGCTATTTGATCTTTGACAAGCCAATTAAAAACATTCAGTGGGGAAAAGATTCCCTATTTAACAAACGATGCTGGGTGAACTGGCTGGCAACCTGCAGAAGACTGAAATTGGACCCACACTTTTTACCATTAACTAAGATAGACTCTCATTGGATTAAAGATTTAAACTTAAGACACGAAACTATAAAAATACTAGAGGAGAGTGCAGGGAAAACCCTTGAAGAAATTCGTCTGGGGGAGTATTTTATGAGGAGAAACCCCTGGGGAATTGAAGCAGCTTCAAAAATACACTACTGGGACTTGATCAAGCTAAAAAGCTTCTGCACAGCCAAGAACACAGTAAGTAAAGCAAGCAAACAGCCCTCAAAATGGGGCAAGATATTTGCAGGGTATATCTCTGTCAAAGGTTTAATAACCAGAATCCACAGAGAACTCAAATGCATCAGCAAGAAAAAAACAAGGGATCCCATCGCAGGCTGGGCAAGGCATTTGAAAAGAAACTTCTCTGAAGAAGACAGGTGCACGGCCTTCAGACATATGAAAAAATGCTCATCATCTTTAATCATCAGAGAAATGCAAATCAAAACTACTTTGAGATATCATCTAACTCCAGTGAGACTAGCCTATATCACAAAATCTCAAGACCAGAGATGTTGGCGTGGATGCGGAGAAAAGGGAACACTTCTGCACTGCTGGTGGCAATGCAAATTAATACATTCCTTTTGGAAAGATATATGGAGAACACTCAGAGATCTAAAAATAGATCTGCCATTCAATCCTGTAATTCCTCTGCTGGGCATATACCCAGAGGACCGAAAATCACAATATAACAAAGATATTTGTACCAGAATGTTTATTGCATCCCAATTCAGAATTGCTAAGTCATGGAAAAAGCCCAAGTGCCCACCTATCCATGAATGGATTAATAAGTTGTGGTGTATGTACACCATGGAATATTATGCAGCCTTAAAGAAAGATGGAGACTTTACCTCTTTCATGTTTACATGATTGGAGCTGGAACATATTCTTCTTAGTAAAGTATCTCAAGAATGGAATAAAAAGTACCCAATGTACTCAGCCCTACTATGATACTAATTTAGGGCTCTCACATGAAAGCTATAACCCAGTTACAACCTAACAACTGGGGGAAGTGGGAAAGGGAGGGTAGGGAGGGGGATGGTGGGTAGAGGGAGAGGGATTGGTGGGATCATACCTGTGGTGTATCTTACAGGGTTATTTGCGAAACTTGGTAAATGTAGAATGTAAATGTTTTGGCACAGTAAATGAGATAATGCCAGGAAAGCTATGTTAACCATTGTGATGAAAATGTGTCAAATGGTCTATGAAGCAAATGTATGATGCCCCATGTTCATATCAATGTATACAGTTATGATTTAATAAAATAAAATGTAAAAAGATAGTCCATGAAGATGCAAGGAATTTCTATTATTTTAAATTTGTTGACATTAGACTGTATCCTATAATATTTTCAATTTTGGAGGATGATCTGTGGGCTGATGAGAAGAATGTGCATTTAGTTTTGTTAGGAAGAATCGTTCTGTACATGTCTGTTAAGTCTATTTGTTCTAGGGTCATGTTTAACTTCATTATTTCTTTGTTTTATTTTTTCTTGGAGGATATGTCCTGTACCATCAAAGGAGTATTAAAATCTCCAACTATTATACTGCAGAAATATATCATATTGTTCAGATCATTTTGGATTTGTTTTATAAATGGAGGTGCATTCAGGTAGTGTGTGTAAATGTTAATTGAAATCTCATCATGTGTGTTTTCCTTAACAAATATGTAGTGTCCATCCATATCATTTCTTATTTTTGGTAATAGAAATCCAATTATATCTGCAAATAATATTGTAACTCCTTTTTTTTCTAATTTATATTTGACTGAATTGTTTTCTATCTCTTCACCCTGAGTCTTGTTTTATCCTTTGATATTAAGTATGTTTCTTTGAGACAGCATAAAAATGCCCCAAACTTGTATCCAGTGAGCCAGCCTGTACCTCTTGAGAGGGCAATTCAAGTCATTCACATTTATTTAAAGAATTGATAGGTATGGTAGAGTTTTTTTCATCTTGTTTTTCAGAGGTCCAGAGTTTATTTTCACCCCTTTCGCCATTGTGGAAGCTAGCCTTTGTTCTGTAATTTTCGGGTGTGTTTACTTAGGTTGTGGTGTACTTTTTTCTGGTCATTATGAAAAATGGGTCTGAGTACTTTCTGTACAGTTAGGGCAAATTTCTTCAATATTTGAATTTTAGTAAAACATTTGATTTCTCCTCACAAATGAAACTCATTTTAGTGGAGTACAGGATTCTGGGATGAAAATTGTTTTGTTTAAGAAGGTTAAAGGTTGATGACCATCATTTTCTGGCTTGAAAAGATTCAGCTGAAAGATCTACGGTCTTTCTGATATTTTTCCCTTTGTAGGTAATTATCTGCTGAAAGGTCTACAGTCATCCTGATATTTTTCCTTTCGTAAGCCTGGCTTGCAGCTTTTTCTCCTTCATATTAACTTTGGCAAAGTTAATTACAATGTGTCTGTGAAATGCTTTCTTTGTATTGAGTTTTGCTGGTGTTCTGAAACTATCTACTATCTGAATTTCTGTTATAACTTTGGCAGGGGTAGGGGTGATCTCCCAATGCTTGTGAAATTGTCTATCATAATGTCTTGGAGTAGATCATCTGTGCCTTTAGGACCATCATTTTCTCCTTTAGGAATCCATATAATTTGGATGTTTGATCTTTTGGAATCATCCCATAACTCTCTCAGTTAATATTCTATTTTCGTTCTCTTTTTTTTTCTGCTTCTTGGATGATTGGGTCAGTTCAAAAGTCTTGTGTTTATTTTTTGAAATTCTTTTTTCTCCATGTTATATTCTCTTGCTGAGGCTCTGTACTGTATTTTGAATCTTCTGAATTGTCTCTTTCAATTCCTAAAGCTATGGCATGGCTTTCCTTAATAAGTCCATATCTTTGGAGGCTTTTTGTTTGGATTCATTAATTTCTTGCAACACACTTGAAATTATTTTTTGTATTTCTTTTTCCATCTTTTCTTCATTTCAATCCTCTTATTTGCTCTCCATATTCTAAATTCTATTTATGACATTTTAGCAATTTTTCTATGGATGTTATTTTCTGTCGTATCACCTTTGTATTCTCTTGGGGGCATTTGATCTTCTCTGATTTTTCATGTTGCCTGTGTTCTTTTGCTTTTCCTCCCCATAAATATTTTCACTTATAAATAAATTTATTAATTATAATTTTTGTTGAAATGATAGGTTGTCCAAGAATATTTGTTGAGAAAGAATATAATCGGGACTTTTATGAAACACTGTACTAACCTATTTGGCAATTAAAACTGGCAGGGTGAGATTGGATTGGAAGACTCCAGAAGCTACAGTTAACCATTTTTTCTCCAATGAGCTGGGGCTTGTGATTGTGGCTTTTCCTTTACAGCCTCACAAAAGTTACTTTCAGGGCTATAGCCAGAGAATTTTAGGGCCAGTGTGGTGAGATAGCTCAACCTGGCTCTGTCTTGATGTCAGTTTGTCCTCTACCCAATCCTAAGGTGTCACTGGATTATGCTGGAATCTCAGCTGGGCAAAGATACAAATACCTGCAATCCCTCCCCCAGCTGTGATAGCTGGAGGAAAGGAATCCACAGACAGACCTGCTAAGCTGTTCTTACTGCTGCAATGCCATCACCATTCAGTTTTAGAGTGTCACCAGGCAGGCATCTCTGGCTGAGAGTTCCAGTCAAACTTGCTAAAGCAGTACAAGCAACACCCACACAAAGAGTTCAAATGGTTCCCAGGTAGGGATCTCTGGCTAAGAGTTCCAGTCAAACTCACTCAGGCAGCATAAGCAACACCCACACAAAGAGTTCAAATGGTTCCCAGGTAGGGATCTCTGGCTAAGAGTTCCAGTCAAACTCACTCAGGCAGCATAAGCAACACCCACACAAAAGAGTCCAGAGGTGGTCAATCTGTCTGAGAGTTCCAAGGGAGCTGGAGAAGGGCCTTTTCTAGTGGGAAAGGTAGTTAGGAAAGATCACCCCTATCCCTGCCAAAGTTATAACTGTGATGCCACTGTTTCTGCATTGCAGCTCAGTGGCCCACACAATGCCCTGGCCTCTCAGCAAACTCGCTAAACACTCCAGCTTCTTCAGGGGGAAGACTTTCAGGCAACCAGACTAAGGGCAGAGTGAGTTGTGTGCTCAAGATTACAGAGAGAATATTTGTTCACTTTTGTGGCAGACAGGATGGGGCCTAGGCTCAGAGGTGGGAACTCGTGGTGTAGGAGGACTAGGATTTAGAAGCTGTATCCTATGGGATGAGGTGGGAAGTTCTTTGTTCCCTGCCCACTAAGGTCCTTCGTTCTCCTGTCCTCTTGGCAATGGGTGCCTTCATAGTAGTTACTTACTCTGTACCTGATCTTTGTTACCTTACTTCCTCTTTTATGACTTTACTGCTTATCTCAATGGGTATGGTGTTTTCTTCTCTCTGAGATCAACTCCTCAAATTTGGATTCTCCAATTCTGCTTCAGTCCAACATCTCAACCTTGGACAGGAGCCTCTGGTGAAAGCTGCTTTCTGGTAGGACATTTTGACTTCTCCCACTCCTTTTGTGGTTTTAATTGAACATTTTATGTGATTCCCTTGTCTACACCTTCTCAGTTGTACTTCATTTTTCACTTTTTGTTAGTGATTGTTCTATAATCTGAAAAATACATTTATAATTGATCCAAGTCCATTTGCAAATAACACTTTACCTTATAACAAAATAATTATAGTTTCTTTCTTACATTCCTTATATTATTGCTGTCATTACTTTCATTTATGCATAAGCATACACACACACATACACATACACATACTCACATACCTATTGACTATCCATCTATCCATCTATCTATCTGCCTACATAAATGTGCCTACATAATAGAATACAATTTAGTGATTACTATTTTGAGCAAAGTGCTATCTTGGATAAATTAATAATGAGAAAATCAAAAGTTCTAGTTTTACCTTTTACTATTTTTTCTCTGATGCTATTCCTTTATTTATGTAGACCCAAGTTTCTGATCTACATCATGTTCATTTTCTCTGAGAATTTCTTTTAATATTTGCTTCAAGGAAGGTGTACTGGCACTAAATTCCCTAATAATAATTATTATTATAAAATTCACATTAATATAAAAGTACAAATGATTGTGTTACATTGTTTATGTTGCTAAGGTAAATTTCAAATTGTAGTTGAAGCATCTGAGCCTCTCATCTTGTGGGTGTGTTCATTATTTGAGAGATTAACAGTCTCCCTCCCTTCTCTCCTTTCCCATTTTCCTCCTCCTCCCTCACCCCATTTGAATATACTTGTGTTATTCTCTCATATGGGAATGCTTTTGTTTTTCTATTAGATTCATATTAGCATTGAGTACAATGGATACTTGCATTTCCACTCTTGTAATGCTTCACAAAGAAGAATGAATTTTAACTCCATTCAGGCTAACACAAAAGGTGTAAAGTCATCACCTTTTTTATCACTGAATATATTCCATGGTACACATATCCCACAGTTTATTAATTCATTCATGAGTTGCTGTACACATGGGTTGCTTCCATGTCTTGGCAATTGTGAATTGAGCTGGAATAAACATTCTAATGTAAATGACATTATGACAAAAAGATTTAATTTATTCTGAGTAGATTCCTAGCAATGGAATTGTGGAATCAAATGTAATGTCTACATTTAGCTCTTTGAGGTTCTCCATACTTCTTTCTGTGAAGTTTGTATTACTTTGCAATCCCACGAACAGTGTAAAAAGTGTTCCCTTCTCTCCACGTCCATGCCAACATTTTCATCTTTAAGATTTTGTGATATGGGATATTCTCACTGGGGTAGGGTGATATTTCAGAGTGGTTTTGATGTAAATTTTTCTGATGATTAGGAATGAGCAATTTTTCATGTATTGGTTGGCCATTCACCTGTCTTCTTCAGAGAAGATTCTGTTCATGTCTCTTGCCTAATCAATAATGGATGAGATTCTTTGTTCTTTTGTGTTGATTAATTTGACTTCCCTAAAGATTCTAGTTATTGATCATTTATCACATTCATAACATGCTAATATCTTTTCCCATTCTGATGGTTGTTTGCTTTGATTATTGTGTCCTTAGCTATGAAGAAGCTTTTTTAGTTTAATTAAGTCCCATTTATTTATTTTTGTTGATGTCATGATTGCTAATGTGATCTTCTTCATAAAATCTTTGCCCATGTTGATATCATCTAGAGTCATTGCCATCCTTTCCTCTAGAATTTTTATCACCTCCTGACTTCAATTTGAATCATTTCTCCATTGTGAGTTAATTTCTGTAAGTGAGAGGTGTGGGTCCAGTTTCACTCTTTTACACGTGGCTAACCAGTTTTCCAAGAACCATTTATTGAATAGAGTTTCTTTTCTCCAGTGTACACTTTGGTTTATTGAAGATCAGATGATGGTAAGAGGTTGGTTTCAACTCTGGGGTTTCAATTCTAGTACGTAAATCTATGTTTCTATATTTGCGCTAATATCATGCTGTTTTGAGAACTATGGAGTTGTAGTATAATCAGAAGTCTGGTAGAGTGATGACTCCGGATTTGTTTTGATAACAAAAGATTTTCTTTGCTATAGAGTTTTTTCCTGGTTTCAAAAAAAAAATAAATAAAAAAGAACTACTTCTTCAGATCTTTGAAGTATTCTCTTGGTATTTTAATGGGAATTGTATTAAATCTGTAGATTGCTTTTGGAAATAAAGACATTTTAACAATGCTGATTGTTCCTAGATAAGATGATGTTATGCCCTTGCATTTCTTTCATTCTTTCTTTTTCTTTTATTAAATCATAACTGTGTACATTAATGTAATCATGGGGCAAAATACACTAGTTTCATAGAACATTTGACACATTTTCATCACTCTGGTTAACATAGCCTTCCTGGCATTTTCTTAGTTATTGTGCAACGACATTTATTTTCCACATTTACTAAGTTTCACATATACCCTTTTAAGATGCACCACAGGTGTAGTCCCACCAATCCCCCTCCCTTTGCCTACCTCCCCCCTCCCTCCCCTCCCTTTTCCCCTTCCTCCTATTCTTAGGTTATAACTGGGTTCTAGCTTTCATGTGAAAGCCATAAATTAGTTTCATAGTAGGACTGAGTACATTGGATACTTTTACTTCCATTCTCGAGATACTTTACTAAGAAGAATATGTTCCAGCTCCATCCACATAAACATGAAAGAGGTAAAGTCTCCATCTTTCTTTAAGGCTGCTAATATTCCATGGTGTACATATAGCACAATTTATTAATCCATTCATGGATCGATGGACACTTGGGTTTTTTCCACGATTTAGCAATTATGAATAGGGCTGCAATAAATATTCTGTTACAAATATCTTTGTTATGGTGAGATTTTTGGTCTTCTGGGTATATGCCTAGAAGAGGAATTATAGGATTGAATGGCAGATCTATTTTTATATCTATAAGTGTCCTCCATACAACTTTCCAAAAGGAATGTATTAATTCGCATTTCCCACCAGCAGTGTAGAAGGGTTCCCTTTTCTCCACATCCACGCCAACATCTCTGAACTTGGGATTTTGTGATATAGGCTAATCATACTGGAGTTAGATGATATCTCAAAGTAGTTTTGATTTGCATTTCTCTGATGCTTAAAGTTGATGACCATTTTTCATGTGTCTGTAGGCTGCGTGCCTGTCTTCTTCAGAGAAGTTTCACCTCAAATCCCTTGCCCAGTCTGCAATGGGATCACCTGTTCTTTTTTGCTTATACGTTTGAGTTCTCTGTGGATTCTGGTTATTAAATCTTTGTCTGAGACATAACCTAAAAATATCTTCTCCCATTCTGAGGGCTGTTTGCTTGCTTTACTTACTGTGTTCTAGGCTGTGCAGAAGCTTTTTAGTTTGATCAGGTCCCAATAGTGTACTTTTAAAGCTGCTTCAATTGCCCGGGGGGTCCGCCTCATAAAATACTTGCCCAGACCTATTTCTTCAACGGTTTTCCCTGCATTCTCTTCTAGTATTTTTATAGTTTCATTTCTTAAGTTTAAATCTTTAATCCAGTGAGAGTCTATCTTACTTAATGGTGAAAGGTGTGGGTCCAGTTTTAGTCTTCTGCAGGTTTCCAGCCAGTTCACCCAGCCCCATTTGTTAAATAGGGAATATTTTCCCTACCTTGAATGTTTTTAATTGGCTTGTCAAAGATTAAAGAACGGTAAGTAGCTGGATTCATCTCTTGGTTCTCTATTCTGTTCCAGACATCCACTTCTCTGTTTTTGTGCCAGTACCATGCTGTTTTGATCACTATCAATTGGTAGTATAGTCTGAGATCTGGTAGCATGATTCCTCTGGCTTTGTTTATATTTCTGAGTAATATCTTGGCTATTCAAGGTATTTTGTGATTCCATATAAAACGAAGTATTGTCTTTTCAAGATCTTTAAAGTATGACAGTGGAGCTTTAATATGGATTGCGTTAAAATTATATATTGCTTTGGGTAGTATGAACATTTTAACAATGTTAATTCTTCCCAGGTATGAGCATGGTATGTTTTTCCATTTGTTAACATTTTCAGCTATTTCTTTTCTTAGAGTTTCATAGTTCTCTTTATAGAGATCTTTCACGTTTTTTGTTAGATAAACTCCCAAATATTTCATCTTCTTTGGCACTACTGTGAATGGCATAGAGTCCTTAACCTTTTTTTCAACTTGACTATTGTTGGTATATATATAAAGGCTACCGATTTATGAATGTTGCTTTTGTAACCTGAGACACTGATGTATTCCTTGATCACTTCTAAGAGTTTTGTAGTAGAGTCCCTGGTGTTTTCCAGATATACAATAATATCATCTGCGAAGAGCGAAAGTTTGATCTTTTCTGACCCTATGTGGATACACTTGATCACCTTTTCTTCCCTAATTGCAGTGGCTAAAACATCCATTACAATGTTAAAGAGCAATGGAGACAATGGGCAGCCTTGTCTGGTTCCTGATCTGAGTGGAAATGATTTTTATTTAACTCCATTCAATATGATGTTGGCTGTGGGTTTGCTGTAGATGGCCTCTATAAGTTTGAGATATGTCCCTTCTATACCAATTTTCTTAAGTGTTTTGATCATGAAGGGATGGTGGATATTATCAAAGCTTTTTCTTCATTGATTGAGAGAATCATATGGTCTTTGTTTTTTAATTTGTTAATGTGCTGAATTACATTTATAGATTTACGAATATTGAACCAGCCTTGAGTCCCTAGGATAAAACTGACTTGGTCATGATGTATAATTTGCTTGAAGTGTTGCTGCATTCTGTTTGTTAGGATCTTGTTGAATATATTTGCATCTATATTCATTAGTGCTATTGGCCTATGATTTTATTTTTTTGTTGGGTGTTTTTCTGGTTTGGGAATCAGGGTGATGTTTGCTTCATAGAACATTTTCCGTTGTCTTCCTTCTTTTTCTACCTTTTGGAACAGTTTGAGTAATATAGATACTAATTCCTCTTTAAAGGTTTAGTAGAATTCTGATGTGAAACCATCTGGTCTCTGGCTTTTCTTTTTGGGGAGGTTTTGTAAGGTTGATGACATTTCCACTTGATTCTGGCTATGTCTTAGAAGGTGACGTGCTTCCAATTATTGGTCAATTTTCTTCAGATTTTCATATTTCTGAGAATACACTTTCCTGTACTATTAATTGAGGATTTTTTTAATTTCTGAGTGGTCTGTTGTTGTTTCGTCTTTATTGTTTCTGACTGATGAGATTACAGAGTTTACTCTTTTTTTCCTGATTAGGTTGACCAATGGTTTATCTATTTTATTGAGCTTTTCAAAAAACCAACTTTTTGATTTATTGATCTGTTGTAAAATTCTTTTCTTTTCATTTTCATTTAATTCTGCACTAATTTAGGATATTTATTTTCTTCTACTTGGTTTCAGTTTGGAATGTTCTTCCTTTTCCAGTTCCTTGAGATGTCCCATTAAGTTGTTAACTTCCTCTCTTAACGTTCTCTTGAGGAAGACAGTGCTACAAATTTCCCTCTTAGGACTGCCTTTGCAGTATCACAGAGGTTCTGATAATTCGTGTCTTCATTGTCCTTTTGTTCCATAAATTTGGCACTTTCTTCTTTTTATTTATTTATTTATTATTTATTTATTTACTTTATTGTTGGGGATTCATTGATGGTACAATAAGCCAGGTTACACTGATTGCAATTATCAGGTAAAGTCCCTCTTGCAATCATGTCCTGCCCCCATAAAGTTTGACACACACCAAGTAACCACCCGCCTCCCTCCTTCAATCTTTCTGCTCCCCCCCATAACCTTAATTGTCATTAATTGTCCTCATATCAAAATTGAGTACATAGGATTCATGCTTCTCCATTCTTGTGATCCTTTACTAAGAATAATGTCTTCCATGTCCATCCAGGTTACTATGAAGGATGTAAAGTCTCCATTTTTTTTAATGGCTGAATAGAATTCCATGGTATACATATACCACAGCATGATAATCCATTCCTGGGTTGGTAGGCATTTAGGCTGTTCCCACATTTTGGCGATTGTAAATTGAGCTGCAATAAACAGTCTAGTACAAGTCTCCTTATGATAAAAGGATTTTTTTCCTTCTGGGTAGATGCCCAGTAATGGGACTGCAGGATCAAATGGGAGGTCTAGCTTGAGTGCTTTGAGGTTTCTCCATACTTCCTTCCAGAAAGGTTGTACTAGTGTGCAGTCCCACCAGCAATGTAAAAGTGTTCCCTTCTCTCCACATCCACGCCAGCATCTGCAGTTTTGAGATTTTGTGATGTGGGCCATTCTCACTGGGGCTAGATGATATCTCAGAGTGGTTTTGATTTGCATTTATCTAATATATAGAGATGATGAACATTTTTTCATGTGTTTGTTAGCCATTAGTCTGTTGTCTTTAGAGAAAGTTCTATTCATGTATCTTGCCCATTGATATATGGGATTGTTGGCTTTTTTCATGTGGATTAATTTGAGTTCTCTATAGATCCTAGTTATCAAGCTTTTGTCTGATTGAAAATATGCAAATATCCTATCCCATTGTGTAGGTTGTCTCTTTGCTTTGGTTATTGTCTCCTTAGCTGTACAGAAGCTTTTCAGTTTAATGAAGTCCCATTTGTTTATTTTTGTTGTTGTTGCAATTGCCATGGCCGTCTTCTTCATGAAGTCTTTCCACAGGCCAATACCTTCCAGTGTTTTTCCTATGCTTTCTTGGAGGATATTTATTGTTTCATGCCTTAAATTTAAGTCCTTTATCCATCTAGAATCAATTTTTGTGAGTGGGGAAATGTGTGGGTCCAGTTTCAGTCTTTTACATGTAGACATCCAGTTCTCCCAACACCATTTATTAAATAGGGAGTCTTTCACCCAAGGTATCTTCCTCTTTGGTTTATCGAAGATTAGGTGGTTGTAAGATGTTAGTTTCATTTCTTGGTTTTCAATTTGATTCCAAGTGTCTATGTCTCTGTTATTGTGCCAGTACCATGCTGTCTTGACCACTATAGCTTTGTGTACAGACTAAAATCTGGTATGCTGATGCCCCCAGCTTCATTTTTGTTACAGAGAACTGCCTTATCTATACGGGTTTTTTTCCGGTTCCATACAAAATGTAGAATCATTTTTTCCAAATCTTGAAAGTATGATGTTGGTATTTTGATAGGAATGGCATTGAATAGGTAGATTGCTTTGGGAAGTATAGACATTTTAACAATGTTGATTCTTCCCATCCATGAGCATGGTATGTTCTTCCATTTGTTAATATCCTCTGCTATTTCCTTTCTGAGGATTTCATAGTTTTCTTTATAGAGGTCCTTCACCTCCTTCGTTAGGTATATTCCTAGGTATTTCATTTTCTTTGAGACTATGGTGAAGGGTGTTGTGTCCTTAATTAGCTTCTCATCTTGACTGTTATTAGTGTACAGAAAGGCTACTGACTTGTGGACATTGATTTTATATCCTGAAACATTACTGTATTTTTTGATGACTTCTAGGAGTCTTGTGGTTGAGTCTTTGGGGTTCTCTAAGTATAAGATCATGTCGTCAGCAAAGAGGGAGAGTTTGACCTTCTCTGCTTCCATTTGG
Source organism: Nycticebus coucang (assembly GCF_027406575.1). Lineage (NCBI taxonomy): Eukaryota > Metazoa > Chordata > Mammalia > Primates > Lorisidae > Nycticebus > Nycticebus coucang. Next base: position 108,474,692 of record NC_069804.1, read on the forward strand.
ATTCCCTTTATTTCATTGTCTTGCCTAATTGTATTGGCTAGAACTTCCAGCACTACGTTGAATAGTAAAGATGACAGAGGACAACCTTGTCTGGTTCCAGTTCTAAGAGGAAAAGCTTTCAGTTTTACTCCATTCAGTAAAATATTGGCTGTGGGTTTGTCATAGATAGCTTCAATCAGTTTTAGAAATGTGCCACCTATGCCTATACTCTTCAGTGTTCTAATTAGAAAAGGATGCTGGATTTTATCAAATGCTTTTTCTGCATCTATTGAGAGGATCATGTGATCTTTATTTTTGCCTCTGTTAATATGGTTGGTAACGTTTATAGACTTGCGTATGTTAAAACAGCCTTGCATCCCTGGGATGAAGCCTACTTGATCATGATGAATGACTTTTTTGATGATAAACTGTAATCTATTGGCTAGGATTTTGTTGATGATTTTTGTATCTATATTCATGAGCGAGATTTGTCTGAAATTCTCCTTTTTGTTTGGGTCTTTTTCTGGTTTTGGTAGCAGGGTGATGTTTGCTTCATAGAATGTGTTGGAGATGATTCCTTCTTCCTCAATTTTTTGGAATAATTTCTGCAGTACAAGAATGAACTCTTCCTTGAAGGTTTGATAGAATTCTGGAGTGAAGCCATCTGGACCAGGGCAGTTTCTGGTTGGAAGATTTTTTATTGTTTCTTTGATCTCAGTGCTTGAAATTGGTCTGTTCAGGAGCTCTATTTCTTCCTGGCTGAGTCTAGCGACAGGGTGTGATTCCAAATATTGATCCATTTCCTTCACATTGTCAAATTTCTGTTCATAAGTTTTTGGTAGTATTCAGAGATGATCTCTCGTATCTCTGTGGGATCAGTTGTTATTTCCCCTTTATCATTTCTGATTGAGGTTCCTAGAGATTTTACTTTTCTATTCCTTGTTAGTCTGGCCAATGGTTTATCTATTTTATTTATTTTTTCAAAAAAACAACTCCTTGTTTCATTAATTTTCTGAATGATTCTTTTGTTTTCAATTTCATTGATCTCTGATTTGATTTTGGATATTTCTTTTCTTCTACTGAGTTTAGGCTTAGATTGTTAATCTTTTTCAAATTCTATAAGATCTCTTGTGAGATTGTTGATGAGCTCTCTTTCTGTTTTTCAAATGTAGGCATCTAAAGTGATGAATTTTCCTCTCAAAACTGCTTTTGCAGTATCCCACAGGTTTTGGTAGCTTGTGTCTTAATTGTTGTTATGCTCAAGGAAGTTAATGATTTCCTGTTGTATTCCTTCCTGCACCCATCTGTTATTCAACAGAAGATTGTTTAATATCCATGCCTTTGCGTGGGTTCGAGCATTTTTTTTAGAGTTGAGTTCCACCTTTAGTGCCTTATGGTCTGAGATGATACAAGGTGAAATTTCAATTCTTTTGATTCTGTTGATATTTGTTTTGTGTCCCAGGATATGATCAATTTTGGAGAATGTTCCATGGGGTGATGAGAAGGATGTAAATTCTTTATCTTTGGGATGGAGTGTTCTATATGCGTCTATCAAGCACAGTTGTTCTAGGGTCTCATTTAAATCACTTATATCTTTGTTTAATTTCTATTTAGAGAAAAAAAATTTATATTTTTCTGTCCAGCTCTGTAAGAGGAGTGTTAAAGTCCCCTGTTATGGTGGTATTATCAGATATCATATTTCTCAGACTGAGTAAGGTCTGTTTCAATAATCTGGGAGCATTTATATTGGGTGCATAAATATTTAGATTTGATATGTCTTCTTGTTGTATTTTTCCCTTGACCAATATAAAGTGACCATCTTTGTCTTTTTTGACTTTAGTTGCTTTAAATCCATATGTATTTGAAAATAAGATTGCAACTCCTCTTTTCTTCTGAATTCCATTTGCCTGAAAAATTGTCTTCCAACCCTTGGCTCGGAACTTTAATTTGTCTGTTGAAGCCAGGTGTGTTTCTTGAAGACAGCAAATGGATGGCTTATGTTTTCTAATCCAGTCAACCAATGTATGTCACTTCGGTGGGGAATTCAAGCTATTAACATTTATTGAGATAATTGATAATTGTGCTAGTATTCTATTCGTCTTATTTTGTGAGAGTCCATTGCTTAGTTTTATCTTTTGCATCAGTGTGGAGGTTAGGTTCTGTCCTTTAATTTCTGAGTTCTTACTTTGCTGCTTATCCATTGTGGTGGTCAGTGTGCAGAACAGGTTGAAGTATTTCCTGTAGAGCTGGCCTTGTTGTGGTGAATTTCCTCAATGTTTGTATATCCGTAAATGATTTGATTTCACCATCAATTTTTATGCTTAGCTTAGCAGGACAGAATTCTGGGCTGGAAATTGTTCTGTTTAAGTAGGTTAAAAGTAGATGACCATTGTCTTCTTGCTTGGAAAGTTTCATTAGAGAACTCTGCAGTCACTCTGAATGATTTGCCCCTGTAGGTCAACTGGCGCTTACTCCTGGCAGCTTGCAGAATCTTTTCTTTTGTCTTGACTTTGGACAGGTTCATCACAATGTGTCTTGGAGAAGCTCGGTTAGAGTTGAGGTGACCTGGGGTCCGATATCCCTCTGAAAGCAGTGTGTCAGAATCTTTGGTGATATTTGGGAAATTTTCTTTTATAATATTCTCTAGTATGGCTTCCATTCCTCTGGGGCATTCTTCTTCCCCTTCTGGAATTCCTATAACTCGTATGTTGGAACGCTTCATAAAGTCCCATAACTCTGACAGTGAACTTTCTGCTTTCTCTCTCTTTTTTTCTGCCTCTTTTACTATCTGAGTTATCTCAAGAACTTTGTCTTCTACCTCTGAAATTCTTTCTTCTGCATGGTCTAACCTGTTGCTGATACTTTCCATTGCATCTTTATGTTCCCTAATTGACTGTTTCAGTTCCTTCAGCTCTGCTATATCCTTTTTATTTTCTTCATATCGTTCATCTCTTATTTGATTCTGTTTTTGAATTTCCTTTTGGTTATTTTCCACTTTATTAGCAGTTTCCTTCATTGTTTCCATCATTTCTTTCATTGTTTTCAACATGTGTATTCTAAATTCCCTTTCTGTCATTCCTAACATTTCTTTATAGGTGGAATCATCTGCAGTAGCTACCTCATGGTCCCTTGGCGGGGTTGTTCTGGACTGGTTCTTCAGTTTGCCTGGAGTTTTCTGCTGATTCTTCCTCATGAGTGATTTCTTTTACCTGTTTCCTTGCCCTAATTTTCCTTTCACTTCCTCTTGCTCTTTAAGTTCTCGGGCCTGTGGAAGTTGCATGCAGGTTTAGACGGTTTGAACACACGTGACCACTTGTCGGTTTTCTACTGTTTTAGTCCTCCTCTTTGGGTCCAGAAGTCTCTCGCTGACTCCCTGTATCCTTGCAGGGGTGATGATAGGCAGATCCCACCAGCCAGAGATCCCACCAGCCGGAGATTTGTGGATTCCTATCTCCCCAGACTCACGGTGCCCAGATGCAAGGAAGCTGTTACTCGACCGCCATCTTGCTCCACCTCCCGGCAATTTCCTTCTTGATCTCATCTCTGACCCAGCTATCATTCAGCATAAGGTCATTTAACTTCCATGTTTTTGTATGCGTTTGCATATTCCTGTTGTTACTGAGCTCAACTTTTATTCCATGGTGGTCCGAGAAGATGCAAGGAATAATTTCTATTCTTTTAAATTTACTGTGGTTGGACTTGTGACCTAGGATGTGATCGATTTTGCAGTATGTTTCATGGGCTGATGAGAACTATTTGTATTCAGTTTTTTGGGGATGAATTGTCCTTTAGATGTCTGCTAAATCCAAATGTTGGATGGTTAGGTTTAAATCTAAGATTTCTTTGCTCAGTTTCTTGTTGGAGGATCGATCCAACACTGCCAAAGGAGTGTAGAAATCTCTGACTATTATGGAGCTGGAGGAAATCAAGTTGCTTACATCTGTTAGAGTTTCTCTTATAAATTGAGGTGCATTCTGGTTGGTTGAGTAGATATTAATAATTGAAATCTCATCAAATTGAGTATTACCCTTAACAAATATGAGGTGACCATTCTTATCCTTCCTTACTTTTGTTGGTTGAAAGCCTATTGTATTTGCAAATAAAATTGCAACACCTGCTTTTTTCTGGTTACCATTTGCCTAAAATATGGATGACCATCTTTTCACACTGAGTCTTTATTTGTCTTTTATGTTAAGATGCGATTCTTGTATGCAAAATATATCTGGCATGATTCTCTGTATCCAGTCAACTAACCTTTGCCTCTTTAGAGGACTATTTAAGCCGTTCACATTAATGGAGAATATTGATAATTCTGGTAAAATTTTGGGTATCAATGTTTTCAAAAGTCCAGTGAACATTTTTAATCCTTTCGCCAGTGTGGAAGTTGGAGTTCGATGAAAAGTTTCTGAGTGAGTATCTTTGTGGTGGAGTATTGGGTTGGTCGTTATGGAGGATAGGTCTGAGAATGTTCTGATGAGCTGGTTTGGTTTGGCAAATTTCTTCAAAATATGAATGTCATTAAAGTATTTAATTTCTCCGTCATATGAAACTCAGTTTGGCTGGATACAGAATCTGGGGTTGAAAGTTATTTTGCTTTAGAAGATTAAAAGTCAATGATCACCCTCTTCTGGCTTGAAAAGTTTCAGCAGAGAGATCTGCAGTCATTCTAATATTCTTCACTTTGTACGTAATGGCTTTCTTTCATCTTGCTGCTTTGAGAATTTTCTCCTTCATATCAACTTTAGGGAAGTTAATTATTATATGCCTGGGGGATGTCTTATTGGGATCGAGTCGTGCTGGGGTTCTGAAGCTGTCTGCTATCTGAATTTCAGAATCTCTTGGCACATCTGGAAAATTCTCTTTCATAATTTCATGGAGAAGAGCCTCTTTGCCTAGTGAGGAGACTTCATGGGTTTCAGGGACCCCAATGAGTCGGATATTGACCTTCTGCGAATTATCCCACAGCTCTCTCAGAGAATGATCAGTTTTTGCTCTCCATTTCTCGTCCTCTTTGAGAGTTTGGGAGCATTCAAAGGCTGTGTCTTCAATGTCAGAAATCCTTTCTTCTGCTTGCTCCACTCTGTTACTGAGGAATTCTACTGTATTGTTCATATCTTTGAGGGCTACAAATTCTTGCTTCAGTGTTTGTAAGTCTTGGGTGGTTTTGTCTTTAAATTTGTTTAATTCCTGAGACAACTTTTGAATTTCTCCTTGAATTCCTAATTCCACTTTATTAATCTTGTCTGCAATCCAATTCTGCATTCGATTTCTGACTTCTTAGCCAGTTGTTTATGACTGGGATCTTCAATTACATCTGCCATATCTTTCCTTGGAGGTGGTTGATCTATTCTGGTTTTCATGTTACCAGAGTTTTTTTCACTGATTCCGCCCCATGGTTGTTTTACTCCCTTTGATTTTTTACCCTGCAGCTTTTTCGAGGGCATGTACAGTGTTGTGGCCTGAGAAACTGGGGCCTTGTCTGGTTTGGTGGGGCTAAGTGGTTCTGTCTTGTTTTCAGCTGGTTTCTATTAGACCCTAGTGAAACAGATACTCTTGATTGAAGTCTCAGCTGTGGAGAAATATCAGCAATTAAGTCACCCTGCCCACCTCAGGCAAAAATTGGAAAAGGAAAATCAAACCTTCCTACAACCACGCACCCAGGGCACTGCCTGATTTGTCCTCAGGCGATTTGCTCAGTTCAAAAGGTCCAAATCAATTGTCTCAGTCTGCACCTTTTTCTCGTGAGAGAGTTTAAGAGGTCTCTGGAAACTGGATCACAGGGGTCTGGTGACTACTCTGATGTGGCTTGCTCCAGTGCTGCTTGGAGTCAGGTGGAGCCACCCAGTCAATGGTTCATTCTGGGAAGGTTGATGCCTCCTTCCCCACCTTGCACCACTGTCACACCCAGTCACTGATAGTCCTGCAGTTGGCTGAACCTGTTGCCTGTAGGGAACCGATACCCCAGGCATTTGCACCTGCCTGAATCACAAGGAAGTCTGCCAGGCTTCTGCGCTCTGCCTCTCTGTGGCAGGAGGAGGTGAGGCTTGACAACCTTGGGTTCTTGATGAATGTTGGGGGGTTTTCACTCAGGTCCAGTCTTACCCCTCATTAATGTTACTGACAGAAAAAAACAGAACAACTTTGCAGTTCCTCTGCAGAAGAGAAGCTGAATTGAGTTCCAAATCAGCTTGTCTTTGCTCTTGTATTCAGTTAGCTGTCAGTTCTGTCCTGGTGAGTTACTTTGTCTATAGGCTGACAATCCCCTGAGGGCCAGGTGTGTCTTAGGCTCATTAAACGGACCTCTGGGTCTGCCCCCCCCTTGGAGTTTCCCCGGTTTGCAAATGGGTGTTGCCTCATGCAAATCTTTTACTCACGGTCTCTGGTTGCCCAGGGAGATGGGGGTATGTCTTCAGAATATCCAGTAGTGAGCCATATTGCTGCCAAAAGAGAGCTGGTGTTTTATGCCTCAGGAACCACTGCTCCAGTGTGGTTTCCTTCCAGCCAACCGTCCTCTCCATGCTCCCTCACCCCAGTCTGCACGGACCAGTTGCAGCCCCGACACTGTCCACACCCCTCAAGCAATTGCCCAAGAGTCTGGACTCCTGGGGGACAGGCCACCAGATCTCAGAGTGAGAGCAGAGGCAAGCGCTGGGAACCTAGTGTTTCAGGCAGAGAATACACACAGTTGCACACAGTTTTATGTCTGGCTGTGTTGTCGCCAAAAGATAGCTGCCACAGCACTCTTCAGGGAACTGCCACTCCGGTGCGGCTCCCTCTCAGCTGACCATCCTCTTCTCACTCCTGTGTCCCAGAGCCATCACTTACTGGCTGTAGCCCAGGTACTGTTCACACCCCTCAAGAAATCACCCAAGAGTCTGGATTCCTGGGGGACAGTCCTCCAGACCTTGGAGTGAGAGCAGAGCGGAGTGCTGTGAGCCCAGGGTTGCGGGTAGAGAATATATACAGTTTTACACAGTTTTATGCTTGGCCATTTTATCACCAAAAGACAGCTGCTGCACTGTGCCTCAGGAGACCACTGCTCTGGTGTGGTTCCCTCTCAGCTGACCATTTTCTCCTCCCTCCCGTGCCCCAGAGCCTGCGCCAACCAGCTGCAGTCCAGGCACCATCCACACCCTTCGAGAAATCACCCAAGACTCTGAAATCCTTGGGGACTGGCCTCCAGACCTCAGTGTGAGTGGAGAGGAGTGCTGGGAGCTTAGAGTTGCAGGCAGAGAATACACACAGTTCCACACAGTCTTATGCCTGGCTGGAGAATGCCATGGCACCTTAGTAGGGGAGGTAGGTCCAGTTTTTAGAGGGTTTCTCCTGTGGAGTGTAGTGGGAGGACCTTTGAACTCTGCCCGATTGTTTGTGGGGCACCCCGAGCCGTTCTCATGGGGGAGAGAGAGTCCAGTCCACTTGGTGATGGATATTGTGCCTTTTGTTTGTATCCTTGTGGTTGCAGCTCGCCTCAGCAGATTTGACGTGCGTTCTTCAAACCTCTCTCTTAGTGCAGCTCAAATCCACCAGGTTACTTGCCAAATTTTTGTCCTTTAACTCTCCTTCTGGATGGGAGCCTCTGTGGAAAGCTGGATTCAGTCAGCCATCTTGTCTCCTCCCCCTGCTCTTGCATTTCTTAATGTCTTCTGCCATTTCTCTTCTCAAGGTTTCGTAGTTCTCAATGTAGAGATCCTTCACTTCCTTTGTAAGATATATTCTAGGATATTTCATTTTCTTTGAAGCTACTGGGAAAGGAACTGCATTTGTTTTGATTCTCTGCTTCATTGTTATTATTGTATACAATGGCTTCTGAGTTGTAGACATTGATTTTAGACCCACAACATTATTGTATTTCTTTATCACTTCCAGTAGTTTTGTGGTTGAGTCTCTGGTATTTTCTAAGTATAAGAATATATCATTAGCAAAGAAGGGCAGTTTAACTTCCTCTGAGCCTATTTCAGTGCCATTTATAGCCTTTTCTTTTCGAACTACATTGTCTGGGACTTCCAGTAATATGTTGAATAGTGGTGGTGATAGGGGACATTCTTATTTTCTTCCAGTTCTTTCTTCCAGTTTTTTCTTCTCAGTTTTACTCCATTCAGTATGATACTGGTTGAAGGTTTGATGTGGATGGTTTCTATCAGTTTAAGAAAAGTTTTCATCTATGCATAGTTTCTCTCTTTTCTTTTCCTTTTTTTTTCACCCTCTGCAGATTGCTATGGTGTCACAGCTCACAGCAACCTCAAACTCCTGAGCTTAAGTGATTATCTGGCCTCAGCCTCTCAAGTAGCTGGGACTACAGGCACCTGCTACCATGCTCAGCTATTTTTAGGGATGGAGTCTAACTCATGCTCCATCTGGTACTGAACCATAGAGCTCAGGCAATCTACCCTCCTTGGTTTCCCAGAGTGCTAGGATACATGCTTATTTTAAAAGTTACCCCAAATATAAAACTCTACTCAATGATGGAAGGAATGTTAATGTCCAGAACCTTCAGGAAAAAAGGTTTTAATCTCTCACCCTATGAAGAAATAACCAGTGAAGTTGCTTGCTGAGAATAAATGAAATATGGAATGTAATGGGTATAGGAAATTAAAAATACTTCCTATTAACATATCAGCAATGGCAAGTAACGGAACTATTATGTTTATCAGTATTTTCCTAAATTTATTATAGTATATTTGTGTGTGTGTGTATATATGTATATACATATATGAACAATTTTTACTATGATTCTATTCTTTTACAGTCCAACAGAAGATACGGTAATACCCTGTTTCCCCGAAAATAAAACATCCTCCAAAAATAAGACTTACTTACAAGAAAGATAAGACATCCCCTGAAAATAAGACCTAGCACATCTTTGGGAGCACACCTTAAAATAAGACACTGTCTTATTTTCGAGGAAACAGGGTAGTAGTTACCCGTAGAACTCACAATTTAAATTAAAGGACATCAAAATTGTGGGGATATTATAAGTTACCTTGTGTTCCCCATCAAAAACATATGTTGAAGTCCCACCCCCCAGTACCTCAGAGTATGATTATATTTAGAAATAGAAAGTTTAAAGGGGTTGTTAAGTTAAATGAGGACTTTAGGTTTGGCTCTAATCCAGTATGACTTATTTTGTTATAAAGTGAGCAAATTTGGGAATAAAAAGAGATAGCAAGGTGCACGTGAATCAAAGAAAGGCCACATGAGGAGACAGTGAGAAGGCAGATATCTGAAATCCATGGAGACAGGCTTTAGAAGAAACAAAGCCTGCTAATACTTGGGATCCTGACCTCCAAAATTGTAAGAAGATACAGGCCTACCTTAGAGATGTTGTGGGTTCATTTCCAAATAAGTGAAATGAAGTGATCCACACTTTTTATTGTTTTCCATTATATAAAACATATATTTATACATACTGTAGTCTATTTAGTATTCCATATCATTAAGTCTAAAAATATATATTAATCAAAAATACTTAATTGCTAAAAATGCTGATGATTATCTGGGATTTCAGCAGTCAGACTTTTTGTGCTAGTGGGAGGTCTAGCTTCTTAATTTATAGCTGATGACAGAATAGGACAGTGGTTGCTGAAGGCTAGAGTGAGTATGGAAATTACTTAAGACAACAGTGAACTCAACCCTTCCTTTCACAAAGTATTTTCTCTATTGGATGTATATAGTTTTTTTTGAGATAGAGTCTCACTATGGCACCATTGGTAGAGTGCTATGGTGTCACAGCTCACGGCAATCTCAAGCTCATTGGCTTAAGCAATTCTCTTGCCTCAGCCTCATAGCTGGCACTACAGACACCTTCCAGAATGCCCAGCTATTTTTTGCTGCAGTTTTCATTATTGTTTAGCTTGCCCAGGCTGGGATCAAATCCATCAACTGTGGTGTATGTGGTTGGTGCTGTAACCAGTGTGCTATAGGCGCAGAGCCTGGATGTAAATTTTGAGAGCATTTTACACAATGTAGAGCTTCTTTCAAATTTTGAATTAATCCTCTCAAACTCTGCCCCTACTTTATCAACTATGCTTATGTAATATTCTAAATCAAGGGTATCTAACCTACACCCCATGGGCCACATGTGATCCAGAATGGCTATGAATGTGGCCCAACACAAAATTATAAGTTTAAAAGATTATAATACTTGTTGGTGGAACTTCACTGTATAGTTTTCTCCTATGATTTTGTAGATAACAATGTCATGTTGCAGTGTTTTTTAACATAAACTTATGCCCTACTGTACACATGCATTGCTTCAGTTTTATGTTGGCATGCAGATTCCAGTGTGTTACCTACTGAGCACAGATAGTTGAATTGACACCATCAGACACTGCATGTTCTTATGGTGACTTGAGGCAACAATTATCAGTAATACTTTAACCTATCATTGCAACATTTAATGTTACTTAAAAGTTAGGGAAATACCTTATTTGATTACTAAGGGTACTTCTACACCTTGGAAGTGCCTAAAACATCTCCCACTGTGCATTACAATTGGACTTCCACCTCACATTGCATAAACAAACAAGAAATGGAAAGGCCCAAACCTTGCTTTCTATTTTACTATAAATTAATTTTAATTATAAAAGTAAATATAGTCCTTCATCTTTTATTATTTTTTAATCCCAAGCAAGGCTTGTTCAACATCTCTAAAGAAAACAGAACCCCACAGAAAAGAAATATTATGGATGAAAGAAGATGGTCCAATAAAAAGTGGACAGATGACTAATTTTTTCTCAAGGCAAATAGTAAGATACACTACCTAATTTGTAGAAAATTTGTGCAAGTTTTCAAAACTATAATTGAAAAGGTGCTATAAGAAAAAACTTGCTGCCATGTTTAATGCTTATGAAGGATTGTGTCACAAGGAGAAAATAGAGTACCTGGAAAAAGTCTGCCTTCTCAACTAATTTTTTTTAATTTACAATTTGAATAAATTTAATGGTAAAAGTTTTGTGGTAACATGTTTAATCATAAAAATTAAAACCACTTACTGCTGGTGAGTTTATTAAATAACGTATAGAAAGCATGCCAGATATAATTTACCCAGAAAAAAGTGGATATTCCTAAAATCAGTTTGTTTCAGCAGACTATAGCCAGGTGAATTGAAGAAACTGGAAAATCTATCAAAATAAATTTGGAGACTAAAGTTGCTAATTTAAAATTTTATGCTTTATTGATGGATTACATCACTGATGCTACAAACATGAATCAATTTGCCATTTTTATTAAAGGTATTAATGATGAATAAAATGTCAAAGAAGTGGCTCTTTTAGTGCTACTAAAAGACACAATTAAATCAAGAGATTTATATAAAGGAGGGAAAAAATATTAAAGCTGTTTTCTTTTTCCATTTTCAATATATCTGGTGTAGTTACTTATGATGCCCCAATGATGGTAGGTAAAGAGACGAACTTGTAAAATTAATAGAAGATGATACAGTTAACAACAAAAACTCACATTTGATTAAGAAAATTTATGCACTAGTCAAGGAGAATTGGAAGACAGCACCACAAAAGTAGAAGAGAAAGGAAATGAGAATGAAGATAAAAATAAAGACTCTGAGAGTGTCCTGACCCCCTGGATGCCGTCCTGGAAAACTAAACTCTGGGTATTTTCTGCTAGTGGTTGGTAAGCCAATCTCAATTTTTCTCTTTTCTAATAAGCACGGTAGCAACTTTTTTCCACGCTGCCACTTTATAAAGGCCCTCTAAAACAAACAGATACCCATGGTGGTGGGAATTAATGATAATTTACTGCACCCTCAGGCTACTCTATCCTTATGATGCTAGAATCCACGTCCTCCTTGGTTATTTCCTATGTTAAGGCCACTAATTATGATTTTTCTCATTTTTAGTTTTGGACCAGTAGTCCTCCATCTCATCTCTCAATTTATTGACCAGGCAGTCACCCGGAAAACAACCACTCATAGCCTTGCCCAGTGTGGATAGCGACCAGTTCAAATTGGAGGCCAAGGAACGTTCCCATGGACACCGCTCCCTTCCTTGTCCCATTTCCCTTTTTCTTACAGGTAGCCCACGCCACCCCTGATCAGCAGGAAGCAGTCAAAGAGACACCTCACCCATCACTCTGCCTCCTTATGCTAGATCAAAAATACCAAGATGATAGATCAAATGTAGGAACCCTGCCCAAATATAGCGGACCTGCCCAAGTGGATCAACCCCCATCCACTATTACCCACGTGCTCACTTACTTCTCTAACTCAGCTCACTCTCACAGGGTGGAATAAAGGCAGCTGCTGCCCACAAAGAAAAAAAAAAAAAAAAAAAAAGACTCTGAGAAAAGCATAGATCCTATTTTAGTTGCTGACTCTACAATTGAATCTGTTGGTGCTGCTATTACCCTGGTAGGTTTGCCCTCTAACCGGCTAGCTTCATCATGTCAATCATGGCCTGGCCTCTTCTATCCATCCATGTTTCTACCTCTAGGACTGGGAGGATTGATGTTGCCGGGGTTCCCAGGATTGGCAGGAAGTAAGAATGCTGTGGGTCCCAGTGAAAGAAAGGCTGCTGACAAGGCCAAAGGAGGTCCATTTAAAGAGAGAGAGAACTGGTAGTGATGCTGAGGGGAGCCTTGATAAGACAGCAGAGTCTTTCCTCTTAGAAGACAATAGCACAGGGTTAAGAGCTAGACTCACTTGATGTGGCAGGGAGATGAAATAGAAAACAATAAAAATGATGAACAACCAGTACCAGGTCCAGTTTACACATTTAAAACTTTTGACAAGGAGCGGGGAAGGGCAAGATGGCCAACTGGAGCCAGCCTCTGACAGAAGCACCCATCCAGAGGGAAGGATAATGTCCAGAAAGTACCCAATTAAGCTGAAGACTGGGAGTCAAGCTCCCAGAGAGAGAAGAGTGATAACTGCAGGTCACCTCTGCTGAGGCAAGCTGTGACCCCAAGAAAGCAAACTTCAGCTAAGACTTCACCAGAGTCACTGATCCACTAGGATTGGACAAGAACCAGCTGAATACAAGACAGAGCCACCTAAAACTACCACACTAAGCAGGTTTCCTCAGCCTCAGACTGTAATATTGTACAGGTCCTTTGCAAAGCTATACAGGAAAAAGCTGCAGTCATCAGTCCAATATCCTTGACAAAGGGCTGGTTAACCACAACTCCAAGAACTCTCATTCCAATTTCACCTTACCTGCCCATCTAGCCAACGGCGAAAAACAATCATGAGGAAGAATCAAAGGAAAAACTATGGCATTGTGAATAATCAGAGTAGATCAACTCCCCTAAGGAATGATATGGCAGACACAGCACAAGATCCCATACATAAACAAATTGCTAAGATGTCAGAAATTGAGTTCAGAATTTGGATAGCAAATAAGATGAACAGAATGGAGGTAAAGATGGAATTAGCATTTCAAGGAGTAATTCAAAAGATGTCTCAAGAATTCAATGAATTCAAAGACAAAATCATCAAAGATTTTGACACATTGAAGCAAGAACTTGCAGCCCTCAAAGATATGAGAAATATAGTAGAATCCCTCAGTAACAAAATGGAGCAGGCAGAAGAAAGGATCTCTGACATTGAAGACAAAGCTTTTGAATGCTCCCAAATGCTAAAAAAGGGGGAAAAAAGTGGGGAACAGAAATGATCATTCTCTCAGAGAGCTCTGGGATAATTCGAAGAGATCTACTATTCACCTTATAGGAATACCTTGAAGGGAATGAGGTTTCTGCAAAGGATACAGATGCTTTACTTCATGAAATAATCAATGAGAATTTTCCAGACATGCCAAGAGATTCTGAAATTCACATAGCAGACAGTTTCAGAACACTGGCATGACTCAACCCAAATAAAAATTCTCATAGACACATTATAATTAACTTTGCTAAAGTTAGTATGAAGGAGAAAATTCTGCAAGCAGCAAGAAATAAAAAAACACAAATGGAAAAAATGATATTTCCAGGTTATGCTTCTGACAAATTTCTGATAACTAGAATCCACTGGGAACTCAAATGAATCAATAAGAAAAGAACAAATGACCCCATTTCTACGTGGGCAAGAGACATGAACAGAAACTTCTCTGAAGAAGACAGGCACATAGCTTACAAACACATGAAAAAATTCTCATCATCTTTAATCATCAGAGAAATGCAAATTAAATCCACTCTGAGATACCATCTAACTCCAGTAAGAGTAGCCCACATCACAAAATCCCAAAATTACAGATGTTGGCATGGATGAGGAGAAAAGGGAACACTTCTGCACTGCTGGTGGGAATGCAAGCTAGCACAATTCCCTTTGACCCATGAATGGATTAATAAATTGTGGTATACGTATACCATGGAATACTATGCAGCATTGAAAAATGGAGACTTTACCTCATTTATGTTTACATGGATGGAGCTGGAAAATAGTCTTCTTAGTAAAGTATCTCAGAAATGGAAAAAAATCCAATATACTCAGTAAAACTAATTTATAATCATTCACATTTGCATATGAAAATGAAAGACTGCTATAGTCTAGGATGAAGGAGGGAAGGGGAGAAAGAAGGGAAGGGAAGGAGGTGGTTCAATAGAAGGAGGGTTAGTAGGGGGACCACACCTATGAAGCACAATGCAAGTACAAGTTGGATCTATCAGGTATAGAACACAAATGTCTTAATGCTGTAATTGGGTAAATGAGGTGAAGGCTATGTTGATTAGTAGGATGTAAGCACTCCAATTTGTATAAATAACCAACACATTGAATCCCATATTGGCATAAATGTATTTATGATCTGTGTACAAATGACTTAATTAAAAAAATTAGTAGCTAAAAGAAAAAAAGAGAATGGAGAATTCTTCATCATATTGTCATATTGGGAACTGTACCTCATTTGTATATCATGCCTCATGCGTATTATTAAATAAATCTTTTTATTTAAATAAGGAAAAAAATAAAAAATCAATAAAACTTTCAACAAGTGTTAGTCCTACCTTTTACATTCACAGTTAAGGTTCATACCTAGTTTTATAAGCTGTTCAGTAACATTGTGTAACAAAAAATCAATAAATAAATAAACAAACAAATAAAAACCCCACAAACAAGCAATCAAACAAAAGAAAAAGCAAATTGAGTTCATGTTATACAGGTGTATCAAAAGGTGTCTTGCTCATTAAGTATTGTGCAGGGTAATATTTTTTATCACTAGGAAAGATGAAATTTAAGAGATAATGTCTTTTTAAGGAAACCTACATAATATTCTGCTTTTTCCCCCTTTCTTTTGGTGCCATTAGTATAATAACGCAAGGCAATTTGTGACTGAGTGGCAATAATGGAAGGAAGTGAAGCACAAAGGAAAAAATTTTATGTGCAAAAGTTTAAAAAATGGGTAATGTCATGCAAATCACCACCAAGACTGTGAATTTCGTAAGGGCCAAGGGATTGAATCATTGCCAATTCCAGGAATTTCTTAAAAGTATTGATCTGACTATGGGGACATCATTTACTTTTTGGAGGTAAGATGGCTAAGTTGAGGTCAAATGTTGAAAAGATTCTATGATTTGTGACATGTTACAGTCGTTATGGTATCAAAAACCAAATGTGTGCCAGCATTTGATAATGAAAACTTGCTTACAGATTTAGCATTTTCAGTGGATTTAACCACTCATTTAAATGAGTTAAACATGCATCTTCAAGGTAAACACCAATATATCAATACAATGTTTCAAACTGTAACACTATTCCAAATGAAACTGAAATTATGTCAAGCTCAAATTAAGGCAATTTTTTTTTTCTGGCTAATGTTTTTTATTCTTTCAGGTTCATTGAGGGTATAAAGAATTAGGTTACAGGGGTGGGGGGGGCGGGGTGGCAAAAAAAAAAAGAATTAGGTTACAATGATTGCATTTGTTAGATAAAGTCCCTCTTATAATTGTTTCTCACCCTCAAGAGGTTTTCCTTATTTTTTTCAATTTTCAATTTTTTTTATTACTAGCAAATAATTGTATGCATTTTGATACATTGTCTAAACATAGGCCTGTGAGCAGTGAAAAATATGCAGTCTTGCTTTTTGATTTGATAGAAGATTTTGAAAACAGTTTTCAAGATTTCTGGGAAAATAATCAATATTTTGGTGCATTTGTAACTCCATTTTCAGTCAACATAAATATGTTATCTGTCAATTCTTGAATGGAATGCATAGAGCTAAAATCTGATATCCAATTTAAGAAAAAGTTTGATCTCTCCTCACTAGGCTCTTATAGGTTCTATCTTCCCAGAGACAAATAACTCATACTTTACAATCATGCCTTATTCATGCTATCACATTTTGGCAGCACCTACATTTGTGAACAATTATTTTCAAGAAGTAAACACGTTAAGTTTAATGCTCTATAGACCCCTATCAAGTGCTAAAATAGCATCAACAATACAAAATCCCCAAAAGAAAAGTCTGGGACCATATGGCTTCAGATAAGAATTCTAACAAACCCTCAAAGCAGAACTAGTACCCATATCACATAACCTTTTCCAAAAGAAGGAATATGTCCCAACACATCCTCTGAAACAAATATCACCCTTATCCCCAAACCAGGAAAATAACGAATATAGACCAATATCATTAATGAATATTGATACAAAAATATTCAATAAGATCCTAACAACTGAATTCAACAACACACCAAAACAATTATACAACTTGATCAAGTCAGTTTTATTCCAGGATTACAAGGCTGGTTCAACATACATAAATCCATAAATATAATACATTACATAAATAAAAGAAAAAACAAAGACCCAGGTTTCTCTCAATTGATGCAGAAAAATCTTTTGATAATATCTAGCACACTTTCTTGATCAGAACTCTCAAGAAAATAGGCTTAGAGGCATCATTTCTGAAACTGATAGAAGCCATATACAGCAAACCCACAGCCAATATCATACTGAATGGAGTACAACTGGAAATATTTTCACTCAGATGTGGAACTAGGCAAGGATGTCCATTGCCTCCACTGCTATTCAACATAGTAAGGTATTTCTAGCCATTGCAATCAGTTAAGAGAAAAAGCTTAAGGGTATTCAAATGAGGTCAGAGGAGATCAAATTCTCATTCTTTGCAGATGATATGATCTTATACCTGGAAAACCCCAGGGACTCAACTATGAAACTCTTAGAAGTGATCAAGGAATAAAGCAGCATCTCAGGATACAAGATCAATACTTACAAATCAATAGCTTTTGTATATGCCAAAAATAGTCAAGCTGAAAATATAGTCAAGGACTCTATTCATTTCACAGTAGTGCCAAAGAAGATGAAATATCTGGGAATTTATCTAACGAGGGATAGGAAAGAGCTCTATAAATAGAACTATGAAACTCTGAGAAAAGAAATAGCAGAAGATGTTAACAAATGGAAGAACATACCATGCTCATTGTTAGAAAGAAACGACATTGTTAAAAAGTCTATACTACCCAAAGTAATCTACACATTTAATTGCAGTCTCTATTAAGATAACATCATCATATTTTAAAGAGCTTGAAAGAATAATGGTTCGTTTTATATTGAATCAGAAAAAAACGTGACTAGCAAATATACTACTCAGAAATAAAAACAGATCAGGAGGTATCACATTACCAGACTTCAGGCTATACTATAAATCTATAGTGATCAAAACAGCCGGGTACTGGCACAAAAATAGAAAGGTAGATATATGGAACAGAATAGAGAACCAAGAGATGAACCCAGCCACTTACAGTCATTTGATCTTTGACAACCCTGTCAAAAACATTCAATGGAGGAAAGATTCCCTATTTAAAAAATGTTGCTGGGTGAACTGGATGGCAACCTGTAGAAGAATGAAACTGGACCCTCATCTCTCACTATTAACAAAGATTGATTCTCACTGGATAAAATATTTAAACTTAAGACATGAAAATATAAAAATATTAGAAGAGAGTGCAAGAAAAATGTTTGAACAAATTTGGTTGGGAGAATTTTTCTGTGAGGAAGACCCTGCAGGAAATTGAAGTAATACCAAAATTATATTACTGGAATCTGATAAAACTAAAAAGCTTCTGCCCAGAAAAG
The DNA here is from genome assembly GCF_027406575.1 of Nycticebus coucang. Classification (NCBI taxonomy): domain Eukaryota; kingdom Metazoa; phylum Chordata; class Mammalia; order Primates; family Lorisidae; genus Nycticebus; species Nycticebus coucang. Next base: position 108,492,717 of record NC_069804.1, read on the forward strand.
AGAACAGTAAATAAAACAGACAGCCTTCAGAATGGGAAAATATATTTTCATGTTATGCTTCTGACAAAGTTCTGATAACTAGAATCCACAGAGAGCTCAAACTATCAATAAGGAAAAAAAAAAAACAAATAACCCCATTTCTATTGGAGAAAGAGACTTGAACAGTAACTTCTCTGAAGAAGACAGGCGAATGGCTTACAAACACATGATAAAATGCTCACCATCTTTAATCATGGGAGAAATGCAAATCAAAACCACTTTGATATATCATTTAACTCCAGTAAGATTAGCCCACATAACAAAATCTCAAAACTACAGATGTTGGCATGGATGTGGAGAGAAGGGAACACTTCTGCACTGCTGGTGGGAATGTAAACTAATGCGACGTTTTTGGAAAAAAGTTTGGAGAATACTTAAGGAACTAAAAGTGGACCTATCATTTGGTCCTGAAATCCCCCTACTAGGTATTTACCCAGATGATCAAAAATAATTTTACAATAAAGGCATTTGCACCAGAATGTTTATTGCAGTCCAATTCATAATTGCCAAGTCATGGAAGCAACTAAGATGAATGGATTAACAAATTGTGGTATATGTACACCATGGAATACTGTATAGCCATAAAAAAAGATGGAGAATTCAAAATCCTTTATGTTTTTCTGGATGTATCTGGAACATATTCTCTTAGTAAAGTATCTATATCAAGAAAGAAAAAAGAAAGTATCCAATTTATTCAATACTACTGTGAAATTAGCATATAATCACTTACTCATTCATAGGAATGGTAAGTCATAACTATAGACCAGAAAGAAGTAGGGAAGAGGAAAGAGAGAGTAAGTCCAGGGGGATGGAGGGTTTTGGGGTGGATTCAACCTAATGTGCATAATGCAATGATACATTTCTATACTATTAAGAATAGCGTATGAATTTTGTTGCCACAACAAATAAGTAAGCAAGGAGACAATTATGTTAATCAGTAAGCATTCCAAATTGTATATCAAATCAGCACATTGTACCCTATAAGTGCATTAATGTACACTTACAATTGAATAAAGAATTAAAAAAATAAAATTAGAACCAAAATATCTGATGAATACCTTGAGAACTGAGAACTCATTGAGAATTGCAACTACTTTCATCAAAATAGATATTGATGTATCAGTTCTAAAATACAATGTCCAAAATCCCACTAGCTTCACATTGCTCACTTTTACTTCTGTAATAAGAAATGTTTATTATATATATTATTATTATCATTATTATTACTATTATTGTTGAGGATTCATTGAGGGTTCAAAGAACCAGGTTACATTGACTGCATTTATTAGATAAATACCCTATTATAATTGTGTCCCATCACCAAAAGGTGTACCACACACCGTGACCCACCCCAACCTCCTTCCTCCTTTCTTCTCTCTGCTCTCCTCATCCCCACCCCTCACAGGGTACTAGGTTGGGTACATTAATTGTCCTCATATAAGAATTGAGTACATAGGATTCTTGCTTCTCTATTCTTTTTTTTTTTTTTTTTTTTTTTTTTGCTTCTCTATTCTTGTGATGCTTTACTAAGAATAATATGTTCCACTTCCATCCAGGTTAACACAAAAGATGTAAAGTCTCCATCTTTTTTTTAGTGGCTTAATAGTATTCCATGGACCCTGCAATCCAATTACTATACATCTACTCAGAAGAAAACAATCCTTTTACCAGAAGGACACTTGCATTAGACTATTTTTGCAACTTAATTTACAATTGCCAAAATGTGGAAACAGCCTAAATGCCCACCAACCCAGGAATGGATTAACAAACTGTGGTGTAATAAAAAATATTTAAAAAGTTTTACTACTTATATATGTACATTTTCTATATTAGTGATTGCAAACTTTGCACCTGCTTGATGATTTTAAAAAACTCTCTGAATGGGTCACTGCTTTTGGGATTATCATGTGAGAAATTTTTTGCTTATCTGTATTGGCAGATATCACAAAAATTATGTGTGAATATTTTTGTTTTGCTCATCAGGTTTTGTTAGTGTTTGTGTAATTAATTTTTGGCCCAAGACAACTCTTTTCCTTCCATTATAGCCCAGAGAAGACAAAAGGTTTTAGACCCCTCCCCTAAATGCTTTGTTGTAATTTAAATAATGTTTAAAGCACCTACATCAGAAATAGATTTCTTTTCAAGAAATCATTTTATCTGGAAGGAGCAAATTATTCATTGAAGTTTTTTATGAGACTGCAGTAATTCACATCTGTAGGCTCCACATCTAGTTTTCATTCTCTAGTTATTTGCACCACATCTGTAGTGATTTCCTCCACTAAAATCCTGAACCCCTCAAAGTCCTTAATGAGGGGAGGTAGTAACTACTTCCAAATTCTTCATAATGGCTATGATTTTATTTGTTTCCATGAATAATGAAGGTTCCTAATGGCAACTAGAATGGTGCATCTTTCCCATAAAGTTTTTAGTGTATTTTGTCCAGATCCATCAGAAGAGTTACAATCTAAGGCAGGTATAGTGTTTTATAAAATGTATGTCATAAATAATAATTCCTGAAAGTCATAATTACTTCCTAATCTATCTATATGTATACCATGGAGTACAATTCAGCTATAAGAAAAGATGGAGACTGTAATTCTTTTGTGTTTATCCACATGTAGTTGAAACCATCTTCTTAGTGAAATATCACAAGAAAGGGGGGAAAAAGTATCCAATGTACTCAATACTAATATGAAACCAATATATAAAAAACTGCATGCCCACATGAAAGAAAAACACAAGTATAGTCTCATGAGATTGAAAAGAGAAGAGGGAGAAGGGAGGAAGGAGAAGGGAGTGTGATTGGTGCCATCTCATCTAATGTGCCCAATGTGAGTGTATTTAGCACATCCCTTGGTGAAGGGCTCAACTACAACTTGAACTTTACCTTAGAAATGAAAACAATGTAACCTAAACATTTGGAGCCTAATAGTAATCTGAAATTTAAAAAAAAATTACTCTTTGATCCATGGGCTTCAGAATGGATGTTCAGTTAGCAGGCACAAAAAAGACATTGCATATTTTACACTTCCATTAGAGTTCTTGGGTGACTAGGTCCATTGTTGATTGGCAGGAATATTTCAAAAGGAATGTTTTTTACCTTAGTAGCTTTCAATACTAGGCTTAAAAATATTCAGCAAACAATATTATAAACAGATGTACTACCACCTAGGCTTTGTTGCTCCATTTATAAACAACTCTATAGGCATAGTAGAACTAGCATAATTCTTAACGGTCTTATGATTTTTGGAATGATCAATGAGCAGTGAATTTAACTTAAAGTAACCAGCTTTATTAGTCCTTAAGAAGACAGTCAGTCTGTCCTTTGGAGCTTTGAAGTCAGGCAATGACAACTCTTCTCTATCCATGTAAGTCTTAGATGGCATCTTCTCCCAAATAAAGCTTCCTTCTTCCACATTGAAAGATTATTGTTTAATGCAGAGACCTTTATAAATTATGGCAGCTAGATTTTCTGGATAAGTCACTGAAGCTTCTGTATCAGCAATTTCTACTTTACCTTGCACATCTGTGTTACGGAGATGGAATATTTCTGCACCTCTCTCAAACTTCATAGATGTGAAGAGAATTAGGATTTTGCTCTGGATTAAGCTTCAAACTAAGGCAATATTGTGGCTGATTTGATCTTCTATTCAGGCCTCTTAATTTTTTTCTATATCAGTAATAAGGCTATTCCACTGTCTTATTCTTCATGTGTTCACTAAAGTAGCACTTTTAATTTCGTTCAAGAACCTTTCTTTGCTTTAATATTGTTTCTAACTGTTCAGCACAGCTTCAGCTTTTGACATGCCCTGCTCAGGCTATCAAAGAGCTGCTGACTTCAAGGGACCCACCCAGCCCAGCACTCTGAGAGGTTAGGGGTTTTTAAGGCGTGGATCAAAGACCCTACTGTACACCTTTATTACTCCTCTCTCCCTCTATCTGTGCCTCTCTTATTTTTCTAAGTCTTCCTTTGTACTCACCTCATTTCCTTTCTCTTTTTTCATTTTTTTTTTACATTTTTTCTCTTCTTCTCTTCAATCTTCTCATCTTTTTAGTCCTGTACCAAAATGACACAGCAACATCTTAGGTTAGAGGCACAGTAAGTTAAAGAGCAAGAATAAGTATAAAGAAACTTGGAGCAAGGAAAAAGACAAAAGAAAACACTCATGAGGAAGAAACAGCAGAAAATCCTGGAAAAGTGAAAAACCAGACCAGAGTAACACTCCCAAAGGGATCATGAGGTAACTACCGCAGAGGATTTCATCTATAAAGAAATGTTAGAAATAACAGAAGGGGAATTTAAAACACAGATGACAAAAAAAAAAAAAAAAATGAAGGAAATTGCTAAGAAAGTGGAAAATAGCCAAAAGGAAATTCAAAAACAGAATCAAATAACAGATGAATGATATGAAGAATATAGAAAGGATATAGCAGAGCTAAAGGAATTGAAGCAGTGAATTAGGGAACTTGAATATGCAATAGAAAGTATCAATAACAGATTAGACCATAAAGAAGAAAGAATACCAGAGTTAACTCAGATAGTTTAAGAATCAGACAAAAAAAAAAAGAGAGAGAGAGAGAGAGAGACAAAGCAGAGCATTCACTGACAGAATTATCGGACTTCATGAAGCGTCAAACATACAAGTTATAGGTATCCTGGAAATGGAAGAAGAATATACCAGAATAATGGAAGCCATACTAGAGAATATTATAAGTGAAAATTTCCCAAATATCACCAAAGATTCTGACACATTCCTTTCAAAGGGATATAGGACCCTAGGTCACCTCAACTCAAATAGAGCTTCTACAAGACACATTGTGATGAATATGTCCAAAGTCAAGACAAAATAAAAGATTCTGCAAGCTGCCAGGAGTGAGCACCAATTGACCTACAGGTGCAAATCCATCAGGGTGACTGAAGACTTTGCTAATGAAATATTTCAAGCCAGAAAACAATAGTCATCTACCTTTAATCTACTGAAACAAAACAATTTCAAGCCAATAATTCTATATCCTGCTAAGCTAAGCTTTAAAATTGATGGAGAAATCAAATTTTTTACTGATATGCAAACATGGAGGAAGTTTGTCAGAACAAGACCAGATCTACAAAAAATAATTTGACCTGTGCTGCACATTGACCTTAACAATGGACCGCTAATGAAATAAGCACCCAGAAATTAAAGGACAAAATGTAGATTCCATACTGATGCAAAAGCTAGAACTAAGCAATGGGCTTTCACAAAATAATTGAATAGAATGTCACCACACTCATCAATTCTCTGAATATTATTAATGGCTTGAATTCCCCACAGAAGAGGCATAGACTGGCAGATTGGGAAAAAAACAAACAAACAAAAAACCAAACCACAAAAAAACAAAAAAACAAGCCATCCATTTTCTGTCTGCTGAAAACACACTTAGACTTGAAGGACAAATTAAAACTCAGCATTAAGGAATGGAAGACAATATTTCTGGCAAAGACAATTCAGAAGAAAAGAAGGGTTGCAATCTTATTTACAGATAAAAGCGGATTTAACCAACTAAAGTAAAAAAAGACAAAGATGGACACCTCATATTGGTACAACTGCAAAATACAAGAAGACATTTCAATTCTAAATATTTATGCACCCTACTTAAATGCTCCCAGATTCCTGAAACAGACCATAATTAGTCTGAGCAATATGTCTGAGCAATATGACATCTTATAACACCATAAAGCAGGGGATTTTGACACTCTTCTTACAGAGTTACAGAGACCCTCTAAACAGAAACTAAACAAAGACAAAAGGGACATAAAGGGGACCATAGAACAAGTGTACTTGATAGACATATATAACACTCCATCTGAAAGCTAAACAATATACAATATAATATCAATATACAATATAATATCAGCCCATAAAACATTCTCCAAAATTGTATACATCTTAGGACACAAAACAAACATCCACAGAATCAAAAGATTGAAATTTTAGCTTGTATCTTCTCAGACCACAAGGCATTAAAGGTAAAACTCAACTCCAATAATATCATTAAACCCCACAGAAAGGCATGGAAATTAAACAGGTTTATGCTGAATGACAGTTGAGTGCAGGAAGAGATAAAAAAAGAAAATCACTGACTTCCTTGGGCATAACAGCAATGAAGACACAAACTACCCAAACCTGTGGGATATAGCAAAAGCAGTCCTGAGAGGAAAATTTATCACTTTAGATCCCTACATCTGAAAAATAGAAAGAAAGCTCATCAACAAACTCTCAAAAGATCCTATGGAATTGGAAAAAGAATAATCTAAGCCTAAACCCAGAAGAAGAAAATAAATATCCAAAATTAAATAGGAGATTAATGAAATTGAAAACAAAATAATCATTCAGAAAATTAATAAAACAAGGAGACAGTTTTTTGAAAAAATATATAAAATAGATAAAGCTTTGGACGGACTAACTAGAAATAGAAAAGTAAAATCTCTGGTAACCTCAATCAGAAATGATAAAGGGGAAATAACATCATATCTCACAGAGATACAGGAGATTATCTCTGAATACTACAAAAAACTCTATGCCCAGAAATTTGTCAGTGTGAAGGAAATGGATCAATATTTGGAATCACACCTCTCCCTGGAGTTATGTAAGAAAAAATAGATCTACTGAACAGACTAATTTCAAGCACTAAGATCAAAAAAACACCAAAAAATCTCCCAGGAAAAAAATGCCCTGGTCCAGATAGCTCCACACCAGTATTTTATCAAACCTTCAAAGAAGAGCATATTCCCATACTGCAGACATTATTACAAAAAAATTGAGGAGAAAGTAATCTTCTCCAACGTGTTCTATGAACTAAACAGTGCCCTGATACCAAAACGAGCAAAAGACCCAACTAAAAAAGGAAAAATTCAGACCAATTTCACTAATGAGTACAAATGCAAAAATTCTCAACAAAATCGTAAACAATAGAATACAGCTTCTCATCAAAAAAGTCATACGTCATGATCAAGTAGGTTTCATCCTAGTTAAGCAAGACTGGTTTAACATATGCAAGTCCATAAAAATAATTCACCATATCAAAAGAAGCAAAAACAAAGACCATATGATCCTCTTAATAGATGCAGAAAATGCGTTTGATAAAGTCTACCATCCTTTTCTAATTAGAACACTGAAGACTCTAGGCATATGTGGCACATTTCTTAAACTGATTGAAACTAATTATGACAAACCCACAGCTAATATTTTACTGAATGGAGTAAAACTGAAAGGTTTTCCACTTAGCACTGGAACCAAACAAAGTTGTCTTCTATCACCACTACCTTTCAACATTGTGCTGGAAGTTCTAGCCAATACCATCAGGCAAGAGAAGGAAATAAAGGACATCCAAATGGGAGCAGAGGAAGTCAAATTCTCTCTCTTTGCTGATGATATGATCTTATACTTAGAGATCCCCAAAGACTCAACCACAAGAATCCTGGAAGTGATCAAAGAATACAACAATATCTCAGGATATCAATCAGTAGCCTTTGTATACGCCAATAACAGCCAAGATGAGAAGCTAATAAAGGACACAATCCCCCTCACAGTAGCTTCAAAGCAAATGAAATATGTAGGAGTATACGTAACAAAAGAGGTGAAGGACCTCTGTAAGAAAACTACAAAACTCTAAGAAAAGAAACAGCAGAAAATTTTAACAAATGGAAGAATGTACCATGCTCATGGCTGGGAAGAATCAACATTGTTAAAATGTCTATACTTCCCAAATCAATCTACACATTCAGTGCCATCCCTATTAAAATACCAACATTGCACTTTTAAGACTTGGAAACAAATGTTCTTTGTTTTGTGTGGAACCAGAGAATACCTCAAGTAGCAAAGATCCTTCTTAGTGATAAAAACAATAGCGGGGTCATCAGCCTACCAGACTAGATTGCACTACAAGCCCACAGTGATCAAAACTCAATGGTATTGGCACATAAATAGAGTCATAAACATCTAGAATTGAATAGAAAACCAGGAGATGAAACTAAAATCTTACAGACACCTAATCTTTTATAAAACAAACAAGAACATACACTGGGGCAATGAATCCCTATTCAATAAATGGTGCTGAAAGAACTGGATATCCACATGTAAAAGACTGAAACTGCACCTGCACACTTCTCCACTCACAAAAGTTGATTCAAGATGGATAAAAGACCTAAAATTAAGGTGTAAAACTATAAAAATTCTCAAAGAAAGCATGAGGAAGACACTTGAAGATATCTGCCTAGGGAAAGACTTTATGAAGAAGACATCTGTAGCAATTGGAACAACAAAAATAAAAAAAGAAACTTAATTAAACTGAAAAGCTTCTGTACAGCTAAGAGGACAACAACCAAAGAAAACAGACAACCTACACAATGGGAAAGGATATTTGCATATTTTGAAGTGGACAAAAGCTCGATTACCCAGATCTACAGATAACTCAAATTAATAAACATGAAAAAAACCAACAATTCCTTATATCAATAACAAGAGAGATGAATAGAATCTTTATAGAAGATAGACAAATGGCTAACAAACATGAAAAAATGCTTATAGTCCCTAATTATTAGATAAATGCAAATTAAAAACACCCTGAGATATCATATAACCCCAGCAAAAATGGCCCACATCACAAAATATCTAAATTGCTGACACTGGTGTGGCTGTGGAGAGAAGGGAACACTTTTACACTGCTGGTGGGACAACCTTTTTGGAAGGAAGTATGGAGAATCCTCAAAGAACTCCAACTTGATGTCTCATTTAATCCTGCAATCCCAGTACTAGGCATCTACCCAGAAGAAAATAATATCCTTTTACCATAAGGACACTTGCACTACACTGTTTATCACAGATCAATTTACCATTGCCAAAACGTAGAAATGGCCTAAATGCCCACCAACCCAGGAATTAACAAGCTGTTGTATATGTATACCATGGAATACTATGCAGCCTTTCAAAAAGATGAAGACTTTACATCTTTTGTATTAACCTAGGTAATGGAACACATTATTCTGCATAAAGCATCACAAGAATTCAGAATCAAGAATCCCATGTACTCGATTCTGATATGAGGACAATTAATGACTTAGTACATGGTGGGGGTGGGGGTGGGGGAAGGGGTGAGGCAAGAGTGGGAAGGAGGGAGGGGAGTGGGGAGTCACAATGTGGGACACACTTTTTGTGGGTGGGACACAATTATAAGAGGGACTTTACCTAACAAATGCAATCAATGTAACCTGGTTCTTTGTACCTCAAGGAATCCCTAACTATATAAAAAAAAAAAAAAAGAAGAAGAAGAAAGGTAATAACTAGGTAATGAATGAATTAGGATGCTTCCTTCCTTCTTGGTTTTATGAAACAATTTCAGTAGGATAGGTTCTAGTTCTTTGTATATACCTTCAATTTGACAGTGAATACATCTATCTGGGGTGGGGATTTTGTCGTTGTTGGGTGATTTTTTTTTTATTACTAATTCAATCTCGCTACTCATTACCCATCTATTCAGGATTACTATTTCTGCTGATTCATATTTCAGAGATTACACATTTCCAGAAATTTACCCATTTCCTGCAGATTTTCTAGTTTTTGTGCATAAAATGTTTCATCGTAGTCATCTTTCATATTTTTGTGTTATCAATTGTGTTGTCCATCTTTTCATTTCTGACTGAGCTTATTTGAATCTTCTCACTTCTTGGTTAATCTAGCTTGTGGTCTGTTGATTTTGTTTATCTTTTCAAAAAACCTTTTTAAAAGGAAGTATGGAGAATGCAATCAATGGGAAATGTAATATAACATTTTCCTTATGGGAAATGTAATATAAATTTTTCAGCACATGTAGGGTCGACTTGCTTGTCTGGAAAAGATTTTATTTCTTCTTCATTTATGAAAACTAGTTTTGCAATATACAAAATTCTTGGTTGACAGTTATTTGACTCAAGAAGACTGAAAAGGGGACTCAAATTACTTTTAGTTTGTACTGTACTGTTAAGAAGTCTGCTGTTCGTCTGGTGGGTTCTGCTTCTTAAGAGCTTATAGGATTTTTCCTTCACTTTGACTTTGGCCAAAGTGATGAATTTGTGTCTTGGTCACTTTCTATTTGCAACGGGTCTCTGGGAGTTTGATAAATTACTTGTATCTAGTTGTCTAAATCTCTAAAAAGATCAAGAACATTTTCCTCTATTACTCACTCAAATAGGTTTTTCATACTAGTTTGCTGTTTCTTCTTCTCCCTCAGGGATACTTATCATTCTTACATTTGGTCATTTTATATAGTCCCATATTTCTTGGCAACTTTCTTAATTTGTCTTTATTCTTTTCTCTTTACTTTTGACTGACTGGGTTTAATTGGAAATTTTGTCTTCAAGCTCTGAAATTATTTGGAGCAAAAATAATGAAAATATACATGGTTGCCAATGGACATGAGTCATATTTTGTTAGTTTTGCACTGTATCAACAATGTTCTTCATTTTTAGAATTTCCTTGTGTGTTGGTCCCAAATTAGAAATAATCTCTAGGCATTTCCCCCCAAGATTTGGAAGATGAAAGTAAAGCAGCAACTATTATGCTCTAAAGATTGGCACAGATATTGGGGACCAAGAACTATTGCAGTTCATGTATGTTGTTGCTGATCTGCTCATTTGTTAGCTTATAACAGCAGCCAGGCAAGCAGCTACTCCAGCTCCTACTGTATCTCTTTTAGCTTCTCTGAGTTGTGGGCTAGTTACATGGGCAGCTTTATTGATAAAATTTCCAGCTCTTTTTGCAGGTTACTTGCATTAATGGAATCAAATGTATTGATAGGCAAGCATGGGTTTTACTCTGTCTTCTTGACTTTATATTAGTTCTCATGGGTTAAAGTCTGCCCTGGACTCTTTCCTGCTTCAGGTAATTGTTTTCTTCTCAAAATATTTACACTCTTGCACTTTATTTACTTTAGGCCTACCACCAGACTCAAAGGAAACAGCCTTTCATAGTCTTCTTTAGTTTCCACAGATTAATAAGAACCAATACCTATAATAAATCCTTTATTTCACAGCATCCAGAGTTGTTCTGATTTCCTGATCAAATTCTGATTGATACACAGTGATTGGCTTCTCAGCTTCTTAATGGCCATTTTCTCATAGGCTTTCCACATTTATTTCTATATCACATACAATTTGGGAATATCTTGAGAGGAAAACCTGTCTGAACTCTCTGGTTTACATCTCTGCTCTTCCTTCTTCATTGAGATCTTTGCCAGTCATTTCCTTGCTGCTTTGGTAGCTGTGAGCTTCATTTTTTATCCCTCAGTCTCATAAGATTACCAAAAAACTCTGCTCAACCCTGCTGACTCATAACAGCCACTTCTACACAACCTGCTTAGTTTATCAGCCTCTCTGTTCATACCACATAAAAATCAGGAATTTCCTTATGAAAATTTTAATATAAAATTTTGGGCACATGTAGGGTTAATTTCCTCAATATTCTCAAATCTTGGTCCCTCAAATTCTATTTTCCTTGGTAGTTCTCTGATACTTTTAAACAGGTGTTTGTTTATATTTTTAAGCATTTCTAATTGTTACCTTTCTGCTTTTTTCCCCATGATTTTTCACACAAGCATTTCTTCTTTCAAACTTTATTTAACAAAAACTGCTCCCCAACTGTAGACAGTGACTCCATTATTGATACATCAATAATAGTTTGCCCACAGCTATTTTGGCATTTATCTTGTTCTACTACTTGTATTATTAGTTGACATTTATATATCCCCTACTGAAATGTGAGTTGCTTTAAAGCAGAAACTATATATGATCCACCTTGTATCCTTGATCCTGTGCATATGTCTGGCACGTAGGAGTGCTCAGTTTTTTGTGAAGGAATAGGTAAATTATGTATGAGTGCTTGCTAACTGGCTCCAGAAGTCCAAAATTTTCTGTCCTTTGTGATATTGATGTATACTGCTTTAGAATACAATAGTGTTTGAGAGAGGCAGTATCTAAACTATTTACTTTTATCTATCTCTTTAATACCTATTGTCTCCTTGGTAATCAATGAATCAATATAACATTTATTCTTTAAAAAAAGGATTTGATTAAAAGTATTTTTTATCCTGATTATTATTTTAATAATAACACAAAAAGTACAGCAGTTGACTTTGAGAATTGTTGAGAATAGAAGCATCATAAGTAACACAGCTTCCTCTATGATTTCTCATGTTGTATCTTCTGATTGTCTTCTGGTTTTCTGCCTCCCCAAATGGCCAGATGAAATAATATAGGCATATTAACTATCAAGGTGAACAATTCAGTCAATTATTTGGACTATTTGTCTAACCAATTCAAAGCATCTTGATATTTAGAAACATCTAAACAATTGAGTACATTTTTTACTTTATACCCAAATGTTTTGATATCATAAAGACACAGTTTATTTGCCACAAAATGGAATCTTGGCATAAATATTAACAAAAGTCTTTTTTTTAGTGGTTTTCGGCTGGGGCTGGGTTTGAACCCGCCACCTCTGGCATATGGGACCGGCGCTCTACTCCTTGAGCCACAGGCGCCACCCCAAAAGTCTTTTCTTAAACAGTTATGATACACATTATTCTCACTTTCTTATGATTGAAGCTCAATTTATGCATATTACTAGCATTGACCAAACCTTAGTAAACCAAAACAACACTTTGCACAAAAAATAACAACTTTATGAAGATACAGTAAAGAAAGAAATTTTGTTTCCTGAAACACTTTCTATAAAGTACACTATATATCCACTAGTTTTTGTCCTTACCATATGCACATTTCCACTTACTGGGCTTATCCAAAATGTAACAAATGACACCTTAGGGATACAACATTCAATACAAAAAAGTCATCTCATGTGTGCAACATTGTTACAACTTCAAACAGAAAGGATCTGCAGAAATCTTGGGTTCATGAGTAAATGAGTTAATATATTCTGAGAAAATTACACTACTATTTTTCAGTTTATCAACTGAAAAAAATGTAATTGAAGGTAAACCTTTGAAGTATTCATAAATCCAGAGACTTCCATAAACTACCATGCTATTTGTACTTAATACAGGCAAATTTAAAAAAGCTGTGATCATTTCCATTTATATTTTAGTGCTTGAAATGAAAAACATAACCTGTAATACATCTGATTTCCAACTTTGCAACCTTTCCTTGGATTGACTTACTGTTAAAGTACTTATAGTAGGGATGACACAGTCTGTCACACAGGCATTAGTAATATCTATATATAATGAAGTCCACTCCTTCAATTGTTTAGGTTTATAAATTCATCTTTAATCACATGAAATATGATCTCATAATTTACACTGTGTGTGGAGTATACCATTGTAAATTAATTTCATCATTTTACATGATTTAAATGTCCTTTGTTCCCTGTGATTATGTATCTACCGTAAAATCTATATCATATGACCTTTTTCTACAAACTGTTAATTTATAATCATTTAGCATATGTCATTTCTGATAATTATTTGCTGTACAATCTGTGTCAGTTGACAGTATTTTGGCACAAGCAGCCACTTATTCTTATTATTTACATGGCAATTTTTGTTTGTATTTCTGTTTATATTTTCATTTCATTTACAATTATCCCATTAGGTTCCTTTCATAACACTGAATAAAAATGGTTACTCTTACTTGATCTGTTTCAATACCAGTAAATCAAATGTCCCTTAAAAACATAATTAAAAAAAAAATCCCTTTCTAACTGAATGAGAAGTACTGAAGTTTTGTTGAGGCTGAAGTCATGCAAAACACTAAATATTGGATTACATTATTGAACCACTTTTCATTACTGTCCCTTATGTTGTATAGTGCCAGAGTCTCCCCATTAGAAATTTCATTGGAAACACTCAGTGAAGTTGGATTTTGAGATACAAATGAGGATAAGTAAAAGACAAACATAATAATCTGTTTTTTTATAATGTTCCTGTACAAGTTCACATCTTGGTGATGAAATAATTCATGCATTTTAATGTTCATCATAACCTAAAACTTTATTTTCATGTGTCAGGTTATTACTGATTACTATTTATATAACAGCATTTTCCTGGAGTCAGGCAGAAGTGGAGGGCATTGCAGACTGAATGCATAATTATATTTGGTTAAAACAGATGATGAATTGTTTTACATGCATAGTTGTCATACTGAGTAGTGTAAACTTGATATGAGTTAATCCTCTAGGGTGAAAGCGATCTGTAAGTCCTCCAAACTATAATAAACTTAGGAGGGCAAGTAAGTTGAGTGTGGTTATCTTCTTTGTAGGGAAATGTGGATTCTTGACTGTTTCAAGTTTACAAAAACTATTAGCAATTAAAAATTTGTCCTCAGAACAATCAAATTAAGACTACAGTAGTCAATACAGTGAATAAAGTAATCAAGCAAATAAAGTAATAAATACATTCAATATTATCTTTTCAACTGATTCTGTTGAGATTGTGAAGGTACTCCTTGAGTCACATGATTCAGAGGATTCTGCAGTTAAAAATTATGTTTTTGACACACACAAACACAAACACACAAATCCATCTGACTATTACTTTTAGACACACTGAACAGTGTACTCGAGACTGGGCATGTAAAATAATGTCTGCCTCCAATTCTTATTTTTTTATCACTAGATCAAAAGCTGATGTATTATGGTGTTATAGTAGAACGTTTGCCATGATCCAGCCCCTAGACATTTTACTTACACTAGTGGTTAGAAATGTACTTTATGAGGTGGAGCACTCCATGGATGCTTGGAGGCAGAGGCTTCCTTTCAGAAGGAGAGTAAAAGGACAGAAATTTAGCAAGTAACACGGTGGATTAGAGCTTCACCAAGAGAGAAGGTTGAAGAATGCACATCAATCCAGCTGAGGTGAGCTGCAACCCCAAGGATACAAAAAAAGGTAAAAAATCCATCGCCAAGCGGATGAGAGTCCCTTCCCCCATGACAATGGCTCAGAGTGCCCCACAAACAAATGAGCAGAGTTCAAAGGTCCTCCCACTACACTCCACAGGAGAGACCCTCTAAAAATTGGGCCTACCTCCCCTACTAGGTTGCCACAGCATTCTCCTGCCAGTGCCAGGCATAAAACTGTATAAAACTGTATATATTCTCTACCTGCAATTCTGAGCTCCCAGCACTCCCCTCTACTCTCACTCTGAGGTCTGGAGGCCTATCCCAGAGAGTTCAGATTCTTGAGCCAATCGCCCGAGGACTATTCAAGTGATGTCCTGGGTGTTTGGTTGTAGGAGGATTTGATTTTCCTTTTCCTATTTTTGCCTGTGGGGGTGGGGTGATTTAATTGCTGGTACTTCTCCACAGCTGATACTTCAACCCAGAGTAACTGTTTCACTCGGGTAACACAGAGACCAGCTGAAAACAACACAGAACCACTTAGCTGGACCACACCAAACAGGTCCCCAGTTGCTCAGGCTGTAGCACTATACGGGACCTCAACAAAGATGAAGGGGTAAAAGCCAAATGGTGTAAAAAAATCATAGGGTTGAATCAGTGGAAAAACTCTGATAACATGAATAACCAGAATAGATCAACCCCCTCAAGGAAAGAAAAGGCAGTTGTAACTGAAGATCCCATTCATAAACAGTTGGGCGAGATGTCGGAAATCAAATTCAGAATTTGGATTGCAAACAAGATTAATAGAATGGAGGAAAAATTGGAATTAGAAATTCGAGCACCAATTCAAAAGTTGGAATTAGAAATTCGAGGAGACATTCAAAAGTTGTGTCAAGAATTAACAAATGTAAAGACAAAACCACAAAAGATTTTCACGCACAGAAGCAAGGTTTTTCAGCCCTCAAAGATTTCAAAAATACAGTAGAATCCCTCAGTAACATAGCGGAGCAAGCAGAAGAAAGGATTTCTGACATTGAAGACACACTTTTTGAATGCTCCCAAACTCTCAAAGAGGAAGAGAAATGGAGAGCAAAAACAAATCATTCTCTCAAAGAGATCTGGGATAATACGAAGAAGGCTAATATCTGCCTCATTGGAATCCCTGAAAGTGATGAAGTGGCCTCGCAAGGCCCAGAGGCCCTTGTCCATGAAATTATGAAAGTGAATTTTCCAGACATGCCAAGAGATTCTAAAATTCAGATAGCAGACTGTTTCAGAACCCCAGCACGACTCAATCTGAATAACACATCCCCCAGGCATATCATAATTATCTTCACTAAAGATAATATGAAGGAGAAAATTCTGAAAGGAACCAGATGTAAAAAATCCATTATCTACAAAGGAAAGAATATTAGAATGACTGCAGATCTCTCTACTGAAACTTTTCAAGCCAGAAGAGGGTGATCATCGACTTTTAATCTCATAACAAAAATAACTTTCAACCCCAGATCCTGTATCCAGCTGAACTGAGTTTCATATATGACGGAGAAATTAAATACTTTTATGACATTCATATGTTGAAGAAATTTCCCATAATCAAACCAGCTCTTCAGGATATTCTCAGACTTATCCTCCATAATGATCAGCCCAATCCCCTACCACAAAAGTGAACACACTCAGAAACTTTTGATCAAACTTCAACTTCCACAGTGGTGAAAGGATGAAAAATGTCCACTGGACTTTCGAAAAACTCAATACCCAAAATTTTACCAGACTTATCAATATATTCCATTAATGTGAATGGCTTAAACTGTCCTGTACATAGGCATGCATTAGCTGACTGGATACAAAAACTCAGGCCAGATATTTACTGCATACAAGAGTCACATCTTACTTTAAAAGATAAATGTAGACTTAGGGTGAAAGGATGGTTGTCCATATTTCAGGCAAATGATAATCAGAAAAAAGCAGGTGTTGAAATTCTATTTGCAGACACAATATACTTTAAACGAAAGAAAGTAAGGAAGGATAAAAACGGTCACTTCATATTTCTTAAGGATAATACTCAATATGATGAGATTTCAATTAATATTTATGCACCCAAACAGAATGTGCTTCAATTAATAAGAGAAATTCTAACAGGCATAAGCAACTTGAATTTCTCCAGCACCATAATAGTTGGAGATTTTAACACTCTTTTGGCAGTGTTGGATAGATCCTCCAATAAGAAGCTGGGCAAAGAAATTTTACATTTAAACCTAATCATCTAACATTTGGATTTAGAAGACATATACAGTACATTTCATTTCAACAAAACCTAATAAACATCTCATCAGTGCACGGAACATACTCCAAAATTGATCACATCTTAGGTCACAAGTCTAACCTCAGTAAATTTAAAGGAATAGAAATTATTCCTTGCATCTTCTTGAACCACCATGGAATAAAAGTTGAACTTAGTAACAACAGGAATTTGCATACTCATACAAAAACATGGAAGTTAAATAACCTTATGCTGAATGATAGCTGGGTCAGAGATGTGACTAAAAAGTAATTTGCCAAATTTCTGGAACTAAATGACAATGAAGACATAAATTATCAAAACCTCTGGGATATCGCAATGGCAGTCCTAAGAGGGAAATTTATAGCACTGCAAGCACTCTTCAAGAGAATGGAAATGGAGGAAGTTCACAACTTAATGGGACATCTCAAGAAACTGGAAAAGAAAGAACATTCCAACCCCAAACTCAGTAGAAGAAAAGAAATAACCAAAATTAGAGCAGAATTAAATGGAAAGAAATTGAAAACAAAACAATTATACAACAGATCAATAAATCAAAAAGTTGGGTTTTTGAAAAGTTCAATAAAATAGATGAACCCTTGTCTAACCTAACCAGGAAAAAAAGAGTAAAATCTCTAATTTAATCAATCAGAAACGACAAAGACAATATAACAACAGACTCCTCAGAAATTCAAAAAATCCTTAATGAATAGTACAAGAAAATTCACTCTCAGAAATATGAAAATATGAAGGAAATTGACCAGTACTTGGAAGCACATCACCTTCCAAGGCTTAGCCAGAATCAAGTGGAAATGATGAACAGGCCAATATCAAGTTTTGAAATAGCATCAACTATACAAAATCTCCCTAAAAAGTAAATCCCGGGACAAGATGACTTCACGTCAGAATTCTACCAAACCTTTAAAGAGGAATTAGTACCTATATTACTCAACCTGTTCTAAAATGTAGAAAAAGAAGGAAGACTACCCAACACGTTCTATGAAACAAACATCACCCTGATCCCCAAACCAGGAAAAGACCCAACAAGAAAAGAAAATTATAGACCAATATCACTAATGAATATAGATGCAAAAATATTCAACAAGATCCTAACAAACAGAATCTAGCAACACATCAAACAAATTATACATCATGACCAAGTCGGTTTTATCCCAGGGTCTCAAGGCTGGTTCAATATCCGTAAATCTATAAGTATAATTCAGCACATAAATTAAAAAACAAAGACTTTATGATTCTCTCAATCGATGCAGAAAAAGCTTTTGATAATATCCAGCATCCCTTCATGATCAGAACACTTAAGAAAATTGGTATAGAAGTGACATTTCTCCATCTGATAGAGGCCATCTACAGCAAACCCAAAGCCAATACGTATTGAATGGAGTTAAATTGAAATCATTTCTACTCAGATCAGGAACCAGGCAAGGCTGCCCATTGTGATGAAATGTGTCAAATGGTCTATAAAAACAGTGGCTGGGGTCCCATGATCACATTAATGTACACAGCTAGGACTTAACAATAAAAAAAGAACACTGAAGAAAATTGGTATAGAAGGGACATTTCTTAAACTGATAGAGGCCATCTACAGTATTGAATGGAGTTAAATTGAAATAATTTCCACTCAGATCAGGAACTAGACAAGGCTGCCTATTGTCTCCACTGCTCTTTACCATTACGATGGAAGTTTTAGCCATCGCAATTAGGGGAAAAAAGGCCATCAAGGGTATTCATATAGGGTCAGAAGAGATCAAACTTTTGCTCTTCACAGATGATATGATTGTATATCTGGAAAATAGCAGGGATTCTACTACAAAACTCTTAGAAGTGATCAAGGAATACAGCAGCATCTCAGGTTAGAAAATCAATTCATTAATCGGTAGCCTTTATATATACCAACAATAGTCAAATTGAAAAAACAGTGAAGGACTCTATTCTATTCACATTAGTGCCAAAGAAGATGAAATATTTGGGAGTTTATCTAACAGAGGATGTGAAAGATCTCTATAAAGAGAACTATGAAACTCTAACAAAAGAAATAGCTGAAAATATTAACAAAAGGAAAAACATACCATGCTCATGGCTGCGAAGAATCAACATTGTTAAGATGCCCATACTACCCAATACAAAATTTTAATGCAATGCCTATTAAAGTTTCACTGTCATACTTTAATGATCTTGAAAAAAATAATACTTTGTTTTATATGGAATCAGAAATAACCTCGAATAGCCAAGACATTACTTAGAAATAAAACCAAAGCAGGAGGAATCATGCTACCAAACCTCAGACTATACTATAAATCAATAGTGATCAAAACAGCGTGGTAGTGGCACAAAAACAGAAGTAGATGTATGAAACAGAATAGAGAACCAAGAGATGAATCCAGCTACTTACCATTATTTGATCTTTGATAAGCCAATTAAAAACATTCAGTGGGGAAAAAATTCCTATTTAACAAATGGTGCTGAGTGAACTGGCTTGCAACCTGTAGAAGACTGAAATTGGACCCACGCCTTTCACCATTAACTAAGATAGACTTTGACTGGATTAAAGATTTAAACTGAAGACACGAAACTATAAAAATACTAGAAGAGAGTGCAGGGAAAACCCTTGAAGAAATCGGTCTGGGCAAGTATTTTATGAGGAGGACCCTCTGAGCAATTGAAACAGCTTCAAAAATACACTCCTGGGACCTGATCAAACTAAAAATATTCTGCACAGCCAAGAACACAGTAAGTAAAGCAAGGAGACAGCACTCAGAATGGGACAGATATTTGCTGGTTATGTCTCCGACAAAGGTTTAATAACAAAAATCCACAGAGAACTCAAATGTATTAGCAAGAAAAGAATAAGTGATCCCATCGCAGGCTGGGCAAGGGTCTTGAAGAGAAACTTCTCTGAAGAAGACAGGCACACAGCCTACAGGCATATGAAAAAATGCTCATTATCTTTAATCATCAGAGAAACACAAATCAAAACTACTTTGAGATATTATCTAACTCCAGTAAGTTTAGCCCATGTCACAAAATCCCAAGACCAGAGATTTTGACATGGATATGGAGAAAAAGGAACACTTCTACACCGATGGTGGTAAAGCAAATTAATACATTCCTTTTGGAAAGATGTTTGGAGAACACTTAGAGATCTAAGAATAGATCTGCCATTCAGTCCTGTAATTCCTCTACTAGGTATATACCCAGAAGACCAAAAATCACATTATAACAAAGATATTTGTACCAGAACGTTTATTGCAGCCCAATTCATAATTGCTAAGTCATGGAAAAAGCCCAAGTGCCCATTGATCCACGAATGGATTAATTAATTGTGGTATATGTACACCATGGACTATTATGCAGCCTTAAAGAAAGATGGAGACTTTACCTCTTTCATGTTTACATGGATGGAGCTGGAACATACTCTTCTTAAAGTATTTCAAGAATGGAAGAAAAAGGATCCAATGTACTCAGACCTACTATGAAACTAATTTATGGCTTTCATATGAAATCTATAATCCAGTTATAACCTATGAATATGGGGAAGGGGAGAGGGAGGGGACAGAAGGGGGAGGATTGGCAGAGGGAGGGTGATTGGTGGGACTACACCTGTGGTGCATCTTACAAGGGTACATGTGAAACTTAGTAAATGTAAAATATAAATGTCTTAACACAATAACTAAGAAAATGCCAAGAAGACTATGTTAACCATTGTGATGAAAATTTGTCAAATGGTCTATAAAACCAGTGTATGGTGCCCCACGTTTGCATTAATGTACACAGCTATTATTTAATATTAAAAGAAGTGGATAATAAAAATCTACAGAAATCATAAAAAAAGAAATGTACTTTATGATATTTATGCCTAAATGATGCCCAACAGCTTAGGTTTCACTATCATTCCAGGAAGTAACTTCTTCCTATACTTTCCATCACCTTGGATGATAAAATTACATAAAGGGGAGTCTAACAGCCTCCTGCATCTAAAAAGAAATGATACTTTTAAAAATTATCTCATCTCTTTCTGCAGAAAATAATGTTATTATCCTCCCTTCATCTGCAGCCATTTTCTGCCCTCCAATATAGGAGGCCACCCATGACACATAAAATTTAGTGCAGATAAACATTGGCAGAAAAGTAATGTCTGACTTGAGGAATGTCAACTACTCTACTTTTGCCTAAAGTACAGTGCATATAAAAGGAAGTAGTTAGGTGTAAAGTTAGAAAACCTAAGTTAGGATCAGACTGAAATAACTTCCATATCAGGCTAAGGAAATTGGACTTCATTTATTTGGTAAAGAGAAGCCACATAATGTTATTATCATATTGAGAAAAATGGCTGGAACTCTACTTTTGTAACTCTAAATAGATTGGAGTGAGAACACACTGGAAGTCACGTATCTAAGCTATTGAAATAAGTCCAGGTATGAGGTATTAGAAAGCTGAACAAACTGAATAGGCTAGTGGCAATGATAATAATAAAAAAAAATTATAAGGTGAAGAGAGCGATTTTATATATAAAATTAATAACAAAAAATTCTGACTGACTATATACGTAGTTTGAAAAGGAGTGAGAATTTAAGGATGACTTCTTGATTTATGAACCTAGAAGATTTGGAAGATGTAAATAAGTAGAAAAGGATTGAAAATAATAAAAGTTCAATTTTTGGATATGTTGGGTTTTAGGTATAAAATATTTAGGTGGAAATATTCAAGTATTTATTCAAAATTTGAAACTGTGGTTCTGGGAGCTACCAAGGGAAGTTGTTTCTGAAAATACATATTAGGAAAAATTATTTTAACAAAGATTGTATTAGAAAGAAAACATATGGATGAAATCATTAGAGTGGAAATTATTGAAAGGGAAGTGAAGAGAATAAAAGACAGAACTTTAATACAATATATAAAACAGAAAAATAAATTAGGTAAGCTGAAGAAACAAATAGTCAAAATAGTAGGAGTATTTAGAACCCTGAAGAACCATGTAAGCCAAGAGAGCAGGCAATTTTAATAAACAAGAGTCAGTGTAATTAATTTTATTAAATGTTACAGAGAGGTCAAGCAAAATGAAGCCTAAGAAAAAATGAAATTTAGCAGTTAGAGGGTCATTAGTGACCTTTAAATAAAAACAGTTTCCATAGAGGGGTGGAGAGAAGCTGCTTGACTGAAAATGGGTGGAAAAGTAGGTGGCAATAAGTAGAAGTGACTGTAGATTATATTTGAAATGGTTGGTGGTAAAATGAAAGCTGGATATATGCCATAAACTTCAGTGAATACCAGTTCCCAGAAAAAAAAAATGCTTAATAGTTTAATTATTTCTCTTTTTCATCATTTTGGTGTGTTTTAGACAAAAGGATATTAGTGGGTATGGGGGGTACTAAAAATACAAGGGATGAGGGGAAATGGATAAAATAATGCTACTAAAAGAGAGTAGAAGGAGAGGACAAAGGTCCCTGGAAAGGAGAAAGGACTTGTTTTCCTTACAGACAGAACAAAGGAAAAGGTAAAGAATGGAAATCCAGAGAAAATGTGAGGTAGAGGAACGGTAATTCAAGCAAGATCATGACAGATAGTCTTTTCTAAACAAAGTAAATAATTCAGTTATTTGTTGGACAGGGACAAAAGCTTAAGGAAAGTGGAAATAATTTAGAATAACTTTAGGAGAGATTATAGAATGTCATTGAGAAAAGACAAATGAAAGAATTTATGAGCAGCAGCAATGGGTCTAGTGAGGGCAAACCTAACAGGAAAAGTTTCTTGATTTTCATCAGCAATGCTCTTAAGTTTCTATAAAAGCTTGGAGAAAGCAGACATTGTAAATTTATTCAGCATTTCAGATTAGGTGCAGAATCCGGGCACAGTGGCTCACACTTGTAATCCCAGCACTCTGGGAAGCCAAGGCAGGTTCATTGCTTGAGTTCACAAGTTCAAGACCAGTCTGAGCAAGAGTGACACCCTGTCTCTAAAAAAATAGCTGGACATTGTGGCAGGTTCCAAGGATAAGGAGGCTGAGGCAAGAGGATCATTTGAGTCCAAGAGTTTGAGTTTGCTATGAAGTATGATGTCATAGCACTCTATGAGGGGGGCATGAAAGTGAGACTGTGTCTCACAAAAGAAAAAGAAGATTAGGTGCAGAAGACTATCAAAAAGGTTAAGAATTCTATGATTTTATGAAAAATATTCAAATGACTGACCATGGCATCTAGCATAAGCATGAAATCAAGTAAAATCATAAAAAAATCTGAGAAAATAGTAAAGACTTAAATGCATTTAGTCACAATGATGGCAAAATGTCAGTGGAGTAAATGTGAGGAGGTGAAATATATGGAGGCTTTAATATGAAAAGGAAAATTTCAGACGTCAGTACTTCGAAATCACAAAATTCTAAATAATGATGAATAATAAATTTTTGCTAGCTTCATGAAAAACTGACCCATCATAAATTATATATGTATAATTATTGTTGTCCTTTCAAACATGGAATTGTTGAGACATAAATTCAAAGTTAACAGGTTATAAACAATGATTTTATAAATCCAATGTGTGGGATGGAGAAAAAATTATTCATGGAAAGCCTGTAATGTACTAAGCATTTAATATAATATAATATAATATAATATATAACAATGTAATATTTATATCAACCCATTACTCTTCTCTACAGTCCCATGAGACTGTCATTTTGTGATTTCTCCAACTCACTCCCCTTTTTCAGTAAATAACCTCAAGCACCTTGATCTAAGCTCTATAGCTTTTGAGTGGACAATGACTAGCCAAAATATTTTGAGCCAGAAAAACATAGTTGGAGACATCACACTGTCTGATTTCAAAATGCATTATGAAGCTACAATAATCAAACAGTGTGGTACTATCATAAGAATAGATCAATGGAACAGAATGGGAAGCCAATGGAAAGAATAGAGAGCCCATAAATAAACCCACATATACACAGTCAAGAATGTACAATTGGAAAATGATAGTCTCTTCAACTGGATATTCACTGCCAATAGAGTGAAACTGTATTCTTATCTTACAACACAACTCCAAATGGATTAAACTTAAAAGTAAGATCTGAAACTGTAAATCTTCTTAAATAAAATAGGGGAAAAGCTTCTTGAAATTGATCTTAGAAAGGGTTTTTTTGTTACAACATCAAAAACACAGGTTGAGGGTAGTACCTGTGGCTCAAAGGGGTAGGGTGCTTGCACCATATGCCGGAGGTGACAGGTTCAAACCAAGTCCCGGCAAAAACAGCAAAAAAAAAAAAAAAAAAAAAAGAAAAGAAAAAAAAAGAAACACAGGTTGAGAACTCAATAGAAAAAAAAAAAAAAACTAATAACCAGATTAAAATGTGTGCAAAGGACCTGCATAGATATTTTTCTAAAGAAGACATACAAATGGACAACAATAATTGACAAGATGTGCAACACCACTAATCATACAGGGAAATGCAAAGCAAAATGGAAATGAGATGTTATCTCATACCTCTTAGGATGGCCACTATAAAAGTAATCCAAATTAAACAAAACAACACCCAGAAAAAAAAAAAAAGAAAAAGAAAAACAAAATCAAAAGATAATAAGTTCTGGGAGGTTGTGGAGAAATTGAAATTTTTGTATACTGTTAGTGAGAATGAAATTAATACACCTTCTATAGAAAACACTAGAGTTTCCTAAAAAAAAATATAAATATAACTAATATATGACCCATCAATCTCACTTTTGGGTATACTGTATGTCTACAATAATTGAAGTTAGTATATCAAAGGTGTATCTTTACTCCCATGTTCATTGCAGCATAATTCACAATAATTAACATATGGAAACAACTTAAATATGCATTACTAGATGAATAGATAAAGAAAACATAACATATATTACATAGCATATATACACAGAATGCCAAAAATGTACACAAATTTTAAGAAAGAAAAAAGCTATATTAAAATTATAATAATAAATACTGATAAGATTTCATTTTTTATACGCTTATATGGTATATTATATCTCTTGAAATTTCAGAAGTAAAATGTGATGGAATATTATAATTTTTTATTAAGTCATATATAAATAGATCATGAATTCATTTATGCCTTTGTAGCATTCAATGTGTTGATTATTTGTACAAATTGGAGTGCTTACTGCCTACTAATTAACATAGCTTTCACCTCATTTACTTAATCACAGTGTTAAGACATTTGTGTTCTATACTTGATAAATTTGACTTGTACCCTTGCAATATGTTTCATAGATATGATCCCACCTTTATCCCTCCCTCTATCAAACCATCACCCCCTCCCTTCACTTCCTCCTCCCCTTGTCTCCTCCATCCTGGGTTATAGTTGTGATTCATCTTTCATATGAAAGTATGAGTGATTATAAATTGGTTTCATAGTAGCACTCAGTACATTGGATAATTTTTTCAATTCCTGAGATATTTTACTAAGAAGAATATTTTTCAGCTCCATCCACGTATATATAAAAGAGGTAAAGTCTCCATCTTTTTCAAATGCTTCATAGTATTTTATGGTATACATATACCATAATAATCCATTCATGGGTCAATGGACACTTGGAATTTTTCCATGACTTGGAACTTATGAATTGAGCTGCAATCAACAATCTGGTGCAAATATCTTTGTTGCCAAGTGACTTTTGGTCTTTTGGATATACACCTAGTAGAGGAATTGCAGGATCAAAGGGCAGGTCTACATTTAGATCTCTGAGTATTCTCCAAACTTCTTTCCAAAAGGAATGTACTAGCTTGCATTCTCACCAGGAGTGCAGAAATGTTCCCTTTTCTCCACATCCATGCCAACATATGTAGTTTGGGATTTTGTCATGTGGGGTACTGTTACTGGAGTTAGACGATATCTCAAGTGGTTTTGGTTTGTATTTCTCTGATGACTAAAGATGAGCATTTTTTCATGTGTCTGTACTTCATGCACTCATCTTCCTCAGAGAAGATTCTGTTCATGTCTCTTGCCCACAATGAAAGGGGATCGCTTGTTCTTTTCTTATTAATAGGTTTGAGTTCTCTGTGGATTCTGGCGATTAGACCTTTGTCGAAAATATAACCTGCAAAAATCCTCTTCCCTTCTGAGGTTTGTCTACTTGCTTTACTTACTGTGTTCTTGGCATTGCAGAAGCTTTTTACTTTGATCAGATCCCAGTAATGTATTTTTGATGTTGCTTCAATTGTGAAGGGGTGTCCTCCTCATAAAGTATTCTCCCAGTTTTGGTTGGGGCTGGGTTTGAACCCACCACTTCTGGCATTTGGAGCCGGTGCCCTACTCCTTTGAGCCTCGGCGCTGCCCTCTCTCCAAGAATTTTTATAGGTTCATGTCTTAAGTTTAAGTCCTTTAACCTGTGATAGTCAGTTTTTGTTAATGGTGAAAGATGTGGGTCCAGTTTCAGTCTTCTAGAAGTCGCCAGAAAATTGACCCAGCACCATTTGTTAAATAGGGAATCTTTCCCCCAATTTATATTTTTGATAGACTTATCAAAGTTAAAATGATGCTAAGTGTCTGTGTTCATCTCTTGGATTTAAATTCAGTTCCATACATCTACCTCTCTATTTTTTATGCCAGTACCATGCTCTTTTGATCACTATAGTGATCTTTTGATTTATAGTATAGTCTGAAGTCTTCTAGCGTGATTCCTCCTGATTAGTTTTTATTTCTGAATACTGTTTTGCCTATGTGAGGTTTTTTTCTGTTTCCATATTAAACAAATTACTAATTTTTCCAGATCTTTAAAGTGCAACAGAGGTGCTTTAATAGGGATTGTATTAAATCTGTAGATTGCTTTGTGTAGTATAGACATTTTAACACTATTGATTCTTCCCAGCCATGAGCATAGTACATTTTTCCATTTGTTAACATCTTCACTTATTTCTTTTCTCAGAGTTTCATAGTTCTCTTTTATTTATTTATTTATTTATTTATTTATTTATTTATTTATTGTTGGGGATTCATTGAGGGTACAATAAGCCAGGTTACACTGATTGCAATTGTTAGGTAAAGTCCCTCTTGCAATCATGTCTTGCCCCCATAAAGTGTGATACACACCAAGGCCCCACCCACCTCCCTCCTTCCCTCTTTCTCTTTATAGAGATATTTCACATCCCTTTGTTAGGTACACTCCCAGATATTTCATCTTCTTTGAGACTATTGTAAAGGGAATAGAGTCATTGATTCCTTTCTCACCTTTACTATTGTTGGTATATATAAAGGCTACAGATTTGTGAGTATTGATTTTGTATCCTGAGACACTGCTGTATTTCTTCATCATTTCTGGGAGTTTTGTAGTTGAGCCCCTGGGGTTTTCCAGATACACAATCATATCATCTGTAAAGAGTGACATTTTAATCTCCTCTGATCCTATTTGGATACCCTTGATTGCCTTCTCCTGCCTGATTGTGATGGCTAAGACTTCCATTAAAATGTCAAAAAGCAGTGGAGACAATGGGCAACCTTGCCTGGTTCTTCATCTGAGTGAAAATGTTTTCAATTTTACTCCATTTAATATGATATTGGCTGTGGGTTTGCCGTAGATGGCTTCTATCAGTTTAAGAAATGTTCCTTCTATACCCCATTTCTTGAGTGTTCTAATCAAGAAAGGATGCTGGATATTATCAAAAGCTTTTTCTGCATCAATTTATAGAAACATATGGTATTTGTTTTTTATTTTGTTTATGTGATATATTATATTTATAGATTTACGTATATTGAACCATCCTTGAGACCATGGGATGAAACCCACCTGGTTATGGTGTGTAATTTGTTTGATGTGTTGCTGGATTCTGTTTGTCAATGACCATTCTCTTCTAGTTTGAAAAGTTTCAGCAGAGAGATCTACAGTCATTCGAATATTCTTCCCCTTGTATATTATGTTTTTCTTACATCTGGCTGCTTGCAGAATTTTCTCCTTCATATTAACTTTGGAAAAATTAATTATTATGGGTCTAGGAGATGTTTTATTTAGATTGAGTTAGTCTTGGTTCTGAAATGATCTGTATCTGGATTTCAGAATCTCTTGCCATGTTTGGGAAACTCTCCTCCATTATCTCTTGGAATAGAGCTTCTGAGCCTTTCAAAACAACTTTTTTTTTCCTTCAGGGATTCCTAGAAGTTAAATGTTTTTTCTTCTGGAGTGGTCCCACAATTCTCTCAGGGAATGTTCCATTTTTTCTGTCCATTTCTCTTCCTCTTTGAGCATTTGAGAGTGTTAAAAAGCTTTGTGTTCAATGTCAGAGATCCTTTCTTCTGCCTGCTCCATTCTGTTACTGAGGTATTCTAGTGTATTTCTCAGATCTTTGAGGCCTGAAAGTTTTTGCTTCAATGTGTCAAAACCTTTGGTGATTTTTCTTTGAATTCACTGAATTCTTGAGACAACGTTTGAATTACTCCTTGAAATTTTAATTCCATCTTTACCTCCATTCTGTTGATCTTATTTGTCATCCAAATTCTGACCTCGATTTCTGACATCTGAGCCATTTGCTTCTGAATGGAATCATCTGGTGTGTCTGTTTTGTCATTACTTGGGGGAGTTGATCTGCTCTGATTATTCATGTAGCCAGAGTTTTTCTACTGATTCCCCCCATGATTATTTTTCACTGTTTAGCTAGATGGGCAGGTAAGGTGAAATTGAATTGGGAGCTCCTGGAGTTGTGGTTAATTAGCCCTTTGCCAAGTATCTGAGACTGGTGACTGTAGCTTTTTCCCCTACAGCTTTGCAAAGGATCTGTAAAGTGTTACAGTCTGAGGCTCTGGGGACCTATTTGATGTGGTGGGACTAGGTGGCTCTGTCTTGTATTCAGCTGGTCTTTGTCCAATCCTAGTGGATCAATGACTCTGGGTTGAAGTCTCAGCTGTGGAGAAATACAACAACTAAGATACCCCACCCCACCATGGGCAACAACTGGAAAAGGACAATTAACCCTTCCATTTACAACAAGAGGGTCCTTGGGTGATTGGCCCAGGTTAGGAGTTCCAAACCAATTGACCCAGTCAATTCCAAGTCTCAAGTGGGAGAGTTTGAAAGGTCTCCAATACTAGATATCAGAGGTCTACTGGCTGCTCACATGTGGCTAGCCCTGGTGTTCTGTGGAGTCAGAAAGGCCTGCCCAGTAGCAGATTTGGAACAGGGGGCTAGTGTCTCTTTCCCCACCTTGCACCTCTTTCATGCCTAGTCACTGGTAACCCCACAGGCCTGTGGTCCTGGTCTCCCCAATAAGCAGATGTGCCAGGGCTTTGAGTCTTCCAGAGTCAAAAGAAAGTCATTTTCCCCTCAGCCCCACCACCACCCTCTGCCACCAGCTGGCTGGAGGAACTGAGGCCTCGGGTGCTCAATGGCAACTGGGGAGTGTTCCACTTGAGCTCAGTCCAAACCTGAGAACAACAAGTCAACAGATGATTTTCTCCCTAAGCCACCATTCCTTTGCCCCAGCCTCTCAGCATCACTGGTATCTCTACTGGATGAGGTCTACCTTCCTCTGGCAGTCCTCAGAGTTAGGGAAGGGTCTCTCCAAGATTAGACCCCAGAGGGATTGCTCTACTGTTGCTGAATCTTCATGGGAGGTGTACTTGTGCAGCTCCCAAGCAGATCCCATGCCAGGAAGACAACTATAACAACAGCTCTGGGAGTGCAGCGTGTGCAGCTGCAGTAGCATGGCGGGATACACAGTGGCTCCACCAGGGCGGGGTGTGCAGCACCCAGCTCTGGCAGTGCAGGCAATGGGGCACAAGTCTCCAGCAGGGTGGGGTGCTGGGCACTCAGTTTGGTGGGGCAGGGTGTATGGCTTGCAAGCCTCTTCCCGCAGCTGGTTTGCACTTTCAGAGAGCCAACCCTGACAGCCTCTCCCCCTTTGTGCTACTTCTGGGCTCACAGTTGCAGTGCAGATTTTCTACCATGGCTCTTGCAGTGCCCAGACCTGGCAATGAACTGCAGACATTCTGGTCTCTGTGGGGGTTAGGCTTTTGGACCATCAGGTGAGGGGGAAAGGGTGGACTGGAAGTTCCTTAAACTGATAGAGAGCATCTATTGCAAACCTATAGCCAATATTTCATTGAATGAAGTAAAATTGAAAACATTTCCATTCAGATCAAGAACTAGGCAAGGTTGCGCATTTTCTCCATTGCTTTTTATCATTTTAATGGAAGTCTTAGCCATTGAAATTAGGCAAGAGAAGGAAATGGATGGTATCCACATAGGGTAAGAGGATATCGAAATTTCATTTTTTCACAGATGATATGATCATATACTTGGAAAACACCAGGGACTCAACCACAAAACTCTTAGAAGTGATCAAGGAATACATTAGCATCTCAGGCTACAAAATCAATACTCACAAATCAATAGCATTCATATATACCAACAATAGTCAAGTTGCAGACAATTTCAAGTGAATTGCTTAGAACCCTGTTGTCCTTTCCAACCCTATAAAAAAAAAATAAAATAGAATTGTTCCTCAACTTGTAAAAAAAAAAAAAGATAGGGGGATGTTGTATAACCATGTAACCAATGAGAAGTCTGTTTAATGTATACTAAGTTGATTAATAACATTGTTGTGAGAAAGAAAAGTAATAAAGGTAAACAGGAGAGCAGAAAAGTTCTTTGAGGAGATATTTTCACAGTTTTCAGGAATTGCTGGCTTTTATGTAATAAAGGTAGAATTGTTGATGTCTCAAACAAAAGTAATTGGAGTCTTTTCATTGTTAAAATTTGCTTTTTGATATTGGAATAACTCCTAGTTAAGTGTGGTTATGTTGTACATTATTTAATGCACATTTCTTGCTTTATTGTCTTTCTAATAACTTATGACTTTCTGTTTCTTTTATATGTATTTTGGACTATGTAACTTACGTAAAATAAATGTAAATTTGAGTGATTTTCTTGCTTGAGTTCAAAATGAGTTGTTATAAAGCAACAGAGACAACTCATGGCATCAACAACGCTTTTGGCCCAGGAACAGCTAATGAACACACAATACAGTGGTGGCTTAAGAAGTTTTGCAAAGGAGACAAAAACCTTGAAGATGAGTAGCATAGTTGCTGGCCATTGTAAGTTTACAATGTAACATGAGAAGTCAAACAATTAGCTTCAACATTTGCTCTCAGTTGGTCATTGTGAACATTACCAACTGGTAAAATGACAATGGTAACATGAGAAGTTACCAAAGAACTGAACTTCAACCATTCTATGGTTGTGCATTTGAAGCAAATTAGAAAGACAAAGAAGCTCAATAAGTCGCTGCCTCATGAGCTGATGAAAAATCAGAGCAATTGCTATTTTCAAGTCTTGTCTTTTCATATTCTATGCAACAACAATGAACCATTTATTTATTCATTTTTATTTTAATTTTTACATATACACATGTTAATTAGGTTTCCATTTTTTTTGCCTTAAAAATTAAAGAGACTTAAAATATAATAATGATAACAATGTTTAGATAAGAACAAATATTAGATAGAAACAAAAACCTTGTAAAGAATGAACGAACATAAATACATTCAGAAAAGAAATCGGACAATTGCTACATTGAAATATTAAGCAATAATAATAATTCAAAGAAAGTAACATTCACATTGTCAAATAGGAGTATGTCTATTATAGAATGCTTTGACTCTGAGATTCAGTATAGATTCATCAGTTAATTTCTTATTTTTTTAAGTATCAGAAAATAGAAAACTAATATTTATAAATAAAAGTAAAAGATAATTTCAAAAAACAAATCATGCTAAATCTTATAGACAATAGAAAAAGAAAAAATACATCAAAATCATTCTACTTGATCTGGGTACACCCGACATTAAAGTTGGAGAAAATATATTATTATAAAGGAGAAATTTCAAACATATATCACTTACAAATGAGGATACAATATCTTAAACAACATATTAACATGTTGAGTTGAAAATTAATGTTCAAGTAATGTACTTTGGTCAAAATTAAAACCAATTTATGTGAATATTAGTCACCATTATCTTGTTATTTTTTTTCTTCTTTTCCCTTCTCTCAGCCCTTCCCTCCTTCTCTGTCTGCTCTCCCCTTTCCCCATGCCCCACCATGTCATTAATTGTCACTAATTGTCTTCAAATCAAAGTTAAGTACATAGGATTCATACTTCTCCACTCCTGTGATGCTTCACTGCTTCACTAAGAATAATGTGCTCCACCTCCATCCAGGTTAGTACAAATGCTGAAATATCTCCATTTTTTATGGCTGAATAATATTTCATCGTATACATATACCACTGCTTACTGATCCATTCCTGGATTGAAGGATATTTAGGTTGTTTCCACATTTTGGCAATTGTAAACTGGACTGTGATAAACAGCCTAGTACGGTGTCTTTATAATAAAAAGTTTTTTTTTTTTCCTTCTAGATAGATGCCCAGTAATGGGATTGCAGGATCAAACGGGAGGTCTAGGTTGAGTTCTTTGAGGTTTCTCCATACTTCTTTCCAAAAAGGGTATATTAGTTTGCAGTCCCACCAGACGTGTAAAAGTGTTCCTTTCTCTCCACATCCGTACCAGCATCTGCAGTTTTGAGATTTTGTGACATAGGCCCTTCTCACTGGGTTAGATGATATCCCAGGGTGGTTTTAATATGCATTTCTATAATAATTAAGGATGATGAGCATTTTTTCGTATAATTGCTGGCCATTCGTCTGTCATCTTTGGAGAAGGTTCTATTCAGTTCTCTTCTCTGTTGATGTATGGGATTGTTGGTTTTTCTTCTTGTGAACTAATTGAAGTTCTGTATAGATTCTGGTTACTAAGTGTTTGTCTGATTCAAAATATGCAAATATCCCTTCCCATTGGGTAGGTTATCTATTTGCTTTGGTTGTTGTCTCTTTGGCTGTACAAAAACCTTTCAATTTAATTAAATCCTATTTGTTTATTATTGCTGATTTTGCTATTGCCATGGCAGTCTTCCTCATAAAATCTTTCCCCAGGCTGATATCTTCCAGTGTTTTTCCTATTCTTTTCTTGAAGATTTTTGTTGTTTCATGCCTTAAATTTAAGTCCTTTATCCATCTTGAATCAATTTTTGTGAGAGGAGAAAGGTATGGGTCCAGCTTCAGTCTTTTACATGTGGCTATTCAATTCTCCCAGCACCATTTATTGAATAGGGAATCTTTCCCCCAGTGGACACTCTTGTTTGGTTTATCAAAGATTAGGTGGCTATAAGCTGTTGATTTCATTTCCTAGTTTTCTATTTGATTCCAAATGTCTATGTCTCTATTTTTGTGCCAGTACCATGCTGTCGTGACCACTATGGCCTTGTAATACAGCCTAAAAACTGGTCTGGCAATACCCCCAGCTTTGTTTTTATTACTAAGAACTGCATTACCAATATGAGTTTTTTTCTGGTTCCATACAAAACGCAGAATCATTTTTTTGCAAGTCTTAAAAATAGGATGTTGGTATTTTAATAGGGATGGCATTGAATCGGTAAATTGCTCTGTGAAGTATAGACATTCTAACAATGTTGATACTTCCCAGTCATGAGCAAGGTATGTTCTTCCATTTGTTAAGGTCCTCTGCTATTTCCTTTCTTAAGGTTACATAATTTTCTTTTATTTATTTATTTATTATTAAATCATAGCTGTGTACATCAATATGATCATGGGGCACCATACACATGTTTCATAGAATATTTGACATATTTTCATCTCATTAGTTGACATAGCCATCCTGGCATTTTCTTAGTTACTTTGCCAAGACATTTACATTCCACATTTGCTAAGGCTCACATGTACCCTTGTAAGATGCACCACAGGTGTGATCCTTTCAATCCCCCTCCCTCTACATACCTCCCCCCATCCCTCCCCACGCTTTCCCCATTCCCCCTGTTCTTAGGTTGTAGCTCGGTCATAGCTTTCATGTGAAAGTCCTAGGTTAGTTTCATAGTAGGGGTGAATACATTGGATATTTTTTCTTCCATTCTTGAGACACTTTACTGAGAAGAATATGTTCCAGCTCCATCCATGTAAACATGAAAGAGGTAAAGTCTCCATCTTTCTTCAAGGCTGCATAGTATGCCATGGTGTGCATATACCACAATTTATTAATCCATTCGTGGATCGATGTACACTTGGGCTTTTTCCATGACTTAGCAATTATGAATAGGGCTGCAATAAAGATTCTGGTACAAATATCTTTGTTAATATGTGGTTTTTGGTCTTCTGGGTATATGCCAAGCAGAGGAATTACAGTATTGAATGGCAGATCTATTTTTAGATCTCTAAGTGTTCTCCATATATCTTTCCAAAAGGAAAGTATTAGTTTGCATTCCCACCAGCAGTGCAAAAGTGTTCCGTTTTCTCCACATCCACGCCAACATCTCTGGTCTTGAGATTTTGTGATATAGGCTAGTCTCACTGGAGTTAGATGATATCTAAAAGTAGTTTTGATTTGCATTTCTCTGATGATTAAAGATGATAAGCATTTTTTCGTATGTCTGAAGGCCGCTTGCCTGTCTTCTTCGGAGAAGTTTCTTTTCAATTCTCTTGCCCAGCCTGTGATGGTATCCCTTGTTCTTTTCTTGCTAAAGCATTTGAGTTCTCTGTGGATTCTGGTTATTAAACCTTTGTCAGAGACATAATCAGCAAATATCTTCTCCCATACTGTGGGCTGTTTTCTTCCTTTACTTACTGTGTTCTTGGCTGTGCAGAAGCTTTTTAGTTTGATCAAGTCCCAAAATTGTATTTTTGAAGCTGCTTCAGTCGCCCAGGGGGTCCTTCTCATAAAAAACTCACCCAATCCAATTTGTTCAAGGGTTTTGCATGCACTATCTTCTAGTATTTTTATAGTTTCATGTCTAAAGTTTAGGTCTTTAATCCAGTAAGAGTCTATCTTGGTTAGTGGTGAAAGGTGTGGATCCAGTTTCAGTCTTCTACAGGTTGCCTGCCAGTTCACCCAGCACCATTTGTTAAATAGGGAATTTTTCCCCACTGAATGTTTTTAATTGGCTTGTCAAAGAACAGATAACAGTAAGTAGCTGGATTCATCTCTTGGTTCTCTATTCTGTTCCAGACATCTACTTCTCTGTTTTTGTGCCAATACTATGCTGTTTTGATCACTATCGATTTGTAGTATAGTCTGAGGTCTGGTAGTGTAATTCCTCCTGCTTTGTTTTTATTTTTGAGTAATGTCTTGGCTATTCGAGGTTTTTTCTGATTCCATATAAAATGAAGTATTGTTTTTTCAAGATCTTTAAAGTATGACAGTGGAACTTTAGTAGGGTTTGTGTTGAAGGTATATATTGCTTTGGGTAGTATGGACATTTTAACAATGTTGGTTCTTCCCAGCCATGAGCATGGTATGTTTTTCCATTTATTAACATTCTTGGCTATCTCTTTTCTTAGAGTTTCATAGTTCTCTTTATATAGATCTTTCACATCCTCTGTTAGATAAACTCCCAAATATTTCATCTTCTTTGGCATTACTGTGAATGGGATAGAGTCCTTAATTGTTTTTTCAACTTGACAATTGTTGGTATTTATAAAGGCTACTGATTTATGAATGTTGATTTTGTAACCTGAGACGTTGCTGTATTCCTTGATCACTTCTAAGAGTTTTGTACTAGAGTCCCTAATATTTTCCAGATATACAATCATATCATCTGTGAAGAGCGAAAGTTTGATCTCTTCTGACCCTATGTGGATGCCCTTGATCTCCTTTTCTTCCCTAATTGTGGTGGCTAAAACTTCCATTATAATGTTAAAAAGTAGTGGAGACAATGGGCAGCCTTGTCTGGTTTCTGATCTAAGTGGAAATGATTCCAATTTAACTCTGTTCAATATGATATTGTCTGTCTGTTTGCTGTAGATGGCCTCTATCAGTTTAAGAAATGTCCCTTCTATACCAATTTTCTTAAGTGTTCTGATCATGAAGGATGTTGGAAGTTATCAAAAGCTTTTCTACATCGATTGAGAGAATCATATGGTCTTTGTTTTTTACTTTGTTTATGTGCTGAATTACATTTATAGATTTACGTATATTGAACCAGCTTTGAGACCCTGGGATAAAGTCAACTTGATCATGATGTATGAATTGTTTGATATGTTGCTGGATTCTGTTACTTAGGATCTTGTTGAATATTTTTGCTTCTATATTCATTAGTGATATTGGTCTATAATTTTCTTTATTTGTTGGATCTTTTCCTGGTTTGGGGATCAGGGTGATGTTTGCTTCATTGAACGTGTTGGAGAGTCTTCCTTCTTTTTCTACATTTTGGAACAGTTTGAGTAATATAGGTACTAATTCCTCTTTAAAGGTTTGGTAGAATTCTGATGTGAAACCATCTGGTCCCGGACTTTTCTTTTGGCGGAGGTTTTGTATAGTTGATGTTATTTCCAAACTTGAAATGGGCCTGTTCAACATTGCCACTTGATTCTGGTTAAGTTTTGGAAGGTGACAAGCTTCCAAGTATTGGTCCATTTCCTTCAGATGTTCATATTTCTGAGAGTAAAGTTTCTTGTAATATTCATTAAGGATTTTTTGGATTTCTGAGGAGTCTTTTGTTATTTCGTCTTTGTCATTTCTGATTGATGAGATTAGAGATTTTACTCTTTTTTACCTGATTAGGTTGGCCAACGGTTTATGTATTTTGTTGACCTTTTCAAAAAAACAGCTTTTTGATTTATTGATCTGTTGTATTGTTCTTTTGTTTTCAATTTTATTTAGTTCTGCTCTGATTTTGGTTATTTCTTTTCTTCTACTGGGTTTGGGGTTGGAGTGTTCTTCCTTTTCCAGTTGCTTGAGATGTCCCATTAAGTTTCTAACTTTCTCTCTTTCCATTCTCCTGAGGAAGGCTTGCAGTGCTATAAATTTCCCTCTTAGAACTGCCTTTGCGGTGTCCCAGAGGTTCTGATATTTCATGTCTTCATTGTCCTTTTTTTCCAAAAATTTGGCAATTTCCATCTTGATCTCATCTCTGACCCAGCTATCGTTCAGCATGAGGTTTATTTAACTTCCATGTTTTTGTATGAGTATGTATATTCCTGTTGTTACTCAGCTCAAGTTTTATTCCATGATGGTCCGAGAAGATGCATGGAATAACTTCTATTCCTTTAAATTTACTGAGGTTAGATTTGTGACCTAAGATGTGATCGATTTTGGAATAAGTTCCATAGGCTGATGAGAAGTATGTGTATTCAGTTTTGTTAGGATGAAATGTTCTGTAGATGTCTGCTAGATCTAAGTGCTGGATGGTTAGATTTAAATCTAAAATTTCTTTACTCAGCTTTTTGTTGAAGGATCGATCCAGCACTGCCAAAGGAGTGTTAAAATCTCTGACTATTATAGACCTGGAGGGAATCAAGTTGCTCATGTCTGTTAGAGTTTCTCTTGTGAATTGAGGTGCATTCTGATTCGGTGCATAGATATTAATAATTGAAATCTCATCATATTGAGTATTACCCTTAACAAATTTGAAGTGACCATTCTTGTCCTTCCTTACTTTTGTTGGTTTAAAGCCTATTGTGTCTGCAAATAAAATTGCAACACCTGCTTTTTTCTGGTTACCATTTGCCTGAAATATGGGTGACCATCCGTTCACCCTGAGTCTATGTTTGTCTTTTAAGTTAAGGTGTGACTCTTGTAAGCAACAGATAGCTGGTCTGAGTTTTTGTATCCAGTCAGCTTTTCTGTGTCTCTTTAGAGGACAGTTTAAGCTATTCACATTAATGGAGATTATTGATAAGTTTGGTGAAATTTTGGGTATCAAGTTTTTGAAAAGTCCAGTGGACAATTTTAATCTTTTCGCCATTGTAGAAGTTGAAGTCTGATCAGAAGTTTCTGATTGAGTTTATGTTTGTAGTAGAGGATCGGGTTGGTCATTATGGAGGATAGGTCTGAGAATATTCTGAAGAGTTGGTTTGGTTGTGGCAAATTTCTTCAACACATGAATGTCATTAAAGTATTTAATTTCTCCATCATAGATGAAACTCAGTTTAGGTGGGTACAAGATCCGGGGTTGAAAGTTATTTTGCTTTAGGAGATTAAAAGTCAATGACTACCCTCTTCTGGCTTGAAAAATTTTAGCAGAGAGATCGCAGTCATTCTAATGTTCTTACCTTTGTAGGTAATTGCTTTCTTTCGCCTGATAACCTTGAGAATTTTCTCCTTCATGTT
Organism: Nycticebus coucang; assembly: GCF_027406575.1. NCBI lineage: Eukaryota > Metazoa > Chordata > Mammalia > Primates > Lorisidae > Nycticebus > Nycticebus coucang. The sequence continues at coordinate 108,531,055 of NC_069804.1, forward strand.
GACTTTAGTGAAGCTAATTATGATATGTCTGGGGGATGACTTATTGGGGTCGAATCGTGCAGGAGTTCTGAAACTGTCTGCTATCTGAATTTCAGAATCTCTAGGCATGTCTGGAAAATTCTTTCATAATTTCATGCAGAAGGGCCTCTGTGCCCATCGATGCCACTTCATTGTTTTACGGAACTTCTATTATTAGTATATTTGCCTTATTCGAATTATCCCAGAGCTCTCTAAGAGAATGATCCTTTTTTGCTCTCCATTTGTCTTCCTCTTTGAGAGTCTGGGAGCATTCGAAGGCTTTATCTTCGATGTCAGTAATCCTTTCTTCTGCTTGGTCCATTCTGTTGCTGAGGGATTCTACTGTATTTTTAATATCTTTAAGGGCTGCAAATTCTTGCTTCAGTGTGTCTAAGTCTTTGGTGTTTTTGTCTTTAAATTCGTTAAATTCTCGAGACAACTTTTGAATTTCTCCTCAGATTCCTAATTCCATTTTATCAATCTTGTAAGCAATCCAAATTCTGAATTCAATTTCTGACATATCTGCCAGTTGTTTATGAATGGGATCTTCAATTACATCCACCATTTCTTTCCTTGGTGGGGGTTGATCTATTCTGGTTATTCATGTTACCAGAGATTTTCTGCTGATTCCGCCCCGTGGTTGTTTTACTCCCTTTGATTTTTCCCCTAGGGTTTTGTTGAGGGCCTGTTCAGTGTTGTAGCCTGAGAGACTGGGTCCCTGTCTGGTGTGGTGGGGCTGAGTGGTTCTGACTTATTTTCAGCTGGCTTCTGTTTGACCCCAGTGAAGCAGTTACTCTGGGTTGACGTCTCAGTTCTCTGAGTCGGCTCTACCCTAGATGTTTCCAGAGTCTGTGAGTCACCTCTGGCAACTCCTATACTCAGGGGTGGCCTCCTCTGGTTGCCCAGGGAGCCAGGGGCTATGGCTTCAGCCACCTCAGGGAACTGCCGCTCTGATGTAGGTCTCCCCCAGCCTCACTCCTGTGTCCCAGTGTTAGGATCAATCAGCCACATTTCGGGCACTGTCCATGCCCCAACAATCCCTCAAGAATCTGGACTCCCGGGGGACAGGACTCTAGATCCCAGAGTGAGGGTGGGGTGGGGCGCTGGGAGCTCAGAGCCTCCAGCATCAAGCTCACTCAATTCCTCCCAATCTTTGGCTGCACTGCACTGCTGCAGTCCAAGCCTCCAGGCCTCAGAGTGAGGGTGGGGTGGGGGGAGCGGCTGGAGCCCAGACCCACTGGGCAGTGAACAGACCTCGGCTCCCCCAGTTCCCTGCCTGGTCACATGCCAGGCGCTCAGCTCTCCGGACCACAGAGTGAGGGCGGGGCGAGCACCGGGAGCCCAGAGCCAGCAAGGGCTCAGAGCTGCAGGGGAGCCAAGTCAGCAGCGAGGAAATTCAGTTTCTCCCAGTCTCTCGCCCGGTTGTACCGCCACAGCCCAAGCCTTCAGGCTTCAGAGTGGGGGCGGGGTGGGGGGCAGCAGCTGGAGCCCAGAACCGCCGGGCAGCGAAAAAGAGACTCAGCTCCACCCAGCTCCCTGCCTGGTCACATGGCAGGCGCTCAGGTCTCCGGAACATAGAGCAAGGGCAGGGGGAGCACCAGGAGCTCAGAGCAGCAGGGAGCTCAGAGCAGCTGGTAGCGAGGTCCACACAGTTCGACTCAGTTATATGCCTGGTTGTATTGTTGCCCAAGGAGGGCTGCTGCACCTTGCCTCAGGGAAGCGCTGCCCTGGTGAGGGTCTCCCTCCGCTGACTGTCCTCACCTCTCTCCCATGTCCCAGAATCAGCGCTGACCAGTTGCAGCTCAAGGACTGTCCTCTCCCCTTTAGGAGTCACCCAAGAATCCAAACTCCTGAGGGACAGGCTTTCAGACCTCAGAAAGAGTGGTGGGAAGTGTTGGGTGCTCAGAGTTGCTGGCAAAGGATATTTACAGATTTATACAGTTTTGTGCCTGGCAGGAGAACGCCTAGGCATCCTAGTAGGTCCAGTTTGTAGTAGGTCTCTCCCATGAAGTGTAGTGGGATGGCCTTTGATTTCTGCCCTTTTGTTTGTGGGGCCCTTAAGCCGATCAGGTGGGGGAGGGGGGACTCCCGTCCACTTGGTGATGTGTTTTGTACCTTTTGTTTGCTTCCTTGTGGTCGCAGCTCTCCTCAGCAGGGTTGATGTGCGTTCTTCAACTTTCTCGCTTGGTGTTGCTCAAATCCATCAGGTTACTTGCTAAATTTTCGTCCCCTAACTCTCCTTCAGGACGGGAGCCTCTGTGGAAAGCTGGCTTCAGTCCACCATCTTCCCATTATCCCCTCATAGTGTGCAATTTAAAACTGTGCACAAACTTTATGGCCACCTTGTATAAGAAATTACAAAAGCGCATATCACACAATTTTCTTTATAGAGGTCCTTCACCTCTTTTGTTAGGTATATTCCTAAGTATTTCATTTTCTTTGGGGGTATGGTGAAGGAAGTTGTGTATTTAATTAACATCTCATCTTGGTTATTGCTGATGTATAAAAAAGCAACTGACTTGTGGACATTGATTGTATATCCTAAAACACTACTGTATTTTTTAATGACTTCTAAGAGTCTTGTGGTTGAGTTTTTAGTGTTCTCTAAGTATAAGATCATATCATCAGCAAAGAGGGAGAATTTGACCTCCTCTGCTCCAATTTGGATGCCCTTTATTTTCTTGTTGTCTAATTGTATTGACTAGAACTTCCAGCGGCATATTGAATAGTAATGGTCACAGAGGACAACCTTGTCTAGTTCCAGTTCTAAAAGGAAAAGCTTTCAGTTTTACTCCATTCAGTAAAATATTAGCTGTGCGTTTGTCATAAATAGCTTCGATCGGTTTTAAAAATGTGCCACCTATGCCTATACTTCTCAGTGTTCTAATTAGAAACGGATGATGGATTTTGTTGAATGCTTTTTCTGCATCTATTGAGGGGATCATATAGTTTTCAATATTACTTCTGTTCATATGGTGAATAACGTTTATAGACTTGCGTATATTAAACCAGCCTTGCATCTCTGGGATTAAACCAACTTGATCATGATGTATGACTTTTTTGATGATAAGCTGTAATCTGTTGGCTAAGATTTTTTTGAGAATTTTTGCATCTATATTCATTAGTGTAATTGGTCTGAGATTCACCTTTTTACTTTGGTCTTTTCCTGGTTTTGATATCAGAGAACTTGTTGGGGAAGATTCCTTCCTTCTCAATTTTTGGGGCTAATTTCTGCAATATAGGAATAAGCTCTTCTTTAAAGGTTTGATAAAATTCTGGTGTGAAGCCATCCAGATCAGGGTATTTTTTTTTTTTTTTGGAAGATTTGTTATTGTGTCTTTGATCTTAGTGCTTGAAATTGGTCTGTTCCGGAGATCTGTTTCATGTGGAGTAAGTCTAGGGAGAGGGTGTGATTTCAAATATTGATCCATTTCCTTCACAGTGTTGAATTTCTGGGCATAACGTTTCTGGTAGTATTCACAGATTGTCTCGTGTATGTCTGTGGCATTAGTTGTTATTTTCCCTTTGTCATTTCTGATTGAGGTTAATAGAGATTTTACTTTTTTATTTCTAGTTAGTCTAGCCAAAGTTTTATCTATTATTTATTTTTTTCAAAACCCGACTCCTTGTTTCATTAATTTTCTGAACGATTCTTTTGTTTTCAATTTAATTAATCTCTGATTTAATTTTTGATATTTCTTTTCTTCTGCTGGGTTTAGGCTTAGATTATTCTTCTTTTTCAAATTCTATAAGATGGCTTGTGAGTTTGTTGATGTGCTTTCTTTCTGTTTTTCAAACGTAGGCTTCTAAAGAGATAATTTTTCCTCTCAGGACTGCTTTTGCTGTATCCCATAGATTTGGTAACTTGTGTCTACATTGTTGTTATACTCAAGGAAGTTAATTATTTCCTTTTTTTATTTCTTCCCACATCCAACTGTCATTCAGCATAAAGTTGTTCAACTTCCATGTCTTTGTGTGAGTTTGAGCATTTTTGTGGAGTTGAGTTCCACTTTTAGTGCCTTGTGGTGTGAGAAGATGCAAGGTAGAATTTCAATTCTTTCAATTCTGTTGAGGTTTTTTTGTATCCTAGGATATGATCAATTTTGGAGAATGCTCCATGGGATGATAAGAAGAATGTATATTCTTTATCTTTGGGATGGAGTGTTCTATATACATCTATCAAGCACAGTTTTTCTAGGGTCTCATTTAAATCTCTAACATCTTTGTTTAATTTCTGTTTAGAGGATCTGTCCAGCTCTTAGAGAGGGTTATTAAAGTCCCCTGTTACTACGGTGTTATAGGATATCATATTGCTCAAACTAAGCAAAGTCTGTTTCAAGAATCTGGAAGCATTTAAATTGGGTGCATAAATATTTAGAATTGAAATATCTTCTTGTATTTTTACCTTGACCAATATGAAGTGACCATCACTGTCTTTTTTGACTTCAGTTGGTTTAAATCCACATGTATCTGAAAATAAGATTGCAACTCCTCTTTTCTTCTGAATTGCATTTGCCTGAAAAATTGACTTCCAACCTTTAACTCTGAGTTTTAATTTGTCTTTTGATGTGAGGTTCATTTCCCGCAAATAGCAAATAGATGCCTTCTCTTTTTCAATCCAATCTGCCAATCTATGCCTCTTCAGTGGAGAATTCAAACCATTGATGTTTATTGAGATAATTGATAAGTGTGGTAGCATTCTATTCATCTTGTTTTGTGAAAGTCTATTGCTTAGCTTTGTCTTTTGCATCATTGTGGAAACTAGTTTCTGTCCTTTAATTTCTGCGTGTTTACTTTGATAAAGTTCCGTTGTGACGGTCAGTGTGTAGGACAGGTTGAAATATTTCCTGTAAGGCTGGTCTTGTTGTGGCAAATTTTCTCATTGTTTGCATATCTATAAAAAAATTTATTTCTCTAAGCTTAACTTTACTGGGATATAAAATTCAGGGCTGGAAGTTGTCCTGTTTAAGTAGATTAAAGACAGATGACCATTGTCTTCTGGCCTGAAAAGTTTCATTAGAGAAGTCTGCAAAGACCCTGATGGATTTACCCCGTAGGTCACGTGGCGCTTGTTCCTGGCAGCTTGCAAAATCTTTACTTTTGTCTTGATGTTAGATAGATTCATCACATTCTGCCTTGGAGAAGCTTTATTTGAATCGAGGTGACCAGGAGACTGATATCCCTCTGAAAGGAGTATTTCAGAATCTTTGGTGATATTAGGTAAATTTTCATTTATAATATTCTCTAGAATGGCTTTCATTCCTCTGGGGCATTATTCTTCCCCTTCAGGGATACCTATCACTCGTATGTTTGAATGCTTAATAGAGTCCCATAGTTCTCTCAGTGAATGTAATGCTTTCTCTCTCTTCTGCCTCTTTAACTATCTGAGTTATCTCAAGAGCTTTGTCCTCTACCTCTGAGATTCTTTCTTCTGCATGATCTAATCTGTTGTTGATACTTTCTATTGCATCCTTAAGTTCCCTAATTGACTGCTTCAGTTCCTTCAGTTCTGCTTTATCCTTTTTACATTCTTCATATCTTTCTTCTCTTATTTAATTCTGTTTTTGGATTTCCTTTTGGTTATTATCTACTTTCTCAGCAATTTATTTCATTGTTTTTTAATTTTTTCCACTTTCTCAGCAATTTCCTTCATTGTTTTCGTCATCTGTATTTTAAATTCCCTTTTTGTCATTTCTAACATTTCTTTAAAGGAGAAGTCCTCTGCTGTAGCTAACTCATGATCCCTAGAAGGGATTACTCTGAACTGATATTTCGTGTTACCATGATTTTTCTGCTGATTCTTCTTCATGAGTGCTTTTCTGTATCTGTTTCATTACCATAATTATTCTTTCTCTTCTTCTTGCTCTTAAAGTTTTAATGAGTTCTTTTGGTATGGGAGCAGAAGGATGAGAAAATTGAAGAGCAAGAAGAGAAAGAAGATTTTAAAAAGGAATAAAAAACTGAAAGCAGAGGGGGTGAGTAAAATGAAATATTGACAAAATAAGAAAGGCACTGTAAGAAAGAAACAGGAGTAATATAGGTGTATAGTAGGGTACTATGACTTATCCTTGAAGACCCCAACTTCTGGGGGTGCTTGGGTTGGGTGATTGCCTTGAGGTCAACTGCTCTTTGCCAGCAGGATCAAACACAGTATCCCACCTCCACCAGATAGAGAGGAAAGCCAAAAATACTATAAATAAAACCAAAACAAACAAGCAAGAACCCTTATGGGGTAACATTGTAGGGAAAAAAAATAATAGGGGCAGAAATACTGGCAAAAATGAAATTCTAATTGTTAAAGAAGGCAAAAAAAATTGTATTTAAACAAGGGTAGTAAAAAAAAGAAGAAAGAAAGAAAAAAGAAAGAAAGAAAAACAAGAAAAAGTACCAAGGAAAAATGTTGAAATTAAGAAAGATAACAAACAAACAAACAAAAACCCAAGACGCCCAAACACCCCAAACTGAAGAACCAAATAGTATATATAGCTTGCTGAACATTGTCCAGGCAGCTTATCTTCTGAGGTACAAGATGTTAATCACAATGTTGATACAGCTGTACAAAATGTCGACTGGAGGCCTCTGCTGATCTCTCAGACCCCGCAGGCTTGGGAACCCAAAAATGTCCTCAGCCTACTTAAGACACTCCAAACTATGAACCTTGGCCAAGCAGAAGCTTCCAAAGAAAGCACTTATCGCTGGGATCTCTCTCAGTTGCCTGTTTATCCAGTGCACCAAGTCCAGACTCCCACTATGCCCCTGAGAGCCAAGTAACTCTGCACTTCCCCAGTGTCTCAGTACCCTCCTTTGAGCAGCTCAGTCTCTAGATTGCTCACCCAAGGTTTCCTGGCTGATCTCTGTGCTGCAAAACACAGTGGCAGCTCTCCCACAGCAGCTGTGCCAGCAGCTCAGAGCTGAAGGATATTAGCTCCCTTCTGGCTCAGTGTCTCAAACTGGGGCTCAGGACAACACTCAAATTCTTCTGCACACACTGGCCCAAGATCTCCCAAGGCAGTTCAATTGAGTGCCAAAGTCCAAGAAAACCAAAACAGCCCACGGGTAAGGCTTTTCCTGCTTGCAATCTCTCTGTTGCTATGGGTACAGCTGCAGACAGCCTCCAACCGAACAAATGGCACCTACCACTTGCCAGATTTTTCACCACTTCTGTTCTCCTCATGGGGTACAGAAGTCTCTCACCAGCTTCCTGTGTCACCAAAGGGAAGCCTCTGGGCAAAAGCCATCGGCCAGAGATGCCTGGAGTCTTCTCTTGCCACTCTCAAGGTGCCCAGCTGCACAGAAGCTGTTACTAGGTTGCCATCTTTTTTAATGGAAGTTTTAGGCACCGCAATTAGGGAAGAAAAGGCAATCAATGGTATCCATATAGGGTCAGAAGAGATCAAACTTTCGCTCTTCACAGATGATATGATAGTATATCTGGAAAACACTAGGGACTCTACTACAAAACTCTTAGAAGTGATCAAGAATAGCTGGGTGTTGTGGTGGGCACCTGTAGTCCCAGCTGCTTGGGAGGCTGAGGCAGGAGAATGGCCTAAGCCCAGGAGTTGGAGGTTGCTGTGAGCCGTGTGATGCCACGGCACTCTACCGGAGGACAATAAAGTGAAACTCTGTCTCTACAAAAAAAAAAAAAAAAAGTGATCAAGGAATACAGCAGGGTCTCAGGTTACGGAACTAACATTCATAAATCGATAGCCTTTATATATACCAACAATAGTCAAGTTGAAAAAACAGTTAAGGACTCTATCCCATTCACAGCAGTGCCAAAGAGATGAAATATTTGGGAGTTTGTATATCAAAGGACATGAAAGATCTCTATAAAGAGAACTATGAAACTCTAAGAAAAGAGATAGCTGAGAACATTAAATAATGGAAAAACATACCATGCTCATGGATGGGAAGAATCAACATTGTTAAAATTTCCATGCTACCCAAAGCAATATATAATTTCAATGCAATCCCTATTAAAGCTCCACTGTAATACTTTAAAGATCTTGAAAAAAGAATGCTTCGTTTTATACGGAATCAGAAAAAAAACTCAAATAGCCAAGACATTACTCAAAAATAAAAACAAAGCAGGAGGAATCACGCTACCAGACCTGAGACTATACTACAAATCGATAGTGATCAAAATAGCAAGGTATTGGCACAAAAACAGAGAAGTAGATGTCTGCAATAGAATAGAGAACCAAGATATGAATCCAGCTACTTACTGTTATTTAATCTTTGAAAAGCCAATTAAAAAGATTCAATGGGGAAAAGATTCCCTATTTAACAAATGGTGCTGGGTAAACTGGCTGGCAACCTGTAGAACACTGAAACTGGACCCACACCTTTCACCATTAACCAAGATAGATTCTCACTGGATTAGGGATTTAAACCAAAGACATGAAACTATAAGAATACTAGAAGAGAGTGCAAGGAAAACCCTTGAAGAAATTGGGTTGGGCGAGTTTTTTATGAGAAGGACGCCCAGGACAATTGAAGCTGCTTCAAAAATACACTATTGGGACTTGATCAAACTAAAAAGCTTCTGCACAGCCAAGAACACAGTAGGTAAAGCAAGCAAACAGCCCTCAGAATGGGAGAAGATATTTGCAGGTTATGTCTCTGACAAAGGTTTAATAACCAGAATCCACAGAGAACTCAAATGCATTAGCAAGAAAAGAACAAGGGATCCCATCGCAGGCTGGGCAAGGGACTTGAAGAGAAACTTCTCTGAAGAAGGCAGGTGCGTGGCATTGAGACAAATCAAAAAATGCTCATCATCCTTAAATATCAGAGAAATGCAAATCAAAACTACTTTGAGATATCATCTAACTCCAGTGAGACTAGCCTATACCACAAAATCCCAAGACCAGAGATGTTGGCATGGATGTGGAGAAAAAGGACCTCTTTTGCACTGCTGGTGGAATTGTAAATTAATACATTCCTTTTGGAAAGATATATGGAGAACACTTAGAGATCTAAAAATAGACCTGCCATTCAGTCCTGTAATTCCTCTACTGGGCATATACCCAGAAGACCAAAAATCAATTCATAATAAAGATATTTGTACCGGAATGTTTATTGCAGCCCTATTCATAATTGCTAAGTCATGGAAAAAGCCCAATGCCCTTCGATCCATGAATGGATTTATAAATTGTGGTATATGTACACCATGGAATACTATGCTGCCTTAAAGAAAGATGGAGACCTTACCTCTTTCATGTTTATATGGATGGGGCTGGAACATATTCTTCTTAGTAAAGTGTCTCAAGAATGGAAGAAAAAGTACCCAATGTACTCACTCTTATTATGAAACTAATCTAGGACCTTCACATGAAGCCTATAACCCAGTTACAACCTAAGAATAGTAGGGAGAAGGGGGAAAGGGAGGGGAGGGAGGCGGGAAGTAAGTGGAGGGAGGAGGATTAATGGGATTACACCTGCGGTGCATCTTAAAAAGGTATATGTGAATCTTAGTAAATGTGGAATGTAAATGTCTGAGCAAAATAACTAAGAAAATGCCAGGAAGGCTATGTTAACTAGTGTGATGAAAATGTGTCAAACAGTCTATTAACCAAGTGTATGGTGCCCCATAATCATACTAATATACACAGCTATGATTTAATAAAATAAATAAATGAATAAATAAAATAAATAATGTTTAGTTCGCACATAGTACCATAGAATAGTAAAACTCTAAAGTATTCAACTCCAAGTTCTTAATTTTCTTTTTATTTATTTATTTATTTATTTATTTATTTATTTATTTGTTCAACAAAACAGTTTATTTTTTTAATTTTTTTTTTACATTCCACATTTACTAAGTTTCACATATACTCTTGTAGGATGCACTGCAGGTGTAATCCCACCAATGACCCTCCCTCTGCCCACCTCAGCCCTCACTCCACTCCCTTTCCACCTTCCCCCTATTCTTAGTTTGTAACTGAGTTATAGCTTTCATGTGAAAGCCATAAATTAGTTTCATAATAGGGCTGAGTATATTGTATACTTTTTTTTCCATTCTTGAGATACTTTACTAAGAAGAATATGTTCCAGCTCCATTCATGTAAACATGGAAGAGGTAAAGTCTCCATCTTTCTTTAAGGCTGCATAATATTCCATGGTGTACATATACCACAATTTATTAATCCATTCATAAACCGATGGGCACTTGGGCTTGTTCCATGACTTAGCAATTATGAATAGGGCTGCAATAAACATTCTAGTACAACTATCTTTTTTATGATGTGATTTTTGAACTTCTGGATATATGCCTAGTAGAGGAATTATAGGTTTGAATGGCAGATCTATTTTTACATCTCTAATTTTTGTCCAAAGAACTTTCCAAAAGGAATGTATTAATTTGCATTCCCACCAGCAGTGTAGAAGTGTTCCCTTTTCTTCACATCCACGCCAACATCTCTGGTCTTGGGATTTTGTGATATATGCTAATCTTACTGAAGTTAGATGATATCTCAAAGTAGTTTTGATTTGCATTTCTCTGATGATTAAAGATGATGAGAATTTTTTCATATGTCTGTAAGCCGCATGCCTGTCTCCCTCAGAGAAGTTTCTCTTCAAGTCCCTTGCCCAGCCTGTGATTGGATCACTTGTTCTATTCTTGCTTATACATTTGATTTCTCTGTGGATTCTGGTTATTAAACCTTTGTCTGAGGCATAACCTGCAAATATCTTCTCCCATTCTGAGGGCTGTTTGCTTGCTGTACTTACTATTTTCTTGGCTGTGCAGAAGCTTTTTAGTTTGATCAGGTCACAATAGTGTATTTTTGAAGCTGCTTCAATTGCCCTGGGGGGCCTCCTCATAAAATACTCGCCCAGACCTATTTCTTCAAGGATTTTTCCAGCACTCTCTTCTAGTATTTTTATAGTTTCATGTTTAAGTTTAATTGTTTAATCCAGTCAGAGTCTATCTTAGTTAATGGTGAAAAATGTGGGTCCAGTTTCAGTCTTCTGCTGGTTGCCAGCCAGTTCACCCAGCACCAGTTGTTGAATAGGGAATATTTTCCCTCACTGAATGTTTTTAATTGGCTTGTCAAAGATCACGTAACGGTAAGTAGCTGGATTCATCTCTTGGTTCTCTATTCTGTTGCAGACATCTACTTCTCTGTTTTTGTGCCAATACCATGCTGCTTTGATCACTATCTATTTGCAGTATAGTCTGAGGTCTGGTAGCGTGATTCCTCCTGCTTTGTTTTTATTTCTGAGTAATGTTCTGGCTATTCAAAGTGTTTTTCTGATTCCATATAAAACGAAGTATTGTTTTTACAAGATCTTTAAAGTATGACAGTGGAACCTTAATAGGGATTGTGTTAAAATTATATATTGCTTTGGGTAGCATGGAAATTTTAACAATGTTGATTCCTCCCATCCATGAGCATGTTATGTTTTTCCATTTGTTAACATTTTCAGCTATTTCTTTTCTTAGCATTTCATAGTTCTCTTTATAGAGATCTTTCACGTCCTTAGTAGATAAACTCCCAAATATTTCATCTTCTTTGGCACTACTGTGAATGGGATAGAGTCCTTAACTGTTTTTTCAACTTGGCTATCGTTGGTATATATAAAGGCTACCAATTTATGAATGTTGATTTTGTAACCTGAGATGGTGCTGTATTCCTTGATTACTTCTAAGAGTTTTGTAGTAGAGTCCCTAGTGTTTTCCAGATATACAATCATATCATCTGCGAAGAGAGAAAGTTTGATCTCTTCTGACCCTATATGGATACCCTTGATCGCCTTTTTTTCATAATTGAAGTGGCCAAACTTCCATTACAATGTTAAAGAGAAGTGGAGACAATGGGCAGCCTTGTTTGTTTCCTGTTCTGAGTGGAAATGATTTCGATTTAACTCCATTTAATCTGATATTGACTGTGGGAATACTAAAGATGGCTACTATCAGTTTAAGAAACATCCCTTCATTACCAATTTTCTTAAGTGTTCTGATCATGAAGGAATGCTGTATATTATCAAAAGCTTTTTCTGCATCAATCGAGAGAATCATATGGCCTTTGTTTTTTTAATTTGTTTATGTGCTGAATTATACTTATAGATTTATGGATATTGAACCAGCCTTGAGAACCTGGGATAGAATCGACTTGGTAATGATTTATAATTTGTTTGATATGTAGCTGGATTCAGTTTGTTAGGATCTTGTTGAATATTTTTGCATCTATATTCATTAGTGATATTGGTCTATAATTTTCTTTTCTTGTTGGGTCTTTTCCTGGTTTGGGGATCAGGGTGATGTTTGCTTCATAGAACATGTTGGGTAGTCTTCCTTCTTTTTCTACCTTTTGGAATAGGTTGAGTAATATAGGTACTAATTCCTCGTTAAAGGTTTGATAGAATTCTGATGTAAAACCATCTGGTCCCAGGCTTTTCCTTTTAGTGAAGTTTTGTATGGTTGATGCTATTTCAGAACTTGTTATGGGCCTCTTCAATATTTCCACTTGATTCTGGCTAAGTCTTGGAAGGTGATGTGCTTCCAAGTATTGGTCAATTTTCTTCAGATTTTCATATTTCTGAGAATAATGTTTCTTGTAATATTCATTAATGTTTTTTAATTTCTGAAGAGTCTGTTGTTATTTCATCTTTGTTGTTTCTCATTGATGAGATTAGAGATTTTACTTTTTTCTTCCTGATTAGGTTGGCCATAGTTCATCTATTTTATTGACCTTTTCAGAAACCAACTTTTTGATTTATTGATCTGTTGTATAATTCTTTTGTTTTCAATTTCATTTAATTCTGCTCTCATTTTGGTTATTTCTTTTCTTCTACTGGATATGTGGTTGGAATGTTCTTCCTTTTCCAGTTGCTTGAGATGTTCCGTTAAGTTGTTAACTTCCTCCCTTTTTGTTCTCTTCTGGAAGGCATGCAGTGCTATAAATTTCCCTCTCGGGACTGCCTTTGTGGTATCCCAGAGGTTCTAATAATCCGTGTCTTCATTGTCGTTTTTTTCCAAAAATTTGGCAATTTCCTTCTTAATCTCATCTCTGATACAGCTATCATGCACCATAAGTTTCTTTAACTTCCATGTTTTTGTATGAGTATGCAGATTCCTGTTGTTACTGAGTTCAACTTTTATTCCATGGTGGTTCTAGAATATTCAAGGAATAATTTCTATTCCTTTAAATTTACTGAGTTTAGACTTGTGACCTAAGATGTGATCGATTTTGGAGTATATTCTGTGAGCTGATGAGAAGAATGTGCATTCAGTTTTGTTGGGATGAAATGTTCTGTAGATGTCTGCTAAATCCAAATGTTGGATGGTTAGGTTTAAATCTAAAATTTCTTTGCTCAGCTTCTTACTGGAGGATCGATCTAACACTGACAAAAGAGTGTCAAAATCTCCAACTATTAAGGAGCTGGACGAAATCAAGTTGCTCATGTCTGTTAGAGTTTCTCTTATAAATTGAGGTGCATTCTGGTTGGGTGCATAGATATTAATAATTGAAATCTCATCATATTGAGTGTTAACCTTAACAAATATAAAATGACCATTCTTATCCTTCCTTACTTTTGTTGGTTTAAAGCCTATTGTATCTGCAAATAAAATTGGAACACCTGCTTTTTTCTGATTATGATTTGCCTGAGATATCGATGGCTATCCTTTCACCCTTAGTCTATATTTGTCTTTTAAGATAAGATGTGACTCTTGTATGCAACAAATATCTGGCCTGAGTTTTTGTATCTGGTCAACTAATCTATGCCTCTTTAGAGGACTGTTTAAGCCATTCACATTAATGGAGAATATTGATAAGTCTGGTAAAATTTTGGGTATCTATTTTTTTGAAAGGCCAGTGGACATTTTTAATCCTTTCCCCAGTGTGGAATTTGGAGTTTGATCAAAAGTTTCTGAGTGAGTTTACTTTTGTGGCAGAGGATTGGGTTGGTCATTATGGAAGATAGGTCTGAGAATTTCTTGAAGAACTGGTTTGGTTATTGCAAATTTCTTCAACATATGAATGTCATTAAAGTATTAATTTCTCCATCATAAAGGAAATTCAATTTAGCTGGATACAGGATCTGTGGTTGAAAGTTATTTTCTTTACGAGGTTAAAAGTCAATGACCACCCTCTTCTGGCTTGAAAAGTTTCAGCAGAGAGATCTGCAGTCATTCTGATATTCTTCCCTTTGTAGGTAATGGCTTTCTTACGTCTGGCTGCTTTGAGAATATTTTCTCCTTCATATTTACTTTAGTGAAGTTAATTATAATATGTCTTGGGGATATCATATTGGGATTCAGTCCTTCTGGTGTTCTGAAAGTGTCTGCTATCTGAATTTCAGATTCTCTAGGCATGTTTGAAAATTCTCTTCCATACTTTCATGGAGAAGGGCCTCTGTGCCTCGTGAGGCCACTTCATCAGATTCAGGGATTCTAATGAGGTGGATATTAGCCTTATTCGAATTATCCCAGAGTTCTCTGAGAGAATAATCCTTTTTTGCTCTCCATTTCTCTTCTTCTTTGAGAGTTTGGGAGCTTTCAAAGGCTTTGTCTTCAATGTTAGAAATCCTTTTTTCTGCTTGTTCTACTCTGTTACTGAGGGATTCCACTGTATTTTTCAGATCTTTGAGGGCTGCAAATTCTTGCGTCAGTGTGTCTAAATCTTTGGTTGTTTTGTCTTTAAATTCGTTAAATTCTTGAGACAAGTTTTGAATTTCTCCTCGAATTCCTAATTCCGACTTTTGATTTGCTGCTTGAATTTCTAATTCCAAATTTTCCTCCACTTTATTAATCTTGCTTGCCATCCAAATTCTGAATTCCATTTGTGACATCTCGGCCAGTTGTTTATTAATGGGATCTTCAGTTACATCTGCCATATCTTTCCTTGGTGGGGGGTTGCTCTATTCTGGTTTTTCATGTTGCCAGATGTTTTCCGCTGATTTAGCCCCATGATTGTTTTACACCCTTTGATTTTTCCCTGGAGCTTTGTTGAGGACCCATACAGTGCTATGGACTGAGAGACTGGGGCCCTGTTTGGTGTGGTGGGACTTAGTGGTTCTGTCTTATTTTCAGCTTGTATTTTTTCACCCCTAGTGAAACAGTAACTCTCATTTGAAGTCTCAGGGGGCCTGATTTTCTGTCCCAGATCTGTTCATGGTGGTGAGCAGCCTCCTCTGGTTTCCCAGGGAGACAGAGTATGTGGCTTCATAATATCCTGGAGTGAGCCATATTGTTGCTAAAAGACAGATGCTGCTCTGTGCCTCAGGGAACCACTGCTCTGGTGTGGTTCCCTCTTAGCCGACCATCCTCTCCCTGCTCCTGTGCCCTAGAGTCAGCACTGACCAGCTGCAGTTCAAGCACTGTCCACACCCCTCAAGAAATCACCCAAGAGTCTGGACTCCTGGGGGACAGGCCTCAGAGTTGCAGGTAGAGAATATAAACAATTTTATACAGTTTTATGCCTGGCCGTATTGTTGCCAAAAGATGGTTGCTGCTCTGTGCCTCAGGGGACCACTGCTCTGGTGTGGTTCCCTCTCAGCCAATCGTCCTCTTCTCGCTCCCATTCCCCAGAGTCAGCACTGACCAGCTGCAGTTTAGTCACTGTCCACAACCCTTGAGAAATCACCCAAGAATCTGGACTCCTATGGGACAAGCCTCCAGACCTCAGAGTGAGAGTGGAGGGGAGTTCTGGGAGCTCAGAGTAGCGGGTAGGGAATGTATACATTTTTATACAGTTTTATGTCTGGCAGGAGAATTCCATGGCCCCCTAGTAGGGTACGTAGGTCCAGCTTTTAGAGGGTCTCTCCCGTGGAGTGTAGTGGGAGGAACTTTGAACTCTGCCTGTTTGTTTGTGGGGCACTCCAAGCTGTTCTTATGGGGGAGGAGATTCCCGTCCACTTGGTGATGGATTTTGTACTTTTTGTTTGTATCCTTGTGGTCACAGCTCACCTCAGCAGGGTTGATGTGCGTTCTTCAACCTTATCTCTTGGTGTAGCTCAAATCCACCAGGTTACTTACTAAATTTCTGTCCTTTAACTCCTTCTGGATGGGAGCCTCTGTGGAAAGCTGGCTTCAGTCAGCCATCTTTTCCCCACCCCCCAATTTCTTAATTTTTATATGATACTAATGTTCAAGTGTGAAACTACCTCCTGTAGTTAGTTAGCCGTTTAATCAGGACTGAAGTGCAATCCTTCTAACTTTCAGTCTGAGCTGTTCCATCATAGCATACCTCATTACTATTTAAAGTAACTTACTAGTAACTTAGTGATATGTCTAGAAAATGCATAAATCTGTAGTTTTGATGAACAAAGAACCTGTCAATGTTTACGCTTGAGACTGGTGCCTCTTTTAAAGAGAAGATCTCATTATGTCACCCAAGCTGAAGTACACTGACATAATCATACCTCACAGCAACCTCAAACTCTTGGGCCAAAGGGATTTTCTCATTACAGCCTCCTATGTAGTTAGGACTCAAGGGACATGACACCATGCCCAACTAAGTTCTCTCTCCCTCTATAAGAGGTGTCTTACTGCATTGCCTAGGCTGTTCTCTATTTCCTGGTCTCAAACCATTTTTCCCTGCAGCTTCTTGGTGCTGGGATCACAGGTATGAGGTGCTGAACCTGGCTATTATTTGGGTTTTAATAGAAATGAATAAATGTGCTTCAAATATTCTAGGTTAATATGCATGGAGGAAGTCCTTTTTACAAGCAGTCAACTCAAAGCTTCCAGAAAAATTGACTTCTGTTAGTTGCTGGTACTAACCAGAAATAATTTATGAAATTTATAGTTAAAATCTCAGATGCATAGAAATTTTTGGTGAATAATCATCAGAGAAAAGACACTAAAAATACCCTTGTCACCTTTGCAACTCCCATCTAGTCCAGCACATAAAGAGAAACCTTAATAACTAATTCTTGAGAGAGAGATATATAACCTTTGTGATCTTATTTTACCCTTTTAAGCACTCTGCAACAGGATTTGAATTGAAGAAAGATGTAAACTGGCAGGTAGCAGGGACCACATCTATTTAATTTGTATGGTATAGTACTTAGTATGGTGCCATGTATATATGAACACTTGATAAATATCACTTGAAGAGAAATGTATTCCACATGCATTTGCTGGCAATAAGCTTAGTTCCCGTCCCTTTACTTACTGTGGATCTAAATGTCACATTCTTCCCACTTTATGCTTCTTAAACAAAGATTGCACTATTCCCTTTTGTACAAGAAAAGATTTTATTGAGAGTAGACTAGTCTTATAAGTGAGAGTGCTTCACAGAAAGGCATAATTAAAGAAAGTCTAAAAAACTCTATCTCAACTATTGACCACCAAAAAGCAAAGATATAAAGACCTTAGCTGTGATCCCCAGGGCAATAATATTTTCCTTTTACTTTACCAGGGGTGGTAAAGGAACATGTTCCATTTCAACAACATTTAGATGATGATTTATGAAATTAAATTTTATTTTCAAAGGATTGATTTACCAATTCTACTACAATGCATTTTTTTTCTATGTCTTGGGTACCTATATCCATTAGCTCACTGTGTTCTACTAGCACACATCTATAGCACAATGTTTTGAAGAGGATGCTTTGAGAAAATGAATTTATTTTTTGTTTTTATTTCAGTTTAATGTGAGGGTACAAACAACTGGGTTATAACGTTTGCATTTGTTAGGTAGAATCTCTCTTGTAGTTTTGTCCCATAGCCAAGAGTTGTGCTATATATTTTTACATTTTGCCAATTAAGTGAGAGAATGCCAATCCTCTCCCCTTCGCTACTCTTTTCCCTCAGCTTGAGTTGAATTGAGATTTTCTCTTATGTGGGCATATATTAGATCATCTTCAGGCTTCATATTAGTATTGCATACATTGGGTATTTGTTTTTCCATTCTCGTGATTCTTTACTAAGAAGAATGTGTTTCAACTCCATCCAGGTTAATACAAAAAGATGTAAAGCCATCATACTTTTATGTCTGAATTGTATTACTTGGTATACACATATCACAGTTCCTTAGTCCATTCCTGATGGGATTTAGGTTGTTTCCACATTTTGGTGATTGTAAATTGAGCTGTGATAAACAGTCTAGTGCAAATAAAATGAATTTCTTAACTTCAAATGTTTGTAAGGATTTACGCCATAGTATAATGACTATAATTATGCAAAGACAACTGATAATGATGTCATATTTTTAACATTATCATTTTACACAGTTTGCAGACAAAGAGACTGATTTGACTGACATGGATTGGCATGGATATCTGTAAGACGTGAGTCAGTATTTGAATAGAGAAGTTAGTCAACAGATTACACAAAACAAACAAAGGAGGTAGAAGAGGTTCAGCAGTGGTGGACAGAAACTGTTCCTTTAGTCATACCAAAATACTAAATTCTTCAGTGAGAAGGAACTGATGTGAATTTCATTTACACTGCAGCTATATCTTATTTTGATTCCACGTTAATAATAAAATTTATTAATGATTAATAAACCATTTATATCTTATTGAATAGCGTGTCTTCTGCTATTAACACAAAAAGCCCTTGTTGCTATTTGTGTAAAATTCTCAGTTAAGGAGGTTTTGATGAGAAAAAGATACTGGAATGAGATATAGTCAACTTATAATTGCTCAGAATTATAAAACCATGAGGATTCTATCTAGGAAAGCTTATTGGTCTTGGATGAGATACAAATAACATTGACAAAGAATCATTCACTATCTTATGTCTTTAGAGTAACAATGATAATCAGTTTTATTCCAACTTAGATCTTTGATCAGTGACAAAATCAACAAATGCTTATTTCTCATTAAAACGTATCTGTCATATTGAGGGGTTAGCATAGAGGCAAGCAGATTGAAAAGGGTAACTCACGTATTGCTTGCTTATTTTAATAAATATTATTTTCTCTAAATGAGCTCATTCATTTCCATGGTTTAAAGTTCCACATGAATCTTTGGATAGGTGATTTTACTTTTTAGGTAAAATCAAATGGAATCAGAAAGAATCCCCCCACCCAGGCACATTTTGTTTTCCCTTTTTAGTCTCAATAGCACATGGTGGCTATTACTGAATGCCTGCCAAAATTCACATTGGTGAGACCCAATGTTTGAGGAAGAACTGAAAGCATATTTCTCCATATAACTAGAGGAAATAGTGATCTAATTATCAGTAATGTGTAAAGATCTTTTCAAGAGCACATAATGCAAAAGGACAAATACAAACTTACAGAACATTAGGCAACCTGTATCCATAACATACTTTATGACACACTGAGAAATAGCAGGAGATATCCAAAGGGTGTTTCAGTACAAATTTAGTCTTTGATGTTTATGGTTTATGTCTTCATACCAGGTCTTTCTTAGAAATCCTTTTCCCTTTAGTGATAATGACTGGCTAGTGATCTGTTTTTCTTGTATCAGAAAGCCCAATAAACAGTTAAAGTATAAAAAGGGGGTATAAGAGAAAGCAATGATTTCCTTTGAAAGCTACACATGGCATTATAGAATATTATTGACTAGACTTTGTCAAGAAATTATACTTATGGCTTGGCACCCCTAAGCATAGTAGTTATAGCACTACAACTATATAGCACTATAACACACCAAGACTGGTGAGTTCTAAGTTAGCCCGAGCCAACTAAACAGCAATTACAATTGCAACAAAAAATATCTGGGCATTGTGGTGGGCACTTGTAGTCCCAGCTCCTTGGAAGGATGAGGTAAGAGAATCACTTAAGCCCAAGAATTTCAGGTTACTGTAAGCTGTGAGGCCAAGGCACTCTACTGAGGGTGACATAGTGAGACTCTGTCTCAAAAAAAAAAAAAAAAAAAAAGAAATATATATATATATATATATATATACTTAGTTAGGCTAAGTTTCAGATATGTCCAAAATATGAATGTTAGAAAACTAAACCATTAACTTTGTCAAAGTGAACCACAACTCATTCAGAGAAGAGCTCAGCTAATTTTCTTAAGAGATACATTATACCGAAATATTTATTTACTTATAATTAATTCCTATTCTATAAGATTTTTTATATAAATATAGGCACTATTGTAATCTTTGGTTTGTCATTGAGGATTCATGAAAGTCATAGAAATAAATACTTCTCCACATTTGATCTATTTAGGTGCCTAGAGAGTTGATATTATGGTGGTTGAATGACAGTTTTTCCTCTACATCAAAAGATTTTAGTACCATTAAAAAAACTTGCTCATCTCTACAATCAGATTTATGATCATTGTGTTTATTTATATGCTTTTTCTTTACCAAATATATTTAAGATAGTCTACACAAATATGAACAATGCAATACATCTTTTCGTACGTAAATAAGGAAATCATTGTGAAGGAATTAGACAGGTTAGTAAAATGAGATTAACCCAGAGGTGAGGTTGTTATAAAAAGACATTCTATTAAGTACAGAAAGATATCTAATCTGTGACATGAGATATATCACATAATATTTTTTTAAAAATGTTCAAGAGAATTAAAATTATTTTCAGAAATATAACTAGAGAAACATTTTGGTTGTAACCCGTCATGTCTATTATTATAGTATATAATATAGTGATTAATATCCTCAACAACTTAATAGAAAATAACCAACATCAGCAGGCTGCTTAATAATCTCTCTCAATGTATAAAAATAGATTATGTTATTATGCCTAAACCTGGTGCCATTAAAGAAATTTTACATGTGTTTGGGACATTATGAGGTTAAGTAATGTGGCAAGCCATGTCTAACTTAAACCAAAGTTAACTTGAACATTATCTAGAGGAATGGATTGTTATTTGTTCTTTCAGGCAAACTTCCAGAAATAATCACTCATGTACGTTTTTTGTATGTATTTTGTGGTAAAAACTTTTAATTAATACACCTTGTCAAGTCTGAGAGTGAAGCTAACCAATGTCGCTTATTAGGATACAGGGAGATATACTTTAATAATCTTAATAATTATCTAAAGTAAAGTAGAATCTAAGCCCTCTTAGTAAATTTGAAGACACTTAGCCAAAGATGAGTTGAGTGATTATTTTTACAAAAATGAGCCAAGGGAGTACCTGCAAGAAGGAGCAAGAGCCCTCAGGCAATTTTTAAAGTCAGTTTCATTCAATAAATGAACAACCAATTAAGCTCCAAAGGTTTGTATCAAGTTTGTTTCTGTATCATTTTTAACTTGGATTATTTGTTAACAGAATAACTAAATACCCTACTTATCTTTAAAACACTCTTAAAACTCGAGTAATGCAATTCTCTGTTGACCTGTCTAGGACTAATTGATTGAAAAACATGATCAGAGTTAACTTAAGAAATCTGCCAGTTATATAGAGTAGTTATCAATAAGACAGTCAATATTGGTAAAGGCCATCAAAATGATTATTTTTGTGTTAATTGACCTTAACAACATTTTCTCGAAGAAGTTGGATAGTGAGACTAGTCATTTAGTACAGCCACAAGCAGATCATTAGAGTAAAACTCTTCCATCTCTTTATTAGAGCACAGTTATCATTTTAGCTTCTATAGGTTTAAGAGAGTATGTATGTGAGCATTATGAACAAGTATAATTTGTGTGCCTAACACAGTACTGTGATTTCCAGGAACATTAAATGAAATAAATTTTAGATGATTGGAGAAATGTGTGAGATGATGAACAGGATAATCTACTATTGAGAAGATATCTCCACTCCATTTTTGGCTATGGTGCCTATAAATGTATCTTTGGAATGAAGTAATTTAGGTCCTTATTACCTAATGAATGAAAATACCATGTATCTATAGTTCACAAACTGTATCAGACTCACTCAGAGACCATTATTAAGGCAGATTCTTTATCACATCCTTAGATCTTCTGCTTCAGTACTTTTGGGGTTAGACCTGGATTGCTGCATTTTAACAATTGCTTTAGAGTTAATTCCAATGCAAAGCATCAACAAATCTCACTGTGAGAAACACTCCTTACCACATCATCTCCTAGCACCATAATTAGAGGAAATTAGTTGATGGCTAGACCCTGGAATAATCAGATAATCAGAGTGGGAGAATAGTGAACATTCACAATAGATATGGAAAAGTACAAGTGGAATCACCTACTACATAAGGTAGCTCAGGGCCATCCTTGGTTGAACTTCCCACTGAGGATTTTACCATTAAAAAAAGTTAAATGAATTTGAAGCTTACTCTTTCTATTTCCACACACTTCAAAAATCAGGGACACATATGTAAATACGAAAGTATCACCAAAAAATTTATAGAACAGAACTTTCTATACTTCCTTATTACCAGAGCTATAAGAAAGAGTTGGTCATGATAGTGATTTATAACTCCAAAACTAGTATTTTTCTTAAAATTAAATTTTCCCTCTTAGCTTCCAAAACAGAAATCAGTTCACTTATCCCATAATCAGAAAAGTACTCTCATATTTTCATTTTTTTCAATGTAGTAAAAATATTTAATGGCATATCATATTAGACGTTTATCTTGCAATTCACATGACAGAAATCAACACAGATAAAATGTTATTGCAGTAGGTATCTTTACAATAAATATTTAATTTCAAATCTTTGGTCTATAATGTGAGATATAAATATAGAAGGTGTCCATAAAATTCGTGGGAAGTTTATAATATAAAACTATTTTAAATTGAAAAAGCAGCATTATCATTTGTCATAGCAAAAACATATAAAAACATATTCAGTGATGAAGTAGTTGGTGTAATAGTCTTAGAAATTCAGAAAGTAAGACCTTAAAGAAAAGAGTAGGGTAACAGAAAGAAAAAAGAAAGAAGATTCAGACATTTTCAAATAAAATTACAAAATACCTCTTACCAGGAATAAAGACTACACGGAAGCAACTGAGCAATGACAAGATCAGAGTCCTTAGGCTAAAACATCTTTAGGGATGAAAACAAAAGAAGAAACACAAACCATAGGCAATAATACTAAACATGAATAACACTTCCCTTAAACAGTTTCTGAGTTTCTACTCTTTTTCATGTACAGTCAGAGGTCCTTGGATTACAATAAATAAATGAATACATAAACAGGGCTTCTGCCACCAAAAAGTACAAATAGGAAGAGGGCAAATAGTTACAATATAATGTAGTTAGTATATAAATATAATCTCAGAACTTGTAGCAGAGTTCAGAACAGGGAGATAATGACTCTGCCTATGAGGGGAGGAGGTTAAGTAAGGCTTCATGGAGAGCCTGGCTTTTGAATGCTGAGCAGGAATTTGTAAAGCATACAATTCTTAGGTAAGAGCACAATACCTTAGATCTATAATGAGGAATAACTGCTATCCAGATTAGAGCCAGGCACTATAAGAATACGATATAGAATACTCCTAGAGTTTGAAGAAAATGAGCACCTACAGGTAAAATGAGAAAGTACAAATGACATCATCTACATAATGTTAGCCAGGCCTACAATATTCAGGTACTTTATCTCATTGACAAAGGAGGCATATTATTATTCTGTAGGGTAAGTATATGTTACATGGATTTCCAGGAATAAATGACTAAATATAAATTTTCACTATCACAAAAAATTATTTTCAACTAGGTAACTTTTTTTTCACATCTCTGTGTGTGTACATGTCTTCAAAGGCTTTTTATTTTTCTATTTTCTGGATAGAATATTCTATTCTCTTGGAATTATTTTTTGTACTAAATGGCAGCCTTGCATTTTGTCTTCTCTGATATTGTTAAAATCCTCTCTCTAATATTCTGTTCCTGTACTTCTCTATTTTACTTGTCTGTCTCCAGTGATTTTAATTTTCCTGGAGGAAACTTCCAAAGGTCCAAGCATCACAATAACTTTAGCAATGGAGGACAATAGTAGGCTCTTCTGAGTGGGGCCATGTGGGAAGCAGGGTAAGATATCTAGGAGAAGGGGAGGAAATTCTGTTTGAATTGCATCTATGGGGCTGAGTGGGCAGAAAAAGGTTTGTAGAGGAATTAGTACAGCTAGAAAATCCAGAACATAATGAAATTATTTCACCAACACAGCACGGGAATGCTCTCTTCATGGTGCCCTAGCATTTCCCTTCTCAATGAGAAACTGTCCTTGATACAAAATACCCCTGCCTCTCTCCAAGTGCTTTCTTCCTCCTCTGCACTGCAAACATTAGCCACTTTTCTTTTTTTTTTCTCTCTTGATCTGATCTAGGTATAAACTTCTCTTCATATCTTCTTAATTTCCTGACCCCCAAATAATCAAGAAATGGTATAAAAACTTCAAATAATCCTGAGATAGACAGATGTTTTAATGCTTATCCTAGTATTGCATATGCCTAGAGGAAACAGGAAAATGCTTAAAATGGTTCCAGCTAATTTTAAAGAGAAAGCACAAACTGCTGTTTGAAGCAGAAGGCTGGAGAAGACTGCCTATGTCATCATAAGCAGCTGTTCTCATCCAAAACAGGAGAATGAGGAAGGACTTAGATTCCATCTGGGTAACGGAAGTGGAGAGATTAAATACATCATTTTGATTAAAATCTTTCTTCTTTAGCTTTCACACATATTTCTCTATCAACATTTTCCTTTTTTAGCCTGAAATAAGAGTCAATGTGTCTCAATGAAGAAACCCATGCATATATACACACACACACGCACATAATAACTAGGACTATGAGTTTTAAACTCATCCAAAATTCTTCATATGACATTGGGCAAGCATCTTCACTTCCATGGATTCTATTATGCTCACTTGAAAAAAATTGCAAAGCAAACTGTGGATCAATTTTTGAATTTATTTGTGAAAGGGAAAATATGATTTTCATTACCCTTATAAAAGTATATTTTATAAATTCATAAACAATATTATACTTTTACTTTTTGATAATCATGGACTATTAATTAAAAGTATAAAAGTAACAGATGGGATTTAGAAAGATTGGAAATGGCATAGATTTGAATATATAATAATGCAAAGTTAAATCCACACATGATAGATATTCACAGAAGATACATAGCTGGGGGCTGCTACATTAAATGATGGGTTTTTAAAAACAGGAAAAATTGAGAATTACTGGAAGAAATAAGGATTATGTATAGGTGAATACATTTAGAATAGCAAAGACATCTCTAGGTAAGGCAGAAAACCTATAAGCCATAAAAGAAAAGGTTGAGGGTGGCACCTGTGGCTCAAAGGAATAGGGTGCCCACCCCACATACGGGAGGTGGCATGTTCAAATCTAGCCCTGGCCAAAAACTGGGGGGGAAAAAAAAAGAAAAGATTGAATAATTTAACTACAAAATTTTTAAAATGTCTATGTGATTTATACAACATTAGCAAACCTCAATGACAAATGAGATAAATAGAATCTATTATTTTCATAACATACAAAAAAGGAATAAAAATGTTTCTCTATATGAAGAGTTTATATAATTCAATAAAAATAAATTATCTGAAAGAAAATCTATCATGTATGATGTGGAGGTGAAATACATTCTTCTTAATAAAGCATCACAAGAATGGAGAAGCAAGAATCCAATGTATTCAATTCTGATATGAGGAAAATTGATGATAGTACATGGTGGGGGTAGAGGCATAGGTGAGGGGAAAGAGAGAATGAGAGAGGGGCCTGTGGGGCCACAGTCTGTGACACACTTCTTGGCTGTGGGACACTATTAATAGAGGGACTTCATCCAGCAAACTCAAGCAGTATAACCTGGCTTCAGTACCCTCAATTATTCCCCCAATAATTAAAAAAAAGGAAAGAAAAGAAAATTTACAGAAGGAATACAGTCAATAAACATGACAAGGAGATCAGTCTTACCAGTAATCAGGAAATTAATATTAAAACAAGATATTACTTTTTAAGTATAAGTAAAAGGGTATTCTCATGAAGTACACAGATGTGCAAATCATTACAGCTTTTTTGGCATTTAAATATCCTTAAAAAGCATTTGTATTATAAAAAAAAACTCTGTCATACAGAAACACAATGTGCCCAAATATATATGAGTATGATTACTTATTGAATCATTTTTTATAGTAGCAAAGTATTTGAAACACTGTATTTTACAAAGCAAGATGATGAAGTAATTTGTATACTTGAAAGTATGAAGCCATTTGTATTTACCTGGATGGAGTTAAAGCACAATCTTCTTAGTAAAGTATCATAAGAATGGAAAAGCAAGTATCCAATGTACTCAATACTAATATGAAACCAAGAGATAAACAACTACAGGCCTACACAAGGGAAAGACACAATTAAATTCAAATGTGGGGGAGAAGGGAGGAGGGAAGGGATTGGTGTGCTCTCACCTAAGGTGCACAATGTAAGTGAAGGGTTCAACTACAACTAGATCTTTACCTAAGAAATGGAAACAACATAATCTAATCATGTGTACCCTTATATTAATCTGCAACAAAAACAAAAAGAATGAGATAAAAATGTCAAGAACTATCAAGAGTCTGAGATTTTACTCTTCTGGCAAGTTAATGAGTTACTTTCTCATAGTTTCATGGATTTTGGCATAAGACATGAGACTCCTGGGTCAGAGAAAAAGAATTTTATTATTTATGGCACAGAAAACATTATAAACATATTCTTGTAGGTTCCCCTTGACCGTGGAGGTGAGGCAAAAATGATTACTTGGATGCTACACACATAGTAGGCTTGTATCACAGCTAAGGAACTAAAAGTTTGGAGAACCAGAATATTTTATATAAGGTTGTAAGAAAACCTGCTTTAATTTTGTCTTAGCATAAGATATCACCTATATTATACTGGGCAGTGAACAAACATGCCTTTTTTGCTAAAAGGGAGATATATTTATCTTTGGAAGCTATGTTTTTCACAATCATCCTTGAAAAAGTAATCCTAAACAAAAGGCAAGTTAACGCTTCTGACCTCAAGTTGTGTGGAAAGAAGAGTCTTATGGAAAGGTGTCTCCCAATAATATGCACCCTTCATTTCCACACAATTTTGGCATCTGTAAAATTTTCCCATGAGTATGCCACTACATGAGCTATTCTGGTTAATCTGATCAATAAGGTTAAGATCAAATATGTTTATTTGATTTAATACATCATTTAATTAAGGTTACTATCAAGGGACTCCAAGCATCAGGATGAACCCAACTTTCAGTATTGACTTAATTTCTTCTTCCCTTATTCCCTCACTCCCCAAATTCCTAATTTTTAACAATTTGAATGAGTAATAAAGGTACTAGCAGTTCTCCATATGTGGCTCATTTCCAATTGTGATAATCCCCTGCAATATAAACAAATAAGGAAGTGCAAATATATACCATCAATTTCTATTATAAATTCAGTTGTAGAAGTAAGAACAATATTAAACAGGCCAAAACTGCCACTTCCCAAGGATGAACCAAGTCTGAAACCCCTCAGTTTAATCTTGGTCTTCCCACTCTCAATGGGATTAGAATAAACTGGTGACTTTAACATCGGTATATCATCAAAGTATCAGTAATTTTATTTTCTAAAATTCACCAGCATGTTCATTTAAGTGCATATAGCCCTTCGTTCCTCTTGGGGACAAGCTCCATGCCTAGTCATCTTTATACTTAAAGTAAGTTAGATAAGTATAAGAAGGGAATGGAGAGAAAGGGGACATGGAGGCACAGTGGCTCCATTCCAGTAAATATGACATTATTAACATAACCTTGAAGTTTCTCACAATTTAACTAAGAGAAATTTTAAGTTTTTGATTCACCAAAAGTTATATATACTCATGTTGATAACATCATTTATTTTGTCCTTGTGAACACCTTGACTCAGTTACTGCAGTCATATAGCATTTCAGCTGGAGCCTAAGGCTCACTAGTTCATTGTCATGATAAAATTGTTTCCTTATTCTGTCTGGAGGAGAGTAGGAACAATAGAACATACCATTTGAGTGGCTTGTTTAATTCCTACCACATATTATTTAGCCTCTAAACACTCAGGAAAAGGTAAGACAAATGAGAGTCCTTCACTTCTTGCCCCAGTTACTTTTGTAAGAGTATGCACTAATGGATCTCAATCATTTTATTATTTTTAATGAAGATGCAAATTTGTCTTTATTTATGAAAAGTCATTAGTGAATTTCCATCATTTTATATCCATAACCTGTCTTACAAGGCCCTCATCATGTCTTCTAGAGAACCATGTCTCTTTCAGCATTCTATCACTATCATCAAAAGCTGTCAAAGACTATGAAGGGTTAGAATTTTTATTCTACTGGCCAAAAGTAAGTTAGCCTGGTACAGTTTCATGAATTCTGGTTGGATACATGAGACTGCTGCATCAGAGATAAAAAATGTTATTACTCACAGTACAGCAAGCCTTGGGAGCTTTATGTTTGTTTCTGTTCCTCTTGACCCAAGTCCCAAAGGAGTAACACAAAAACACACAACAGGATGCTGAAGTGCATGTTGCATGCAATGGGTTTATATCAGACTTGAGGAAACCCAAGTTTAGGGAATCATAATCTTTGAAAACAGACTTAAAAAAAAACTTCCTTGAAATTTGCATTGGAGGGAGACATTATCTTTTTTATACTGGACAGTGAAAAATTGCCCTTTGCAGTATCACTGCCTCTTTCCAGGCTGTTTGCTCCATAAACATCCTTGAAAAGGTAGTGCATAACAAATTGGCAGTTATTGTTTCTGTTTACAGAAACATAAGAGACCCATGGAAATTTATGTTTCAACAACTGTATGAATTATAATTTAATAATATACAAGTCATAGTGTTAAGCAATGAAGTCTCAAAGGAATATGTGTAAGATGATTCACCTTACGTATGAAGTAAGACATTTAGGTTGCACTCCTCTAAATGTTTATGAAAAATCTTAATAAGAATGTTTTCAGGTATTACCTATTTAATAATAAACTTAAAAAATAAATTGAATTAAGCAACTGTAAAATATTAAGATTATTTTTAAGTATATAGGTGTTATTTTAACTATTATTAAGTTAACTAAATAACTTGAAAACCATGCTCAAAAAATCTAGTTGTTCAAATGGGTTCTATTTCAAATTACAATAATGTATTTTGCTGAGGCAAACTTTAAAAAGTTAGTGCCGGGTGGCACCTGTGGCTCAAAGGGGTAGGGCGCCGGCCCCATATGCCGGAGGTGGTGGGCTCAAACCAAGCCCCGGCCAGAAACTGCAAAAAAAATAAATAAATAAATAAAAATAAAAATAAGTTAGTGCCTTTCTAAAAAGTCAGAGAACTTAGATCTTAAGGAATGGGGCTGATACAATGGAATTACCTGTTGTTAATGGATTTTTCTGCATCTTCCAAGCAAAGGCAAGTCCATGTTATCTTAAATGAAAAAAATTGTGTGTGTGTGCATTATAGATACACATATGCATGTATATGTATACATGTGTATGCATATATACATATATATGCATGAATTTGTGTGTAGATATGTGTATGTGATTTATATACACATATAGAGACATAAGTAATGATTTCTACATTTTCAGTCTTTTTGTCTTTCTGTCTCAACTTGTATTTATATAAAGAATAACAAAGGACTGCAATAAATCTGACATCTTTGTAAAATGACTTCAAAGATCCATTCACTTACTTTCTTCAATTCATTCATATATTGATCAAGTATTTACTTAGTACTTAAAATATGCCAAATACTCTTATATATTCTAGCCATACAAAGACTTACACAATAGTTTTTCATCATAGAACTTACATTCTAATGGTAAGAAACCAAAAATAAACAAACAAACATGCATTCTAACGTGCTGCAAAGAATAAAAAGTAGAGTAAGAAAAGGTAACATTATAAATATTTCTTAGACATGGAAGGTTAAGGGAAGGGCTCTGGTGGAACAAACAAATGAAAGAAATAAGGGAATGAACCATGAAAAGTTGATAAGAAAGAAGGCAGCCACATAAAAGATGACATCTTAAAATTTAATTGTTGACAGGTGTGAAAAACCACAAAGGTTTTAAAAGCTTAGTGGTCTGAAGTTGTATAAAATACATCAATTCAGTAGCTGTCTCTCCAAAATAAGATAGCAAGAATGTTTATAAAGAATGTTATAATAATACTATAAATGTAAAAATGAGAACAGTATTATAATGTACCATGATAATTTGAAAGGAAATGGATCTGGAAATATTTATTTATTTTTTCAAACACACCTGACTGTTTTTGAATTTTTTCTTTTTTCTTTTTTTTATTAGTATTAGATCATAGCTGTGTACATTAATGTGATCATGGGGCACCATGCACAGGTTTTGTACACAGTTTGACACATTTTCATCACAACGGTTAACACAGCATTCCTGGCATTTTCTTAGTTATTGTGTTAAGACAATCATATTCTGCATTCACTAAGTTTCACATGTACTCTTGTAAGACCCACCGCAGGTGTAATGCCACCAATCACCCTCCCTCTGCCCAACCTCCAACCTTCCCTCACCTCCCTCTCCCCCATCCCCATATTCTTAGGTTATAACTGGGTTATAGCTTTCCTATGAAAGCTGTAAATTAGTTTCATAGTAGGGCTGAGTACATTGGATACTTTTTCTTCCATTCTTGAGATACTTTACTAAGAAGAATATGTTCCAGCTCCATCCATGTAAACGTGAAAGAGGTAAAGTCTCCATCTTTCTTTAAGGCTGCATAATATTCCATGGTGTACATATATCACAATTTATTGATCCATTCGTGGATCGATGGGCACTTCGGCTTTTTCCATGACTTAGCAATTGTGAATTGGGCTGCAATAAACATTCTGGTACATATCTTTGTTATAATGTGATTTTTGGTCTTCTGGGTATATACCTAGTAGAGAAATTATAGGATTGAATGGAAGATCTATTTTTAGATCTCTCAGTGTTCTCCAAACATCTTTCCAAAAGGAATGTATTAATTTGCATTCCCACCAGCAGTGCAGAAGTGTTCCATTTTCTCCACATCCATGCCAACGTATCTGCTCTTGGGATTTTGTGACATGGGCTAATCTTATTGTAGTTAGATGGTATCTCAAGGTAGTTTTTATTTGCATTTCTCTGATGATTAAAGATGATGAGCATTTTTGATGTGTCTGTATGCCATGCGCCTGTCTTCTTCAGAAAAGTTTCTCTTCAAAACCCTTGACCAGCCTGCGATGGGATCACTTGTTCTTTTCTTGCTTATACATTTGAGTTCTCTTTGGATTCTGGTTATGAAACCTTGGTCGGAGACATAACCTGCAAATATCTTCTCCCATTCCGAGGGCTGTTTTCTTCCTTTACTTACTGTGTTCTTGGCTGTGCAGAAGCTTTTTAGTTTGATCAGGTGCCAGTAGTGTATTTTTGAAGCTGCTTCAATTGCCAGGGGGTGCCTCCTCATAAAATACTCACACAGACCGATTTCTTCAAGGGTTTTCCCTGCACTCTCTTCTAGTATTTTTATAGTTTCATGTCTTAAGTTTAAATCTTTAATCCAGTGACAGTCTATCTTAGTTAATGGTGAAAGGTGTGGATCCAGTTTCAGTCTTCTGCAGGTTGCCATCCAGTTCACCCAGCACCATTTATTAAATAGGGAATCTTTTCCCCAATGAATGTTTTCAATTGGCTTGTCAAAGATCAAATAATGGTAAATAGCTGCATTCACCTCTTGGTTCTCTATTCTGTTTCAGACATCTACTTCTCTGCTTTTGTGCCAGTACCATGCTGTTTTGATCACTATCAATTTACAGTATATTCTGAGATCTGGTAGTGTGATTCCTCCTGCTTTGTTTTTATTTCTGAGTAATGTCTTGGCTATTCGAGGTTTTTTCTGGTTCCATATAAAACGAAGTATTATGTTTTTCAAGATCTTTAAAATATGACAGTGGAGCTTTAATAGGGATTGCATTAAAATTGTATATTGCTTTGGAGAGTATGGAAATTTTAACAATGTTGATTCTTCCCAGACATGAGCATGGTATGTTTTTCCATTTGTTAACATTTTCAGCTGTTTATTTTCTTAGAGTTTCATAGTTCTCTTTATAGAAATATTTCACGTCCTATGTTAGATAAAATCCCAAATATTTCATCTTATTTTGCACTACTGTGAATAGAATAGAGTCCTTAACTGTTTTTTTCATCTTGACTATTGTTGGTGTATATAAAGGCTACTGATATATGATTGTTGATTTTGTAACCTGAGATACTGCTGTATTCCTTCATCACTTCTAAGAGTTTTGTAGTAGAATCCCTGGTGTTTTCCAGATATACAATCATATCATCTGCGAAGACAAAAGTTTGATCTCCTCTGAACCTATATGGATAGCCTTGATAGCCTTTATACCCGAATTGTGATGGCTAAAACTTCCATGACAATGATAAAAAGCAGTGGAGACAATGGGCAGCCTTGTCTGGTTATTGATTGGAGTGGAAATGGTTTCAATTTAACTCCATTCAATACAAAATTGGCTGTGGTTTTGGTTAGATGGCCTCTATCAGTTTAAGAAATGTCCCTTCTATACCAATATTCTTAAGTGTTTTGATCATGAAGGGATGCTGGATATTATCAAAAGCATTTTCTGCATCAATTGAGAGAATCATATGGTCTTTCTTTTGTAGTTTGTTTATGTGGTGGATTATACTTATAGATTTAGGTATATTGAAGCAAACTTGAGACCCTGGGATAAAACTGACTTGGTCATGATGTATAATTTGTTTGATGTGTTGTTGGATTCTGTTTGTTAGGATCTTGTTGAATATTTTTGCATCTAAATTCATTAGTGATATTGGTCTATAATTTTCTTTTATTGTTGGGTCTTTTCCTGGTTTGGGGATTAGGGTGATATTTGCTTCATAGAACGTGTTGGGTTGTCTTCCTTCTTT
The DNA here is from genome assembly GCF_027406575.1 of Nycticebus coucang. Lineage (NCBI taxonomy): Eukaryota > Metazoa > Chordata > Mammalia > Primates > Lorisidae > Nycticebus > Nycticebus coucang. Next base: position 108,563,844 of record NC_069804.1, read on the forward strand.
TTGTACAATTGGGAACTGGTTGAGTAATATAGGTACTAGTTCCTCTTTGAAGGTTTGGTAAAATTCTGAAGTTAAGTCATCTGGTCCTGGGCTTTTCTTTTTAAGGAGATTTCATATGCTTGATGCTATTTCAGAACTTGATATGGGCCTGTTCAAAATTTCCACTTGATTCTGGCTAAGCCTTGGAAGGTGACGTGCTTCCAAGTATTGGTCCATTTCCTTTGGATTTTCATATTTGGAATAAAGTTTCTTGTAATATTCATTAAGGATTTTTTGAATTTCTGAAGTCTTGTTATTTCGTCATTGTCATTTCTGATTGATGAGATTAGAGATTTTATTCTTTTTTTCCTGGTTATGCTAGCCTCAGATTTATCTATTTTATTGATCTTTTAAAAAAAAACTTTTTGATTTATTGATCTGCTGTATAATTCTTTTGTTTTCAATTTCATTTTATTCTGCTCTAATGTTGGTTATTTCTTTTCTTCTATTGGGTTTGAGGTTGGAATGTTCTCCCTTTTCCAGTTGCTTGAGATGTCCCTTTAAGTTGTTAACTTCCTCTCTTTCCGTTCACTTGAGGAAGGCTTGCAGTGTTATAAATTTCCCTCTTAGGACTGCCTTTGTAGTATCCCAGAGGTTCTGAGATACTGTGTCTTCATTGTCGTTTTGTTACAAAAATTTGTGATTTCCTTTTTAATCTCATCTCTGACCCAGCTATAATTCAGCATAAGGTTATTTAACTTCCACGTTTTTGTAAGAGTATGCAGGTTCTTGTTGTTACTGAGTTCAATTTTTATTCCATGGTTGTCTGAGAGGATGCATGGAATAATTTCTATTCCTTGAATTTACTGAGGTTAGACTTGTAACCTAAAATGTGTTCGATTTTTTGAGTATGTTCTGTGGGCTGATGAGAAGTATGTGTATTCACTTTTTTTGGGATGATATTTTCTTTAGATGTCTGTTAAATCCAAATGTTGGATGGTTAGGTTTAAATCTAAGATTTCTTTTCTCAGCTTCTTATTGGAGGATGTATCCAACTGCCAAAGGAGTGTTGAAATCTCTGACTATTATGGAGCTGCAGGGAATCAAGTTGCTCATGTCTGTTAGAGTTTCTCTTATGAATTGAGGCACATTCTGGTTGGGTTCATAAATATTAATAATTGAAATCTCATCATATTGAGTATTACCCTTAACAAATATGAAGTGACTATTTTTTCCTTCCTTTCTTTTGTTGGTTTAAAGCCTATTGTGTCTGCAAATAGAATTGCAACACCTGCTTTTTTCTGGCTACCATTTGCCTGAAATATGGATGACCATCCTTTCACCCTGAGTCTATATTCATACTTTAAGGTGAGATGTGACTCTGGTATGCAGCAAATATCTGGCCTGAGTTTTTGTATCAAGTCAGCTAACCTGTGCCTCTTTAGAGGACAGTTTAAGCCATTCACATTAATGGAAAATATTGATAAGTCTGGTGAAATTTTGGGTATTGAGTTTTTTGAAAGTCCAGTGGACATTTTTAATCCTTTTGCCACTGTGGAAGTTGCAGTTTGATCAAAAGTTTCTGAGTGAGTTTATTTTTGTGGCAGAGGATTGGGCTTTTCCTTATGAAGGATAGGTCTGAGAATATCCTGAATAGGTGGTTTGGTTATGGCAAATTTCTTCAACATATGAATGTCATTAAAGTATTTAATTTTTCCATCATAAATGAAACTCATTTAATAGCATACAATATCCAAGGTTGAAAGTTATTTTGTTTTACGACATTAAAAGTCAGTGACCATCCTCTTCTGGCCTGAAAAGTTTCAGCAAAGAGATCTGCAGTCATTCTAATATTCTTCCATTGTATGTAATGGATTTCTTACGTCTTGCTAGTTTCAGATATTTCTCTTTCATATTTACGCTAGTGAAGTTAATTATAATATGCCTTTGGGATGTCTTATTCAGATTGAGGCCTGCTGGGTTTCTGAAACTGACTGCTATCTGAATTTCAGAATCTCTTGGCATGTCTGGAAAATTCTCTTTCATAATTTCATGGAGAAGGGTCTCTGTGCCTTTTGAGGTCACTTCATCACTTTCAGGGATTCTAATGAGGCAGATATTAGCCTTCTTCGAATTATCCCAAACCTCTCTGAGACAATGATCTGTTTTTGCTCTCCATTTCTCTTCCTCTTTAGGAATTTGGGGGTGTTCAAAAGATTTGTCTTCAATTTCAGAAATCTTTTCTTCTGCTTGCTCCACTCTGTTACTGAGGTATTATACTGTATTTGTCAGATTTTTGAGGGCTGCACATTCTTGCTTCAGTGCATTGTAATCTTTGGTGGTTTTGTCTTTAATTTCATTAAATTGTTGAGACAACTTTTGAATTTTTCCTTGAATTTCTAATTCTGAATTTTGAACTGCTCTTTAAATTTCTAATTCCAAATTTTCCTCCAGTCTATTAATCTTGTTTGAAATCCCAATTCTGAATTTGATTTCTGACATCTCGTCCATGTGTTTATTAATGTGATCTTCAGTTACATCTACCATATCTTTCCTTTGGGCGGTTGATCTATTCTGGTTATTTGTTCTACCAGAGTTTTTCTGCTGATTTCACCCCATGATTATTTTACATCATTTGACTTTTCCCCTGGAGCTTTGTTGAGGACCCATACAATGCTACGGCCTGAGAGACTGGGGACCTATTTGGTGTGGTTTGGCTAAGTGGTTCTGTCTTGTTTTCAGCTGGTCTATGTTCGATCGTAGTGAAACAGTTACTATGGTTGAAGTTTCAGCTGTGGAGAAATACCAGCAATTAAGTCACCCCGCCCCCCACAAGTAACAATTGGAAGAGGAAAATCAAACTTTTCTACAACCACACACCCAGGGCATCACTTGAATAGTCCTCAGGAGATTGGCTCAGTTCAAAAGGTCCAAATCAATTGAATCAGTGAGCACCTGTCTCAGGTGTGAGAGTTTCAAAGGTCTGTGGGGACTGGATCGCAGAGGTCTGGTTACAACTCAAATATGACTTGCTCCTGTGCTCTGTGAAGTCAGGAGGACCCACCCAGCAAATACAGTAGTCTGGGAAGGTTGATGCCTCCTTCCCAACCTTGCACCTCTGTCACACCCAGTCACTGATAGCCCTGCAGGGCTGTGACTCATTTGTCCCCAGTGAGCAGATACTCCAGGGGGTTGTACCTGACTGAATCACAAGGAAATCTGTATCTGCTCAGCCAGGTCACTGCTCTCTGCCTTCATCCAGCAGGGGGTGGTGAGGTCTGACAACCTCGGGTGCTTGATTGAGGCTGGGGGGTGTTCACTCAGTTCCAGCCCCACCCCTGATTGATGTTACTGACAGAACAAAACAACTTTGTGGGAGTTTCTTTCTCACCCTGCTAAATTCCTTTGCAGAACAGAAACTTTTTTGAGTTCCCAGGACCTGTACCTCAGGACCTGTCTTTACTCATGCAGGTTTGTATTAGTAGCCCGGTCAGCTCCATCCTCCTGCCTTCCTTTGTCTATGGGCTGATTATCCCCTGAGGGCCAGGTGCGTCTTAGGCTCAGTAAGGCAGTCCTCTGGGTCAGCCCCACCCTGGAAATTTCTGGGGTCTGTGCGTGCATTTTCTAGTCCCCACACTCCACCCAGGATGGTACCACCACAGGTAAACCCTATACTCCCAGGGCCTGTGTTTCACTCCCAGATCTGTTCTGTGGTGGTTGCCATCTGAGATGCCTGGCCTCCTCTGGTTGCCCAGGAAGACAGTGGTTAGGCTTCAGAATATCTTGGGGTGGGCCCTATTGTTGCCAAGAAAAGATGCTCCTCTGTCCCTCAGGGCACTGCCTCTCTGATGTGTTTCCCTCTCAGCCAACTGTTGTCTCCTCACTCCCATGCCACAGAATATGCACTGACCAGCTACAGTCCAGGCCCTGTCCACAACCCTCAAGAAATCACCGAATAATCTGGACTCCTGGGGGACAGGCCTCCAGACCTCAGAGTTAGAGTGGAGGGGAGTGCTGGGAGCTCAGAATTGCAGGTCGAAACACCAAATTTATTGAGACCAAATGAGCAAATAAAGAGATAAAAAGGCTACCAGACACACAAGTCCACAGATGCACAATCAATAAGAAACACATAGACATACAGAAAACAACAAAAAAAAGATACATTAAAAATTATGACAATCATAGAATAATTGAGAAAAAGAAAAAAAGGAAAAAGGTAAAAAACATACAAAGAAAACAAACAAACAAAAAACCTTCTAGAAATCTGATGTTAGCACTCTCATAAACCATAAGAAGGGAAGAAGAAGAAGAAAGAAGGGAAAGAAAAAAAAAAGGTGGTGTTCATAAAAATGTTAAAAAAGAAAGAAAAAATTAAAAATAGAAAAATAAAAATAAAAAAGTATATATAAAAATTAACAACAGTTCCTCCGAGATAAAGAGAGAAATAAAAAAGGCACCAACCACAAAATATTATTCTTGTATATATGTAGAAATATACATTTATATATATGACGTAGGGATCAACTTTCCTAGGAATATATTTATAATGCAGTATACTTTCTGGACACCAGGTGGCGCTGTGAGTGGTTCCCAGGCTTATACCTGATTCACAGTTTATACTGTTACCACAGTAACCATCCTACCTGACCGATAGTTATTTTGGAGTTTCTGTAAAAGTTTTTACCTAATTGTTGTTCAACCTCAGCTTCTCTGTTCCAGACAGCACTCCTATCTGACCTCCCAACTCGGTGCAGGAGTCCACCCTTCACAAATCGTTCCACTCTGCTCCTGTATTCTCCTGAAAACTGGCAACTGCAATCGGCTGTGAGGGAGAAGCTGGCTGCTGCCAGCGGCTCCTCTGCACCACACGGAAATCTTCTGCTCAGTTTATGTGGCTCAGGGTCTCACTTTTGAGTCCGGAGATTTGAGTTAGGACACCCACCAGTTCACCACACAGCCTGACTGCCACCTCACACCAGTATTCCCCACCCAGAATGGTCCAGTCTATTTAATCACGCCTGTTGTTCTGGGGAAGGTACCCACCGTTTCGGACAATTCAAAATGTCTGTTTCCCTGGCGGAATCCCTTCCCTTCAATTTTCCATCTGGTTGCATAGTCCCTTGTGGCTTTGAGCGGGGCCCCTTTCTGGTTGCTAAACTCAGCTCAGGAATAAATTTTCGTCAAATGGGTTTTGCCAGGAATTGCATCCTGCTGTCCTCCGTGAGGGAGGTGCCTGCTGGCCAGCCTGGCCAAGCAGGGAGCATCTCTACAGCAGAGTCTGGTTTTATATTACACCTCAAATACATCAATCCACCAATTCACTGTGCATCTCCAGCTGTCTGTCTACAGCAATAATCCATGTGGGGAAAAATGCCAGAACCCCCTTCCTCTCACCTGATGACTTGGGAGAGGTGGGCTACACGTCTGCCATCTGCCGTCCCATCTGCCATCATGCTCCACCTCCATGTTTTTGAATTTTTGTATTAAAGTATTCACATTGAATGCTATAGACAATAATACTGAAAACGATGAAATAGAATATGGCTGACTGGAGCCATCTTTTCACAGAGGCTCCTGCCCAGAAGAAGAGTTAAAGTACAGAAGTTTAGCAAGTAACCTGGTGGATTAGAGCTGAGCCAAGAGAGAAAGTTGAAGAAGGCACATCAACTCTGCTGAACCAAGCTGCGACCCCAAGGATACAATGAAAAAATACAAAATGGCGGCGGCGCCTGTGGCTCAGTGAGTAGGGCGCCGGCCCCATATGCCAAGGGTGGCGGGTTCAAACCCAGCCCCGGCCAAACTGCAACAAAAAAATAGCCGGGCGTTGTGGCGGGTGCCTGTAGTCCCAGCTACTCGGGAGGCTGAGACAAGAGAATTGCCTAAGCCCAGGAGTTAGAGGTTGCTGTGAGCTGTGTGACACCACGGCACTCTACCCGAGGGCGGTACAGTGAGACTCTGTCTCTACAAAAAAAAAGAAAAAATACAAAATGCATCACCAAGTGGATGGGAGTCCCCTACCCCATGAAAACTGCTCACATTACTTCATAAAAACAAGTGAGCATAATTCAAAAGTCCTCCCATTTTATCCCATGGGAGAGAGCCTCTAAAAACTGGACCTACTTCCCCTACTAGGGTGCCATGGTGCTCTACTACCAGGCATAAAACTGTATAAAACTGTATATATTCTCTACATGCAATTCTGAATTCACAGCACTCCCCTCTACTCTCACTCTGAGGTAACTGTATAAAACTGTATATATTCTCTACATGCAATTCTGAATTCACAGCACTCCCCTCTACTCTCACTCTGAGGTCTGGAAGCCTGTCCCCCAGGAGTCCAGATATTTGGGTATTTTCTCAAGAGGTGTGGACAGGGCATAGACTGCTCTGGTCAGTGCTGATTCTGTGGCACAGGAGTAAGGAGAGGACGGTCAGCTGAGAGGGAGCCACACAGGAGTGGTGGTGCCCCAAGGCACAGAGCAGCAGCCACAGGGACAACAATAGGGCTCACACCCCTGGATATCCTGGAGTCACACCCCCTGTCTCTCTGGGAAACCAGAGGAGGCTGGGCATCTTCTCTGGTAGCAGCCACTGGTGGAACAGATCTGGGACGGAAACACAGGCCCGTGAGTAAAGGGTTTGCCTGAGGCAGTACCAGCCTGGGCATAGCGTGGGGACTAGAATATGTGTGCACAAAGAACACAGACTCTCAGGGTGGGGCTGACCCAGAGGACCACTATATTGAGAAAAAGATGCACCCAGCCCTCAGGGTATCATAGCTGAGAGAAAGGAGGGCAGGCAAAGGCTGCAACTGAAAGTTGAGTGTGAGCTTAACTGACAGAAACTGGAGCCGAGACCGGGCAGCAGCACAGACCAGACCTGAGTAGGTTTCTGTGAACTCAAACAGCATCTGATCTGCAGGGGAATATAGCTGGGACAGAAACAAATTCTGTGAAGTTGTTCTGTTCCATCAGCAACATCAACCAGGGGCAGGGCTGAAACTGAGTGAACCGTCACAGCTTCCATTAAGCACCCGAGGTTGTCAGGCCTCACCTCATCCTGCCAGATAGTGGCAGACAGTAGTGGCCTGGCTGAGGAGACATAGATCTCCCTATGATTCAGGCAGGTGCAAACATCTAGAGTATCTGCTCATTGGAGGGAACTGGGTGACAGCCCTGTGGGGTTATCAGTGACTGAGTGAGACAGAGGTGCAAGGTGGGGAAGGAGGCATCAACCTTTCCAGACTAATCTATTTGCTGGGTTGGTCCTCCTGACCTCTCGGAGCACCAGAGTGAGTCATACTTGAGTTGCCAGTAGACCCCTGTGATCTAGTTGCTGGAGAGCTTTTGAACTGTCCCACCTGAGACAGGTGCTGACTGAGACAATTGATTTGGACCTCTTCAACTGGGCCAATAACCCAAGAACTATCCAAGTGGTAGCCCGGGTTTGTGGTTGTGGGAAGTTTTCATTTTCCGTTTCCAATTGTTGTCTGTGGGGGGTGGAGTGACTTAATTGCCAGTATTTCTCCACAGCTGAGGCTTCAACCCAGAGTAACTGATTCACTATGGTAGGACAGAGACCAGCTGAAAGCAAGACAAAGCCACTTAGCCCCACAACACCAAGAAGGTCCTCAGTTTCTCAGACTGTAGCACTGTACAGGTCCTTGGCAAAGCTCCAGGGAAAAAAGTACAGACACCAGTTCCAGATTTTGGGCAAAGGGCTGGTTAAGCACTACTCCTGGAGCCCCCAACCCAACTTCTCTTTTTCTACTCATCTAGTCAAATGGCGTAAAATAATCATGGGACAGAATCAGTGGAAAATATCCAGTACATGAATAATCAGAGTAGGTCAATACCCTCAAGGAAAGATATGGTGGACACAACGGAAGATCCCATTCATAAAGAGATGGCCACGATGTCAGAAATCGAATTCAGAATTTTGATTGCAAACAATATTAATAGAATACAGGAAAAGTTAAAATTAGAAATTCCAGGAGAATTTCAAAAGTTGTCTCAAGAATTCAATGAATTTAAATACAAAACCACCAAAAATTTTGACACATTGAGACAAGAATTTGCAGCCCTTAAAGATCTGTAAAATACAGTAGAATCCCTCAGGAACAGAATGGAGCAAGCAGAAGAAAGGATTTCTGACATGGAAAACAAAACATTTGAACGCTCCCTAACTCTCAATGAGGAAGAGAAATGGAGATCAAAAAAGGATCATTCTCTCAGAGAGCTCTGGGATAATTCAAAGAAAACTAATATTCACCTCATAGAAATCCCTGAAGGCTATGAAGTGGCTTCACAAGGCACAGAGGCTCTTCTTCATGAAATTATGAAAGAGAATTTTCCAGACATGCCAAGAGATTCTGAAATTCAGGTAGCAGACAGTTTCAGAAACTGAGCAAGACTCAACCCGAATAAGACATCACCCAGGCACATCATAATTAACTTCACTAAAGTTAATATAAAGGAGAAAATTCTGAAAGCAGCCACATGTAAGAAAATCATAACCTACAAAGGGAAGAATATTAGAATGACTGCAGATCTCTCTGCTGAAACCTTTCAAGTTAGAAGAGGGTGGTCATCAAATTTTAATCTCCTAAAACAAAATAACTTTCAACCCCAGGATCCTGTGTCAAGCTAAACTGATGGAGAAATTAAATACTTTAATGACATTCACATGTTGAAGAAATTTGCCATAACTAAAGCAGCTCTCCAGGATATTCTCAGACTTATCTCCATAATGACCAGCACAATCCTCCACAACAAAAGGAAACACACCCAGGAACTTTTCATCAAACTCCAACTTCCACAATAGTGAAAGAATTAAAAATGTCCACTGGGCTTTTGAAAAACTCAATACTCAAAATTCTACAAGGCTTATCAGTATTCTCCATTATTGTGAATGGCTTAAATTGTCCTCTAAAGAGGCGCAGGTTGGCTGACTGGATAAAAAAAACTCAGACCAGATATCTTCTGCATACAAGAATCTCATCTTACCTAAAAAGATATATATAGACTCAGGGTGAAGGAATAGTCTTCTATATTTCATGCAAATGGAAATCAGAAAAAAGCAAGTGTTGTAGTTTTATTTGCAGATACAATAGGCTTTAAGCCAATAAAAGTAAGGAAGGATAAGAATGGTAACTTCATATTTGTTAAGGGTAATATACAATATGATGAAATTTCATATTAATATTTCATTATTAATATCTATGCACCAGAATGTGCCTACATTTATAAGAGAAACTCTAACAGACATGAGCAACTTGATTTCCTTCATCTCCATAATAGTCGGAGATTTTAATACACCTCTGCCAGTGTTGGATAGATCCGCCAATAAGAAGTTGAGCAAATAAATTTTAGATTTAAATTAACCATTCAACATTTGGATTTAACAGACATCTATAGAACTTTTCATCGCAACAAAACTTAATACACATTCTTCTCATCAGCCCACAGAACATACTCCAAAATCAATCACATCTTAGGTCACAAGTCTAAACTCAGTAAATTTAAAAGAATAGAACTCATTCCTTGCTTCTTCTTGGACCACCATGTAATAAAAGTTAAAATCATTAACAATAGGAATCTGCATACCCATATGAAAACATGGAAGCTAAATAACCTTATACTGGATGACAGCTGCATCATAGATGAGATTAAGAAGGAAATTACCAAATTTCTGGAACAAAATTATAATGAAGACACGAATTATCAGAACCTCTGGGATGCAGCAAAGGCAATCGTAAGAGGGAAATTTATAGCGCTGCAAGCCTTCCTCAGGAGAATGAAAAGAGAGGAAGTTAATGACTTAATGGAACATCTCGAGCAATGGGAATAGGAAGAACATTTCAATCCAAAACACAGTAGAAGAAGAGAAATAACCAAAATTAGAGTAGAATTCAATGAAATTGAAAACAAAAAAAAAATAATACAATAGACTAAAAAATCAAAAAGTTGGTTTTTTGAAAAGGTCAACAAACTAAATAAACCTTTGGCTAATCTAACCAGGAAAAAGGAATCAAATCTCTAATTTCATCAATCAGAAATGCTAAAAATGAAATAACAAGAGACCCCTCAGATCAAAAAATTCCTTAATGAATATTACAAGAGACTTTATTCTCAGACATATGAAAACCTGAAAAAATTTGAATACTTGGAAGCAAGCCACCTTCCAAGACTTAGCCAGAATCAGGTGGAAATGTTGAGCAGGCCTGTATCAAGTTCAAAAATAGCATCAAATATACAAAATCTCCCTAAAAACAAAAGCCCGGGACCAGATGGCTTCACATTAGAATTCTACCAATCCATTAGGGAGGAACTGGTACCTATAATACTAAACCTTTTCCAAATTATAGAAAAAGAAGGAATACTATGCAACACATTCTATGAAGCAAACACTGCCTTGATCCCCAAACCAGGAACATGTCCAACAAGAAAAGAAAATTGTAGACCAATATCACTAATGAATATTGATGCAAAAATATTTAACAAGATCCTTGCAAACAGAATCCAGCAACACATTAAACAAATTATACACCATGACCAAGTGGGTTTTATTCCAGAGTCTCAAGGCTGGTTCAATATATGTAAATCTAAAAATATAATTCAGCACATTAACAAATTAAAGAACAAAGACCACATGATTCTCTTAATTTATGCAGAAAAAGCTTTTGATAACATCCAGCATCCCTTCATGTTCAGAGCACTTAAGAAAATTGGTATAGAAGTGACATTTCTCAAACCGATAGAAACCATCTACAGTAAACCCACGGCCAATATCCTATTGAATGGAGTTAAATTGAAATCATTTCCACTCATATCAGGAACCAAGCAAGGTTGCCCATTGTCTCCACTGCTCTTTCACATTCTCACCCCTATATAGGGCTAGAAGAAATCAAACTTTCACTCTTTGCAGATGATATGATTATATGGAAAACACCAGGGATTCTACAACAAGACTCTTAGAAGTGATCAAGGAATACAGCAGTGTCTCAGGTTACAAAATCAGCATTCATAAATTGGTAGCCTTTATTTATACCAACAATAGTCAAGCTGAAAAAACAGTCAGGACTCTATTCCATTCACAGTACTGCCAAAGAAGATAACATGTTTGGGAGTTTATCTTACAAAGAACATGAAATATCTCTATAAAGAGAACTATAAAACTCTAAGAAAAGAAATAGCTGAAAATGTTAACAAATGGAAAAACATACCATGCTTATGGCTGGGAATAATCATCATTGTTAAAAAGTTCATACTACCCAAAGCAATATACAATTTTAATGCAATCCCAATTAAACCCCCACTGTAATACTTTAAAGATCTCAAAAAAATAATACTTAGTTTTATATGGAATCAGAAAAAATCTTGAATAGCCAAGACATTACTCAGAAATAAAAACAAAGCAGGAGGAATCATGCTACCAGACCTCAGACTACACTATAAATCGATAGTGATCAAAACATCATGGTACCGGCACAAAAAAAGAGAGGTAGATGTATGGAACAGAATATAGAACCAAGAGATGAACCCAGCTACTTACCATCATTTGATCTTTGCCAGACTAATTTAAAATATCCGAAGACATGAGACTACTAAAATACTAGAAGAAAGTGTGGGCAAAACTCTTGAAGAAATCGGCCTGGGCAAATATTTTGAGGACGACCCCCCGGGCAATTGAAGCAGCATCAAAAATACCCTCCTGGGATCTGATCAAACTAAAAAGCTTCTGCACAGCCAAGAACACAGTAAGTAAATCAAGCAGACAGCCCTCAAAATGGAAAAAGATATTTGCAGGTTATGTCTCCCACAAAGGTTTAATAACAAGAATCCACTAAGAACTCAAACATATTAGCAAAAAAAGAAAAATTGATCCCATCTTAGGCTAGACAAGGGACTTGAAAAGACACTTCTCTGAAGAAGACAGGCACACAGCCTACAGACATATGAAAAAATGCTCATCATTTTTAATCATCAGAGTAAATGCAAATCAAAACTACTTTGAGATATTGTATAACTCCAGTAAGATTAGCCCATTTCACAAAATCCCAAAACCAGAGATGTAGGCGTGGATGTGGAGAAAAGGGAAAACTTCCACACTGCTGGTGGGAATGCAAACTAATGTGTTCCTTTTGGAAAGATGTTTGGAGAACACTTAGAGGTCTAAAAATAGACCTGCCATTTGATGCTACAATTCCTTCACTATGTATATATGCAGAAGACGAAAAATCACCTTATAACAAAGATATTTGTACCAGAATGTTTATTACAGCCCAATTCATAATTGCTAAATCATGGAAGAAGCCCAAGTGCCCATCACCCCCACAAAAGGATTAATAAATTGTGCTATATGTACACCATGGAATATTATGTAAGAGATGGAGACTTAAAGAAAAATGGAGACTTTACCTCTTTCATGTTTACATTGATGGAGCTGGAACATTTTCTTTCTTCTTTTTTTTTATTGTTGGGGATTCATTGAGGGTACAATAAGCCAGGTTACACTGATTGCAATTGTTAGGTAAAGTCCCTCTTGCAATCATGTCTTGCCCCCATAAAATGTGACACACACCAAGGCCCCACCCCCTCCCTCCGTCCCTCTTGGAACATTTTCTTATTTGAAAAGTATCTCAAAAATGTAAGAAAAAGTATGCAATGTTCTCAGCCCCACTATGAAACTAATTTATAGCTTTCATGTGAATGATATAACCCAATTATAACTTAAGAATATGGGAAAAGGGGAACTGGAAGGGTGGGGGAAGGATTGGTAAAGGGAAGGTAATTGGTGGGACCACACCTACAGTGCATCTTACAAGGGTACATGTGAAACTTAGTAAATGTAGAATATAAATGTCTTAACATGATAACTAACAAAATGCCAGGAAGGCTATGTTAACCAGTGTGATGAAAATATGTCAAATTGTATATAAAACCAGTGTATGGAGCCCCATGATTGCATTAATATACACAGCTATGGTTTAGTAAAAAAAGGAAAACAAAAAATGATGAAATAAATACATTTCTATATACCATACAGCTTTATCAAATCTTCACATTTTATTTGCTTCATATATGATTTTAATGAATTAAAATACTACATATATGGTTGAAGACACTTCTTTATAATGAATATTTTTTCTGTGAGTAATAATATTTTCTTTTTTATTTCAAATTAATATGAGGGTACAATTTTTAGGTTATGTCATTCTCACTTCCCAAGTAAAGTTCAAGTTGTAATTGAGCCCTTCACCCAGGGGTGTGCTGAACACCCTCTAATTGTGCAGATTAGGTGATATCCTGCCAATTGCTCTCTCTCCTCCAGCCAGTAACCTCCCCCCAATACTCCCTTGCTAGACTATTTTTTTTATTTTATCATTTGTGTTTATATATTGGTTTCATATTAATATTGTTTATTGCAGCTCAATTCACAATTATCAAGTTGTGGAAGCAACTCAAATACCCTTCCCCTGAATGGATTAACAAACTATGGCATATGTATAACATGGAGTACTATTCATCCATAAGAAAAGATGAAGCCTTTACCTCATTTATGTTAACCTGGATGGAGTTGAAATGCATTCTTCTTAGTAAAGTATCTCAAGATTCGTTTAATACATTTATACACCTTCCAACTCTTCTGAATTCATTTCCCTTACCTCCTTTTATAGACACAATCTCTATCCTGCATTTTGTATTTGAATGCAAGGGATAGACTATATCAATACTTCTGATTCACTTCTTCTGTTCTTCCTAGCCTCACCTTTCCCTTATTCCTGCCACCTCTATAGATCCTATTATTGTGCTGGATATGACCAACTTTATGCAGATGCAGTTTGGCAGCACCTTACCTCAGGTCCAAATTGTGTACTTCTTGATCCCAACCCAGGGCTCCTCTGTTACTGAAGTGGCCATAAGACACTGTAATAATCTATTCAAATTTCATGTAGGTTTCATACAATATGAAAGTGTGAAAGAGCAAATACCACATGAGGCAAAAGTTTGACTTTTGTAAAACTAGTAGAATCAGTGGGGAAACTAGTAGTAAAGCCCATCTACGTACTACCCCTAAACAGAGAGTCCTGAGAAGTGTTACCAATGTCTAACCACACAGTCCCATGAGAGAGAACATGAGTAAAGATTTCCAACTTGATAATGGATTCTTGTCTTGGCTCCCCTGATTTTCTTTTGTGTTTTTTTTCCTGCCTCTCAGTCCCACTTCCTATAAACTATTTACATATATATATATATATATATATATATATTTTAGGTATATAAACATTTTTAAAAATATGGAATGCTTCACGAATTTGCGTGTCATCCTTGTGCAGGGGCCATGCTAATCTTCTCTGTATCATTCCAATTTTAGTATATGTGCTGCCAAAGCGAGCACATCAATTTTTTATTATGTTTTACTTTCCAGGAAATTTGGGAAAAGACAGTTATTTTTGGATGTACCAGAACTTTTAATTTTAATATAGTCAGTTTCTGCTTTTCCTCCTCTGAGCTTTCTCTTGTGTGAGAAGTTTAAGAAATTCTTTCCAATCCTAAAGTCATGATTTTTTTTTATATTTTCTTCTAAATTTTCAGTAAGAAGTAAAAATCTACTTCATTTTCTTTTTTTTTTTCATTCTTGGAGATTCATTGAGAGTACAAGAAACCAGGTTACACTGGTTGTATTTGTTAGGTAAAGTCCCTCTTATAATTGTGTCTTGCCCCCAAAAGGTGTGTCACACACTGAGACCTCAACCCCCTCCCTCCTTTCGTATCTCTGCTCTGCCCTTATCCTCGCTCCCTACCTCCCTCTCTCTGCTCTTCTTTTCCCCCACCCGTCCCTCCTCCCCTCTCTCTCTCTTCTCTCCCATTTTCCCACTCCCCACCATGGACTAGATCATTAATTGTCCTCATATGAAAATTGACTACAATGATTCATGCTTCTCCATTCTTGTGATGCTTTACTAATAATAATGTGTTCCACTTTCATCCAGATTAATACAAAGGATGTAAAGTCTCCATCTTTTTAATGGCTGAATAGTATTCCGTGGCATACATATACCACAGTTTGTTAATCCACTCCTGGGTTGGTGGGCATTTAGGCTGTTTCCACATTTTGGCGATTGTAAACTGCGCTGCACTAAACAGTCTAGTGCAAGTAGACTGTTATGGTAAAACAAATATTTTTTCATTGAGTAGATGCCAAGCTATGGGATTGCAGGATCAAATGGGAGGTCTAGCTTGAGTTCTTTGATGGTTCTCCATATTTCCTTCCAAAATGGTTGTATTAGTTTGCAGTCCCACCAGCAGTGTAAAAGTGTTTCTTTCTCTTCACATCCACGCTAGCATCTACAGTTCTGAGATTTTGTGATGTGGGCCATTCTTGGTGGGGTTAGATAATAATCTCAGGGTAGTTTTGATTTCCATTTCTCTAATAATTAGGAATAATGGGAGTTTTTTCATATGATTGTTAGCCATTCATCTGTCTTCTTTACAGAAGGTTCTTATTCATCTTTCTTGCCCATTGATATATGGGATTGTTGGCTTTTTTCAAGTTGACTAACTTGAGTTCTCTGTAGATCCTAGTTATCAAGCTTTGGTCTGATTCGAAATATGAAAATATCCTTTTCCATTGTGTAGGTTATCTATTTGCTTTGGTTGTTGTCTCCTTAGCTGTACAGAAGCTTTTCAATTTAATTAAGTCCCATTTGTTTATTTTTGTTGTTGTTGCAATTGCCATGGAAGTTTTCATAAAGTCTTTCCCAAGACCGTTATCTTCCACTGTTTTTCATATGCTTTCTTTGAGGATTTTTCATCGTTTCATACCTTAAATTTAAGTCCTTTATCCATCTTGAATCAATTTTTGTGAGTAGAGAAAGGTGCAGGTCCAGTTTCACTCTTTTACATGTGCATATCCAGTTCTCTGAGCACCATTTATTGAATAGGGATTCTTTCCCTCAGTGTATGTCTTGCTTGGTTTATCAAAGATTAGGTGGCTGTAAAATGTTAGTATCATTTCCTGGTTTTCTATTAGATTCCATATGTCTATGTCTCTATTTTTGTGGCAGGATCATGCTGTTTTGAGCACTATGACCTTGTAGTATTGCCTAAAATCTGGTATGCTGATGACCAGGCTTTGTTTTTATTAATAAGAACTGTCTTAGATATATGGGTTCTTTTCTGGTTTCATACAAAAAAATAATTATTTTTTTCAAAGTCTTGAAAGTATAATATTGGTATTTTAATAGGGATGGCATCAAATCTGTAGGTTGATTTTGGAAATAAAGACATTTTAACCATGTTGATTCTTTCCAGCCATAAGCATGATATTATCTTCCATTTATTAATATCCTCTGTTATTTCCTTTCTTAGGGTTTCATAATTTTCTTTATAGAGGTCCTTTACCTCTTTTGTTAGGTATATTCCTAAGTTTTTCTTTTTCTTTGAAGCTTTCATGAAGGAATTGTGTCCTTAATTAGTTTCTCATCTTCACTCTTAGTGGTGTATATAACCGCTACTGACTTGTGGACATTGATTTTATATCCTGAGACATTACTGTATATTTTTATGATTTCCAGGAATCTTGTGGTTGAGTCTTGAAAGTTCTCTAAGTATAAAATCATGTTGTGGGCAAAGGGAGAGTTTGGTGTCCTCTCCCCCTATTTGGATGCCTTTTCCTTCTTTTGCCTGATTATGTTGGCTAAAATGTCCAGCACTATGTTGAATAGTAATGGCAATAGAAGATAACCTTGTCTGGTTCCAGTTCCAATAGGAAAAGCTTTCAGTTTTACTCCATTCAGTAAAATATTAGCTGTGGGTCTCTCATATATATCAGTTTAAGAAATATGCCACCTATCCATACTCTTCAGTGTTCTAAATAAAAAAAGGATGCTAGATTTTATCAAATGCTTTTTCTGCATTTATTGAGCGGATCATATGGTTTTCGTTTTTGCTTCGGTTGATACAGTGAATAACATTTATGGACTTGCATATGTTAAAGCAGCCTTGCATCCTGGGATGAAACATACTTGATCATGATGTAGAAATTTTTGATGATAAACTGTAATCTACTGGCTAGGACTTCGTTGAGAATTTTTGCCTGTATATACATTAGTGAAATTGGTCTGATGCTCTCCTGTTTAGTTGGGTTGTTTCCTGGTTTGGGTATCAAAGTGATGTTTGCTTCATAGAATTTGCTGAGGAAGATTTCTTCCTCCTTCTCAATTTTTTGGAATAATGTCCGGAGTATGGGAATAAGCTCTTCTTTGAAAGTTTGATAGAATTCTGGTGTGAAGCCATCCAGACCAGGGCATTTTTTTTGTTAGGAGATTTTTCATTGTTTCTTTGATCTCAGTGTTTGAAATTGGTCTATTCAGCAGATCTATTTCTTCCTGGCTAAGTCTTGGGAGAGAGTCTGATTCCAAATATTGATCCATTTCATTCACATTGTCAAATTTCTGGGCACAGAATTTCTTGTAGTATTCAGAGTTAATCTTTTCTGTCTCTGTGGTATCTGTTGTTATTTCCCCTTTATCATTTCTGATTGAGGTTACTGGAGATTTTACTCCTCTATTTCTAGTTTAGTCTGTCCAAAGTTTATCTATTTTATTTATTTGTTAAAAAAAAAACTCTCCTTATTTTATTAATTTTCTAAATGATGTTTTTGTTTCCAATTTCATTAATCTCTAATTTAATGTTGGAAATTTATTTTCCTCTGCTGTGTTTAGGCTTAGATTGCTCTTCTTTTTACAATTCCATAAGATGACTTGTGAGTTTGTTGATGTGCTCTCTTTCTGTTTTTCAGATATAGGCATCTAAAGCAATAAATTTTTCTCTCAGGATTGCTTTTGCTGTATCCCACAGGTTTTGGTAGCTTGTGTCTTCATTGTTGTTATGCTCAAGTAAGCTAATTATTTCCTCATTTATTTCTTCCTGCACACAACTCTCATTCAGCATAAGGTTGTTTAATTCCATGCCTTTTTGTGGGGTTGAACATTTTTGTTGGAATTGAATTCCATCTGTAATGCCTTGTGGTCTGAGAAGATGCAAGGTAAAATTTCAGTTATTTTTCTTGTGTTGATGTTCATTTTGTGTCCTTGGATATTATCAATTTTGGAGAATGTTACATGGGCCTATGAGAGGAATGTACATTTGGAATGGAATGTTATCTCTCTCTCTCTCTTTTTATTAAATCATAGCTGTGTACATTAATGCAATCGTGGGGTACAATATATGCTGGTTTCATATACAATTTGAAATATTTTCATCAAACTGGTTAACATAGCCTTCATGGCATTATCTTAGTTATTGTGTTAAGACATTTATATTCTACAATTAGTAAATTTCACATGTAAACTTGTAAGATGAACTATAGCTGTGGTCTCACTAATTACTCTCCCTCCACCCATATACCCCCTCCCCTCCCCTTCCTCTCCCATTTCCTCCTCTTCTTGGGCTATAACTGGGATATAGCTTTAATTTTAAAGCTATAAATTGGTTTCGTAGTAGGGCTAAGTACATTGGATACTTTTTCTTCCATTCTTGAGATAGTTTGATGATAAGAATCTGTTCCAGCTCCATCCATGTAAACATGAAAGAGGTAAAGTCTCCATCTTTCTTTCAGGCTGCATAGTATTCCATGGTGTAAATATACCACAATCCATTCATGGGTCAATGGGCACTTGGGCTTCTTCCATGACTCAGCAATTATGATTTGGGCTGCAATAAAAGCTCGACTGTCATACTTTAAAGATCTCAAAACAGGGCGGCGCCTGTGGCTCAGTGAGCAGGGCGCCGGCCCCATATACCGAGGGTGGCGGGTTCAAACCCGGCCCCGGCCAAACTGCAACAAAAAAATAGCCGGGCGTTGTGGCGGGCGCCTGTAGTCCCAGGTACTCGGGAGGCTGAGGCAGGAGAATCACCTAAGCCCGGGAGTTGGAGGTTGCTGTGAGCTGTGTGATGCCACGGCACTCTACCGAGGGCGATAAAGTGAAACTCTGTCTCTACAAAAAAATAAATAAACAAATAAATGAAAATAATAAAAAATAATTAAAAAAATTAAAAAAAAAAGATCTCAAAACAAAGCAGGAGAAATCATGCTACCACAACTCAGACTATACTATAAATTAATAGTGATCAAAACAGCATGGTACTGGCACCAAAAAAGAGAGATAAATGTATGAAACAGAATAGAGAACCAAGCGATGAACCCAGCTACTTATCGTTATTTGATTTTTGACAAGCTAATTAAAAACATTCAGTGGGGAAAACATTCCCTATTTAACAAATAGTGCTGGGAAAACCTGCTGGCGACCTGCAGAAGACTGAAACTGGACTCACACCTTTCACCATTAACTAAGATAGACTCTCACTGGATTAAAGATTTAAATTTGAGACATGAAACTGTAAAAATACTAGAAGAAAGCACAGGGAAAACACTTGAATAGGCCTGGGTGAATATTTTATGAGGAAGACCCCCCTCCCACCGGCAATTAAAGCAACACCAAAAGTACACTACTGGGACCTGATCAAACTAAAAAGCTTCTTCACAGCTAAGAACACAGTAAGTAAATCAAGCAGACAGCCCTCATAATGGGATAAAATATTTGCAGTTTATGTCTCCGACAAAAGTTTAATAACCAGAATCCACAGAAAACTCAAATGTATTAGCAAGAAAGGAATAAGTGTTCACATCTCAGAGTGGGCAAGGCACTTGAAGAGAAATTTATCTGAAGAAGACAGGTACATGGCCTACAGACATATGAAAAAATGATTACCATCCTTAATCATTAGAGAAATACAAATCAAAAATACTTTGAGATATCATCTAACTCCAGTAAGATTAGCCCACATCAAAAAATCCAAAAACCATAGGTGTTGGCGTGGATTTGGAGAAAAGGGAACACTTCCACACTGCTGGTGGGAATGCAAACTAATACATTCCTTTTGTAAAGATGTTTGGAGACTACTTAGGGATCTAAAAATAGACCCGATATTTGATCCTACAATTCCTCTAGTAGGTATATATCCAGAAGACCAAAAATCACATTATAACAAAGACATTTGGGATGGAATGTTCTATATACGTCTACAAAGCACAGTTGTTCTGGGGTCTCATTTAAGTCCCTTACATTTTTGTTTCATTTCTGTTTAGAGGATCTGTCCAGCTCTATAAGAAGAGTGTTAACATCCTCTGTTATTATGGAGTTATAGGATTTTGTATTGCTCAGACTAATTAAGGTTTGTTTCAAGAATCTGGGAGGGTTAATGTGGGTGAATAAATATTAAGAATTAAAATAGCTTCTTGTTGTATTTTTTTCTCACCAATATGAAGTGTCCATATTTGTCTTTTTTGACTTTAGTTACTTTAAATCTACTTGTATTCGAAAATAAGATTGCAACCCCTCTTTTCTTCTGAATTCTGTTTGCCTGAAAAATTGTCTTCCAACTCTTAACTCTGACTTTTAATTTGTCTTTTGTGACTAGGTGTCTTTCCCGCAGACAGCAAATGGATGGCTTGTGTTTTTTAATCCAATCACCCAATCTATGCCATTTCAGTGGGGAATTCAAGTAATTAACATTTATTGAGATAATTGAGAAGTGTGTTAGCATTCTTTTTCATCTGATTTTGTGAAAGACCATTGCTTCATTTCATCTTTTGCATCATTGCGGAATCTAGGTTCTGTTCTCTAATTTCTGGGTACTTACTTTGCTGGTGGTCCATTGTGATGGTCAGAGTGCACAACATTCTGAAGTGTTTCCTATAGAACTGATCTTGTTGTGGCAAATGTCCTAAATGTTTGCATATCAGTAAAATATTTGATTTCTTCTTAAATTTTTAAGTTTAGCTTAGCAGGATATGGAATTCTGGGCTAGAAATTGTTTTGTTTATGTAGATTAAGGGTAGATGACCATTGTCTTCTGGTTTGAAAAGTTTCATTTCAGAAGTCTGCAGTCATCATAATGTATTTGCTGCTGTAAGTCAATTGATGCTTGCTATTGGCAGCTTGCAATGTTTTTTTTCATTTGTCTTGACTTAGGAAAAGTTCATCATAATGTGTCTTGTAGAAGCTCTATTTGAGCTGAGGTGACCTGGAGTCTGATATCCCTCTGAAAGAAGTGTGTCAGAATCTTTGGTGATATTTGGGAAAATTTTATTTATAATATTCTCTAGTGTGGCATCCTTCCTCTAGGGCATTCTTTTTCCCCTCTGGGATACCTATAACTCATATGTTTGAATGCTTCTAAAGTCCCATAATTCTGTCAGTGAATGTTTTGCTTTATTTCTCTTTTTTTCTGCCTCTTT
This sequence comes from Nycticebus coucang, assembly GCF_027406575.1. Lineage (NCBI taxonomy): Eukaryota > Metazoa > Chordata > Mammalia > Primates > Lorisidae > Nycticebus > Nycticebus coucang. The sequence continues at coordinate 108,585,132 of NC_069804.1, forward strand.
AACTATCTGAGTTATTTCAAGAGCTTTGTCCTCTACCTCTGAGACTCTTTCTCTGTATGGTCTAATCTGTTATTGATACCTTCTATTGCATTTTTAAGTTCCCTAATTAACTGCTTCTATTCCTTAAGCTATGCCACATCCTTTCTATATTCTTCATGATATTCGTTCACCTGTTATTTGATTCTGTTTTTGGATTCCCTTTGGTTATTTCCCACTTTCTCAGCAATTTCCTTCATCGTTTATTGATTATTTTCCACTTCCTTGCAATTTCCTTCATGGTTTTCATCATCTGTTTTTTAAATTCCCCTCTGTAATATCTAACATTTCTTTAGTTGTGGAAACCACTGCAGTAGCTACCTCATGATCCCTTGGGGTGGTTTCTCTGAACTGGTTTTTCATGTTGCTAGGATTTTTCTGCTGATTCTTCCTCATTAGTATTTTTTTTTATTTGTTTCCTGGCCCTCATTTTCCTTTCATTTCCTCTTGCTCTTTAAATTACCATGCCTCATCTGTAAGGTTATGATGAGTCATTTTGAAACTGGATAAAAACGATGAGAAGATTTAAGATCAAAAGGGAAATAAGATTTACAAAAAATAAAAAAAGGAAAGGAGAGGGCATGAGTAAAAGGGAATATTGACAAAAAGAAGAGAGGAACAGAAAGATGGAAACAGGAGTAATAATGGTGTAGAGTAGGGTACTTGGACCCAACCTTAAAAACACCACTTCGGGCTTGCTGGATTGGGTGGTTCCCTTGAAGTCAGCAGCTCTTTGCCAGACTGAGCAGACATGGCACCCCACATCCACCAAATAGAGAGGAAAGACTAAATTACTATAAATCAAACCTAAAGAAAGCCTTCTGGGATAAAATTTCAGGAAAATCAAATAAAAGGGACAGAAACACTAGTGAAAATTAACTCAAACGCATCAGCAAGAAAAAAACAAGGGATCCTATCGCAGGCTGGGCAAGGGATTTGAAGAGAAACTTCTCTGAAGAAGACAGGCGCACGGCCTTCAGACATATCAAAAAATGCTCATCATCTTTAATCATCAGAGAAATGCAAATCAAAACTACTTTGAGATATCATCTAACTCCAATGAGACTAGCCTATATCACAAAATCTCAAGACCAGAGATGTTGGCGTGGATGCGGAGAAAAGGGAACACTTCTGCACTGCTGGTGGGAATGCAAATTAATACATTCCTTTTGGAAAGATATATGGAGAACACTCAGAGATCTAAAAATAGATCTGCCATTCAATCCTGTAATTCCTCTGCTGGGCATATACCCAGAAGACCAAAAATCACAACATAACAAAGATATTTGTACCAGAATGTTTATTGCAGCCCAATTCATAATAGCTAAGTCATGGAAAAAGCCCAAGTGCCCATCGATCCACGAATGGATTAATAAATTGTGGTATATGTATACCATGGAATACTATGCAGCCTTAAAGAAAGATGGAGACTTTACCTCTTTCATGTTTACATAGATGGAGCTGGAACATATTCTTCTTAGTAAAGTATCCCAAGAATGGAAGAAAAAATACCCAATGTACACAGCCCTACTATGAAACTAATTTGGGACTCTCACATGAAAGCTATAACCCAGCTACAACTTAACAATAGGGGGAAGTGGGAAAGGGGGGGTGGGTAGAGGAGGGGAATCGGTGGGATCACACCTGTGGTGCATATTACAGGGGTATTTGCAAAACTTGGTAAATGTAGAATGTAAATGTTTTGGCACAGTAACTGAGATAACGCTGGAAAGGCTATGTTAACCACTGTGATAAAAATGTGTCAAATGGTTTATGAAGTGAGTGTATGATGCCCCATAATCATATCATTGTATACAGTTATGATTTAATAAAAAAAAATAAAGAAGGTAAAGAATGGAAAATAATATTTAAACTAGAAACACAAAGAAAGAAAAGGAAAAATTAGAAAAATATAGAGGGGAAACTTTTGAAATTAAAAAGAAGTAGTATATGTATCTTGATGAATATTGTCTAGGCAAAGGGTTACCTTCTGGAGTATGAGATGTTAACCACAATGCTGATACAGTTGTATGAGATGGAGACCAGTGGCTTCTGCTGATTTCTCAAATCCTGCAGAGTTGAGAGCCTAAATATCTCCTCAGCCCGCTTAAAAGACACTTCAAACCATTAACCTTGGCTGAGCAGAAGCATTCCCAGGAAAGAACTTGTCACTAGGATCTCTCCTAAAGTGGATGCCTGCTAATCCAGTGCCCCCAAACCAGCCTCACTCTATGCCCCTGAGAGCTGAGGTTTCAAGATAGCTCTCATACTGCCAAACACTGAAAGCTCCCCTGATTCTTGGACTTTCCAATTTCCAGAACTGTAAGGGAAAAAAAATCTGTTGTTTATAATCCATTATATATGGTGTTCTGTTATACCGCCCTGAAGAGACTAAGACATTATTAAGTAATCATTTGTCTCTTATCTATTGCTTATAAATGCCTATGGTTGTTGAACTGTATCTCTCTGTATATGTAAGTGGTGTAAGTGTCTTTTACAACTAATATTTGAAAACTAGGGGCCAATCAAGTTTAATGTACTTAAAGTCATTAAAAATTTAAATCTAGGGCAATTCTCTTATCTTTTTCTTTTCTTTTTTTAAGAGAACAAATAAGAATTTTATTTCCCCAGATTCTTTTTGATTTCAAATTATTGTTAGAGTGCAAATTTTTACATTGTAAAATTTGTACAATGTGTTACGTTGTTCTCACTTCCAAGGTAAAGTTCACATTGTAGGTGAGCCCTTCATCCAGGGGGCATGCTATACACCCTCACTTTGTGCACGTTAGGTGAAATCACACCAACTGCCTTACCTCCATCAAAATTGATTATATCTTAGGACACAAATCTAACCTCAAAAAATTCGACATAATAGGAATTATTCCTTTTATCTTCTAGGACTATCAGATAATAAAAGTTGAACTCAGCAGCAACAGAAACTTTAATACCCAAATAGAGTCATGGACACTAAATAAACTCATGGTGGATAACAGCTGGGTTATAATTGTATTTTCTATGATAATAATATTTTGATAACATCAGGCCAGTTATCATGCATAATAACCCCACTCTTCACTCGTATGATTGTTTCTTCTGAATGTTATTTAACATCATCTGTTATCACCACTATTTCTTCTAAACTGAAAGCTAAATAGACAGGCTTTATTGGAATCACATATAAATTTGTCAAAAAATTATATGTGATGTTGTCTCCTCCTTACATCAAGTGAGGATCTCTGCAATATTAGGTTTTACTACGATTCATGATACAAAGTTTGATTACTTGGTTTAGTTACTCTGAATTTGAGTAATCCTAAAGGTAATTTTTCCCTGTTGTAATTACCAATGAACCCATACCTTAGTACATTCCTACCTAACCCCTAGAGAGTAACCATTATCCTGTATTTGATGTATATTATTTTTATGTATTTTTCAAATATTTACCACATTTTTGTCTTATTAAAAAAACTGGTAGTATTGTGCATATTGTAATGAATAACATTAAATTTTATATAAATTTAATTATCCTTTATGTTTTCTTTTACAATATACTTTTTGCCTTGAATATTATGTTTGTGAGTTTCATCTATGTTGGCTCCTAAAAGCTTTACTTTATTGCAGTGGTTCTCAACCTGTGGGTCACGACCCCTTTGTAACAATGAAAATACATCCTGCATATCAGATATTTACATTAAAATTCCTAACAGCAGCAAAATTACACTTACGAAGTAGCAATGAAAATAATTTTATGGTTGGGGGTCACCATAACATGAGGAACTGTATTAAAAGGTCATGGCATAAAGAGGCATTAGGAAGGTTGAGAACCACTGCTTTATTGGTTTATATGCTTGTACAAGATTCTATAATAATATAGAGATCATTAACCAATTGAATAAAAATTACCTAGGGATAATAATGAATTTTGTTGTAATGTGTGATAAAATTGATCATTATCTTTGTGCTCAGACAGATGTCCAAAAGAGAAGGCTTTGAGAATTTATTTTTAAGTCTTGTTATTACTTATTGTCTTTGAGTAAAACGTTGCTACTCAGTATGCAAAGGTAAAAGGAAAGAGTGATTTTTTTTCTCCAAAGACCACAAGCGTGAGTCATGATTTTCCTGCCTCCTCTTCTGTGTTATATCATTTTTTCTGTCTCATCTATTGCAATTCTTAAATTTGCAGTCAATTCCATGAAAGCTCTTGTCTGGGGATTCAAATTATCTCCAAATATTAAAGAGAACAATGATTTACCTTATATGCTAAAAACTATAAAACACTAAAAGAAATTGAAGAAGACACAAATAAATGGAGACGTGCTTCCTCTTCATTAATTGGAAAGATAAATATTATTAGTATGTTCATATTACCTGAAGTGATCTACAGATTCAATGCAATACTTATGAAAATTCCAATGGCATTTTTCACAGAGATGGAATACAAATGAATCTAAATTTATTTTAAACAATAAAAGATGCCAAACAGCCAAAACAATCATGAACAAAATGGGAGGGGGCAAGATGGCCAACTGGAAGCAGCCTCCAACAGAACCTTCTGTCCAGAGGGAAGGATAACGTCCAGAAAGTACCCAATTAAGCTGAAGACTGGGAGCCTAGCTGAGAGAGAAATGAGTTAACTGCAGGCCACCTCTGCTGAGGCAAGCTGCAACCCCCAAAAAAGCAATCTTCAGGTACAAAATTCATCTGAAAGGAAAAGTATCCAACCCCTCCCCCAAGAAAGCTGTGTTTTTTTTTTTTCTTTTTTCTTTCTCTCTTAGTTCGCTCCTGTATATTTCCTACAGGTTAGTAGTGAACTGAGGACCTCTTGTCTCACCTCACAGGTGAGAGCTGTAGGAAGTGGGACTACTTTCTCCAGAGGGACCCTGCGGTGACTCTGAACACTCTTACCAGGCAGAAAAATTGAACTAACATTTTCCCTGCCATTCTCAACTTCAAGTCCACCCTCCCCCCCTCACCTGATAAACCAAAACCATAACCCCTGCTGAGACTGTTGGAGGAGGCTCATGAGCAGCACGTCCCCCCTCCCAGTCTGCTGGATCAAGCGCCCCACCCCCCACCTGGCCAGAGCCAGCTGGAGCCCTCCACCCTGCCCTCATGCCCTCCCTGTCTCCATGCCACGCTGTGCATCTTGAGCCCTGCCCCTGGCACCATTCCTGCATCCACTCCATGCCCCTGCTCGACCAGAGACTGCTGGAGCTGAGGGCCCTACACCATGCCCCTGGTGCCCTTCCTGACTCCGCACCATGCCCACTGGGCCAGAGACTGCTGGAGCTGCCTGCCTCCATGCCGGGCCCCCGCCCGGCCAGGCGAGAGCCACTCTCCTTGCTGAAGTCACTGGGCACCGGACACTTCCAGAGTTGTGAGCAGCGTCCCCCACCCTGCTGCTGGATCTGTGTGCACCAAGCTCCTGGAGGTGCTCCTACAGCCATAATTCCCTGGCATTGGCAGAGGAGCTGCACAGGGTCACTTCCCACAAAGATCCAGCAACAATAGAGTGATCCTGCTGGGGTCTAATCTTGGAGAGACACCTCCCCAACTCTGTGCACTGCCAGAGGAAACAAGAACTCACTCTATAGGGATATGGCTGCTGCAGAGCAGCAAGAGAAAAGGTGTGGTGGCTGAGGGTAAAAAGCATGTGCTGTCCTGGTACCCCAGGATTAGACTAAGCCCATGTGGAACACTTGCCAGTGGCTCTTGACCACCCGAGGCTGGCAGTCCTCAGCTCCCCCAGCTTGCTGGTAGCAGAGGGCAGTGGCCAGGCCACAGGGGCATTGACCTTCCTTTGACTCTGACAGGTGCTAAGCCCTGGCACTTCTGCTTATTGGAAAGAGCAGGACTGCAGCCATGTGGGGTCACCAGTGACTGGGCATGAAAAAAAAAAGTGGAGAAAGAGACTCAGCCCCTTGGTCCAACTGTGCTACCAGGTGGGCCTTTCTGACTCCATAGAGCACTGGAGTTTGCCAAATCTGAGCAGCCATCGGACCTCTGCCATCTAGCTGCTGGAAACATTGTGAACTCTACAACTTGAGTTTGTACTGACTGGGTCAGTTGGTTCAGAACCCCTAACCTGGGAAAATCATCCAAGGACCCTCTCGGGTGGTAACCTGGTTGTGTAGTAACAGGAAGGGTTGATTTTTCCCTTCCAGTTGTTGTTCATGGGGGGTGGGGTGTCTTAATTGCTTGTATTTCTCCATAGCCAAAAATTCACCAGAGTCACTGATCCACCAGGATCAGACAAGAACCAGCTGAATACAAGAAAGAGCCACCTAAACCCACCACACCAAGCAGATTTCTTCAGCCTTAGACTGTAATACTGTACAAGTCCTTTGCAAAGCTAAAAGGGAGAAAGCTGCAGTCATCAGTCCCAGATCCTTAACAAAAGGCTGGTTAACCACAACTCTAGGAAACTTCAATCCAATTTCACCTTACTTGACCACCTAAACTACAGTGAAAAACAATCATGAGGTGGAATCAGCAGGAAAACTCAGACAACATGAATAATAAGAGATCAACTCCCCCCAGAAACAATAAAGCAGACACAGCACAAGATCCCATTCACAAATAAATGGCTGAGATATCAGAAATTGAGTTCAGAGTTTGGATGCAAATAAGATCAACAGAATGGAGGAAATGATGGAATTAGACTTCAAAGTAGTAACTCAAAAGATGTCTCAAGAATTCAACAAATTTAAAGATAAAATGACGAAAGATTTTTACACATAGAAGCTAGAATTTGCAGCCCTCAAAGATCGAAAAAAATACAGTAGAATCCCTCAGTAACAGAATGGAGCAGGCAGAAGAAAGGATCTCTGACATTGAAGACAAAGTTTTTGAAAGCTCCCAAATGCTCAAAGAGGAAAAAAAAAGTGGAGAATAAAAACGGATCATTCTCCAGAGAGCTCTGGGATAATTCAAAAAGATCTAATATTCGCCTTATAGGAATACCTGAAAGTGATGCAGCTGCTACAAAGGATACAGATGCTTTGCTTCATGAAATAATTAAAGAGAACTTTCCAGACATGCAAATAGATTCTGAAATTCAGACAGTAGACAGTTTTAGAACACTGGCATGACTCAACCCAAATATAAATTCTCATAGTCACATTATAATGAACTTAGCTAAAGTTAATATGAAGGAGAAAATTCTGCAAGCTGTAAGATGTAAGTAAACCATAACATACAAAGGGAAGAACATTAGAAGGACTGCAGCTCTCTCTGCTGAAACCTGCCAGAAGAGGGTGGTCATAAAGTTTAATCTCCTTAAACAAAATAACTTTCAACCCAGGATCCTGTATCCAGCTAAACTGAGTTTCATTTTTTGATGGAGAAATTAAATACTTTAATGACATTCACATGTTGAAGAAATTTGCCATAACTAAACTAGCTCTTCAAGATAGTCTCAGACCTATCCTCCTTAATGAACAACACAATCCTTCACCACCAAAGTAAAATCACTCAGAAATATTTCATCGAATTCCAACTTCCACGGTAGTGAAAGGATTAAAAATGTCCACTGGACTTTTGAAAAATTCGATACACAAAACTCTATCTGGCTTATCATTACTCTCAATTAATGTGAATGGCTTAAATTGCCCTCTAAAAAGACACAGGGTGGCTGACTGGATACAAAAACTCAGGCCAGACATGTGCTGCATTCAAGAATCTCACCCTACCTTAAAAGATAAACATAGAAGAGATGAACAGGGAGAAGGGATGGTCATCTATAATTCAGGTAAATGGAAATCAGAAAAAAGCAGGTGTTGCAATTATATTTGCAGATACAATAGGCTTTAAACCAATTAAAGTACAAAAAGATAATGAAAGTCACTTCTTATTTGTTAAGGGCAACACTCAACATGTTGAGATTTCCATTATCAACATTTATGCACCCAACCAGAATGTGGCTCAATTGATAAGAGAAGCTATAACTGACATGAGCAACTTGATTTCCCCCAGCACTATAATTGTTGGAGACATTAACACTTCTCTAGCAGTGTTGGATAGATCCTCATAAAGGAAGCTAAGCAAAGAAATTTTAGAATTAAACTAAACCATTCAACATTTGCATCCAATAGACATCTACAGAACATTTTATCCTAATAAAACTGAATACACATTCTTCTCATCAGCCCATGAATCATCCTCCCAAATTAATCACATCATAGGTCACAAGTCTAACCTCAGCAAATTTAAAAGAATAGAAATCAGTCCTTGTATTTTCTTGGATAATCATGGAATGAAAGGCGAACACAGTAACAACAGGAAACTCCACACATTCAAAAACATGGAAAATAAATAACCTCACACTGAACAATAGCTGGGTCATAGACAAGATTAAGTAGGAAATTACCAAATTTTTGGAACAAAACAATGAAGAGATTAACTATCAAAACCTCTGGGATACCGCAAAGACACTCCCAAGAGGAAAATTTATAGCGTTGCAAGCCTTTCTTGAGAGAAGGGAAAGAGAGGAACTCAATAACTTAATGGGACATCTCAAGCAACTGGAAAAGGAAGAAAATTCCGACCCTAAACCCAGCAAAAGAAAAGAAATAACTAAAATTAGAGCAGAACTAAATTAAATTGAAAACAAGAGAATCATACAACAGATCAACCAATCAAATAGTTGGTTTTATGAAAAGGTCAATAAAATAGATAAACCTTTGGATAATCTAACCAGAAGTAGAAGAGTAAAATTCCCTAATTCATCGATCAGAAATGATAAAGGCTGAATAACAACAGACGCCTCAGAAATTCAAAAAATCCTTAATGAATACTACATAAAACTCTACTCTCAGAAGTAGGAAAATCTGAAGGAAGTGTGTCAATACTTGGAAACATGCCACCATTCTAGACTTAGCCAGAAAGAAGTGGAAATGTTGAACAAGCCCATAACAAGCTCTGAAATACCATCAACTATAAAAAATCTCCCCAAAAAGAAAAGCCTGAGACCAGATGGCTTCACATCAGAATTTTACCAAATCTTTAAAGAGGAAGTAGTACATATATTACTTAATCTTTTCTAAACCATAGAAAAAGAAGGAATATTTTCCCACACATTCTATGAAGCAAATATCACCCTGATACCCAAAACAGGAAATGACCCAACAAGAAAAGAAAATTATAGACCAATATCTCTAATAAATATTGATGCAAAAATATTCAATAAGATCCTAGCAAACAGAATCCAACAACATGTGAAATAAATTATAAACCACGACCAGGTGGGTTTCATCCCAGGTCCCAAGAATGGTTCAATATACATAAATCCATAAATATAATGCATCACATAAACAAATTAAAAAACAAAGGCCATATGATTCTCTCAATTGATGCATAAAAAGCTTTAGACAATATCCAGCATCCTTTCTTGATCAGAATGCTTAAGAAAATAGGTATAGAAGGAATATTTCTTTAATTGATAGAGGCCATCTACAGCAAACCCACAGCCGATATCATAGTGAATGGAGTAAAATTGAAATCATTTCCACTCAGATCAGGAACTAGGCAATGATGCCCACTGTATCCACTGCTTTTCAACATTGTAATGGAAGTATTACCCACCACAATCAAGGCGATCAAAATAGAACCAGAGGTGATCAAACTGTCACTCTTCGCAGATGACATGATTATATATTGGTAAAATCCCAGGGAATCAACTACAAAACTCCTAGAAGTGATCAAAGAAGATAGTGACATCTCAGGATACAAAATTAACACTCATAAATCTGTAGCCTTTATATACACCAAAAATAGTCAAGGGAAAAAACAATCAAGGACTCTATTCCCTTCATAATAGTTTCAAAGAAGATGAAATATCTGGGAGTGTATCTAAAGACGTGAAAGATCTCTGTAAAGAGAACTATGAAACTCTGAGAAACAAAATAGCTGAAGATGTCAACGAATGGAAAAATGTACCATGCTCATGGCTGGGAAGAATCAACATTGTTAAAAATGTCTATACTACCTAAAGAAATTAACAGATTTAAAGTGATCCCTATGAAATCACCTCTGTCATATTTTAAAGACCTGGAAAAATTAGTACTTACTTTTATATGGAAAGATAAAAAACCTTGAATAGCCAAGACATTACCCAGAAATAAAAATAAAACAGGAGGAATCATGCTTCCAGACTTCAGACTATACTATAAATCGATAGTGATCAAAAGAGCATGGTACTGGCACAAAAATAGAGAGGTAGATGTATGGAACAGAATTGAAGACTAAGAAGTGAACCCAGACACTTAAAGTCATTTGATTTTTAATAAACCTATTAAAAATATAAATTGGGGAGAAGATTCCTTATTCAATAAGTGGTGCTGGATTAATAGGATGGCAACTTGTAGAAGACTGAAACTGGACCCACACCTTTCTCCTCTAACAAAAATTGACTCTTACTGTTGAAAGGACTGAAACTTAAACCATGAAACTATAAATATTTTTAGAGAGGGTGCAGGAGAAACACTTGAAAAAATTGGCCTGGGAAAATACTTCATGAGGAAGACACCCCAGGCAATTGAAGCAACATCAAAAATACATTACTGGGATCTTATCAAATTAAAAAGCTTCTGCACTGCCAAGAACACACTAAGTAAAGCAAATAGACACCCCTCAGAATGTGAGAGGATTTTTGCAATTTAGACTTCCGACAAATGTCTAATAACCAGAATTCACAGAGAACTCAAACTTATTACTAAGAAAAAACAAGTGATCCCATTTCATTGTGGTCAAGAGACATGAACAGAAGCTTCTCTGAAGAAGACAGGAACATGGCCTACAGACACATAAAAAAATGCTCATCATCTTTAATCATCAGATAAATGCAAAGCAAAACCACTCTGAGATACCATTTAACTCCAGTAAGAGTAGCCCACATCACAAAATCCCAAAACAAAGGATGTTGGCATGAATGTGGAGAAAAGGGAACACTTCTGCACTTCTGGTGGGAATACAAGCTAGTACGTTCCTTTTGGAAAGAAGTTTGGAGAACACTCAGGGATCTAAATGTAGACCTGCTGTTTGCTCCTGCAATTCCTCTTCTAGGTGTATATCCAAAGGACCAAAAATCATTTGGCAATCTTTTGCATCAGATTGTTCATTGCAGCTCAATTCATAATTGCTAATTCATGGAAGAAGCCCAATTGCTCATCGACCTATGAATGGATAAATAAATTGTGGTATATTTATACCATGGAATACTATGTAGCAGTAAAAAAATGGAGACGTTACCTCTTTTATGTTTACATGGATGGAGCTGGAAAATATTCTTCTTAGTAAAGTATCTCAGGAATGGAAAAAAAAAGTATCTAATGTACTCAGTACTACTGTGAAACCAATTTATAATAACTCACACTTACATATGAAAAATGAAACACAACTTTAGCCTAGGATGAAGGAGGGAAGGTGAGCGAGAGGGGAGGGGTGTGGGTGGGAGTGATAGTAGGGAATAGTAGCGGGACAACACCTATGGAGCATATTGCAAGTACAAGTTGGATCTATCATGTGTAGAACACAAATGTCCTAATGCTATAATTTTGTAAATGAGGTGAATGCTATGTTGATTAGTATGACGTAAGCACTCCAATTTGTACAAATAATCAACACATTGAAAATGGCATAAATGTATTTATGATCTATGTACAAAAGACTTAATAAAAAAAATCATGAACAAAATGAACAAAGCCAGAAGCATCACATCACCTGATTTCAAAATCTACTGCAGGCTGGGTGCCTATACCTCAGTGGTTGGGTGCCGGCCACATGTACCAGGGTTGTTGGGTTTGAACATGGCCTGGGCCTGTTAAACAAAAAAATAATAGCTGGGCATTGTGGTGGTTGCCTGTAGTCCCAGTTACTAGGGAGGCTGAGGCAGGAGAATCACTTGAGCCCAAGAGTTTAAGGATCCTATGAGCTATGACAGCACAGCACTCTACAGAGGGCAATAAATTCAGACTCTTTCAATAATAAAAAATATATATATCTACTGCAAAGCTATAGTGTCACAGCCCCTAGTGGCCCCTATGGCCCTGGACTCGATTGCTGCAGAAAGGAACCAGGCATGACGCAGATTAGAAGCACAAGCTTGCAGGAGGCGGGCTAACCTTGCATGCAGGATAGCCCCTAGCAACCTCCGCAGTAGCCTTTCATTGACACAGCACAAGACAGGTGAGGGGAGTATTAGATAATGATTGCATGCCTAAGGATCACCATGGGCTTGGCTCTTTCTCTGCAAGGAGCACCTGCGGACAAATCACCAGAGGGTCCGTTCCCCACCTGCAAATCAACTTGCTCAGAGGTCGTCTGGCTTTTAGCGTCCTCTACACTATAGCAATCAAAATAGCATACTTCTGGAATAAAAACACACAGAGACCAAAGGAAGAGAAGAGAGAGTACAGAAATAAATCCATGCATTTATGGCTAATGCATTTTTAACAAAGATGCCAAGAACACACAATGGGAAAAGAGAAGTCTTTTTAATTAATGATGCTATGAAAATTAGATATCCAAATGCAGAAGAATAAAATTGGAAACTCATGTCAAAACATATACAAAAATCAACTCAAAATGGATTAAAGACTTAAATGTAAGCCTGAAGGGTTTTTTTATTATTATTAAATCATAGCTGTGTACAATAATGTAATCATGAGGTACAATGTGCTGGTTCCATATACAGTCTGAAATATTTTCACCGAACTGGTTAACATAGCCTTCATGGCATTTTTTTTTTTTTTTTTTTTTTTTGTAGAGACAGAGTCTCACTGTACCGCCCTCGGGTAGAGTGCCGTGGTGTCACACGGCTCACAGCAACCTCTAACTCTTGGGCCCACGCGACTCTCTTGCCTCAGCCTCCCGAGCAGCTGGGACTACAGGCATGCGCCACAACGCCCAGCTATTTTTCTGTTGCAGTTTGGCCAGGGCCGGGTCCGAACCCGCCACCCTCGGCATATGGGGTCGGCGCCCTACTCACTGACTCACAGGCGCTGCCTTCATAGCATTTCTTAATTAATGTGTTCAGAAAATCTTCTTGACATCCATCTGGGAAATGGTTTTTTCAAACATGATTCCAAATCATAGGTAACAAAAGCAAAATTAGAAAAATTATATTACATGAAACTAGAAAGCTTCTGAAAAGACAAAGAAATAATCAAAACAGTGAAGAATTGACCTACATAAAAACAAATCAGGAGGAATCATGCTACCAGATTTTATACTATAAATCTATAGTCATTAAAACAGCATGGTATTGGCACAAAAATAGAGAGGGAGATGTATGGAATAGAATTGAGAACCAAGAAATGAACCCAGACAATTACTGTCATTTGATCTTTGATAAGCCTATCAAAAATATAAATTGGGGGAAGGATTCCCTATTTATTCTTTTTCTGGTTCTGAAAATTTTCCTTTATTTCTTTTTTTTATTATTAAATCATAGCTGTGTACATTAATATGATCATGGGGTACAATACACTTGGTTCATAGACCGTTTGAAACATTTTCATCACACTAGTTAACATAGCCTTCCTGGCATTTTCTTAGTTATTTTGCTAAGACATTTACTAAGTTTCACATATACCCTTGTAAGATGCACCACAGGTGTAATCCTATCAATCCCCCTCCCTCTACCCACCTCCACCCTACCTCTCCACCCTTTCCCCCTTCCCCCTAGTCTTAGGTTGTAACTGGGTTATAGCTTTCATGTGAAGGTCCTAAATTAGTTTCATAGTAGGGGTGAGTACATTGGGTACTTTTTCTTCCATTATTGAGACACTTTACTAAGAAGAATATTTTCTAGCTCCATCCATGTAAACATGAAAGAGGTAAAGTCTCCATCTTTCTTTAAGGCTGCATAGTATTCCATGGTGTACATATACCACAATTTATTAATCCATTCATGGATCCATGGGCATTTGGGCTCTTTCCATGACTTAGCAATTATGAATAGGGCTGCGATAAACATTCTGGTACAAATATCTTTGTTATGATTTGATTTTTGGTCTTCTGGGTATATGCCCAGTAGAGGAATTACAGGATTGAATGGCAGGTCTATTTTTAGATCTCTAAGTGTTCTCCATATATCTTTCCAAAAGGAATGTATTAATTTGCACTCCCAACAGCACTGAAAAAGTGTTCCCTTTTCTCCACATCCATGCCAACATCTCTGGTCTTGGGAATTTGTGGTATAGGCTAGTCTCAATGGAGTTAGATGATATCTCAAAGTAGTTTTTATTTGCATTTCTCTGATGATTAAAGATGATGTGCATTTTTTCATGTGTCTGAAACTTTTTAGTTTGATCAAATCCCAGTAGTGTATTTTGGAAGCTGCTTCAATTGCCCGGGGCGGGGGGTCTTCCTCATGAAAAACTCGCCCAACCCAATTTCTTGAAGGGTTTTCCCTGCACTCTCTTCTAGTATTTTTATACTTTCATGTCTTAAGTTTAAATCTTTAATCCAGTGAGAGTCTATCTTGGTTAATGGTGAAAGTTGTGGGTTAAGTTTCAGTCTTCTACAGGTTGCCAGCCAGTTCCCCCAGCACCATTTGTTAAATAGGGAATCTTTTCCCCATTGAATGTTTTTAATTGGCTTGTCAAAGATTAAATAACGGTAAGTAGCTTAACGGTAAGTGGATTCATCTCTTGGTTCTCTATTCTGTTCCAAATATCTACTTCTCTGTTTTTGTGCCATGCTGTTTTGATCACTATCGATTTGTAGTATAGTGTAAGGTCTGGTAGTGTGATTCCTCCTACTTTGTTTTTATTTTTGAGTAATGCCTTTGCTATTCGAGGTTTTTTCTGATTCCATATAAAACGAAGTATTGTTTTTTCAAGATCTTTAAAGTATGACATTGGAGCTTTAATGGGGATTGCGTTAAAATTATATTTTGCTTTGGGTAGTATGGACATTTTAACAATGTTGATTCTTCACAGCCATGAGCATGGTATGTTTTTCCATTTGATAACATTCTCAGCTGTCTCTTTTCTTAGAGTTTCACAGTTCTATTTATAACTACCCAACACATTCTATGAAGCAAACATCACCCTGATCCCCAAACCAGGAAAAGACCCAACAAGAAAAGAAAATTATAGACCAACATCACTAATGAATGTAGATGCAAAAATATTCAACAAGATCCTAACAAACAGAATCCAGCAACACATCAAACAAATTATACATCATGACCAAGTCGGTTTTATCCCTGGGTCTCAAGGCTGGTTCAATATACGTAAATCTATAAATGTAATTCAGCACATAAACAAATTAAAAAAACAAAGACCATATGATTCTCTCAATCGATGCAGAAAAAGCTTTTGATAACATCCAAATCCCTTCATGATGAGAACACTTAAGAAAGTTGGTATAGAAGGGACAGTTCTTAAACTGATAGAGGCCATCTACAGCAAACTCACAGCCAATATCATATTGAATGGAGTTAAATTGGAATCATTTCCACTCAGATCAGGAACCAGACAAGGCTGCCCATTGTCTCCATTGCTTTTTAACATTGTAATGGAAGTTTTAGCTACTGCCATTGGGTAAGAAAAGGCGATCAAGGGTATCCACATAGGGTCAGAAGAGATCAAACTTTCGCTCTTCGCAGATGATATGATAGTGTATCTGGAAAACACTAGGTACTCTACTACAAAGCTCTTAGAAGTGATCAAGGAATACAGCAACGTCTCAGATTACAAAATCAACATCCATAAATCAGTAGCCTTTATACATACCAACAATAGTCAAGTTGAAAAAACAATTAAGGACTCTATCCCATTCAGAGTAGTGCCAAAGAAGATGAAATATTTGGGAGTTTATCTAACAAAGCACGTGAACGATCTATATAAAGAGAACTATGATTCCCTATTTAACAAATGGTTCTGGGGGAATTGGCTGGCAACTTGTAGAAGACTGAAACTGCACCCACACCTTTCACCGTTAACAAAAATTGACTCTTGCTGGATAAAAGATTTAAACTTAAGTCATGAAACTATAAAGATTATTGGAGAGACTGCAGGAGAAACACTTGAAGACATTGGCCTAGGAGAATATTTTATGAGGAGGACTCCCCCAGGGCAATTGAAGCAACATAAAAAATATATTACTGGGATCTGAACAAACTAAAATCTTCTGTACAGCCAAGAAAACAGTAATTAAAGCAAGTAGATAACCCTCATAATGGAAGAGGATATTTGCAGCTTATGCTTCTGACAAAGGTTTGATAACAAGAACCACAGAGAACTCAAACTTATTAATAAGAAAAGAACAAGTAATTCCATTTCATTGTGGGCATGGGACTTGAACAGAAGCTTCTCTGAAGAAAATAGGTGCATGACCTACAGACACATGAAAAAATGCTCAACATGTTTAATCATCAGAGAAATGCAAATCAAAACCACTTTGAGATATCATCTAACTCCAAAACTACACACGTTGGCATGGATGTGGAGAAAAGAGAACACTTCTGCACTGCTGGTGGGAATGCAATCTAATACGTCCTTTTTGGAAAGAAGTATGTTGAATACTCAGGGATCTAAATGTAGACCTCACATTTGATCCTGCAATTCCTCTACTAGGTGTATATCCAAAAGACCCAAAATCACTTATAACAAAGATATTTGCACCAGATTGTTCGTTGCAGCTCAATTCAAAATAGCCAAGTCATGAAAGACGCCCAAGTGCCCATCAAATCATGAATGGATTAATAAATTGTGGTATATGTATATCATGGAATTTTATGTAGCCTTTAAAAAAGATGGAGAATTTACCTCCTTTACATTTAAATGAATGGAGCTGAAACATATCTTAAAGTATCTTACGAATGGAGGAAAATTATCCAATGTACTCAGTACTATTATGAAATCAATTTACAATCACTCACACTTTCATATGAAGAATAGATCACCACTATGGCCCAGGTTGAAGGAGGGAGGAGAGGAGTTGACCAGGATGGGGGGAGGTCAGATCAAGGGAGAGTGAATGGTGGGATCACACCTATGGTACCTAATACAAGGGTACATATCGGATCTATTAGTATAGAGTATAAATGTCTTAACACAATAGCTAAGTAAAGAAGATGAGGTATATATTAACCAGTGTGATGTAAGCATTTCTAATTCTATATGAAATCAGCACATTGTACCCCATAAATGCATTAATGTATACATGATCTATTTGTTTATGATTTAATACAAAAAAATAAAAAAAGAATTGACCTACATATTAGGAGAATATATTTACAAATTGTATATTTGATAAGGGGCTAAGATCTAAAATATATAAGAATATCAAACAATTTAATAGTAAGGAAACAATCTAGTTTAATAAATTTGCAAAGCACTTGAAATAGAAAAAATAAGCCAGTTGAATGACTAAGAGGTATATGAAAAAATGCTAAATATCACTAATCATTAGGGAAATTCAAATTAAAAACACAATGAGATATCACCTCACTTCTGTTAGAATGGCTGCTATCAATAAAGGCCAAAGATAAGTTTTAGAGAGTGGGTGGAATGCAGGGAACCCTTCTACACTGTTGATGAGAATGCAAATTAGTAAAGCCATTATGGAAAGCGAATGGATGTTACTCAAAAAGTTAAAAACAGGATGACTATATGACTCAGCAATCCCAATACTGCATATATATTCTAAGGATATGACATCAGGATGTTGAAGAGGTATCTGCTCTCTCATGTTCCTTGCAGAATTATTCAAAATAGCCAAGATATGGATAAAACCTATGTGAGTTGCATCTAATAAATAGAATATAGTAAAAGGAGTAACTATATTGATAAAGAAATACAATGGACTAATTGATAAAAAAATGTGCTAAACAGATGATTTATGACTTATGATGGGTGGTTACACTCATGATTCCCTGACTTTATGATGGTGTGAAAACAATGTACATTCAGTAGAAACCACACAATCCTTCTCCTTTTCATTTTTAATACAATATTAAATAAATTATATGAGATAGTCAGTATTTTATTATAAAACAGACTTTCTGTTAGGTGATTTTTCCCAACTTTAAGCTAATGTAAGTGTTCTGAGTATGTTTAAAGTAGGTTAGGCTACACAATGCTATTTGATAGGTTAGGTGTATTAAATGCATTTTTTTACTTATATTTTCAATTTACAATTGGTTTTTCAGGGTGTAACCCATCATAAGTCAAGGAATACCTGTATATACAAAAGGGAATACTATTCAGTCCTAAAAAATATGGAAATCCTGCCACTTGTGACACCATGGATGGTACAAGATGATAGCATATTAATTGAAATAAGCCAGTTACAGAAAGACAAATCCCATATGATCTCATTTTTGTGTGGAAACTAAAAAAGCAAAACTCATAAAACAGAGAATAAAATGATGGTTATCAAATGCTTGGAGATGGTAGGATTGGGAAGATACTGGTCAAGAGGCACAAATTTTTAGTTAGGCAAGAAGAATATGTTCAAGAAATCTATTTTACAGTATAATGACTTCAGTTAATAGCAATGTGTTATATACTTGAAAATTACTAAAAAAAATAGATTTTTAAGTATTTTCACCACCATAAAAAATAGTATGTGAGACAATGGTTAGGTTAAATAGCTTTATTTAGATATTCCACAATATATACATACATCAGTACATCATGCTGCTCATCATAAATATTCAAGTTTTACTAGTCAATCAAAGAAAGATAACCACTATTTCTCACATAAGATCAGAATTTTCTTTACTTTTTACATTTTGATTTCATCAAAACTGAAAATTTACACTATTCCATTTTTACCCTTGGATCACCATTTAATTGTAATTTCTTTTTAAAGCGTATTTGGGTAAGATAAAACCTAAAATGTTTAAAAGTATCAGAAAATACCTGAGCAAGAGAGAGCAAAAGCAAGACAGTAGTGCTAATTTTTGCAACCAAATCTTGAAAGTTAAATGTCACTCTTTTTACTACATTCTATGTATTAGATGCAACTTACTTGGTCAACTATTTATTCAAGGGCAATGGATTACATGAGGACACAAATTCCAGAAGTCTAGAATCATTGGAAACCAGGTTAGAAGCTGCCTACCATCATGTTTTGGAGTAAATGAATAAATTTGTCTTTTTAAATCTGTATTTCTTTAAATTTTATAAAAAATTTCATAAAAATAGGAAAAAGATAGAAAAAATTACCTGTATAAGTTGTACTACTCAGAAATAATTATGCTCATTTTACATACTTACTTCCAATAACTTTTTCTAAAAATGTTGGTTCTATTTATATAAAGCCATTATACTATTTCATGTCAAACACACAGCTTGCTTTTCTACTTAACATTATAGCACAAACCTCCACACTGTTTTTATAAACTCTTTGAAATTATCATTTTATTTGCTGGTAGTGTCATGAGTAAGCATTCCATCATTTATTTAAACCAACTCTTATGTTTTCATATTTTATAAATCAACCTCAATCTATGACTGAAATGATAATTTTCAGTTATACTTATAATTGACAGAGGATTTCATATAAGAAATAAGGCCAGAAAAAAAAAGGAAGGGAAAAAGGAGAAGTAAGGAAGTAACATACAAATGGGAAAGCTACAGAAAATAGGAAACAGAGTATTAGAAAAAATATAAGAAACACATAAATTATGTACATTCAAATAGTCAAAGTAAGACACATTATAGGTGGAACATAAGGAAGAATATATAATGCATACTGAATGAGGAAAATAAAGAATTGTATCCTTGGCAGGTCTAACAGAGAAATGAATGGCAGAATGCAAAAGTAAGAATGGCTAGATCTTTATGGGAAAATAATTAAATTAACTAGATGAATTTTTAAGTGTAGGCTTTCATTGATTATATCTATGGATATTTAAGAAGCTGACCATTCTAGTTCCATTCTTTTTTTTATTATTAAATTATAGCTGTGTACATTAATGCAATCATGGGGTACAATGTACTGGTTTTATATACAATTTAAAATATTTTCATCAAAATGGTTAACATAGCCTTCATGGCATTTTCTTATTGTGTTCAGACATTTATGTTCTACATTCAGTAAATTTACATGTACCCTTGTAAGATGCACAGTAGGTGTGGTCCCACCAATTACTCTTCCTGCACCCATTCTCCCTCCTTCTCCCCTCCTTTTCCCCGTTCCCTATGTTCTTGGGCTATAATTATTATAATGTGATTTTTGGTCATCTGGATATATACCTAGTAGAGGAATTGGAGGATTGAATGGCAAGTCTATTTTTAGATCTCTAAGCATTCTCCAAACATTTTTCCAAAAGGAATGTATTAGTTTGCATTCCCACCAGCAGTGTAGAAGTGTTCCATTCTTGATATCATTTTCAAATATACATCTTTAAGAGCCAAAACAATACAAAATTATTATCTTTTGGAAACATGATAGTCTACTTCATATGACCTTTGTTTCTATATCTGAAAAAGTTTTTATAGAATTAAAAGGAAAACAAAATGAAGTTTTAAAAATAACAGTGATCTGTACCAGGCAGAATATTGACCAAAATATTATTGACCAAATATAATTCACCACTGACCAAAATAATCTAACTTGAATTATTTCACTTGTATAATCAGAATGAAAGCAATATCAAGTATCTTTACCCATAACAGAAAAAATACTGTATTTAATGTTTCATGAAAAACAGGTTTTTATGTCTCATTATCAAGATAATTTAGTTAAGAATATATTTGTTGATTTAATTGTTTTTATATATGTGTTTCTGTGAACCAAATATATGATAGTGGTGTGATAAGCTATAAAGAAAATAACTATTGATTTTAGTAAGGTTGTATCTTATTAAGGAAGAGAGAGATAGAATTAAAATGAAAAAAAACTATTTTACTTAACAAAGATTAGGAGCTTTTGATGAGGATAAAGGGATTATTCCCCTATTTCTTTCTTCCCATTACTTTCAAGTCATTGTGTGAAGGTGTATGTATGCTGGATCAGAGATCAGCTCCTTCTGGGAAGGTATTTTACTTTGGCTTTCTAAATCTAGGGAAAAGACTGGGGGTGGGGTTTGAGAATGCCAACATAGACAGGTTATGGCCATTTCTGTCCTAAAGGGGACTTCAGAACAAGTACATAAACATTATCTTTAAAGTTCTTGCCAAGTCCATCTCAGTTTTTAAGAATAGGAATGAAGACTGGTATATAGAAAGGAAACAAATCCCAGGAATACATTTCCCTACCCTTCACTGTTGATGCTTCATGTCTTTGTTCAGTTGTCACATCATGGAAGTCTTTCCTAATGTCTCTAAGTCAAATTCCCCATACTATATTCTCTCATAGTATAATATGCCTCTTTTAGTCCTTACCATATTTGCTAATTTGCATGTAGTCTTATTATTTATCACCTCCACTAACCTGCAAACTCCATAAGGGCAGAGGTCTTACCTTTCTTTCCCTTCTTTTCTTCCTTCCTCCCTCCATTTCCCTCTTTCTTCCTTCTTTTCCTGCTTTTTCTTGTATCCAGTAAGCAAAATTCTGGTTACATAGTAGATAATATTTTTGAATAAATGAGTGATTGTGAACTATACTGGTGCCCTTTCTATTATCGCTCCAAAAATTTAACAGGGGCAATAATAAGAATTATAAAGAGACAAATAAGGGGCTGAAATGCCTGCAATAATTATCCAGGTTAGGTGAGCACATAGCTGGTTTGTAGTAGTACTGTGATTCTAACTACCAATAATTTGTCAGCCTGATGGATTTTAATCACTGGTGTTTTTGTTGTGTTTTGTTTTGATTTGTTTTTCAAAGGTCAGTTTTAGGTTCATGTTTTTCTGTAATGGAGAAACAGAAGAGAGAATACATTTATTTCAGTTGGGTTGAAAATCTAATTTCCAATCAATCAAACACAAGTCATTATTGTCTGGTATAAAATAAGTACACTTCAGAGTCCCATCCAGTTATTAATCTAAATAATATTTAAATATTTACATGTATATTATATATGATATTTCAGGAGGTAATTACAGGTCCAGATTTTTTTTTTTATCCATGCACCTTGGATATATGTTTTATGTATCTTGCCATAAGAGAAAATATTTGTGAGAAAAATACAGACACATTGAGAATTCTTACATTCCTTCTCCTTTGGTATAATTTAGTTCTTTGTGGTACTAGTTCTTGACAGTTTATTTCCTATCCAGGACAAATTCACCCTTAGGTTGAATTTTCAAATTATTTTTCAAATAGATTATTTTCCTCCCACAGAAAAAGGACAACCCACCCTCTGTCATTCTTTGTGATCATCTTGAATTTTTTTTATTTCCTTCAAAAGAAACCTTTGCTGAGAAAACAAAGATGACAGGGAAAAAAGTCTTCTTTGGGGATAAAAAAGGAGAGAAGAAAAGTTTTGAACTTCTGTGTAAGGAACTGAATCAATATAGGGTCAAATAAAAACACAGACCTTTTTCCTCCTGCAAACTAATGGATAAAAAATGAATGTAATCTTTGCTCCTTTGCCCTCTGAGTTTCTTTAATTTGATGAAAAAATAATAAAATGTATGTTGTATGTTTAAGGAATTTATTTTATTAGATCATTTTATTGATATCTTCATAATGACTGTTTAATTCACAATTAAATTTGGTTTTACCCCCTTTTAATTTTGTTCCTTATTCAGCTCAGTATCTAAAATCAGTCATGACAATATACAGTTTTTGTGATTCAGACAGGTTATTTTATTTGATGTCTTAAGAACATAATGATACACAGTCTCATCCTTATATAATAAGGTAACATTTTAGATGTAAGCACAGATGCTACCAAGCAAAAGAAAAGTATATGAAACTTTTTATAGGTATATTCACATTTTATTAAAAATATTCCAAAAATAGTATGTGTTTTTGCTTTTGTTTTTCTATGGGCCTCTTCCTTGGCCCTTGTTCCTGTATAGATATTAACTGCTTCCCATTGCAGCTTTAAGGATTCCAGCTGATATATTTGCCCTGTCTACCTTACCTACCTAATATGGCAGTCAATGGTGTAAAAAATTAAAGAGGTAAAAAGAAAGAAGAAAAAAATGATTAATTATTCAATACAGATGCAAATCTCTCTAATTTTCTTTAAATCAGCAATCTGACCATCAAATGACAAAGCATAACTTAAAAAGGTTTTTGTCAAGGGAAGAGTATTTAATTACACATAACAACATATACACTTTAATTAAAAATGTTTTTGGATTCCTGGCAACTCTACTGTTAAATGCCAATGAGGAAGGCTCATCTAGAGGCATATAGATATTAGATATCAGAATAGACCTCTGGATGTATACACAAAGTAAATTGGTATCTAACTTCTTATTTGAAACTAACCTCGAGCAAACTATCTTCTATACCATTTTCTGACCATTATATTTCATATAATGTCATATGACATGACATTAATTATTTGCTCATTATTGCCTGCGACCGCTTATTTTTTACCAGTTACAGAGAACATTTTACAACTTCTACTATCTCAGTTTTATAATATTCTCATGTGGAAAGGTAAGTAATCTTTTAAGAACTAATCAGTTATTTATTTATTTATTTATTTATTTATTTATTTATTTATTAAATCATAGCTGTGTACATTAGTATGATCATGGGGCACCATACACTTGGTTCATAGACTGTTTGACACATTTTCATCACACTAGTTAACATAGCTTTCATGGCATTTTCTCAGTTATTTTGCTAAGACCTTTACATTCCACATTTACTAGGAGTCACATGTGCCCTTTTAAGATGCACCGCAGGTGTAATCCCATTAATCCCCCTCCCTCCATGTACCTCCCACCTCCCTCCCCTCCCTTTCCCCCTTCTCCCTATTTAGGTTGTAACTGGGTTATAGCTTTCATGTGAAGGTCCTACATTAGTTTCATAATAAGGGTGAGTACATTGGGTACTTTTTCTTCCATTCTTGAGATACTTTACTAAGAAGAATATGTTC
The DNA here is from genome assembly GCF_027406575.1 of Nycticebus coucang. Lineage (NCBI taxonomy): Eukaryota > Metazoa > Chordata > Mammalia > Primates > Lorisidae > Nycticebus > Nycticebus coucang. The sequence continues at coordinate 108,609,133 of NC_069804.1, forward strand.
CAGCTCCATCCATGTAAACATGAAGGAGGTAAAGTCTCCATCTTTTTTTAAGGCTGCGTAATATTCCATGGTGTACATATACCACTATTTATTAATCCATTCGTGGATCGATGGGCACTTGGGTTTTTTCCATGACTTAGCAATTATGAATAGGGCTGCAATAAATATTCTGATACAAATATCATTGTTATGATGTGATTTTTGGTCTTCTGGGTATATGCCCAGTAGAGGGATTATAGGATTGAATGGCAGATCTATTTTTAGATCTCTAAGTGTTCTCCATATCTCTTTCCAAAAGGAATGTATTAATTTGCATTCCCACCAACAGTGCAAAAGTGTTCCCTTTTCTCCACATCCATGCCAATATCTCTGGTCTTGGGATTTTGTGATGTAGGCTAGTCTCACTGGAGTTAGATGATATCTCAAAGTAGTTTTGATTTGCATTTCTCTGATGATTAAAGAAGATGAGCATGTCTGAAGGCCGTGCACCTGTCTTCTTCAGAGAAGTTTCTCTTCAAGTCCCTTGCCCAGCCTGCGATGGGATCCCTTGTTCTTTTCTTGCTAATGTGTTTGAGTTCTCTGTGGATTCTGGTTAAATTATTCCATGCATCTTCTTGGACCATCATGGAATAAAACTTGAGATGAGTAACAACAGGAATCTGCATACTTATACAAAAACATGGAAGTTATATAACCTTATGCTGAATGATAGCTGGGTCAGAGATGAGATCAAGAAGGAAATTGCCAAATTTTTGGAACAAAACAACAATGAAGACACGAGCTATCAGAATCTCTGGGACACAGCAAAGGCAGTTCTAAGAGGGAAATTTATAACACTGCAAGCCTTCCTCAGGAGAATGGAAAGAGAGGAAATGAGCAACTTAATGGGACATCTCAAGAGACTGGAAATGGAAGAACTAATCAGTTTTAAAATCAACTTTACTGAGTGCCTGCCATGAGTGTTAGTATCCTTTAAATATATAATATGGTGGGGCAGAGACAATATGGCTGACTGAAGGCAGCTTTCCACAGAGGCTCCAATCCGGAAGGAGAGTTAAAGGACAGAAATTTAGCAAGTAACCTGGTGGATTTGAGCTGCATCAAGAGAGAAGGTTGAAGAAAGCACATGAACCCCACTAAGGTGAGCTGCGACCACAAGGATACATACAAAAGATACAAAATCCATCACCAAGTGGACTGGAGTCTCCTCCCACATGAGAATGGCTTGCAGTGCCCCACAAACAAACGGGCAGAGTTCAAAGGTCCTCCCACTACACTCCACAGGAGAGACCATCTAAAAACTGGACCTACTTCCCCTACTAGGTTGCCATGACGTTCTCCTGCCAGGCATAAAACTGTATATATTCTCTACCTGCAACTCTGAGCTCCCAGCACTCCCTTCCACCCTGACTCTGAGGTCTGGAGGCCTGTCCCCCAGGAGTCCAGATTCTTGGGTGATTTCTCGAGGTGTGTGGACAGTGCCTAAACTGCAGATGGCCAGTGCTGACTCTGGGGCAGGGGAGCTAGGAGAGGATGGTCGGGGGAAGGGAACCACACCAGAGCAGTGGTTCCCTGAAGCACAGAGCAACAACTGTCTTTTAGCAACAATACAGCTCATTTCAGAATATTCCAGGATATTCTGAAAACACACCCCCTGTCTCGCTGGGCAACCAGAGCAGGCCGGCAACCACCACGAACAGATCTGGGACTGAAACACAGCCCCCCTGAGACCTCAACCCAGAGTAACTGTTTCACTATGGTCAAACAGAAACCAGCAGAAAACAAAACAGAACCATTTAGCCCCACCACACCAAACAGGGTCCCAGTTTCTCAGGTCATAGCATTTTATGGGTTCTTGACAAAGCTTCAGGGGAAAAATCCAAGGGTGTAAAACAATCATGGGGTGGAATAAGCGGAAAAACTCTGGTAACATGGATAACCAGAATAGATCAACCATCCAAGGAAAGATATGGCAGTTGTAACTGAAGATCCCATTCATAAACAGCTGGCCCAGATGTCAGAAATCAAATTCAGAATTAGGATTGCAAACAAGATTAATAAAGTGGAGGAAAATTTGTAATTAGAAATTCGAGCAGAAATTCGAAAGTCGGAATTAGGAATTTGAGGAGAAATTCAAAAGTTGTCTCAATAATTTAACGAATTTAAAGACAAAACCACCAAAGATTTTGACACACTGAAGCAAGAATTTGCAGCCCTCAAAGATCTGAACAATACAGTAGAATCCCTCAGTAAAAGAGGGGAGCAAGCAGAAGAAAGTATTTCTGACATTGAAGACAAAATCTTTGAATGCTCCTGAACTCTCAAAGAGGAAGAGAAATGGAGAGAAAAAATGGATCATTCTCTCAGAGAGCTCTGGGATAATTTGAAGAAGGCTAATATCAACACATTGGAACACCTGAAACCAATAAAGTGGCCTTGCTAGGCACAGAGTCCCTTCTCTATGAAATTATAAAAGACAATTTTCAAGATATGCCTAGAGATTCTGCAATTCAGATAGCAGACAGTTTCAGAAACCCAGCACAACTGAATCCCAATAAGCACAACTGAATCCCAATAAGACATCCCACAGGCATATCATAGTTAACTTCACTAAAGTTAATATGAAGGAGAAAATTCTCAAAGCAGCCAGATGTAAGAAAGCCATTACCTACAAAGAAAAGAATATTAGAATGACTCCAGATCTCTCTGCTGAAACTTTTAAAGCTAGAAAAGGGTGGTCATCGACTTTTAATCTCCTAAAGCGAAATAACTTTCAACCCCGAATCCTGTATCCAGCTAAACTGAGTTTCATTTATGATGAAAAATTAAATACTTTAATGACATTCATATGTTGAAGAAATTTGCCATAACCAAAACAGGTCTTCAGGATATTCTTAGAAATATCCTCCCTAATGACCAACCCAATTTTCTACCACAAAAGTAAACTCACTCATAAATTTTGATCAAACTCCAACTTCCACACTGGCAAAAGGATTAAAAATGGCCACTGGACATTCAAAAAACTCGATACCCAAAATTTTACCAGGCTTATCAATATTCTCCATCAATGTGAATGGCTTAAACTGTCCGCTAAAGAGGCATAGGTTAGCTGACTGGATACAAAAACTCAGGCCAGATATTTGTTACATACAAGAGTCACATCTTACCTTAAAAGACAAATATAGACTCAGGGTGAAAGGTTGGTCATCCATATTTCAGGCAAATGGTAATCAGAAAAAAGCAGGTGTTGCAATTTTATTTGCAGATACAATAGGCTTTAAACCAACAAAAGTAAGGAAGGATAAGAATGGTCACTTCATATTTGTTAAGGGTAATACTCAATATGATGAGATTTCAATTATTAATATCTATGCACCCAACCAGAATGCGCCTCAATTTTTAAGAGAAGCTATAACAGACATAAGCAACTTGATTTCCTCCAGCTCCTTAATAGTCGGAGATTACAACACTCCTTTGGCAGTGTTGGATTGATCCTCCAATAAGAAGCTGAGCAAAGAAATTTTAAATTTAAACCTAAACATGCACATTTGGATTTAGCAGACATCTACACAACATTTCATCCCATCAAAACTGAATACACATACTTCTCATCAGCCCATGGAACATACTCCAAAATCGGTCACATCTTAGGTCACAAGTCTAACCTCAGTAAATTTAAAGGAATAGAAATTAAACCTTGCATCTTCTTGGACGACCATAGAATAAAAGTTATGCTCAGTAACAACAGGACTCTGCATACTCATACAAAAACATGGAAGTTAAATAACCTTATGCTGAATGATAGCTGGGTCAGACATGAGATTAAGAAGGAAATTACCAAATTTTTGGAAAAAAATGACAATGAAGACACGAATTATCAGAACCTCTGAGATACCGCAAAGGCAGTCCTAAGAGGGAAATTTATAGCACTGCAAGCCCTCCTCAAGAGAATGGAAAGAGAGGAAGTTAACAATTTAATGGGACATCTCAAGTAACCAGAAAAGGAATAATATTCCAACCCCAAACGCAGCAGAAGAAAAGAAATAACGAAAATTAGAGCAGAATTATATTAAATTGAAAACAAAATAATTGTACAACAGATCAATAAATCAAAAAGTTGTTTTTTTGAAAAGGTCAATAAAACAGATAAATGTTGGACAACCTAATCAGGAAAAAAAGAGTAAAATCTCTAATCTCATCATTCAGAAATGACAAAGACAAAATAACAACAGATTCCTCAGAAATTCAAAAAATCTTTAATCAATATTACAAGAAAAATTATTCTCAGAAATATGAAAATCTGAACGAAATTGACCAATACTTGGAAGCACGTCACCTTCCAAGACTTAAACAGAATCAGGTAAAAATGTTGAACAGGCCCATATCAAGTTCTGAAATATCATAAACCAAACAAAACCTCCCTAAAAAGAAAAGCCCAGACCAGATGGTTTCACATCAGAATTCTACCAAACCTATAAAGAGGAATTATTACCTTTATTACTCAACCTGTTCTAAAAGGTAGAAAAAGAAGGAAGACTACCCAACACGTTCTATGAAGCAAACATCACCCTAATCCCCAAACCAGGAAAAGACCCAACAAGAAAAGAAAATTATAGACCAGTATCACTAATGAATATAGATGCAAAAATATTCAACAAGATCCTAACAAACAGAATCCAGCAACACATCAAACAAATTATACATCATGACCAAGTCAGTTTTATCCCAGGGTCTCAAGGCTGGTTCAATATCCGTGAATCTATAAGCATAATTCAGCACATTAACAAATTAAAAAACAAAGGCCATATGATTCTCTCAATTGATGCAGAAAAAGCTTTTGATAATATCCAGTATCCCTTCATGATCAGAACACTTAAGAAAATTGGTATAAAAGGGACACTTTTTAAACTGATAGAGGCCATATACAGCAAACCCACAGCCAATATCATATTGAATGAAGTTAAATTGAAATCATTTCCACTCAGGTCAGGAAACAGACAAGGTTGCCCATTGTCTCCACTGCTCCTTAACATTTTAATGGAAGTTTTAGCCACCACAATTATGGAAGAAAAGGCGATCAAGTGTATCCATATAGGGTCAGAAGAGATCACTTTCACTCTTCGCAGATATGATTGCATATCTGGAAAATACCAGGGATTCTACTTCAAAACTGTTAGAAGTGATCAAGGAATACAGCAGCGTTTCAGGTTACAAAATCAACATTCATAATTCAGTAGCCTTTATACGTACCAACAATAGTCAAGCTGCAAAAACAGTTAAGGACTCTATCCCATTCACAATAGTGCCAAAGAAGGTAAAATATTTGGGAGTTTATCTAACAAAGGACATGAAAGATCTCTATAAAGAGAACTATGAAACTCTGAGAATGGAAAAAGTTGAAAATGTTAACAAATGGAAAAACATACGATGCTCATGGCTGGGAAGAATCAACATTGTTAAAATGTCCATACTACTGAAAGCAATAATATGATTTTAACCCAATCCCTACTAAAGTTCCACTGTCATAATTTAAAGATCTTGAAAAAACAATACTTCATTTTATATGGAATCAGAAAAAACCTCGAATAGGCAAGACTTTACTCAGAAATAAAAACAAAGCAGGAGGAATCATGATACCAGACCTCAGACTATACTACAAATCAATAGTGATCAAAACAGCATGGTACTGGCACGAAAACAGAGACGTAGATGTCTGGAACAGAATAGAGAACCATGAGATGAATCCAGCTACTTACCGTTATTTAATCTTTGACAAGCCAATTAAAAACATTAAAGGCGGTGAAAAGATTCCCTATTTAACAAATGGTGCTGGGTGAACTGGCTGGCAACCTGCAGAAGACTGAAACTGGACCCACACCTTTCACCATTAACTAAGATATACTCTCACTGGGTTAAAGATTTAAGCTTAAGACATGAAACTATAAAAATACTAGAAAAGAATGCAGGGAAAACCGTTGAAGAAATCGTTCTGGGAGAGTATTTTATGAGGAGGACCCCCTAGGCAATTGAAGCAGCTTCAAAAATACACTATTGGGACCTGATCAAACTAAAAAGCTTCTGCACAGCCAAGAACACAGTAAGTAAAGCAAGCAAACAGCCCGCAGCATGGGAGAAGATATTTGCAGGTTATGTCTCAGACAAAGGTTTAATAACCAGAATCCACAGAGAACTCAAATGTATAAGAAAGAAAAGAACAAGTGATCCCATCGCAGGCTGGGCAAGGGACTTGAAGAGAAGCTTCTCTGAAGAAGACAGGTACGCGGTCTACAGACATATGAAAAAATGTGCATCATCTTTAATCATCAGAGAAATGCAAATCAAAACTACTTTGAGATGTCATCTAACTCCAGTAAGATTAGCCTATATCACAAAATCCCAATACCAGAGATGTTTGCGTGAATATGGAGAATAGGGAACACTTCTACACTGCTGGTGGGAATGAAAATTAATACATTCCTTTTGGAAAGATGTTTGCAGAACACTTAGAGATGTAAAAATAGATCTGTCATTCAATCCTATAATTCCTCTACTAGGCATATACCCAGAAGACTAAAAATCACATCATAACAAAGATATTTGTACCAGAATGTTTATTGCAGCCCAATTCATAATTACTAAGTCATGGAAAAAGCCCAAGTGCCCATCGATCCACTAATAGATTAATAAATTGTGGTATATGTACACCATGGAATATTATGCAGACTTAAAGAAAGATGGAGACTTTTCTTCTTTCATGTTTATATAGATGGAGCTGGAACATATTCTTTTTAGTAAAGTATCTCAAGAATGGAAGAAATAATATCGAATATACTCAGCCCTACTATGAAACTAATTTACAGCTTTCATAGGAAAACTGTAACCCAGTTACAACCTAACAATAGGGGGAAGGGAGAAAGACAGGGGAGGATGGTGGGAGGGGGGAAGAGGGAGGGGGATTGGTTGGATTACACCTGCATTGCATCTTTCAAGGGTATATGTGAAACTTAGTAAATGTGTAAAGTAAATGTCTTAGCACAATAACTAAGAAAATGCTAGGAAGGCTATGTTAACCTGTGTTGTGAAAATGTGTCAAACGGTCTATGAAACCAGTGTATGGTGCCCCATGATCACATTAATGTACACAGCTATGATTTAATAAAAATAAATAAATATATAATATGCTGCAGGAATTCTGTGTTCTGTATTACACATAAAAAATGAGGTTTTAATACGTTAAGAATAATTTCTAAAGACTCATTGCAACTTAAGCAGCTGGAATCTAAAAAGCCTAAGTAGTTCCTGTAACATCTCAATGTCTTCATAAAACGCTAATTATATAGTCCTGTATACAGATAAATGGAGTAATTTAGGTTACAATTACTATTGTTATATTTTATTGGACACCAATTTCAATAACAAAAATGGGAAGAAAATGAGAAAGAATAAAATGAGAGCAAAATGAATTGAGAGGTAGGGAGAGGGGGAAAAGAGAAGAAAAGTATATATGGACAATTATTATTAATAATTGTTTCAGAAACACCTAAGATGGCTGGAAAACTCATTTTCCACTATAACTTCAAGTTATAGAATACCATAATAAATTTTTGTACCACTAAACACTAGCCCAACGGACGGACTAAATTTCTAATAGAGAATATCCCTCATTGCCTATACTATAACATGTATCCCTTTTGCATTTCAAAGAGACATTCAGAGATTGAATAGCAGTGTATAGAATTGTAAAAATTATACCTACAGCGTATAAATGTGCTTACTGGAAGGCCTTTAATGACTCATCAGTAACCTTCCAATGAGGAAATTTAGCTTCTCACTCCTGGGCAAGTCTCTAGTGGAATGGACAGTTCTCTCCAACGGTGATAGGTTTGCACTGTTTATCAGAATAGCTGATAAAGATAAAAGAGCTAGTGGAACAAAATCTTTCTAAACAATTTCCTCTCCAGTTCCTCATGTTAAAGTAAAGTGACTGACAGATACAGTGGAAACCAACCATTTCAGAAATCAAGCCACACATTTTTGAAATCAATATGTGTCCCTGCAGCCAGCACACAATCCACCTATGAACCAATTTCAGGTGGAACTTCTTAAATCATAAGCATGAGACCAAGTGTCAGGATTCTCATGCAAAGGTGGAGCACTTCCTACTGAGCAGGTTCTCTGAAACTCACCACAGGGTGATGAATAATATTGTTTGGTCACTAATAAGGCTGTAACAGATCCAAATTTGAAATATCTTTGCGATAGGAACTTTTTAGTAAAAGTAGAAAAATAAACCTTCATTATTAACAAAGTAAAGAATAACAAGAAGAGGGGCAAAACCTTTCTCACTACTCTAAATCAACAAATAAGCTTTACTTTCTTTGATGCTCACAATACTTAGAGTAAAGGTCTTCAAAATGTAGTTTACATTAGAGGTATCTAATGGTACCTATTAATACTATAGTTTGTAACAGAATCATCTAGGTATATCTCAGAAACTGGTAAAAGTATGATAAGTCTAGTGAACCTATGTTTTAAACGGGTTATCTAGGTAATTATGAACTGGGAATTCTGAACATATGTACTCTAGAAGCACTGATCTACTGAGAAAGAACAAAAACACTTCACCCTGCCTTCTTGTTATTCCTTTGTTTTAATACAGCACATTACGGGAGTACAAAAGTTTTGGTTATATGGATTGCTTTGTGCAGTTAAAGTCAGTTATAAGTATGCCCATTACCAAAATGACATGTATTGTAACTATTGGGTGTGAATTTACTCTTTCTTCCTTCTTCCCACCTCTCATCTTCTTGGTTTCTGTTGAGTTTTACTACCATGAGTGCACATGAGTATAGATATATTAGTTCCAATTTAATAGTGAGTACATGTGGTGTTGGTTTTCCAATTCTTGTATATATAAATATATTAATAAATGTCTTTTTTCTCTCTCATCCCCTCATGAAGTGACATAAATTATATTGACTTTCTATCAGTGTTTATGTACAGTTAATATTACATCATAGTATTTAAGTTACAGAATATCAAAACAAAGAATAAGCATTATTCAAGGACTTTAGTTTCACTTTTGAAGAACAGATTAATGTGTTCACAACTGTGTAATGCATAGAACAGTTTTTATCATGTTAGGTGGTGTTATAACTTAATTTGGAAATTATGAATGGTTTAGGAAGATGTATAAGGGATGCCAATTGACAAGTAGTGTATTTGTGATGTTTACTTTTATATTTCAATTTGACAGGGTTATCACTGCCCAGGTATCTAGTAAAGCATTATTTCTGGTGTGTCTGTGAGGGTATTTGAATGAGCTAATTGAGTGAGATTGCCTTCACCAAAGTGAGGAGGCATCAGTCAATATTTTGAGTGCCGTGATATAACAAAAAGATAGCATAGATAAGGAGTATTCTCTTTGAGCTTGGCCATCTATCTTTTTTTTTTCAATTTATTTATTTTTTTTATTGTTGGGGATTCATTGAGGGTACAATAAGCCAGGTTACACTGATTGCAATTGTTAGGTAAAGTCCCTCTTGCAATCATGTCTTGCCCCCATAAAGTGTGACACACACCAAGGCCCCACCCCCCTCCCTCCGTCCCTCTTTCTGCTTTCCCCCCCTCATAACCTTAATTGTCTTTAATTGTCCTCATATGAAAATTGAGTACATAGGATTCATGCTTCTCCATTCTTGTGATGCTCTTGGAGACTGGTGCTCCTGGTTGTTATACTTTCAGACTTGAACTTGGACTTACATTATCAGCTCCTTTTGTTCTCAGGCCTTTGGACACAGAATTACATCACTGGTTTCCTTGTTCTATGGCTTGCAGATGTCAGATTGTAGAACTTGACAGTTTCCATAAAAGTGTAATCCAATTATCATAATAAATCTTATATATACTATGCATATGTATGCACATATTCATATGTGATATATATATATAAAATATGAGATATACATATATATAGAAATCTATTATTAATTCTGTTTTTCTGGAGAACTCTAATACACAGCTAGACTAAAAGTAATTATTGCATTTCTGTCTCCTTATGTGTATCTTTCTCCTTTTCATTCATACATACACACATACACACACATGAGATTTGTATCATAGCAGCTTAATGTGGTCTTATGCTTTGTGTTCTGAAGAAATATATTTTTTATAATTTCAATTTGAAAGCATGAAAATAATTACTTTGGAGGGCATCACGCAAATATATCTCCATTAGTTAAATTATAAGAAGCATTTTTGGCTAAAGTGTTCGACAATGGACATCATATTGTGCAATCATTCATATACTATAAAAATTAAACATTTGAAGGAATTTTTTAGCACCAGCACATGGCATTGGGCCAAGCAGTATAGCATGATAAGCACACATATACAATATCTTTGTTCTGGAAGATAAATTATTTTATTTCCTTATAATACCTTAATCATCTAAGTGTCCATTGATTAAAAAAATGCATACATAGAGATAAAATTGAGACCAGTTTCCATTGATTAAAAAAATGCATACGTAGAGGTAAAATTGAGACCGGTACATATCCTCAAAAGCTTAGTGAGGAATTATTGTCACCAAAACTCTGAAACAATTGCTAATCTACTGAAAAATTCATGCTTTGCTTCTGATTATGTAAAAGTTACACTCTCTCACATATGCATAAATAAAAAGTAAAATAACTATGGGCAGCGCTTGTGGCTCAAAGGAGTAGGGTGCCGGCACCATGTGCTGGAGGTAGTGGGTTCAAGCTCAGCCCAGTCAAAAACTGCAAAAAAAAAAAAAAAAAGTAAAATAACCACAAAACTAAGAACTCTTAAGATTTGTGATGTTATCAGAAGAACTGATAAAACCAAATGCTTCCTAGTTTTTGACTTTAAAATCAAATACAATAAAGACAGTGGTTTTACATTTTGAAAAGAGAAAAGTGAAGGTTTTCATTGACCAAAAGTTAAATGTGTAAAAAAATTGCAGCTGGAAAAGTCATCAGAGATCATTTATTCCACATATACCTCATAATAGATTCATAAATATCACCCAAGTGTTTTGTTAAAAGTATCCAAGCCCCAAAGCTACATATTATGAACACTGATCCACTTGGTTTATGGTAGAACTCAGAAATAATCTGTAATTTAGAATAAGAATCTCAGTGTGATACTGACATACAGGCTTGACAAATGCTGACTTGTACCAACATGTAGTAATTTGTGGAAGATAAATTCTCTTGCAAAGAGCAATATATATATATATATATATATATATATATATATATGTATGTATGTATATCTACACATACACACATATATAATGTGTAATTATATTAAAATCTATAAAATATACACAGATATAGATAAATAGATAGAAAAATATGTGCATTAATGAGCCATTGTGGCAACCAGAATTTGAATAGATAAGATTCTAGAGAATGACAAAGCACGTAGAATTTACACAACATTTTCTGAAGCTATATTTTTCTTTCCTACAGACGGTTTCTAATATTGAGCACTAGGCAAAAAGGCTGATATTTTGGACTTCTACTCTCCTATCCCCCACCCATGTCAAGAACCTCTACTATGAAGCAACAAGTATAGCAAAACAAAATTGTTTTTTAGTAGCTTCATTGGCCTACAGAAAAAATAGAGTTGATTCTGAAAGTTTCAGAATCCTACTGAGAATTGAATGGGGTTGGTTTACGTGTAATAACAATAGTTAACTTTCAAAGTTGTATAAGGCAAAAGGTTAATTAACTAAGCATAAAGTCTTTGGAAAACCATACTAGAGTTTTCAACAATCTTACAGTGCTGTGAAGACAAATATCTGCTCGGTGGAAAGAATTCTCAGTTAACCCCTGTTTCTCTTTTGGAACTACTGGAGGGCTGTGTTTGCAGATAAGTGCCTAAGAAGCAGTTGGACTCTTACATATACTGCATCAGAGCTTCAAAGCACATCAGTCCTTGATTTAATTAATACTATTAGCCTCTAATCTATCTGTCTAGCAAAAATAAAAATAACCTCTTTCAGAAGGAAGATCTTACTCAGACCATGAAAAAAATTCTCATGTATAAAGTCTGATATTCCACAACAACAACAAAAACAAAAGCTATGCCTAAGAATAAGATCACATCACCAAAATCCAAAAAATAGAGAATGGGGGAAACAAATCCAAAGATAATACAGATATTGGTAATAGAAAAAAAAGACTACAAAGTAGTCATGCTTATATTCAATGAAATAAATAAATGGATAAAGTAAATGAAATAATCATAAATTTTTCCAGATATTTTGAATTTATTAAAAATGGAAATTCTAGAGTCAAAAAATGCAGTAAATTAAAAATAAAGTAGTTGGCTGTAACAGAAGATTAGAAAAGGGACGGAGGCAAGATAGCCGACTGAAGCCAGCTTTTGTCAAAGGCTCCTGTCCAAAGGGAAAAATAATGGCCAGAAATAACCCAATAAAATGGAAGACCATGAGCTCAGCTGACAGAGAGGATCAATAGATTCGCATCACCCCTGTGGCAGCAAGCTGGACCTACAAGAAAACAAATTTGAGGTACAAAATCCCTCTCAAAGAGGATGGGAATCCTTCCCCTCTCTCCTAGGAGAGCTTCTTGAGGAGAGTAGAGAACAGAAGACCTTTTGTTTCACCAAAAGGGAGAGAGTGACTGAGGGCTGGGACTCCCTCCACAGAGAGATACCACTACAAACACAGGCAGTCTCTTTCCTGGGCCTAATATTCTCCCTGACTTCCTGAACTCTCAATCCACCCCTCCCCCCTCTCCTGGCAGTCTAGAAGACTATCCCCCGCAAAATTCAGAGCATTTGGTGGATTTTTACTAGGGCAGGGCACCTCATGACCTGTGGAACAGTTGCACTGAAACTATAACTTTAATAGAGGTGGGGAGTCACAAGGGGAGAGAGACTTACCCCATGTTGGAAAGAGCATAGATCAGGTCCCACGCTACCAAACACTGGGGACCATGGACCATTGGCTCCCTAGCTCAGCAGCCTATGGTGGGCTGCCCTCTCCCCACTGGGCTCCTGTGACTGGTTCATGTGACCCGTGGGACCCACAGCTGGTCACTCCCACCCGGCCCTTGTGACCCTTGGTGGCAACTCCCCCCCAGCTGCTCCTGCAACCCACAGCTTACACAGGCAAACCCCGCCTGGCCCCTGCAATCCCCAGCCTGCATCAGGCGACTCCCACCCAGCACCTATGACCTGCAGCCAGCAGCCAGTGACTCCGCCCTCCAGCTTCTGAGACGCACAGCCCACTCCAGTGACTATGCCCACTGGCTCCCCATCTGGCTCCTGTGACCCAAAGCCTGGAGCCAATGACTCCATGCTTTGGCTCCCCAACCAGCTCCTGAGAACCACGGCCCATGGCTGCTGACTCCTGCCCAGCTACTGTGATACCTGAGGCACAGAGGCAGCGACTCTGCCTTCCAGCTTCCTGCCTGGCTCCTACAGCCTGAGGTCAGGTGTCAGCAGCTCCTCCCTCAGATTCTCCAACTGGCTACTGCAGCAGGAGACTGTGGGTCAGCAGATCCACCCTCCATTTCCCCACTCATCTACTGTGACCCTTGTGGCCAATGGCAATACCTCCAGCTCTCCACAGGCTCCTGAGACCTGCACAGAGCAGTACTCCAGACTGGCAGCACACCAGACAGTGGCAGTAGGCCCCTAACACTGGTGGCAGCTCCATGGTCTCTCCCACTGGGGTCAAACTGAGCTGCCAATGGACCCCCACTGCCTAGATGCTAAAGACTTTTTGAACTCTCCCACCTGATTGGTGTTTGTGTCAACTGGGACAACTGGTTTAGAACTCTTGACCTGGGCCAATCACCCTGGGGCCAATGAAGGTTGTACCCTGATTGTGTCATTGTGGGAGTGTGGTTTCTCCCCTTCCAGTTGTCACCTGTGAGGGGGTGGGGTGTCTTAGTTGCTTATACATCTCGACAGCTGAGATTTCAGCCCCAAACCACTGATTCACTAGGATCAGACAGAGACTAGCTGAATACTGGTCAGCACCAGCTAGCCCAACCACACCAAGCAGGTGCCCAGAGTTTCAGGCAGTAGTTCTGAATGGGACTTTTGTAAAGCTCTAAGGGAAAAGCCACAATCACTAGTCCAAGTTCTTTAGTAAAGGGATGATTAATTACAAATCCAGTAGCCCTCAATTCAATTTTACCTTGCCAGTTTCTCTAGCCAAACAATGAAAAATAATCATGGGGTGGGATCAGTGGAAAAACTCTGGCAACATAAATAATCAGAGTAGATCAACTCCCCCAAGGAATGACAAAACAGACACACTAGATGATCCCATTCATAAACAAATGGCTGAGATGTCAGAAATCAAATTCAGAATTTGGATTGCAAATAACATTAACAGAATGGAGGTAAAGATGGAATGAGAAATTCAAGGAGCAATTCAAAAGTTGTCTCAAGAATTCAATGAATTCAAAGACCAAATCACCAAAGATGTTTGATACATTGAGAAAAGAACTTGCAGCCCTCAAATATCTGAGAAATACAGTAGAATTCCTCAGTAACAGAATGGAGCAGGCAAAAGAAAGTATGTCTGACATTGAAGACAAAACAGTTGAATGCTCCAAAATGCTCAAAGAGAAAGAGAAGTGGAGAGGAAAAATAGATCATTCCCTGAGAGAATTGTCGGACCACTCCAGAAGAACAAATATTCACCTCCTAGGAATTCCTGAAGGAGAAGAGGATGGTCCGAAAGGCACAGACATTCTACTCCAAGAGATAATTGAAGAGAACTTTCTAAGCATGGCAAGAGATACTGAAATGCAGAAAGCAGATATTTTCAGAACCCTGGTGTGACGCAACCCACATAAAGCATCTTCTAGAAACATTGCAATTAATTTCACCAAAGTTAACATGAACGAGAAATTCCTGCAAGCAACCAGACCCAGGAAAATCATAACCTACAAGGGGAAGAATATTAGAATGACTGCAGATATTTCTCCTGAAACATTTCAAACCAGAAGATGATGGTCATCAACCTTCAATCTCCTGAAACAAAAATACTTTCAGCCCAGAAACTTGTATCCAGCTAAATTGAGCTTCATTTATGATGGAGAAGTTAAATACTTTAATGACATACACACATTGAAGAAATTTGCCATCACCAAACTAGCTCTTCAGCATATCCTCAGACCCATCCTCCACAATGAAAAGCACAGTGCTCTACCACGAAAGTAAACTCACTCTGAAATTCTCAACAAAAACCCAATTTCCACAGTTGATGAAAAAGTTCAAAATGTCCACTGGAGTTTTGAAAAACTTGATACCCAAAATACTACCAGGCTTGTCAATACTGGCAATTAATGGGAACGGCTTAAACTATTGCCTTAAGAGGCAAAGGTTGGCTGACTAGATACAAAAACTCAGGCCAGATATCTGCCACATAAAAGAATCTCATTTTACCTTAAAGGATAAATATAGACTCAGGGTGAAGGGATGGACATCAGTAATCAAGGCAATTGGAAATCAGAAAAAAGCAGGGGTGGAAATTTTATTTGCAGATACACTAGGCTTTAAACCAACAAAAGTAAGGAAAGACAAGGATGATCACTTCATATTTGTTAAGGAAAACACTCAACATGATGAGGGTTCAATTATTAACATTTATGCACCCAACAAGAATTCTTCTTAATTATAAGGGCAACTCTAACAGACATGAGCAATTTGATATCTTCTAGCACCCTATTAGTTGGAGATTTTAACACCTCTTTGGCAGTGTTGGATAGATCCTCCAATAAAAAAACAAAGCAAAGAAATTTTGGACTTAAACTTCACCATACAACAATTGAGTTTAACAGACATCTACAGAACAATTCATCCTAACAAAAATGAATACACATTCTGCTCATCAGCCCATGGAACATCCTCCAAAATTGATCACATCTTAGGTCACAAGTCTAACCTCAGCAAATTTAAAAGTATAGAAATTATTCCTTATATTTTCTCAGATCATCACGCACTAAAAATTGAACTCACCAATAAAGGTATCTGCATACTCATTCGAAGACATGGAAACTAAATAACCTCATGCTGAATGATAACTGGGTCATAGATGAGATTAAGAAGAAAATTGCTAAATTTTTGGAACAAAACAACAATGAAGACACATTATCAGAACCTGTGGGATACTACAAAGGCAGTACTAAGAGGGAAATTTATAGCGTTGCAAGTCTTCCCCCAGAGAATGGAAAGAGAGGAAGTCAACAACTTAATGGGATATATGAAGCAACTGGAAAAGGAAGAACATTCCAACTCAAAACCCATCAGAAGAAAAGAAATAATTGAAATTAGAGTAGAGTTAAATGAAATTGAAAATTAAAGAATTATTCAAAAGATCAATGAATCAAAAAGTTTTCTTTTTTTGAAAAATTCAACAAAATTGGTAAAGATTTGGCCAATCTAACCAAAAATAGAAAATTAAAGTTTCTAATATCATTAATCAGAAAGGACAAAGGCTAAATAACAATAGACATCTCAGAAATTCAAAGAAATTTAGTGAATACTACAAAAAACTTTATTCTCAGAAATGTGAAAATCTGAAAGATATTGAAGAATACTTGGAAGCATGCCAACTTCCTAGACTTAATCAGAAAGAATTGGAAATGCTTAAAAGACCTATGTCAAGTACTGAAAGAATCAACTATAGGAAATCTCCTAGTAAAGAAAAGTCCTGGACCAGATGGCTTCACATCAGAAGTCTACCAAACCTGTAAAGGGGAACTAGTACCTATATTATTTAACCCTTTCCAAAACATCAAAAAAGAAGGAATACTTCCCAACACATTATATGAAGTAAATATCACCCTGATTCCCAAACCAGGAAAAGACCCAAGAAAAGAACACTATATGCCATTATCTTTAATGAACATATATGCAGAAATATTCAATAAGATCCTAACAAACAAAATTCAGCAATGCATCAAACAAATTATATACCATGACCAAGTGGGTTTTATCTCAGAGTGTCAAGGTTGGTTTAATATACATAAATCTATAAATATAATACATCACATAAACAAACTAAAAAACAAAGACCATATGATTCTCTCAATAGATGCAGAAAAATCTTTTGACAATATCCAGCATCCTTTCATGATCAGAACACTTAAGAAAATAGGTAGGGAAGATAATTTTCTGAAACCGATCAAGGCCATCTAAAGCAGACCCACAGCCAATATCATATTGAATGGAGTAAAATTGAAAACATCCCCACTCAGATCAGAAACTAGGCAAGGTTGCCCATTGTCTCCACTGCTTTTTAACATTGTAATGGAAGTCTTAGTCATCGCAATCAGGCAAGAGATGGTGATCAATGGTATACAAATAGGGTCAAGGAGTCCAAACTATCACTCTACCCAGATGATGTAATTTTTTACCTGGAAAATCCCAGGGACTCAACCACAAAATTCTTAGCATTGATCATGGAATACAGTAGCATGTCAGGACACAAAATCAATACTCACAAATCAGTAGTTTTTATATATAACAATAATAATCAAGCAGAAAAAACAGTCAAAGACTCTATTCCCTTTACAGTGGTGCCAAAGAAGATGAAATATTTTGTAATTTACATAACAAAGGATGTGAAAGATCTCTATAAAGTTAATTATAAAACTCTAGAAAAAGAAATAGCTGAAGATGTTAACAAATAGAAAAATACACCATGCTTATGGCTAGGAAGAATCAACATTTTTAAAATGTCCATATTACCCAAAGCAATTTACAAATTTAATGCAATCCCTATCAAAGCACCACCATCATACTTTAAAGATCTGGAAAACATAATATTTCTTTTTATATGGAACCAGGGAAAACCTCAAATAGCTAAGACATTACTCAGAAATAAAAACAAATCAGGAAGCATCATGCTATCAGACTTCAAACTATACTATGAATTTACAGTGATCAAAATAGCATGGTAATGGCACAAAAATAGAGAGGTAGATGTATAGAACAGAAATGAGAACCAAGAGTTGAACCCATACAGTTAACATCATTTGATCTTTGATAAGCCTATCAAAAATATAAATTGGGGGAAAGACTCCCTATTTAACAAATAGTGCTGGGAGAATTGGCTGGTGACTTGTAGAAGACTGAAACTGGACCCACACTTTTCACCATTAACAAAAATTGACTCTCACTGGATAAAAGATTTAAACTTAAGACATTAAACTATAAAGATTCTTGGAGAGAGTGCAGGAGAAACACTTGAAAAAATTGGCCTGGGAGAATACTTTATGAGGAGGACCACCTGGGCAATTGAAGCAACACCAAAAATACATTACTGAAATCTGACCAAACTAAAAAGCTTCTGTACAGCCAAAAACATAGTAAATAAATCAAGTAGACAGTCCTCATAATGGGAGAGGATATTTGCAGGTTATGCTTCTGAAAAAGGTTTGATAACCAGAATCCACAGAGAATTCAAACTTATTAATAAGAAAAGAACAAGTAAATCCATTTCATTGTGGGCAAGGGACTTGAACAGAAGCTTCTCTGAAGAAGATGGGAACATGACCTACAGACACATGAAAAAATGCTCATCATGTTTAATGATCAGAAAAATGCAAATCAAAACCACTTTGAGATATCATCTAACTCCCATAAGAGTGGTTCACATGACAAAATCCCAAACCTACGGATTGGAGGGGAGGGAGGAAGTCAGATCAAGGGAGGGTGAATGGTGGGATCACACCTATAGTGCATAATGCATGGTACATGTTGGGTGTATTAGTATAGAGTATAAATGTCTTAACACAATAACTAAGTAAACGAGGTGAGGTATATATTAACCAGTATGATGTAAGCATTCCTAATTCTATATGAAATCAGTATATTGTACCCCATAAGTGCATTAATGTGTACATGATCTATGTGTTTACGATTTAATTGAAAAAAAAATAAGAGTAGAAAAAAAGGAATATTGGCAAGCTGGAAGCTTTTTATAAAATGCTTAACATTAAGATGACAGTACATGTATGTATATAAATGAGAAGCAAACATATATTGGATTATGGATGCATTGACAGATTTTTGTCGATGAAAGTGACCTAAGATCAAAACTTTAAAAATCACTATCCAAAATATGGAAATAGTGTCCCAGATGTTAAATATCAGCATAACAATTTTTCCTGATGAGTGATTATTTAGTTCTATAAAGTTGTCTGAAATTATGTTTTATGAAGAAATTTATCCATGGATTCTTTCATTATACCAAGTAGTAATTAACTCACATAATACATTTGACAATGGTGCTTTTCACTAGCACAGAAGTGTATACGTAAAATGGTAAAGTGAGCCATATTTGTTAGTTAGAAGCACATTTTCATTTTTTTCTGAAGCCTTCTCATATATAAAAAGTCATCCTTACCACGAGGGATACTTATTTTCTCTCTTTTGTAAGCATTGTTCACCTACGTTCCTCTTTTGTTCCATTCACTTTTGCCAGACCTTCAAAAAACACATTTTGATGTTCTTTTCTGCCCAGAAAATCAATTACATTCACAGCCTTTCAGTTTAGCTTTACAGCTAATTTTAAGTGTTCTAGTTAAGATAAAAGTGCTTTAGTTTTCTAATAAATTTAAGCACAGATGATTCATTTTCCAGTTAGCACTTACTTAAAAATTTTATAGAAATTTGTTGACCCAATGTGGTATAAAGGCCTGGAAGTCAAAATGACCCATACTAAATACATGTCCATTCATTTCATTTCTAAATAATGAGGCCTTTAAAACGTCAGTTGAATTATTTTGGTCTCCTGTTTTCTTCATTTATACAAAGGGAGTTATGATAACTGAATCTTTAGAGAAAATATTTTGTTTGGGCTTTATGGGAAAATTTTACTGAGACATGGGTTAAAAGATAAGCCTTGTAACTTAAGAATGACTGAACAGAAAACAGGAGATTTACCTCCCCAGAGGTACGTGCTTACATTTCAAAACTGGATGAGGCTCAGAGCCATTTTAGGGATTGTGGAACCTGAAACAATTATCTTCCTCACCCAGGGCAGCATTTATGTGCATTCTTAAAGTTAAGAATCCAGGGTACTCCTCTTCTTTTTCCATAGAGAAGGGTTTATATCAGAGAGGTTAAATTTCTATCCCTCTCTCAATAAAGGAGGGGAGAATGTGCAATATAAGCTCCTAGTTTCTGATTCTCAAGGTTCTTCTCTATTATGTGGAAAGACATCTGCTTCTTATCATGTTTTTCTAGGGAGAAATATTTGGGACTAAGGAGAGCCAAATTAGTTATTTCAATAAGAAGGAATAATCTGTCTTGATCTGTAAATTCCATTCATCTTCAAGTTACTATGAAGAGATATAGATAATAAAATCTTATCAACATCTGCTTTACCAACAGCACATTAGATGATAAAATGGGATAGTGGCTATGGAAGGAGTTGAAAAAGAGCACAGAAATTTCATTTTTCTCCCATTTTATTTTGCTGCTGTTTTCTGTGAACTATAGTAAGGTGTTCATCATAATTAAAATATGTTTACAACAATATACCTGCCGAGCACAGTGGCTCATGCTTATAATCCTAGCACTCCGAGAGGCTGAGGCAGGTGGATTGCCTGAGCTCATGGATTTGAGACCAGCCTGAGCTAAAGCGAGATCTCATCTCTAAAAATAGCCATCATTGTAGGGCACCTATAGTCCCAGCTACTTGGGAGGCTGAAGCAAGAGAATCACTTAAGCCCAAGAGTTTGAGGTTGCTGTGAGCTATGACACCATGGCTTTCTACTGAGGGTGACAAAGTGAAACTCTTCTTCAAAACAAACAAACAAAAAAACAATATAATTGTACATTTGTTATTTGCTTATGAATTTCTTGTGGCATACTTGACTTTTGGTAAGAGTAATTTAAAGGTATTGTAATACTTATCAACTATAAACCCAGGGTTTAAACCCCAGTGTTATTTAGCATAATTATAGTGACTATTTCAGTTGAAACTCTTAATGTGTTATATTATTGTCAAAACTTTTGAAGAAATGATTATCACCTTAAAGGGATATAAAATTTAACTGACAAATTGTAATACCAAAAGACATTAATGGTGGTACTTTGGGATGTTTCTTGCTAAGATGTTATGTACAAATAAAACTAACACATTAACACATTGATTGAGAAATGTCTTCTCTAAAAATGCATATGATGTTTCTGATGACTTTTTTAAAAAAAATCTAAGCCTTTCAATTATCTTTCAAGTACTTATTAAAATATTTACTTCTCCCTTTAAATTTGTAAACAAAAATCACTTGCAATAATAATACAATTTTCCATAAATAATTCACCTCATAAATAACATAGTAGTCAAAAAAAATTCTTAGTATAGTTGCCCTTCCAATGGAAAAAATTCTGAAGTTAGAGGCACTCAAATATAGTTTTCCTTTCAAAGTAATGACATCTACATGTATTCAACATGTCAGCTTTTGCCAAATTCCAAAGTTTCAGCCCCAAGGCATTTCTCTAGACACTGAAGAAAATACAGTTATTTAAATACAACCTCCATTTCCTTTGGCATCCTTTTTCAGAATTCATCTCTTACAGAGGGAGCTCCCAATAGTTTGATAGCACTGGGTCTATAGTGATGAGAAGGCAAAACCTATATCATTATTTTTAACAATTTTGTCATCTTTAGTATTTTTGTTAGTCTAGATAATCTGGTTCTCTGATAGATTAAAGAAAAATTTATTAGTATATACCACTTGATTGATGTTGGTTAAGGAAATATATATATACAATATGTACATATACATTTATTGAGAACTCTGTGACTCACTTTATATTAAGCACTTTATGCATTAGTTAGTTATCATAACAGATTTGAATGATAGGTGTTATTGTGTACTACTATACAGAAGAGGATTTTGAGATTTAAAGATATTATTTCCCCAGAATTAATTGTTGGGGAGCTAGGATTTGAGACTAGGTTTATCAATTTTAATGCCCATATTATGAAAAGCTAGTAAAATGCACCTAAAGTTATGGGGAAAAATCATCTATACTTTAATTTATAGAAGCCAAAGTAATGTGTTTAAAATGATATGTTGAACGAGTTGGCTAAGATACAGTTTTTATGCTCAGTTTTTGACAGTGTTACAGTAAGAAAACACTGTATTTTGATTCAGAGGTATCTGAATCACTAACTTGGGTGACTTTGTGCAAATTAATTGACTCCTCCAATCAGAGTTAATGTGAACTAGCTTTGAAATGTACTTTGCACAAAATAGGTGTACAATAATTTTGAAGCATTTGTGGCAAATTATAAAACTTTTCAGCTTTCTCTGTAAAGATACAGATATGAGACATCCTGTGGTACTTGAGCTGTCCTTTTGACTTTCTCTCACTGATAGACTACAGAAGAAACAAAAGTGAGATAGTTCTGATCCTAGGCTTCAAGAAGTCTTATGTACTTTCACTCTTGCTCTTAAAAATCCCACCAGGCCTATCCACTGGATAATGAAAATGAAAAACACATGGCCTATTTCCTCTATTGTACGCTCATTACCAAAGCTCACAGCCAACCAGCCCCCAAAGCAGAGCTTCCTAGATGCTGACTAACAGCTGATTTCATACACAAGATTAAGCATAGCAGCAATCAGCAAACCAAAGCAGCAGAATTACTCAGCTAAGCCAAATGCCAACATATAGAACCATACGGGCCAATTACTCAGGCCCAAATGCCAATATATAGAACCATAAATTAAATTGATGGTTATTGATTTAAGCCACTAAGTTTTACAATGGTTTCATTCAATAGAATCCAATTGTTGCAACATTTCTTTTTTTAATTCACTCAAAAATTTTAATTTAGGGGTACAAGTGTTTTTGTTACCTTTAATAATGCTAAAGTCAGGGCTTTTGGTATGTCCAGCACAAGAATAGTGTTTATTATACCTAATAGAGAAGTTTCAAATCCCACAACCCCCTCCAAACCTCCTTCTTTCTTGGTTTTTCATGTCCTTTATATCGCTTTGTGCCCATGCGTACCAACTTTTTAGCTCTCACTTACTAGTTTTCCATTTCTGAAATACTTCACTTAGGATAATGGTGTCCAGTTTTATCCAAGTTGCTACAAAAAACATTATTTAATTACTTTTATGGCTGAATATATAAATGGTATGTATATATCACACATTTTCTTTGCATAATCATGAATTAATGGGCACTTATGTTTATTCTGTATCTTTGCAAAAGGAACTTATGCTGAGATAGATATTCAATTCAGGTGTCTATTTAATAAAATATTTATTTTCTTCTGGTTAGATACACAATAGTAGACTTGCTGAATCTAATAATAGGCATACATTTATTTCTTTGAACACTCTCCATACTGTTTTCCAGAGAGTGTGTACTAATTTACAGTCCCACCAACAGTGTACAAATGTTCCTTCCTCTCTGCATGCATGCTGCCATCTGTTGTTTTTGCAATTTTTTTAATGATGACCATTCTGACAGGGGAAAGGTGGTATCTTGTGATTTTAAATCACATTTCTCTGATGATTAGATACGCTGAGCATTTGTGATATCTTTGTTAGACATTTGTGTATCTTCTCTGAAAAAACGTTTGCTCATGTGTTTTGCCCACTTTTTGATGGTGTTGCTTGGGATAGTTTGGTGATTTGTTTGAGTTCTTTGTAACTTTTTGGTATTAGACCTTTGTAAGATGAATAGTTTTCAAATATTGTACCTCATTGTGTAGGTTGTCTATTCACTCTGTTAATTATCTTCTTTGCTATGTAGAAGCTTTTTAACTTAATGAAATTCAATTATTTATATTTGTTGTTGCTGTATTTACCTGTTATGTCTTAGTCATAATTTCTTTTGCCTAGGCTGAAGTATAGAAGAGTTTTTCCTATATTCTAATTTAAATTTTTTATGTTGTAGCTGGGTTATAGCTTTCATGTGAGAGTCCCAAATTAGTTTCATAGTAGGGCTGTGTACATTGGGTATTTTTTCTCCATAACAATAGGGGGAAGTGGGAAAGGGGGTGGGGTGGGTAGAGGGAGGGGAATCGGTGGGATCACACCTGTGGTGCATATTATAGGGGTATTTGCGAAACTTGGTAAATGTAGAATGTAAATGTTTTGGCACAGTAACTGAGATAACGCCGGAAAGGCTATGTTAACCACTGTGATAAAAATGTGTCAAATGGTTTATGAAGTGAGTGTATGATGCCCCATAATCATATCATTGTATGCAGTTATGATTTAATAAAAAAAATTAAAAAAAAAATTTTATGGTTTCATTCCTTACATTTAAGCATTTTATCCATCTTGAATTAATTTTTGTTAAGTAGTGAAAGAAGCATCCTGTTTCATTTTTCTACATGTGACTATTTATTTTTATTAAATCATAGCTGTGTACATTAATGCGATCATGGAGCATGATACACTGGTTTTATAGACGGACACATTTTCATCACACTGTTTAACATAGCCTTCCTGGCATTTTCTTAGTTATTGTGTTAAGACATTTACATTCTACATTTACTAAGTTTCACATATACCCTTGTAAGATGCACCGCAGGTGTAATCCCACCAATCACCCTCCCTCCACCTCCCTCCCCCCTCCCTCCCCTTCCTTTCCCCCTTCCCCCTATTCTTAGGTTATAACTGGGTTATAATTTTATCAGCACCATTTTTTCTAAATATATATTTTGGTCTGCTTTCTTGAAGATCAGTTGGTTGTAGGTAGAAGTTATTATTTGGGGGTTCTCTTTTCAATTGGTACATGTCTCCACTTTTATATGAGTACCATGGTGTTTTGGTTATGATAGCCTTTTTCACATAATATAATTTGAATTCAGGTAATGTAATGCCTCCAGATTTATTCTTTTTGCTTGGGATTCCTTTGGCATTTGGAGCTCTTTTCTGGTTTCCAAATGAAAATTTTGTTTTTATTTCTACATCTGTATAATATACCATTGGCATTTTAATGGATGATTTGTTCAATCTGTAAATTGTCTGAGTCAGTATGGGCATTTTAATGATGATGACTCAATCAATCTAGGAGCAAGGGATGATATTCCATTTGTTGGTGTCATGTGTAAATATTTTTTCATCAGTATTTTGTGGTTCTCCTTGTAGATACGTTTTCATCTCATTGGTTAAGTATATGCCTAGGTATTTTTATTTTATTTGTAGCTGATCTGAATTTTATTGGGTCCTTGATTTGACTATCTGCTTCACTGTTATTAGTATATATAAATGCTACTGATTTGTGTACATTTATTTTATTACCTGCGATTTTGCTAAAATTGCTTATCAGTTTTTGGAGTCTCACGTGGAATCTTTAGGGTGTTTTAGATACAAGATTATATCATCAAACAGATAAGTTGACCTCCTCTTTCTCAATTGGAATACCCTTATTTTTTTTCTTTTACCCAATTGCAGTAACTATAACTTCTAATACTATGTTGATTATAAATTGTGTCAGTGGTCTGCCTTGTCTTGTTCTAGTTCTTAGGGTGAATGCTTTAATATTCCCCATTCATTATGATGTCAGCTATAGGTTGTCATATATGGCTTTTGTAATTTTGGTATATGTTACTTCTATGTCTTGTTTATTGAATGTTTTTATCATGAAGGAGTGCTGGATTTTATTGAAAACGTTTTCTGTAACTATTGAGATGATCATATGGACTTTGTTTTTGTTTCTGTTTGTGTAATGACTCATGTTAGCTTCATAAAATAAGGTATGGAGTACTACTTTCAACCTTCAAGCTTCTTAAATGAAACAGTTTCCAGCCCACTATCCTATATCCTGCTAAACCGAGTTTCATTTGTGATGGAGAAATCAAATACTTCACTGACATCCATATGGTGAGGAAATTTCCCATAACTATGCCAGCTCTACAGGGAATACTCAGAACCATTCTTCCTAACAATCAACAGGACAGTACAACACCAAAGTAAATCTACCCAGAAATTAAAGAACAAAACCCAGCTTCCACAATGGTGAGAGGCAGATACTTTGATAGTTAATATCTATGCACCCTATCTGAAATCTCCTCAATATATAAAACAAACCCTAACTGATCTGAACGATATGATATCTTCCCTCGTCATAAAGTTGGAGATTTTAACACCCCAATGTCAGTACTGGGCAGATCCTCCAAGCAGGAATTAAACAAATAAATAATGAACTTAAACTTGACCCTAGAATAAATGGACTTAACAGATATGTGTAGAACACTTTATCAGAACAAAACTAAATACACATTCTTCCCAGCAGACCATAGATCATCATCCAAAATTGATCATACCTTAGACTAATCTCAACAAATTTAAAAACAGAGAAATTATCCCCTGTATCTTCTCAGATCACAGACTATCATGGAATAACAGTTGAACTCAAAAGCAACAGAAATCTTCATACTCAAATAAAATCATGGAAACTAACCTTATATTGAATGATAGCTGGGTCATAGAAAAGATCAAGAAGGAAATCATTAGATTTCTGGAATAAAATGACAATGAAGACACAAACTATAAAAACCTGTAGGACACTGCAAGGGCAGTCCTTGGAGGGAAATTTATAGCATTAAAAGAGAAAAGAAAGAGAGTATAAGTCAGTAATCTAATGGTCCAACTCAAGCAACTGGAAAAGGAAGAATAATCTAATCCCAAACCCAGCAGAAGTAAAGAAATAATTAAAATCAGAGTAGAACTAAATAAAATTAAAACCAAAATAATTATTCAGATCAGCAAAACAAGAGGTTGGTTCTTTTAAAAGATTAATAAAATTGATAAACCTTTGTCTAGACTCACCAGAAACATAAAAATAAGACCTCTAATAACTACAATAAGAAATAATAAAGAGGAAATGAAAATAGATGCCACAGAAATGCAAAAGATTCTCAACAATTACTACAAAAAAATTCTATTCCCAGAAATATGAAAATGTAGATGAGATGGATCAATATCTGGAAGCACAACACCTTCCAAAACTCATCCATAAAGATTTATAAATATTGAATAGACCAATATTAAGTACTGAAATGGCATCAATTATGCAAAATACTGCAAAAAACAAAATCCCTAAACCAGATGGTTTTACACCAGAATTCTATCAAACCTTTAAAAAGGAACTAGTTCCTATAATGCATAAACATTTTCAAAATATAAAGAAGGAATCCTCCCCCAACACATTCTATGAAGCAAATAGCACCCTAATCCCCAAACCAGGAAAGGACCAAACAAAAAAGAATACTATATACCAATATCATTAATGAATATCAATGCAAAAATATTCAACAAGATACTAGAAAACAGAATACAACAACACATTAAAAAGTCTATATACCATGATCAAGTGGGTTTTATCACAGAGACACAATGTCGGTCTAACAAAAACATGTGATGGAAAAAAGAATCCTTATTTAACAAATGGTGCTACGAGAACTTGTTATGCACATGTAGAAGACTGAAACTGGACCCACACCTCTTGTTCCAATTTCAGTATATGTGCTGCCAAAGAGAGCACGACCCACACCTCTCACCATTGACAAAAATTGATTTTCCTTGGATAAAGGGTTTAAATTTAAGGCACAAAACAATAACAATTCTAGAAGAAAGTGTGGGAAAAAGACCTGAAACCAAGGCCTGCAAAAAAACTTTATGAGGAAGACGCCCTCCAGCAATTGCAGTAACACTAAAAATAAATAACTGGGATTTAATCAAGCTGAAAAGCTTTTGCTCAGCTAAGGGTGCCACAAACAAAGCAAACAGACAGCCTTCAGAATGGGAGGAGATTTTTGCATGTTATGAATCTGACAAAGACCTTATTAGTAGAATCTACAGAAAACTCAAATTAAACATTAGGAAAAGTGCAAACAACACTCTTTGTAAGTGGGCAAGAGATTTGAACAGAAAATTCTCCAAGGATGACAGACAAATTGCCAAGAAACAAATTAAAAAAGTTCATTGTCTTTAATCTTCAAGGAAACGCAAATCAGTACCACTCTAAGATATCACCTAACTCCAGCAAGATTAGTCCACATCACAAAGTCCCAAAACACCATATGCTGGCATGGATGCGGAGAGAAGGGACCACTTCTACAATGCTGGTGGGATTTCAAATTAACACAGCTTTTCCAGAGAGAAGCCTGGAGAATCCTCAAAGATCTAAAAGTAGATTTTCTATTTGACCCTGCAATGCTATTACTAGGTAGCTACCCAAATGAACTAAAATTATTTTACCACAAAGACATTTGCACTAGCATCTTTATTGTGGCACAATTCATAAATGCTAAGTTGTGGAAGCAACCTAAGGGCCCATCAACCCATGAATGGATCAACAAATTGTGATATACAGATACCATGGACTATTATCAAGCCATTAAAAAAGATGAGGAATTTACAACTTTTATATTTACCTGGATGGAGTTGAAATACATTCTTCTTAGAAAAGTACTGCAAAAATGAAAAAAATAAATATTAAAAGTACTCCATACTAATATGAAATCAATATATAAACAATTACATGCTCATAAAAACAATAAAACAGTAGTATAGTTCAGTTTGGGAGTAGAGGTAAGTGGGAGGGGGGAGAGGTGAGAATGTTTGCCCAAAGGAGGAAGGGCATAAGATGGGATTTCACCTAATGTGCACATTATGAGGGTTTATAACATGTTCCGTGGGTGAACATGAAAAGTCCAGAGCAAACCCCCACCAAAGGACAATGAGGTAGCTACTGCAGATGATTCCACCTATAAAGAAATGTTAGAAATGACAGAAAGGGAATTTAGAATACAGATGATGAAAACAATGAAGGAAACTGCTGATAAAGTGGAAAATAACCAAAAGGAAATCCAAAAACAGAATCAAATAAGAGATGAATGATATGAAGAATATAGAAAGGATATAGCAGAGCTGAAGGAACTGAAGCAGTCAATTAAGGAACTAAAAGATGCAATAGAAAGTATCAACAACAGATTAGACCATGCAGAATAAAGAATCTCAGAGGTAGAGGACAAAGCTCTTGAGATAACTCAGATAAAGAGGCAGAAAAGAAGAGAGAGAAAGTGGAACATTTCACTGACAGAATTATGGGACTTTATGAAGTGTTCAAACATATGAGTGATAGGTATCCCAGAAGGGGAAGAAGAATGCCCCAGGGGAATGGAAGCCATACTAGAGAATATTATAAATGAAAATTTCCAAAATATTACCAAAGATTCTGACATACTCTTTTCAGAGGATTACCAGACCCCAGTTGGCCTCAAATCTAACAGAGCTTCTCCAAGACACATTGTGATGAACCAGTCCAATGTCAAGACAAAATAAAAGATTATTCAAGCTCCCAGGAGTAAGTGCCAGTTGACCTACAGGGGCAAATCCATCAGGGTGACTGCAGACTTCTCTCATGAAACTTTCCAAGCGATAAGACAATGGTCATCTACCTTTGATCTACTTAAACAGAACAATCTCCAGCACAGAATTCTATATTCTGCTAAGTTAAGCTTTAAAATTGATGGAGAAATCAACTCATTTACTGATATACAAACATTGAGGAAATTTGCCACAACAAGACCAGCTCTACAGGAAATACTTCCACCTGTTCTACACACTGATGACCACAATGGATCAGCAGCAAAGTAAGAACTCAGAAATTAAAGGACAGAACCTAACCTCCACACTGATGCAAAAGATAAAACTAAGCAATGGACTCAAACAAAATAAGATGAATAGAATACTACCACACTTACCAATTATCTCAATAAATGTTAATGGCTTGAATTCCCCACTGAAGAGACATAGATTGGCTGACTGGATTAAAAAACACAAGCCATCCATTTGCTGTCTGCAAGAAACACACCTGGCTTCAAAAGACAAATTAAAACTCCAAGTCAAGGGTTGGAAGACAATTTTTCAGGCAAATGTAATTCAGAAGAAAAGAAGAGTTGCAATCTTATTTTCAGATACATGTGGATTTAAAGCAACTAAAGTCAAAAAAGACAAATATGGTCACTTTGTATTGGTCAAGGGAAAAATACAACAAGAAGACATTTCAATTCAAAATATTTATACACCCAATTTAAATGCTCCTAGATTTTTGGAACAGACCTTACTCAGTCTGAGCAATATGATATCCTATAATACCATAATAACAGGGGACTTTAACACTCCTCCTACAGACCTGGACAGATCCTCTAAACAGAAATTAAACAAAGATTTAAGGGACTCAAATGAGACCCTAGAATAAATTTGCTTGATATAAGGGACTTAAATAATACCCTAGAGCAACTGTGCTTGATAGATGTTTATAGAACACTCCATCCCAAAGATGAAGAATACAAATTCTTCTCATCGCTCCATGGAACATTCTCCAAAATTGATCATATTCTAGGACCCAAAACAAACCTCAACAGAATCAAAAGAATTGAAATTTTACCTTGTATTGTCTCAGACACAAGGCACTAAAGATGGAACTCAACTCTAACAAAAATGTTCAACCCCACAAAAAGGCATGGAAATTAAACAATCTTCTGTTGAATGACAGATGGGTGCAAGAAGAAATAAAGCAGGAAATCACTAACTTCCTTGACGAAAACAACAATGATGACACAAGCTACCAAAACCTCTGGGATACTGCAAAAGCAGTTCTGAGAGGAAAATTTATCACTTTAGATGCCTACATTTGAAAAACAGAAAGAGAGTGCATCAACAAAATCACAAGCCATCTTATGGAATTGGAAAAATAATAACAATCTAAGTCTAAACCCACCAGAAGAAAAGAAATCTTCAAAATTAAATCAGAGATCAATGAAATTGAAAACAAAAGAATCATTCAGAAAATTAATGAAACAAGCAGTTGGTTTTTTGAAAAAATAAATAAAATAGATAAACCTTTGGCCAGACTAACTAAAAATAGAGAAATAAAATCTCTAGTAACCTCAATCAGAAATGATAATGGGGAAATAACAACTCATGCCACGGATACACAAAAGATCACCTCTGAATACTACCAGAAATTTTTATGCCCAGAAATGTGAGAAAGTGAAGGAAATGGATCAAAATTTGGAATCACACGCTCTACCTAGACTTAGCCAGGAAGAAATAGAGCTTCTGAACAGACAAATTTAATGCACCTAGATTAAAGAAACAATAAAAAAGCTTCCAACAAAAAAAATGCCCTGGTACAGATGGCTTCACACCAGAATTCTATCAAATTTTAAGGAAGAGCTTATTCTGGTACTGTAGAAATTATTTCAAAAAATTGAGGAGTAAAAAATATTCCCCAACACGTTCTATGAAGCAAACATCACCCTGATACCAAAACCACAAAAATACCCAAATAAAAAGAAAAGAATTTCAGAAAAATTTCATTAATGAATATAGATGTAAAAATTCTCAACAAAATCCTAGACAATAAATTACAGCTTATCATCAAAAAGTCATCCATCATGATCAAGTAGGTTTCATCCCAGTTGTGCAAAGCTGGATTAACATATGCAAGTCCATAAACATTATCCACCATATATATATATTTTTTTTATTAAATCATAGCTGTGTACATTAATGCAATCATGGGACACCATACACTGGTTTTATAGACCGATGGACACATTTTCCTCACAGTGGTTAAAATAACCTTCCTGGCAATTTCTTAGTTATTGTGTTATGACATTTACATTCTACACTGACTAAGTTTCACATATACACTTCTAAGATTCACCGCAGGTGTAATACCACCAATCACCCTCACTCTGCCCACCTCATTCCTCCCTCCCTTCCCTTTTCACCTTCCCCCTATTCTTGGGTTATAACTGGGTTATAGCCTTCATGTGAAAGCCATAAATTAGTTTCATAGTAGGGCTGAGTACATTGGATACTTTTTCTTCCATTCTTGAGATACTTTACTAAGAAGAATATGTTCCAACTCCGTCAATGTAAACATGAAAGGGGTAAATTCTCCATCTTTTTTAAGGCTGCGTGATATTCCATGGTGTACATATACCACAAGTTATTAATCCATTCGTGGATCGATGGGCACTTGGGCTTTTTCCATGACTTTGCAATTATGAATTGGGCTGCAATAAACATTACAAATATCTGGTACAAATATCTTCGTTATGATGTGATTTTTGGTTTTCTGGGTACATGCCCAGTAGAGGAATTATAGGATTGAATGGCAGGTCTATTTTTACATCTCTAATTGTTCTCCAAACATCTTTCCAAAAGGAATGTATTAATTTGCATTCCCACCAGCAGTGTAGAAGTGTTCCCTGTTCTCCACATCCATGCCAACATCTCTGGTCTTGGGATTTTGTGATACGGGCTAATCTTACTGGAGTTAGATGATATCTGAAAGTAGTTTTGATTTACATTTCTCTGATGATTAAAGATGATGAGCATTTTTTTTCATATGTCTATAGGCCGTGCGCCTGTCTTCTTCAGAGAAGTTTCTCTTCAAGTCCCTTGTCCAGCCTGCGAGGGGATCACATGTTCTTTTCTTGCTTATACGTTTGAGTTCTCTGTGGATTCTGGTTATTAAACCTTTGTCGGAGACATAACCTGCAAATATCTTCTCCCATGCTGTGGGCTGTTTGCTTGCTTTACTTACTGTGTTCTTGGCTGTGCAGAAGCTTTTTAGTTTGATCAGGTCCCAATAGTGTATTTTTGAAGCTGCTTCAATTGCCTAGGGGGTCCTCCTCATAAAATACTCTCCCAGAACGATTTCTTCAACGGTTTTCCCTGCATTCTTTTCTAGTATTTTTATAGTTTCATGTCTTAAGCTTAAATCTTTAACCCAGTGAGAGTATATCTTAGTTAATGGTGAAAGGTGTGGGTCCAGTTTCAATCTTCTATAGGTTGCGAGCCAGTTCACCCAGCACCATTTGTTAAATAGGGAATCTTTTCCCCAGAGAATGTTTTTAATTGGCTTGTCAAAGATCAAATAATGGCAAGTAGCTGGATTGATCTCTTGGTTCTCTCTTCCGTTCCAGACATCTACTTCTCTGTTTTTGTGCCAGTACCATGCTGTTTTGATCACTATTGATTTGTTGTATAGTCTGAGATCTGGTAGCGTGATTCCTACTGCTTTGTTTTTATTTCTGAGTAATGACTTGGCTATTGGAGGTTTTTTCTGATTCCATATAAAACGAAGTATTATTTGGAGTTTAATATGAATTGCAATATAAATTTATATTGCTTTGGGTAGTATAGACATTTTGACGATGTTGATTCTTCCCAGCCATGAGCATGGTATGTTTTTCCATTTGTTAACATTTTCAGCTATTTCTTTTCTTAGAGTTTCATAGTTCTCTTTATAGAGATCTTTCACGTCCTTTGTTAAACTCCCAAATATTTCATCTTCTTTGACACTTCCGTGAATGGAATGGAGTTCTTAACTGTTTTTTCAGTTTGACTATTGTTGGTATATATAAAGGATACCGATTTATGAATGTTGATTTTGTAACCTGAGTTGCCTCTGTATTCCTTGATCACTTCCAGGAGTTTTGTAGTAGAATCCCTGGGGTTTTCCAAATACACAATCATATCATCTGTGAAGAGCAAAAGTTTGATCTCTTCTGACCATATATGGATGCGCTTGATCGCCTTTTCTTCCCTAATTGTGGTGGCTAAAACTTCCATTACAATGTTAAAGAGCAGTGGAGACAATGGGCAGCCTTGTCTGGTTCCTGATCTGAGTGTAAGTGATGTCAATTTAACTCCAGTCAGTACAATATTGGCTGTGGGTTTGCTGTAGATGGCCTCTATCAGTTTAAGAAATGTCCCTTCTATACCAATTTTCTTAAGTGTTCTGATCATGAATGGATGCTGGATGTTATCAAAAGCTTTTTCTGCATCAATTGTGAGAACCATATGACCTTTGTTTTTTAATTTGTTTATGTGCTGAATTATACTTATAGATTTACAGATACTGAACCAGCCTTGAGACCCTGGGAATAAAACTGACCTGGTCATGATGTATAATTTGTTTGATTTGTTGCTGGATTCTGTTTGTTGGGATCTTGTTGAATATTTTTGCATCTATATTCATTAGTGATGTTTGTTTATTATTTTCTTTTGTCGTTGGGTCTTTTCCTGGTTTGGGGATCAGGGTGATGTTTGCTTAATAGAAGATGTTGGATATTCTTCCTTCTTTTTCTACATTTTGATACAGGTTGAGTAATATAGGTACTAATTCCTCTTAAAGGTTTGGTAGAATTCTGATGTGAAGCCATCTGGTCCTGGACTTTTCTTTTGGGGGAGGTTTTTTATGGTTGATGCTATTTCAGATGTTGATATGAGCCTGTTCAAAATTTCAACTTGATTCTGGCTAAGTCTTGGAAGGTGACATGCTTCCACGTATTGGTCAATTTCCTTCAGATTTTCATATTTCTGAGAATCAAGTTTCTTATAATATTCATTAATGATTTTTTATATATCTGAGGAGTCTGTTGTTATTTCATCTTTGTTGTTTCTGATTGATGAGAATAGGGGTTTTACTCTTTTTTTCCAAGTTAGGCTAGCCAAAGTTTTATCTATTTTATTGACCTTTTCAAAAAATCAACTTTTTGATTTATTGATCTGTTGTATAATTCTTTTGTTTTCAATTTAATTTAATTCTGCTCTAATTTTGGTTATTTCTTTTCTTCTACTGGGTTTGGAGTTGGAATGTCCTTCCTTTTCCAGTTGTTTGAGATGTCCCATTAACTTACCTTCCTCTCTTTCTGTTCTCTTGAGGAAGGCTTGCAGTGCTATAAATTTCCCTCTTAGAACTGCCTTTGCAGTATCCCAGAGGTTCTGATAATTTGTGCCTTCATTGTCATTTTGTTCCAAAAATTTGGCAATTTCCTTCTTAATCTCATCTCTGACCCAGCTATCATTCAGCATAAGATTATTCAACTTCCATGTTTTTGTATGAATATGCAGATTTCTGTTGTTACTGAGCTCAACTTTTATTCCATGGTCATCCTAGAAGATGCAAGGAATAATTTCTATTCCTTTAAATTTACTGAGGTTAGACTTGTGACCTAACATGTGATCAATTTTGGAGTATGTTCCGTGAGCTGATGAGAAGTATGTGTATTCAGTTTTGTTAGGATGAAATGTTCTGTAGATGTCCCTTAAATTCAAATGTTGGATGGTTAGGTTAAATATAAAATTTCTTTGCTCAGCTTCTTGCTGGAGGATTGATCCAACACTGCTAAAGGAGTGTTGAAATCTCCAACTATTATGGAACTGGAGGAAATCAAGTTGCTCATGTCTGTTAGAGTTTCTCTTATAAATTGAGGTGCATTCTAGTTGGGTGCATAGATATTAATAATTGAAATCTCATCATATTAAGTATTACCCTTAACAAATATGAAGTGACCATTCTTATCCTTCCTTACTTTTGTTGGTTTAAAGCCTATTGTATCTGAAAATAAAATTACAACACCTGCTTTTTTCTGATTACCATTTACCTGAAATATGGATGACCATCCTTTCACCCTGAGTCTATACTTGTCTTTAATGTTAAGATTTGACTCTTATATGCAGCAAATATCTTGCCTGAGTATTTTTATCCATTCAGGTAACCTGTGCCTCTTTAGAGGACAATTTAAACCATTTGCATTAATGGAGAATATTGATAAGTCTAGTAAATTTTGGATATCGAATTTTTCGAAATTCCAGTGGACATTTTTAATCCTTTCACCACTGTGGAAGTTGGAGTTTGATCAAATGTTTCTGACTGAGTTTACTTTTGTGGTAGAGGATTGGGCTTGTCTTAATGGAGAATAGGTCTGAGAATATCCTGAAGAGCTGGTTTGGTTATGGCAAATTTCTTCAACATATGAATGTCATTAAAATATTTAATTTATCCATCATAAATGAAACTCAGTTTAGCTTTAACACAGGATCTGGGGTTGAAAGTTATTTTGCTTTAGGAAATTTAAAGTTGATGACCACCTTCTTCTGGCTGAAAAGTTTCAGCAGAGAGATCTGCAGTCATTCTAATATTCTTCACTTTGTATTAAATGGATTTCTTTCATCTGGCTGATTTCAGAATTTTCTCCTTCATATTAAGTTTAGTGAAGTTAGTTATGATATGCCTGGGAGATGTCTGGTTGGGATTGTGTCTTGCTGGGGTTCTTTAACTGTCTGCTATCTGAATTTCAGAATCTCTTGGCATGTCCGGAAAATTCTCTTTCATAATTTTATGGAGAAGGGCCTCTGTGCTTTTCGAGGCCACTTCATCACTTTCATGGATTCCAATGAGGCACATATTAGCCTTCTTTGAATTATTCCAGAGCTGTCTGAGAGAATGAACCCTTTTTGCTCTCCCTTTCTCTTCCTCTTTGAGAGTTTTGGAGCATTCAAAGGCTTTGTCTTTCATGTCAGAAAACCTTTCTTCTGCTTGCTCCACTCTGTTACTGAGGGATTCTAGTGTATTTTTCAGATCTTTGAGGGCTGCACATTCTTGCTTCAGTGGGTCAAAATCTTTGCTGGTTTTGTGTTTAAATTCTTTCAATTCTTGAGACAACTTTTGAATTTCTCCTCGAATTTCTAATTCTGACTTTTGAATTGCTGCTCAAATTTCTAATTCCAAATTTTCCTCTATTTTATTTATCTTGTTTGCAGTCCAAATTTGAATTCGATTTCTGACATCTCAGCCAACTGCGATCTTCAGTTACATCTGCCATATCTTTCCTTGGGGGGGGGTGTTGATCTATTCTGGTTATTCATATACCAGAGTTTTTCCAATGATTCCACCCCAAGACTTTTTTCAATTTTTTATTTTTCCCCTGGAGCTTTGTCGAGGACCCGTATAGTGGTATGGCCTGAGACAGTGGGGCCCTGTTTGGTGTGGTGGGGCTAAGTGGTTCTTTTTTTGTTTTCAGCTGGTTTCTGTTTGACCCTAGTGAAATACTTACTCTGCGTTGAAGTCTCAGCTGTGGAGAAATACTAGCAATTAAGTCACCCAGGCACCCACAGGCAACAATTGAAAAGAAAAATGAAACCTTTCTTCAATTACACACCTAGGGCACCACCTGAATACTCCTAGGGTGATTGGCTCAGTTCAAAAGGTCCAAATAAATTGTCTAGTTCATCACTGGTGTCAGGTGTGAGAGTTTAAAAGGTCTATGGCTACTGGAATTACAGGGGTCTGGTGACTACTCTGATATGGCTTGCTCCAGTGCTGCATGGAGTCAGGAGGAGCCACCCAGGAAATAGTTCAGTCTGGGAAGTTTGATGCCTCCTTCCCCACCTTGTACCTCTGTCACACCCAGTTACTGATAGCCCGGCAGGGCTGTGACCAGTTGCCTATAGTGAACAGATACTCCAGGGGTTTGCACCTTCCTGAATCACAAGGAAATCTATTTCTGATTAGCCAGGCCACTATGCTCTGCCTCTATCTAGAGGGGGGAGGTGAGGCCTGACAACCTCGGGGGCTTGATGTAGGCTGGGGGGTGTTCACTCAGTTCCAACCCCACTCCTGATTGATGTTACTAGATAGAACAGAACAACTTTGCACAAATTTGTTTCTGTCCCTGTTAAATTCCCCTGCAGAAGAGAAGCTTTTTTTTTTTTTTTTTTTTGCAGTTTTATTTTTTGGCCATGGCTGGGTTTGAACCCACCACCTCCGGCATATGGGGTCAGTGCCCCACTCCTTCAGCCACAGGCGCCGCCCAAGAGAAGCTGTTTTGAGTTCCCAGAGCCTGTACCTCAGGCCCTGTCTTCATTCCTGCAGGATTGTATTCGGTTACCTGGCAATTCTAGCCTCCTGTCTTCCTTTGTCTAAAGGCTGATGATCCCCTGAGGTCTGGGTGCAGCTTAGGCTCAGTAAAGCGGTCCTCTGGGTCAGTCCTGCCCTGAAAACTTCCCCGGTCTGAGAGTGCGTTTCTAGTCCCTGTACTCCACCGAGGTTGGTACCATCTCAGGCAAACCCTTTACTCACCTGGCCTGTGTTTCCATCCCAGAGTTGTTCCGTGGTGGTTGTCACCTGTTTAGATGCCCAGCCTCTTCTGGTTGCCCAGGAAAACAGGGGTTGTAGCTTTCGAATATCTGGGACTGAGCCCTATTATTGCTAAAAGACGGCTTCTGCTCTGCGCTTCAGGGCACTGCTGCTCTGGTGTAGTTCCCTCTCAGCCGACCATTCTCTCCTTGCCCCCATGCCCCAGAGTCATCACTGACCAGCTGCAGTGTAGGCACTGTCCACACCCCTCAAGAAATCACCCAAGAATCTGGACTCCTGGGGGATAGGCCTCCAGACCTCAGAGTGAGAGCGGAGGGTAGTGCTGGGAGCTCAGATTTGCAGGTAGGGAATATATACAGTTTTATACAGTTTTATGCCTGGCAGGCGAATGCCATGGCACCCTAGTAGGGGAGGTAAGTCCAGTTTTAGAGGGTCTCTCCCATGGAGTGTAGTAGGAGGACCTTTGAACTCTGCCCACTTGTTTGTGGGGCACTCTGAGCTGTTCTCGTGGGGGAGGGGACTCCCGTCCACTTGGTGATGGATTTTGTACCTTTTGTTTGTATCCTTGTGTTCGCAGCTCGCCTCAGCGGGGTTGATGTGCGTTCTTCAGCCTTCTCTATTGGTGCAGCCCAAATCCACCAGGCTACTTGCTAAATTTCTGTCCTTTATCTCTCCTTCTGGACGGGAGGCTCTGTGGAAAGCTGGCTTCAGTCAGCCATCTTGTCTCCACCCCCCATTATCCACCATAGTAACCGAAGCAAAAATAAAGACCATATGATCCTCTATGTAGATGCAGAAAAATCATTTGATAATGTCCAGTATCCTTTTCTAATTAGAACACTGAAGAATAAGTGTATATGTGAAACATGGTAAATATGGAATGTAAGTGTCTTGGCACAGTAACTGAGAGAATACCAGGAAGACTATGTTAATCAGTGTGATGAAACTGTGTCAAACGCTCTG
Organism: Nycticebus coucang; assembly: GCF_027406575.1. Classification (NCBI taxonomy): domain Eukaryota; kingdom Metazoa; phylum Chordata; class Mammalia; order Primates; family Lorisidae; genus Nycticebus; species Nycticebus coucang. Next base: position 108,648,067 of record NC_069804.1, read on the forward strand.
TGAAGCTAGTGAATGATGCCCCATGATTATATCAATGTACGCAGCTATGATTTAATAAAAAGAAAGAATATAGGCATACGTGGCATATTTTGTCCTCTGTCACCATTACTTTTCAGCATATTCCTGGAAGTTATAGCCAATTCAATTAGGCAAGACAAGGAAATAAAGGAAATCAAAATAGGAGCAGAGGAAGTCAAACTCTCCCTCTTTGCTGATGACATGATGTTATATCTAGAGAACCCCAAATACAAAACCACAAGAATCCTGCAAGTCATCAAAAAATACAGTAATGTCTCAGGATGTAAAATCAACATCCACAAATCAGTTGCCTTTGTATATGCCAATATCCGTCAAGATGAGAGGCTAATAAAGACACAACTCCCTTCACCATAGCTTCAATGAAAATTAAATACTTAGGGATGTAGGGAAGAAGGGATGGTGTGGCTGCATTGTAGATGCTCTGCCACTAATGTAGTGGAGGTGGAGCAAGATGGTAGCCAAGTAACAGCTTTTTTGCATCTGGGCACCGTGAGTCTGGGGAGATAGAACTCCAGGCATCTCTGGCTGGTGGGATCTGCCTATCATCACCCCTGAGCGGATACAGGAAGTCAGCAAGAGACTTCTGGACTCCAAGAGGAGGACTAAAACAGTGGAAAACCAGCAAGTGGTCGCACGTGTTCAATCGGTCTAAACCCACCCGCAACTGTAAGTTAAGTAGCAGCGAGACTGCAAACCAGAAAGGCCTTACCTGTGAACTGTTTTGGAGTCTTTGGACTTGGCACTCAGTTGAACTGCCTTGGGGAGAGCCTGAGCAGGAGTGCAGAGAACTTTGGCCATTATCTAGGGCCCCAGTCTGAGCTGCTGAGCCAGATAGAGCTAATGGTGTTTGGCGGTGGGTCACAGGGAGCCATTGTGAGCGATCTGCCCCGGCAAGCTCCACCCTCAGGGTCGCAGAGATAGAATTGGGTGGGAGCTGGTAACCCAGCGACCAAGTAGCCTAAGGGCGGGGTCTGAGCTGCCTTGCAGCCCTAACCCTCAGGGGCAGAGTGAGACGGGATTTGCAACACTGGGTAAGTGGATAGCCACTCAGAAGTGATTCCAGCGACGAGCACTTTCCTGGGAAAGCTTCTGCTCAGCAAGTTTACAAGTTCAAAGTGCCTTTTAAGTGGGCTAAAGAGAGATTTAGGGTGTCTACCTGCTGGGGTTTGAGAAATCAGCACCCTCCAGTCGTATCAGAAGTGTGATAAACATCTCATACCCCAGAAGACCATGTGTTGCTCAGACAATATTCAATAACATATACATACTGCTTTGTTTTTGGTTGTGTTTTTTTTTTTGGTTTGGTTGTGGTTTTTCTTGTTTATTTTGATGTCGTTGATGTTGTTTTGTTTCATAAGTTCAACCTTTTCCATACAGATCCTTTTACTTTCTCAATTTTTCTAGTTTAATTATAATTTCCAATTGCTGTCTTTTTCAATAATTAGAACTTCATTTTTGCTAGTGTTTCTACTGCTATTATTTGGTTTTTCACCGAATTTTATCCCATAAAGTTTTCTGTTTGCTTGTTTTGGTTTTATTTATACCATTTTTGTCTTTCCTGTCTACTGGATGGAGGTGGGGTACTGTGTCTGATCAGGTTAGCAAAGAGCTGCTGAAATCAAGGGAACCACCCACCTGGGCACCCCCAGAAGGTGGTTTTTTTTTAAGGTTGTGTCAAAGTACCCTACTGTACACCTATATTGTTCTGTCTCCCTCTTTCTGTGCATCTCTTCTTTTTGTCAATATTCCTCTTACCAACCCCTTCTCCTTTCTCTATTTTTCTTTTTTTTCTAATCACTCAGTCCTCCTTTCTTTCACCCCTTTTTTGCTCTTCAACATTCTCACACCTCTGATCCTGTACCCCTTAGTCCACAGGCACGAGAACTTAAAGAGCAAGAGGAAGTGAAAGGAAAATGAGGGCAAAGATACAGATAAAAGAAACCACTCATGAGGAAGAATCAGCAGAAAACTCCAAGCAACATGAAGAACCAGTCCAGAACAACCCTGCCAAGGGACCATGAGGTAGCTACTGCAGTGGATTCCACCTATGAAGAAATGTTAGGAATGACAGAAAGGGAATTTAGAATACACATGTTGAAAACAATGAAAGAAATGATGGAAACAATGAAGGAAACTGCTAATAAAATGGAAAATAACAAAAAGGAAATCCAAAAACAGAATCAAATAAGAGCAGAATGATATGAAGAATATAAAAAGGATATAGCAGAGTTGAAGGAACTGAAACAGTCAATTAGGGAACTTAAAGATGCAATGGAAAGTATCAAGAACAGGTTAGACCATGCAGAAGAAAGAATTTCAGAGGTAGAAGACAAAGTTCTTGAGATAACTCAGATAGTAAAGGGGGCAGAAAAGAAGAGAGAGAAAGCAGAACGTTCACTGTCAGAATTATGGGACTTTATGAAGCGTTCCAACATACGAGTTATAGGAATCCCAGAAGGGAAAGAAGAATGCCCCGGAGGAATGGAAGCCATACTAGAGAATATTATAAAAGAAAATTTACCAAATATCACCAAAGATTCTGACACACTGCTCTCAGAGGGATATTGGACCCCAGCTCACCTCAACTCTAATCGCGCTTCTCCAAGACACATTGTGACGAACCTGTCCAAAGTCAAGACAAAAGAAAAGATTCTTCAAGCTGCCAGGAATAAGCGCCAGTTGACCTACAAGGTTAAATCCATCAGAGTGACTGCAGACTACTCTAATGAAACTTTCCAGCAAGAAGACAATGGTCATCTACCTTTACTCTACTTAAACAGAACAATTTCCAGCGCAGAATTCGGTACCCTGCTAAGCTAAGCTTAAAAATTGACGGAGAAATCAAGACATTTACGGATATACAAACATTGAGGAAAGTCGCCACAACAAGACCAGCTCTACAGGAAATACTTCAACCTGTTCTGCACACTGACCACCACAATGGATCAGCAGCAAAGTAAGAACTCACAAATTAAATGAGAGAACCTAACCTCCACACTGATGCAAAAGATAAAACTAAGCAATGGACTCTCACCAAATAAGACGAATAGAATACTACCACACTTATCAATTATCTCAATAAATGTTAATGGCTTGAATTCCCCGCTGAAGAGACATAGATTGGCTGACTGGATTAAAAAACACAAGTCATCTATTTGCTCTCTGCAAGAAACACACCTGGCTTCAAAAGACAAATTCAAGCTCCTCGTCAAGCATTGGAAGACAATTTTTCAGGCAAATGGAATTCAGAAGAAAAGAGGAGTTGCAATCTTATTTTCAGATACATGTGGATTTAAAGCAACTAAAGTCAAAAAAGACAAAGATGGTCACTTTATATTGGTCAAGGGAAAAATACAACAAGAAGATGTTTCGATTCTAAATATCTATGCACCCAATTTAAATGCTCCCAGATTCTTGAAACAGACCTTACTCAGTCTGAGCAATATGATATCTGATAATACCATAATAACAGGGGACTTTAACACTCCCCTTACAGAGCTGGACAGATCCTCTAAACAGAAATTGAACAAAGATATAAGAGATTTAAATGAGACCCCTGAACAACTGTCCTTGACATATGCATATAGAACACTCCACCCCAAAGATAAAGAATATACATTCTTCTCATCACCCCATGGAACATTCTCCAAAATTGATCATATCCTGGGACACAAAACAAATATCAACAGAATCAAATAATTGAAATTTTACATTGTATCTTCTCAGACCATAAGGCACTAAAGGTGGAACTCAACTCTAATAAAAGTGCTCGACCCCACCCAAAGGAATGGAAATTAAACAATCTTCTGTTGAATAACAGATGGGTGCAGGAAGAAATAAAACAGGAAATCATTAACTTCCTTGAGCATAACAACAATGAAGACACAAGCTACCAAAACCTGTGGGATAATGCAAAAGCAGTTTTGGGAGGAAAATTCATCGCGTTAGATGCCTACATTCAAAAAACAGAAAGAGAGCACATCAACAATCTCACAAGAGATCTTATGGAATTGGAAAAAGAAGAACAATCTAAGCCTAAACTCAGTAGAAGAAAAGAAATATCCAAAATCAAATCAGAGATCAATGAAATTGAAAACAAAAGAATCATTTAGAAAATTAATGAAACAAGGAGTTGGTTTTTTGAAAAAATAAAGAAAATAGATCAACCATTGGCCAGACTAACGAGGAATAGAAAAGTAAAATCTCTAGTAACCTCAATCAGAAATGATAAAGGGGAAATAACAACTGATCCCACAGAGATACAAGAGACTATCTCTGAATACTACCAGAAACTCTATGCGCAGAAATTTGACAATGTGAAGGGAATGGATCAATATTTGGAATCACACCCTCTCCCTAGACTTAGCCAGGAAGAAACAGACCTCCTGAACAGACCAAATTCAAGCACTGAGATCAAAGAAACAATAAAAAATCTTCCAACCAAAAAATGCCCTGGTCCAGATGATTTCACTCCAGAATTCTATGAAACTTTCAAGGAAGAGCTTATTCCTGTACTGCAGAAATTATTCCAAAAAATTAAGGAAGAAGGAATTTTCCCCAACACATTCTATGAAGCAAACATCACCCTGATACCAAAACCAGGAAAAGACCCAAACAAAAAGGAGAATTTGAGACCAACCTCACTCATGAATATAGATGCAAAAATCCTCAACAAAATCCTACCCAATACATTACAGCTTATCATCAAAGAACTCATTCATCATGATCAAGTAGGCTTCATCCCAGGGATGCAAGCCTGGTTTAACATATGCAAGTCCATAAACGTTATCCACCATATTAACAGAGGCAAAAATGAAGATCACATGATCCTCTCAATAGATGCAGAAAAAGCATTTGATAAAATCCAGCATCCTTTTCTAATTAGAACACTGAAGAGTATAGGCATAGGTGGCACAATTCTAAAACTGATTGAAGCTATCTATGACAAACCCACAGCCAATATTTTACTGAATGGAGTAAAACTCAAAGCTTTTCCTCTTAGAACTGGAACCAGACAAGGTTGTCCTCTGTCACCTTTACTATTCAACGTAGTGCTGGAAGTTCTAGCCAATACAATTAGGCAAGACAAGGAAATAAAGGGAATCCAAATGGGAGCAGAGGAGGTCAAACTCTCCCTCTTTGCTGACGACATGATCTTATACTTAGAGAACCCCAAAGACTCAACCACAAGACTCCTAGAAGTCATCAAAAAATACAGTAATGTTTCAGGATATAAAATCAATGTCCACAAGTCAGTGCCCTTTGTGTATACAATAACAGTCAAGATGAGAAGCTAATTAAGGACAAAACTCCCTTCACCATAGTCTCAAAGAAAATGAAATACCTAGGAATATACCTAACAAGGAGGTGAAGGACCTCTATAAAGAAAACTATGAAATCCTCAGAAAGGAAATAGCAGAGGATATTAACAAATGGAAGAACATACCATGCTCATGGATGGGAAGAATCAACATTGTTAAAATGTCTATACTTCCCAAAGCAATCTACCTATTCAATGCCATTCCTATCAAAATACTAACATTGTACTTTCCAGATTTGGAGAAAAATGATTCTGCGTTTTGTATGGAACCGGAAAAAACCCCGTATAGCTAAGGCAGTTCTCTGTAACAAAAATAAAGCTGGGGGCATCAGCATACCAGATTTTAGTCTGTACTACAAAGCCATAGTGTTCAAGACAGCATGGTACTGGCACAAAAACAGAGACATAGACACTTGGAATCGAATTGAAAACCAAGAAATGAAACTAACATCTTACAACCACCTAATCTTCGATAAACCAAACAAGAAGATACCTTGTGTGAAAGAATCCCTATTCAATAAATGGTGTTGGGAGAACTGGATGTCTACATGTAAAAGACTGAAACTGGACCCACACCTTTCCCCACTCACAAAAATTGATTCAAGATGGATAAAGGACTTAAATTTAAGGCATGAAACAATAAAAATCCTCCAAGAAAGCATAGGAAAAACACTGGAAGATATTGGCCTGGGGAAAGACTTCATGAAGAAGACTGCCATGGCAATTGCAACAACAACAAAAATAAACAAATGGGACTTCATTAAACTGAAAAGCTTCTGTACAGCTAAGGAGACAATAACCAAGGCAAAGAGACAACTACACAATGGGAAAGGATATTTGCATATTTTCAATCAGACAAAAGCTTGATAACTAGGATCTATTGAGAACTCAAATTAATCCACATGAAAAAAGCCAACAATCCCATATATCAATGGGCAAGAGACATGAATAGAACCTTCTCTAAAGATGACAGACGAATGGGTAACAAACACATGAAAAAATGTTCATCATCTCTATATATTAGAGAAATGCAAATCAAAACAACCCTGAGATATCATGTAACCCCAGTGACAATGGCCCACATCTCAAAATCTCAAAACTGCAGATGCTGGCGTGGATGTGGAGAGAAGGGAACACTTTTACACTGCTGGTGGGACTGTAAACTAGTACAACCTTTCTGGAAGGAAGTATGGAGAAACCTCAAAGCACTCAAGCTAGACCTCCCATTTGATCCTGCAATCCCATTACTGGGCATCTACCCAGAAGGAAAAAAATCCTTTTATCATAAGGACACTTGTACTAGTCTGTTTATTGCAGCTCAATTTACCATTGCCAAAATGTGGAAACAGCCTAAATGCCCACCAACCCAGGAATGGATTAACAAGCTGTGGTATATGTATACCATGGAATACTATTCAGCCATTAAAAAAAATGGAGACTTTACATCCTTCGTATTAACCTGGATGGAAGTGAAAGACATTATTCTTAGTAAAGCATCACAAGAATGGAGAAGCATGAATCCTATGTACTCAATTTTGATATGAGGACAATTAATGACAATTAGGTGATGGGGGGAAGCAGAAAGAGGGACGGAGGGAGGGGGGTGGGCCTTGGTGTGTGTCACACTTTATGGGGGCAAGACATGATTGCAAGAGGGAGTTTACCTAACAATTGCAATCAGTGTAACCTGGCTTATTGTACTCTCAATGAATCCCCAACAACAAAAAAGAAAAAGAGAGAAAAAAAAAAAGAAAATTAAATACTTAGGAATATACCTAACAAAGGAAGTGAAGGACCTCTATAAAGAAAATTATGAAATATTCAGAACAGAAATAGCAGAGGATATTAACAAATGGAAGAACATACCATGTTCATGGCTGGGAAGAATCAACATTGTTAAAATGTCTATACTTCCCAAAGCAATCTACCTATTCAGTGTCATTCCTTTTTAAATACCAACATGGTACTTTCAAGATTTGAAAAAAATGAATCTGCATTTTATACGGAACCTGAAAAAACCTCGTATAGCTAAGGCAGTTCTTGGTAATACAGATAAAGCTAGGGGCATCACGATACCAGATTTTAGGCTATCCTACAAAGCCATAGTGGTGAAGACAGCATGGTACTGGCACAAAAATAGAAAACCAGGAAATGAAACTAACATCTTCCAACCAACTAATCTTCAATAAACCTAAGAAGATCATACCTTGAGGGAAAGACTCCCTATTCAATAAATGGTGCTGGGAGAACTGGATATCCACATGTAAACAACTAAAACTGGACCCACATCTTTCTCCACTCACAAAAATTGATTCAAGATGGATAAGGGACTTAAATTTAAGGCATGAAATGATAAAAATCCTCAAAGAAAGCATATCATTGTATACACTTATGATTTAATAAAAAAATTAAAAAAAAAAAAAAAAAAAAAAAAAAAGAAAAACACTGGAAGATATTGGCCTGGGAAAGACTTCATGAAGAAGAATGCCATGGCCATTGCAACAAAAACAAAAATAAACAAATGGAACTTAATTAAATTGAAAAACTTCTGTACAGCTAAGGAGCCAACAACCAAAGCAAATAGACAACCTACACAATGATAAAAAATATTTGCATATTTTGAATCAGTCAAAAGCTTGATAACTAGACTCTATAGAGAACTCAAATTAATCTACATTAAAAAGTCAACAATCCCATATATCAATGGGCAAGAGAGATGAATAGAACCTGTTCTAAAGAACACAGATGAATGGCTAACAATCATATGAAAAAATGCTCATCATACTTATTTATTAGGGAAATGCAAATCAAAACCTCCTTGAGATACCATCTAACCCCAGTGATAATGGCCCACATCACAAAATCTCAAAACTGCAGATGCTGGCGTGGATATGCAGAGAAGGGAACAGTTTTACACTGCAAGTGGAACTGCAAACTAGTACAACCTTTTTGAAAGGAAGTATGGAGAAATCTCAAAGAACTCAAGCTAGACCTCCCATTTGATCCTGCAATCCCATTACTGGGCATCTACCCAGAAGGTAAAAATCCTTTTATCATAAAGACACTTGCACTAGACTGTTTATTGCAGCTGAATTTACAATCACCAAAATGTGGAAACAGCCTAAATGCCCACCAACCCAAGAATGGATTATCAAGCTGTGATATATATACACCATGGAATACTATTCAGCCATTAAAAAAATGGAGACTTTAAATCCTTTGTATTAACCTGGATGAAAGTGGAACACATTATTCTTAGTAAAGTTTCACAAGAATGGAGAAGCATGAATCCTATGTACTCAATTTTAGTATGAGGACAATTAAGGACATGGTGGGGGTGGGGAAAGGGGAAAGCAGAGAGAGGGAAGGAGGGAGAGTGGTGGGACCTTGGTGTGTGCCACACCTTTTGGGGGCAAGACAGGATTGTAAGAGGAACTTTACCTAACAAATGCAATCAGTGTAACCTGCTTTCTTGTACCCTCAATGAATCCCCAACAATAAAAAAAAAAAATTGTACTCCCATATTAATTTGAAAAAATAAAAAATACTCAAAAAAACAGTAAAATAATTGCTAACGATTTCACAAGAACATTTATAGAACTCATTGACTAGAAATCTAACCTGAATCCATTAATGAGAATGTCGCTGAAGGTAGATCATAGTATTTATTTTGAAATTATTGATAACATATCAAATAATGAATGCTTGGTGGTTTTATAAAGAAAAACTTTTTTTTTTTTTGCAGTTTTTGGCTAGGGCTGGGTTTGAACCCACCACATCTGGCATATGGGGCCAACGTCCTACTCCTTTGAGCCACAGGCGCCACCTAAGCAAAACATTTTTTTAAATATCCAAGGAAATATCTTACTTTGATTCATCCCATAGACTACTTCCAACTAACACTCTGGTAATATTGTTCTTATTGTAATACTTCCATGCTCAAAAATTAATTTTGAAGTAAATGATGCTGAACTAGGTACTCTGAACAACTCTCTTCACTGGAATGTCAAATATTTTGATAACATTAATTTAAAAGATATTTACAAACATTAAAGAATTGATGTAAAATACCGAAGGCCTCACAGGTTAAAAACAATGTGAAAGCAGGAATCCCATTCAGAAAAGAGAACCAAAGCAGGATTTTTCTCTGTGTTTCTTATTATTGTTGTCTTTTTTTGTTTGTTTTGCTGAGACTGAGGATGATTTAAACTTAGACCACAGTAGCTGTGTAGATTGATAGACAAAAAATAAAGTGTAAGGCCTTCTCATGATAGAATGTCTAAAAAGAGAATTCCCACCACACAATCCTGGGACCCTAAAGTTTACATTTAGTAAAATAGTAAAAGAGAAACTTATCATATTGAATGAGATGGAAATACAATTTTCTATATCAAATTTGGTATCAGGTAAGTGGAGAAAAATTTATCTGTGAACAAATCAAATCCACCAAGAAACCCTCATTGGGGTTAAAGTCTCCTCAAATGGGCACTGCTGTGTTAGCAGTGCTCACAATTGAACAAAAATGAAAAGATGAATTATTTTAGGAAACTCCAATATATAAAGTTACATAAAAAAATCATTACATTGTCAAAAAATCATAAATCACAATGTAAATGATAAATAATAGGAAAAATAAAGAAGACTATAGAGTCAAAACTACAATAAAAAGATTTATCAAATACTAGGAAACAAAAAAAAAACTATGTTACATGCATATAAAGAAATAAAAGAGAAGTTCAAAAATGGGAGTGAGAAATAAGAGAGACTTTACTGCCCACCATATTTTAAAAGTCATAATTGGAACTTCTGGAAGTAAACTATAATTAAAAACTTTATACAATAAAAAATTAAGTTTGTGGGATGGCGCCTGTGGTTCCGTGGGTAGGGCTCTGGCTCCATATACCAAGGGTGGCAGGTTCAAACCTAGCCCTAGCCAAACTGCAAAAAAAAAAAAAAAAAATAGCTGGGAGTTGTGGTGGGCAACTGTAGTCCCAGCTACTCGGGAGGCTGAGACAAGAGAATCTCCTAAGCCCAGGAGTAGGAGGAGGTTGCTGTGGGCTGTGCAATGCCACGACACTCTACCAAGGGCAATAAAGTGAGACTCTGTCTCTACCAAAAATGAAATGAGTTTTTAACAGCATATGAAGCAGTTCTCATGTTTAATGTCATATTCAATGTAGATAAAGAGATAATTATTCACCTAGAATATAATTCTGAAAAAATATGTAGAATTTATATCATCCAAGAGAGAGAAGAGTTAAAGTTATGCCAAATACAAGTTCTAACCATTAACTTCATGAACTTGTCATCATGCATTAATGTTGATAGCACTGTATAAAAAACTTGGTAAGGTTTCATAACTTTGGTATATCAGCGTCTCACATTTGTATTCATGTAGATGTGTAGCACTGTCTTCATAAGCAGTGTCCATTATTGTTATTGCATATTTTTGTTTTCTATAACAATAATGTTGGAGCTTGAATTTGAGCAAAAAAAAAAAGGCAATTCCTATTAAAGCTCCATTGTGATATTTTAAAGATCTTGAAAAAATAATACTTCATTTTATATGGAATCAGAAAAAACCTCGAATAGCCAAACCATTACTCAGCAATAAAAACACAGCAGGAGGAATCACGCTACCAGACCTGAGACTGTACTATAAATCTATAGTGATTTTTTTTTATTTAATCATAACTGTATACATTGATATGATCACGGGGCATCATACACTCGCTTCATAGACCATTTGACACATTTTCATCACAATGGTTAAAATAGCCTTCCTGGCATTATCTCAGTTACTGTGCCAAAACATTTACATTCTACGTTTACCAAGTTTCGCAAATACCCCTGTAAGATGCAGCATGGTACTGGCACAAAAGCAGAGAAGTAGATGTCTGGAACAGAATAGAGAACCAAGAGATGAATCCAGCTACTTACCGTTATTTGATCTTTGATAAGCCAATTAAAAACATTCAGTGGGGAAAAGATTCCCTATTTAACAAATGGTGCTGGGTGAACTGGCTGGCAACCTGTAGAAGATTGAAACTGGACCCACACCTTTCACCATTAACTAAGATAGACTCTCACTGGATAAAAGATTTAAACTTAAGACATGAAACTATAAAAATACTTGAAGAAAGTGCAGGGAAAACTCTTGAAGGAATCAGCCTAGGTGAATATTTTATGAGGAGGACTCTCCAGGCAATTGAAGCAGTATCAAAAATACACTACTGGGACCTGATCAAACTAAAAAGCTTCTGCACAGCCAAGAACATAGTAAGTAAAGCAAGCAGACAGCCCTCAGAATGGGAGAAAATATTTGCAGGTTATACCTCCGATAAAGGTCTAATAACCAGAATCCACAGAGAGTTCAAACATATTAGCAAGAAAAGAACACGTGACCCCATCTCAGGGTGGGCAAGGGACTTGAAGAGAAACTTCTCTAAAGAAGACAGATACACGAGGTACAAACACATGAAAAAAAGCTCATCACCCTTAATCATCAGAGAAATGCAAATTAAAACTACTTTGAGATATCACCTAACCCCAGTAAGAGTAGCCCACATAAGAAAATCCCAAAACCAGAGATGTTGGCGTGGATGTGGAGAAAAGGGCACACTTCTACACTGCTGGTGGGAATGTACACTAATACATTCCTTCTGGAAGGATGTTTGGAGAATACTTAGAGACCTAAAAATATAACTGCCATTGGATCCTATAATTCCTTTACTAGGTTTATACCCAGAAGACCAAAATTCACAATATAAAAAAGACATCTGTACCAGAATGTTTATTGCAGCCCAATTCATAATTGCTAAGTCATGGAAGAAGCCCAAGTGCCCATCGACTCATGAATGGACTAGCAAATTGTGGTACATGTATACCATGGAACATTATGCAGCCTTAAAGAAAGATGGAGACTTTACCTCTTTCATGTTTAAATAGATGGAGCTGGAACATATTCTTCTTAGCAAAGTATCTCAGGAATGGAAGAAAAAGTACCCAGTGTACTCAGCTCTACTATGAAGCTAAATTATAGCTTTCACATGAAGGCTATAACCCAACTATAGCACAAGACTATGGGAAAAGGGCCAAGGAAGGAGAAGGGAGGGGGGAGGTTTTGTTGGAGGGACGGTAATAGGTGGGGCCACATCTACGGTGCATCTTAGAATGGGTACAGGCGAAACTTACTAAAGGCAGAATACAAATGCCTACATACAGTAACTAAGAAAATGCCATGAAGGCTACATTGAACAGTTTGATGAGAATATTTCAGATTGTATATGAATCCCGCACATTGTACCCCTTGATTGCACTAATGTACACAGCTATGATTTAACAATAAAAATAAATAAATTAAAAATAAAATAAAATGAAATTCTTGTTAAACTTGGCAACATAGTGGAAGTGAAATCAGGGACATTTTAGTCCAAGTTTATAGGGATAATATAAAGAAAATGGGCTAAACAGTTTTTTCTGAGGGGAGAGAAACGGTTACTAATGAAGACAGGTTAGGACATCCAGTAATGAGCAGAACTGATGAAACAGTATAAAAATTAGTCAAATTGTGCATCAAAATTGTCAGATGACTGTGAGAAACACAGTCAACAAATAAACATGGATAGAGAAACAAAAAAAATCTTAACTGAAAATGTTGGCCAACTCACCAATCTTGTATCAGTACAGTGAACCAGCTTCCACAGAACTGCAAAAAGTATGTGAGGGAATTTTTAGTCAGTAAACAAATAACTATTTTGGAATACTCTCCCTAATCACCTAATCTGTCTTCCAATAACTTTTATTTTTATCCAAAGAGAAAGAAAATATTAAAAGCAAGACATTTTGATGACATTTAGCACATCAATGGTAGTACAACAACTTTGGTGAGAATTCCAGGAAAACAGTTCCAAAATTGCTTTGAAGGGTGGACTAGACATTGATGTTGGCGCATATCTTCCCAAGAGGAGTACTTTGAAGGTGACCATAGTGTTATTCAGCAATGAGATATGTAGCACTTTTCCTAGTATAAGTTCACAAACTTAATTATCAGACCATGTAGTTTCCCTAACATGGTGAATAAAACAAGAAATAAATATCACTACAATATATCAAAAATTCTCAAATACTGGGAAATTAAATAACATGGTTGAAAGAGGAAATTTGAGAGGTGATTGGAAAGTATTTTGAGCTGGACTAAATGTAAAGATGATCTATCAAAATTTATGAGAAGCAGTTGAAGTAGTATTTTGTTGGAATTGTATAAGTTTCAAAGTGATTACAGCCATGCTCAGTGGCTCATGCCTGTAATCCTAGCAGATGGGGAGGCTGAAGCAGGAAGATTGCTTGAGCTCATGAGTTCAAGACAATACTGAGCAATATGAGAACCAGTCTCTACTAGGAGTAGAAAAAATTATCTGGACACTGTGGCAAATGCCTATAGTCCCAGCTACTGGGGAAGCTGAGGCAGGGGGATCACATGAATCCAAGATTTTGAGGTTGTTGTGAGCCAGGCTATTATCAGGACACTCTAATTGGGGAACTGCATGAGACACTGTCTAAAAAACAATAATAAATAAATTAATTAATTAAATTAAAAAGTTTATATTAGAGTAAAAGAAAAGTTTCAAAATCAACACTTTACATTACTTACTTAAGAAACTATAAAATAGAGTGGCACCTGTGGCTCAAGGAGTAGGGCAGGTTCAAACCTAGCCCCGGCCAAAAAAAAGAAACTATAAAATAGAAGCAAATTAAATTCAAAGCAAACAGAATGAAATAAATAATAAATCAGAAAAAAGACTACACAATCCTTTCAAAAGTTATGGAGAAAGCATTTGACAAAATTCAGCATCCTTTTCTGATAAGAACATTTAAGAAAATAGGCACAGATGGGAAATTTCTTAATATGGCACACTTCATCCCCAACAAACCTACAACCAATATCATATTAAATGGAGTAAAGTTGAAAGTCTTTCCACCTAAAACTGAAACCAGACAAGGATGTACATTATCACTACGATTATTCAACAAAGTTCTAGAAGTCTAAGACAACGCAATCAGGCAAAGAAAGACATCAAGGGTATCCAAATCGTAATAGAAGAGATCAAACCCTTGCTCTTTGCTAATGCTATAATCTTATACTTACAAAAGCCCAGGGACTCAAACAACAGAATCCTATAAGTGATCAAAAAATACAGTAAGTTAGTAGCCTTCATATATGCTAACAGTTAAGCTGAGAATCAAATCAAAGACAAACTTCCTTTCACAGTAGCCTTCAAGAAAATGAAATACCTTGGAATACACTCAAGGAAGGATCTCTAAAAGGAGAACTATGAAACTTTGAGAAAAGAAAAAGCAGAAGCAAAAGAGGTTAACAAATAAAATAACATAGCATACTCATGACTGGGAAGAATCAATATTCTTAAATGTCTATATACCCAAAGTGATATCCTGATTAAATTAAAATCAAATCAGCACATTGTGCCTCATAAATCCATTAATGTACACAACTATGATTCAATAAAGAATTAAGAAAAACACCAACATCATACTTTGAAGAACTTGGAAAAATATTTCTCCATTTTATATAGAACCAGAAAATTCCCCGAATAGCCAATGCAATTCTTAGAAATAAAAGCAAATCTGGAGGCATTTTGTTACCAGACCTTAGGTTATACTACAAGTCTATAGTGATTAAAACAGCATGGCATTGGCATAAAAATAGAGACATAACTGTTTAAAAAGGAATAGAAACCTAGAGATGACATTAACCTCCTATGGCCATGTGATCTTTGATAAGAAAAGAAAAATCAAAATCATACAATAGGGGAAAATTCCTATTTAATAAATGGTACTTAGAAAAGTGGTTAGCCACATGTAGAAGACTGAAACTGGACCTGCACTTCTCACCGCTTACAAAAATTGACTCATACTGGATAAAAGATTTAAATCTAAAACACAAAACCATAAAAATTCCAGAAGAAAGAATGGGAAAAACTCTGAATGTTATAGGCCTAGGGAAATATTTTATGAAGAAGATACCATTGGCATTTGCAGCAACATCAAAAATAAATAAATAGGACCTGGTTAAACTGAAAAGCTTCTGCACATCTAAGGACACAATCATAAAGAAAATAGACAACCTTTATAATGCAATAAGATATTTGCATGGTATGAGTAAGACAATTGGTTAATAAAAAGAATCTGCAGAGAACTAAAGGAAATCAACAAGGAAAAACACAACCACCCAACTAATTACTGGTCAAAAGAAATAAACAGAACCTTTTTCCAAGAAGACACAAAAATGGGCAAAATGTTCATCTTCTCTAATCATCACAAAAATGCAAATCAAAACCACCTTAAGATATCATCCAACCTCAGGGAGCATACCCACATCACAAAGTTCTAAAGCTTTAGATGCTGGCATGGGTGTGGAGAGAAGGGAACATTTATACACTGTTCATAGGATTGAAAACTAATACAGCATTTTGGGAAATAAGAATGGAGAATCCTCAAAGAGCTGAAAGAATACCTTCGATTTGATCCTGCAATCCCATTAGTAGGTATCTGCCACGAAGAACAAAAGATCATTTTACCATAAGGACATTTACAAATGTCTATAGTAGCCCAATTCATGATGGTAAAGATTTAAAACAACCCAAGGGCCCATCAACCCATGAATATATTAATTAACTGTGGTATATGTATATGATGGAATACTATTCATCCTTAAAAAGAAGAGGTTACATCTTTTGTATTTACCTGGATGGAGTTGAAGAACATTCTACTTAGTAAAATGTCTCAAGAATGGAAAATCAGGCATCCCATATACTCAATACTAATTTGAAACTGGTAGATAAACTACAGGCCCACATGAGAGAAAAAACAATCAAATTCAAGAAGGAGGGAGGGAGGAAGGTAGGGAAAGGCTTCAGTAAGCTCCCATGTAATGGGTACAATATAGGGGTATATAGCACACCTCCTAAATTCAAATAAAACTTGGGATTTTTCTAACAAACATAAACAATACATTCTAATCTAATGTACCTTTATCTTAATCCAAAATAAAAAAGGAGAGAATAAACAAATTTGGAACAGAAAAATAAGAGATAATGTTAATAAAGCCCAAACTGTTTATTTTTAAAGATTGATAAAATTGATTAATAATGACTTCAAGCCTGAGTGACCAAGAGAAGGGAAAAGATAGATACAGCCACTAGTAGGAATAAAAAGGAGAATACCACTGCAATCCTTACAGCCATTAAAGAAATGTATGAATGACTCTATGTCTGTGAAATCAATATCTTAGATGATTCAGTATTATTCTTGGAAAGGTACAAAATACTAAAACTTACCTAGAATTAATATATAACCTGAATAATCCTATATACACTAAAGACATTGAATTTGTAGTTAGATACCACCACCACCACCCACCCACACACACACACACAAAAAAAATTCAATCCAGTGTAGAAACTTTTCCCTGGTAAATGTAGTAAATATTTGAGGAAATCATAATGCATATTTTGCAAAATCTTTTACAGAGAATAGAAAACATGTTAGTATTTTTCAACTTATTTTATGAACACAGCATTTACCTGAATATCAGAACTGGACTAAGACATTATAAGAAGAAAAAAATTACAGAACTATATGCCTCATAAATATAGACATAAATATTTTCAACAAAATATTAGCAAATTGAATCTTGCAATATATATGACAGATAACACATCACAAAGAAATGGGATTTATCCTAGGTATGCAGGACTGGTTTAATATTTTATAATTAATCAACAAATTCACCATATTAACAGTAAAGAAGGAAACCATCTTGCTGGACTAGACTGGTGTTCTATCATTCATATGAATGTGTAAGTGATTGTACATTGGTTTCATAATAGCATTGATTACACTGGATATCGTTTTTTCCATTGTTGAGATACTTTACTAAGAGGAATATGTTCCAGCTCAATTCAGGTAAACATAAAGAGGCAAAATTTCCTTTTTTTTTGCAGTTTTTGGTCGGGGCTGGGCTTGAACCTGCCACCTCCAGCATATGGGGCCAGCGCCCTACTCCTTTGAGCCACTCCATCTTTTTATGTTGCATAGTATTCCATGGTATACATATACCACAATTTATTAATCCATTCATGGGTTTATGGGCATTTGGGCTTTTTGCACAACTTGCCAATTATACATTGGGCTGCAATAAATATTATGGTGTAAATTTCTTTGTTGTAAAAATGATTATTGTTCATCTGGGAAGATATCTAGTAATGGATTTGCATGATCCAATGGTAGGTCAACTTTTAGTTCCTTGAAAATTCTCCATAATTCTTTCCAAAAAGGCTGTATTAGTTTGCAATCCCACCATCAGTGTAAAAGTTTTCCCTTCTCTCCATATCCATGCCAACATCAGCAGTATGGGGATTTTGTGATGTGGGTTAATCTTATTGGTGTTAGGTGATATCTCAAAGTGATTTTGATTTGCATTTCTTTGGTGATTAAAGATGATGTAGTTCAGCAAGAAGGAGGGAGAAGAGGGAAAGGGGATGGGAGGTGTGATGGCAAATGGAAGGAGGGTATTTGATGGGATCTCATCGAATGTGCACAATGCAAGTGTACATTTCAAAACAACTTAGAGTATATTCTAAATGTCTTACCACAAAAAATAAGTAAGTGAGGTGATGGTTATATTAATCAGTTTGATTTAAGCATTCCAGATTGTATTTCAAATCATCGTATTGTACCCCATAAATGTATACAATTATTTTATAAAAATTAAGTTAAAAAATAAAAAATAAAAAGCCACTGGAAAAAGAAAGTAAAATCGTAAAAAGTTATTAACTAAAACAAAAAAATAAAGAAGGAAACCACATAATCATGTCAGCAAAATGATTTCAAAAAATCTACCACCTATTAATAATAAAACACTCAGAGAAAGGAAGAACTTACCTATTCTGATAAAGGTAATTATGAAAAAGTACAATTAAGTTGATATCTACTTGAAGATAGAAAGCCAGTAAATATTTCAAAAACCAAAAATTACTCAAGGATGTTTTCTCTCACTATTACTGAACACCACACTATAGATACTAGCTAGTGCAACAAATTAAAAAAAGGAAATAAAGTGTATATAATTGGAAAACAAGTAATATATCCCTGTTTGCAGATGGTGTGATTGTCTACTTACAAATCTGTAAAAATCTTAACCTAATAAATAAGTTTAGTAAGGTCAAAAGTTAAACAAGCTAAATATACAAAGAATTAATTCTATTTCTATATATTAGCATTGAACAAGTGGAAATTGGTATGTAAAAAATAGCACACATTAAAATAGCATTGAAATTTAAATATTTTAGGTGTAAATCTAACAAAATATGTACAGCATTTGTATGCTAAAAACTATGAAAGATTGATTATAAGATTTTAAGAATCCAAATAAATGAAGAGGTATATTATCATGCTCATGTATAAGAACTCAATATCATTAAAATATTAATTATCTAGCAATTGCTTTCCAGATGAACAAGGATATACAGATGTATGAATAAGTGATTTGTGTAGTGCAGAGACTGGATAAATGATATATTGTTTAATAAACGATGTTGGGAAAATGAGTTCCATATAGACATAATGAAATTATATGTACTTCCCACTCTATACAAAAATAAATATGAATGCAAAACTTATAAATGTTTCTCAAACATCATCTAGAGGGTTTGGTAAAACACAGATATTTATGCCTCCTACATAGAAATTCTGATATACTATATTTGAGGTGATGCTTCTGATGCTGACATAAGTATGACATTTTAAGAACCATTACTATAACAATTTTATAAACATAAAGAAGTATCTTCACAACCTAGGGAAGGACTTCTTAACCAGAGCCCACATGTCAAACTATGAAGGAAAAGATTGACAAGTTCAACTATATTAAAACATAAAAACAAATATGTTCCTCGAAGACACATTAGAATCAAAACACAAGCTATAATCTGTGAAAATGTGACATACAACTAGCAAATAATTATTATCCAGATATGGAAACAACTCCTTGATACTAATAAAAAGCCTATTAACTTATTAGAAAAGTGCAGAGAAAGCATTACTAGAGGCTTGGTGCCCATAGCACAGTTGTTACGGGTGCCAGCCACATATACCAAGGGTGGCAGGTTCTAACCCAGCCCGGGCCAGCTAAACAAGTGCAACAAAAAAATAGCTGGGTGTTATAGTGGGTGCCTGTAGTTCAGCTACTCAGGAGGCTGAGGCAAGAGAATCACTTAAGCCCAAGAGGTCGAGGTTGCTGTGAGCTGTGACACCATAGCACTCTACTGAGGGTGACACGGTGAGACTCTGTCTCTATAAATAAATAAATAAATAATACAAATATAATAAAAAAAGAAAGCATTATTAGATATTACACAGGAAAAGAGCTATAATTGACCTATGAAAACAAAATAGCCCTTAGTCAAGAGCAATTTAGAGGCAGCATTTGCCAGAAGCTCCTATCCAGTAGGAGAAAAGTTGTACTGAAGTGACCTTGAAGTTGAAATTGGGGAGTTGAGCACAAGGAGAAGAAATCAAGGTGTGCATCTTCACACTGAAATAAGCTGTGAGGCCAATAAAGACAAAGAAAGATAACAGATCAGGTACAGAGTGACTAGACTAGACTGAAGATGCCTAGTGAATAAGGGGTTGGGAGACCCTCCCCCAAGGAGGGAACAAAGGACCTCTCACCTCACCAGGCAGAAGGGAGCCTCCATGTCTTGTTCAGTGCACCTAGGAATTTTTACCTGTGGATCCCCATCCTCCCTGGCACAAGAATGAACAAATTTTCTCTCTGCAGTCCAAGTCCGCAGCCCAACCTACCTCATCTCTGGTGGCCTGACAGACTGCCCCTTGAAGAGGCCTACTGTATTTGGAGAGTTCTATGAGAGACCTCTACAGTGTATGGGCTGTTGAAGAGAACAACCAGCCCCCTGTTATGAATAGAAACAGTGGCACTACTGCAGTTCTAACTTTGGAGTGAGGAGGTATGGTCTTTCGTAGCTCTCCTTCTTGCTAGGGGAGAGCTTTCCCCTACCCGCTGGAGAGCCTCTGCCTAGTGTCTGTGCCCAGTGACCCACTGCCATCCTTTGCTTTCCACCTAGCAGCTTGGAGAGAGACAGACCTAGTCTCAGGCAACAGGCACTAGCATGTCCCAGGACCCAAACACCCTCCTCAGCTGTGGGAACAGTTGCATTTTATCTTGTCTGAAGCTAAGACACTGGGGGTGGGGGAAGGACTGCAGCTTCTCTGAACTTGTTTGCTTTACCTGAGCAAGTTTGGTTAGAATTCTCCCCAGAACTTTGGTGCCTTGGATTCTTATTCTCAAGCATTCACTGGCTGCGGATGTAGGTTCTCCCCTAATTTGAATTGGTTGGCACAAGGTGGGGTTAGCACCATGAGGAGTGGGAACAGTGGATCTATTCAAAAATTGCACTCCTCCACCTGTCACTGGAGGTGGCAGGCCAGCAGCTGTTCAAATCTTTATACACCAGAAACTCCAGAAAAACACTGCAGCTCTTTTAAATTGGGTGGAGCACAGGCTGACACCAAGACAGAATCGGTTGCCCTATCTAAGCAACTCCAACCCTCAGAGACTCTCACTGCAGCTCTGAAAAAAAAACTTCATGAGGCTGTACCTCAAGCAAAGCTCCAGTTCCACTTCCTGGGGACTCCAGATCCAGTCTCACCCCGCGAGTTTTAGTTGCCAAATAGGTATGTACAGAGCTCTCTTAAGTGTCCGCAATCAGATTATCTCTCAATAATCTATTCAGGAACAACCTAACATTAAAAATTAAAAGTATAATTAATATTGAAAAGGTGAAAGTACTCAATATTCACGTCAGTAACATATTTAATTTCTTCATTACAAATAATACTCAGTTCAGCAAAATACAGGATCTTGGGCTAAAAATTGTTTTGTTTAAGAAGGTCTAAAAGGCCAAGGACCATCCCCTTGTGGCTTGAGAAGTTTCAGCTGAAAGATCTGTGGTCATCCTGATATTTTTCCCTTTGTAGGTAAGACTTTTCTTATGCCTAGCTGCTTGCAGGATTTTCTCTTTCATATTGATTTTGGCAGTTAATTACAATGTGTCTAAGAGATGCTTTCTTTGTATTGAGTCATGCTGAAGTTCTAAAACTATCTACTATCTGAATTTCTGTGTTTCTTGCAACACTTGGGACATTCTCCCAACCGATCGCCATAATGTCTTGGATTAGAGCATTAGTGCTTTTTGGACATCCTCTTCTTCAGGAATCCCTATAATTTAGATGTTTGATCTTTTGGAATAATCCCATAATTCTCTAAAGGAATATTCTGTTTTTCTTCTCCTTTTTTTCTGCCTTTTTGACTGATTGGGACAGTTCAAAAGTCTTGTCTTCAGTTTCTGAAATTCTTTCTTCTTCATGTTCTGCTTTATTACTGAGGATCTCTACTGTTTCAAAGCTCCTTGAATGTCTTTTTTCAATTTTGCATGGGGAGAAGCCAGCAGAAGAATTGTAACAACATGAAAACTTAGAGTAGATAGATTTCCCCAAGAGATTACAAGAGACATACTGCAGAAAACACCATCAATAGAAAAATTGCAAAAATGTCAGAAATAGAACTCAGAACAGAGATAGCAAATAAAACGAATGGATTTGAGGAGAAGTTGGAAATAGAAAACCAAAAACATAGTCCAAAATTGTCTCAAGAAATTAGCAAATTTAAAGGAAAAGTCACCGAGGAACTGGACATAATGAAAAAATATATAATAGAGTTTAAGGACTTAAAACATGTCAAAGTTCAGTAAATCATACATAAAGGAAGAAAGACATCATGGTTAGCAGAAAACAAGTTGTCTCTATATTCCCACTATACTCGCAGGGCTGCTAGTATTTTAAGGCTTTAATCTGAGCCTTGCCCCCAGCTTGAAATTGGTATGATAATGTTTTGCTCAGTTTCTACTGCTAGCATGGTGCTGTGGGAGTGAGAAAGGTCTTTGCTACAATCTCTGCCTCCTCTAGGTCTCTGGCATGACTTCTGTTCCTACGGGGTAAATTTACAAATGAATAAAACTAAACTCACATTGCAGTGGTAGTTCAAATTTAATTAAAGTGCAAATTGAATTGGAAACCTAGATGAAAATCCAGTGTGTCATCCAAAAAGGTGCACTGACTCTCTCATTCCACGAGTGAACCGACCAGAAGGCTCATAGAGCAGCTTTGTGCTGCTTAAGAAGCTTCTTCATGCTAAGCAACACTGATGACATGAGCCTCAAATCTCAGGAAAGTTTTAGATTTGAATACATTTCTAAAGCAGTTGTGTTGTATCCAGATGTTTTTAGTTCACATAACTTTACAATCTTAGTATATACTTATTATTTATTACTATGTTCATATCAGAAAACAAAGTATATTTAAAAATCTAAAAAGTAGGAAAAACTGAGACACAGAATAAATCAATGGTCTTGAGAAAGAGCACATAGCAAAAAATATATACATATCTTATATACAAAATTATATTATTATGTATATATTATATATACAAAAATTATCTAGCCTGTCATTCATTTTAGGCTCTTCATTTCTAAAATGAGAAAGGAGGTAGTTTTATGTGTTCTGATAAGTAAAGGAATTAATACATAAAGTTCTTTGAATAGAACACAGCATCCTATATTCAAGTCATAAAGAAGCACTCTTTCTCCCTTTCTGTATAAGTTTATTAAAATTATTATTGCCAAAGAGTAATGCTAATATTGCTTTGGACCAGCAATAATCCACAGAACTACATTTGGAATATCTGTTACAGAAGATCCACAGTAGCCTATTATAATAGAGAGTTCTACTAGGGAACTGGACTACTTTGTAATAATTACCATATTTTGCCATGTATATTGCACACATTTTGGGGCCAAATTTTTGAGGGATAACAAGGATATGCATTATACATGGGTAGTGTGCCTTAAGAATGGGGGTTCCCAGCAGAGCTCCTAAAGCTGCTATGTCCTGTGCCTGGGCCTACCAGGTACAAGGGGTTCCAGTCTGGGAGCATTTAGGATCCAATGACAGAGGGCCCCAGTGGCATCCACTGAGCACCACAATGATGGAGGAAACAGTGGCAGAGCTGATGAAGGGGACTTCAGCTGAGCATGGTGGGGGCTAAGGCCCAAGGTCCAGTCAACAGGCAAATCTCGAACTCCTGAGCTCAAGCAATTCTCCCTCCTCAGCCTCCCACAGTGCTGGGATTGCAGGCATGAGACACTGCACCCAGCCAGACCTTTGATTTGTAAAAAACAGTATCTGTGAACCTTTACAAAGTGAAGTGCAGTAAAACAGGATGTATAAAAATAGATGATAATACTGCCTAATACTAATTGAACAGTTACAGTAGTCAAATTTCATTGTGAAACATGACTCTAAATCTACCCACTCTCTCAATTTACGTTGCTACCACCCTAGGCCAAGCCATAGTCTTGAACTTCAATCCTAATTAGCCATTCTGATTCCACTCTTGCTAACTACAAGCCATTCTCAATGCAGTAATCAGAGTGATCTTTAAAGAATAACGTGGGCTCAGCGCCAGTGGCTCAAGCATCTAAGGCACCAGCCACATAAACCTGAGCTGGCGGGTTTGAATACAGCCTGGGCCCGCCAAACAACAATGACAGCTACAACCAAAAAATAGCTGGCCATTGTGGCAGGCGCCTGTAGTCCCAGCTACTTGGGAGGTGGATGCAGGAGACTCGCTTGAGCCCAGGAGTTGGACGTTGTTGTGAGCTGTGATGCCACAGCACTCTACCCAAGGTGACAGCTTGAGGCTCTGTCTCAAAAATTAAATAAATAAATAGAAATAAAGAATAATGTAAACTTTCCAATGGCTGCCCATTGCACTTTCATGTGTATGTAAACCACATAATAGCATTATGAAATAAGGATGTTATTGTCCTCATAATATAGACCAAGTAGTTGAGTTTAGCTAGTTAAGTAAATTCTCAAAGGCAATAGAGATAATAAATATCAATATTGGAACTTAGATGCAGGATTTAGATCTAACTGCAAAGCTTATTTTTTTAAAACTCATGCTATACTCTTACTTATCTACCTTAATGAAGAAAATCTTATGAAACTTTCATATTTAAAATATGTAAAAATATAAACAAATGCATTGTAGGACTGAATTATTACCACAAAAGTTCACTACTACAAATTGGAATGATGACCCTGAAAGAGCTAAGGAAATTTTACCCAAAAATATGACTACTTAACATAAAGAATATTTTGAATTAAAGGCCATTCACAATCAGAAAACATTGGAAGGCACTGTCCCTCTGTCTGCATAAAACCAGACTAACCTGATCAGGAGATCAGAAGGGGAAACTGACTTCCTTTCCTCTCTGAATGCTAGCAGACCTGACCAAAATCATTTAGAACATTATTCCTGTCTCCCAGGTCAATTTATAAGTCAATCTGCTTCCTCTACCTATTCATCCTCCCTAGCAACCACTTGCTACACCTATACTCCACTTTCTCCTCCTCCCTTCAAAAAGAGATCTATAAAAGTATCTGAACATCATTGATACATTGAGTAATCATTTTGGTTGTTCTCCCCATGTGCATGGTATTTAGAAATAAACCTTTCTCTTATTAATCTGCCCTAATTGTGAGTTGACCTTTCAGTAAACCAACCAAGGAAAAGGGATGAGTTTCACCATGATCCCTTCAACCCAAAACTAACAAAATGACATATATTAGGAATAAACTTGAAGTTGCACTCTTAATGTTCAGTTAATCAGCTGAGAAATCATAAATGAAATGAGCCTTGGCTTATAAACAGAATTTGTGTAAAATGACTTGGAGGTTTTATTTGACTTTAAACTCAAAATGAGTCAACGAGATTATGTGGCTGACACAAAACAAAATAAAAAGCAATCTACTACAAATAGGCTGCACTAATAAATCTAGACTCCAAGTATAGCCACACTAGAGTTTTCACTGGCCATAGTATCGCAATAAATTATGAAGATCAGATCTATGAGGGATATAGGCAAACTAGACCTTGACCACTGAAAAGTGACAAAGATGATGAGAGGTCTGAAATGAATAAAAAGTAAGTAACTATTGAGAGAGCCAGGTGTGTATAGCCTAGATCAGAAAACAAATAGGTTGTGTTAAGGGACCACTATTTAGGGATCGATTATTTATACATTTTTTTTATAATGAAAAACTGTAGCCAGTGAACAGAATTTAAGGAGAGATAGATCATAGATCAATTCATGGAACAACTCCCCCCCCCGCCCCGTGGAACAACTTTCTAATATAGTACTTTGTGTTAACAATGGACACAGCTGATTTTCAAAGGGTGAGATTCTGTCACTAGAAATTTTTAAACAGAGTCAAGAAAGTACTTGCCAGAAATGCTATAGATTCATTTCTGTGTAGGAAATGGAGTTGGACTACCCTGGCAATTCCCAAACCTTAGTCTGGTAACGAGTGCCAGGCTACATAAAAAAATACTGATATCTGGGAAACACCCAGTAGGTCTGTCAAGGAAACACAATGATATATATTTTCCAAAACCATCCATAGGATCTCATAGGACTTTGAGAAAATTCTAAGATAAACAGTTCACAATTCTCAAGCTCTCAGCATCTTTATCTGCTACACTGTGAAAATATTATTCACTTAAATTTCTTAATTGTAACCTGCTTTATACTAATGACTACATAATTGTTTCCTGTGCAATATCTAATATATAGTAGGCACTCAATAAATGTTTGTTAAAAAATGTTGAACATTTGCAAAGAGACGAACTAAATTTTTGTATAATTGTATATAGCAAAAGAGTTTTCCAAAGGTTCTTATTAAGAAAGAAAATAGAATACTTACAAAAGTTCATGCTTGAAAAATGAAAAATGGTGCTGTAAAGTTTTTCATTTTCTACTATTTAAAGGTATATTTCTCAAAGTAGAATGCAATATTAGTTAGTTTTTGTAACAACAGGAAATGGGAGCAATGGGAGATCGTTAGTTTCCCGGGCCTACTACAACAAATTTACCACAACTTGATGCCTAGAAATAGCAGAAATTTATTCTCTGACAGTTCTGGAACCCAGAAGTCCGAAATCAGGATATCAGCAGAGCTATACTCCTTCTGAAGACTCTAGGAGAGAGAATTTTGTTGGCTATTCCAGTTTCTGTTGCTTTTGTCATTCCTTGGTTTGTGGTGGCATAAATCTAATTTCTGCCTCCATCTTCACATGGTACTTTTCTCTGTGACTTTGAGTCTCAAATCTTCCTCTCTTTTTTTTTTTTTTTTAGAAGGAGACCAGTCATGGGCTTTAGGACCCACACTAAAAGAAAATCCCACCTCAAGATTCTATTTTTTTTTTAATTGTTGAGGATTCATTAAGGGTACAGAGAATCAGGTTAAACTGATTACATGTGTTAGGTAAAGTCCCTCTTATAATTGTGTCCCACCTCCAAGAGGTGTGTCACACACTGTGACCTTCCACCCCTCTCCCTCCTTCCCTCTTGCCGCTCCCCCATCTCCCACCCCCCACCCCCCACCATGTACTAAGTCATCAATTGTCCTCATATCAGAATTGGCCTCAAGATTCTTAACTTAATTACACCAGCAAGGACCCTGTTTCCAAATAGGGTCACATTAATAAACACGTGGGAGTGGTTGGTTAGAAGTTGGAGATATCTCTTAGGAGGACACAATTCAACTCACTATAGGAGGAAATGATATAATCTCTAATAATAACAGATAACATTTGGGCAGTGCATAATGTGGGTAAGGCACTCTTTAAGGGACTTGGAATGCATCAGCACATTTAATTCTCAACAGGACTAGATGAGATGGAAAAAAGCACCCAGAGGTATTTTACTTTGCCAGGGTCACTTAGTAATAAATGAAAGATCTAGGATTCAAAATCATTCTGGTTTTATATCTCATGCTCTTAATTGCTCTGCTTTACTGGTTCTTAATTACTGTTAATACTATAATATAGATAAATGGAACTGATGCTACTGAGAGCCATGTACTAGACACTGAGCTTAGAACTTTACAAGAATTACTTCACCTAAGTCTCATAACAACCTTAAAAGGTAATGAATTTGATAATTTCCATTCATTTTATAGTCAAGAAAACTGAACCTCAAAGAGCTTGTTTCCAAGATTATACATAGGAAGTGGTTGGTTTAAAATTAGGTGACTTGACTCTACAGTTGGTATGCTCAACAACTATCTGACACTGACTCTAGGATTACAACTTATTAATCATTCACCTCTCTTTTCTATAGTATCTTGTGCAAGTGATATGCTCAGTGAAACATAATACATAAATGAACTAGATTAATAATGCTGTAATAGTCACATTTTGTGCAGAATCTGTCTGTTTCTCTATTCTAAATTCTCAGTGTGTCAATCCCTATCTAACAGTATCTTCTCTTTCATGCCCATATGTCAGTATTGACAAATATGCTATTCTTCAAGAACTTCTGTTATGTAGCCAGATGGATCTTTGGAAAAAAATGTTTTTAAGAGACGTGTCCACAGGGAGACATGATTCAAACAAGTGTTGTATTCAACCAAATTAATCCTATTCAAATCATAGTTTTACAAACTATTTCTGAGAACAAACTAGAAGCCACACCAAATATTCTGAAAAGATACCATCAGGATAGTCCATATGCCAAATCAACTGGATGTCTACATCTTCTCTATGATGCTCATATTTCAACTGTCAAGTCTATAATTTCTTTAATCCTCCAATTAATGCCTAAGGAGAAAACTAAAGTAACATGCTGTCTACCAATGTTGCTTTACCTTATCTCTTTGAAGTTAATAATGAATGTAAACATCTAACTCTAATATGGATATCACTTAAAATAGTAATAAAAATTATTAATAAAAGTCAAATTTAAAGTTGCAACAGTATCCTCAGTCCAAAATGTCAACTCTAAATTATAGCAGCAGTGGTAGAATTATTGCACACCTCCATGTGGTGAATATTTACATTACAGTCTGTGTGAATGGCATCCCCTAGAGTTATAAAGTGCAAAACCTGCAGGAGAGTATTTGGAGCCCTGGTCAGCAGAACTGATTTAGGAAAACAAAGGACCAATGCAAAAAGGCAATTGATTACAAAGAATGCTGATCCACACCAGTGATATTTCAAGTTTTAGCAAAGGCAAAGAGATAGCTACACTTGCTGCTCATTAAACGTGGTCTAGTCTGACCCGGCTTTGATGAGCTGAAAGAATTCTAGTGAAGGGCAAAGCTCAAAAATTTGGAACTTTTATCTGGACCTTTTCTCAACTCTTCAAACCTCCAGGTGCTAGATACCTCATGGGAGCTAACTTTCTTGTGAAATTTTGTTATAATTTTCATTAAAAGTTGTTAAGAAGAGGAAAAATATGAGACTAACTGAAGGCACTCTAATACTTGCAAGAACAGCAGGAAACCTGGGCATGCATAAAGACCTAGGAGATCAAAGACAGCTCCGCAAACAAAGAGGCACCCATGCTGGTCAGGGGCTTGTAGTGGCTGGGTATTTTCTGCTTTTCTTTCTTTCTTTTTTTTTTTTTTTTTTTTTTTTTTGTGATTTTTGGCCGGGGCTGGGTTTGAACCCGCCACCTCTGGCATATGGGACCGGCGCCCTACTCCTTGAGCCACAGGCGCCGCCCATTCTATTTGTTACCATTTGGGGACAACTGCCATATAACCTCACCCAGTTTGGGTTATCACCCAAACCCAGTTTTCTCTTATATTCGACTATTGCTTCTGCCTGGGAATTCTTTCATAATGGCTGACTAACATTTATCTTTTTCTTTATTAGATCATAACTGTGCACATTAATGCATTTGTGGTGTACAATGTACTGATTTGATATACAATGTGGAATGCTTACATCAAATTGATTAACATAACCATCACCTTACTTACTTATTTGTTGTGGTAAGACATTTATACTCTGTTCTTATTGATTCTGGTTTGGTTATCGAATCTTCTATAAATTGTAAAAGTGAGAAACGGTCTTTAAAAAAATACTACAATATATGGGATGCACACTGTGTGTCATAGGCAGGTTTCAATGACATTATCCATTGTCTCAGTGCTGCAAATTAAGTCTAAGACTGTTTGACACTACAACCCATGCTATTACCATACTAACCTGTACTGGCTTTGTACAGATAGGCTTAAAACATTATTAGGGCCATTAACATACTCTCATTTACAATGAATGGGTCCAAAATACATACCCTTATTTTCTCCCTTTCTTCTTTCCCATGTTTTTCATTTATTTCCCCTCTAGTATCAGGTAGACAGGACATAGAACCATGACAAAGAGCTCAGGAGGTTTTTACATATACATTCCCATGAAATAACAAAATAGAAAGGAGAAACCAAAAATGTTAAAATTTCTCTCAAGACTGTCACAATCTTTTGATTAATTTCTAAGTCCAAAAACTAATTTCTGCATATATTTTATGGCATAGAAAAACTGAGAGACTTATTTTCATAACTTCATTATTATCTTTAATCCTCTTTGCAAAAAGACAATTTGCAAATTTTTATAATGAAGTAAGAGTCACAGATCCATTGCTATTTCCATTTTACAAAAAAGGAAACAAAGATTCAGGGAGGCAAAATTCTTTTATCCACTTTTGAGAGCAATAATGGAAACAGAGAACAATTTGGGCTGAAAATGACATAAAAGAGGTTTACATCTTCTGAATAGATTCTTAAATTTTCCATAGATTCTGACATCACACTTTAGTCTAAGGTTTTCCTATAGTGTGCTCTGGAAACTACAGAAATAATGCAGTTACATAAGATTCTAAATAAAAAATAACATATAGCTTTAGTACCTTCAAATCAGTATCACCAACATTAGATAAAAATGACACTGACATTGAAATATTTGGAATAGATGAATGACTATAGTTCTCTAGTCTTCTAAGGACATAAGGGTTGCTTGAAGAATACGACAGCTTTCCATTTATTTGTACCTAGCTCTATACCACCCATTCTTCCACAAATTCTTATTTATTTTACCTGATATTATCAATGCAACAGACATTGTATATAAAATAAAAAAAATTATTGTACATTTAATTGGTCCTCCTGTAATTCTCTAATATAAAATTTGTGATTCTCAATTCATCAGTATTGTATTTCTTGGTTGGACATAGATCAGTTCTAGGGAATTCCTGACCTATAGCCATAAAATAGGCCCATAAATAATATATGCATGCTTTGGGTAGAAATCTGTGGACAATAATAATAGGTATCATTTGATCAATTCATGTCAGTTTATATACCAATCTTTTCATAATCTGATCTATTCCTCACGAGTATTCTGTAAATTAGGCAGTATAAACCCCATTTAACATAAAATAAAAGTGAATGTCAGAGATATTGTAGGAATTAGAAATTGAAGTCCCTCTGATTTGGATTAAGGGTTGAATTCCACGATCTTTTAATGTCTAATTTAATTTTTTTCTACTACCTTTTAGACTATTTCTTTTAGTCCTGTCCTTAGAGGGCAGAGAATATAAGATTTGTAATTCTCAAACTAATTTTTTTCTCCTTAAATATATATTCTCTCTTTCTTAAAACAATACTTACTGATCTGACTTGCAAGAAATGCTAAAAGATGTTATAAATAGACAAGGAAAATGATATATGTAAGACACTTAGTTATGTAGTCTACATTTGAAAAAGAACCAACTACAGAAGGACCTAATAAATGTAAAATAAAATATTTTATTTATCTTATTATTAATTGATTTAATAAATAAGAGTTGGTTTAAAAAACAATATCTTAGTTACTTTGCCATTATTTTTCTTACAAGGGTACATGTAAGCCTTGGCAAATGTGGAATGTAAATGTCTTGGCAAAGTAACTAAGAAAATGCCAGGAGGGCTATGTCAACTAATGAGATGAAAATGTGTCAAATATTCTATGAAACAAGTATACGGTGCCCCATGATCATATTGATGTACACAGCTATGATTTAATAAAAAAAAGTAAAAATAATAAATAAATAAATAAATAAACAATATCAACATAAAAGAAATACAAACAGGGTCAAATTTAATATTAAGGCAAAGGTTCAAATGAGTTTAATACAGGAATTTCCTCTTCAGTAGGTCCTTGGTCTGAGTGATTCGAAGAATGAATCCATGGATCAGTGGTAAGACAGGATTTAGTTTATAGAAAAGAATATAGAGAAAAAACACCGAAGCTCCTGGCAGAGAAAAAAAACCAAGTGGGAAAAAAAGTTTTGCCTGGGTTATTTGTCCAGGGATATATATGGTTGCATGGGTCCTTTGTAATTACATTGCCCCGGACTTGGTAACAAATGAATGAATATAATCCCCTTTGTTCCCAGACCTAGGAAACCTACATGAAATTCACCAAAGCTAGGAAATTTACATGAAATTGACCAGGACTAGGAAATTGGGGGTTCCCTGTATAGCCACAAGTGCAAGGGGAGGGAAACACTAAGGCACTGATGTCTCCCCAGCAGTTGAGTGGCCCTTTTGGTTACTGTCGCCTCCTGCTGCACACACCCCCACCCCCAACCTGCTGGTTCTTTTTCCAGCTGCGGCTGCACCAGCATTGCCAGGGCCAGGTCGCAGGTCCTCCCCTGAGCTCCACTGAGCTGGCTGGGGTATCATCCGCCCTATTTCAAGTTGACAATCAAACCTCTTTAAACTGATCTTCTTCCTTCCTCCTGTATGCTTTTTCAATCTCTTCTTTCCTTTAAATAATAAATGTGAAAAGAGAAAATTGCATCACAGAATAAGCATAAAAGTTTATTTTATTCTCTCTCTATTCCTTTCTTTTCATGAACAATCAAAAACAAAACAGTTTATGGGTATCCTGTTCTTTAATTGTCCACACTCAGATCAGATGGAGAATCTTTTCTTATTAGGAAAGAGTTGACAAAATATATTCTACTCTTCAGCTAGCATTTCGGTGGTTATTTTTTCCCTATATACTGTTGGATTGCCTCAACCAGAAGCTCAGCTATTTCCTGTCTTTTTTTTTTTTTTTAACAGATCTACCTGGCTCTTCATTTCTTCCCATATTCTTCTCTTTCTTCTCGTTCCTTTCCCTCTAGTGGTCTCCCCTGCCCTGCCTTGTTTTCTTCTCTCCTTTTTCTCTCTCTCTTGCTTTTTCATCATCTATCACTATCATCTCTACCTCTTAATCTCATCCTATCACATTAATTGCATAGGCTTTTAATTTAAATGTGCATGAGAGGCAAGATTTTGCTGCTTTATGGCATCTAATCTTCAACTAAAATTTTGCTTGGAATGATAAATAACTGGACCCTGCTGATATTCACCCTTGCTTCATCCTTAGAGGACATATGACATGCCTTCACAAATTTTAAGGATAATTCTCTCTCTTGATCCCTTAGCCAAGAAAACATCTTGCTATGTGTAACCATAACCATTTCCTTGCCCAGAGATATTATGTACCTTAAGAATCACTGAATATCCTGCAAAATACTAGCAAATAAAGGAAATCTCAAACAAGAAATAATAATAATAAAGATTTATTCTAATACTAGCAGAAATCTTGGAGAAAGTAACATATGTTTTGAGTTATTTCATTTATTCCTTTTATAATAACAATTTTATTAATGTCCGATGTTTTATTTTTTTATTTTTCCATTATATTACATTCTAAAATTTTCATATGTGTTAAGGTATTTTGAAGATTGTGCTTTATACTTTCTCTTTTGGGGCACAACTGGTTTTTAAAAGAAGTTGGGTTTTTTTTGTTTCCGTTTTTAACAAAATTTGACTGATCATTAGTAAGTATATTAAGCTACTACCCAGAGGCCTCTTTTTGATTATAACAGGCAAGACAGTATGTAGGCACATAGAGAGCAAAGATATGCTTCTCATTTCTTAGAAATACCAATGGCAAAACTTAATAATGAGAATTACAGAGAAGAGAGGCATATGTTAAAAATAGTGATGGAGGCTTAAGGATTGGTAGCAAAGTGATAGAGAATCCTCTAACTTTCAAATCTCAAAAATATCAAGGACTGAGCTCCATACATAAGATGATAGCAATAATTCATGACATTGTTTCTAAGACTGCAGTTTGCATTTCTCACAATATCAGAGGCTTCTTCTTCTTCTTTTTTTTTTTTTTTGTTATTTCTGACAGAGACGTAAAAATGCTAAATTCATGACATGGATTCAATAAAAAGAGAGAGAGAACAATATCAGACAGAACTGGGTTATAGCTTTCATATGATATGGGGACATGGGAGAGGGAGGGGGGAGGGGGAAGAATGGGCAGAGGGAGGGTGATTGGTGGGACCACACTACGGTGCATCTTACAAGGGTACATGTGAAACTTACTAAATGTAGAATATTAATGTCTTAACACAATAACTGAGAAAATGCCAGGAAGGCTATGTTAACCAGTGTGATGAAAATATGTCAAATAGTATATAAAACCAGTGTATGGTGCCCCACGATTGCATTAATGTACATAGCTATGATTTAATAATAATAATAATAATAATAAAAGATCAGACAGAAAAGATTCAAGCATTCGAGGTTTCTTCCTGGATTGTTCTAGAAAGTCATTCTTTTGAGATGAGGGAGATAGCTCTAACATTACACCACATGGCTCATTGTTGCAAACTTTAAGGCCGAGATGCAAGCTGCAGTTGCCCCCTTGATACAACTCTAACACAGAATGATCACTCTTTAACCGTAGTAAGAGAATATGTCATTTTTTAACATTCCATTGTAGTGGCAGAAGCATCAGTCAGCAGATTAAGCAGCTTTTCCATATTCAATGCCAGACTGAGAGGATTTGCAGCAGTGCTGGGATCTTTTTGTCTGCCCAGTGATATTGAATGAACATGGGACCAGGTCAAGCAAGAGATTGCTGCTCAGAGTGCACCCATTGAGAGATGAGAAAGCTATTCTGATCCAAGTTCTCAAGATCTGTGTATTTCAAAAAGAAACATTTATGAATTGGCTAAGCTGTGTAGAAAGCAATTCTTTAATCAGTAAAACACATGCCACAAAATTGAATGTAGAAACAAGTGGAAGGATTTCAAAAATTACCCCATTGTCTGCAAAATGTACAAGCACTCATAACTCTACCTGAAACAAAACTCTGTCATCTATCCAAACATTAGTTGTTCCTGGGAAGGATTTTTGGATACTTTACAAAGGTAAACACATTTTCTTATTGTCTATACCTTTCCTAGCCAAGCGTCTGAATAAAAAGCCTATAATTAACTTAACTCTTTAGGTACTGGAGTAAATACAACAAAATAGAAGTATAATAAAACTAGCTTACCTCTTTATTATTAGCCATTATAATAACTATATTATCTATAAAATCTCATGAGCCTCACAACAATGTTATAAAAGGAGTCCTCTTACTCAAATATTGGCTCTGCCACAAAAACCCTACCCTGCTAACTGCTTTAAAGATAGTTAAAGACCAAGACTTCTTCAGGCCTCATCTGCTGAGAAGAAACTACTCAGGCAGTAAAGTGAATGAGAAGACATATATTGCCATGATCAGTTTTAATTTCCTGTAGTCTATACTCTCAGCTTTGTCCTTTGAAATATGCCTGGCAAAGAGGGAAAGAACACATGCAAAATGTAATGAGAAGCAATACCCTGAGATGAAAGTACAATTAGACAAATTAGTTAGGTTTGAGTGTTAGCTTTAATCCTTTTGAATGAAAAGTGACCCACATACATTCCCAAATATATAGTGTATACATTACCAAATATATAGTGTATACATTACCATACATTACCATTTGGAGTCTTTTAATTATGATTGTCAATCAATACTTGCTGAAGGGACCTGAAGCAGTATTTTCCCATAATGTATCTGTCCAGAAATAGAAGAATATGAGAAAAGATACTCCTGATTTCTAAATTGAAAAATAGTTTTGTCATTTTTTATTTTGCCTTTTTGCCTAGATCTATATTTAGCAAAAGACACTATACTGTATGCAGGGACACTTTATTTCAAGGGATGGCTCTCAAGGAGATATAAAGAGCTAATAAGATATTTATAAACCTAATAAAGATGGTGTACAGAAATGTGCAATTACCTTGCAAATAATTTACAATATACTTACAGCAAAGAAGTTAAAACACATCAATGGGTCCTTCAAATGCATTCCTTACAATTTTGGATTTCTATTTTTCATTAAAAATGACTTAAATATGTTCAATTGCACTATTTATAATGAAATGGAGGCTGCAGAAATAGAAATCAATGTGTAGCAATTGTTGACCAAAGATATGATCAACAAGTCAATATCAATCTCTTATCCATGAATACATCTGAAGCAAACCATACTTAATAAACCCTGTAAAAATCTTAGTCCCTTAAAGGGAAAGTACAAAGTTTGGGAGGATGGGAATTTGCGTGATGATTGAACAATTTCAATAATGACAGAATGCTCACTCAGAATGCTTTTTATCAACTACTGAAAACATTTGCCGTAATCTTACCTAATCTGTCTTTAAAACTGATTTTCCCCCTTAAATGTGAAACTACATAAAGACTTGCCTACAACCTGAATGGATATTACAGATATTTTTCTTAGGAGTATATGACCCATTTTCATCTTTTTTTGCTTCCCTCAGCAGATATACTCAGGCCCCAAATTATGCCATTGCCTTTGAAAAGTCCTAATTTCTCAATACCTTGTTGCATCTTAAAGTAATTTTATAGTGGTCACAATATCCATATTTTGTACAGTGGGAATTTAGAGGTGACCAGGGCACATACAGTTGATGACTCTTCCATATATAAATTCACAAGATCAAGATACAGCTTCTTTATAAATCTCAAATCTAAGTTTCAAGATGTTTAGCATATAGTCCACATTAGCCTCTGCCTGACTAATGTTTTACCTTTGAGCATTTTCCGCTGGTATTTATGAGCCTTAAAAATATTTTCCTAGTAAAATTATCCAAGAATACTTTTATTATCTCTCCATTTTTATTTGAGGACTTCTGAAGGCCAACCCTAAGTCTTTTACAATTTTTAATGCCCTAACACTTCTCACAGGACTCTGAGCTTAAGAAAACCAAAAGTGCTTAATAAAGATAAATATTGATATGTTGAAAGAAGTCATAGTTCAAATTTCCTACTAAAGTCCCCACAATATAAACTTCACACTGTTATTCATGATGCTGCATAAAAGCAGTTGTATGAAGTGTAGAAAAAATGGATTCAAATCATTAATTTATGTGTATCCAAACAATTCGTATCCTATTTGTCAATCATTACATTGGTCACTTGATGTCAGAAAGGCACCTATTTTCTATGTTGCAGGGTAGGCACTAAACTAAGATGGAATAGCTGGCACCAATCTATACCAGAAAAGAGAGATGAGGTAAAAAGCGGGAATCATCCAAAACTTGCATAGTATGCACTAAATCCATGGAAAAGTTCTTATCTCAGCTCTTTGAAACAAAACAACAAATGCAAAATTGATTCTATTTTCCACCAGGATTGACAAGGGCTTTGAAGCTTGTGCATGTTGTAACCTATACAATGTTGGGAAAAGAAAGATAAAATGAGGCTTTCCTGTTAATGGTTATCTATTCTTGAATGGCAAGCTGTACATGCTTCTATCTCCCAAAAGATTCATTTCTTGAAACAGACAATAAGCTCCATGGGTTCTCTGTGATTTGTCTGAACTTTCTGCCTGTCTCTGATCCTTCTTTTGCAAAGCTGGCTGACAGCATGAGGTTTTGTTTTCTAACTCAAAATATTCAAACTAAGGCTGTTGAATTGCAGATCTAGGATAGAATTGGAAAGTCTACATCAATTTTAAACTTTCTTACTTGAATTAACATATAAGTCGGATTTATTAGGTTGATTTGCACAATGATGGTGAAGAGGATAAAAGATTAGAATTAAAAGATTGTTAAGTAAATTGAATGTAGATTTCAAGAGTTTTTGGTTAGCTTCTACCTGGATTCTGGAACTTCCCCATGTATGCAAATTGCGTGTTTCAACTATTCATTTTTTGAAAGATTAGCGAATTCCAACTAGATTCTGGCAGAGCTGCAGCTGTTAGAGCATCCTGGCCAATCTAACAGAGAAGCCAGGAGAGCACAAAATGAGAAATCTGCATGTTCTCGTTCCTCCAGCCTGACCATCTGTGTATGGACATAGAGCATCAAAGTTGTGCAGCTGTACTGATAATGCCCTATTATGGAAGGAGATAATTTATCTTCAGATACAATTCATTTCTCTGTTGTCAGTGGCTATCAGACAATGCTGAAGCAGAGGTAGGTGGTTTGGAGTGGGGACAGAGTGTTAAGATTCATCCTGTGTTTTTACATGAATACTATAAACCCATGATGTAAGAATGATAATTTGAGCTTGGAGGGAGTCTCCTCTAAAATCCACCTGCACTGACTCAATTATCAGTTTGCAAGTGGCAAACACATGCTTATCATGAACATTTTGTTTCTGCAATGTGAAGTAGCATTTTTTAAATGTCATGAGAACATTGCAGTGATAACCTGCCTGGTTGTCCTAAAGCAATTTTGTTCAAGGAGCAGCATCCACTTTGTTTCAAAGGATTTACAGAAAACAGAAAGAATCTTCATCTTCAATGTGTGTGTGTGTGTGTGAATTCTTAATATGCAGAAGTACACACAATTTTAAAACTAAAAAAAAAAAAAAAAAAAAGCATTTATAAGTCCTGGGCTATAGGCAGACATTTCCCAGTGAAAGGGACAACCTCTAGGATGGGACTATTAGTGACTTTCCATCTACGTGTCTTGTAGGTGAAACCATAAACAAAGTTGGGCTTGAAATGTAACTCCTCTTTTCCATCAGGAGTATATTTCACAGAAAAATAATGTCGTGTGTCTTTGAAACTCCTAGGAAAGTTCCAGTAAACACAGTTTTTGTTTGTCTGTTTTTCCTAACCTTTGAGCAGGAATATTGAAAACAGCTTCAGAGCTAAATCAAGATCCAAACAAAAGAATATTTTATGGGGAAAAAAATCAAGACTGTAAGCTTGCAGGACTTTATGAGCCTCCCTTAGTCTCAACAATTAATTATTTCATCTAAGCTACATATTCAAAAACACAAAGAGAGAACAAACATTAAAAAAAAATGAAGACGAAATAAAAACTGAAGGGTAACAGTCATTCAAGGGGACGAAAATCCTTTAAAATAATTTATGAATTAGAACTGCTTGTTACAAAATATATGAGAAAATTTTATTTACTTGTATACTCCAGGTCTATATTTTAATGCTACATATCTGTAGCTGCCATTTTATGCATAGCAGGGATGTGATGATACAGAACATTAAATTCTATAGAGCAAGAGGGAGGCTTGTGGAAGTGTAATCAGACTCCTAGGCAGGAAAATAATATGTATTGTACATACCGATTTTTTTCCAGGCTATAGTTAATATCATACTACCATTGGTGTCTGTTCCTTTTGGTTCTGCAAATTAGAATTTATCCTTTTCTTGTCCTTTTTGGTGCATATTTCTCTATGCAGTAACATTGCAAATATGAAAAATTAAATTTGATGATTTCAGTCTGTCAAGCGTCCTGAATCCTGTGCTCGATATATTTTGAACTGTTTGTATCTTTCCGCTGATTTTTTAAAAAAATGTGTTAATTTCTCCCGGTGTTTCATTTTTATCTGATAGTGGTCATACACAATGTATTTTTGAAATCTGAAATCTAGTACAGAGTCAAAATAAACTGAAAAGAAGAAAAACTCTATCATTTTTTGAATTGTGATAAAAATATATAATGTGAGATTTACTCTCTTCATTGCTTTTGTCTAAAATTCCATAAAATTTATTTTTCTGCAGAATTTCTTCTAGTTTCCAAAATTACTATTGAGAACATTGATGTTATTCCTTATTAGAATCTAACCAATTTTTCACTCTCTAAAAATTTTAAGGTTTTTTCTTTGACTCCAATATTCTTAAATTTCATAATGACATCTTTTTATTTAATTTTTTATTAAATCATAACTTTATACATTTATAAGGTATAATGTGATGATTTAATGTACGATGTGGAATGCTTAAATCAAACTGATTAACATAACCATCACCTCACTTATTTTTTTGTGGTAAGACATTTATAATTTATTTTTTAGTTATTTTGAAATATACCCTTGCATTGTGTACATTAGGCAAGATCACACCAAATGCCTTCCCTCCTCCCACCAATCACCTTCCCCTATCCCCTCCCACTTTCCCTCCTCTTCTTTATTCTCCCCTCCCTCTTGCTAGACTATATTTGTTTTATTAGTATGAGTGTGTAAGTGTTTATATATTGGTTTCATAATAGTATTGAGTACATTGGACACTTTTTTCCATTCTTAAGATACTTTACTAAGAAGAATATGTTCCAACTCCATCCAGGTAAATATAAAAGATGTAAAGTCTCCATCTAAGTTTACAGCAGAGCACTGGTAACTATAAGCATAATGTTATGCAGCAGATCGCTAGTTTT
Source organism: Nycticebus coucang (assembly GCF_027406575.1). Taxonomy (NCBI): domain Eukaryota; kingdom Metazoa; phylum Chordata; class Mammalia; order Primates; family Lorisidae; genus Nycticebus; species Nycticebus coucang. The sequence goes on from NC_069804.1 coordinate 108,688,004, forward strand.
CATCTGGAATGACTAAAAGTCTAAACACATTGAGGAGCAACATCCCGTTTATCCTTCCCCTGAGACCTTGGCAATGACTGCACTAATTTCTTTTCCTGTGAGTTTGATTACTTAAGGTACCTAATACAAGTGGAATCACATAGCATTTGTCCTTTATGATATATTATTTAGAATAATGTCCTCAAGATCCATCCATATGTTGCATAATAAAGCATTTACTTATTTGTATTGATACATAATGATCCATGGTTGGTCTGTCTGTCTGTCTGTCTATATCTATCTATCTATCAAGTATTATATTATATTATATTTTCTTTTTTTTTCTCCTGCAGTTTTTGGCCAGGGCTGGGTTTGAACCCACCACCTCCGGCATAGGGGGCTGGCGCCCTACTCCTTTGAGCCACAGGCGCCACCCATATTATATTTTCTTTATCCACTCATCTAGATACAGACATAAGAATTGTTTCCATATCTTAGCTATTGTGAATAGTACTGCAATGAGCATGGGAGTGCAAATATTTCTGTGAGATCTTGATTTCAGGTTTTTCAGATAAATATCCAGAAGTGCCCTTGCTGGATCATAAGGCAGTTCTATTTTAATTTCTTGAATAACCTTCACATTGTTTCCTATCATGCCTGCACCATTCTATATTCCCAACAATGCACAACATTTTCACTTTTCTATATACTCACAAAAACTCGCATTTTCTGGCTTTTGTTTGTTTTTAAATGCCCACCTTCATAGGTGTGAGGTGATGCCTCATTGTGGTTTTTGCTTATATACCCCTTATAATCAGTGGTGTTGAGCATGTTCTTACATACCTGTAAGCCACACGTACACCTTCTTTGGAGAAATGTCTATGTTTTTTAAGTTCTGAATGCTTTTTATATATTTTGGATATTATGCTTTTATCAGATGTGTGGTATGAAAATATTTTCTCCTATTCCACAGGCTTTCTTTTACTCTGTTGTTTATTTCTGGTGCTGTGAAGAAACTTTTTAGTTTGATGTAGTTTCACTTGTTTATTTTTGCTTTTATTGTTTGTGCTTTTTGTCATATCCAAAAATGTATTATCTAAACCAATGTCATGAGGATTTTCCCCTTTGTTTTCTTCTAGAGTTTTACAGTTTCATGTCTTATATTTAAATCTTTAATCTATTTTGAGTTCATTTTGGTTTATGGTGCAAGATGAGAATGTAATTTTATTCTTTTGCAAATGGTTACCTAGTTTTTTCAACACCATCCACTGAAGAGAATATTCTTTCCTCTTGTACAATCACAGGACTTTTGTTGAAAACCATATAACAGTAAATGGGTAGGTTTATTTCTGGGCTTTCTATTCTTCTCCATTTATCTATATCTCTGGTCCATGCCAGTACCATATATTTTTATATTACTATTTCACTTTAATATGTTTTAAATTAAGTTGTGTGAATCCTATTGCTTTTTCCCTCTTTTTCAAGGTTACTTTGATCATTTGAGGTCTTTTGTTATTCAGTATAAATTGTATGATTGTCTTTTCTATTTTTGTTTAAATGTCATTGGGATTTTGATGGAAATTTCATTGAATCTATGGACTCATTGGGGTAGTATGGACATCTTACCAAGATTATGTCCCATGAAGATGAAATATATTTTCATTTATTTGTGTTTTCTTTAATTTATTTCAGTAAAGTTTTGTTGCTGTCAGGGTACGATTCTTTTTTCTCCCTGGAAAAGAGTTCATTTATATTTATTTATATTTATCTTTTTGATACAATTATAAATGTAAGCACTTTCTAAATCTCCCTTTTGGATTGTTCATTCTTTGTATTTAGAAATAAAACTGACTTCCATATGATGGCTTTGTATTCTGAAACTTTGCTGAAATTCTTTATAAGTTCTAAAACTTTTGAGCATAGAATCTTTGGTGTTTTCTGTATTTGAGATTATGTCTTCTGTGAAGCAATATTGTGTATTTATTTACTTTTAATTTCAAAATTGTAAGAGGTTCAAATGATTTGGGTCATATGAATCACTTTTATAATGCTTGAGTCACAACTGTAAGTGTGCTCATCACCCAAATAGTGTCAACTGTACACATTAGGTAGATTTTTGACCCTCTATCTTTCTTTCTCTGTTACCCCTGCTTGATTTCCACTGAGTTATACTTCTCTCTGTGCACATGTATGTTCATTGGTTAGTTTCAAATTAATAGAAAGTACTTGTCATGTTGTTTTTTCCATTCTGTAGATACTGGCCCCAGTTCCATCCAATTGTTGCAAAGGCATTAATTCATCCTTTTTATGGTTTAGTAGCACTCCATACATATTCCACATTTTGTTAATCCACTGATGAATTTATGAGCACTTAGGCTGATTCCACATCTTTGAAATTGTGAATTGTGCTACAATATACATTTGGGTGTGGGTGTCTCATTGAAAAATTGACTTACTTTCCCTTGGGTAAATACCTAGTAGTGAGATTGTTGGATTGAATTGTAGGTCAACTTTTAGTTCTTTGAGGGATCCTCATACTGTTTTCCATAGAGGTTTCACTAATTGACACTCCCACCAATAAAAAATGTATAAGCATTCCTTTCTCTCTTCATCCATACCAACATCTATTGTTTTTGATCTTTTAATAACAGTTGTGCTAACAGGGGTAAAAGATATCTCATTGTCATTTTAAGCTGGATATTCCTGATGATTAGTGACATTGAGCATGTTTTCATATGTTTATTGGCCATTTGTCCATTTTTTTTGAAAAGCTTCTGTTTATGTCTTTTACACTTTCTTTCAGGTTTAGATAACTTTCTTTTTTTTAAATATGTATTTATTTTTTTTTTATTAAATCATAGCTGTGTACATTGATATGATCATGGGGCACCATACACTAGCTTCATACACCGTTTGACACATTTTCATCACAATGGTTAACATAGCCTTCCTGGTATTATCTCAGTTACTGTGCCAAGACATTTACATTCCACATTTCTTTTTCTTATTTAATATTTTTTCTAAGATTTCCAATAATATGTTACACATAAATAGTAAGAATAAGCATCTTTGCCTTGTTCCTTATAATAGAGAAAAAACTTTCACATTTACACATTGAGTATGATGTTACACATGGAATTTTCATATATGACCTTTATTATTTTGAGGTAATTTTTTTCTATTTCTCATTAGTGAAAATTTTATCACAAAAAGGTGTTGAATTTTATCAAATGCTTCCTCTGAATCTATTGACATGAAATGTGATTTTGTTCTTTACTCTATTTGGTATATTATATGATTGATTTTTGTGTCTCAAACTATTCTTGTATCCCAGAGATAAGTCTTACTTGCTGATGGAGGATGATTCTTTAATGTGTTGTTGAATTCAGTTTGCTGAAATTTTGTTGAATATTTGTGCATCAATATTTATCATGGATATCGAACTGTAGTTTCATTTTCTTAAAGTATATTTTTTGGGGGGGCTTTATCATCAAGATGTATTAGCTTCATAAAATGAGTTTAGATGTATTTGTTCGTCTATGGGTTTTTTTGAGAGATTGTGAAAATAATTGCTGTTATTGCTCCTTTAAGTGTTTTTCTTTTTTTTTTTTTTTTTGTAGAGACAGAGTCTCACTTTATGGCCCTCAGTAGAGTGCCATGGCCTCACACAGCTCATAGCAACCTCCAACTCCTGGGCTTAAGCGATTCTCTTGCCTCAGCCTCCCAAGTAGCTGGGACTACAGGAGCCCGCCACAACGCCCGGCAATTTTTTGGTTGCAGTTTGGCCGGGGCCAGGTTTGAACCTGCCACCCTCGGTATATGGGGCCGGCGCCTTACCAACTGAGCCACAGGCGCCGCCCCCTTTAAGTGTTTTTCAAAATACTCCAATGAAGCCATTGAATCCTTGGCTCTTATTTCTTGGGAGTCTCCTTCCCATTTTCTTGTGCCCCATGATATTTTTAAATTTCCCTTATCATTTCTTCTTTGGCTCATTGATTGATAACATGTTAAACTTCTACATATATGTAAATTATTTAACATTACTTTTTATATTGATTTCTAGTTTTATGCCATTGTGATTGGAAAAGATATTTCACATGATTTAAATATTTTTAATATATTGAGACTCAGTTTGTGGTCTAACATATAATCTATCCCAGGGAATTTTTTGTGAATGCTTGAGAATAATGTGTGCTCTGCCACAGTTGGATCAAATGTTCTGTGTTCTTCTGTAAGGTCCATTTGATTTAAAGTGTACTTCATGTCCAGTGGTTCTTTACTGATTTATGTCTAGGTAACCTGTTCATTATTGAAAGCGTGGATGTGGAGAAAAGGGAACACTTTTGCACTGCTGGTGGGAATGCAAATTAATACATTCCTTTTGGAAAGAGATATGGACAACACTTAGAGATCTAAAAATAGATCTGCCATTCAATCCTGTAATCCCTCTACTGGGCATATACCCAGAAGACCAAAAATCACATCATAACAAAGATATTTGTACCAGAATGTTTATTGCAGCCCAATTCATAATTGCTAAGTCATGGAAGAAGCCCAAGTGCCCATCGATCCATGAATGGATTAATAAATTGTGGTATATGTACACCATGGAATATTATGCAGCCTTAAAGAAAGATGGAGACTTCGCCTCTTTCACGTTTACATGGATGGAGCTGGAACATATTCTTCTTAGTAAAGTATCTCAAGAATGGAAGAAAAATTACCCAATGTACTCAGCCCTACTATGAAACTAATTTAGGGTTTTCACATGAAAGCTATAACCCAGTTACAACCTAAGAATAGGGGGAAAGGGAGGGGAGGGAGAGGGGAGGTGGGTAGAGGGAAGGGGATTGGTGGGATTACACCAGCGGTGCATCTTACAAGGGTATATGTGAAACTTGGTAAACGGTCTGTGAAGCTAGTGAATGATGCCCCATGAATATATCAATGTACACAGCTATGATTTAATAAAAAAATAAAAAAATAAATAAAGGCTAGTCTCATTGGAGTTAGATGATATCTCAAAGTATGGATTAATAAATTGTGGCATATGTATACCATGGAATACTATGCAGCCTTAAAGAAAGATGGAGACTTTACCTCTTTCATGTTTACATGGATGGAGCTGGAACATATTCTTCTTAGTAAAGTATCCCAAGAATGGAAGAAAAAGTACCCAATGTACACAGCTCTACTATGAAACTAATTTGGGACTCTCACATGAAAGCTATAACCCAACTACAACTTAACAATAGGGGGAAGTGGGAAAGGGGGTGGGTGGGTAGAGGGAGGGGGATCTGTGGGATCACACCTGTGGTGCATATTACAGGGGTATTTGCGAAACTTGGTAAATGTAGAATGTAAATGTTTTGGCACAGTAACTGAGGTAACGCCAGAAAGGCTATGTTAACCACTGTGATAAAAATGTGTCAAATGGTTTATGAAGCGAGTGTATGATTCCCCATGATCATATCAATGTATACAGTTATGATTTAATAAAAAATATATATATAATAAATAAATAAATAAATAAAAATAAAATCTAAAAGAAAGTGATATATTGAATTTCTCTACTATTATTATATTACAAAATCTCTCCCTTCAGATCTGTTAATGTTTGCTTTACATATTTAAGTGCTTCAATGTTGGGTACATATGTATTTAAAACTGTTGTATTTTCTAAATTAATTGTACCCATACCCTTATCATTATATAATGTCCTTCTTTGTCTCTTTTTGCAGTATTTTAGTTATTCTATTAGATCTGATCTAAGTATAGATAGTCCTATTATCTTTTTATTTCCCTTTTCATGAAATACCTTTTCCATTCTTATATTTTCTATCAATTTTTTAAAGGTGAATTGAGTCTCTTGTAGGCAGCATATAGTTGGATCTTAATATTTTTTAATCCTTTCAGACACTCTATATTTTTTGATTAAAAAATTTATTCCAGGCAGCACCCATAGGTCAATGGGTAGGGCACAAGCCTCATACACACAAGCTGGGGGGTTCGAACCTGGCCTGGGCCAGCTAAACAACAATGAAAACTGCAACAACAAAAAAATAGCCAGCTGCTCTGATGGGTGCCTTTAGTCCCAGCTATTTGGGAGGCTGAGGTTAGAGAATCACTTAAGCCCATGAGTTTGAGGCTGCTGTGAGCTGTGACACCATGGCACTCTACCAAGGGCAACATAGTGAAACTCTGTCTCAAAACAAAATCCATTCATGTTTAAGGTAATTGATAAGTAGCAATAACTTACCCCTACCATTTTGTTAATTTTTTACTTATTGTTCTATAGATCCTTTATTCTGTTCCAACTTTCTTGCTGGCTTTTTGTAATATTTTTTCTCTGGTGATATTCTATGATTTCTTCATTTTTCATCTGTTTAGTACATATTACAGGTTTCTGCTTTGTAGTTACCATGAGGCTGGGAGGTCGTCAAGATGGCTGACTATAGGCAGCTTTTGTCAGAAGCTCCCATCCAGAAGGTCGAAAATTGGACTGAAGTGAACTCAGGGAAGTTTAAATTTAAGATAGATTGCAAGGAGAAAAAATAAAGGTGCTCAGCAATACCAATGAGACAAACTGTGAAGGTAAAGATGGGATTACACCTGCGGTGCATCTCACATATATGTGAATCCTGGTAAATGTGGAATGGAAAGGTCTTAGCAAAATAACTAAGAAAATGTTACAAAAGCTATGTTAACTAATGTGATGAAAATGTGTCAAATGATCTGTGAACCAAGTGTATGGTGCCCCACGATCATACTAATGTACACAGCTATGGTTTAATAAAAATAAATAAATAAATAAATAAAAGAAAGAGGAACAGGTAGAACTGGGGATAGTTACTGAGGGGACCAGACTCAGAGGAACCTGGAGTCAAACAGAAAGGTAAGGGTGATTCCTTCCACATTTACGGGACTCTCCACAGGGCAGGAAAGCACAGGATCTTTCACCCCACAGTAGAGTTCCATGAAAGACCAAAGACCTACTTTTGCTACACCTAGGAGTATCATCCTCAGGGTCTCCCTCCTATTTGGCAGAATAGTAGGCAATTATGGCTCCAGCCACCTTATGGCCAAAGACCACCCTCACTCTTTCTTTGGTTGCCCAACAGATTTCCTCTTGCAGAGTCCTGCTTTCACTGCTTAGAGGAGTTAAGAGTACTAGCCTAGCCCAGACATTGTGGAGGGGATACCCCAGCCCAAGGAATGAGAAAGGTGAAGTAACTTTGGACCTTACCCAGCCCCCAAAGCAATAGGGGAAGCAAGGGTTACAGAGGCCATGTTCTCTGTTTTCAGCAACCAGTAAGTTTCACAGCTGGCCATGGGAGGAAAGAGAGACTAGCCTTGCCTCCACAATGAATCTGTGGGAACTTTGAGGGACCTCTGCATTGTGTGGTCTGATGAACTGGGAGCACCTTGCCACTCACTGTGGGAAGAAACTGTGGCTCAACTACACTAGTATTGGCAATGCAGGGGGCTCTGCTGAGTCTGCCTCCTGTGAGGGGAGGGTGCATTCCCCACTCTCTGAAGAGGCTCAGTCTATTGTCTGTGACCGGTGGACCCCTCGTGGAGGTTTGGCCCTTAGTTCCTCTCCTGCCAGCTTGCAGAGGGATTGGAGAGGGACAGGTATGGCCTTGGGAGACCCTACTCTGGGAAATCCCTTGAAGCATACAGTAAGTCCTAGAGTCCTTTCCCTGTGCAACGAAACACAGGATCTTTCGCCCCACAGTAGATAGAGTTCCATGAAAGACCGAAGACCCAGTTTTCCCACAATGTTTTGAATCTGCTGTGGGGTGGTGCTTTGGCAAAAAACACAGCTTTCTGAATTTGTTTCTGAGGGAGATGGCACATTGTCTACAACAGTCTGGCTCGCTATTCAGTAGAAGGCTCTGGACTAGCATCATCACCTAGTGGTCTTGCCCCAGCCCCACCCGATCCAGTTTGAAAAAAGCAAGGTCAGTCCTCAGGGACCCACACATACTGCAGACCTGAAAGAGAACTATTTTTTTTGTTTATTTGTTTGTATTTTTGACACAGAGTCTCAAGCTTTGCCCTGAGTCGAGTGGTGTGACATCATAGCTCACAGCAACCTCCAGCTCTTGGGCTCAAACGATCCTCTTGCCTCAGTTTTTCTATTTTTGGTAGCGATGGGATTTCACCTTGTTGCTCAGGCTGGTCTCGAACTCCTGAGCTCAAGTAATCCTCCTGCCTCGGCCTCCCATAGTGCTAGGATTACAGGCGTGAGCCACTGTACCCGGCCTGAAAGAGCTTTGGAAGGCTATGTGAGTGAAAGGTCTCAGGTCTAAGCAGCAGCTAATACATCTTGGGGCTTCTGTTGAGTGCATCAGCATAACAATAAACAGCCATCCTTTTGACAAGCTATGGAAGGGACATGGTGTACTCAACCATCCCACGGCCCCTAGAACTGATGATGTCAGTCAGCCTATTTCAGTATCCAAATGGCCCCAAATCTCTGCTGAGCAGGCTAGCTGTGTACCAAACAGTTGCTTTGCTCTGGCAGAACCTGAAAAGTTGGGTTGAGATCCACATCCTGTGGCCTCTGAACTTGACATCATCCCCTCAAATAAGGCACCCAAATAGTTCTAAAACAGACAGCCAAATGGCCCTAATACCCACTGAGTAGCTGTAGAAACAAGGAAGTGCTGCTTGACACTGAAAAGTCCTAAAAAGGGAAGGGATAGCCAGTGTCATTACCATCCCACCTGGCTCAATATCAAAAATTTGTGTCAACCAGTTGAATGACACTATTCCCAATAGATAGGTGCAGCACTCCATCAGCCCAGGCACTGCTTTTCAGGCACAATTTATATCCTGCCAAAGGGACCCCTACTAGAATATCTATCAGTAACAATTAACATTACAGCTTTAAAAATACAATAAATATATAAATTGATTAAAAACACACATAGAGAGAAATCATCAGAAAAATTCTGGGTACATAAAACAATCAGACCAATCAACTCCTCCTAAAGATTACAAGGGAGATACTTCTGAAAATACTATTCATAGAGAAATTATTAAAATAAAATAAACTTCATGAATATCAAAGCAAAAATTTTCAGTAAAATCTCAGCAAACAGAATACAGCTATACATGAATGAAACTATACAACATGATCAAGTGAGTTTTATCCCAGGGATGAAAGTTTGGTTCAACATACATAAATTCATAAATGTAACTTGCCACATAAATAGAAACAAGAACCAAGACTGTAAGACCCTCTCAATAGACAAAAGAGTATTTGATGAAATTCAGCATCCTTTTCTCACAAAAACTCTTTAAAAATAGGTATAGATGGTATGTTTCTTAAACTAATAAAAGCCATCTACAACAAACCCACAGCCAATATGATACTGAATGGAGTAAAACCAAAAGCATTTTCACTTATAACTAGAAACAGATGAAGAAGTCCACTATTGCCACTACATTTCAACATGGTACTGAAAGTTTTATACAATGCAATCAGGCAAGAGAAGCACATCAAAGGTATTTAAATGGGGACAGAGAAAGTAAAAATCTTGCTCTTTACTGATAAAATGGTCTTATACTTAGAAAACCGCAGGGACTCAAACACAGGGCTCCAGGGAGTGATTAAGAAATTCTAGTGATACAAAATTAATGCCCACAAATCAGTGCCCTTCTTATATGCCAATACAAGTCAACGTAAGCTGGGAATCAAATAAAAGATTCAATACTCTTCACTGAAGTTTCAAAGGAAATGAAAAAACCGGTAATATACCTAACAAAGAATGTGAAGGATATCTACATGGAAAACTATGAAACCCTGAAAAAAGAAATAGCAGAGGACATTAACAAATTGAAGAAATTGCCATGCCTATGACTGGGAAGAACAAATATTGTTAAAATGTCCTTATTACCCAAACTGGTAAATTTATACAAATTTAATGCAATCTCCATCAAAGCACTAATGCCATACTTTGAAGAACTTGAAAAAATAGTACTTTGTTTATATGGGACCAGATAGGAATCCAAAACTTAGAAAAAAAACAAGGAAGCATCACTTTAACAAACTTCAGGTTATACTACCAATCTATAGTGATCAAAACCATATGATAATGCCACAAAAATAGGGACATAGATCTATGATATAAAGAACCTAGAGATAAAGCCACCTGCATATTGCCATCTGGTCTTTGATAAACCTAACAAAAGTATACACTTAGGAAAAGAATCCCTATTTAAGAAATGGTGCTGGAAGAACTGGTTATTCACATGTATGAAACTGCACCCTTACCTCTCACCACTAACAAAAATTAACTTGTAGAATAACATATTTAAATTTAAGGCATTGAGCAATAAAAATTCTAGAAGAAAGTGTGGGAAACACTCTTAACACTATTGGCCTGGTAAAAGATTTTATGAAGAAGATCCCCTTGGCAATTGCTGCAATACCAAAAATAAATAAATTGGACATGATCAAGGCAATAATCTTCTTCCCAGCTAAAGGCATAACAACTAAAGCAAATAAACAGCCTTCAAAATGGGAAAAGATATTTTCATGCTACGAATCTGAAAAGGGGTGAAAATGAATCTACAGAGAACTTAAACCAATAAATAAGACAATATCAAACAATTCCATTTATAAGTGTGCAAGACAAATTAACAGAAACTTTTCTCAAGAAGACAGATGAATGTCCAACAAACACATAATAAAGTACTCATCATTCCATTCATCAGAGAAATACAAATCAAAACCACTTTGAGATATCCCCAACCCCAGTGAAAATAAACCACATCATAAAATCTAAGATGCTGGCATGGACATGGAGAGAAAGGAACACTTTTACACTGCTGATGACATTGCAAGCTAATAAACCTCTATAGAGTGAAATATGGATAACCTCAAAGAATTCTTAGTAGACCTTCCATTTTATCCTGTAATCCCATTACTACCCAGAAGAAAAAGAAAAACATTTTACCATAAGGATATTTGTACCAGAATGTTATTGCAGGTCAGTTCACAATTACCAAGACATGGAATCAACACAAGTTCACATCAATTCATAAATGGATTAATAAACTGTGATATATGTATATCATGGAATACCATTTGGTCGTCAAAAAAAGATGGGGGCTTTACACCCTCTTTGTTTATCTCAACAGTCTTAGAGAACATTCTTATTAGTAATGTACTCACAAGAATGAAAAAAAAGTATCAAATGTACTCACTACTAAAATGAAACTAATAGATCAACAACTACATGCCCACACATGAGCAAAATACAATTATATTCAAGTCAGGGGGAGAGAGGAGAAGGAAAGCAGAAAGGGAAGGAGGGAGGGGACTTGGTAAGCTCTCAACTATAGGACACAATGTAAGGGTACACAGCACATCCTTTGGGTAAAGGACTCAACTACAACTTGGACTTTACCTAATAAATGCAAACAATGTAATCTACTGATTTGTACCCTCATATTAATCTGAAATAAAAAAAATAAAATTGCAAATAGATGGTAAAAATAATTTATAACTGGTTATTTGAAGCCAATAACATCTAAGCTTTCATTCCATACAGAATTGCACTTTTACTTGACCTTTTCCCCCATTGTATGTTTTTAAAGGTACAATTTACATCTTTTACTATTTTGCAATATGTTGATGACATTACTGTTCCTATTATTATTTTTCATAGTATTGTCTTTTAACCTTCATACTAATGATTTAAGGGACTTAAACACCACTATTACAAAATTAGGGTATTCTGAATTTCCTGTATGGTTACTTTTTTGTGTGTGATTCATACTTTTATATGTTTTTGTTTTTTTTTTGTAGAGACAGAGTCTTACTTTATGGCCCTTGGTAGAGTGCCGTGGCCTCACACAGCTCACAGCAACCTCCAACTCCTGGACCCAAGCGATTCTTCTGCCTCAGCCTCCCGAGTAGCTGGGACTACAGGCGCCCGCCACAACACCCGGCTATTTTTTTGGTTGCAGTTTGGCCGGGGCTGGGCTTGAACCCGCCACCCTTGGCATATGGGGTCGGCTCCCTACCGACTGAGCCACAGGCGCCACCCACTTTTATATGTTTTTATAATACTAATTAATGTCATTTTCTTTCATCTTGAAGAATTCCCTTTAGAATTTCTTGTAAGACAGGTCTGGTATTGATGTACTCCCTTGGTTTTTATTTGTCTAGTAAAGTGTTTATTTCTCCTTCATTTATAAAGGACAGCTTTTCCAGGTAATATATTCTTGCTAAACAGTGGGTTATTACTTTCATCAGTTTGAATATATCATTTCACTCTCTCCTGAATTGTCAGATTTCTGCTAAGAAGTTTACTGTTAGCCTCATTGCAATTTCCTTATGTGTGATCATCTTTCCTCTTTTTTTCCTCTCCTTCCTCCTCATCCACTCCTCCTCCTTCTTCTTCTCTTCTCTGGGATCCCCTCTTTGGCTTTTGATTTTTAATAGTTTGATTAAAAGACTTGGAGTAGTAGTATTTGGATCGAATTTGGTTGGAGACTTTGATCTTCCTATAAATAAATATTTCTTATCTTTTCCTAGATATGGAATGTTTTTAGCTATTAATTTTTTAAATAGGGTTTCTGCCCCTTTCTCTCTTTCTTCTACTTCTTTAAACTCTATAAATTTGAATATTTGCTCTTTTGAAGCTACTGAATAAATTCTATTTGCATTTTTAATTCTTTTTCATTCTTCTATTTCCCCCCACTATATATTTTCAAATAATCCCCTTTTGAGTTCAGTTTCTTTATTCTGCTTGATCAGTTCTGTTGTTGATGCTCTCTATGGTCTTTTTTTATTTCATTTGCTGTATTTTTAAGCTTAAGAATTTATATATTTTTATTATTTTAATCTCTCTGTTAAATATCTTGTTTTGTTCATTAGCTCTTTAATTTGGTTAATTTTTTTCTTTCTTTTCTTGAATTGTTCTAAGCTCCCTTAAAATAATTATTTTTAACTCTTAGGTAGTCTGAATATTTTCATTCCTTTAGGGTTAGATACAGGGGAGTCATTTTGTTTTTATGGAGGTCATTTGTCTCTCTCTTTTATGTTTCTTGTTCCCTTACATTACTGTCTAAGCACTTATGAAACATTCACTTCTTTTAGACTTTATGGGCTAGTTTCAGTATAGAAAGACTTTCCTTAGTTTTGGAGAGAAGGGTTCTGGCTGGCCAAAGCCTTCACTAGGGTTGTGGCATCAGTAAGAGTCCAGCTGTGTAATCTCCAATCAGCTCTGTCAGCTGAGGTTGGTGTTGATGAAGATTGAAGAGATCCTCAGTAGCCAACACTGTGGATGATCACAGTGGTAGTGAAAGTTGTTTGTGGTCTTCATTGTCAATAGCTGCTAAGTGTCTCTTAATCCATATTTTTCCTCCACTGCTGAAGTTTTGGCTGAAGTGATCTTATTTGGCATGGAGTCTGGTTTGCAGGCCTGTTTATGGTGATAATAGCAGTGATGTACGATGCATGGAACCCATGGATTGGACATGAAGTTAAGCCCTTAAACATAGACACATGTGAAGGGACTATGACTCGTATGATGATAGTAGTAATGTCATTGGTACCTGGGGTACCTTTTCTATAAGATCTTGTCTTAGTTCTACAAAGATATACTGTTTCAGATGGTTATTTTAGGGTGCAATCTCTAAATTTCTCTATTTTCCATTTTATCTTTGTTAGGTGTGAATCTTTCATAAAGAAACCTTTCTTCAAATATGTTATGAACCTTGGATGTTCATATATAGTCAAGAGGAATATGCTAAAAAGCTAATCAAAAGCTCTGCTTAGGTAGGAGCTGTGTACATTGGTGGGCTTTATGATACACAGTTGAGTACAAATCTGGCCTTTCATCACGAATCTCCAAACATCAAACCTTTGTCGGTTCAGTTTCTTCAGATGAAATCTCTAATTTCCTATTTGCAAAACTGTAAATCTGGTTGTCAGTGTTCTCAGAGTTTAATAGGGGAAGGAGATTTGACATTTTACTATCCAGTATGTTGCTTTTCATTGAATTGCCCTATTTTAGTATAGCACTTACCTCTCTTTCACTGTCTCTGATATGGTGTTCCTGACTCTGTGATTCTGTTGCTGTAAGTGTGTTTAGAGCCTCTGTGATTCTGTTGCTGTAAGTATGAGAAATGAGGTTCAAACACTTCTCTTTTTTTAACATGTTTAAAGAGTTTATTAAAAAATCAAAAGATACATTTCAGTCAATATCATTTCTAAAATTAAACATATGATGGTTGAACTTAAAATTTTCATTAACTATATTAAACAGCAGAATGGATACAGCTAAACAGGGAATTAATGAACTAGAATATATATCTGAAAGTAGTCAATGGGAAGCAAAGAGAACAAAAGATAGAAAATATGAATGAGAGGTTGCAAGACATGAGGGGCAATATAAGTAGATTTACCACACAAAGAACTGAGTCCCAGAGGGAGAGAGCAGAGAGAGGTAATGCTTAAAGAGATAATAGATTTTCTAATATTGATATATATCCCCAAATCCAGGAACCACATCTTCCTCAAGCAGGATAAACACAAGTATAAAGGAACCAATACTATAACATATTGTAGTGAAAGATCAGAATAATAAATATAAAGATAAAATTTTAGAAGTAGTCTAAGAGATACAGTAAACATTTGACAATAAAAGCTATTTTGACTATTAATGGATTGAAATCATCAGAGTGCTTCCCAGGACCCAGGGAATGTGAACAGTTTGTGTGGTCCACAATAGACAACCCAAATTAGAGGTTGAATAAGTACACTCTTTTTGACTTTGCATAGTCTTTTGGGCATGTCTCTGTATTAATTGTTTCTATATGCCATCTCATTCTGTCCTTTTGGAAATATTCTGAAGTAGATATTGGTATGTTGACTTGAAAGAGCAAAATGATTGAATTTAGCAGGTTTTGGGAGTATGTGCAAGGTCATACAACTGGAAGTGACATAGTAGGGATACTAATCTGGACTCCTTTTTTATTTATTTATTTTTTGTTTTTTTATTTTTTTTTTTTGTAGAGACAGAGTCTCACTGTACCGCCCTCAGGTAGACTGCTGTGGCGTCACACGGCTCACAGCAACCTCTAACTCTTGGGCTTACGTGATTCTCTTGCCTCAGCCTCCTGAGCAGTTGAGACTATAGGTGCCCACCACAACGCCCGGCTATTTTTTTGTTGCAGTTTGGCCAGGGCTGGGTTTGAACCCGCCACCCTCGGCATATGGGGCCAGCGCCCTACTCACTGAGCCACAGGCGCCGCCCTGGACTCCTTTTTTAAATTATTATTAAATCATAGCTGTGTACATTAATGCAATTATGGGGTACCATATGCTGGTTTTATGTACAATTTGACATATTTTTATCAAACTGGTTAACATATACTTCCTGGCATTTTCTTAGTTATTGTGTTAAGACATTTATATTCTACATTTAGTAAGTTTCACATGTACCCTTGTAAGATGCACCATAGGTGTGGTCCCACCAATTACCCTGCCTCCACCCATCCTCCCCCCTTCTTTCACCTCCCTTAGAGAAATGCAAATCAAAACTACTTTGAGATATCATCTAGCTCTAGTAAGATTAGCTCATATCACAAAATCCCAAAACCAGAGATGTTGGTGCGGATGTGGAGAGAAGGGAACACTTCTACACTGCTGGTGGGAATGAAAACTAATACGTTCCTTTTGGAAAGCTATTTGGAGAAGACTTAGAGATCTAAAAATAGACCTGCCATTAGATCCTACAATTCCTCTACTAGTTATATATCCATAAGACCAAAAATCACATTATAACAAAGATATTTGTACCAGAATGTTTATTGAAGCCCAACTCATAATTGTTAAGTCATGGAAGAAGCCCAAGTGCCCATGGACCCATGAATGGATTACTAAATTGTGGTATATGTACACCATGGAATATTATGCACCCTTAAAAAAGACAGAGACTTGGAGGTGGAGCAAGATGGCAGCCGAGTAACAGCTTCCTTGCATCTGGGCACTGTGAGTTTGGGGATATAGGACTCCAGGCATCTCTGGCTGGTGGGATCTGCCTATCATCACCCCTGAGAGGATACAGGGAGTCAGCGAGAGACTTCTGGACCCCAAGAGGAGGACTAAAACAGTGGAAAACTGGCAAGTGGTCACGTGTGTTCAATCTGTCTAAACCCGCCTGCAACTGTAAGTTCAGTGGCAGCGAGACTGCAAACCAGAAAGGCCTTACCTGTGAACTGTTTTGGTGTCTTTGGACTTGGCACTCAGCTGAACTGCCTTGGGGAGAGCCTGAGCGGGAGTGCAGAGAACTTTGGCCTTTGTCTAGGGCCCCAGTCTGAGCCGCTGAGCCAGACGGAGCTAATAGTGTATGGCTCTGGGTCACAGGCAGACATTGTGAGCGATCTGCCCCGGCAAGCTCCGCCCTCAGGGTCGCAGAGCTAGAATTGGGTGGGAGCTGGTAACCCAGTGACCAAATAGCCTAAGGGCGGGGTCTGAGCCGCCTTGCAGCCCTAACCCTCGGGGGCAGAGGGAGACCAGTTTTGACACACGGGGTAAGTGGATAGCCACTTCAGCAGTGATTCCAGCGACAAGCACTTCCCTGAGAAAGCTTCTGCTTAGTAAGTTAACAAGTTCAAAGTGCCTTTTAAGTGGGCTGAAGAGAGATTTAGGGTGTCTACCTGCTGGGGTTTGAGAAACTAGCAGCCTCCAGTCGTATCAGAACTGTGATTAACATCTCATACCCCAGAAGACCACGTGTTGCCCAGACAATATTCAATAACATATACATACTGCTTTGTTTTGGTGGGTTTTTTTTTTTTATTTAGTTTTGGTTTGGTTGTTTTTTTTGTTTATTTTGATGTTGTGGATTGTTGTTTTGTTTTTTAAGTTCAACCTTTTCCATACAGATCCTTTTTCTTTCTCAATTTTTCTAGTTTAATTATAATTTCCCATTGCTGCCTATTTCAATAATTAGAAACTCATTTTTGTCAGTGTTTCTATGGCTATTATTTGGTGTTTCCAGCCAATTTTATCCCGTAAAGTTTTCTGTTTGCTTGTTTTGGTTTGATTTATAGCATTTTTGTCTTTCCTCTCTACTTGGTGGAGGTGGGGTACTGTGTCTGATCAGGTTAGCAAAGAGCTGCTGACCTCAAAGGAACCACCCAACGGGGCACCCCCAGAAGGTGGTTTGTTTTTTAACGTTGTATCAAAGTACCCTACTGTACACCTATATTGCTCTGTCTCCCTCTTTCTGTGCCTCTCTTCTTTTTGTCAATATTCCTTTTACCCACCCCCTCTCATTTCTCTATTTTTTTTTTCTTATCACTCGGTCCTCCTTTCTTTCATCCCTTTTTTGCTCTTAAACCTTCTCACCCATCTGGTCCTTTAACCCTTAGTCCACAGGCACGAGAACTTAAAGAGCAAGAGGAAGTGAAAGGAAAATTAGGGCAAGGAAACAGATAAAAGAAATCACCCATGAGGAAGAATCAGCAGAAAACTCCAGGCAACATGAAGAACCAGTCCAGAACAACCCCGCCAAGGGACCATGAGGTAGCTACTGCAGAGGATTCCACCTATACAGAAATGTTAGGAATGACACAAAGGGAATTTAGAATACACATGTTGAAAACAATGAAAGAAATGAAGGAAACAATGAAGGAAACTGCTAATAAAGTGGAAAATAACCAAAAGGAAATCCAAAAACAGAATCAAATCAGAGATGAACGATATGAAGAATATAAAAAGGATATAGCAGAGCTGAAGGAACTGAAACAGTCAATCAGGGAACTTAAAGATGCAAAGGAAAGTATCAGCAACAGGTTAGACCATGCAAAAGAAAGAATTTCAGAGGTAGAAGACAAAGTTTTTGAGATAACTCAGATAGTAAAAGAGGCAGAAAAGAAGAGAGAGAAAGCAGAACGTTCACTGTCAGAATTATGGGACTTTATGAAGCGTTCCAACATACGAGTCATAGGAATTCCAGAAGGGGAAGAAGAATGTCCCAGAGGAATGGAAGCCATACTAGAGAATATTATAAAAGAAAATTTCCCAAATATCACCAAAGATTCTGACACACTGCTTTCAGAGGGATATCGGACCCCAGGTCGCCTCAACTCTAACCGAGCTTCCCCAAGACACATTGTGATGAACCTGTCCAAAGTCAAGACAAAAGAAAAGATTCTGCAAGCTGCCAGGAGTAAGCGCCAGTTGACCTACAGGGGCAAATCCATCAGAGTGACCGCAGACTTCAGTAATGAAACTTTCCAAGCAAGAAGACAATGGTCATCTACCTTTAATCTACTTAAACAGAGCAATTTCCAGCCCAGAATTCTGTACCCTGCTAAGCTAAGCTTCAAAATTGATGAAGAAATCAAATCATTTACGGACATACAAACATTGAGGAAATTCGCCACAACAAGGCCAGCTCTACAGGAAATACTTCAACCTGTTCTGCACACTGACCACCACAATGGATCAGCAGCAAAGTAAGAACTCAGAAATTAAAGTACAGAACCTAACCTCCACACTGATGCAAAAGATAAAACTAAGCAATGGACTCTCACCAAATAAGATGAATAGAATACTACCACACTTATCAATTATCTCAATAAATGTTAATGGCTTGAATTCCCCACTGAAGAGACATAGATTGGCTGACTGGATTAAAAAACACAAGCCATCCATTTGCTGTCTGCAAGAAACACAACTGGCTTCAAAAGACAAATTCAAGCTCCGAGTCAAGGGTTGGAAGACAATTTTTCAGGCAAATGGAATTCAGAAGAAAAGAGGAATTGCAATCTTATTTTCAGATACATGTGGATTTAAAGCAACTAAAGTCAAAAAAGACAAAGATGGTCACTTTATATTGGTCAAGGGAAAAATACAACAAGAAAACATTTCAATTCTAAATATCTATGCACCCAATTTAAATGCTCCCAGATTCTTGAAACAGACCTTACTCAGTCTGAGCAATATGATATCTGATAATACCATAACAACAGGTGACCTTAACACTCCTCTTACAGAGCTGGACAGATCCTCTAAACAGAAATTAAACAAGGATATAAGAGACTTAAATGAGACCCTAGAACAACTGTGCTTGATAGACACATATAGAGCACTTCATCCCAAAGATAAAGAATATACATTCTTCTCATCACCCCATGGAACATTCTCCAAAATTGATCATATCCTGGGACACAAAACAAATATCGACAGAATCAAAAAAATTGAAATTTTACCTTGTATCTTCTCAGACCATAAGGCACTAAAGGTGGAACTCAACTCTAACAAAAATGCTCGACCCCACCCAAAGGCATGGAAATTAAACAATCTTCTGTTGAATAACAGATGGGTGAAGGAAGAAATAAAACAGGAAATCATTAACTTCCTTGAGCATAACAACAATGAAGACACAAGCTACCAAAACCTGTGGGATACTGCAAAAGCAGTTTTGAGAGGAAAATTCATCGCTTTAGATGCCTGCATTCGAAAAACAGAAAGAGATAGCCGGGCGTTGTGGCGGGCGCCTGTAGTCCCAGCTACTCGGGAGGCTGAGGCAAGAGAATCGCTTAAGCCCAGGAGTTGGAGGTTGCTGTGAGCTGGGTGAGGCCACGGCACTCTACGGAAGGCCATAAAGTGAGACTCTGTCTCTACAAAAAAAAAAAAAAAAAAAATCTAGAAAAACAGAAAGAGAGCACATCAACAATCTCACAAGAGATCTTATGGAATTGGAAAAAGAAGAACAATCTAAGCCTAAATTCAGTAGAAGAAAAGAAATATCCAAAATCAAATCAGATATCAATGAAATTGAAAACAAAAGAATCATTCAGAAAATTAATGAAGAAAGGAGTTGGTTTTTTGAAAAAATACATAAAATAGATAAACCATTGGCCAGACTAATGAGGAACAGAAAAGTAATATCTCTAGTAACCTCAATTAGAAGTGATAATGGGGAAATAACAACTGATCCCACAGAGATACAAGAGATCATCTCTGAATACTACCAGAAACTCTATGCCCAGAAATTTGACAATGTGAAAGAAATGGATCAATATTTGGAATCACACCCTCTCCCTAGACTCAGCCAGGAAGAAATAGAGCTCCTGAACTGACCAAATTCAAACACTGAGATCAAAGAAACAATAAAAAATCTTCCAACCAAAAAATGCCCTGCTCAAGATGGCTTCACTCCAGAATTCTATCAAAACTTCAAGGAAGAGATTATTCCTGTACTGCAGAAATTACTCCAAAAAATTGAGGAAGAAGGAATCTTCCCCAACACATTCTATGAAGCAAACATCACCCTGATACCAAAACCAGGAAAAGACCCAAACAAAAAGGACAATTTCAGGCCAATCTCACTCATGAACATAGACGCAAAATTTCTCAACAAAATCCTAGCCAATAGATTACAGCTTATCATCAAAAAAGTCATTCATCATGATCAAGTAGGCTTCATCCCAGGGATGCAAGGCTGGTTTAACATACGCAAGTCTATAAACGTTATCCACCATATTAACAGAGGCAAAAATAAAGATCACATGATCCTCTCAATAGATGCAGAAAAAGCATTTGATAAAATCCAGCATCCTTTTCTAATTAGAACACTGAAGAGTATAGGCATAGGTGGCACAATTCTAAAACTGATTGAAGCTATCTATGACAAACCCACAGCCAATATTTTACTGAATGGAGTAAAACTCAAAGCTTTTCCTCTTAGAACTGGAACCAGACAAGGTTGTCCTCTGTCACCTTTACTATTCAACGTAGTGCTGGAAGTTCTAGCCAATACAATTAGGCAAGACAAGGAAATAAAGGGAATCCAAATGGGAGCAGAGGAGGTCAAACTCTCCCTCTTTGCTGACGACATGATCTTATACTTAGAGAACCCCAAAGACTCAACCACAAGACTCCTAGAAGTCATCAAAAAATACAGTAATGTTTCAGGATATAAAATCAATGTCCACAAGTCAGTAGCCTTTGTGTACACCAATAACAGTCAAGATGAGAAGCTAATTAAGGACACAACACCCTTCACCATAGTCTCAAAGAAAATGAAATACCTAGGAATATACCTAAAGAAGGAGGTGAAGGACCTCTATAAAGAAAACTATGAAATCCTCAGAAAGGAAATAGCAGAGGATATTAACAAATGGAAGAACATACCATGCTCATGGATGGGAAGAATCAACATTGTTAAAATGTCTATACTTCCCAAAGCAATCTACCTATTCAATGCCATTCCTATCAAAATACCAACATCGTACTTTAAAGATTTGGAAAAAATGATTCTGCGTTTTGTATGGAACCGGAAAAAAACCCGTATAGCTAGGGCAGTTCTCTGTAACAAAAATAAAGCTGGGGACATCAGCATACCAGATTTTAGTCTGTACTACAAAGCCATAGTGCTCAAGACAGCATGGTACTGGCACAAAAACAGAGACATAGACACTTGGAATCGAATAGAAAACCAAGAAATGAAACTAACATTTTACAACCACCTAATCTTTGATAAACCAAACAAGAACATACTTTGGGGGAAAGACTCCCTATTCAATAAATGGTGTTGGGAGAACTGGATGTCTACATGTAAAAGACTGAAACTGGACCCACACCTTTCCCCACTCACAGAAATTGATTCAAGATGGATAAAGGACTTAAACTTAAGGCATGAAACAATAAAAATCCTCCAGGAAAGCATAGGAAAAACACTGGAAGATATTGGCCTGGGGAAAGACTTCATGAAGAAGACTGCCATGGCAATTGCAACAACAAAAATAAACAAATGGGACTTCATTAAACTGAAAAGCTTCTGTACAGCTAAGGAGACAATAACCAAAGCAAAGAGACAACTTACACAATGGAAAAGGATGTTTGCATATTTTCAATCAGACAAAAGCTTGATAACTAGGATCTATACAGAACTCAAATTAATCCACATGAAAAAAGCCAACAACCCCTTATATCAATGGGCAAGAGACATGAATAGAACTTTCTCTAAAGATGACAGACGAATGGCTAACAAACACATGAAAAAATGTTCATCATCTCTATATATTAGAGAAATGCAAATCAAAACAACCCTGAGATATCATCTAACCCCAGTGACAATGGCCCACATCTCAAAATCTCAAAACTGCAGATGCTGGCGTGGATGTGGAGAGAAGGGAACACTTTTACACTGCTGGTGGGACTGCAAACTAGTACAACCTTTCTGGAAGGAAGTATGGAGAAACCTCAAAGCACTCAAGCTAGACCTCCCATTTGATCCTGCAATCCCATTACTGGGCATCTACCCAGAAGGAAAAAAATCCTTTTATCATAAGGACACTTGTACTAGACTGTTTATTGCAGCTCAATTTACAATCGCCAAAATGTGGAAACAGCCTAAATGCCCACCAACCCAGGAATGGATTAACAAGCTGTGGTATATGTATACCATGGAATACTATTCAGCCATTAAAAAAAATGGAGACTTTACATCCTTCGTATTAACCTGGATGGACGTGGAAGACATTATTCTTAGTAAAGCATCACAAGAATGGAGAAGCATGAATCCTATGTACTCAATTTTGATATGAGGACAATTAATGACAATTATGGTTATGGGGGGAAACAGAAAGAGGGAAGGGGGAGGGGGGTGGGGCCTTGGTGTGTGTCACACTTTATGGGGGCAAGACATGATTGCAAGAGGGACTTTACCTAACAATTGCAATCAGTGTAACCTGGCTTATTGTACCCTCAATGAATCCCCAACAATAAAAAAAAAAAAAAAAAACAGAGACTTTTCCTCTTTCCATGGATGGAGCCAGAACATATTATTATTAGCAAAGTATCTCAAGAATGGAAGAAAAAAGTATCCAATGTACTCAGCCCTACTATGAAATCAAGCACTTCTCTTTGTTTACCCTTCTTCCTAACTTATGACTTGTGATGTAACTGATGCCTCCAATTGTTGAGATTTTTCTGGAATTCTGTGGCCCAAGTTGTTATTTCCTTTTTGTCATTTCCCTCTGCAACCCTTGAGATTCTAGATTTCTCCAAATCCTACTCTATTATTACTCTTCTGTCCACTGCATATCTTCTTCAAATGCATGCACAGCTCTTATCTACTGCTGTTATCCCCTTTCTCATCACTTTTATAGTTGTATATATATCCTCTTAAATTTTTCTCTTTTTGCCAGTGTAGTAGGGTATCTGGATATAGCAGAAAATTGGGACAAACTGCCACATTTAATCAGTAGATCTAAATCAGTTATTTATTCATTTGATATAAATATAACTTTAGGTCCTGGACAACACAGAATTCTCCACATGGCTGCCTTGGTAGCTTCTAAGTACACAACTGGTTAAAATATGAAATAACTGGGCGGCGCCTGTAGCTCAAGGAGTAGGGTGCCGGTCCCATATGCCGGAGGTGGCAGGTTCAAACCTAGACCCAGCCAAAAACCAAAAAAAAAGAAAAAAATATATATGTATATGAAATAACTAATTTGGTTAATTATAGCAATAGTCCCAATAATTGGTTTCACTTTTATGTCATTTTCTTATCTCAAGCTCTCCATATAAAACCATCATACCATAGTACTGATCACATTTATTGTTACTACAGATACACAAAACATTAATTCCTAGATAATTCAGCCTTACTATATAGACCAGATTTTTTTTATTTTTGGACTATGTTTGATGAAAAAAATAACTTTATGGTTGAATGTTAAGCACTTATATACACTCAGCAGATTCTATTATCACCAAATAAGTATATAGCAAGACTTTTTTAGTACAATGTAAGAAAAGCAGTACTTACAGGTAAATTTTTAGTTACCGAACTAACAATTATCTTTTTTCTCCGTATATTAAGAAGAAAGGAACAGATACAATAGGATTTCTCTAAGTCTCTGTATCTTTAATGTCATTGATAAAACTTACTAGAGAACACTTACATTGAAATGAAGAAAGTAACCTTATTTATATTTTTAAAAATTATTTTAAAATAATACTTACTAAACAATTTTGTTTTATTTTGCTTTTTTCTGATACAAAAGATTTACTTATTTCCAGGATATGTTCATGTAACAAAAGAACCCACAATGCTATGTTGGGCAAAGCATGGTGGAGGGAAGGCAGGGGCTGCCAGGGGACATCAAGGCTCAAGCACCTGAGGCCAGCCACTACAGTGCACTGATATACAGCCTTGTGGGCAGTGGAGTATGTGCCTTTCACAGGGGATTGGCTGGGAGCATCACTCAGGGATCCAGAAGACCTCAAGCCATGATCTGCAACAAGGCAGGTTTTCTATCCTCATTGTCTTGCCACCACCACAGGTACTGTGGCTACCTTTGGGCACCAAAGGTGTTTGGCACAACCAGCCAAAAACAATTTTGTTTTAAAATCTAATCAGCAGTTAAATTTCATTTCTGTGGTCTTTTAAACAAAAGACAAAATTAAGAACTAAGCTGAGAATTAATAACTTTCCTCATCTTGCTATGAATCTACTAACTTCAGAAAGTTAATTACCCAGGTACTTTTATTTTTCTGAATATCCTCTAATTGCTAGTCTATGGTTCCTTGCTTTATATATAACAACTAAAACATTATCTATAAAACTGTTTTTTTTTCTTTTTCTTTTTTTTTTTTTTGGCCGGGGCTAGGTTTGAACCCGCCACCTCCGGCATATGGGACCGGCGCCCTACGCCTTGAGCCACAGGCACCACCCTATCTATAAAATTGTTATTGAATAACGTGCCTTTTCTGAAATGTGAACAAATAATAATACAGTAAAAAAATAAGATGACTACATTATTTGTCTGAGAGCAACCCACAAAACGAAGTATTAATTGTGATGTTGTAATGGTAAATTTTATATATCAGCTTAACTTGGCCATGGTGTTTATATTTTTGGATGTTAATGTGAAGGTATTTTTGAATGAGATTGATATTTAAACAAGAGACTCTTAGTAAAGCAGATTATTCTCCTTAAATTGGTTGTCCTCATCAATCTGTTGAAGGCCATACAAGAATCAAAACAAACCCTGTGGGCACAACAAGGAATTCTTCTAGCAGAACACCTTTAGCTTTGAGCTGCAACTCTTTCCCAAGTCTCCAACCTGCTAGTCTACTCCACCGGGTTTTGCATTTGCCAAGCCTCTTTGAGCATGTGAGCCAAAATTGTTAAATCTCCTTTTCTCTTTCCTTTTATCGCGCTCTTGATATTTAGATAGATCAAATCTTTAACTGCTTGTGTAAGTTGTTTCTTTCATTGTATGACTGTGGTGAGCAAAAAGTGAGATGAAGTTTTTTTTTAGCACATAATAATACATGATACATAGTAGGTAATCAATATGTATCTCTTTATATTATAAAAACATTTTATTTTTATCATAAAATAATATATGTTTGCTCTAGTAAATAAAAACATAGAATTATATTTTATATTTAATATAAAAAGTTTCCCAAACCAATCTTTCTAAAATAAGTGATGTTAATACTTCCTCAGCATTTTCTCTCTGAGGAAATGTACAAATATATGTATATGTAATATTTTTACAAAAATATGTACAAATATATGTATATGTAATATTTTTATCATTGCTTTGACAAAATGAGATAATATTATATGCATTGTTTTATTTGTGATATTTATATCTCTCTATATTAATACATAGAGAATTAGTCTTTTTTCCCAACAAATGTATCTTCTGGGTGAACTATATCTAGCCATATAATCTGTATTTCTTTATGGCTACTATTTTGCCTTTAAACCATAGCAAGAGTGGCTCCTGCTGAGGGCCCTGTGCCTCAGATGGCCTCACTTTAGCATTATTTCAGTTACTCTACTCCCAAACAATGAAAAATTGTAGGACTAAGGGGAGGTTACCACCCAAATCTTGCAATTTAGATGATACTTTTTTTTTATTCAGGATCTCACAATTCCCATTCCAATTTTCTTAATCCCTCTTACAGGTTTCCTAAATCTCTATCCCAAGATATGTTCTCCCACTGCATATAGCATTAGGCCAAAGGGTAACCAAAGAGCAATTGCTTGTAGAAATTGCGAATGAATTCAAAATGAGGACTTAAACATTTTTGCTTGTGTACATAGGTTGGGGGCAAAGCTGTATATAGGAAGAAAAGGAAACCAGGCCATAGTCCAGGGCTCTGGACAATAGCTTTGTCTGAACTTACATGTTGTGGTGGAGAATTCCAAGAAGTCTGAAACTGTTTAATTCATACATGACATTTCAGATTATTATAATGTTTAACTGTCAAAGAAAGTAAATTAAACATTTTATTAATAACTTTGTTACTCATCTAAATATTTAGAAATAGCATGTGGGCATCCATTTTGTACTCTTGCCTGAAGCCCCACAGATATTGGTGACATGCCTACATTAGTAAGATGTGCGCTTGTATTTTACAATATTTGTGGAAGAGAAATTTATCTTGTGCTATTTTGTATTTATTATAGAGGCTAGCATAAAATCTTGCATATAACAGATACTTAATACTTGTCTGATGAATGAATTAGTGAATGAATTATCTTTTCTAGTATATGATTACATTAGTTTGAACTAAATAAACATTTAATGTATGTTTTTGAGTTGACTAATGAGTCTATTCTTTCCTTTGTATGAAGTTTCTTCTTTTGCTAAGGCACAAATACTTTGAGCAAAAAAAAAAAAAAATTCATTCCAACATTTCTTTTGTATAATCACCAAAACTGGTTTTAAATGATGAAAATATATTCTGTCCTTATAATTTATTCAAGATTATATTTAATTGTAATTTCTAAGTTAAGGTTTTGCATGAAGAACTTACACTTATGGCTATACTGCCCTTTAGGTTGTGCTTTCAAACTTGACTAAGAGAGTAAGGTATCTAAGTATCTTCATGGACAATAGAGTTTCCACTGTATGGGAACTACATATGGCTTGTAATTTCACTAAAAATTTCACTTGTAATTTCACCCTGTTTCTATACGTTTGACAGTTATAGTCAAGAAAAACAAAACACTATCTATCCTATTTTGCGTTGCCTAACTGATTGGCAATGTAATGAAGAAAATCCAAAAAATAATTTAAAACGGGCTTACGTCTTTGTTCTTTTAACAAAGATATTTGTATCAGAATATTTATTGCAGCCCTATTCATAATTGCTAAGTCATGGAAAAATCCCAAGTGCCCATCGATCCACGAATGGATTACTAAATTGTGGTATATGTACACCATGGAATATTATGCAGCCTTAAAGAAAGATGGAGACTTTACCTCTTTCATGTTTACATGGATGGAGCTGGAACATATTCTTAGTAAAGTGTCTCAAGAATGGAAGAAAAAGTACCCAATGTACTCACCCTTATTATGAAACTAATGTAGGACCTTCACACGAAAGCTATAACCCAGTTACAACCTAAGAATAGGGAGCAAGGGGAAAGGGAGGGGAGGGAGGGGGGAGGGAGAGGGAAGGAGGGGGATTAATGGGATTACACCTGCGGTGCATCTTACAAGGGTATATGTGAATCCTAGTAAATGTGGAATGTAAAGGTCTTAGCAAAATAACTAAGAAAATGCTACAAAAGCTATGTTAACTAATGTGATGAAAATGTGTCAAACGATCTATGAACCAAGTGTATGGTGCCCCACGATCATACTAATGTATACAGCTATGGTTTAATAAAAATAAATAAATTTAAAAAAAGTTTAAATAAAGTGAAAAATACACTAAAATAATTGATTTCAAAATACATTTATGTAATTTCCATAAATAAGGAGAATATTGGCCTTAACAAGGGAAAAAGGTATAAACCAAGGTGCCATATTTCACAAGTATGCTTTTACCTGGTGCATATGAGGACATTCCATTGAGTTCTCAACCCACCTTTTCAAATAGATCTGGACTTAACCTGCATAATGAATGGATCAGTGACTACTCAAAAAGGAAAGCAAGAAGTATTAAAGATCACATACAATAAGACAAACATAGGTACAAGAACTTTTGCTATCAAATTAAGAAAGACATCTTTAGGTAATTTATGTCACCTCTTGCTATTTACCACCTTCCTCTATAAGGCCTGTTTACCTATCATTATGTTTCTTGTCCTATCAAACTGCTTTCCAATAGAAGAGATAAATTACTCTTTTTTTTCTTTCTTTCTTTCTTTCTTTTTTTTTTTTTTTTGCAGCTTTTGGCTGGGGCTGGATTTGAACCTGCCGCCTCCGGTATACAGGGCCAGTGCCCTACTCCTTTGAGCCACAGGTGCCACCCAATAAATTACTCTTTAAGAGCTTAGAAATGCCTATTGCTATTACTGTGAGAGTCGGAAAATAAATAGACCTCCACCACTTATATACAAACATCTTGCTACATCTCATAGCCCTATAACCCTTTCAAGAATTTCAAGAATATTCCTATTGACTTCATTACTACCTTTCACATATAACTCATTGTACTCATTGTTACTTAACAACAAATCCCATATGAGAATGCCAATAGTTAAATCAGATATTGGAATTATCTGACAAGGATTTGTAAGTAGCCATCATAAAAATACCTCAATAAACAATAAAAAATCTTGGGAAAATTATAAAATATTAGCATGGAAATAACATTTTTCAAAGAACCAAATGAAAATTATAGAATTAAAAATTCAGTAACTAAACCAAAAGAAAACAAAAACCACAAAGGATAATCACAATAGTGGAGTGGAGATGGCAAAAGATAGAACCAGTAAGCTTGAAGACAAATTAATTAAATTTACCCAATCTGAACAATAGAAGAAAATAGACTGAAAAAACTAGATGAAAAGAGTCCTGAAGATCTGTGAATCAATAACAAAATAGGTAACATTCATAGCATTAAAGTACCTAAACGAGAGGAAAGAAAAAAACTGAAAATATATTTGAAGAAACAGAAACAGATAATTCCCATATCAGGCAAAAGACATAAAACTACAAATTCTGCATGCTGAATGAACCCAAACAGGATGAAGCTAAAGACATTCATGCCAAGACAGACCATATCTGAACTTCTGAAAACTAAAGACAAAATTTAAAAGTAACCAGAGACAAATAACATTATTTATAGGGGAACAGTAGTTCAAATGGAAATACATTTTTTCAGTGGAAACTATGAAGACTAGAAAGAAATGACACACTATTTTTTAAGTACTGGAAGAAAATAACTGTCAGTCATAAATTCTATATCAAGTACTTAATATCTTAAAAGTCAGAAAGGTTTGAAATAAAGAGAATCTCAGATGACAGAAAACTGAGAGAACTTGTTGACTAAGAAAAACTTATTCTTGAAGAATGACTAAAAGAAAATCACAAGCTATAACCCTATTACAACACAAGAATATGGAGAAAGGGGCAAGGGAGGGGAGGGGAGAGGGAGGATAGGTGGAGGGAGGGTAATTGGTGGGACCACACCTACAGTGCATCTTAGAAGGGTACAGGTGAAACTTACTAAATTCAGAATATAAATGTCTGAACATAATAACTAAAAAAATTCCATGAAGGCTATGTTAATCAGTTCGTTGAAAATATTTCAAATTGTATATAAAACAAGCACGTTGTACCCCGTGATCACATTAATGTACACAGCTATGATTTAATAATAAAAAATAAACTAAAAAAAATATTAAATCTTGAAAATAAAAAATACCCAGAATTTCAGAAGAGAAAAAAAGTGTGTTAGACTGGGTAAAAGTAGGAATAAATGTAATTAACTATTTTTTGACATGATTTTATCATATATTAAATGCTTGAAGTATAAATTATAGCACCATCTGACATAGTGCTCAGTTTAATTAGAAAAGATAATAGAGACAATGCAATTCTTAAAATTAGGAAGGCCAAGTTACGTGTATATGGAAGTAAGATTTCTACATTTTCCTTGAAAGTACTGTAGTGTTAGTATTAATAGATTGTGATGCATTACATATGTATTCTCTGCATCACTATAAATCAGTCAAGGTGTAATCTGAAAAACATGATTCATGCAACTCTCATAATGGCAAGAAAAAAGTAGAAGAAAAATAAAAAAGGAAAACATAAAAAAAATCATTAAATGGCAAGTTTGGGTCCTAATATATCAATAATCATGTTATATGCAAAAATAGTATAAAAATACCAGTTAAGAGATAAATTAGTAGAATATATAAATTAAAAATAATCATTTATCAAAAATTCACTTCAAATACAATATAAATAGGTAAGTGAATTAAGAATTGTATACCTTGATGCAAACATTAAATTTAAAAAACGGTTGTGAGTATATATCTAAGTCTGTTTTGTGCTGCTATGACAGAACACTTGAATGTGCATAGCTTATATTTTATTGGATAATAATTCTGTAGTCTGGGAAGCCCAATATCAACGTGTGTGCATTTGGTGAGTATCTTCTTGCCATATGTCATTACATGGCAGAAGAATAGAGACAAAAAAGTGAGAGGGAAAAAAGACAAAAAGGGGCAGAATTCTCTTCATAATGATATGAATCCTACCTATAAGGGCAAAGACCTCATGGCCTAATCACCTCTTTAAAGCCTCAGCTCTTAATATTCTTACAGTGCAATTAAGTTTTAACATGGGTTTGGGGAAGTACAAACATTCAAGCCATAGCATTCTGTCCTTTCATCCCAAAACATATGTACTTCACAAATAGGAATTTGTTTAATCCCCATAGTCCCAAAATTCTTAACTAAAAACACATGACCTCAAAGTCCAAAGTCCAGAGTCTCATCTAAATCAAATGTGAGTGAGACTTAAAACATTAATCATACTGAGGCAAATTTCTCTCCAGCTTTGCACCTATTAAATTAAAACAAGTTGTGTGCTTCCAAAATATGATGGTAGGACAGTCATAGAATAGACAATCCCATTTCAAAAGGAAACAACAGGAAAAAATAAGGGGGAAATATATTCTAAGTAAGGAAAAAACACAAGAGGGTAAACCACATTAAATCTTACAGCTCCAGAATAATTCCCTTTGACTTTATGTCAAAAGTAAAGACACTATGTCTCCTGTAACTCTTCTAGGCTTGTTATGTCATTGGTTGGGCCAATAAGGTCTCAAACAGTGCTGCTACTATTACTTTGTTGTTCTCAGCCCACACAGCTGTTCTCACATATTGGAGTCTCTTGCTACAGCTTTCCCAGCTTGGCATTACGCACTAGTGCCCATACCATTCTAAAGGTCTTGGGAACAGCTCCACTCACAAAATTTCACTAGACATTGCCCTAGTGGTGGCTCTACACTTGGGGCAAGTCTTTGCCTGAGACCCCAGGCTGTTCATAATGTAGGTAGAGGAGACCATGCTTCCACTGGTCTTGAACTCTGTGCACCAGCAGAATTACCGCCATGTGAACATTGCCAAAGCTCACTAGTTGGCTAATAAAGAGCAGTTGGTCAAAGCACCCCTGAGCCCACCTGAACTATGGCTGGAGTGGCTGAAGAACTCTGTCAGAATGTGGGGAGAGGTGATCCCTTGGTACCCCTTAGCAGTGGGCCTTGATATTCCAGGAGCATCACCAGTCTGCCATAGCATACTGTTTTTGATAGGAGGGGAAGTCTCAAAGATCTCTTAAATTTCTTTGAGATTATTTTCCAATTGTCTTAAAAAATAGTACCTGACTTCCATTTATCCATACCAATCTTCTTATGAAATGGTTGCTGATTCTCAGCTTTTATTTTCTCTCCAAAACACTTTTTAAGATATTTTTAAATGTTCCAGTTAAGATTTTTGCAAATATTTAGACTGCTGATATTCTTTTACTTCTATATATTTTTATTTTCTTTTTGAGACAGAGTCTCACTTTGTCATCCTAGGTAGAGTGCCATGGCATCATCATAGCTCACAGCAACTGCAAATTCTTGGGCTCAAGAGATCTTCTTGCCTCAGCCTCCTGACTAGCTGAGACTACAGGCACCTGACACCTGCCCAGCTAGTTTTTAGAGGCAGGGTCTCACTCTTGCTTAGACTGGTCTTGAACGCTTGAGCTCAAGCAATTCACCTACCTCAGCCTTCCAGAGTGCTAGGATTTCAGGTGTGAGCCACTGTACCCAGCCTAAATTTTATCTTTAAATCATTTACACCCTCTGGAATTTTACTATAAGCAGCTAAGAGAAACCATACAGTATTCAGAATGCTATTTTGCTTACACATTTCTTCTGCCTAATATTCTAGTCCATTGTTCTTCAGTTCTGTCTTCCACAGGGCTTTAGTACATAAGTAGTTTTCATCCATGTTCTTTGCATCTTTACAACAAAGATGGACCTTCCACAAGTGTCCAATAATTTATTTCTTATTTCCACTTGAGAATTCATCAGAATGGCCTTAATAGTCCATGTTCTTACCAGCATTCAGGTCATAACCACTTAAGTAAACTCTAAGATGGTTCATACTTTTCTTACAGCCACTCTCTTATTTTAAGCCCTCACTAGAATCACCCTTAATGCTTACTTCATGGCAATATAATATTTTAGTAATTTACTTCAAAACTATTTCAGCTACTATTTATTTCTCAGTTCCAAAGCCACATCTACACTTTTAAGTATTTGTTATAGCAGCAGGCTCAGTCCTTAGTACCAATTTCTGTCTTAGTCCATTTTATGTTGCCATAAAAGAATTCTTGAACCTGGGTAGTTTATATCTTGTAATGAGCATGATAATAAACAAATTTTATTGGCTTATCATTCTGGAGGCTGGGAAGTCCAATGTCTAAGTGTCAGCATCTTGTTAGGGCCTTTCTGCTGCCTTATCATATGGCATGAGGCAGTAAAGACAGAGATGGTGAGAGAGAGCAGGAGAGGCTCAAATTCACTTTTGTAATAGTTCATCCCACTCCTGAAGGAAGACCCTTCATGGCATGATTACCCCTTAAAATTTCTACCTATTTATACTGTTACAATGGAAATTAAATTTTAGTATGTTTTAGAGGGGATGAATGTCCAAACTATAGCAGTATATGTCAGATGAAGTAGATTTTAAAGCAAATAAAATTATTAGAAAACTGAGACAACATATAGCAACAGAAGATAAATTCTCATTAAGATACACTGTCTTTATTCATGTGTACAGAAAACAACATTAATACATGAAATAAAATGTATGAAGCAAACTGATAGAGCTGAAAGGAAAAAAACCAAATTCATGATTATAATTGGGGTCATCAGCATTCCACCCTCAATAATACTACAATATCTAGACAGAAAATAAATATAATAATATATATAATTGAACGTTACTAAGAGAATCTATTCAGTACTCCAATAGTGGAATACACACCTGCTTTGAACCAAGAAGTCTATCTCAGGAAGCATTAAAAAACTCAAAAACTTGAAAAAAATTGAGATCACATAATGTGTGCTCTTGACCACAGTCAAATCAAATTACAACAATAATAAGATAATTCTATCAAACAATTGGACATTTCATAAAATGTTTCTAAATAATCTAAAAACGAGGTTTTCATAAAAACAATACACAGAACTTAATTACAATAAAAAATTCAACATATTGTAATGTGTGGGATGACTCTAAATTAGTTCGGAGAGGGAAATTTATACATCTATATGCTTACCTTAGAAAATAGGAAGGGGATTTAATAAACAATATAAATTTCTACACAAAGAAACAGAAAAAAGAAGAGCAAAATAAATCAAATTCAAGAAAGAGAAGGAACTTAGAAATATTTAAAATTAATAAAACTAGTGCAGAAAATAATTTTAAGAATCAAAGAAATAAATGCTTCTTAAAAATAAATGAAGTGTCTCAAGAATGGAAGAAAAAGTATCCCATGTACTCCCATGTACTCAGTACTATTATGAAACCAATTGGAGGGGGGGAGGTCAGATAGAGGGAATGTGAATTGGTGGGATCACACCAGTGGTGCATAATGCAAGGGTACATGTCGGATCTATTAGTATAGAGTATAAATGTCTTAACCCGATAACTAAGTAAAGGAGATGAGATATATGTTAATCAGTGTGATGTAAGCATTCCTAATTCCATATGAAATCAGCACATTGTAACTCATAAATGCATTAATTTATACATGATTTATGTGTTTATAATTTAATAAAAATAAATAAATGATAAATTTCTAGCAGTACTGACACAGACCAAAAAAAAGAAATAGCACACATTATTAATATCTGGAATGTAGTTATGTAGGATGAGTAAATCTAGAGAGCTAGTATGAATAAAGCATAAAGACTATAGTTAAAAATGTTGCATATTAAAAATTTTCCAGGAGAATAGATTTTATGGGTTCTTACCCAAATATACACAAAAGTAACTATGTGAAGTAATGAATACGTTAATTTGCTTGATGGTAGTAATTTTTGAATTATATTTATGTGTATCAAATATCATGTTTAAAATTCAAAAACATACAATAAAAAGGCAGAACACAGCATTAAAATAGCGAACTATTAAAAGGAAAATGAAAGAAAACTCACAAATACTCGTAATTTTACACTCATAAATTCAACAACATAGATGAAATGAATCAATTACTTGAAAACCACAAAGTACTAATCCCCACACAAAATGAAATGGTCTGAATATTTCATTATGGAAATTAAATTCATAATTAAAAAGTTTCCCTCCCAAAAGTATCTGTGTACAGATGGTTTTAATAAAAAAATTACAAAATATTTAAAAAAAATTAACTTCAAAATTTTGTATTCTATTCTAGTGAATGAAAAAGGAAATAGGGCCAGGAGCAGTGGGTCATGCCTGTCGTCCTAGCACTTGGGAGTCCGAGGTGGGTGGATTGCCTGAGCTCAGGAGTTAAAGACCAGATTGAGCCAGAGCAAGATCTCGTCTCTAAAAATAGCCGAGCTTTGTGGTCAGCGCCTATAGTCCCTGAGGCAAGAAGCTGAGGCAAGAGAATCTCTTGAGCCTAAGAGTTTGAAATTGCTATGAGCTAGGACATTACAGCACTCTACTGAGGGGAAAAAAATAAAAAAGAAGTAAATACTATTTTTAACATAATTTATGAGGTTGAGATTACATTGAGAGATTGATATCCAAAGTAGAAAATGACAGTACTAGATAAAGTTAATCTACAAGCCAATATTTCTCATGAACATAAAGGTAAAAATCTTGAACAAAATATTGGGAGAGTACTGAAAGTACAAAAGTAATAATACAACATACAAAATAAGATATGTAACAGGTATGCAATTCTGTACTTGAATGTTCAAATTCAATTATTCCTTCATATGAAGAAGGAAGAAAGATTATCTGATCCTATCAATTAAGGAAAATATGTCACCGAGGAGTAAATGCAGATGTCAAACAGTATGTATAATAAAGTTTTTGATAAACTCAACACTTATCTTTGGATAAAGTCTCCTGGAAAACTGTGAGTAGAGTGGCAGTCTCTTAATAAGATAAATATTATATACAAAAATAAAGGGAAAAAATAAAGAAAAAGAAAAAGTGAGAAAAAGAAAGAGGCAGGCAGAGGAAAAGAATTTGAGGAGTCCCAAATCAGCTGAATGGGCCATTAGGCTGGAGATCCAAGCAAGAGACAACATTGCAGTTCATTTTTAAAAGCCATTTCAATATCTTTAATGAATATATATGCAAAAATATTCAGTAAGATCCTAGAAAACAGAATCCAGCAACACATCAAAC
Organism: Nycticebus coucang; assembly: GCF_027406575.1. Taxonomy (NCBI): domain Eukaryota; kingdom Metazoa; phylum Chordata; class Mammalia; order Primates; family Lorisidae; genus Nycticebus; species Nycticebus coucang. Next base: position 108,723,643 of record NC_069804.1, read on the forward strand.
AAACTATACACCAGGACCAAGTGGGTTTTATCCCACGGTCTCAACGTTGGTTCAATAGACGTAAATCTATAAATATAATGCATCACATAAAAAAAAAAAAAACTAAAAGGCAAGACCATATGATTCTCTCAACTGATGCAGAAAAAGCTTTTGACAATATCCAGCATCCTTTCATGATCAGAACTTAAGAAATTAGGTAGATTGGGTACTTTTTCTTCCATTTACCCAATGTACTCAGCCCTACTATGAAACTAATTTAGGGTTTTCACATGAAAACTATAACCCAGAGGGAGACAAGATGGCGGACTGAAGCCAGCTTTCAACAAAGGCTCCCGTCCAGAAGGAGAGTTAAGGGACAGGAATTTAGTAAGTATCCTGGTGGACTTGAGCCTCACCAAGAGAGAAGGCTGAAGAACGCACATCAACACCGCTGAGGCAAGTTGTGATCACAAGGACGCAAACAAAAGGTACAAAATCCACCACCAAGCGGACGGGAGTCCCCCTCCCCCATGAGACCGGCTCTGGAGCCCCACAATTTAACAAGCGGGCAGAAATTAAAGGCCCTCCCACTACACTCCACGGGAAAGACCTTCTAAAAACTGGACCTACCTCCCCTACTGGGGTGCCGTGGCGTTCTCCTGCCGGACATAGGGCTGAATAAAACTTTGGGAATCCTTTGCCGGCAACCCTGAATCCCCGGCGCTCCCCTCCCGCCCACTGAGGTCTGGAGGCCTGTCCCCCAGGACTTCGGATCCTTGGGTGATTTCTCAAGGGGAGTGGACAGTCCCCGAGTTGCGACTGGTAGCATTGACTCTGAGGCCCGCGAGTGAGGAGAGGGCACCGGGCTGAGGGGGAGTCACGCCTCGCGGCACTTCCCTGCGGTGCAGTGCACCAACCCTCCCCGGGCATACGGGGCCCAAGACTGAATAAGACTCTGGCCTCCCCGCTGAGAGCTGAGAACCCCTACTCTCACTCGGGGTCTGAGGGCCTATCCCCCAGGAGTTCGGCTCCTTGGGTGATTTCTCGAGGGGAGTGCACAGTGCCTGAGCTGCGTCAGGTCAGCGCTGACTCTGGGATACGTGAGCGAGGAGAGGGCACTCCGCTGAGGGGAAATCAAGCCTTGGCGGCACTTCCCTGCGGTGCAGTGCAGGAGCCCTCCCCGGCACAAGACTGAATAAGACTCTGGCCTCCCCGCTGAGAGCTGAGAGCCCCTACTCTCACTCGGGGTCTGAGGGCCTATCCCTCCTGAGTTCGGCTCCTTGGGTGATTTCTCGAGGGGAGTGCACAGTGCCTGAGCTGCGTCAGGTCAGCGCTGACTCTGGGATACGTGAGCGAGGAGAGGGCACTCTGCTGAGGGGAAATCAAGCCTTGGCGGCACTTCCCTGCGGTGCAGTGCAGGAGCCCTCCCCTGACCGTAGTATTGCGTGAAACTGAATGAAACTCTAGCTTCCCCCCGCCCCACTCCCAATCCGGGTCTGGGGGCCCATCCCCCAAGAGTTCTGATTCTTGGGGGATCTCTTAAGGGGTGTGGACCCAGCACAAACTGCAGCCGCTCAGTGCTGACTCTGGGGCGCGGGACAGAGGAGAAAAGGGTCGCCTGAGTGCCCACACCAGAGCAGCAGTTCCCTGGAGGTAGATCAACAGCCGTTTTTTCTTTAACGGCAGAACGCTCACTTCTGGATATTCTGAGGCCACACCCCCTGTCTCCCTGGGCAACCAGAGGAGGCCACCGGTGTCACGGCTCACAAACCCAGAAGCCTCCAGGGCGGGGCCGACCCAGAGAGGTGTTCAGACGCAATTCTCCAGCAGCAAAGACGTTTGAACTCAAAACAGCCCGTCTCCTGTAGGCGATGACAGGAACAGAGACAGAACCTCACAAAGTTGTCTGTTCTGTTCTGTTCTGTTAGCAGCATCCATCAGGGACGGGGCTAAGCCTGAGTGAACACCTCCTTCCCATCACCTGCATCAAACACTCAAAGATGTCAGGCCCCATCTCCTCCTGCTAGATAGCGGCAGTCTGCGGGGGCCTGGCAGACTTCCTCGCGATTCAGGCAGGTGCAAACCCCTGGAGTGTCTGTTCACTGCAGGCAACTGGGTTAGCCATCTGCAGAGATACCAGTGACTGGGTCCGACGGAGGGGCAAAGTGGGGAAGGAGACGTCAACCTTCCCAGACTGCTCTGTTTGCGGGGTGGCTCCTCCTGATTCCACGCTGCACTGGGGTGAGCTGTCTCAGAGGAGTCACCAGGCCCCTGTGATCCAGTTCCCAGAGACCTCTTGAACCCTTCCACCTGAGACAAGTGCCGATTGAGACAGTTGATTCGGACCTTTTGAACTGGGCTAATAGACTGAGGACTTTTCAGGTGGTGCCCTGGGTGTGCGATTGTAGGAAGGTTTGATTCTCCTTTTCCAACTGGGGCCAGAGGTGGGCAGGCGGGGTGACTTAATTGCTGATTTTTTCACACAGCTGAGACTTCAAGCCAGAGTAGAAGTTGCAATAGGATCGAACAGAAACCAGCTGAAAACAAGACAGAACCACTTTGCTCCACCACACCAGACAGGGCCCCAGTTTCTCAGGCCACAACACTGTACGGGCCCTCGATAAAACCCCAGGGGAAAAACCAAAGGGAGTAAACCATGGGGCGGAATCAGCGGAAAAACTCTGGTAACATGAATAACCAGAATAGATCAACCCCCCCAAGAAAAGATACGGCAGATGTGATTGAAGATCCCATTCATAAACAACTGGCTGAGATGTCAGAAGTCGAATTCAGAATTTGGTTTGTAGACAAGATTAATAAAATGGAATTAGGAATTCGAGGAGAAATTCAAAAGTTGTCTCAAGAATTTAACGAATTTAAAGACAAAACCACCAAAGACTTAGACACACTGAAACAAGAACTTACAGCCCTCAAAGATATGAAAAATACAGTAGAATCCCTCAGTAACAGAATGGAGCAAGCAGAAGAAAGGATTTCTGACATTGAAGATAAAGTCTTCGAACGCTCCCAATCTCTCAAAGAGGAAGAGAAATGGAGAGCAAAAACGGATCACTCACTCAGAGAGCTCTCAGATAATTCGAAAAAACATAACATAAGGGTTATAGGAATTTCGGAGGCTGATGATGTGGCAGCCAAGGGCACAGAGGCCCTTCTACATGAAATTATGAAAGAAAATTTTCCAGACATGCCTAGAGAATCTGAAATTCAGATAGCAGACAGCTTCAGAACCCCAGCACGATTCAACCCCAAAAAGCCATCTCCCAGACATATCATAATTAGCTTCACTAAAGTTAACATGAAAGAGAAGATTCTCAAAGCAGCCCGGCGAAAGAAAACTATAACGTACAAAGGTAAGAATATTAGAATAACTGCAGATCTCTCTGCTGAAACTTTTCAAGCAAGAAGAGGCTGGTCATCAACTTTTAATCTCCTAAAGCAAAAAAACTTTCAACCCAGGATCTTGTATCCAGCTAAACTGAGTTTCATCTATGATGGAGAAATTAAATACTTCAATGACATTCATATGTTGAAAAAATTTGCCATAAGTAAACCAGCTCTTCAGGATGTTCTCAGACCTATCCTCCACAATGACCAACCCAATCCTATACCACAAAAGTAAACTCACTCAGAAACTTCGGATCAAACTCCAACTTCCACACTGGCGAAAGGATTAAAAATGTCCACTGGACCTTTGAAAAACTCGATACCCAAAATTCCACCAGACTTATCCTTACTCTCCATCAATGTGAATGGCTTAAACTGTCCTCTAAAGAGGCATAGGTTAGCTGACTGGATACAAAAACTTAAGCCAGATATTTGTTGCATACAAGAGTCACATCTCAACTTAAAAGACAAATACAGACTCAGGGTGAAAGGATGGTCATCCATATTTCAGGCAAATGGTAATCAGAAAAAAGCAGGTGTTGCAATTTTATTTGCAGATACAGTAGGCTTTAAACCATCAAAAGTAAGGAAGGACAAGAATGGTCACTTCATATTTGTTAAGGGTAATACTCAATATGACGAGATCTCAATTATTAATATCTATGCACCCAACCAGAATGCACCTCAATTTATAAGAGAAACTCTAACAGACATGAGTAACTTGATTTCCTCCAGCTCCATAATCGTTGGAGATTTCAACACTCCCTTGGCAGTGTTGGATCGATCCTCCAGAAAGAAGCTGAGCAAAGAAATCTTAGATTTAAACCTAACCATCCAGTATTTAGATTTAGCAGACATCTACAGAACATTTCATCCCAACAAAACTGAATACACATACTTCTCATCAGCCCACGGAACTTACTCCAAAATTGATCACATTTTAGGTCACAAGTCTAACCTCAGTAAATTTAAAGGAATAGAAATTATTCCATGCATCTTCTCGGACCATCATGGAATAAAACTTGAATTGAGTAACAACAGGAATCTGCATACCCATACAAAAACATGGAAGTTAAATAACCTTATGCTGAATGATAGCTGGGTCAGAGATGAGATTAAGAAAGAAATCACCAATTTTTTGGAACAAAATGACAATGAAGACACAAGCTATCAGAACCTCTGGGACACTGCAAAGGCAGTTCTAAGAGGGAAATTTATAGCACTGCAAGCCTTCCTCAAGAGAACGGAAAGAGAGGAAGTTAACAACTTAATGGGACATCTCACGCAACTGGAAAAGGAAGAACATTCCAACCCCAAACCCAGTAGAAGAAAAGAAATAACCAAAATTAGAGCAGAATTAAATGAAATTGAAAACAAAAGAATAATACAACAGATCAATAAATCAAAAAGCTGGTTTTTTGAAAAGGTCAATAAAATAGATAAACCTCTGGCCAACCTAATCAGGAAAAAAAGAGTAAAATCTCTAATATCATCAATCAGAAACAACAAAGACAAAATAACCACAGACTCATCAGAAATCCAAAAAATCCTTAATGAATATTACAAGAAACTTTATTCTCAGAAATATGAAAATCTGAAGGAAATAGACCGGTACTTGGAAGCACGCCACCTTCCAAGACTTAACCAGAATCAAGTGGAAATGTTGAACAGACCCATAACAAGTTCAGAAATAGCATCAACTATACAAAACCTCCCTAAAAAGAAAAGCCCGGGACCAGATGGTTTCACGTCAGAATTCTACCAAACCTTTAAAGAGGAATTAGTACCTATATTACTCAACCTGTTCCAAAATGTAGAAAAAGAAGGAAGACTACCCAACACGTTCTATGAAGCAAATATCACCCTGATCCCCAAACCAGGAAAAGACCCAACAAGAAAAGAAAATTATAGACCAATATCACTAATGAATATAGATGCAAAAATATTCAACAAGATCCTAACAAACAGAATCCAGCAACACATCAAACAAATTATACATCATGACCAAGTTGGTTTTATCCCAGGGTCTCAAGGCTGGTTCAATATACGTAAATCTATAAATGTAATTCAGCACATAAACAAATTAAAAAACAAAGACCATATGATTCTCTCAATTGATGCAGAAAAAGCTTTTGATAATATCCAGCATCCCTTCATGATCAGAACACTCAAGAAAATTGGTCTAGAAGGGACTTTTCTTAAACTGATAGAGGCTATCTACAGCAAACCCACAGCCAATATCATATTGAATGGAGTTAAATTGGAATCATTTCCACTCAGATCAGGAACCAGACAAGGCTGCCCATTGTCTCCATTGCTTTTCAACATTGTAATGGAAGTTTTAGCCACCGCAATTAGGGAAGAAAAGGCGATCAAGGGTATCCATATAGGGTCAGAAGAGATCAAACTCTCGCTCTTCGCAGATGATATGATTGTGTATCTGGAAAACACTAGGGACTCTACTACAAAACTCCTAGAAGTGATCAAGGAATACAGCAGCGTCTCAGGTTACAAAATCAACATTCATAAATCGGTAGCCTTTATATACACCAACAACAGTCAAATTGAAAAAGCAGTTAAGGACTCTATCCCATTCACAGTAGTGCCAAAGAAGATGAAATATTTGGGAATCTACCTAACAAAAGACGTGAAAGATCTCTATAAAGAGAACTATGAAACTCTAAGAAAAGAAATAGCTGAAAATGTTAACAAATGGAAAAACATACCATGCTCATGGCTAGGAAGAATCAACATTATCAAAATGTCCATACTACCCAAAGCAATATATACTTTCAACGCACTCCCTATTAAAGCTCCACTGTCATATTTTAAAGATCTTGAAAAAACATTACTTCGTTTTATATGGAATCAGAAAAAACCTCGAATAGCCAAGACATTACTCAGAAATAAAAACAAAACAGGAGGAATCACACTACCAGACCTCAGACTTTACTACAAATCGATAGTGATCAAAACAGCATGGTATTGGCACAAAAACAGAGAAGTAGATATCTGGAATAGAATAGAGAACCAAGAGATGAATCCAGCTACTTACCGCTATTTGATTTTTGACAAGCCAATTAAAAACATTCAGTGGGGAAAAGATTCCCTATTTAACAAATGGTGCTGGGTGAACTGGCTGGCAACCTGCAGAAGACTGAAATTAGACCCACACCTTTCACCATTAACTAAGATAGACTCTCATTGGATTAAAGATTTAAACTTAAGACATGAAACTATAAAAATACTAGAGGAGAATGCAGGGAAAACCCTTGAAGAAATTGGTCTGGGTGAGTATTTCATGAGGAGAACCCCCCGGGCAATTGAAGCAGCTTCAAAAATACACTACTGGGACTTGATCAAACTAAAAAGCTTCTGCACAGCTAAGAACACAGTAAGCAGAGCAAGCAGACAGCCCTCAGAATGGGAGAAAATATTTGCAGGGTATAACTCTGACAAAGGTTTAATAACCAGAATCCACAGAGAACTCAAACGCATCAGCAAGAAAAAAACAAGGGATCCCATCGCAGGCTGGGCAAGGGATTTGAAGAGAAACTTCTCTGAAGAAGACAGGCGCACGGCCTTCAGACATATGAAAAAATGCTCATCATCTTTAATCATCAGAGAAATGCAAATCAAAACTACTTTGAGATATCATCTAACTCCAATGAGACTAGCCTATATCACAAAATCTCAAGACCAGAGATGTTGGCGTGGATGCGGAGAAAAGGGAACACTTCTGCACTGCTGGTGGGAATGCAAATTAATACATTCCTTTTGGAGGGATATATGGAGAACACTCAGAGATCTAAAAATAGATCTGCCATTCAATCCTGTAATTCCTCTGCTGGGCATATACCCAGAAGACCAAAAATCACAACATAACAAAGATATTTGTACCAGAATGTTTATTGCAGCCCAATTCATAATTGCTAAGTCATGGAAAAAGCCGAAGTGCCCATCGATCCACGAATGGATTAATAAATTGTGGTATATGTATACCATGGAATACTATGCAGCCTTAAAGAAAGATGGAGACTTTACCTCTTTCATGTTTACATGGATGGAGCTGGAACATATTCTTCTTAGTAAAGTATCCCAAGAATGGAAGAAAAAATATCCAATGTACACAGCCCTACTATGAAACTAATTTGGGACTCTCACATGAAAGCTATAACCCAACTACAACTTAACAATAGGGGGAAGTGGGAAAGGGGTGGGGTGGGTAGAGGGAGGGGAATCGGTGGGATCACACCTGTGGTGCATATTACAGGGGTATTTGCGAAACTTGGTAAATGTAGAATATAAATGTTTTGGCACAGTAACTGAGATAACGCCGGAAAGGCTATGTTAACCACTGGGATAAAAATGTGTCAAATGGTTTATGAAGTGAGTGTATGATGCCCCATAATCATATCATTGTATACACTTATGATTTAATAAAAAAATTAAAAAAAAAAATAATAAAAAAAAAAGAAAACTATAACCCAGTTACAACCTAAGAAGAGGGGAAAGGGGGAAAGGGAGGGGGAAGGTGGATAGAGGGAAGGGGATTGGTGGGATTACACCAGTGGTGCATCTTACAAGGGTATATGTGAAACTTGGTAAACGGTCTGTGAAGCTAGTGAATGATGCCCCATGAATATATCAATGTACACAGCTATGATTTAATAAAAAAAAATAAAAAAATTAGGTAGAGAAGGGAATTTTCTTAAACTGATAGAGGCCATCTACAGCAAACCCACAGCCAATATATAGAATGGAGTAAAAGCAAAAACATTTCCACTCAGATCAGGAACCAGGCAAGGTTGCCCATTTTCTCCACTGCTTTTTAACATTGTAATGGAAGTCTTAGCCATCACAATCAGGCAAGAGAAGGGGATCAAGGGTATACAAATAGGGTCAGAGATCAAACTTTCACTCTTCGCAGATGATATGATTTTATACCTGGAAAATCCCAGGGGCTCAACCACAAAATCTTAGAAGTGATCAAGGAATACAGTAGTGTATCAGGATACAAAATCAGTACTCAAAAATCAGTATCTTTTATATATACCAATAATAACCAAGCCGAAAAAAGAGTCAAGGACTCTATTCCCTTTATAGTTGTGCCAAAGAAGATGAAATATTTGGGAATTTACCTAACAAAGGATGTGAAAGATCTCTATAAAAAGAACTATGAAACTCTGAGAAAAGAAATAGCTGAAGATGTTAACAAATGGAAAAACATACCATGCTCAAGGCTGGGAAGAATCAACATTGTTAAAATGTCTATTGCCCAAAGCAATATATAAATTTAATGCAATCCCTATAAAAGCACCACTATCATACTTTAAAGATCTAGACAAAATAGTACTTCGTTTTATGTGGAACCAGAAATAACTCGAATAGTCAAAACATTACTCAGAAATAAAAACAAATCAGGAGGAATCATGCTATCAGTCTTAAATCTATACTATAACTCTATAGTGATCAAAACAGCATGGTACTGGCACAAAAATAGAGAGATAGATGTGTGGAACAGAATAGAGAACCAAGAGATGAACCCAGACACATATCATCATTTGATCTTTGATAAGCATATCAAAAATATAATTTGGGGGAATGATTCCCTATTTAACAAATGGTGCTGGGAGAACTGACTGGCAACTTGTAGAAGACTGAAACTGGACCCAAACCTTTCACAATTAACAAAAATTGATTCTCACTGAATAAAAGATTTCAACTTAAGACATGAAACTATAAAGATTCTTGGAGAGAGTTCAGGTGTAACAGATGAAGAAATTGGCCTAGGAGAATACATTATGAGGAGGTCCCCCTTGGGCAACAGAAGCTACACCAAAAATACGTTATTGGCATCTGATCAAACTAAGAAGCTTCAGAACCAAGAACACAGTAAGTAAAGCAAGCAGACAGCCCTCATAATGGGAGAGGACATTTGCAGGTTATGCTTCTGACAAAGGTTTGATAACCAGAATTCACAGAGAACTAAAACTTATTAATAAGAAAAGAACAAGTAATCCCATTTCATTGTGGGCAAGAATATGAACAGAAGCTTCTCTGAAGAAGATGGAAACATGGCCTACAGACACATGAAAAAATGCTAATCATCAGAGAAAGGCAAATCAAAACCCCTTTGAGATATCGTCTAACTCCAGTAAGAGTGGCTCACATAACAAAATCCTAAAACTACAGATGTTGATGTGGATGTGGAGAAAAGGGAACACTTCCACACTGCTGGTGGGAATGCAAACTAATAATTCCATTTTGGAAAGAAGCATGAAGAATACTCATGGGTTTAAAGATAGATCTGCTGTTTGATCCTGTAATTCCTCTACTAGGAGTATATCTGAAAGACCAAAAATCACTTTATAATAAGATATTTGCATCACATTGTTCACTGCAGCTCAATTCATAATAGCCAAATCATGGCAGAAGCCCAAATGCCCATGACCCATGAATGGATTAATAAATTGTGGTATATGTATACCATGGAATATTATGAAGCCCTAAAATGGTGGAGACTTTACCTCTTTTATGTTTATATGGATGGAGCTGGAACATATCCTACTTAGTAAAGTTTCTCAAGAATGCAGTGAAAAGTATCCAATGTACTCAGAACTATTATGAAACCAATTTACAATCAATCACACTTTTATATGAAGAATAGATCAGAATTATGGCCCAGGATGAAGGAGGGAGGGGTATGAGAGGGGAAGGGGGCAGCCAGATGGAGGGAGGGTGAATGGCGGGATCACACCTATGGTGCATATTGCAAGGGTACATGTCAGATCTATTAACTATAGAGTATAAATGTCTTAACACAATAAGTAAATGAGATGAGGGATATATTAACCAGTTGATGTAAGCATTCCAAATTGTATATGAAATCAGCACATTGTACCCCATAAATGCATTAATGTACACATGATCTATTTCTTTATGATTTAATAAAGAAAAAAATAAAAGTAAATAAAAGCCATATCATATACTGGATAATTCCTTCTTTTGGGGGTGTTGTCATTCTTTGCCATTCTAAAACCTTCAACTCTTTGAACGAGACTCACTAACACTATGGAAGGACATCATTATTCAGTGTCTGTGATTTAAAAGTTAATCTCACCCAGAAAACACTCTTGCAGAGGTATCCAAAATAATGCTTGACTAGATGTTTGGCTAATTTGCTCCAGACACGTTAACACATACAATTAACTACCACATTGATATACAATTAATATCACAAAGATAAATAAGTATATACGTAAAATGGCTAAAATTTTAAAAAATAGCAACAACAAATGCTGGCCAGAATGCAGAGAAACCAACCAGATAACTCTCATATTGCTGATGGGTATTACTATTGTCACTTTAGAACACAAGATGTCATTTATTCATAATACTAAATATGAAATTACTACAACATCCAGCAAACGTACTCCTGGATACTTAACCGCAATATAGGAAAACTTTGCTCATACAGACGTGTGTACACAAATGTTAGAGAAGCTTTTGCCATAAACAACCATAAGGCCTTTAACAAGTGAACTGTTAAAGTAATTAAGTGTATATTTATTATGGAGTACTATATAGCAATAAAAATAATGAACTTTTTATATATGTAAGAGTTTAGATGAATATTCAAGAATTATTCCTATGAAAAAATCCAATTCAATAAGATTATATACTGTATAATACAGTTGTACAACAATTTTTTAAAAGACAATGTTTTAGAAATGCAAACAGATCAGTATTTGGCAGGGATTGGGGATGAGAAAGAGCTATAATAACACAGAAAGGAAGTCCATGTGGTTATAGAAATGCAACTGGAGGGATCCTTGTAGTGATGGAACTGGACTATGGCTGGAAATTGACTACCGTGGAAAATATACTAGTTTACACAAGTGATTAAATTATATTGAACTAAACACCTCCCACCTCCTACCAACACAAATAACACAAAAATGCAAATGAAACTAAGGAAATGTGAATAATATTGGTGAGTTATAATATAAATATCAGTATTCTGCAATATTCTAATTGTATTGTGCTATAATTTTATACAATGCAACCATTGACTGAAACTGGGTTAAAGGTGATAAGAATTCTCTGTGCTAATTTCTACAACATGTGAATATACTACAGTCTAAAAATTAAAAAAAAATAAAAATAAATGATATTTTTAAAGTCTTAGAAAATATTACAAATAATTGTTTTGTTTGGCATGTGAGTTATACCTCAGTAAAACTTTTTTTGGAAAAGAGAATAACAATTAAAAAAATTAAAAAATTAAAATGCATTCCAAGCTGCCCTATGGATAAATAAAAAATATTTAAAGAAAGGATAAATTTTGGGAGTGAACATTGACTCCTATGAAATATATAATTATCTCAAATTATATTAATATTTGTAAGAAGATAAAACAAATGCAGGAAAATAATTTATAATTAAAAATAGAATTTAATCTTAATAATTTAATAAAGGTATTATTGACCAATTTTACAAATTATATCAAAAAAGGTACATTGTTGAACACTGTATAATATGTACAAAAACTGTGTTTTAAAAATAATTATATCTAGTGAATTATAAAGTATGTTCTTATATTTCAAAAAATATGTGCTGTCCAAGTAACAAGAGATATTTTTAAAAAGTAAAGAAACCACATTTCTTATATTAAAAAATTGAAAATAATATAAAAAAATAAGTCAATACTATAAAAGTAAATTTCCAACATAGAAATTGTAGAAATAAATGTAAATGGGTTAAACTAGCTCTGTCAAACACAAAAAATTCAAATTTAATAAAACATAAGATTCAATTATAGATCTTTGTAAGATACGCAGCTATGAAATAAACCTTAGAAAACAATGGTTCAAGAATGATCCAAACTGTGTCAGAGAAATTAAAATAAAATAATTTGCATGTCATAATACTTTAAAAAAAATAACAGCATTTAAGCCAAATACAATAAACAGAGGAAAGAAGAACATATATACATAATGAATAACAGTCTAAAGTATCATGAACCAATTTGGAGCTTGGTATTATCTTATATAATTTTGGAGAAAACAAAGAGAAAAGCTGAAAAAAATAAACATTATAAACAGTAGAAAGTTGTAAAGCACACACCATATGACCATGATGTAACAAAGTTAGAAATTGTCATCAATTATGACTCAAATAATTGAAAAATCAAAACACTTCCCAAAATATCTTGAGGCATGCATGGATGTGTGTGTGTGTGTGTGTGTGTGTGTGTCTATGTGTGTATGTATATGTGAACAAAATCAGAATGGATATACTTCAAGTTGTTACTATACAATATATACAGAGATGGGCTTAAGCAAGGTTTTAGTTTTCTGTTTATTGTTTAATTCCTTACCCTCAATGTGATGATATTAGTAGGGCCCTTGCCAGGTGATTAGCTCTTGAGGGCACAGTCTTCATGAATAAGAATAGCGCCCTTATAAAAGAGGTCTGAGGAAGACACTTCTCCCCTTCTGTCATGTGAAGTTCCGGTAAGAAGTAGGCTGCCAATGAAGAAGTAGACCCTTACTAGACACTGCATCTATTGATACCTTGATCTTGTTCTCAGCATGGAGAACTATAGGAAATCCATTTCCGTTGTTTAAAAGCCACCCAATATATGGTATTTTGTAATAGCACCCTGAAGAGACTAAGACTTTTATCAAATAATTCAGAAATGCATAAAAATGTAATAATTTGATCCTATTCCTTCATCATAATAATAATCCGATACTATCTTTCCAAGATGACTTAAGTAAGCATTTCATAGCTTATATGAAGCTTTGTAATGCTTTATTACATATTTTACTCTTTGTAAAATATGTAATATGTAGTCATTTATAGACATATATAGTTTTTAGTAGGAAAAGATGATACACATTATACACATAGTTTTGCAATTAAGTTTTCTCACTCAATATTCATTAGACCTACTTCCATACTATCACATATTAACCTACTTATTTTAATACTCACAAACTTTATAAAGCATATGATTTATCACATTACCAATGATTTCCTTCTTGAAGCACCCTGAGATTATTTTCAGTTTTTTCAGTACAATAAATATAATTGAATATATGACTGTAGTACTGGTACTTATATTTTTTAATAAAGTATATTAAATTTAAACTACTGCAAAACAAATTACCACAAACTTAGGAACTTAACACAATATCAATTTATTTTCTCAGAGCTCTGTGCAGGTTATCTGCACAAGATCCTTCAAAAGCAAAGTCAATGTGTTGTTAGCTGTATTCTTGTCTGGAGTCTTGACTATGTAGATGACCACTTCAATGTTCATTTATGTTGCTGGAATCATTCAGTTTCTTGAGACTGTAAAACTGAGATTCCCGTTTTCATGGTATAGCAAGGGGCTTCTCTCTTTTCCTAGAGGGTGTTTACGTTCCTTGTCACATGACTCCCACCATCTTCTAGTCAGACTATCAATGCTTTATAATGCTGTAAATCTCTAATTTCTCTGTCTCTGACCCAGATTTAAAAAGGATCCATGTGATTAGGGCAGGTACACTCACATTATTCCGCTTTTATTAACTCAAGTCATTTCAACAGAAAATTTAAATACATCTTGAAAATCTCTTTTGCCATATAAGTAACATAATGTTGGGAGTGATATTTCATTATATGCACAGGTTCTACACACAATAGCAGAAGATGATACAGAATGAAGTTCAAGGACAGTCATCTTAGAATTCTACCTACTACATAAAGATTTTGGGATGTATAATTGCTGAGTCTGCTTTGACATTTTTCATTTGAACTCTATTTTCAATGATTTATCATAATCAGAATGTATTGGTGGTTGATGATGGATGAAGTGTACTTTACTTTCCTAAATTCTGTGTGGTTTTGTGGGATGGAATTTTTTAAATTTTATTTTTCATTTATAGGTTTAGGGTTTAAAAGTGCAGTTTTGTTACATGGACATAGATGTAGTAAATAGTGGTGAAGAATGGAATTTTAGTGTAATGATCACCCAAATTGTGTACATTGTACCCATTAAGTAATTTTTCACCTCGCAACACTCTCCCTACCTCCTACTCTCTCATCCTTCCAAATATCCAATGTCTATTATTCCACTCTCTGTGACTATATGTATGCATTATTTAGCTCCTACTTATAAATGAGAACATTCAATGCTTGACTTTGAGTTATTTCACCTAAAATATCGTGCTCCACTTTGATCCAAATTGTTGCCAAAGACATGATTTTATTCTTTTTGATAATTGAGTAGTCTCTTGTGTGTGTGTATGTGTGTATACATAGTCATCAAGAAGTGGAATGAAATTGAAACCAAAAAATAATACAAATTATCTATGAAATTATGAATTGTTTATTTTACTAAGATAAACAAAATTGAAAAACTACTACCTAGATAAGAAAAGAATACAGAAGATTCACATAAACTCAATAAGAAATGATAAAGGAAATATTAAAACTGATAACACAGAAATACAAAAGATCACCAGAGACTACTATGAACAACTCTCTATATCAAAACTTTAAAATAGAGGGGAAATGGATAAATTATTGAATAGCACTATCTCCCCAGCTTGAATCAGGAAGAAAAGAAATCCTGAACAGATAAACAATGAGTAGGTATATTGAATCGGTAATAAAATATCTCCAAGCACAAAAAAGCTCAGAACCAGATATATTCACAGCTGAATTCTCCCAGACATACAAGAAATGCCTGGTTCCAATTTTAATAAAATTGTTCCAAGTGATGAATAAGGAGGGAATCCTCTCTAACTCATTCTACAAAGCCAATATCACCCTGATACCAAGCCCCTCCAAAAAAACAACAAAAAATTAAAACTAGAGATTGATTTTCTTAAGAAACAGAGATGAAAAAAATCCTAATGAAAATACAAGCAAAAAAAATCTAAAAGTAAATCAAAAAGATAATTCACCATAATGAAGTGGGTTTCATTTCAGGGATACAAGGATGATTCAATATTCATGCATCAATACATGTGATTCACCACATAAACATAATTAAATTTAAAAAATGATTATATCAGTAGATGCAGAAAAAGAATTGACAAAATCCTACATCACTTCATGATAAAAAAAACCTTCAACAAACTAGGCATAGAAAGAAAAGACTTCAAAAGAATAAAAGTCATATGAAACAAACTCACAGCCAGCATCATACTGAATGGGATTAAGTTGAAACCATTCCCTCTTACTCATTAAGAACTGGAGTGAGAAAATGATACATACTTTCTCCACTTCTATTCAACACTTTTCTGGAAGTCCTAGTCAGAGCAATCAGGCAAGAGAAGGAAAGAGCATTTTTTCATATGTCTGAAGGCTGCGCGTCTGTCTTCTTCAGAGAAGTTTCTCTTCAAGTCCCTTGCCCAGCTTGCTATGGGATCTCTTGTTTTTTTCTTGCTAAGGCATTTGAGTTCTCTGTGGATTCTAGTTATTAAACCTTTGTCGGAGACATAACCTGCAAATATCTTCTCCCATCCTGAGGGCTGCCTGCTTGCTTTACTTACTGTGTTCTTGGCTGTGCAGAAGCTTTTAAATTTGATCAAATCCCAGGAATTCAAGATCCATCTGTGCAAGCAACATCATGAAACCTTGTCTCTACAAAAAATAACATGAATCAGTGTCCTGGTGCATGCGTGTAGTCTCAGCTACTTGAGGATCCCTTGAGCCCAGGTGTCCAAGGTTGCAGTGAACTGTGATCAACCCCATGCATTCCAGCCTGAGCAACATAGCAAGATCCCATCTCCTAAAAGAAAAATGTAATCTACCAATAATAACAATAAGCATTGTGTTTCTTTCTACTTTTTAAATTCATTCATTATCTCATTTATTGTTCGTGTTAAAAATTTTACTAGAATATGCAGAAGAGTTGTAAAGATAGTACAGAGTTCCCATACATTCTTTGCTTAGCCTCCTCTAATGTTAATATCTCACATAATCATGAGACATCATGTATTAAAACTACAGAATCAACCCTGGTACAAAAGTATAAACTACAAAGCATTCTATAATAAACATACTCTTATTTGACAATGTGATTGTTACTTTCTTTGCATTATTATTATTACTATTTCGATGCAGTAATCGTCTGATTTATTTTCTGAATGTATTTATTGTTGTTTATTCTTTACAAGGTTTTTGTTTCTAGTCCTTATTTTAAATATTGTTATTGTTATTAAATTTTAAGCCTTTTTAATTCTGTGAAGGCAAAAGTGGAAACCTAATAAACACATGTATATGTAAAAAAAATAAAACAAAATAAATTTGATCAAGTCCCAATAGTGTATTTTTTGAAGCTGCTTCAATTGCCCAGGGGGTCCTCCTCATGAAAAACTCGCACAATGCTCATCATCTTTAATTATCAGAGAAATGCAAATCAAAACTACTTTGAGATATCATCTAACTCCAGTGAGACTAGCCTATATGACAAAATCCCAAGACCAGAGATGTTGGCGTGGATGTGGAGAAAAGGGAACACTTTTGGGCGGCGCCTGTGGCTCAGTGAGTAGGGCGCCGGCCCCATATGCCGAGGGTGGCGGGTTCAAACCCAGCCCCGGCCAAACTGCAACAAAAAAATAGCCGGGCGTTGTGGCGGGCGCCTGTAGTCCCATCTGCTTGGGAGGCTGAGGCAAGAGAATAGCATAAGCCCAAGAGTTAGAGGTTGCTGTGAGCCGTGTGATGCCACGGCACTCTACCCGAGGGCGGTACAGTGAGACTCTCTCTCTACAAAAAAAAAAAAAGAAAAGGGAACACTTTTGCACTGTTGGTGGGAATGCAAATTAATACATTCCTTTTGGAAAGATATATGGAGAACACTTAGAGATCTAAAAATAGACCTGCCATTCAATCCTGCAATTCCTCTACTGGGCATATACCCAGAAGACCAAAAATCACATCATAACAAAGATATTTGTACCAGAATGTTTATTGCAGCCCTACTCATAATTGCTAAGTCATGGAAAAAGCCCAAATGCCCATCGATCCATGAATGGATTAATAAATTGTGGTATATGTACACCGTGGAATACTATGCAGCCTTAAAAAAATTGGGAGACTTTACCTCTTTCATGTTTACATGGATGGAGCTGGAACATATTCTTCTTAATAAAGTGTCTCAAGAATGGAAGAAAAAGTACCCAATGTACTCACCCCTACTGTGAACTAATTTAGGACCTTCACATGAAATATATAACCCAGTTACAACCTAAGACTAGGGGGAAGGGGGAAAGAATGAAGAGGGAGGGGGGTGGTGGGTAGATGGAGGGGGATTGATAGGATTACACCTGCGGTGCATCTTACAAGGGTATATGTGAAACTTAGTAAATGTGGAATGTAAATGTCTTAGCAAAATAACTAAGAAAGCTATGTTAACTAGTGTTATGAAAATGTGTCAAACGGTCTATGAACTAAGTGTACAGTGCCCCATGATCATATTAATGTACACAGCTATGATTTAATAAAAAAATAAAAATAAATTAAAAAAAAGAGAAGGAAAGAGCATCCTAACTGGAAAAGAGGTTACACTGTCTGGCACTGATACGATATTATACCTGTTACCCTGTAATGATGCCTTCAAAAGAAGCCTACAAATGATAAATGAATTGAGCAAAGTTTCATGTTTACAAAATCAGTGTACACAATCAGTAGCATTTCTGTACACTAAAAATAGTTAAGCTAAAAATCAAATTAAGAACTCAATCCCATTTAAAATCACTGAAAAGTGAATGAATAAATGACTAAATAAATAAATAAAATGTCTTAGAATATACTTAACAACATCAAAGATCTCTAGTAGAAGAACTATAAAAAATTATGGAGAAAATCATAGATAAAATAAATGTAAAACCATCCCATGTTTACAAATAATAAAAGTTAATATATTTTTTGAGACAGGGTTATACTATTTCCCAGGCTAGAATGCTATGGTGTTAGCCTAGCTCACAGCAACCTCAGGCTCCTGGGTTTAAGATCCTCCTGCTTTAGCCTCCATAGGTGCCTGCAACAATGCTCAGCTAATTTTCCCATTTTTATGTCTATTTTTATTCTTTATTAAATAATAACTGTGTACATTAATGCATTATGGGTACAATGTGCTGATTTGATATATAATGTGGAATGCTTACATCTAACTATTAAAATAACCATCTCCTCACTTACTTTAGTAGAGACGGGGTCTCACTCTTGCTCAGGCTGATCTCAAACTCCTGTGATCCTTCTTTGGCCTCCTGGAATGCTAGAATTACAGGCATTGAGCTACCATGCTTGGTCTGGAAAAGCTAATATAGGGTGGCGCCTGTGGCTCAATGGAGTAGGGTGCCGGCCCCATATGCTGGAGGTGGTGGGTTCAAACCCCACCCCAGTCAAAAACTGCAATAGAAAAGCTAATATTTTTAAATGTCCATACTGTCCAAAATAATATACTGATTCAATATTATTCTTACCAAAATATCAATGTCTTCTTCCACAGAATTAGAAAAAAAAATCCTAAAATTTATATGCCACCCCAAATAAGCACACATAGCCACAGCAACCATAAGTAAAAGGTACAAATCTGTAGGCATCACATTACCTGACTTCAAAGTATACTACAAGTCTATAGTAAGCAAAGCAGTATGGTACTGATACAAAAGTAGATGCATATACCAATGGGACAGAATAGAGAACACAGAAATAGAGTCAAATTCCTACAACATGCATATCTTTTACAAAGCAGACAAAACCACATCCTGAGAAAATTATATAGATTCATGCAGAAGGGTGAAATTGGATCCCTATCTTTCACCAACCAAAAAAGTATTAATTCAAGATGGATCAAAGGCCTAAATATAAGAATCAAAATCATAAAAATATTTGAAGAAAACCTAGGAAGAACTAGCCTCTAAATTGGCCTAGGTAAAGAATTTATGTGAAGTTTCTAGCTACGTCACTTTCTTGGCAGAATTTATACCATGCAAGTGGATCATAAATCCTTTCCCTGTCCCCAGACTCAAATCTGCTAGGAGTGCTTTTTGTCGTTAGGTTACTGGAAGTGATAGTCTGTTTTCTGCTGTTTATAACAGAATATCTAAAATTGGGTAATTTATAAAGAAAAAGACTTTCTTATAGTTATGGAGGCCAAGGTCAAGGGGCTGTATTGGGCAAGAATCTTCTTGCTGGTGGGGACTCTCAGAGTGAGGGGGCTGAGTCTGCTAACAGGCTAGGTTTCTTCCTCCTCTTATAAAGCCACCAGTTCCCTTCCCATGATAACCCATTAATCCAAGAGGGAAGATCCCTCATGACCCCATCACCTGTTAAAGGCCCCAACCGCTCAATACTGTCACACTGGGGGTTAAGTTTCAACACCAGTTTTGGAGGAGACCAAGCCATAGTACTGGAGGAGTAATTCATCTGTCCGGATCTGGACTACTGTCACCCCTCCAGCAGACCTGAAAAAAAGAATGGCAAAATATATGCTTTTACTCAGAGATGAAATAAACAGACTATCCTAGCTATGAATCATTAAAAAGTACATCTGACTCCTTTTAGCAAACAGAAATGCTCTTTCCAAAAAGGCTATCTGAACCTTAGTGACTGAGTAGCTCATGCTGAGGGTGTCATCACAAGCCTGACTCAGCAACTCCCTTGCAGACACTCAACCCCTCAGATAACCTAGGGTAGGGTATGAAGTCATGACATCACTGGAGTCCTAACACGTCACCCACTACAGAAAAGCAAAGAAATCAGAGCCTTTGTCACACATTAGAAATGCGACTTAGGTCTTTGTTTTCTGGACTCGGTGCCAAGAACATGAGAACACTGCCAGAAACAAACAGATTCTGTGCTAACTGCTCTAGGCAGAGGTAATGGACCTACTTTATGTAAAAGTGAAAAGAGTCAATACTTGCTGACAGCAGCATCCTTTATATTTGGTCTAGTGTAGTGGCATCATCGTAGCTCACCCCAACCTCCAACTCTTGGGTTCAAGTGATCCTCCTGCCTCAGCCTCCCAAGTAGCTGGCACTATAGGCACAGTGTTACCACATACAGCCAATTTTTTTATTTGTAGTAGAGACAGAGTCTCACTCATGCTCAGGATGTTCTTGAACTCTTGAGCTCTAGCAATCCATTCACCTCATTCTCTCAGAGTGCTAAGATGACAGACATGAGCCACTGTGGATGGCCTCATAAAAATAATCTTTTATTTCTCTTTTTCCCCAGCTTTATTGTTATACAACAAAGTTCACTTATTTAAACTGTATAATTAGATGAGTTTTGACATATTTATCCCTGTGAAACCATCATCACAACCAAGAGAATAAACATGTATCTGTCACACCCTGAAATTTGCTGATGCCCTCTGTCCTCCCTGCTCTCCTACCCCAGCCCCAGACAACTGCTGACCTGATTTCTATCACTGTAGATGAGTGTGCATTTTCTAAAATTTTATATAAATGGAATCCAACAGTGTGTGCACTCTCTCTCTGTCTTCCCTTCTGTCTGGCTTTTCTCACTCTCAAAGCCATTTTAAGAGTCATCCAAGTTCTTGTGCATATTGATAGCTAGTCCTTTTTTCCTGCTGAGTAAGACTTTCTGGACATACCCAATTTGTTCATCCATTTCCCTATTAATGGACATGGGAGTTGTTTCTAGTATATAATGTGATCAGTTTTTTTTTAATTAAATCAGAACTGTGTACATTAATGCAGTCATCTGGTACAATGTGCTGGTTTTATATACAATTTGAAATATTTTTATCAAACTGGTTAATATAGACTTCATGGCATTTTCTTATTTATTGTGTTAGGACATTTGTTTTTTCTGCATCAAGTGAGGCAATCATATGGACTTTGTTTTTTATTTTGTTTATGTGATGTATTATATTTATAGATTTGGGTATATTGAAACATCTTTGGGACCCTGGGATAAAACTCAGCTGGTAATAATGTGTGATTTGTTTGATGTGTTGCTGGATTCTGTTTTCTAGGATCTTATTGAATATTTTTGCATCAATATTCATTTAGAGATATTGGTTTATAATTTTATTTTCTGGTTGGGTCTTTTCCTGGTTTTGGGATCAGGGTGATATTTGCTTCATAGAATGTGTTGGGAAGTATTCCTTCTTTTTATATGCTTTGGAACAGGTTAAGTAATAGGTACTTGTTCCTCTTTAAAGGTTTGGTAGAATTCTGATGTGAAGCCATCTGTTCCAGGGCTTTTCCTTTTGGGGAGATTTCTTATAATTGATGCTATTTCAGAACTTAATATAGGCTTGCTCAAAATGTCCAATTCTTTCAGGCTAACTCTAGGAAGGTGGAGTGTTTCCAAGTAGTGGTCTATTTTCTTCAGATTTTCATACTTCTGAGAATAGAGTTTTTGTAATATTCATTAAGGTTTTTTTGAATTTCTGAGGAGTCTGTTGTTATTTGGCTTTTATCATTTCTTATTGATGAAATTAGGGATTTTACTCTTTTATTTCTGGTTTTGTTGGCCAAAGGTTTATCTTTCTTATTGACCTTTTCAAAAAAAAAAAAAACAACTTTTTGATTTATTGATCTGTTGTATAATTCTTTTGTTTTCAATTTTATTCAGTTCTGCTCTAATGTTAGTTATTTCTTTTCTTCAGTTGAGTTTGGGCTTGGAATGTTCTTCATTCTCCAGTTGCTTCAGATGTCCCATTAAGTTGTTGAATTCCTCTCTTTCCATTCTTTTAAGGAAGGCTTGCAATGCTATAAATTTCCCTTTTAGGACTGCCTTTGTGGTATCCCAGAGGTTCTGGTAATTCATATTTTCATTATTGTTTTGTTCCAAAAATTTGGTAATTACCTTCTTAATCTCATCTATGACTCAGCTATCATTCAGGATGAGGTCATTTAGCTTCCATGATTTTGTATGAGTATGCAGATTCCTGTTGTTACTGAGTTCAACTTTTGTTCCATGATGGTTTGAGAAAATACAAAGAATTATTTATATTCTTTTAAATTTGCTGAGGTTAGACTTGTGACTTGATCAATTTTGAAGGATGTTCCATGGGCTGATGAGAACAATGTGTATTCAGTTTTGTTAGAATGAAATGTTCTGCAGATGTCTGTTAAATTCAATTGTTGAATGGTTAAGTTTAAGTGTATAATTTCTTTGTTTAGTTTCTTATTGCAGGATCTATCCAACACTGCTAAAGGGGTATTAAATTATCTGAGTATTATGGTGCTGGAGGAAATTAAGTTGCTCATATCTGTTAGAGTCTCTCTTATAAATTGAGGAGCATTCTGACTTGGCACATAAATGTTAATAATTGAAATTTCATCATGTTGAGTGTTACCCTTAACTAATATGAAGTGACCATCCTTATCTTTCCTTCCTTTTGTTGGTTTAAAGCCTATCATCTCTGCAAATAAAATTGCAATACCTGCTTTTTTTCTGATTTCCCTTTGCCTGAATTATAGATGACCATGCCTTCACCCTGAGTAGGAATTCTTTTATACAACAGATATCTGGCCTGAGCTTTTGTATCAAATCAGCTATCCTGTGCCTCTTTAGAGGACAATTTAAGCCATTCACATTAATTGAGAGTATTGATAAGCCTGGTAGTATTTTGGGTATCAAGTTTTTCAAAAGTCCAGTGGACATTTTTAATCCTTTCTCCAGTGTGGAAGTTAGCATTTGATCAAAAGTTTCTTAGTGAGTTTACTTGGTGGTAGTGGATTGTGCTGGTCATTATGGAGGATAGGTCTGAGACTATCTTAGAGAGCTGGTTTAGTTATGGCAAATTTCTTCAACATGTGAATGTCATTACAGTATTTAATTTCTCCATAATAAATGAAACTCAGTTTAGCTGGATACAGGATCCTTAAAGTTAATTTTATCTGACACTATAATGGCTACACCTGCTCTCTTTTGGTTTCTGTTTGCATGGAACATTTTTTCCCATCCCTTCTCCTTGTAGGGATTATTCTGTGTGAGTCTTTGTAGCTTAAGTGTGTTTTCTGAAAATAGCAGATACCTTGCTTGTATTTTGTCAACGATTCAGACAGCCTAAGACTGTTGAATCTGTATTAAGACCATTTACATTTATTGATATAATTGATATGAAGGACGCTGTTCTACTTATCCCAGTGAGTAGTACACCATGGCTTTGTTTTATATGATCTCTGACCTTTACCTTTTGGTGGTTTTATTTTGGTAGGTTTGTATTTTGCTGATTTACATATAAAGCAGTTCTAATATTCCCTGCATAGCAGGTTTTGTCTTGACAAATTTCCTCAGAGTTTGATTGTCTGGAAAAGTCTTTATTTCTCATTTATATACAAAAATACACAATTCTAGGCTTCCAGTAATTCTGTTTTAGAAGCCTACAGATGTGGTTCCTATCCCTTTTGTCTCGTAACATCTCAGTATAGAAGCTTGCTGTTAGCCTGATTGATTTTCCTTTGTAAGTTACTTGATGTTTTTGCCTCACAGCTTGCAGGAGTTATGAGTTCATGTTGACTTTGGCCTTGATGAGGTCTTGATGATTGCCTCTTAGCAATGAATTTCCCTGAGCTGTACTATCAAGTTCTAGGACTACAGGATCTGGCTTGCAGGCCTATAATTACATCCCCAAAGATCAATCCATGATTGTGCCAGAGAGAAGCATATTAATCCCATGTTGGGTATCAGGTGCTCGAGCATGTTTGATGTCCCTCTGCATCAGGGTGTTCCTTGCTCTGATGGAGGAGACAGGCAAGTAGGACTGGAGAGGGCCAGTGAGTAGAGAGCTCATGGTCTGAACATCCTGTAGTGCTCTGTAGGTCTTAATAAGGAAAGGTTTGAGCCCCATTCTCTGTGGCAGCCTCAGTGTAGTGTATGCACTAACAGAGGGGAAGCAGCCACTTCTGAAGGCCCCAGATCAATTGTTTTTCTTGGCATCTTCAGGTGGGGAAGGGGACAGGGAAGAAAAGAGTCTAAATGAAGAAATTCCAGCAGTCTGTTCACCTCTGTCTCTCTTTCCAAAAGGGAGGTTGCCTGGAATGACACACAGATGCCCCAGGACTCTCCAGCTGCAAGTCTCCCTCAGTCTGGGCCAGATATGGGAAATGTTTGTGCGGGAATCAATGAGACAAAAATTTAGTGGCTGAAGCCCGTTGGGGAGAAGAAAGGTGTATAGTAGGTAGGAAAATAATATGGCACCTGCTGCCTTTATTTGGGACTGTTGCAATGGTCCATGGGGATGGCAGCCGGGTGCTTTGTTCTCAATAAGCTCCTTGTTCACTAGCAGCAGCAGCTTTGGGACTTGTGAGGATAGAAAGTCTCTCCAGAGTTCAGAAGTCTACTGACTTCTAGAGATGTGAGGGAGAGAGGGAGAAACATACCACCTCACCTACCTTTTGTTGCTGGACTCCAAGCCTCTCAGGGGTTGATCTTGGATGATATCTCAGTCCTTCTTGTTCTGCTCTGTAACTTCCTCCCATGGAATCCCTGGCAGGTTCTGGCATGTTTGTATTCAAATTACATCTATTTTTTTTTTAATCTAAAACTTTTGCTTCCTACTGAGATGATCTGATAGCTGATGTTTCTGGTTAGCCAGCTTCAGCAAGTAGCTGGTAAAGTCATTTAGCACGAAAGTTTAAATTGTTTTCCAATGTTGTATTTCCTTTTGTTATTTATAATATTTTATAGAGGGCTACTGTTGTATGTTTTAAATATTTAGCACTACTATACTGTGAAGGTGTAACAAAGGTAAAGGTACATATTTCCACATGATCCTTCGCGTATAACAAAATATGTTGACAGATGAATCACATGAAAGAGTAAACAATCCCAGAGTTCCAGATAAAGTTGTGGACTCAGGGAAGCAATGGATCTCAGGAAAGAGAAGAGCAAAAAGGAAAATACATCAGATTGAGAAGCAGCTATCAGGTGGATAATTCAGGAGATGGTGTGAAACAAAAATATATTTTTTCTCCAAGTACACTAGATGAAGGTAATCTTTGGGGTGGGGCTAAAGAGGTGGCTGATTTTGGTTTACCAACTTTAATCCTTTATAATTTGTCATTTTCTCAAATAAGCTTAGCTTTATTAATACAATTTCATTCACAGTGATGCACCCTTTATTTTCTCTGAAACTTCCAACAGTGAAGAATAAAATGTTATGTCTTATAAGCATCAGTAAAACTGGACCCAGGACTATCATCTTATGGTGGTAGCTCCATTTCAGATCAAAATTTGGGAAGCATTTTAAAAGGCAGGCTCCTAAGATCCGAATTTTGCTCAGAATTGCATTTTTTTCCCCTGAATTACCAATTATGTGCTCCAAATAAATAAATATAAATTATGATTCCATTAGCTCTGAAGACGTGCTACATTATGTTCAAGTTGATATCTGTTTATTACTGATGGATTCTTTTTTCTCGATGCATAAATTTCCTCTCTTGTTATTCATTTTAGCACATAACAGGGTCCACTTACTTTTTTCAGTAGTTTTTGATCACTATTAACGTATTCTGCATTGCCATTTACACTAAAACAAGGACTAATACGAATCTAATGAATCAGTGCCTACACTTATTTGTTTTTATCCAAAATCTATGTTCTTGAGAAAGAAGCAAATTATAAGACAATAAGTCAATATCTGGGTTTCATAAGTTTTGTTTATGTATTTGTATAGACCTCTTGTCATGGACAATCCAAGTTCAAATTTCTTCACCCTTTGCACCTAAAAAGTAAAACCCTCAGAAAAGTATTTAATTGTTTCTATAATACATCATACCACTAATGATTTCACTATTATATTTCATCCTTTCGTCCCTTTCTTCTTTTTCATAAGCCCCCTTTTAAAAACAGCAATAACACTGAAAGGAGATATGCCCTTTGAACTGGTTATTTCTGATATCTAGGTGACAAGAGAAGTTGGCTAGAAAATAGGCAACTGAGCAGGGAGAAGGACATGCCAAAAAGGAGATACTAATGGAGGTCATTGTTGTAGGAAAATAGCCAAAGAGTAGCTTGCTTTCCTTCATAGTTGTGTTGGCAGCCAGGTCATTTTTATCAGCAAGAGCTAGTGTAAACAAGGATAAGCATAAGGTAATTGAACAATCTCAATTCTTTAATGGAAATATTAGATTTGGTTAGCTAGGTTGTAGGTATTAAGGTAAAAGAATGGGCACAACACTATCAAAAAGTTGTTTCCAACCAAATCATAAGACAGAATATATTTCATAATGAAGCTACATTAATGCTGTCATTGCATTAGATAATGAGTATATGATACTGAAATATTTTCTCTTACCTCTCTATCTTCATTTCATGCATAAATAGGTTTGCAATTTTTTTTTTGTTTTTCCATTCTTTTTTCTTTTTGGTTTGCAAATATTCATTGTTTGCTATGTTTATAATGAAGATACTTTAACAAGTCCTATAAAAAGCAGATTCAACACCAAGTTATCATATTCACTTTCAAAGTCCATCATATAAATGTCTTTGAAGAAATATAATACATAGATATATAATTAATACCATTTTCTCAGCCATTATTTTAATTGAAATGCAACGAACATATCATAATTCCTCATTATTCAAATGATTGTACTGAATTACAGTAAGAGTCAGTAACCTGTTCAAGCTCAGTTTTCTTGCATGTAATGGAAACAGAGTACAAACTTCAAATTTTCTGATTCAAAACTTATCCTCTTTTCACCACACTCTTTTTTTTTTTTAATAACCAAAGCTGACCTGAAAAAGGGGCTTCTTTTTCCTTTTTTTCTTTTGTGATCAATACCATTTTTCTTCTATGTTGGACCAGAGAAATAATGCAATTGTCTGAGTAAACTGATACCTTATACAACTTGCAGGCAAAGACTTTGTTAACTCAAACATACTCTATTTTGAAAAAGAATAATCAAAAAGCTAAACAATGAACTGTGGGACTAACGACCAAGTGGGGAGTATTATCAGAAAACAATATCCACATTAATTAGTGACCCATCCTTAATTTTATCACAAAGGTTAAGTTTAAGTAGGCTTCCATTGTCATTTTGTGAAAACACTGTCATATTAGAAATCAAGCCTCTTAAATTTACACTTAATTATGAAAGTCAACCACACTTTCATTTACTGACAGCTACCGATGCTTCTAATGAAGTCAAGTGACTTTAGTCCAAATAAGCAAATGATTAGTTTGACAATAAATGTGTAAATAAGGTTCTAATTAAATTAACAAATATGCTAACTATTTTGATTGTCCCACAGGACACAACTTTAATTTGGTTATCAAGATTCCCATACAAAGGGAAAAAAATGAATGTGCATTGTCAGAAAGTCAATGTGCATAGGCTGATGAGTAGGTAAAACCAGAGGAATCACTGGTATTTTGCCAGTTTATGGACTCCTGCTTGTAGATGGATGTTTATACTCTTTTAACCTTTTGAGAAAATTGCTCAAAATAGTTAAGATTAAAGGCATCTTTTCAGGCTTGCATTATACTTGCCCTTTTGCATTAAGAAAAGAGCACATTGCACAGCCCTGTTTTCATATTTTAGTAAAATTACTGGGCTTTAAGCAAAAGAAAAATATCTGAGCATCTTCTATATAAAAAAAGAAGTGGAAAAAATAACATGTGACTTATAATGGAACGACTATAACTTATAATGGAATGACTATTAGATTATTATCAGATTTGTTTTTTTGCAGCAATGCTTTATGCTACATGTAAATGGGATGATATATCTAAGGTACTCATGAAAAGAAAATGTGAGCCAAGAGTTTACACTCAGAATAGCCAACTCTAAGAACTGTAAAAAATGTCATCAACATGCAAGAACTCAAGAAATAACTTTTCCAGATCCCTTTCTGATAACACTTCCAACAACCAAAATGACTAATGGTACAATGACATACATACCAGTAGCAACCATTTAATACATAATAACTTGTGGAAATGAGACCAAATGAAGGTTAATACATTAAAAAGTATGTATGTAAATGGTAATATATTATCTCAATGTACACATAATAGAATTATAAAAATAAAGAGGAAATGAAGAGACAACATACATAAAAATGTAATTACTTGTATGTCTATATGGGGGTGATAGATTTAGTATTGTTATTCTGAGAGTATTTTATGTGTTACTGGAACAAGCAAATGAACAATTGTTTGGTAGCAACATCTACCATCCTCTGTGTTTCTGAGAAGCAAGATTTTTTATGTAGAAAGGAGATAAATATACGATATATTTTTTTAACAGGTCAATGATGTAGTGATGATCCCCAAATACTATTTCCTACTAAAATTAAAACAGGGCTTTTTGGATAAATAGTTGATTCCATTTTTCTACAGCAAAAAGGTCTTGGGTAGGAAAGTTACCCAAGAAGCTTACCAAATGTGGTTATATCACATAGCAAGGAAGCTATAAAAATCTACATTTTTTTCTGTCAAAGTGAACTTGAGTAAAATTAAAGGGGTTCCTAATGAGCAGAGATGGGATAATTTGAGCTTCAATAGAAATAGTAATTGAAATGGTATAAAGTTCATCAAATATGCTTAAATTATGATTTTATAATAATATTAATGAGGCATGTACTGTATGTGAAGCAGTGTACAGTGAAGCGGAGGCAGAGTGGCTCTGCGAGCTACTCTCCACTTTCCCACAGAGAAACTCTGACTGGCCGCTGAGGGCAAGCCACACACATGCCATCAGCCAGGGAGGTCACTCTCATATGACGGAGGCTTTGCTGCAGTGCATCTTCCTTCCCGCGTACTTTCCATTTGCCTTCCTGGGTTAAATGAATGGATAGAATTTCTAACAAATTGAATAATATCTAAAATATATTTGGTCCAGAGAGAACTGATGCTCACAACAAGGTCGATGCTAACATGTGATTAGTCCTGCAGTCAAAAGACTCATTGAACCCTTAGTCCACAGGCACGAGAACTTAAAGAGCAAGAGGAAGTGAAAGGAAAATTAGGGCAAGGAAACAGATAAAAGAAATCACTCATGAGGAAAAATCAGGAGAAAACTCCAGGCAACATGAAGAACCTGTCCAGAACAACCCTGCCAAGGGACCATGAGGTAGCTACTGCAGAGGATTCCACCAATAAAGAAATGTTAGGAATGACAGAAAGGGAATTTAGAATACACATGATGAAAACACTAAAAGAAATGATGGAAATGATAAAGGAAACTGCTAATAAAGTGGAAAATAACCAAAAGGAAATCAAATAAGAAATGAACCATATGAAGAATATAAAAAGGATATAGCAGACCTGAAGGAACTGAAACAGTCAATTAGGGAACTTAAAGATGCAATGGAAAGTATCAGCAACAGGTTGGACCATGCAGAAGAAAGAATTTCAGAGGTAGAAGACAAAGTTCTTGAGATAACTCAGATAGTAAAAGAGGCAGAAAAGAAGAGAGAGAAAGCAGAACGTTCACTGTCAGAATTATGGGACTTTATGAAGCGTTCCAACATACGAGTTATAGGAATCCCAGAAGGGGAAGAAGAATGCCCCAGAGGAATGGAAGCCATACTAGAGAATATTATAAAAGACAATTTTCCAAATATCACCAAAGATTCTGACACACTGCTTTCAGAGGGATATTGGACCCCAGGTCGCCTCAACTCTAACCCACCTTCTCCAAGACACATTGTGATGAACCTGTCCAAAGTCAACACAAAAGAAAAGATTCTGCAAGCTGCCAGGAGTAAGCGCCAGTTGACGTACAGGGGCAAATCCGTCAGAGTGACCGCAGACTTCTCTAATGAAACTTTCCAAGCAAGAACACAATGGCCATCTACCTTTAATCTATTAAACAGAACAATTTCCAGCGCAGAATTCTGTACCCTGCTAAGCTAAGCTTAAAAATTGATGGAGAAATGAAATCATTTACGGATATACAAACATTGAGGAAATTCGCAACAACAAGACCAGCTCTACAGGAAATACTTCAACCTGTTCTGCACACTGACCACCACAATGGATCAGCAGCAAAGTAAGAACTCAGAAATTAAAGGACAGAACCTAACCTCTACACTGATGCAAAAGATAAAACTAAGCAAGGGACCCTCACAAAATAAGATGAATAGAATACTACCACACTTATCAATTGTCTCAATAAATGTTAATGGCTTGAATTCCCCACTGAAGAGACATAGATTGGCTGACTGGATTAAAAAACACAAGCCATCCATTTGCTGTCTGCAAGAAACACACCTGGCTTCAAAAGACAAATTCAAGCTCCGACTCAAGGGTTGGAAGACAATTTTTCAGGCAAATGGCATTCAGAAGAAAAGAGGAGTTGCAATCTTATTTTCAGATTCATGTGGATTTAAAGCAACTAAAGTCAAAAAAGACAAAGATGGTCACTTTATATTGGTCAAGGGAAAACTACAACAAGAAGATGTTTCAATTCTAAATATTTATGCACCCAATTTAAATGCTCCCAGATTCTTGAAACAGACCTTACTCAGTCTGAGCAATATGATATCTGATAATACCATCATAACAGGGGACTTTAACACTCCTCTTACAGAGCTGGACAGATCCTCTATACAGAAATTAAATAAAGATATAAGAGATGTAAATGAGACCCTAGAACAACTGTGCTTGATAGAC
Organism: Nycticebus coucang; assembly: GCF_027406575.1. Classification (NCBI taxonomy): domain Eukaryota; kingdom Metazoa; phylum Chordata; class Mammalia; order Primates; family Lorisidae; genus Nycticebus; species Nycticebus coucang. The sequence goes on from NC_069804.1 coordinate 108,754,637, forward strand.
GCATATAGAACACTCCATCCCAAAGATAAAGAATATACATTCTTCTTATCACCCCATGGAACATTCTCCAAAATTGATCATATCCTGAGACACAAAACAAATATCAACAGAATCAAAAGAATTGAAATTTTACCTTGTATCTTCTCAGACCATAAGGCACTAAAGGTGGAACTCAACTCTAACAAAAACGCTCGACCCCACACAAAGGCATGGAAATTAAACAATCTTCTGTTGAATAACAGATGGGTGCAGGAAGAAATAAAACAGGAAATCATTAACTTCCTTGAGCATAACAACAATGAAGACACAAGCTACCAAAACCTGTGGAATACTGCAAAGCAGTTTTGAGAGGAAAATTCATCGCTTTGGATGCCTACATTCGAAAACAGAAAGAGAGCGCATCAACAATCGCACGAGCCATCTTACGGAATTACAAAAAGAAGAACAATCTAAGTCTAAACTCAGGAGAAGAAAAGAAATATCCAAAATCAAATCAGAGATCAATGAAATTGAAATCAAAAGAATCATTCAGAAAATTAATGAAACAAGGAGTTGGATTTTTGAAAAAATAAATAAAATAGATAATCCAAATGGGAGCAGAGGAGGTCAAACTCTCCCTCTTTGCTGACGACATGATCTTATACTTAGTGAACCCCAAAGACTCAACCACAAGACTCCTAGAAGTCATCAAAAAATACAGTAATGTTTCAGGATATAAAATCAATGTCCACAAGTCAGTAGCCTTTGTGTACACCAATAACAGTCAAGATGAGAAGCTAATTAAGGACACAACTCCCTTCACCATAGTTTCAAAGAAAATGAAATACCTAGGAACATACTTAATGAAGGAGGTGAAGGACCTCTATAAAGAAAATTATGAAATCCATAGAAAGGAAATAGCAGAGGATATTAACAAATCAAGAACATACCATGCTCATGGAGGGGAAGAATCAACATTGTTAAAATGTCTATACTTCCCAAAGCAATCTACCTATTCAATGCCATTCCTATCAAAATACCAACATCGTACTTTAAAGATTTGGAAAAAATGATTCTGCGTTTTGTATGGAACCGGAAAAAAACCCCATATACCTAAGGCAGTTCTTAGTAATAAAAATAAAGCTGGGGGCACCAGAATACCAGATTTTAGTCTGTACTACAAAGCCATAGTGGTCAAGACAGCATGGTACTGGCACAAAAACAGAGACATAGACACTTGGAATCGAATAGAAAACCAAGAAGTGAAACTAACATCTTACAACCACCTAATCTTCGATAAACCAAGCAAGAACATACCTTGGGGGAAAGACTCCCTATTCAATCAATGGTGTTGGGAGAACTAGATGTCTACATGTAAAAGACTGAAACTGGACCCACACCTTTCCCCACTCACAAAAATTGATTCAAAATGGATAAAGGACTTAAATTTAAGGCATGAAACAATAAAAATCCTCCAAGAAAGCATAGGAAAAACAGTGGAAGATATTGGCCTGGGGAAAGACTTCATGAAGAAGACTGCCATGGCAATTGCAACAACAACAAAAATAAACAAATGGGACTTCATTAAACTGAAAAGCTTCTGTACAGCTAAGGAGACAATAACCAAAGCAAAGAAAAAACCTACACAGTGGGAAAGGATACTTGCATATTTTCAATCAGACAAAAGCTTGATAACTAGGATCTATAGAGAACTCAAATTAATCCACATGAAAAAAGCCAACAATCCCATACATCAATGGGCAAGAGACATGAATAGAACCTTCCCTAAAGATGACAGATGAATGGCTAACAAACACATGAAAAAAATGTTCATCATCTCTATATATTAGAGAAATGCAAATCAAAACAACCCTGAGATATCATCTAACCCCAGTGACAATGTCCCACATCACAAAATCTCAAAACTGCAGATGCTGGTGTGGATGGGGAGAGAAGGGAACACTTTTACACTGCTGGTGGGACTGCAAACTAGTACAACCTTTCTGGAAGGAAGTATGGAGAAACCTCAAAGCACTCAAGCTAGACCTCCCATTTGATCCTGCAATCCCATTACTGGGCATCTACCCAGAAGGAAAAAAATCCTTTTATCATAAGGACACTTGTACTAGACTGTTTATTGCAGCTCAATTTACAATCGCCAAAATGTGGAAACAGCCTAAATGCCCACCAACCCAGGAATGGATTAACAAGCTATGGTATATGTATACCATGGAATACTACTCAGCTATTAAAAAAAATGGAGACTTTACATCCTTCGTATTAACCTGGATGGAAGTGGAAGACATTATTCTTAGTAAAGCATCACAAGAATGGAGAAGCATGAATCCTATGTACTCAATTTTGATTTGAGGACAATTGATGACAATTAAGGTTATGGGGGCGAGGAAAAGTAGAAAGAAGGATGGAGGGAGGTAGTGGGGCCTTGGTGTGTGTCACACTTTATGGGGGCAAGACATGATTGCAAGAGGGACTTTACCTAAAAATTGCAATCAGTGTAACCTGGCTTATTGTACCCTCAATGAATCCCCAACAACAAAAATAAATAAATAAATAAATAAATAAAAGATAATATTAATGAAGAATAATTATTAACTTAAGTAAAATAGTAGTTAACCAATTCATTTTCTGGTAAATAAATGACATAAGAATTTATCTTTTCTTTTCTACAAACATTTTACCACGGGGTAACCACTTGGAATATGTGGACTAGTGTTTTGTTATGAAAGCATATCAACTGATAATTAAAACAGAAACGATAAATTAGAATGTCACCATATTAAAAATTCAATAAATTAATAAATGTAGACATCAGGCATTAAGAGCTTCTAATAACAGAGAGCTAGACCTTATGTGTCTCCTGGGAAAAGACCACAGTACAATCAGAACTTGCCAAAGGGATCAAATTCAAGCCTTGACAAGCACTTAGATCCATTTCGTATTTTTCAGGAAATAATAAAGAGACAGGAATATATTAAATAGCACCATGAGAATAAAATTAGGAAACTCCAGACTATGGGAAACTATATTACAGAAACAATTTAATGGGAAATTTCAAAAACTAAAGCAGAAACTTGCAGATAAAAAAGGCTTAAATGACATATCAAGTGAAAAAATAAGAATGACTAAACCATAATATCTAGGGAAGCAACTTCAGGTGATAAAACTATAAAGAGCTGTGAGGAATTATTTTACTTTTGTGGTTACTATGGGGTGAAGGAGGATTGTGATCAGGATGAGGCTTCTGGGTGGTTGATCAAAATTTAGTTTTCGACATGGGTGGTGGTTTTGCCTCATACTATTTCATTAAGCTACACTGGTATGTGTGTTTTCTATCTCCATTTTATATTACAGTGAAAAGTTTACTTCAAAGATAATTGCATTCTACACATATATAAATGCAAACTCAAAATATGATTCAATTGAGATCTTTGGGAATAAATTGAATGTAATAACCAATTTCAGTCCAGAAGTAAACAACCTCTAGGGCCAAAAGAAGAGGTCTGAATGGGATGAAGCATATGATTGGATTTCCTGAAAAATAAAACTCTAAGGTAGAGACTAGAATTTATGTGGGTGGCGGCAGTGCCTATGGCTCAGTGGGTAGGGCGCCAGCCCCAAATACCAAAGGTGGTGGGTTCAAACCTGGCCCTGACCAAATTGCAACAAAAAGATAGCTGGGTGTTGTGGTGAGAACCTGTAGTCCCAGCCACTCAGGAGGCTGAGGCAAGAGAATCTCCTAAGCCCAGGTGTTGGAGGTTGCTGTGAACTGTGTGATGCCCCAGCACTCTACCAAGGGCAATAAAGTGACACTCTGTCTCTACAAGGAAAAAATAAAAAATAAAAAAGTAATAAAATATATATATATATATATATATATATATATATAATGTGTGGGGGTGGGGCAATTGGAGAGTGCTTTTGGAATCACCACCAGAGAAAGGGAAGAAAAAGCAAAACCATGAAGGAGAAATTTAACTGTGGTGTAACCTCAGGGAAATCCTCATGTGTCTTTACAGGAATTTTAAAATTGAGATAACCTTTCAATATTGAGTCACAGTAGACAAAGGGACCAGGTTTTTATATTTCTCCCCATTGGAGGACAATCTATTCTAGGAAGAAAGAAATAAATAGGACAGAGCGAAAATGATCCTGAAGAAGGCTAAAACATAAGATGTCTTCTCACAACACTCCCAGAAGCTGAGCGAATAAGTTCTTCCATTGTGAAAGGCAACTGGATGGTAGCGAACTACATCCACTACAGTGATTATTTCCTGCTTCTATTTCTATCTTTTCCTTGCTTCTATATGTATCTATCACTAAAGTATGCTATTCACCTCACAAGGAAATTTACTAATATTCTTAGTACCTTTATGATTTGGAAAAATCTTGTTGCTATTCTATAGATGGGGGAAAAGGGCTCAGAAAGGTCAACAGTTACAGTAACAATTACCTACATTATTTAATTTGATTATCTAAATAGTCTTATGAGTTAAGTACAGTAGATTCCCTCATTTTGCAGAGTAGGTAAATGAAAGTCATGGAAGTTAAATGATTTGCTTAGCTAGTCAGTAGTGGAGCCAGGATTCTAATCTGTATCCAGCACCCTCCTCTCAAACAATGTTACATATCTCTGTAAAACTCATCTAGACTCACAGAATGAGAAAAAGGCAGATACAGGAATTTAACTGTGAATGCCAATCTTCAAGTGTTCAATCCTTCACTTATAGCTCCAGTGTTTCGTATCCTCTGAAAGGAGTTAATGGTTGATGGTGGTTCAATATATTATTACTGTTAACTAACAAATAAGGATCTTCAATTATTTAATCCAAAGAAGTCACAAGGGTAAACACTGTGTTCAAACTGTTGGGTTTCTATGAAAAAGTATTTTAGCGGCACAGAGGCCTTTTGTACCTCTGAGATGCCACCAAGCATGCTATACCAAATCTTTCTATGGGGAGGTCAACCCCACAGGCCATAACATAATTAAAAGGAATATAGGGCATAATCAATATGAAACATAAAAGAGCATTCAGTCTGGATGAAATGAAGATAAAAGATGAAATTTTCTAAAGTAAGTAAAAGTCTAGATTGTATGAAAAAGATGAGAGCAGATACTTTTTATCTCAGAGTATTAAAAATAATGGGTACTTTTTAGAGATTCAAAGAAGTCAACTGGGGCCAATAGAAATGAAATATTAATCTAAACTTCAGGTAGCTAACCACCAAAGTTTATTACACTTCATCTCAAAAAGTAGTATAGACTGTCACAAATTGATTCAAGATGATGGAAATAAATTTATGGATGAGAAATCCAGACTAAAAGAAGTGAAGGATGGCCCTGTCTGAGTGGAAATTGTGGATGAGAAGGATATTCATTTTACTCAAAATGATATTCTTGAAGAATCCATTTATTCACTCATTCATTCATTCATTCTCTCTCTATATATATATGCATATATGTATTCACGTATTCTCTCTCTCTCTCCCTACTCTCTCATACACACACCCACAAATATATACATATACTTCTCATCCACAAGTATCTTTCTAAGATGCAGTTCTCGTCTACGTGGACCATGCCCTAATTCATACTACACAGGGGCTTTCTTTATCTCCCCCCCAAATACAAAACTCTTTGTGCATCAGGACAGTTGCCTCTGTTTGGCATGCTCTTCCCTCCACCTTTTGTGTAGCTGATTCCTTCTCATTATTAACATCTCAGGTTAGAAGCAACTTCCCACTCCTACCTTAAGCCCTGTCAGTCTTTAACTACCAATCTGTAGTTATTTTGCAAATTTATTTGTTTGATTATTTATAATTATGTATTTTATTAAGTAAAATGTAAGTATAATGGCAGGGCACTATATACGTATATGTATATGTATATATGTGTGGGTGTGTGTATGAGAGAGAGGGGGGAGAGGAGAAAATACGTGAATACATATATGCATATATATATATATCGAGAGAGAGAATGAATGAATGAGTGAATAAATGGATTCTTCAAGAATCTCATTTTGAGTAAAATGAATATCCTTCTCTCTAAAGTAAGATGCACTCATTTTAATCTGTTACATTCTTGAGACTCATGCTTTTTTGGTACTTTTTGTGATGTCCTTCTAAGGAATAATTTCACATATTAGCACAGACAGACACATGCACAAAGAAAAAGACACAAATCTTGTTCCTTGTGCTTCTTTTGGAGAGTCTTGGTGAATGTGGATATATATGTATACATTATGTACACATATCTGGCCTTGAAGGTTTTGTTCATCAGTTTTCCTGTAGCATTTATTCAAATATGCCACACACTAGCCACATCCAAGGCTCATCTGGTTACCCAAGGACATGCACACCTAGTGTGTTACTGCAGAACATGGTGTACTTCTTGGAAGCCTGTCTAAAGTACAATATCTGGAATGCTTAGGAAATATGTTTCCTTGGAAGAATTCTCCCTGAATTGAAAGAGACACCCGATTTCTGTGGTTGCCAGAAAACATGCATCACCCTATGGCAAAGAGCTTTGTACAAAGACAGTTCATTCAGCTTACAGCAAGTAACTAACTAAAAACTAAGTTAAAGAGTAAACTAGATAGGGTAAAAAAAATATTCTAGTACTTTGGATTAATGTCCAGATGTCTAAATATATGTTACTTGTGGAATTTGGAGATTTCAACTGGTCAAAGTGAATTACAATTTGCTGTTCTCCTTAGATTGGAGCAGCTCTGATTATTTATAAAGAGCAACATTACAGTACCTTTAGGATATTGCTCACTATAGACAACTCATGGAGTTTTTAAACTCAGCAATAGTCATCTGAGGGTTGGTGTTGATTTAGATATAGATATTGAGGAAGAAATAGGCCACCAAGGTATTTTCTTTTAGAAATATTTTTCAGTAACAGGAAGCTAGTCATGCTCCTGTGGGTTCCTTTGTTCTGTAGTCTCTGCAGTACCACAATGCACTTGGAAGTATGTCAGCTCCTTAATGAAGTGCAGCAGTGTGCAACAGTGAGCATAGAGCCAGTCAAGGTTTTTATGCCCTGATATTGGGATGTTAGCAACTGATTATGTGAAATGGATTACTAAGAATCAACTGGAAAAAAATGTGCAACCCATTAGCAACCTCCTTTAGGAAAGGAATGATAGTACCAATCTGCTGAAGTCCAGGCACTCAGGGAAGACACTAGACAAAGTCTGATGATAGAAATGGGAAAAAAAGAGGGGCAGGAAAATGGGACATAGAAAAGGGGTTAATTTCCTTAATTTGTGAATTTTGCATCACTTAGGGGTTACCTAATTTTATTCAAATATTTTATGTCCTTGAACTCAAATTCAAATGTCCAAGACAAACTAGGATACAATTCTTCATAATTTTAGAGAAGTACATTGTTAATAGAAAATGAAAAAATTCAGGCAACTGATCTTTATATATATATATATATATATATATATTTTTTTTTTTTTGGCTGGGGCTGGGTTTGAACCCTCCACCTCTGGCATATGGGACTGGTGCCCTACCCCTTGAGCCACAGGCACCGCCCCAGGCAACTGATCTTTAAATATGAAAATTGTAGGACACCTGCCAACTCTACACCAAATAAGTTAGGGCGAGTCAGAAATTTCTGTCAGTGCTTTCCTCTTGTTACTCAGCCTGCTGCCCCTTTTCAGAGAATCATTTGACACTTTTATAGAAAGGCAGGAGACAAGCAAGGCCTTGAGAGAGTAATGAAATAAACCCAGTAAGCATCTGAGTTTTAATAAGTGTCCTCTGTTAAAAATATTTAAAAAATAAATGATCATTCATGCCTCTTCCAATTTAATTTTAGGATATAAAGATACTTTATTTTTCAAATAAGTTATATCCTATAGAGCATGAAGAAAAAAGTAATCAAGATGGCATGTAGTAAATACAAGTGTCAATAATAAGAGTAGTTGTAATGTTTCGTTCTGCCTAGTGAGTACTCCAAGGATAAAAACCTTTGCTCAGGTGCGGTACAAAGTTTAAGTCAGGTCCTAATCCAGAAAGTCACTAATTTTTCAAATGCCATTATAGGCAAAACTCTGAAGCTGGAGACATACATTTTGTAAGTCACTATCCAATGACTCCTTGTTGAATACAAACCAAACAATACAACAAAAAGAGAGTAGCATGAACTACCTCCGTCTCCTAGTAGCATAAGCCTCAATCTTCCTGAATAAGTTTCACACATGAAATATAAAACTAAATATAAAAATAATTTTGTGAAATAATATTGTACATATACCTACTCTAGACAAAACCCTAAGCCAAAGGATAGTTTTAACTCTAAATAGTCATAGATTTCTTACTATATGTGGAATCAAGGTGGAGGTGAGAATAAAGAGCTCATACATGTGAAATAATATAGATTACACCAAGATAACAAACTTGTGATATACTCCCTTGTCTACTTTACCAGATGATATCTTTAGGAGCCATTTCTATACTGTCACACTGACATGTGAGTGACAAGCTTAATTCTCTACCTCTGTCCATTTCTCTCTATGCCCCAACACACACACACACACACACACACACACACACCCCTTTCTTAAGTATCAAGATAGCTTTATTCACTTTCCTCTATTCTTCCTTGACTGTAGTAGGACAATTATTCTCCCAAAGACCCTATCCACAGTTATCAGTTTAGGCCTTACCTCTCTTCTTCACAACATAAATGAGAAAATACTGAGATTTGGCACTAAGGGAATATTGCTGCACCTTCCAAAGAAGTGGAATGCCTACTACCCTGTTTCCCAGCAAATAAGACATCCTCTGAAAATAAGACCTACTTACAGGAAAGATAAGACGTCCGCTGAAAATAAGACCTAGCGCATCTTTGGGAGCACACCTTAAAATAAGACGCTGTCTTATTTTCGGGGAAATAGGGTACATGATCAACAAGAAGCAGGTGCTCCACTTGTTTTATTACTGTATGGAAGAAGCTGCATCTTCACACTTTTGTCCACAAATATGTAGCCTATCTGCTAGTCTAGATCATAGGGAAGAGAATCATACAGATTATATACAACTTTAAAAGATGAAGAATATAATGATGGTGATGATGATGAAAATTACATCAGAGACCAAACCAATTTAAGCCACTATATTTGTGATATTCTTACTTAACCACAGAGACAGCTGAGAAAAATTCAATTGGTCAGACTCATATTTAAGTGTCTTTTTCCATCTCTTATAAAGAACTTCATTAATTATTTCTTAAATTATCCTGGAAGTTTGTTATTTTATTATCCATTTTAGCTGATATACTGTATTGTATGCCTTATAGTAGCATGTATAAATCCATACCAAGTTGGGATTTAAGATCATAGCTATAACTTTCCCTTTCCTGATTCTTTGCTATCTGTCTCAGATGTTGCCTTTGGAAGTGTATCCTAACTTCACACTCATGCCGTGATCTGGGATTCTATTAGACTTTTCTCTGCTCATCTGTGCTCATCAAAATGAGAATGCTAGATAATACTATATTAATGCCAGTCTCTGCTTGGGAAAGTGTTTTCAAGATGTAATAATGCCAACCTCCTGCATGTAGTCAAGGTTCTCCTTGTATAATGTTGATGCAGAATGGCATTGCTTTCCCCCCCTGTAGCTGAATACATGCCATTTAGTGGCATTTCAAGTTACAGGACAGTTCCCAGGAAAATTGTTTTGTCTATATCCTTGGAGCCCAGAGCTCTACAATCAATCGCTAGTGAGGAAAAAAATATATTAAAACATTCCCAGCCAGTCAACTGTGTTGTCACTTTTCTGGTACCCCATCTATAAAACATGGGGTTTATACATGTCACCTCAGGAAGGTATTATGAGAGTTAATGAACCAGAGGTTGTAAGGGGGATTTAGCCTGTCAGATGAAAGGTGCTGCTTAAGTATACAGCATTCCTGTTTTATGTAACTTGATTCTTCAGGGCCAAAGCAACATATCAGGAAGTCATGGTACAGCTATTAAGGGGCAGAGGGCACATTCAGTACATTCTCAATGTGAGGTGTAAACACAATCTACAAAAAGAGCTGTTTAGAATTTTATAACTTACTGTTCAGTGGTGGCTCCTATCTTTCCTAGAGCTGCCACATCCCCTACATAATAAAATTAGTCTCATTTTGCCCAATTTATCCTTGGTTCCCCTGACACAACATCCATTCCCTCAAAATCCCTTTTGGATTAAATGAGCTGTGGTAAAGAAATATAAGATGTACAAATACATCAGCTTAAATGGATGATAAGAGAACAAACCTGTAAGGCAAGCAGTGCCTCTGGCAGGTTTTGAGCTGTTACTTTTGAGATACAAAAGCAAGAGGACATCTGCAGCTGAGACGCATTAAAGGGTTTTTGTTATCACAACAGCAAGAGAAGGTATAGGAAACAAAATGGGGCAAATGTAATATGCCACCTCCAAGTACCATTTTCGAGTTTTGTACTATAGAAAAGACTGTGTGGTGCCTGTGGCTCAAAGGAGTAGGCGCTGGCCCCATATACCGGAGTTGGTGGGTTCAAACCCTGCCCCGGCCAAAAACTGCAAAAAAAAAAGAAGAAGAAAAGACTAACACTCGGATTATAAGACCTTTCTAAAGGCCTCTCATTCAGCTTACATTACTTAACATTGTGACTGTTCTGCAGGGTCCATTCGCTCAATTTAACTTGGGGTTCACTTTCTACAGAGCTGATCCTCTTATTGGCCACAGTAACACTCATTTGCTCTGAGTTCAACCTTTTTTGTCTCGCATTGGCAGCTACCAATAATCCCTCCCAAAAGCTTCCCAAAAGCTTCCTCCTGAGGGACCTAGAGTTCACTGTTTCTTTGGACATTTATTTGTTAACATTTTAAATTATTATGTTTTAAATGCATTCTTTCTACAACTATTGAAAAAGTTCACATTTATAATGAGATTAGCTTGAAGGGATTTAGAATGTAGTTCGTTTTGTTTGGAATTTCTACAGACACTTCGCACTTTCCATAATAAATCTGGTTTTCCTAACCAGAGGAAAAGACCACAAATATTCACAAGTTTGAGGAAAAAAATCTATTTTTTTCTGAATAATAAAATGAGATACAGTATTTAAAAAACAGAGAAGTCAGGAAACTGTGTTTCATGTTTATTTGTGTTTTTTCTTCCTCTGTGTAGGCTCCTTGCATTCTTTCTTTTACTTAGTTCTTCCATTTTTGTAAAGAGTACGTAAAGCAGAAATAAGACTCCCTTTTGGTTCCCCTGCCTCTGAGATACCCTAAGGCTTATAAGATGATACTTTCTCCATTATAGCCAGTTGCTATAAGTCAACTGTGTGAAAAAGAACACCTGAATCCTTCTAGACCTACATGTTTTACAAGCAGAAAAGCATGGACTCTTGGGGTATCAGGGGATGTTTTAACATTAAAACAGTCCACCTGATCCTGTGAAAACAGCTACAAAAAACACAGACAAAAATAAGTTTTCTCCTGCTTTTGGCACAGAGGTGCAATTTTTCCCAGGAGCCTTTTACACTTTCTACTTTATTCACTACTTCTTCTGATAGTGTATCTCTTTCATATTCTTTAAAAAAGATGTTTGACTATGCAACATTCATTCACTTTTTAATGAGACAAAAAGAAAATTTTGTAAGTTTTTGAGAATTAAGTGTATTTACTCTCAATTATGTATAGTTAAACCATTTTGGTCACTGCCTATATTTTGTCCCTGCTGCAGAGGCTGGGGAGATATCTGTATTTTTTATATCTCAATGCTTTAAGTTCAATTGCAGAGGTGTTTTGGTTTGGTTTGGTTTTGCTTTCATGCCTATTAAAGTTTGGATGAAGGTACTATGAAGGTACTTAATTCTTTTAAAGTGTAGATCAAATGTCTGATGGATTTGTACTTTTATGGCTTGGTGCTATATATGAAATATCAACAAAGAAATTTGACCACTGTTCCATTGAGGTACAAGTTTTTTGTTTGTTTGTTTTGTATTTTTACTTAAAACTTAAGCAGAAGAAAGTGATCTTTTTGTAAAACAACATATATGAAATAAATGAGAGATTGTGTATGATAGATCTGAATACTGCTCAAGCATCCACTACAGTTCAAGAAATGAAATTAGGGACCAATTTACACCAGAGATTCTTGTCATTGAATAAAGAGGAAGAGAAGCTCTGGTCTGATTTACATTGCATAATGTAAGCTCCACGAGGATCTCAAAGGGAGCTATATTCTTCCTGATCTGGAAGGATGCATTTGTTGGAAAAGTAAAGTATTGTACTTGTACAGTACAAGAAGACTTTTTGTTTGTTTGCTTATTTTGAAACACAAGCAGAACTATTCATTAGTTTTTATTTATTTTTTTCATTAAATCATAACTGTATACATTGATATGATCATGGGGCATCATACACTCGCTTCATAGACCATTTGACACATTTTCATCACAATGGTTAACATAGCCTTCCTGGCATTATCTCAGTTACTGTGCCAAAATATTTACATTCTACATTTACCAAGTTTCGCAAATAGCCCTGTAAGATGCACCACAGGTATGATCCCACCGATCCCCCTCCATCTACCCGCAACCCTCCTCCCTCCCCTCCCTTTCCCACTTCCCCCTATTGTTAGGTTGTAACTGGGTTATAGCTTTCATGTGAGAGCCCCAAATTAGTTTCATAGTAGGGCTGAGTACATTGGGTACTTTTTCTTCCATTCTTGAGATACTTTACTAAGAAGAATATGTTCCAGCTCCATCCATGTAAACATGAAAGAGGTAAAGTCTCCATCTTTCTTTAAGGCTGCATAATATTCCATGGTGTACATATACCACAATTTATTAATCCATTCGTGGATCAATGGGCACTTGGGCTTTTTCCATGACTTAGCAATTATGAACTGGGCTGCAGTAAACATCCTGGTACAAATATCTTTGTTATGATGTGATTTTTGGTCTTCTGGGTATATGCCCAGCAGAGGAATTACAGGATTGAATGGCAGATCTATTTTTAGATCTCGGAGTGTTCTCCATATATCTTTCCAAAAGGAATGTATTAATTTGCATTCCCACCAGCAGTGCAGAAGTGTTCCCTTTTCTCCGCATCCATGCCAACATCTCTGGTCTTGAGATTTTGTGATATAGGCTAGTCTCACTGGAGTTTTGATTTGCATTTCTCAAAGTAGTTTTGATTTGCATTTCTCTGATGATAAAAGATGATGAGCATTTTTTCATATGTCTGAAGGCCGTGCGCCTGTCTTCTTCAGAGAAGTTTCTCTTCAAATCCCTTGCCCAGCCTGCGATGGGATCCCTGGCTTTTCTTGCTGATGCGTTTGAGTTCTCTGTGGATTCTGGTTATTAAACTTTTGTCAGAGATATACCCTGCAAATATATTCTTCCATTTTGAGGGCTGTTTGTTTGCTTTACTTACTATGTTCTTGGCTGTGCAGAAGCTTTTTAGTTTGATCAAGTCCCAGTAGTGTATTTTTGAAGCTGCTTCAATTGCCCAGGGGGTTCTCCTCATAAAATACTCGCCCAGACCAATTTCTTCAAGGGTTTTCCCTGCACTCTCCTCTAGTATTTTTATACTTTCATGTCTTAAGTTTAAATCTTTAATCCAGTGAGAGTCTATCTTAGTTAATGGTGAAAGGTGTGGGTCCAATTTCAGTCTTCTGCAGGTTGCCAGCCAGTTCACCCAGCACCATTTGTTAAATAGGGAATCTTTTCCCCACTGAATGTTTTTAATTGGCTTGTCAAAGATCAAATAACGGAAAGTAGCTGGATTCATCTCTTGGTTCTCTATTCTGTTCCAGATATCTACTTCTCCGTTTTTGTGCCAGTAGCATGCTGTTTTGATCACTATTGATTTGTAGTGAAGTCTGAGGTCTGGTAGTGTGATTCCTCCTGTTTTGTTTTTATTTCTGAGTGATGTCTTAGCTATTCGATTTTTTTTCTGATTCCATATAAAACGAAGTATTGTTTTTACAAGATCTTTAAAATATGACAGTGGAGCTTTAATAGGGAGTGAGTTGAAATTATATATTGCTTTGGGTAGTATGGACATTTTGATAATGTTGATTCTTCCCAGCCATGAGCATGGTATGTTTTTCCATTTGTTAACATTTTCAGCTATTTCTTTTCTTAGAGTTTCATAGTTCTCTTTATAGAGATCTTTCACGTCTTTTGTTAGGTAAATTCCCAAATATTTCATCTTCTTTGGCACTACTGTGAATGGGATAGAGTCATTAACTGCTTTTTCAACTTGACTGTTGTTGGTGTATATAAAGGCTACAGATTTATGGATGTTGATTTTGTAACCTGAGACACTGCTGTATTCCTTGATCAATTCTAGGAGTTTTGTAGTAGAGTCCCTAGTGTTTTCCAGATACACAATCATATCATCTGCGAAGAGCGAAAGTTTGATCTCTTCTGACTCTATATGGATACCCTTGATCACCTTTTCTTCCCTAATTGCAGTGGCTAAACCTTCCATTACAATGTTGAAAAGCAATGGAGACAATGGGCAGCCTTGTCTGGTTCCTGATCTGAGTGGAAATGATTCCAATTTAACTCCATTCAATATGATATTGGCTGTGGGTTCGCTGTAGATGGCCTCTATCAGTTTAAGAAAAGTCCCTTCTAGACCAATTTTCTTGAGTGTTCTGATCATGAAGGGATGTTGGATATTATCAAAAGCTTTTTCTGCATCAATAGAGAGAATCATATGGTCTTTGTTTTGTAATTTATTTATGTGCTGAATTACATTTATATATTTACGTATATTGAACCAGCCTTGAGACCCTGGGATAAAACCGATTTGGTCATGATGTATAGTTTGTTTGATGTGTGCTGGATTATGTTTGTTAGGATCTTGTTGAATATTTTTGCATCAATATTCATTAGTGATATTGGTCTATAATTTTCTTTTCTTGTTGGGTCTTTTCCTTGTTTGGGGATCAGGGTGATGTTTGCTTCATAGAACGTGTTCGGGAGTCTTCCTTCCTTTTCTATCTTTTGGAACAGGTTGAGTACTATAGGTACTAATTCTTCTTTAAAGGTTTGGTAGAATTCTGACGTAAAACCATCTGATCCCGGGCTTTTCTTTTTAGGTAGGTTTTGTATAGTTGATGCTATTTCTGAACTTGATATGGGTCTGTTCAACATTTCCACTTGATTCTGGCTAAGTCTTGGAGGGTGGCATGCTTCCAAGTATCAGTCAATTTCCTTCAGATTTTCATATTTCTGAGAATACAGTTTCTTGTAATATTCATTAAGGATTTTTTGGATTTATGACGAGTCTGTTGTTATTTGGTCTTTGTTGTTTCTGATTGATGATATTAGAGATTTTACTCTTTCTTTCCTGATTAGGTTGGCCAGAGGTTTATCTATTTTGTGGACCTTTTCAAAAAACCGGCTTTTTGATTTATTGATCTGTTGTATTATTCTTTTGTTTTCAATTTCATAATTCTGCTCTAATTTTGATTATTTCTTTTCTTTTACTGGGTTTGGGGTTGGAATATTCTTCCTTTTCCAGTTGCTTGAGATGTCCCATTAAGTTGTTAACTTCCTCTCTTTTCGTTCTCTTGAGGAAAGCTTGCAGTGCTATAAATTTCCCTCTTAGAACTGCCTTTGCGGTGTCCCAGAGGTTCTGATAGTTTGTGTCTTCATTATCGTTTTGTTCCAAAAAATTGGCGATTTCTTTCTTAATCTCATCTCTGACCCAGCTATCATTCAGCATAAGGTTATTTAACTTCCATGTTTTTGTATGAGTATGCAGATTCCTCTTGTTAGTCAATTCAAGTTTTATTCCATGATGGTCCGAGAATATGCAAGGAATAATTTCTATTCATTTAAATTTACTGAGGTTAGACTTGTGACCTAAAATGTGGTCAATTTTGGAGTAAGTTCCATGGGCTGATGAGAATTATGTGTATTCAGTTTTTTGGGGATGAAATGTTCTGTAGATGTCTGCTAAATCTAAATATTGGATGGTTAAGTTTAAATCTAATATTTCTTTGCTCAGCTTCTTGCTGGAGGATCGATCCAATTCTGTCAAAGGAGTGTTGAAATCTCCGACGATTATGGAGCTGGAGGAAATCAAGTTACTCATGTCTGTTAGAGTTTTTTTTACAAATTGAGGTGCATTCTGTTTGGGTGCATAGATATTAACAATTGAGATCTCATCATATTGAGTATTACCCTTAACAAATATGAAGTGACCATTCTTGTCCTTCCTTACTTTTGATGGTTTAAAGCCTACTGTATCTGCAAATAAAATTGCAACACCTGCTTTTTTCTGATTACCATTTGCCTGAAATATGGATGACCATCCTTTCACCCTGAGTCTGTATTTGTCTTTTAAGGTAAGATGTGACTCTTGTATGCAACAAATATCTGGCTTGAGTTTTTGTATCCAGTCAGCTAACCTATGCCTCTTTAGAGGACAGTTTAAGCCATTCCCATTAATGGAGAGTATTGATAAGTCTGGTGGAATTTTGGGTATTGAGTTTTTCAAAGGTCCAGTGGACATTTTTAATCCTTTCGCCAGTGTGGAAGTTGGAGTTTGATCCGAAGCTTCTGAGTGAGTTTACTTTTGTGGTATAGGATTGGGTTGGTCATTATGGAGGATAGGTCAGAGAATATCCTGAAGAGCTGTTTTGGTTATGGCAAATTTTTTTCAACATATGAATGTCATTAAAGTATTTAATTTCTCCATCAGAAATGAAACTCAGTTTAGCTGGATACAAGATCCTGTTTTGAAAGTTATTTTGCTTTAGGAGATTAAAAGTTGATGACCACCCTCTTCTGGCTTGAAAAGTTTCAGCAGAGAAATGTGCAGTTATTCTAATATTCTTTGCTTTGTACTTAATGGTTTTCTTTCACCGGGGTGCTTTGAGAATCTTCTCTTTCATGTTAACTTTAGTGAAGGTAATTATGATATGCCTGGGGGATGACTTATTGGGGTTGAATCGTGCTGGGTTTCTGAAGCTGTCTGCTATCTGAATTTCAGATTCTCTATGCATGTCTGGAAAATTCTCTTTCATAATTTCATGCAGAAGGGCCTCTGTGCCCTTCGAGGCCACTTCCTCATTCTCCGAAATCCCAATTATTCGTATGTTGCTTTTCTTCGAATTATCTGAGAGTTCTCTGAGTGAGTGATCCGTTTTTGCTCTCCATTTCTCTTCCTCTTTGAGAGATTGGGAGCGTTTGAAGACTTTATCTTCAATGTCAGAAATCCTCTCTTCTGCTTGCTCCATTCTGTTGCTGAGGGATTCTACTGTATTTTTCATATCTTTGAAGGCTGTAAATTCTTCCTTCAGTGTGACTAAGTCTTTGGTGGTTTTGTCTTTAAATTCGTTAAATTCTTGAGACAACTTTTGAATTTCTCCTCGAATTCCTATTTCCATTTTATTAATGTTGTCTGCAATCCAAATTCTGAATTCGATTTCTTATATCTCAGCCAGTTGTTTATGAATGGGATCTTCAATCACATCTGCCATATCTTTTCTTGGGGGGGTTGATCTATTCTGGTTATTCTTGTTACCAGAGTTTTTCCGCTGATTCCACCCCATGGTTATTTTACTCCCTTTGATTTTTCCCCTGGTGCTTTATTGAGGGCCTGTACAGTGTTGTGGCCTGAGAAACTGGGGCCCTTTCTTGTGTGGTGGGTCTAAGTGGTTCTGTCTTGTTTTCAGCTGGTTTCTTTTCGATCCTATTGTAATGTTTACTCTGGCTTGAAGTCTCAGCTGTGTGGAAAAACCAGCAATTAAGTCACCCCGTCTGCCCACCTCTGGCACCAGTTGGAAAAGGAAAATCAAACCTTCCTACAACCGCATACCCAGGGCACTGTGTGAAAAGTCCTCAGTCTATTAGTTCAGTTCAAAAGGTCCAAATCGATTGTCTCAATCAGCACCTGTCTCAGGTGGGAGAGTTCAAGAGGTCTCTGGGAACTGCATCACAGGTGTCTGGTGACTCCTCTGATATGGCTTACTCCAGTGCTGCGTGGAGTCAGGAGGAGTCACCTAGAAAATATATCAGTCTGGGAAGGTTGATGTCTCCTTCCCCACTTTGCCCCTCCGTCGGACCCAGTCACTGGTATCTCTGCAGATGGCTAACCCAGTTGCCTGTAGTGAACAGATGCTCGAGGGGTTTGCACCTGCCTGAATTGCAAGGAAGTCTGCCAGGCCTCTGCAGTGTGCCGCTATCTAGCAGGAGGAGATGGGGCCTGACATCTTTGAGTGCTTGATGCAGGTGGTGGGAGGGAGGTGTTTGTTCACTCAGGCTTAGCCCCATCCCTGATTGATGTTGCTAACAGAACAGACAACTTTGTGGGTTTCTGTCTGTGTTTCTGCTAAAATTGCCTACAGAAGACGGGCTGTTCTGAGTTCAAACGTCTTTGCTGCTGGAGATTTGTGTCTGATTACCTCTCTGTGTCGACCCTGCCCTGGAAGCTTCCCGGGTTTGTGAGCAGCGTCAGGCAAATACTTTGCTCACTGGTGGCCTCCTCTGGTTGCCCAGGGAGACAGGGGGTGTGGCTTCAGAATATCCAGAAGTGAGCTGTTTTGCTTTTGTTTGCGTCCTTGTGATCACAGCTTGCCTCAGCGGTGTTGATGTGCATTCTTCAACCTTCTCTTTTGGTGCAGCTCAAATCCACCAGGATACTTACTAAATTCCTGTCCCTTAACTCTCCTTCTGGATGGGAGCCTCTGTTGAAAGTTGGCTTCAGTCCGCCATCTTGTCTCTCAATAGTTTTTAAATGAATCTGTTTCTGTGATACTACCATAAATTTATGGACGTATTCTCCTGTCCACTGACTGTATCCAAGAAAGAGGATATAAAAAGAAAATCTTTAACTCCATAATAACAGTGGTAAAATAGGGAACCTACAAAGTATGTTTCTTATTCAGCCCATGTTCGGCTTTGATTCCTTCCTTGCTCTCTTGTCTTTCCCCATACATTCTTTCACTTTCTCATTCTTGATTTTACATACACATACCTATTTCACTTACTATCTTATCAAACACTTGAGAATACTTTGTTAATCTACGTTAACATATATTGGTATGTAAAAACCATTAGGTGAACGGGTTATACTCTAACTTCTACAAAATCCAAGGCTTTTTACCTATAGGTTACCCATTTACCCGTTCAAGAATAAAAATGAGCAACAGAGGGGAGAGTAAGATGTTAGCTGAGTTACAGCTTCTTTGCAACCAGGTGTGGTGATATTGGGGAGAGAAGATTCTCTTGCACTTCTAGATTGTGGGATCTGCCCAGAAACATCCCTTTGGGAATGCAGGGTGATAGCAAGAGGCTTCTGGACCCCAGAAGGAGGACACAAGCAGCGGAGAAGTGGCAAGTGGTTGCATTTGTTCATTCCTGTGTCTGTACCTGCAACAGCAGCAAGACTGAAGACAGAGAAGGCCTTCACTGCAGGATTTTGGACTTGGGCACATGGCTGAATTGCCTTAGGAGAACTTGGGTGAGACTGTGGGTGACTTTAAGCATTTTCCAGGGTCCAGGACTGAACCATTGGGCCAGAACAGAGCTATCATTGTTCGGCTGTGGGCCAAACATGCAACCATTGTGTGAGAGCTGCCCTGCAGGCTCTGCCTTTAGCGTCCCACAGTGAGGCCTGGGCTGGGAGACCTTGGACAAGTGATCTAGTGACTGAACAGTGCCAAAGGCCGGGACTGAGAAGGAGGAGAAGAGCAGAACATTCAGTGTTTGGCAGTAGGAGAACTGACTTGCAGCCTCAGCCCTCAGGATCATAGAGTGAGGCCACTTTTGGCATGCCTGATAAGTGGGCAGTCACTTCAGTAGAGATCCCATTGGCATATGCTTTCCTGGAAAAGCCTCTGCTTAGCCAAGGGTCACAGTATAAAGTGTCTTTCAAGTGGGCAGAGGAGAGATTCAGGATCTCAACCCTGTAGGGTTTAAGGCCAAATATGTCAGCAGAGGACCAAATAAGTCTCCATCTTGTACAGCTGTATCAGCATTGTAATTAGCATCCCATGAGCCAGGAGATTGTCAGTTGCCAAGACAATATTCAGCAAGCTATATATACTGCTTTGTTTCGCTAGGTTTTTTCTTCCTTTTTTTTCCATTTCAACTTTTTCCAACTATATTTTTCTTTTTTTTATTTCTTCACTGTTCTAGTGTAAATATAATTTTCTATATTGTCTTCTTCAGTAATAAGAACATCATTTTTTGCTAGTGTTTATGCCCCTGTTATTTGGTTTTTCTCCCAATTTTATCATGTAGGGTTTTTGGTTTGCTTGTTTGGGCTCAATTTATAGTATTTTTCTTTCCAGTCTATTTGGTGAAGTTGGAGTACCATGTCTGTTCATGCTGGCAAAGAGCTTTTAACATCAAGGAAACCACCCAACCTAGCACCCTTTGAGGTTGGGAGATTTTAAGGTGTGGGTCAAAGTACCCTACTGTATACCTTTATTATTCCTGTCTCCTGCTTTCTGTGCCTCTCTTCTTTTTGTCGATATTCCCTTTTATTCACCACCTCCTTTATCTTTTTTCTTTTTTCTTTTTTTTAGTCTTTTGTCCCTTCTTGTTCTATAATATTCTTATCCTTTTAGTCCTGCACTAAAAGTAGTCATCAAAACCTTAGGTCAGAGGCACAGTAACTTAAACAACAAGGGGAAGTGAAAGGAAAATTAAGGTAAGGAAACAGATAAAAGAAAAAACTCACGAGGAAGAAACAGCAGAATGATCCTGGAACATGAAAACCCCATTCAGAACAACCCTGTCCCCAAGGAACCATGAGATAGTTACTGCAGAGAATTACACCTATAAAGAAATGCTAGAAATTACAGAAGGGTCATTTAAAATACAGATGATGAAAACAATGAAGGAAACTAATGAGAAAGTGGAAAATAACCAAAAGGAAATCCAAAACAGAATCAAATAAGAGATGAACAATATGAAGAATATAGAAAGGATATGGAAAAGCTTAAGGAATTGAAACATTCAATTAGGGAACTTAAAGATGTAATAGAAAGTATCAATAACAGATTAGACTATGCAGAAGAAATAATCTCAGAGGTAGAGGACAAAGCTCATGAGATAACTCAGATAGTTAAAGAGGCAGAAAAAAAGAGAGAAAAAGCAGAATTATGGGACTGCATGAAGCATCAAACATATGGAATATAGGTATCCCAGAAGCGGAAGAAAAATTCCCCAGAGGAATGGAAGCCATAATAGAGAGGATTATAAGTGAAAATTTCACAAATATTACAAAGATCCTAACACACTCCTTTCAGAACAATATGGGACCCCAGGTAGCCTCAACTCAAGTAAAGCTCAACCAAGACATATTGTGATGAACCTGTCCAAAGTCAAGACAAAAGAAAAAAATTCTTCAAGCTGCAAGGAATAAGCACCAATTGACCTATAGGAGCAAATCCATCAGGGTGACTTCAGAGTTCTCTAATGAAACTTTTTAAGTCAGAAGACAATGGTCATTTAACTTTAATCTACTTAAACAAAACAATTTGCAGCCAAGAGTTCTATATCCTGCTAAGCTAAGCTTTAAAATTGATGAAGAAATCAAATATTTTACTGATATGCTAACATTGAGGAAATTTGACACAATAAGACCAGCTCTACAGGAAATACTTCAACCTGTTCTACATACTGACCATCGCAATAGACCATCAGCAAAGTAAGCACCCAGAAATTAAAGGACAGAACCTAGCTTCCGCAATGTTGCCAGAATAAAGTTAAACTATGGACTTTCACAAAATAAGATGAATAGAATGTTTCCACACTTATCAATTATCTCAATAAATGTTTATGACTTGAATTCCCCACTGAAGAGGCATATACTGGCTGATTGGCAAAAAAAAAAAAAAAAGAAAAAACATCATTGCTGTCTGCAGGAAACACCTATCCTCAAAAGAAAAATTAAAACTCAGAGTTAGGGGTTGGAAGATAATTTTTCAGGCAAAGAGAATTCAAAATAAAAGAGAGGTTGCAATCTTATTTTCATATACAAGTGTATTTAAAGCAACTAAAGTAAAAAAAAAAAAACAAAGATGGACACTTTAAATTGGTCGAGGGAAAAATACAAAAAGAATACATTTCAATTCTAAATATTTATGTACCCAACTTAAATGCTCCCATATTCCCAAAACAGACCTGAATTAGTCTGAGCAATATAATATCCTATAACATCATAATGACAGGGGACTTTAATGCTCCTCTGACAGAGCTGGACAGAGTCTCTAAACAGAAATTAAACAAAGATATAAGGGTCTTAAATGAGAGTTTAGAATAACTGTGCTTGATAAAGTATATGGAACACTCTACACCAAACCTAAAGAATATACATTCTCATTGGTCCATTGAACATTCTCCAAAATCGATCATATTCTAGGACAAAAAACAAACATCAACATAATCCAAAGAATTGAAATTTTACCTTGTAACTCTTCAGCCCATAAGGCCTTAAAAATGGAACTTAACTTCCTGCACCCAAGTGTTATTTTACTTCCATGCCTTCCACACAAAGGCTTGGATATTAAAAAAACCTTATGCTGAATGAGAGTTGGATGCAGGAAGAAATAAAAGAAGAAATCATTAACATCCTTGAGCATAACAACAATGAAGACACAAGCTACTAAAACCATTAGGATAAAGCAAAAGCAGTCCTCAGAGGAAAATTTACTAATGTGATGAATATATGTCAAATGGTATAAAACCAGTGTATGGTGCTCCATGATTGCATTAGTGTACACAGCTATGATTTAATAATAAATAAATTTTAAAAAAAGCTAAAGTAAAAACCACAATGAGCTACTACCTCATAAAAAACAAACAAACAAACAAAACAGAAAGAAATCACATAAAGAAAATCATAAGCCATCTTATGGAATTGGAAAAAGAAGAACAATGTAAACCTAAACCCAGCTGAAGAAAAGAAATACCCAAAATTAAATCAGAGAATAATGAAATTGAAAACAAAACAATCATTCAGAATATTAATGAAACAAGGAGCTGGTGTTTAGAAAAAATAAATAAAACAGATAAACCTTTGACCAGACTAACTAGAAATAGAAAAGTGAAATTGACTAACTCACTTTATCAGAAATGATAAAGTGGAAATAACAACAAATGCCAAAGAAGCATAAGAAATTATCTCTGAACTACAAGAAACTCTATGCCCAGAAATTTGACAATGAGAAGGAAATGGATCAATATTAGGAATCACACCCTCTCCTGAGACTTAGCCAGGAAGAACAGACCAATGTCATGCACTGAGTACAAAGAAACCATTAAAAACTCCCAACAAAAATATGCCCTGGTTTGGATGGTTTCACAATAGAAATCTATCAGAACTTTGAAGAATTTCTTATTCCCATACTGCAGAAATTATTCCAAAAAATTGAGGAGGATGAAATATTCCCAAACAAATACTACAAAGCAAACATCACCTTGATACCAAAACCAGGAAAAGACCCAACTGAGAAGGAGAACTTCATACTAATTCCATTAATGAATATAGATGTAAAAATTCTCAACAAAATCCTAGCCAATAGATTACAGCTGCTCATTAAAAAAGTTATACATCATGATTAAGTATGTTTCATCCCAGGTACACAAGGCTGGTTTAACATGTGAAAGTCCATAAACATGATTCACCATATCATCAGAAGCAAAAACAAAATCCATATGATCCTCTCAATAAATGCAGAAAAAGTATTTGATAAAGTCCAGCATCCTTTTCTAATTAGAAAACTGAAGAGTCTAGGCATAGGTGGTACATTTCTTAAACTGATTGGAGCTATCTATGACAAACCCACAACTAACATTTTACTAAATAGAGTAAAACTGAAAGCTTTTCCACTTATAACTGGAACCAGACAAGGTTTGCTCTACTGCCATTACTATTCAATACAGTGCGGCAAGTTCCAGCTAGTAGAATCAGGCAAGAGAAGGATAAGGGAAGGGAAGGGAAGAAAAGGGAAGCCAAATGGAAGCAGAGGTCAAACTCTCCCTCTTTGCTAAATATATGATCTTAGACTTAGTTAACCCCAAAGACTCAACCACAAGACTCCTGGAAGTCATAAAATAATGCAGCAATGTCTCAGGATATAAGATCAATTTCCACAAGTCAGTAGCCTTTGCGTATGCCAATAACAGCCAAAATGACAGGCTAATTGAGAACACAACACCCTTCATCATAGCTTCGAAGAAAATGAAATACCTAAGAATATACCTAGTAAAAGAAGTGAAGGACCTCTATAAAGAAAATTATGAAACACTAAGAAAAGAAATAGCAGAGGATAATAACAAATGGAAGAACATACCAGGCTCGTGGCTGGGAAGAATCAGCATTGTTAAAATGTCTATACTTCCAAAAGCAATCTACACATTTAGTGCCATCCCTATTAAAATACCAAAGTCATACTTACAAGACTTGAAGAAAATAATTCTTTGTTTTGTATAGAACCAGACAAACCCCCAGATAGCTAAACCAGTTCTTAGTAATAAAAACAAAGCCAGGGGCATCAGCATACCAGACTTTAGGCTGTACTACAAGGCCATAGTGATCAAAACAGCATGGTATTGGCCCCAAATGAGTCATAGACGTTTGGAATTGACTAGAAAAGGAGGAAATGAAACTAACATCTTACACACACCTTATCTTTGATAAACTAAAGAAGAACATACACTGGAGAAAATAATACCTAGTCAATAAATGGTGCTGGGACAACTGGATATCCACATGTAAAAGACACTGAAACTGGACCTGCACCTTTCTCCACTAACAAAAACTGAGTCAAGACAGATAAAATACCTAAATTTAAGGCATGAAACAATGAAAATCCTCAAGGAAAGCATAGGAAAAACACTTGAAGATATTGGCCTAAGGAAAAACTTTATGAAGAAGACTTCTGTGGCTATTGCAACAACAACAAAAGTAAACAAACGGGACTTAATTAAACTGTAAAGCTTCTGTACAGCTAAGGAGACAACAACCAAAGCAAATAGACAACCTACACAATGGGAAAGGATATTTGCATATTTTGAATCAGACAAAAGCTTGATTATTAGGATTAACAAAGAACTCAAATTAATCCACATGAAAAAAGCCATCAATCCCATATATCAACGGGCAAGAGAGATGAATAGAACCTTCTCTACAGAAGACAGATGAATGGCTAACAAACATGTGAAAAAATGCTCATCACCCCTAATTATTAGAGAAATGCAAATCAAAACCACCCTGAGATATCATCTAACCCCAGTGAAAATGACCCATATTAGAAAATCTCAGAACTGCAGATGCTGGCATGGATGTGGATAGAATTATATAGGGAACACTTTTACACTGCTGGTGGGACTGTGAACTAATACAATCTTTTTGGAAGGAAGTATGGAGAATCCTCAAAGAACTCAGGCTAGACCTCCCATTTGATCCTGCAATCCCATTACTGGGCATCCACCCAGAAGAAAAAAAATCCTTTTACCATAAGGACCCTTGCACTAGACTGTTTATCGCAGTTAATTTACAATCGCCAAAATGTGGAAACAGCCTAAATGCCCACCAAGCCAGGAATGGATTAACAAGCTGTGATATATGTATACCATGGAATATCATTCAGCCATTAAAAAAGGTGGAGACTTTACGTCCTTTGTATTAACATGGATGGAACTGGAACACATTCTTCTTACTAAAGCATTGCAAGAATGGAGAAGCAAGAATCCTACGTACTCAATTATCACATGAGGACAGTTAATGAGCTAGTACAGGATGGGAAGTGGGAGAAGGGGAGACTAGAGAGATGAAAGGAGGGAGGGAGGTGTGGGAAGGGAAGAGCAGAGAGAGAGAAAGAGGGATGGGATGGGGGAAGGGAAGATCAAATTGAGGGAAGGGGGTGTCATGGTATTTGGCACACATTTTGGGGGTGGGATACAATTATAAGAGGGACTTTACTTAACAAAAGCAATCAGTGTAACCTGGTTCCTTGTACCCTCAATGAATCCCCAACAATAATAAAACAAAAAAGCCAGAGCTAGGAGGCATTTCTTCTGGTGGATGTAATAAAGGTATTTTGAGTATAATTTAACCATCAATCTCTTTGTTGTTGCTATTGAATTTCTTTGAATTTCCCTCTTCTTCCTTCCCTTTTATGAGGAGCTAATGTAAGATGAGCCTGTGAGAAAAATGTCTTCCTAATTTCTCACAGCTATCCTTAGAGAAGATTAAAGAAGAGTGGAGGAAGCCTAAGAAAAAAAGACAGGAGGCCAGTGTCCTTGCTTTTTTTCACTGATTTCGATCAGTATTTATTGTGTATCCACTATGTGCCAAAAAATTCTCTAGGCAATGATATAGTAAAAAAGGTCAACAGGACCACTGCCTTTCTGAAGCTTAAAGTATAATTAGGGAGATAAGTAAGTCAATGTTTCTAGTCTAGTTCTGAAGATAGAGGGAAAAATAAAAGATGTCAATGGTCATATTTAGTCTTAAGTTGGTCAAAGTTGGAAACCAAATTTTCAGCCAATTTTACATATTTATTCAACTATATTTTCCTCTTAGTACTATGCTGTTGAAAGGGAAAAAAATACTATTTTCAGTATCTCTAGGTCAGCAGTCAAAAGTTTGGGGATATT
This sequence comes from Nycticebus coucang, assembly GCF_027406575.1. Classification (NCBI taxonomy): domain Eukaryota; kingdom Metazoa; phylum Chordata; class Mammalia; order Primates; family Lorisidae; genus Nycticebus; species Nycticebus coucang. Next base: position 108,781,258 of record NC_069804.1, read on the forward strand.
GGCAGTTTTCCTAAAAAATATTGCAACTATCAGTGAGGCTTCTACATCTGCTGAGTCTGGAAAGAAAAAATGGACACCTCTTTTCTTTCTAATGAGTATGTATAAAAGAGCAGTGGTTGAACAGAGAAACCTCATTTTTATGCACTAGGGGCTTCCACTTTTCGTACCCATGGCTCCCATAATGCTCCCAACTGCATTATATAGAGAACAAACTTCTAAACAATTTATAATGCTTAAAGACAACTTCTTTTTTATACAAAAGGAAAGGATTTTTGCAATGTATTTTGTGTAATTTTTGTTTTTCTGCTCCTTTTTCTTTTATTTTATTATTTATTTTTTCATGAAATGCCTATTTTGGGAACCATGCAAGGGTCAGACAAATCCTTATTATTATTATTATTATTTTTAGAATATCAATATCATGTTCTATTGCCATAACTGATGTTTTTCTTTTTTTATTTCTTTAAGTTTTGTCTTCTTGCTTATATTACTTGGTCATTTTATATTTCTGTGCATTTAAATATTAGAGGCACTCAAATAAATTGTCTTTATATAATTCATGTCTAATGTATTAATATATGCCCTTGCTTCTTTTTAGTACCAAATATGAGGACTTTAGTGTAATTCTCTTTATTAATGCTGATGTTGGGTGGGAGGTGTCTCCACTTGGATTCGTGCACCCCACTTCTCCACTGCTGGTGGGAATGCAAACTAATATGTTCCTTTTGGAAAGAAGTTTGGAGAACACTCAGGTATCTAAAAATTGACCTGCCATTAGGTCCTGCAATTCTTCTACTAGGACCATATCTAAAAGACCAAAAATCACTTTGCAAAAAAGATATTTGCAGTAGATTATTCACTGCAGCTCAATTCATAATAGCCAAGTCATTAAAGAAGCCCAAGTGCTCATCGACCTATGAATGGATTAATAAATTGTGGTATATGTATACCATGGAATACTATGCAGCCTTAAAAAAGATGTAGCCTTTACCTCTTTTATGTTTACATGGAGGGACCTGGAACATATTTTCCTGTGTAAACTATCTCAATAATGGAGGAAAAAGTATCCAATGTACTCAGTACTTCTATGAAACCTACTTATATTTACTCACACTTTGTTATGAAAGATAGAACACAACTATAGCCCAGGATGAAGGAGAGAAATGGAGTGAGAAGGGAGGGAGGAGGTTTGATAGAGGAGGGTAAAAGGCCACCATGGACCACACCTATGGAGCATATTGCAAGGGTACAAGTCAAATCTGTCAAGTGTAGAACATAAATGTCTTAACACAATAATCAAGTATGCGAAAGCTGTGTTGATTGGTTTAATGTAACCACGTCAGATTGTATAAAAACAAAATCAACACATTGTACCCCACATATGCATAAATATATTCATGATCTATGTGCATTTGACTTGATAAAAAAAAAATCTTTACTCCCACACTGATGATATTTATATTTTAAGCAAAACTCTTATTTTTTAAAGCACATGACTTTTATTCCTTCAAGTTTCTTAGTCTTATACAAATCACTTTTCTCATCAGACTAACAATATGACACTATTTTCTGGGGATGTTTAGCATTAAAATTGCCATAAAAAAATCATTACTTTCTGAAGTTCAATCATTAGATAATTTACTGTATTGCTTAATTTAGCTTTGCTCCAATTTGATGTGCTTTGAAAAATAGTGAGAATGTGGTGGCCACTTTCAATTGTTAATATAAAGAATATAAACGTGGTGAAAGCCAGGCATGGTGGCTCAGGCCTGTAATCCCAGCACTCTGGGAGGATGGGGAGGGCGGATCACCTGAGCTCATGAGTTTGAAACCACCCTGAGCTAGAAAGACCAGCCTGAGTTAGAGCAAGACCCTGTCTTTAAAAATAGCTGGGTTCAGGGGCAGGTACCTATAGTCCCAGCTACTTGGGAGTCTGAGGCAAAAGAAGGGCTTGAGGCCAAGAGTTTGAGGTTGCTCTGAGCTATGACACCACATCACTCTACTCAGGGTGAGAAAGTGAGACTCTGTCTCAAACAAACAAACAAACAAAAAAACGTGCCGGGAGGAGGAAGGATAGTTGGCGGGATCTTACCTAATGTGCGCAATGTGAAGCTGTTTAACAAGACTCCTGGTTGAAGGGCTCAACTACAACTTAATCATTACCTTAGAATTGAGAACAATGTAACCTAAACATTTGTACCCTCATATTAGTCTGTGATAAATAAATAAATAAATTTTAAAATTGTATATTTTTAATTTAAAATTTGTGAGGTCTGTTTGTGTCTTCACAAATAGTTTCAACAAACAAATTAAATAAACAGCCTAGAAGATGAAGTAGTCCTGTACATATTAAAGTTTGAAACATGTTACTAGGTGCCCAGAACCAATAGTATCACCACACTTACCTGAAATTTCCAATTTATCTGAGATGGGAATGGCTACATCCTCTTTCTTTTACTTTCCTTTTACATGGAATAATTTGCTCTCATCCCTTCACCTTAAATCTCTATGAGTCTTTGTGGGTTATCTGTGTTTTCTAGAGACAACAGATACTTGAGTTGCATTTTTTCATTCATTCTGTAAGCCTTTTTTTTTTGCAGTTTTTGTCTGGGGCTGGGTTTGAACCCACCACCTCTGGCATATGGGGCCAGTGCCCTACTCTTTTGAGCCACAGGTGCCGCCATCTATGCTGTTCTTTAAGTTGAACATATTACATAGGAAATAAATTTGAGCTCTTTAAAGCCAGAGGGTATGAATAATACAGTGTTTTTTCTTATCCCTCATAGATTTGATTCTAATCACTTGTGTATAGTAGTCTTGCAAAAATACCTATTGTTTTCAGACTTGGAAAAAGAGAAATAATTGCAGGAAGTATGACATAAGAATGGCTTGATTTAAGGAAGTGGTCTGAGAACACAAAGAAAAACTAGCTGCCAAATTTGTCCCTTGAAAACATGGAGGCAGCATTTTGACTATTTCAGGTATTAACAAGACATCGTTATACTCCATCCACTAGAGGGCAATCAATGCATTAGGCACAGACACTTCCCCCACCCTGACCTGGAACCTAGTAACTTTAAGAGGATCAGGTAGACAAAAAGAAGAGGGAGAGATGCATAGAACTCTTCTTACCAAAAACAGCATTGTATTCTCTTGGATTCCCTTTATGGATAGTGGGCCAGAAAGGGGCAACTAAAAGTGAGCTAGACCCTCCTTTCCTTTGGCATTACAACTAAGTCTCTTCCAAACCCTTCAAATAGTTCACAAGCAAATAAACATACCCTTGAAGTAAACAGGATTTCACTTTAAACGAAGCAGCATTTGTGTTTGTAAGACAGTTCACTCTATCTGCCCCTTCTACCAGGAGGCAATGTTTAAAACAAATACAGATCTAAGAATGATGGGCAAGCCATCTTGATGATTAAGTTTTTTTCTCTTCTGATTAATTTTTCTACTATAAAATATCCCCTATCTTTTGCTAAGGCTGACATAAACACAAAGATCATTTAAAGAAGATAATTTTAACACTTTTATGATTGATAAAGTACTAAAAGAACTTGGAATCAGAAAAGCACATGTGACTTGCTTGCATTTATAGGGAGCAATCACATCAAACTTGTTTGATTCTGTGGGCAGTTATTCTGAATGTTTCAGTAAGTTAGTTACTTTTATACTAATCTGCTATGGAGTGAAGTGCCAAATCAGTATTGGTTCACTCATTTCTCTTCTATGAACCGGTAGAATAACATCTTTCTATGTCACTCATAGGCTTTTTGAAATTCACAAATTATTTTGAGATTCTTAGAAATTTCAAGGAGATATCATCCTTCATGTTGGCTAATGAAACTATATATGTACATAAGATTTTTTTTAACTCTTTAATACCTTATTAAACTGTACATGTATTCCTTCGCAAACAATATGCACCATTATATAGTAAGATCAATATTTCTTAGGCATTTGTCAAAGACCTTAAATGTATGTATTCAAAGTATATTAGATATCCTTAAAAATAAAAATTATCATACTTCACAACATATTTTGCAAGATAAAGATACTAGAATCTATAACGATTGGTTTGTAAGACTAGTTATTAATGCTTCTTTGAATTTATTTATTTATTTATTTTTATTAAATCATAGCTGTGTACATTAATGTGATCATGGGGCTCCATACACTAGTTTCATAGACCGTTTGACACATTTTCATCACACTGGTTAACATAGCCTTCCTGGCATTTTCTTAGTTATTGTGCTAAGACATTTACATTCCACATTTACTAAGTTTCACATATATTCTTGTAAGATGCACCACAGGTGTAATCCCACCAATCCTCCTCCCTCTGCCCACCTCCCTCCTCCCTCCCCTCCCTTTACCCCTTCCCCCTATTCTTGGGTTATAACTGAGTTATAGCTTTCATGTGAAAGCCATAAATTAGTTTCATAGTGCTTCTTTGATTTGATGGCAATGTACATTCATATTGAGCCTGTTTACACTCTTCTAGGTACCTTATGAATCCTATCTTGGGAAATGGCTGCTGAATCTAATGCAGAGACCTAGTTTTCTAGTTTCCATGGATACAATATGAATTTTTAAGCTCTAGCCTTTCTCTAGACTTAGATTATCTAATATCTAGAACTATAGGCATGTGTTAACACATGTACTTTGGACTCATTCCCAACTTCCTCAATGTGTCTAATTTTAAACCTAAGGTAATGCTTCCAATTTTGTTTCTAAGGTAAATGAATATATTATTTTTTGGCACTTCTACTATTACTTGTACATAATGGCTGCTTTCTAGATAGTTTTAAACTTACAGCTTAATATGAAAGTTGCAAAAATGGAGATAATATTCATTTGTGTTACCCTGAAATAATCACTGGCTTTGCAATGAGACCCATGAATTTGACTCTTAGCAGTACAGCAACTTTTGGCATTGTTTACTCCCCAACCATTACTAAACTCTCAAGGTTGCCCAGACTTTGGGTAAGTGTCTAACCTTTCTGACCCGCTTATTCCTCATTTTAAAATGAGGATTATAAGCTACATACATACATACATACATAGATCTTTGATACATCATGGGAATTAAAAGCATACAATAGAAAACAGTGAATTATTCCCGAAGCTAAATTTACATGTGCAAGTTTCTCAAATAAGTTTTCTTTACCTCTCAGTCCTTTTCTATCACCACCTTTGCTGTTCCATGAAATCTTAAGCAAAATTAAAAATAGCCTATTATATATTTTTTCTTCAAAAAGGAAAAATAAAAACATGCTTCTGGGGGCAAGACATGATTGCAAGAGGGACTTTACTTAACAAATTCAATCAGTGTAATCTGGCTTATTGTACCCTCAAGTAATCCCCAACAATAAAAAAAATGCTATGGCTCCAAACCAATATCATATATATATGTGTATATATATATATATATATATATACATAATATGTATTATATATATTACAACATATATCATATATATATTACAACATAGTAAATCCATCCTTTTTTATTTTATCATAATTATTTTGTTCAATTCTCCACTTTTTAAAATGTGTATGATATACAAAAACACTGTGTCAGGTTCAGGAAAAATAATTTGTTTTCCCAGCCTTAGCATCATCTCATGATCTAGTGAAGAAGCGTACATCTGGACTGTAACTGATTCAAGGTAGACTGAAGTAAGTTTTGTCACATGGGTGTAAGAAGTATTTTAGGAGTATGTGTCTTCATTCATTTTGAATTTTTAGTGATAGAAGTCTGAGAAAAGCCAGAAGCCAGGTTTTCTTCTGAATTAGAGACCTCACTATGAGGAATTAGGCAAACATAAAGTTGTTTTAGCCCCCTTCTATAATCACTGCTTTATATTTTAGTAAAGCTGTCTATAAAACATAATATTATTTTAGCCTAATGCACTGTTAGATTGATTTCAGTACAATGTACTTTCCCCATCATATTCCCCTGAGTCTCTAAAATCACACTGTCTCCTTCTCAGCAGACATCTCTGTTGCTGTCTGCTATTGGTGTTATAGAGCACTCAGTCAGTGAATTGGCATTATAGCACATTCCTCCCTGTTCCCTATAGTCACAATTACCTGAAAGGGACAATTTCTAATGTAGAAAGCTAGTGATAGTGTTGGGAACACCTGGGAAAGAAAGTCATCAAATCTGAGCAATAATCCAGGGAGCAGCAGTAGGTGGCATTGAAAGTATTAAGACTGTTAGCTACATATGGTTCATTGGCAGCTTCCAAAATTTAGCTAGATTTGAAAGATCCAGAGAGCTGAGCTTTTTTAGCATTCAAACATTTTTCATGCTACATTAAAAAAATAGTTAAGTTCAGTTATTATGTATTTCCTCATACCTTTATGTTTTGATAGTCTACTGCTTTGAGTTTTCTCAGAAGGAAGGGCGCTTAAAAGTTTTGCTTTAGATGCTGGGTGCAGTGACTTACTGCACCCAGTAAGTGACAGAGTGTAATCCTAGCACTCTGGGAAGCTGAAGAGGGTGGATTGCTTGAACTCAAGAGTACAAGATGAGCCTAATCAAGACCTAGAGCCCATATCTAAAGATAATTGGGCATTTCGTCTGGTGCCTGTAGCGTCAGCTACTAGGAAAGCTGAGGCAAGTGGATTACTAGAGCCCCAAAGTTTGAGGTTGCTGTGAGCTATGACACCATAGCACTCTACCAAGGGTGAAAATATGAAACTCCGTCTCAAGAAAAATAAATAAATAAATAAATAAATAAATAAAATAAAAAAGAAAAGAAAAGAAAAGAAAAAGAAGTTTTGCTTTACTTTTGTTTGGATTTCCCTTCTAAGAAAATTACTTTTACAATAAAAAATGTTTTACACATAGCACTTTACATAAATTTAAAGCTGTCCGACCATTGTAAGAGAAACTTAACATTATGTTTTTAAAAAGCTTAAGAAATTGCTGAAGAAAACATGTATCTAAATAATTTACATAGATGTTCATCTGTAAAAAAATATATATGTATAGGTTTTCACATGTATTTTACAAAAATCATTTCTGGCCAGAGATATTTCCCTTTCAAAACTTGATAGTAACTATAAGTTTTAAAGGTCACTTTGTAGCCCACCAGAACATTCCTGGTAACTGGCTATATTGGCCTTAGTTTCCATCTATCAATACTAATTTTTGGTTAATTTACATCCATTAGATTTTTGGGAACATCAACCAAATAATGCCTGTTAAAATGTTTGGAAATCGTAAAGCTCTGCCAAAAAATAAAAAAATAAAAAATCAGACAGAAAAGGAACATCGTCCTTGTGCCAGGAATTTTATTTTCCCACACTGCACAACAACCTTGTAGGGTAAGTATTGTTACCTACATTCATAGTGGGAAAATAAAAGAACTCATGCAAGTTCATATAGCTAGTAAATGATTGAACTGGGTTTGGTTCCTAGGTACAGCTGATTGTAAAGCTAGCTAAGACTTTCTGTCAGCAACCAAAAGAAATTGTCTCTGAAGAACAAAAATGAAAGCTACTTTCTTACTGACCACTCCTAAAATTTGATCTCACTTGTTTTGGTGGCAGAATGGCAAGATGCATGGGGTATGTGGTTTTCTAGTCACTCAAATCAGAATTTATCTTCAGAAGGTTTTGCAGTCATGAATTGTCCACAAAACAAAGATCAAAACGTTTACTAAAACACAATGTAATTGTAGCAATGGCACAGTGCTCAGACTGCCTTCATTTATAGAGGGATGGTGAAGTATAACTTATCAGTATATCAGTATACCCACCACAAGAGCTTTTCTTTTCTTTTAATACCAGGATTATGTACATGCATGCACACAAGAACATACACAGATTTTAAATCTGTAGATATCCTTGCCTTATAAACAATGAACAATGCAATAAAGAATAAAAACAAGATTTTTCCATATCATTACTGATATTAAGTGCAATAAATATGAGCATGATTTTTATGAACAAATACTGTGTGACATCTACAGTATAACAGCAATATTAAAACACAGTGGCTATTTGTTCTCAGCGTTAGCAAGCTACATTCAAAAGTACATTCTAAATATATGCATGTTGCCAATGAGTGGGATAGCAGAAAAGCACATGAAGCATTTCAAAATGCAACAGAAAAACTACCCTCAAACATTTATTATTGCTTTGTGTTAATTCCCCAGATTTGATTATTAAACATTGCACTCATGTATAGAAATATCACATTAAACCCAGTAAATATGTATAATTGTGTCAATTAAAATAATAATAAAAGAAAAAACTATGCTTATTATCTTGAGCTCCAAACACAAATAGAAATATGAAATTCCCATTTCTTTCATAGTGATTCAATATATGGGGCTAAGAGCATTCACAGAGGGTCTCCAGATTCTTATTGGAGATTTTGCCTGTTTGGGATGATTTTTTTTTAATTTTATTTACTTAAGTGAGGAACAAGCACATACAAAAGACATCATTCTTAAGCATTTCACTTCATCAGAATTCATTAGATCAGACCTAAAAGTTTCAATATTTTTTACGAGTACATTAATAAAACCACCACACACTTATTTTTAATGTATGTATATGGATTATTCTGGCAGTCAGTTGCAAAGCCAACATATTAGTCCTGAAGTGCAAAATGTTGTAGGGCCAAGCTGAAAAATGTATTCTTTCCTTGGGACTCAAGACAGAGCTATCCCACAGATGAAAAATGATAGTGATCTCTAAATTGGCAAGAATCTAAGCCTTAATTGTCATATGAATAAAAAGAAAACATTAAATATTAAATGTTGTTTCTTTCTAGTCCTGTGGTTTATTAGTTTATTGTTCCTTTCACGAGTGCCTTCCCCAAAGCAAGCTTTCAGCCATGTTGCCCATAGTAGAAATCCTGATATGGTGTTTACAGCTTAGAAAATACAGAATTGGAAATGGCAGTCTTTTTGTTTTTAGTTCCCCTATGTGTGTATTTGTGTGACAAACCATATTAAAAATATTTGGAATCAAAGCGGGTTGCTAACTTCTTGCTCCATGAAGTAATGCTCCGCACCGGGTTGCATCAGTTCTCTAGGCCTAATCTAGCTTTCCCCAGTGGCTTCTGGTACCCGAGGGAGAGATATTGTATCTGTTCCATTTATGAGTAGAAAGATAAATGGTTTTGCCCTTAATAAATGTAAAGGACTAGATGAAGAACTCAGGACAACCTGCTTTTTACTCCCTTAAGCAGCAAGACCTTTTTAATCCTCCTCATTCCCTCCTCCACTAATTTTGCATGAACTGTGCTGTTAGCCACATAAGATGATATATGTTTGAAATAGTCCAGGAAGGCTGAGCTAATGAGAGTGTTGTCATTAAAACTGTGTATAGCTAAGAGGCAGGACCCAAACTTCTGAGGACACTTAGGTTTTATACTTTTTCCTCCCTCACTACTGCTGATGTAGCATTACATATTTAGTCTTTCTCAGCATTGGGGCTTACTTAGACTACGGAGAGAGAAAATTTCTCAACCAAGGCTGATGATGTTTTTGACTGCATTTAGCTAGGGTTTTAGTTGTGTTCTCTGTGCTATAGGACTCTGAGTGTTCCCTGTGCAGCAGCTGTGTGCCAAAACTGTCCCTACAGTGTCACACTGTGAACTGTTACTGTTAATAAACTATGTACTGAGCCTTTTCTTTACAAGTTGTTGCACTTCCTGAGGAAGAAGAAACTAGATGGAAGGATCATGCATGAAGATAAAATGCTTTATATTTGTTAGGAAAAAATCAAGTGACTGTTAGTGTTGCAGTTTCTAAGGTTCTACTTTAATCAGCTAGGACAAATAAAAATACAATAGACTAAAATGAGTTGATCAGCAGTAATTATAATCATCAATAATGTTGGTTTACATATTTCATTTTATGAATTTATAAAGGTACACATTATTGCACACCCTTTGGGCACAATTAAAGAAGTTAATTAAAAATGTAGTGTAATAGAAGAGTTGATGTGATCTACTTCAATAAATTATTTCTGTTTCAAATTGTATCTGTGATAATGTTTACTGGTTTCTGCAAATATATGTCTGAATACCTGTTTACTCCCTTATCTGTTTAATATGATTTCCTTTCTTCTTTCCCTACAAAAGTAATAGTTTTGCATATCACAGAAATAAAAAATTGAAGGCAGTCTATAAAATTATTATGATTTTACACATGCTAGAACATCATCATTAAGATAGTTTATTAGAAACTGTATGTAGTTACATAATTGAAAAAAATCAGATTTATCTTAAATGTACAACAAATCACATTGCTTATTCTATGCTTGAAAGTGGTAAAATATACACTACTAGAACCTGATCAAACTAAAAAGGTTCTGCACAGCCAAGAACACAGTAAGTAAAGAAAGCAAACAGCCCTCAGAATGGGAGAAGATATTTGCAGGTTATGTCTCTGACAAAGGTTTAATAACCAGAATCCACAGAGAACGCAAACGTATAAGTAAGAAAAGAACAAGTGTTACCATCTCAGGCTGGGCAAGGGACTTGAAGAGAAACTTCTCTGAAGAAGACAGGCACATGGCCTACAGACACATTAAAAAATGCTCATCATCTTTAATCATCAGAGAAATGCAAATCAAGACTACCTTGAGATACCATCTAACTCCAGTAAGATTAGCACATATCACAAAATCCCAAGACCAGAGATGCTGGCGTGGATGTGGAGAAAAGGGAACACTTCTACACTGCTGGTTGGAATGCAAATTAGTTCATTCCTTTTGGAAAGATGTTTGGAGAACACTTAGAGATCTAAAAATAGATCTTCCATTCAATCCTATAATTCCTCTACTAGGTATAATATCCAGAAGACCAAAAATCACATTATACCAAAGATATTTGTACCAGAATGTTTATTACAGCCCAATTCATAATTGCTAAGTCATGGAAAAAGCCCAAGTGCCCATCGATCCACAAATGGATCAATAAATTGTGGTATATGTACACCATGGAATATTACGTAGCTTTAAAGAAAGATGGAGACTTTACCTCTTTCATGTTTACATGGATGGAGCTGGAACATATTCTTCTTAGTAAAGTACCTCAAGAATGGAAGAAAAAGTATCCAATGTACTCAGCCCTACTATGAAACTAATTTATGGCTTTCATAGGAAAGCTATAACCCAGTTATAACCTAAGAATATGAGGAGGGAGGGGAAGGAGGGAGGGGGAGGTTGAGCAGAGGGAGGGTGATTGGTGGGATTACACCTGTGGTGCATCTTATAAGGGTACATGTGAAACTTAGTGAATGCAGAATATGATTGTCTTAACACAATAATTAAGAAAATGCAGGGAATGCTATGTTAACCAGTGTGATGAAAATGTGTCTAACTGTTTATAAAACCAGTGCATGGTGCCCCATGATCCCATTAATATACATAGCTATGATCTAATACTAATTTAAAAAAGAGAGAGAGAGGAAGGAAAGAAAAATAAAAGTGAAAAGCAGTTTTTTATCATATAGAATCAATTTAATACTTTCACATTATGACATCAAAGTGAGTTGATGTGCTTAAATTAATGATACCATGATTATTGTATAAGTCCTTTGATGCCTTAAAACTTTAAATCAAAGAATTTTCAAATTTTTCCCTCTTCCTCTCCCTCTCTCTTTCAGAAATTATGATAAGGTTTCTCTTGATCCAACACAGTTTCACTAGGTTTTATTTGGGGTGGGGGAGTTACATAGGGTAAGGGAAGAAGAAGGATAGCTGCATGATCAATTACAATGATAGTTCCACCACTTGTCATGGAATTGTTGCTTTAATTTGATCATGCATCTATCTAAATTACCCAGGTGATGACCTAATGCAGCTAGTATAACTGTTAAAAATACTATACCAACCAAATATCTGCAACTTTCTTCAACTATAAGCATATTAATATTTGATATATAAAGATGTGGCTTGGGTCTACAAAAACAGGAAATGAAAGGAATCCTTGACTATTATTTATGAAGAAAGGCAGTTGAGATAATTTGGACTTTGTATCAAATGACTTCATTAACTACCCTGGTTGTATATATTGACCAAATTAACAATGCAACAAAACTATGTTTTGTCATATAGATGCAGTCTCAGTGAAGATACAGTTTTCTTGGTTCAGTTCTCTGTTTTTTCTTTTCAAATTTCCAATTCCTTTAAATGGTCAAATTGTTTCTTGTAAAACAACAACAACAACAACAACAACACCAAAAAAAAAAAAAAAAACAAAAACAGATTTTGCCCTACTAGCTGTATACTCAGTGATAATCCAATTACCTTAGTCCTACTCTCTTACTGTTCTTTCATTTTGGCAATTTCTTTCAATCCTTGACCACGTTGGACATCAAACCATAAGAATAATAAAAGGAGATATTTGCCTCAGTTTTACACAGGGAACCATATGTAATCATTCTCAAGATTTTGTAAATTGTATTTTGTCACAAATATTCCAGTCTAAGTATTCCTATAAATATATCTTTAATTTTGTTCATCTAATCTAAGAACTAAGTGTTATCCAATTCAGGTAAAGTTTTATTGTCTTCATGATATAATATAATCATCAACAATACAAAAGTAACATCATATTTGATTTTAAAATTGCATAGCCCTTCCAGGATCTATTTATGTCACCTGTTTTGACTGAGCCAGTCTGACCACAAAATAGTAGATCATTTCTGTCAGCACCATTTATCTAAGTGGGATAATTAGTTGTAATAGCTGATAGACTGAATTAACCATTAAATTCTTGCAGTATTTAATCAGTGTAGTAGCACTATCTATATATGTAAATATATTCTAGAAGATCTTCCCATAAAGAAAAAAATCAATCTTTCTAGTATTTTTAGCCATCCTAGCACTGACCAGGATCAAATGTAGACTGATTAATGTGAAAGCACTGTCATTTAACTAGAAATTGGCCCTATGGACAAATATGAGTCTCAAAAGTATGCTGTTGTTAGAAAATAATATAATAATTACAAGAAATAATTTGTAATAATATAATAATTACAAAGAGAAAGCTTATGCAAAAGATGATAATGACCAATTTTCTAAGTTATAACATATATGCCACTGATGACAACATATATGATTTGTATCATTTTCAATTTAGCAATTTCTTATAAAATCCCACAAAAACTAGTTTCAAAGATATAAAGGATTTTAAGCTCATATAAAGGATACCATTATGTGTGACTTAATTTAATTTAATTGAAAAGAAAAAATATCTTCTAACACTGATAGATTTATATCACATTCCTGGAGATCAATAAAATAACCACATGACTTTAGAATACATCCTTATTGAATAATGGTAAAGTAAACTTAATCAGACCAAACCAAAGTTCACAACTCATGAAATAGATTACAGTAGCAGTGCCTCAATAAGAGTTACATATTTCCCACACAACTCAAATTCCATATACTCTCAAGTGACTCTGATTTGCTGGACCAAGTTACTATGATGACTTATATGATATTTCATGTGTCTCTGTGCATTTAATAATAGTCAGGGGTATTGCTGTTGCAGCTAATAGAAATGATGATGGTGGTGGTGGTGCTGGTTATGGCAGTAAATGTTATAATTTAATAAAGGTTCCTTTCAAATTCAAATGAACAGAAACATGTTTTATAAAGTCAACTTCCCTATACATGTTTGGATGTATACTAGAAATTAACGTATTTGGAGAGAAGCAAAAGTGAATCCTAGACAGCAGCATAGATTGGTTTTCTTTCTGCATTAAAGAGAACTGTCACCAACAACCACATTGCTAGCTGGGCCTACACCCAAATAGCTGAACCAAAGTTTTTCCACAGAACCTTCTGAATTGTTCTCAGAATCAATGCAATTGTATCTAAAAAATGATACATATAATGAAATTTTTAAATCACCTATTCCAGACCTAATCATTTTATAAAAGATACTTCTTGTTCTTGATCTCTAAATTTAACTTTTAACTGATGACCAGTATATGACAAAGGGAAAAATAATATAACCCTATTAGTGCTTACTTAGAAATTCAAACATATAAAACTTCTAGTGCCATTTTTTTAAGCCTGAGCCATTGCCTCCTAATTTTTAGCAGGGTTATCTCCCCCACCTATTCCCTAACATCTGCAGTCATGTATACACACATACACATAAAAATTTATAGCAAATGAAAATGTATTAATAAAAGATTTTTCCTAATTTTTAACAGTTGATAAGTTTCCAAATGGATGTGATACACTACTTTTCACTTTATAGCCATCATAGAAAAAGAATCAGTTAACCCACCACCACCAGCAACAAAAGTAAAAGAAATTGCTTGTAAAGTCTTGGCTTTACATATTGAAACTGATTTTGGCTTTCATCCCATTCTAAGGCTAATTAAAACTCCCATTTATGGAGTTATTATTCAGACAATCCTACCTAACATTGTTCCAATTGCTAATTCACTGAGACAAAATGCAAGTAGAAAAATGTCCTTACTAATGGTATTTTCAAATGCATAATTAAATACTAGTGATTCTGATTTTTCTTAAGTATACCTTGGAAGGAAAAGGTGTAAGGGCATAGGAAAGAGTCAGAGATACAATTACACCCAGAAAGGAAAGTTTGAGATGTTGGGGGACAGCCCAAATCTGCACCTTAAGTTCTTTCCCAATGCTCAGGGGTGATGAGGGAATGAAAGAGATAAAGGACTCAGAGACACAGACTGAGAGTTTCAAACAGTGGTCCTGGGAAATCAATCACCACGTAACAAGAGAACAGGTGATGGCAGCCAACTCTGAGTCTGCTCCGTTTTTATTTCTCTTCTTATCAAATTAACCACTTGCTAAGCTAAACCCATATGTCAGCGTTCTGTTATGCTCATATTTTCCAATCTCATAATTTCAAAATTTCTTATTCAATCTATATTATTACTCTTATGTTATTTATCAATTTCACAATTTATGAAATGAGGAACAAGGAACAAAGTCCAAAAGCATAATGTTAAAGCAGACCCCCAATCAGACCAGCACACAAGTTCAAAGAAAGGCTGTTACACCCCCTGGAATCTTGCAGGCAGACAGGCTGATACCTGTCAGAACTACAGAGAAAGTAGCATGTTCCACTTATCTCCCTGAGAGACATGTTTCTTTCTTTCTTTTTTTTTTTTATTAAATCATAGCTGTGTACATTAATGCGATCATGGGGCACCAGACACTGGTCTTATAAACCGTTTGACACATTTTCATCATACTGGTTAATATAGCCTTCCTGGCATTTTCTTAGTTATTGTGTTAAGACATTTACATTCTACATTTACTTTTCCCCCTTCCCCCTGTTCTTAGGTTGTAACTGGGTTATAGCTTTCATGTGAAAGCCCTAAATTAGTTTCATAGTAGGGCTGAGTACATTGGACACTTTTCCTTCCATTCTTGGGACACTTTACTAAGAAGAATATGCTCCAGCTCCATCCATATAAACATGAAAGAGGTAAAGTCTCCATCTTTCTTTAAGGCTGCATAATATTCCATGGTGTACATATACCACAATTTATTAATCCATTCGTGGATCGATGGGCAATGTATAAGAAAGAAAAGAACAAGTGATCCCATTGCAGGCTGGGCAAGGGATTTGAAGAGAAACTTCTCTGAAGAAGACAGGTGCGCAGCCTACAGACATATGAAAAAATGCTCATCATCTTTAATCATCAGAGAAATGCAAATCAAAACTACTTTGAGATATCATCTAACTCCAGTAAGACTAGCCTATATCACAAAATATTGCTAAGTCACAGACATGTTTCTCTCTTACTGAGATCTGGTTCTTATGCTGTCCCCAGCATGCCCTGTACCTGCTCGTTATTTGTTATATCCTTGCACATTTCAGGACTCTTCTGATAGGCAAGTGCTACCTTCACAGAGCTCCCTCCAGTGATCTACTGGGGGAAAGGTGGAGCAGTGAATAGACAAGTCCTTCCTTGTCTTTTACTGCCAGGCTTCTTCTGCTGTTTGTTCAACAAACTTCTAGTGCCTTCAATATTGCTTTGAGTTCTAACTGTGAACATGCCTTCCTCAGCATCCACCTTCTCAGTCTCAGTTCCTTATGTCCTCATTACCATTATTGTTCAACTAATCTTCTGAATGACTATTATCTTATTATTATTAATTTATTACATTTTAAAAATCCAGTATAAATGGTCATGCAAGCACATCAGACCAATCCTTTCTCACTGTTCATCCCCATTTTCCTTCCGCATTGAGAGGAGTCATAAATTGGAAGATACATACATCCTTTATGTTTACCACCAATTTCATTGGGCCTAATCAAGAAGACCAAGCATGCTCCACCCTTCTGATTTTGATATACTTTCTTCTACAGACTCAGAAACCAATGTCATTACATATCTGTTTAGGTATTACGTGTTTGTTTCTACTATCAGGACTAGTAAGAACTTTCTTCAAAGAAACAATATTTAATTGTTTACTAGAAGAACTTTTTGCATGATGACATGACTTGGAGGGTAAAGAATCCATGTAACTTTCAATTCTAGCCAAATAATGGGGACCATATATACCATCCTACCTGACACTACCTTAAGAATTAAATGACAAAAATAAAATAATGATTTTAATGACACTGAATGTCAGGTAACAAGGGATAGTAATCCCTAAGGGACAAGAAGTAAACAAATTGTGCCCTATGATTTCCCAAGTTTAGTACCTTGATGAATTTCCAGCCTGTAGGACAGGAAGAAAGAATGCAGGTTGAGCCCTGCAAATACCCTAAATTGAGAAGACAGGACAAAGGGTCCAAAATAATCAGAGCAGCTAGATTTGACAGGACAGAGTACGAGAGAAGAGTGAATTGCAGAGAATGAACTTTTACGACTGTGGAGGGTCCCCCTCAAGTATTCAGTGAGTTGTAATCAGTAATTGTAGAGTGAATAAACTACTTGAGTCCTCCTAAAAGGATTAGAATATAATAGTGCTCATATTCATGCAAGGCCCCTGTGCCCACCATCTCAACTGGAAAACCTCATTATTTACAAGGATTTGTCTCTGAGTACATAGTATGATCTTGTTTCAGTGGGAAATACTTAACTCCAGACTGATCATTGTTCTAGTCCCATCTAAGTAATCTTGAAAACAAAACCAGAAGTGATCAAACTGTTTCCAAGTTTAGCCCGTAGTTGTGCCAGGTACCTGGAGTCCCAGCTACCTGGGAAGCTGAGGCAAGAGAATTACTTAAGCCCAAGAGTTTGAGGTTGCTGTGAACTGTGATGCAATGGCACTCTACCAAGGGTGACAAAGTGAGACTCTGTCTCAAAAAAAAAAAAAAAAAAAAAGTTTTCAAGTAATTTTAACTGTATCCCAGAACAAAATTCAAGAATATTCTGGAATCCAAAAATATGTAAAATATGTAGCACCCATGGTCAGCTACATAATTTGAAAAGTTTAGTGGAAAATGAAATGTGGGGCCCCTTGTCTACAAAGCAGGAAAAGGTATTATTAATGGCATTAAGTATAAAACTTGTTTTTTTTTCTTTCTTCCAATCTCTTATCATGGTCTTTTGTATTTGCTATTTAATTTATTTCTAATTAAAGATGAATTATAATTTCAAGTTATTAGCTGAGACTTTATTTTCCATCTTTATGCTGTATTATGAAATGACAGTTTTAAATGCAAATATAAGAACTCATATGCAGAACCACCAAAATAACACGACTTCTCATAAAGCCAGTCACAACAGATAAATGCAAGCCAAACTCAGTACAACTAAAGAAAGAGAGGGTTTCTCAAGCATGATGTCACCCCGAGGGAGGTCTTCCTTGATTATAGTATACCCACCAGGCTTAGGGATATTTCCTTAGGCACAGAATGAAGAGTCTAAGAGGTACTTGATGGCCCTGCTCTTTAACTTAAGGCATGCACACTCACTTGGGCCTAATAGCTGCTGGGTTCCTTTCTCTACTAGTTTTCAGACTTATGTGCTGAATTAGGCTCTGGGGAATGCCATATAGTCATCTCTTCTTTGCAAAGGTTTTCACTCCAATCCACAAAGCATAGGAGACTTCCAAGATTTTTGAAGTTTTCTTTGCTGGGATGTGCTAGGTACCAGAATTGGGAGTGAATGAGGGGTTCACCTAGACAGCTTCCTGCAGAGAGCTCACTAGGGAGCATAATACTGTCAACCAATGGTATGGATGGCTGCTTTCTTGCCTTACTCAGGGGAATTCTAGGGTGCATATGGATGACTTCTCCCTAAACCCATTTACAGAGCCCCAATGTTGCAAAATCATTTCTTCAAATGAAAATTTAAAAATAAATCAAATATTTAAAATTGATCAATGTAAATTTGATTTTGTCAAAGTGAGATGTGTATATCTCATGCTTTGATATTTCTCTGTAGAAAGCTCAAGTATCCTTATAAGATGGTTTAAAAACATTGCTCTGACCAATGACAAAGAAGCAGTAAATCTAGAAAGAAGCTCTGTATATTTGTCTAAGTCTAAAAGCCCTAGGAGAATATTTCCCATCAGTCTTGTTCATCCAGAAGCTTATTAAAATTTCTGTTGTCGGGCGGTGCCTGTGGCTCAAGGAGTAGGGCACCGGTTCCATATGCCGGAGGTGGCGGGTTCAAACCCAGCCCCGGCCAAAAATCACAAAAAAAAAAAAAAAAAAAAAATTTCTGTTGTCTCTCATTTGGGCATCAGGCTGTCCATCTCTGGACAATATATCTTTGCTCTTTGAATCTGAATATATGACATGTTGATCATACATGGAACGTGTGCAAACCTCAAGTATTGTACATGGTGGTCGTAAGTGCACAGAGGAGGTACAGGTTCATGTTAGACATCTAAGCAGTGTAAAGGAAGAAAAGAAGGTTGCAAAATTGCTAATCTATGTAAGTTGATCCTGCCCAATTCCTTCATGTTTCCCAGGGTCATTTCAGACCACTTTTCTTTTGTTTTGTATTTTTTAATTAATTTTAAATCATAGCTGTGTACATTAATGCGATCATGGGGCACCACACATTGGTTTTATAAACAGTTTAACACATTTTCATCACACTGGTTAATATAGCCTTCCTGGCATTTTCTTAGTTATTGTGTTAAGACAGTTATATTCTACATTTACTGAGTTTCACATGTTAACTGCACTGGCTTTCTTTTCATTTTCCGAAATGAGTCAGATTCCCTCCTGCCTTAAACACTTGGAGAAGGCTTTGTCCTTTCCCTGCAATGTGATTCCCTTCTTTCACCTAGTTACCTGCTGTTTATTCTTCAAATCTTAAATCAAAAAGTACTTCCTCAGTGAAATTTTTCACTATAGCCTCCACCGCCCTCTTCTAGGTCAGAAACTTTGTTCCATTCCTCCAGAAAATTTATCTCCATTTGCGATTTTTCATTCATTAGTGTGATTAAAAAATACATGTTGGTATTTCTTATTAGTTTCTAAATATTGTCTATGTGTTGCTTACATTGCATTCATAGCACTCAAAACATATATGTTGAAGGAAGGGAAGAAGGGAAGAAGAGGAGAAAAGTAAAGGAGAATCAAGGGAGTTGAGGGGGGAGCAGAAATCTATAGATAGATATATATAGACAGAATCAACTATGACTTTATCATTATGGATGAAGGATTATGAGGCAACCAGAGAAAAGGTCTTCCCTCTCTTCACTTATCTGGGTTATTGTTGCATACTTTGTGAAACTAGAATGCAAAAATAAGGAACATCTTGCTTCTGCCATAGCATCTTTAGAAAACTAAATGTTCATTTGCTCAAAGAAACTTTTCCTTTATCACTTAATTTATACTCTTTGGTGTTGTTTTTATGGAAATTACCATTTGATAGTCAATAAATTATGTTCACGTACATTGATAGTAATACATTTTGTGATGACAACTGAGCCATTAATATATTAAGTTTTTATATTTAGACTGTATTCTTTCTAAGCCTATATTACTTACTATCTATACACAGCATTTGGTGGTACATTAGTTTTGGAAAAACACGATGTTTCTATTTGAGCCATCATTTTCTTTTAATACAAACTCGATCAGAGATGTTTTATAAAATACTTTTGATAAGAGGTTTAAAATCTTGTTAGCATTATCATGGACCATCATGTCTCAATGCTTCCTACATCATAAAGCAATTTTTTTTCTATTGTGTAATCTCTAACTGCCCCATGCTACAGAGGATGGCTTTAACAAAATGAAAAAAAATGTTTTTTTTTTTTTTTGTTGTTGTTCTTGTTTTATGTTACTGAACTAACACAACTCATGGAATGATGTTTTCAGCATGACAAGGCTGACAAGACTTCTATTTCTGAGCCTCTAGAATTACAACATAGACAATAGTAGAGAAGTTGATATTCTGGAGCCCATATTACCTAGGTTCTAATCTTGGCTCCATAATTTATTAGTGTGGTGATGTTGGAGAAGTTACTTAATCACTCTGTACTTTAATTTGTTTATCTACAAAACAAATATAGCAATAGTGTTAATCTCCCAGGCTGATTTAGTAAATATTCCATAAATTAATTAATTTGAAAGCTTAGGTAGGTAACTGACACAAAACAAGTGACTCAGTAAAAATTAGTTGCCTTTATGATTATTAATTGTGCTTAAGATTGTGGCTAGATAACAAGAACTTGCATAAATGAACTATGAACTAAAATCATTTTGGTTGGATAAACTATGAAATTTGATAATATGCTTGATGATTTTCTTTTCTATCTTGTGCCAAATGCAAGAGTATTGAGCTTATATTCAGGAAAATACCTAATGGTTGAATGGGTAATGAATTTGATGCAATTCACATATCTTCTCTGAGTTTTAGTTCCTGTCTCTCAAATGAAAAATGTAATCTCTCCTGTCTTCTTGAAAGACTTCTGAGATCTCAATCAGATTTCCAAAGAATGAGGAGGAGGGAGTATCATGTAAGTTGCTTCTAAAGCCAGCAGTGAAAGTACATTTTTACCTGAGCTCTTAATTTCCATTAATATCAGTAGCCAGAAAGGTACACACAGAATCAACTGAGGCAACCTCTTTTGGCAGCTGTTATATTGGGCTCTGATTATAGCCCAAGAATTGATCAGCACTTAGGTAAAAGATTTGGTTTAATAAGTATCCAACAAGTTTAACATATTAGGAGACTCATAAAGCCATTCTTAGACTTTATTCATAGACTGCTAAAGATGTGTGGTCCCCTTGATGCTTCCCTCATTGGAATTAAAATCAGGTCTTATTTAGAACTACTCAAGCTATATTCATGGGAGCTCATTATTTGCTATTCCCCTCAGAACAGTATTTCTATCTGAGTCTTCAGGTGGTAGGCAACTTCAATAAGGAAGTTAAATATCACCGGCTGCCAGGCTGAAGCTTTGCAAGGCCTTCCATAGTGTATGGCATAGTCATTTGGGGACTTCAGACTCTCAGTCGTCCTCTTAGAATAGTTGGAGCAATTACTTTAGTAGCAAACATGGACTAATCATTTTGAAATTCCGGTTTAAGTCCACAGCCTTTTTGAGTTACACAAGCACTAAAATGACCACAAGAGGTTCATGTCTCAGGGCCTAGTGACAGCCCACAGCCCAAAACTGCTGGCAAATCATTCAGCCCCACAAAAATGTAAAAGTGCTTTTCTTTATTTTGCCACTCTAAAAGGGCATTTCTAGAACTCCAAGTAGCTTTTACAATCCTTGAGCCTAGAGAATGACTCCAGACTCAGAAGGATTATCCTCATTTCAGAATAAATACTAATAACCAAGGGACAGAAGACATATTATTTAGTTGTGATAAAACTAATCACACATGGCTCTGAACTTCCAAGATGTATCATTTGATTCATGAACTCATCAGTGAGTTCCACATCTTAGAGTGTAACTTCAGTCCCTGCTGTTATAGTACTCAACATTGAACACTGATGTTAAGGTTAATTACAAGAAATTAAATAATGGAGTCCTCATTTTATTTATAAAATATCATGGTAGGTATCATTCCCAAGATGGAAAATCGAAAAATAAACATTCTGGTAGATTAGGTGTGTATTTCTATTATTTGTCTATAAGAGAATTGTGTCTATCTTAGGCACTGGAATGGTAACTCAGGAGTAGTTGCAAAGTGCTACTGGACCTTTAAAATGTGTACTCTAAGGTTCAGATGGCCAAGTGATGGAGGTTGCTTAAAATTCATTTTAAATTTACAGAGCATATATGCTTCAACCCTTCCCCTGACATTTCAGGTACCCATGAAAACATTCTCTTTCTCTAATTCTGATTAAGTCTCATTTCTATGAAGCAAGTGTTATTTACCTATGTTTTGTTTTGTTCGTTAATTATTTTATAAACAGCTTTATTTCGCTAGAGCAAATGCACCTTTTGAGCAGGGCGTATACCATATTTTCTTTCTACCCTTTGTTGCAGTGGTGCTGAGCACATTCTTTGGCACATTAAAGGTTTTCAGTAAATCTCTTCTGGGTGACTGCATTTTTTCATACATATAAACTTGGAGCTATATCTAATTGGATAACCTAGGGAGTTTATCTAACTTTGAAATGCTAATTTCTGGGCTGATTCTTATTCAGATTTGGCTTTTCTGATAGCCAAAAGCAGAAAAAAAGAAACTGCTCCTTGGAGTCATTTGATTTCACAATCTGCTTCATCTTGAAACAATGAAGTACATGTTTTTTTGTTTTGTTTTGTTTTTGCCTTTTTCCCCCCAGGCTTTCTACATGTTAAAAACATGCTTACAATTGTACTTAATATGAAACATCTTCTCTTCTGGAGAGGAGGTTGCTATTCTAACTTTGTGCTAAAGGGTGCAAGATCAAGTTACTAGGTCAGTTAGCACGGTGTAAGGCATTCTGTTACTGGCTGGATCTCAGTGCCTGTGAGTTAATGGCAAACTGAATGTCATCCAGTTCACAAGCTTCTAATCATGACAGGCTGGTGTTTATAGGTCTTACGCCAATAAAGGCATCCAAAAATGACAAATGTAACTGGATCACGGAGCATTTGGCTCCTACTAACTATCAATTAGAAATAAAATGATGGATTCCAGATTTTTTTCTGGATTTGTGTATATATCAAATTTTTACCTCCCCAAACAATTTCTGCAATGCAGCAAGAAGGGTTATCATTTGAAAACTCATTCAGGATGAGGATAGGCAACTTTATTTTCCACTGTTTTCATTTCTAGATGATTCCAGTTTTTTATTCTTCCTCCCCAAACCTTAATGTTGTTCTCTTAATGGAAACAGACTTAGGAGAGAAGAGAAAATGTTGCATTTTAACTTGCCTTCCAAAGACACAGAAACAACAGGAATTAAATGAGTGCAGGAGATGACAAAGCTAAATCTTGTGGGGTCTTGAAATCCTTTCCTTTATATTACTGTCAGTGACTGGTTAAAATTTAGTGTTATCGTTTTACTGTGTACTCAATGACAAACATAGTCCTAGGTGTTGTGAATGCTCACTTAAAGAATAAAAGATATGGTCTCTGTTCTAACCAAACAAAGGATGAGATGTGACAGAGTCAAGAAAAGCACCTAAAACTATCTGATCATTAAGTGTAGATTAATATTTGGCACTGAGAAATAAGTGAAAATGGAGTTCTTCATGAACAGATGGAGGATCAATCACAGAAGGCTTCTGAAATATCTGTCAAATTACAAACATCTATCCAAACCACCCACCAGGACCTTAGACCAGTCAGCTATTCTCTCACATGGACTACTGAAAGAGATGCTTAACTAGTTTCAGTTTCTTCTGTACTGTGCCCTTGCTATCAAAATTTCACATGGTAGTCAAGCTAGTTTTTCTAAAATGAAAATTTTAGAAATTTGTCACTCCCTTCCTAAAACTATTATATGACTTCTCATTTCTCCCAAGATAAAGTTCCAGGTCCTTATGATTAGCCTCTCACCCCTCAAAAACATCCTTTTATGATCTGGTCATAAAAAGCCAGAAGATGTTTTCTTCCTCATCTTTTATTTTTTTTTGTGGTTTTTGGCCGGGGCTGGGTTTGAACCCGCCACCTCCAGCATATGGGACAGGCGCCCTACTCCTTGAGCCACAGGCGCCGCCCATCTTCCTCATCTTTTATTAATTCTATTTGTTAATATCTACTAAACAAATACCTTACATGTGTTTTGCACTGTTCTAGGTGCTGATGATGAGAACATTAAAAAAAAAATTAAAAATTTCCTCTCCTTGCTAAGTTTATATTCAAGTGAGCTGAGAAAGAATATAAACAAAAATAAATAGCTCAAACATTTAAGTTGCCATATGGTGATATATTATGTGTAGAAAAAGTGTAGAAAGGGCATAGAGGACATCAAAAGGGAAGAGATATAATTGAAAATAATGCATAACTGGAGAAGGGACATTTGTGGGAGTGAGACTTGAAGCTATCATAAGAAACTGCAAGTTTATTTATTTATTATATCATAGCTGTGTACATTAGTGCGATCAAGGGGTACAATGTGCTGGTTTCATATACAATTACAAATATCTTCATTGAACTGTTTAATATAGCCTTTATGGCATTTTCTTAGTTACTGTATGTAGACATTTGTATTCTGCATTTAGTAAGTTTCACCTGTACCCATTCTAAGATGCACCGTAAGTATGACCCCACCAAGTATTACCCTCCCTCCACCCCAACCTTCCCCCTCCCCTCCCTCCTTCGGCCCTTTCCCCATATTCTTACCACCCTGAATGCACCTGATCTCATCTGATCTCAGAAGCTAAAAAAACTGCAAGTTTATAAACTCTTAGGCAGAAGCTTTTTTTCATGTGCTTAAGAAAGAGCAAGGGACCAGTGTGATTGCAGAAGTATGAGTGAGGGGAACAGTAATAAGTGAAATGACCAGAAAAGGGGAAGTTGGTATGGGACACCATAGACCAGACGTCCTCAAACTTTTTAAGCAGGGCCAATTCACTGTCCCTCAGACCGTTGGAGGGCCGGACTATAGTTAAAAAAAAGAACTATGAACAAATTCCTATGCACACTGCACATATCTTATTTTGAAGTAAAAAAACAGAATGGGAATAAATACAATCACACCACCTTATGTGCCCGTGTGCTGCAGTTTGAGGACTCCTGCCATAGACCATCATGAGGACTTGGCTTCTATTTCTAGTGAACTCGGAGCCATTGCACATATTGAGAAGAGAAATGATATGATCTGATTTATTTTTTGTAAATCTCAGTTTTTACTGATTTCTTCTAAAAACTGAGGTATGATTTACATACATTAAAATTTATACTTTTTAGTATATAGTACAACAAATGCATATAGTCAGGTAGTCACCTTGAAAGTCATTTATATGTGTATATATATGTGTGTGTATGTCTGTATATATATATGCATGTATGTAGATAGATAGATAGGTAGATAGATAGATAGATAAATAGATAGATAGATCCTGTATTCTTGTTATCAAAATCCAACATGGCGTCAAGCTAGCTTTTCTAGACCACTCTCTTCATGTGATTCCCATAAGACCCTTTTTAGGTCAGCACCTATTCTCCAGGCATAGTACCTGATAATTATTGATCAATTTGCTACCTTGTAATTTTGGCTTTTCCATGTGTTATACAGATTATGTATAACCTTTTAAGTATCTTTTTTACTTAGCAAAACAAATTTGAGATCCATTTGTTTTATTGCCTGTGTATCAGTAATGCATTCCTGTTTATTACTGAGTAGTATTCTACTGTCTGGATGTGCCAGTGTGTTTATACATTCACCTTTTGAAAGATTTTAAATTTATTTCTACTTTTATTTTTGCTTTTGTGAAAGCATTTCCGTGTACGTATGCTTCATTAAATTTAATAAATACTTAGAAGTGGAATTGTCAAGTTTTATGGTATATATATGGCAAATTGTTTCCAAAACAGACCGTGACATTTTATATTCCCAATGTCTCAGACTTTTTGCTCTTCATTCTTGACATAACTTGCAACTTTATTTTGTTGCCATTTTAATAAGCACGCAGTGGTATCTTTTTGTGGGTCTATTTTGCTTTTTGATTTTCTCTAATAAATAATAATGTGATACCTTGTCATGTTCTTCTTTAAAATCTGCACAACTTTTTGATGAGGTTCTATTCAAATTTTCAGCCTAATTCATTTTATTGGAATATTTTCCTTTTTACGTGTATTGTGTTTTGAAATTTGTTTATTTATTTTGGATACAAGTCTTTTACTAGTTTTGAATTTTGCAGATATTTTCTTACATTCTGCAGTTTGCCTTTTCATTTCTTCACAATATATTTCTATTTAACAACTTATTGTTGTATAATCTGCATCAATGATCTGCACATATTTTAAGTATAAATGTGAGAAATTTTGACATATGTATGCATGTGTAAAACCTTACCACATTTAAGATGTGGTTAACATATCCATCACTCCCAAAAGTTTCCCCATGCTTCTTTGTAATCCCTCCCTCCCATCCATCACTGTTTCCTATTCCCTGGCAACCACTGATCTACTTTCTGTTAATATTGATTACCTTGTGAGTTTTAGAATGTTATAAAGCAGAATAATACAATATTTATTTTTAAATTGTCTGGATACTTTTACTCAGATAATTATTTTATTGTTAATCCATGTTATTGTGTGTAGCAATAATCTATTCATTTTATTAGTTGTAATTATGTGTTTATACTGAAATACATTTATTCAGTCATCTGTTGATGAACATTTGAATTGGTCATGGTATCTTATGAGAATTAAAATTTTTAATTTTGAAGAAATTCAATTCATCATTATTGTAATTTTAGGGATATCACATTTTGTTTAGTATTTAAGATATTGTTGCCTAATCCAAGATTATAAGCATAATCTGTTACATTTTATTTTAGAAGCTTGATAATTTTTTATATTACATTTAGTTCTATTATTCATTTTGAGTTAACTTTGATCTATGTTGCAGATTATGGATCAACTTTTTTTGTTTTTATTTTGCATATGAATTTTTTGTTGTTCCATCACTGTTTTTTTTTTTTTTTTTTTTTTGCAGTTTTTGGCCAGGGCTGGGTTTGAACCCACCACCTCTGGTATATGGGGCCGGCACCCTACTCCTTTGAGCTACAGGCACTGCCTCCACCACTGTTTTTTAAAAGTATTCTTTCCCCATTTAGTTGCTTTTGCATCTTTAGTATGTAAAAGTTTTATGAAAGTCGATTGAGCAATAAAAGACTGTCTTTAGTATGAACATGCCAATTTTATTCTTCTTTCTCAAAATTGTTTTGAATGTTTCAGATGCTTCATTAGTCCACATAACTTTTATGGAATGCTTCACGAATTTGTGTGTCATCCTTGCTCAGGGGCCATGTTAATCTTCTCTGTATCGTTCCAATTTTACTAAATGTGCTGCCGAAGTAAGCACAGTCCACATAACTTTTATAACAAGATTATTTATTTCTACAAATTGAAAATCAGTTGGGGAAGAAATGATATGTCAGCAATATTGAGGTTTCCAAATTATGAACACAGCATATCTTTTCATATATCTAAATCTTCATTGACTTTTTCCTCAGTGCTTTATTTCACCATGTAGATCTTATGCACATTTAAAAAATATTTATATGAAAGTAATCCATGTCTGGTGCTTTGTAAATGGTGCTGTATTTTTACTTTTAAATTTCAATTGTTGATTCCTACTTAGAAATACAATAGATTTTTAAATATTGGCCTTGCATCCTGAAACTTTGGCAAAATAATTTATTAGTTCTAGTGGCTTTTGCATGGACTCTTTAGGATTTTTTAACTTAGATAATTGTGTCATATGTATATAGAGATAACATTGTTCCTTTGCAGTTCAAATCCCTTTTATTTGTTTTTTTTTTTTCTTTATTCCCAGTCAGGATCTCCACCAAAATTGTTGAATATGAATGACGAGAGTTGATGTCCTTGACTTGTTTGTGATTTTAGGAAGAAGCATTCAGTTTTTCACCATTAAGTATGATGCTAGATGTAATATGTATTATAAGCCTAAAGAAGCTTCATTTTTTTTTCTTTTTCTTTTCTTTTGTTTACTGGTAAACTTTATGATGAATAAAAATTGAATTTTAATAAATGCTGTTTTTTTCATCTATTGAAGGCTCTTAATGTGATGAATCATATTGATTTTTGAATATCAAATACTTTTACATTCCTGAGATAAACCTCTCTTATTTACGAGATATTGTTCCATATATATTTGTGAATAGTTCTGAAATGGTTGATGGAATTTGCCAGAGAATAAATATGGACCAAGGTATTTCTTTGGTTGATAGCTTTTTATGTGAAATTTCTTTAATAGATACAAATTTTCAGGTTATTTATTTCTTCTGGAGTGTTTTCGTTTTAGTAAAGTTGTTTTAACATGTAAAATTGAAATATCTTCTTCATGTATTTTTTTTTGTCCATTATATAGTGTTCTTCTTTGTCTTTATTTTTGTTCATTTGAAGCTCAAGAAATCTGCAAATAAGTTGGTGATTCCATCTTGTTTCTGATTTCCATTTGCCTGATATATGTTTTTCCAACCCTTCTCTCTGAGTCTTCTTTTGTCCTTGGAGGTTACATGTGTTTCCTGAAGACACATATACTTGAAAAATTCCCTTTTATCCCATAAGCCAGCCTGTACATCTTCAGTGAGGAATTCAAGCCCTTCACATTTTCTGAGAAAATTGATAAGTATGGTGGTGTTCTGTTCATCTTGCTCTGTGAAAATCCGATTCTTAGTTTTATTGCTTGCTCCATTGTGTAAGCTAGACTTTGTCTGTTACTTTCTTGGCGTCTTTAATTTGTTGATGATCCATTGTGATTGTCAGCGTAAAGGACTGGTCTAAGTACTTCTTGAAGAACTGGTCTTGTTGTGGTGAATTTCCTCAATGTTTGCTGATAAGTAAAAGATTTGATTTCTCCATCAAATAAGAAACTAAGTTTTTCAGGACACAGAATCATGGGTTGAAAGTTGGTTAATTTGAAAATTTTTTTTTCCTTTTTTTTATTGTTGGGGATTCATTGAGGGTACAATAAGCCAGGTTACAATGATTGCAATTGTTAGATAAAGTCCCTCTTGCAATCATGTCTTGCCCCCATAAAGTTAATTTGAAAATAATAAAGATAGGCTGGGATTACAGTGGCTCATGCCTGTAATCCCAGCACTTGGGAGGCCAAGGTGGGAGGATTACCTAAACTCACAGGTTTAAGAACGAGACCAGCCTGAGCCAGAGCAAGACCTCGTCTCTAAAAAAAAAAAAAAAAAATGTAGCTGAGCATAGTGGAGGGCACTTGTAGTCCCAACTACTTGGGTGGCTGAGTCAAGAGAATTGCTTAAGCCCAGGAGTTTGAGGTTGCTGTGAGCTATGACACTACAGCACTCTATCAAGGGTGACAACGTGACTCTGTCTCAAAAATAAAATAAAATAAAATAAAAAATGAAAATGTTAAAGACAGATGAAAGCACACATTTTTAGTGGCTTGAAAAGTGTCTGCTGAAAAGCCTGCTGTCACCCTGGTGTTTTTCTCTTTGTAGGTAAGAATTTGCTTACACTTGGCTGCTTGCAGAATTTTCTCTTTCAGTTTCACTTTGGCTAAGTCAAATACAATGTGTCTAGGAGATGTTTTGTTTGATTTGAGTCATCCTGAGGTTCTGAAACTATCTAGTAACTGAATTTTAGGGTTTCTTACAATGCTTGAGAAGTTCTCCACCAGGATATCTTGAAGGAGAGCTTCCAGGCTTTCAGGACTGTCTTCTTTCCTAGAGTAATACTTGTGATTCATTTACTGGTTTATTTCACGTAATTTCATATTTCTTTAAGAAATTATCTGCTTTTGATCGTTTCTCTGTCTTTTTGATTGATTGGGTGATCTCAAAGTCTTGTCCTTAATTTCTGAGATTCTGTCTTCTCCATGTTCTACTCTATTGCTGAGCCCCTCTACTATGTTTTGAAATTCCTTGAATGCCTCTTTCAATTCCTCTAGCTCTTCTGTATCCTTCCATATTATGTCCAGATCCTTGATGATTTTATCTTTAATATCACTGATTTCTTGGGACATTTTTTTGGACTTCTATTGGTATTTCTTTTTCCATCTTCTCTTTCATTCCATTCATCTTTCTTTCCATCCATATTCTCAATTCTGTTTCAGTCATTTCAGCAATTTATCTATAGATATTATTTTCAGCTGTGTC
The DNA here is from genome assembly GCF_027406575.1 of Nycticebus coucang. Taxonomy (NCBI): domain Eukaryota; kingdom Metazoa; phylum Chordata; class Mammalia; order Primates; family Lorisidae; genus Nycticebus; species Nycticebus coucang. Next base: position 108,811,432 of record NC_069804.1, read on the forward strand.
TCCCTTGTACTGGGGTAGTTGTTCTACTTTGATTTTTCATATTTTCAGCTTCTTCTATTAATTCCTCCCCATGAGTGTTTTCAGTTTATTTATATATTTATTATACTTTTAAACTGGAATGTTAGGTTCTCCCTAATTTTGTGTTGAGATATATATTGCTTAAAGTTCTTTAGGCAGTACCCAGGAAACTGTTGAGCCTGAAAGGCAGAGCCTGCACTGATGTAGTGCAGCACTTATCTGCCAGCAATTGTATCATTCAACTGTCTCTGGAGAATTTTGGATGCTGAGTCAGATGGACTCGCAGTGACACCAGTTACTCTGAAGTGCAGAAATGTCCACACCTCTTTGAGGACTTGCGAGTGCCAAGTGGCAATTCCTTGTTCTTTCAGCTGCTCAGGAGGTATTAGGGCCAATTAGATGCCTCTTTTAGGATTGTTTGGATGCCTGATTTCAAGGGATGATGTCATGTTCAGAGGCCCTGGGATGTGGAGCTTTCCTAAACCCTTCCAGTACCTCAATTGACTCATATTGATGGGCCCTTTGGGTTAGTTCCATATCTTTGCAATTCTGAATTTTTCTGCTATAAACTTGTGAGGGTAAATGTCTTTTTGATAAGATGTCTTTTTATCATTTGAGGAAACAGTCAGTAGTGAGATTTATGGCTCAAAGGGCAGATTGTCTTTCAGTTCTTTGAGGTATCTCCATGCAACCTTCCATAGAGATTGTACTAGTTTGCTATGCCTCAAGAATATTTAAGTGTTCCTTTCTCTCTCAATCCATGCCATCATCTGTTGTTTTGAGATATTTTATGAAAGCCATTGTCATTGGAGTTAGATGATATTTCTTTGTGGTTTTTATTTTCATTTCCCTAATGATTAAAGATGTTGAGCATTTTTTCATATGTTTATTGGCCACTAGTCTATCTCTTTTTCAAACCTTCTGTCCATGTCTTTTGTCCAGTTCTTAATGGATTATTTGATTTTTTCTTGTTGATTTACTTGAGGTATTTATTGATTGTGATTATCAGCCCTTTACCAGATATACTGAATGAAAATATTTCTTTCATTCTGTAAGTTGTCTGTTCACTCTATTAAGTGCTTCATTGGCTTTGTAGAAGCTTTTAAATTTAATCAAGTTCTGTTTGTTAATTTAAACTTATGACATGAAACTATAAGAATTCTAGAAGAAAATGTTGGAAAAACTATTATAGACATCACCATAGGCAAAGAATTTATGAAGAAGACCCATAGCAAATTTTATTTTTATTATTTTACCTTGATCTTAATTATGCCTTTATTTGAAAGCTGATTTCTTCTATGAAGTATATGGTTGATACTTATTTATCTATTCCACCTGATAATCTCTATATTCACCTGATGTAGACTATTAACATTTAATGTCACTGTAAATTTGGTTGATTTAAAAAATCCATCATTTTTTTAGTCATTTTCTATTTTTTGTCTTTTCTTTTTTATTGTATGGATTAATGATTATTACTATTATATTGTATCTCCATTTTTTATTAAAATTACAATTTAAAGTTTAAAAATTTTAAATTATTATTAGAAATGCCTAAGTTTATGACATATATATTTCTTTTACCATAATTTACCTTCTAGTAATATACTAATTTATATATAGTGTCTGAGGTTTGTAAATATATACATACTCCTAATTTCTCCTTTATATCTTTTGAAATATTTTTTCATACATTTTAGTTTTAAATATGCTACAAAAACACACTACATTGTCATTTTTTACTTCAGTAATCAATTATTTTAGTGTTTTTTTGACAACATAAAATGAATTTAATATTGACCTTAATTTTTGCCATTTTCAGCACTCTTCCTTTTTCTTTCTTTTTTTTTATATCTAAAGCATTTAATGGTCTCCTTTCGATACAATTCTTTTTTTTTTCCTTTTTTTTAATTAAGTCTTTTGTACATATATCATAAATACATTTATGCCCATTTCAGTGAGTTGATTATTTGTACAAATTAGAGTGCTTACATCATACTAATCAGCATAGCTTTCATCTCATTTACCCAATTATAACATTAGGACATTTGTGTTCTACACATGATGGAACCAACTTGCACTTGCAATGTGTTCCATAGTTGTGGTCCTCCTACTATTCCCTACTATACCTCCCACCCCCTCCCCATCCCTTGTCCTACCCTTTCCTCCTTCATCATAGCCTAAAGTTGTGTTTCATTTTTCATATGCAAGTGTGAGTTATTATAAATTGGTTTCACAGTAGTACTGAGTACATTGGATACTTTTTTTTCCATTCCTGAGATACTTTGCTAAGAAGAATATTTTACTAAAATTGGAACGATACAGAGAAGATAAGCATGGCCCCTGCACAAAGATGGCACTTTTCCTTTTTCAAGTTTCCAAGTTTTGTTCTGGAATAATATCCCTTTTGTCTGAAGAAATCTATTCTAAATTTCTTACAGTGAAAACTGGTTTATAGTTACAGATATTGGCTTTAGATTGCTTAAAAATATCTATTTATTTGAGTTACTTTTAAGTATACCCTAACATATTATTGATCATAGTAACTTTATTCTTCATTTTTGATACATTTTTTTAGTGGATATAAACTTTTGGTTGGTTTACAATTATTTTTTGTCTATTTTAGTAGTTTTTTTTATTGTTTGGGATTCATTGAGGATACAAAGAAGTAGGTTACACTGATTGCATTTGTTAGATAAATTCCCTTTTATAATTGTGTTCCACCCCCAAGAGGTGTGCCATACACTTTGTCCCCTCCAATCCCCTCCTTCTCTCCTCTCCCTCATTTCATTACCCCCCACCATGTATTAGATCATCTACCACCTTCATATTTCTTTCAGTATTTTAATGATGCTACCCCATTGACTTCCACCCCTCATGGGTTATGCCAAGAAACCTACTGCTATTTTTATCTTTATTGTTCTGTATTTAATATGATGTTTTTCATATCCCAACCCCTCAAAATTTTTATTTTTATATTTTATGTTTAGCAGCTATATGATGTACCTGTGTGTGTGTGCACTCACGTGTGTGCGTATATAGAAGAAAAACACAGAAAAAGAGGGAGAGTATGTATGGCTGTGATACTTATTATGCTAGAATTCTTTGATATTGTTGAACTGTTTTAATATATTTCATTACCTTTGGAAAGTTCTCAATTGTTGTCAGCTCAAATATTTATTCCACCTACTTCTCTCTCTTGCCTGCTATTTGGAATTCAATTGCACATAATTTAAATTGATTTGGTCCCAATGTTTGACATCTTGGATATAATTTGCATTTTTTGTGTGTTTCATTTTGGATAATTTCTATTGGCCTATCTTAAACAGTTCAATGATTCTTCTTCTCTAAGCAGCTAAGTTGTGAGCCCTTCAAAAATATTCTTCTTCATGATTTTTCCCCAGCATTTCTATTTAATTATTTAATATAGTTTCCAACTCTTTACTGAGATAACTTAACCTGTCCATGCATTTTACAATTGTTTCCATATACATCATGTAAATTGTTAGTCATTTTAAAATCCTTCTCTGTTAATATCAAATTCTAAGCCATATGAGTTTCATTTTACTGATTATCTTTTTCCTCAAAATTGGCTTTTTTTTCTTTATCAGGTGACTCAATTTTTTGTTAAAACTGGAAATTGTGTATAGAATAGTAAATTATGAAGTAAACATTATTTATGTCTGGAAAGCAGAATGTTTTTTTTTTATTAAATCATAACTGTATACATTGATATGATCATGGGGCATCATACACTTGCTTCATAGACCATTTGAAACATTTTTATCACAGTGGTTAAATCAGAGTGTTTTATCTTTATAGTCATTAAATCTTTATTGCTGGTGACTGAATAAATCTATCCAGGAGATGAGCTGAGTTTTTTTTTTGCTATTTATGTATAGTTACCACAGTTTTAAAATATTTCCAGTTTTACTTTGTGCATGTGTAAAAATTGGTGGATTAAAATTATTTCCATCAATAATAGGTGGATTAAAATTATTTCACACTGTTTAATTTCTGCCATAAGTTATATCTTTTGCCTGTAAGTGAGAGCCTCAGAGAGGGGATCACTCTCTGCACTCTTGCTTAACACTCATAGGTAGTGCTATTGCTTGTTAACACTGTGCATGGTGGCCTTTTAGCAGATGTTTGGGGCCTTCTCTGCTTTAATGGGTTAGTGTCAGACTTGGGTAAGACTGTGTCGCTACCCCACAACCACCTATGAAAGCCAAACTCTGCCTAGTTTCTTCCATAGATTTTGATTTTTGTCCCTCCTTTAATGTTGATAGAATTATACTTCTAATAATTTAAGCCCAGGATAGTTTCCTGAACTTTTTTTCAGGGGTAGAGGATTTTTTGTTTGATGTTTTCTTTATGCAGTAATGAAACTTCAAGTGAGTGTTAGAGATATTACTGTATTTCTTGATCAGTTCCTAGAATCTTGTGGTTCAGTCTCTGGAGTTTTCTAAGTATAATATTATATCTTCAGAAAAGAGCAAGAGTTTAACCTCTCCCCCCATTTGGATTCCCTTTATATCCTTCTCTTGGATGACTACATAGGCTACAACTTCCAAAAATTGTTGAATAGTGGTGGCAATAGGGAAATCCTTGTCAGGCTTCAATTCTAAGTCAAAAAGTTTTCAGGCTTGGCATCTATAGCACAGTGGTTATAGTGCCAGGCACATGCACCAAGGGTAGTGGGTTCAAACCTGGTCTGGGCTAGCTAAATAACAATAAAAACTGGGCGGCACCTGTGGCTCAAGGAATAGGGCGCCGGTCCCATATGCCGGAGGTGGAGGGTTCAAACCCAGCCCCGGCCAAAAAAAAAAAAGAGAATCGCTTAAGCCCAGGAGTTGGAGGTTGCTGTGAGCTGTGTGATGCCATGGCACTCTACCGAGGGCCATAAAATGAGACTCTGTCTCTACAAAAAAAAAAAAAAGAAAGAAATATTAATAACAATAAAAACTGCAAAAATATAGCCAGATGTTGTGGCAGGTACCTGTAGTTCCAGCTACTTGGGAGGCTGAGGCAAGAGAATTCCTTAAGCCCAAGAGTTTGAGGTTGCTGTGAGCTGTCACACCATGGCACTCTACCAAGGTTAACATAATGAGACTGTCTCAAAAAAAAGAAAAAAAAAATTCAGTTTTACTCCATTCAGTATGGTATTAGCTGTGGGTATATCATAGATGGTTTCAATCAGTTTAAGAAATGTGCCATGTATGCCTACATCCTTAAGTGTTCTTGTTAGAAAATGATGCTGAATTTTATCAAATGCTATTTTTGCATCCATTAAGAGGATCATATGGTCTTTGTTTTTGTTTCTATCAATTTGGTGAATTACATTTATGTATTTGTATATGTTAGATCATCCTTCCATTCCTGAAATGAAGCATAACTTGATCATAATGTATAATCTTTTAATTGACACTGTGGAGTCAGGAGGTAGAGAACACATGCTATTTTTGCTGTATAAGATGAGGGTCAGAAACCACTATGTAGTTGTTGAGGAGCCCTGGTCCTGTCTTCCCAACCTATCTACCCTCAGTCAGGGTCTGGTTGCCTCACCAACATTTAGTCCCCATGGAGTTGGGATCCTGAAGCTTTCACCAGACTTCTTAGAAGGCACATCTCGACCTTCCAAATTGTGCCCCCGTGACAACAATGTGGCATTTCTTGGGCTGTCGAGGAGGCTGTTCAACTTACCTCAGGGATGGTTGCCAAAGTTCAGCAGTTGTGGCAGAGCTGGCAATGCACTAGGACCCTGTAGCCTGTTCTTCCCAGGTGGCCTTCCTACAATGGTGGCACCCTGTTCGTAGCCAAGCTGATGGGAGTTCAACCCCAACTTATATTCATTCTTGGCCACCAGATGCTGTTTGAATTTACTTGCTCACTCAAGTTCTTCCAAGACAACTCCAGTAAGCAGACCAGTCCAAAACCAAAAAAACTGCAGGGTAGCACCTTACCTCCTCTAGTCTTTCATGGGAGGGTTGGCTGTTGTGCTTCTGCCCTTATCCATGCACTTGCCTTTTGTGCTGGTCTTCCTTAGCTCCAGGCCTCCTCATAGGATCCTGGAGTCTCCTACTGCTTCACTGTCCCCAGAGTAATTATTCTGAGTAGATTTCCCCAGCCAGATGTGACTGAAGTCCTCTGTCCCTTGTCTCACTGTGAGTGGCTAGTAAGCAGAAGTCTCTTGTCCACCATCTTGCCTTGACCTCTCTTGCAGGTTTTTTTTTTTTTTTTTTTGGAGGAAGCATGTTATATATAAGGTATCTATTAGATATTCAAGTAGGATGCACACATATGAGTCTGAGGATATAAGAATCTGGGTGATACATACAAATTTGATGATTATCAAAGTGTGGATAGTATTTAAATACCTGAGATGGATGAGTTCTCTAAGGGATTATGTGAACATTAAGAAGATGAAAGTCTCAAGGACCAATACTAGGGTATTTCAACATGAGCTGGGCAAGTATATAAGAATCTAGTAAAGGATATTGAACTTTAGAGGTCAGAAATGTAGGGGGAAAGAAAACCATAAGAGTGAAGTGTTCTAAATTAGAAACAAATGTTTGAAGGTGAAATGATAAATCAGCTATGTCAAATTCTGCTGTCAGGTTAAATAAAATGAGTAGTGAAAAGTGATTAATGCCCTAAATTAGAAAGGAAGGTGGGAGATCTTGTTCATTTGTGGAATATTTCACTTTTATGGGAGTATAGACATGTCATACATCATGAAACGGGAGAAAACAGAAGATATGTACTACAGTTGTTGGGAGTAGATGGATAATGGAAGTAGAACTCGTGTGTGTGTGTATCTGTGTGTGAATTAGGAAACAAGATAATCAGCAGAGTTAAAAAAAAGTAGAAATGAAGGGCCATACCTGTGGCTCAGTGGGTGGGGCGCTGGCCCCATATGCTGAGGGTGGCAGGTTTGAACTGGCCTGGCCAAACTGCAACAACAACAACAACAAAATACCTGAGCCTTGTGGCGGGTGCCTGTAGTCCCAGCTACTTGGGAGGCTGAGGCAAGAGTTGGAGGTTGCTGTGAGCTGTGTGATGCACAACACTCTACTGAGGGCAATAGAGTAAGACTGTTTCTACAAAAAAAAAAAAAAAGAAAAGAAAGAAAGAATAGAATGAAGATATGAACATTTTGAAGAAATAAAGGGTGAAACAGTCATCTGGACTGTTACATGTAGTAACTCACAAATAGCCAACATTTGCCATTTTTCCTATTAATAACTGAGTTTATTTCCTATCCCATCCTGTGCTGGCTTTGTGACTTGTTTACACCAATTGAATACAACAAAAGTGAGGTTATAAAAAATGCGAGTTTAAGTAAGGACTCAAGAAGCTTGCAAGTTTAACTTTTACTCTTCTAGGACACTATTTCCATGTGAAAATCATGGCAAGCTTCTTTGAAGATAGGCTGAAGATAAGTAGGCCACAGATAAGTATGTGGTAAGAGAGCTACACCTATTCAATAGTACCAACTATACTAGCCTTTCTCCTCATTGCAGATGAGGCATTAGTCCCATGTGTAAAACCATTGGAGATCACGTGAAGCAGCGATAAGCCAATTAAGCTGGATACAGCTCAAATTGTCAACTTACAGAATCACAATGAAATCCTTGTTCTTTTAAGCTATAAGTTTGTTTATTTTTCCTTATGCAGTGGAAGTAAAAATAAATACCCTAATTAAGACTGTCCTTACACACAGTGGGTAAAGGGATTTCCTCCAAAACAGTCCTACATAGTTCAAAAATCTATTGTACATGACATCAAGTTATAGCTAGCTCAGATATTTCCTCCTCAGTAAGCTTCCAATGACCTCACTAAAGTGGCTTGTGTTTCTGTGTTATGTGATCTTGTAGCAATCTGTACTCTCACTGTCTCATCACTTAATTACAGTGACTATTTACTTTTTGTTTTCCTTATAGTCTGGAAATTCGATGAGGAAAAAGCAGAGTCAGTTTTGCTCATTGTTACATCTGTCACATAAACAGTGCATATTATTTGTTATAACAATGAAAATTCATACACAATGACTAATGAAATAGATAGGGTAGAATATTCTGTATAAAAGAAACCTATGAATACATAATTTATGAGAGAATGTAGGAATATTGCTACATTTCTGTGTTAATCAGTCCTCAGAGGTTGCCAAAGCAGAATATTTCTCCCTATCTTCTATCTCTGACAAGTGCTTCTGGTAAGATTATTTTTCTACAAAGCAACCAACTAGGAGAGAAGGCCAGTTTTGCCCATTTGTAAGCACTCACCAGGAAAACCAACTAGAACATTTCTTGGCTGATGGTTTATAAATATAAATATAATATATAATAGGTATGTTTAAATTATCTTTTGTTATCATTAGTTCACTTTGTATTCTGTATTATTTTATCTTACCTTGAATTTAATTGGTCTTATCTTTCTTATAGTCATTTTACTGTTTTGGTTTACAAAATTTACATTTTATTTATTATTTTATTCTCCTTTCGAGTGTCTTTTTAACAGATTTTTTAATACTATTAAATCAGAAAGGGGTAGGTCATGTGTACATTAATGCATTTATAGGGTACAATGTGCCGATCACACCTATAGTGCATATTGCAAGGGTACATGATAGATCTACTAAGTATAGAGTATAAATGTCTTAACACAATAATTAAATAAATGAGGTGAGGGATATATTAACCAGTATGATGTAAGCATTCCAAATCATATATGAAATTTAACATATTTTCAAATGTTAACTATGTTAATTTTTAATTTTATAGGTGAACATATACTTATTTTTTAATTTTTTTCTTTATTGTTGGGGATTCATTGAGGATACAATAGGCCAGGTTACACTGATTGCATTTGTTAGGTAAAGTCCCTCTTGCAAGCATGTCTTGCCCCCAGAAGGTGTGGCATGCACCAAGGCCTCGCCCTCCTCCCTCCTTCCCTCTCTCTGCTTTTCCTTCCTCCCCATAACCTCAATTGTCATTAAATGTCCTCATATCAAAATTGAGTACATAGGAGTCATGCTTCTCCATTCTTGTGATGCTTTACTAAGAATAATGTTTTCCACTTCCATCCAGGTTAATACAAAGGATGTAAAGTCTCCATTTTTTTTTAATAGCTGAATAGTATTCCATGGTATACATATACCACAGCTTGTTAATCCATTCCTGGGTTGGTGGGCATTTAGGCTGTTTCCACATTTTGGCGATTGTAAATTGAGCTGCAATAAACAGTCTAGTACAAGTGTCCTTATGATAAGAGGATTTTTTTCCTTCTGGGTAGATGCACAGTAATGGGATTGCTGGATCAAATGGGAGGTCTAGCTTGAGTGCTTTGAGGTTTCTCCATACTTCCTTCCAGAAAGGTTGTACTAGTTTGCAGTCCCACCAGCAGTGTAAAAGTGTTCCCTTCTCTCCACATCCACGCCAGCATCTGCAGTTTTGAGATTTTGTGATGTGGGCCATTCTCACTGGGGTTAGATGGTATCTCAGGGTGGTTTTGATTTGCATTTCTGTAATAGATAGGGATGATGAATATTTTTTCATATGTTTGTTAGCCATTCGTCTGTCTTCTTTAGAGAAGGTTCTATTCATGCCTCTTGCCCATTGATGTATGGGATTGTTGGCTTTTTTCATGTGGATTAATTTGAGTTCTCTATAGATCCTAGTTATCAAGCTTTTGTCTGATTGAAAATATGCAAATATCCTTTCCCATTGTGTAGGTTGTCTCTTTGCTTTGGTTGTTGTCTCCTTAGCTGTTCAGAAGCTTTTCAGTTTAATTAAGTCCCATTTGTTTATTTTTGTTGTTGTTGCAATTGCCATGGCAGTCTTCTTCATGAAGTCTTTCCCTAATGGTAAATGCAATAATTAAATGAATTCACACAATTTATAAAGGTAAAATCACGGTAATTTGTATATACATCTTCTTAAATATTAGTTTTTTCTTTACATTGGAAACATTTAAATTATTCTCATCTAGCTATTTTGAAATTTATAATAGATTATTGTAAACGATACTCAACCTAGAGGTCTACGGAACACTAGGTCTTATGTAATCTGTCAAACTATTTTTGAACACATTAATCAATCTCTCTTCATCTCCCCCCTCCACTCTTCCTAGCCTCTACTAATCACCAGTCTAGAGAACCATGTTTTTTTTAAATCTCTTACATGTGTGAACATGCAATTATTTGTGTTCCTGTGGTTTACTTGTTTTACTTAATGTAATAACCTTCAGTTCCAGCCATATGCTGCAAATAACAGGATTTCATTCTTTCCTATGTCTGAATAATATTCTATTTTGTATATACTCAATGGATGAATTTTCTTTATGAATTAATTCATTGATGAGTACTTAGGGTGATTCCATATTTTGTATATTATAAATAGTGTTTCAATAAACCCAGAAGTGCAAACATGTATTTGATACATTAATTTCTTTTCATTTGGAATGTACAAAGTAGTCATATTATTGAATCATATGGTAATTCTATTTTAAATTATTTGTGTGTGTGTGTGCGTGCGTGGTGTAGAATCTCCATATTTTTTCCACAGTGGATGTACTAATTTACATTCCCACAAAAACTGTAAGAATTCCATTTTCTCCACATCCTTACCAGCATTTGTTATTTTTTGTCTCTTTGATGATAGCCAAACTATATGGGGTGAGATTTTATTTCAATGTTATTTTAACTTGCATTTCTCTGGTGATTAGTCATACTGAGCATTTTTTATATAGCTGTTTACCATTTGTATGCCTTATTTTGAGAAATGTTTATTGGGATATTTCACTGATTTTGAGCTGAATTATTTGGGATTTCAAGCTATTGAGTAGTTTGAGCTCCTTAGTATTCTGGTTATTAATCCCTTTTCAGATGGATAATTTGCAAATGTTTTCTCCTGTTTAACAGGTTGTCTCTTGAATTTGTCAATTGAGTATATATATATATATATATTGTTGTATATCTGCTGCTGTGCAGAATCTCTTTATCTTTACGTGGTTTGATTTATCAATTTTCTTTTTTACTTTTGTTCTCTGTGCTTTTGAGGACAGAGAAAAATATTATATTTACACAGACTTATGTCCTGGAGGGTTACTTCAATGTTTTATTTTTTTTTAGTAGTTTTATAGTTTTAGTTCTTAGATTTAATGTATATATTTCTGAAGTGAGTCAGCCTGTATATGACGAGAGACAGGAATCTAGTTTCATTCTTCTGCATGTCTTTATTCAGTTTTCCCAATATCATTTACTGAAAAGATTGTCCTTTACTCATTGTATGTTCTTGGAATCTTTGTCAAAAACAATTTGGCTATGGGGAGGGGGTGCAAAAAAAAAAAACAAAAAAAAAAAAACAATTTGGCTATAAACTCTGGGGTCTATACCTTGGGTCTTTATTCTGTTGTATTAATGCATATTTCTTTTTTATGCAAATTCCATGTTGATTTTATCACTATAGATTTGTAGTATATTTTGAAGTCAAGTAGTATGATCCCTCCCATATTGTGTGTGGCAGAGACAAAGTGAGAATCATAATGTCAGCAAGAAGAAAAAGCAAATAACATATAATGGAGCTTCCATTCATTCAGCAGTAGACTTATCAATAAATAACATATAGACAAGAAAAAAATGTGATGAGATTTTCAATGTGCTGCAAAAGAATTGAAAAGATAACCATTCAAGAATACTGCATCTAGCCAATTTATCATACAAATATGAAGGACAGATAGAGTCTTTCTCAAAGGACAGACAGAGTGTCAAAGGCTAAGAAAACAGACCAACACCAGGGCCATGTTGCAATAAAATCAATAGGGAGTTCCACTTCAATTTAAAACGGGGAGGGAAAGCCACTAACATGCAAGAACAAACATTTGCAGGGATAAAAACCATTGGAAAATTAAGGTAATGGGCATTTTGTACAATTCAAGTTACTGATTTTGTTTCTCCATTCTAGCATTTTTTTTTTATTGGAGTCTTCAGGTTTTTCTAAGTATAAGATTACACTGTGAATAAGTGAATAAGGCTTATTTTATTTCTTCCTTTCCAACTTGTACATTATTTCTTTGCTTTGCGTGATTTCCTTGGCAAAGACTTCCAAGATTATGTTGAATAAAAGTAGTGAAAATGGACTTCTTGTATTATCCCAAATCTTAGAGAAAATACTTTCCAATTTGCCCCATTCAGTATGATTTTATTTTTTATTAAATCATAGCTGTGTACATAGATATGATCATGGGGCATCATACACTACCTTCATAAAACGTTTGACATATTTTCATCACAATGGTTAACAGAGCCATCCAGGCATTTTCTTAGTTATTGTGCTAAGACATTTACATTCCATATTTATTAAGTTTCACATATACACTTGAAAGATGCACCGCAGGTGTAATCCCACAAATCCCCCTCCCTCTACCCCTCTCCACCCTCCCTCCCCTCCCTTTCCCCTTCCCCCTATTGTTAAGTTGTAACTGGGTTATAGCTTTCATGTGAAACCCCTAAATTAGTCTCATAGTAGGGCTGAGTACATTGGGTACTTTCTGTTCCATTCTTGAGATACTTTACTAAGAAGAATATGTTCCAGCTCCATCCATGTAAACATGAAAGAGGTAAGGTCTTTATCTTTCTTTAAGGCTGCATAATATTCCATGATGTACATATACCACAATTTATTCATCCATTCGTGGATCGACGGGCACTTGGGCTTTTTCCATGACTTAGCAATTATGAATAGGGCTGCAATAAACATTCTGCTACAGATATCTTTGTTATGATGTGATTTTTGGTCTTCTGGGTATATGCTCAGTAGAGGAATTGCAGGATTGAATGGCAGCTCTATTTTTAGATCTCTAAGTGTTCTCCATATATCTTTCCAAAAGGAATGTATTAATTTCCATTCCCACCAGCAATGCAAAAGTGTTCTTTTTTTCTCCACATCCATGCCAACATCTCTGGTTTTGAGATTTTGTGATATAGGCTAGTGTCATGGAGTTAGATGGTATCTCAAAGTAGTTTTGATTTGCATTTCTCTGATGATTAAAGATAATGAGCATTTATTCATATGTCTGAAGGCCGCGCACCTGTCTTCTTCAAAGAAGTTTCTCTTCAAATCCCTTGCCCAGCCTGCAATGGGATCTCTTGTTCTTTTCTTACTAATGCGTTTGAGTTCTCTGTGGATTCTGGTTATTAAACCTTTGTCGGAGACATAACCTGCAAATATCTTCTCCAATTCTGAGGGCTGTTTGCTTGCTATACTTACTGTGTTCTTCGCTGTGCAGAAGCTTTTTAGTTTGATCAAGTCCCAGTAGTGTATTTTTGAAGCTGCTTCAATTGCCCGGGGGTCCTCCTCATAAAATACTCGCCCAGACCTATTTCTTCAAGGGTTTTTCCTGCACTCTCCTCTAGTATTTTTATAGTTTCATGTCTTAAGTTTAAATCTTTAATCCAGTGAGAGTCTATCTTAGTTAATGGTGAAAGTTGTGGGTCCACTTTCAGTCTTCTGCAGGTTGCCAGCCAGTTCACCCAGCACCATTTGTTAAATAGGGAATTTTTCCCCACTGAATGCTTTTAATTGGCTTGTCAAAGATGAAATAACAGTAAGTAGCTGGATTCATCTCTTGGTTCTCTATCCTGTTCCAGACATCTACTTCTCTGTCTTTGTGCCAATACCATGATGTTTTGATCACTATCAATTTGTAGTAAAGTCTGAGGTCTGGTAGTGTGATTCCTCCTGCTTTGTTTTTATTTCTGAGTAATGTATTGGCTATTCGAGGTTTTTCCTGATTCCATATAAAACGAAGTTTTCAAGATCTTTAAAGTATGACAGTGGGACTTTAATAGGGATTGGTTGAAATTATATATTGCTTTGGGTAGTATGGACATTTTAACAATGTTGATTCTTCTCAGCCATGAGCATGGTATGTTTTTCCATTTGTTGACATTTTCAGCTATTTCTTTTCTTAGAGTTTCCTAGTTCTCTTTATAGAGATCTTTCACGTCCTTTGTTAGATAAATTCCAAAATATTTCATCTTCTTTGGCACTACTGTGAATGGCATAGAGTCCTTAACTGTTTTCTCAACTTGACTACTGTTGGTATATATAAAGGCTACCAATTTATGAATGTTGATTTTGTAACCTGAGACGCTGCTGTATTCCTTGATCACTTCTAAGAGTTTTGTAGTAGAGTCCCTAGTGTTTTCCAGATACACAATCATATCATCTGTGAAGAGCGAAAGTTTGATCTCTTCTGACCCTTTATGGATACCCTTGATCGCCTTTTTTTCCCTAATTGTGGTGGCTAATACTTCCATTGCAACATTAAAAAGCAATGGAGACAATGGGCAGCCTTGTCTAGTTCCTGATCTGAGTGGAAATGATTCCAATTTAACTCCATTCAATATGATATTGGCTGTGGGTTTGCTGTAGATGGCCTCTATCAGTTTAAGAAATGTCCCTTCTGTACCAATTTTCTTAAGTGTTCTGATCATGACGGTATGCTGGATATTATCAAAAGCTTTTTCTGCATCGATTGAGAGAATCATATGGTCTTTGTTTTTTAATTTGTTTATGTGCTGAATTACATTTATAGGTTTACCTATATTGAACCAGCCTTGAGAACCTGGGATAAAACCGACTTGGTCATGATAGATAATTTGTTTGATGTGTTGCTGGATTCTGTTTGTTAGGATCTTGTTGAATATTTTTGCATCTATATTCATTAGTGATATTGGTGTATAATTTTCTTTTCTTGTTGGGTCTTTTCCTGGTTTGGGGATCAGGGTGATGTTTGCTTCATAGAACGTGTTGGGTAGTCTTCCTTCTTTTTTTATCTTTTGGAACAGGTTGAGTAATATAGGTACTAATTCCTCTTTAAAGGTTTTTTAGAATTCTGATGTGAACCCATCTGGTCCCGGGCTTTCCTTTTTAGGGAGGTTTTGTATAGTTGATGCTATTTCCGAACTTGATATGGGCCTGTTCAGCATTTCCACTTGATTCTGGCTAAGTCTTGTAGGGTGACGTGCTTCCAAGTGTCGGTCAATTTTCTTCATATTTTCATATTTCTGAGAATAAAGTTTCTTGTAATATTCATTAAGGATTTTTTTGATTTATGAAGAGTCTGTTGTTATTTCATCTTTGTCATTTCTGATTGATGAGATTAGAGATTTTACTCTTTTTTTTCCTGATTAGGTTGGCCAAAGGTTCATCTATTTTATCGACCTTTTCGAAAAACCAGCTTTTTGATTTATTGATCTGTTGTATTATTCTTTTGTTTTCAATTTCATTTAATTCTGCTCTAATTTCGGTTATTTATTTTCTTCTACTGGGTTTAGGGTTGGAATGTTCTTCCTTTTCCAGTTGCTTGAGATGTCCCATTAAGTTGTTAACTTCCTCTCTTTCCGTTATCTTGAGGAAGGCTTGCAGTGCTATAAATTTCCCTCTAAGAACTGCCTTTGCAGTGTCCCAGAGGTTCTGATAGTTCGTGTTTTCATTGTCGTTTTTGTTCCAAAAAATTAGCAATTTCTTTCTTAATCTCATCTCTGACCCAGCTATCATTCAGCATAAGGTTATTTAACTTCCATGTTTTTGTATGAGTCCGCAGATTCCGTTTGTTACTCAGCTCAAGTTTTATTCCATGGTGGTCTGAGAAGATGCAAGGAATAATTTCTATTCCTTTAAATTTACTGAGGTTAGTCTTGTGACCTAAGATATGATCAATTTTGTAGTATGTTCTGTGGGCTGATGTGAAGTATGTGTATTCAGTTTTGTTGGGATGAAATGTTCTGTAGATTTCTGCTAAATCCAGATATTGGATGGTTAGATTTAAATCTAAAATTTCTTTGCTCAACTTCTTATTGGAGGATCGATCCAACACTGCCAAAGGAGTGTTGAAATCTCCGACTATTATGGAGCTGGAGGAAATCAAGTTGCTCATGTCAGTTTGAGTTTCTCTTGTAAATTGAGGTGCATTCTGGTTGGGTGCATAGATGTTAATAATTGAAATATCATCATATTGAGTATTACCCTAAACAAATAGGAAGTGACCATTATTGTCTTTCCTTACTTTTGTTGGTTTAAAGCCTATTGTATCTGCAAATAAAATTGCAACACCTGCTTTTTTCTGATTACCATTTGCCTGAAATATGGATGACCATCCTTTTACCCTGAGTCTGTATTTTTCTTTTAAGTTAAGATTTGACTCTTGTATGCAACGAATATCTGGCTTGAGTTTTTGTATCCAGTCAGCCAACCTATGCCTCTTTAGAGGACAGTTTAGGCCGTTCACATTGAAGGAGAATATTGATAAGTCTGGTGAAATTTTGGGTATTGAGTTTTTCAAAGGTTTATTGGGCATTTTTAATCCTTTTGCCAGTGTGGAAGTTGGAGGTTGATCTGAAGTTTTGAGTGAGTTTACTTTTGTGGTATAGAATTGGGTTGGTCATTATGGAGGATAGGTCTGAGAATATCCTGAAGAGCTGGTTTGGTTATGGCAAATTTCTTCAACATATGAATGTCATTGAAGTATTTAATTTCTCCATCATATATGAAACGCAGTTTAGCTGGATACAAGATCCTGGGTTGAAAGTTATTTTGCTTTAGGAGATTAAAAGTTGATGACCATCCTCTTCTAGCTTGAAAAGTTACAGCAGAGAGATCTGTAGTCATTCTAATATTCATCCATTTGTACGTAATGGCCTTATATTGCCTGGCAGCTTTGAGAATTTTCTCCTTCATATTAACTTTAGTGAAGTTAATTATGATATGCCTGGGGGATGTCTTATTGGAGTGGAGTTGTGCTGGGGTTCTGATGCTTTCTGCTATCTGAATGTTAGAATCTCTAGGCATGTCTGGAAAATTCTCTTTCATAATTTCATGCAGAAGGGCCTCTGTGCCCATCGAGGTCACTTCATAGGTTTCAGGAATTCCTATTATTCGTATATTAGCCTTCTTTGAATTATTCCAGAGCTCTCAGAGAGAATGATCCAATTTTGCTCTACATTTCTCTTCCTCTTTGAGAGTTTGAGAGCATTCAAAGGCTTTATCTTTGATGTCAGAAATCCTTTCTTCTGTTTGCTCCATTCTGTTGCTAAGGGATTCTACTGTACTTTTCCTATCTTTGAGGGATGCAAATTCTTGCTTCATGTGTCTAAGTCTTTGGTAGTTTTGTCTTTAAATTCGTTAAATTCTTGAGACAACTTTTGAATTTCTCCTCGAATTCCTAATTCCACTTTATTAATCTTGTCTGGCATCCAAATTCTGAATTTGATTTCTGACATCTCAGTCAGTTGTTTATGAATGGGATCTTCAATTACATCTGCCATATCTTTCCTTGGGGGTTCGATCTATTCTGGTTATTCATGTTACCAGAGTTTTTCCACTGATTGTGCCCCATGGTTGTTTTACTCCCTTTGGTTTTTCCCCTGGGGTTTTGTCGAGGGCCTGTGCAGTGTTGTAGCCTGTGAAACTGGGGCCCTGCTTGGTGTGGTGGGGCTATGTAGTTTTGTCTTGATTTCAGTTGGTTCCTGTTCGACCCTAGTGAAACATTTACTGTGGGTTGAAGTCTCAGCTGTGGAGAAAAAACAGCAATTAAGTCACCCTGCCCGCTTCTGGTACCAATTGGAAAAAAAAAATCAAACCTTCCTACAACCGCACACCCAGGGCACCACCTGGAAACTCCTCAGTCTATTGGTTCAGTTCAAAAGGTCCAAATCAATTGTCTCAGTCAACACCTGTCTCAGGTGGGAGAGTTCAAGTGGTCTCTGGGAGCTGGGTCACAGGTGTCTGGTGACTACTCTGATATGTCTTACTTCAGTGCTGCATGGAGTCAGGAGGAGCCACCTAGAAAATAGATCAGTCTGGGAAGGTTGATGCCTCCTTCCCCACCTTGCCCCTTTGTTGGACCCAGTCACTGATATCATTGCAGATGGCTGACCCAGTTGCCTGTAGTGAACAGATACTCCAGGGATTTGCACCTGCCTGAATCGCAAGGAAATCTGCCAGGCCTCTGCAGTCTGCCACTATCTAGCAGGAGGAGGTGAGGCCTGACATCCTCGAGTGCTTGATGAAGGTCAGGGGGCATTCACTCAGGCTCAGCCCCGCCCCTGATTGATGTTACTGACAGAACAGAGCAGAACAGAATAGAAGAGAACAACTATGTGGGATTCTGTCTCTGTTCCTGCTAAAATCACCTGCAGAAGATAAGCTATTCTGAGTTCCAGCCTCTTTGCTTCTGGAGGTTTGTATTCGGTTACCTCTCTGAGTCAGCCCCACCCTGGAAGCTTCCCGGGTTTGTGAGTAGCCTCAGGCAAATCCTTTACTCACTGGTGGCCTCCTCTGGTTGCCCAAGGAGACAGGAGGTGTGGATTCAGAATATCCAGGAGTGAGGTGTTTTGCTATTAAAAAAGAAGGCTGTTGATCTGGCTCCAGAAACCGCAGCTCTGGTGTGGCTCGCACCCAGCTGACCCTTCTCTCCTTGCTCCCATGCCCCAGAATCAGCACTGACCAGCCATAGTTTATGCTGTGTTCACACCCCTCCAGAGATCACCCAAAAATCCGGACTCCTGGGGGAAAGGCCTCCAGATCTCACAGTGAGGGCGAAGGAGGGTGAGGTTGAAGGAGAGGTGCTGGGAGCCCAGAGCTGCAGGTAGCGAGCACATACAGTTCCACACAGTTTTATGTCTGGCCGCACCACCGCCAGAAGACAGCCGCCACTCTGCGTCCCAGGGAACTGCCGCTCTGGAGTGTTCCCTCCCACCCGACCATCCTCTCCTCACTCCCTCACCCCAAGAATCAGCACAGCTCAGGCACTGTCCACACCCCACAAGAAATCACCCAAGAATCTGGACTCCTGGGGGACAGGCCCCCAGACCCCAGAGCGAGAGTGGAGGGAAGAGCTGGGAGCTCAGCATTGTGAGTGGGGAAGATACACAGTTTCACTCAGTTTTATGCCTGGCTGTATTGCTGCCCAAGGAGGGCTGTTGCAACATGTCTCCGGGAAGTGCCATCCTTGCATGGCTCCCCCTCAGTCGACTGCCCTCTCCTCGCTCCCATGCCCTAGGGTCAGCACTGACCAGCTGCAGCTC
The DNA here is from genome assembly GCF_027406575.1 of Nycticebus coucang. Classification (NCBI taxonomy): domain Eukaryota; kingdom Metazoa; phylum Chordata; class Mammalia; order Primates; family Lorisidae; genus Nycticebus; species Nycticebus coucang. Next base: position 108,830,540 of record NC_069804.1, read on the forward strand.
AGGCACTGTCCACACCCCTCGAGAAATCACCCAAGAATCCGAACTCCTGGGGGACAGGCCTCCAGACCTCAGTATAAGTGGAGGCGGGTGCTGGGAGTTCAGGATTGCAGGTAAAGGATATTTACAGTTTTAAACAGTTTTATGCCTGGCAGGAGGACGCCATGGCACCCTAGTAGGGGAAGTAGGTCCAGTTTTTAGAAGGTCTCTCCCGTGAAGTGTAGTGGGAGGGCCTTTGATTTCTGCCCATTTGTTTGTTTGTTTGTTTGTGGGGCTCTTGAGCCGGTCCCGTGAGGGAGGGGAGGACTCCCGCCCGTCCACTTGGTGATGGATTTTGTACCTTTTGTTTGCATCCTTGTGGTCGCAGCTCACCTCAGCAGGGTTGATATGTGTTCTTCAACCTTCTCTCTTGGTGCAGCTCAAATCCACCAGGTTTCTTGCTAAATTTTCATCCCTTAATTCTCCTTCTGGATGGGAGCCTCTGTGGAAAGCTGGCTTCAGTCCGCCTTCTTGTCTCCCCTCCTATTCAGTATGATTTTAGCTAGAAGTTTGCCATGTATGGATTTTATTATTTTGAGGTACATTCCTTCTTATCCAGGATGCTGGGGGTTTTTATCTTAAAGGGAAGTTGAATTTTAATGAATGATTATTTAGCATCTATTGAAATGATGATTTTTTTCTTGCTTCAATTAATATCATGTAACATATTTAATGGAATGCATATGTTTATTCCTGGGAAAATTTCACTTGAAAATGAAAAAAAATAGGGCGGCGCCGGTGGCTCAGTGGGCTGGGCACTGGCCCCATATACTAAGGGTGGCAGGTTCGAACCCGGTCCAGCAAAACTGCAACAAAAAAATAGGCATGTGTTGTGGCAGGTGCCTGTAGTCCCAGCTACTCAGGAGGCTGAGGGAAAAGAATCACCTAAGCCAAAGAGCTGGAGGTTGCTGTGAGCTGTGATGCTATAGTACTCTACCGAGGGTGTTAAAGTGAGACTCTGTCTCTACAAAAAAAAAAAAAAAAAGAAAGAAAAAAGAAAGAAAATGAAAAAGATAATCTTTTTAATGTGTTGTTGAATTCAGTTTACTAGTATTTTGTTGAGGATTTTTGCAGATATGTTTACCACTGATAGTGACCTTTAGTTTTCTTGTTGTGTCCCTGGTTGACTTTGAGATCAGGGTAACGCTGGCCTTTTAGAATAAATTTGTAAGTGTTCTCCATGCTTTAGTAAAGTATCTCAAGAATGGAAGAAAAGGTATTCAGTATCCAATGTATTCAGCCCTACTATGAAAATAATTTGTAGCTATCATATGAAAGCTATAACCCAATTATAAACTAAGAATATGGGGAAGGAGGAGAGGGAGGGGAGGGGAGGGAAAGGATGGGTAGAGGGAAGGTGATCAGTGGGACCACACCTATGGTGCCTCTTACAAGATACATGTGAAACTTACTAAATATAGAATGTGAATGTCTCAACATAATAACTAAGAAATGCCAGGAAGGCTATGTTAACCAGTGTGATTAAAATATGCCAAATGGTATAAAAAAACCAGTGTATGGTGCCCCATGATTGCATTAATGTACACAGCTATGATTTAATAATAAATAAATAAATAAATAAATAAAAGTATTTGAATAGAATTGGTATTAATTCATTAAGTTTTTGGTAAGATTCAGCAGTGAAGCCATTAAGTTCTTGTGCTATTCAATGATGGAAAATTTTTTAATACAACTTTGACCTTTTTACTTGTTATTGGTTTATTGAATTTTTCTATTCCTTCATGGTTCAATCCCGGTAGATTGTATTTACTCAGGAACTTATCAATTTCTTTGAGGTTTTCTAATTTTTTGACAGAGTTGTTTACAATAATCTCTAATGACTCTTTGTATTTTTTATCACAATTTTGTGTCCATTTTTTAATATCTAATTTCAATTATTCAGGTTTTCTTTCTTATTCTAACTAAAGATTTATCAATTTTCTTTTTCTTTTTTTTTTAGGGCAAGAACCATGTTTTATTTATTTATTTATTAATATTAAATCATAGCTTTGTACATTAATGAGATCATGGGGCACCATACACTGGTTTTATAAACAGTTTGACACATTTTTATCACACTTGTTAACATAGCCTTCCTGGCATTTTCTTAGTTATTGTATTAAGACAATTATATTCTACATTTACTAAGTTTGACATTATTTTTCTTTTCAAAAAAACAACTTTGTTTCATTGATATGTATCATTTTACTCTCAAATTTATTTACTTCTCCTTCAATCTGTACTATTTCTTTTATTTTACTAATTTTAAGTTTGATTTTTCTTGCTATTCTAGTTCCTAGAGGTGCATAATAGTTTTTTATTTGAAGTCATTCTACTTTTTGGCGTAGGCATTCATTGTATTCATGTACTTCCATGTTATCATTGCTTTTGCTGTAGTCCACAGATTTTTATATGTTGTATTTCTTTCTTTCTTTCTTTTTTTTTTTTTTTGAGAAAGAGCCCTCAAGCTATCACCCTGGATAGAGTACTGTGACATCACAGCTCACAGCACCCTCAAACACTCAAACTCCTGGGCTCAAGCGATTCTCCTGTCTCCGCCTCCCAAGTAGCTGTGACTACAGGCACCCACCACAATACCCAGCAATTTTTTGGTTGCAGCAGTCATTGTTGTTTGGTGGGCCTGGGCTGGATTTGAACCTGCCAGCTCAGGTGTATGTGGCTGGCGCCTTAGCCGCTTGAGCCACAGGCGCTGAGCCTATATATTTTATTTCTATTTTCATTTGTTTTAATATTTTTTCTCAGTTTCTTACAACCACCTAATCTTTGATAAACCAAACAAGAACATACCTTGGGGGAAAGCCTCCCTATTCAATAAATGGTGTTGGGAGAACTGGATGTCTACATGTAAAAGACTGAAACTGGACCCACACCTTTCCCCACTCACAAAAATTGATTCAAGATGGGTAAAGGACTTAAATTTAAGGCATGAAACAATAAAAATCCTCCAAGAAAGCATAGGAAAAACACTGGAAGATATTGGCCTGGGGAAAGACTTCATGAAGAAGATTGCCATGGCAATTGCAACAACAACAAAAATAAACAAATGGGACTTCATTAAACTGAAAAGCTTCTATAAAGCTAAGGAGACAATAACCAAAGCAAAGAGACAACTACACAATGGGAAAGGATATTTGCATATTTTCAATCAGACAGAAGCTTGATAACTAGGATCTATAGAGAACTCAAATTAATCCACATGAAAAAAGCCAACAATCCCATATATCAATGGGCAAGAGACATGAGTAGAACCTTCTTTAAATATGACAGATGAATGGCTAACAAACACATGAAAAAATGTTCATCATCTCTATATATTAGAGAAATGCAAATCAAAACAGCCCTGAGATATCATCTAACCCCAGTGAGAATGGCCCACATCACAAAATCTCAAAACTGCAGATGCTGGCATGGATGTGGAGAGAAGGGAACACTTTTACACTGCTGGTGGGACTGCAAACTAGTACAACCTTTCTGGAAGGAAGTATGGAGAAACCTCAAAGCACTCAAGCTAGACCTCCCATTTGATCCTGCAATCCCATTACTGGGCATCTACCCAAAAGGAAAAATAAATCCTTTTATCATAAGGACACTTGTACTAGACTGTTTATTGCAGCTCAATTTACAATCGCCAAAATGTGGAAACAGCCTAAATGCCCACCAACCCAGGAATGGATTAACAAGCTGTGGTATATGTATACCATGGAATACTATTCAGCTATTAAAAAAAATGGAGACTTTACATCCTTCGTATTAACCTGGATGGAAGTGAAAGACATTATTCTTAGTAAAGCATCACAAGAATGGAGAAGCATGAATCCTATGTACTCAATTTTGATATGAGTACAATTAATGACAATTAAGGTTATGGTGGGGAGGAAAAGCAGAAAGAGGGATGGAGGGAGGGGGGTGGGCCTTGGTGTGTGTCACACTTTATGGGGGCAAGACATGATTGCAAGAGGGACTTTACCTAACAATTGCAATCAGTGTAACCTGGCCTATTGTACCCTCAATGAATCTCCAACAATAAAAAAAAAAAAAATTTTCTCATTGTCTTTACTGACATATGGCTGGTTCAGAACTACATTATTTGATTCACACATGTTAGTCTATTTTCTGAGGTTCCTCATATTATTTACGTGATTTCTAGATTTATTTCATTGTGTTAAGAAAAGATAGTAGATTTGACTACTACTTTTTTGAGTTAGTTGTGACTTATATTGTGGTATAAAATATGGCTTCTTCTTGGGAGCTTCCCCTGTGCTGGTGAAAAGAACGTATATTCTGCAGCATTCAGATGAAATGTTCTGTAACAATAACAGTTAAGCCTATTTGTTGTAGTGACCAGACAAACTCTAAAAGTTTCTTTGTTGATTCTGAATGATATGTCCCTTACTGAGAATGGGATGTTGACTATTATTGTATTTCAGTTTATTTCTCATTTTAGATCTATTAATGCTTGCTTTGATATACTTGGGAACACCAGTATTAGGTGCATAGATATTTATAAGTGTTATTTATATCCTCTTGCTGAATTGTCCCTTTATTTTTATATACTGACCTTTTTGTTTAAGTCTTTGATTTGTATTCTCTTTAATCTATTAACCTATTATAAGTATAGTTACTTCCTTTTTGGTTTCCAATTAAATGAAATACCTTTTTATGCCCCATCTCTTACAATCTTTGTGTGTCCTGTGTAGGTGAAGTGGGTTTCTTGTAGGCATTACACAGTTAGATCTTGTTTCGTTTTTTTTAAATTTCAGGTGAATATGAGGGTACATATAATTATATTACATTATTTGCATTTGTAAAGTTAGGTCTAAAGTTCGAGTTCCAGTTGAGTCCTTCATCAAGGAAGTGTGCCACGTACTCCTACATGGTACCAAAAATGAGAGAACTTGCTGAACCCCTCCTCCATCATCCCTCTCCCTTCTTGAATTTAATTGTGTTTCTCTCTTGCAGGTACTTGTACTGGTTGTTCTACTAGTTTTCTATTTATTATTGAGTACATGAGATCCTTGCTTTTCATTCTTGAGATACTTTAATAAGGAGAATGTTCTACAAATCATTCCAGGTAGGTAAAATATATATATATTAGTTTATTGATATATTCATGGGTTGATGGGCACTTGGGTTGTTTCTGCATCTTTGCAATTATGAATTGAGGTGGCATAAACATTTGAGTGCCAATATCCTCATGGTTAAATGAATTTTTTTCTTTTAGGTACATACCTAGTTAATGAGATTGTGGGATCAAATGGGAGATCTACTTTTAGTTCTTAGAGGATTCTCCATATCTCTTTCCAAAAAGGCCATACTAGTTTGCAATCCAACAACAGAGCTACTTGTACTCTCTCTCTGCACACACATCAGCATCTACAGCTTTGGTATCTTGTGATATGAGGTATTCTCACTGGTGTTAGGTAACATCTCTAAGTGGTTTTGATTTGCATTTCTGTGATGATTAGGGACAATGAAAATTAATTTGCATGTGTTTGTTGGCCATCCATATGTCTTCTTGGGAAATGGTAATGGTCATATTGATTGCCCAGTAAGTGAGTGAAAGGGTTGTTTGCCCTTTTACAATTGATTTGCTTGAATTCTTTGCAGATTCTGGTTATTAGTCCATTGGTCCAATTCATAACACATGAATATCTTCTCCCATTCTCAAGGTTGTCTATTTGTTTTGTTGATTGTGTCTTTATTTGTGCAGGAGTTTTCTAACTTGATTGGATGCCATTTATTCATTTTGTTGCTGCAGTTGCCAGTGGGGTCTTCTTTATGAATTCTTTCCCAAGGCCAATATGCTTATGAGTTTTTCCCCACATTTTCCTTGTGTCTTTAATTGTTTAATGCTTTAAATTTAAAAAGTTTATCAAACATGAGCTAAGTTTTGTAAGTGTTGGGAGGTGTAAGCCCAGTTTTAGTGTTTTACATTAGGCTAACAAATTCTCCCAGAACCATTTATTAAATAGAGATTATTTCCCTAGTGTATGCTTTTGTTTTCTTTGTCAAATCAGATAGCAATATTTGGCTGCTTTCATCTCTGGGTTCTCTATTCTGTTCCACAGATCTATGTCTATTTTTATGCCAGTCCTATGTTATTTTCATCTTGTTTCTTGAATCCATCAGCCATTCTAAGCCTTTTAAATAGAAGAATAGAGTCCATTTACATTTGATATTATTGTTTTTAAAGACTTACCACTGTCAAGTGTGTGTTCCCTCTGGAGGAAAGCACAGGTTATCTTAAAAGCAGAGACTAGCTCTAATTAGACAAGAAACCTGTTGTTGCATAAATCTGACTTAAGTTTCTTTTTTTGTTTGTTTGTTTGTTTTTGGCCGGGGCTAGGTTTGAACCCGCCACCTCCAGCATATGGGACCGGCGTCCTACTCCTTGAGCCACAGGCGCCGACCCTGACTTCAGTTTCTAAAACTATGAAAAAATAAATTTTTGTTCTTTATAAATTACCCAGTCTCAAGCATTTTAGGAGCCCAATTGGACTAAAATAGCCTCCATCAGGGGAAACTATGGACCATTTCAGATCTCTAAATCCTGGCAATACATAATAAATACCATTTAAATAAAACATGTAAAGGGTTGAATCTCAATTATTGGTAGTGATGAAACATATTTCTTTTGTTTTTGTTGTTTATGACAACCTATGGTGAATAAGATCATCTTTTTAAATATCATAAAGATGAACTATAAAAAATATTGACTTTTAAATCCCTTTGACATACCTTTATAAAAAAGATGTGTAAACATTTGGTATTTAAGCTCAATATATTATTAAATAAAGAAGATATACAATAATTATGTTGAATGCTATAATTTCTAAATATCTGCTGTCCATTTTTGTACTCATATCTTTTTGAACTAGCAACTGTTTATGGATCAGCAGGTACTTTAGATCACACTTTAAATTGCTTTGTAGTGTATGGTAGAAGGAATACATAAGAATAGATGGAAAATTTCTTCTGTATTCACATTAACTGGACTATAAGAACACATAATTATAATTTCTATTTGAAAATGAACATTGAATAATCTTGACAGTGTAAGATGAACAAGAAAATATAATGAGTGGAAAACGGCATTCATACATATATGTTACACCAATTAGGACAGTTTTTAACAGAGAAGAAAAAGGGAAAAGTATTCAAAAATATAAGCTGTGATTGGCTTTAGTTTCCTTTTGCCTTTTTATTGTAAAAGTAAAACACAGATGCAGAAAACTACCAAAAATTTTATAGCTTCCTTTATTATTTAGCAAATATCCTTATAAATCATTAGCCAGTTTGAAAACTAGAATTTGTGAGCCACACAAAAAGCCTTTAGAGGGAGCTTTGTACCCCATTCAAATCACAACCCCCACCTTACTTTCCCCCAAAGTAACAATTTGCTTTGATTTTTATAAAAATATCTTGTTTGCAGGCTGTGCCTATGGCTCAAAGGAGTATGGCCCTGGCCCCATATGCATGAGGTGGTGGGTTCAAACTCAGCCCTGGCCAAAAACTGCCAAAAAAAAAAAAATATATATATATATGTATATATCTTGTTTGCATTTTTTATAGTCATATCTTCAAGTTATCCTTTTATCTCTTTCTTTTATTTCCAGTTTATCTGATAAAGACAGGACATTTAAGCTGGACTTTGCTGATTGCAGAATCATACAACAGTTCAAATTGTTCCTTTAATCTTAGTATTTTTTACAAATTGGCATCTGAATCCAGAGCCTTTATTGTATTCAGATATGATCCCTTCATCAAGCCTATAGGAGATGACGCAAGATTTTTAATTTAGAAGGTATGTAGATCAGAGGTGGGACAAGATGTCAGACTAGAGACAGTTCCTCTGCAGCCATACAAGGTGAGATCAGGGAGAAAGGACTCCAGCCACCTCTGGCTTGTGGACTGGGCACAGAAACATTTGTTCGGGGGCACAGGGATCTAGAAGGGGACTCCAGAATGCCAAGAGGAGGTCAGAAGCAGTGGAGAATGAGCACAAGGGCAAATAATAACCTGCTGGCAGAGGCTGGCTTGTTCAGTGGCGGAGGTAGTTTTCAGAATGTTTTTTTTGGACCTGGGCTCCTGGTAAACTTTAACTTGGGAGAGCTTGGATGAGCCATATGAGTGATTTTGAAAGGTACCTAGGGGCCAGGATTGAGTCACTGGGCAGAGCAGGGCTCTCATTGTTTGGCAGCAGGCTGAGCACAGTCATTGTGGGAAAGCTGCCTTATAGGATCAGCTCTCAGGGTCCTAGTGAGAAGCCAGTTCTGATGTGCCTGATAAGCTGGGCAGCCACTGGTGGAGAGATTTAAATGACACATGCTTTCCTGGGAAAGCCACTACATGGCCAAAGGACACAGTTTGGAAAAGTCGAGATGTGTCTATTAAGCAGGCTGAGGAGAGCATCAGGCTCCCATCCCTCTGGGGGTTGAGGGCAAAGAAATCAGGAGGACAGTACCAGGTCTCCTTGGTAAGAAATAGGCTTCCAGCCTCCATCTTATACAGCCTCCATCTTATATCAGCATCATGATCAGCATCTCACACCCCAGAAGATTACCCATTGCCCAGGAAATATATTGCAAGTATGGCAAGTATATATATATATACTTTTTCTTTTTAATTTTTTTCAACTTTTCCCCTAGATTTTCCTTTCTCTTTACCTTGTAATTATAATTTTTTATTGTTTCCTTCTTTAATAGTAAGTGTTACATTTTTACTAGCTTTTCTGCTCTTGTTATTCCATTTTTACCTCCAATTTTATTCTTTAAGGTTTTTTTTATTTATATTATTTTTTTTTCTCTATTAGGTGGAGGCTGGGTATTATATGTTCTTAGGCTGTCAAAGCGCTCCTGACATTGAGGGACTCACCCATTCCAGCCCTCTAGAGGCTGGGAAATGAGTGTGAGTGAAAGCATCCTGTCATACAACACTATTACTCCTCTCTCTCTCTCTTTATGTTTATCTTTTATTTTTGTCAATCTTGCCTTTTACTCCCCCATTTCCTTTCTCTTTCCTTTTTCAATATTTTATCCATTCTTGCTTTTAATTCTTCCATTCCTTACAGTCTTTTACCAAAAGGACACTTCAGTACCTTAGCTCAGTGGCAGAGTACCTTAAAGAGAAGGAGAAAGTGAAATAAAAAATTAGGGCAAGAAAACACTCGAGAGGAAGAAAGAGTAGAAAAATTCTGGCATCATGACAAAACAGAACAGAGTAATGACACCAAGGGAATATGAGGTAGCTTCTGCACAGTATTCCACCTATAAAGAAATTTTAGAAATCACAGAAGGGAAATTTAAAATATGGTAGGTAAAAACCATAAAGAAAATTGCTGGGATTGTGGAAAACAACCAAAAGGAATTCCAAAAACATTACCAAATAACTGGTGAAGGATATGAAGAATATATAAAAAAATATAGTGGAGCTTAAGGCAGTCAACTAAAGCAGTCAATCAGGGAACTTACAGATGTAGTAGAAGGTATCAATAACAGTTTACACAATGAAGAAGAAAGGGTTAGGGGACAAAGCTCTTGAGCTAACACAGGCAGTTAAAGAGGTAGAAAAGAAGAGAGAAAATCAGAATGTTCACTGAGATAATTATGGGACTTCATGAAGCATACAAACATACAAATTATAGATATCTCAGAAGGGGAAGAAGAACACTCTAGAGGATTGGAGGTCATACTAGAGGATATCATAAACAAAATTTTTCCAGGTATTACCACACTCCTTTCCAAGGGATATCTAACCCCAAGTCATCTCAACTCAAACTGAGATTCTACATGACACATTGTCATGAATGTGTCCAAAGTCAAGATGAAAGAGAAAATTCTGCAAGCAGCTAGGAATAAGTGCCAATTGAACAACAGGGGCAAATCCATCAGAATGACACTGGACTTCTCAAGTGAAACTTTTCATACCAGAAAAGAATGCTCATTTACCTTTAACTTACTTAGACAAACAATATTCAGCCCAGAATTATATATCCTGCTAAGCTATGCTTTAAAATTGATGGAGAAATCAAATCTTTTACTGATAAGCCAAACATTAAGGAAGTTTGCCACAAGAATAGCTCTACAGGAAATACTTAAGACCTAATCTTCACACTGACCATCACAACGAACCACCAGAAAACTATATACTCAGAAACCAAAGATAAAACTAAACAATGTACCTTCACAAAATAAGATGAATAGAACTTCCCCATACTTATCAATTCTCTCAATAAATGTGAGTGGCTTGAATTCCCCACTGAAGAGGCATAGGCTAGAACATTAGATTAAAAACACAAGCCATCTCTATATTGTCTGCAGGAAACACACTTAGCCTCAAAGGAAAAAGCAGGACTCAGGGTGAAGGGATGGAAAATAATATTTCAGTCAAATTGAAATTTGAAGAAAGGAGGGGTACAAACTTATTTTCAGATACAAGTGAATTTAAAGCAAGTAAAGTGAAAAAAGACAAAGATGGACACTTCCTGTTTGTCAAGGGAATAACACAACATGAAGATATTTTAATTCTAAATATTTATGCACTCAAATGCTTCCAGATTTATTAAACTGCCCTTATTTAGTCTGAGAAGTATGATATCCTATAACAATATAATAACAGGGGACTTTAATACTCCTCTTACAGAGATGGACCGATCCTCTGAACAGAAACTAAATAAAGACATAAGAGACTTAAACATGAACTAAAACAACTGTACCTACTAGATATATACACCATCCCCAAACTAAGGAATATACATTCTTCTTATTGGCCTATGGAACATTCTCCAAAATAGATCATATCCTAAGATACAAAATTAACCTCAACAAAATCAAAAGAATTGAAATTATATCTTTTATCTTCTCAGATCATAAGGCAATAACGGTGAAACTCAACTCCAGCAAAAAATTTCATTCCCCTATGAAATGTAGAAAACTAAACTACTTTATGCTGAATGATAATTCGGTCAAGGAAGAGATAAAGGAGGAAATCATTAACTTCCTGGTACATAACAATGATGAAAACACAAACTATCAAAACCGCTGGGACACTGCAGAAGAGCTCATCAACAATCTAATGAATCAGACCAGGCCCAGTGGCTCACACCTATAATCCTAGCATTCTTGGAGGCCAAGGTGGGTGGACTGCCTGAGCTCATGGGTTTTAGACCAGCTGAGCTAAAGTGAGACCCTGTCTCAAATAGCCAGGCATTGATGCAGGTTCATGTAGTCCCAGCTACTCAGGAGGCTGAGGAAAGAGCACTGGTTGAGCTCAAGAGTTTGAGGTTGCTCTGAGTTATGACACAATAACACTCTACTGAAGGTGACAAAGTAAAACTCTACCTCAAAAAAAAAAAATCCAATGAATCATCTTAAAGAAATGAAAGAGGAAGAGCAATCCAATCCCAAACCTAGCAGAAGAAAATAAATAACCAAAATTAAATCAGAAGTAAATGAAATTAAAAATAAAGGAATCATTCAGAAAAGTAATAAAAAGTTGGTTATTCAAAAAGATAAATAATATTGATAAATCATTGGTCAAGTTAACCAGAAATAGAACAGTAAAATCTTTAATAACCTGAATCAGAAATAAAAAGAGGGAAATAACAACTGATACCAAGAAACACAAAAGATTATTTCTACTAAATCTTTACACCCAGAAAATTCACAATGTGGAGGAGATGGACCAATACCTGGAATCATACCATCTCCCTAGACTTAACCAGGAAAAAATATATCTTTTGAACAGACCAATATCAAGCACAGAAATAGAGGATACAATAAAAAAAACTTATAACAAATAACAACCTGGGACCAGATAGATTGCTTCATAGCTATTCTACCAAAAGTAATCCACAGATTCAACGCAATCCCCATTAAAATACCACACTCATGTTTTGAACAACTGGAAAAAATAGTACTTTGTTTTGAATGGAACCAGAAAAAAACTGCATAACAAAGACTATTCTTAGTAATAAAAACAAAGCCAGAGACTTCACCCTACTAGACTTGAAGTTATATTACAAGTCCACAGTAATAAAAACAGCATGATATTGATACAAAAATAGACATAGACATATGAAATAGAATAGAAATCATAGAGATGAAACAAGTTTCTTCTTTCCATCTGATCTTTGAGAAACCAAACAAGGGCACATGGGAAGAAAGGAATCCCTATTCAAAAAATGGATCTGAGATAACTGGATAACCATATATAAAATACAGAAACTAGACCCACACCTTTTACCACTTACAAATATTGACTATAGATGAATAAAACATTTAAATCTAAGGCACAAAATAATTAAAATTGTTAAAGAAAGTGTTGTGAAAACTCTTGATGATGTTAGACTTGGAAAAAATTTTATGACAAAGATTTTAGTGGCTATCATAACAATAAAAATTAAAAAATTGGATTTAATTAAACTGAAAAGCTTCTGCACAGTTAAGGACACAAAAAGTAAGCAATGAGACAACCTTCAGAATGGAAAAGATATATGCACGTTACAAATCTAACAAAGAACTAGAATCTACAGAGAACTCAAATTAATCAACAAAATAGAGAAAACAATCCCATCTATCACTAGATAAGAGATATGAACAGAACCTTCTTTGAGGTAGAAGACAAAGGGCTAACAAACATGAAAAAATGCTCATTATCCCTGATCATCAGAAAAATGCAAATCAAAACCACCCTGAGATATCACTTAACCCTAGTGAGAATAGCCCACATCACAAAGTGTGAAAGCTGCAGTTGCTGGTGCAGATGTGTAGAGAAGGAAACACTTTACACTGTTGGAACTGCAAACGAATACAACCTTTTTGGAAGGAAGTATGGAGAATCTTTAAAGAACTCAAATTAGACTTCCAATTTGATCCTGCAATCCCATTACTAGGCATCTATCCAGAAGAAGAAAAGATTATTTATCCTAAGGACACTTGCACTAGACTGTTTGGAAACAACATAAATGCTCACCAACCCAGGAATGGACTGACAAGCTGTGGTATGTGTATTCCGGGGAATACTATTCAGCCTTTAAAACGATGGAGACTTTACATCTTTTGTACTAACCTGGATTGAGTTTGAACACCTTCCTCCTAATAAAGTATCACAAGAATGGAGAAGCAAGAATCCAATGTATTCGATTCTAACATGAAGGCAGTAGATAATCTTATACAAGGCAGGGGGTAGGGAAAAGAGGGAGTGGGGAAAGGGGAAGAGGGAGGTCAACGGGGGTCACAATTATATGAGGAACTTTACCTAACAAACACAATCAGTGTAACCAAATTATTTGTTCTCTCAATGAATCCTAAATAACAAAAAAGAATAGTGTTTTACCAAAATTTGTTTCTGTACAAGTAAGCTATTCATGCCAATTTTATTTATTATTATTATTTTTTTTTTTTTGTAGCTTTTGGGTGGGGCCGGGTTTGACCCTGCTACCTCCGGTATATGGGATCGGCGCCCTACTCCTTTGAGCCACAGGTGCCGCCCTTCATGCCAATTTTAACTCTTCAAGGTGACTTTTGGAATAAGTAAATTTGTCTAAAGACATCTAATAAAAAGAGAGTCAAATTGTCAAGTAGAGTATAAACAACTAATATTTAGATTTTCCTTAACCTTTTTCATTTATTTTATATATTGAATATTACTTCTACCTTCCCCTGTACAGACAGCTGTATATTGCCATTTGGAAGCCTCATAACACTCTCAAATATGAGAAATTAAGAAACCCACATGACCAATAAATGGATAATTAGATAAACAAAATGTGATGTATGCATATGATGAAGTACTTTTTAGCCTTTAAAAGGAAAGTAATCCTGTTGCATAATACAAAATGGCTGACCCTTCAGAACATTATGCTAAGTAAAATAAACCAGTCACATGAAGAGAAATAGTGTATGATTTCATTTATGTAAGTTATCTAAAAGAGTCTCATGAATAGAAACAAAAGGTAAAATGATAGTTACCAGGGAAAAAGGAAAGGGGAAAATGTATAGTTGTCATTAAATGGGTCAAGAATTTCAGTTTTGCAAGATGTACTCTAAAATAATTCTTGAACATGTCAAATTAATTTTAATTCTGCTCCAAACTGAACTTTATACAAGCCATTATTATTTCTTGTGAAGTCTCCTAATCTGTCTCCCTCTCATTTTTTCTCCACTCTAATGCATTATTCTCACGGCATTCAATATCTTAAAAAACAGCAGTAAATTCAGATATGTCATGTCACTGATTAAAATTCTTCTATGACTTCCTATTGCTCTTCAGATAAAGTTCATAATTCTTGACATGGTCTTTAAGGTTGTACACTTGCCTTATCTCCTGTCATTCTTTCTTTCAATTTTGACATTTCCCCCAAATGGGTTTCTGTTCATTTGTTCCAAAATGTCAAATTTGCTCAATCTCAAGGATTTCATTCATGGTGTTTCCTCTGTACTAGTTTCTTATGGAAAAAAGGAAAATTATGCTGTTTCTCTTCTCACCTCAAATGTAACTTCTTCAGATAGAGTTCATTTAACCACTAGATATTGCTGTTTCCGTTTTCATGTAACGTATGTAGGGAAAGGCAAGCATATCATAAGTGGAAAGTTCAATAAATTTTCACAACACAAAAACAATTGTCTAAACTGCACCTAGGTCATGAAAGAGAAGATTCTTTGTATCTTACCTCAGCACAAACATCATCCTTAACAATACATATTTAGCTTAATTTCAATTGTATATAAGTGGAATAATGCCACAAATACTATTTTGTGCATAGATTATGCTTAGTAACAGGTTGTGAGATTCATACATATTGTTATTTTCCTTGTTATTTATTTTAGCTGCCATATAGGTTTTCACTAGATGAATAACCCAAAATGTATTAATCTATTCAGTCCACTCTAGATATACATTAGAAAAGACATTGTTTTAATATTAGCTTATAAGTCATACTTCTAGCACACATTTACCATTGTTATGTACTGTTTGTGACCAACTGTTTAAGTTTCTATTAACTAATTGATGAAGAGTGAAATTTCTAGGCCACAGAATATACTCTTGTTCATTTATAATAACACTGTCATATACTTTTCTTAAGTGTTTTACAAACTGATATTTTCATAGTTTTATTTGATAGTTACATTTTTTACACCCTTAAAACACTTGCCATTATAGTATTTTTCATTTTTATAATTATTTTGTGCAGTAAAAATTTGCATTTTTCTATGAGTGGAATTGAACATATTTTAATGTGCATATTAGTCATTAAAATAAACTTTTGCAAAGTAATTATTAGAGTCATTTGCCTATATTTATTTTGAGAGTAATGGTATGTATTGTTCTCTTTTAAATCATTTCTTTATTTTCATTATGATGTCCAATAGATGTTTATATATTCTGAATATATGTCCTTGTTGAGTATGCTCATTAAAAATATCTTTCTATGCTAGATTTTTCATTCTTTGAATAGTTGTATTTTCATAAACAAAAGTTCTTAACTTAGGGCGATGCCTGTGGCTCAAAGGAGTAGGGTGCTGGCCCCATATGCCAGAGGTGGTGGGTTCAAACCCAGCCCTGGATAAAAACTAAAAAAAGAAAAATCTTAACTTAAATTTAGTACAATTTATGTTTTCCATTTGTTATTTAGCACATTTTCTGACCCTTTTTGACAATTCTTTGCTTATATCTAATGTATGTATATCTCTTATATTTTATAATAATTTAATTATTTTAGCTTTACACTTAGATTTACCATCCAACTAGAATTTGGTTTTGTATATGAGATTAAATGGTATTAAGATTTTTCTTTTTGTTCAAAATTATATGCAATTTACTCAGAATAATTTATTAAGATGGCCATTTCTTCCCTACACCAGAGTGTTACTTTGGCACAAATAGGTTGACTAATATACATGTGGGTCTATTCTTAGATTCCATATTCTGTATTCCATATTTTATTTATAGTCTTGAACTAATAGAACTCACTTCTTAATTCTATAATTTTAAAGTAAATCTTGATATATAAAATTTTCTATATTCTAGTTTTCTTCTTCTTAATCAAGGTTGTCTTGTATATTATTAAGAACTGTCAAATTATCCTTATTTTAAAAGCTGTAATTTTCTACAATACAATATGGTGACACATCTTTTAAATTTTTATCATTAAGTATGATATTTGCTATAGCGTTTTGAAGATAATCCTTATCAGATTAAAAAAATTCCACTTTTTTCTCAGTGCATTTCTGCCTTATGAATATGTCATTTAAAACTGTTTTGCTCTATTAGTCAAGATAAAGTAATTTTCTACTTTTTAATGGGATGAATTTTTTTGATTGAGGTTAAATCATCATTGAACTATTTGGTTAAACTCAATAGGTCATGTTGTATTATCTCTTTTATACATCATAAAGTTATATTGATTACTTAGTATAATATAGCTTTTAAAATTTTTATCTCCATACTAATAAGGGATAAGTTTTCTGGAATCTCCTTTTCTTGTTAGGTTTTGTGGTCAAGTCATACTGCCTCAAAAATAAAATGAGAAGGGGTCTATTTTTGTTTCTGTTATTTGCAAATGTTTGTAGACTGCTTTGACCAAAAGGTTTGTAAAAAGTCATAATTGAAGCCATTTGAGACTAACATTTTTGGTCTCTTTGAGAGCCTCTTAATAGTAGAGATAATTCATTTCATAGACATGAAGGAGTCATATTTTTCTATTTCCTATAGTTTATAATTTGTTTTCTAGGTACTTACTCATCTAAGTTGCTAAAATTATCAGTAAAATGTTCATAATATTGTCTTATTATCCTTTTCATATTTCACCCTTTTTCATTTCTGACATTCGTGACTTTTGCTTTCACTCTTTATTTACTGATTAATTACCAAAGTTTTATACATTTTATACATAATTTGAAGCAGCCATTGCTTTACTTTGTATAAGTAAAGGAGAATCTCACTAAGTTGGTAAAATAACTAACAATTTTCTCTCTCTCTCTCAGGGTTTTGTGGGTTGGCTCTAATTCCGTGTTTGTGTTACTTAAACTTAGTCCAGTCTGCAAGTTCGAATTGCTTTTGCTCCTTTTGTATCTTCATTTTTCGAAAACTAATAAATATTCTGGGCATGTTCTACTTGTGTCTGATTACAGAAGTACAAGAAGGAGAAAAGTGCAGTGTGTCATTTTAATTAGAATAAGATGGTATCTCACTGTGGATTTGGGTTGCTCATTACAAAGATTTTGAGATACACAAAAATCAAGGAATGTAAAATCCATGTAGACATAAATAAATGAAACCCTTCCAGCAACACTGATAAGCTGGGTAAGTTAAAACTTGCCTAGTGAATCACAAAGTATGCTGTTGACTGTTCTTTAGAAGTGAAATAATGGACCATAACAGAGTCTGTCTCAAAACTTTTATAGTGACCCACATGATTTTTATTTCTCTGAAAATTAGTGATGTTGAACATTTTTTCATATGTTTCTTGGCCAATTGTTTCTGATCTTTTGAAAAATACCTACTCATGCTAATTCCCCAATATTTAATTTTTTTATTGCTGAATTGTTTGAATTTCTTTTAGACTCTGGATATTAGTCCTGTGTCAAATATATACCTTACAAATACTTTTTTCCTATCTATCGGTTTTTTTATTAACTTTTTTGATTTGTTTTCTGTTCTGAGGCTTTTTAGATTAATTAAGTCCTATTAGTCTATTTTTGTTTTTATTTAATTTGCTTTTAAGGTCTAAGTCATAAATTCTTTGACTAAGTTAGTGTCCAGAAGAGTTTTTCCTAGGTTTTCCTTCAGTATTTCTATTTTATCGGGTCTTATAGATGAGCTTTTAACTCATTTTAAATTAATTTTTTTTTGAGATAATCTCACTTTCTTTCCCCAAGTAGAGTGCTGTGGTGTTATCGCTCACAGCAACCTCAAACTCTTAGGCTCAAGCGATCTTCTTGCCTCAGTCTCCCAAGTAGCTGGAACTACAGGCACCAGCTAAAACATCTGGCTATATTTTTTAGAGATGGGGCCTCACTCTTACTCCAGCTGGCCACAAACTTTTGAGCTCAAGCAATCTACACGCCTGGGCCTCCCAGAGTGCTAGGATTTTTTTTTTGTGTGTGTGTGTGTGTGTGCGTGTGTTTTTGGCCGGAGTTGGGTTTGAACCCACCACCTCCGGCATGTGGGACCAGCGCCCTACTCCTTGAGCCACAGGCGCCGCCCACCAGAGTGCTAGGATTACAAGCGTGAGCTACTGTGCCCAGCCCTTAAATTAATTTTTTATGTGATGAGAAATAGGGATCCAGTTTCATTCCTCTGCAGATGGCTCTCCAATTTTCCCAGCATATTTATTGAACAGTGTGTTCTTTCCCCAGTATACGTTTTGGTATGATTTGTTGAAGATCAGTTGGTGTAGATGTATCATTTTATTTCTGGGTTGTCTATTCTGTTTCATGGATTATGTGTGTATTTTTAAGCCAGTACCATGGTACTTTGGATACTATAGCATTGCAATATAATTTGAAGTCAGGAAATGTGATGTCTTGAGACATTTATTTTTCTTTTTGATTAGAATATTTTGATTATTCACACTCTTTTTGGCTCCATGTGAACTGTAGAATGGAATTTTCCTAATTCTGGTGAATTAGCAAAATTGGTATTTTAATAGGAATTGCATTGAATCTGTGGATTACTTCAAGCAGTATAGTCGTTTTCACAATATTGATTCTTCTAATCCATAAGCACGAGATGTTTTTCCATTTGCTTTCACCACTTACAGTTTCTTTCAGCAGAAAATTTCAGTTATTCTTCTAGAGATCTTTAATCTCCGTGGTTCAATTAATTCTTAGGTATGTTATTTACTTATTTATTTGCATCTATTGTAAATGCGATTCAGTTCTCGATTTGGTTCTCAGCTTGTCCATTGCTGGTGTATAACAATGTTATTGATTTTTGTATGTTGAGTTTATAACCTGAGACTTTGCTAAATTCATTTATCTAACCTAAGAATCTTTTGGAGAAGTCCTTAGGGATTTTCTAGGCATAAGGTCATATTATCAGCAAACAGATTATTTGACTTCCTTTTTTCTAACTTAGATGTCCTTTAATTATTTTCTGATTGTTCTAGCTAGGACTTCTGGTACTGTGTTAAGCAGAAGTGGTAAAAATGGGCATCATTCTCTTGTTCAGGTTCTTAGGAGGAATGTATTCAACTTTTCCCCATTCAGTATAATATTTACTGTGTATTGTCATATATGGCTTTTATTCTTTTGAGCTATGTTCTTTCTATATCAAGTTTTACTGATGGTTTTTATCATTAAGAAGTATTACATTTTATTGCATGATTTCCACATCTCGAGATTATCATTTATTTTGTTCTTAATTCTGTTTATATGGTAAATCACATTTATTGACTTGTGTAATTGAAATATCCTTGCATCCTTGAAATGAAACTCACTTGGTCATGTCGAATTATCCTTTTGATGTGCTGTTAAATTCAGTTTGTTAGTTTTTTGTTGAGAACTTTTGCATTGATCTTTATCAAAGATATTTATTTGTAGGATTTTTGTTGTTGCTGCTGCATCTCTACTTTGATTTGGTATCAAGGGGATATTGACTTTATAGAATGAGTACAGGAGGATTCTTCCTCAAGTATTTTGGAACATATTCAGTAGGATTTGACACTAGTTATTCTTTGTACATATGGGAGAATTTCATTGTGAATCCATCAGGTCTTGGGAATTTTTTTGCTGTGAGTATTTTTTATTATTATTACTGGTTCACTTTTTCTGTCGAGGTGGTTTCTACAGCTACAGTTTATTCATTTCTTATTTTTTTATTTCTGAATATTACAGGGCTACAAATATGATTATATAAATTGTTTTTGTGCAGTTTGAGTTAAAATTATAAGTGTGCCCATCAACCAGATAGTATGCATTATACCTGTTGGGTGTGAATTTACCCATTTTCCTCTCCCCTTTTCCACCTGCTTAATTTCCAAAAAGTGTTACTTCCATATGTGCATGTAAGTGTTGATCAATTAGTTCTAATTTAATAGTGAGCACGTTTTGTTTGTTTTTCATTCTTGTGATACTTCACTTAGAAGAATGGTCTCCAGTTTTATCTAGGTTAATACAAGAAGTATTTAACTATTAATTTACGGCTGAATAATACTTCATGAAACACACACACACATATATAAATATATATACATAATATAACACATTTATTAATCCACTCATGAATGATGGATGGGCCCTTCGGTTGGTTCCACATCTTTGCAATTGTGAATTGTGCTGTTGTAAACATTCAAATGCAAGGTTTTTTTGTTTTTTTTTTTAAAGGCTACAGCAAATTTATTTTTATTTATATATTTTTATTAAATCATAGCCGTGTACATTAGTATGATCATGGGGCCCCATACACTTGGTTCATAGACCATTTGACACATTTTCATCACACTAGTTAACATAACCTTCCTGACATTTTCTTAGCTATTTCGCTAAGACCTTTACATTCCACATTTACTAAGATTCACATATACCCTTGTAAGATGCATTTATCAAAAATACCAAAACAACAAATGCTTATATCGATGTAGTGAGATAGAAACATTTATACATTGTTGATGGGACTGCAAACTAGTACAATCTCTATAAAAAGTAGTATGAAGATACCTCAAAGAACTAAAAGTAGACCTAACATTTTACACAAAGGAAAAAAGGTCTTTGTGTAAAGCATTTGTTGTTTTGGTAATTTTTGATAAATGCCATTCTCGCTAGAGTTAGATGGTTTTGATTTGCATTGCCCTGATGATTAGAAATGCTGAGGGAGGGGGGAGGGAGGGGGAATGAGGGGGATTAATGGGATTACACCTGCGGTGCATCTTACAAGGGTATATGTGAATCCTAGTAAATGTGGAATGTAAAGGTCTTAACAAAATAACTAAGAAAATGCTACAAAAGCTATGTTAACTAATGTGATGAAAATGTGTCAAACGATCTATGAACCAAGTGCATGGTGCCCCACGATCATACTAATGTACACAGCTATGGTTTAATAAAAAAAAAAGAAATGCTGAGCATTTTTTTCATGTTTGTTGGTCATTAGTCTATCTTCTTTTGAAAACTGTTTGTGTTTATTGCTCATTTATTAATGGATTTGTTTGATATTTTCTTGCTAATTTTCTTGAGTTCTTTGTAGATTCTGGTTATCTGTATGTATAGCATGCAAATATATTTTCCCATTCTGTTGACTGTTTCCTTGACTGTGCAAAAGCTTTTTAATTTTATTAGCTCCCATTTATTTATTTCTGTTGTTGCTCTGATTGTTTTGAGGGTCTTCATAAATTCTTTGGCTAAGTAGACATCTCTAAGGCTTTTTACAACATTTTCCTCTAGAATTGTTATACTTTCATTCTTTAGGTTTAAGTCTTCTATCCATCATGGATTAGTTTTTGTTAATTGTGAAAGGTGTGAATCCTCTTTCCCTCTTCTTCAAGGGGCTAACCAATTTTCTCAACACCATTTATTGAATGGGGATTATTTTTCCCACCCTGTATTTGTGCCTGCTGTGTCAAAGATCTGATGGCAATATGAGGATAATTTTATACACGGGTTCTCTGTTCAGATCCATTACATCATGTCTTTATTCTTATGTCAGTACCATGCTGTACTGTTTTGGTTCCTATAGTCTTTTAATATATACAGCCTGAAGTCTGGTAAATTGAGGACTCAAAACTTATTCTTTTTGCTCAAGCTTGTTTGACTATATGAGATTTATTCTTATTTATTATAACTTGTAGAATTTTTTCAGATGTGAAAAAATGACATTGGTGTGTTAATGTGTATTGCATTGAATCTGTAAATCACTTTGGGTAGTATAGACATTTTAACAATGTTGATTCTTCTGATCCATGATCATGACAGGGTTTTCCATCTGCAATTTGGTTTGATTCTCAGCTTGATTATTGTTGGTGTATAGGAATGCTACTGATTCACTCTTGCAACTACTTGCTGGTTTACTTGACAGTTCTATTTATTTCCGGCTCAATCTTGAGAGGTTTTTTATATGCTTTTAGGAATTCCTTAATTTCTTCTACGTTTTATAGTTTGCTTATAATCATGTCTGACAATTTGTATTTCTGCAGTATCTGTTATAATGTCTTCTTTTTACTTCTCATTGTTTCTTTGGATATCTTTCTACTTTTTTTTTTTTTTTTTGGCTGGGGCTGGGTTTGAACCCTCCACCTCCGGCATATGGGACCAGCGCCCTACTCCTTGAGCCACAGGCGCCACCCTATCTTTCTACTTTTATTGGTTAGTCTTGTTAGTAGTTTATCAATTTTTGGTTAGTCTTGTTAGTAGTTTATCAATTTTTCTACCTTTTTGAAAAACCTACTTTTCATTTCCTAATCCTTTGTACTTTTATTTTTTAGTCCCTATTTCATTTACATCTGCTGTGACCTTTACTATTTCTTCTCTTCTACTAATTTTGAGTTTTGTTTATTCTTGCTTATTTTTTATTTTCTGGTTCATTCAAGGGTGGTATTATGTTGGTGATTTTTGAGATTTCAACTGTTTTGATGTAGGCATTTGATACTATAAACTTTCCTCTTATTTTTTCTAGTTCTACTAAAAAATGACATTGGTATTCTTTCTTTAGTCATATACACATAGATCATGAATAAATTTATGCATATGTTGGATACAACATGTTGATTTTTTATATAATTTGATGTGCTTACATCAAACTAATTAATATAGCTTTTGCCTCATTTACTTGATTAGTATATTAAGACATTTATGTTCTATGTTCTACACTTGATAGATTTGTGGTAATTGCACTCAATCTGTTAATCACCTTGAGTAGTATAGACATTTTAGCAATCCATAAGCATGATAAGATTTTGCTAATCCATAAGCATGGTAAGATTTTCCTCAGGTTTATATACTTTGCACTTTCCCTCCTCAGTGCTTTTTAGTTTTAGTTCTCCCTATATAGATATTTCACTTTCTTAGTTAAATATACTATAGGTGCCACAAAGAATGTTACACAATTAAGGGGATGTGATCTATGTGTTACTTTTCAAAGTTGAATTGAATTACAGCAGCAATGTGTAGTATGACATTTGTTCAAAAAATGGAATTAATTGAATGAATGCTAGTGATACCATGTGACAAATAGGGCAGTTGCAGTTAAATAAAATGTCAGATATATTTTTTTATTAAGTCATATATGCATAGATCATGAATACATTTATGCCTTTGTGGGATTCAATGTGTTGATTATTTGTACAAATTGGAATGCTTACATCCTATTAATTAACATAGCTTTCACCTTATTTACTTAATCACAGTGTTAAGACATTTGTGTCCTATACATGATAGACACACATGTGGAGCATATTTGTAAGGGTACAAGTCAAATACATATGGTTTTAGTTTAGGAAAGCAAGACAATTTTAAAGTGGTATTTGAAATTTGGGAACCTTGTGAAAGTATGATGACAATGAAAGCATGAGTATGCAACAGATTCTCCAACATGCCTAATAATTGCATGCATTTTTGGTAAGTTTGAGTCACATGGTACTCTGTGTGATGTACACAAGGGAACATCCCAGGGGCCTCACACAGCAAGTCCTGCTTCTTCTACTATGGTGTTAGGACAGTTTGTACACTCACAACAGAAGTCTAACAATGTGCATGTGAGATAGGAGTTAGCAGAACAAGCCTATCTGACAGATTCTTACAACAGGAAAATAGAAAGTTTATATCCCATGATTATTATGCGCAATGAATAAAAATGATCCTGGAAGAAGGTGGACTTCCTTCCAAGATGTGAGAACTTACCTTGATGAGAATTTTTTAGTACAATGGATACGATAAAGAAGTGATGTTGAGTTTTCTCAACATTCTTCTGACTTAACACCCTTTGACTTCTACCTATGGAAGACCTCAAAGGATATAGTGCACCATACAATTCTCACTACACTGGTAGTACCTTGGGAAGAAATTGAAATGCCATGGGCAGTGATACAAGTGGACACTTTTGTCAACATTGCTCAAGCAGTAATTTGCTGTAATCCAAAGTGTCTATATGCTAATGGTAAATACTTAGAGCACCTCTTATAATTAAAAAATTCAAATGTGATTTGTATTCATCTTTTGTTATTGGTATTTACTGATTATTATGTTAACACTTCTTTTACTTTCTTAAAATGTGTAATACATTATTTTGTTTTTTAATTTATTTTTATTAAGTCATAACTGTGTACATTAATTCATTTATGGGGTACAATATACTGATTTTATGTATAATTTGGAGTTCTGGCATCAAACTGATTAACTTAACCTTCACCTCACTTATTTATTTGTTGTGTTAAGACACATGTACTCTAATCTTAATAGTTTGACATGTTCCCTTGCATTGTGCACATTAGGTGTGGTCCCATCAAATACTCTTCAGGCCTCCCTCCTCGCTTACCTTCTCTCACCTCCTACCTCCTTCATTCTGGACTATAGTTGTGTTTTATCATTCGTATGAAAGTGTGGGTGATTATATATTAGTTTCATAATAGTATTGAGTACATTGGATATGTTTCCTTGCATTCATGAGATACTTTAATAAAGAGAATATGTTCCAGCTACATCTAGGTAAACACAAAAGGTGTGATGTCTCCATCTTTGTTATGGCTGCATAGTATTCCATGGTGTACATATGACACAATTTGTTAATCCATTCATGGGTTGATGGGCATTTGGACTGTTTCAATGTCTAGGAAATTATGAATTATGAATTATGAATTCCTCAATAAACATTACTGTGGAAATTTCTTTGATGCAAAATAAATTTCGATCATATGAGTATATACCTAGTAGAGTAGTTGCAGGATCAAATGGTAGGACTACTTTTGTTTCCTTGAGTATTCTCAAAATTTTTTTCCAAGGAGGTTGTATTAGCTTGCATTCCCACCAGCAGTTTGCAAGTGTCCCCTTCTCTCTACATTTATGCCAACATCTGTATTTTGGGGATTTTGTGATGTAGGCTAATATTACTGTAATTAGATGATATTCCAAAGAGGTTTTGATTTGCATGTCTCTGATGATTAAAGATGATGAGCATTTTTTCATGTGTCTCTAGGCCATATGCCTGTCTTTTTCAGAGAAGCTTGTTTTCGAGTCTCTTGCCCACAATCAAATGAGATTATTTCTTTCTTTCTTTTTTTTTCTTTTTTGTAGAGACAGAGTCTCACTTTATGGCCCTTGGTAGAGTGCCATGGCCTCACACAGCTCACAGCAACCTCCAACTCCTGGGCTCAAGCGATTCTCTTGCCTCAGCCTCCCGAGTAGCCGGGACTACAGGCGCCCGCCACAATGCCCGGCTATTTTTTGGTTGCAGTTTGGCCGGGGCCGGGTCTGAACCCGTCACCCTCGGCATATGGGGCCGGCGCCCTACCGACTGAGCCACAGGCGCCGCCCTTTCTTTCTTATTGATTTGTTTGAGCTCTCTGTGGATTCTAATTATCAAACCTTTGTCAGAAATATAACCTGCAAGTATCTTCTCTCATTCTGAAGGCTGTCTGCTTGCTTAACTTGCTATGTTCTTGGTTGTGTAGAAGCTTTTTAGTTTGATCAGATCCCATTAATATATTTTTGGTGTTGCTTCGATTACCAGGGGGGTTCTTCTTCATAAAATATTCTCCCAGGCTAATTTCAAGAAGTGTTTTTCCTGTACTGTCTCCTAGTTTCTTTATAGCTTCTTGTCTTGAGTTTAAATATTTCATTCATTGAGAATCAATTTTTGTTAGTGGAGAAAGGTAAGGATCCAGTTTTATGCTGCAGGTTTCTAGCCACTTTTCCCAGCACCATTTGTTACATAGGAAATCTTTTCCCCAGTGTATGTTTTTGTTAGGCTTATCAAAGATCAAATACTATATACACTTGGGTTCAATTCTAGGTTCTCTATTCTGTTCCATATATCATCTACTTCTCTATTTTTGTGCCAATACCATGCTGTTTTGATTACTATAGATTTATAGTATAGTTTGAAGTCTGGTAGCATGATCCCTCCTGATTTTTTTTTTGTTTGTTTTGTTTATTTCTGAGTAATGTATTGGCTATTTAAGAATTTTCTGATCCAATATAAAACAAAATAAGTATAACAATAGTGTTTTAGTAGGGATTGCATTAAATTTGTATATTGCTTTTGGAACTATGGACATCTTAACAATGTTGATTCTACCCAGCCATAAGCATGGTATGTTTTTTCCATTTGTTAACATCTTCACCTATTTCTTTTCTCAGAGTTTCATAGTTTTTTTATAGAGATCTTTCACATCTTTTGTTAGATAATTTCCCAGATATTTCACCTGCTTTGGCACTACTGTAAAAGGAATAGAGCCATTGACTATTTTTTCAGCTTGACTATTGTTGGTATATATATAAAAGCTACTGATTTGTAACTATTGATTTTGTATCCTGAGATACTAGTGTATTCCTTGATCACTTCCAAGAGTGTTGTAGTTGAGTCCTTGGGATTTTCCAGGTACAAGATCATAAGAGTGAGAATTTGAGCTCCTCTGACTCCATTTGGATACCCTTGATTGCCTTCTCTTACCTGATTGTGATGGCTAAGATTTCCATTATTATGCTGAATAGCAATGGAGACAATGGGCATTCCTGTCTAGTTCCACATCTGAGTGGAAATTATTTCAATTTTACTCCATTTAATGTGATATTGGCTGTGGGCTTGTTGTAGATGTCATCTATCAGTTTAAGAAATGACCTATCTAAGCCTATTTTTTTAAGTGATCTGATCATGTAAGGATGGTGGATATTATTAAAAGCCGTCTCTGCATCCACTGAGAGAATCATAGAGTCTTTTTTTTATTTTATTTATGTGATGTATTATATTTATAGGTTTCTGTATGTTAAACCAACCTTATAACCCTGGGATAAAACAAACTTGGTCATGGTGTATAGATTTTTGATGTGTTGTTGAGTTCTATTTGCTAGGATCTTATTGAATTTTTTTCATCAACATTCATTAATGACATTGGTCCATAATTTTCTTTCTTTATTGGGCCCTTTCCTGTTTGGGGGGATCAGGGCGATATTTGTTTCATAGAATGTGTTGGGAAGTACTCCTTCTTTTTGTATGTTTTAGAAAAGTTTATGTAATAAAGGTACTAGTTCCTTTTTAAATGTTAGTTAGAATTCTGATGTGAAGCTGTCTGGTCCCTTACTTTTCTTTTTTGGCAGGTTTCATATAGTTGATGCTATTACAGTGCTTGATATAGGTCTATTAAAAATTTCTAATTCTTTCTGGCTGAGTCTAGGAAGGTGACATGCTTGCAGGTATTTGTCAATTTTTCCCAGATTTTCATATTTCTGAGAATAGAGTTTATTATAGTAATCATTAAGGATTTTTTGAATTTCTGAGTTGTCACTTGTTATTTCTCTTTTATTATATCTTATAAATAATATTAGAGATTTTACTTTTCTGTTTCTGGTTAAGTTTAGCCAATGGTTTATCAATTTTATTCATCTTTTCAAAAAGTCAACTTTTTGATTCATTGATCTTCTGAATGATTTTTTTGTTTTCAATTAATTTAATTCTGCTTTAATTTTGGTTATTCTGTTCTTCTGCAGGGTTTAGGTTTAGAATGTTCTTCTTTGTCCAGTTGCTTGATGTTCTTCTTTGTCCAGTTGCTTGACATAACCCATTAAGTTGTTGACTTCCTCTCTTTCTGTTTTCTTGTTGACAACTTCCAACACTATAAATTTCTCTCTTGGGACTGCCTTTGAAGTATTCCACAAGCTTTGATTATTCATGTATTCATTATCATTTTGCTCCATAAATTTGGTGAAACTTTCTGAATCTCATCTTTGACCCAGCTATCATTCAGTATAATGTTATTAAGATTCCATGACTTTGTTTGAGTATGAGAATTCCTGTTGCTGTTGAGTTCAAATTTTATTCTGTGATTGTCTGACAAGATACAAAGAATAATTTCTATTATTTTTAATTTGCTGAGTTTAGACTTATGACCTAAACTGTGATCAATTTTTGAGGATGATCCAAGGACTAATGAGAATAATGAGTATTCAGTTTTATTAGGATAAAATGTTCTGTAGATATCTTTTAAGTTCATTTGTTCTAGGGTCGAGTTTAAGTCTATTATTTATTTGTTTAGTTTCTTCTTGGAGGATCTATCTAAAACTGCCAAAGGAGTGTTGAAATCTCCAACTATTACAGTGCAGGAAGATATCAAAACATATCTGTTAGGGTTTGCTTTATAAATTGATGAGGATTCTGTTTTCCATTTGTCTGTATAATAGATTATTATCCCTTCACCCTAGTTCAAAAGGACTCCAGCAATCAGACAGCAGACATGTTTCTCAAATGTCCAATGAATGTTTTTAATCCTTTCACCGTTGTGGATGTTAAGTTTTGTTCAAGGATTTCTGGGTCTGTTTACTTTGGTGGTAGACCATTGTGCTAATCATTATGGAGGATGGGTCTGAGAAAATCCTGGACAGCTGGTTTAGTAATGGCAAATTTCTTCAATATGTGTAAATCAGTAAAGTTTTTCTGAGTTCTCCATCACAAATGAAACTCAATTTAGCTAGACACAGGATCCTGGGCTGAAAGTTATTTGTTTTAGGTGATTGAAGGTCGAAGACCATCCTCTTCTGCACTGAAAAGTTTCACCTGAGAGATCTGCAGTTATTCTGATATTCTTGCCCTGATAGCTAATGCTTTTCTTACGTCTGGCAGCTTGCAGAATTTTGTCCTTCATATTAACTTTGATAATGTTGATGACAAGGTTCCTAAGAAATGCTTTATTTGGATCGATGGGCACTTGGGCTTTTGGTCTTCTGGGTATATGCCCAGCAGAGGAATTACAGGATTGAATGGCAGATCTATTTTTAGATCTCTGAGTGTTCTCCATATATCTTTCCAAAAGGAATGTATTAATTTGCATTCCCACCAGCAGTGCAGAAGTGTTCCCTTTTCTCCGCAACCACACCAACATCTCTGGTCTTGAGATTTTGTGATATAGGCTAGTCTCATTGGAGTTAGATGATATCTCAAGGTAGTTTTGATTTGCATTTCTCTGATGATTAAAGATGATGAGCATTTTTTCATATGTCTGAAGGCCGTGTGCCTGTCTTCTTCAGAGAAGTTTCTCTTCAAATCCCTTGCCCAGCCTGCGATCCACGAATGGATTAATAAATTGTGGTATATGTATACCATGGAATACTATGCAGCCTTAAAGAAAGATGGAGACTTTACCTCTTTCATGTTTACATGGATAGAGCTGGAACATATTCTTCTTAGTAAAGTATCTCAAGAATGGAAGAAAAAGTACCCAATGTACTCAGCCCTACTATGAAACTAATTTGGGGCTCTCACATGAAAGCTATAACCCAGTTACAACTTAACAATAGGGGGAAGTGGGAAAGGGGGGGTGGGTAGAGGGAGGGGGATTGGTGGGATCACACCTGTGGTGCATCTTACAGGGGTATTTGCGAAACTTGGTAGATGTAGAATGTAAAGGTTTTGGCACAGTAACTGAGATAACGCCGGAAAGGCTATATTAACCACTGTGATAAAAATGTGTCAAATGGTCTATGAAGCGAGTGTATGATGCCCCATGATCATATCAATGTATACAGTTAAGATTTAATAAAAAAATAAAAATAAATAAATAAATAAAAAAAAGAAATGCTTTATTTGGATTGAGTTATGCTGGATTTCTGAAACTGTCTAGTAGATGAATTTATGTATCTCATGCCGTGCTTGGGAAATTCTCCTCCATAATATCTTGGTGTAGAGCATCTGTACCTTTAGGACAATCCTCTTCTCCTTAAGGAATTACTATAAAATGATAATGTTTGCTCTTTTGGAGTGTTCCCACAACTCTCTCAAGGAATGATCAATATTTTCTCTACATCTCTCTGCCTCTTTAAGTATTTGAGAATGTTCAAAAGCTTTGTCTTCAATCTCAGAGATCTTTTCTTCTACCTGCACCACTCTATTAGTCAGGGATTCCTCTGTATTTCAGAGCTCCTCAAATAACTTTTTTATTTCATTGAGCTCTGCTATCTCTTTTTTCATTGTGTTCATATCCTTGGAGATTTTGTTTTTGAATTCGCTGATTTCTTCGGATTTCAATTTTCATCTTTTCCTCTATTCTATTAATTGTATTAGCCATCCGTATTCTGAATTCTATTTATGACATTTCATCCATTTGTTTATGAATGGCATCTTCTCTTCTATCTCCTTTATCATTCCTTGAGGGAGTTGATCTACTCTGATTATTCATGTTGCCAGAGTTTATCTGCGGGTTCCACCCCATGAATATTTTTCACAGTTTGTCTAGTGAAGCTGGTAGCGAGTTGGGGAATTTGGGCTGAAATCTCAGCTAGGGAGAGATACAAGCAAGTAAGACATCCTGCATCCCACCAATGACAATTGGTGGAGGAGAATCAGCCCCTCCCACTATAACACAATCAGAGGTCAACCTTGGAGGGTCCCGAGTGGCTGGCCCAGGTCAAGAGTTCCAAACCATTTGTCCCAGGCAGCACAATCATTGCTCATCTGGGAGAGTTCAAATGGACTCCAACAACCAGAGAGCAGGGATCAACTGGAAGCTCAAGTATGGCTCCCTCTGGTGCTCAATGGAGTCAGGAAGGCCCATCCAGCAAAAGAGTTAGTTCGGGGAGTTGGCAACTCCTTCTCTGCCTTATACCACAGCCATACCCTGCCACTGGTAACCCAGCGGGGCTATGGCCTAGTTAATTCCAATGAGCAAATGCACCAGGGACATGTGCCTGCCAGAGTCAAAAGGGATTGAGTGTGTTCTAGGCCAGGGCACTGGCCTCTGCCACCAGCAGGCAGGAGGAACTCAAGCCTGGCTTCCTCTGGTGCTCAATGGAAACCTGGAGAGTATTCCAATAGAGCCTGTCCATTGCCAGCAGTTACCATTATAGTGCATTTTTATCTTGCACAAAGTCAGTGCACCATCCCCAGCCATGTTCCTCCTCTGGTGCCTCTGTGGGGCAAGTTCTGGCTCCCTCCAGTGAACCACATAATCTGGGAGGTGTGTCTCCAAATTGGACCCCGGCAGGAGCATGCTGCCACTACCACAGATGCGGCACATCTCCTCACTACCACCCCTGCAGTTCTCTGCCATGACATCACCCACACTGCCGCACCTCCACTTCATTGCCATAGGGCCTCTGTTTGAGCTACTGACCACTACCACACACTTTCATAGTGCTGAGCCAGTCTTCCTCCCCCACATCTCCCCCCTTCCACTCAAGTCACAGTTTCAGTGCAGATGCACTGTGGTCCATGCAATGCCAAGGCCTTGCAAGGAACTGCCAGAAACTCCAGACTCTGCAGGGGGCAGGCCTCCAGACCACCAAGCTATAGGGAAGGGTAGACTGACAGTTCAGAATGGTGGGGAAACTATTTGTTCAACTTTTATTCCAGGCAAGAGAATGTCCTGTCTCACAGTGTGATCTCTCTGGAAAAGGAGTCCCGGTATTCAGCGGCTGTCTTCCATGGGGTGAAATAAGAGGTCTTCTGTTCACATTTTGCCTGTAGAAAACACACAGTGATCCACTCTCTTAGGGGAGGGGACAGACTTGTGTCCTCTTTTTGGATGGGTTTTGTACCTGAAATTTGTTTCCTTGGAGTCACAGCTTGCCTCAGCAGGGATGATGTGCACTCATAAATTTTTTTCTGTCAGCTCAGCTTCTGACCTTCAGCTTTATTGGGTTCATTCTTACCTTTATTTCTCCCACTAGATGGGAACTTCTGTTGAAAGCTGGTTCCAGTCCACCATCAAAAGGCAGGTCTACTATTAGGTACTTGAGCATTCTCCAAACTCATTTCCAAAAAGAACGTGTTAGCTTGCATTCCCACAAGCAGTGCAGAATTGCACTCTTCTCTCCACATCCATGTCAACTTCTGTAGTTTTGGGATTTTGTGATGTAGACTAATCATACTAGAGTTATGTAATATCTCAAAGTGAATTTAATTTCAATTTCTCTGATGATTAAAGATGAGCATTTTTTTATGTGTTTGCTGGCTATGTGCCTGCCTTCTTCAGAGAACCTTCTGTTCATGTCTCTTGCCCACAAAGAAAGGGGGTTATTTATTCTTTTCTTATTGATTAATTTGAGCTCTCTGTGTATTCTAGTTATCAGACATTTGTTGAAAACATAACCTGCAAATATCTTCTTCCATTCTGAAGGCTGTCTGTTTGCTTTACTTACAATGTCTTTAACTGTGGAGAAGATTTTTAGCTTGATCAGAACCCAGTAATATATTTTTGAGCTTACCTCAATTGCCAGGGGGGTCGTTCTCATAAAATATTTTCTCATGCAAATATCTTCAAAGATTTTACCTGCACTTTCTTCTAATATTTTTGTAGTTTGATATCTTAAGTTTAAATCTTTTATTCATTGAGAATCAATTTTTGTTAGTGATGAAAGGTGAGGATCCAGTTTCACTCTTCTACAAGTCACTAGCCAATTTTCCCAGTACCATTTGTTATATAGGAAATCTTTGCCCCAGTGTACATTTTTGGTAGGTTTGTCAAAGACCAAGGGACAATATGTGCTTGGGTTTATCTCTAGGTTGTCTATTCTGTTCCTTATATCTATATCTCTATTTTTATGTCAGTACTGTGCTGTTTTGATCACAATAAATTTATAGTATAATCTGAAGTCTGGTAACATGATGCCTCCTGATTTGTTTTTATTTCTAAGAAATGCATTAGCTATCTAAGATTTTTTTCTGATTCCATATTAAATGAAGTACTATTTTTCCCAAGTTATTTAAAGTATGACATTGGTTCTTTGATAGGGATTGCTTTAAATCTGAAGATTGCTTCGGGTAGTATGGTCATTTTAACAATGTTGATTCTTACAATCCACGAGCATGGTATGTTTTTCCACTTGTTAACATATTCACCTATTTCTTTTTTCAGAGTTTCATAGTTCTCACTATAGAGATCTTTCACTTCCTTTGTTAGATAAATTCCCAGGTATTTCATCTTATTTGACACTGCTGTAAAAGGACTAGAGTTGTTGACTGTATTTTCAGCTTGACTATTGTTAGCATATATAAAAGCTACTGATTTCTAAGTATTGAGTTTGTATCCTGATACACTGCTATGTTCCTTGATCACTTCTAAGAGCTTTTTAGTTGAGTTCCCCGGAGTTTTCCAGGTATAAAATCATGTCATTCATGAAGAGTGACAGTTTGACCTCCTCTAACCCCATTTGAATACCTTTGTTTCCCTTCTCCTCCCTGATTACAGTGGCTAGGACTTCCATTACTATGTTGAATATCAATAGTAACAATAGGCATCCTTGTCTAGTTCCAGATCTGAGTGGAAATGATTCATGTTTTACTCCATTCAATATGATATTGATGATATTGCCTGTGAAATTGCTGTGAAGGGCCTCCATCAGTTTAAATTCTAATCATGAAAGGATGCTGGACATTATCAAAAGATTTTTCTTCCTCAATTTATAGAATCATTTGGTCTTTGTTTTTTGTTTTATTTATGTGATGTATCATATCTATAGATTTATATATCTTAAAGCAACCTTGTACTCTGGAATAAAAACAACTTGATTATTTTTTATAATTTTTT
Organism: Nycticebus coucang; assembly: GCF_027406575.1. NCBI lineage: Eukaryota > Metazoa > Chordata > Mammalia > Primates > Lorisidae > Nycticebus > Nycticebus coucang. Next base: position 108,864,261 of record NC_069804.1, read on the forward strand.
AATATATTGTTGAATTCTGTTTTCTAGGATTTTGTGAAATATTGTTTGCATCAATATTCGTTTATGATATTGGTGTCTAGTTTTTCTTTCTTGGGTACTCTCCTGGTTTGGAGATTGAGGTGATATTAGCTTCATAGAATAGGTTGGGGAAGATTCCTTCTTTATTTGTGTCTTGGAAAAGAAAATAGGTACTAGTTCTTCTTTAAACTTTTGGAATAATTCTGATGTGAAGCTATCTGGTACTGGACTGTTCTTTTTTGGGGGGAGCTTGTGGATAGTTGGTGCTATTTCAGGGCTTGATATAGCTCTATTCAAAATTTCTATTTTTTTCTAGATGAGCATAGGAAGATGGTGTGCTTCCAAGTATTACTCCATTTCCTCCATATTATCATATTTCTGAGAATAGAGTTTTTTGTAGTTATCATTGAGAGTTGTTTCAATTTCTGTAGTATATGTTGTTATTTCACCTTTATTGTTTCTGATTGACATTATTAGAAATTTTATTTTTATTATTTATTAAATTGTAACTGTGTACATTAATGCATTTATGGGGTACAATATGCTTATTTGATGTACAGTGTGGAATGCTTGCATCTAAATGTTTAACATAACCATCTCTTCGCTTACTTCATTGTTATGGTAAGACATTTATACTCTATTCTTAATATTTTGAAATGTATCATTGAATTATGCACATTAGGTGAGGCCCGCCCAAATACCCTCTATCCTGCCAGCCACCCTCCTCTCCTCCACTCTCCCTTCTTTTCCCTCCTTCTTTCTGGACTATAGTTATGTTTTACCATTTCTACGAATGTGTAAGTGATTATATATTGATTTCATTGTAGTATTGAGTATATTGCATATTTTTTTCTATTCTTGAACTACTTTACTAAGAGTAAAGTATCCAGTATTCCAGCTCCATCCAGAAAAACATAAAAGATGTGAAGTCTCCATTTTTATGGCTGCATGGTATTCCATGGTATACATATACTACAATTTGTTAATCCATTCATGGGTCAATGGTCATTTGGGTTGCCTCCATGACTTAGTAATTATGAATTGGGCTACAATAAACATTCTGGTTCAAATGTCTTTGTTATAAAATGGTTTTTGATCATCTGGGTATTTACCTAATACAGGGATTTCAGGATCAGATGGTATGTCCAGTTTTAGTTCATTGACAGTTCTCCAAACTTCTTTCCAAAAAGGTCATATAAGCTTGCATTCCTACCAGCAGTGTATAAGTGCACTCTTCTCTCTGCATCCATGCCAGCATCTGTAGTTTTGAAATTTTGTGATGTGGACTAATTTTTCTGGAGTTAGGTGATATATCAAAGTGATTTTAATTTGCATTTCTCTGATGATTAAAGATGATGAGAATTTTTTCATATGTTTGTAGGCTATGTGCCTGTCTTCTTCAGAGAAGTTTCTGTTCATGTCTCTTGTCCACATAGAAATGGGGTTATTTGTTCTTTTCTTATGGATTCATTTGAGTTCTCTGTGGATTCTAGTTATTAGACATTTGTCAGAAGCATAACCTGGAAATATCTTTTTTCCATTCTGAAGGCTATATGCCTTCTATACTTACTGTGCTCTTGGCTGTGCAGAAGCTTTTTAGTTTGATCAGATCCCAGTAACTTTTTTTTTTTTTTTTGCAGTTTTTGACTGGGTCTGGGTTTGAACCCACCAACTCCAGCACATGGGGCCCGTGTCCTATTCCTTTGAGCCACAGAGGCCACCCCCAGTAACATATTTTTGATGTTGCTTCAATTGCCAGGGTGGGCCTCATAAAAGTTTATCCCAGGCCAATTTCGTCAAGCTTTTTCCCTTCCCTCTTTCCTAGTATCTTTATAGTTTCCTATCTTAAGTTTAAATCTTTTATCTAGTGAGAATCAATCCTTGTTAATGATGACCGATGAGGGTCCAGTTTCATTCTTCTACAGGTCCCCAGCCAGTTCACTCAGCATCATTTGTTAAATAGGAAATCTTTCCCTCCACTGAATGTTTTTGATAGACTTTTCAAAGATAAAATGAAAATAAGTGTCTGGGCCCATCTTTTTGTTCTCTATTCTGTTCCATATATCTACCTCTCTATTTTTGTTCCAGTACCATGCTGTTTTGATCACTATAGATTTATAGTATGGCCTAGAGTCTGGTAACATGATACCTCCTGATTTGTTTTTATTTCTGAGTAACGCATTTGCTATTTGAAGTTTTTTTCTCATTTCCTATAAAACAAAGCACTGTTTTTCAAGCTCTTTAAAGTATGACAGTGGTGCTTTAATAGGGATTGCATTAAATCCATCAATTGCTTTGCTGTTAATATAGACATTTTAACAATGTTGATTTTTCTCAACCATGAGCATGGTATGTTTTCCCATTTGTTAACATTTTCATCTATTTCTTTTCTCAGATTTTCATAATTATATTTATAGAGGTCTTTCATATTCTTTGTTAGATGAATTCCAAGATACTTCATCCTCTTTGACACTCCTGTAAAAGGAATAGAGTCCTTGACTATATTCTTAGCTTGACTACTGTTGGTATATATAAAAGCTACTGATTTGTAATTATTGACTTTGTGTACTGAGACACTGCTGTCTTCCTTGATCACAGCTAAGAGTTTTGCAGTTGATTCCTTGAGGCTTTACTTTTCTGTTTCTGGTTAGGCAAGCCAAAATATTATCAATTTTATGAATCTTTTCTTTTCTTTTCTTTCTTTTTTTAATTTTTTTAGAGACAGAGTCTTTTTTTTTTTTTTTTTTTGTACTTTTTGGCCGGGGCTGGGTATGAACCTGCCACCTCCAGCATATGGGACCGGTGCCCTACTCCTTGAGCCACAGGCGCCACCTTTTTTTTTTTTTTTTTTTTTTTGGTTTTTGGCCAGGGTTGGGTTTGAACTCGCCACCTCTGGCATATGGGACCGGCGCCCTACTCCTTGAGCCACAGGTGCCGCCCAGAGACAGAGTCTTACTTTATTGCCCTTGGTAGAGTGCTGTGGCATCACAGCTCACAGAAATCTCCAACTCCTGGGCTTAGGCGATTCTCTTGCCTCAGTTTCTCAAGTAGCTGGGAATACAGGTGCCTTCCACAATGCCCAGTATTTTTTTGTTGTTGCAGTTTAGGCGGGGCCAGGTTCAAACCCGCCACCCTTGGTATATGGAGCCAGCGCCCTACCCACTGAGCAACACACGCTGCCCAATTTTGTTAATCTTTTCAAAGTACTGACTTTTTGATCTTCTGTGTCTTTGATCTTCTGTATTATTCTTTTGTTTTCAATATCATTCAATTCTGCTCTAGTTTTCCTTATTTATTTTCTTGTACTGGGTTTGGGGTTGGATTGTTCTCCCTTTCACAGTTGCTTGAGATAACCTATTAGGTTGCTGACTTCCTCTCTTTCTGGTTTCTTCATGCAGGATTCTAATGCAATAAATTTCCCTCTTAAGACTGCCTTTGCAGTATTCCACAGGTAAGAATAATTTATATCTTTATTCTTTTTGTTTTAAAATTTTGATATTTTATTCTTAATCTTGCCTATTACCCAGTGTCATTCAGCATAAGGTGATTTAGTTTGGATGACTTTGTTTGAGTATGAAGATTGATGTTGCTGTTGAATTTAACTTTTATGCTACAAATGGTCTGAGAAGAAACAAGGAATAATTTCTCTTCTTTTAAATTTGTTGAGATTAGGCTTGTATCCGAAGATTTGATCAATTTTTGAGGATGAGCCATAGGCTAATGAGAAGAGTGTGTATTTAGTTTTATTTGGATAAAATGTTCTGTATCTGTAGCTGTATGTTAAGTTTATTTGTTCTAGGATCAAATTTAACTCTATTATTTTTTTGTTTATTTTCTTCTTGGAGGATCTATCCAGAACTGACAAAGAGGTGGTAATATCTCCAACAATTATAGTGCAGGAGGATATCAAATTGTTGATATCCATTAGGGTTTTCTTTATAAATTGAGGAACATTCAGGTTGGGTTCATATATTTTAATTATTGAAATCTCTAATGTTAAGTGTTTCCCATCACAAATATGTAGTGTCCATCTTTGACTTTCCTTATCTTTGTTGGTTTAAATCCTACTGTGTCTGCAAATAAAATTGCAAGCCATGATTTTTTCTAATTTCTATTTGTCTGTATTATAGATGTCCATTCCTTCATCTGAATCTATTTTTATCCTTTGAGGTAGGATGAGGCTCTTGTAGGCAAGAGATACCTGAGCTGGCTGTTTGTATTCAGTGAGCCAACCTGTGCCTCTTTAGAGGGCAATTTAAGCCATTCACATTAGTTGAGAGAATTGATAGCTATGGTAGTGTTTTGGCTGCCATATTTTTCAAAGGTCCAGTGGATATTTTAATTCTTTCACCATTGTGGAAGTTAGGTTTTATTTGATAAATTCTGGATGAATTTACTTTGTTGGCAGACCACTGAACTGGTCATTGCTTAAAATGGGTCTGAGTATTTCCTGGAGAACTGGTTTAGTTATGACAAATTTCCTCAGCGTGTGTATGCCAGTGAGTATTTGATTCTCCATCTCAAATGAAACTCAGTTTACCTGGATACAGTATTCTGGGTTGAAAGTTGTTCCATTTTAGAAGATTCAAGGTCAATGGACACCCTCTTCTGGCTTGAAATTTTCAGGCTGCAAGATATGAAGTCATTCTAGTATTTCCCCCTTTGTAGGTAATACTTTCCTTATGTTTGGCCCTTGAAGAATTTTCTCCCACATATTAACTTTGGCAAATTTAATTACAATGTTTCTTGGAGATGCTTTATTTGGATTAAGTCTTGTTGAGGGTCTGAAACTGTCTACTATCTTAATTTATCTATCTCTTGCAATGCTTTGGAAATTCTTGTCCATGATATCTTGGAGTAGAGGATCTATGCCTTTAGGACCACTCCCCTTCTCCTTCAGAAATTCCTATATATCAGATGTTTGATCATTTGGAATGATCCCACAACATTCTCAGGGAATGATCTGTTTTTGCTTTCCATTTTTTTTTCTTTTGCCTCTTTAAATGCTCGTGATTGTTCAAAAGCCTTATCTTCAATTTCAGAGAGCCTTTCTTCTGCCTTCTCAGCTTTATCACTGAGGGATTCTACTGTGTTTTGAAGCCTCTCCAATAACTTTTTCATTTCCTTAAGCTCTGCTATCTCTTTTCTCATTATTTCCATATTCTTGCTAGTTTTGTCTTGGAATTAATTAATTTCTTGTGACAACTTATGAACTCTGGATTTCAATTTCCATTTTTCCCTCCATGCTATTAATTTTATTAGCCATCCATATTCTGAATTGTATTTCTGACATTTCAGCCATTTGTTTATAAATGGCATCTTCTCATGTATCTCCATTATCGTTCCTGGGGAGGATCTACTCTGATTATTCATGCTGCCAGAGTTTTTCTGATGGTTCTTCCCCATGATTATTTTTCACAGTTTGGCTAGTGAAGCTGATAGGGTGATATTGGATTAAGGGCTCCAGGAGTTGTAGTTATCCAGCCCTTTATCAAAGAGCTGGGACTTGACTATGGCTTTTCCCCTACAGCTTTTCAAAGGTCCTTACAGAGCTACACCCTAAGACTCTGAGAACCTGCTTGGTGTGATAGCATAGGCTGGCTTTGTCTTACAGTCAGACAGTCTCTATCCAATCCTAAAGAGTTGCAGTATTTGGCTGAAATCTCAGCTGGTAAGAGATACTAACAACTGTGGTGCCCCGTACCCCACCGGCAATAGATGGAGGGGGAGAATCTGTCCCTGCCACTACAAAACAACCAGAACTTAACCTGCTAGGATCCCTCAGTGGACAGCCCAGGTCAAGAGTTCTAATCCTATTGTTCCAGGTAGTGCAATCACTGCTCATCAGGGAGAATTCAAAGAATCTCCAGCAACCTGATAGTAGGAATCCACAGGCAGATTTGCCTCTGTTGAAAGTTGCCTCTAGTCAGCCATCTTACTTCCTTTCATAAATCATTATTTTTAATATATTATGCCAATTTGTATCTTTTAAGTGTAGAATTTAAGCCATTTATGTTTAAGGTATATATTGATATGTGAAGCTTTGTCTTGTCACATTGTTACTTGATTTCTAGTTGCTTTTTAATGTCTTTTTTTTTCTCCTTGTGGTTTGCTGAACTACTGCCATTATGCCATTTATTTCTTTTCTCTTCATCTTTTGTGTGATTATTTTACAAGACCCATGAGTTTTATAATTTCATGGGTATTTATGGTGGTGAATATTGATCTTTAATTTCTGTATTTGAATCCATTTTGAGTATTTACTCTTGAACTTGACTTGTGTTGATAAGTTCTCTCAGTGTTTATTTTTGAAAGACTTTATTTTTCTCTTTTTTTATGAGGCTTATTCTGGCAAGATATACAAAGATATAAAATTATTGGCTGGCAGGGTTTTTCTGTTTTGTTTTCTGTTTTATTTTTAACTGTTCTTTTTTTAATTTATTTATTTTTATTGTTAAGTCATAGCTATGTACATTAGTGCATCAAGGGGTACAATGTGCTGGTTTCATATACAATCTGAAATATTCTCATCAAACTGTTCAACGTAGCCTTCATGGCATTTTCTTAGTTGCTGTATGTAGGCATTTGTATTCTGCCTTTAGTAAGTTTCGCCGGTACCCATTCTAAGATGCACCATAGATGTGGCCCCACCCATTACACTCCCTCCACCAAAACCTCCCACTCCCTTCCCCATACTTGGCCCTTTCCCCATAGTCTTGTGCTATAGTTGGATTATAGCCTTCATGTGAAAGCTATAATTTAGCTTCATAGTACAGCTGAGTACATTGGATACTTTTTCTTCCATTCCTGAGATACTTTGCTAAGAAGAATATGTTCCAGCTCCATCCATGTAAACATGAAAGAGGTAAAGTCTCCATCTTTCTTTAAGGCTGCATAATATTCCATGGTATACATGTACCACAATTTGCTAGTCCATTTGTTGGTGGATGGGCACTAGGGCTTTTTCCATGACTTAGCTATTATGAATTGGGCTGCAATAAACATTCTGCTACAGATGTCTTTGTTATATTGTGAATTTTGGTCTTCTGGGTATAAACCTAGTAAAGGAATTATAGGATCAGATGGCAGATCTATTTTTAGGTCTCTAAGTATTCTCCAAACATCCTTCCAGAAGGAAGGTATTAGTGTGCATTCCCACCAGCAGTGTAGAAGTGTGCCCTTTTCTCCACATCCACGCCAACATCTCTGGTTTGGGGATTTTCTTATGTGGGCTACTCTTACTGGGGTTAGGTGATATCTCAAAGTAGTTTTGATTTGCATTTCTCTAATGATTAAGGATGATGAGCTTTTTTCATGTGTTTGTAGATCGGGCATCTGTCTTCTTTAGAGAAGTTTCTGTTCAAGTCCCTTTCCTGCCCTGAGATGGGATCATGTGTTCTTTTCTTGCTAATACGCTTGAGTTCTCTGTGGATTCTGGTTATTAGACATTTATTGGAGGTATAACCTGCAATTTTTTTCTCCCATTCTGAGGGCTGTCTGCTTGCTTTACTTACTATGTTCTTGGCTGTGCAGAAGCTTTTTAGTTTAATCAGGTCCCAGTAGTGTATTTTTGATACTGCTTCAATTGCCTGGGGAGTCCTCCTCATAAAATATTCACCCAGGCCGATTCCTTCAAGAGTTTTCCCTGCACTTTCTTCAAGTATTTTTATAGTTTTATGTCTTAAGTTTAAATCTTTTATCCAGTGAGAGTCTATCTTAGTTAATGGTGAAAGGTGTGGGTCCAGTTTCAATCTTCTACAGGTTGCCAGCTAGTTTACCCAGCACCATTTGTTAAATAGGGAATCTTTTCCCCACTGAATGTTTTTAATTGGGTTGTCAAAGATCAAATAGCAGTAAATAGCTTGGATTCATCTCTTGGTTCTCTATCCTGTTCCAGACATCTACTTCTCTGTTTTTGTTCCAATACCATGCTGTTTTAATCACTATCGATTTATAGTACAGTCTCAGGTCTGGTAGCGTGATTCCTCCTGCTGTGTTTTTATTTCTGAGTAATGTCTTGGCTATTCGAGTTTTTTTCTGATTCCATATAAAACGAAGTATTATTTTTTCAAGCTCTTTAAAATATGACAATGGAGATTTAATAAGAATTGCATTAAAATTATGTATTGCTTTGGGTAGTATGGACATTTTAACAATGTTGATTCTTCCCAGCCATGAGCATGTTATGTTTTTCCATCTGTTAACATCTTCAGCTATTTCTTTTCTTAGGGTTTCAACTATTGATGCTAAAATACTCAATAAGATCCTAACAAACAGAATCCAACAACACATCGAAAAAATTATACACCATGACCAAGTGGGATTTATCCCAGGGTCTCAAGGCTGGTTCAATATACATAAATCTATAAATGTAATTCACCACATAAACAAACTAAAAAATAAGGACCATATGATTCTTTCAATTGATGTAGAAAAAGCTTTTCATAATATCCAGCATCCCTTTGTGATCAGAACACTTAAGAAAATTTGTATAGAAGGGACATTTCTTAAACTAATAGAGGCCATCTACAGCAAGCCCGCAGCCAATATCTTATTGAATGGAGTTAAGTTGAAATCATTTCCACTTAGATCAGGAACCAGGCAAGTTTGCCCATTGTCTCCATTGCTCTTTAACATTGTAAGGGAAGTTTTAGCCATTGCAATTAGGGAATAAAAGGCGATCAAGTATATACAGATAGGGTCAGAAGAGATCAAACTTTCACTCTTCCCAGATGATATGATCGTATATCTGGAAAACACTGGGGATTCTACTACAAAACTTTTAGAAGTGATCAAGGAATACAGCCATGTCTCAGTCTACAAAATCAACACCCATAAATCTGTAGCCTTTATATATACCAACAACCACCAAGCTGAGAAAACAGTCAAACACTCTATTCTTTTCACAGTAGTGCCAAAGAACATGAAATATTTGGGAGTATACCTAACAAAGGATGTGAAAGATCTCTACAAAGAGAACTATGTTTTGTTTTGTTTTGTTTTATAGACAGAGTCTCACTCTGTTGCACCTGGATAAATTGCTGTGGTATCATAGCTCACAGCAACCTCATATTCCCAGGCTCAAGTCATCTTTTTCCTCAGCCTCCCAATTAGCAGGGACTACAGGAATGTGACACCATGACTGGGTAGGATTTTTTTTTATTTATTTTTATAATAGACATGATTTCTCTCACTTGCTCAGGCTTGTCTAAAACCTCTGAACTCAAGCATTCTACTTTTCTTGACCTCCCAGAGTGGAAGTATTACAGGTGTGAGCCACCATGCCAGGCTGACAGATTCTTTCAGCACTTTGAAAATGTCATCTCATTCCTTTCTGCCCTGTAAGATTTCTGTTGGGAGGGCTGCTGTTACTTATAATTTCAAAAAAAACAAACAAAACCTTAAATGTTGATTCTACAGAAGTTTGATGAGATGCGAGATGCAAGAGAAATGTGAAAACCACTGCAAAGACATCAGAAAATCAATTCAGGATATGAACGAGAAATTACCAATGGTATAGAAAAAGTGCAGAAGAGAAGAAAGAGTTTATAATGCAACTAAAAATCAACTACCTATGTGACATTCACAAAGCTTCACACATCAATATTAACCTTGAACATAAATGGATAAAGACTTTATAGGTGGCAATATTCTTTTATTTTCCTAATTTTAAAATTTTCTTTTTCACTTTGGTGTTAGTCATTTTGACTATAACCTGCCAGAGTGAAGTCTTTTATACATTGTATTTGCCTGGGGACTTTTAGCCCTCCTCTTTAGGAATGTCTGACTCTGCAGATAGTACTGGAAATTTTTTTATTTCCCTAAATAGAGTTTCTAACATTTTACCATTCTTCTTGTTTGGGAATAAAAATAATTCATATGTTAGGTCCTTTTTTGAGGTCCCAGATGTCTTCGAGGCTTTGCTTATTCTAGTTCTCAACTTTAAACTTCCAAACTGGTACTTTGTGTCTGTAACCAAATAGGATGGGACTTGTTTCAAGAAAACAGTGTTGGAAAAATGCTGAATGGAGTGTTTTCCTCTTGAATCTTGGTCTCACTGAATTCCATAGCAGCGTAATAGGAATGTTCCTAGAATTGTATAGAAGACCCTGCATTTCTCTGACCATTCTCAGCTGTGTGGGGCTACATGTACATCAGTCTGAGTTTATCTCAAGTGTGGGGCCCTTCTGGGCACTAAACTCACAGAATGGCCCCTTAGGCTTGTGTCCAGAGAGAATAGAGTTTTTTTTTTCAGGCAAGCAAAGCTGGCAGGAAAATGTGAGGAATGCATTTTATTTGAGAATTGTTCCTGCAGCGGCTGCCTATAGGATGATGGACAATGTCCCAGATGCATAATGTAAAGCGCCAACCATATGGGGGCTGTAGCCATGTCAGGTAAAGGTAAACACAAAGGTGGGGTGTAGGAAAGTGTTAAGGTTACAAAATGGCACCTTGTGCTTGCAACTTGAAAGACTGGACCTCCACCCTGGCAAAGAAGCTTAGATGAGAACTGAAAAATATCCACTCACTTCTCAGTCTCTCGACAGCATTCCACAGAAGGGTGAAGAAGGTACACCTAGGGATATGTAGGAGTTCATGGGCTCCTCCATTTCTCCTTGGAACCATGCAGTAGCTTCAGTTGTGCCCAAGGTGTTACACACACACACACACACACACAAACACACACACTCATGTACAGGTTCCTTCTTCAAGCCTCCCCTTCTCTCAAGGTGTTTGGTTCTGTAAAGGCCTCAAACATGGAAAATGATATACTGACCATAATTTTTCTTTTTATAATTTAGGTTTTGTGCATTTGACCTAGAATTCTTTTTTGAATTTTAATTTTAATTTTTACTTATACATTTGTTCATAGGTTTCCATTATTTTTGCCTTCACAAAATTAAAAAAAACTTAAAATATAATAACGATAACAATGTTTAAGATAAGGATTAGAAACAAAAACCTTGTAAAGAATGAACGAACATAAATACATTCAGAAAAGGAATCAGACAATTGCTACATCGAAATATTAAGCAATAATAATAATAATGCAAATAAAGTAACATTCACGTTGTCAAATAAGAGTATGTCTATTATAGAATGCTTTAACTCTGAGATTCAGTATGGAGTCATCAGTTAATTTCTTATTCTTTTTTTACGTATCAGAAAATAGACAACTAATATTTATAAATTAAAGTAAAAAAATAATTTCAAAAAACAGATCATGCTAAGTCTTATAGATAATAAAAAAAGAGAAATATAAAAAAAGAGAGAGAAAAATATCAAAATCATTCTACTTGATCTGGGTACACCTGATATTAAAGTTGGAGAAAATATATTATTATAAAGGAGAAATTACAAACATATGTCACTTATAAATGAGGATACAATATCCTAAACAACATATTAACATGTTGAGTTGAAAATTAATGTTTAAGTAATATACTTGGTCAAAATTAAAACCAATTTATGTCACCATTTTCTTTTCTTTTCTTGTTCTTTTTTCTTCTTCTTTTCCCTTCCCTCAGCTCTTCCCTCCCTCTATGTCTGCCCCTTCCCCCATGCCCCACCATGTCATTAATTGTCGTTAAATCAAAGTTGAGTACATAGGATTCATATTTCTCCACTCCTGTGATGCTTCACTGAGAATAATGTGTTTTACCTCCATCCAGGTTAGTACAAATGCTGAAAAATCTCCATTTTTTATGGCTGAATAATCACATACATATACCACAGCTTACTGATCCATTCCTGGGTTAAAGGACATTTAGGTTGTTTCTACATTTTAGCAATTGTAAATTGGGCTGCGATAAACAGCCTAGTACAGGTGTCTTTATAATAAAAGTTTTTGTTGTTTTTTTTTTTTCCTTCTGGATAGATGCCCAGTAATGGGATTGCAGGATCAAACGAGAGGTCTAGGTTGCGTTCTTTGAGGTTTCTCCATACCTCCTTTCAGAAAGATTGTATTAATTTGCAGTCACACCAGCAGTGTAAAAGTGTTCCTTTCTCTCCACAACTGCGCCAGCACTGTAATTTTGAGATTTTGTGATATAGGCCATTCTCTCTGGGGTTAGATGATATCTCAAGATGGTTTTAATCTGCATTTCTCTAATAATTAGGGTTGATGAACATTTTTTCATATGATTGCTGGCCATTCGTCTGTCATCTTTGGAGAAGATTCTATTCATCTCTCTTCCCCATTGATGTATGGAATTTTTTTGTGTGTGTGTGTGTGAATTAATTGAAGTTCGGTATAGATCCTGGTTATTAAGTATTGGGTTCAAAATATGTAAATATATTTTCCCATTGGGTAGGTTGTCTATTTGCTTTGATTGTTGTCTTCTTGGCTGTACAAAAAATTTTCAATTTAATTAAATCCCATTTGTTTATTATTGCTGTTGTTTCTATTGTCATGGCAGTCTTCCTCATAAAATCTTTCCCCAGGCCAGTATCTTCCAGTGTTTTTCCTATTCTTTCTTTGAGGATTTTTATTGTTTCATGCCTTAAATTTAAGTCCTTTATCCATCTTGAACCATTTTTGTGAGTGGAGAAAGGTATGGGTCTAGCTTCAGTCTTTTACATGTGTATATGCAATTCTCCCAGAACAATTTATTGAATAGGGAATCATTCCCCGAGTGGACATTCTTGTTTGGTTTATTGAAAATTAGGTGACTGTAAGATGTTGATTTCATTTCCTTGTTTTCTATTTGATTCCAAATGTCTATGTCTCTATTTTTGTGCCAGTACCATGCTGTCTTGACCACTATGGCCTTGTAATACAGCCTAAATTCTGGTATGGTGATACCCCCGGCTTTGTTTTTATTTTTAAGAACTGCTTTAGCTATACGGGGATTTTTCTGGTTCCATACAAAACGCAGAATCATTTTTAGCAAGTTTTGAAAATAGGATGTTGGTATTTTAATAGGGATGGTATTGAATCAGTAAATTGCTCTGGGAAGTATAGATATTTTAACAATGTTGATTCTTCCCAGCCATGAGCAAGGTATGTTCTTCCATTTGTTAAGGTCCTCTGCTATTTCCTTTCTTAAGGTTACATATTTTCTTTATAGAAGTCCTTCACATCTTTTCTTAGGTATATCCCTAAGTATTTTATTTTCTTTGGGGCTGTGGTGAAGGGAGTTGTGTCTTTAATTAACATTTCATCTTGGCTGTTGTTGGCGTATACAAAAGCAACTGACTTGTGGACATTGATTTTATATCCTGAAACATTACTGTATTTTTTAATGACTTTGAAGAGTCTTGTGGTTGAGTCTTTAGGTTTCTCTAAGTATATGATCATATCATCACCAAAGAGGGAGAGTTTGACCTCCCCTGCTCCAATTTGGATGCCCTTTATTTTCTTTTTTGGTCTAATTGTATTGGCTATAACTTCCAGCACTATGTTGAATAGTAATTCAACAGAGGACAGCCTTCTGGTTCCAGTTCTAAGAGAAAAAGCTTTTATTTTTACTCCATTCAGTAAAATATTAGCTGTGGGTTTGTCATAAATAGCTTTGATCAGTTTCAGAAATGTGCCACCCATGCCTATACTCCTCAGTGTTCTAATTAGAAAAGGATGCTGGATTTTGTCAAATGCTTTTTCTGCATCTATTGAGAGGATCATATAGTTTTTAGTTTTACTTTTGTTGATCCGGTGAATAATGTTTATAGACTAGTGTATATCAGCCTTGTATCCCTGGGATGAAACCTACTTGATAATGATGTATGACTTTTTTTGATGATAAGCTGTAATCCGTTGGCTAAGATTTTGTTGAGAATTTTTGCATCTATATTCATTAGTGAAATTGGTCTCAAAATTCTCCTTTTTACTTGGGTCTTTTCCTGGTTTTGGTATCAGAGTGATGTTTGCTTCATAGAACATGTTGGGGAAGATTCCTTCTTCCTCAATTGTTTTGAATAATTTCTGCAGTACAGGAATAAGCTCTTCCTTGAAGGTTTGATAGAATTCTCTTGTGAAGCCATCTAGATAAGGGCATTTTTTTGTTGGAAGATTTTTTATTGTTTCTTTGATCTCAGTGCTTGAAATTGGTCTGTTCAGGAGATCTATTTCATCTGGAGTAAGTCTAGGGAGAGGGTGTGATTGCAAATATTGATCCATTTCCAACACATTGTCAAATTCCTGAGCATAAAGTTTCTGGTAGTATTCAGAGATAATCTCTTGTATCTCTTTGTCATTTGTATCTCTTTGTCATTTCCCATTGAGGTTACTAGAGATTTTACTTTTTTATTTCTAGTTAGTCTAGCCAAAGGTTTATCTATTTTATTTATTTTTTTCAAAAAACCGACTCCTTGTTTCATTAATTTTCTGAATGATTCTTTTGTTTTCAATTTCATTAATCTCTGATTTAATTTTGAATATTTTTTTTTCTTCTTCTGGGTTTAGGCTTAGATTGTTCTCCTTTTTCCAATTCCATCAGGTGGCTTGTGAGTTTGTTGATGTGCTCTCTTACTGTTTTTCGAATGTAGGTTTCTAAAGAGATAAATTTTCCTCTCAGGACTGCTTTTGCTGTATCCCATAGGTTTCGGTAATTTGTGTCTTCATTGTTGTTATACTCAAGGAAGTTAATGATTTCCTTTTTTATTTCTTCCCGCACCCAACTGTCATTCAGCATAAGGTTTTTTAACTTCCATGTCTTTGTGTGAGGTTGAGCATTTTTGTTGGAGTTGAGTTCCACTTTTAGTGCCTTGTGGTCTGAGAAGATGCAAGGTAGAATTTCAATTCCTTTGATTCTATTGAGGTTTGTTTTGTGTCCTAGGATATGATCAATTTTGGAGACTGTTCCATGGGATGATGAGAAGAATGTATATTCTTTGTCTTTGGGATGCAGTGTTCTATATCCGTCTTTCAAGCACAGTTGTTCTGGGGTCTCATTTAAATCTCTAACATCTTTGTTTAATTTCTGCTTACAGGGATCCTCAAACTTTTTAAACAGGGGGCCAATTCACTGTCCCTCAGACTGTTGGAGGGCTGAAATATAGTTAAAAAAATGAACAAATGTCTATGCACACCTCACCTATCTTATTTTGAAGTAAAAAACAAAATGGAAACAAATACAATCACATTGCCTCATGTGGCCCATGGGCTGTATGTAGTTTGAGGATTCCTGGTTTAGAGGATCTGTCCAGCTCTGAGAGAGGGATATTAAAGTCCCCTGTTACTATGGTGTTATGGGATATTATATTGCTCAAACTAAGCAAAGTCTGTTTCAAAAATCTGGAAGCATTTATATTGGGTGGACAAATATTTAGAATTAAAATTAAAATATTCTTGTTGTATTGTTCCCTTGACCAATATGAAGTGACCATCACTGTCTTTTTTGACTTTAGTTGCTTTAAATCCACATGTATCTGAAAATAAGATTGCAACCCCTCTTTTCTTCTGAATTCCATTTGCCTGAAAATTTGACTTTCAACCTTTAACTCTGAGTTTTAACTTGTGTTTTGACGTGAGATGTGTTTCCTGGAAACAGAAAATAGATGGCTTCTGTTTTTTTTTTTTTTTTTTTTAATTTTTTTATTAAATCATAAGTGTATACAATGATATGATTATGGGGCATCATACACTCACTTCATAAACCATTTGGCACATTTTTATCCCAGTGGTTAACATAGCCTTTCCGGCGTTATCTCAGTTACTGTGCCAAAACATTTATATTCTACATTTACCAAGTTTCGCAAATACCCCTGTAATATGCACCACAGGTGTGATCCCACCGATTCCCCTCCCTCTACCCACCCCCCCCTTTCCCACTTCCCCCTATTGTTAAGTTGTAGCTGGGTTATAGCTTTCATGTGAGAGTCCCAAATTAGTTTCATAGTAGGGCTGTGTACATTGGGTACTTTTTCTTCCATTCTTGGGATACTTTACTAAGAAGAATATGTTCCAGCTCCATCCATGTAAACATGAAAGAGGTAAAGTCTCCATCTTTCTTTAAGGCTGCATAGTATTCCATGGTATACATATACCACAATTTATTAATCCATTCGTGGATCGATGGGCACTTCGGTTTTTTCCATGACTTAGCAATTATGAATTGGGCTGCAATAAACATTCTGGTACAAATATCTTTGTTATGTTGTGATTTTTGGTCTTCTGGGTATATGCCCAGCAGAGGAATTACAGGATTGAATGGCAGATCTATTTTTAGATCTCTGAGTGTTCTCCATATATCCCTCCAAAAGGAATGTATTAATTTGCATTCCCACCAGCAGTGCAGAAGTGTTCCCTTTTCTCCGCATCCACGCCAACATCTCTGGTCTTGAGATTTTGTGATATAGGCTAGTCTCATTGGAGTTAGATGATATCTCAAAGTAGTTTTTTAATCCAATCTGCCAATCTATGCCTCTTCAGTGGGGAATTCAAGCCATTGACATTTATTGAGATAATTGATAAGTGTGGTAACGTTCTATTCATCTTATTTTGTGAAAGTCCATTGCTTAGTTTTGTCTTTTGCATCATTGTGGAAAGTAGGTTCTGTCCTTTAATTTCTGGGTGTTTACTTTGCTGAAGGTCCATTGTGATGGTCTGTGTGTAGAACAGGTTGAAATATTTCCTGTAAGCCTGGTATTGTGGCAAATTTTCTCAATGTTTGCATATCAATAAAAGATTTGATTTCTCTGTCAATTTTAAACCTTAGCTTAGCAGGATATAAAATTCTGGGCTGGAAGTTTTTCTGTTTAAGTAGATTTAAGAAAGATGACCATTGTCTTCTGGCCTGAAAAGTTGCATTAGCGAAGTCTGTGGTGACCCTGATGGGTTTACCCCTGTAAGTCAGTTGGTGCTCATTCCTGGCAGCTTGCAAAATCTTTACTTTTATCTTGACTTTAGATAGATTCATCACAATGTGCCTTGGAGAAGTTCTATTTAAATTGAGGCAACCAGAAGACCGATATCCCACTGAAAAGAGTATGTCAGAATCTTTGGTGATATTAGGGAAACTTTCATTTATAATATTCTCTAGTGTGGCTTCTATTCCTCTAGGGCATTCTGCTTCCCCTTCTGGGATACCTATACCTCATATGTTTGAATGCTTCATGGAGTCCCATAATTCTGTTAGTGAACATTCTGCTTTCTTTCTCTTCTTTTCTGTCTCTTTAACTATCTGAGTTATCTCAAGAGCTTTATCCTCTATCTCGGAGATTCTTTCTTCTGCATGATCGAATCTGTTGTTGATACTTTCTATTGCATCCTTAAGTTCCCTAATTGACTGCTTCAGTTCCTTCAGTTCTGCTATATCCTTTTTATATTCTTCGTATCTTTCATCTCTTATTTGATTCCTTTTTTGGATTTCCTTTTGTTTATTATCTACTTTCTCAGCAATTTCCTCCATTTTTTTTTATTGTTTTCCACTTTCTCAGCAATTTCCTTCATTGTTTTTATCATCTGTATTTTAAATTCCCCTTCTGTCATTTCTAACATTTCTTTATAGGTGGAGTCCTCTGCTGTAGCTACATTGCAATCCCTAGAAGGGGTTTATTCTGAGCTGGTATTTCATGTTACCAGGATTTTTCTGCTGATTCTTCTTCATGAATGCTTTTATGTCTCTGTGTCCTTACCCTAATTGACTGCTTCAGTTCCTTCAGTTCTGCTATATCCTTTTTATATTCTTTGTATCTTTCATCTCTTATTTAATTCTGTTTTTGGATTTTCTTTTGTTTATTATCTACTTTCTCAGCAATTTCCTTCATTGTTTTCATTATCTGTATTTTGAATTCCCCTTCTGTCATTTCTAACATTTCTTTATAGAAGGAGTCCTCTGCTGTAGCCACCTTGTGATCCCTAGAAGGGGTTACTCTGAGCTGGTATTTCGTGTTACCAGGATTTTTCTGCTGATTCTTCTTCATGAGTGCTTTTTTGTATCTGTGTCCTTACCCTAATTATTCTTTCACTTCTTCTTGCTCTTTAAAATTTTTATGAGTTCTTTGGTAGGGGACCAGGAGGTTGATAAAATTGAAAAGCAAGAAGGGAAAAGAGATTTATAATAGAAATAAAAAAGAGAAAGACAGGGGGTGAGTTAAAGGAAATATTGACAAAAAAAAAAAAAAAGGAAAAGCACTGAAAGAAAGAAACAGGAGTAGTATAGGTGAATAGTAGGGTACTATGACCCAACCTTGAAGACCCCCAACCTCTGGGGGTGCTGGATTGGGGTGATTATGTTGAAGTCAACAACTCTATGCCAGCCGGATCAAACACAGTACTTCACCTCCACCAGATAGAGAAGAAAGCAAAAAATACTATAAATCAAACCAAAACAAAGAAGCAAGAACTCTTGTGGGGCATCATTGGAGGGAAGAAAAAAAAATAGGGGCAGAAACACTGGCAAAAATGAAAGTCTAATTGTTAAATAAGGCAAAAATAAAATATTGTGTTTAAACAGTAATAGTGAAAAAAAAAGAAAAAATATTGAAATTAAGAAAGAAAATGAACAAACAAACAACAAAAAATAAAAACCAAACCCCCAAAACTCCCAAACCGAAGAACCAAATAGTATATATATCTTGATGAATAATGTTCAGGCAACAGGTGATCTTCTGAGGTATAACATGTTAACCATAATGTTGATACAGTTGTATGAGATAGAGACTGGAGGCCTCTGCTGATCTCTCAGACCCCACAGGCTTGGGAGCCCAAATATGTCCTCAGCCCACTTGAAAGACACTCCAAACTATGAACCTTGGCCAAGCAGAAGCTTTCCAAATTAAAGCACTATTCCCTGGGATCTCTCCCAGTGTGGCTGCCTGCTTATCTATGCACCAAGTCCAGACTCCCACTATGGCCCTGAGGGCCAAGGCTGCCATACTTGGAACTCCACACTTCCCCAGTGTCTCATTACCCTCCTTTGGGCAGCTCAGTCACTAGATTGCTGGCCCAAAGTCTTCCGGCTTATCTCTGTGCTGCAACACACAGGGGCAGCTCTCACACAGCAGCTAAGCCGGCAGCCCACAGCTGAATGATATTAGCTCTCTTCCGGCTTAGCATCTCAGACTGGGGCCCCAGACAACACCCAAAGTCTTTTGCACACACTGGCCCAAGATCTCCCAAGGCAGTTCAATTGAGTGCCCAAGTCCAAGAAAATCAAACCAGCCCACAAGTAAGGCTTTTTCTGCTTGCAGTCTCGCTGTTGCTATGGGTACAGCTGCAGGCAGCCTCCAACCGAACAAATGCACCCACCACTTGCCAGATTTTCCACCGCTTCTGTCCTCCTCATGGGGTCCAGAAGTCTCTCACTGGCTTCCTGTGTCACCAAAGGGAAGCCTCTGGGCAAAACCCATTGGCCAGAGATGCCTGGAGTCTTCTTTCGCCACTCACTGTGTCTGGTTTTTTTCTTTCTAATCGCCTTCTTCATAAATTTCTGGAACATTCTGATTTCAAGGATGATCAGTTAAGTTTTTCTCCTCATCCCAGGAGCCATCCTGAAGAGCATGGTTTTAACATATTGCTTACAGTGGAACTCCATACCATCCACAAAGTGGCTACAGGAAAGTCCGTTCACCTTTAGAGGTTAATGAATAGAGGAAACAAGATACTATCCACAGCTTGTCATTGACTCAGGTTGTTGCCTTCAGACGAGAGTCAACAGGGAAGGAGCTCCCAGCCCCAACCAGACTGAGGCTCCTACAAAACCCAGCACCTTCAGTTATGACTCCCCCTAGAAATTTTTTTTTTTTTAATTTTCCTTGTACAGATCAAGTAATAGTATAATAAGTTTCCTATATATGTATTTCATTTCTAGGAACATCATGATCAATTAGCCAATGCTATACTGAGTCAAAATGTTCTGATTGCTACTCTTGACTCTGCTATTCAGTAAACTAAGAATGTCCACCATGCTTTTGGCAGTTGAGTACTGCCACTTAGTCCCTCCCATGCTGGAATCCAGTTAATCGCATTGCACTTAAATTTCCTAATTCAGTGATGGCAGTTACTACTGTAGGGGATTATCTACAGATAAAAGCAACAATAGAGCTATTCAAGGACTCTGTAGCACACTTCACAAATTAGTTTTCACAATATTGATGGAAAATATACTTTATGGACGTAAATAAATAATTACATAAATACCTTAACTAATAGGGTTCATTTTGTGTCATGTGGCTTTGAAATAGTCTGGTATCATTTGCCTTCAGCCTTTTACTATTTATTTTAATGTGGGCCTGCTTGCAACACACTTTTTGTTTTTGTTTATCTTGAAATGTCTTGAACCTACCTTCATTTGGTATAGTAGAATTTATGGATATAAGATTCTTAAATGACTATTGGTTTCAATTTTAACAACTTAACTATGTCATTTCACAGCCTCTGAATTCTTTATTTTTGATGAAGAGTCAGCTGTAGTTTTATCAGCTACCATGTATTAATGAGTTGTTTTCCTCTTACTGCTTCCAAAAAATTTTGCTTTGACTTTTTAAATTTTTTATTTCTATTTTTTAAAATTTCAGATTAATATGAAGGTAAAATGATTAGGTTACATTGTTCATATTGGTTAGATAAAGTCCAAGTTCTAGTTGACACTTTAACCCAGGGGGGGTATGCCAAATACTGTTACATTGCGCACATTAGGAGGAGAGCTTACCCATCCCTCTTTTTCTTCCCCACTCCACTCCTCTTTTTTCCCCTCTACCTACTTGGTTTTAATTGTGTTTTTCTCTCATGTGGTTGAGTAGTTGTTTATCTATGGTTTCATATTAATATAGACGACATCGGATACCTGATTTTCCTTTACTGTAATACTTTACTAAAGAGAATGTTCTTCAACTCCTCCATCCAGGTTAATGAAAAATATGTAAAGTCTCCACCTTATGTGGCTGAATAGTATTCCATTGTACACATATAACACAGTTTATTAGTCCATTCATGGGTTGATAGGCACTTGCGTTGAGTCCACATCTTGGTGATTATGAATTGAGGTGTGATAAGCATTTTAGTACAAATGTCCTTGTGGTAGAATGACATTTTTATTCTAGATAGATAATTAATAATAGGATTCAGAGATAAAATGGAACGTCTACTTTAATATCTTTGAAGATTCTCTCAATACTTCTTTCCAAAGAGGCTATATTAGATTGCAATCCCATCAACAATGCAAAGGTGTTTCCTTCTCTTCACATCCAGACCAGTACTTTTTAGTTTTGGGACCTGTTAATGTGGGCTATTCTCACTGGGGTTAGGTGATATCTCAAGGTGGTTTTGATTTGCATTTATTTGATGATTAGGGACAATGAGCATTTTCTCATGTGTTTGTTAGCCTTTCATCTGTCTTGTTGGGGAAAAGTTCTGCCCATTACGCTTTTATTTTTATAAATGGGATTTTTTTTTTGTTCTTTTCTTGTTGATGAGTTTGAGTTCTCTATAGATTCTAGTTATCAGACCCTTGCCAAATTCATGTTATTCAAATATCTTTTCTCATTCTGAAGGTTGTCTGTTTGCATTTATTGCTGTGCCCTTAACTGTACAGAAACTTTTTAGCTAGGTCATGTCTCATTTATTTATTTTTGATGTTGCTGCACTTTTCAAAGGGGTCTTTTACATAAAATATTTTCCCAGGCCAAAAGCCTCAAGAGTTTTTCCAACATTTTCTTCTAGAGTTTTTATTATTTCATGTCTTAAATTTAAATCTTTTATCCAGTGAGAGTCAATTTTTGTAAATGTGGGTAAATTCTCAGTCTTCCACATGTGGTTAACCAGTTCTCCAAACATTATTTATTAAATAGGGTTTCTTTCCTCCAGTGTATGCTCATGTTTGGTTTATAAACGATCAGATGGAGATATACAGCTGCTTTCATCTCCAGGTTCTCTATTCTATTCCATAGAACTCTATCTCTCTTTTTTTGCCAGTACCATTCTGATTTCTTTACTGCAGACTTGTAGTATAACTTGACATCTAAGTCTTGTAACATGATTGATCCAGATTTGTTTTATTTCTTATAATTGCATTCTGTATTCCGTTTTGTTTTGTTTTGTTTTCTGGTTCTATATAAAATGAAGTGCCTTTTTTTTTTTTCAAGTTTTTCTGAGTATGATGTTGATGCTTCAGTGGAGATTGCATTACATCTGTAGATCACATTTGGTAGTGTGAACATTTTAACAATGTTAATTCTTCCTAATTATGAGCATGGTATGTTCTTCCATTTGTCAAAGTCTTATGCTATTTCTTTTCCTTTGGATTTTGCATATCTCCCTGTAGGGATTATTCACATCCTTTGTTAGATATATTCTCAGATATTTCTTTTCTTTTCTTTTTTTTTTTTTTTTGAAGCTACTGTGAAGGGTATTGTGTTTAGATTTGATATTGAGCTTGACTATAATTGGTATATATAATGGCTAATGATTTGTGGACATTGTTTTACCTCCTGAGATGTTATTGTATTTTTTTTTATTACTTCTAGGGATCTTGTGGTTGAATCTCTGGGGTTTTCTAAGTATAAGATTATATCATCAGCAAAGAAAAAGAGTTTGTTCTCCTCTGTCCCCATTTATATATTCTTAATGTCCTTCTAAAGCCTTATTGGACTGGCTATGACATCCAACACTGTGTTGAATAGTAGTGATGATAGTGACCATCCTTGTCTGTTACCAGTCCTTAGTAGAATGCTTTCAGTTTTACGCCAGCCAGTATGATATTGACTTTGGGCTTGTTGTACATGGTTGCAATTAGTTGAAGAAATCTATGCCTGTTTTCTCAAGTGTTCTTTTCAGAAAAGAATGCTGAGATATGTCAAATGCTTTTTTTGCATCTATTGACAGGATAATGTAATTTTTTTGTTTTTACTTCTACATATGTGGTAAATTACATTTATAAATGTCCATGTGTTGAACCAAACTTGCATCTCTGAGATAAACCCCACCTTATCATGATATGCACAATTTCCTTAATGTGTAGCTGTATTCTGTTTGCTAGAATTTTGTTGAACATTTTTGTATCAATATTCATTAATGACATTAGTTTATAATTTTCTTTCTTTGTTGAATTCCTTCCTGGTTTGATACGAGGGTAATATTCGCTTTGTAGAAGGAGCTGGGGAGAGTCTCTTCTTTATCACTGTTTTGGAATACGTTCTGCAATATTGGTCTGAGCTCCTCTTTGCATATTTTGTAGAATTCTGGTGTAAAACCATCTGGTTCAGGAGTTTTCTTTATTTAAATATTTTTTACAGTGGTAATTTGGTGCTTGGTATGTTCAAAAGTTCTAATTCTTGGACTGAGCCGATACTTGCCAGGTGCCTGTCACATGAGCCGCAAGCCTGCTCAGCTCCCCCTCCTACCCAGTTGGGCTGTGTGAATGAAGCTCTGCCAGCTACATGGGGTGCTAGCTCAACTTAGTGTCCTGGATGCCAGAGCAGACCCAGTGTGCTGCCCACCGGTAATGGATAAGGGCATCACAGCTCCTGACTTTAGTGACAGATTTGGAGCTTTTAGCACCTTGTAGAAAGACCACACAGTTACCATTTGAGCAACTCTTCCTGCAAAACTGAGAAGCTCTGGGAAACTCTGGGCCTGTTACCTCAGCATGGAAGAGGATAGGATCAAGATGGCCATGTGGCAGGTATATAGGACTGAAACTAGCTTTCCACAGAGGCTCCCTTCCAGAAGGACAGTTAAAGGCCAGAAATTTAGCAAATAAATGGGTAGATTTGAGCTCCACCAAGAAAGAAGGTTGAAGAACACACATCAACCCCACTGAGGTAAGCTGTGACCCCAAGGATACAAACAAAAGGTACAAAATCCATCACCAAGAGGATGGGAGTACCCTCCCCAATGAGAACAGCTTGGAGTGTCCCACAAATAAATGAGCAGAGTTCAAAGGTCCTCCCACTACACTCCATGGGAGAGATCTTCTAAAAACTGGACCTACCTCCCCTACTAGGGTGCCACGGCATTCTCCTTCCAGGCATAAAACTGTATAAAACTGTATATATTCTCTACCTGCAACTCTGAGCTCCCAGCACTCCCCTACACTCTCACTCTGAGGTCTGGAAGCCTGTCCCCCAGGAGTCCAGATTCTTGGGTGAGTTCTCGAGGGGTGTGGACAGTGCCTAAATTGCACCTGGTCAGTGCTGACTCTGGGGGATGGGAGTTAGGAGAGGATGGTCTGCTAAGAGGGAACCACACCGGAGTGGCAGTGCCCTGAGGCACAGAGCAGCAGCTGTCTTTTAGCAACGATAGGGCTCACTCCCAGATATTCTGAACCCACACCCCCTGTCTCCCTGGGCAACAAGAAGAGGCCGGGAATCTACTCAGGTGGCAACCACAACAAAACAGATCAGGGATGGAAATGCAGGCCCTGTGAGTAAAGGCTTTCCCTGAGGTGGTACCGGCCTAGGTGGAGCGTCGGGACGTGAAACACAGGCGCAGAGCCAGGAAGTTCCCAGGACAGGGCTGACCCAGAGGACTGCTTTACTGTAAGATGCACACAGCCCTCAAGGGATTGTCAACCTGTAGAAAAAGGAAGACAGGAGGCTAGAACTGACAGGTAACGAAATACAAACCTGCAGGAGCAAAGACAAGGCCTGATGTGTAGGCTCTGGGAACTCAAAACAGCTTCTCTTCTGCAGGGGAATTTAGCAGGGACAGAAACAAATTTCTCCAAAGTTGTTCTGTTCTGTTCTGTCAGTAACATCAATCAGGGGCGTGGCTTGAACTGAGTGAACACACCCCAGCCTGCATCAAGCACCCGAGGTTGTCAGGCCTCACCTCTCCCCATTAGATAGAGGCAGAGTGCAGCAGCCTGGCTGAGCAGAAATAGATTTCCTTGTGATTCAGGCAGGTGCAAACCCCTGGAGTATCTGTTCACTACAGGCAACTGGGTCAGCCAACTGTGGGGCTATCAGTGATTGGGTGTGACAGAGGTGGGGAAGGAGGCATCAACCTTCTCAGACTGATCTATTTGCTGGGTGGCTTCTTCTGATTCCACACAGTTGCCAGAGACATTTTAAACTCTTCCACCTGAGACAGGTGCTGATTGAGACAATTGATTTGGACCTTTTGAACTGAGCCAACCACCGGAAGAATATTCAGGTGGTGCCCTGGGTGTGTGGTTGTAGGAAGGTTTGATTTTCCTTTTCCAATTGTTGCCTGTGGGGGCGGGGTGACTTAATTGCTGGTATTTCTCCAAAGCTGAGAGTTCAACCCAGAGTAACTGTTTCACTAGGGTCGAACAGAGACCAGCTGAAAACAAGACAGAACAACTTAGCCCCACAACAACAAACAGGTCCCCCTACTCAGTTTCTCGGGCCATACTACTGTACAGGTCCTCAACAAAGCTCAAGGGGAAAAATCAAACAGTGTAAAACAATCATGGGGCGGAATCAGGGGAAAAACACTGGTAACATGAATAACCAGAATAGATCAACCCCCCACCCCAAAAAACATATGGTAGATGTAACTGAAGATCCCATTCATAAACAGCTGGCCCAGATGTCAGAAATTGAATTCAGAATATGGATTGCAAACAAGATTAGTAAATGGAGGAAAATTTGGAATTAGAAATTCAAGCAGCAATTCAAAAGTCAGAATTAGAAATTCGAGGAGAAATTCAAAAGTTGTATCAAGAATTTAACTAATTTAAAGACAAAACCACCAAAGATTTTGACACACTGAAGCAAGAATTTGCAGACCCCAAAGATCTAAAAAATGCAGTAGAATCCCTCAGTAACAGAGTGGAGCAAGCTGAAGAAAGGATTTCTGACATTGAAGACAAAGCCTTTGAATGCTCACAAACACTCAAAGAAGAAGAGAAATGGAAAGCAAAAATGGATCATTCTCTCAGAGAGCTCTGGTATAATTTGAATAAGGGCAATATCTGCCTCATAGGAATCCCTGAAAGTGATGAAGTGGCCTCAATAGGCACAGAGGCCCTTATACATGAAATTATGAAAAAGAATTTTCCAGACATGCCAAGAAATTTTGAAATTCAGACAGCATACAGTTTCAGAAACCTTGCCCAACTCAATCCAAATAAGACATATTAAGGCATATCATAATAACTTCAATAAACTTAATATGAAGGAGAAAATTCTGAAAGCAGCCAGACGTAAGAAATCCATTCCCTACAAAGAGAAGAATATTAGAATGGCTGCAGAACTGTCTGCTGAAACTTTTCAAGCAAGAAGAGGGTGGTCATTGACTTTTAATCTCCTAAAGCAAAATAACTTGCAACCCCAGATCCTGTATCCAGCTAAACTGAATTTCATTTATAAGGGAGAAATTAAATACTTTAATGACATTCATATGTTGAAGAAATTTGCCATAACCAAACCAGCTCTTCAGGATATTCTCAGACCTAACCCGCATAATGACCAGCCCAATCCTCTACCACAAAAGTAAACTCACTCAGAAACTTTTGATTGAACTCCAACTTCCACAGTGGTGGAAGGATTAAAAATGTCCACTGGAATTTTGAAAAACTCGATACCCAAAATTCTACCAGACTTATCAATATTCTCCATTAATGTGAACAGCTTAAACTGTCCTCTAATGAGGCACATGTTAGCTGACTGGATACAAAAACTCAGGCCAGATATTTGCTGCATACAAGAGTCACATCTTACCTTAAAAGATAAATATAGACTCAGGGTGAAAGGATGGTCATCCATATTTCAGACAAATGGTAATCAGAAAAAAGCAGGTGTTGCAATTTTAATTGCAGTAACAATTGGCTTTAAACCAACAAAAGTAAGGAAGGATAAGAATGGTCACTTCTTATTTGTTAAGGGTAATACTCAATATGATGAGATCTCAATTATTAATATGTATGCACCAAACCAGAATGCACCTCAATTTATAAGAGAAATTCTCACAGACATTTGATTTCCTCCAGCTCCAGAATAGTTGGAGATTTCAACACTCCTTTGGAAGTGTTGGATCAATCCTCCAATAAGAAGCTGAGCAAAGAAATTTTAGATTTAATCCTAACCATCCAACATTTGGATTTAGCAGACATCTACAGAACATTTCATACCAACAAAACTGAATACACATACTTTTCATCAGCCCACGGAACATACTCCAGAATTGACCACATCTTAGGTCACTAGTCTAACCTCAGTAAATTTAAAGGAATAGAAATTATTCCTTGCATCTTTTCGGACAACCATGGAATAAAAGTTGAGCTCAGTAAAAACAGGAATCTGCATACTCATACAAAAACATAGAAGTTAAATAACTTTATGCTGAATGATAGTTGGGTCAGAGATGAGATTAAGATAGAAATTGCCAAATTGTTGGAATGAAACAACAAAGAAGACATGAATTATCAGAACCTCTAGGATACCGCAAAGGCAGTCCTAAGAGGGAAATTTGTAGCACTGCAAGCCTTCCTCAAGAGAATGGAAGGAGAGGAAGTTAACTTAATGGGACATCTCAAGCAACTGAAAAAGGAAGAGCATTTCAACCCCAAACCCAGTAGAAGAATAGAAATAACCCAAATTAGAGCAGAATTAAATGAAATTGAAAACAAAAGAATAATACAACAGATTGATAAATTAAAAAGCTGTTTTTTTGAAAAGGTCAATAAAACAGATAAACCTTTGGCCAACCTAATCAGGAAAAAAAGAGTAAAATCTCTAATCTCATCAATCAAATGACAAAGACGAAATAACAACAGACTCCACAGAAATAAAAAAAACCCTTATTGAATATTACAAGAAAATTTATTCTCAGAAATATGAAAATCTGAAGGAAATTGACCAATACTGGGAAGCACGTCACTTTCCAAGACTTAGCCAGAATCAAGTGGAAATTTTGAACAGGCCCATATCAAGTTCTTAAATAGCATCAACCATACAAAACCTCCCTAAAATCAAAAGCCCGGGACAAGATGGCTTCACATCAGAATTCTACCAAACCTTTAAAGAGGAATTAGTACCTATATTACTCAACCTGTTCCAAAATGTAGAAAAAGAAGGAAGACTACCCAGCACATTCTATGAAGCAAACATCACCCTGATCCCCAAACCAGGAAAAGACCCAACAAGAAAAGAAAATTATAGACCAATGTCAGTAATGAATATAGAGCAAAAATATTCAACAAGATCCTAACAAACATAATCCAGCAACACATCAAACAAATTATACATCATTATCAAGTCGGTTTTATCCCAAGGTCTCAAGGCTGGTTCAATATCCGTAAATCTACAAGTATAATTCAGCACATAAACAAATTACCAAACAAAGACCATATGATTCTCTCAATTGATGCAGAAAAATCTTTTGATAATATCCACCATCGCTTCATGATCAGAACACTTAAGAAAATTGGTATAGAAAGGATATTTCTTAAACTGATAGAGGCCATCTGCAGCAAACCCACAGCCAATATCGCATTTAATGGAGTTAAATTGAAGTAATTTCCACTCACATCAGAAACCAGACAAGGCTGCCCATTGTCTCCACTGCTCTTTACCATTGTAACGGAAGTTTTAGACACCGCAATTAAGGAAGAAAAGGCGATCAAGGGTATCCATGTAGGGTCAGAAGAGATTAAACTTTCGCTCTTCACAGATGATATGATTGCATATCTGGAAAACACCAGGGATTCTACTACAAAACCCTTCAAAGTGATCAAGGAATACACAGCATCTGAGCTTACGAAATAAAAATTCATAAATCGGTATCCTTTATATATACCAACAATAGTCAAGCTCCAAAAACAGTTAAGGACTCTATTCCATTCACAATAGTGCCCACGAAGACTAATATTTGGGAGTTTATGTAAAAAAGGACGTGAAAGATCTATATAAAAAGAACTATGAAATGCTAAGAAAAGAAATAGCTGAAAATGTTAACAAATGGAAAAACATACCATGCTCATGGCTGGGAAGAATCAACGTTGTTAAAATGTCCATACTACCCAAAGAAATATACAATTTTAATTCAATCACTATTAAAGCTCCACTGTCATACATTAAAGATCTTGAAAAAAATAATACTTAGCTGTATATAGAATCAGAAAAAACCTCGAATAGCCAAGATATTACTCAGAAATAAAAACAAAGCAGGAGGAATCACGCTACCAGACCTCAGACTATACTATAAGTCAATAGTGATCAAAACAGCATGGTAGTGGCACAAAAACAGAGAAATAGATGTCTGGAACAGAATAGAGAACCAAGAGATGAATCTAGCTACTTACCATTATTTGAACTGTGACAAGCCAATTAAAAACATTAAGTGGGGAAATGATTTCCTATTTAACAAATGGTGCTGGGTGAACTGGCTGGCAACCTGTAGAAGACTGAAACTGGACCCACACCTTTCACCATTAACTAAGATAGACTCACTGGATTAAAGATTTAAACTTAAGACATGAAACTATAAAAATACTAGAAGAGAGTGCAGGGAAAACCCTTGAAGAAATAGGTCTGAGCGTGTATTTTATGAGGAGAACCCCCCGGGCAATTGAAGCAGCTTCAAAAATACACTACTGGGACCTGATCAAACTAAAAAGCTTTTGCAGAGCCAAGAACACAGTAAGTAAAGCAGGAAAACAGCCCTCAGAATGGGAGAAGACATTTACAGGTTATGTCTCCGACAAAGGTTTAATAACCAGAATTCACAGAGAACTGAAGCATATAAGCAAGAAAAGAACCAGTGATCCCATCGCAAGCTGGGCAAGGGACTTGAAAAGAAAAATCTCTGAAGAAGACAGGCCCATGGCCTTCAGATATATGAAAAAATGCTCATCATATTTAATCATCAGAGAAATGCAAATCAAAACTACTTTGAGATGTCATCTAACTCCAGTAAGATTAGCCCATATCACAAAATCCCAAGACCAGAGATGTTGGTGTGGATGTGGAGAAAAAGAAACACTTCTACACTGCTGGTGGTAATGCATATTAATACATTCCTTTTGGAAAGATGTTTGGAGAACACTTAGAGATCTAAAAGTAGATCTACCATTTAATCCTATAATTCCTCTACTAGGTGTATACCCAGAAGACCAAAATTCACATCACATAACAAAGACATTTGTACCAGAATGTTTATTGCAGCCTAATTCATAATTGCTAAGTCATGGAAAAAGCCCAAGTGCCCATCGATCCATGAATGTATTAATAAATTGTGGTATATGTACACCATGGATTATTATGCAGCTAAAGAAAGATGGGGACTTTACCTCTTTCATGTTTACATGGATGGAGCTGGAACATTTTCTTCTTAGTAAAGTATCTCAAGAATGGAAGAAAAAGTATCCAATGTAGTCAGCCCTACTATGAAACTAATGTATGGCTTTCACATGAAAGCTATAACCCAGTTATAACCTAAGAATGGGGGGAGGGATAAAGGGAGGGAAGGGAGGGGTAAAGGGGGTGGAGGGAGGGTGATTGGTGGGATTACACCTGTGGTGCATCTTACAAGGGTATATGTGAAACTTAGTAAATGTAGAATGTAAATGTCTTAACACAATAACTAAGAAAATGCCAGGAAGGCTATGTTAACCAGTGTGATGAAAATGTATCAAACGGTTTATAAGACCAGTGTCTGGTGCCCCATGATCACATTTATGTACACAGCTATGATTTAATTTAAAAAAAAAAGTTCTATTTCTTTCTGGTCGCTTTTAAGGAGGTGGAGTAATTCTAGGTATTCATCAATTTTCCTCCACATATCCAGATTTTTCAGCATAGAACTTCTTGTATTATTCAGTGATTATCTTTTGTATTTATGTGGTGTCTACTATTTTTTCTCCTTTGTTTTTGATTGAAGTTGTCACAGATCTTTATTTTCTGTTTTTGGTTAATCTGGCACAGAATTTCTAAATTTTATTAATCTTTTCAAGGAACAAACTTTTTGTTTTGTTGAGATTCCCAGTGGTTCTTATGTTCTCAGTTTTATTTAATTATGACTTAATTTTGGTTGTTTCTTTTCTTCTGCTTGGTTTGAGATTGGATTTCTCTTCATTTTCCAGTTCCTTCAGATGGTTCATTAGGTTTTTGATATGTGCTTTTCCTGTTTTTTGGACATGGACATTTAATGTGATAAATTTCCCTCTTAGGTTTTCATAGCTTTTTGGATTTATTTTCATTTCATTCATGAAATCTAAAGATTTTTTTATCTCCTCCTTGAATCAGCTATTTTTTTCAACATAAAGTTGATTAGTTTCCATGACTTTGTGTGGTGATGAAAATTTTTGTTGAATTTGAATTGTATTTTTATTCTGTGATAATCTGAAAAAATACAGGGTACAATTTATACTCCTCTAAATTTGTTGATATTTGATTTTTCCCTAAGACATGCTTGATTTTGGAGAATGACCTATGGGCTGAGAAAAGAACATATACTGAGAGTTATTGGGATGGAATGTTCTGTGTATGTGTCTTAATCCCATCTGTTCTAAAGTCCTCTTTAAGTCCATTCGTTCTTTGTTTAGCTTGTGCATTCAGGATCTGTCTAGTATTATCAGAAAGGTGTTGAGTTCCCTAGTAATTATGGTATTGCAGGTCATCTTATTGTTTAGAAGAATTAGGGTTCATTTTATATATCTGGTAGCACTTAAATTAGGTGCTTAGATACTTAGAATTGAAATGCCTTCTTGTATTTTTCCCTTAACCAGCGTATATTGTACATCTTTGTCTTTCTTTACTTTTTGTTCATTTAAAGCCCAAGGAATCTGCAAAGAAGATGGTGATTTCTGCTTTTTGCTGATTTTCGTTTGCCTAAAATGTAGGTTTTCATACACTTCACCCTGAGTATTATTTCGTCCTTCGAGGTTAGGCATGTTTCCTAAATACATCATATACTTGTCTTGTGCGTTTTTATCCTGTCTCCCAGACTATATACCTCTTCAGTGGAGAATTCAAGCCATTCATATTTTCAGAAAGAATTGATAAGAATGGTGGTGTTCTATTCATATTTTATGAAGGTCTGTTGCTTAATTTTATCTCTTGCTCCATTTTGGAACATAGGCTTTGTTCTTTACTTTTTGGGTGTCTTTAATTTGCTGATTGTCCATTCTAATGGTCAGTGTAAAGTAAGTCTGAGTACTTCCTGCAGATCTGATCTTGTGGATAATTTCCATTATTTTATTTTATTTTATTTTATTTTTGTCAGTAAAAGATTTTATTTCTTAATTGAATATGGAACTCAGTTTAGTAGGATACAAAATCTTGGGCTGAATATTGTTTATTTTAACTACTTAAGCTAAAGGTTAAAGACAGATCATCAAACTCTTTTGGCTTGAAAAATTTCTACTGAAAGTCTGCTGTCACCCTGATATTTTTCACTTGTGGGTAAGAAGTCACATAAGCCAGAATGCTTATAACATTTTATCTTTTATTTCCACTTTGACCAAGTTAATTACCACTGTCTAGGAGATTCTTTGTTTGAATCAAGTCATCCTCAGGTTTTGAAACTATTTTTTATATGAGTTTCTGGGTCTCTTTCAAAGCTTGGGAAATTCTCCAACATAATGTCTTGAAGTAGAACTTCCATGTTTTTAGAACTCTCTTCTCCTTCAGGAATACCTGTGATCCAAATGTTTGTGAGTTTTTTTGTAGTCTTATATCTCTTTAAGTGATTGTTTGCTTTTGGTCTTTTCTTTCAAACCTGTTTGAATGTTTAGACTTCAAAGGTCTTGTCTTCTATTTCTGTGATTCTTTCTTCTCCATCTTCTTCTCTATTGCTAAGACTTTCTACTCTGTTTTGAATCTCCTTCAATGCCTCTTTTGATTCCTTA
Organism: Nycticebus coucang; assembly: GCF_027406575.1. Taxonomy (NCBI): domain Eukaryota; kingdom Metazoa; phylum Chordata; class Mammalia; order Primates; family Lorisidae; genus Nycticebus; species Nycticebus coucang. The sequence goes on from NC_069804.1 coordinate 108,896,975, forward strand.
TGCTCTGCTATATCCTTTCTAATTAAATCCAGATCCTTCATGATTTTTTAATTTTTCCTTTAATTTCATTGATTTCTTGAGAGAATTTTGGACTTCTTTTTGGATTTCTTTTTTTTAACTTCTCTTTAAGCCTTTTATCTTATTTGTCATCCATATTATAAATTCTATTTCTTTCATTTCAACAATTTCTGTATGGTTGGTATTTTCAGCTATATCTCTCTTGTTATCTGTCTCAGGGGTGTTGATATTCTTTGACTTTTTATGGTGCCAGCGTTCTTCGACTGATTCCTCCTCATGTGTATTTTGAAATTATTTATATATTATATTTTTAAAGCTGGAATGTTACATTATCCCTAAGTATTTATTAAGACATAGTCTAGTTGGGGTCCTTTAGGAAGAAAGCACGAGATTCTTGGGTCCTGATTGATGGAGCCTGGGATGACTGAGCATAGAACTTATTTGCTGGCAGTTGTGACATTCAACTGTCTCTGGGTAATTTTGGATGTTGGGTCAAGTGAGTTTGTGGTATCACCACCTTCCCCAATGTGTAAAGTTCACCACACCTCTTTTAGAACTTGCCAGTATTTAGTGGCCAATCCTTGTTCTTCCAGCTGCTGAGCAGGTATTAATGTCATTTGGCTGCCTATTCTGAGTCTGATTGGATCTCTAATTTGAGGAACTAATGTCAAATTCAGATGCCTCGGGATGCGGACCTGTCTCCATCTCTTTGAGGACCTACTAGAGCAAAGCAGCTGCTTGGTACACAGTTAACTTGTTCAGGAGGGATTTGGGTACATCTAGTAAAACAGGCTGGCTGATATTGGTTTCAAGGATCCTGGGATGTGAATTTCACAGTGCCCCTTTTAGGCACTGTCAAAGTGATGTGTTTGCTTGCTGTTATTCTGATCCACTCAGCAGGATTTGAAGGCTGTTTGGAATCTGAAACCATCAGGATGAAATCAGATCCAGAGGCCACAGGATATGGAGCTCACCACTCTCCTCACCAACAAGTTTTTGAATAAGCTGTGGTCCTTCTCCTACATGCCCTTCAAAAGTTCCCTTTTGGGGCTGCACCATGTGGGGGACCCCAAGGATTGGCCTTGCCTTCTCCATCCTGGTTGGGGTGGGGCCAGGGAAGGACTTCCAGGTAATGCTCCTAGGCTAGGGGCAGCTCCCAAATAGTGAGCTGAAATAATCCAGTCAAAGTGCCAGCCAGGCCCCCAAGCATATTCAAAAGCTCTGGCTTTCGCCAAAATCAGCCCACAACAAATTGGTACTGGCACAAAAACAGAGAAGTAGATGTCTGGAACAGAATAGAGAACCAAGAGATGAATCCAGCTACTTACCGTTATTTAATCTTTGACAAGCCAATTAAAAACATTCAGTGGGGAAAAGATTCCCTATTTAACAAATGGTGCTGGGTGAACTGGCTGGCAACCTGTAGAAGACTGAAACTGGACCCACACCTCTCACCATTAACCAAGATAGACTCTCACTGGATTAAAGATTTAAACCTAAGACATGAAACTATAAAAATACTAGAAGAGAGTGTAGGGAAAACCCTTGAAGAAATTGGGTTGGGCGAGTTTTTTATGAGAAGGACCCCTCGGGCAATTGAAGCTGCTTCAAAAATACACTATTGGGACTTGATCAAACTAAAAAGCTTCTGCACAGCCAAGAACACAGTAAGTAAAGCAAGCAAACAGCCCTCAGAATGGGAGAAGACATTTGCAGATTATGTCTCCGACAAAGGTTTAATAACCAGAATCCACAGAGAACTCAAACGCATTAGCAAAAAAAGAACAAAGGATCCCATTGCAGGCTGGGCAAGGGACTTGAAGAGAAACTTCTCTGAAGAAGACAGGCACATGGCCTTCAGACATATGAAAAAATGCCCATCATCTTTAATCATCAGAGAAATGCAAATCAAAACTACTTTGAGATATCATCTCACTCCAGTGAGACTAGCCTATATCACAAAATCCCAAGAACAGAAATGTTGGCGTGGATGTGGAGAAAAAGAAACACTTCTGCACTGCTGGTGGGAATGCAAATTAATACATTCCTTTTGGAAAGAGATATGGAGAACACTTAGATATCTAAAAATAGATCTGCCATTCAATCCTGTAATTCCTCTGCTGGGCATATACCTAGAAGACCAAAAATCACACCATAACAAAGATGTTTGTATCAGAATATTTATTGCAGCCCAATTCATAATTGCTAAGTCATGGAAAAAGCCCAAGTGCCCATCGATCCACGAATGGATCAATAAATTGTGGTATATGTACACCATGGAATATTATGAGCCTTAAAGAAAGATGGAGACTACCTCTTTCATGTTTACATGGATGGAGCTGGAACATATTCTTCTTAGTAAAGTGTCTCAAGAATGGAAGAAAAAGTACCCAATGTACTCACCCTTATTATGAAACTAATGTAGGACCTTCACATGAAAGCTATAACCCAGTTATAACCTAAGAATAGGGAGACAGGGGAAAGGGAGGGGAGGGAGGGGGACGGAGGGGGCAGGAGGGGGATTAATGGGATTACACCTGCGGTGCATCTTACAAGGGTATATGTGAATCCTAGTAAATGTGGAATGTAAAGGTCTTAGCAAAATAACTAAGAAAATGCTACAAAAGCTATGTTAACTAATGTGATGAAAATGTGTCAAACAATCTATGAACCAAGTGTATGGTGCCCCACGATCATACTAATGTACACAGCTATGGTTTAATAAAAAACAAAAACAAAAAAAATAAAATAAAAAATGAAAGCCATGACTTTTGCCTGCAGTTGGGAGAAGGCACTATGCAGCTTGCTGTATGCTTCCCAGGATTTCTCAGAGCATGGTCATCTGAGGTCAGAGCCACCCCTCTCCAAGCCAGCAGTTGCAGAGTTGAGGGATGAATCTCCAGGGGGAGTTTGCAGGGTACAGATGCAGACCTATCCACTTTACAGGGTGTGCAAAGATCCCTCCCAGTGGTAGATAGACTCAGGCAAGCCCCACACCTTGCCAATGATAGTGTAATTGAGTCATAATTTCTTCCCACAGTGGGGGCAGGACACTCGCAGTTCACCAGGCCACACAATTGATAGGTCCCTCAGAGGTCACATCAGACATGTTTTAGGGGACAATATATCTGTCTCCCTTTCATCCCCTGGATGGCTATGGGTCCCACCATTTGCCAATGATAGAGAAAGTGATCTCTGTAATCCTTGCTTTCATTCCCTATGGGGGCTGGTTAAGGTCTAAAGTTCCTTCATGTCTCTTGCCTTGGTGTGTAGCAGCCCCTGTAGGTTGCCTGAGCTGGGCTAGCACTTTATGGACTAGCCACATGGGATTGAGTCACCTCATCAAGGGTCAATCCGTTGGCAACCAAATAAAGAGGGGGGATGGGCTGTGGCCACAAGTCGATTGTACCCAAAATTCCTCACTATTCTCCCAGGCAAGTCAGCAACCCGGAGGAGAATACTCCTAGGTGTAGAAAAACTGGATCTTTGTTTTTTCATGGCACTCGACTATGGGGTGAGAGATTCTGTGTTTAGCTGCTCATAGAGAACTCACAGGTCAGGGAGGGACCCCTGTTACCCTTTTATTCAGGTCCAGGCTCCTCAGAGTTATCTTCCTTCCTCTTTTTTGTCTTCATCCTCAGTTTATCTCAGTGGAGTTGCTGAGTGCTCTAATTTCTTTTCCCTGTGATCTATTCCCCCCCACCTTCCAATTTCAACTGCTCTTTCATTTCAGTGCAATTTTCCTCTTTCTGGATGGGTCCTTCTAAGAAATGCTGCCTCTAATCAGCTAGCCTGTCCCCTCCTCTCTCCTTGTGTCTTTTAATATTTGACAATCTTATGTTTTGTTGTGCTTCTCATTGTGTTTGTACTACTTGAAGTTTGTTAGTTTTTTGATGTACATATTAATGTTTTTTTTATTAATTTAGGGATTTTTCAGTCATTATTTATTTGCATTTTTCTTATTCTTTCTGTCTCTCATTTCTTTCTGGTATTCCTATTACTTACTTAATAATGTCTCACATTTCTCTAAGGTACTGTTCAATTTTTTAAAAAATATTTTTTCTTAACTGTGCAGACATTATAGTTTATATTAATTAATATTCAATTTGGTTGATTCTTTCTTCTGCCAGCTCAAATCTACTGCTAGGATTTTCTACTGAATTTTCTGTGTTAATTATTATACTTTTAAACTCCAATATTCTCATTAGATTTCTTATTATTATTTCTGTAACTTTTGATATTTGATGAGAAACTCTCATCATACTTTAAATTCTCTCAGAATTACTTCATTTAGATTTTTGATCATATCTAATAACTCATTTGATATCTTTTTTTCCTAATTAAACATCTAGGCTCTTTAAATGCATTTTTGGGGTTCATCTTCTATTTTTCCTTATGTCTGGGTTACATATTCCTGTTTCTTTGCCTGTCTCACAATATTTGTTCAAAACTGTAATTGTGGATAATACATTGTAGCAACTCTGAATAGTGATAACCTCTACTGTTGTTCTCTAGTGTTCTTGTTTTTATTATTATTTTCTTATTTGCTTAATGACTGTGCTATCTATTTCAGGGAACTCTATTTCTCCCATAGTGTGTAGTCTCTGATGTTGCTCATTATAGGCTGAAGCCTCATGTATTCACATAGTTTCTATGAAAACAAAATGTGGCTGTGGTTTTAGGTGGATTCTCTTTGAATGTTATTTCCTTAACCACCTTATTATTCTGACCTCTCTGTTGTGTTTATATCATACTTATCTATTAACTTTATTCTACTGATAGATAATGATTCTATTACCTTTGACCTTTCAATTTATGCCCTGTGACACAAATTGCTCCATAGTCTGAGTCCACTGAATTCAGGCCCTTTGACCAAGGAAGGGTACTTTCAGCCTTTGAGGCTTTCTCTGATCTTACTTTGGATAGAAATTCAAAGCTCCTTAGCTAGAACTGGAGAAAGGAGAATGAGGAACTCACTCTTCATGGCTTCTCCACTCAGATTCTCCCTGTATAACAAGATGTGTGTGTGTGGAAATGGGGAGACGTATGAAAACTGGTGCCATAATGTTGCTGCTGCTGCATTGTATGTATTTTTTGCAGCTTCCTGCCATATATAATGGAATCTTCCAATGTTGACCAGCTTCTAAGCCTGCCAGGAATAGTTATTCTGCCACAGAAAACTGTAGTTATAGGAGTTCCCCTTCAGTTGTTAAGCCCATTGGAACAGCTTTCCTACCATACATTTATATGGTAAAGGGGGATTGCAATCTATATCAGCTGCCTCATGTAAATTCTCATTGTTAGCTACCCCATATGGATCCTCATACAAAATGGAAGTTGGAAGTGGGGAAATTGGTACCACCAGGCTGCTAATATTTGCTCAATCAGATCCATAACATAGAGATGTGGCAAATAGAATCTGCTGATGTTCTCTGGCTGATCAAACCACCCGGAATAATTCTTCTGTCCTAGGGAGCTGTGGAAGATGTGAACCATAACTTAACATGATATTCCACTGAAACAGTTATTTATTTTATTGGGCAGAGCTAAGGGGGTAATGAGTTCTCAGATTTAATTACTCAGCTTCCCCCTGTTATTATCTTCTACAGGTTTTGCTAAATAAATGATTTTTAATTTTTTTAAGCTCTTTGACCAACCTTCAGAGACATTGAATGGCTTCCTTACAAAATTTTTGTCAATTAATAGGTAACTTTTTAGGAGAAAGTTACCCTGAGCTTCTCACACTGCCATTCTGAAAGTTTCTCTCCTCTAAATATATTTTAACTGTACTGATGAAAAAATACTGTGGTTCATGTGCATCCAAAAATACTTATTTTCCTTAATTTTATAATAATACTTTAACTGATAATAGAATACTGCATAAATTGCTAATGTCATTAAGTATTTAAAAATATTCATGTTGTCCTCTGCTTTATGTTGTTTTAAAAATTCAGTTTTTAGTTTTCCTAGGCTGCTGAGAGATTTTTATTTTTCTTTTTTAAGAGTCTTATATATCTTTGGGTAGTGTTGAAAAATTTATTGTGTTTGTTGTTTTAAAAGCTTATTAAATCTGTGGGATGATATCTTTCAACAAGTTGAGAACTATTTCATCCTTTTGTTCACCAGATACTACTGCTACCTTATTATCTGGTCTTCTCTCTATAACTAAGATTGTATAAAATATAGACTTTTTTTGAGTCTCATCTTTCTTTTTTTGAGTCCCTTATGCTTATTTCTGTATTTTCCAGATTTTATTTCTGTCTTGGATAATTTCTAAAGGATATCTTTTGGTTTGATAACAGTGTTCATTCAGTACTTAACTCATCTAAATTATTTCAAGAATTGTAATTTTAAGTATTAGAAATCCTCCATTAACCACTGACTCCAATGGTGGAGTCTCCAATGGTGGACTGTTCTTTCATAGATTCCAATTTTCTCACAAAATTAATTCTTAAACTATATTTTGATCTATCTTTTCCTTTCACTTCTACAACATGTTAGTTATAATTATTTATAATTATTGATAAATTACTTGTATATCTGCTTCACCTGTGGCCCTGTTTTTAGCGTGTTTCCTCTTTGGACTGGTCAAATGGTCTTGCATATTTGAGTGTATCTAGTAATACCTTATTGAATTATCTTTTTCATTGAATGTTTGACTCCTTCTTTTACTGGTGGTTGGCCAACTTCACATAATCTTTAATTTGCTGAATAAGATTATGTTGAAGCCCCAGTCAGACCTAGTTTACCTCTAGCTCATATCTATTCCTCCAGAGTCTTCATTCAAGAGGCTGATTCATTTTTCCTGACTTATTCCTCTAACTTTATCTTTTTCTTTCCCAAACCACCAAGAAAACATCATTCTTTATGTCCAAATGTTTCTGTTTAGGTTTTTAGCTTCCAACTCCTTGTAGATCTTGTTTTGAGCAAATATTATGTGAATAAAACTAACTATTAACTTGGGGCTACTAAACTCTCTGCCAAAATTTATGCCATTATTTCTGCTATCTTATAGTAGCACTCTATCAGAATCATCATTGCATTAATAACTTTTGGCCTTCTGTCTTTGCCCAAATTTATTAAAAGCTACAGAAAATCTGCTAACTTCTATGAGATAATTCTCTCTTTGAAATCCTAGCCCCTCTAGTTCTCCTTGTATCAGTAGTTCAATGAAGCCTTCAAATAATTTCTCTATTTTATTAAAGGCAGGAAAACTGATCTGTTGTCACTACTCAATGTAATTTGAATACCTAATTTAAGTCTGTTTTGTTATTCTCTCACATATCATGTTGTTTTAACCTTTACATTATATAGCAAAAGATAAAGCTATGTACTTGCTTTTATTGCCACTGGTTTTGTACCTGCCTACTCCACTTTACTCTAAATTTACCCCTTCCAATATATTTTCATCAGTTAACACAGTATCTGAAATGTAGAAGAGCTCAAAAATAATCATTTAATTTAATAAGCAAATATTTTCACATTATTACTATGTACTCTAAATTTTACAGATATTTTAACATGTGGAAATGTAATGTGTTTATGTAACTATTTCATGCATAAGATTGTTCAAGTACCAGAAGTGATGTGATTTCCAAGGTCACAAAATTTAACTTGTACTCACTATATTGAATGGGGCATGTTCAAAGATTGACTTTCCTTAATTCCATATAAGGCAAAGACAAAGCATAATAGTTTCTTCTTTGATAAAGGTACTGTGAGTGAGTGAAAAGATTTCAACTTTGGTGCTTGTATGTACAATAAAAAGAAGGAAGGTTGCATAACTATAGTCTTTGAATGACTCTCCAGGCACTTACCATGGCTTATCCAACAAGGTTTTACTGCAAGTACTAAAGGTATAGATGGTAAAAGCTATGGAAGTTGTGTAAAGTGCAATAAGATATCCTTGTACACATATTCTTTACTATGTGCAAATTGTACAAGGAATAATACATGGGAATTTGTATAAATGTTCTATAATTTGTATAAAGAAGTGTATGTTTTAAATACTTAGTTAAAATGAAGTTTTAAAATATTATTGCCTTTATTTTGTTTATGTGATGAATTTTATTTATAGATTTATGTATATTGAACCAGCCTTGAGACCCTGGGATAAAACCCACTTGGTCATGGTGTACAATTTGTTTGATGTTTTGCTGGATTCTGTTTGCTAGGATTCTGTTGAATATTTTTGCATCAATATTCATTAGAGATATTGGTCTATAATTTTATTTTCTTGTTGGGTCTTTCCTGGTTTGGGGATCAAGGTGATGTTTGCTTCCTAGAATGCGTTGGGTACTATTCCTTGTTTTTCTATATTTTGGAAAAGTTTGAGTAACATAGGTACTAATTCCTCTTTAAAGGTTGGTACAATTCTGTTGTGAAGCCATCTGGTCCTGGACTCTTCTTTTTAGGGAGATTTTGTATAGTTGATGCTGGGGTTCTGAAACTGTCTGCTATCTGAATTTCAGAATCTCTTTGCATGTCTGGAAAGTTCTCTTTCATAATCTCATAAAGAAGAGCCTCTGTGCCTTGCTAAGCTACTTTGTTGCCTTCACAAATCCCTATAAGGCGAATATTGGTTTTCTTCAAATTATCTCAGAGCTCTCTGAGAGAATGATCCATTTTTGCTCTCCACTTCTCTTCCTCTTTGAGCATTTGGGAGCATTCAAAATCTGTGTCTTAGATGTTGGAAATCCTTACTTCTGCCTGTTCCATTCTGTTACTGAAGAATTCTACTGTATTTCTCATATCTTGGAAGGCTGCAACTTCTTTTCTCAATGTGTCTAAATCTTTGGTGATTTTGTCTTTGAATTCAATGAATTCTTGAGACATATTTTGAATTATTCCTAGAATTTCTACCTCCGTCTTTACTTCCATTCTGTTGATCTTATTTGACATCTAAATTCTAAATTCATATTCTGACATCTCAGCCATCTGTTTGTGGATGGGATCCTCTGGTTTGGCTTGGTTTTTATTCCTTGGGGGAGTTGAACTGTCTGATTATTCATGTTGCCAGAGTTTTTCCACTGATTCCGCCCAATGATTATTTTTCACTGTTTAGCTAGATGAGAAGGTAAGGTGAAATTGTACTGAAGACTTCTGGGTTTGTGGTTACCTAGCCCTTCACCAAGGAACTGGGACTGGTAACTGCAGCTTTTCCTCTACAATTTTGCAAAGGACCTGTACAGTACTACAGTCTGTGACTCTAGAGGCCTGCTTGGTATAGTGGGGGTAGGTGGCTCTGTCTTGTATTCGCCCATCTCTGTCCAATCCTAGTAAATCAGTAACTCTGGGTTGTAGTCTCAGCTTTGGAGAATATAAGCACCTAGGACATCCCGTCCCCCACAGGTAACACCTGGAAGAGGAAAATCAAATCTTCCCACTTCAACGAAACCAGGGTACCACCTTGGAGGGTCCTGGGGTGATTTATCCAGTTCAAGAGTTCCAAACCAATTGTCCCAAACAGCACCCACTCTCTAGCTGGAGAGTTCAAAAGTCAAAGTAAGGTCACTACCTCCACCTCGTGGTTACCACCTTCTGCCACCATCCAGCAGGGGAAGCTAAAGCCTGCCTGCCTCAGGTGCTCAATGGCAGCTTAAAAAGTTCCACCTGAGCTAAATATAAACCTGAGGATATCCAGACATCAAAAGAATTTCTCTCTCAGCCACCGCACCTTTGTTGCTGCTGTTCTGCAGCTCTGGTTTCCCTATAAGGAAAGGTCTGGTTCCATCTGGCAAATCACAGAGTTACAGAGATGACTCCCCAAAATTATACCCTAGCAGGATCACTCTATTAATGCTGATATTGGGTAGGAGATGTCTCCACTTGGGTTCCTGCACCTCAGCAGTTCCCGAGGCTCCACCCATAGTGCAGAGACCCAAGCCTCTGCCCACTGCTGAGATACACTTTTTAAGGACCAGGTCAGTCACCTTTCCCTCTTTGTCTTTCTGTACTGTTACTGGAGTCACAGATAAAGCACAGCTGCACTGCCTCCATCTATGTAATGGCCAGTCTTATCCAAGAAGTGCAGACATTCTGGTCTCTACAGGGGTTGGACTTCTAGACTACCAGGCCAGGGGGGAGGGTAGACTGGAAGTTCAAGGTGGCAAGGAAAATATTTTTTCAAAGTTCATGCCAGACAAGGGTATTCCTGGGCTCACAGCACGGGCTCTCTGGAGAAGGACTCCCAGCTTCCAGCAATTCTCTCTAGTGGGGTGAGGGAGGAGAACCTCAGTTCATCACTCACTAGTAGACATCCCACAGCAAGCAAGCAACTCTCTTGGGGGAGCGGATGGACACACGTTCTCTTTGGGATGAGATCTGTACCTGAAATTTGTTTCCTTGGAGTCGAAGCTTGCCTCAGCCGGGAAGATGTGCGATTATCTATCACTTCTCCCTGCTTGGCTCCCCTCCTTCAGTTTTGTTGGGCTCTTTTTGGCCATTATCTCTCCCTCTGGACTGGAGCTTCTGTTGAAAGCTGGCTCCAGTCAGCCATCATCTCCCATTCTCCCTTGCTCTTGTTGAATATGAAAATTGGAGTTAGTAAAGTAGCCAACCTGAGGATTTAGCAAAACACAAAACACGTTGAAACCAAACCAGCAAATAAACTGACAAAAAAGCTATCAGACACACAAGCACACAGATGCACGGACAATCAGAAACAAATAAACATACAGACATAAAACAACAACAACAAAAATGACGATAATGATAAAATAATTTAAAAAACACAAAAATTATAAAAATCTAATGTAATCAGTCTCAGTAACCATAAGAAAGGAAGAAGAGGAAGAGAGAAAAAATATAGTATTAATAAAAAAATTAACAATAACTCCTACAAGAAAAGAAGAAAAGAATGAAAAAAGAGAAAAAAAAAGGCACCACCAACAAAAATATTATTCACATACACACACACACACACACACACATACACACACACACATATATATGACTATACGTATGACATAGAGGTCAACTTTAGTAGAAATATATTTATATTACAATGTAATTTATGGACATCAGGTGGCACAGTGAGTGGTTCCCAGGCTTATACCTGATTCACCTTTTACCATCATAGCTGGCCCTAGGAGGCGGTACCTATGGCAGTTGACATTTCTGAAGTTTCAAAATATTTCTGTTGCCGGGCTGTCCGCCTAACCTCAATTGTCCTGCTCCAGACAGCACCCCTATCTGATCTCTAAGTTCGGGGCAGGAGTCCATGCCTCACCAAATTTTCCACTCAGTTCTTAGTTTCCCCGCAAACTGGGAATTGTAATCTTCCATGGGGGAGGGGCTGGTTCCATCAGTCTCTGTGGCTCAGGATTACACTTTAGAGTCCAGCAATCTACCAGTTCACTGGACACCCCGAACTGCCAGTCTACCAATATTCCCTGCCAGGTATGATCCAGTCCATTCATTCACACCTGCTGTTCTGGGAAAAGGTACATGTGGCAGTCACCACTTCCAACATTTTGAAATGTGTCTGTTTCCTAGGTGGGATCCTTTCCCCTTAATTTTCTATCAGGTTGCCTAGCCCCCTGCCATGCAAACAGCACCCCTTTCTGGTCACCAAATTCCACTCAGGAGTCCACACTTCACTGAACATTCCATAAAACACCTAGTTTCCCCATGAACTGGGAACTCCAGCCCTCCATGGGGGAGGGGCTTGTTCCTGCCATCTCCAGCAGCCGGTTTCTAGCACTGTTTTCATAGTGGAACTGAAATTTCTCTAGCAGACTCTGCAGCTCAGGTTACACTTTAAGTCCAGAAATCCACCATTTTGCTGCACGCCCCTAGCTGCCTTTCTACACCAACACTCCACAAGGGGAAATATCTAGCCCCCTCCCTCTCACCTGATGATGGGGGAGAGTTGGGCCAAACATCCATCCCGTCCGCCATCATGCTCCACCTCCTCAAGACTTTTTAATTTTGTGAAGGCAAAAAGTGGAAACCAAATAAACACATGTATATGTACAGAGGAAAAAAATTCATACAAACACAAAAGTCAAGCTAAAATAAATAAATATAATTCATAATTTTTAAAAAAGAATATTACTAGCAGAATCTGCACTAGTCAGTAGCAGTAAGGCTTATACACATTTAACAGAATCACCAGAAATCTTAGAGTATCAGTCCCTTCTCTGCCACCTGGTAGTGTTGGGCATAATTTGCACACAGCAGTGGCAATCACAGAAACAAGAAAAGAGAAGTCATTCCCTACCCAACACTCAATAATAGCTACAAAAATATTAGAAAAAATCGTCGAAAAAGTTCCACAGTTTTTGAAAGTCCCAATCTTCTCAAAGCATCCTTACAGCAGAGTGCACCCCACAAATTCTGACAGAAGCAGACCTAATTTACCCTCACTGGATATGTCACCAAAACCCAGCATGGTTGCCAGAACACAAATGCTAAACCTAGAAAGAATGATTACTAATAAAATAGAAAATATAAATAGTAAGAAGAGTTTCCTGACACAACATTCACAATGTCCTGGATATAATTAAAAAGAAAAAAAAAATTAAAAACCTTTGAAGGTGACAACAAGATGGCAGATTAGAAGATACTCATCTTTGACTCCCATGTAAAACAATTAAAAATCTAACTGCAATTGAAAATATCCCAGGGAAGGATAAGAACTCTAATTAAAAGACTACAGCAACACAGTAGACCAAAAATGAAGAATAACTCCACAAAAAGGATAACTGAGGAGACTGGCATACCTGGGATGTCTAAAAATGGCTAGACACAAAGAGCAAAAATGAGAGCTGTCATCATCAGCCACATGGTAGGTGCTTCTGCGGTTTCCAGTAGTGTGCTATGACCCCAGCATCTTTTGCATCTGAGAACCTCAACAACTCTCATAGCAGTCATATACTTCACATAGCTTTCACAGTGGTGCCCTCCTAATGTTTGTCACTGAAGATCCCAATAACCTGCTTAGTAGAGATCATTGCCAGATTTAACCACTGACTTAACTAACGGCCATTACTGCTATGGAATCCCCAGAAGAGAAGATGCTTCTGTCTTCCTCCCAAAGGAGATATTGTTGTACTACATTTAACTAGAGTTGCTGCCCTATCAACCTCATGTTTGACCTGAATCCATGAATGGCAGTAGTTCTGCATGTGCTCATGCTACAGATCCCACCTCTACGGCATCGCCAGACATGCTCATGCTCTGTGAGCACCTGGATCTTGGAAATCATAGCTATTGCCACAGCATGTTAGCCTGAGTCCCATATTTGGATTCACAGTCTGTCTGCATACTTCCACACTTCACATAATGGCTTTGTGACTATTTCAGTAGTGTCGGCACCACAGATCTTGGAACTAGCTTCTCAGCAGAAGTTCCTTGTTGCAGACCCCAGAATCATTGTACTTTCACACAACCTCATTCACTGATCACCATCTTCCTGGTTGCTTAAAATTTACTCATGCCTTGCAACACCACTCTTGTTGCTATAGTAAGGAATTCTTGTATCTCAGGCACTGTTGAAATCACCACCCTAGATTCAAGAGCCATGGCACCATAACATATCTTATGCTCCAAATCATGGTTTGGTGGCCACTTCACAGGTGTTGTATGTCAGACATTGGTACCACTGCCACCATACATACACCTGTGAGCTAGACCCAGTGCCAGGTGGGATTCCCTTGGCTATGACTGCCCTCTGGGAAGTAAAAGAAATCAGGATAACTCCAGTATCCTTTGCTAGCAAAGACACCAATGCTGCCATGTAAAACATTCACAGTCATGGTCACTAAAAACTTCTACTATCTTTTCTGAGACAAACCTCAGCTAACAAAGCTGCACTAAGAATATATCACTGTACTCACACCACAGCCAGAAGTACTGCATCCTACCTGGGTGACACTCTAGCACCCACCCATATGAGAAGGTCTTTCCTCACCAAAATAACAGTCCATAAAGTTTAAAAATGTGACAGCTTTCCACCAAATGGGCAGATATTAACACAAAGTAACAAAAAATGCACATAAAATTCAAAGAAAATGATATCATCATAGAAACATAATAATTTTCCAGAAAATGACACAAAGAAATGAAGAACTATAAATCACCTGACAATTAGTTCGAAATAATTGTCTTAAGGGCACTAAATGTGCTGTAAGACAACACAAATTTTTCATAGAAATCATAAAATAATACATGAACAATAATAAGTTCAATAAAGAGATAAAAGTCATAAAAAGGAACAAATAGACATTTTCAAGTTGAAAATAACAGTGACTCAAATGAAAAATTCAATGGAGTGCATCAATAGCAGATTTGATCAAGCAGAAGAAAAACCCTGCAACCATGAAAGAAGTTCATTTGAGTGTATGTATACAGAGAAGAGAAAAAGAAGAATGAAAAGGAATGAAAAAAATCTGCAGGGTTTCTAGTCCATCGTCATGAGAAGTAACACTTACAATATAAAAGTGCTGAGGTAGAAGAGAAAGAAATGAATGAAAAACTAATTTAAAAAATAATGGATGTGGAAACTCCACAAATCTGGGGAAATATAAACACTCAGGTACAGAAAGGTCAAAAGTTTCCAATCACATTCAAAGAATACTACACCAACAGGTATGAGAATCAAATCATAAAAGCTCAAAGACAGTCTTTAAAGCAGCAAAGATAACAAAGCTCATCCTATTCAAGGGAATTGTTAAAAAGCTGTCAGTAGATTTCTTGACAGACACTTTTCAAGCTAAGAGCCAGAAAGTGCAGAAAGTAAGAAAACTTCCAAGTATGAATACTTTTCCTGAAAAAGATATCCTTCAGAAATGAAAGAGAGATAAAGACTTTCCCAGACAAAGAGAGAGTGAGAGAGGGAGTTTATCAACTTTGGGCTTGTTATACATGAAATGCTAAAGAAGTTTTTTAAGCTGAAACAAAAGGATACTGATTAGTAACTTGAAAACATATGAACATACAAAACTCATTGGTAAAAGTAAGCATATGTTCAACTGAGGATTCTGTAATACCATAATGGTGGTATACACAGTATAAATCACTTAGAAATTTAGCAAAAAAGGTTAAAAGACAAAATGTTAAAAATAACTATAGCTACAATAATTTTTTAATTAACATACTATGTAAAATGTAAATTTTGAAATAAAAACACAAAACATGGGGGAAAGTGTAAAAGTGTAGCATTTTTGTATGTGACTAAAGTTAAGTTGCCATCACTTTTAAATAGCCTGTTATAAGTACATTTATATAGGCCTTATAATAACCAGAAAGCAAAAACCTGTAAAAGATAAAAACTTACATAAACAATAAAGAGGAGTCACAGTATACTACTAGAAAAAAACCATCAAACTACATAGGAAGACAACAGAAGAGGATGAACGGAACAAAGAATATACCAAATAGAAAACAATTAAATGGCAGTGTCGTTACCTAACAATAATTACTAAAATGGAAATTTCCTTACATAATAATAATTACCATGACTACAAATGGTTAAATTCTCTAATTAAAAAGCATACAGTAATGGAATGGATAAAACAAAAAAATTAAAAAAGACCTAACTCTGTGCTTTCTATAAGAGGCTAAGAACAGAAAAGTTGTTGGAACTGAAAGAAAAAAAAATGATAGCGTGTCATTAGGGATAATAGGGAGTGTGTCACTATCATTTCTATCCTTTGATTCTTGGACCCATAAATATTGCCTATTTGTGAAACAGAACTATGTATTGGACATTGACTTAGAGTATATACAACTTTCTAGAGAAGCTTAATCCATCCACTTAAAGTATTTCCACTTAGCTTGTGCTATAACTGAGCCTTTAGAAGCATTACATCATTTTATCCAGCCACCTGCTTCAGGCTTGTGGGGAACATGATGAGATAAGTGAATTTCATGAACATGAACTATTGTCACACTTCTTTGCTGTTAAGTGAGTCCCATAATCAGAAGCAATGTTATGTGGAATATGATGATGATGTATAATTCATTCTTTAACTTCATAAATGATAATTTTGACAGAAGCATTGGGAAGGCAAATTTGTATTCATAGTATGTGCCTATTTGAACAAGGCACAATTCTGATTCTTCTATGATGGAAGTGAGACAATAAAGTCAACATGCATCAGATAATTATTGATCACCTCAAGAAATACTGTTATATTGGGGGGTCAGTTTTTGTTTCTGTTGGTAAAACAAATGGGCACTAAGCAGCATCCTTAGCTAGTTTGGCTTTAGATAGTAGAGATTTGTGTTGTTGAGTCAATGCAAAACCTATATTTCTAGTACCATGATCATGTTGTTCTAGAGCCCATTGGGCAATGACAAGGTAGATGCAATAAAAAGTTAACTGGGGGTGGTGCCTGTGGCTCAAAGGAGTGGGGTGCTGGCCCCATATGCCAGAGGTGGTGGGTTCAGACCCAGCCCCAGCCAAAAACTGAAAAAAAAAAAAAAAAAAAAAAAAAAAACTAACTGGTATCCACAGAACAGGTCATCCTTGCAACCTGCTTATTAAAATCCTAATAATTGGGGCCAGCCTTTGGTGAGTAATCTTTTTTTTTATTAAATCATAGCTGTGTACATTAATGCAATCATTGGGTACAATGTGCTGGTTTTATATACAATTTGAAATATTTTCATCAAACTGGTTAACATAGCCTCCATGGCATTTTTTTAGTTATTGTGTTAAGACATTTATATTCTATACCTATTAAATTTCACATGTACCCTAGAAGAAAATGGAGGGAAAACTCTTGAAGAAATTGGCCTGGTGAGCAATCTTATGGGAGTCAAATATATTCATACTTTCTGTCCATTCAGATACATGTATCCATAAATTTGTCACCAATATTCCAATAATTGTTTCTTCCAAGTCTCTGACCATCCAGCCAAACTATTGGCTACATCTCACAAATCAGTATGTAATCATACATCTGACCATTTCTTCTTTCAAGAAAAGTAAACAACCAGGTGTGCTGCTAGAAGTTCTGTAACTGGAAAGACTTCTTTATATCCATGACCTTCATGGACCTCCCAGAGAGGGCTACACTGTAGTAGCCATTATTATGCAAATGTCTACTTTTGTGTTGCACCTACATATCATGCAGAACCATTTGTAAACAGGCTTGAATCTTCACTTTCTTTTTGTCTACTAATCTTAGAGGAAAGTCATGAAGCCAAAAGTGCAGGATGAGAGAAAGAAGGCAGTATAACAAGAGTAGGAAATATGGGCATTTGGATTTCATGTCATTTACTTGTGCCTTCAAGGCCTGCTTAACCCAACCTCATATATACTAGTTCTAATTGATGACAGTTTGATTGTCCATACTTAAATTTATGGCTGGATAGGGGTAAGATAACACCAATTCATGATGGGCAGCTCCCGTCATATGGTAACTTGGTGTCCTGTGGTTTTCAGTCTGTATTAAAGTCTAGCAGCAGATCAAGCATTATTTATCAAAAATATAGTAGATATTTAAGGATGATAGCAGGGCCTTGCTTCAATCATTTAAAAGTCTGTGCTGTAATTCACATGCAAGGGCCTGCCAAATACTCCAAAGGGCATAATGTCTGCCATTGACATATAAAGTCCTTTGAGATCAGCTGAATCATAAGGCCTCAGTGACAAATATTCTTTCATACCAGCCTAGATGTTTGATGATTCTTAACTTGTTCTAGGAATCTCTAAAGACTAGCATGTTTGAGGGTTATTCAGTAATGGGCTAGAGTAATAAATCAAAATGAGAAATGAATTGCCTCAAAAAATCTAAAGAATTGTGCCTCTTTCTTTGATATAAGCGGGGCAATATCCAACAACTTATTCTTCACATTACAAAGGGTATATCAACATGCCCCTTACATCTAGACCCCTAGAAATTTCCCTGAGGTAGAAAGCCTTCTAATTTTTGTTGAATTTATTTTTTACCTTCTGACATGAAAATGTCTTAATTATAAATCACAATAGTTACCATTCCTTGCTCACTAAATCCAATCTGCCTTATATCATCAATGCAATAGACCACTTTAATACCTTGTGGAAGGAAAAGTTGATCAAGATCACTGCATAGAGCTGGAGAGTTGATACATCATTGATATAGAACAGTGAACATGTATCATATTTTCTGCACAGGCCAAATGGAAGAGATGAGTATGAGTGTAGTAGGAAACATGCCACTGCATCTTTCATTTTCTTTATGGTAGTACTAATCTCTGCAGTCCCTGTAGGAATGCAGTATTGTTTTGTTTTGCCATTTTCCTATGTAGAGGTAGAACTATTGTCTTCCATTGGTCTTTCCTCTCATAGTATCTTTCACTCCACAGATGTTGGAACTGTGGGGGATTCTGCCAATTACTAATATCTCTATACCAGTTATGCATTCTGCAGTTGAGGAAATAACCACACAATAGGTTTAGAGACTCACTCAACTAACTATTAAAGGGACCTTAGTTAAAACTCCATTGATTACTTGACCTCCATTATTTCCTATTGTGACTAGAGAGCCACAGTGATATTTTGTGTTTTCCAGAAGTAGTGTCAATTCAGAGATACTGTCCAATGGTTCCTGTAATGGCTGGTTATTTTTTTTCCCAATATAATTATTTTTCCCAATATAAATTTTTCCCCAGTATAATTCACCTACTAAAAGTCTATAGGTCCCTTGAGAATCCTGGGAGAAAAATTAATAGTAAAATTTTTGATAGAGTATTAATATCCTTTCTCAAGTGGATCTCACCTCTGTTTCATTTCAGAGGAGGTGTCTATAAACTGGTTCAAAGCTGGAAAATAATTTAGAGGCCATTATTCTCTCTGATTTTACAATTCAGATTATATATTTTTTCTCTTGGCATAGAACTTTTCTGATTATACAAATCAAGTAATATTTAGTCAGCTTCATATATATTTCATTTGTAGAAACACCATAGTTGATTAGCCAATGTTTATTGTTTTTTGCAAGTCAGGGTAGTGTTATTATTGTTTTGACTCTTATTTATCACAGTAATCATGCCAATTTATCCTTCAGCCATTGAAAGCTGCTACTTGGCCCTAGCCATCTTGTGGTTAAATTACTCCCATTGCATTTAGTTTTCACAATTCAGTGATTGCAGTTCCCAGTGTGAGGTATGGCCTAGGAAAACGTGATCACTGAACTCTTAAAACATGCTTGGTCTCCCATCACAAATTTATTTCTTACTGATAAAAAAATAGATCCTCTGGACCTTTCTAATGTCAGTGAGTAGGTCTTTTTGACAAATCCATGCTTACATTCCAATCTCCCTAAACCTTAGAATCTCTTATTATCCATTAAACCAGATATGTCTAGCATTTCCAATTTGCTTGCTATGGGGAACATTTTAGTCAATGTTTCAGCCAACAGAGCAACCAATTATTATTAATTTTTTTCTAATGTCTTCATCTACAACATTAAATGCAGAATTTCTTCTTAGTAAGCCTATCTCAATGAATTTGGACTGATACAACTTTATGGTCCTTTCACCATTATCCCATATCCTTAGTATATTGTGTATCCATAAATGCCTTCAAGGTTACTGTATGGGAAGTGCAGGGAAAGGAAGGGGGTGGGGGTCCACAGGATGTGACACACCTCTTGGGGATGGGACACAATTATAAGAGGGACTTTACCTAATAAATGCAATCAGTGTAAAAATCTTTTGGTTTATAAAACACTTCTTCCAGAGCACACCTTAACTCACTCTTAGGGAACTGTTGAGTTTTGAGGTATGAGTCTGGAAACAAAGAGAGGTGGTGAGTTATAAAGAGTATCATAATTTTATTATATCATGTCTGCCTCAGAAGAGACCACTACAGTTTCCTAAGGCAGTGCATGTTAAACCTCAGATGGAAGTGCAAAGACCAATGCTATCATGAGTAGGGATTCAACTTCCACTAGGTATGGAAAAATCATTTCTGCTGTGAGCAGGGGACATTAGTTTCTCTTGGGTGGAAAAGCTGTTTCCATTTGGGATGAGTAAACCTCTTCCAAAAGTGAAGACTTAGCAGAATTTAGAGATTCAGTGTTCCCATCTTCACCAAGGTCTTCCCAGATATACCAGTCCCATCTTTCAGCATCCCCTTTTTTCCCTGTAAATGACCTTACTTTAACAACAGACACTCCTGAGGGTGGGAAGTCAATGTGTGTTATAATTTAGCCAATCACAAAATGAGATTTTGTGTTTAAGTTTTAGCAATGTCAGTCCTATGGCTACAGAACTCTTTCAGAGTATACTATAGAAGCTGTTAGTCATTTGTGTAGTTCTTGCGGTGAAAATTTAAATTCTTAATCACATTGTTTTTCTTTCCTTACTTCATGCAGTAACACTATGAACAACCTGCCAACATCATTATATTCATTAGATATCCAAAAATGTTTGAAAATATAATATACAAAGTTATGCACTTCCTTTGTTCTTATAAGATTTTTTCATTTCAATTTTTAATTTTATATGCTTATAAGTTTGTTATGTAAGACCAGTGCTGTTATAACCATCAGCACTTGATATAATGTTCAAAGTAAGAAATATGAAGAAAGCGTGATAGTAGAAAGTAACCACAAAGGGATGTAAAATACCAGCTTAAAAATAGTGTATAATCGGGGCGGCGCCTGTGGCTCAAGGAGTAGGGCACCGGTCCCATATGCCGGAGGTGGCAGGTTCAAACCTAGCCCCGGCCAAAAGCCACAAAAAAAAGAAAAAAAAATAGTGTACAATCATGAAATATGTTAGTTGACAAAATAACTCACACATAGTTATCTTTAACCCATTGTCTTCTCCATGCTTGGATTATATTTACCATATATTTTGTAATATTACCAGATTGCTTTCTCTGATAGGAAAATAAATATGTATTCTTTAATGAAAATTTCCCAAATTTATATTTTATGTCAAGAGTTTATGTGTATCAGCTCTACAATACATACAAAGATATTTTAGGTTTCATACATTTTATTTCTAAGGTGTAAAAACTGTATTACCTCCTGTTTTTAGCAAATATTGTCTAGGATTTGAAACAATTTGGACTTTTGATCTCATGGTTTGTGGATCTTTATCAGAAGAATTTTCATCTAGGTGATTTTTTTGGACGGATGTTTAAATAAACAGTTGATGATTGTATTTTTCCATTGTCCTAGTCCTCTGTTAGGTTTTTTTTTTCTGATATAAAATGTCATCCTTATTTTTTTACCCCAATATTGACTCAATTTATTTTGAACAATGAATAATAATAATTTTTTTGTAAACTATACCTCACATATTACTTAATATTTTAACTTACTTAGTCATTAAGTTTACAAATATTATATATAATACATTTTGACAGCTAAAAACTTCACAGAAGGTTGAAAGCAATAGGTATTATACAGAAAGTGTTAGCTGATGGTTCTTGTAAGATTTTTATTGGGACTGTCTAAGGGAAATACTTTGGACATATTTATTGTGAGATGATGCCATCAACTATCAGTGTTATCTATAACAATAGAAATAAAGTCATTGGTCCCCAACAATAAAAAATAAATAAATAAAAGCAATAAAGTCATTGACATATAAATCTAATCAGAGTACAGAGTACGGAAATCCTGAAATCAATTCAGATAATTTATTCTTAATATTCTGTTCCTTTTAGAACCATTCTTGATATCAAAATCTGTATTACTCAAGGTTCTCCAGTTAAACAGAACCAATAGGCTATTTAGATCTAATGATCATGGAGTCTGAGTAGTACTATAATCTGCTGTCTACAAGACGAAAACCCAGGAAAGCTAATGGTGTAATCAATTCTAGTATGAAGGCCCAAGGAACACAGGAGTTAGTGGAGTAAATCCCAGACTAAGAGCAGGAAAATATGAGATGAAATGTTCCAGCTAATGTAGAGAGGCAGAAAAATAAAAGGTAAACTTCCCCCCTTTTTATTCTGTTCAGGCCATCAATGGATTAGGTGATGCCCACTCACATTAAGGAGGGCAATTCACTGTATGGACTCCAACTATTCAAATCAAATCTCATCCAGAAACATTCTTAGAGACACATTCAGAAACAATTTTTAATTTAGGCCCACATAATCCAGTCTAACTGACACATAAAATTAACCATCACAAATTAAATAGAAATTACAGGATAGAAAAACAAACTAACCAAAAATTAAAAAAACAAAACAGAACAAAACATAATGGCTCAGTAGTAGAGTTGAAGTGACAGAATATGAAATCAGTAAGCTTTAGAACTGAGCAACATACCTCTCTTAGTATGAACAACAGAGGGAAAACAGATGTAAAATAAAAATTTTTAAACATAGACTAAAAAAAAAAAAAAAGAAAGAAAGAAAAAACCCCTGAAAAATAACTAAAAATCTAATAGTCATATTTGAGATAAAAAGTGGAAGCAATATTGTTATAGAAAATGTTTGAAGAAATAAAGGATGATAACATCCCAAATTTGATGAGGCATAAACCCATAGATTCAAAAAGCTGAATGAACACAAAATAGGATAAGCTCAAATAACTCCATGTCAAGATATATTATAATTAATATTCTGAAAACAAAATATAAAGGAGAAATGCTAAGACAAACAGGAGAAAAAGGGCTCATTAACAATTTAAAGACATAAATTCAAATAAAAGTGTATCTCTCATCTGAAATTATGAAGACCAGAAACAATTGGCATAACATTGTTTTCAAATAGGGAAACAAAAGAACAGGCAACTGAGAATTCCATATCCAATAAAACTCTCCTTCAAAAATAAAGGAAAGGCATTTTTTCATATGTCTGAAGGCCACGCGCCTATCTTCTACAGAGAAGTTTCTCTTCAAGTTCCTTGCCCAGCATGCGATGGGATCACCTGTTCTTTTCTTACTTATATGTTTGAGTTCTCTATGGATTCTGGTTATTAAACCTTTGTCAGAGACATAATCTGCAAATATCTTCTCCCATTCTGAGGGCTGTTTGCTTGCTTTACTTACTATGTTCTTGGCTGCGCAGAAGCTTGTTAGTTTGATCAGGTCCCAGTAGTGTATTTTTGAAGCTGCTTTAATTGCCCTGGGGGTCCTCCTCATAAAATACTCACCTAGACCAATTTCTTCAAGGGTTTTTCCTGCACTCTCTTCTAGTATTTTTGTAGTTTTTTGTCTTAAGTTTAAATCTTTAATCTAGTGAGAGTCTATCTTAGTTAATGGTGAAAGGCGTGGGTCCAGTTTCAGTCTTCTGCAGGTTGCCAGCCAGTTCACCCAGCATCATTTGTTAAATAGGGAATATTTTCCCCACTGAATGTTTTTAATTGGCTTTTCAAAGATTAAATAATGGTAAGTAGCTGGATTCATCTCTTGGTTATCTATTCTGTTCCAGACATCTACTTCTCTGTTTTTGTGCCAGTACCATGCTCTTTTGATCACTATTGATTTGTAGTATAGTCTGAGGTCTGGTAGTGTAATTCTTCTTGCTTTTTTTTTTGTTTCTGAGTAATGTCTTGGCTATTCAATTTTTTTTCTGATTCCATATAAAACTTGAAGTATTGTTTTTTCAAGATCGTTAAAGTCTGTCAGTATAACTTTAATAGGGATTGCATTAAAATTATATATTGCTTTGGGTAGTATGGACATTTTAACAATGTTGATTCTTCCCAGTTGTGAGCTTGGTATGTTTTTCCATTTGTTAACATTTTCAGCTATTTCTTTTCTTTTTTTTTATTGTTGGGGATTCATTGAGGGTACAATAAGCCAGGTTACACTGATTGCATTAAGGTTCTGAGCTATTTCTTTTCTTAGAGTTTCATAGTTCTCTTTATAGAGATCTTTCACATCCTTTGTCAGATAAACTCCCAAATATTTCATTTTCTTTGTCACTACTGTGAATGGGATAGAGTCCTTAACTGTTTTTTCAACTTGGCTATTGTTGGTATATATAAAGACTACCGATTTATGAATGTTGATTTTGTAACCTGAGACGCTGCTGCATCATCTTTAATCATCAGAGAAATGCAAATCAAAACTACTTTGAGATATCATCTAACTCCAGTAAGATTAGCCTATATCACAAAATCCCAAGACCAGAGATGTTGGCATACATGTGGAGAAAAGGAAACACTTCTACACTGCTGGTGGGAATGCAAATTAATACTTTCCTTTTGAAAAGATATTTAGTGAACACTTAGAGATCTAAAAATAGATCTGCCATTCAATCCTATAATTCCTCTACTAGGCATATACCCAGAAGACAAAAATCATATCATAACAAAGATATTTGTACCAGAATGTTTATTGCAGCCCTATTCATAATTGCTAAGTCATGGAAAAAGCCCAAGTGCCCATCAGTTCACCAATGGATTAATAAATTGTGGTATATGTACACCATGGAATATTATGCAGCCTTAAAGAAAGATGGAGTCTTTACCTGTTTCATCTTTACATGGATGGAGCTGGAACATATTCTTCTTAGTAAAGTATCACAAGAATGGTAGAAAAAGTATCCAATGTACTCAGCCCTACTATGAAACTAATTTATGGCTTTCACATGAAAGCTATAACCCAGTTACAACCTAAGAATAGGGGGAAGGGGCAAAGGGAGGGGAGGGAGGGGGGAGGTGGGCAGAGGGAGGGAGATTGGTGGGATTACACCTGCGGTGCATCTTACAAGGGTATATGTGAAACTTAGTAAATGTGGAATGTAAATGTCTTAGCACAATAACTAAGAAAATGCCAGTAAGGTTATGTTAACCAGTGTGATCAAAATGTGTCAAACGGTCTTTGAAACCAGGGTATGGTACCCCATGATCACATTAATGTACACAGCTATATTTTAATAAAAAAATGAAGGAAAGGAAAAATATCCTCAACTAAATAACACTAAAGTTGTCTCCAGCAAATCTATTTATTAAACATGTCTAAAGAAACCTCTTGAAAGGAAATGATAAAGATTAGAACTTGAAAGTAGAGATATATTTTCCTTTTTCCCATGATTTTTTAACCATATATCTGACTGACAAAAAAAAATTGTAACATTTGTTATGGTGTCAAAAGTATGTAGAGAAAATACTAGATATAATTATATTTAATAATAAGGGAAGGTAAAGGGACTCAAATGGAAGCAGAGTTTCGGTATTTCTCTTACATTTCAAAGGGATTGATTATCAGTGGACTGTGATAAACTAAATATACATATTGGAATATCTAGAGAAACAATGAGATGATCTTACAAAATGGTATACTCCATTACAGCACAGTTAAAAATAAAATGAAATATTTATAACTTTAAGGAATCTACAAGAAGCCAAGAAATGAGAAAAGTTGAAACTCAAAGAAAACAAATAACAAAATGGCAGACTTAATTACTCACATATAATAATTACTATCAATGAAAATGGTCTAAGTACACCAAATGAAAGATAAGGACTGGTCAAATGAACTAAAAAATAAAAGAATATAACTATATGCAGTATTAAAATACACACTACAGGCACAGCAACATAGATATGTTGAAAATAAAAGACTTGGAAAACATTTATCATGCTATGTTTATTAAAAAAAATGAAACAATAGTGCAGAGCTTCTTTATAACGACGAAATTAGGTAGACTATAATAAAAAAAACCACTGGGGATAAAAATGTACAATATTTTAGAATTATAAAAGGATGAATCAGCCAAGAAGAAACAACCACCATTAATGTGTATGTACTAAAATTATAGTTTTAAAATATATGAAATAAATACTAAAAATGCAAAAATGAGAAATGGATTGATTTATAATGACAAATACATTAGGACCTCAACTTCCTATTATCAGCAATTGATAGAACTACAACAGAACATTTGTAAATTGACTACTCAGGGGATCATAACAAACTGTTCCACATACAAAGGTGGTCAACATAAGGAACTAGGCTTACTGTATGGATACATACATGTGGTGCATATTGTGTCAATGAAAATTGTGTCAAATTAAGGAGGTTGTCAACGTAGGGAAGTGGGCAACTCTGAAGGATCTACTGTATTGGATAAAATATTAGGAAATATATGAACTTCACAACACATCAATTAATGGGATCTAAATAAAATCTAAGAATACTCCACTAAATAACTGCAAATTGCATAGTTGTTTTTTTTAAGAATAAAAGTCCTTTATTTCTGACATTTAATTTCAACAATAATCTCTATCAACCTAATTATTCAGTCATTTACTATTATTATTATTTTATTTTTTATTAAATCATAACTTTGTACATTGATGCATTTATGGGGTTCAGTGTACTGGTTAGATATACAATGTGAAATGCTTACATTGAACTAAGTAACACATCCATCACAATTATACTCATTTTTTAATAGTTTTGAAATGTACCATTGCAGCATGCACATTAGGTGAGGTCCCCCCAGATACCCTCCCTCCTCCCATATCCCTCTTCTCTCCCCTTGCTCTCCTCTTCCCTTCTACTTTCTGGAATAATATTATGTTTTGCCATTCATATAAATGTGTAGGTGATTATATGTTCATAGTTTCATAGTAGTATTGAGTACATTGGATACTTTTTTTTTTTTCCATGCTTGAGATACTTTACTAAGAAGAATATGCTCCAGATCCATCCAGGTAAACATAAAAGATGTGAAGTCTCCATCTTTTTATGGCTGCATAGTATTTAATGGTGTACATACACCACCATTTGTTAATCCATTCATGGGTTGATGGGCACTTAGGCTGTTTCTATGTCTTGGCAGTTATGAATTGGACTGCAATACACATTCTGGTGAAAATGTTTTTGCTGTAAAATAATTTTAGATCATCTGGGTATATAACTAATAGAAGAATTTCAGGATTGAATGGTAGGTCTACTTTTATTTCCTTGAGTGTTCTCCAAATGTTTTTCCAAAAAGGTCATATCAGCTTGCATTCTCACAGGCAGTGTAGTAGTGTTCACTTCTCTCTGCATCCATGCCAACATGTGTAGTTTTGGGATTTTGTGGTGTGGGCTAATCTTACTGAAGTTAGATGATATCTCAAAGTGGTTTTGATTTGCAATTTCATTGATCATTAAGGATCATGAGCATTTTTTCATGTGTTTTTAGGCCATGTGCCTGTTTTCTTCAGAGAAGTTTCTGTTCCAGTCTCTTGCGCACATAGAAAAGGGGTTATTTGTTCTTTTCTTATTGATTAGCTTGAGTTCTCTATAGATTCTAGTTATCAGACCTTTGTTGGAAACATAACCTGAAAAAATCCTCTCTCATTCTGAAGGTTGTCTGTTTCCTTTACTTACTGTGCTCTTGTCTGTTCAAAAGCTTTTTAGTTTGATCAGATCCCAGTAATGTATTTTTGGTGTTGCTTCAATTCCCTGTGGGGTCCTCCTCATAAAATATTTCCCCAGGCTAATTTCTTCATGTATTTTCCCTGCACTCTCTTTTAGTATTTTTATAGTTTCATGTCTTAAGTTTAAATCTTTTATCCAGTGTGAATAATTTTTTGTTAATGGTGAAAGATGAGAGTCCAGTTTTAGTCTTCTACAGGTTTCCAACCAGTTTACCCAGCATCATTTGTTAAATAGGGGATATTTCCCCCACTGAAAATTTTTGGTAGGGTTGTCAGAGATCAAATGATGATAAGTAGCTAGGTTCATCTCTTGGTTCAATATTCTGTTCCACAAATCTACCTCTCTGTTTTTGCGCCAGTATCATACTCTTTTTTAGCACTGTAGATTTATAGTATAGCCTGAAGTCTGGTAACCTGATACCTCCTGATTTGTTCTTATTTCTGAGTAATGTATTTGCTATTTGAGTTTTTCTTTCTGATTACATATAAAACAAAACACTATTTTTTCAAGACTTTAAAGTATGACAATGGTGCTTTAATAGGGATTGCAATAAATCTGTAGATTGCTTTTAACAATGTTGATTTTTCCCAGCCATGAGCATGGTATATTTTTCCATTTGTTAACATCTTCAGCTATTTCTTTTCTCAGAGTTTCATAGTTCTCTTTTTAAAGATCTTTCACATCCTTTGTTAGGTAAATTCCCAGATATTTTGTCTTCTTTGGCACTACTGTAAAAGGAATAGAGTCCTTGACTATATTTTCGGCTTGACTATTGTTGGAATATATAAAAGCTACTTATTTATAAGTATTGATTTTGTATCCTGAGATGCTGCTGTATTCCTTGGTCACTTCTAAGCATTTTGAAGTTGAGTCCCTGGAATTTTCCAGGTATAGGATCATATCATCAGCGAAGAGTGAGAATCTGATCTCCTCTGACCCTATTTGGATACCTTTGATCCCTTCTTTTGCTTGATTGTGATGGCTAAGACTTCTATTACTATGTTGAATAGCAGTGGAGACAGTGGACATCCTTGATCGTTCTTGATCTGAGTGGAAATGTTTTAAATTTTACACCATTCAATATGATATTGGCTGTGGGTTTGCTGTCAATACCCTGAATCAGTTTAATAAATGTCCCTTCTATGCCTAATTTATTAAGTGTTCTGATCACGAAAAGATGCTGTATATTATCAAAGGCTTTTTCTTTGTCAATTGAGAGAATCATATGGTCTTTGTTTTTTATTTTATTGATGTGATGTATTTTATTTATAGATTTGGATATGTTGAACCAACCCTGTAACCCTGGAATAAAACTACCTTGATCATGGTGTGTAATTTTTTTTGAAGTACTGTTAAATTGTATTTGCTAAGATCTTATTGAATATTTTTGCATTTTTGCATCAATATTCATTAATGATATTATTCTATAATTTTGTTTCTTTGTTGGATCCTTTCCTGGTTTGGGGATCAGGGTGATATTTGCTTCATAGAATGTGCTTGGAAGAATTTCTTTTTTCTATGCTTTGGAATAGTTCCTCTTGAAAGATTAGATAGAACTCGGATGTGAAGCCATGTGGTCCTAGACTTTTCTTTTTTGGGAGATTTCATATTCTTGATGCTATTTCAGTGATTGATATAGGTCTATTCAAGATTTCTAATTCTTTATGACTGATTATAGGATGGTGGCGTGACTCCTGGTATTGGTCCATTTTCTTCAGATTTTCATATTTCTGGGAATAGAGATTTTTGTAGTAATCATTGATGATTTTTTTAATTTCTGAGGTGTCTATTGTTATTTCTCCTTTATCATTTCTGATAGATGATATTAGAGATTTTACTTTTGTGTTTATGGTTAGTGTACAGTTGTTTTCAAGTGTTCATGGAGTGTTCACCATGACATGTCATACCCTGATTAATAAAATAGCATTAACATACAGTATTTTAAAAAGTTGAAAGAATACAAGTGTACTCTCTTAACATATTTGATGAAAAGTAGAAATAATAACAGAAACAGAATAGAATCTTCTTAAAATCTATGAAAATTTAAAAAATGAAATCATTGTTGTATTCAAGGTAAAAATCTAAGGAAAATATCAAAATTACATATACCGAAATTAAACTGTTGCACAATAAAATTTTTGACATGTAATTAAAGCACTTTTAAAAGAGAACATAGAGTACAAAATGCTTATGCTATAAATGAAAAAAGTCAAGAGAGGAGGAAAAGAGAAAAAAATGTATCTAAGAAGAGAGAAAGAAGTAAGAAAGAAAGAATGTCTAAACTCAAAGAGAGTAGAAATAAATAAATAATAAAAAATAAGAGAAAAAATAATAAAATTTCAAACAGTAAATAAAAAAGAGAAATCAATAAATCACAAGTTAATTGTTTAAAATATTGGTACAATTTATAAATCTATAGGAAGAATCAAAGAGATAAAAAGAATAAAGACAATTATAACCAAAATCAGAAACAGAATAGAGGATATCATTATAGATTCAACCAATACTAAATAGATAAGAAAATGTAAAAGAAATAATATGAATAACTTCACACTTTTAATTTGAGCAACTAAAACACATGAGCTAATTCCTTGGAAATTACTCAATACCAAAACAGAACCAAAATTAAATAGTGAGAATTGTCCCATTATAATTAAAGAAATTACATTTATAATTAACAAAGAACAAAGTCGCAAAGCTTCAGATACTTGCATGGCTGTAGAGAGAAGGGACACTTAACACTGTTGGAGGGATTACAAACTAATACAGTCCTTTTTGGAGAGAAGTATGGAGAATCTTCAAAGAGCTAAAAGTAGACCTTCCTTTTGATTCTGCAATCCCATTACTAGATATCTACTCAGAAGAAAAAAAAATCATTTTACTGTAAGGATGTTTGCACCAGAATGTTCTTTTTGGAGCTCAATTCGGAATCACAAAGATATGGAAACAACCCAAGTTCCCCTCAACCCATGAATGGATTAATAAAATGTAGTATATATATATATCATGGAATATTATTCAGCCATGAAGAAAGATGGAGATGTCACATCTTTTGTATTTACCTGGATGGATTTAGAGAAAACTGTCCTAAGTACCACAAGAATGGAAAATAAACCATCCAATGTATTCAATACTTACGTGAAACTAATAGATGAAAAACTGCAAGCCCACACAAGAAAAAAATGATTAAATTTAAATAGAGTGGATGGGAGAAAGGGAACAGGAAGTGGGCAGGTAAAAGAGGGTTTGATAAACCCTCACCTAACTGGTACAATGTAGGGGTATATGGCACACCTCCCATGTGAGGGGGCTCAACTACAATTTATACTTTACCTAGCACACATAAACAATGTAACCTACTTTTTTTTGTACTTATATATTAATGTGGTACAAAAAGAAGATGCTTCCAAAGAGAACTCTACAGGACCAGATGACTTCACTTAAATGTTTGGAAAATTCTATCAAATATTAAAAAATTAATTAACACCAATTGTACAAAACTGTATTAGTCACTTTCTATTCACAACATTGGTGCAAAAAGGACCACAGACACACCCTAAATAATAAGAGATGTATGAACAATTGATACCTGAAAACAGACAGATAAAATTGGCAAAAATGAACTATTGACATATAACTACATATTTGGGGAGGAATACATGTTACACCTTGCAGAGCCACAGAAGTGAGTTACTCAGCAATAGAATTAAGCATGCAGGGGTGTAGAAGGTGGGCTTTCTCAGAACCAGAGGGTGAGGTTATTTTTGATTCCTGCAGTAGAATATTATTTATTTGTATAAATAATTGTGAGAGTTAGCAGGAAGTTGAAACCCATAAAATTGAAGTTCACTGGTTGGCACTGGTTCTTACTGATGAGAAAATTAGCCAAGTGAGAACATTTCCTTCAGGTTAGAGTCTATCAGTGAGAAAAGAAAGCATAATGAGATCTTTGAGTCCTTATGAGGCTCAAAGATACAAAGATAGCACTTGCAATTTTAGGAATTACAACACAAAAGGTTTTTGTAGAAAAAAGCCAAAGAAGGAAGAATATTTAACTCATTTTATCAAGTTAATGTTACTCTGATACCAAAGGCAGACCAAAGCAGTAACAAAAATAAAACTACAAGCCAATATTTCTCAAGAACTTGTATATAAAAAAGTAAATAAAATGTAAAAATTTGATAAAATGCAATTAGAATTATGTAATATGACTGAGATTTATTTTAAGTACAGAAGATGTGTTCAAAATTCAAAAATCAATTAATATAAACAATCATATGGACAGTTTGAAGGAGAAAGGTCATTATAATTATAACCAATTGATGAAAAATGCAAAAATGGCATTTGACATAAGCTAAAACCTATTGAAAATAAGTCTCAAAAAACTGGGAAGGGAGGAACTTCCTGAACTTGATAAAAAACATCTACAAAAATGCTACAGTTATGTGTGGCACCTGTGGCTCAAAGGAGTAGGGCACCAGCCCCATATGCCGGAGGTGGCAGGTTCAAACCCAGCCCCGGCCAAAAACTGCAAATAACAACAACAACAACAAAAAAAAACCTACAGTTACTATTGTACTTAATGGTAAAAGACTAAACATGTTTACCATAAGATTGAGAATAATGAAAGACTGTTCTCACCACTTCTATTCAGCATTCTACTGGAGATTCTAGAAAGAGCAACTAGGAAAGGAAATAAAATCTCACTTTGGAGGAAGAAATAAATCTGTCCCTATTTGTAGATAACATGATATTCTATGTAGAAAATCCCATGGGGTATCAAATAACAACTTATATATACATACAATCTACCACATGGAAACTAGAATTTTAAAAACAGCACAATTTATAATTACTCAAAAGAAAATAAATTTCTTAGATATAAACTTAAATAAATGAGGCCAAAATCTGAATGATGATATAAAAAAATTAACTAAACCTAAATAAATGAAGACATAAACTATGCTCATGAGTCAAAACGAGAGGCCGACAAGGTGAAAAACAAGACACAACTCCAAATCAGCTGCTCTTGGTAAGACTAGGGAGTGTGAAATCCAGCCATCTTTAACTGGATAGTTCAACCTAGAAACATTGTTCCAGGGGCATAGTGAGACAGTGGGGCAATCCAGGAGACTAGGATGAGGAAAATCCAAAGCCCAAGTACAGAGACAAGAAAATATATATAAAATTAAATCATAGCTGTGTAAATTAATGTGATCATGGGGCACCATACACTGGTTTTATAGACTGTTTGACACATTTTCATCACACTGGTTAACATAGCCTTCCTGGCATTTTCTTAGTTATTGTGCTAAGACATTTACATTCGACATTTACTAAGTTTCACATATACCCTTTTAAGATGCACCGCAGGTGTAATCCCACCAATCTCCCTCCCACTGCCCACCTCCCCTCTCCCTCCCCTCCCTTTTCCTCTATTCTTCGGTTGTAACTGGGTTATAGCTTTCATGTGAAAGCCATAAATTAGTTTCATAGTAGGACTGAGTACATTGGATACTTTTTCTTCCATTCTTGAGATACTTTACTAAGAAGAATATGTTCCAGCTCCATCCATGTAAAGATGAAACAGGTAAAGTCTCCATCTTTCCTTAAGTCTGCATAATATTCCATGGTGTACATATAACACAATTTATTCTTCCATATGTGAATCGATGGGCACATGGGCTTTTTCCATGACTTAGCAATTATGATACAGCTGCAGTAAACATTCTGGTACAAATATCTTTGTTATGATGTGATTTTTGGTCTTCTGGGTATATGCCTACTAGAGGAATTATAGAATTGAATGGCAGATCTATTTTTAGATCTCTAAGTATTCTCCAAACATCTTTCCAAAAGGAATGTATTAATTTGCATTCCCACCAGCAGTGTAGAAGTGTTCCCTTTTCTCCACATCCACACCAACATCTATGGTCTTGGGATTTTGTGATATGGGCTAATCTTACTGGAGTTAGATGATATCTCAAAGTAGTTTTGATTTGCATTTCTCTGATGATTAAAGATGATGAGCATTTTTTCAAATGTCTGAAGGCCATGTGACTGTCTTCTTCAGAGATTTTTCTCTTCAAGTCCCTTGCCCAGCCTGCGATGCGATCACTTGTTCTTTTCTTACTTATATGTTTGAGTTCTCTATGTATTCTGGTTATTAAACCTTTGTCGGAAACATAACCTGCAAATATCTTCTCCCATTCTGAGGGCTGTTTGCTTGCTCTACTTACTGTGTTCTTGGCTGTGCAGAAGCTTTTTAGTTTGATCAGGGCCCAGTAGTGTATTTTTGTAGCTGCTTCAATTTCCCAGGGAGGTCCTCCTCATAAAATACTCACCCAGACCAATTTCTTTAAGGGTTTTCCTTGCACTCTCTTCTAGTATTTTTATAGTTTTGTGTCTTAAGTTTAAATATTTAATCCAGTGAGAGTCTGCTTTAGTTAGTGATGAAATGTGTGGGTCCAGTTTCAGTCTTCTATAGGTTGCCAGCCAGTTCATCCAGCACCATTTGTTAAATAGGGAATCTTTTCCCCACTGAATGTTTTTAATTGGGTTGTCAAAGATTAACTAACGGTAAGTAGCTGGATACATCTCTTGGTTTTGTATTCCGTTCCAGACATCTATTTCTCTGTTTTTGTGCCAGTACCATGCTGTTTTGATCACTATTGATTTGTAGTATAGTCTGAGGTCTGATAGTGTGAGTCCCCCTGATTTGTTTTGGCTAGTCTGAGTAATGTCTTGGCTAGTCAAGGTTTTTTCTGATTCGATATAAAATGAAGTATTATTTTTTAAAGATTTTTAAAGTATGACAGTGGAACTTTAATAGGGATTGTGTTAAAATTATATATTGCTTTGGGTAGTATGGACATTTTAACAATGTTGATTCTTCCCAGCCATGAAAGCGGTATGTTTTTCCATTTGTTAACATTTTCAGCTATTTCTTTTCTTAGAGTTTCATAGTTCTTTTTATAGAGATCTTTCACGTCCTTTGTTAGATAAACTCCCAAATATTTCATCTTCTTTGGCACTACTGTGAATGGGATAGAGTCCTTGACTGCTTTTCAACTTGGCTATTGTTGGTATATATAAAGGCTACCGATTTATGAATGTTGATTTTGTAACCTCAGATGCCACTTTATTCCTTTATCACTTCTAAGAGTTTTGTAGCAGAATCCCTGGTGTTTTCCAGATATAAAATCATATCATCTGTGAAGGGCAAAAGTTTGATCTGTTCTGACCCCATATGGATACCCTTGATCGCCTTTTCTTCCCTAATTGTGGTGGCTAAAACTTCCATTACAATGTTAAAGAGCAGTGGAGACAATGGGCAGCCTTGTCTGTTTCCTAATCTGAGTGGAAATAATTTCAGTTTAACTCCATTCAATATGATATTGGCTTTGGGTTTGCTGTAGATGGCCTCTATCAGTTTAAGAAATGTCCCTTCTATAAAAATTTTCTTAAGTGTTCTGATAATGAAGGGATGTGGTATATTATCAAAAGCTTTTTGTACATCAATTGAGAGACTCATATGGTCTTTGATTTTTAATTTGTTTATGTGCTGAATTATACTTATAGATTTATGGATATTGAACCAGCCTTGAGACACTGGGATAAAACCGACTTGTTCATGATGTATTTGTTTTATGTGTTGCTGGATTCTGTTTGTTAGGATCTTGTTGAATATTTTTGCATCTATATTCATTAGTGATATTGGTCTATAATTTTCTTTCTTGTTGGGTCTTTTCCTGGTTTGGGGATGAGGGTGATGTTTGCTTCATGGAACATGTTGGGTTGTCTTCCTTCTTTTGCTACCATTTGGAACAGGTTGAGTAATATAGGTACTAGTTCCTCTTTAAAAGTTTGGTAGAATTCTGACATGAAACCATCTGGTCCTGGGCTTTTCTTTTTAGGGATGTTTTGTATGGTTGATGCTATTTGAGAACTTGACATGGGCCTTTTCAACATTTCCACTTGATTCTGGCTAAGTCTTGGAAGGTGATGTGCTTCCAATTATTGTTCAATTTCCTTCAGATTTTCATGTTTCTTAGAATAAATTTTCTTATAATATTCATTAAGGATTCTTTGAATTTCTGAGGAGTCTGTTGCTATTTCATCGTTGTCCTTTCTGATAGATGAGATTAGAGATTTTACTCTTTTTTTCCTGATTAGATTGGCCAAGGGTTTATCTATTTTATTGACCTTTCCAAAAAACCAACTTTTTGACTTATTGATCTGTTGTATATTTCTTTTGTTTTCAATTTCATTTAATTCTGCTCTAATTTTGGTTATTTCTTTTCTTCTACTTGGTTTGGGGTTGCAATGTTCTTCATTTACCAGAGCTTGAGATTTCCCATTAAGTTGTTAATTTCCTCTCTTTCCGTTCTCTTGAGGAAGGCTTGCAGTGCTATAAATTTCCCTCTTAGGACTCAGTTTGCAGTATCCCAGAGGTACTGATAACTCATGTCTTCACTGTTGTTTTGTTCCAAAAATTTGGCAATTTCCTTCTTGATCTCATCTCTGACCCAGCTATCATTCAGCATAAGGTTATTTAACTTCCATGTTTTTGTATGAGGATGCAGATTCCTGTTGTCACTCAGCTCAAATTTTATTCCATGGTGGCCCGAAAATATGCAAGGAATAATTTCTATTCCTTTAAATTTACTGAGGTTAGACTTGTGACCTAAGATGTGATTGATTTTGGAGTAATTTCCGTGGGCTGATGAGAAGTATGTGTATTCAGTTTTGTTGGGATGAAATGTTCTGTAGATGTCTGCTAAATCCAAATGTTGGATAGTTAGGTTTAAATCTAAAATTTCTTTGCTCAGCTTCTTATTGGAGGATCGATCCAACACTGCCAAAAGAGTGTTGAAATCTCTGACTATTATGGAGCTGGAGGAAATCAAGTTGCTCATGTCTGTTAGAGTTTCTCTTGTAAATTGAGGTGCATTCTGGTTGGGTGCATAGATATTAATAATTGAGATATCATCCTATTAATTATTACCCTTAACAAATATGACGTGACCATTCTTGTCCTTCCTTACTTTTGTTGGTTTAAAGCCTATTGTATCTGCAAACAAAATTGCTACACCTCCTTTTTTCTGATTACCATTTGCCTGAAATATGGATGATCATCCTTTCACCCTGAGTCTGTATTTGTCTTTTAAGTTAAGATGTGACTCTTGTATGCAACAGATATCTGGCCTGAGCTTTTGTATCTAGTCAGCTAACCTATGCCTCTTTAGAGGACAGTTTAAGGCGTTCACATTAATGGAGAATATGGATACGTCTGGTAAAATTTGGGGTATCAAGTTTTTCAAAAGTGCAGTGGATATTTTTAATCCTTTCAGCAGTGTGGAAATTGGAGTTTGATCAAAAGTTTCTGTGTGAGTTTACTTATTTGGTAGAGAATTGGGTTGGTTGTTATGGAGGATATGTCTGAGAATATCCTGAAGAGCTTGTTTGGTTATGGTAAATTTCTTCAAAATATGAATGTCATTGAAGTATTTAATTTCTCCATCATAAATGAAACTCAGTTTGGCTGGATACAGGATCAGAGATTGAATGTTATATTGCTTTTGGAGATTAAAAGTTGATGACCAAACTCTTCTGGCTTGAAATATTTCAGCAGAGAGGTCTGCAGTCATTCTAATATTCTTCTCTTTGTAGGTCATGGCTTTCTTACATCTGGATGCTTTTAGAATTTTTTCCTTTATATTTACTTTAGTGAAGTTAATTATTATATGCCTGGGGGATGTCTTATTGGGGTTGAGTCATGCTGGGGTTCTGAAGCTGTCTGCTATCTGAATTTCAGAATCTCTTGGCATGTCTGGAAAATGCTCTTTCATAATTTCATGGAGAAGGGCCTCTGTGCCTAGAGAGGCCACTTCATCAGTTTCAGGGATCCAATGAGGTGGTTATTAGCCTTCTTTGAATTATCCCAGAGTTCTCTGAGAGAATGATCCATTTTTGCTCTCCATTTCTCTTCCTCTTTGAGAGTTTGGGACCATTCAAAGTCTTTGTCTTCAATCTCAGAAATCCTTTCTTCTACTTGCTGTACTCTGTTACTGAGGGATTCTACTGTATTGCTCAGATCTTTGAGGGCTGAAAATTCTTGCTTCAGTGTGTCTAAATCTTTGGTAGTTTTGCCTTTAAATTGGTTAAATTCTTGAGGCAACTTTTGAATTTCTCCTCGAATTCCTAATTCCGACTCTTGATTTGCTGCTGTAATTTCCTATTCCAAATTTTCCTCTACTTTATTAATCTTGCTTGCAATCCAAATTCTGATTCCAATTTCTGACATCTCAGCCAGTTGTTTATGAATGGGATCTTCAATTACATCTGCCATATCTTTCTTTGGGAGGGTTGCTCTATTCTGGTTATTTATGTTACCAGAGTTTTTCCACTGATTCTGCCCTATGATTGTTTTACACCTTTTGATTTTTCCCCTGAAGCTTTGTCAAGGACCTGTACAGTGCTATGGCCTGAGAAACTGGGGCCCTGTTTGGTGTGGTGAGGCTATGTGGTTTTGTCTTGTTTTCAGGTGGTTTCTGTTCGACCCTAGTGAAACAGTTACTCTGGGTTGAAGTTTCAGCTGTGGAGAAATACCAGCAATTCAGTCACCCTGCTCCCCACACGCAACAATTGGAAAAGGAAAATCAAATCTTCCTACAACCACACACCCAGGACACTACCTGAATAGTCTTTAGGTGATTAGTTCAGTTCAAAAGGTCCAAATCAATTGTCTCAGTCAGCACCTGTCTCGGGTGGGAGAGTTTAAGAGGTCTCTGGGAACTGGATCACAGGGGTCTGGTGACTACTCTGATATGGCTTGCTCCAGTGCTGCATGGAGTCAGGAGGAGCCACCCAGCAAATAGATCAGTCTGGGAAGGTTGATGCCTCCTTCCCCACCTTTTACCTCTGTCACTCCCAGTCACTGATAGCCCTGCAGTTGGCTGACCCAGTTGACTGGAGGTAACAGATACTCTAAGTGTTTGTACCTGCCTGAATCAGAAGGAAATCTATTTCTGTTTAGCCAGGCCACTGCACTCTGCATCTACCTAGCAGGAGGAGGTGAGGACTGACAACCTTGGGCACTTGATGAAGACTGGAGGGTGTTCACTCAGTTCCAGCCCCACCCCTGATTGATGTTACTGAC
The DNA here is from genome assembly GCF_027406575.1 of Nycticebus coucang. Classification (NCBI taxonomy): domain Eukaryota; kingdom Metazoa; phylum Chordata; class Mammalia; order Primates; family Lorisidae; genus Nycticebus; species Nycticebus coucang. The sequence goes on from NC_069804.1 coordinate 108,935,433, forward strand.
AGAACAGAACAGAACAACTTTGTGGGGTTTTATTTCTGTTCCTGCTAAATTCCCCTGCAGAATAGAAGCTGCTTTGAGTTTCCAGAGCCTGTGCCTCAGGCCCTGTCTTTGCTCCTGCAGGTTTGTATTCAGTTATTTGTCAGTTCTATCCTGCTGCCTTCCTTTGTCTAGAGGCTGATGATCTTCTGAGGGCCAGGTGCATCTTAGGCTCAGTAAAGTGGTCCTCTGGGTCAGCCCCACCCTGGGAACTTCTGGGATCTGCGAGCGCATTTCTAATCCCTGTGCTCCACCCAGGTTGGTGCCACCTCAGGCAAATCCTTTGCTCACTGGGCCTGTGTTTCCATCCCAGATCTGTTTGTGGTGGTTGCTGGCCTCCTCTGGTTGCCCAGGGAGACAGGGGGTGTGGCTTCAGAATATCAAGGAATGAGCTGTATTGTTGCTAAAAGATGGCTTCTGCTCTGTGCCTCAGGGAACTGCTGCTCTGGTATGGTTCCCTCTCAGCCGACCATCCTCTCCTTGCTCCTGTGCCCCAGAGTCAGCACTGACCAGCTGAAGTTTAGACATTGTCCACACCCCATGAGAAATCACACAAGAGTCTGGACTCCTGTGGGACAGGCCTACAGACCTCAGAGTGAGATTGTAGGGGAGTGCTCAGAGATAAGAGTTGCAGGTAGATAATATATACAGTTTTAAACAGTTTTATGCCTGGCAGGAGAAGGCCGTGGCACCCTAGTAGGGGAGGTAGGTCCAATTTTTAGAGGGTCTCTCCCGTGGAGTGTAGTGAGAAGATTTTGTTTGTCGGGCACTCTGAGCTGTTCTCATGGGGGAGGGGACTCCCATCCGCTTGGTGATGGATTTTGTACCTTTTGTTTGTATCCTTGTGGTTGCAGCTCACCTCGTCATGGTTGATGTGCGTTCTTCAAACTTCTCTCTTGGTGCAGCTAAAATCCACCAGGTTACATGGTAAATTTCCGCCCTTTGACTCTCCTTCTGGATGGGAGCCTCTGTGGAAAGCTGGCTTCAGTCAACCATCTTGTCTCCACCCCCCCAAAGACAAGGAAATTTAAGCAGAAGGAGGAAATGAGAGAAAAAGTAGGAGAAGGAAGTGAACAAGAAGAAAACGGACATAAGGAGTAACCAACAAAAAATTTCTGGTAACATGGAAAAACAGAACAGTTCAAACTCCCAAGGACCATGAGGCAGCTATCATAGAGGATCCCACCTAAAAAGAAATTATAGAAATGTCAGAAACTAAATACAGAGTATGGATGGCAAAATGATGAAGGAAATTAAATGGAAAGTGGGAAACTAGCAAAAGGAAATATAAAAATTAACCCAATAAATGAATGAAAGATATGATTAAATCAGAAGGAATATATCTGAACTTACAGAATTGAAGGATTCACTCAGGGAGCTTAAAAATGCAGTAGAAATTATTAATAACAGATTAGATCATGAGGAAGAAAGAATTTCATAGCTAGAGGATAAAGCTCTTGAGCTGACTTAGGCATTTAAAGATGGAACTAGAGAGTAAAAGTAGAGCAACTGTTGAATTATGGGACTTCATGAAGTGTTCAAACACACAAATTATAGACATACTTGAAGAAGAAGAAGAAGAAGGAGGAGGAGGAGGAGGAGAAAGAGAAGGAGGACTCAAAGGAATGTGAGCCCTAGATATCATAAATAAAATTTCCCAAGCATCACTAACAATTATGACACCCTTCGTTTAGATGAATATTGCACTCTGGCTTGTCTCAACATAAATAGAGCACACATTGTAATGAACTAGGCCAAGGTAAAAATCAAAGAGAAAATTCTGAAAACACACAAGTGACTATAGGAGAAGATCCAGGAGGATAACAGTGGACTTCTTGACTTAAACTTTTGGATACAGAAAAAAGTGATCATCTACTTTTAACCTTCTTAAACAAACTAATTTTCAACCCAGAATTCCAGATCCTACTAAAATAAGCTTCAAATAAGATAGAGAAATCATTTTTTTTTTTTTACTGACATGCAAACATTGAGGAAATTTGCTGCAACAAGATAAGCTCTGCAATAAATAGTCAGACCCATTCTAAACACTGGCCATCACAACGGACCTACAGCAAAATAGAAACCCAGAAACTAAAGGACAAATCATCGCTTCCACAGTGACATGAGGAACAAAAGTAAGCCATGGATCTTCACAAAATTAGACAAATAGAATTCCAACATATTATTAGTTCTCTGAAAAAATGTGAATGATTTGAATTACCCACTGAAGAGGCACAGGCTGGCTGACTGGATAAAAAAGTATAAGCCATCAATATACTCTCTTTAGGAAACACATCTATCCTTAATGGGAAAAATAAGAATCAGAGTAAAGAGATGGAAAACAAAATTTTTAGGAAAATTGAAATCAGAAGAAAGGAGGGGTCACAATTTCAGTTTCAGATACAAGTGGATTTATAGAAACAAAAACAAAGAAAGAGGAATATGGTCACCATGTACACAAGGCACAAGAAGACATTTCAGTTTCAACTATATATGCACCCAACTTACGTGCTCCCAGATTTATGATTCCTAATTGTTCTTAACAATATGATGCCCAGAAACACCATACTAGTTGGGAACTTTAACACCCTTCTGAGAGAACTGAACAGATCCTATAAATAGAAAATAAACACATAAACAAGGTACTTAAACATGACCCTAGAAAAATAGGGTTTCATAGATATATATAGAACATACTATCCCAAAGCTAATGAGTATACATTCCTTTTGTCAGCCTGTGTATAATACTAAAAAATTGATAATGTCCTAGGACATAAATCAAACCTCAGAATAATTAAAAGAAATGAATTTTCCTTTGTTATATTTTAAGACCAGAAGGGAATAAAGGTAGAACTCAACCCAATCAAAAACTTTCATACCCACAGAAATTCATGGAAACAAAACAAATTTATGATAAATAACAGTATGACACTTGGGTTAAGCAGATAAAGAAGAAATTATTTTATTCCACAAATATAATGACACTAAAGACACAAGCTACCAGATCTATGGGAGATGGCAAAAGTGGTCCAAATGGAAAAATTTGTCAATTAGATGTTCGTATCTAAAAATTAGAAAGATCACATATCATCAACCTAATGAATCATCTCAAGAAAAAAATGGAAAAAGAAGAACAATCCAATCTCAAACCTAGCAGAAGAAAACAATACTCCAAATTATATCAAAAATAAATACAATTAAAAACAATGGAATCATTCAGAAAATTATTGAAATGAAAGTTTGCTTCTTTGAAAAAATAAATAAGTTGATAAACCTTTGGTCGGATTAACTAGAAACATAAAAGTAAGATCTCTAATAACCTCAATCAGAAATGAATAAGGAGAAATAACAATGGAGATGCAAGAGCTCATCTCTGATTACTGCAAAAAAACTCTATGCCCAGGAATTCAACAGCATGGAACAAATGAACCAATACCTGGCATCACAATACCTCCTTAGACTTAATCAGGAAGAAATCAATATCTTGAATAGACCAATATCAAGCACAGAAATTGAAGAAACACTATAAAAGCTTACAATAAAATAAAACTCTGTACAAGATGGCTACTCACCAGAATTCTATCAAACCTTCAAAGAAGAGCTTCTACCTATTATATTGAAGAACCCACTTCAAAGTACTGAGAAGGAACCTTCTCCAACATTTTCTATGATGTTCTAGCAAACATCATCCTGATGTTGAAAGCAGGAAAGGACCCCGAAAAAGAAGGATAACTACAGATCAACTTCACTAATGAATATTAATGCAAAAATACTCAAAAAAATCTTAGCCAATTGATTACAGCTACACATTAAATAAATTACACATCACAATAAAGTAGACGTTATCCAAGAGACACAAGGTTGGCTCAACATCTAAAAATTCATCAATGTAATTCACCATATAAATAGAAGCAAACACAAAGACTATATGGTCCTCTCAATAAAATCAGTAAAAGCATTTGACAAAATTTAGTATCCTTTTCTTTTTTTTTTTTAGTTTTAAATGTTTTTAATTTCTTTCTTTTTTTTTTTTATTGTTGGGGATTCATTGAGAGTACAATAAGCCAGGTTACACAGATTGCAATTGTTACGTGAAGTCCCTCTTGCAATCATGTCTTGCCCCCATAAAGTGTGACACACACCAAGGCCCCACCCTACTCCCTCCCTATTTGTGCTTCCCCCCCATAACCTTAATTGTCATTAATTTTACTCATATCAAAATTGAGTACATAGGATTCATGCCTCTCCATTCTTGTGATGCTTTACTAAGAATAATGTCTTCCACTTCCATCCAGGTTAATACGAAGGATGTAAAGTCTCCATTTCTTTTAACGGCTGAATGGTATTCCATGGTATACATATACCACAGCTTGTTAATCCATTCCTGGGTTGGTGGGCATTTAGGGTGTTTCCACATTTTGGCGATTGTAAATTGAGCTGCAATAAACAGTCTAGTACAAGTGTCCTTATGATAAAAGGAATTTTCTCCTTCTGGGTAGATGCCCAGTAATGGGATTGCAGGATCAAATGGGAGGTCTAGCTTGAGTGCTTTGAGGTTTCTCCATACTTCCTTCCAGAAAGGTTGTACTAGTTTGCAGTCCCACCAGCAGTGTAAAAGTGTTCCCTTCTCTCCACATCCACGCCAGCATCTGCAGTTTTGAGATTTTGTGATGTGGGCCATTCTCACTGGGGTTAGATGATATCTCAGGGTTGTTTTGATTTGCATTTCTCTAATATATAGAGATGATGAACATTTTTTCATGTGTTTGTTAGCCATTCGTCTGTCATCTTTAGAGAAAGTTCTATTCATGTCTCTTGCCCATTGATATAAGGGACTGTTGGCTTTTTTCATGTGGATTAATTTGAGTTCTCTATAGATCCTGGTTAACAAGCTTTTGTCTGATTGAAAATATGCAAATATCCTTTCCCATTGTGTAGGTTGTCTCTTTGCTTTGGTTATTGTCTCCTTAGCTGTACAGAAGCTTTTCAGTTTAATGAAATCCCATTTGTTTATTTTTGTTGTTGTTGCAGTTGCCATGGCAGTCTTCTTCATGAAGTCTTTCCCCAGGCCAATACATTCTAGTGTTTTTCCCATGCTTTCTTTGAGGATTTTTATTGTTTCATGCCTTAAATTTAAGTCCTTTATCCATCTTGAATCAATTTTTGTGAGTGGGGAAAGGTGTGGGTACAGTTTCAGTCTTTTACATGTAGACATCCAGTTCTCCCAACACCATTTATTGAATAGGGAGTCTTTCCCCCAAGGTATGTTCTTGTTTGGTTTATCGAAGATTAGGTGGTTGTAAGATGTTAGTTTCATTTCTTGGTTTTCAATTCGATTCCAAGTGTCTATGTCTCTGTTTTTGTGCCAGTACCTGCTGTCTTGACCACTATGGCTTTGTAGTACAGACTAAAATCTGGTATGCTGATGCCCCCAGCCTTATTTTTATTACTAAGAACTGCCTTAGCTATACGGGTTTTTTTCTGGTTCCATACAAAACGCAGAATCATTTTTTCCAAATCTTGAAAGTACGATGTTGGTATTTTGATAGGAATGGCATTGAATAGGTAGATTGCTTTGGGCAGTATAGACATTTTAACAATGTTGATTCTTCCCATCCATGAGCATGGTATGTTCTTCCATTTGTTAATATCCTCTGCTATTTCCTTTCTGAGGATTTCATAGTTTTCTTCATAGAGGTCCTTCACCTCCTTTGTTAGGTATATTCCTAGGTATTTCATTTTCTTTGAAACTATGGTGAAGGAAGTTGTGTCCTTAATTAGCTTCTCATCTTGACTGTTATTGGTGTATACAAAGGCTACTGACTTGTGGACATTGATTTTATATCCTGAAACATTACTGTATTTTTTGATGACTTCTAGGAGTCTTGTGGTTGAGTCTTTGGGGTTCTCTAAGTATAAGATCATGTCATCAGCAAAGAGGGAGAGTTTGACCTCCTCTGCGCCCATTTGGATTCCCTTTATTTCCTTGTCTTGCCTAATTGTATTGGCTAGAACTTCCACCACTATGTTGAATAGTATTGGTGACAGAGGACAACCTTGTCTGGTTCCAGTTCTAAGAGGAAAAGCTTTCAGTTTTACTCCATTCAGTAAAATATTGGCTGTGGGTTTGTCATAGTTAGCTTCAATCAGTTTTAGAAATGTGCCACCTATGCCTATACTCTTCAGTGTTCTAATTAGAAAAGGATGCTGGATTTTATCAAATGCTTTTTCTGCGTCAATTGAGAGGATCATGTGATCTTTATTTTTGCCTCTGTTAATATGGTGGATAACGTTTATGGACTTGCGCATGTTAAACCAGCCTTGCATCCCTGGGATGAAGCCTACTTGATCATGATGAATGACTTTTTTGATGATAAGCTGTAATCTATTGGCTAATATTTTGTTGAGAATTTTTGCATCTATATTCATGAGTGAGATTGGTCTGAAATTCTCCTTTTTGTTTGGGTCTTTTCCTGGTTTTGGTATCAGGTTGATGTTTGCTTCATAGAATGTGTTGGGGAAGATTCCTTCTTCCTCAATTTTTTTGGAATAATTTCTGCAGTACAGGAATAAGCTCTTCCTTGAAGGTTTGATAGAATTCTGGAGTGAAGCCATCTGGACCAGGGCATTTTTTGGTTAGACGATTTTTTATTGTTTCTTTGATCTCAGTGCTTGAAATTGGTCTGTTCAGAAGCTCTATTTCTTCCTGGCTGAGTCTAGGGAGAGGGTGTGATTCCAAATATTGATCCATTTCCTTCACATGGTCAAATTTCTGGGCATAGAGTTTCTGGTAGTATTCAGAGGTGATCTCTTGTATCTCTGTGGGATCAGTTTTTATTTCCCCTTTATCATTTCTGATTGAGGTTACTAGAGATTTTACTTTTCTATTCCTGGTTAGTCTGGCCAATCGTTTATCTATTTTATTTATTTTTTCAAAAAACCAACTCCTTGTTTCATTAAGTTTCTGAATGACTCTTTTGTTTTCAATTTCATTGATTTCTGATTTGATTTTGGATATTTCTTTTATTCTACTGAGTTTAGGCTTAGATTGTTCTTCTTTTTCCAATTCCATAAGATCTCTTGTAAGATTGTTGATGTGCTCTCTTTCTGTTTTTCGAATGTAGGCATCCAAAGAGATGAATTTTCCTCTCAAAACTGCTTTTGCAGTATCCCACAGGTTTTGGTAGCTTGTGTCTTCATTGTTGTTATGCTCAAGGAAGTTAATGATTTCCTGTTTTATTTCTGCCTACACCCATCTGTTATTCCACAGAAGATTGTTTCATTTCCATGCCTTTGTCTAGGGTTGAGCATTTTTGTTAGATTTGAGTTCCACCTTTAGTGCCTTATGGTCTCAGAAGATACAAGGTAAAATTTCATTTCTTTTGTTTCTGCTGATATTCGTTTTGTGTCCCAGGATTTGATTGATTTTGGAGAATGTTCCATGGGGTGATGAGAAGAAGGTATATTATTTATCTTTGGGGTGGAGTGTTCTCTGGGTGTCTAACAAGCACAGTTGTTCTAGGGTCTCATTTAAATCGCTTATATCTTATTTTAATTTCTCTTAGAGGATCTGTTCAGCTCTGTAAGAGGAGTGTTAAAGTCCCCTGTTGTTATGGTATTATCAGATATCATATTGCTCAGACTGAGTAAGGTCTGTTTCAAGAATCTGGGAGCATTTAAATTCGGTGCATAAATATTTAGAATTGAAACGTCTTCTTGTTGTATTTTTCCTTTGACCAATATAAAGTGACCATCTTTGTCTTTTTTGACTTTTGTTGCTTTAAGTCCACATGTATCTGAAAATAAGATTGCAACTCCTATTTTCTTCTGAATGCCATTTGCCTGAAAAATTGTCTTCCAACCCTTGACTCGGAGCTTTAATTTGTCTTTTGAAGCCAGGTGTGTTTCTTGCAGACAGCAAATGGATGGCTTGTGTTTTTTAATCCAGTCAGCCAATATATGTCTCTTCAGCGGGGAATTCAAGCCATTAACATTTATTGAGGTAATTGGTAAGTGTGGTAGTATTCTATTCATCTTATTTGGTGAGAGTCCATTACTTAGTTTTATCTTTTGCATCAATGTGGAGGTTAGGTTCTGTCCTTTAATTTCTGAGTTCTTACTTTGCTGCTGATCCATTGTGGTGGTCAGTATGCAGAACAGGTTGAAGTATTTCCTGTAGAGCTGGTTTTGTTTGTCACAAATTTCCTCAATGTTTGTATATCTGTAAATGATTTGATTTCTCCTTCAATTTTTAAGCTTAGCTTAGCAGCGTACAGAATTCTGGGCTTGAAATTATTCTGTTTAAGTAGATTAAAGGTAGATAACCATTGTCTTCTTGCTTGGAAAGTTTCATTAGAGAAGTCTGAGGTCACTCTGATGGATTTGCCCCTGTAGGTCAACTGGCACTTACAGAATCTTTTCTTTTGTGTTGACTTTGGACAGGTTCATCACAATGTGTCTTGGAGAAGGTGGGTTAGAGTTGAGGCAACCTGGGGTCCGATATCCCTCTGAAAGCAAAGAATCTTTGGTGATATTTGGGAAATTTTCTTTTATAATATTCTCTAGTATGGCTTCCATTCCTCTGGGGCATTCTTCTTCCCCTTCTGGAATTCCTATAACTCATATGTTGGAATGCTTCATAAAGTCCCATAATTCTGACAGTGAGCATTCTGCTTTCTCTCTCTTCTTTTCTGCCTCTTTTACTATCTGAGTTATCTCAAGAAATTTGTCTTCTACCTCTGAAATTCTTTCTTCTGCATGGTCTAACCTGTTGCTGATACTTTCCATGGTATCTTTAAGTTCCCTAATTGACTGTTTCAGTTCCTTCAGCTCTGATATATCCTTTTAATATTCTTCATATTGTTCATCTCTTATTTGATTCTGTTTTTGGATTTCCTTTTGGTTATTTTCCACTTTATTAGCAGTTTCCTTCATTGTTTCCATCATTTCTTTCATTGTTTTCAACATGTGTATTCTAAATTTCCTTTCTGTGATTCCTAACATTTCTTTATAGGTGGAATCATCTGCAGTAGCTACCTCATTGTCCCTTGCCGGGGTTGTTCTGGTCTGTTTTTTCATGTTGCCTGGAGTTTTCTGCTTATTCTTCCTCATGAGTGATTTCTTTTATCTGTTTCCTTGCCCTAATGTTTCTTTCATTTCCTCTTGCTCTTTAAGTTCTCGTGCCTGTGGACTAAGGGTTACAGGACCAGAAGGGTGAGAAGGTTGAAGAGCAAAAAGGAGGGATGAAAGAAAGGAGGACCGAGTGATAAGAAAAAAAAAGAAAAATAGAGAAAGGAGAGATGGTGGGTAAAAGGAATATTGACAAAAAGAAGAGAGGCACAGAAAGAGGGAGACAGAGCATTATAGGTGTACAGTAGGGTACTTTGACACAACCTTAAAAAAACCCCACCTTCTGTGGGTGCCTGGTTGGGGGGTTCCCTTGTGGTCAGCAACTCTTTTCTAACCTGATCAAACACAGTACCCCACCTCCACCAAGTAGAGAGGAAAGGCAAAAATGCTATAAATCAAACCAAAAAAAGCAAATAGAAAACTTTATGGGATAAAATTGGGTGAAAAACCAAATAATAGCAGTAGAAACACTAGGAAAAATGAAGTTCTAGTTATTGAAAAAGGCAGCAATCTGAAATTATAATTAAACTAGAAAAATTGAGAAAGAAAAAGGATCTGTATGGAAAAGGTTGAAATTAAAAAACAAAACAACATCAACAACATCAAAATAAACAAAAAAAAACAACCAAACCAAAAAAAAAGAAAAAAAACCACAACCAGAAACAGAGCCATATGTATATGTTATTGAATATTGTCTGAGCAACATGTGGTCTTCTGGGGTATGAGACGTTAATCACAGTTCTGTTACGACTGGAGGCTGCTGATTTCTCAAACCCCAGCAGGTAGGCACCCTAAATCTCTCTTCAGCCCACTTAAAAGGCTCTTGGAACTTGTAAACTTGCTGAGCAGAAGCTTTCCCAGGGAAGTTCTTGTCGCTGGAATCACTGCTGAAGTGGTTATCCACTTACCTAGTGTGCCAAAACCAGTCTCACTCTGCCCCTGAGGGTTAGGGCTGCAAGGAGGCTCAGACCCCACCCTTAGGCTACTTGGTCGCTGGGTTACCAGCTCCCACCCGATTCCAGCTCTGCGACCCTGAGGGCGGAGCTTGCTGGGGCAGATCACTCACAATGGCTCCCTGTGACCCACAGCCAAACACTATTAGCTCCGTCTGGCTCATTGGCTCAGACTGGGGCCCTAGACAACAGCCAAAGTTCTCCGCACTCCCGCTCAGGCTCTCCCCAATGCAGTTCAACTGAGTGCCAAGTCCAAAGACACCAAAACAGTTCACAGGTAAGGCCTTTCTTGTTTGCAGTCTCGCTGCTACTGAACTTACAGTTGCTGGTGGGTTTAGATGGATTGAACACACGTGACCTCTTGCCATTTTTCCACTGTTTTAGTTCTCCTCTTGGGGTCCAGAAGTCTCTCGCTGACTTCCTGTATCCTCACAGGGGTGATGATAGGCAGATCCCACCAGCCAGAGATGCCTGGAGTCCTATTTCCCCAGACTCACGGTGCCCAGATGCAAGGAAGCTGTTACTCGGCCGCTATTTTGCTCCACCTCCTTATTATCCTTTTCTAATAAGAATGCTTAAGAATATAGGCATAGATGGTACATTTCTTAAACTGATTGAAACCATCTATGACAAACACACAGCAAATGTCATACTGACTATACTAAAAGTGAAAGCTTTTCACTTAGAACTGGAACCAGACACGGATTTCCACTATTTCCATTACTATTAAACATAATCATGGAAATTATAGACCATGCAATCAGGCAAGAGAAGGATACCAATGTTATGCAAATGATGGAAGAGGAGGTCAAACTCTTGCTCTTTGCTTATGATATGCTCTTAGAAAATTCCAGAAACTCAATCATAAGACCCCTAGAAGTGATCATATAGAGTAATGTTGCATGATATAAAATCAATATCCAGAAATCAGTAGCCTTTGTATATGCCAATTACCATCAAGCTGAGAAACAAATCAAGGACACAATACCCTTTACAGTAGCATCAAAGAAAGTGAAATATCTGGAAATATTCCTAACAAAGGAGGTGAAGGACCTTTACAAAGAGAATTATGAAACCCTAAGAAAAGCAATAGCAGAAGACATCAAAAAATGGACAAATATAACATACTCTTGGCTGGGAAGAATAAACATTGTTAAAATGTCTAAGCTACCCAAAGCAATCTACAGATAATGCAATTCCCATTAAAAAAAAAAATCATAGCTTGGAAAACTCAATAAAACAGTTCTTCATTTTGTATGGAAAGAGAAAGAAAACCATATAACCAGGAAATTATTAATAGAAACAAAGCTGGAGGCATCACTCTACCAGACTTCAGGTTATATTAGAAGTCTACAGTGATCACTATTGCCATCTCTAATACTGAAAAAGCATGGTGTTGATCCCAAAATAGAATCACTGACATATGGAACAGAATATAAGACTTAGAGATTAAAATCAGTTTTATTGCCATCTGATCTTTGATAAACAAGACAAAAGAATATACTCAGGAATAGATTACTTATTCAGTAAATGGTACTGGGAAAATTGGATAACCACAATTAAAGACTGAAACTGGATGCACATTTCACCACTTAAAAAATTGACTCATGATGAATAAAATATTTAAATCTAAGACATGAAATGATAAAATTTCTAGAAGAAAGCATGGAAAAAACTCTTGATGATGTCAGTCTGGGGAAAGATTTTATGAAGAAGACTTCAGTGGCAATCACAATAGTCTTCTTCAGCTAAGGATACAACAACTTAAGCAAATAGACAACCTCCAGAATGGAAAAAAAAGATATTTGCATGTTATAAATTTGAAAAAGGATTGATAACTAGAATCTACAGAGACTTGAACAGAACCTTCTTTTTGAATATAGATGAATGGCCAACAATCATACGAAAAAATGCTCATTGTCCCTAATCATCAGAGAAATGAAATCAAAAGCACTCTGAGATATCACCTAATCTCAGTGAGAATAGCCCACATCACAAAGACCCAAGGCTGCAGATGCTGGCGTGAATGTAGAGAGAAGGGAACACTTTTACACTGTTTGTGGGGTTGCAAACTAATACAGATTCTTTGGAAAGAAGTATGCAGAACCTTCAAAAACTCAAAATAAACCTTCCATTTATTTCCACAATCCCATTACCAGGAATCTACCCCAAACAAAAGAAAAAAATAACTTTATCACAAGGATATTTGCATTAGATTGTTTAGAGAAGCTCAATTTACAATTGCCTAGATGTGAAAACCACCCAAGTGCCTATCAACTGTGATTGTGTTAATAAACTGTGGTGTATGTATACCATGGAGCACTATACAACCATAAAAAATATAGAGACTTTTCATCTTTTATATTAATCTGGATAGAGTTGGAGACCATTATCTTTTAGTACAGTATCACAAGAATGGAAATGCAAGTATCCAATGTACTCAGTACTCATATGAAGCCAGTAGACAAACATACACACACCCACACAAGAGAATAACTAATTTAAGTTTCCAGGGAATGGGGAGAGAGCAGGAAGGAGCGAGATGGGTGTGCTCCCATTTAATGGGTACAATGTAAGGGTATATGGTACACCTTGTGGGTATGGGACACACTTATAAGCAGTACTCACCTAACAAACACAAACATTACCACCTAATTGTTTGTACCCTCATATTAATCTGAAATTTTTAATAAATTAAAAAATTTTAAAATGTCAACACCTCAAATTAATTTATATGTTAATTAATTTTTATTGAAATTTAAAAAAGACATTTTATATCATAGACAACATTATTGGAAAATTGTATGGAAAGACACAGTATTTAAATAGTTAAAATAATCTTGAAATAGCAAAGAAATAAGTGGGAGGAATTAACTATACCTTATTTTAAGTCTTTCTATATAGCAATAGTATTCAAGTCAGTGTGGTATTGATGGATGAATGGGCATATAAATCACTGAAACAAAAAATGTAACCCAGAAATACAAAACGCTTCCAAATATCCCCAACTAATGTTTTAGAAAGTGCAAAAGCAATTCAATGAAAAAATAATATATATATATATATATATATATTATTTTGAGAGAGAATCTCATTATGTTGTTCTCAGTAGAGTGCTGTGGCATCACAGCTCACAACAACCTCAAACTCTTGGGCTTAAGTGATTTTCTTGCCTCAGCCTCCCAAGCAGCTGGGACTACGGGAATACAGCACCCGTCACAATTCCCAGCTATTTTTTTGTTGCAGGCCTGGGCCAGGGTTGAACCAACCAGCCCTTCTGTATGTGGTCAGTGCCCTGGGTGCTGACCTATCAGCATCGAGCTGGAAGAATGATATTCTTCTCAACAACTTGTGCTAGAGTGAGTAAACAATTATTGACAGATAATAGCAAAACCCAAAAACCCAAACAAAAATAAAAGCAAAAAAATATATAATCTCTCCCTAAACCTCGCAAATTGTACAAAAATTTGCTTAAAATTGACCAAGTACTTGACAATAAAAATTCACTGAAGGAAAAATTAATACAGCAAAAACTTAAAAATTTGCTCTACAAAATACCTTGATAGGACTATTAAAAGACAAGCTACAATATGGGACTTGGAACCACATATCCAACAATTAAATAGTATCCTGAACCATAAATTCTCAAATTTATACATTAAAACAAAGAAAAACAATTAGAAATGGGCAAAAACATGAACAGACATATCACTGAAGAGGACTCAGAGGTGACATATATGCACATATAGCTAATAAAGTTGAATATCTTCTGAATATTCAACTTTATTAGCTATTAGAAAAATTCAAATTAAAACCATAATTATCACTACAGACCTATCAGAATGGCTAAAATAAAAATCTAGTGACATCACCAAATTTTTGCCAGGGTGTAGTCAAATAAGATGATTCATACATTGATGGTAGGAATTTGAAATGGTAAAGTCATTTTGGAAAACTTTTTGGCAATTTCTTTTAAAACTAAATAAGTGACTACCATAATATCTAGATATTTCACCCTTGGAGAATTTACCCAGAGAAATAAAAATGTATTATAGTTATATGTTCATACAGAAATGTGTAAGTCAATGTTCATAGGAGCTTTATTCAGAATAGCCCCCTTCAATGTATGAATGCTTATACAAACCATTGTACCAGGAAGTCAACAATAAAAGGAACTAATTATTGATACACAGGGTAACTTGGATGAATATACAAGTAATTACATTGAATGGAAAAAGCTAATAACAAAAGGTCACATCTTGTATATTTTTTTCTTATGTAACATTCTTGACATGGCAAAGTTATAGAAATAGAGAACAGATAAGTGATTGCCAATGGTCAAGGATAAATTGTGGTCATAGTGGTAATACAAGTGCCTAAAATAGAGCAAAACATGCCTTTGGTGATGTTATTAATGTCTATATTCTGGTTCTGACATTGAAATTATGTAGTTTGGCAAGGTGCTACCATTGTGTGAACCTTTGGGAAAGACATAGGGATCTCTCTCTCTATTTTTTTTTTTATTGCAGGCAAATTCAAAATTATTTTAAAATAACATTTAATTTTTAAAAAGTGCTCCACTCACTAGTAATACAATTGTATTATCTCAAAATAGAAGAACGCATGGCTTTTATTCATTGAAGTAGGTGCCTTTTGGTGTTCAAGATTGGGCTGGAAGATTTTACACTTTGTGACAATGTTCACATTACTGTTATGCTTAAATAGAATGCAGCTAATTAAGTTTGTAAGCACAATACCTATCAATTTCCTGTGCTCTTTATTATGCTTCCAGACACATGCTCAGAATTTTATGTTTTGTTAGGATTATTCTTAGTCCACATATTCCTGTGCAGTTGTTACATTGTGCACTTTAAAAAATTTATTTAGTTCAAATTTTGTTCTTGGCAAATAGCAAATTGAGCAACATGAACCATGATAAAGAAAGCATCAGAAACTTATGAGTTTTTTATGAAAAACTTTTATTTTTCATAAAAGAATGAGAACCGGCCTGAACTGCTGGTTTAAGCAAACCTAGTTTGTACAATTTCTACTTGCTGCAATATTGTTATACTATAGCTGTTCTTTTTCCATTTTTTTATTCTTTTGAATAATTATCACCAAGTATCCTATATCCTATCTCTTTTCTCTTTCTTGCATTCTGAATATGTTTCCTGCAATCTGTTCTCTTTTCCCTGAGTGTCTTTCTTAAAGAAATCAGTTTACATTGACACTGAGTAGACAGTTGAAGAATCCTGCTGGCTGTCCTCACCCTAACCTGATTTCCTTCCTATTTGTTCCACAGGAAATGATTACCTGCAGTGTTTAAACACACTTTTAGACTGCTGATTCAGAACTAAACAACTTAAAAAGTATATAGAAATGGGATTTGCAGGATCACTTGGAACATTAGAGCTTTTGCTCATAGCGTTTTTGAACAGCAGTAGTAGTTATTTTTATGTAGTGACAGTAAAGTTTGGGATGCAGAAATTCAATTCCATTTTCATACTCATGCTCTGTCATGCATGACTCCTAGATGGCATGCCCCATCATGATGACATGTGTAATTATTTTTAAATGCTCTTATTCAGATGGTATTTTATTTCCAAAGGTATTTCTGACTAATTCTTCATACAGATACTTCAGTAGGCTTTGAAGAACTGTCAAGATTGTTATTAAGCTTGGGACCATTTGGAGATGTGGTGTGGTTCAAGCCCATTATCAGATAGCTTTTTGGTTACCCATATGAAAAGAGATACTAGGATCTCAGTCATGTTCCTGAAGCAGAAATAATCACTCATGCAAAAATAATTTTCAAAAGGTAATTAGTCCTTTCATGCTAAACTCAAACAAATGTCCCAAAACTGAATGAATTGAAATCACAATAAAATCCTGCAATAAAATGAGCCCATTTGGCTGTTTTCTATCAAGATCAACCAGTTAAAAAGTATGATAGACTCATTTCTAGGCAGGGGTTGTCATTGTAGCCATTCTAAGCATTACTGATACTCTTAAAAAATATTTGAGATCTTTTTACATTTTGGACAATAATTCTTTATCACATATGTATTTTGAAAATATTTTCTTCCACTCTGTATCTTGTCTTCTCACTTTCTCATAAAAAGACTTTGAACAATCAATAATAAGGAGATTAACATCATGATTCAAAAATGAACAAGAGACCTGTTTAGAAATCTCAACTAAGAAGGCATACTGATAGCAAATAATCTGTGTTAGCCCATTCATGTTACTATAACAAAATACCTTAGACTGAGTAATTCATAAATAACAGAATTGTATGGCTTTCAGTTCTGAAGGTTGGTAAGTGTACTATCTAGTCACTGGCATATCCGGTGTCACCTGAGGGCCTATTTCTCACAGATGGGACACATTTTTAGTGTATTCTAACATGGCAGAAAGGATGAATGCTGTGTTCTTACATGGCAAAAGGAACAAGCACACTCCTTTCAGCCTCTTTATAAGGACATTAAAACCATTCCTGAGGGTGAAGCCCTAATTACTTAATCACTTTCCCCAAAGGCCTCATTTCTTAATACCATAACACTGGGAATTAAGATACAATATATGAATGTTAGTGGGACATCACCATTCAGACCACAGCACAAGCATATAAAAATATCTTAAACTTCCATCCAGGTTAATACAAAGGATTTAAAGTCTCCATTTTTTTTTAATAGCTGAATAGTATCTCATGGTATACATATACCACAGCTTGTTAATCCATTCCTGGGTTGGTGAGCATTTAGGCTGTTTCCACATTTTGGCGATTCTAAATTGAGCTGCAATAAACAGTCTAGTACAAGTGTCCTTATGATAAAAGGATTTTTTTTCCTTCTGGGTAGATGCCCAGCAGTGGGATTGCTGGATCAAATGGGAGGTCTAGCTTGAGTGCTTTGAGGTTTCTCCATACTTCCTTCCAGGAAGGTTGTACTAGTGGAAGACATTATTCTTAGTAAAGCATCACAAGAATGGAGAAGCATGAATCCTATGTACTCAATTTTGATATGAGGACAATTAATGACAATTAAGGTCATGGGGGGGGATGAAAAGCAGAGAGAGGGAAGGAGGGAGAGGAGTGGGGCCTTGGTATGTGCCACACCTTCTGGGGGCAAGACATGATTGCAAGAGGGACTTTACCTAACAAATGCAATCAGTGTAACCTGGATTATGGTACCCTCAATGAATCCCCAACAATAAAAAAAAAATCTTAAACATCATAAGTGATTAGTGAATTGCAAATTAAAACAATGTGATATCAGTACATACTCATAATGGCAAAAATCCAAAACACTTGCAATGCGGAATACTGACAAGAATGTAAACCAGTAGAAGCTTTTAGTTTAATCAAAGCTAATTTGTTTTTCATTTTCTAGTGATTGCTATTGGTGTTTTATTCATAAATTCTTTGCATAGAACAATATCTAGAAGAGCTTTCTCTACATTTTTCTCTAGAATTCTTATGGTTTCATGCCTTGCATTTAAGTCTTTCAACCATATTGAATTAAGTTTTGTTGATTGGTGAGACATAGGAGTCCTGTTTCATTCTTCTGCATGTGACTATCCAGATTTGCAAGCACTATTTATTGTAGAGGGCTTCATTTCCCCAGTGAACATTGTCTGCTTTGTCAAAGATCAATTGACTGTAGGTCGATGATTTTATATTTTGGCTCTGTCTTTTGTTCCATTAGATTATGTCTCTATTCTTGTACCAATAACATTCTGTTTTGGTTACTATAGCATTGTAATATAGTTTGAAATATCCAATAATACGCCTCCAGATATATTCTTTTTTTTTTTTTTTTTTAGTTTTCTTTGGCTATCTGGGCTCTTTTCTTATTCCAAACAAACCATAGAATTATTTTAAAGAACGATTTTGCCATATATAGAATTTTTAGTTGACAACTTTCTTTTTTCCTTCTGCAGTTTAAATGCATTATCTGATTGCCTTCTTTCCTCAAGAGTTTCTTTTGGAAAAAGAAAAATCCACTCTTAGTCTTACCGAGGATCTCTTTCATGTGATAAGTTGCTTATATCTGCCTGTTTTCAAGATTGTTTTTATCTTTGGCTTTTGAAAGTTTAATTTTGTATCTGACTATCATCCTACTTGGAATTTTGAGCTTTTTGTATTTGTATATTCATGGATTTTTAAATCAAATTCAGGGAGCTTTAAGCCTTAATTTACAAAGAAAAAAATCTCCTTGCTTCCTTTCTTATCTTTTCTTTTTCTTGAATTCCCCTTATGCATATATTAGTCAGCTTGATTATAATCCATAAAAATCTCCTAACTTCTAGTCACCTTTTTAATATACCTTTTTCTTTGGTTCCTCAGACTCAAGAATTTCAAATAACATACTTCTGGGTTTGGTGATTCTTTCTTCTGCCAATCTGAGTCTGCTTTTGAATCAATCTACTTAATTTTTAATTCAGTTATGTTATTTTTCAGCTAAAGAATTTCTGTATAGCTCCTGTCTTATAATTTCTATCTCTTTGTTGAAATTTTTGTTCATCTATTGCTTTTCTCATTTCCTTTAGCTTTTTGTACATACCTGTGGTTTTATTTAGCTCTCTGAACATATTTAAGATACTTGTTTTAGGTCAGGAATGGTGGCTCACACCAGTAATCCTAGCACTCTGGGAGGCCAAGGCAGAAGGATTGCTTGAAGTCAGGCATTCAAGACAAGCCTGAGCAAGAGAAATACCCTGTCTCTACTAAAAATAGAAATATGAGTTGGGTTTTGTGTCAAGTGTCTGCAGTCTTAGCTACTTGGAAGGCTGAGGCAGGAAGATCACTTGAGCCCCGGAGTTAAAGATTTCTGTGAGCTGGGCTGACCTCACAAGACTGTAGCCTGGGCAACAGAGTGAGACACTGTCTCAAAAAATATATATATTTGTTTTAAAGTCTAGTAAGTCTGATGTCTGTACTTATTCATGGATTGTGTTTGATAATTTACTTTCTTCTTTTGAATGGGTCATGTTTTCCAATATCTTTGTATGCCTTTTGATTTTGTTGATGTTGTTGAAAGGTGGACACTGGCAAAAATAGATTCCTCTTTCACTCACTTTTTGAAGATTGGCCCTGTGATTCACTAGTTAATTGGGTGTATTCTGATCCTTGGGATCAATTAGTTGTGAAATCTTAAGTCCTCTCAGGACTTCTTGGAGTTTTTAATTTTCCTGGGTATATATATTTATTTCTTTTTGTATTCATCTGCATATGTGGTTGCTTTGGGGTGTTTAATTTCCCAAAGCATCTAATTATAGATTTTTATTGATTCCTTAGATGGTCTAGTATAATTCTCCACCTGCAATCTCTTGCTCTAGAAACCAAAGAGTCCTATTTCTATGCAGTTTTATGAATAGTGGCTGCTGCTTTTCCCTATCTTAGATTTAAATCAGGTAAAACAGAGGCCCTCTGGCATTCTTCCAATCGTGTTTCAAGTCAAGTTTTCTCTTCTCCCTCCAGTTTAAGGGAATTAATTAGGAACTAAACATTTGCCTTCTTGTGAACAAGACTGTTTAACAATAGGGAGGGTCTGGACTATTGGTGGGTAAAAATGTCATCAAATTTTCTACCATTTTGAATTTTTGTTCTTATTTGGAAATTTGCTGGTACATGTAGACCTTTAACTATTTACTAGATGATCTATATGGTTATATACAGGATGTCCATTAAGTTCATATGAAATGTACAATTTTAAATTGCACATGAATTAATGGACACACTTTATATTCTTTGAATCTCTGGGTATTTTTTATAGTTCTGTGGAGAAATAAGGGTCTAGATCTTCCTAGTCTATCATTTTCTGACATCACTCTATTCTTTCCAGTGTGAATTATGCAGCCTACATGGATGATTTGATAGAATTTTAAAATTCATGTGAAGGCAAGGTTTGAGAAAGGAAATATTACTCCTTTTCTAAAAAGAGGCTTAGAACAAGTAAGTATATTAAGCCATTTCCCTCAGTTGGCAAATACATATTTTTCAATCAAACTCTGAACATGTGGTTCTTTAGATGTAACTGCTTCATGTGGAACACTCAATTGAACTTCCTACCATATTTGCAGCCCAAGTTCTGTCTCTTCTCTTCTACTTCTGACCCATTAAAACTAGGGATTGATACATGACAGCATAATTGCTGTGGATTTCAATATACCTTGGGTAATTCATACTTCTTCTTGTTATTTTTACCTATAATGATGCCCCTTATTTTTCTGACAATTTTACAATCCATTTAAATTTTTGAAAATGTATTTAATCCAGTATTTTAGTTGTTTAGCAGAAAGAAGTATTTTGCAAAGCTCGAAGACCGGACCACCATACTTTCACACATCTAAACCCTTCATAACTTATTTTAATCAATTTATCTGTATAAGCTATAGACCATAACTCTCTTGCAATTATCTTCTGTAGTTTTTCTAAAGACACTATATTAATTTATACAGTATGTAAGACTCGGTCTTTGCTGATGGGTACTTCCACATTTAGTTGCTATTACATATGATCTGATGATCCTAATTTGTGAAAATTTAAAATTATAGGCAGTGTATAGAAAATGTTTAAACATAAATGTTAAATTTATTTTCTTTAATTTCAGAATATTATAGTGATAAAATGTATTATATGCATACTGTGAAATATTACTCAGCCATAAAGAAAAATGACCATCAACTGTTAACCTTTTTTTTAATTATTAAATCATATCTGTGTACATTAACGTGATCATGGGGCACCATACACTGGTTTTATAGACCATTTCTTTTACACATTTTCATCACTCTGATTAACAAAGCCTTCCTGGCATTTTCTTAGTTATTGTGTTAAGACATTTACATTCTACATTTACTAAGTTTCACATATAACCTTGTAAGATGCACTGCAGGTGTAATCCCACCAATCACCCTCCCACCATCCACCTCTCCCTCCCCTCCCTTTCCTCCTTCCCCATATTCTTAGGTTATAACTGGATTATAGCTTTCATGTGAAAGCCATAAATTAGTTTCATAGTAGGGCTGAGTACATTGGACAATTTTCTTCCATTCTTGAGATACTTTACTAAGAAGAATATGTTCCAGCTCCATCCATGTAAACATGAAAGAGGTAAAGTCTCCATCTTTCTTAAAGGCTGCATAATATTCCATGGTGTACATATACCACAATTTATTAATCCATTCGTGGATCGATGGGCACTTGGGATTTTTCCATGAATTAGCAATCATTAATTGGGCTGCAATAAACATTCTGGTACAAATATCTTTGTTATGTGATTTTTGGTCTTCTGGGTATATACCTAGTAGAGGAATTATAGGATTGAATGGCAGATCTATTTTTAGATCTCTAAGTGTTCTCCACATCTCTTTCCAAAAGGAATGTATTAATTTGCATTCCCTCCAGCAGTGTAGAAGTGTTCCTTTTTCTCCACATCCACGCCAACATCTCTGGTCTTGGGATTTTGTAATATGGACTAATCTTACTGGAATTACATGATATCTCAAAGTAGTTTTGATTTGCATTTCTCTGATGATTAAAGATGATGAGCATTTTTTCATATGTCTGTAGGCCATGTGCCTGTGTTCTTCAGAGAAATTTCTCTTCAAGTCCCTTGCCCAGCCTGCAATGGGATAACTTGTTCTTTTCTTGCTTATATGTTTGAGTTCTCTGTGGATTCTAGTTATTAAAACTTTGTCGGAGACATAACCTGAAAATATCTTCTCCCATTCTGAGGGCTGTTTGCTTGCTTTACTTACTGTGTTCTTGGCTGTGCAGAAGCTTTTTAGTTTGATCAGGTCCCAGTAGTGTATTTTTGAAGCTTCTTCAGTTGAGTGGGGGGTCCTCCTCATAAAATACTCACCCAGACCAATTTCTTCAAGGGTTTTCCCTGCACTCTCTTCTAGTATTTTTATAGTTTCATGTCTTAAGTTTAAATCTTTAATCCAGTGAGAGTCTATCTTAGTTAATGGTGAAAAGTGTGGGTCCAGTTTCATTCTTCTACAGGTTGCCAGCCAGTTCACCCAGCACCATTTGTTAAATAGGGAGTCTTTTCCCACTGAATGTTTTTAATTGGCTTGTCAAAGATTAGATAACAGTAAGTAGCTGGATTCATCTCTTGGTTCTCTATTCTGTTCCAGACATCTACTTCTCTGTTTTTGTGCCAGTACCATGCTGTTTTGATCACTATCGATATGTAATATAGTCTGAGGTATGGTAACGTGATTCTTCCTGCTTTGTTTTTATTTCTGAGTAATGTCTTGGCTATTCGAGTTTTTTTCCGATTTTATATAAAACAAAGTATTATTTTTTCAAGGTCTTCAAAATATAAGAATGGAGCTTTAATATGTATTGCATTAAAATTATATATTGTGTAGGGTAGTATAGACATTTTAACAATGTTGATTCTTCCCAGCCATGAGCATGGTATGTTTTTCCATTTGTTAATATTTTCAGCTATTTCTTTCCTTAGAGTTTCATAATTCTCTTTATAGAGATCTTTCACGTCCTTGTTAGATAAACTCCCAAATATTTCATCTTTTTTGGCACTCTATTCCATTCACAAGTGTTCCTGGATCACAGTGGTCTTGTGACTACTCAGATATGGCTTGCTCTGGTACTTCATGGAGTCAGGAGGACCCACCCAGCAAATAGATTAGTCTGGAAAGTTTGATCCCTCCTTCCCCACCTTGCACCTCTGTTACGCCAGTCACTGATAGCGCTGCAGGGCTGTGACCCAGTTGCCGCTAATGAACAGATACTCCAGGGGTTTGCACCTGTTGGATCACAAGTAAATCTATTTCTACTCGGGTAGGCCGCTGCACTCTGCCTCTATCCAGCAGGGGGTGCTGAGGCCTAACAATCTTGAGTGCTTGATGGAGGCTGGGGGGTGTTCACTCAGTTCCAGCCCCGCCCCTGATTGATGTTACTGACAGAACAGAATAGAACAACTTTGCAGGAATTTGTTTCTGTCCCTGCTAAATTCTCCTGCAGATGAGAAGCTGTTTTGATTTCCCAGAGCCTGAGCCTCAGTTCCTGTCTTTGCTGCTGCAGGTTTGTATTCTGTTAGCTGTCAGTTCTGGCCTCCTGCCTTCCTTTGTCTATAGGCTGATGATCCCCTGAGGGCCAGGTGCATCTTAGGCTCAGTAAAGCAGTCCTCTGTGTCAGCCCTGCCCTGGGAATTTCCCAGTTGTTCGCGTGAGTTTTCTAGTCTCTGCAGTCCACCCAGGTCAGTACAGCCTCAGGAAACCCTTTACTCACGGGCCTGTATTTTAGTCCCAGATCTGTTCCGCGTTGGTTGCCACCTGAGAGGATGCCCGGCCTCCTCTGGTTGCCCAGGGAGACAGGGGGTGTGGCTTCAGAATATCTGGGAGTGAGCCAATTGTTGTCAAAAACGGCTGTGGCTCTGCACCTCCAGGCACCGCTGTTCCCCTTTTGTTCCCTCTCAGCTGACCATCCTCTCTTCACTCTCATGCCACAGAATCAACACTGATCAGCTGCAGTGTAGGCCCTGTCCACACCCCTTGAGAAATCACCCAATAATCTGGACTCCTGGGGACAGTCCTCCAGACCTCAGAGTGAGAGTGGAAGGGAGTGTTGGGAGTTCAGAATTGCAGGTAGAGAATATATACAGTTTTTTTTATTATTATTATTTTTTTTTTTTTGTAGAGACAGAGTCTCACTTTATGGCCCTCGGTAGAGTGCCATGGCCTCACACAGCTCACAGCAACCTCCAACTCCTGGGCTTAAGCGATTCTCTTGCCTCAGCCTCCCAAGTAGCTGGGACTACAGGCGCCTGCCACAACGCCCGGCTATTTTTTGGTTGCAGTTTGGCCGGGGCCGGGTTTGAACCCGCCACCCTCGGTATACGGGGCCGGCGCCTTACGGACTGAGCCATAGGCGCCGCCCGAATATATACAGTTTTATATAGTTTGATGCCTGGCAGGAGAACACCGTGGCACCCTAGTAGTGGAGGTAGGTCCAGTTTTTATAGGGTCCCTCCCATGGAGTATAGTGGGACTACCTTTGAACTCTTCTTGTTTATTTATGGAGCACTCTGAGCCACTCTCATGGGGGAGGGGACTCCCATCCACTTGGTGATGGGTTTTCTACCTTTTGTTTGTACCCTTGGGGTCACAGCTCACCTCAGTGGGGTTGATATACATTTTTCAACCTTCTCTCTTGGTGCAGGACTAATCCATCAGGTTACTTGCTAAATTTCTGTCCTTTAACTCTCCTTCTGGATGGGAGCCTCTGTGGAAAACTGGCTTCAGTTAGCCATCTTGTCTCCACCCTCCTTTTCACTCTATTTTGAAATGAGGTAATATGATGACTCCAACTTTGTTCTTTTTCCTCAAGATTAATTTTCTACATGAGATCTTTTGCATTTTCATATTAATTTCAAGCATGATAATTTAAAGCATTTCATGGTCTTTTCAGAGATATTGCATTGACTCTGTAGATTGATTTTGGTAATATGGACATTTTACCAATACTGACCTTTTCAATCCATAGACATTGGTCATCTTTTCATTTTATTCATGCCTTTTTCAAATTCCTTTATCAATGTTTTAGCTTTATCAATGTTTTAGTTTTGTTATAAAAACATGCCACATCCTTGGTTAAGTACATTTCTAAGCATTTTGTCTTTTTATCTATTATAAATGGAATTTTTAAAATTTCTTTTTCAGGTAATTCACTATTGGCTGATAGTAGTGCTACTGATTTTTGTATATTTATTTTGTATCTTGCAACTTTCCGAAATTCCCTTAATAATTCTAACACATTTTTGATGGAGTTATTAGGGATTTCTTTTATCTGTCATCATGCCATCTGTAAAAAGGGGGAAATATTACTTTCTCTTTTCCAATTTGTATGTCCTTTGTCTCTTGTGTTTGCCTAATTGTTCTGGCTAGGCATATATTTTTAACAGTAAAATAAAGCAAGTGTCTCAAAGATAAATTCGGATTCCCATGTTTATTGCAGCAATATTTACAATAGCCAAAATATGGAATCAACATAAAAGCACATTTACAGATTAATGAATAAAGAATATATGTACACATAATTGAATATTATTCAGCCATAAGAAAGAGTAAAATTCTTTTCATCTATGGCAACATTGATGGAAGTGGAGGACATGTTAAGTAAAATAAGCCAGACACAGAAGGACATACATCACACAATCTTACTTGTGTGAGGAATCATAAAAGTTTATTTCATAAAAATAGAGAACAGAATAGTGATTACCAGAAATTGATAAGCTAGGGTGCAGGGGGTAGTTCGAGAGTTTAGTATATGGATAAGATGTTACATTTATGCAGAAAGAATATGTTCTGGTGTTCTATAATACAGTGGGGTAAATATAGCAAATGACAATGTAGTGTGCATTTCAAAAAACCTAAAAGATTTGAAATGCTGTCACCGCAGAGATGATTAATATTTAACATGATAAATATGGTAATTACCCAAATTTGAGCATTGTAAAATATACACATACATTGAAACACTACACTGTACCCATAAATATGTACAATTATTATGTGTCAATTATAAATAAGGTATGTAAATTAAAAATCATTTAAATATGGCAATAATAATAAATTTAAAAACGAATAGAGTTCATTATTCTGAAAATCAACCACAGGAAGAGATAATATTCAGGACCTTTGGGACGAATTTCTCTATATAAAACTTGTATTACAAGTATAAATATTTGGATAATAAGAATGAAAATATCTTCTGAAAAAACAGAAGATAAAATGGAAAAATAGCTTATTTGTGTAGTATTTTATGGTTTTCAAATAGTAGTTATTTGTTACTGAATTAAGTTTTTCTTTACAAAAAGACGTGTGGAGAAAGAAATTTTTTTTTTTTTTTTTATAGACAGAGTTTCACTTTGTCAACCTCGGTAGAGTGTTGTCACAGCTCACAGCAACCTTCAGCTCTTGGGCTTAGGTGATTCTCTTTCCTCAGCCTCCTGAGTAGCTGGGACTATACATGCCCACCAGAATGCCCCGCTATTTTTTATTGTTGTTTTGCCAGGGCTGGGATGGAAACCACCACCCTTGGTATACTAGGCTGGAGCCCTACTCACTGAGGCACAGGCACTGCCAAAAAATCATTTTTTGTTATATAAATTATTAAACAAAGTTTAAGAGAGAGAACATTTCTTAGGTACTCAGAACTTATTCATCTTATAACTGAAATTTTGTGCTCCATACCAACATCTCCCCATTTCCTCATGCCCTCGAGGTCTTGACAACAGCATTCTGTCCTCTGTTTTCATAATGTAACTTGTTTTTACTGGTATATCAAATTAATATAATTTTACTTTTCAATTATTCCTTAATAAAGCTGAAAAATTTAATTTTACTTTTCAATTATTCCTTAATAAAGCTGAAAAATTTAAGGTTATAGAGAACCCCCATCCCCAAAATGAGAAAGTCAATTTTTCCAAATCATATAGCTAAATAGTAACAGAATCATGATTTTCACATAAGCATTGTAATTTGGTATTTTGCACGTGTTTGTCTAACCTAGTATAAATTTACTCCATGCTATTGATCCAATACACTTTCTGTATTGAAGAATAATACTTGCTAATGTCTCCTTTATACAGTAACTTATAGTACTGTATTTCTCTGATATGTTCACAAGTTCAATAAGATAAATTTTTCCCAACCAAATAATAATTGAATTTGATAATAAATTAACTCCTAAATGATGAATATATGAAATTAATTTTTAGGAAATAACTGTTTTACCTCAATTTTTTTACTATTATTTTCAGCTAGAATTTGATACCTATTTATTCATAGTGTTTGTCTTCCATACAAAGATTTAAATTTTTATACTAATGCTTATAGACTTTTTCTCTAGAGTTGTGCATTGAGGCACAAATGTGTTTATATTTATTCATTAGTGCATTGCTAATTAAAAATGTGTTTCATTAAACTTGTAAAAAAAAGACTTAGGAGGGAGAATTAACATGTTGAAATTAAGGACCCCTGGGCTATAAAATAACTTTAACAGTTGAACTGTTAAAGCTAATGTGGAAATAGTGTCAAAAGTATGTATCACTTACTACAATGTAAGAAATGCAAAATAAAGTATACATGTCAGGTATGGAAAGTAAAATTAAATAGTACTTTCCTAATTCAGACTATATGTATAGGAATTTGATTCCCTTGGCTTGTGGCTAATTTCTTGAATCTTAGTATCTTTACTGCACATGTTGCACTTTAGATAACGTAGTGTTTTTCATTGTAAAATTAGGTCAAGGCTGCCATTATTAATAGAAACACGATTTTAAATTCTTACTACTAAGTGCTAAAGTTAGTAATACTTAGATTGTATTCTCTTTTGAGTCACTACACTTCAGGAATAAGTTAATATAATACCTGTATTGCTTAGCTAGCCATTAGGTAAATTGTACAAAAGGTATATTTTTGCTTTTCACATCCTTGCGTGTGTTGTTTTTTTTTTAATTCTGGTGACCCACTTTTTCCATTACTTCTATATTTTTTCTGTGAACAGTAGCACTCTACTGATTAGTACACAGGCCTAACATGATCCATGCTTCAAAATTGCATACCTACATTTTCTTTTTACATCTGCCATTTGAAGCTTTTATTCCTTCGCTTGAGAGAACTGAGTTAGGTTTTTGCTTAAAATTATCCAATTATAATGATCCACAGTAAGATAAGTTATTATCCCTTATCATTCTATAACTAGAGAACACTTTATAACTTAACCAAAAGCATGTTTGGGTATGATGCTAAAAAAAAATAGAAGGATCTTCAATCCAAACAAGTTTAAAAGTAGGCTTCTGAAAAAGTAAGAAACATTCTGTCATAGCTGAGGGATTATAAGATCCTACAAATACCAAGTCAGAGAAAGAAGCAGAGCAAAATTCAAGAGACTCTGGGAATCACTAATGGAAAAGTAGAGATAATAAACCTGGAAACAAACAAAAACCAATTAGTGGCAACTCAATGTAAGGATGAAATATACTAAAGTTCTTAATTTATATATTCATTTATATATGGTTTTATGATATAAATATTGACTATTACAAGTATGTTTTTTACTAGATGCAAAATGGTAAATGAAAATGAAACACGGTTCCTTCCTTTGTGAAACTTAGTGTTTATTGGGGGAAACAGATGCTAATCACATACTTGTATATATTTCTATGATGTAGAAATGCATGACTTAAGAGAGAAGAAAAAAATCACAGGTCTTTCTATGGCATAAATAGATGTATGCCTTCTTTCAATTCATCATTGGCACCTGTCTTGGCCTTACCCTGCTCACACAGTCTTACGAGAAATGAGACTTTTTGCAATTTCTGTTCTTCCCTCATAGATTTACTCCTGTAAATTCTATGTATGCAATTCAATTGGGAAAGTGACTACCATACTGACAAATAGCATTTTATACTGGAATAATGCAGCCTTCCATTTTATATATATTGAAAAAACCAATGATTAGACTTTTGATGAAAACAAACAGTATTGAATGTAAGGAACACATTGCAAGCAGAAAAAAATATACCTGGAAAAATGAGGAGAAAAATTCATGAAACATAAGATAACTTTTGAAAGTACAGGTGATGTATTTCCTCAATTCTGAAAATTATTCATCCTAGAATATATTGTAAAAAAATCATCATTTTAATGAAAAAATTGTACAAATTGGCTTAAAAGTATGTGCATATTGGGCTATCATAAGAAAATAATTAACTGGGTGGTTTAAATGACAGAAATTTATTTTCTCATAGTTTGGGGGCCTGGAAGTCAGCAAGGTCAGGTTTTGGTTAGAACTCTCTTTCTGACTTGTTAATGTCTTTCTTTCTGTTCTGTCTTACATGGTGAGAAGAGAGGGAGTGCTAGCATTCTTGTTTCTTGTCAGAAAAAGGAGACTAATCACATCATATCAAGACTCACCCTTATGACCTCATTTAACCTTAGTTACCTCTTTATAAATGCCATCACTATATATAGTCTCATTTATAGTTAAGGCTTCTATGTATAGATTTTAGGGGCACAGTTCTACGTATAGAAAAGTGCATATTGATTTTAGTAATATAAAAAGGCATAAATGTGTATATTGAGGTGGAGAAGACTGAAGAGTGTATTATATTCATGAAAGACATAGCAGGGTACTCTGAAAAAGGAAGGATTAGAAAAAAAAGAAAAAATTAAACGAAATTAACAAAATAAAGAAACTTTAAAAAAGGACTAAATAATGGACTGCATATAGATTAAATATTCTTTTAAATGTCATACAATTTAAAGAAAGAAAAAATCAAATAACCACATTAAAGAGTTGGCAAAAGACGTGAAAAAAAGCATACAAAATACGTTTACTAACACTAACCATGAAGGAAATGCAAATCAAAACCACAATGAAATATCACTTAACTTTAATGACAATGGCATTTTCTTTTTTGAGACAGAGTCTCACTTTGTTGCCCTTGGTAGAGTGCTGTGGCATCACAGTAATGAGAATGGTGCTTTATCAAAAAGTCCCAAAACAATAGAGTGGATGCAGAGAGAAAGGAACACTTCCATACTGTTGGTGGAACTGAAAACTATTACAACCTCTATGGAAAATAGTATGGAGATTCCTCAAAGAAGTTAAAGTAGGCCTAGAATTTGATGAAGCAATCCCACTGCTGGGTATGTACTCATGGCAGGGGAGTCATTTTATCAAAAAGACACTTGCACTAGAACATTTATTGCAGCATAATTGACAATAGCAAAGATGTGGACTCAAATGAAGTGCCCATTAATTCATGAGTGGATTAATACAATTTGGTGTATATATACACCATGGAGTACTACTCAGCCATAAAAAAAAAAATTAATATTGTTTTCAACGAGGTTTTCTTTTTTCTTTTATTAGGTCATATGTACATAGATCCTGAATATATTTATGCCTTTGTGGAATTCAATGTGGTGATTTTTTGTACAAATTGGAGTGCTTACATCCAACTAATTAACATAGCTTTCACCTCATTTACTTAATCACAGTGTTAAGACATTTGTGTTCTATAATTGATAGATTTGACTTGTACCCTTGCAATATGCTCCATAGGTGTGGTCCCACCATTTACCCTCCTTCTATCAAACCATCCCCCTCCCCTCCCATCCTCCTCCCCTTCCTTCCTTCATCCTAGGCTATAGTTGTGGTTCATCTTTCATATGAAATTGTGAGTGATTATAAATTGGTTTCACAGTAGTACTGAGTATATTGGATATATATTTTTCCATTCCTGAGATACTTTACTATGAAGAATATTTTCCAGCTCCATCCATGTAAGCATGAAAGAGGCAAAGTCTCCATGTTTTTTAAGGCTGCATAGTATTCCATGGTACATATATACCACTATTTATTAATCCATTCATGTGTTGATGGGCACTTGGGATTCTTCCATGACTTGCCAATTTTGAATTGAGCTGCAATGAACAATCTGGTGCAAATATCTTTGTTGCAAAGTGATTTTTGGTCTCTTGGATATATACCTAGTAGAGAAATTGCAGGATCAAATGGCAGGTCTACATTTAGATCCCTGAGTGTTCTCCAAACTTCTTTCCAAAGGAAACATACTAGCTTACATTCCCACTAGCAGTGCAGAAGTGTTCTCTTTTTTCCACATCCACGACAACATCTGTAACTTTGGGATTTTGTGATGTGGGGTACTGTTACTGGAGTTAGATGATAACTCAAAGTGGTTTTGGTTTGCATTTCTCTGATAATTAAAGATTATGAGCTTTTTTTCATGTGTCTGTAGATCATGTGAGATTCTGTCTTCGTCAGAGAAGCTTCTGTTCAAGTCTCTTGCCTACAATGAAATGGGATCACTAGGTCTTTTCTTTTTAATAAGTTTTAATTCTCTGTGATTCTCATTATTAAACCTTTGTTGAAGGTGGTGCCTGTGGCTCAAAGGGGTAGGGCACTGGTCCCATATGCCAGAGGTGGCGCGTTCAAACCCAGCTCTGGCCAAAAACCACAAAAATAATAATAATAATAAAAAAAAAACTTTGTTGGAAACATAACCTGCAAAAGTCCTCTCCCATTCTGAAGGCTGCCTGCTTGCTTTACTTACTGTGTTCTTGGCAATGAAGAAGTTTTTAGTTTGATCAGATCCCAGTAATGTATTTTTGATGTTGCTTCAATTGCCCAGGGGGTCCTCCTCATAAAGCATTCTCCAAGGTAAATTTTTTTCAAGTGTTTCCCTGCACTCTCTCCAAGAATTTTTATAGTTTCATATCTTAAGTTTAAGACTTTTATCCAGTGAGAGCCAATTTTTGTTAGGAGAGAAAGGTGTGGATCCAGTTTCAGTCTTCTACAAGTCACCAGCCAATTCTCCTAGCACCATTTATTAAAAGGGAATCTTTTCCACAATTTATATTTTAATAGGCTTATCAAAGATCAAATGATGATAAGTGTCTGGGTTCATCATCTGGCTTTCAATTCTATTCCATACCTCTACCTCTCCATTTTTGTGCCAGTACCATGCTGTTTTGATCATGTTAGATTTATAGTATAGTCTGAAGTCTGGTAGCGTGATTTCTCCTGATTTGTTTTTATTTCTGAATAATGTCTTGGCTATTCGAGGTGTTTTCTCTTTGCATATAATACTAAATACTAATTTTCCCATATCTTTAAAGTATGACAGAGGTGCTTTAAATAGGGATTGTTAAATCTGTAGATTGATTTGGGTAATACAGACATTTTAACAATGTTGATTCTTCCCAGCCATGAGTATGGTATGTTTTTCCATTTGTTAACATCTTCAGCTATTACTTTCTTCAGAGTTTCATAGTTCTCTTTATAGAGATCTTTTACGTCTTTTGCTAGGTACACTCCCACATATTTCATCTTCTTTGGTACTATTGTAAAGGGAATAGAGTTCACGATTGTTTTTACAGCTTGACTATTGTAGGTGTATATAAAGCTATAGATTTCTGAGTATTGATTTTGTATCCTGAGATGTTGCTGTATTCTTTGATTACTTCTAAGTGTTTTGTAGATGAGTCCCTAGGGTTTTCCAGATATACAATCCTATCCTCTGCAAAGAGTGAAAGTTTGATCTCCTCTGATCCTATTTGGATCCCCTTGATTGGCTTCTCTTGTCTGATTGTGATGGCTAAGACTTCCATTACAATGTTAAAAAGCAGTGGAGACAATGGGCAACCTTGCCTGGTTCCTTATCTGTGTAGAAATGATTTCAATTTCACTCCATTCAATATGATATTGGCTGTGGGTTTGCTGTAGGTGGCCTCTATCATTTTAAGAAATGTACCTTCTACACCTATTTTCTTAAGTGTTCTGGTCATGTCAGGATGCTGCATATTATCAAAAGCTTTTTCTGCATCAATTGAGAGAATAATATGGTCTCTATTTTTTATTTATGTGATGTATTATATTTATAGATTTACGTATATTGAACCATCCTTGGGACCATGTGATAAAAGCCACTTGGTCATGATGTATAATTTGTTTTATGTGTTGCTGGATTCTGTTTGCTAGAATCTTATTGAATATTTCTGCATCAATATTCATTAGAGACATTGGTCTATTTTTGATAGGTATTTTCTTTTTTTGATAGGTATTTTCCTGGTTTGGGGATCAGTGTGATATTTGCTTCACAGAAGTGTTGGGAAGTATTTCTTCTTTTTTTATGCTTTGGAAAAGGTTAAGTTATAGGGGTACTAGTTCCTGTTTAAAGGTTTGGTAGAATTCTGATGTGAACCTGTCTGGTCCCAGACTTTACTTTTTTGGGATATTTTGTATAGTTGATGCTATTTCAGAACCTTTTATAGGCTTGTTCAACATTTCTACTTTTCTGGCTAAGTCTAGGAAGGTGGTGTGTTTCCAAGTATTGATCTATTTCCTTCAGATTTTCATACATCTGAGAATGGAGTTTTTTGTAATATTCATTAAGGATTTTTTTAGTTTCTGACGAGTCTGTTGTTATTTGGCCTTTATCCTATCTGATTGATGAAATTAGGTATTTTGCTCTTTTATTTCTGGGTAGGTTAGCCAATAGTTTATCTATTTTATTGACCTTTTCAGAAAACCAACTTTTTGATTTATTGATCTGTTGTGTAATTCTTCTGTTTTCAATTTTATTTAATTCTGCTCTAATTTTATTTATTTCTTTTCTTCTACTGGGTTGGGGTTGGAATGTTCTTCCTTTTACAGTGGGTTGAGATGTCCCATTAAGTTCTTGACTTCCTCTCTTTCCATTCTTTTGAGGAAGGCTTGCACTGCTATAAATTTCCCTCTTAGGATTGCCTTTGCAGTATCCTAGATGTTC
The DNA here is from genome assembly GCF_027406575.1 of Nycticebus coucang. Classification (NCBI taxonomy): domain Eukaryota; kingdom Metazoa; phylum Chordata; class Mammalia; order Primates; family Lorisidae; genus Nycticebus; species Nycticebus coucang. Next base: position 108,968,887 of record NC_069804.1, read on the forward strand.
TGGTAATTAATGTCTTCATTACCATTTTGTTCCAAAAATTTGGTAATTTCCTTTTTAATCTCATCTATGACCCAGCTATCATTCAGTATGAGGTTATTTGGTTTCCATATTTTTGTATGAGTATGCTGATTCCTGTCGTTACTGAGTTCAACTTTCATTCCATGATGGTCAAAGAAGATACAAGGAATAATTTCTATTCTTTTAAATTTGTTGAGCATAGAATTGTGACCCAAGATGTTCTTAATTTTGGAGTATGTTCCATGGGCTGATGAGAAGAATGTGTATTCAGTTTTTTGTTAGGATGAAATGTTCTGTAAATGTCTGTTAAATCTAATTGTTGAATTGTTAATTGTAAGTCTGAAATTTATTTGCTTAGTTTCCTTTTGAGGATCTAACCAACAATGCTAATGGGGTGTTAAAATATCCGACTGTTATGGTGCTAGAAGTTATCAAATGGAGATGTCTGTTGGGGTCTCTCTTGTAAATTGAGGACCATTCTGTTTCGGTGCATTAATGTTAATAATTGAATCTCATGCTCCTAAGAGTTTCCCTTTACAAATATGAAGTGACCACCCATATCTTTCCTTATTTTTGTTGGTTTAAAGCCTGTTGTATCTGCAAATATAATTGTACACCTGTTTTTTTCTGATTTCCATTTGCCTGAATTGTAGATATCCATCCTTTCACCTTGAGTCAATATTTGTCTTTTAAGGTAAGATGAAATTCTTTTATGCAGCAGATATGTGGCCTGAGTTTTTGTATCCAGTCAGCCAACTGTGCCTCCTTAGAGGGCAATTTAAGCCATTTACATTAATTGAGAGTACTGATAAGCCTGGTTGTATTTTGGGTGTCGAGTTTTTCGAATGTCCAGTGGACATTTTTAAACCTTTCACCTCTGTGGAAGTTGGAATTTGATCAAAAGTTTTTAAGTGATTTTACTTTGGTGGTAGAGCATTGTGCTTGTAATTGTGGAGGACAGGTCTGAGAATATCCTGGAGAGCTGGTTTAGATATTGCAAATTTCTTCTACATATGAATGTCATTAAAGTATTTAATTTCTCATCATAAATGAAACTCACTTTAGTTGCATACAGGATTCTGGGTTGAAAGTTGTTTTGTTTTAGGAGGTTGAAGGTCTATGACAATCCTCTTCAGGCATGACAGGTTTAGCAGAGAGATCTGAAGTCACTCTAATATCCTTCTCCTTGTGGGTTATGGTTTTCTTATGTCTGGCTGCTTGCAGAATTTTCTCCTTCATATTAACTTTGGCAAAGTTAAATGTGTGTCTTGGAAATGGTTTATTTGAATTCAGTCGTGCTGTGGTTCTGAAACAGTCTGCATACTGAATTTCAGTATCTCTTGCTATGTTGGGGACGTTTTCCTAAATTATCTCTTGGAGTAAAGCTTCTGTGCCTCTTGGAACATCTTATTCTCTTTCAGAGATTCGTATAAGATGAATATATGCTTTTTTGGTGTTGTTCCACAGCTCTATAAGAGAATGATCTGTTTTTGCTCTCCACTTCTCTTCCTCTTTGAGTGTTTGGGTGTGTTCAAAAGCTTTGTCTTTGACGTCAGATGTTCTTTCTTCTGTCTGCTCCATTGTGTTACTGAGGGATACTACTGTATTTCTCCTATCTTGGAGGGTTGAAAATTCTATTCTCAATGTGTCAAAATCATTGGTGATTTTGTCTTTGAATTTATTGAATTCTTGAGACAATTTTGAATTATTCCTAGAATTTCTAATTCAAACTTTACTTCCATTCTATTAATATTATTTGCCATCCAAATTTTGAATTCGATTTCTGACTTTTTTTTTTTTAATGGATGAATCATCTTGTGTGTCTGTTTTTTCATTCCTTAGGGGAGTTGATCTACTCTGATTATTCATGTTGCCAGAGTTTTTCTGCTGATTATGCTCCATGATTATTTTTCACCATTTGGCTAGATGGGCAAGTAAGGTGGAATTGGATTAGAGGTTCCTGGAGTTGTGGTTAACCAGCCCTTTGCCAAGGATCTGGCTCTAGTGACTGTAGCTTTTTCTACTACAGCTTTGCAAAGGACCCATACAGTAGTACAGTATGAGGCTCTGGGGACCTGTTTGGTGTGGTGGGGTAGGTGGTTCTGTCTTATATTCAGCTTGTCTTTGTCCCATCCCAATGGATCAGTGACTCTGAGTTGAAGTCTCACGTGTGGAGAAATACAAGCAACTAAGACACCATGCCCCCCATGGGCAAAAACTGGGAGATAAAAATTAAATTTTCCCATTGCCACACAAGCAGGGTACCACCCTGGAGGGTCCTTGGTTGATTGGCCCATGTTGGGAGTTCCAAACCAATTTACCCAGTCAGTACCAACTCTCAAGTGGGAGAGTTCAAAAGCTCTCCAGCATCTAGATAACAGAGGTCTACTGGCTGCTCAAATGTGGCTTGGTCTGGTGCTCTGTGTAGTCAGAAAGGCCCAGCAAGTAGCTGAGTTGGATCGGGGGGCTGGTGTCTCTTTCCCCACCTTATACCTCTTTCATGCCCAGTCACTGGTAATCCCATGGGTCTTTGGTCCTGCTCCCTCCAATAAGCAGATGTGCCAGGGCTTTGTGTCTGCCAGAGTCAAAGGAAAGTCAATGCCCCCTTAGCCTGGTCACTACCCTCTTCCATCAGCTGGCAGGGGGAGCTGAAGCTTGCCTGCCTCATGTACTCCCTGGCCACTGGGGAGTGTTCCACCTGAGCCCAGTCTGAAGCTGAGGATAACAAGTCAGCAAATGATTTTCTCCCTCAGCCACCACATCTTTTCCCCAGCCACTCTGCAGCACTGGTATTCCTATAGGGTAAGGACTGGCTTCCTCTGGAACTCCTCAGAGTTGGGGAGGTGTCTCTCCAAGATTAGACCCTGACAGGATGGTTCTACTGTTGCTGAATCTTTGTGGGCAGTGTCCCTGCATAGCTCCCAGGCAACTTCCATGGCCAGGGAGGTGGCTGGGAGCCTGGGCTCTGTTTTCAGCTCTGGCAGCAGGGCAGGGATCATGGTGGCTTTGCAGGGTGGAGTGTGGAGTGCATAGCTCTAACAGGGTGGAGCCCTCAGCAGCTCAGGCAGGGCAGGGCAAAAGGGATGCAGCTTTGGCTGGGTGGGCATGAGGCACTTGGCTTTGACATGGTGGGGTACACAGCTCACAAGCCTCTTCCCCCAGCAGTGTGCACTTTTGCAGAGCCAAGCCCGACAGCCTCCCCTGCTTTGTCTGTCTGCAATACTGCTGGGATCACTGTTACAGTGCTGGTTTTCTACCATGGCCCTTGCAGTGCTCAGAGCTGGCAATAAATCACAGACTTTCCAGTCTCTGCAGGGGTTAGGCTTCTGGACCATCATGCAATGTGGGGAAAGTGTACTGGAAGTTGAAAATGGCAGGGAAAACATTATTTCAAATTTCATGCCTTGGAAGAGAATGCTCAGGGTCACAGCAGGGTTCCTCTGGGGAAGTAGACTGCACTTCCCGCAACTCTCTCCCATGGGTGAGACAAGAAGTCCTCAGTTCACTGCTCACCAGTAGAAAACCCAGAGAAAGCAAAAAAAAAAAAAAAAAAAAAATATATATATATATATATATATATCTTGGGGGAGTGGACAGACACTCTTTTTCTTTGGGATGATTTTTGTACCTGAAATTTTCTTTCTTAGAGTCACAGCTTGCCTCAGTAGAGGTGATGTGGAGTTATCACTCTTCTCTCTCAGCTTGGCTCCCAGTCTCCAGCTTTATTGGGTACTTTCTGGTCATTATCATTCCCTCTGGATGGGAGCTTATGGCTCCAGTTGGCCATCTTGCCCCTTTCCTGTGTTCGCAATAATCTTGATGGAACTGGAGAATATTCTTGTAATTAATGTATTATAAGGATGGAAAAACAAACATCGCAGATACTCATTATTAAATCCATACTGACTGGTGAGCACACATATACACAGACAGAAGTATAACTCAACAGAAATCAAGCAGGTGAAGGGGGAAAATATAGATGAGATCATACCTAATGGGTACAATATACACTCTGGGTGATGGGCACACTTCTAACTTTGACACAAGTGGTACAAAAAGCAAGCTATATACCCAAAATATTTGTACTCCTGTAATATCCTGAAATGTTAAAAGAGTCAAATAATGAGGTAATTACAGTTCTATGCCTATGTGCATCATTTTGGGAGTTACTTAGATACCATATTACCTTCTTTATGTTAACAGGTAATTATATATCTACATCTAGGGACTCAATATGTATTGTAGTCAAACAATTATTTTGTCCTCTTTTTTAATTGAAATTCAGAATTTTACAAACTGATAATAAAATACTATCACATATCTGGTATCAATAACTTTTAATACCATATTCATTAAAATTTGGCATAGTTAAAGACTTTTGACAAAGTAATCATATATTCTGTTTGTTAAATGAGTAAATAACTTTGATGCTAAACAAATATAAAATGTGAACAAAAATTTGTCACATGGTGGCAGAATCCATTCCAACATCATCTAATAGGAGATCTAACATTAAGAATATATATATATATATATGTGTGTGTGTGTTATATTTTAAATGAAATGATTAAAGGTAAATTTTGCATGTTTTCATAGAGAGAAAAATATAATAACAAGTAACAATAAATATAATAACAAAATAAGAATTGCATCCAATTTCTTCTTAGTATAACAAGTAGGGAGTACAGAAGTGTTTACTAAGTTTAAAAACACAATAAATTTGAAACTATAATTTTAAACAAAATGAAACAATCAGTCAACTTTAAGGTAAAAGTTAAGAATATTTTTTAACATTCAGGAATCAAAAACTTTCCATTCCAACTCATTGTAAAAAGCAAAATCAAAGAAAACATATAGAAAAAAATAGAACTAAAAATTTGGTGAAATAATAAAACTATTTAAAAAATTTAACTGAGAATTTAAAGAAATTATGATGAATCTCTGGTAGAAGTATCAGAGAATACTCTCCAGACCATTAATTAATCATAATTTCTTTAAAATTTTTATTAATATAATGGTATGTACAGTAAGGTTACATGATTTGCATTTCTAACTTAAAGTTGGAGTTGTAGCTGAGTCCTTACCCAACAGGTATGCCATGGACCCATACATTGTACTTGTTAGGTGGGAGCTCACCAAAACTCCTACCCTTTTATTAAATTAAATTGTGTTGTTTTTTTTTTTTCATGTGAGCTTGTTCAACTATGAGTTTCAAATTAGTGCAGAGTACATGGGAGGCTTGTTTTTCCATTCTTGAGATACTTTACTACAGATAATGTTCTCCAATTCTATCTAGTTAAACAGAAAATATGTAATGTTTCTATCCTTTTTAATGACTGAATAGTATTCCATGGTATACATACATCAAAGTTTATTGAAAAAACCTTTAATCATAAGTACATTTTCACTTGCATGTTTATAGAATCTCAATTCACAATTGCAAAAATATGGAAACAACCCAAGTGCCCATCAGCCATGAATGGATTATGCTGGGAGAATGGGAACTGAAGACCCCATTCTTGGTGAAGGAAAGCCTCATCACAAAAAGGGGAAGATTAAAAAGTATTCTGGGTGACTTGGAACAAAGTAAAGTCAGCTAGTTTACATTTAAGCGAGCCATGGCTAGCAAGAGTCCTGCCTTTTCTGAAATTCTAGCTGGTTGGTGATACAGCTTACAAATACCCCTGCTGGGTCTGTGAACACTCTGAGGGAAAAAATGATCATAGACGAGGCTATGACCGAGACCTAAAGAGATACATTAACTAAGTCATTTCCTGCCTAGTAAACAGGCAAATAATATACACTTTGTGGAGATTTGCATTTGCCTGGGACAGAGATGAAGGGAATAGCTCAAGCCCTGAAATATGGGCAGAAGAGCTTATATCTCTTATTGCAGAGGAAGATCCTCTGTGGTGGTGATGGGAGGAAAATTTGTCCCTCCCGCCGATTCCTCAGAGGAGATTAACGCCAATGGCATTTTACTCCACAGGGAACTAGCAGAGTTTAACACTTCACTAGAAATCTGTGTGTGTGATCTCAAGCTGGAGGTTCTCCCCATACAAGGCTCAGATTTCAGATTTCTCAAGGCTACACTTAAGGTTAATAATAATAACAATAGGAGCTGATATGCTCAATCAGAGAAACTGATGAAATCTTTGTTCCCTCCCTCATCTTACCCTCTGGGCAAATAGACTTCTATAAAAGCAGAGTGGAGCAAACACTAGAGGCCATTTCCAGAGGCCCACAAATAGGCAATGGACCCCTGCACTCCCACTTTTAATTCTACTGTATGTCTCATGTCTCTTTCTTTACCACTGTTTCTAACTTTATTTCTGTCTATCACCTCCAGTTTCCACAAGTCTTAGCAGACCCTGCTCCTCGGGTGGGACCTCCCCCCAGATTATATAGCAGATGATTAGCAAAATAAGGGAAAGAGGAGTTAAGTAAACATTCACTCAAAAGTTTCTCTAATGTTCAGGGCTATTTCTCAGTCCTGATAGAAAAAAAAAATGAAAACTATAATTTGTTTGAATGGAACTTAATGACATAAAATTAAATATTGAAAATCAGACTTAGGAGTTTGTGACCACTAAAGAAAAACAGAGGCAAAGAATATTCCATTAAATCAGCATCATCAAGAAAGAAAAACAAAATATAATTCAATAATTTATTGATATCAGTCTGAGCTCATAAGTATTTATTTTATTCTATGGTTTATAACTTATTGTCATCATTATGTATGTTGTTGATCAATATGTTCCAGTTTGGCCATTGCAATAAATTTATTTAATTGCCTTTAGATATATACAGATAGATTGGTGGAACATATTGAACTATCTAGCAAGAAAATTAAGAAAACAATCACATGTACAACAGCATCAAAAAGAATAAAATAGTTGTGTTTCATTTTTCATTTTTCATATGCAAGTATGAGCGATTATAAATTGATTTCATAGTGGAACTGAGTACATTGGATTTTTTTCCCCGCAACTGTAGCCTATGATGAAGGAAGGAAGGAAAGGGTGAGGGGAAGGGAAGGGGTGGGTCGACAGAGGTAACCCTCCCTGTGTAGGGGGAACACACCTATGGAGCATATTGAAAATACAAGTTGGATCTATCAGGTGTAGAACACAAATGCCTTAATGCTGTAATTGGGTAAATGAGGTAAAGTCTACGTTGATTAGTAGGATGTAAGCACTCCAATTTGTACAAATAATCAAAACATTGAATCCCATAATGGCATAAATGTATTTATGATCTATGTACAAATGACTTAATATAAAAAAGAAGAAAATACATAAGAATACATTTAACCAAACATGTTATTCTACATTGAAAACTATAAATCATAAGTGAGAGAAATTGAAGAAGACACACACAAAAAGCTAGCCTGTGCTCATAGATTGGAAGAATTAATATCTTTAAAATATCCATAGTATTTCAATCCATCTGCAGATTAAATGCAACCCCTAACAAAATTCAAAAGACATTTTATCAGAAATACAAAAAAAAAAAAAGTGGAATCCTAAAATATATGCAATGTCACAAAAGTTGTCTGACAGCCAAAACAATCTTGAAAAAGAAAAACAAAATTTGAGGCAACACACTTCCTGATTTCAATTTATACTATAAAGTTATAGTAACCAAAACAGTATGGTACTGGCATAAAAGCAGTTACATAAACTAATGGAATAGAATAGAGAGCCCAGAAACAAACCCACAGACATATGTCAACTAATTTTCAACAAGGGTGCTAAATACACACAATAGAAAAAAAAATATTTTCAATAAATAATGTTAGAAAAAAATGGATACCCACATGCAAAAGAAGAAAATTAAACCCTCATATCACACACACAAAAAAAACTAAACTTAATTAAAGACTTAAGTGTAATTGGTAAAACTATACAACTTCTAGAAGGAAACAGGTACAATGCTTCTTGACTTTACTCTTGGAAATTATTTTTGTATATGACACCAAAAGCACAGTTAACAAAAGCAAAAATTTAGCTAGATGTGATAGCACATGCCTATAGCTAGTAAAGAGGCTGAGGCACCAGGATCACTTGATTCCAGGAAATTGACATTACAATGAGATATATCTTCCCCCTGGGCCACAGTAAGACTCTGTCTCTTAAAAAAAAAAAAAAAAAGGAAAAATAAGTGAGAAAGTGGATTAAACTTAGATACTTTTGCACAGGAAAGGCAATAGTCAACAAAATCAAAAAGCAAGCTGCTGAGTGGGAGAAAATATTTACAAGCCATGTATTTGATAAGAGTTTATACACAAAATCTATAAGGAACTCATATAACTAGATTGTAAAAATAAGTAAGGAAGTAAATTAATAAATACCCAATTCAAACATGGGCAGACTTCCTAAATACACATTTTTCCAAAGAAGACATAAAAATGCCTAACAATGTATATAAAACAATACACAACATCACTAACCATAAGGGAAACGTAAACCAAAACCATGATGATCTATCACCCCACACCTGTTAGTATGAAAATTACTAAAGATAACATGTATGAGCAAAGATGTGGAGAAAGGGGGTCCCTTTTATACTGTAGATGGAAATGTGAATTAGCATAGCCACTATGTAAAACAGTATAGAGGCTCATCAAGAAATTAAAAATACATTTATTATATGCCCTTTGCTTGTTGGAGCAAAGACTTTACAATTTGGTCCTGAAGGTATCACTTCTGCAGTTAAGAAGTAGAAATTGACTTTTATTAGATTGGCCACTTTGGTAACAATAGCATTGACCACTTTCCTAAGACATTCAGCTAGGACTTTCACTAATGCTAAATATGTTGGTATTTTGGGAGAAATTTTACACATTTCTCTAGGAGTAGAAAATTGATCACTGACTCATTTAATTTTGACTTCTAAATACTTACAGAATGGCAATCTTTCATAATGCCATCTTCCCTCACTAAGATTTGATTTAATGACTTTGAAAAACCAAAGGCTATATTTCCATTTAGTGATTTAATCAATTGTTAATCAAGCTACTAGGCAGGCTATATTTCCATTTAGTGATTCAGTCATGGTAAATTCAAGTATGCTGGAAATGTTTTCACACAATTAACCTAGAAGAAATGTGGCCATACCTTTTATATAACCTTTTTTTAAAGGATCAGATTATAATTTTCAGTCACTTCAGCTTATACAACAGAAATGGAACTCTTCCTTATTTTAATGCATAATATTGAATCATATTGTTTTAGGTAAATTGATTCCTGTAATTCCTTTATATATGAAAGAAGTCTGCAAAATATTGAGTATATGACCATTTTGCTATACAACATTTCCCTTCTATTTTATTATAATGTGCATCCTCATTGAGAGATGAGGGAAAATCACAATTATTTGTGCTTCAGTTTTTTGTAATGAAATTTTAGGTTTCTAACAGTAAAGACAAGAATTTTACAAAGACATTTGAATCATTAAATCAATCACAGTTGTGGGTTGAAGTGTCCATATCTGCAACTTCAGAGAATGTGATCCTCGTTGTGAATGCTAATAATATACAAAGGAACTCAATTCTTCATTACTAGAAAATAAATTAATTTCTGAAAAAGATAGAGCTTTGTATCCACCTCTTCTTACAACCACCCCAATATAATGGACATTTGGAAAATACAAAATGGTGAAGCAACGTTGAAATACATTCAGCAATTTTTTGAAATGTTTCTTCTGAACAAAGAACTCAACCAATATCTTCACTCCATTAAGTCACATAGTTACATCCATTTTCATTATCTTTACAGCATCTGAATCACACTCAATTCTAATATCCATCTCCAGATGTTGCTGCATATGAGTACTTTTTTTTTTCAATTGTTATAATTTTTATCAATTTCCCCCCTTGGATCCTAATGTGCTCGTTTCTCTATCGGCAATGAGAATTTTATGTGTGTGTGTGAAGGAGAGACTTGGCAAGATTTTGACTATATAAACATATGTATACACACACACATTTTAACTCCTCACCACAAAAGGTATTGTATATTAGTCTCAACTCTAAGCCCGCTAAGCTAATTGAATGTGGAGCCAGCCAAGAAATGTGGTCAAAGGCCTATGTGTTAATTGAATAATGCTTCATTCTGTATAAAGCATAAAGCAAAAGAAAATTGTAGGCTGGAGACACTCCTAATATGTGTATGGGACACGAAACAGCAACAGAGGTAAGAAATGACTCAAACAACAAAGCAGTGGCATTTTCCAACATGCTTTGCACTTTATAGCTTAGTAATACTGTCTTTAAATTCATTTTTTTGCAGGTCATATAGCTTGTTTTTCCTGTTCTTTTAACTGTTTATAGAATTTTGTCTGAATTGAGAAAGGTTAAATTTTAATGAAAGGAAAAAACTCATATTTGTGTTCCTCTCATTGCTGCTGTGCGTGCACAAATTAGTACAAACACACATGTAGATTTATTACCCACCTATTAATGTTTTGATGCATGTTTAATATTGCTAGCATTATCTGCTTCCTAGCTCATCTTTTTTCAGTATTTAAGGTATTTCAGTATTAATTTCTGAGCTCAATTCAATAAAATTTTGTGTGATTTATGAGATAATAAAAGATCTTTTCCCTGCCCCCTTACTCTGCTTGTCCTACTTCTGTTTCCGGCATTAACTTTTTAGAGTAAAATTTGCACAAGTAGAATTACTACTCTGTATCGAGCCATTATCTCTAGATAATTCTTGTAAGATAATGGGTATGTGTTAGGAATGAAGCAGCAAAATTCAAAGTCCTCAGTGAATGAAAAATTTTTGATATAGAAAGGGAAGGTAAAGCTTTGTAGCATGAAGTTTCATTAGGATGATGTAAATGGAATATATTATAGAAAGCATACATAAAAAGTTGTGGCAATGAAAGGTCTGAGCATTCTGAAGGTACCTAACAGTTTCATTATAAGCAGGTATTTATAAGGAAATATTTGGTAATGACATTCTCAGAACTTGAAAAGTATCAGGTAAAGTGAAACCAACAAGAGGTAAATATTCTCCCTCTCATAAAAATAGATTAGATAGATAATATGCATTTCTTATGCATATTTATCTTGATTATAGCAGTGTTTCACATCTACTATCTATGTTTTCCTTTCGCTAGCCTTTGAGGTAGGCATGAAATGTCTAATTATAACACTTTTCTTTTCCTATAGTTTTTAAAAAATGGAGTAAAGAGTGAAAAGTGAAATGGTTCGTTGATTTTTTTTATTCGGAAGGAACGTATAGATAAATTGCTATTTTTCAGGTATTTAAATAATACATAAATTATTAATCTCTGCTTGGTTCATTTCTGTTGTCACTCTTCCTATTTGTTTGCTTGACTTAGCAACTTCCTAGTTCTCTTTGATGACCTCTAATTTAAACTCAATTAGGCTCTACTGTCCTGAAGAGAGAAAAGATGAAATGGGAAGAAAAACAGTACAAAAATAATCCTGACATTGAGTATCCAAGGTCCTATGTCTTAACCTAAACCTTATATTTGAAAGAATACTTAGGTCACAGTTTCTCCATGATGAGAAGGGAAAAAAGGAATTCACATAGCTAGAGAAAAGCTAATAAGAATTTGGAGAGAGAATTAACAAATTTAGAAACAATACATAACATAATCTAAGTTCTGAGAAGGAGGGGAACATAAACCTTTCTAAGTTTATATTTCTCCAGGAGAAAAAATATTTGAACCTATTTCTCTGATAAAATACAGAATACCCTACAGAATATCCTCCCTTGACAACATGTTACAAGAACTGATAGGATGAGATGTCTAACAGTGAGAGTACCAGAGAGTGCCCTTCATATTTCCTAAAGCTCTGGAATGGATAGTCAGAATGCAAATCTTTTTTCCAGGAACAGCAGGAATTAGGTGCAGAAATTAGCTAATGAGGTAAGTAAGAAATCTTGCTGGCATGCAGTGGCTGTTGTGAATGTTACGAGAGAAGTCTATAGCAAAGATCGAGGGTGGATAACCCAGCAGGGAGTCAGGTAAAGACACTATTATATCAAAATAATATCAGCAAGTAAGGTAATATAGCACAGTATTAGATAGAATTATTTGCATTTCAGAAAACCAAGATAAATCAAGATCAAGAGTGAGATTCCCCTCCATACTGATGGCAATGTGGCATTTATATGAGCATGCTGTTAAGCTTAAAATATATCACAGGAAAAAGAAATAGGTGAGAGGAATTTCATGAATTTGTTTGCATTTAAGTTGAAATGACTGAGAAAAATGAAGAAAGACATTGAGTTTGCCTGGAAGTATCTTGATTATTTTTTTCTGCCTGAGACAAAATTGGGGCTCCAGTAGAAATTAATTTTAATTTTAGAAAAATATGCTCTACATTGGCACTGTTAAAATCATGGTACTGTGAAATGTGAACATGGTATTAATATACCAGTTTTCCATGAAAGATTTTATTTTTACAGAGACTAGCATCAGGGAAAAAAAAAGAGAGGAAAAAAATGTGTTTGGAGTACCTGTAATATTGGTAATATGCTGCCCTGAGGGGTTGTGTAGGTAAAATACATTAAAAGAAAATGGGCACATCGGCTCCTAACAGTCCATGTACATTTTACTCAGAATTGAACATATGGTAGAGAATTATTAAACTTTTAGAGTTGAATAAACTTTCAGATATTTAATTTTAAAATGAGGTTAGCCTTGACAGTAAGCTATACTCACAGCTTTACGAAACATTGAAGTTGGAGGCCAGTAAGCTACACTTATAAATTTCCATAACATTGAAGTTTTAGGACCATTTATCCATTTTATTGATGAGAAAATTGAGAATAAGTACAGGATAATTATTTGGCCTTCTTAATCTTCTGCTATTAATTTACAGCCATTGATAGTGAAGAAATTTAGCTGAATTTTAGGAATGTCTGCCCTGGATTATACTTATGATAAAAACAAATAAAAAGAAAGGATTTGTAGGATTTTATTATTTGGAAGTTACCCTGAGAAATAAATGGACAATTCGATATAAAGTAAGAGTTAATTGAGTTAATTGTTACACAAATGTTAAAATGTCCTTATTAACACTATTAATGAAGTCATAAAAGTGTAGAGAAAATTGTGCCCTGATCTTGAGTGTAGGCTTGCTTTCAACTTGAGAGACCTGAAGAGTCACGAGAATGGCATGTGAGTTGTGTACATGCAGGAGGGCAGAAGACTGACCTCCAAGGAGAATGTCTATGCAAGGTGTGGCAAAGAAAGATTCTCTAGATTCCAAAGGTCTCTTAATACTGAGGAAAAACATTGTAGTCAAGGTCTGCGGTTTTGCAAAAACAAAGGTGGACACATTCTATCCGAACTTCTCCATATCCTCCCTAATCAGTGTTAATATCAGATAAGCAGCTTTTGTTTACTTCTTCCTTTTTTTGCAATGATAAATACAGACCTCAGGAAGGCTCCTTCCAGAGTTCCTCAGTACCCTGGCACAGACTCTGTGTCAAGCCTCTTCATTCTTCACATCAAACCTCCCTTATGTGGTGACCCCAAGCCCTTTCATAAAATTACCATGCACCACAAGAGCTAGGCTAGACTCTCCCAGATGGAAGAAATAATGTTTGTCTGAGTTAACAGTGCAAGGTGAAAACAATATTATTACTTTGACATATGGGGACATGACTTTTTAAAAAATTGCAGCATAATTGTCCTCATATCAAAATTGAGTACATAGGATTCATGCTTCTCCATTCTTGTGATGCTTTACTAAGAATAATGTCTTCCACTTCCGTCCAGGTTAATACAAAGGATGTAAAGTCTCCATTTTTTTTTAATAGCTGAATAGTATTCCATGGTGTACATATACCAAAGCAGAAAGAGGGACGGAAGGAGGGGGGTGGGGCCTTGGTGTGTGTCACACTTTATGGGGGCAAGACATGATTGCAAGAGGGACTTTGCATAACAATTGCAATCAATGTAACCTGGATTATTGTACCCTCAATGAATCCCCAACAATAAAAAAAAAAAATTGCAGCATAGCTTTCACTACCTTTTTCATTAGCTTAACTTCAGAGAAATCCATGCACATTATTGGTGGTCACAAAATCACCAACCCCTTCTTGGAATTGACTAGAGAATTGGTCTCCATTACATTCATCAGTCCTGAAGTCTGCTTCACATTGACCATAGCAACGGTATTTTTTTATTATACCAAAATTGTTAGCCATTAATTTTAAATCACACTTTGATTTTCATGTTATTGCTCAGAACTAAAAGACGATTCTGCCAAGATTTTTATCATCACCCTTTATAATTTTGAAGGTGTCAATCACATTTGCCATAACTCTCCTTTGCCAGTAACATCCCTATGCTATGTAAAAACAAAATATTGCATAGGATAAAAAAAACACTAAATGTTACTTTTAAAAATTAATTTAGCTATCACATATAGAGTTGATTTGTGAATTTTTTATTTTTTATTTTGTGTGTGTGTTTTGTTTTCCAAATAAAATAATCACTTATTTTCACGGGTCTTAGTATATCTGAGGGGAACACAAAACGAACAAATAACAACTAAATGCCTATAAGTAGTCTTTTTCTCCAAAAAATTAATTTTCTCCATGTTGTGTCCAGATGTTACCATCACCAGTTTGTTTCACAGGAGAAGTTTGCTAAGAACTGTATATGATTGGCCCTAATCCTGGCCCTGACACATGGGGTCATAATTCACAGTTGTAGTTGTTAGCAGAGGTCTTCTGAACTCCTATTACCACCTCTTGATTTTTATAATGTTTCGACTCTATGGTAGTCTAAAATGTGCAAATTTGTTCACTTTATCTGTATATGTTTACCCTTTAGGGCTTTTATCTATCATATTGTCAAAATACCTTTGTATTATGCAACTTACATTACCTGTCTTCAGACTTATCTTTAGACCAGCTTAAAGATTCACCACTTTTGAGACACTGATTTACTGTATCCTGGGTAATACTTACAATAATGCTTTACATGACATATTTCCTTAGATTTAAAGGAGAAATGGCAGTTTTTCCAGGAGTCAGTTGCTTCAATAATTATGAATTCAGAGAAAATATTTATTTTCACTTTATAATATAAATTACATCATCAATGCCTGTCAATTTTGAGTGTCTCACCCTGATATTTAAATATGGTTTTAAGATGTATTATTGCAATTACAAAACAAAACAAGAAAACACCAGCCTTCTAAGAGATCCTTAGATTCATGGATTGCTATAGATACTCTATCAGGAGTTCATCATGTCCTTAGCCATATATTCCAACAATCCTTTTGTGAATAAGGATTACTTATTGTTGGCAAGGCAGGAGTGCATGCTATTTCCCTTTGACAATGCAGGACTAATCTGGTAAAATTTACACTTCTTAAGTAAAATAGGCACATGTTGAGTGAAAGGTATGTGTCTTAACTCTCAAATTTGATTTATTAACAAGTTAAATCACTGTTCTAAGTTTGCTTTTTAGTATTTCCAATAGGGATGGCAAATACAAATTCTTTTTTTTTTTTTTTTTTTTTTTTTTCTTTTTTTATTGTTGGGGATTCATTGAGGGTACAATAAGCCAGTTACACTGATTGCAATTGCTAGGTAAAGTCCCTCTTGCAATCATGTCCTGCCCCCATAAAGTGTGACACACACTAAGGCCCCACCCCACTCCCTCCCTCTCTCTTTCTGCTCCCCCCCCCATAACCTTAATTGTCATTAATTGTCCTCATATCAAGATTGAGTACATAGGATTCATGCTTCTCCATTCTTGTGATGCTTTACTAAGAATAATGTCTTCCACTTCCATCCAGGTTAATACGAAGGATGTAAAGTCTCCATTTTTTTTAATGGCTGAATAGTATTCCATGGTATACATATACCACAGCTTATTAATCCATTCCTGGGTTGGTGGGCATTTAGGCTGTTTCCACATTTTGGCGATTGTAAATTGAGCTGCAATAAACAGTCTAGTACAAGTGTCCTTATGATAAAAGGATTTTTTTCCTTCTGGGTAGATGCCCAGTAATGGGATTGCAGGATCGAATGGGAGGTCTAGGTTGAGTGCTTTGAGGTTTCTCCATACTTCCTTCCAGAAAGGTTGTACTAGTTTACAGTCCCACCAGCAGTGTAAAAGTGTTCCCTTCTCTCCACATCCACGCCAGCATCTGCAGTTTTGAGATTTTGTGATGTGGGCCATTCTCTCTGGGGTTAGATGATATCTCAGGGATGTTTTGATTTGCATTTCTCTAATATATAGAGATGATGAACATTTTTTCATGTGTTTGTTAGCCATTCGTCTGTCGTCTTTAGAGAAAGTTCTATTCATGTCTCTTGCCCATTGATATAAGGGATTGTTGGCTTTTTTCATGTGGATTAATTTGAGTTCTCTATAGATCCTGGTTATCAAGCTTTTGTCTGATTGAAAATATGCAAATATCCTTTCCCATTGTGTGGGTTGTCTCTTTGCTTTGGTTATCGTCACCTTAGCTGTACAGAAGCTTTTCAGTTTAATGAAGTCCCATTTGTTTATTTTTGTTGTTGTTGCAATTGCCATGGCAGTCTTCTTCATGAAGTCTTCCCCCAGGCCAATATCTTCCAGTGTTTTTCCTATGCTTTCTTGGAGGATTTTTATTGTTTCGTGCCTTAAATTTAAGTCCTTTATCCATCTTGAATCAATTTTTGTGAGTGGGGAAAGGTGTGGGTCCAGTTTCAGTCTTTTACACGCAGACATCCAATTCTCCCAACACCATTTATTGAATAGGGAGTCTTTCCCCCAAGGTAAGTTCTTGTTTGGTTTATCAAAGATTAGGTGGTTGTAAGATGTTAGTTTCATTTCTTGGTGTTCAATTCGATTCCAAGTGTCTATGTCTCTGTTTTTGTGCCAGTACCAAGCTGTCTTGAGCACTATGGCTTTGTAGTACAGACTAAAATCTGGTATGCTGATGCCCCCAGCTTTATTTTTGTTACTAAGAACTGCCTTAGCTATACGGGGTTTTTTCCGGTTCCATACAAAACGCAGAATCATTTTTTCCAAATCTTGAAAGTACGATGTAGGTACTTTGATAGGAATGGCATTGAATAGGTAGATTGCTTTGGGAAGTATAGACATTTTAACAATGTTGATTCTTCCCATCCATGAGCATGGTATGTTCTTCCATTTGTTAATATCCTCTGCTATTTCCTTTCTGAGGAGTTCATAGTTTTCTTTATAGAGGTCCTTCACCTCCTTCGTTAGGTATATTCCTAGGTATTTCATTTTCTTTGAAACTATGGTGAAGGGAGTTGTGTCCTTAATTAGCTTCTCCTCTTGACTGTTATTGGTGTATACAAAGGCTACTGACTTGTGGACATTGATTTTATATCCTGAAACATTACTGTATTTTTTGATGACTTCTAGGAGTCTTGTGGTTGAGTCTTTGGGGTTCTCTAAGTATAAGATCATGTCGTCAGCAAAGAGGGAGAGTTTGACCTCCTCTGCTCCCATTTGGATTCCCTTTATTTCCTTGTCTTGCCTAATTGTATTGGCTAGAACTTCCAGCACTATGTTGAATAGTAAAGGTGACAGAGGACAACCTTGTCTGGTTCCAGTTCTAAGAGGAAAAGCTTTCAGTTTTACTCCATTCAGTAAAATATTGGCTGTGGGTTTGTCATAGATAGCTTCAATCAGTTTTAGAAATGTGCCACCTATGCCTATACTCTTCAGTGTTCTAATTAGAAAAGGATGCTGGATTTTATCAAATGCTTTTTCTGCATCTATTGAGAGGATCATGTGATCTTTATTTTTGCCTCTGTTAATATGGTGGATAACGTTTATGGACTTGCGTATGTTGAACCAGCCTTGCATCCCTGGGATGAAGCCTGCTTGATCATGATGAATGACTTTTTTGATGATAAGCTGTAATCTATTGGCTAGGATTTTGTTGAGAATTTTTCCATCTATATTCATGAGTGAGATTGGTCTGAAATTCTCCTTTTTGTTTGGGTCTTTTCCTGGTTTTGGTATCAGGGTGATGTTTGCTTCATAGAATGTGTTGGGGAAGATTCCTTCTTCCTCAATTTTTTGGAATAATTTCTGCAGTACAGGAATAAGCTCTTCCTTGAAGGTTTGATAGAATTCTGGAGTGAAGCCATCTGGACCAGGGCATTTTTTAGTTGGAAGCTTTTTTATTGTTTCTTTGATCTCAGTGCTTGAAATTGGTCTGTTCAGGAGCTCTATTTCTTCCTGGCCAAGTCTAGGGAGAGGGTGTGATTCCAAATATTGATCCATTTCCTTCACATTGTCAAATTTCTGGGCATACAGTTTCTGGTAGTATTCAGAGATGATCTCTTGTATCTCTGTGGGATCAGTTGTTATTTCCCCTTTATCATTTCTGATTGAGGTTACTAGAGATTTTACTTTTCTATTTCTAGTTAGTCTGGCCAATGGTTTATCTATTTTATTTATTTTTTCAAAAAACCAACTCCTTGTTTCATTAATTTTCTGAATGATTCTTTTGTTTTCAATTTCATTGATCTCTGATTTGATTTTGGAGATTTCTTTTCTTCTACTGAGTTTAGGCTTAGATTGTTCTTCTTTTTCCAATTCCATAAGGTCTCTTGTGAGATTGTTGATGTGCTCTCTGTCTGTTTTTCGAATGTAGGCATCTAAAGCGATGAATTTTCCTCTCAAAACTGCTTTTGCAGTATCCCACAGGTTTTGGTAGCTTGTGTCTTCATTGTTGTTATGCTTAAGGAAGTTAGTGATTTCCTGTTTGATTTCTTCCTTCACCCATCTGTTATTCAACAGAAGATTGTTTAATTTCCATGCCTTTGGATGGGGTCGAGCATTTTTGTTAGAGTTGAGTTCCACCTTTAGTGCCTTATGGTCTGAGAAGATACAAGGTAAAATTTCAATTCTTTTGATTCTGTTGATATTTGTTTTGTGTCCCAGGATATGATCAATTTTGGAGAATGTTCCATGGGGTGATGAGAAGAATGTATATTCTTTATCTTTGGGGTGGAGTGTTCTATATGCGTCTATCAAGCATAATTGTTCTAGGGTCTCATTTAAATCTCTTATATCTTTGTTTAATTTCTGATTAGAGGATCTGTCCAGCTCTGTAAGAGGTGTGTTAAAGTCCCCTGTTATGATGGTATTATCAGATATCATATTGCTCAGACTGAGTAAGGTCTGTTTCAAGAATCTGGGAGCATTTAAATTTGGTGCATAGATATTTAGAATTGAAATGTCTTCTTGTTGTAGTTTTCCCTTGACCAATATAAAGTGACCATCTTTGTCTTTTTTGACTTTAGTTGCTTTAAATCCACATGTATCTGAAAATAAGATTGCAACTCCTCTTTTCTTCTGAATTCCATTTGCCTGAAAAATTGTCTTCCAACCCTTGACTCGGAGCTTTAATTTGTCTTTTGAAGCCAGGTGTGTTTCTTGCAGACAGCAAATGGATGGCTTGTGTTTTTTAATCCAGTCAGCCAATCTATGTCTCTTCAGTGGGGAATTCAAGCCATTAACATTTATGGAGATAATTGATAAGTGTGGTAGTATTCTATTCGTCTTATTTGGTGAGAGTCCATTGCTTAGTTTTATCTTTTGCATCAGTGTGGAGGTTAGGTTCTGTCCTTTGATTTCTGAGTTCTTACTTTGCTGCTGATCCATTGTGGTGGTCAGTGTGCAGAACAGGTTGAAGTATTCCCTGTAGAGCTGGTCTTGTTGTGGTGAATTTCCTCAATGTTTGTATATCCGTAAATGATTTGATTTCTCCATCAATTTTGAAGCTTAGCTTAGCAGGGTACAGAATTCTGGGCTGAAAATTGTTCTGTTTAAGTAGATTAAAGGTAGATGACCATTGTCTTCTTGCTTGGAAAGTTTCATTAGAGAAGTCTGAGGTCACTCTGATGGATTTGCCCCTGTAGGTCAACTGGCGATTACTCCTGGCAGCTTGCAGAATCTTTTCTTTTGTCTTGACTTTGGACAGGTTCATCACAATGTGTCTTGGAGAAGCTCGGTTAGAGTTGAGGCGACCTGGGGTCCGATAGCCCTCTGAAAGCAGTGTGTCAGAATCTTTGGTGATGTTTGGGAAATTTTCTTTTATAATATTCTCTAGTATGGCTTCCATTCCTCTGGGGCATTCTTCTTCCCCTTCTGGAATTCCTATAACTCGTATGTTGGAACGTTTCATAAAGTCCCATAATTCTGACAGTGAACGTTCTGCTTTCTCTCTCTTCTTTTCTGCCTCTTTTACTATCTGAGTTATCTCAAAAACTTTGTCTTCTACCTCTGAAATTCTTTCTTCTGCATGGTCTAACCTGTTGCTGATACTTTCCATTGCATCTTTAAGTTCCCTGATTGACTGTTTCATTTCCTTCAGCTCTGCTATATCCTTTTTATATTCTTCATATCGTTCATCTCTGATTTGATTCTGTTTTTGGATTTCCTTTTGGTTATTTTCCACTTTATTAGCAGTTTCCTTCATTGTTTCCATCATTTCTTTCATTGTTTTCAACATGTGTATTCTAAATTCCCTTTCTGTCATTCCTAACATTTCTGTATAGGTGGAATCCTCTGCAGTAGCTACCTCATGGTCCCTTGGCGGGGTTGTTCTGGACTGGTTCTTCATGTTGCCTGGAGTTTTCTGCTGATTCTTCCTCATGAGTGATTTCTTTTATCTGTTTCCTTGCCCTAATTTTCCTTTCACTTCCTCTTGCTCTTTAAGTTCTTGTGCCTGTGGACTAAGGGTTACAGGACCAGAAAGGTGAGAAGGTTGAAGAGCAAAAAAGGGATGAAAGAAAGGATGACCGAGTGATAAGAAGAAAAAGAAAGATAGAGAAAGGAGAGGGGGTAGGGATAAGGAATATTGACAAAAAGAAGAGAGGCACAGAAAGAGGGAGACAGGGCAATATAGGTGTACAGTAGGGTACTTTGACACAACCTTAAAAAACCCCACCTTCTGGGGGTTGGGTGCCCAGTTGGGTGGTTCCCTTGAGGTCAGCAGCTCTTTGCTAACCTGGTCAGACACAGTACCCCACCTCCACCAAGTAGAGAGGAAAGACAAAAATGCTATAAATCAAACCAAAACAAGCAAACAGAAAACTTTATGGCGATAAAATTGGGTGAAAAACCAAGTGATAGCGGTAGAAACACTAGCAAAAATGAAGTTGTAGTTATTAAAAAAGGCAGCAATGGGAAATTATAATTAAACTAGAAAAATTGAGAAAGAAAAAGGGATCTGTATGGAAAAGATTGAAATTAAGAAACAAAAGAACATCAACAACGTCAAAATAAACAAACAAAAAAACCCAACCAAACAAAAAAAAAAAGAAAAAAAAATACACAACCAAAAACAAAGCAGTTTGTATATGTTGTTGAATATTGTCTGGGCAACACGTGGTCTTTTGGGGTATGAGATGTTAGTCACAGTTCTGATACGACTGGAGGCTGCTGATTTCTCAAACCCCAGCAGGTAGACACCCTAAATCTCTGTTCAGCCCACTTAAAAGGCACTTTGAACTTGTAAACTTGCTGAGCAGAAGCTTTCCCAGCTTTCTCGCTGGAATCACTGCTGAAGTGGCTATCCACTTACTCAGTGTGCCAAAACCGGTCTCACTCTTCCCCTGAGGGTTAGGGCTGCAAGGCGGCTCAGACCCCACCCTTAGGCTACTTGGTTGCTGGGTTACCAGCTCCCACCCGTTTCTGGCTCTGCTACCCTGAGGGCGGAGCTTGCCGGGGCAGATCACTGACAATGGATCCGTGTGACCCACCGCCAAACACTATTAGCTCCGTCTGGCTCAGCGGCTCAGACTGGGGCCCTAGACAACGGCCAAAGTTCTCCGCACTCCCACTCAGGCCTTCCCTAAGGCAGTTCAACTCAGTGCCAAGTCCAAGGACATCAAGAGAGTTCACAGGTAAGGCCTTTCTGGTTTGCAGTCTCGCTGCTACTGAACTTACAGTTGTGGGCGGGTTTAGACGGGTTGAACACACGCGACCACTTGCCGGTTTTCCACTGTTTTAGTCCTCCTCTTGGGGACCAGAAGTCTCTCGCTGACTCCCTGTATCCTCATAGGAGTGATGATAGGCAGTTCCCACCAGCCAGAGATGCCTGGAGTCCTATCTCCCCAGACTCACGGTGCCCAGATGCAAGGAAGCTGTTACTCGGCTGCCATCTTGCTCAAGACAGCGGCAAATACAAATTCTTATCCTCATTGGAGAGAAACATAAATGGAGCCTACGAAGGACCAAATTCCTAGTTTGGTTTCCAAATCTCAACACTTAACAAAACTGATCTTGCTAAAATCATCAATTATCTCTATGTTCTCCAAACTAAGTAGAAATTATGAATCTTTAACTTGCTTTATCTTCTTGAAACACTTTTATTTGGGTCCCATGACTCCACTCTCATTTAGATTTAGCCTGCTTATTTGGTTTTGTAAGTATCATTTAGATTTAAGCCTAGGACTTCCTGAAGAAAGCTACACTGTTTCAAGTTATGTTCCAGCATATTTTTGAAGTGTAATTATGTTTTTATTGTTCGTGGATATCCATTTAATTTTCTGTACATTGTGGTCACACAAATATTTCAATTTTTTTGTAAACCTTTATCATGGTGAAATTGATTTGAATGAGACTTGGTTTGCAACTGAAGTTGGCTTATAGTTAGTTTTGTTGAATACATTCAAGAGGTCAGATATGTCCTAATGCAGGTCTCATAGCACACAGAAATCGGCCATTGTCTACTAATCTATCTTTATTTTCATGTGAAACTTAAAACAATCATAGCTATATTCTCTCCCTTTATTCCCAAATACATGTTGCTCATCCTAATTCAGTTTCTTTCTTCTTGGTCAGCATATCAAACTTAGGCAAGCGCATTGAGTACACCAAATACTATGACAATGGTAATATCTAAATTATTGATGGGATTATTTATACATTGGGTTTCTCTGTTGAAAACTGATAGATGACCTCAAATTTTTTTGCTTTATTAGTACATCCTAAGTATATTCTTAGACTAACACTGCTCCTGAAGAATCAGAAAAGTTAAATTAGAAGAAATTGGTTTAAATAGAGAATAACGCTAATAAGAAATACATGAGGGGGAAGGATGGGCAGAGGGTGGGTGATGGGTTGGATTACACCTGCAGTGCATCTTACAAGGGTACATGTTAAACTTAGTAAATGTAGAATATAATTGTCTTAATACAATAACTAAGAAAATTCCAGGAAGGCTATGTTAACCAGTGTGATGAAAATGTGTCAAACTGTTTATAAAACCAGTGTATGGTGCCCCATGATTGCATTAATGTACACAGCTATGATTTAATATTAATAAAAAAAAGAAATACATATTTAGATTTTGAAGCAGAAAACTAGCTGGATGTAATTGGTTTTACCTTTATTTCCAAGGGAAAAAACATAGTGGAAATATTAATTATCGAAGTCCACATGTTCTAGTATCTGACATTACTGTGCTTTTGATCAGTATGTGAAAATCATTGAGACTATAAATCCTGTCTTTGCTGTCATGAATATTTATAATGAATCAATTGAAAAATCACATTTTAAAAGTTTAGATTTTTTTAATTGAAAAATATTGTCAAGTAGTTATGCAAATTCAATACCAGAATCTTTAGAAGTCTCTTGAGGGAATCTGGCACAGCCTATTTTTAAGAGAGTTGTATTTTATTATAAATGTTGGTTCATTCTACACAGCCTAACATATGTTGCCACAATGTGTTATCTCCCTAGGTAACTCTTGAGTAAAATCTGTCACGTTTTATGAGAGTTGTGACTATTTTACTTTAAATTTTATTTTAACATCTGATTCTGAACTTCAAGCATGTTATGTCCTTGTATGTAGTCCAGGATATTTTCTATGTGACATTTTGCATTCCAAAAGGTAGAGCACCATATCTGATTTGAATTGTGTTTTGTTTCCGTTATTATATACTCATATTTTTTTCTTTATTAAAAATATTTTTCCTTTGGCTCAGTGTTTGTAGCACAGTGGTTAAAGTGCCAGACATATGCAGCTAGCCTGGTGGGTTCCAACCTGGCCCGGGCCTGCTAAACAATGACAACTGCAACAACAACAACAACAACAACAAAAAAGCCCAGCATTCTGGTGGGCACCTGTAGTCCCAGCAACTTGGGAGGCTGAGGCAAGAGAATTGCTTAAGCCCAAGAGTTTGGGGTTGCTGTGAGCTGTGATGCCATAGCACTCTACCCAGGGTGACATAGTGAGACTCTGTCTCAAAAAAAATTTTTTCTCCTTTACTGTTTTCCCTCTGATATCTTCAGTCCTATAATCTATTTATTCTCTCCTCTTTTTACATCCAGAAATGTTTTATTGGATAATTTTTTTTTTTTTGCCAGTTGTTTTAAAGTCAATTTTGAATAGTGATTAAGAGTATAGACCTTGGAGTCATAAAGGCTTGGGGTCAGACAGAAAAACTCACATCCTGGTATTTTGCTCACCAGTTGTTATCTAAAGCAAATTATTACCTTGCTCTTTCATAAAGTTACTGAATTTATTTGGGGGGAAATCATTAATTTAAAGCAAATTATTTAACCTTATTGACCCTCAGTTTTCACATCTGTAAAACAAAGATTAGAACGTTAATTTCAAAGAGATGTGATCTCAATTACAAGAGTTAATTTTGTGTCTATAACTTAGTATATTGCAGGCACACAAAAACCATGTGATAACATGGTTGCTTTTCTTATCATTAATACTGTTATCATTAAAGCAAATATTAAGGACAAAATCTAAAATTTACTGTCATGAGAGTTACACCTTAGGTTATTAAAATGTAATGTCATGAACACCTATTGAGCAAGACTAAACAATGAGATGCAAATCGATTACAAAACAAATACCACTTTCAAAGAATCTACGTAATATGGGTGCTCTAATATTTAAAAAACCTTAACTTCTCTATTCAGTTCTTCTCCAATGTAAAATTTATTAAAATCTTAGACTTTAATAAGCCCTAGGAAATATGGTCACCTGTTTCAAGTTTATGTGTAACCTTCTAATAACATCCAGTAAGGATTTTTTTGTTAGAAATATTTTAGTTTAAAGTAACAGAAAGCTCAACATATAGTGTATTAAGAAAAATAAGAGAATTGGCTTCAGGGATAGCTGTATATAGGGTTAAATAATGTCATCAAGACTCAGTTCATATGTATGATTTCACTTTTATTTGGCATGGTTGGATTCATACCCAAACTGTATGAAATCAGAAATTAGTGGTCACTGTCTACCATCTCAGGTTTGTGTTCGGGAAGAAAGAATAACAGCCTCCATCTTGGAAATATCAGAAACAATAATTACATATTATTTACTTTAGTAGGTCAAATGCTCACCTTTAAAACAATCATCTAATGCAGGGAAATAAACTATTAGGATCTAAACTTGGAGATTAGAGGTAGTTTAAATCTTACACAGATTGTATGGATTGAGAGTGAAGAGGATATTTTTTGAGGAAATACTAGGTGCTTATTTTTTTTTTAAGAGAAGACAGATGCTGGGCAAAAAAATAATGTAGATATCTACTTTACAGGGTAAGATTCTTTTAAGCTGTTTTTAAATAAAAATTTCCAAGATGACTCAAACACCTAATAGATCATGAAGTTAGAAAACGTTTTGTTACCTCATAGAAAACTGATAAACATCTTTATTTTATTTGGTGAATATGACTTCGATACCGAAATATCTTCTTCAGTAGGTCCTTGGTCTCAGGGATTCAAAGAATGATTCTGTGGACCACAGATTAGTGGTAAGACAGGATTTATTTTACAGAAAAGAATACAGAAAAAGCCAGAGCTCCTGCAGAGGGACTGACTTAAGTCAGAAAATCTCCACTCTGCCTGGGTTCTTTGTCTAGGGGTATATAAAATTGCATGGGTCCTTTCTAGTTACATTTGGCCAGGACTTGGTAATAAATGAATGAATACAGTCCCTTCTGCTGGGGCAAGATGAAGGAGTGCATTAATGAATGGATGCAGTCCCTTCCACTAAGGGCAATGTGAATGAGGGCATATGATGAATGGATATAGCCCATTCATGAAATTGTCCAGGCCTAGGAAACTTACATGAAATTGACCAGGCAAAGGAAATGAATGAGGGAATCCTGTTTCACCCTTTCCACTGTGAAATTTTCATAGCGGAGTAGTGCAGCCAGAGGAGGTCTAAGGGTAGTTCTGGGGTTAGCACTGGCAGCAGGGTGGGGCCATGGTCTCCCTTATCTAACTAGGGACAAGCGGGCTTCTGCCCTGCTCTCCCTCTTTGCCGCACTTGGTTCTCCTGCTCCGCCTCTCCTGGTCTGGTACACCAACACTGCCTGGGCGGAGATGCAGAAGGCACAGCAGGTCCTTTCGGCTGGCTGGCGCCAACCAAGCTGGGTGTACCTGCCCTGTATCAACTTTGTCAATTACAATAAGATATCACAGATTATTATTTTTCTCAATTTTTTGGCATTATATACGTTGGAGCTGTTGCAATACCCAAGAAAAGGTTGTTGAAAAAGGTTTGATAAATTATTTCCAAGTTATAAATACTTCATGAGCTTAAAGGAGTCATTATTAAGGAAGCAAAATAAATATTAACACTGTCTATTGTTGCTAATATTACTATCAGCTAAGAAATTTAAATGATCGGGCAGCGTCTGTGGCTCAAGAAGTAGGGCGCCGAGGTCCCATATGCCGGAGGTGGAGGGTTCAAACCCTGCTCCGGCCAAAAAAAAAGAAAAAAAAAGAAATTTAAATGATCAAATGGCCTAATATGAACATTCACATCACATGTCTGCGATGTGATGAAACTGGTAAACTGTCAGAAAAAGTTAATATTTAAACACAACAAGTGAGTAAAGACAAAATAACAAGGGAAGTCAAAGTTGAAACAATAAGGGTGGTTACTGTTTAAAAAATTTGGACTCTATTACCTTGAACTTAAAAGCAAGATGCTGTCACAGAATCAGTTTGTATGTTGTCATCTTTCAAACTTTGCTCTTTCATAAACTTACTGAATTTATTTTGGGGGAAATCATTAATTTAAAAAAATTGAAAATGAAGATTTTTCAAAAGCTATATTTATTTTATAAATATAGCTCTCTTTAAATGCTATTGAACAATTTATAATTTATAAGACATAATCATGGACAGTGCTTTAGGGACTGTAGAAAGGAAAGACCTGATATATTCGAAATGCTCCAAATTGCACTACATAGAAAACCCATGTAAAGACATAATAATACTGATACAATAAAAATGTTTTTTAAAATTTTTTAATTTTTTTTTTATTTTTTATTATTGGGGATTCATTGAGGGTACAAAAAACCAGGTTACACTGATTGCTGTGTTAGATAATGTCCCATCCCCAAGAGGTGTGTCACATTTCGTGACCCCCCCACCCACCTCCTTTCTTCCCTCTCCCTGTACCCCTCTTCACCCCCCCCACTGTGTACTAGGACCTTAATTGTCCTCATATCAGAATTGAGCACGTAGGATTCTTGCTTCTCCATTCTTGTGATGCTTTATTAAGAATAATGTTTCCACTTCCATCCAGGATAATATAAAAGATGTAAAGCCTCCATCTTTTTTTAGTGGCTGAATAGTATTCCATGGTATACTTATACATGGTATGCATTCAGGCTGTTTCCTCATTTTGACAATTGTAAATTGAGCTGCAATAAACAGTCCAGTGCAAGTGTCCTTATGGTAAAAGGATTTTTTTTTTCTTTCGGGTACATGCCCAGCAATAGGACTGCAAGATCAAATGGGAGCTCTAGTTTGAGTTCTTTGAGGATTCTACTTCTTTCCATACTTCCATTCTCCATACTTCTGAAAAGGTTGTATTAGTTTGCAGTCCCACCAGCAGCATAAAAGCATTCCCTTCTCTCCGCATCCATGTCAAAATCACATCTGCACTTTTGAGATTTTGTGATGTGGGACATTCTCACTGGGGTTAGGTGATGTCTCAGGGTGGTTTTAATTTGCATTTCTCTGATAATTAGAGATGATGAGCATTTTTTCATATGCTAGTTGGCCATTTGTCTATCTTCTTTAGAGAAAGTTCTATTCATTTCTCTGGCCAAGTGATAAAAGGGATTATTGAATCTTATTAGGTTTATTGATCTGAGTTTTCTATAGATCCTAGTTATCAAAATTTTGTCCAATTCAAATATGGAAATATCCTTTCACATTGTGTAGGTTGTCTATTTGCTTTAGTTGTTGTCTCCTTAGCTGTACAGAGCTATTCAGATTAAGTCTCATTTGTTTATTTTTAATGTTATTGCAATTCCAATAGAAGTCTTCTTCATAAAGTCTTTCCCCAGGCTGATATCTTCATGTGGTTTCCCAAGACTTTATTTGAGGATGTTTATTGTTTCATGTCTTAATATCTCAGGATATAAAATCAATGTCCACAAGTCAGTAGCTTTTGTATACACCAATAACAGCCAGGATGAGAAGCTAATTAAGGACACAATATCCTTCACAGTAGCTTCAAATAAAATTAAATACCTAGGAATATACCTAATAAAAAAGGTCAATGACCTCAATAAAGAAAATTAATAAACCCTAAGAAAAGAAATTGCAGAAGATATTAGCAAATGGAAGAATATACCATGACCATAGCTGGGAATAATCAACAATGTTAAAAATGTCTATGCTTCCCATAGCAATCTACAGATTCAATGCCATCCCCATTAAAATACCATCATCATACTTTCAAGACTTGGAGAAAATAATTCTTCATTTTTATGTAAGCAGAGGAAAAAAAAAAACATGTATAGCTAAGGCAATTCTTAGCAATAAAAACAAAGCTGGGGGCATTAGCCTACTAGAGTTTAGGCTGTAATACAAAACCATAGTGATCAAAACAGAATGGTACTGACACAAAAATAGAGACATAGGCATCTGGAAATGAATATAAAACCATATTATGAAGCTAACATGTTATGACCACACAATCTTTGATAAACCAAACAAGAACATACATTGAGGAAAAGAATCCCTACTAAATAAATCCACATGTAAAAGATTGAAACTGGACCCTCAGCTTTCTCCATTCTCAAAAATTGATTCAGGATGGATAAAAGATTTAAACCTAAGGCATGAAACAGTAGAAATCCTCAATAAAAAATCAAATTAACATTTAAAAGTGATGTGCAGTTAATGAAATGAGAAAATATGTCAAGGAAATTATCTTTGGGGGTAATATAGTTTTATCTTAATTTTTCTAGATTTCTTGCATTTCATAACTCAGATTAAGTCAGAGAAAGAAAGTTATAGATGTAATACAATAGATAGTATCCACCCAATACACAAAAATAAGGAAACTGTTATATAAGAACTTATGAAATTCATGCATTAAGTTTTTATTGTTATTTTAAGAAATTTCATAAGCTCCACAACCAACTACCAACATAGCATCTTCATCTCTTTTCTGGAAAAGTATTATAATTGGAAAATGATAGATTAGAGATGGAGACATATGACTTTTAAGACAAAACCTTTAGCTCTTCTACTTGCATCCAGAAGTTTCAGATCTCTTCTATAACACTCATATCTACAATTCCCTTCACAAGTAATATTTTCTGCTATTTTATTTCTGTTTGAGTCATCACTTCCATCTTCTTCTCCCTATTTACTTATAATTTCCTATTTTCCCCAGGACTTACATAAATTTTATCTGCCTAGCACTTAACCACTTTTTCTTGTCATTTTTTCCTTTTTCATTTAAGTGCCCAGTTGTTAGTCTCATTTTCTTTTTCTTTCTTTTTTTTTTTTGTGGGTTTTCCTGTCCTTATTCTTTCTACTTCCAATTATGTATCAAATGTCTCTGTTTGCTATTCTACACTATATCCCAATAAAAACTTTTTTATTATTTCCATAAATAAATTACATAAGGGAAAAAAGATGTGGGAAGCTCAGTTGAACAGTGCTTGTAAATCCTTGATGAGATGTTTCATAACTAAAAAGGGAAACACTTTAATTTTCTATATACACTTAAGTGTTGATCAATCAGTTCCAATCTGGTATTGAGTAAATGTATTTGTTTCTCCATTTCTCAGAAGTTTCACTTAGAATAATGGTCTCCAGTTCCATCAAGGTTGTCAGAAAAGGTAACAGTTGTGAATAGAATAGTGTGCCAAAGAAGATGAAATATTTGAGAGTTTATCTAACAAAGGACGTGAAAGATCTCTATAAAGAGAACTATGAAACTCTAAGAAAAGAAATAGCTGAAAATGTTAACAAATGGAAAAACATACCATGCTCATGGCTGGGAAGAAACAACATTGTTAAAATGTCCATACTATCCAAAGCAATATATAATTTTACTGCAATCCCTATTAAAGCTCCACTGTCATACTTTAAAGATCTTGAAAAAATAATACTTCATTTTATATGGAATCAGAAAAAACCTCGAAGAGCCAAGACATTACTCAAAAATAAAAACAAAGCAGGAGGAATCATGCTACCAGACCTCAGACTATACTATAAACCGACAGTGAACAAAACAGCATGGTACTGGCACAAAAAAAAGAGAAGTAGATGTCTGGAACAGAATAGAGAACCAAGAGATGAACCCAGATACTTACCGTTATCTGATCTTTGACAAGCCAATTAAAAACATTCAGTGGGGAAAAGATTCCCTATTTAAAAATTGGTACTGGGTGAAGTGGCTGGCAACCTGTAGAAGACTGAAACTGGACCCACACCTTTCACCGTTAACTAAGATAGACTCTCACTGGATAAAGTATTTAAACTTAAGACATGAACTATAAAAATACTAGAAGAGAGTGCAGGAAAAACACTTGAAGAAATTGGTCTGGGCGAGTATTTTATGAGGAGGACCCCCCGGGCAATTGAAGCAGTTTCAAAAATACACTACTGGAACCTGATCAAACTAAAAAGCTTCTGCACAGCCAAGAGCACAGTAAGTAAAGCAAGCAAACAGCCATCAGAATGAGAGAAGATATTTGCAGGTTATGTTTCCAACAAAGGTTTAATAACCAGAATTCACAGTGAACTCAAACATATAAGCAAAAAAAGAACCAGTGATCCCATCTCAGGCTGGGCAAGGGACTTCAAGAGAAAATTCTCTGAAGAAAACAGGCACACGGCCTACAGACATATGAAAAAATGCTCATCATCTTTAATCATCAGAGAAATGCAAATCAAAACTACTTTGAGATATCATCTAACTCCAGTAAGATTAGCCCATATCACAAAATCCCAAGACCAGAGATGTTGGTGTGGATGTGGAGAAAAGGGAACACTTCTACACTGTTGGTGGGGATGCAAATTACTACATTCCTTTTGGAAAGATGTTTGGAGAACACTTAGAGATCTAAAACTAGATCTGCCATTCAATCTTATTATTCCTCTACTAGGTATTTACCCAGAAGACCAAAAGATATTTGTACCAGAATGTTTATTACAGCCCTATTCATAATTGCTAAATCATGGAAAAAGCCCAAGTGCCCATAGATCCATGAATGGATTAATAAATTGTGGTATATGTACACCATGGAATATTATGCAGCCTTCAAGAAAGATGGAGACTTTACCTCTTTCATGTTTACGTTGGTGGAGCTGGAACGTATTCTTCTTAGTAAAGTATCTCAAGAATGCAAGAAAAAGTATCCAATGTACTCAGCCCTACTGTGAAACTAATTTTTGGCTTTCACATGAAAGTTATACCCCAGTTATAACCTAAAAATAGGGGGAAGGGGGAGAAGGAGGGGAGGATAGGTGGAGGGAAGGTGATTGGTGTGATTACACCTGTGGTGCATCTTACAAGGGTACATGTGAAAGTTAGTAAATGTAGAATATAAATGTCTTAACACAATAACTAAGAAAATGCCAGGAAGGTTATGTTAACTAGTGTAATGAAAATGTGTCAAACGGTCTATAAAACCAGTGTGTGGTGTCCCATGATCGCATTATATACACAGCTATGATTTAATAATAAAAAAAAAGAAAAAAACAAAATAGAGTGAAAAGTTATAAGGCAGCTCAGCACTTGTAGCTCACCAGCTAGGGCACCAGCCACAGACACCACAGCTGGCAGGTTTGAGCCTGGCCCAGAGCCTGCAAAACAAGAACGACAACTACTACAAAAAAATAGCTGCACGTTGTGGCCAGTGCCTATAGTCCCAGCTATTGGGAGGCTGAAGCAAGAGAATCACTTAAGCCCGAGAGTTTGAGGTTTCTGTGAGGTGTGATGCCATAGCACTCTACGGAGGGTGACATCATGAGACTCTATCTCAAAAAAAAAAAATGTTATAAGACAAAACAGCATGATACTGACATCAAAACAGACAGATAGAGGAATATCACAGAATTTGGAAACAAGACATAAAAATACACATTTGCATTCATATATTTTAGACAAAAAGGAAAAAAAAAAGAAAAAGCAGGAAAAATGACAATCTCTTCCAAAGAATTGCATTGGAAATAATGTGTCCCACCCTTGGAGTTGTATAATTAAAATTTGGTTGAATCCAATTTATCTTTTTCTGTAATTTATGTTTAGGTTATCATATCATGAAACAATTGCTTAATTGAAGGACATGAAGGCTTTTGCATGCATTTTCTTCTGTGAGTTTTGTAGTTTTAGCACTTACATTTAGGTCTTTTAACCATGCTAAAAAAATCACAGAGTAAGAGATAAGGTCAAACTTTACCTTTTTGCATATTTTTTATTGCTTCAGGTTCATTGCATGTACAAAGAATTAGGTTACACTAATTGCACTTATTAGGTCAAGTCCCTCATAATTGTGTTCCGTCCCCAATAGGTGTATCATACACGATAACCCCCATACCTTGCCTCCTCCCCTCTCCCTCATTCCCTTGCCCCTTACCTTGAATTGATTTCAGTTTTTCACTCATGAGGGTATGTATTAGATCATATAATGGCTTCATATTAGAATTGAGTACATTGGCTTCTTGCTACTACATTCTAGTGACACTATACTAAGAAGAATGTGTTCCAACTTATTCCAGATTAATACGAAAGTTATAAAGCACCCATCATTTTTAATGGTTGAATAGTATTCCATGTTATATATATATGTATGTGCATATACATAAAATCACAGCTTCTAAATGCATTCCTGGGTTGGTAGGCATTTAGGTTGTTTCCACATTTTCATGATTGTAAATTGAGCTGCATTAAACAGTCTAGTGCAAATGTTCTTAGGATAAAATGATTCTTTTTCTTCTGGGTAGATGCCTAGTAATGGGACTGTAGGATCAAATGAAAGGTGTAATGAGAGTTCTTTCAGAATTCTCCATACTTTTTTCCATAAAGGGTGTATTAGTTTGCAGTCCCATAAACAATATAAAAGTGTTTCCTTCTCTTCACATCCCCGCCAGCATCTGCAGCTTTCAGACTTTGTCATGTGGACTATTCACGCTGGGGTTAAGTGATTATCTCACAGTGCTGGTGGTTTTGATTTGCATTTCTCTGATGATCAGGGATGATGAGAATTTTTTCAAATAATCTTTCTTCATTAGAGAAGGTTGTGTTCATATCTCTTGCTTAGAGGGAGATGGTATTATTTGCTCTTTTTTTGGTCATTAATATGAGTTCTCTGTAGATTCTAGTTACTAACCCTTTGCCAAATTCATAATCTGCAAATATCTTTTCCAATTTGGAAGTTTGTCTTTTTGCTCTACTTGTTGTTTCCTTGGCTGTGCAGAAGTTTTTCAGCATAATTAAGTCCCATTTGTTCATTTTTTGTTGCTGTTGAGATGGCCACTGAAATCTTTCTCATAAAAATCTTTCCCCAGTCCAACATCATGAAGAGTTTTTTCCACACTTTCCTCTTAGATTTTCATCATTTTGTGTCTTATATTTAAATCTTTTATCCATCTTGAGTCAATTTTTATAAGTGGTGAAAGATGTGTTTCCAGTTTCAATCTTTTACATGTGGTTATCCAGTTCTCTCAGCACCATTTGTGGAATAGGTTTTCTTTTTCCCACTATATGCTTTTGTTTAGTTTATCAAAGATCAGATGGCTATAAAAGACCAGTTTCATCTCTTGGTTTTCTATCCTGCTCCAAATGTCTGTGTCTGTCTGTCTCTCTCTCTCTCTTTTTTTTTTTTTGCCAATACCATACTGTTTTGGTTACTGTAGACTTGTATATAGGCTGAAGTCTGGTTTGGTGATGCCTCCAGCTTAGTTTTTATTACTAAGAACAGCCAAGGCTATCTGTATTTGTTTTTTTGTTTTTTTTTTCTTTCTGGTTCCAAAAAAAATCAAGTACTATTTTTTCCAGTTTTTCTAATGTTATATTGGTATTTTAATGGGGACTACACTGAATCTGTAGATTAATTTGGGTAGAATTTTGATAATGTTGATTCTTCCCCACCAAGAGGATGGTATGCTTCTTCATTTGTTAATATCTTCTGCTATTTTTTTCATAATTCTCTTTGTAAAGATCCTTCATCTCTTTGATAGGTATAGTCATAAGTGTTTCATTTCCTTTGAAGCTACTGGGAAGGGAATTGTGTCCTTGATTTTCTTCTCAACTTGGCTGTTATTGCCATATACAAAGGCCACTGGTTGTGAACATTGATTTTATACCCAGAGAAGTTAATGTATTTCCTGATCATTTCCAGGATTTTTTGGTTGAGTCTCTGGGATTGTCAGAGTATTGGATCATATCATCAACAAAGAGTGTGATTTTGACCTCCTCTGCCCCCTTTGGATGCCCTTTATGTACTTCTCTTGCCTGACTACATTGGCAATAACTTCCAGCAAAATGTTGACTAATAATGGCAATAGTGGACATTTTTGTTTGATTCCAAATATGTGTAAAAGCTTTCATATTTCCTACATTCAGTATGATGTTAGCTGTGGCTTTGCATGGATGGCTTCAATCAGCTTAAGATATGTGCCACCTATGCGTATTTTCTTAAGTGTTCTTGTTTGAAAAGGTTGCTGAATTTTTTTCAAATACTTTATCTGAACCCATTGAGAGGATCATATGATCTATGGTTTTGCTTCTATTAATATGATGAATCACATTTATGAATTCAGCCTTGCATCCCTTGGATGAACCCAACTTAATCGTGATGTCTATATATTTTTTTAAAGTGTAACTGGAATCTATTAGCCAAACTTATGTTGAGTATTTTTACATTGATGTTCATTTGAGAAACTGGTCTGTAGTTCTCCATTTTATTTGGGTGTTTTCCTGGTTTTGGAATCAAGATGATGTTTCCTTCATGGAATGTTTTGGGGAAAGTTCCTTCCCTCTCAATGTTTTGTAATAGGTTCTGCAGTATAGGTACAAGCTCATGTTTGAAGGTGAGATAAAATTCTGATGTTAAGCCATTTATGGAGTCCCAGACTTTTGTTGTTGTTGTTGTTGAAAGCTTTTGTATTGTTTCTGGTATTCTTTTGATTTTGTTGAGGTTTGATTTATGTGCTAGGATACAATCTACCTTGGAGAATGTTCCATTAGCCAATGAAGAAACATATATTCCTTAAATTTGGGATGGTGTGTTCTGTATATGTTTATTTAGCATAGTTTTTTAGGTCACACTTAATTTCCTTGTGTTTTGTTTAGTTTAGTTTTGGAGGACCTGTCCACCTCTGTAATAGGAGTGTTAAATTCACTACTATTATGGTGTGATAGTATATCATGTTGCTCAGACTAATTAAGTTCTGTCTTATAAATCTGAGAGAATTTAATTTGGGTGCAAAAATATTTAGAATTAAAATGTTTTTTATTGTTCTGTTCCCTCGGCCAATATGAAGTGTCCATCCTTGCCTTTTTTACTTTAGTTGCTTTAAATCCACTTCCATCTGACAATAAGATTATGACCCACCTTTCTTTTGATTTTCATTTGCCTGAAATATTGTTTTCCATCCCATCACCCACAGTCCTACTTTTTCCTTCAAGGCTAGGTTTTTCCTGCAGGCATCAAATGGATGACTTGTACCTTTTTATGCAATCTGCCAGCATATGCCTTTTCTTTTCTTTTCTTTTTTTTTTTTTTTTTTAAGACAGAGTCTCACTTTATCACCCTCAGTAGAGTGCCATGGTGTCACACAGCTCACAGCAACCTCCAACTCCTGGGCTTAGGCGATTCTCTTGCCTCAGCCTCCCAAGTAGCTGGGACTACAGGCACCCACCCCAAAGCCCAGTTATTTTTTGGTGCAGTTTGGCCAGTGCGGGGTTCGAACCCGCCACCCTTTGTATGTGGGGCGGGCACCCTACCCACTGAGCCACAGGCGCTGTCCAGCATGTGCCTTTTCAGTGGGGAATTCAAACTATTCACATTTCCTGAGAGAATTTATAAATGGGCAAGTTCTATTCTTCTTATTTATGAATGTCCATTGCTTAGTTTTATCTTTTTCATCATTTGGAAACCAGGTGTTGTCCTTTAGTTTTTGTGTGTTTATTTTGCTGGTGATCCATTGTGATCATCAGTGTGGAGAATAGGTCTGAGTATTTCCTGTACAGCTGGTCTTTTGGTGGCAAACTTTATCAATGCTTGCATACCAGTATATGATTTGATTTTTCTATCAATTTTAAAGGTTAGCTTAGCAGTATACAGAGTTGTGGGCTGAAAAATGTTTTGTATGTGTATATCAAACATAAATGATCATTTGGTTGGGAGCCTGAAGCTCTCCTCAGCCCACTTAATAGACATGCCTTGACCTTTTCAAACTCTGTCCTATGGCCATGCAGTCGCTTTCTCAGGAAAGCATGTGTTGCTCAAATCTCCCCAGGAATGGCTTCCCAGATTATTAGAAGTAGCAATACTGGACTTGCAATAGGACCCTGATGGCTGATCCTGTAAGGCAGCTTTCCCACAGGGGCTGTGTCCTGCCTCCAGCCAAATAATGAAAACTTTCACTCTGTCTGTGGCTCAGTCCTGGCCCCTGGGTGCTGTTCAAATCACTTGCTTTCTCACCCAAGCTCTCCCAAGGCGACTCAACCAACTGTCCAGGATGAGAAGAAACCTATACGGCAGGCCTTCTCTGTCTGTAAACTGCTCCTGCCACTGCACCAGCCAACCTCTGCTGGCACACAAATACTCTCCCTAGTGCCACTTCTCCACCAATTTTGTCCTCCTCTTGGGGTCCTGAATTCTCCTGCTCCCTCCCTGTGCCCCAGAAGGGATATTTCTGGGCAGTACCTACAACTAAGAGGTGCATGGAGTCTTTTCTCTCGATGCATGTCTGTCTGTAGTCCCAGCATCTTGCTCCACCCTCTCCTTTTGCATATTCACATACACTTTGCACCAGCAAAATTTATTTACTTAATTTTTTATTTTAAAATATTAAGGGGATACAAAAGTTTTTGTTACATGGATACCTTGTATAATATTATGCTTAAGTTGGTGCTTTTAGTGTGCCCATCACTAGAATCATGTATGTTTTTCTCAATAGGTAACTTTTTATCCCTAAACTCTTCCCTCTCTGCCCTCTCTTGGTTTCTAATATCCTTTGCATCTCCTCATGCCCATCACTTAGCCTCCAATTATTATAGAATACATGTGGTGTTTGTTTATCTATTCCGGAGATATTTAGTGTAGGATAATGGTCTGTAGCTGTTGTTGCAAAAAAACATTATTTCCTTCTTATTGCTGATTGGTACTCCATCATGTGTGTGTATGACATTTTCTTTATTTACTCATGAAATGATGAGCAGTTTTTCTGTGATGAACATTCAAGA
This sequence comes from Nycticebus coucang, assembly GCF_027406575.1. NCBI lineage: Eukaryota > Metazoa > Chordata > Mammalia > Primates > Lorisidae > Nycticebus > Nycticebus coucang. Next base: position 109,006,595 of record NC_069804.1, read on the forward strand.
GCAGGTGTCTTTTTGATAAAATGACTTTTTTTTTTCCTTTGGGTAGATACACTGTAGTGGGATTGCTGGATTAAATGGTAAGTCTACATTTATTATGTCTTCAAGGACTATCCATACTGTTTTCCATAGAAGTTGTACTAATTTTCAGTCCCACTCTCCACATACACAATAACATCTATTGTTTTTATACATGTTAATGATAATCATTCTGACAGTGGTGAGGTGGTATGTCATTGTGGTTTCAATTTGTATTTCCCTGATGATTAGTGATGCTGAGTATTCTTTAATGTTTGTTAGCTATTTGCTTATTTTATCAAAGTGAAATAAATAAAGTATTAAAAATGTATAAATTCCCAAATAGATGTTTCTTTACAAGAACTACAAAGATGGCCAATATGCTGGACACAATTATTTATCAGAGAAATGCAAATAAACATCACAGTGATACACCACTTCACACTCACTAGAATGTCTAGCATCAGAAAGATAGATATTAATAAATAGTAGTGAGGATGTGGAGAAACTAGAGTCTTGTACACTGCTGATCAAAATGTAAAATGATGCAGCCTCTTGGAAAAAGTGCAGTTCTTAGAGGTTCTTCAAAGTTTGAACATAGAGTTAATATTTGACCCAGCAATTTAATTCCTAGATGTATTTCCAAGAAAAATAAAAACATAAGGTCATGACAAAACTTGTAAACAGTATTCAAATAGCATTATTCACACTTACTAAAAAGTGAAAACAATGCACATGTCCATGAACAGATGAATGAACAAATAAAAAGTCGTAAATCTATGTAATGGTATTTTATTTGGCCATGAAAGGGAATGAAGTTTTAATACTTGCTATAACTTGGAGGAAGCTTGAAAATATATGCTGTGTGAAAGAACTCAAAAAAACCATACACATGCCACAGTTTATTAATCTATTCATTTGTTCATGGGATTCTGGGTTGTTTCCATGTTTTTTCAATTGTAAATTGAGCTACTATAAACATTCTAGTGTACATTTTTTTATGATAAAATGATTTTTTTTCTTGGAGTAAATAACTAGTAATGAGATTACAGGATTAAATGGAAGGTCTACTTTTAGCTCTTTACGGATTCTCCATACTTCTTTCCAAAAGGGCTGTATTAGTTTGCAATCCCATCAAAAGTTCATAAGGGTTCCTGTCTCTCTGAGCCCCATGCCAGTATCTACAGCTTTGGTACCTTGTGATGTAGGATATTATCAATGGGGATTGGTGATATCTCAAAGTGTTTTGACTTTTTTGCAACAGGTTTACTGTAAGAACACTGGTGTAATTAAAAAAGCCCATAAATTCAAAAATGGGAAAGAAAAAGACTCATATCAACATCATTGTCATAGATTCAGGCAAGTCCATAGTCTTGAGTGGACTCATATATTCAGGCAAGTCCACCACTACTGGCAGACAAATGTGGTGGCACAGACAAAAGAATCATTGAAAAAAATGTGAAGAAGGCTGCTAAGATGGGAAAGGGCTCCTTCAAATATTGCCTGTGTCTTGAATAAAATGAAAGCTAAACATAAATGTAGTATCACCATTGAAATCTCCCTGTGGAAATTTGAGATCATAAAATATTACATGATTCTCTTTTTTGCCCCGGGACAGAGAGACTTTATCACGAACATAATTACAATCACTTCTCAGGTTAACTGTGCTGTCCTGATTTTTACTGCTAGTGTTGGTGAATTTGAAGCTGGTATCTCAATGAACAGGAAGACCCATAAGAATCCCCTTCTGACTTACATACTGGGTGTGAAGCAACTAATTGTTGTTGTTAATAAAATGGATTCCATTAAACCAATCTGCAGCCAGAGATACAAGGAAATCATTAAAGAAGTCAGCACTTCCATAAAGAAAATTTGCTACAACCCCAACACAGTAGGATCTGTGCCAATTTCTGGTTGAAATGGTGACATGTTGTCACTAAATGTTAATATGCCTTGGTTCAGAGGATGGAAAGTCATCTGGAAATATGGCAATGCCAGTGCTTGGCACTGCATTTATACTGCTTGATACAAGTAAAGCAGTTTGAACATTGCTAACACCTACTCCTATGAGAAACAAATTTACCATGTTTACAGGTTTTTTTTTTTTACCTTCAATATTAAAATATGAAGGAAAAACATTGTTCCATAGTTACCTAGTACATTTTTTTCATTCCCCATCCCTTTCAGTAAAGTTATACCATACATTTTCATTATGTATGTTATACCATACATTTTCATTATGTTTAGATTTATTTGAGACAGTCAAAATCTTACCTTGGGTTCTTCTAATATCCTAATTTTTTAAAATTTGTGTTTAGGAAAATTTTCTCTTTGAATGGTACAGTTATATAGAACTTACCAAATGCGTACAGCTGTAACAACCACAGTATCATACAGGGTAGTTCCAACACTCACTAATTCCTCACAAACTGGCTCATGTGGTTCTTCCACATATGACCCAGAAACCTCCCACCAGGCCTCACATCCAACACTAGAGATCAAATTTCCAAAACCACCTATATTAAAATAATGTAAAGTCATAAGTCAGGAATAATGATAAACATCTGGCTCTTTGTAGTCTTTTTCTCCTCTACTTCAACCTTTAGCACACAGTGGTCTGTTCTAAATCCCTATATTTAGCCTCTTTTGGAATGCCATATAAATAGAGCTATGCTATGTACAACCTTTTGATCCAGCTTCTTTGTTTATAAAATGCATATAATAATTGTTGTATGAATCCATAGTTTATTTTTATTGTTGAGTAGTACATAGAATGATGTGTTTATCCATAAATCTTGAGAAAACTATCCAAGTTTTTTTCCTGTTTTTCCTATTATTAGTAAATCTTCCATAAACATTAGCATACACTTTGTTAGTATGAATATACATTTTCAATTTATTTGTTTAATACCAAGAATAGATTCCAGGGAGTTTTTTTAACTTTCTAAACTATTGACAAATTATTGTCTCTAGTTCTATAATTTTGCACTTTTACCATCAAAGAAGAATTTCATTTATTCTCATCTTTACTTGGTATTATCAGTTTTTATTTTAGCCATATATATTAGTCTGTTTTGTGTTACTATGGAGGAAATATCCAAGGCTGGGTAATTTATAAAGAAAACAGATTTCTGCAGACTGTATGAGAAGAGTCATATTAGTATCTGCTTTTAATAAGGGCTTCCGATGAAAGCAATAAATGAAGAGGTAGCATGTGTGTCACCTGGGAGAGTAGCAAGAGAAGGATTAGGTGGTGCCAGGTCCTTGTAAACAGTCAATTTTCAGGTAAATTAATGGAGCAAAAACTCATTTCTTGTCGTGGGGATGGCACAAAACCTTTCATGAGGGATCTTCCCCACATGACCCAAACACCTCCCACCAGGCCTCACATCCAACACTGAAGATCAAATTTCCAAAACCACCTATATTAAAATAATGTAAAGTCAAAAGTCAGGAATAATGATAAATATCTGATTTCTATAAAAGTGTGTGTATATATACATATATATACATATGCATGCATAAATATTAAGAATTTTCAATTTTAAATATGTATACATATTAAAAATTTATAGTTCTCTAACTACATCTATTACTCTAACTTTCCTACCTGCTATAACTGCTCACTGCTTAAGGAATGTCATGTCTCCTTAACAGATACAAAATTTGTGAATTCCCCAACTGCTTTTATAGATAACATCACTATTGTAAAACCTAAGACTGGTCTTTGAGATATGTTCCAGATTTTGCATTGGGGGAACAAACTGATACCAATCACACCAGAGGCCATTTGTAGAATCTAATCCAACAAGTCTTGTGATTATCTACCCATGAATTTTCCTGGCCAGGAAGACAATTTTTACTTCCCAATTCTAGTAGTTCACTCTTAGCCAAGATAATTATATGATCTTTGTTTTGCTTCTATTTATGTGGTGAATCACATTGCTTTCTGTATGTTGAGCCATCCTTCTATCCCTGGGAAGAAGCCTACTTGCTTATGATGGATTATTTTATTGATGTGCAGCTTAATTCAGTTTGCTAGCATTTCATTAGGTACTTGCCCCTATATTCATAAGTGATACTGGTCTGTAGTTTTCTTTTTTGTCATTTCTTTTCCTGGTTCTTCTATGAGGGTGACAATACCTTTATAGAATGAGTTGGGGAGGATTTCCTCCTTATTGAAGTTATGGAATAATTTCTGTCATACGGCTACAAACTCTTTTTTGCACATCTGAAAAGTTTTGTGATTTTCTATTGTTATAAAGATTTCCCCAAATACTGTGTAGTATTAGGGTATCAGTACTGAGTTCACCTTCTAAATGAGTTGGGACACTTTTCCTCATCCTTTTTTGTTTGTTTGTGTTTTTTGAGGAACTAATCAATTTCATCAAAGTTGTTAAATTTAAGAACACAGAGTAGAATTCCCTTAATATTCTATTGTCTTTATGGTTAGTAGTGAAGTCTCATCTTTCATTTCTGATATTGGAAATATGTGTGCAAAAATATTCAATAATATCCTAGCAAATTAAATGACACATCAAAAAATATATATATATACACCATGATCAAGTTGGTTTTATACCAGGATTACAAGTTTGTTTCAGTATAAATAAATCTATAAGTATAATACACCACTTAAATAAAATAAAAAATAAAGACAATATGATTTTTTTCAATTGATGCAGAAAAGGCTTTGATAATATACAGCATCCTTTCATAATTAGAACATGTAGGAAAATAGGCTTAGATGAGACATTTCTTAAGTTGATACTTGCCATCTACAACAAATTCATAGCTAATATTATATAAAATTGAAAGCATTTCCACTTAGATCTGGAATTAGACAAGGATGCCCATTGTCACCACTGCTGTTCAACATAGTACTGGAGGTTCTAGCCATTGCAATCAGGCAAGAGAAAGAAATCAAGGGTATTCAAATAGGGTAAGAAGAGGTCAAAGTCTCACTCTTTACAGATAACATGATCTTATAGCAGGAAAAGCCCAGGGAAGTGATCAAGGAATATAGCAGTGTCTCAAAACATAAAATCACTACCTACAAATAAAAAGCCTTTATATAACAATAATCAAGCCAAGAATGTGATCAAAAACTCTATTCCTTTTATAGTAGTGCCAAAGAAAATAAAATACCTGGGACTATATCTATCAAATGATGTGAAAGATTTTTATAAAGAGAACTATGAAACATTGAGAAAAGAAATAGCAGATGTAAATGAATGGAAGAACATACTACGCTCGTGGTTGGGAAGATTCAACATTTTTTTTCTTTTTTTGCCCATTTATTATTAATATTATTATTTTATTGTTGGGGATTCATTGAGGGCACAATAAGCCGGGTTATACTGATTGCATTTGTTAGGTAAAGTCCCTCCTGCAATCATGTCTTGCCACCAGAAGGTGTGGCACACACCAAGGCCCCACCCCTCTACCTCCTTCCCTCAGAGAGGGAAGGAGATTCAACATTTTTAAAATGTCCATACTACCCAAAGAAATCTGCAGATTTAATGAAAACGCCATCAAAGTATGAATGTTGTACTTTAAAAACTTGAAAAAATAATACACTGTTTTATATGAAAGCAGAAAAAAAAATAACAGACTAGCCAATACAATACTTTGAAATGAAAACAAATCTGGAGGCATGACACTACCAGTCTTTAGGTTATACTACAAATCTGCAGTGATCAAAATAATATAGTACTCGCACAAAAATATATATGTAGATATACAGAATAGAACAGAAAATCTAGAGATGAACCCTGACACATATCATCACTTGATCTTTGATAAGCCTAAGAAAAACATGCATTGGCAAAAGGAATCCTTATTTAACAATGGTGCTGGGGGAACTAGTTAGCATCCCATAGAAGACTGAAACTAGACCCACCACTCTGACCACTAACAAAAATTGATTCTTTATGGATAAGAGATTTAAATTTAAGACATGAAAACATAAAAATAATAGAAGAGTTCTGGGAAAATGCTTCAAGATTTTGGCCTGGGAAATGTTTTATGAAGAAGTCTCCCATGGCAATTGCATCAACACCAAAAACAAATTACTTGGATTTTGATCAAGCTAAAAAGCTTCTGCACAGCTAAGGACACTGTAAGTAAATCAAACAGACAGCCTTAGGAATAGGAGAAGATTTTTGCATGTTTTGATTCCAACAAAGGTCTGATAATTAGGATCTACAGAGAACTCAAATTAATCAAGAAGAAAAGAATAAACAACCGCATTATGTTGTAGGCAAAAGACTTGAATAGAAACTTCTATGAAGATGACAGATGAATGGCCAACAAACACATAAAAAAATACTCATTGTCTTTAATCATCAGAGAAATGCAAATCAAAATTACTTTGAGATATAAACCTATTCCATTAAGATTATCCCAGATTACAGTGTCCCAAAACTACAAATGTTAGCATGGATGTGTAGAGAAGGGAACAATTCTACACTGCTAGTGGGATTACAAACCAATACAACCTTTATGTAAAGAAGTACGAAGAATCCTCCAAGAACTAAAAGTTAACCCTCCATTTGTTCCTGAAATCCCATTACTAGGTATCTACTGAGAAGAACAAATAATTTACCACAAAGACATTTGTACTAGAATGTTTACTGCACCCCAATTCAGAATTGCCTCAGGAAGCAAACCAAATGCCCATCAATCCATGAATGAATTAACATATTGTGGTATATGTATACCATGGAATACCATTCAGCCATAAAAAGTTGGATACTTTACATCTTTTATGTTTACCTGAATGGAATTGGAACACATTCTTCTTTGTACAGTATCTCAAGAATGGGAAAATATTGTCCAATGTACTTAATACTATTATGAAACCAATATATAAACACACACTCATCTGAATGATAAAACAAAACTATAGTCTACCAAAAGGGAGGGAAGAGAAGGGAGAGGGGAGGAGAATGGGTAGGAAAATTGGTGGATTGAGAGAGGGCATTTGATGGGATCTCAACTAATGTGCACAATGCAAGGGTACATTTCAAAATAGCTATGAATAAATTTTAAATTCCTTTCTTATTAAATCATAGCTGTGTACATTAATGCAATCATGGTGCACAATGTGCTGGTTTTATTTACAATTTAAAATATTCTCATCAAACTGGTTAACATAGCCTTCATGGCATTTTCTTAGTTATTGTGTTGAGACATTTATATTACACATTTAGTAAATTTCACATGTACCCTTGTAAGATGCACCGAAGGTGTGGTCCCACCAATTATCCTTCCTCCACCCATCCTATGCCCCTCCCCTCCCCTCCTTTCCTCTTTCCCTATGTTCTTGGGCTATAATTGGATATAGCTCTATGAAAGCTATAAATTAGTTTCATAGTAGGGCTGAGTACAGTGGATACTTTTTCTTCCATTCTTGTGATACTTTGCTAAATAGACTATGTTTCAGCTCCATCCATGTAAAATGAAAGAAGTAAAGTCTCCATCTTTCTATAAGGCTGTATAGTATTCCATAGTGTACATATACCACAATTTATTAATCCAAATAAGTAAATGAGGTAATGGATATACTAATCCGTTTGATTTAAACATTTCTCATCATAAGGGTGGCGCCTGTGGCTCAAAGGAGTAGGGTGCCAGCCCCATATGCCGGAGGTGGCGGGTTCAAACCCATCCCCGGCAAAAAACTGCAAAAACAAACAAACAAACAAAGAAACAAACAAAAACCATTCCTCATTGTATATCAAATCATCACATTGTACCTCATAAATGTATACAGTTCTGATTTTAATTAAAAATAAAGTTAAAAAAATAAAATTTTACGATTTACTTTCTAAAATTTAATATGTTTCATAGATCAGAATATGTATTATCTTGGCATTTTGTGTCCACTTGAGAATAAGATGTAGTCTGCCTTTGTTAGGTAGACTGCTTCCTAAAACTTAATTAACTTAAATTGGTCAATAGTGTTGTTTCAGTCAACTTTTTTTTTCTGATTTTTTTTTTTTGCCTCCTTTTCTATAAATTTCTGAAGAATTACCATTAAACTCTCTATTCAATTTGTGGCTCTTTCTGTTTCACCATTGGCTTCAATTAATTTTGATTCATGTGTTTTAAATATATTCTGTTGGATGCTTATGCTATACATTGGGTCTAATTGAAAATTTGTATGATTCCACATTATCTTTCTATTAATTGATTATATCCCTTTTAAGATTTCTATTAATGATTGCAATGCAGTTTACTTTTCTTCAGACTATCTGTGAATAACTTATTACTTATTCTGTAATAAAAGGGTCTTAAAACAATATGTTCTTAACTTTCATTCTCATCATAAAAATCATTTTTTTCTTGAGACAGAGTCTCACTATGTCACCCTCGGTAGAGTGCCATAGCATCCCAGCTCACAACAACCTCAAACTCTTGGGCTTAAGCAATCCTCTTGCCTCACCCTCCCAAGTAGCTGGGACTACAGGCACCCACCACAATGCCCAGCTATTTTTTGGTTATAGTTGTCATTGTTTGGTGGGCCCAGGCTGTATTTGAACCCACCAGCTCCAGTGTCTGTGGTTGGTACCCTAGCTGCTTGAGCTACAGGCACAGAGCCTCATCATAAAAAACATTAATATTGTGGCTAAATTTTTACATACTTATAAACATAACTTGCTACTGTTTTTACTTTAGGTAGTTATGTTTTAGAGCAGTATTTTGTTTTTTTATTTTTTCATAATCTTTGGGGGTATTTATTTATTTATTATTGTTGAGGATTCATTGAGAACCAGGTTACACTGATTGCATTTATTAGGTAAAGTCCCATTTGCAAATGTGTCCCACCTCCAAGAGGTGTGTCACACACTGTAACTACCCCACCCACCTCTCCTCCCTTCCCCTTCCCCCACTATGTATTAAGTCATCAATCATCCCCATATCAGTATTGAGCACATTGGATTCTTCCTTCTCCATTCTTGTGATGCTTTACTGAGAAGAATGTGTTCCACTTCCATCCAGGTTAGTACAAAAAATGTAAAGCCTCCATCTTTCTTAGTGGTTGAATAGTATTCCATGATATACATATGCCACAACTTATTAATCCATTTCTGAACTGGTGGGCATTTAGGTTGTTTCCACAGTTTGGCAATTGTAAATTGAGCTACAATGAACAGTCTAGTACAAATGTCCTTATAATAAAAGGATTTTTTTTTCTTCTGGGCAGAAGTCCAGTAATGGGAAAGCAGGATCAAATGAAAGGTGTGGTTTTAGTTCTTTGAGTATTCTCCATACATCCTTCCAAAAAGTTGTTTTACCTCCTTCATTCTGGGCTATAATTGTGTTTTATCATTTATATGAAAGTGTGGGTGATTATGTATTGGTTTCATAACAGTAATGAGTACATTAGATACTTTTTCTTCCATTATTGAGATACTTTACTGTTCATGCTCCATTCATGTAAACATAAAAGAGGCAAAGTCTCCATCTATTTATGGCTGCATAATATTCCATGGTATACATACACCACAGTTTATTAATCCATTCATGGTGGGTGGCCAGGTGGAAGGGGGGTTATCAGTGGGACCTCACCTGTTGTACATATTGCAAGGGTACATGCCAAATTTATTAAGAGTGGAGTCTAAATGTCTTGACACAACAATTAAGAAAGAAAGGTGAAGGCTGTGTTAACCAGTTTCATATAAGCATTCCAAATTGTATATAAAATCAGTACAGTGTACCCCATAAATTCAGTAGTGCTCAGATATGATATGATAAAAAAAAAAGGTTGTATTAGTTTGCAGTCCCACCAGCAGTGTAAAAGTGTTCTCTTTTCTCCACATCCACACCAGCATCTACAGTTTTGAGATTTTGTGATGTGGGCCATTCTCACTGGAGTTAAGTAATATTTTAGGGTTGTTTTGATTTGCATTTCTCATTAAGGACAATGAGCATTTTTTCATATGCATGTTAGCCATTCATCTGTCTTTATTAGGAAAGATTCCATTAATCTCCTTTTTCCCATTGATATAAGAGATTGTTGGCTTTGTTATGTTGATTAGTTTGAGTTCTCTGCAGATCCTAGTTACCAAGCTTTTGTCTGATTCTTAATATGCAAATATTCTTTCCCATTGCATAGATTATCTATTGGCTTTAGTTATTGTCTCCTTAGTTGTACAGAAGCCATTAAATTTAATTAAGTCCCATTTGTTTATTTCTGTTGTTAAAGTTGCCACTGCTGTCTTCTTCACAAAATCTTTCCCCTGTCTGATAACTTTAAGTTGTTTCCCCCACAGTTACTTTGAGGATTTTTATTGTTTCATGCCTTAGAGTTAGATTTTTTTATCCATCTTGAATCAATTTTAGTGAGTGGAGAAATGTGCAGGTCCAGTTGCAGTCTTTTATATGTTGTTATCCAGTTCTCCCAGCGCCATTTATTGAATTGTTTGGTTTATCAAAGATCAGATGGCTGTGAGATGTTAGTTACATTTCATAGTTTTCTATTCAGTTCCAGGTGTCTAGGTCTCAATTTTTGTACCAATACCCTGCTGTTTTGATCACTATCATTTTGTAGTATAGCCTAAAGTATGGTAGGCTGATGCCCCTGGCTTTGTTATTATTATTATTATTATTATTATCATTATTATAGCCCTGGCCTGGGCTATACAGGGTTTCTTCTGGTTCCATACAAAACAGAGAATTGTTTTTTCCAAATCTTGAAAGTATCATGTTGTTATTGTAATGGGGACTGCATTGAATCTGTAGATTGCTTTGGGAAGTATAGACATTGTAACAATATTGATTCTTCCTAGCCATGATCATAGTATGTTCTTCCATTCGTTAATATCTTATGCTATTTCTTTTCATAGGGTTTAGTAATTTTATTTATAGAGGTTCTTCACCTCTTCTGTTAGGTATATTCCTTTTGAAGCTACTGTGAAGGAAATTGTGTCCTTGATTAACTTTTCATCTTGGTTGTTATTGGCATATACAAAGGCTTATAATTAGTGGGCATTGATTTTCTATCCAGGAACATTAGTATATATTTTTTTATCTCTTGCAGGAGTCTTGTGGTAGTCTTTGGCATTCTCTAATTATAAGATCATATTGTTTGGGAAAAGGGAGAGTTTGACCTCTTTGGCTCCCATTTGGATGTCCTTTATTTCCTTCTCTTCCCTAATTGAATTAGCCAGATCTTCCAGCACTATGTTGAATGGTAGTGGTGATAAAGGACAACCTTGTCTGGTTCCAGTTTTAAGTGGAAAAGCTTTCAGTTTTACTATATTCAATATAATATTAGCTATATGTTTGTTGTAGATGGCTTCAATCAGATTCTGAGATGTGCCACCTATGCCTATATTATTTTTTATTATTTTTTTAAATAATATCAGCTCCTGATGGGTTTCCTCAGTCCCCCGGAAACATGACTCCCCAGCAGCAGCCCCAGTTGTCCCCACCTGCCGCACCCGCTGTCTGAGAGTCCACCCCTATGCCTATATTCTTAAGTGTTCTAAATAGAAAGGATGGTGAATTATATAAAATGTTTTTTTTTTTCTGTATCTATTGAAGAGATCATATGGTCTTTGTTTTTGCTTCTATTGACATGGTGAATTATGTTTATGGACTTGCATATGTTAAACAGCCTTGAATCCCTGAAATAAAACCTACTTTATTGGGAAGAATGTTTTGTTTAATGTGCAGCTGTAATCTATTGGCTAGGATTTTATTGAGAATTTTTGCATCTATATTCATTAGTAAAATTATTCTGAAATTCTCCTTTTTAGTTGGATCTTTTCCTGGTTTTGGTATCAGGGTGATGTTGCTTTATAGAACATGTTGGGGAAGATTTCTTCCTTCTCAATTTTTTTGGAATAATTTCTGCAATATGGGTATAAGCTCTTCTTTCAAGATTTGATAGAATTCTGGGGTGAAGCCACTTGGATCAGGACTTTTTGTTGGGAGATTTTTAACTCTTTCTTAAATCTCAGTTCTTGAAATCAGTCTGCTCAAGAGATCTATTTATTCTTGATTAAGTCTAGGGAGAGGGTGTGATTCTAGGTATTTATTCATTTCCTCCATAATGTTAAATTTCTGGGCACAGTGTTTCTTATAGCACTAAGAGATGTTCTCTTGTGTCTCTGAGGCATCTGTTGTTATTTCACCTTTATCATTTCTAATTGAGGTTATTAGAAATTTTATTTTTCTTTTTCTAGTTATACTGGCCAAAGTTTATTGATTTTATTTATTTTTTTTTCAAAAAAATCAACTTTTTGTTTCATTAATTTTCTGAAAGATTCTTTTGTTTTCAATTTCATTAATCTCTGATTTAATTTTATATATTTCTTTTCTTCTATTGGGCTTGAGATTAGATTGTTCCTCTTTTTCCAATTCCATAAGATGATTCATGAGTTTGTTGAAGCACTCTCTGGTTTTCAAATGTAGGCATCTAATGTGATAAATTTCCCTCTTAACACTATGTTTGCTATATCCCACAGATTTTGGTAATTTATGCCTTCATTGTTGTTATATTTAAGAAATTTAATCATTTATTCTTTTATCTCTTTCTGAAGACAACTATCATTCAGCATAAGATTGTTTAATTTCCAAGTCTTTGTTTGGGATTGAAAGTTTTTGCTGGAGTTGAGTTCTACCTTTATTGTCTTGTTTTCTGAGAAGATAAGTATGTAATTTCTATTCTTTTAATTTTGTGAGGTTTAATTTATATCCTAGTATGTGTTAGATTTTGTAGTACATACCATGGGGTGATGAAAAAATGTATATTACAAAGCTTGGGATGGTGTATTTTGTATATGTATGTTAATTTCATTTGTTCTAGGGTCACATTTAAGTCATTTGCATCTTTGGTTAGTTTCTGTTTAGTAAATCTGTCCAGTTCTGTGAGAGGGGTGTTGAAGTCCCAAACTAATGTGGTGTAATGGGATATCATATTTCTCAGACCCATGTAGGTGTGTTTCTTAAATCTGGTAGCATTTAAGTTGGGTGCATAATTATTTAAAATTTAAATGTCTTCCTGTTGAATAGTTTCTTTGATTAGTAGAAAGTGTCCATCTTTGTCATTCTTAACTTTAGTTGCTTTAAATCTACCTGTATCTGAACATAGGATTGCAACCCCTCCTTTCTTTCGATTACTATTGGCTTGAAAAAAAAATGTTTTCCATCCCTTATCCCTAAGTCTTGATTTACCCTCAAGGCTAGGTATGTATCCTGGAGACAACACATGGATGGCTTGTAATTTTTTTAATCAAAACTAGCCAGCCTGTGCCTCTTTAGTGGTGAATTCATTCTGTTGACATGTATTGAGAGAATTGATAAGTGTGGTAGAGTTCTATTCATCTTATTTTGTGAAAGTTCATTGCATAGTCTCATCCTGTGGGCCACTGTGGAAGCTATGCTTTGACCTTTAGCTTCTGGGTGTTTACTTTGCTGGTGATACATTGTGGTGGTCAGTGTTGAGAATAGGTCTAAGTTTTTCCAGTAGAGCTGTTCTTATTGTGGCAAATTTCCTTGATGCTTGTATATCTGCAAAAGTTTTTATTTCTCCATCAATTTTGAAGTTTAGTTTAGCAGAATACAGAATTCTGGGGTGAAAATTTTGTTTAAGATGTTGAATGTGGAAGACCATGCTCTTCTGGCTTGGAAGGTTTCAGTTGAAAAGTCTACTGTCATCCTGATGGCTCTGCCTCTGTAGGTCAGTTGGTGCTTACTCCTGGCTGCTTGCAGAATTTTTTCTTTCATGTTGACTTTGGTTGAGTTCATTACATTGTGCCTTGAAGAGGCCTTGTTTGAGTTCAGATGACTCAGGGTTTGATATGCATCTGAAAGAAGTGTGTCAGGGTGTTTAGAAAAACTTGGGAAGTTTTCATTTATGATAGTTTCCAATAGGGCTTCTATTCCTTTGGGACAATCTTTTTCTCCTTCAGGAATTCCTATTATTCATATATTTGAATGCTTCATGGAGTATCATAGTTCTCTAAGTGTGTGTTTTGCTTTCTCTCTCTTCTTTTCTGCCTCTTTAACTACCTGGGTTAACTCAAAAAAATTATCCTCTAGCTCCGAGTTTCTTTCTTCTCTCTGGTCTAACCTAGTTTTGATTCTTTCTACTCCCTCTTTACATTCCTTGATTGTCTCCTTCATTTCTTTAAGTTTCACCATATACTTTTTATATTTTGCATATCTCTCATCTAACTTTTGGTTCTGTCTTTCCATTTTCTCATCTGTTCTTTTATTGTCTTTAGCATCCTCATTTTAAATTCCCTTTCTATCAATTCTTTTAATTATTTATAGGTGGAGTCTTCTGGAGTAGCTGCCTCATGGTCCCTTGGGGGAGTTCCTCTGTTGTGGTTTTTAATGTTTCCTGAATTTTTCTGTTTGTTCCTCTCTCATGTGTTCATTTTTCTTATTCATCTCCTTGTCCTCCTTTTTACTTCTCACTGCCTCCTTTGTTTCAAACAGAATTTCTTGCCCTAGATGAGGTCAACTTACTTATAGTAAGTTGTAATGTGTCACAGGGGCACAGAAGATGCTCTTTTATTTTTGGTGGTGGTTGGGGGCATACAGAGAGCACAACCAGCAACCTCTATGTTCCTTATTCAAAACGTAATTGCCTTCAGTGATTGCCTGATGTTTCCTCAGCATCCAGATAGTGCCAGAATGGGCTCCTAAAGCTCACAAGAATCCTTCAGAGACAGGTCTCAAAGTGACCCTTGATTCCAGTTCCATTGTCATGCAGGAGTCCTTCAGTCTTTCCCAAGATTGGAGTTCTTATTCTGCAGGTGGAATTAAGTTGGCCATGCTGGAGGCCCGTGATAAGACCTTCTCCCGACCTTCATGCAATGGCAGCCCCATGGTCACCGAGACATTCTCAGTATGGCTGCCTTGCCAGCCACCAAACTTATGCCAAGTCCACTCCAACTGGCATTCAAATCTTGTTGCTATATACTGTTTGAGTCCACCCACTCTTCCATGATTTCCATTCAATGTGCAGCTTTCCCAACAACTCAATACTCTAGGAAGGTGGTCTCCCATCCTGGGCCTCTGTGGGCAGCCAGCCAATCACAGCTGGTCACAATCACTTGCCTAATTCATTAGATTTCCACTGCTCTAAATCATGTGCTCTATCCATCTCAACACTTCCTCACTGTGCCCCCTGAGCTATAACTCTGGGTTTGGTCTTTGTGCTAGGTATCATTATGTTCTCTCTTTTTTCCCAGTCGTTCTAGGAGAGCTCAGCTGAGTAATTCTAATCTTCCATCTTTTCCCACCCCCCTTAGAGCAGTAAAGTTTTTAAAATAATATTTTACTTTTATTTTCTTCCTTTCCAGTTCACTTTATTTCCCTTGGAGAATGTAGTTTCTGTATGGTATCCCTTCTGCCTGAAGAACTTCCAGTAATATTTATTCTAAAGTAAATCTGATGCCAATATATCCCCTCCATTTTTGTTTGACTTTTATACCTCACTATTATATTTGTTTGTCTCTATTCATAATATTTCCCTTAAGTCTGGCTTCTTTTAGGATTATTTGGATAGTTTTTAAGCAGTTTGAGTATTGTATGCATAGGGGATTGTGTGTGTGTGTGTGTGTGTGTGTTTGTGTGTATTGCTACTTATCTTATTTAGTGCTTTCTGAGCTCTTTGGATAGGTAGTGTGGTATTTGTCATTAATTTACATAAAAATCTCTTACATTACTTCTCAAATGTTTCTTTTGTTTCATTTTCATTATCTTGCTCTCTCATGCTCTCTTCCTTGTCCTTCTGGGGTTCCATTTGCCCAGCTATTAGACAGTTATTGTTCTCCCACATTTCTTAAATGATCTATTATTTCTCTTTTTAGAATATTTTTCCCTTTCTATTATTCAGTTTTGATTACTTCTATAGACCTATCCACAAGTTCACCAATTATTTTCTTATCTGTATTGAGTCTACTAATGCACTTCTAGAAATAATTCTTTATGAAGGGTATGGTGGTCTTTATTTCTAACCTTTCCATTTGACCCTCTAGTGAGATCGTGCATTTAAAATAAAGGTTTGTTTAGCACTTGGTTACATTTTCCAACGTCAATTCCATTGTTAGCTTTACATCTTCCCTTAAATTGTGTCTCAAGGAGGATATCTCTCATATTACTTGTTCCTCAATGGTTTTTAGTTGTGTAGAAGTGTGGATTGGTGCATATTCTCTGTTATTTTTATTATACCTCACTATTAGGAAGGCATCTTGGCCTTGGAACCCATGGGGACTACCCTAAGTGGTGTCCCTTTTTTGGTATAGTTCCAAATTCAGGATCTATTCCTGCTATTTTCTACTACCCCTCCTGTTTCCTATCCACAGCTACAATCAGATTTCACTCGTACACTAAGAATAACAGTGATTTTGTCCCTACTACCAAAAATTAATACCATTTGCTAGAGGAAATAGGGGAAAGAAGACCAGGTGGAATTTCTTGTCCTTCCTACAGTGTCTGATGTTCTCATCTTTATTTATGCAACATGAGGGACAATTTTCACAGAACTTGCCCAATATTTGCTGTGATAATAAAGTGGCATATGTGAATGAAAAACTTGAAACTGGTTGTAGACTTCCTCTGTATATGGAACCAACAAGGATTTCACCCTCTCACAAATGTGCAGTTTATTAACCTCCATCAATTGGTTAGTCATCCTAAGTAAAATCTTCTTAAAGATGTCCAGATCCATCTTGTCCAGATAATCAGGTACTCAAGTTTCATATCTCCCAGGAAGGGCCAGTCTCATTCAAAATTTTGACCATCTTAGGAGGTCAGTACTATGGTATGATCCAGAAAAGTTGTGAACTTAATGCTGGTCCAGCTTTTGATTAGGAGCAATGTTATTCCCAACTTTCTTAATAGGCAAGTGAAAATAGGAATTGGTCTAGACCTGTAATACAAGCACTATGGGAATCTAAGACAGGAGGATCACTTGGGTCCAGAAGTTCAAAGTTTTAGTGAGGTGAAATTGGACTAAGTGAGAGAGCAAGACCTAATCTCAAAAAGAAAACACACACACACACGCACACACACACACACAGACACATACACACTAGAATTGCTACTCTGCTTATTTTTATTTATAGTGTCAAAACATCAAGATTCATTGCTTTTGAAGTATAATGAAATAATCTTTTGAGGCTTTTCCCTTTCACTGAAATATGTCTTCTTGTTTCTAAGGTACCAGTTATCAATAAGCATCACATATTTGTTGTTTCTGAATGATACCACCTATTAAGTCAGCAGCAATATCAAAAGCAAAACAATAATATCTTCTTTTCCATGTTTGTGCTCATATTCCAAGATCTAATTACATTTCAAATTTTTTAAAAAAGGATACCAGTATAATGTGTATATTATGTATTCTAAAACATATTTTTGTCAATTTTCATTTAAATATGACCTTCTTTCCGGAAGAAGTATGCAAATTAAAATAAGGCTACTAAGGTGTAGAATGCTAGCTTACTGATTATTACTTATAATGCTATAAATTTAATGCTATCTACAAAACAAAACAAAAATAGTTTCATCTCTTCATTATTACTTGCAAGAGTGTGCATTCCTACAGTCATGATTTTGGTAATAATTCTGAAAAAAGAAAAGTGAAGCCTGTGAAATAGCTAATCACTAGCCATGAAGTCTTAGGTAACTAACATTACCATTTAAGATGTAGCTATTATAATACTTGTAGTACCTCCAATGTGGCATGGGCTGCAGTAACAGGTAAAAGCTGGGTCTTAAAATGAAGTGGAATCAAGGTTTTCTCTTTTTAACAGTGCAACATGTGCACTACAGAATCCCACAGATACTAAGTTCTCAACTCAAATAGATGAATTCTGAAGCTGGCACACACCAACCTATTAAACCTGATTTAAGTTGTCAGGAATTTTACAAGCTTGTTTCTATATAATTGGTAGCTTGATGGTTGCTTCATGATGAAAATTACTTATACTATAAATTTTTACAAATTAGATCCCATTTTTGCTTACTAGAGAACTCATTTACCAGCATCCAACTACACATACATGGACAAATAAATGATATGTAGCACATGAAGCTTCAGATGAATTAAAATCCCAGCAATTCTCATTTTTCACTTAAACATGAAGAAGGTTGAGAACAGTTTTCTAGACGATACAATTATTAAAAGCTTATTTGTGACTAGAATATGGATCAGTTGGTTGACAAGTAAAAATAATAATGGGTCATTAGTCCATATCATTCATACGATAATAATAATGTATATAGATATATGACAAGATAATTCAGTCTGTCTTTTCATTCTCTGATGTTATTAAGTAACTTCAGGAAATCTTAGATTCACAACTAATAAAAGAAGCATCAACAAATTGACAAAGCTATCTAGTCTATGTAAATTGAATAAAGACCTGAAACGTACAGAATAAGAGAGTGAATAGAAATGTAGAATACATTTCTAAATATTTCATTTTATTTGGCACTACTGTAAAAGGAATAGAATCCTTGACTGTTTTTTTCAGCTTGACTATTGGTGGCATATATAAAACCTACTGATTTATAAGTATTGATTTTTTATCTTAAGATGCTGCCCTATTCCTTGATCACTTCTAAGAGTTGTGTAGTTGAGTCCCTGGGGTTTTCCAGAAATAAAATCGTATCATCTGCAAAGAGTGAAAGTTTGATCTCCTCGGACCCTATTTGGATACCTTTGATTGCCTTCTCTTCCCTGATTGCAATGGCTAAGACTTCAATTACAATGTTAAATAGCAGTAGAGACAATGGGTAACCTTGCCTGATTTCTGATCTGAAAGGAAATGTTTTCAATTTTACTCCATTCAATATGATGTTGGCTGTGGATTTGCTGTAGATGGCCTCTATCAGTTTCAGAAATGTCCCTTCTATATCTATTTTAAGTGTTCTGATCATGAAAGGATGCTGAATATTATCAGAAAGCTTTTTCTGCATCAATTGAGAGAATCATATGGTCTTTGTTTTTTGCTTTCTTTATGTGATGTATTAGATTTACGTATGTTGAACCAACCTTGAGACCCTGGGATAAAACCAACTTGGTCATAGTGTATAATTTGTTTGATGTTTTGCTGGATTATGTTTGCTAGGATCTTATTGAATATTTTTTGCATCTATATTCATTAAATATATTGGTCTATAATTTACTTCCTGGTAATTTTCCTGGTTTGGGGATCAGGTTGTAGAATGTGTTGGGAAGTACTCCTCCTTTTTCTATGTTTTGGAAAAGGTTATGTAGTATAGGTACTAGCTCCTCTTTAAAGGTTTGGGAGAATTCTGATGTGAAGTCATCTGGTTCTTCACTTTTATTTTGGGGGATATTTTGTATAGTTGATGCTATTTCAGTACTTGACATAGGTTTATTCAGTATTTCCGATTCTTTATGAAAGCACCACTGTCATACTTTAAATTTCTGTAAAAAATAGTATGTCATTTTATATGTAAACAGAAAAAACCTTGAATAGCCAAGACATTACTGAGAAATAAAAACAAATCAGGAGGAATCATGCTATCAGACTTCAGACTATACTATAAATCTATAATGATCAAAACAGCATGGTACTGGCACAAAAAATAGAGAGGTAGATATATGGAACACAATAGAGAACCAAGAGATAAACCCACAAATTTATCATCATTTGATCTTTGATAAGCCTATTAAAAACATAAATTGTGGGAAAGATGCTCCATTTAACAAAAGGTGCTGGGTGAATTGGCTGGTGACTTAGAGAAGACTGAAACTGGACACACACATTTCATCATTAACAAAAATTGACTCTAAGTGTATGAAAGATTTAAACTTAAGACATGAAACTATAAAGATACTAGGAGATAGTGCAGGGAAAACACTTGAAGAAATTAGCCTGGGAGAATTATTTAAGGGGAGGACCCCCCCGGGCAATTGAAGCAACACCAAAAATAGATTATTGGGATCTGATCAAACTAAAAAGCTTCTGCACAGCCAAAACACAGTAAGTAAAGCTAGTAGACTGCCCTCAGAATGTGAGAAGATATTTGCAGGTTATGTTTCTGACAAAGGTTTGATAACTAGAATCTACAGATAACTCAAACTTATTAACAAGAAAAGAACAAGTGATCCCATTTCATTGTGGGCAAGTGATTTGAACAGAAGCTTCTCTGAAGAAGACAGGCACATGGCCTACAGACACATGAAAAAATGTTCGTCAACTTTAATCATCAGCAAAATGCAAATAAAAACCACTTTGAGATATCATGTACTGTTACTGTACTCCAGTAACAGTACCCCACATAACAAAATCCCAAAACTACAAATGTTGGCATGGATGTGGAGAAAAGGGAACAATTCTGCACTGCTGGTGGGAATGCAAGCTAATATGTTCCTTTTGGAAAGAAGTTTGGAGAACACTTAGAAATCTAAAAGGAGACCTGCCATTCAATCCTGCAATTCCTCTACTAGGTATATCCAGAAGACTAAAAGTCACTTTACAACAAAGATATTTGCACCAGAATATTTATTGAAGCCCAATTCATAATTGCCAAGTCATGGAAGAAGCCCAAGTGCCCATCAACCCATGACTGGGTTAATAAATGGTGATATATGTATATGGAATATTATGAAGCCTTAAAAAAAGATGGAGACTTTACATGGATGGAGATTGATCATATTTTTCTTAATAAAGTACATAATTTAGGGTTTTCACATGAAAGCTATAACCCAGTTACAACCTAAGAATAGGGGGAAGGGGGAAAGGGAGGTGAGGGATGGGGAGATGGGTAAAGGGAAGGGGATTGGTGGGATTACACCAGCAGTGCATCTTACAAGGGTATATGTGAAACTTGGTAAACGGTCTGTGAAGCTAGTGAATGTTGCCCCATGATTATAGCAATTACACAGCTATGATTTAATAATAAAAAAAAAGAATGGAAGAAAAAGTATCTAATCTACTCAGTATCATTATGAAACCAATATATAATTACCCATACTTCCATATGAAAGATAAAACACAACTATAGCCCAGGATGAAGGAGGGAAGAGTAGGTAAAGGGGAGGGGAGGGGAGGGGGGAGCTTGTATGGAGGGAGGGTAATATGTAGGACAACACCTATGGTACATTTTGCAAGGGTACATGTCAAATCTATTAAGTGTAGACTATAACTGTTTTAACACAATAATTACGTAAGTGAGGTGAAGGCTATATTAACCAGTTTGATGTAAGCATTCCAAATTGTATACAAAATCAGCACATTGTACCCTATAAATGCATTAATGTATACAGCTATGATTTAATAAAACATATAAATTTAACACTATGCTTATTATAGAAATTTTGAGATGTTTAGAAAACGGGAAGAAAAATAAATTACCCAGCCTTTCCTGACAAAAATAACCACTGCTAATATCTGTTTCCATCTAAGTTTTGCTGTATTTTCATTTTCTTTCTTTTTGAAATTTTGCTTGTTTTTCTGCTATGTGCATTTAATATACTTATGATGCTATGACATGTTATGTATATACATGTATGTAATGCATATGCAATACGTACAGATTATTTTGAACTCCATTCAAATTACAAAAGTAGCACATTATTTGTGAGGAAATACAGAAAAGAATATTAAAGAGAAATGTGTTTGTAAAAAGCTCTAAATTATGTTAATTGCATTGAACAGATTTTAGGAAAATTCAGTAAGATGTTAATAGTGTTTATTTCTGAGTAGTGGTTATTTTAGTCTTTTAAAATGCGTAGCATAAAAATACATTCACGTAATTAGAACTAAATTGTACATCTCAATATTTGAGCATAGTAAACATGACCATTCATAAGTACTTAATAAAAAAATGATGAGAAGAGGCTTATTACAGATAGTTAAGGAAGGTGATGGTTATGTTAATCACTTTGATTTTAGAATTCCACATTGTACATAAAATCATTACATTGTATCCCATAAATGTATACAGTTATGATTTAATAAAATATTCAATTAAAAAAACAGTAAATTATTCTTCTTGCCCACTTAAAGAAAAAAAATAATTAATATGAGTATAAAATTCAGAAAAAAATCACTTCAAAAAAATTTTTTTGATACGTAATATTTGTACTGTTGTATGTGTGATCACATATGTGATATTTTGTTACCTGTATATAAATTGTAATGATCGAGTCATGGAATTTAGAGTATCTATTATCTTGAGTATTTATCATTTTTCTGTGTTAGGAACATTTCAAATACTCTCTTCTATCTGTTTTGAAATATGTGATATATTGATGTTAACTATAGTCACACTACTCTGCCATTAAACATTATTAGGCCTTATTATAACTATATGTTTTTACCCTTTATGCAACCTCTCTTCACTCTGCCACTCCCCACAAACCTTTTCCAGCCTCTGGTATCTACCATCCTACTGTATACATCCATGATATCAATATTTTCCCTCCCATATGTGAAAACATATGTTATTTGTGTTTCTGTGCTGTTTTTATTTCAGTTAACATAATGGGTTCCAGTTCAATCCATGTTGCCACAAATAACAGGATTTTATTCTCTTCCTGTAGCCGAATATTATTCCACTGTGTACATATACCACATTACTTTATCTCTTCATTCATTGATGGACACTTACAATGATGGCATATCTTGCTATTGTGAATAGTGCTGCAATAAATATGGGTGTGCACCTATCCCTTTGCTATACTGATTTTTTTTCCCTTGGATAAATAACATTAGTGGAATTTCTGGATTGTCTGATAGTTCTATTTTTGGTTTATTGAAAAATATCCATACTCTTTTCCATAGTAGCTCTACTCATTTATATTCTTACCAACAGTGTTAAAGACGTCCCCCCCACTTTTTCTTCAAATTGAACTGGGTAGTCTATTTTTATTCGCTAAGTCTGGCATCTCATCCAGAGTAAGAACATGGCTATAAAACAGAACCACCATAGTTGAAGGACTTCCCTTTTCTCTGAGTCTTTGCCAGCATCTATTATTTGTATACCTCATTGTTAATTTGATTTGCTTATCTCACAGTGATTAGCGATGTTGAGAAATTTTTCATATACCCATCGGTAATTTGTACACTGTGTTTTGAGAAATATCAATTCATGTTCTTTGCTCACTTATAATAGGATTTTTATTTTCATTTTTTTTACTATTGGGTTGTTTGAATTTCTCATCTATCCTAGAAATAGTTCATTGTTGGATGAATAGTTTCTAAATATTGTACTTTATCCCATTTATCATGTTGTCTCTTCACTATGTAGATTGTTTTCCCTGCTGTGAAGAAATATTTTAGTTACCATAGTCCTATATTATCTATTTTTGGTTTTGTTGCCTATACTTTTGAGATCCTATTAGTAAATAAGGCAAATTAGTAAAATATTTGCCAAGACCAATGTCCTGAAAAGTTTTCACTACATTTTCTTTTCAGAATTTTTTAGCAAAGGTCCTACATGTATGTGTTTAATCAATCTTGAGTTGCTTTTTGTATATGATAAGAGATAGGGATCTGACTTTATTCTTCTGCACATAGATATTCAGTTTTCTCAGTAATATTTATTGAAAAGGGTGTTCTTTTTCCAATGTATTTTTATGGAGCTTTTGTCAAAGACAGATTGGCTGTAAATAGGTAGATTTATTTGTGGGTTCTCTGTTGTGTTCCACTGGTCTATGTGTCTGTTTTTATACCAATATTTGCTATTTTGATCAAATTGTTACTGTATTATTATGCCTTTTTATTTTTGTGTAGTAGTGAAAATTTTTTCTTTGCAAATTTTATTGCCAAATTATCTTAAAGTGTAGCAATAATTAACAAATATTAGATCAGAGTATTATTTATTGTTTTAAATGGTCAAACATTTGTGAAGGGATTCTAAGCATTTCTTGGATGAATACATTAGTTCAAGTAACTCATATTTCAAGAAGTTACAAAATCAATCTGGAGCATAGATGAATCCTGTAAATCACAAATGCTCATGCCCAATTTAAGGCAAAAGCTACTCCACAATTTTGGCAGATTTCTGACCATCTAAATACATCATGCTGGACATTCTACCTTCCTTGGTCACCTTCTATGATAAGAATAATTCTAAGATGGTCCTACAAGATTCCCAAACCTTGGCATACACATACCTTCTACCTGTTATTCGATAAAACACTAATACAAGTACACAGTGATGGGATATATGTAATTAAGGTCACAACTCAGTTGATCTTATGATGAGGATATTAACCAAGTGGGCTGAACCTGACCTCAACACCTTAAAAACAGAGAGAGTTGTCTAGAGTGTAAAGAAAAAGGAAGTCTTCAGTTGGTTACCGAGGATGATGTGCTTTGGTCTTCTGGGAACAAAGTAAAATTATTGTTGTCATTTGCTTATGAGGGCCACATTAGAATAAATTGTAGGAGTCCTCTGGGAACCTAGAGTATTCCCTGATGACATATGGAAGGAAAAGTGGAGCCTCAGGCCTAGCATCTAGGAACTGAATTCTGCCAATCATGCTCAAACTTCTGAACTATAGAAAAAATAAGAAATAAAAATTTATGCTTCTAACTTCATGGCACTTTCTTATGCAGCAATGGAAAACCAATACACAATCTAAGATGTAAGACATTCCAGTTATTTATCCTCTCCCATATATTTCTCTCCATAATGCCCTGTGATTTCATTCCTGATCAAAATTTCATAATCTTCATCTCCCTTCCTGACCTTTACACTGTGTTCTTTTAAATCCCAGATCTATGCTAGACAGACATCTTTATGTTTTGAATATCTTCACTGAAATATTCTTTCTATTTGTCTGCCATAACTGAAACACGTTCTTCTCCAAAGGCAGTTTTACCTATAGCCTTATCAAAGGAAGGATACTCATTCTATTATGCAGCATGAACGTCAGGTTCAGAAGCTGAAAATAGCAGCAATAATAGAGAACATTTGTTGAATTTTTATTATGTTAGCACAGTTTAAGGATTGTGGCAGAAAATGTTACTCGTGCAATACCAAATTGTCTCCTTCCACCAGACTAATACAAACTCAATATCATTAGGAGATCTAAGTTCCTAACTAAGAACTACATTACCCAACCTACCTTTCAGATAGATAGCTATATGGCAGAGTTATGGTTAATGAGCTATATGAAAAGGTTGGTTTCATCTTCTCAAAAAGTTTTTACAAAGGGAGAGGATTTGATTGGAAAGTAATTTTTTATACTTATCCCTCTCCCTTCTTCCTGGCTTACACTTAGTTGATTGTTTTTTTGGCAGGAGGCTTGAGAAAAAAGGGCTACTTTGCAGCCATGGAAACTATATTCATATTCAAAGACTGGTGGACCCACAAAACAAATAGTGACTGAGAAAACGAATGGCAACATGGAGTCATCACATCATTCCAGAATTATCTACCTATAGGTTTCTACTCAGATCAGAAAAACAAAATGCCAATTTATTTGGCTATGTTTCTTTAAGTTACGTTTTTTGTTACATACAACTGGAACAGTTCTTAGCTGATACAATATACTTTTATATCAATCAAATAATAAAATAAACACAGCAACAGTGTAATGTGAGTAAAATTATTATCCCCATTGTAGAAACAAAGAAACAGCTACAGAGACTATATGTGAATTTTCCAAGGTTTGCACAAATATGGAAGTAGTCACCATTTAAACTTAGGAAATTTGACTTCAGATCCCACACTCTTAAATTCAATACTACACTGTCCTAGGTCCAGGCTAGCATTTGCAAATTACCAGTTTTCCACCAAATGGTAAAATTCCTACTCTTTTGAGGTTTATGTTATAAATCTTTACACAGATAGACACTTTACTGTCATATACTCAGCTTTGAAGAATTTGCCCACATTTGGCAAGATAACAGACTAGAGAAATATCTGTACCAGCTGCTTGGGTTGAGACAGGGGACAGAGAACTCCAACCACCTCTGGTCGATAGAACCTACCCAGAACATTCACTCTGGGATGACAGTAAAGCAGAAGGAGACTCCAAGAGCCAACAAGGAGGTCTGGAACTGAGGAAGACTGGTACGTAAGGTAAGTGCCTAGCTAGGGGCAGAGGCCAGGCAGCTGGCCCTGACATGGAGGATTAGGGACAAGAAAGGGCCGTCCTGCAGTTTTTTTATTTTGGACTGAGCTGCTCTCTGGAGCTTCCTTGAAAGGCAAGTGAGCTCAAGCACAGTCAGGCAGCTGCAATTGAATACCAGGTGCATGGATCTCCCATCTGCTTCACTATTATCAGGGCAGTGCCATTGTGGAAAGGCCATGCTGGAGGAACAGTCTGCAGGGTACTAGTGCATGGCTGGATCTGGGGCACCTGATGAGTTTGGACAACCATTCTTGCAGTAAACTGAATGGCCCCATTTCCCCAAGAAGGCCACTTTGTTGTCAGGGCCACTGTTTGATATGCCTACTAAGGACCTGGCAAGAACTTCAGGACCCCAATCCCATGAGGACCAAATGGTTGTGTAGTGACCAGGCCCTGATTCAGAGCAAATAAGTTAGGAGGAAAGAACCTGGTCTCCTCTGCAACTAGAAAGTGACTTGTACCCTCATCCTATACAGCAAAACCAGTGTGTGTTCTCCATTACCTAATACCACAGTGTTACCTGATATTAAACTATTTCAAGTTGGACATGATCTTCACATAATATATACTATATATATTAAACTATTTCAAGTTGGACATGATCTTCACATAACATACACTATATATATATATACATATTTCTTTCATTTTTTTCTCCTTTTCTCATTTTCCATATCTCTGTTTATTATTATGTTTTCTTTTCTTAGAGGGCTAGGGGGTTATGGAATTGGGCTGGCTCAAGGAGGCTATGAGCTCAGGGTCTAAAGTATCCTTCTAGATTTGACCTTTGGAAAGATGGTATTGTTAGGTCCTCACTACAACACACTATTGATTTATTTTTCTATATTTAGCAGAGGTATGATATTGCTTTTGCCCAGGCTGACAAATTGCTCCTGATCTCAAAAGACCTACTCACATTGGCCCCTAAAGCACAGAGTTGCATGAGTGGGTCAAATCACAGTTGTCAAATCCCACTGTTTTTCTGTCTCTCTCTTTTCCTCTTTATATCCTTCTTATCTCCATTTTTTTCAATTTTTCCCTTAACTTCCTGCTTCTTTTTTATTGTTCCATTTATTTCTCTCTTGTCTTTATTCCTTTTTTCCTTTTATCCTTATACAAAGGCCATTTCAACACCTAAGCTCAAATACAGGATAATTTAAAGTGAAGGAGATGGTAAGAGTAAAAAATAGGGGCAAGAAGTGAACAAGAAGAAAACACACATAAGGAGAAAGCACCAAAAAAATTCTGGCGACATGAAAAAGCAGAACAGAGCAATCCCCCTGAGGGATCATGAGGATTCCACTGATAAAAAAATAATGGTAATGACAGAAAGAAAATTAAACTAAGGATGACAAAAGCAATGAAGATGATTAACAAGAAGGTGGAAAATCATCAAAAGGAAATCCAAAAACAGAATCAAGAAATAGAATAAAGATATGAAGAATATAGAAAGGATATGGCAGAGCTTAAGGAATTGGAGGAGTCGATCAGGTACCTTAAAGATGGAGGACAAAGTATCAATAACACAGTAGACCATGGAGAAGAAAGCATCTCAGAGCTTGAGAATAAATTTCTTGAGTTAAATGATACAGTTAAAGAGACAGAAAAGGAGAGAGAGAAAGCAAAGTGTTCACTCAGAGAATTATAGGACTTCATGAAGCATTCATACATACAAATTACAGGTGTCTCTGAAATAGAAGAAGAATGTCCCAAAGGAATGGGTGCCCTAGTGGAAGATATAAATGAAAATTTTCCAAGTATCTGAAAAACAGAAAGAGAGCACATCAACAAACTAATGAATCATCTTAAGGGACTGGAAAAAGAGCAATACAATCCCAACCCTAGCAGAAGAAAAGAAATAACCAAAATTAAATCAAAAATAAACTAAATTGAAAATAAATGAATGATTTAGAAAATTAATGAAACAAAAAGTTGGTTCTTTGAAAGCATAGACAGAATCAATAAAACATTGGTAAGATTAACTAGAAACTGAGGAGTAAAATCTCTAATAATCTCAATCAGAAATGAAAACAGGGAAATTACAACAGATATCACAGACACAAGAGATTATTTCTGACTACTAAAAGACATTCTACACCCACAAATGTGACAATGTGCAGTAAATAGACCAATACCTGGAATCACACCATCTCCTAGATTTAACCAGGAAGAATTATATTTCTTCAGCAGACCTACTCTAAGCACTGAGAAAAAAGCTTGCAACAAAAAGATGGCTTCACACCAGAATTCTATCAAAACTTCAAAGAGCTTGTACCTATACTGCAGAATTTATTTCAAAACATTGATAAAAAAGGAACTTTACCCAACACATTCTGTGATGCAAACATCATCCTGTTACCCAAACCAGGAAAGGACCCAACTTAAAAAGATAAAATTCAGTTTCCTTTTCTTTTTTTTTTTTTAACTTTATTCAAATTAATATGACAGTACAATTTTTAGGTTTTACATTGTCTGCACTTCCAGGGTAAAGTTCCATTTGTAGAAGAGCCCTTCACCCCAGATTTGTGTTATACACCCTTACCTTGGGCACGTTAGGTGAGATCTTGCCTCATGTCCTCCCACCTTCAGTATTCTTTTCTAAGAAGAATGCTTAAGAAAATAAGCACAGTGGTTAACATAGCCTTTCCGGCGTTATCTCAGTTACTGTGCCAAAACATTTACATTCTACATTTACCAAGGCTATGTTAACCACTGTGATAAAAATGTGTCAAATGGTTTATGAAGTGAGTGTATGATGCCCCATAATCATATCATTGTATACAGTTATGATTTAATAAAAAAAATTAAAAAAAAAAGAAAATAAGCACAGATGGCACATTTGTAAAACTAATTGAAACAGTCTATGACAAACCTACAGCAAATGCCACAATAAATGAAGTAAAAATGAAAGCATTTCCATGTAGAATTGGAATCAGACAAGGATGTCCACTATTGCCACTACTATTCAATATAGTCATGGAAGTCCTAGGCAATGTAATCAGGCAAGAGAAGGGTATTAATGGTATGAAAATGAGAGCAGAGGATGTCAAACTCTTCCTCTTTGCCAATGATATGATTTTATACTTAGAAAACCCCAAAAATTCAACCACAATGCCCAGCGATGATCATAAGCACAGTTATATTGCACAATATAAAATCAATAGCCACATCAGTAGCCTTTGTATATGCCAATAACAGCCAAATTGAGAAGCTAATCAAAGACACAATTCACTTCATAGTAGAAAATAAAATACTGAAGAATGTATCTAACAAAGAGGTGAAGGACCTCTACAATAAGAATTATGAAATCCTAAGGTAAGTAATAGCAGAAGACATTAACAAATGGAAGAAAATATGATATTAGCTGGAAGGAATCAACATTGTTAAAATGTCTATATGACCCAAAGCAATCTGCACATTCAATGCAGTACCCATTAAGGTGCTAACATCATACTTTAAAGAACTTGAAAAAATTATACTTCTTCTTTATGGAACCAGGAACAACAACAAAAAAAAATAATAATGTAGCCAATGCAATTCTTGATAATAAAAACGAAGCTGATGGCAACACTCTCCCAGACCTCAGGTTATATTGCAAGTCTACAGTGAGCCAAACAGCATGATATTGGCACAAAATAAAGGCATATACATATTGAACTAACTAGAAAAACAAGCTACAGAACCAGTCTCTTATTGTCATCTGATCTTTCATAAACAAAAAAAAAGCATACACTGGAGCAAAGAATCTCCATTCAATGAATCTCCATTCAATCTCTCTCTCTTTTGCTGGGAGAACTGAATAACCACAAGTGAAAGACTGAAACTGGATCCATACCTTTCACCAGTTAAAAAGTTAACTCAAGATGGATAAAAGATTTCAATCTAAGACATTAATGATCAAAACCCTAAAAGAAAGTGTGGGAAAAACGCTTGAGGATGTCAGCCTGGGGAAAGATTTTATGAAGAATACTTTAGTGGCAATCGCAACAAAAGCAAAAACAAACCACTGTGACTTAATTAAGCTAAAGAGTTTATACACTGCTAAGGACACAAAAATTAAAGCAAATAAACAAGCTTCAAGATGGAAATATATATTTGCATGTTACAAATCTGACAATAGCTTTCTAACTAGATTTATAGAGAACTCAAATTAATCAACAACAACAACAAAAATACCAAACAATCCCATCTGTCACTGGGCAAGAGACATGAACAGAATTTTCTCTGAGGAAGACGGATGAATGAAAAATTGCTCATCATACCTAATCATCAGAGAAATGAAAGTCAAAAACATCCTGAGATCTCACCTAACCCCAGTGAGAATAACCCACATCACAAAATCCTGAAGTTGCAGATGCTGGCATGGTTGTGGAAGGAAAGGAACGCTTTTACTCTGTTGGTGTGACTGCAAACTGATACAGCCTTTTGGGAACAAAGTATGGAGAACCCTCAAAGAACCCAAATTAGACCTCCCATTTATTCTGTAATCTCATTAATAGACATCTACCCAGAAGAAAAAAGTTAGACTTATGCACTAGAATGTTTATAACAGCTCAATTTACTATCTATAGTATGTGGAAGATACCTAAATTCTCATCAATTCAGGAATGGATTAACAAACTGTAGTGTATGTATGCCATGGAGTACTATTCAGCCAAAAAAAAGATGGTTACATTACATTTTTTTGTATTAACTGGATGGGACTGGAAACCATTCTTCTTCGTAAAGTATCACAAGAATGGAAAAGCAAGTATTCAATGTACTCAATACTCATATGAAGGCTGCAGACAATATAATACATGCCTACATAAGAGAAAATTTCAGTTTAATTTGAATTGGGGGGGAGAATGGTGGAGGAGGTAGGGGAGATGTATTGGCATGCTCCTATTTTGTGGGCACAACGTAAAATTACATGGCATACCTCTTGGGCATGAGACACAGCTATAAGATGAACTCTACCTAACAAATGCAAACATTGTAACCTAGTTGTTTGTATGCTCAAGTTAACCTGAAATAAGAAAAATAATTTACCCACATTGATTAATACTTTTGTCATAGTTTATAAACTTTATCTCTAACCCATGTTTACATGATTTCCTCAGGCTCCTCATTTTCAAAGAACTTCAATGAATTTTTTTATCCTTACCAATGGATACATCGTGCTACTAAACTTATACAATAACATTGCCTCTGTAATCTTAAATTGAGATGTTCCATTGTGTGTTCACAATAACCTTGTCTTATATTATCTCATTCATTCATTCCCAACATACCTGTTACTTTAACCCAGGTGACTCAAACTTTCTACATTCATCTTATCTGCCAACCACCTATCCTCTTTTGTTTTCTCATTTCATCTAGATTTCTTTATTTCCAATCACTTTTGTGAAAACCCATTCAACTACATTGCTTCCATCCATTCTTTCTGGAAGAACTTTACTCCTGAACTCTCAGTGTCTACATCCAAAATTCTTTCCAGGAATATATATCATTACATAACTATGATGGTTAGTACCATTACAAAACTACAGACTACAAACTTATAGACTTTGTCTTATCTATAATGACTCTCAAATCCGCCTCATTTTTCTCCAAATTCCGACTTTTCATTATCTTATCACTTTCAAGTGATACATTTCCATCAATTTCAGAGAGTACATTGAGTACACCATACAAGAATGCCCTTTATTTTTTATTTTCTTCTTCCAAAAGTATTACTGTGTACCATTCTTAAGTGGTCCATACATCATTTTAGGTATTTGCAAAGCTAGATAATTTTAATTGCATCCTTAAAAACTTCTCTATTTCTCCCCAAATTCTTCCATATTTGTTAGGTTAATGGGATTGTAGTTCAACTCCCATTCCCCTCTCTGAATTTTTAAAAATTATGTTACAATGAGGAAATATATGTCCTTGTGTACTGTATACTTTCGAGGACATTACCTTATTCCAGCGTAAATTAGTTTTTTTATATTGGTGGTTTATTTTTGTGGAATTCATAGTTTAGATGTGGAAGGCATGCTCCTACAATTCTGTCTTTTCAAAATGTCCCAACCCTTTTAAACTTTTTTTTTTTTAATTCAGTTTTTGGCAGGGGCTGGGTTTGAACCCGCCACCTCAGGCATATGGGGCTGGTGCCCCACTCCTTTAAGCCACAGGCACCACCCCCCTTTTAAAATTTTAATTAGCAATGATTTCTTTCTTTATTACAGTTGTGATCAAACATTTTCATTTCTTTTTCTCATACTAGATCCCATTCTTTTTCCTCTATATTAATATACAGCTAACATCACATTTATCTCTTTGTTATTAAGAACTGAATTCTTAAGCTTCTCAAGTTAAATCTCAAAAACCTTGATTTAATTTTCTACACAATTATAACTTTTATTATCTCCAATTAGATCTAGTACTAATTTACTTTTCTTAGTTTCCTTAGAGTCCTTCTTATTTTTATTTTAATTGATTATTCACCTTGGATTTTCCTCTCTCTTTTACTTTCTACTCCCACTTCAGAGGCCTTGAATGCATGTTCTTTTGATAGAGATTTTAACATTGTTCTACTTTTTCTTATTCTTTTAATAACTTATTTTACCTAATTCATTTCTTACCCTCCAAATCTATAGAAAAGAGAACAATTTTTCACAGTCTAATGTTGTTATAGTATTTTGTTAAGCTATTTTCTCCTCTACTCATTCTCAAATAAATTTACTATTATACAGTTCTGGTATTGGACTCAACTCTCATTCACTAGGAAAACCTTTTTCTTAGATCTACATTAGGAAATGAGTTAGATATGCTCAAATTCTGGTACAATTTTCAGACTTTCAACAAATATTGATGTATTGTACAGAGAGAAAAAAATGAGATTTTATTTCTACCGCCATTGATGGGGTCTTTGGCATTCTAAAAATAATTGACTGTAATCAAAAGTACTATTCTGGGAATTCACCTGTCTTTTTTCTTATCATTGTGTCCCTCCCACACCTCATCTCCAACACCATTTGGTTGGAATATACAACCTGATATTTAAAAATGCAGGATGTCTGAATTTGTTCTCCCTGTACTAACAGCTGTATTGTTTCTCTTTTTCCAGCCAACAAATTTTGATGTCAGGTACACAGAAAACAAAAATATGGTTTGTTTTTGTTCAAAAACAGTATGCATTAGAGGGGTCGTGTGCTATTAACATAGACTTTATGTAGCTAACAGAAACATCTTACTAAAACATTGACTTCATAATATTGTACTCTATTGAATAATTACAAAATAAAATCTAAATCTCTTAGCTTGACATTCACAGATCACTTGAATAAGAACTGGGTCTTCTCATACCCACCTCAGCACATACACTAATACTGTTTCTCTTTTTCCTTTCTCTCTGCCTAGCCCTGAAATTTCAAGTAAATGAAGCCTATCTTTTTTAGAAAACTTTATGTTTTGAAAGTCCTAAAACTTTTATTTCACATTCCATGCCCCGCAGATGGCAAACATCATATATATATCTTTATTTATTATATATATATACATATATATGTATATATGTATATATATACTGTGCTTAACTCATTTTCCATTATTTGATTCTATTTTATTATCCAGGGCCTACAGAAAGCTGTGTCCTATGCTTATTTCTATCTTAAAGGCAAGCCATAATGTAACTCTTAGGTAGAGTTGGCAACAACTGCTTTCTCTCTCTTTCTCTCTCTCTCTCTCTCTCTCTCTATATATATATATATGTATATATGTATATATATATAATTTCTTTTTTTGTTTCATTTTACCTTTATTTTTTCTTCTCTAATTCTCTTCTTTTCTTTATGTAGATTGAAGTTATGACCTATTTCACTTTCCTTTCCTCTAAATATTAATTTTAACATTTCCTGCAGGGAAGTTCTGTTGGTGATGAATTATTTCAATTTCTGTTTGTGTGTCTGAGAAAAGTTTTTTTTTCTTTTTCCCTTTTTTTTTGGTAGAGACAGAGTCTCACTTTATCGCCCTCAGTAGAGGGCTGTGGCATCACATAGCCCACAGCAATCTCCAACTCCTGGGCTTAGGTGATTGAGGCCTCCCAAGTAGCTGGGAGTACAGGCACTTGCCACAACGCCTGGCTACTTTTTATTGCAGTTTGGATGGGGCTGGGTTTGAACTCGCCACCCTCAGTATGGGGCTGGCGCCCTACCCACTGAATGACAGGTGCCACCTTTTTTTTATTATTATTAAATCATGGCTGTGTACATTAATGCAATCATGGGATAAAATGTGCTGGTTTTATATACAATCTGAAATATTTTTATCAAACTGGTTAACATAGACTTTATGGCAACCTCTTAGTTATTGTGTTAAGACATTTATATTCTACATTTAGTAAATTTCACATGTACCCTTGTAAGATTCACCAGTAGGTGTGGCCCCACCAATTACCCTCCCTCTACCCATCGTCCCCTCTCCCCTCCCTTCCCTCTCCGCTTTCCCCATATTCTTGGGCTATAATTGGGCTATAGCTTTCACATGAAAGCTATACATTGGTTTCATAGGTGCACGGCCTACGGACATATATATAATTTCTTGACTGCACGAATGCCTCTGTCATAAACTCTGAGGACTTTTCATATTATATATATATATATTTACATATATACACACACACAAACACTAGTGAATAGGTTCTATCTATACATTCTTTCTTTTTCTTCTTCTTTTTTTTTTTTTGAGACAGACTCTCACTATGTTGCCCTCAGTAGAGTTCCACGGCATCACAGCTCATAGCAACCTCAAACTCTAAGGCTTAAGTGGTTCTCTTGCCTCAGCCTCCCAAGTAGCTGGGATTACAGGTGCCCGCCAAAACACCCAGCTATTTTTTTAGTTGTAGTTGTCATTATTGTTTAGCTGGCCCAGGCTGGGTTCGAACCTGCCAGCCTCGGTGCATGCACCGTAACCAGTGTACTATGGGCGCCAAGCCTTCTATCTATACTTTCATCATTACTGGAGTTGACACGTGAGTACTGGAAACAGAAAAACTGTTTAAATTTGTATGAGGGAAAGATGCAAGGTGTATAATATACTTCAGAAATATACCAGAAAACTGCTCAAGTGAAATGTTTGGTTTTGTAATGTTTCTGATGTTTATGTTTTCCATTTTATATACTTAGAGAACACTGTAATATATTCTATGAAGAGTGCTCTGGAGAGCTCCCTAAATCTGGCTTTTAATCTGGTGTTTGCTTACAGAACATATGACTTCAGAAAATCATAGAACTTCTATAAGTTCAATTTAATCACAAAGTGAATATATTGACCAACCTTATAGGATTTTATGAGTATCAAATGAAATATAAATATAGAATAATATTGTTAAATATTATTTAAATATGAGATTATCTTCACCAATAAATAGACAAAAAGAAATCTTAGTGTTACAGCTCTTCTAGAATTTATCTAGCAGATATTCCAGTCCTCGCTAAAAGACTCCTATATGTAAAAAAACAATCTCAGTAAAACAAAAAGAAACTCTTCAAGGGGATGTTCTATGAAGTGTGATGTGATACCTTTTTATTTTTGTTATATGGATGCAGTGGATAGTGGAGAAGTGTAGGGTTTCTTTGTACTTGCCACCTGAACAGTGTGCATTGTACCCAATAAGCAATTTTTCATCCCGCATCCACTCTCAGCCTCCCCCTTTTGAATCTTTAGTGTCCATTACTTCACTCTGTATGAACATACAAACCACTTAAGTCCCACTTGTAAGTGAGATCATGAAGTGTATGTTTTGTTTGTTTGTTTGTTTGTTTTTAGTTCCTTGCTTACTTCCCTTAGGATTATCTATTTATGTGGGTTACTATGAAACTTTTGAGAAAGACTGTGTTATGGTCCATTATTTCACTTCCAAGAAACATAGTCAACAGCATTCTTTTTGATTCACCCATCCAAATTTCACATTATTCTGCTTATGGATGTTGCTAGGAGGACTTCATTTGTTTCCATCTTTGTGGATTTTATGTTTTTTCTTGATTTTTATACCAAAACTTGCATAAGGACCCACATATTACTTTTCAAAGTTGAATTGGATTACAGTGGCAATGTGTAGTATGACAGTCACTCAAAAGATAGCATTAATCAAATTCACATTAGGGTCATAATGCAAAGGTAGGACAGTCAAAGAAAATGTCGTGGGCGGCTCCTGTGGCTCAGTTGGTAGGGCGCCGGCCCCATATACCGAGGGTGGCGGGTTCAAACCCGGCCCCGGCCAAGCTGCAACCAAAAAATGGCTGGGCGTTGTGGCGGGCGCCTGTAGTCCCGGCTGCTCGGGAGGCTGAGGCAGGAGAATCACTTGAGCCCGGGAGTTGGAGGTTGTTGTGAGCTGTGTGAGGCCACGGCACTCTACTGAGGGCCATGAAGTGAGACTCTGTCTCTACAAAAAAAAAAAAAAAAAGAAAATGTCATAAGCATGATTGTTATTTGAGGAGTGCAAGGAAATTTGGAAGTGGTATTTGAAATATGAGAATGCTGTGGAAATACAATGACAATGGATGTGGGAACATGCAACAGAACCTCCGACATAACTAAAAATTGCATGCTTATGATGAGTTTGAGACTGATACCGT
The DNA here is from genome assembly GCF_027406575.1 of Nycticebus coucang. Taxonomy (NCBI): domain Eukaryota; kingdom Metazoa; phylum Chordata; class Mammalia; order Primates; family Lorisidae; genus Nycticebus; species Nycticebus coucang. The sequence goes on from NC_069804.1 coordinate 109,043,303, forward strand.
GTGATGTGCTAAGAGAAGATCCTGGTTGCATCACACAGCAACAAGTCCTGCTTCTTCTGCTATGATATGAGAATAGTTAATATGCTTACCATAGAAGTCTACCAAACAATGTGCATGTGAGAGAGGAGTTAGTAGAACAAGCATACAACACATTCTTAAAAAAGCAAAATGGAAAATTTCTATCCCAAGATTATTACGTGCACTGAGTGAAGATGTCCCTGTGACTTTGATCAAAGATGCACTTCCACCAAGGACTGGAGGGCTTACCTTGATGATAATTGAGGTGTGGTTGAGTTTTCCTCTCATTCTCCTAACTTAACATCTCTTGACTTCTGCCTGTGGGGGACCTTAAATGATGTAATATTGTGTAGAAAACCCGCTACTGGTGGTACTGGTGGTAGTTTGAGGAATAATTGGAATGCATGTGCAGCAATACAAGCTGTCACTTTGGTCAACGTTGCTCAAGTAGTAGTTCACCATAGTCAGAAATGTCTGAACGCGCATGGTAACCACTTTGAGCACCACTTGTAATTGCAGAAGTCAAGTGTGACTTGTATTTGTCTTTTGTTATTGATATATATTATTAAAATTTTAATATAAATTTTCTTTTTTTTAATGTGTATACATTTTGGCACCCTCTGGGTGTATATATATTTTCCACATTTTCTTTATTCACTTATCACTTGATGCGCACTTAGGTTGGTTTCATAACCTTCCAATCGGGAATTGTGCTGTGATAAAAATACTAATGCAGATGACGTTTTTATAAAAGAGCTTTCTGAATGGCAAGAAATAATAACCTTGTTAATTTAAGGTTACAATAAAATGCAGTATATAGAGTTAAATTTGAATTTCAGATAAAGAACACATGTGTAGTTCAGTATAAGTAAATTATATACATAAACTCTTGCTCCAAAAGTGTGTTAAAGACCCTGATAAATATTTTTCAGTGGAATGTGATTACTAAATAATAGTGACAAACTAGCTATATTTTTCTAACACTTGTAGTTACTGATAGTTAAGAAAGAAAATGGAAAGAGATTTAACATAAGCTAAAGATGGAGGAAATTATGCATTTTTTAGTTTAATCCTCACAAATGTTGGTGTTTCATTATTTTATTTTGCGTGAATTCCTAGAATATCAAAAGTGTCTACATTCAAGTAGAAAAACATAACTTCCTAAAGTTTAATATAAATGGTTTCTACCTCATTCACTGATTTAGGTTTTCCAACATGGAAAGTAAGTGTGAGTACTGAATAACAAACACAGATCTATGATGATTTTATAATTTCTTAGAACTAAGAATATTGCTGAAAGTTGATGGACCTAGGGGAACCAATATAAATTATAATAATCTTATGAAAGAAAAACAACAAATTATTGACAGCAAATGCCAAAAAAAGCCTGAAGTTAAAAACAAAGTCATGATAATTGATTTGGTTTATCAATTATAAACACTGTTTAAAAAAATAGACATTAAAAATATTAGGGAAACATGAGGAAAATTCTTAGTGCATGTAAAGAAGTGACTTTTTATCTTCCATCACTACTATTTCTTTAGCTCATGAATTTCATTTTGAAATTCTTCCTGCCACATTAGTCAGTTTCTTGTCTAACATGATATGTTTTTTCTTTATTATAGGCACTCCCTTGATAATAATCGGTCTTAAGGCACAGTTTTAAAAGAAATAATCTTTGACATAATCTAAAAAACTTGACCCAACATAAAATTCACTTTTTTTGAAAGCCAAACCGTGAATCAAGAAAGAAGTAAATATTTCAAGCTCTTAAATTTTCTGTCTAGAATTTATAAATTATTAAGGGCTAAAGATTCAATGTTTCTACGAGTTTTATTATATATTTTCCACATGGATTCAAAAAGCCTTGGCAAGTTGTTTTCTGTGTATCATATATACATACAATCCAGGAAACTAATACAACTTTGAGTTAGCCATGTTAATTTTGAATACATGTGCCTCTGTTTCCCACAGGAAGGTAATTCTAACCATCCATACATATAGATTTCATTCTTGGGAAGAGTTTCACTTTTACTTCCAGTAAGTCGTTTAGCAAGTTATGTGTCATCTCTGAGTCTCTGTTTTCACATAGGTAAAATGAAATTCTTCAGTTACAGTATTACTGTATCTCAAGTTCCTATTTCCTCAAGAGAAAGCTCATTGACTCTAGTCTAAGCAGTATAATACTAATTTCTTAAGTGTAATGCCAGGTTAATGTGTCTAAGAAGTTATCCATCACTCAGAGTACTTAATTCAAATATCTCAATCTTACTGACATCTTAAAACCATGCCCAGTACATATGTCTCCTTTAGATTGTCTTTATTCTTATTGGTAAGATGTTTCCACTAAGTGAACATAGATAGGACACTGTTTTAATATTTGAGGCATCAAATAAAAGTGACTATACTAACATTTCATCAAAATATCACCGCTTTTACATATACAACATATATATTGTATACCAAATTGTATACTATACAACATTGTATATATTGTATATATGTATGTGTATATATATACAATAGGCCTACAATACATATGCAATTTCAATAAACATTTTAAATTAAAGAAATTAAATTTGAGAGAATTTTGAGAAAGTCAATGGTAGTTTTCCACAGAAAAATTTAATGCATTGAGAATCCAATCCTATATATGTATGTGCTATTATGAATGAATTTATATATTTATATAAAAATTAAGAGCTGAGTTTTCTTCAAGCAGAGTGCACTGCATATTTAAAAAATTTAAGCAGTTGAAAAAATATTCAACGTTTTGAACAATGAAGTTGTTTCCAGGTGTATTTTGAATTACATTTAATATTTTTGTCAAATCAGTGATTTGAAATCAAGATAACCTCATAACTAAATTTATTATCTAGCTAACTACATTTGGAGCTATTAAAATCAAATATGAACATATTAAAATGCACACAGAGAGGCACATGTTTACTTTCTCTGTGCAGGTGACAGATGACATTCATTAACATTAAAAATTACTAAAAATTACCTTTCTCCAGGAACTATTTTTATTTCATTAGCTTATTGCCCTATTGCCTCTTAGAAGTGCTGACCTGGAACAACTGCCTTATTTTCTTGTATAGTCTAGAGTAGTAAATTCGTATTTACAGCCAAAACATATATTTATTTTTATTTATAAAGCCAAGCTATGTAATCCTCACTATATTTAGGCAAATTTGGCCAGCTGAGTTTTATTTCTTTATTTTGTTTGTTTTTGACTAAAGCTTAATTTAACATTTATAAACATGCAGTCAGTACCTTACCACAAAACCATCACATTATTTTCTTCCATTCTGTACAATCAATCATCCCACTCACAAACACAGGACAAAATCACTAGTGGCTGTTAAAAGTTGAAATATTTATTCTCTCTACAAAACATTGTACTATGTATTTTGAGTACTGTAAAGATAAGGTAAATACTACCTTTCTTCTGAAAGAAATATAGACAGTGTATAATTTGTCAGAGTCAGGATACCCAAATAAGGGAAGGGTTTCTTTCCTAAAAAAAAAAAAAAAAAGGGCCCCAGCCATAAAAACTGAAAAAAAAAAGGTATTGAATTATTTGATTTTTTTAATAAAATCATAAAACACATAGAAATACATAAAGTGGATGATCATATGCCAAGACTCAAAATTTGCTTCATCCAGATTTAATGAAATTATTTTTGCTTTGTTATCTTTGTTTTATGTCTATATAAGTGTAAATAAATCATTACAGATGAAATAATGCCCCTTTGTGCTACTTAAGTCATATAAGCACATTTAAGAGATATTTATGTAGTTTCAGACTGTTACATGTGAGTAAACAATGAGGCTTTTCTTGAAATACAGGCTTATGATAAGTAACTATCAAATTTGACTAATAACTACTAAACTGAGTCTAAGAAAAAGGTATGATAGACTGCTGAATTTGAGGATTCCATTATTTCCTGTTCTCGATGTCCCTTAATGTTATATCTGGGGAGTTTAAAATTACTTTCTATATTGTCAAGGAGACTTTTGTAGTCCTCAAATTCAATCAGCAATTAATCGCCCTCAGTCTGTCATTGTCTTTCTCTAATGTATCAATAGCCTTTGGCAGCCACCTATTCTATATACCAATTTTTCTTATTATCCCACCCCAGTGAATCACTAAAATACATGAGATCATGCATCAACAAGTATATTCCTTTTTACAGGTGTCCTTTCAAAGCTTTAGTCAAAAATGCTTAAAATCTTAATAAGTATTTCCCTACTTTACTTAACCATTGCTTAACTAAGGGCTGTCAGTTCTCCATATACCAGTAGTTATATCTTTGTTGCCCCTGGATGGTGAGTGAATAAGCTCCAAAATCCCATTTTCATTCACTTGGTAGGAAAATTTCTGGGACCAAGTTGTGAGAGTGCCCATTTCCATGGAAAAAGAAACTGAGATGACTTATTAGAGAATTGTGAGAAACAATACCTATTAGGCTTGGAGGGATGAATATACTGTGATGCTAGGTCATGTTTTCAGAAATGTCCCAAATTAAGGCAAGAGAGACACACATTTGCAACATAGCATTGACAGTCTTTAGACAAGGACTACTCCCAGGAGGGTCTGTTACCTTGACTAAGGCAGCTGTCCCCTTAAATAAAAACAATTTCCAAAGAATCATTGAACACGCAAAATTTCTAAGATCTGGGAGAATGAGTGAATGAATCCTAAGGAGAGACCAGTGGAATTCAACTACAGTGTCTCAAGTGGGTAATTAACTCTCCCAAGATTTAATTTTCAGTTGTAAGGGTTTCAGATGCCATTTAAAAAGATACACTTCTTCACAAATTATATAATTATTATGAATTCCATAATTATTACCACTGTATTACTTGATATACCAAACTGTTGCCTTCCATGTGTACCTTATATTTTAATTATTTTTTAATTTCAAAATATTACAGTGATAGAAAAGTTTTTAGATACATGGATCACTTTTGTTACACTTCAGTAGAGGTTATAAGTGTGCCCTTCATCCTCATAGTGTTCATTGTTCTCACTAGGATGTTTTCAAATATCTCCTCCTCCCTGTTCCTCCCTACTTGATTTCCATTGAATTTTACTTTTCACTGTGCATACATTTGCTCGTTGGTCAGTTCCAATTTCACATCAAGTACATGTGGTGTTTGTTTTTTAATTCTTTATATACTTCACTTAGGATGATAGTCTCCAGTTCCATGCACGTCATTTCAAAAGGTATTCATTCTTTTTTTTTTTTTCCTATGGCTGAGGTGTATTCCATAGGATACCTATATGACATTTTGTTAATTCACTCATGACTTAGTGGGCACTAGGGTTGAATCCATATCTTTGCAATTGTGAATTGTGCTGCAATAAACATCTGAGTACATATGTCATTTTGATAAAATGACTTTTTTGCTCTTGAGTAAAGACCCAATAGAGGGATTGCTGGATGGAAAGGTAGATCTACTTTTAGTTCTTTGAGGAATCTCTATACTGTTTTCCTTAGAAGTTGTACTAGTTGGCAGTCCCACAAAAAGTCTATAAGTGTTCCTTTCTCTCTGAATCTATGCCAGCATCTATTATTTTGGACTTTTTAATAAAAGGCTTTCTACCTGGGGTAAGATACTTCATTGTGTTTTTAATTTACATTTCCCTGATGATTAGTGATGTTGAGAATTTTTCATGTGTTTTTTGATCATTCATCTATCTTCTTTTGAAAAGCTTCTGTTTGTGTCTTCTGCCCACTGTCTAATGGGGTTGTTTGACTGTTCTTTTGCTGATTTGGCCATTTGTCTATTTCCTTTTGAAAAACTTCTGTTTAGGTCTTTTGTCCACTTTTTAATGAAGTTGTTTGATTTTTTTCTTACAGATTATCTTGATTTCTCTTTATATTCTGGTTCTTAGCTCCTTATGAGATGTATAGCTTCCAAATATTTTCTCATATTCTTATATTCTTTATTTGCTTTGTTGACTATTGTCTTGACTCCACAGAATATTTTTAAGTTGACCAATTTCTGTTTGTTTATTTTCCATTGTTGCTTTAATTGCCATTGGAGTCTTCATCATAAATTATTTGCCCTAGACTGATATCTAGCAGAGTTTTTCTAAATTTTTTTCTAGCACTCTTATCATTTTATGGCCTATATTTAAGTCTGTTGTCCAACTTGAATTAATTTTTGAGTGGTGAGAAATTAAAGTCCTATTTCAAATTCTGCATTTAGCTATCCAGTTCCCAGCACTGTTTATTGAATAGGGCTTCTTTTCCCCAATGTATATTGTTGTCTATTTTGTTAAAGATTAGTTGGCTATTCATATACTGTTTTATATCTAGGTCCTCCTTGCTATTTCATTGGTCTATCACTATTTTTGTGCCAATACCATCCTGTTTGGATTACAATGACCTTGTAGCGCAGTTTGAAGTCTGGTAATGTGATTTATTCAGACTTTTTCTTCTTGCTTAATATTATTTGGTTATTTGGAATATTTTCTGTTTTCCAACAAAGTGTAGAATTATTTTTTCTAGATATTTATATGATATTTCTATTTTTATGAGGTTTGTACTGAATCTGTGAAGCACTTTCCATAGTATGGACATTTTAACAATGTTGATTCTACCAATCCATAAGCGTGATATGTTTTTCCATTTGTTTGTGTCATCTGCACTTTCTTTGCTCATTGTTTCATAGTCCTCTTTGTAGAGATCTTTCACATTCTGGTTAGTTATATACCTAAGTATTTTATTTTCCTTGTGACTATTATGAATGATGTTAAGTTTTTGATTTTACTCTCAGCTTGGCTGTTATTACTGTATAGGAATGCTACTAACTTATATACATTCATTTTGTAACCTGAGAGTTTGCTCAATTTATTTATCGATTCTAGTTTTCTCCTGGAGGAATCTTTTCTTTTTTTTTTTTTTTTAGAGACAGAGTCTCACTTTATCGCCTTCACTAGAGTGCTATGGCGTCACACAGCTCACAGCAACCTCCAGCTTCTGGGCTTAGGCAATTCTCTTGCCTCAGCCTCCCAAGTAGCTGGGACTACAGGCACCCGCCACAACACCCAGCTATTTTATGTTGCAGTTTGGCCGGGGCTGCGTTTGAACCCACCACCCTCGGTATATGGGGCCAGCGCCCTACTCACTGAGCCACAGGCGCCGCCCTCCTGGAGGAATCTTAAGGTTTTCTAGATCTGAAGATAATATTGTCAGTAAAAAATGATAGTTTGTCCTCTTCTTTCCCAGCTTGGATACCCTACATATTTTTCTCTTGCCTAATTTTTCTGGCTAGTACTTCCAATACTATGTTTAATAGGAGTGGTGATAGTGGGCACCTTTGTCTTGTTCTTGTTCTTGGTAGGAATGCTTTCAACTTTTCCACATTTGGTGTAATGTTGGCTGTGGATTTTTCATATATGGCCTTTATAATTTTGAGATAGGCTACTTATATACCTAGTTTGTTTTGGGTTTTTATCATAATACAGTGCTGAATTTTGTGGGATCCATTTTCTGCATCTATTGAGATATTCATGTATTCTTTGTTTTAGCTTCTGTTTATGTGGTGAATCATAGTTCTGATTTTTATATGTTGAACCATATTTACATCCCTGAGAAGAAGATTAGTTGCTGATGGTGGATTATTTATTCCAGTTAATCACAAGTGACAGCTTAAGTGGATGTGATATCACTGCATGCCAGCTATTATTGTCATTTATTATTAGCAATGGGAGCTTTATTTCCTTCAGATGAGTTGTCAATGGAAATCTAAAATCTCATCCTAAGACTCTATCTTTTGGAAGTGCTTCCCCTAATATAATGGACTGAACATTTCCCTCCCAACAAATACACATTTTGAAACTTTCATCCTAATGTGATGACATTTGGAAATCAAGTCTGGGGAACTTAATTAGTTCATGATGGTAGAGTTTCCATGAATAGAATTAATTCCCTTAAGAAATAATCCCAAGAGAGCTTTCTTGTTCATTTTCTATACCATATAAGAAAAAAAGAAAAAATTCAGTAGTATTTAACTCAGTGGAGTTCACCAGAACCTGACCATGCTGACATCCTGATCTTGAAATTTCAGATTTCTATAACTGAAAAATAAAATTGTTGGGTTTTGTTTTATTAAAGTAACCTAGTTTATGGTATTTTGTTTCAGTAGATTGAAGTAAATAAGAGTTAACTCATAGTTATATTAACTCATAGTCCTTAGAACATCAAACAGTGAATAAGTTGTATAATCATATTGAAGAAACAGAATTCCAGGGTAGTGAAAATGAAATGACCCCCTTCTCCAGAAAAAAAAAAAAAAAGAGAGAGAGAGAGAGAAAGAAAAAGGAAACTAGGATATCTTATTCTGCTTATTCTTTTTTTTTTTCTGCTATGACAGAATTACTTAAACTCAGTAGTTTATAAACAATAGAAGTTTATTTTTCTGGATGCTGGCTGAGAAGTCCAAGAGTATGACCCTGGCATCTAGTGAGGGCCTTCACATTACATTAACCTATTGTGAAAGGTGGAAGGGGAGCATAGGAGTTAGAGAGAATATGGGAGTTGAACTTATCCTTTTATCAGGAACCCACTTATGCAGTAACTACTAAAGTCCAATGATAATGACATTACTCCATTCATGAGAGTAAAGCCCCCATAACCTACTCACATCTTAAAGGTCCCATCTCTCAACTATTGTACTGGGGATTAACTTTTCAACACATGAACTTTGGGGGAACTTAATTAAACCATTGCATAGAGGAAATTGTAAGGTGATAAAACATCATGCTAGCCTCTGCTTCATGAATAGCTCCCAAGAGATTATTCTGATTATTCACCTGCTGCCTTCACTCAGTCACAAAGGAGGACTCTGCAGCTGATCACAAGAGAAGGCAAGAATAAGGTTTTTTCTCTTCCTTCCTTTCCTTATTTCTGATTGGCCTAAATCCATCCACAGAGAGTTAATTCACTGGGAGTTCCAAGTGATGTCATGCAACATCATCAGTGTCTATTCAGGAAGCTAAATCTCAGAAAACATCAAATATTCAGGATGTGACCTGATCATTATGGTCATAGAGAAGCAGGCAAAAGGAGGATCTCTGACAAGTGACTGAACAGCACCAGGTGGCAGAATCATTCAAGTCCCAGTAAAATTTACTGGCCACTATATCTACTGGCTGATGTTCTAGGAGATTGTGGAATGAAGAGGATCTATGGAGTTGCAACAATCATGGCAAAATCATTGTCTTAGTAAGGCTTACAATGAGAATTAAAAATTGTACTAACATAAACCATTAATTTTTTTCAACCTAATGTCATTCATGAAACATTCAACAAATAAAATTTTTGTCAAAGTAGATATCAGAGAGATAACATGAAGAAAATATGTTTAAAATATGTGGATCATAGCATAATTTATTGAAATCCCTGAGATGGAGATTTTAGGAAAGACTTCAATAATGCCAATACAATAAAAACAAATGACTACATTGTTTCAATAAAAGATGCCTATTTTCTTGTTTTTCTGTAATCCAGGATAAATATTTTATTGGAGAGAATTAAATTATTTCAGGAAGTTAAAAAAAAGTTTCATGACTGTAAATATTACCATTGATAATTATGGCTCTTGAAATCTTCCTATCATAGAAACCATAATTTCATGTAAAAATAAAACTTTCATATGTTATTTTATAATTGTTTAAAACAGATGTTATCTGGTAGAATTTATACATCAGGAAATACAAGCAAACAATACAATGAAAATTAAACAGTTACCAATCATATTGGTGCAAATTAAAATAAAATTTGCAATATAAAATTGTTTAAATAAAAACATCAATTAAATATATGATCAAAAATAAGTAGTATTAGTGTTATACAAAAACAATGAGTTTTACATTGATTGTATAATCATTTATACTATGATTTGGGTGAACTTAGTGAATTCTACCAATAATCTATCACGTAATTATTTTTAGATGGAGCAATTGTAACAAGCAATGCCAATATGGTATAATGGCTCAAAAAAGAGAAGTAAAAATATTTTGCAGCTCTTCTGAAGTTTGTTATTCACTATCACCTTGAGGCTCCACCATCTTTGAACCATAGCCACCAACTCACTATGTTCATTTGCATCCGGTGAACAGAAGGGGAAATAACCCTGAAAGATCATACATAGGAGGTTTTTGTGGGTCTAGCCTAGAAGTGGAATACTTTGCCTTTGCCTAATTCCACTACCTACAATTCAGTCACATGAATTTCTGATAATAGAATTACACACGACTATTATTATATAACTAGGAAGCGGGGTAGAGAATATACTCTAGCTGTATGTTTAGAAATAAAAAAAGTAGATTTGGTGAACAGCTAGCCAGTTTTTACACCTGTGATTTTTAAATTTTTCATACCACAATATATGCTAAGAAAATAATCCTAAAATGTACACAAAAGGTTTTAAGCGATTCACAGCAGCACTATTCAGAACTCACTTTTCCCTCACTAAAATGTTAATTTCATGAGGGCAGGGATTTTTTTATGCTTGTTTTACTAAAATACCCGTATATCTAGAATAACGCCTGGAATTTAGTATGCACATGATAAATGTGTTAAATGAATGAAAGAAATATTTAATTTATTTGTGAGTGGTACAAAAAAACTTAGAAAAAGAGTCAGGAAGTGGATATGACAATGGGTCAGATTGTTCATTGTACACAGCAACAGTTTATGGAATTAATTTCAAGAAGCAAGCAGTACATCGCTTCCAGAAAAAAATTATAAATTTATAATTATAAATGTTAAGACAATTGTAAAAGTGGACAAATATTTGATTTTAAAAGCAGGCAATACAGGAGGAGGGTCAAGAAGGCCAACTAGATGCAGATTTCAGCAGAAACTCCTGTTCAAAACGAGAACATTTGGAATGGGGTGCACTTGGGGAAGCCAAAGTGGGGAGTCAAACACAAGGAGAAGAAATCAAGGTGCACGTGATCCTCACAGAGATAAACTGCAAGGTATTTCCACCTTTGAGTCCAGTCCCCATCCTGCTTGGTGCAAAAGTGAACAAATATTCTCTCTGCAGAATAGCCCACACTTCCCCCTCTCTGGTAGCCTGACAGACTTCCCCCTCAGAGACTAATGTGTTTGGTAATTCTCTGAAAGGCCTCTGCATTGTGTGGGCTGATGAACCCACGAGCAGTTCTAATTTTGGCATGGGCAGCTATGGTCTCTCCTGGTTCTTATTTCTGCTAGAAGAAACATTTCCCCAGCCCCCTGGAGAGCCTTACCCTGTGTCTGTGACTGTTGAGTGGGTGTTGCCCATGCTGCCTGAGTGAGTTTAACTGAAATTGTTTGTCAGAACTGTCCATGGATTCTTGTTCTCCAGTCAAGAGTGGCTTGGGTTGCAAGCTCACTGTTTACTTGACTTTGTTTGCAAAGGGAGTGGTGAAACATTAAGGGGCAAAATCAGTAGGTCTGTCTGTGATTCCCCTCCTGAAATTACAGATTGCAGCAGGGATGCAGCTGTTTGCATCTTTGTACAGAAGAGGTTCCAGAAAAATGCTTATATTCCTTTGAAATGAGTAGAGGTCAGACTGATATCAGTACAGAACTGGGTTGTGCTATCTCCCCAAGTTGGCCCTCAGTGACTCTTACTGCAGACCTCAAAGGAAGCTTCTGGACCTCAGAGGGAGGCTGGAGGAGAAGAGCCACAAGTACAAGCTCAAGCTCATTGCGGAAGGTATGGTTAGCTTTAGTTCTTGGGCCCCCCCAGTTTGGTCTCACCCCACTAGTTTTAGCTGTCAAATATGTCTGTACAGTGTTTCTTAAGGATACCCAATTAGATTATCTCTCAAAAACTATTCAGGGACAAGCTACCATTTTAACTAAAAAAGTATAATCAATATTTGTTAAAAGAGCTAAAAATACTCATGGGGAGGAGCCACCAGAAGAATTCTGGCAAAATTAAAAATCACAGCAGTTCAACTACCCAAAGAGATTACAAGAGAGATACAGCAGAAAATATCATCCATAGAGAAATTGATAAAATGTCAGAAATATAATTCAGAACAAAGATGGCAAATAAGATGATGGGAATTGAGGGGAAGATAGAAATAAAAATAAAAAAAATAAAAGTTGTCTCAAATAAATTAGTGGATTTAAAGACAAAGTTACCAAGGATATGGACATAATGAGGAAAAAGATAGCAAAACTTAAGGAATTGAAAGAGGCATTACAGGTGCTTTGAAACACAGTCGAGATACTCAGTAATAGAGTACAACATGGGAAAGAAAGAATTTCAGAAATTGGAGACAAGACTTTTGAAAGATCCTAATCATTCAAAGAAGCAGAAAAAGAAGAACAAAACCAGAATATTGCCTGAGAAAGTTATGCGATTATTCCAAAGATTGCTGACGGAAAATAGGATGGCCCCAAAGGCACTGATATGCTATAAAAGGTATTATGGTGAATTTCTCAAGCATTGCAAGAGACATAAAATTTCAGGTACTAGATATTTTTAAAACTCCAGCATGCCTCAATCCAAACAAAGAATCTCCTAGACACATTGTAATTAACTTTGCCAAAGTAAATATGAAAGAGAAAATTCTGCAAGAAGCCAGACATAAGAAAAATCTTACTTACAAAGGAAAAAAAAAAAATAAAAACCCTCAGGATGACTGCAGATCTTTTAGCTGAAACTTTTCAAGCCAGAGAAAGATGGTCATTGGCCTTATTAAACAAAATATTTTTAGCCCAGGATCCTGTATCTTGCTAAATTGAGTTTGATTTGTGATTGAGAAATCAAATATTTTACTGACATGCAAATGTTGAGGAAATTAGCTATGACTAACTGAGCTCCACAGGAAGTACTCAAAATAAATCTTTATATTAACTAGCATAATATCCATCACTAAAGTAAACACAACCCAAAATTAAAGAACAAAGCATAGCTTCCACAATGGTGCAAGGGATATAAACACACACCAAAATTAAAGAACAAAGCTTCCACAATACTGCAAGGGATAAAAATAAATGTTAGACCTCTGAAAAATAAGATGACCAAATCTTCACCATATCTATCAATTTGCTCAATTAATGTGAATGGCTCAATTTTCCCTCTAAAGCCACCGGGCTTAGCTGACTGGATACAAAAGCTCAAGCCCAATATCTGCTGTCTTAAGAAACACACCTAACATCTAAAAATAAAACAAGACAGGGTAAAGGGTGAAAAAGTAGAGATTGCAGTCTTATTTGGAGATACAATTGGATTTAAACCAGTAAAAATAAGGAAAGACAAGAATGCACACTACATACTGATCAAGGGAAACACTTAACATAAAGAGATTTCCATAGTTAACACTTATGCGCCCAATCTGAATGGTCCTCAATACATAAAACCAACTCTAAACAATCTCAATTATATTATATCTTCCTGCATCATTATAGTTGGAGATTATAGCACCCCTTTGACAGTACTGGACATATTCTCTAATCAGAAATTAAACAAATAAATATTGTATTGAACTTAAACACAACCATAGAACAAATGTTCTATAAATGTTCTTAACAGACATCTACAGAACATTTCATCTAAATAAAACTGAATATATATTCTTCTCATCAGCCCATGGATCATCCTCCAAAATTTATCATATCTTAGGACACAAGTGTAACTTCAGCACATTCAAAAGAATAGAAATTTCTTGTGTCTTCTCAGACCATTACAAAATGAAGGTTGAACTGAACAACAACAGAAATCTTCATACTCAAATAAAGTCATGGAAACTAAATAATGTTATGCTGAATGACCTGGGTCAAATAAGAAATTAAGAAGGAAATCATATTTCTTGAACAAAATTATAATGAAGCCACAAACTAACAAAACCTGTGGGATACTGCAAAGGCAGTCCAAAGAGGGAAATTTATATCATTAGATGCCTACATCAAAACAGAAAGAGAGGAAGTCAACAACATAATGGCCCATCCAAGAAACTGGAAAAGAAGAATATTCCAACCCAAACTCACCAGAAGAAAAGAAGTAAAAGAAATTAGAGAAGATTTAAATTAAATGATAATACTAATAGTCATTAAGAAGATGAGAAAAACAAAAAGTTGGTTCTTTGAAAAGATTTATAAGGGGAGGCGGAGGAAGATGGCAGCCGAGTAACAGCTTCCTTGCATCTGGGCACCGTGAGTCGGGGGAGATAGGATTCCAGGCATCTCGGCTGGTGGAAACTGCCTATCATCACTCCTATGAGGATACAGGGAGTCAGCGAGAGACTTCTGGACCCCAAGAGGAGGACTAAAACAGTGGAAAACAGGCAAGTGGTCGCGTGTGTTCAATCCATCTAAACCCGCCCACAACTGTAAGTTCAGTAGCAGCGAGACTGCAAACCAGAAAGGCCTTACCTGTGAACTGTTTTGATGTCCTTGGGCTTGGCACTGAGTTGAACTGCCCTGGGGAAGGCCTGAGCGGGAGTGTGGAGAACTTTGGCCGTTGTCTAGGGCCCCAGTCTGAGCCGCTGAGCCAGACGGAGCTAATAGTGTTTGGCGGTGGGTCACACGGATCCATTGTCAGTGATCTGCCCTGGCAAGCTCCGCCCTCAGGGTCGCAGAGCTAAAAACGGGTGGGAGCTTGTAACCCAGCAACCAAGTAGCCTAAGGGTGGGGTCTGAGCCGCCTTGCAGCCCTAACCCTCAGGGGCAGAGTGAGACCGGTTTTGGCACACTGGGTAAGCGGATAGCCACTTCAGCAGTGATTCCAGCGAGAAAGCTGGGAAAGCTTCTGCTCAGCAAGTTTACAAGTTCAAAGTGCCTTTTAAGTGGGCTGAAGAGAGATTTAGGGTGTCTACCTGCTGGAGTTTGAGAAATCAGCAGCCTCCAGTCGTAACAGAACTGTGACTAACATCTCATACCCCAGAAGACCACGTGTTGCCCAGACAATATTCAATAACATATACAAACTGCTTTGTTTTTGGTTGTGTATTTTTTTCTTTTTTTTTGTTTCGTTGTTTTTTTGTTTTTTTGTTTTGTTGTTTATTTTGACGTTGCTGATGTTCTTCTGTTTTTTAATTTCAATCTTTTCCATACAGATCCCTTTTTCTTTCTCAACTTTTCTAGTTTAATTATAATTTCCCATTGCTGCCTTTTTTAATAACTACAACTTCACTTTTGCTAGTGTTTCTACCGCTACCATTTGGTTTTTCACCCAATTGTATCCCCGTAAAGTTTTCTGTTTGCTTGTTTTGGTTTGATTTATAGCATTTTTGTCTTTCCTCTCTACTTGGTGGAGGTGGGGTACTGTGTCTGATCAGGTTAGCAAAGAGCTGCTGACCTCAAGGGAACCACCCAACTGGGCACTCCCAGAAGGTGGGGTTCTTTAAGTTGTGTCAAAGTACCCTACTGTACACCTATATTGCCCTGTCTCCCTCTTTCTGTACCTCTCTTCGTTTTGTCAATATTCCTTATCCACACACCCTCTCCTTTCTCTATCTTTCTTTTTTTTCTTATCACTCGGTCCTCCTTTCTTTCATTCCTTTTTTGCTCCTCAACCTTCTCACCATTCTGATCCTGTAACCCTTAGTCCACAGGCATAAGAACTTAAAGAGCAAGAGGAAGTGAAAGGAAAATTAGGGCAAGGAAACAGATAAAATAAATCACTCATGAGGAAGAATCAGCAGAAAACTCCAGGCAACATGAAGAACCAGTCGAGAACAACCCCGCCAAGGGACCATGAGGTAGCTACTACAGAGGATTCCACCTATACAGAAATGTTAGGAATGACAGAAAGGGAATTTAGAATACACATGTTGAAAACAATGAAAGAAATGATGGAAACAATGAAGGAAACTTCTAATAAAGTGGAAAATAACCAAAAGGAAATCCAAAAACAGAATCAAATCAGAGATGAATGATATGAAGAATATAAAAAGGATATAGCAGAGCTGAAGGAACTGAAACAGTCAATCAGGGAACTTAAAGATGCAATGGAAAGTATCAGCAACAGGTTAGACCATGCAGAAGAAAGAATTTCAGAGGTAGAAGACAAAGTTCTTGAGATAACTCAGATAGTAAAAGAGGCAGAAAAGAAGAGAGAAAAAGCAGAACGTTCACTGTCAGAATTATGGGACTTTATGAAGCGTTCCAACATACGACTTATAGGAATTCCAGAAGGGGAAGAAGAATGCCCCAGAGGAATGGAAGCCATACTAGAGAATATTATAAATGAAAATTTCCCAAACATCACCAAAGATTCTGACACACTGCTTTCAGAGGGATATCGGACGCCAGGTCGCCTCAACTCTAACCGAGCTTCTCCAAGACACATTGTGATGAACCTGTCCAAAGTCAAGACAAAAGAAAAGATTCTGCAAGCTGCCAGGAGTAAGCGCCAGTTGACCTACAGGGGCAAATCCATCAGAGTGACCGCAGACTTCTCTAATGAAACTTTCCAAGCAAGAAGACAATGGTCATCTACCTTTAATCTACTTAAACAGAGCAATTTCCAGCCCAGAATTCTGTACCCTGCTAAGCTAAGTTTCAAAATTGACGGAGAAATCAAATCATTTACGGATATACAAACATTGAAGAAATTCGCCACAACAAGACCAGCTCTACAGGAAATACTTCAACCTGTTCTGCACACTGACCACCACAATGGACCAGCAGCAAAGTAAAAACTCAGAAATCAAAGGACAGAACCTAACCTCCACACTGATGCAAAAGATAAAACTAAGCAATGGACTCTCACCAAATAAGACGAATAGAATACTACCAAACTTATCAATAATCTCCATAAATGTTAATGGCTTGAATTCCCCACTGAAGAGACATAGATTGGCTGACTGGATTAAAAAACACAAGCCATCCATTTGCTGTCTGTAAGAAACACACCTGGCTTCAAAAGACAAATTAAAGCTCCGAGTCAAGGGTTGGAAGACAATTTTTCAGGCAAATGGCATTCAGAAGAAAAGAGGAGTTGCAATCTTATTTTCAGATACATGTGGATTTAAAGCAACTAAAGTCAAAAAAGACAAAGATGGTCACTTTATATTGGTCAAGGGAAAACTACAACAAGAAGACATTTCAATTCTAAATATTTATGCAAACAATTTAAATGCTCCCAGATTCTTGAAACAGACCTTACTCAGTCTGAGCAATATGATATCTGATAATACCATCATAACAGGGGACTTTAACACACCTCTTACAGAGCTGGACAGATCCTCTAAACAGAAATTAAACAAAGATATAAGAGATGTAAATGAGACCCTAGAACAACTATGCTTGATAGACGCATATAGAACACTCCACCCCAAAGACAAAGAATATATATTCTTCTCATCACCCCATGGAACATTCTCCAAAATTGATCATATCCTGGGACACAAAACAAATATCAACAGAATCAAAACAATTGAAATTTTACCTTGTATCTTCTCAGACCATAAGGCACTAAAGGTGGAACTCAACTCTAACAAAAATGCTCGACCCCACCCAAAGGCATGGAAATTAAACAATCTTCTGTTGAATAACAGATGGGTGCAGGAAGAAATAAAACAAGAAATCATTAACTTCCTTGAGCATAACAACAATGAAGACACAAGCTACCAAAACCTCTGGGATACTGCAAAAGCAGTTTTGAGAGTAAAATTCATCGCTTTAGATGCCTACATTCGAAAAACAGAAAGAGAGCACATCAACAATCTCACAAGAGATCTTATGGAATTGGAAAAAGAAGAACAATCTAAGCCTAAACTCAGTAGAAGAAAAGAAATATCCAAAATCAAATCAGAGATCAATGAAATTGAAAACAAAAGAATCATTCAGAAAATTAATGAAACAAGGAGTTGGTTTTTTGAAAAAATAAATAAAATAGATAAACCATTGGCCAAACTAACTAGAAATAGAAAAGTAAAATCTCTAGTAACCTCAATCAGAAATGATAAAGGGGAAATAACAACTGATCCCACAGAGATACAAGAGATCATCTCTGAATACTACCAGAAACTCTATGCCCAGAAATTTGACAATGTGAAGGAAATGGATCAATATTTGGAATCACACCCTCTCCCTAGACTTAGCCAGGAAGAAATAGACCTCCTGAACAGACCAATTTCAAGCACTGAGATCAAAGAAACAATAAAAAACTTCCAACTAAAAAATGCCCTGATCCAGATGGCTTCACTCCAGAATTCTATCAAACCTTCAAGGAAGAGCTTATTCCTGTACTGCAAAAATTATTCCAAAAAACTGAGGAAGAAGGAATCTTCCCCGACACATTCTATGAAGCAAACATCACCCTGATACCAAAACCAGGAAAAGACCCAAACAAAAAGGAGAATTTCAGACCAATCTCACTCATGAATATAGACGGAAAAATTCTCAACAAAATCCTAGCCAATAGATTACAGCTTATCATCAAAAAAGTCATTCATCATGATCAAGTAGGCTTCATCCCAGGGATGCAAGGCTGGTTTAACATACGCAAGTCCATAAACGTTTTCCACCATATTAACAGAGGCAAAAATAAAGATCACATGATCCTCTCAATAGATGCAGAAAAAGCATTTGATAAAATCCAGCATCCTTTTCTAATTAGAACACTGAAGAGTATAGGCATAGGTGGCACATTCCTAAAACTGATTGAAGCTATCTATGACAAACCCACAGCCAATATTTTACTGAATGGAGTAAAACTCAAAGCTTTTCCTCTTAGAACTGGAACCAGACAAGGTTGTCCTCTGTCACCTTTACTATTCAATGTAGTGCTGGAAGTTCTAGCCAATACAATTAGGCAAGACAAGGAAATAAAGGGAATCCAAATGGGAGCAGAGGAGGTCAAACTCTCCCTCTTTGCTGACGACATGATCTTATACTTAGAGAACACCAAAGACTCAACCACAAGACTCCTAGAAGTCGTCAAAAAATACAGTAATGTTTCAGGATATAAAATCAATGTCCACAAGTCAGTAGCCTTTGTATACACCAATAACTGTCAAGATGAGAAGCTAATTAAGGACACAACTCCCTTCACCATAGTTTCAAAGAAAATGAAATACCTAGGAATATACCTAATGAAGGAGGTGAAGGACCTCTATAAAGAAAACTATGAACTCCTCAGAAAGGAAATAGCAGAGGATATTAACAAATGGAAGAACATACCATGTTCATGGATCGGAAGAATCAACATTGTTAAAATGTCTATACTTCCCAAAGCAATCTACCTATTCAATGCCATTCCTATCAAAGTACCTACATTGTACTTTCAAGATTTGGAAAAAATGATTCTGCGTTTTGTATGGAACCGGAAAAAACCCCGTATAGCTAAGGCAGTTCTTAGTAATAAAAATAAAGCTGGGGGCATCAGCATACCAGATTTTAGTCTGTACTACAAAGCCATAGTGCTCAAAACAGCATGGTACTGGCACAAAAACAGAGACATAGACACTTGGAATCGAATTGAACACCAAGAAATGAAACTAACATCTTACAACCACCTAATCTTCGATAAACCAAACAAGAACTTACCTTGGGGGAAAGACTCCCTATTCAATAAATGGTGTTGGGAGAACTGGATGTCTACATGTAAAAGACTGAAACTGGACCCACACCTTTCTCCACTCACAAAAATTGACTCAAGATGGATAAAGGACTTAAATTTAAGGCATGAAACAATAAAAATCCTCACAGAAAGCATAGGAAAAACACTGGAAGATATTGGCCTGGGGGAAGACTTCATGAAGAAGACTGCCATGGCAATTGCAACAACAACAAAAGTAAACAAATGGGACTTCATTAAACTGAAAAGCTTCTGTACAGCTAAGGAGACAATAACCAAAGCAAAGAGACAACCCACACAATGGGAAAGGATATTTGCATATTTTCAATCAGACAAAAGCTTGTTAACCAGGATCTATAGAGAACTCAAATTAATCCACATGAAAAAAGCCAACAATCCCTTATATCAATGGGCAAGAGACATGAATAGAACTTTCTCTAAAGATGACAGACGAATGGCTAACAAACACATGAAAAAATGTTCATCATCTCTGTATATTAGAGAAATGCAAATCAAAACATCCCTGAGATATCATCTAACCCCAGTGAGAATGGCCCGCATCACAAAATCTCAAAACTGCAGATGCTGGCGTGGATGTGGAGAGAAGGGAACACTTTTACACTGCTGGTGGGACTGCAAACTAGTACAACCTTTCTGGAAGGAAGTATGGAGAAACCTCAAAGCACTCAACCTAGACCTCCCATTCGATCCTGCAATCCCATTACTGTGCATCTACCCAGAAGGAAAAAAATCCTTTTATCATAAGGACACTTGTACTAGACTGTTTATTGCAGCTCAATTTACAATCGCCAAAATGTGGAAACAGCCTAAATGCCCACCAACCCAGGAATGGATTAACAAGCTGTGGTATATGTATACCATGGAATACTATTCAGCCATTAAAAAAAATGGAGACTTTACATCCTTCGTATTAACCTGGATGGAAGTGGAAGACATTATTCTTAGTAAAGCATCACAAGAATGGAGAAGCATGAATCCTATGTACTCAATCTTGATATGAGGACAATTAATGACAATTAAGGTTATGGGGGGGAAACAGAAAGAGGGATGGAGGGAGGGGGATGGGGCCTTAGTTTGTGTCACACTTTATGGGGGCAAGACATGATTGCAAGAGGGACTTTACCTAACAATTGCAATCAGTGTAACTGGCTTATTGTACCCTCAATGAATCCCCAACAATTAAAAAAAAATAATAATAATAATAAATAAATAAATAAAACTAGTACTATTTCCAAAAAAAAAAAAAAGAAAGAAAAGATTTATAAAATTTTAATCCTTTGGCCAAATTAACAGGAAACAGAAAGGTAATATCTAAAAACTTGAATCAGAAACAATGAAGGAGAAATAACAACAGATACCACAGAAATACAAAAGATCCTCAATAATTACTACAAAAAGCTCTATGCCCATAAATATAAAAATGTACAGGAAATGGATCAATACCTACAATCATGCCATCTTTTTAAACTCAACCAGAAAGAATTAGAAATTTTAAATAGACCTATATAGCATTGAAATTGCATCAATAATATAACATCTTCTGAAAACAAAAAACTCTGGACCAGATGATTTTACACCATAACTCTATCAAATATTGAGAGAGGAACAAATGCATATACTGCATAATCTATTCCAAAACATAGAGAAGGAAGGAATCCTCCCCAACAAGTTCTGCAAAGCAAATATTGCCCTGATTCCAAAACCAGGAAAGGACCTCAAAAGAAAAAAAAAATAGGCCAATATCATTAATATCAATGCAAAAAATTCAATAAGATCCTAGCAAACAGAATACAGTGATACATTAAAAATGTTAGACACCATGATCAAGTAGGATTTATCCCAGGGATGCAAGGTTGATTCAACATACATACATTTACAAATGTAATTCATCACATAAATAAAATAAAAATTCAAAGACTATATAATTCTCTCAATTGATGAACAAAGGCTTTTGAGAATATTCAGCATCCTTTTCTGAGAAGGACACTTAAAAAATAGTCTTTAGGTGTGACATTTCTTAAATGGATAGAGACAATTTACAACAAAACCACAACTAATATAAAATTTAATAGAGTAAAACAGAAATCATTTTCAGTCAGAACTAGAATCATACAAGCATGGCCACTGTCACCACTGCTACTCAACATAGTACTAAAGTCCTAGCCACTGCAATTAGGCAAACAAAGAGGATCAAACATATACAAATGGGGATAGAGGAGGCCAAACTCTCACTCTTTGCAGATGACATGACCTTATACCTGGAAAACCCCAGGAACTCAACTAAAAAGCTCCTAAAAGTATCTAAGAATATAAGAGCATCTTGGGATATGAAATCAATGTCTGCAAATTGGTAGTCTTCATATATAACAATCAAGCTAAGAACAAAATCAAATACTTTATACCTTTTACAGTAGCTTTAAAGTAGATGAAATGTCTGGCAATATATCTAACAAAGGGTATGAAAGATCTCTGTGACGAGAACTATGAAACCCTGAGAAAATAAAATAGCAGAAGACATTAACAAATGAAGTAATACACCATGTTTGTGACTGGGAAGAATTAACATCATCAAAATTTCCATACTACCCAAATAAATCTACACATTTAATGCAATCCCCATCAAAACACTAACGTCATTCTTTATAAAGCTTGAAAAAAATAGTACTTCATTTCATATGGAAGAAGAAGAAATACAATTTTTAGAAATAAAATAACCAATACAATTTTTAGAAATAAAAACAAATCTGGAGGCATTGTGTTATCAGATTTCACATTATACTACACATCTATAGTGATCAAAACAGCATGGTACTGGCATAAAAATAGAGATATAGATCTATGAAATAGAACAGACATGAACCCAGCCACATATTTTCATCTGATCTTTTAAAAACCAACGAAAAGCATGCACTGGGGAAATGAATTTCTATTTATTAAATGGTTCTTGGTGAACTGGTTAGCCACTTGTAGAAGATTAGAACTGAACCTGCACCTCTCACCATTGAGAACAATTGATACTCACTGGATAAAAGTTTTAAATTTAAGCCACAAAATAATAAAAATTTTAGAAGATAGTGTAGGGAAAATGCTTGAAAACATTGGCCTGGGAGAAGATTTTATGAATAAGATTCCCCTGGTAATTTCAGCAATACCAATAATAAATACATTGATTTTGATCATGCTGAAAAGCTTCTGCACAGCTAAGGGTACCATGTCTAAAGCAAACTCTTCTGAATGGGAGAAGAGTTTTGCATATGACAAATCTAACAAAATGATTATAACTAGAATCTATAGAGAATTCAAAATAATCAACAAGAACAAGCAACCTCATTTATAAGTGGGTGAAAGACTTGCACAGAATCTTCTCTGAAAATGACAGGTGAATGTCTAACAAACACATGAAAAAATGCTCATCATCACTAATCATCAAATTGAAACCACTGCAAATCAAAACCACTGTGAGATATCACCTAACTCCAGTGGGCTTAGCCCACATCACAGAGTTCCAATTCTGCAGATGTTGGCAGGGATATGGAATATGTAGATATTCCAGGGATATGTAGAAGGGAATACTTCTACACTGCTGGTGGGATTGCAAATTAATACAACCTTTGTGGAAAAAAAGACAGAGCATTCTAAATGAACTAAAAGTTGACCTTCCAGTTGATCCCACAATTCCATTAGTAGGTATCTATCTAGAAGAACAAAAATTATTTTACCACAAGGACATTTGCACTAGAATTTTTATTGCATCTCAATTCACAATTTCCATGTCATGGAAGCAACCCAACTGCCCATCAACCCATGAATTGAATAACACACCACGGAGTACTAGTCAGCCATAAGAAAGATGGAGACTTTACAACTTTTATGTTTACCATGATGGAGTTGAAACACATTATTCTTAGTAAAGTATGAAAAGAATGGAAAAAATAATCTAATGTACTTAATACTAATATGAAAGTAATATATAAGCCACTACACACTCACATGACTGATAAAACACAAATGTAGTCTAGTAAAGGGAAGGAGAAAAGAGGGAAAATGAAAGGGGTAGATGGGAGGGTAACTGGCAGGACAAGGGAAGGTAACTAAGGGCATGTCACCTAATGTACACATTGTGATAGTGTTTAGCATACCCTCTGGGTGACGGACTCAACTACAACTTGAACTTTAACATAGAAATGAAAACAATGTAACCTAAAAATTTGTACCCTCCTATTAATTTGGATTAAGAGATAAAATTAAGGAAGGCATTACAAAATAATAGAGAAAGACATATTGAATGGGAAGCAATACAGTTTATTGTAACAACAACCTACAATACTTAACAAATGTGGAATGAATAAACAAACAAGAAATGTCATCATGATATAATTTGATAAAATAAAGATGACTTGGGCATAGATTATTTCAGCACATAAAATATATGTGTAAAATAGTGCTGAAGAGAAAAAACAGATCACAAAAATATACATTGATTTCAAATATATTAAATTCATATATTTCTAAAAAGTCAGAAAAAAATTGAATTTATATAATGTAATGTTAATATCTAGTTATTCAAATTAATAATAATAGCAATAAAAATGCCTAAAAAGAACTGAATGAATTTATACCATTTCAATTCTATATAATTATTATTCTATATTTTTATGTAACCATTGATTTAAATAAGTATGTATAACTTTGGTCAATGTGCTTCTGTAATTAATACATCTAAGCTTTATGTTCCATCAGAAAGCAAAAAAAAAAACAAGTCTCCAAAAATAAGTAGTTTTTGCTTTCCACAGTTTATTAAATCAAAACACTGATCCTTCACAACACTTCTTTATTTAAGGGTAATATATTTAACACATGCTATTCACTCATTCAGAAAGTTTATTGAAGAAATGTGTTTCATTTCTGACAAAGGCAATTTGTGTCTTCTTTCTTTTACATCAGTCTTGCTAAAATGTGTTAATTTTATAGCTTTTTATAGCAACTTTTTATTTCATTTCTTTTCTTTACGATTTTTGTTTTCAAGTCCATTTATTTTTGCTCTCATCCCTAATATTTCTTTCCTTCCTTTGGGAGGTGTTTGTTCTGTGCTTCCATTTCTAGTGCCTGGTATTAGAAATTCAGATTATCAATTTGTCACATGTCCATATTTCAAATGTAAAAATTTAGTGCTAAAAATTTTCCACTCAGTACTACTTCAACTAAATCCCACACATTTGGATACACAGTGTTTTCCTTTTTGTTCACTACAATGCAATTTTATTCCGTTTGAGACTTAACCTTTGACTCATGGATTATTTGGGATTGTGTTGTTTATTTTAAAATTATTTAGATGTTTTCTTATTATCTTCTTTGTTTTTGATTTATATCCTGGTTCTATTATGGTCAGAGAATAACATCCTGTATGAATTAAATTATTTTGAATTTAAGTTTTTTTTTTTTTAATTACCTAGTGCATGGTTGATTCTAATCAATGTACCATGGACATTTGAAAAAAAAATATATATATATGCTGTTGTGTGGAGTGACTATTCGGTGTGATCAATACACTTACTATTTTTGTGTGTGTGTAATAGTTGCATCAATTGCTGAGAATAATATTTTTTAATCCCCAAATGTAATTGTTAATTTGACTATTTACTATTTCAGGTTTATCAATTTTTGCTTCATATATTTTAAGGCTTCATTGTTTGATGCATATGTTATTGGGATTTATACAGTTTCTTATTGTATTGATCTTTTATCATAGTTTAATATCTCTCTCTCGTGATTGTCTTTGATTTACTGTTACCAGTATGTATATTTACATACTCTGATCAACATTAAATTGATAAATGTTTGCATGGTCTATCATTTTAAATTATTTTGCTTTTAACCTCCCAATGATATTCTATTTGAATTGAGTTTCTTTCTTTATTAATAAATTTATATTTTAATATATTTAATAAGGATACAAGTGAATTTTTATTATATGCATATATTACATAAGGTGATATCTGGATTTTTAGTACACCCATCACTCCCCCAAAATTCACATCACACCCACTAGTTTTTCTTCCATCACTCTGTCCAAAGCTCCCTACTTTTGAGTCACCCACATCCATTATGCCACTCTGTATGCCCTTGTGTATTTGTAGTTTATCCTCCACTTACAAGTGAGAATATGTGGCATGTGGTTTTCCATTCCCACATTACTTTACTAAGGGTAATGGCCTCCAGTTCCATCCAAGTTGCTACAAAATACATCATTTCTTCTACTTTAGTAGCTGAGTAGTATTCCTTGGTGGATATGTAGCACATTTTATTTATCCACTACTTGATACACAGGCACTTAGTTTGACTCAATATAACCTTGGAATTGTGAATCGTAGTGCAATAAAACATATGATTTCAGGTGTCTTTGATATAAGGTTTTCTTTTCCTTTGGGTAGATACTCAGTATTGGATTTGCTGGATCCAGAGCTAGGTACATGCCACATATACTTTTAGTTTCTTGAGAAATAGCCATGCCATTTTAAATAGATGTTAACTAATTTACATTACCACAGTGTACAAGTATTCTCTGTTCACTACATCTGCACCAACATTATTGCTTTTTGAATTTTTAATAATGGTCATTCTGATTGGGGCAAGCTGGTATTTCATTGCAATTTCAATTTGCATGTACCTGGTAATTAGTGATGCTCAGCATTTCTTCATCTGTTTGTTGGCTGCTTGTATTTCTTCTTTTGGAAAATATCTGTTCATGTAGTTTGCCCACTTTTTGATTGAGGTATTTTTTTTTTCTTGCTGAGTTGCTTATTTATGGATTCTGGATGTTTGTATTTTGTTTAATGTATACATAGTTTGTAACTATTTTTCCCATGCTATAAGCTGTCCATTTACTCTGATGATTATTTTGTATGTTGGGTAAGAGCTTTTTAGTTTTAGTCCCATTTGTTGTTTTCATTTTTGTTGCATTTACTTTTATGGTCTTAATCATGAATTTTTGTTTAGGCCATCTCCAAAAGAGTTATTTTCTAAAGTTTTTTAATGTAATTTTTACAGTTTCAGGTGCTACATTTAAGCATTCAATCTTGAATTGATTTTTGTATTAATACATGGTGAGAGATAGGGATGGAGTTTCAGTATTTGGCTTATGGCC
Source organism: Nycticebus coucang (assembly GCF_027406575.1). Taxonomy (NCBI): domain Eukaryota; kingdom Metazoa; phylum Chordata; class Mammalia; order Primates; family Lorisidae; genus Nycticebus; species Nycticebus coucang. Next base: position 109,070,033 of record NC_069804.1, read on the forward strand.
ATTCAATTTTCACAGAACCATTTATTGAATAGGAGGGTATCCTTTCCCAAGTGTATGCTTTGTCTGCTTTGTAAAATGTCAGTTGAGTTTAGGTGTTATGCTTTACTTCTGAGTTCTCTATTATGTTACATTTATCTACATATCTACTTTTGTACCAGTTCCATGCTATTTTGGTTAATAGCGAGCTTCCTATAAACAAGATAGTATTGGGGCATGTTGTTTTTATCTTCAATTAAAAGCCACTTTTTTAAATTAGTACAATCTTTTTGCATTTTAAGTAGTTATTAATACATTAGGCTTAAGTAATCATTTTATTACTTGTTTCATGTTTGTTTCTCGTGTTTCCTGTTATTTTCTCCTTTATAGTTTTTCTATGAATTATATGAATGTTTTATGATTCCATGTTGATTCATTTACATTATTTATAATATACCTTTGCCCACTTTTATTAGTAGTTATTTTATGTATTAGAAAATACATATGTTAGTGCTATGGCTGAATGTGTTTCTTTAAAATTTATATGTTGAAACTTATGAATGTGATGGTATTAAGGAATGAGATTTGGGGGTTTAGTTGTGTCGTAAGGGCTCAACACTCATGAATGAGATTTTTATCCTTATATAATGGAGCACAAAAGTGACTCCAGAGACTTCTCTTTCCCTCTTTGTACCAAATAATGATGCAAAAAGTCATCAGCATACTGAAAAACAGAAAGGGAACCTGGATTTAAAAAAAAATCTAAATGATAATCTCAATAGTAGCAGGAAAAGTACTTGAGAGAATTCTACATTTTTTTTTATTGAAAACGACACTTAACAAACTAGAGATAGAATGGAACTATCTTAACATCATCAAAATCATCTACAAACCCTCCACAGCCAGCTTCATATGTAATGGCAAGAGACTTAAAATATTCCTCTAATGCCAGTAAAAATATGAATGTACAAAAAAACAAAGGTCTTTGTACATCCTAGAAATGAACAATATGAGAATAAAATTATATTACCATTTACAGTAATAAAAATTATTTTTGGATACCTTTAACAAAAGATGTCCAAGATCCACATTGAAAACTACAAAATATCACTAAAATAAACCTAAATAATACATAAGTAAATTATAAGACATTCTATGCCAACATTGAAGGGGAAGGGGCAAGATGGCTGACTAGAGGCAGTTTTTGTCAGAGGCTCCCTTCCAGAATGAAGAAAATTGAACTGAAGAGAACTCAGAGGAGTTGAAATTGGGAGGGGATAAATTGCAAGAAGAAAAAATTAAGATGCTCACATTAACAACCTCTGATGACAAAGATGAGAAAGAGGAAGGGAGAGAATTGAGGACAGTTATAGAGTGGACCACACTCCGAGGAGCCTGTAGGACCCCCTCATCCACAGGTCTCTCCTTGAGCAGCAAAACATAGGATCTCTCACTCCACAGGAGAGTGTCAAAAAAGACAATAAGTCTCAGTTTTCCTGCACCTAGGAATATACTCCTCTGGGTCCCCTTCTTGCTTGACATAATAGTGAGCATTTCTGGCTCCAGCTACCTTGTGGCCACAGCCTATCCCTCCTTCTTCTCTGGTTTCTCAACAGAATGTCATCTTCAATGTCTTGCTTCCCAGCATGGATGAGTTGGAGCATGAGTCAGAGTGCTAGCCCCACCTAGACACATGAAGGAGCTCTGGACCCTACCCAGACCTTAAAGGGACTGTGAAAGAAAGGGTTACAAAGGCCATGTTCTCTATAATCAGCAACCAGCAAGATCCATAGCTGGCCAGAGGAGGGAATGAAAATAGGCCCTGCCCACCCACCCCCGCCAATGCGTCTGGCAGGATCTCAACTCTAAAGGATGTTTGAATTGTGTGGTTTTCTGAAATGTGAATGGTCAACCCTCCCACCCACCCCCCACCCCACTGAGGAGAAAACTGTGGTTCACTATACTAACATTGGTATGGCGAGATTTCTACTGAGTTTGCCTATAAGAGGAAAACCTTCCCCACTCTGTGGAGAGGGTCAATCCAGCATCTGTGCCCTGCTGGCCCATCCTGAAGATTTTGGCTTCAATTCTGCTTCTGCCATCATGGAGGGGGTTGGCATGGCCTCAGGTCATCCCACTCTGGAACATCCCAGGAAGCATGTAACAAGCCACACAAGCCACAGATCCTCCTCCTGTTATTACAGGTAAAATGAACAGCATTCCAAATCTGTTGTAAGGCAGGGCTTTGGTGAAAACCACAGCTTTTTCAATTTATTTCCAGGCATGGCTACCCTTGTGGCTGGATCATTTTGTCTTGCTTTTTGGGATCCATCCCCAGCCTAGGAGTATTAACTGGAGGGTCTTCCCCAAGCTGCACTCCACTCAGATTGGAGAAAGCAAGGCTGATCTTCAGGAACCGTCATACACTGCAGGTTCAAAAGGAAGCTGTGGGAGTGTGTATTCAGAAAAGACCACAAATAACCAGTGGTAAAGTGGAGTGGCAAACTCCATCCATATCTTGAGGACATTGGCTCTGATTTCAACCCATCAGTTTTAGTTTCCAAACAACCTTAAAAACTGTGCTAAGTGTATCAGCATAATAATAAGCAACCATCTTTTGACAGGATTTGGAACATACATGGTATGCTCCACTTCCCAGGCCCTTGAAGCCAATATCAGCCAGACATTTTTAGTATTTATCCAGCCTGTAATAGCATCCAAGCAGCCAAAAATCCCTACTGAACAAGTGGAGCATGCACCAAGCAGTTGCTTTGTCCCCAGGTCTTGGAATGGTTGGGGCAAGGTCCACACTCCAGGGCCTCTAAATTTGACATCAGCACCTATAATTACACATTAAAACAGTTCTAAAATAGTCAGGCAAGCTGCCATAATACCTGATAAGCAGCTGGAATAACAAGGAACTACCAATTGGTACTGGCAATTCCTAAAAGGGGTGTGAAAAACTCTGTGCTTTGGGGATGCCAATATATCAATACCAGCCCATCTGACTCAACAGCCAAAATTCCCCAGAGTTGAACAGCACTATTGCCAGAAGATAGGTATTGCATTTCATCAGCCCAGGCTCTGCCTTTCTGGTACAAAGAGTCTTCTAAGTGCTGGCTAAGACAACCCAACTGGAATATTTCTCAATAATTTAGGAATAACCTAATATTATAGCTTAAAAATAATTACAAATGTATAAATAAATTGAAAGTAAATATGGGGAGGAATCAGCAGAACAACCACAATAGCATGAAAAATCAAAGTAGATCAACTTCCCAAAGAGACTACAAGAGAAATATTGCCAAAATTACTACTTAGAGAAATTGTTGAAATGACAATAATATAATTCAGTATATTGATGGCATATAAGATAAATGGGAAAATAAATTCAAAATAAGTCCAAAAACTGTCTCAATAATTCAATATGGTCTCTCTCACCTCTGATCCTGCATTAGAGGAACCCACTTTCAACTAACTTTGGAAGTTATTTAAACTTTACCTTTGCTCTTTATAAATAGATTCTTTTTGTAGGAGTAAAAAAAGAAGAAATAAATGAAATTAAAGACAAAGTTACCAAGAATCTGGGTATAGTTAAGAAAAATATAGCAGACCTCAAGGAGTTGAAAGAGGCATCCAAGGATTTTCAAAACACAGTAGAGAGTTTTAACAATAGAGAAAATAGAAAAGAACAAATCTCCAAAATATAAGACAAGACTTTGAACTAACCTAGTCATTCAATAAAGCAGAAGGAAAAGAGAAAAGGCAGCAAAAAACATTAGAGTGATAGAGGATGATATGAAATGAAACAACATACGAATCATAGGGATTCCTGAAGAATAACAAGGTCCTAAAAGCATTGAACTATAGTTTAAGACATCATTGTGAAGAATACCACAAGCATTGTGAGAGAAATTGATATACTAGATAGTTTCAGAACCCTGGATGACTCAATTTAAACAAAGCATCTCCTAAACACACTGTAATTAACTTGGTCGAAATCAAAATGAAATAGAAAATTCTATAAGCAGCCAGGCATAATCAACTTCGTTCCTACAAAGGAAAAAACAACAGAGTGACAGTGGACTTATTAACAGAACATTTCCAAGCCAGAAAACAGTAGTCATCTGTATTTAACCTTCTCAAACTAAACAATTACCAGCCCAGGATTCTGTGTCCTGATAAATTAAGCTTTATATTGGACAGAAAAATAAAACCATTTACTGAAAAGCAAATTTTGATGAAATTTACCACAACAAGACCAGCTGTGTAGGAAATACTCAGACCTTTTCTTTTTGCTGACCATCACAATGGATCACCATCAAAGTAAAAACAACCAGAAAGTGAAGGACAACCAAGCTTCCACAATGGTGCAAGTGATAAAACTAGCTACTGACCTTCACAAAACAAGATGAACACAACACCATCATACTTACTGATTATCGTAATAAATGTGAATGGCTTGAATTTCCCACTGAAGGGGAAAAGGCTGTCTGACTAGATAAAAAACCACAGCCAAGCATATTCTGTCTTCAGGAAACACATCTAACCTGCAAATACACAGGAAGACTTAGGGTGAAAGGTTGAAAAACATTGGAGACAAGTGGAAATAAGGAAAAAGCAGAGCAGAAAATCTCCATCTTATTTGCAGATGCCTTGGACTTCAAAACAACAAAACAAAGAAAGGTAATGATAGACACTACATACTGATCAATAGACAATATGACAAGAAGACACTAACAATCTCTGCACACAATTTAAATGGTCCCAGACATATAAAATGGATCCTATCCCTTCTGAACAGTATAGTAACTGTGGCATCTGTGACACCATAGTAACAAGGGCCTTCAACATCCCTCTGATAGAACTGGACAGATTCTCCCAGAAGTAACTAAGCAAAGAAGCAATGAACTTAAATATGACTTTAGAAGAAATGAGATTAACAGAAATATACAGAACACTCCACTCCAATAAAATTGAATATGTGTTCTTCTTGTCAGCTCATGAGTCATTATCCAAAATTGTTCATACCTTAAGGCTCATATCAAATCTCAGAAAATTTAACTGAATGGAAATGATGCCGTCTATCTTTTCAGATCATTACGGAATAAAAGTAGAACTAAACTCCAACATAAATCTTGATCCCCACACAAAGACCTAGAAATAAAACAATGTTAGGATGAACAGAAGCTGTGTTCAGGAGGAGATAAAGAAGAAAATCATTTGAATTCTCCCCCTCCCAAAAAAAAATCGATGAAGCTATAGCAATCAAAATCTGTGGGATATTGCAAAGGTATTTTCCTAAGAGGAAAATTTATCACATTAAATATCCACATCAAAAAATAAACAAAATGCTTGGCACAGTGGCTTCCAACTGTAATACTTGCACTCTTGGAGGCTGAGGAGGGTGGATCACTTAAGCACAAAAGTTTGAGACCAGCCTGAGAAAGAGTAAGACCCCTGCCTACTAATATTGTAAAACTCAAGCAACAGGATCTCTTGTGCCCAGGAATTTGAGGTTGCTGTGAGCTATGATGCTATGGCACTCTACCAAGGGTGACAAAGTGATACTCTGCCTCCAAAAAAAAAAAAAAGAAGGAAAATCAACAACCTAGTAAACCATATGAAGGAAGTGATTGATGAAAAGCAATCCAATCTCAAACCTAGTAGAAGAACAAACCAAATTATATCATAATTATATAAAATTTAGAACATAAGAACCATTCAGCATATCATTAAATCAAAAAATTGTTCTTTAAAAGATTAATAAAATAAATAAACCCTTGGCCAGATTAATGAGAAACAAAAATGTAAAATCTCTAATAACCTCAAACACAAAAGAAAAAAAAATAGCAACAGAGATACAAGTGATCACCACTGATTACTACAAGAAACTCTATGCCCAGATGTTTGAAAATGTAAAGGAAATGGAGCAACACCTGGAATCCCATCACCTCCATAATTCAATCAGAAGGAACTAGAAATTTGAACAGACCAATATCAAGCACTGCTTTTGCAACAACATTAAAAAAACCTTCCAACAACAAAACAAAAAATTCTGGACCAGGCTGTGTTATACTGGAATTCTAACAATCCTTCAGGCAGAGATCACACATATATTGCAGAACCTATTCCAAAATGTTGAGAAAGAAGGACCTCTCCTTAACCACTTCTATGAAGTAAATATCACAATGACACCAAAACCAGGAAAAGATCCAACCAAAAAGGAGCTAAAGACCAACGTTATTAATGTATATTGATTCAGTAATAGTTAATGAAATCCTAGCAAACAGAATATAGCTATACATTACAGAAAACTATACATCATCATCAGATGGGGTTTATCCCAGTAACACAAGGTTGGTTCAACATACTTAAATCCATAAATGTAATTTATCACATAAATAGAAGTAAAACCAAAGATCATTAAGATTCTTTCAATTGATGCAGAAAAAACATTAGACAAAATCCTTTCCTGACAATAGTTAAGAAAATAGGCACAAATGGGACATTTCTTAAACTGATAGAAGCCATCTATAGCAAACACACAGCAAATATCACATTCAACTGAGTAAAACTGAAGGAATTTCCACTTAGAAATGGAACAAGAAAAGGGTGTTCACTATGACCACTGCTATTCAACATAGTGATGGAAGCGCTAACCAATGAAATGAGGCCAGAGAAGGATAAAGGGCATTTGAATGAGGACAGAGGAGTTCAAACTCTCACTCATTGTTGATGATATGATCTTGTATTAGAAAATCCCAGGATCTCAACCATGAGACTCCCAGGAGTGATCAAAGAATACAGTAATATTACAGGATACAAAATCAATGTCCATAAATCAGTAGCTTTAATATACACCAATAAAAGTCAAGCTGAGAATGAAATTAAAGACAGAATACCATTCACAGGAGCATCAAAGAAAATGAAATACCTTAGAATATATCTTTCAAAGTATGTGAAGTATATTTACAGAGAGAACTACAAAACCCCGAGAAAGGAAATAGCAGTATACATTAAAAAATGGAAGAACATACCATGGTAATGGCTAGAAACAATCAACATTGTTAAAATTTCCTTACTTCCCCAAGGGATCTACAGATTTAGTGAAATCCCCATAAAATCACCAACATAGTATTTTGAAGAACTTGAAAAAGTAGTAGTTTGTTTTATACTAAAAAAAGGGAAAAAGTAGTCATTGCAATTCAATGAAAAAAATATGGAGAATAATGTTACCAGACTACACATTATGTTACAACTATGAAGTGATCAAAACAGAATGGTACTGGTGCAAAAATAGTGATATAGACCTATGGAATAGAATAGAATACCTAGAGATAAAACTAGCTGCATATCACCATCCAATAAACCAAATAAAAGCATGCACTGGAGAAAATAATTATTATTTAATAAATGGTGATGGTACAAGTGATTAGCCATATGTAGAAGACTGAAACTGGACCTGCACCTCTCCTCACTTACAAAAATTTACTCTCTCTGAATACAAGATTTAAATTTAAGACACAAAATAATAAAACTCTAGAACAAAGTGTAGTAAAAACTATTGATGATATGGTTCTGGGAAAAAAAAAAAATTATGAAGAGCCCATTGGCAATCGCAGCAACAGAAACAAACAAAAAAATGGGTCATGATCAAGCTAAAAAGTTCTTGGGCACAGGTAAGGGCATAACAACTAAACAAAACAGACAACCTTTAGAATGGGAATAGTTATTTGCATGCTATGAGTATAACAAAGCACTGATAGCTGGAATATACAGGTAGATCAAATTAATCAACAAGAAAAGGGCAAATAATCAAGTTTATAAGTGAGTAAGAGACATGAACATAATCTTCTCCCAAGAAGACAGACAAGTGGTCAGCAAACACATGAAAAAAAAATGTTCATTGCCCCTAATCATCAAAGAAATGCAAATCAAAACCACCTTGAGATAGGACCAAACCCAAGTGAGAATAGTTCACATCACAAAGTCCCAAAACTGCAGATGGTGCTGTGCATGTGGAGAGAAGGAAAGACTTTACAGTGCTGGTTGGATTTCAATCTAATTCAGCCTCCTGGGAAAGAAGTATGGTGAATTCTCAAAGAGCTATAAGTACATCTTAATTTGATACTGAAATACCATTACTAGTGTCTACCCAGAGGAAAAAATATATTTTCTCATAATAACATTTACACTACAATGTTTATTACAGCTCAATTCATAATCTCCAAGATGTGGAATTGACCTAAGTACGGATCAACCCATAAATGGATTAATAAACTATTGTATTTGTATCCATGGAATACAATTCAGCCACACAAAGATGGAAGCTCTACATCTTTTGAATTGACCTGGATGTAGTTAAAGAACATTCTTTTTGGTTAAGTATCATAGGAATGCAGAGGCAAGCATCCAAAGTTCTCAATACTAACATAAAACCAATAGATAAACTACCACATTCCCACATGTGAGAAAAACACAATTAAGTTCAAGTTAGGGGTAGGGAAGTAGGGAGAGAAGAGAGAAGAGTTGGGAGGGATTGCTAATCACTCACCTAAAAGGCACAATGTAGGGGTATATGGAACAGTCCCTGGGTGAAGGGCTCAAATACACTTGGAGTTTATCTAACAAATGTAAACAATGTAACCTAATTGGTTCTACCCTCATATCACCCTGAAAGAAAAAAAGAAACACATGCAAAAGGTCACATCTAAGGTTGAAATTAAAAAGACCTTCTGTTCCTATAGATTGAAAAACTTACTATTGATATTATCCCCCAAATAAATATATATATTCTATACAATCTCAATCAAAACTCTAACTGCATTTTTTTAACTCATTGTAAAATTCACATAGAAATATAAGGGACCCACAATAACCATTTCAGTCTTGAACAAAAAATGTTACAGGACTTATATTCATTTCATGAATTTAAAAATTACTACACAAAACTGCAGTAATCAAAATTGCATCATACAGGCATAAGGATAAGCATATAAGATTAATGGAATATAATCAAGAGTAAAAAATAAATCCATACGTCTTTGAAGAATTTACTTTTGACAATATTGTTAAGATTTCTTATGTCAAAAGAGTATCACATATTCAACAAATGGTATGGAGGCAACTGCAACTGGTTATTCATATGCAAGTGAGTGTAGTTGGTCGAGGCTTGGTGGTTCACACTTCCAATCCTAGAAATTCAGAAGGGCAGGTAGGGAGGATCATTTAAGATCAGAAGATTAAAATAAGCCTGGGCAATAGCAAGGGACCATCTCTATAAAATAATAAAAATAAATTAGCTGAGCATGGTGGCATGCGCCTAAAGTCTCATCTAATAGGGAGGCTGAGGCAGGAGGATCACTTCAGCCCAGGAGTTTTAGGCTACAGTGAACTATGATAATGCCACTGCACTCTAGCCTAGGTGAAAAAATGATCCTCTGTCTCAAAAATAATAATAATAATGATGCACACTTACCTCATGCTATATACAAAAATTAATTCATGATGAATCAAAAATATACATGTAAGAGTTAGAGATATAAAATTCTTAGAAGAAAATATAGGTTTTTTTATTTTGTATTAGGCAGAGGTTTGTTAGATATTACACAAAGAAACAAATAACAAAAGAGAACATAGATACATTTGAGATCATTGAAATTAAAATTATGTTGTGACCCAAACAACACCATCAAGAGAGTGAAAAGATAACCTATAGAAAAATATATATCACAAAAAGAAATAGTCATATGTCACAAAAAGAAATAGTAACCAGAACATATAAACAACTCATAAGTAAAAAATTTAAGAAATACATTTCAAAATTTACAAAGAATGTAAATAGACATTTATCCAATGAAAATATACAAATGGCAATGAAAATCAAAACCATGGTGATATGCCACTCAACATTATTAGGAAAGTTAGAATTAAAAAAAAAGTGACAATGACTTAATAACCTGAAACATTTCTGTATTTTTGAATAACTTTAAGGATTCTCCTGCTTGGGTCTTTGGGGCTTTCTAGATCCTATCATCTGTGAAGAGTGATAGTTTTATCTCTTTTGCTCCCATTTGAATATCCCTAATAACTTTCTATTGCCTGATTGCATTGGCTAAAATTTCCAGCACTATGTTGAAAAATAGTGATGATAGTGAATATCCTTGCCTGGTTCAAGTTGTAGGTGGAAATGCTTTCAACCTTTCTCCAGTTCAGCAGATATAGCTTCTATCAGATTAAGAAATGTGCCATCTATGACTATATTATTTAGTGTTCTTATCAAAAAAGGATGCTGAATTATGTAAAAGCTTTCTCTGAATCAATTGAGAGAATCATATGGTCCTTGTTTTCACTTTTGTTTATGTAGTGAATTATGTTTACAGATTTGTTTATGTTGAAACTGCCTTGTATCCTTGTGATGAAACCCACATCATCATGATAGGTAATTTTTGTTGATATGTAGCTGAATTCAGTTTGCTAAGATTTTATTGAGTACTTTTACATTGATATTTATTAATGATATTGGTCTATAGTTTTCTTGTGTTCTTTCCTTGTTTTGGTATCAGAGTGACATTTGCTTTGTAGAAGAAGTTGGGGAGGATTCCTTCCTTCTCAATGTTTTGTAATAGATTATGCAGTATAGATACTACCTCTTCTTTGAGGGTTTGGTAGAATTCTACTGTGAAATTATGTGGTTAAGGACTTTTTGTATTGAAAGTTTTGTTTTTTTCTTCTTTTTTATTCAGATTAATATGAGGGTACAAATAATTAGATTATACTGTTTGGGTTTCTGAGATTTAATTCAAGTGGTAGTTGATTTCATCCAGAGAGTGTGTGGTATACTCTCACAATGTGCGCTTTAGGTAAGAGTTTACTAATCCCCCTCTTCTCCTCCCCTTTCCCCTATTCTTCCTACCCCTCTCCCACAATTGAAAACACTTGTGTTTTTCTCTTTTATGGCATGTAGTTGTGTTTCTGTTGGTTTCATATTAGTACTGAGTACTAATCTGATACTTACATTTACGTTATTGTGATAACTTACTAAGGCGAATGTGTTTCAGCTCCATCCAGGTTAATAAAAAAGACATAAGGTCTCCATATTTTTAAGGCTGAGTCGTATTCTATGTACATATATACCACAATTTATTAATTCATTCCTGGGTTGATGGGAACGTGGCTTGCTTACTCATCTTGGCAACTTTGAATTGAGCTACAATAAACATTTTAGTACAAACATACTTGTAATAAAAGAATTTATTTTGTTCCAGGTAGATACCTAATAATGGAGCTGCAGTATCAAATGGAAAGTCCACATTTAGCTCTGAGGAGTCTCCATATTTCTTTCCAAAAGGCTATATTAGTTTGAAATTCCAACAAAGGTGAAAAAGTGTTCCCTTCTCTACAAATCCATGCCAACATTTGCAGCTTTGGGATTTTGTGATGTGAGTTATTCTTACTGGAGTTAGGTACTATCTCAGAGTAGTTTTGATTTGCATTTCTCAGACGATTAGGGATAAAGAGCATTTTTTCATGTGTTTCTTGGCCATTCTTCTATCTTCTTCAGACAAGGTTCTTGCCGCACCCCCGGCATCTGGCCGTGGTGGGATGGCTCTGTCCGCGTTGTAAAGTACGTGGTTAGGCGGTCTGTGCTCCCCGGAGCGTTACCCCCAGTCCCCCTGGCTTGCGACAGCAGCGCATAAGTTGCCTAGCATGCCTTTTAGTGAACGTAGGAAGTCATGAGGTGCGGCATAAAAGCCTAAGAAACCTTTACCCTGAAACCTGTCTGTTCAGTTGAATGACTGATTATTGCCTGATTGTTTTGAGAAACTAAGAATAAACACAGTGACTTACTGATCCACAATTAAACACAGCAAGTATGGCTGTGCCGGACTCAGTGGCTCCAAGAGAGCCTGCACAACAGCACGTCCCTACCATAAATGTCAGTGACTTGAGACAATGCAGACACGGCAAACAAAATGTTCCATCACGATATGCACACCCACCATCCACGGTGCCTCTCACAGAAAAACTTTTCTCTAACACAACATGCACTATCACCATCTGCAATAAAACTTTACTTAGAAAAACATCTTACTTCACTAATTTTCATATGTAACACAAATCAATAGAGTAGTTTAATGTTTAACAAGCAAATTAACTATGAATCAAAATATAGTTACTAATTAGAGTAAAAATATATAGAAGTAGTCAAGCATTATACATAAAAGAATAGGTCCAGCTATTTTAAAAATAAGATCATAAGAAACTGAAAAGAGTTATAGAACTAAGAGAAGTCACAAACCTTGACATTCCTAGATAAGGGGAAGTAACCAGGTGTTACTGATAAAACCACCTCCCTAGAGCAAAAACCTTGAAAAGATAAGCCACCTCCCCAAAAAACAAAAAACCTTGAAAACATATAATGCATGATAAACCACATATGGAGACATAAAGATAATTTACAAGCATAAGCAAAATAATGATTACATTGTTTTAACCCTGGAAAGAAAATGTATAAATACCATGCTTAAAAAAGTAAAGTCGCAGCTGCTTTCTTCATCACTCGGTGTGTGGCAGTCTGTCATTTTCATCCTGCGTCGACCTTTCAATCAACCTGTAACGTTCACCCTGAGCACCCTCAGACTGAGACCCATCGACTGGCGGTCCGCGACAGGTTCTGTTCATGTTGCCATCCCAGTGATAGATGTTATTGCTTGTTCTTTTTTTATTGATTAATTTGAGTTCTCTTTAGATTCTAGTTATCAATCCTTTGTCAGATTAATAACATGTAAATTTTTGTTTCCATTTGAATGTGGTCTGTTTGCTTTGATTATTACGTCCTTAGCTGTGCAGAAGTTTTTTAGCTTAATTAAATCCATTCATTTATTTTTGTTATTGTTTGTCAGTGAAGTCTTCTTTATAAAATCTTCAAGAAATCTTCCCTCAGGCCAACATCATATAGAGTTTTTCCCCATATTTCCTCTCCTCTAGGATGTTTGTTGTTTCATGTCTTATATTTAAAGCTTATCCACTGTTAGTTAATTTTTGTAAGTTGTGAGAGGTATGAGTCTAGTGTCAGTCTTTTAAATGTGGTTAACCAGTTCTCCCAGCAGTAATTATTGAATAGGGAGTCTTTCCCCAATATCTACTTTTGTTTGGTTTATCGAATATCACATGGCAAAAAGAGCCTGATTTCATCTCTAGGTTTTCAATTCTGTTTCATAGATCTATGTCTCTATTTTTGTGCCAATACTAAGCTGTTTTGATCACTATTTACTTATTATATGACCTAAAGTCTGATAGAGTGATGCCTCCGACTTCATTTTATTACTAAGTATTGCCCTGGCTTTACAAGTTTTTTTTTCCCCTGGTTGCATACAAAAGAAAGATTTTTTTTTTTTTGTGGCATTCAAAGTATGGTAAAGGTACCTTAATGGGGATTATATTAAATCTGTAGATTGCTTTGGGTAGTATATACATTTTAACAATGTTTATTCTTCCTAGCTAAGAGCATAGTATGTTCTTCCATTTCTTAATGTCTTCTGTTATTTCTTTTTAAAATATTTTATAGTTCTCAATATAGAGATTATTCACCTCCTTTGATAGATATATTTCATTTTCATTAAGGCTACTGTGAAGGGTATTGCCTCCTGGATTTGTTTCTCAGCTTGATGGTAACTGGTATATACAAAAGCTACTGATTTGTCAACATTGATTTTATATTCGGTAATGTTATTGTATTTCTTTGTCATTCCCAGGAGTCTCATGGTCAAGTCCCTGAAGTTGTCTAAGTATGAGATTATTATCAGGAAAGAGCTAGAGTTTGACCTCCTCTGCCCTCATTTGAATGTCCTTAATAGCTTATCTTGCCTGATTTCATTGGCGGGAACTTTAATTTAATATCTTTAAATGCTTAAGTTAGTTCAGAATCCTTATCTTCTGTCTCTGAGATTCTTTCTTCTCCATGGTTTCATGTGATATTGATACTACATCTTTAAGTTCCCTAAGTTCCTTATATATCTTTTGTAATTTAATTGTGTTTTTTATTTATTGGGCCAACTTTTAGATTTTATTTTTGTTATCTAATTTCCCTTCAATTTCCTTCATCATTTTTGACATCATTACTCTAAATTCCCTTTATGTCATCTTCAAAACTTATATGTAGGTAGGATTATCTGTACTAGCCTTGTGGTCCCTGCAAGGAGTTGATATGCTCTCATTCTTTATGTTGGCAGAATTTTTATGTTGGTTCCTCCTCATGTATGTTTTTGTCTTATTTGCTTACTTCCCCAACTAGTCTTATCACTTTCTTCTTCTTCTTCTTTTTTTTTTTTTTTTGGTTGGTTCTAAATCTATTTTTTTTTTGTTTTAGTTTTTTTTTTTGTGGTTTTTGGCCAGGGCTGGGTTTGAACCCACCACCTCTGGCATATGGGACCAGTGCGCTACTCCTTGAGCCACAGGCGCCGCCCTTGTTTTAGTTTTTTTTTAATTAAATCATAGCTGTGTACATTAATGCAATAATGGGGTACAATGTGCTGGTTTTGTATACCATTTGAAATATTGTCATCAAACTGGTTAACACACCCTTCACCACATTTTCTTGGTTATTGTGCTAAGATGCTTATATTAATGCACCATAGGAATGATCCTACCAAATACTCTCCCTCCACCCATCCTCCCCCCTCCCTTTCACTCCCTCTCATCTTTGCCCTTCTTCTTGGGCTATAGTTGGGTTATAGCTTTCATATGAAAGCTACAATTTGGTTTCATAGTAGGGCTGAGTACATTGGATTCTTTTTCTTCCATTCTTGAGATACTTTGCTAACAAGAATATGTTCTAGCTCCATCCATGTAAACATGAAAGAGGCAAAGTTTCCATCTTTTTTAAGGTGTATAATAATCCATGGTGTACATACACCATAATTTATTAATCCATTCATGGGTCGATGGGCACATGGGCTTCTCCCATCACTCAGCAATTATGAATTGGGCTACAATAAACATTCTGGTGCAAAATCTTTGTTATAAAGTGATTTTTGGTCTTCTGGATACATAGCTAGTAAAGGAATTGAAGGATCAAATGGCAGGACTATTTTTAGATCTCTAAGTGATCTCCAAACACCTTTCCAAAAGGAACATATTAGTTTGCATTCCCACTAGCAGTGCAGAAGTGTTCCCTTTTCTCCACATCCACACCAACATCTCTGGTATTGGGATTTTGTGATGTGGGCTAATCTTATTGGGTTTAGATGATATCTCAGAGAGGTTTTGATTTGCATTTCTCTGATGATTAAGGATGATGAGCATTTTTTAATCTGTAGGTTGTGTGTCTATCTTCTCCAGAGAAGTTTCTTTTTATGTCCCTTGCCCACTCTGAGATGAGATCACTTGTTCTTTTCTTGCTAATACATTTGAGTTCTCTGTGGATTCTGGTTATTAAAACTTTCTTGGAAACATAACCTGCAAATATCTTCTCCCATTCTGTGGGCTGTCTGCTTGCTTTACTTGCTATATTTTTGGCTGTGCAGAAGCTTTTTAGTTTGATTAGATCCCAGTAATTTATTTTTGGTGTTGCTTCAATTCCCTCTGGGGTGGAGTCTTCCTCATAAAATATTTGCCCAGGCCGATGTCTATAAGTATTTTCCCTGCACTTTCTTCTAGTATTTTTATAGTTTCATGTCTTAAGTTTAAATCTTTAATCCAGTGAGCATCTATATTAATTAATGGTGAAAGGTGTGGGTTCAGTTTCAGTCCTCTACAAGTCAGCAGCCAGTACACCCAGCACCATTTGTTCAATAGGGAATCTTTACCCCACTGAATGTTTTTAATTGGCTTATCAAAGATCCAATAATGGTAAGTAGCTGGATTTATCTTTTGGTTCTCTATTCTGTTCCAGACATCTACCTCTCTGTTTTTGTGCCAGTACCATGCTCTTTTGATCACTATCAATTTATAGTACAGTCTCATGTCTGGTAGCATGATTCCTCCTGCTTTGTTTTTATTTCTGAGTAATGTCTTGGCTATTCGAGGTTTTTTCTGATTCCATATAAAACGAAGTATTATTTTTTAGAGATCTTAAAAATATGACAATGGAGTTTTGATAGGAATTGCATGAAAATTATAAATTGCTTTGGATAGTATAGACATTTTAACAATGTTGATTCTTCCCAGCCATGAGCATGGTATGTTTTTCCATTTGTTAACATCTTCAGCTATTTATTTTTTTAAAGTTTCATAGTTCTCTTTATAGAGATCTTTCACATCCTTTGTTAGGTAAACTCCCAAATATTTCATCTTCTTTGGCACTACTGTGAAAGGAATAGAGTCCTTGACTGTTTTTTCAGCTTGGCTATTTTTGGCATATATAAAGGCTATGGATTTATGGGTGTTGATTTTGTAGCCTGGGACATTACTGTGTTCCTTGATCACTTCTAAAATTTTTGTAGTAGAATCCCTTGTGTTTTCCAGATATACAATCATATCGTCTGCAAAGAGTAAAAGTTTGATCCCTTCTGACCCTATGTGGATACCCTTGATTGCCTTTTCTTCCCTAATTACAGTGGCTAAAACATCCATTACAATGTTAAAGAGCAATGAAGACAAAAGGCAATCTTGCCTAGTTCCTGATCTAAGTGGAAATGATTTAAATTTAACTCCATTCAATACGATTTTGGCTTTGGGTTTGCTGTAGATGGCCTCTATCAGTATAAGAAATGTCCCTTCGATATCCATTTTCTTAAGTGTTCTGATCATGAAAGGATGCTGGATATTATCAAAATTGTTTTCTGCATCAATTGAGAGAATCATATGGTATTTTTTTTATTTTGTTTATGTGATGAATTATAATTATAGATTTACATATATTAAACCAGCCTCAAGACTCTGTAATAAAACTTGGTTATGGTGTTTAATTTGTTTGATGTGTTCCTGGATTCTTTTTGTTATGATCTTGTTGAATATTTTTGCAACAATATTCAGTAGCAATATTCTTATATAATTTTCATTTATTGTTGGGTCATTTCCTGGTTTGGGGATCAAGGTAATGTTTGCTTCATAAAATGTGTTGGGTAGTATTCATTCTTCCCCTATATTTTGGAAAAGGTTAAGTAATATAGGTACTAGTTCCTCATTAAAGGTTTGATAGAATTCTAATGTGAATCCATCTAGTCCTGGGCTTTTCTTTTTAGGGAGATTTTGTATACTTGATGCTTTTTCAAAACTTGATACATGCATGTTTAACATTTCCACTTCATTCTGGCTAAGTCTATGAAGGAGGCATGCTTCCAGGTATTGGTCTATTTCCTCCAGGTTTTCGTATTTCTGAGAATAGAATTTCTTATAATATTCATTAAGAATTTTCTGAATTTCTCAGGAGTCTGTTGTTATTACGTCTTTGTCATTTCTGATTGATGAAATCAGAGATTTTACTCTTTTTTTCATGGTTAGTTTAGCCAATGATTTATCTATTTTATTGACCCTTTCAAAAAACCAATTTTTTGATATATTGATCTGTTGTATAATCCTCCTATTTTCAATGTCATTTAATTCTGCTCTAATTTTGGTTATTTCTTTTCTTCTCCTGGGTATGAGATTGGAATGTTCTTCCTTTTCCAGTTGCTTGAGATGTCCCATTAAGTTGTTAACTTTCTAGAAGGTAGACAGTTTAAGTGAGAGGGAGAGAGAGAGAGGGAAAGAGAGAGAGAGAAAGAGAGAGAGAGGGAGAGGGGGGAAAAAAGAACTTAGTGGCAGTTTTGTGTTGCTATGTCTGGCTTAAACAGGAAAATTATAGACATCCATGTTGAAACAAATCCCAGCTCAGTTGAGACTATTTCTATCAAGAACATTATTATCTCTAAGAATAGGTTGGATCAGTACTGGTGGTTTGAGAAGATACTGACTGAGCACCATGGAAAGGTGGAAGAGGACAAGCAGCTTCTCTGTATCCCCTGAGCAGAGCTGTAGGCGGTGGACACAAAATGGGTGACTGAAACCAGCTTTCCACAGAGGCTCCCATCCAGAAAGAGAGTTAAAGGACAGAAATTTTCAAGTAACCTGGTGGATTAGAGCTGCACCATGTAGGTTGAAGAACGCACATCAACCCCGCTGAGGCGAGCTGCAACCACAAGGATGCAAACAAAAGGAAAGGTACAAAATCCATCACCAAGCGAATGGGAGTCCCCTCCCCAGTGAGAACGGTTTGGAGTGCTCCAGAAACAAATGAGCAGAGTTCAAAGGTCCTCCCACTACACTCCACGGGAGAGACCCTCTAAGAACAGGACCTATCTCCCTTACTGGGTGCCACGGTATTCTCCTGCCAGGCATAAAACTGTATAGAATGGTATATATTCCCTACCTGCAATTCTGAGCTCCCAACACTCCCCTCCACTCTCACTCTGAGGTATGGAGGCCTGTCCCCCAGGAGTCCAGATACTTGGGTGATGTCTTGAGGGGTGTGGACAGGGCCTACACTGCAGCTGGTCAGTGCCAATTCTGTGGCATGGGAGTGAGGATAGGACAGTTGGTAGAGAGGGAACCACACAGGACCAGCATGAATTACCAGAATAGATCAAACCCCCCACCCCAAGGAAAGATATGGCAGATGTAACTGAAGATCCCATTCATAAACAGCTGGCCAAGATGTCAGAAATCAATTTCAAAACCTGGATTGTAAACTAGATTAATAAAATGGAGGAAAATTTGAAATTAGAAACTTGGGGAGCAATTCAAATGTTGGAATTAGAAATTCGAGGAGAAATTCAAAAGTTGTCTCAAGAATTTAATGAATTTAAAGACAAAACCACCAAAGATTTTGATGCACTGAACCAAGAATTTTCAGCCTTCAAAGGTCTGAAAAATACAGCAGAATCCCTCAGTAACAGAGTGAAACAAGCATACGAAAGGATTTCTGACATTGAAGACAAAGCCTTTGAATGCTCCCAAACTCTCAAAGAGGAAGAGAAATGGAGAGCAAAAATGGATCATTCTCTCAGAGAGCTCTGGGATAATTCAAATAAGGCTAATATCTGCCTCATTGGAATCCCTGAAAGTGATAAAGTGGCCTCGCAAGGTACAGAGGCCCTACTCCATGAAATTATGAAAGAGAATGTTCCAGACCTGCCAAGAGATTCTGAAATTCAGATAGCAGACAGTTTCAGAACCCCAGCACAACTCAATTTGAAAGTACATCCCCCAATATATCATAATTAACTTCACTAAAGTTAATATGAAGGAGAAAATTCTGAAAGCGGCCAGACGTAAGAAATCCATTCCCTACAAAGGAAAGAATATTACAATGACTGCATGTCTCTCTGCTGAAACTTTTCAAGCCAGAAGAGGGTGGTCATCAAATTTTTAATATCCTAAAGCAAAATAAATTTCAAGCCAGAACCCTGTATCCAGCTAAACTAAATTTCATTTATGATAAAGAAAGTAAATATTTTAATGACATTCATATGTTGAAGAAATTTCCCATAACCAAACTAGCTCTTCAGAATATTCTCAGACCTGTCCTCTATAATGCCCAGCCAAATCCTCTAGCACAAAAGTAAACTCACTCAGAAACTTTTGATCAAACTCCAACTTCTACAGTGGTAAAAGAATTAAAAATGTCCACTGGACTTTTAAAAAACTCAGTAGCCAAAATTTTACCAGACTTATCAATATTCTCCATTAACATGAATGGCTTAAACTGTCCTCTAAAGAGGCACAGGTTAGCTGACTGGATACAAAAACTCAGGCCATATATTTGCTGCATACAAGAGTCACAACTTACCTTAAAAGACAAATATAGACTCAGAGTGAAAGGATGGTTGTCAATATTGCAGGCAAATGGTAATTATAATAAAAGCAGGTGTTGTAATTCTACTTGCAGACACAATGGGTTTAACCCAACAAAAGTAAAAAATGATAAGAATGGTCACTTCATATTGGTTAATGGTAATACCCAATATTAAGAGATTTCAATTATTAAGATTTATTCACCCAACCAGAATGCACCTGAATTTATAAGAGAAACTTTAACAGACATGAGCAACTTAATTTCCTCCAGCTCCATAATAGTCAGAGATTTCAACACCCCTTTGGCAGTGTTGGATAGATCCTCCAATAAGAAGCTGAGCAAAGAAATTTTAGATTTAAACCTAACTATCCAACATTTGTATTTAGCAGACATATACAGAACATTTACTTCTAACAAAGCCGAATACACATACTTCTCATCAGCCAATGGAACATACTCCAAAATCGATCAAATCATAGGTCACAAGTCTAACCTCAGTAATTTAAAGGAAAAGAAATTATTCCTAGCATCTTCTCGGACCACCATGGAAAAAAAGTTGAACTTAGTAACAACAGGAATCTGCGTATTCATACAAAAAACATAGAAGTTAAATTACTTTATGCTGAATGATAAATGGGTCAGAGATGAGATTAAGAAGGAAATTGCCAAATTTTTGGAACAAAACTACAATGAAGACACGAAGTATCAGAACCTCTGAGATACTGCAAAGGCCATCCTAAGAGGGGAATTTATAGCACTGCAAGCCTTCCTCAAGAGAATAGAAAGAGAGGAAGTTAACAACTTAATGGGACATCTAAAGCAACTGGAAAAGGAAGAACATTCCAACCCCAAACCCAGTAGAAGAAAAAAATAACCAAAATTAGAGCAGAATTAAATGAAATTGAAAACAAAAGAATTATATAACAGATCAATAAATCAAAAAGTTGGTTTTTTGAAAAGGTCAATAAAACAGATAAAACTTTGGCTAAAATAACCAGGAAAAAAAACAGTAAAATCTCTAATCTCATCAATCAGAAATGACAAAGACAAAAATAACAACAGACTCCATCGAAATTCAAAAAATCCTTAATGAATATTAGAAGAAACTTCATTCTCAGAAATATGAAAATCTGAAGGATATTGACCAATACTTGGAAGCATGGAACCTTCTAAGACTTAGCCAGAATCAAGTGGAAATGTTGAACAGGCCCATATCAAGTTATGAAATAGCATCAACAATACAAAATCTCCCTTTAAAAAAGCCTGAGACCAGATAGCTTCACGTCAGAATTCTACCAAACCTTTAAAGAGGAACTAATACCCGGTTTCCCCAAAAATAAGACATCTCCCAAAATAAGACCTACTTACAGGAAAGAAAAGACATCCCCTGAAAGTAAGACCTAGCACATCTTTGGGAGCACACATTAAAATAAGACACTCAGGGAAACAGGGTACATATATTACTCAACCTGTTCCAAAATGTAGAAAAAGAAGGAAGACTACCCAACATGTTCTACGAAGGACACATCACCCTGATCTCCAAACCAGGAAAAGACCCAAAAAGAAAAGAAAATTACAGACCAATATCACTAATGAACATAGATGCAAAAATATTCACCAAGATCCTAAAAAACAGAATCCAGCAACACATCAAACAAATTATATGTCATGACCAAGTCGGTTTTATCCCAGGGTCTCAAGGCTGGTTCAATATACGTAAATCTATATGTATAATTCAGCACATAAACAAATTAAAAAGCAAAGAACATATGATTTTCTCAATTGATGTAGAAAAAACTTTTGATAATATACAGCATCCCTTCATAATCAGAACACTTAAGAAAATTGGTACAGAAGGGACCTTTCTCAAACTGATAGAGGCCATCTACAGCAAACCCACAGCCAATATCATATTTAATTGAGTTAAATAGAGATCATTTCCACTTTGATCAGGAACCAGATAAGGATGCCCATTGTCTCCACTGCTCTTTAACATTGTAATGAAAGTTTTAGCCACTGCAATTAGGAAAGAAAAGGTGATCAGGGGTATCCATATAGGGTAAAAATGGATCAAACATTCTCTCTTCGCAGATAATATGATTGTATATGTGGAAAACACCAGGGATTCTACTACAAAAGTCTTAGAAGTGTTCAAGGAATACATCAGCGTCTCAGGTTACAAAATCAATAGCCATCAATCGGTAGCCTTTATATATATCAACAATAGTCAAGCTGAAAAAACAGTTAATTAATCTATTCTATTCACACTAATACCAAAGAAGATGAAATATTTGGGAGTTTATCTAACAAAGGACATGAAAGATCTCTAAAAAGAACTATGAAACTCTAAGAGAAGAAATAGCTGAAAATGTTAACAAATGGAAAAAACATACCATACTCATGGTTGGGAAGAAACAACATTGTTAAAATGTCCATACTACCCAAAGCAATATACAATTTTAATGTAAATCCCATTTAAAGCTCCACTGTCATACTTTAAAGACATTGAAAAAAATAGTACTTCATTTTACATGGAATCAGAATATACCTCGAATAGCCAAGACATTACTCAGAAATAAAAACAAAGCAGGAGGAATCAAGCTAGCAGACCTCAGACTATACTATAAATTGATAGTGATCCAAACAGCATGGTACTGGCACAAAAACAGAGAAGTAGATGTTTTGAACAGAATAGAGAACTAAGAGATGAACCCAACTACTTACCGTTAATTGATCTTTTTTTTTTTTTTCCTCAGATTCCCCGTTAATTGATCTTTGACAAGCCAATTAAAAACATTCAGTGGGGAAAAGATTCCCTATTTAACAAATGGTGCTGGGTGAACTGGCTGGCAACCTGTAGAAGACTCAAACTGGACCCACACCTTTCACCATTAACTAAGATAGACTCTCACTGGATTAAAGATTTAAACTTATGACATGAAACTAGAAAAATACCAGAAGAGAGTGCAGGGAAAACCCTTGAAGAAATCGGTCTGGGCGAGTATTTTATGAGGAGAAACCCCCGGGCAATTGAAGCAGCTTCAAAAATACACTACTGGGACTTGATCAAACTAAAAAGCTTCTGCACAGCCAAGAACACAGTAAGTAAAGCAAACAAACAGCCCTCAGAATGGGAGAAGATATCTGCAGTGTATATCTCTGACAAAGATTTAATAACCAGAATCCACAGAGAACTCAAACGCATCAGCAAGAAAAAAACCAGGGATCCCATCACAGGCTGGGCAAGGGATTTGAAGAGAAAATTCTCTGAAGAAGACAGGCGCACGGCCTTCAGACATATGAAAAAATGCCCATCATCTTTAATCATCAGAGAAATGCAAATCGAAACTACTTTGAGGTATCATCTAACTCCAGTGAGACTAGCCTATATCACAAAATCTCAAGACTAGAGATGTTGGTGTGGATGTGGAGAAAAGGAAACACTTCTGCACTGCTGGTGGGAATGCAAATTAATACATTCCTTTTGGAAAGATATATGGAGAACACTCAGAGATCTAAAAATAGATCTGCCATTCAATCCTGTAATTCCTCTGCTGGGCATATGCCCAGAAGACCAAAAATCACAACATAACAAAGATATTTGTACCAGAATGTTTATTGCAGCCCAATTCATAATTGCTAAGTCATGGAAAAAGCCCAAGTGCCCATCGATCCACGAATGGATTAATAAATTATGGTATATGTACACCATGGAATATTATGCAGCCTTACAGAAAGATGGAGACTTTACCTCTTTCATGTTTACATGGATGGAGCTGGAACATATTCTTCTTAGTAACGTATCTCAAGAATGGAAGAAAAAGTACCCAATGTACTCAGCCCTACTATGAAACTAATTTGGGGCTCTCATATGAAAGCTATAACCCTGTTACAACCTAACAATAGGGGGAAGTGGGAAAGTAAGGGGAAGGATGGAGGGAGGGGGATCGGTGGGTTCATACCTGTGGTGCATCTTACAGGGGTATTTGCGAAGCTTGGTAAATGTAGAATGTAAATGTTTTGGCACAGTAACTGAGATAATGCCAGGAAGGTTATGTTAACCATTGTGATAAAAATGTGTCAAATGGTCTATGAAGTGAGTGTATGATGCCCCATGATCATATCAATGTATACAGTTAGATTTAATAAAAAAAAAGAAAAGAAATTGAAAAAAAAAGAAACTAGAGTGATATCAGCAGGGACAGAAATGCAGAAGGAAATGCATTCAGTAATTTGGAAGAAATAAAAGACAACATATTTTGTATATATAAAAAAAAATTCAGTGGGGAAAAGATTTCCTGTTAAACAAATGGTGCTGGGTGAACTGACTGGCAACCTATAGAAGAGTGAAACTGGACCCACATGTTTCACCATTAACTAAGATAGACTCTCACTGGATTAAAGATTTAAACTTAAGACTTGAAACTATAAAAATATAGAAGAGAGGGCCGGGAAAACCCTTGAAGAAATCAGTCTGGGAGAGTATTTTATGAAGAGGACCCCTTGGCAATTGAAAAAGCTTCAAAAATACACTACTGGGACCTGATCAAATTAAAAAGCTTCTGCACTGCCAAGAACAGTTACTAATACGAGCAAACAGCACTCAGAACGGGAGAAGATATTTGCAGGTTATGTCTCTGAAAAAGATTTAATAACCAGTATCCATAGAGACCTCAAATGTATAAGCAAGAAAAGAACAAGTGATCCTATCGCATGCTGGCCAAGGGACTTGAAGAGAAACTTCTCTGAGGAAAACAGGAGTATGGTCTAGAGACATATGAAAAAATGCACATCATCTTTTATCTTCAGAGAAATGCAAATCAAAACTACTTTGAGATATCATCTAACTCTAGTAAGATTAGCCCATATCACAAATTCCCAATACCAGGAGTGTTGGTGTGGATGTGGAGAAAACGGAACACTTCCGGACTGCTGGTGGGAATGCAAATTAATACATTCCTTTTGGAGAGATGTTTGGAGAAGACTTAGAGATCTAAAAATATATCTGCCATTCAATCCTATAATTCCTCTACTAGGTATATACCCAGAAGACCAAAAATCACATTATAACAAAGATATTTGTACCAGAATGTTTTTTGCAGCCCAATTCATAATTGGTAATTCATGGAAAAAGCCCAAGTGCCCATCCATCCACGAGTGGATTAATAAGTTGTGGTATATGTACACCATGGAATATTATGCAGCCTTGAAGAAAGATGGAGACTTTACCTCTTTCATGTTTACATGGATGGAGCTGGAACATATTCTTCTTAGTAAAGTATCTCAAGAATGGAAGAAAAAGTATCCAATGTATTCAGCCCTACTATGAAACTAATTTATGGCTTTCACATGAAAGGTATAACCCAGTTATAACCTAGGAATATGGGGCAGGTAGAGAGGGAGACTACGGAGGGGGGAGTATGGGTGAAGGGATGGTGATCGTTGGGATTACACCTGCAGTGCATCTTACAAGGGTATATGTGAAACTTAGTAAATGTAGAATGTAATTGTCTTAACACAATAACTAAGAAAATTCCAGGAAGGCTATGTTAACCAGTGTGATGAAAATCTGTCAAATGGTCTATAAAACCAGTGTATGGTGCCCCCGATCACATTAATGTACACAGCTATGATTTAATAATTAAAAAAAAGAATATTAGAATTGTTTATAATCCTCTCCCCCCAAAATACAATTTACTAATTCAATTTGGATACAAATATATTTGTGTTTTGTAATAAAATTTATAATATCTTAAAAAAATAAAGTTGTTAACTTCCTCTCTTTCCCTTCTCTTAAGGATGGCTTGCAGTTCTATAAATTTCCCTCTTAGGACGTTCTTTGAGGTATCACAGAGGTTCTGATAATTCGTGTCTTCATGATCGTTTTGGTCCAAAAATTGGGCAATTTCCCTCTTAATCTCATCTATGACACAGCTATCATTCAGCATAAGGTTATTTAGCTTCCATGTTTTTGTATGAGTATGCAGATTCCTGTTGTTACTGAGTTCCACTTTTATTCTATGATGGTCCAAGAAAATACAAGGAATAATTTCTTTTCTTTTAAATTTTCTGAGTTTAGGCTTGTGACCTAAGATGTGATCCATTTTGGAGGCTGTTCCATGGGCTGATGAGAAGAATGTATATTCAATTTTGTTTGGATGAAATGTTCTGTAGATGCCTGTTAAATCCAATTGTTGAATGGTTAAGTTTAAGTCTAAAATTTATTTGTTGAGTTTCTGATTGGAGGATCTATCCAACAAGGCCAATGGAGTTTTAAAATTTCTGACTATTATGGTGCTGTTGGAAATCAAGTTCCTTTTGTGTGTTAGAGTCTCTCTTATAAATTGAGGCAGATTCTGTTTGGGTGCATAAATGTTAATAATTGAAATCTCATCATGTTGAGCGTTATCCTTACCAAATTTGAAGTGACCATCATTATCTTTCTTTACTTTTGTTGGTTTAAAGGCTATTGCATCTGCAAATAATATTGCAACACCTGCTTTGTTCTGATTTACATTTTCCTGAAATATAGATGACCATCTGCGATTCTTGTATGCGGCAGATATCTATCCTGAGTTTTTGTATCCAGTCAGCCAAACTGTGCCTCTTTAGAGGACAATTTAAACCAGTAACATTAATTGAGAATTTTGATAAGCCTGGTAGAATTTGGGGTATCACATTTTTAAAAAGGCCAGTGAAACTTAAAGTTTTACCAAAAGTGATGAAACTTAATCATTTCACCACTGTGGAAGTTGGAATTTGATCAAAAGTTTCTGACTGAGTTAACTTTGGTGGTAGAAGATTTCACTGGTCATTATGGAGGATGGGTCTGAGAATATCCTGGAGAGCTGGTTTAGTTATGGCAAATTTCTTCAACATGTGAATGTCATTAAAGTATTAAATTTGTCCATCATAAGTGAAACTCAGTTTCACTGGACACAGGATCCTGTGTTGAAAATTATTTTGTTTTAGGAGATTAAAGATCGATGACCACCCTCTTCTAGCTTGAAAGTTTTCAGCAGAGATCTGTAGTCATTCTAATATTCTTCCCGTTATAGGTTATGGTTTTCTTATATCTGGCTACCTGCTGCATTTTCACATTCATATTAACTTTGGTGAATTTAATTATAATGTGTCTGGGTGATGCCTTAATATGGTTGCATAATGTTGGGTTTCTGAAACTGCTATCTTAATTTCAGAATCTCTTGGCATGTCTGGTAACTTCTCCTTGATTATCTCATGGGGTAGAACATCTGGGCCTTTTAACACAACCTTGTTGCCTTCAGGAATTCCTTTAAGGTGAATGTTTGTTTTTTTAGAATTGCCTCACAGCTCTCTGTGATAATTATCCATTTTTGCTCTCCATTTCTCTTCCTCTTTCAGCATTTTGAAGCATTCCAAAGCTTTGTCTTCAGTATCAGAAATCCTTTCTTCTGCCTGTTCCCTTTCGTTACTCAGGGATTCTACTGTATTTCTCAGATCTTTGAGGGGTACAAGTTCTTGTCTCAATATGTCAAAATCTTTGGTGATTTTGTCTTTTAATTCATTGAATTATTGAGACAACTTTTGAAATGTTCCTTGAATTTCTAATTCCAACTCTACCTCCATTCTATTAATCTTATTTGTGATCCAAATTTGATTTCTGACATGTCAGCCATTTGTTTACAAATGGGATCTTCTGGTATGTCGTCCATGTCTTTCCTTAGGGGAGTTTATCTACTCTGATTATTAACATTGCGGGAATTTATCCACTGATTCCACCCTATGATTATTTTACACTGTTTGGCTAGATGAGCAGATAAGGTGAAGTAGGTTTGGGGGCCCCTGAAGTAGGGATTAACCATCCCTTTGTCCAAGAGCTGGGACTGGTGTCTGTACCATTTCCCCTAGAGCTTTGCAAAGGACCCGTACAGTGCTATGGCCTAAGACACTGGGAACTGCTTGGTGTGCTGGGGCTAAGGGCTCTGTCTTGTTTTCAGCTGGTCTCTGTCCAATCCTAGTGAATAAGTAACTCTGGGTTCAAGTCTCAGCTGTGGAGAAATACCAGCAACTAAGTCACCCTGCCCCTGATGGGGAACAAGTGGAAAAGGAAAATCAAACCTTCCCACAACTACACACCCAGGGTACCATTTTGGATAGTCCACAGGTGATTGGCCCAGGTCAAGAGTTCCAAATCAATTGTACCAGTCAGCACCTAGTTTCAAGTTGGAGCATTCAAATGGCCTCCAGCAACTAGATAGAAGGGGTCTGCTGGCAGCAGGTGTACAACTCTCTCCAGTGCTCTGTGGAGTCAGAAGGACCCACCCAGAAATGAATTAGTCTGGGAAGGTAGATGCCTCCTTCCCCACCTTATACTTCTGTAACACCCAGTCTCTGGTACCCCACGGGGCTGTGACCCAGTTCCCTCCAATGAGCAGATGCTCTCAGGGATTGCACCTGCCTGAGTCACAGGGAGATCTGTGTCTCCTCAGCCAGACCACCGTACTCTGCCACCAGTTGGCAGGGGGAGGGGAAGCCTAACAACCTTGTGTGCTTAATGGAAGCTGGGGAAATTCACTCAGTTCCAGCGCTGCCCCAGATTGATGTTTCTGCCACTTATATTCTCACAGAATCTGAGTTTCCGTACCAGCTATATTCCTCTGTGGGACAGGTGCTATTTGAGTTCACAGAAACTGCAACTCAGCCCTGCCCTGTGCTATTTCCATTGCACCAATTCTCACAGATCAGGCATCTCTGCTGTTGCTTCAATCTGTTTGGGGGCAGGTGAGGTTAGAGCTCACACTCAGCTATAAGTTCCTGCCTGTCCCTGGGCTGGTGCTCGCACTCAGCTCTCAGTTTCTGCTTCTCCCTGGGCTTGTGCTGTTGCCCTGCCTGCATTTGCCTCAGCTATGTTTCCCTGGGGGCCGGGTGCTTCTTAGGCTCACTAAAGCAGAATTACTTGGGGGTATGCCACCTCTGCTCACACGTATTCTAGTCTCCATTCCCACCACACCCCACCCAGGCAGATACAGCCTCAGGCATATCCTTTACTCACAAGGCCTGCATTTCCATTCCAGATCTGTTCTACCAGTGGCTGCTACCAGAGTAGAGGCCTGGATTTCTCTGGTTGGCAAGAGAAGCATGGAGTGTCTTACCAAAATATCCCCAGGGGTGTGAGCCCTATTGTTCCAGGTGCTGCCACTATTGCTCTGTGTGTTGGGGCACTGCTTCTCCCTCTCCTCAGTCCACTGTCTTCTCTTTACCCCCATGTTACAGAATCAGCAAAGTCCTACAACAGCCCATGCCTTGTCCACATCTCTCGAGAAAATTCCCAAGGATCTGGACTCCATGAGGGACAGGCTTCAAGACCTTGGGGTGAGAGTGGAGGGGAGTGCTGGGAGTTCAGAATTAAAGGTAGGGAATAGATACAGTTTTATGCCTGGCAGGAGAGTGCCATGGCAAACTAGTGGGTCCTTTCTGAGGAAGGAGTTCTGGTTTTCAGAGGGTCTCTCCCATGGGATAAAATATGAGGAGATCATAACTCTGCTTGTTTGTTTGTAGAAAGTATACTGTGAGCCGTTCTCATGGGGGAGGGGACTCCTGTTCACTTGGCAATGGATTTTGTACCTGTTGTTTGTTTCCTTAGGGTCTCAGCTCACCTCAGCAGGGTTGATGTGCATTCTTCAACCTTTCTCTATTGGCTCAGCTCCAAATCATCAGCTTACTTGCTAAAATTTTTTCCTTTAACTCTTTTTCTGGATGGAAGCCAGGATACTTGAGGTCAGTTGCTCTTTACTGTCCTCTTCATGTTTGAGACCCTGCCATCACCAAATATGGAAAAGAAAAAAAAAAGGAAATAAAATCAGCCTATGATGTAGTTGGACCTGCATCTTCAGTCCCTGAAACTAAAAGTAGAAATGACACCCTAACCTAGTGGTTCAAAGCCTCCAAGAGCAAGGCCAGTGCCACGGGGACCCAGCCTAGTCCTCAGGAAAAATCTCTGTCTCAGAAATAGAAAACAGAATGAAGTTGGATGAAACATACCAGAAAAGAAAGACTTTAAACTGACCAAACAAACATATGAACTAACACAAGACAAAACAAAACAAAAATTCTTAGTTGTCATTTATGAGGGACAGATGGGAAAAGAGAAAGAATATCCAAAATAGAGTGTAAGAGAAAAGAAAAAAAAAAAAGGTCAGAAAAACATGTATAAAAATAGATACCTGTGGTGCCTGTGGCTCAAAGGAGTAGGGTGCTGCCCCATATGCTGTAGGTGGTGGGTTAAAACCCAGCCCCGGCCAAAAAATGCAAAAAAAAAAAAAAAAAAAGATACCTTAAAATTAATAATAAACAGACAGAATACACCAAAAAAAGGTGAGGTAAGAAAGAGAGAAAGACATGGTAATAACAGTGGTGTTCAGCAGAGCACAGTGACCCATACCTAGCATCACAATACTCTAGAGGACTGAGGCAAAAAGATCCCTCAAGATCAGGTACTCCTTACTGTCCTGATCATGAGCGAGATCCTGCAACCACAAAACTTGGAAAAAAAAAAAAAAGAAGAAGAGGAAAGAAAAGAATTAACCTATGATGAGGCAGGCACCTATATCCATAGTCATTTGTCTAATCAAAGCAAGAAGGACACCATAGCCCAGGGGTTTGAGACCTCTAAGAGCAAGGTCAATGGAATGAAGCCCCAGCCTAGGCCTCAGGGCAAGGCTTTGTCTCAGAAAAAGAAAAAGAATGAAGTTGAAAAGAAAGAAAAAATAAATTAACCAACCAAACAAAAAAGTCTAAGAACTTGTTTAAGGAATTTATGAGGGAAAAAATGAGAAAAAAATAGAAGAAAAATCCAATATAAAGTGAAAGAGGAGAGGAAATAAAAGAGAGAAAATGGAAGGAAGATGGCAGGAAAGACTGTATGGACAATAAAATATAGAAGCATTCAAATTAAAAATAAACAAACAGAAAAAAGTCTAAAAAGAAAACAAAAGACAAAAACAAAATCAAGAACAAAACCACTTGAAAACTAAACAACAAAAAAGAGCAAATACGTGTGTGCATATATACATACATGAAGTTATGTCCATAAAGTTCGTTGTGCAATTTTAAATTGCAAACTATTTTTAACTTGCCATTGAACTGTATGGCCTTCCATACTTTCTGTGCTGGTGGAGAGGAAGTAATTTACTGGTTGCGATGGACAACAAGTTTTGATTTCCTGCTTTCCTTGTTTTCAATCTTGTCATGATTGTTGTTTTGTGAGTTAGCCAAAACACCAAAGGTTACACTAGGCTTTAGGGTTGACACAGATTTACTACAAATAAGGATTTACTTGTAAAGTTCTATGTATGGTAAGTGTAATAGTATAATTAAGGAAATACTTTTCACCCAGAAGGTAATTGTCATACATATGATTCAAAGAAACTTACTGTCTCAGTAATAAAATCTATTTTATGTTTTATTAGCCCAATTTTAGGACCTGGAAATTACTGCTCCAATATATGATTATTGGATGGACTATTAAAAGGAACATCCCTTCCAAAGTTACTTATGGGGATCATAGGAAATTAATAAGAAATAAATGCCATTTCCTTGAATATTTAAATGAATGCATAGGGCTGATTGATCTTAATATATGTCAACTTTTAGATCATTAGGAAGTGGCCTAATAACTTAGATCTGTCTGTCTCTTCAAGGTAGATAGATAGAATGTGATTGGAATAGAATAGAACATTTTATTCATCATGGGTTTTGATAAGGCATTGTCTCTTGGCATCATATTCTTTCCCTGAGAAATAATTTGAAATGTCATATGAAGTTCTGACAATTAAGTTCATGAACTAATTGTAGAAAAAGTGCTACATATGTCATTCCTTAATTTTGCTATGGTCACCAGATGGCCAAGGGGAGTAATTTGAAGGTGACCATAAATTGTTAATCCTACTTAAATTACTATTTAGGCAAAATGTGATTTTAATGTAAAATTTGCTGGGCCAGGTGTGGTGGATCACACCTGAAATCCCAGCACTCTGGGAAGCTAAGGAAAGTAGATTTCTTGAGCTCAGGAGTTCAAGACTAGCTTGAGCAAGAATGAGACCCCACCTATAAAACTAGCTGGGCATTGTGGTGGGTGCCTCTAGTCCTAGCTACTCAGGAGGCTGAGGCAAAAGGATCACTTGAGCCCAGAATTTTGAGGTTACTGTGAGCTATTAGGCCATGACACTCTACCAAAAGTGAAAGTAAAACTGTTTCAAAAAAAAAAAGAAAGAAAAAAGTAAAATTTGTTCATTTATAATATTGCAAGAGATGTTATTAAGCATTATAATTTGCACATTTATATTTATATAGGTATTTATATATATATTTAAAAGGATAAATGGGCAAATTTAGAAACTAGGAGAGACAGATTATTCAATAAGAGTGGATACATTAATTTATTGATTAATAGTTGATTAAAGTGTAGAAATATACACACAGAGATAGATACATTAATATCATAATATTATTAATGGACATTGTTTCACCAATCTTTTATCTAATGACAAGGCTAGAGATCTTTTTGTAGGGAAGCAAAAACTAAATGATGATTTTGAAGCAATGTGTTAATAGAATATTTTTTGGGGGGGGAAGTTTTTAAAAATGAGTGTTGGGAGCAAAGGTTTATCTGATATTTTTAAAACATGCAAGTTATTTTTATAGTAAATAATTTGTACTTCATGATAATTTTTATTGTTTTAGTAATATTAATTTGATTTAGGTAATTAAAGTGAATGAAAGTACCTAAACTAGTTTAGTAACCAGTTTCCAACTGACTCTTGGAAAGTGTACAAATAAATGTTTGGGAACAGAGAGAAACAGAGCATTTACTGTCCTCTTAGAAATAATGAAGAAATTTTATGAAAGTATGGCTAGTGCTTACTAATTTAACAAAGGTTAAGCCACAGTTGTCCAAGATGAGTTTTATATATTCATTCTATAGGATACAGAAATAGAAGATGTAAAAACCAGTTACAACTCCAGTTATTTTCATTCCTACAGTTTTTTTTTTCAGTATTTATTTTGCACATGTTTGCTTTTATTTTTTTTTTATTTTTTTTTTTTTTTTTGCAAAACTGGAATATACTGATTGCAAAATTGGTAGCTAACAAAATTTACTAAGCATTTCCATTTTTTCTGGGAAATTTGTAAAATGCCTCATGTTTTATTTTACTTAATTATAGCAACAACATTGTAATTTATCAATATTATTATTCATATTTTACAGTTAAATAAACTTCCATAGGTCATGGTCTATAAAGGAGAGAAGACTAGCATTGTACCAAGAAAGTGAATACAGTTTAATATTCTTACCTACTATGTATTCATATATACTTACTAAGTTGTAGCTGTTCTTTTCACTGAAAATATACATCATAAACATTTTCACATTTTGTTAAATATATTTCTACTTCTATATTCAAAATATAGAGTACTCTATATCACATTTTCCCATTAATAATTAAATTATTTCTTATTTTCACCAATATAAAAATGCTATGAACATTGTAGTAAAGATAGTACATTAAGTTCAAGCTTTGATATAATTGTGTTCTAAAAACAGAACAAAAAATATAAAAATAGAGAAAGGATGAAATCAATTATGAAAGTATAACTAAAAAATTCATGGTTAGGCAGAGAAACAAACCAGAACAAAACAAAATTTTGTGGTCTACAATCAGAACAGAATTATCAAGTCTTATGTGGTGCTGATTGGCTCCAAGTCTACATGTTCCAATGGAGGCTAGTTGTTCAGCTCCTGTGATTAATGGGAACTAAAAGTGTTCTGTGCAAGACTGGAAATCTGAGCCAAGTTCATGGCTTAAAATGGGGCCTACAGGAGAAATGGGGCCTTCTCATTCATAAAGTTAAGCTACAAAATATGTTGTCAAATGTTGCCTGAAGAAATATATATATAAACATATAAATCACAACTAAGTATGGTGTTCTCAAGGATGCAGGGACAGTGTCACAATACAAAATGTAATAAGGTAATTTAAAAAAAGGAGAAAATCATATATTTATATTAATTGATATAGAAAAATATTTTGATAAAAGTCAATGCACATTTCTGAAGAAAATTCTTAGAAAACTGGACTACAGAGAAACTTTCTTACCCTGGTAAATAGGATCTGTTAAAACTCTGTCACAAAATATCATTCTAAATGACAATATTTTGAAGCATTTGAATTACAGTCAGTAAAATATCTGGAAGATTTTATCGTACATTTCACTAAGAAAATCTAGTCAACAAAATAAGAGATGAAAAAAAAACAAGATCAAGATTAGGGAAAAAACTATCCTTTAAGCATAATATTATTATCTATATTAAAAAATATCATGAAGTGAAACCCTAAATGTCAATGAAATAATTTTTAAATTTTGAAGGAAAATGTGAGAATATCTTTATGAAATATTTATTAAATAACAATTTCACAGGCAAACTTGAACTAATAAATTGGACAATTTCAAATTTAAAATTTGTGTATGAAAATATGCATCATAAAGGTAAAAATTAAACCAGAGACATATCTTTATTTATTATTTTTTTTGGCAGTCTGTATGTTGTTTTTTTTTTTTTATTAAATCATAGCTGTGTACATTGATATATTCACGGGGCATCATTCACTAGCTTCACAGACCGTATACCAAGTTTCACATATACCCTTGTAAGATGCACCGCTGGTGTAATCCCAATAATCCCCTTCCCTCTACCCACCTTCCCCCTAAGTCCCCTCCCTTTCCCCCTATTCTTAGGTTGTAACTGGGTTATAGCTTTCATGTGAAAACCCTAAATTAGTTTCATAGTAGGGCTGAGTACATTGGGTACTTTTTCTTCCATTCTTGAGATACTTTACTAAGAAGACTATGTTCCAGCTCCATCCATGTAAACATGAAAGAGGTAAAGTCTCCATCTTTCTTTAAGGCTGCATAATATTCCATGGTATACATATACCACAATTTATTAATCCATTCATGGATCGATGGGCACTTGGGCTTCTTCCATGACTTAGCAATTATGAATTGGGCTGCAATAAACATTCTGGTACAAATATCTGTTATGTTGTGATTTTTGGTCTTCTGGGTATATGCCCAGTAGAGGCATTACAGGATTGAATGGCATATCTACTTTTAGAGCTCTAAGTGTTCTCCATATATCTTTCCAAAAGGAATGTATTAATTTGCATTACCACCAGCAGTGCAGAAGTGTTCCCTTTTCTCCACATCCACGCCAACATCTCTGGTTTGGGATTTTGTGATATAGGCTAGTCTCACTGGAGTTAGATGGTATCTCAAAGTAGTTTTGATTTGCATTTCTCTGATGATTAAAGATGATGAGCATTTTCTCATATGTCTGAAGGCTGAGCGCCTGTCTTCTTCAGAAAAGTTTCTCTTCAAATCCCTTGCCCAGCCTGCGATGGGATCCCTTGTTCTATTCTTGCTAATGCGTTTGAGTTCTCTGTGGATTCTGGTTGTTAAACCTTTGTCTGAGACATAACCTGCAAATATCTTCACCCATTCTGAGGGCTGTTTGCTTGCTTTACTTACTGTGTTCTTGCCTGTGCAGAAGCTTTTTAGTTTGATTAAGTCCTAGTAGTGTATTTTTGAAGCTGCTTCAATTGCCCGGGGGGTCCTCCTCATAAAATACTCATCCAGACCAATTTCTTCAAGGGTTTTCCCTGCACTCTCCTCTAGTATCTTTATAGTTTCATGTCTTAAGTTTAAATCTTTGATCCAGTGAGAGTCTATCTTAGTTAATGGTGAAAGGTGTGGGTCCAGTTTGAGTCTTCTACAGGTTGCCAGCCAGTTCACCCAGCACCATTTGTAAAATAGGGGATCTTTTACCCACTGAATGTTTTTAATTGGCTTGTCAAAGATTAAATAATAGTAAGTAGCTGGATTCATCTCTTGGTTCTCTATTCTGTTCCAGACATCTACTTCTCTGTTTTTGTGCCAATACCATGCTGTTTTGATCACTATCGATTTGTAGTATAGTATGAGGTCTGGTAGCATAATTCCTCCTGCTTTGTTTTTATTTCTGAGTAATGTCTTGGCTATTCGAGGTTTTTTCTGATTCCATATAAAACAAAGTATAGTTTTTTCAAGATCTTTAAAGTATGACAGTGGAGCTTTAATGGGGATTGCATTGAAATTATATATTGCTTTGGGTAGCATGGACATTTTAACAATGTTGATTCTTCCCAGCCATGAGCATGGTATGTTTTTCCATTTGTTAACATTTTCAGCTATTTCTTTTCTTAAAGTTTCCTAGTTCTCTTTATGGACATCTTTCACGTCCTTTGTTAGATAAATTCCCAAATATTTCATCTTCTTTGGCACTACTGTAAATGGGATAGAGTCCTTAACTGTTTTTTCAACTTGACTATTGTTGGTATATATAAAGGCTATCGATTTATGAATGTTGATTTTGTAACCTGAGACGCTGCTGTATTCCTTGATCACTTCTAACAGTTTTGTAGTAGGGTCCCTAGTGTTTTCCAGATATACAATCATATCATCTGCAAAGAGCGAAAGTTTGATCTCTTCTGACCCTATATGAATACCATTGATCTCCTTTTCTTCCCTAATTGTGGTGGCTAAAACTTCCATTTCAATGTTAAAAAGCAATGGAGACAATGGGCAGCCTTGTCTGGTTCCTGATCTGAATGGGAATGATTCCAATTTAACTCCATTCAATATGATATTGGCTGTGGGTTTGCTGTAGATGGTCTCTATCAGTTTAAGAAATGTCCCTTCTATACCAATTTTTTTAAGTGTTCTGATCATGAAGCGATGCTGGATATTATCAAAAGCTTTTTCTGCATCGATTGACAGAATCATATAGTCTTTGTTTTTTAATTTGTTTATGTGCTGGATTACATTTATAGATTTACATATATTAAAACAGCCTTGAGACCCTGGGATAAAACCGACTTGGTCATGATGTATAATTTCTTTGATGTGTTGCTGGATTCTGTTTGTTAGGATCTTGTTGAATATTTTTGCATCTACATTCATTAGTGATATTAGTCTGTAATTTTCTTTTCTTGTTGGGTCTTTCCCTGGTTTGGGGATCAGGGTGATGTTTGCTTCATAGAAAGTGTTACGTGGTCTTCCTTCTTTTTCTACCTTTTGGAACAGGTTGAGTAATATAGGTTCTAATTCCTCTTTAAAAGTTTGGTAGAATTCTGACGTGAAACCATCTGGTCCCGGGCTTTTCTTTTTAGGGAGGTTTTGTATGGTTGATGCTATTCCGAACTTGATATGGGCCTGTTCAAAATTTTCACTTGATTCTGGCTAAGTCTTGGAAGGTGACGTGCTTCCAAGTAGTGGTCAATTTCCTTCAGATTTTCATATTTCTGAGAATACAGTTTCTTGTAATATTCATTAAGGATTTTTTGGATTTCTGAGGAGTCTGTCAATATTTCATCTTTGTTCTTTCTGGTTGATGAGAGAGATTTTACTCTTTTTTTCCTGATTAGGTTGGCCAAAGGTTTATCTATTTTACGGACCTTTTTGAAAAACCAGCTTTTTGAATTATTGATCTGTTGTATTATTCTTTTATTTTCAATTTCATTTAATTCTGCTCTAATTTTGGTTATTTCTTTTCTTCTACTGAGTTTGGGGTTGGAATATTTTTCCTTTTCCTGTTGCTTGAGATGTCCCATTAAGTTGTTAACTTCCTCTCTTTCTATTCTCTTGAGGAAGGCTTGCAGTGCTATAAATTTCCCTCTTAGAACTGCCTTTGCGGTGTCCCAGAAGTTCTGATACTTCGTGTCTTCATTGTTGTTTTCTTCCAAAAAGTTGATTTCTTTCTTAATCTCATCTCTGACCCAGGTATCATTCAACATAAGGTTATTAAACTTCCATTTTTTTATGAGTATACAGATTCCTGTTGTTAGTCAGCTCAAGTTTTATTCCATGGTGGTCCGAGAAGATGCATGGAATAAT
The DNA here is from genome assembly GCF_027406575.1 of Nycticebus coucang. Taxonomy (NCBI): domain Eukaryota; kingdom Metazoa; phylum Chordata; class Mammalia; order Primates; family Lorisidae; genus Nycticebus; species Nycticebus coucang. The sequence continues at coordinate 109,107,762 of NC_069804.1, forward strand.
TTCTATTCCTTTAAATTTGGGTTAGACTTGTGACCTAAGATGTGATCTATTTTGGAGTAAGTTCCATAGGCTGATGAGAAGTATGTGTATTCAGTTTTGTTGGGGTGAAATGTTCTGTAGATGTCTGCTAAATCCAAATGTTGGATGGTTAGGTTTAAATCTAAGATTTCTTTGCTCACCTTCTTGTTGGAGGATCGATCCAACACTGCCAAAGGAGTGTTGAAATCTCCAATGATTATGGAGCTGGAGGAAATCAAGTTACTCATGTCTGTTAGAGTTTCTCTTATAAATTGAGGTGCATTCTGGTTGGGTGCATAGATATTAATAATTGAGATATCATCATATTAATTATTACCCTTAACAAATATGAAGTGACCATTCTTGTCCTTCCTTACTTTTGTTGGTTTAAAGCCCATTTGTATCTGCAAATAAAATTGCAACACCTGCTTTTTTCTGATTACCGTTTGCCTGAAATATGGATGATCATCCTTTCACCCCAAATCTGTATTTGTCTTTTAAGTTAAAATGTGACTCTTGTATGCAACAGATATCTGGCCTGAGCTTTTGTATCCAGTCAGCTAACCTATGCCTCTTTAGAGGACTGTTTAAGCCGTTCACATTAATGGAGAATATTGATAAGTCTGGTGTAGTTTTGGGTATTGAGTTTTTCAAAAGTCCAGGGGGCATTTTTAATCCTTTTGACTGTGTGGAAATTGGAGTTTGATCCAAAGTTTCTGAGTTAGTTTACTTTTGTGGTATAGGATTGGGTTGGTCTTTATGGAGGATAGGTCTGAGAATATCCTGAAGAGCTGGTTTTGTTATGGCAAATTTTTTCAACATATGAATGTCATTAAAGTATTTTATTTCTCCATCATAAATGAAACTCAGTTTAGCTGGATACAAGATCCAGGGTTGAAAGTTATTTTGCTTTAGGAGATTAAAAGTCGGTGACCACCCTCTTCTGGCTTGAAAAGTTTAAGCACAGAGATCTGCAGTCATTCTAATATTCTTGCCTTTGAAGGTAATGGTTTTCTTTCTCCTGGCAGCTTTGAGGATTTTCTCCTTCCTATTAACTTTAGTGAAGTTAATTATGATATGCCTGGGGGATGTCTTATTCGGGTTGAGTTGTGCTGGGGTTCTGAAGCTGTCCGCTATCTGAATTTCAGAATCTCTAGGCATGTTTGGAAAATTCTGTTTCATAATTTCATGCAGAAGGGCCTCTTTCCCCAGCGAGGCCACTTCATCTGTTTCTGGAACTCCTACGATTCAGATATTCGCCTTCTTCGAATTATCCCAGAGCCCTCCGAGAGAGTGATCCGTTTTTGCTCTCCATTTCTCTTCCTCTTTGAAAGTCTGGGAGCGTTCAAAGGCTTTATCTTCCATGTCAGAAATCCTTTCTTCTGTTTGCTCCATTCTGTTGCTGAGGGATTCTACTGTATTTTTCATATCTTTGAGGGCTGAAAATTCTTGCATCAGTGTGTCTAAGTCTTTGGTGGTTTTGTCTTTAAATTCATTAAATTCTTGAGACAACTTTTGAATTTCTCCTTGAATTCCTAATTCCACTTTGTTAATGTTGTCCGCAATCCAAATTCTGAATTCGATTTCTGACATCTCAGCCAGTTCTTTATGAATGGGATCTTCAATTGCATCTGCCATATCTTTCCTGGGGGGGGTTGATCTATTCTGGTTATTCATGTTACCGGAGTTTTTCCACTGATTCCGCCCCATGGTTGTTTTACTCCCTCTGATTTTTTCCCGTGGGGCTTTGTCAAGGGCCTGTACAGTGTTGTGGCCTGAGAAACTGGGGCCCTTTCTGGTGTGGTGGGGCTAAGTGGTTCTGTCTTGTTTTCAGCTGGTTTCTGTTCCACCCTGGTGAAACAGATACTCTGGATTGAAGTCTCAGCTGTGGAGAAATATCAGCAATTAAGTCACCCCACCCCCCACTGGCAAACAATTGGAAAAGAAAAATCAAACCTTCCTACCACCGTGCACCCAGGGCACCACCTGGTTTGTCCTCAGGCGATTGGTTCAGTTCAAAAAGTCCAAATCAATTGTCTCAGTCTGCACCTGTCTCAGGTGAGAGTTTAAGAGGTCTCTGGAAACTGGATCACAGGGGTCTGGTGACTACTCTGGTATGGCTTGCACCAGTGCTACATGGAGTCAGGAGAAGCCACCCTGCCAATAGAACAGTCTGGGAAGATTGATGCCTCCTTCTCCACCTTGCCCCGCTGTCACACCCAGTCAATGATAGCCCTGCTGTTGGCAGACCCAGTTGCCTGTAGTGAATCGGTACTCCAGGAGTTTACATCTGCCCGAATCACAAGAAATTCTGCCATGCTGCTGCGCTCTGCCTCTCTCTAGCAGGAGGAGGTGAGGCCTGACAACCTCAGGCGCTTGATGAAGGTTTGGGGTTTTCACTTAGGTCCAGTCTCACCCCTGATTAATGTTACTGACAGAACAGAACAGAACAACTCTGTGGTTCCCCTGTGGAAGAGAAGCTGAATTGAGTTCCAAATCAGCTTGTGTTTGTTCTTGTATTGTCTATAGGCTGACAATCCCCTTAGGGCCAGGTGTGTCTTAGGTTTAGTAAAGCAGACCTCTGGGTCAGCCCCGCCCTGGGAATTTCCCCATTTTGCAAGTTGGAGTAGCCTCAGGCAAATCCTATACTCAGAGTCTCTGGTTGCCCATGGAGACAGGGGGTGTGGCTTCAGAATATTCGGTAGTAAGTCGTATTGCTAGCAAAAGAGGGCTGCTGTTTTATGGCTCTGGCAACTGCTGCTCTGGTGTAGCTCCCTTCCGCCCAATCTTACTCTCTCCGCTCCTGTACCCCAGCGTCTGAACCGACCGGCTGCAGCCCAGCACTGTCTAGACCCCTTGAGCAATGGCCCAAGTGTCTGGACCCCTGGGGGACAGGCCTCCAGACCTTTTAGTAAGAGCAGAGTGGAGTGTGGGGAGCGCCCAGAGCCTGGTGTTGTGGGCAGAGAACACACACAGCTTTACACAGTTTTATGCCTGACCGTATTGTCACCAAAAATGGCTGTCGCACTGTGCCTCAGGGAACTGCCACTGCGGTACAGTCCCCTCTCTGCCAACCGGGACTGGCCTCCAGACCTCAGTGTGAGTAAAGGGGAGTGCTGGGAGCTCAGAATTCCAGGTAGAGACCATATAGAGTTTATACAGTTTTATGCCTGGCAGGAGGATACTGTGGCACCCTAGTAGGGGAGATAGGTCCAGTTTTTAGAGGGTCTCTCCCGTGGAGTGTAGTGGGAGGACCTTTGAACTCTGCCCGATTGTTTGTGGGGCACTCTGAGCCGTTCTCATGGGGGGGGACTCCCGTCCATTTGGTGATGGATTTTGTACCTTTTGTTTGTATCCTTGTGGTCGCAGCTCACCTCAGTGGGGTTGACATGGGTTCTTCAACCTTCTGTCTTAGTGCAGCTCAAATCCACCAGGTTACTTGCTGAATTTTTGTCCTTTAACTCTCCTGCTGGATGGGAGCCTCTGTGGAAAGCTGGCTTCAGTCAGCCATCTTGTCTCCTCACCTGCAGAGACTTAACTTTAAATGCATATCATTGACAAAATACCAGTATTAGAACATGTATATCATTCCCACAGACAAATAATAAACCCTATGACCAATTTGAAGAACACAAATAGTGAATTAGTTTTAAAATACTACTGAATGTTTTATAAAAATATAGAAAGATGCTCTTTCTCATTATTAATCAAGGAAATTCATGATAAAAGAATTAGATGTCATTCCAAACAAGTTAACTGACAAATATTAAAGATATAATATAACTTTAATATGCAAGTATTAAAAAAAGTCTGGAGCAGAGGTCCATTAACTTTTTAAACAGGGGGCCAGTTCACTGTCCCTCAGACCATTGGAGGACCAGACTATAGTTTTTAAAAAAAAAAAAAAACTATGATCAAATTCCTATGCACACTGCACATATCTTATTTTGAATATTTTGAAGTAAAAAAACAAAACGGGAACAAATACAATCACACGGCCTCATGCGGCCCTCAGGCCACAGTTTGAGGACCCCTGGAGGAACAGAAAAACTTATATATTACTTGTGGGCATAAAAAATTATTACAATACATTAGAAAAAAAACTGGAAACAAATTTTCTAATGGTGTACATAGTCATCAATTTCAATTCTATGATTATACTTTAAATAAAAGTTTCTCAGTCTAAGCACCATTGAAATTTGGGGCTAGATGATTGTTTTTTGTGGGAACTGTTTCATATATTGTCAAATATCTAGCATAATTCCTGGCCACTAGATACTGATATCAACTACCACCACCAATTGTGACAACCCAAGATATCTCTAGATATTACCAAATATTCTTGTAATATGGGAAGCAAGTCTTCTTTGATTGAGAACCATTGAACTATAGAAACTTTCAAAACTCTCATATACACAAAGAAATCCATTGTTTATGGACTGAATAAATTTATATTTCGTAATGCTGATTCCCAGTACTTCATAATATAAATAGAGTCATTGCAGTTGCAATTAAATAAGTTAAGATGAGGTAAATAGAGTGGACACTAATCCAATATGACTGGTATCCTTGTGAAAAGAAGGAAATTTTCACAGAGATAGGCATAAAGGGAAGACTATGTCAAGAGATAATGGAAAAAATCGTCATCTGCAAACCAAAAGGAATAAAACCTAACAGGTCTTTCACTCAAAGCCTCAGAGGGACACCTACTAACACCTTTATTTGGACTATTAGCCTCCAGAACTGTGAGAAAATACATTTCTGTTGCTCAAGACACCCAGTCTGTGATATTTTTGTCACAGTATTGCTAGCAAAACACTACATATGTATAAGAATGTTCATTGTATCACTGTTTATAAAAGCAAAATGTATTGTAGCATCTATATAAAGTCTATCTCCAAAGAATGAAAAATTACTTGTGGTACATCTATATTTTGCAACACTAGGGAGAAAATACAATAAATACACTAGAGCTACATATATTTAAACAAGTACATTTAAAAATATAATATTGAGTAAAAACAAAATTTATAAAATATTTATTAACTTATTTCATTTACATAAAGAATATAAATGTGCAAAACCTCACACACACAAAAAATAGAAAAAAATGGGAAGAGTAAACAACAAATTCCAGATATTGGCTATCCTCTGAGGAGAGAAGAAAGGGAAGAAAATAATAAAGGCATAGATACTTAATGGGAATTATAGCAATGTTTATTGTATTAAGAAATCTGAAGTAAATATCATGAAATATTTGAATTTGTTAGTGCTAGGTGTTGACCTCATAAGTGTTCATTTGTTTTTCTCTATATTTTAAAACAATAACAAACTTATGTAATTTTTTATTATATTAATCCTTAATAAACATTTTTAGTATTAATATAGCTGGGTTAAATGTTGTGAATATGTTTAAAGCTTTTTTTTGTTTTGTATTGCATTGGTTTGGGGGATGTTATCTATTGATGCTTATTTTGTTAGATATTAAAACTGTAAAGTTTAAAATACAAGATGCACAATCTTATATTCCAAAAGCCATTAGAACTATGGCCCATTGTGCATTACGGCTCTGACCTTATGACACATCACATCACTAAAATCTCCACTGTACTCTTCTTTTTTATTGTCTGGAAGTCATTAAGTATACAAAGAATTAGGTTACATAATTGAATTTTTTCAGTAAAGTCCCTCTTATAATTGTGTCCTGCCACAAAGAGGTGTGCCATACACCATGACCCCAATGCCCCTCCTCCCTCCCCTGTTCCCACTCTCTCATTCCCCTAACCTCTACTTTGTATTAGATCATTTACTGCTTTCATATTAGAATTGAGTACATTGGATTCTTGCTTCTCCATTCCTGTGATACATTACCAAGAATGTGTTTCAATTCAATCCAGGTTAATACAAAAGATGTAAAGTCTCCATAATTTTATGGTTGAATAGTATTCTTTGGTATACATATAACACCTTGTTAATTCATGCTCAGTTGGTGGGCATTTAGGTTGTTTCCACATTTTGGTGATTGTAAATAGAGCTGCAATAAACAGTCTAATGCAAATGTCCTTGGGATAAAATGATTTTTTTCTTCTGGGTAGATGCCTAATGTTGGGTAGCAGGATCAAATGGGAGGTCTAATTTGAGTTATTTGAGGATTCTCCATACTTATTTCCATAAAGGTTGTATTAATTTGCAGTTCCACCAACAATATAAAAGTGTTTCCTTATTTCCACATCCCAGCTAGCATCTTCAGCTTTGAGATTTTGTAATGTGGGCTATTCTCACTGGGTTTAGGTGATACCTCATGGTGGTTTTGATTTGCATTTCTCTGATGATCAGGGATGATGAGAACTTTTTCAAATGTTGTTAGCCAATAGACTGTCTTCATCGAAGAAGGTTTTGTTCATATCTCTTGCCTAGACATAGATGAGATTGTTTACTCTTTTTTTGTTGATTAATTTGAGTTCTCTGTAGATTCTAGGTATGAACCCTTTGTCAGATTCATACCCTGGAAATATATTTTCCCATTCTGAAGTTTGTATTTTTGCTTTACTTGTTTTGTCCTTAACTATGCAGAAGCTTTTCAGTTTAATAATGTCCCATTTGTTAATTTTTGTTGTTGCAATGGACGCTGAAGTCTTTGTCATAAAATTTTCCCCAAAATATTATGAAACATTTTCCATACTTTCTCCTAAAATTTTTATCATTTTTTGTCTTATATTTAAATCTTTTATCCATCTTGAGTCAATTTTTGTAAGTGATGAAATGTGTGGGTCCAGTTTCAGTTTTTTACAGTCCAACCATCAGTGTAAAAAGTATTCCCTTCTCTCCACATCCATGCCAGCATCTGCAGCTTTGCATATTTGTAATGTGGAATATTCTTACCGGGTATAGGTGATATCTCAGGGTGGTTTGGATTTCAATTTCTCTGACAATCAGTGGTGATGAACATTTTTTCAAATGTTTGTTAGCAATATATCTGTGTCCATCAGAGAAGGTTCTGTTCATATGTCTTGCCCAGTGGTAGATGGAATTGTTTACTATTTTTGTTGATTAATTAGAGTTCTCTGTAGATTCTAGTTACCTCTCCTTTGTCAGATTCATACCCTGCAAACATCTTTTCCCATTCTGAAGGTTGCCTTTTTGCTTTACTTGTGTCCCTAGCTATGCAAAACCTTTTCAGCTTAATTAATTCCCATTTGTTAATTTCTGTTGCTGTTGTGATGGCCACTGAAGTCTTTGTCATAAAATCTTCCCTCAGTCCAACATCATCAAGTGTTTTTTCCCCCACTTTATTCTAGGACTTTTATCATTTCATCTCTTAGATTTATGTCTTTCATCCATGTTGAGTCAATTTTTGTAAATGGTTAAAGGTGTGTGTTCAGTTTCAAACTGTTACATGTTGATACCCAGTTCTCCCAACACCATTTGTTGAATAGAGATTCTTTTCCCCACTGTATAGTTTTGTTTGTTTTCTCAAAGATCAGATGATAAGAACAAACTGGTTTCATCTCTTGGTTTTCTTTTATGTTAAAAATGTCTATGTCTCTATCTTTTGTGCCAATATCATGATAATTTGATCACTGTGGACTTGTATTATAGCCTGAAGTTTCGTAGGGTGATATCTCTGGTTTTGTTTTTATTACTAAAAATAGCATTAGTTATATGTGTTTTTTTTTCTAGTTCCATAAAAAGGAAGTACTATTTTTTCCAGTTCTTTAAAGTATGATGTTGGTATTTTAATAGGTATTTCAACAAATCTGTGTATTTTTGGGGTAGAATAGACATTTTGACAATGTTGATTCTTCCTAGCTAAGAGGATGGTATGTTCTTCAGCTTGTTAGTGGCTTCTGCAATTTCTTTCCTTATGGTTTCACAATTCTCTTTGTAAAAATTTTCATATCTTTAGTTAGCTATATTTCTTAGTATTTCATTTTCTTAGAGCTACTATGAAGGGAATTATGTCCTTGATTTGCTTCTCAACTTGCTATTATTGGAATATATAATGGATACTGATTTGTGGACATTGATTTTATACCCTGAGATGTTACTGTAGTTCCTGATCACTTCCGGGAACTTTGTTTGGGTTTCCTGAGTATAAGATCATATCATCAGCAAAGAGTGAAAGTTTGATCTTATCTCTCCCCATTTGGATGTCCTTTATATCATTCTCTTTCCTGACTGCATTGGGTAGAACTTCCAGCACAATGTTGCATAATAGTGGTGATAGTAGACATCCTTGTCTGTTTCCAGTTCTAGGTGGAAAAGCTTTCGTATTTACTCCATTCAATATGATGTTGGCTGTGGGTTTTTCATAGATGGCTTTAATATGCCTCCTATGCCTATCTATCTTCTTAAGTGTGCTTAGTAGGAAAGGATGCTGAATTTTGTCAAATGCTTTATCTGCATTCATTGAGAGGATCATAAGGTCTTTGTTTTTGTTTCTACTGATATGGAGAATTACATTTATGAATTTGCTTATGTTTAACCAAACTTGCATCCTTTGGATGAACCCTACTTAATCATGATGCATAATTTTGGTAATGTGTAGCTGCAAACAATTAGACAAGGTTTTATTGAGTATTTTTGCATTAATATTCCTTAGTGAAATTGATCTGTAGTTCTTTTTAGTTGGGTCCCTTCTTGGTTTTAGAATCAAGGTGATGTTTGGTTCATAGAACATGTTGGGGAAGGTTCCTTCCTTCTAAATGTTTTGTAATAGGTTATGTAGTACAGGAACAAGCACTTCTAGAAATTGTGATTGAATTCTGATGTGAAGCCATCTGGTCCCAGGCTTATTTGTGTTTCTTCAATCTCAGTGCTTGATATCGGTCAGTTCAAAATATCTATTTTTTCTTAGTAAAGTCTAGAAACATGGTGTGATTCCAGGTTTTGGTCCATTTCTTCCACCTGGTCAAATTTTGGGGCATAGAGTTTTCATTTATTTTATTTATTTGCAGTTTTTTGCCAGGGCCAGGTTTGAACCCACCACCTCCAATATATGGGGCCAGAGCCCTACACCTCGAGCCACAGGCACCACACAGCATAGAGTTTTTAGTAGCAGTCAGAAATAATCTCTTGTATCACTATGGTATCAGTTGTTATTTCCTCCTTTTTGTTTCTGATTAAGGTTATTAAGGATTTTACTTTTCTATTTCTTGTTAATCTGGCAAATTCTTTATGAATTTTATTTATCTTTTCCAGGAACCAACTTTTGTTTCATTAATTTTCTAAATGATTCTTTTATTTTCTATTTAATATATTTCTGAATTAAATTTGATTATCTCTTTACTTCTGTTAGATTTTCGATTAGATTGCTCTTCCTTTTCCATTTCTTTTAGATGATTTATTTGATTGTTTATGTGCTCTCTTTTTATTTTTTGGATATAAGCATCTAATGCTACAAATTTCCCTCTCAGGACTAATTTGCAGTATCCCATAGATTTTGATAGCTTGTTGTTATGCTCAAATATGTTAACGATTTTCTTTTTTTATATCTTCCTTGACCCAACTATCATTCAGCATAAGGTTTAATTTCCACGCCTTTGTGTGGAGATAAGAATTTTTGTTGGAGTTCCACCTTTATTGTCTTGTGGTCTGAAAAGTTACAAAGTATAATTTTAATTCTTTTGATTTTGTTGAGGTTTGATTTGTGTCCCAGGATATGATCTATTTTGGATAATGTTCCATGGGCTGATGTGAAGAACATATGTTCTTTATCTTTTGGGATCATGTTTTCTGTATATGTCTATTAAGCATAGCTATTCTAGGATCCTGTTTAAGTCCCTTGTACCTTTGTTTAGTTTCTGTTTAGAGGATCTGTCCAGCTCTATAAAAGTAGTGTTAAAGTCCCCTAATACTATGGTTTTGTAGGGTATTATATTGTTCAGACTAATTAAGTTCTGTTTCATGAATATGGGAGCATTTATATTTGGTACATAAATATTCAGAATTGAAATGTGTTCATGTTCTATTGTTTCCTCCACCAATATAAAGTGTCCATCTTTGTCTTTTTTATTTTCATTGCTTTATACACACTTGTCTCTGAAAATAAGATTGTAACCTCTCCTTTCTTCTGATTTCCATTGCCTAAAAAATTATTTTCTGTTCCATAACCCAGACTTTTACTATGTCCTGTGAAGCTAGGTGTGTTTCCTGCAGGCAGCAAATGGATGACATTTACTTTTTTATACCATCAGCCAATCTATACCTCTTCAATGGGGAATTAAAGGCATTAACATTTATTACAAGAATTCATAAGTGTGGTGGAGTTCTATTCATGTTATTTTGTGAAAGTTCATGGCTTAGGGGAGGGGCCAAGATGGTCAACTAGAGCCAGCATTCGACAGAAGTTCCCATCCAGAGGAAAGGATAATGTCCAGAAAGTACTCAATTAAGCTGAAGACTGGTAGCTGAGCTGAGAGAGAAGAGTGATAACTGCAGGTCATCTCTGCTGAGGCAAGCTGAAACTCCAAGAAAGCAAACTTCAGGTACAAAACTCATCCCAAAGGAAAAGTTTCCATCCCCTACCCCAAGAAATTTGTGCTTTTTTTCTCTTTGTTTGCTCCTGTAGGTTTTCTATAGGGAAGCGATGAACTGAGGACCTCTTGTCTCACCCCATGGGTGAGAGCTGTAGGAAGTGGGGACTACAGAGGGACGCTATTGTGACCCTGAGCACTCTCTTGCCAGGCAGTAAAATTGACTAATTTTTTCCATGACATTCTGAACTTCCAGTCCACCCTTCCCCACTTGCCTGACAATCCAGAAGCCTAACCCCAGCAGAGACTGTGGAGGAGACTCATGAGAAGTGCCCTCCGCCCTGCCAGACCAAGCGCCCTGCAACCTGCCCAGCCGCAGCTGCACATTCTGCCCTGCTAGAGCCACGCACCCCATGCTCTTCCCTGCTGGAGCCTCCGCCCCACCTCCACACTGCCAGAGTTGTTGGCCGAGGGCTCTCCTGGCCTAAGTCACTGGGCACCCTGCACTGCCAGAACCATGTGCAGCATCCCCAGTCCTGCTGCTGTATCTGTGTGCCTTGCACTCCCAGAGCTGCTCCTATACCCAACTCCCTGGCTGTGGCAGTAGCCTGGGGGCTGCACAGGGTCACTTCCCATAAAGATTCAGCAACAATTGAGTGATCCCACTGGGGTTTAATCTTGGAGAGATACCTCTGCAATTCTGAGGACTGCCAGAGGAAACTAGATCTCACTGTATAGGGATACTGGTGCTGCAGAGTGGCTGGGAGAAAGGCGCAGTGGCTAAGGGACAAAAACATTTGCTGACTTGTTATATTCAGTGTTAGACTGAGTTCAGGTGGCTCCCCTGTGGCTACTGAGTACCCAAGGCAAGCAGGCCTCAGCTCCTCCAGCCAGCTGTTGGCAGGGGGTAGTGGCCAGGCCAAGGGGGCATTGACCTTCTTTTGACTCTGACAGGCACAAAGCCGCAGTGCATCTGCTTATTGGAGGGAGCAGGACCTCAGGCCTGTGGGGTCAACAATGACTGGGCGTGAAAGAGGAGCAAAGTGGAGAAAGAAACTCAGCCCCCTGGTTCAACTCTGCTATAGGACTGGCCCTTCTGACACTACAGAGCACCAGAGCTAGCCAAATTTGAACAGCCAGTAGACCTCTGCATGTAGTTCTTGGAGACCTTTCGAACTCTCCCACTTGAGAGTTTGTACTGACTGGGTCAATTGGTTTGGAACTCCTAACCTGGGCCAATCACCCAAGCACCATCTTTGGTGGTACCCTTGTTGTGTGGTTATGAGAAAGTTTGATTTTCCTCTTCCATTTGTTGTCCACGGTGGGTGGGATGTCTTAGTTTCTTGTATTTCTCCACAGCTAAGACTTCAAACCACAGTCACTGATCTGCTTCAATCAAAGACCAGCTGAATACAAGGCAGAGCCACCTAACCCCACCATAACAAGCAGGTTTCCTCAGCCTCAGACTATAATACTGTACAGGTCCTTTGAAAAGCTGTAGAGGAAAAATATGCATTCACCAGTCCCAGATCCTTGACAAAGGGCTGGTTAACCACAAATCCAGGAGCCCCTAATCCAATTTCACCTTACATGCCCATCTAGCCAACCAGTGAAAAACAATCATAAGGCAAAATCAGTGGGAAAATTCTGCAACATGAATAATCAGAGTAGATCAACTGCCCCAAGAAATGATATGGCAGACACAGCACAGATTCCCATTCATAAACAAATGGCTGAGATGTCAGAAATTGAGTTCAGAATTTGTATACCAAATTAAGATCAACAGAATGGATGTAAAGATGGAATTAGAATTTCAAGAAGTAATTCAAATGATGTCTCCAGAATTAAATGAATTCAAAGACAAAATCATCAAAGATTTTGACACATTGAGGCAAGAAATTGAAGCCCTCAAAGATTTGAGAAATACAGTAGAATCCCTTATTAACAGAATGGAGAAGGCAGAATAAAGGAACTCTGACGTTGAATACAAAGCTTTTGAACATTCCCAAATGCTCAAAGAGGAAGAGAAGTGGAGTCCAAAATCAGATCATTCTCTCAGAGAGCTCTGGGATAATTCAAAGAGATCTAACATTCGCCTTATAGGAATCCTGAAGGTGATGAGGTTGCTTAGAAGGATCCAGAGGCTCCACTTCACAAAATAATCAAAGAGAATTTCCCAGACATGCTAAGAGATTCTGCAATTCAAATAGCAGACATTTTCAGAATACCAGCTTGAGGATCACACCTGTGGTGCATCATACAAGGGTACATGTGAGGCTTGGCAAATGTGGAATGTAAATGTCTTGGCAAAGTAACTAAGAAAATGCCAGGAGGCATTATGTCAACTAATGAGATGAAAATGTGTCAAATATTCTATGAACCAAGTGTATGGTGCCCCATGATCATATTGATGTACACAGCTATGATTTAATAAAAAAAAAATTAAAATGATCTTAAATTACCTATGGAAAAAAAATTCTCATAGACACATTATAATTAGCTTTGCCAAAGTTAATACGAAGGAGAAAATTCTGTAAGCAGCCAGATGTAAGAACACCATAATTTACAAGAAGAAGAACATTAGAATGACTGCAGATATCTCTGCTGAAAAATTTCAAGCTAGAAGAGGGTGGTCATCGACATTTACTCTCCTAAAACAAAATTACTTTCAACCCAGGATCCTGTATCCAGTGAAACTGAGTTTCATTTATGATGGAAAAATTAAATACTTTAATGACATGCACATGTTGAAGAAATTTGCCATAACTAATCCAACTCTCTAGGATATGCTCCAGACCTATCCTCCAGAATGAATAGCAGAATCCTCCACTACCAAAGTTATCTCACTCAGAAACTTTTGATCAAATTCCAACTTCCACAGTTGTGAAAGGATTAAAAATGTCCACTGGACTTTGAAAATTTGGATGCCCAAAATACTACCAGGCTTATCAATACTCTCAATTAATTTGTATGGCTTAAATTGTCCCCTAAAGAGGCACAGGTTGGCTGACTAGACACAAAAACTCAGGTCAGACATCTGCTGCATTTAAGAATTTAACCTTACCTTAAAAGATAAACATTGAGTCAGGGTCAAGGGATGATGATCTATAATTCAGGCAAATGGAAAGCAGAAAAAAGCAGGCGTTGCAATGTTATTTGCAGATACAATAGGCTTTAAACCAACTAAAGTAGGGAAAGATAATGATGATCACTACATATTTGTTAAGGGCAATGCCCAACATAAGATTCAATTATCAATATTTATGCACCCAACTAGAATGTGCCTCAATTTATATGATTGACTATAACAGACATGAGCAACTTGATTTCCTCAGCACCATAATAGTCAGAGATTATACACCCCTTTGGCAGTGTTGGATAGATCCTCCAATAAGAACCTAAGCAATGAAATTTTAGACTTAAACTCAACCATTCAACAATTGCATTGAACAGACATCTATGGAACATTTCATCCTAAAAAAACTACTGAATACACATTATTCTCATCAGCCCATGGATCATCCTCCAACATGGATCACATCTTAGATCACAAGCAAATTTAAAAGGATAGAAATAATTTCTTGTATTTTCTTGACCATGATGGAACAAAATTTGAACCCAGTAACAATAGAAATCCACGTACTCATACAAAAACATGGAAACTAAATAACCTTACTCTGAATGATAGCTGGGTCATAGATGAGATTAAGAATGAAATTACCAATTTTTTTGAACAAAACAATAATAAAGATACGAATTACCAGAACCTCTGGGATACTGTGAAGGCAGTGTTGGATAGATCCTCCAATAAGAACCTAAGCAATGAAATTTTAGACTTAAACTCAACCATTCAACAATTGCATTGAACAGACTTCTATGGAACATTTCATCCTAAAAAAACTACTGAATACACATTCTTCTCATCAGCCCATGGATCATCCTCCAAAATGGATCACATCTTAGATCACAAGCAAATTTAAAAGGATAGAAATCATTCCTTGTATTTTCTTGACCATGATGGAACAAAATTTGAACCCAGTAACAATAGAAATCCATGTACTCATACAAAAACATGGAAACTAAATAACCTTATGCTGAATGATAGCTGGGTCATAGATAAAATTAAGAATGAAATTACCAATTTTTTTGAACAAAACAATAATAAAGATACGAATTACAAGAACCTCTGGGATACCACAGAGGCGGTCCTAAGAAGGACATTTATAATGTGGCATGTCTTCCTCAAAAGAACAGAAAGAGAGGAACAAGAAAAGAAGAGAAAATAGTGACTAATTTTCACATAAATTGGTTTTAATTTTGAACAAAGTATATTACTTAAATGTTAATTTTTAACTCAACATGTTAATATAACGTTTAGGATATTGTACCCTCATTTATAAGTGACTTATGTTTCTAATTTCTCCTTTATAATAATGTATTTTCTCCAAATTTAATATCAGGTGTACCCAGATCAAGTAGAATGATTTTGATGTATTTATTTTTCTATTTTCTATAAGATATAGCATGATCTGTTTTTCTGGAATTATCTTTTACTTTTATTTATAAATATTAGTTGTCTATGTTTTGATACTTAAAAAATAATAAACTTAAAAATATTGACCTGGGGGAATACTTTATGAAGAGGACACCCAAGGCAATTGAAGCAACCTCAAAAATACATTACTGGGATAGGATCAAATTAAAAAGCTTCCACACTGCCAAGAACACACTAAGTAAAGCAAATAGATAGCCCTCAGAATTGGAGAGGATTTTTGCAAGTTATATTTCCAATGAAGGTCTAATAACCAGAATCCACAGAGAGTTCAAACTTATTACTAAGTAAAAAACAAGTGATTCCATTTCATTGTGGGCAAGAGACACGAACAGAAGCTTCTCTGAAGAAGACAGGCACATGCTCTATAGACACATGAAAAAAATGCTCATCATCTTTAATCATCAGAGAAATGCAAATCAAAACCACTCTGAGATACCATTTAACTCCAGTAAGAGTAGCCCATATCACAAAATCCCAAAACTATAGATGTTGACATGGATGTGGAGAAAAGGGAACACTTCTGCACTGCTGGTGGGAATGCAAGCTAGTACATTCCTTTTGGAAGGACGTTTGGAGAACATTCAGGGATCTAAACGTAGACCTGCTCCTTGATCCTGCAATTCCTCTTCTAGGTGTATATCCAAAAGATCAAATATCATTTGGTAACAAAGACATTTGCACCAGATTGTTCATTGCAGCTCAATTCATAATAGCCAAGTCATGGAAGAAGCCCAATTGCCCATTGACCCATGAATCTATTAATAAATTATGGTATATGTATACCGTGGAACACTATGCCGCATTGAAAAGTGGAGACTTTATCTCTTTTATGTTTACATGGATAGAGCTGGAAAATATTCTTCTTAGTAAAGTATCTCAGGAATGGAAAAAAAAATCCAATTTACTCAGTACTACTATGGAACCAATTTATAATCACTCACACTTTCTTATGAAATATGAATCACAGCTATAGCCTAGGATGAAGGAAGGAAAGGGAAGGGAAGGGAGGGGGATGAGTCTATAGAAGGAGGGTTAATAGGGGGAGAGCACACCTATTGAGCATATTGCAAGTACAGCTTGGATCTATCAGGTGTAGAACACAAATGTCTTAACACTATAATCCAGTAAATGAGGTGAAGGCTATGTCAATTAGTAGGATGTAAGTACTCCAATTTGTACAAAAAATCAACACATTGAATCCCATAATGGCATAAATGTATGCATGATCTATATACAAATGACTTAATAAAAAAAAAGTGCATTGCTTAGTTGTTTTCTTTTGCATTTTTGGGAAAGCTAGGTTTTGTCCTTTAGTTTCTGGTTGTTTAGTTTGCTGGTGGTCTATTGTGATTCTCAGTGTATAGAATAGGTCTAAGTATTTCCTATAAAGCTGGTCTTATTGTGGCAAACTTCCTTAATATTTGCATATCAGTATAAGATTTGATTTCTCTATCAATTTTATAGTTTAGCTTAGAAACTAAAGGATATAGAATTCTAGGCTGAAATTTTTTTGTTTAAGTAGGTTAAAGGAAGATGACCATACTATTCTGATGTGAAAAGTTTCCTTTGGAAGTCCAGGAGCACTCTGACCGATTTGCCCCTGTAGGTCAATTGGAACTTATTTCTGGTAGCTTGCAGAATTTTCTCTTGTGTTTTGAGTTTTGACATGTTCATAACCATATATCTTGGGGAAGTTCTACTTGAATTGAAATGACCTGGAGTTTGATATCCCTATGAAATAAATGTTTTGAAATCTTTGGTGATAGCTTGGAAATTTTCATTTATAATATCCTCTAATAGGGCTTCCATTCCTCTTGGACATTCTTCCTCCCCTTTTGGGATACCTATAACTTATATATTTGAATGCTTCATGAAGTCCCATAATTATCTCAGTGAATTTTCTGCTTTCATGCTCTCTTTTTGTCTCTTTAACTGCTTGAGTTAACTGCTTAGTTAACTCTTTAACTGCTTAGTTCAAGAGCTTTATCCTCTACCTCTGATATTTTTTATTCTGCATGGTCTAATCTGTTATTGATACTTTCTGCTGCATCTTTAAGTTCCCTGATTGACTGCTTCAATGCCTTAAGTTTCACTATATCCTTTTCATATTCTTCATATTGTTCTTCTCTTATTTGATTCTGTTTTGGAGTTCCCTTTTTATTAATTTTACACTTTCTCAGCAACATCCTTCATTGTTTTTATCATCCATATTTAAAATTCCATTTTTGTAATTTCTGACATTTTTTATTGGTAGAATCCTCTACAGTAGCTACCTCATCATCCCTTGGGGGTGTTGCTCTGTTCTGGTTTATCATGATGCCAGGATTCCTCTGTTGTTTCTTCCCCACGAGTGTTTCCTTATTGTCTGTTTCCTTGTGTTACTTTCTCCTTTTACTTCCTCCTGCTCCTTAAGTTTCTGTGCCTCTTAACTAAGGTGTTCATATGTTATTTTGTGAAAGGACTAAAAGGAAGAATAGTTTAATGAGCAAGAAAGGATAAAAGATTTAAAAAGAGAGAAAAGAGAAAGGGATGAGGGAGTAAAAGGGAAGATTGAAAAAAAGAATAGAGGAACAGAAAGAGACAGAAGTAATACTGGCATACAGTAGGATACCTTGACCCAAACCACAAATTCCAACCCCTGGTAGGGTTATATTTTGTTCATCCCTTGAGATCTGGAGATTTTTGCCAGCCTAAGCAGACACAATACCCCAACTAAGTAAATTGAGAAGAAAAACAAAAATACTATAAATAAATAAAAAAAAAAAAAATTTTAAGGGATAAAATTTGGGGTAAAAAGAATAGCAGGGGCAGAAAAACTAGCAAAAATTAAGCCTTGCTTTTTAAGGAAGAAAGCAATGAAAGACAACTGCAATTTTATGAGAAAAGAAAAAGAAGAAAAAAGAAAAAGAAAAAATCTGGAGGGGAAAAACGAAAAAATTTTTCAAAAAGAAAAAAAAAATATATATGTATATTATAATCTTACTCTACATTGCCTGTGCAACAGGTGATGTTATGGTTTATATTATGTCAATCACAATGATAATACAATTGTATAAATTAGAGACTTGAAGCCTCTGTCTTGGAGAGGAGACCTTGTCCTATCTTCCTGAGTTGTCTGCCTTCAATCCCCTCAGGATTGGGACCCTGAAGTTCTCCTCAGCCTGCTCAATGGACATGCCTCAATCTTTCCAAACTGTATCCCTTGGTCATGGAGTAGCTTTCCCAGGAAAGTGTGTGTCACTTAAATCT
The DNA here is from genome assembly GCF_027406575.1 of Nycticebus coucang. Lineage (NCBI taxonomy): Eukaryota > Metazoa > Chordata > Mammalia > Primates > Lorisidae > Nycticebus > Nycticebus coucang. The sequence goes on from NC_069804.1 coordinate 109,126,059, forward strand.
CCCCAGAGGAGGCTACCCTGCTTATCAGGTGCACAAGAACAAGCCTCATACTAGGACGCTGAGGGCTGAGCCTGTAAGGCAGCTTCCCCACAGTGGCTGCACCCAGCCTGTGGCCAGGCAATTAAAGCTCCACTCTACCCTTTAGCTTAGTCCTGGTCCTTGAGTTCTGTTCAAAATCACTCGCTCGCTCACCCAAGCTCTCCCAAGCTTAACCAAGTGCCCACATCCAAAAATAAAACCCCACAGGGTAGGCCTTCTGTGTCTGCAATCCGTTGCCACTACAACTGCTGCAGGGGCAGCCTGGTCAGCCTCTGCTCGCACTCAAGTACTTTCCACTTCTCCACTGCTTTTTTACTCCTCTTGAAGTTCTGAAGTCTCCTGCTGCCTCCCTGCACCCTGAAAAGGATGCTCCTAGGCAGAACCCACAGCCAGAGGTACCTGGAGTCCACTCTCCTCAATCTCATAACACACAGCTGCAAAGAAACTGTCTCTAATCCACCATCTTGCTCTGCCACATGTTATTTTTAAATCTTTTGATACATATTTTCAAACTGTCTTTTTAAAGTTTATACCAATTTGCATTTCTAATAACAGTATATGTAAGTGATGGTTTCATATATTCTTAACCATAATGGTATTCCCATTATTTTTAGATTTTACAATTTAATTGGTGAAAATTGAAACTCAATGTTCTTTAAATTTATGCTGTTGAGTTAATTTGACTCTTCTAATAGGTGATATGTGTTTTAAAAGAAGCCACATGTATATTTCATTTTGTGATTTGCTGATGTATCTCATTTGCTTATTGCTTCATCAACTTTATTGAGGCTTGATTTATATTCAAGGGATTGTCAGATTTTTCTTCAATAGTTATGAGTTTGAACAAATGTATTTACTAACATAACCACTACAACAGTTAAAGTATAGAATATATCTACCTATAAAGTTTCCTTACGCCCCTTTGAAGTTATTACTATTTCCCTCACTCCTCTCCAGGTAACCACTATAGATTAGTTTTGTCTCTATTTGTACTTTGTATAACAGAATCATATTATGTGTAGTTTCTAGTGTCTGGCTAATGCACCTTTTTAAAAAAATCTGTATGTCTACTTTATTTTATTTACAATTGCTCTATAAAGACTAAAATATTAACTTGTTGCTTGTTCTATATATTATAAAATTTATCCAAATTTGTTCTTTCCCTTTTAAATTTACTTAATATTATTTTAAATATGCACATCTCTGTACTATATATCTGATAAATAATACAGAATGTCCACAACTTGACCCTAAAGTTGCCATACAAAGCAAATGGGAAATTGTAGTTCAATTCACCTTTATTTACAAAATATTTAACAAAATAGTCACAAAATCTTCTCTATATGTTGGCCATCACTTTGTAAAATTTTTTATCTCTCTATTGTTTGAGAACTGCAACATGAGAAAAGTCAAAACTACAGTTTAATAAGCTGTGAGAGAGGCTTTAGGAGTACAGATTATGAAAATAGAGAATCAAATATGTCTCTGCATTAGTTAAAATGGAACAACTTGTATTAAACAGCTTCCAAGTCTCAATGGCATAACATAAAGTTTACTTCTCATTCACACAAAGTCTAATGCAGGTGTTGCTGGTTTGGGTGTTCTGATCACTCTCCTGAAGATGAGGAACTCAGGGACTTGGGCCATTTCTATCCTGGTGCTCTACTATATCTGAGGCTTACCTATAACTGCATCTATATGCATATAGTAATTGTATCTATACTATATATTTTATAAATGGAATGCTAACCATGATCAAGAATCTAAATTTTTAGAACTCTATCAGAAAACTAAAACTCAACACTTTCTCCTACAAAATAAAGAAAACTACACATTTGTATTTGTAGGCATTTCTTTCCAATTATTAGAGAAAGTGTCCAGATATCAGAACCAGCATTCACTGAGATGTTTATGGGGTTTTATGAATATCAACAGAAAAAAATTAGCAAGCATATTAGGAAACTCAACACCATAAAACAGAAGTACTAATTTCAATAGAAAATTAAAGAATTAGCATCCAGAAAATAAAGTTAATAGAATAAATATTAGGAAGCTTAGAATAAGTACAGCTTATAACATTGGAAAAATCCAAGAGCATATTTCATTCATTTAAACACCATGTTGTGAACTAAAATGTAAAATTGATTACAGAAATTAAAAACACAATCACTGAAATTAAAACAAAAACCTGAATAGATGTAGGTAAATAACAGAGCAGATACAGCCAAAGTTGTACAAAGTTATCTAAAAGACAGAATAGAGGTGTTCTCCCAGAACATATTAGAAAAGGACACAGATAGTATGATAAGACAAAACATTTTTATCTGACACTCATCTAATAGAAATTCCATAAAGGAGGCGGCGCCTGTGGCTCAGTGAGTAGGGCACCGGCCCCATATGCCGAGGGTGGCGGGTTCAAACGCAGCCCCGGCCAAACTGCAACAAAAAAATAGCCGGGCGTTGTGGCGGGCGCCTGTAGTCCCAGCTACTCGGTAGGCCGAGGCAAGAGAATCGCGTAAGCCCAAGAGTTAGAGGTTGCTGTGAGCCGTGTGAAGCCACGGCACTCTACCGAGGGCGGTACAGTGAGACTCTGTCTCTACAAAAAAAAAAAAAAAAAAAAAAAAACAAATTCCATAAAGGATAAAAGAAAAGAGAGAAAACGTTTCAAACGACAGCCAAAATTTTGCCATTACCACAAACAAGTACAAGTACTTGATTTTCTCATTTCTCAAATTCAGTTCATTAATTAATCTCATGTCCTAGTCCTGCCTAGCAAACAGAATGGAGTTTTAAAATATAAATGAGAATATTTAATCCTTGATTGAGCTTCCATTGCTTCTCATTGCACATAAGAAAAACAATATTATAAGATCAAACCTCCCACCATTCTACTCTTCCTCATTATATACCCGTTACACTGACCATTTGTTATTTCCCAGAAAAATCTCAGGATGTTTCTTTTCTCTTCCATCTTAGACTTACTCTTCCACTTGCCTGGACTATTCCTCCCAACTCATGCCCAAGCTTTTCACAAATCTTCTCCCTACACATAATTCGGGCTAATATCATATATCATCTCTTATAAAGGCTTAACATCATCAAAATAAGTATTTAAGTCCTTTGTATTTTTATAATAACTCACTATGTACTTTCTTTATAAATTTCACAAGATATGTAAGTTAAAATTTTTACATGGTTTATGTCTAACAGTGAAATATAATTTCCAATTGTATTAAGTTCCTCATTTCATTTCCAACATTTATCATATTGATTAGCTTAGCACAAGATAAGTACTCACTGTATTTGCTAAATGGATTACTTCATTTGGAAGGGTGCATTATAAGTTTAAAAAATTCATTAAAAATGTTGTGCATCTTTACTTATATACTTAGTTATGGTAAAATTTTAGAAGTCAGAGGATAGAGCATATTAAAAAATAAGAGAACAAATTAACCATAAGCTAGAAAAGACCGAACATTTTTCAAGACTCTGAAATCTATCTAATGCAAAACACAACAACTAGGGAACTATTTAATGAAGAAAATAACAGATGAATTCAGGAAGACAGCATTGTGACATTTTTGCTAACCATCCTGTACCTCATATTCTGCAGCATGTTGGCAGTGGCTCTGGAGACGATGATGTAAATTTCAAGTATGGGTTCTTTGAGATAGGAGGCTATAAAAAAACTTTTTGTTAAAATACTGTGATCATGTGTTTTGACCTGTCCTGTGGTTCCCTGTAGGGCTGGCCAAAGACTGACATTTGTTTTGTCTCTTTGTTCACTCAGTGCTGGAGTGAACTTTTGGGTAGTGAATATATGTCAAAATATTTAAAAAATATATATTGCCATGACCACCAGAGATGTAGTTGGCAGATGGGGCAAGCAACTAGATCCAAAATCCTGAAAAAGTGGAATCTGTGTAGGGACTTTCTTGTGGAAATAAGGACTCCAAATGTCCACTATGCAGGGTGCCATCGGTGGGGTATAGGCATCAGGGAACTACATTCTGCCTAAATAACCTCAATTCTTGTGCCTTCACATTCCTGTAACTCCTGTAACTGATATCTTCTCAGCCACTCAGAAGTTGCACAGTGCTGATTAGGTTCAAGGGAGCTGCTGTAAACTAGCACTCAAAGAGTGCTGCTCCTAAAGGAAGGAAGAGAGAAGCACAGCAAGAGGGCAGCCCCTGGCACAAAAGAAACTCAACTACATAGTTTCCTGTGCCCAAATACTTTCTGCTTGTGAGCTGCTAGTGAGAGCTCCACTTTCAGCAGAGGCAAAAACTCATTGCTCAGCTCTTCAAGGGAGACGTGAAATCACATTCCACCACTTGAGTAGCCTTGGAGCTGAAGCCCAAGCTTAGATATCGGGTTTTCTCTACTCTCTCCACCTACTAATAAAAACACAGGGTGGCACCTGTGGCTCAGTGGGTAGGGTGCTGGCCTCATATACCAAGGGTGGAGGGTTCAAACTCGGCCCTGGCCAAACTGCAACAAAAAAATAGCCCAGGGTTATGGTGGGTGCCTGTAGTCCCAGCTACTCCAGAGGCTGAGGCAAGTCAATTGCACAAGCCTAGGAGTTGGAGGTTGATATGAGTTGTGTGATGCCATGGCACTCTGCCAAGGGCAATAAAGTGAGGCTCTTTCTCAAAAGAAAAAAAAATACAACCATTACTGCTCCCATGGGAAGTTAGCACAGGTATGCTGGAGGATAGCCTTTCTTGGGCTGTGATGGGCATCTGTGTCTTCAGTGGTAGTATGACATCCAGCCTAGATCTGCATAAAATGTGGGGCCCCTCTCCCTATCTGCACAGAGCTGCAGCAATCCTGCCACACAGAAAATGTAAAAGCCAGAGAACTGTGTGTTTGTGATGAAGAGAGGAAACTCTGCATCACAGTTATTTCAAGATGGGACATAGGTTTGGTGGGGAGCCACAGAGCAGATGTTTACTGCTACACTGCACCCTTGAATATAAGCAACACTGTCTGATCAAATTAAATTTCCTGAGCACTGGACTGAGGGTATGACAGGGAATCAGATTACATTCTTGCCTGCCAAGGCTGTAGCACTATAGCAAAGCTTACCCTCTCTGCAGACCTTGATGCATCTCAGTAGGAGCCCCTGCTATGGCAGGAGATTTCACTCTCCACTGGGGGACCCTAGGCAGACTGGCCTGGTCGAGCTCTGCACAGCTTTGTCACTCCTCCTGTGCAGAGCACAGAACCCAGGCCACTATGCATTCTACAGATGAACTAATTGGCTGAAATATTAGATAGCTTCCTCCAGTAAATAAAGATCAGCCACAAATCCTGCTTTTACTGGCATAGCTAGCTATTACCTGACAAGGACCATCTTCTGGCTAGGAGATTGAAATGCATAGCCCAATACAACATGTACTGAAACAAGTGCACAGCACTTGAGAATAAGATAAGCTTCTTGAGACCTTTGTCACCTAGCTCTTCTATAGGCTTTGAGTCTACTTCTATGCTCAGCATTTGAAAAAGCCAATGTATTAAGGCTATCTAAAACTAAAGAACTCATGCAGAGTCTTTGCCACTGACAACACACAAAAGCCAAGCCAAACAACCCTATTAACATACACAATAGTTATATTATCAAGGGAATAATAAAGTCCTGTTTAAACTACAGTAAATGCAAAAATAAGAATAAGTGATGGGTTCCAGATAAGAAGGAACCAGCATAAAAACACTTGAAGTATTTAGAAAAGATGTTATGGCATTCTTAATACATCACAATAAATTTCTAGCAATAGATCCTGATAGAAATAAAACTTTTGAAATGCCAGGTAAAGCATTCAAAATATTTATTTTAAATAATCTCAGTTATATGCAAGAGAAATGTAATACAAAGAAATCATAAAATCAAATCAGGAAAAGAATGAGAAATTTGACAAAAAAAGATAGATACTAAAAAACAAAACTTATAGAAATGAAATTTAATTGAAGGAATTGCAACTATAGTTAAAACTTAAACAATGGATTACAATCAACAATGGAAAACATCTCACAAGTAGAAAGTTCTTTTAAATTAATCATGTCAGACAAAAATAAGGAACAAAGAGTGAAAAATGAAGAAATTTTTCTAAAAATATGGGACTACACAAAATTTCCAAAGATTTGAATAATAGGTATTCCCAAAAGAGAAGAAAAACCAAAAATTTGGAAAAGGTACTTAAGAAATAATTTAGGAAAACTTATCAATTCTATCAAGGGATCTAGACATCTAGATACAAGAGGATCAACAGACTTCAAGAAAATATATTCCAAGAATAACTTCACTACAACATACAGTCATCAGACTGAGACAAATGCGAAGGGGAAAAAAATTATAAAATCAGCAAGAGAAAATCTAGTCACTTATAAGGGAAACCATATCGGACTAATAATGAAATTCTCAGCAGAAGCCTTATGGTAAATAAAATGTCAACCACGAATTTTATATTGTACCACAATAAGTTTAGATAATGAGGGAGGAATAAAATATAGCTTACAAGCAAACACTGGGGAAATTCAGCACTACTTCATTGGCCCAGCCCTCAAAAACATAAAAATTAAAGGAGTACTAAGCACAGAAACAAAGACCAATATTTGCCATTATAAAAACACACAAAAAATACTTACCTGTCAGGGGAGATACCATCATCACGAAAGTGGTTTTCCCAGGGCGAGGCTTATCTATGCACTCCGCATGTGCTGACCCCTGCTATTTCCCCAAATGTGGGAAATTCGACTGCATAATTTGTGGTAGTGGGGGACTGCGTTCGTGCTTTCCCCTGTAAAAAAAAAAAAAAAACACAAAAGTACACAAAGACAAACATGGTAGAAAGAAATCTAATAATTCTTAAAACATCTTGATAAGGATTAATATTATGACAGGAATGAAACCTTCCTTACACTTACAAACAGAAGCTAAAGGGATAGAGAAAGATGTTCCATGCAATCAAAATATAAAAGAAAGTAGGAATAGCTATACTTACATCAGACAAGACAGACATTCTATCAAAGCCAGATGAAAAAAAACAAAGGTCATTATATAATGAAAGGGGGTCAACTCAACAAGAAAATATAACAGTACTGAATATATATATGCCCCCAAATGGAGCACCCATATTTATAAAACAACTTGTACCCAACCCACAAAAAGACATAGACTACAATATAATAATAGTTGGGAACTTCAACACCCCGCACATAGTACTAGACAGATCATTGAATCAGATGATTGACAAAGAAACTTTTGACTTGAATTGGACATTAGACAAAATGGACTTACACTTTTATATAACATTGTACACAGCATCCACAGAGCATACATTCTTTTTTTTGTGGGGGGGGCAGAGTCTCATTCAGTCATCCTGGGTTTGAGTGTCATGGTATTATAGCTCACAGAAACCTCAAACCGAAGTGATCCTCCTTCCTCAGCCTTCTGAGTAGCTGGGACTATAGGTGCCCAACACAACATCTAGCTAGTTTTTCCTATTTTTAGGAGAGATGGGGTTTCAGTTTGCTCAGATTGGTCTCTAACTCCTGTGCTAAAGTCATCCACCTGCCTCAATCTCCCGGAATGCTAGGATTACAAGCATGAGCCAGTACCTGTATACCTACTTTTCATCAAACATATAGAACACTCTTTGAGATATACCATGTATTATGCCACTCAATAAATGAGTCTCAATAAATTTGAAAAAATAAATCATAACAATATTCTCAGAACACTGTGTAGTAGAAATAAAAATTAATACCAAGAGGCAGTATATAAACTATAGAAATTAAATAAAGTACTTCTGGGTCAGTGATGAAATTAAAAAGAAAATTTAATTTTTTTTAAACAAATGAATATAGAAACACAAAATAACAAAAGCTCTCAAATACCAGCAAAATATTTGCTAAGATGAAAGTTTATACTGTTAAATGCTGACATCAAAAATAGTAGAAAGGTTACAACTTAACCTTGCATATCAAAGAACTATAAAATCCAAGAACAAACCAATCCCAAATCTAGAAGAAGGAAAGAAATAAAAAACAACAAAGTAGAACCAAATGTAATTGATAACAAAAATATACAAAAATCAATGAAACAAAAGACTAGTACTTAGTAAAGATAAACACAATTAAGAAAGCGGGAGCTATGATAATGAAAAAAAGGAAAGAAAATATCCAAATAAATATAATTAGAAATTACAAAGGAGACATTACACCCGACATGATCATAAGCTAGGAAACTTATAGTAATGAATAAATTTCTGGAAACACACAACTTTGAAAAATTGAACCAGGAAAAAATGGAAATCCTGCAAGATCAATAACAAGAAGTAAAATTGAATGAATAATAATAAATCTCAAAAAATAAAAATATTTTATATTTTTATAAAAATATAAAGTCCAGACAGATTCACAACTGAATTCCACCAGACAAAGAAATGGTACTGATCTTACCAAAACTGTTCCAAAAAATCAAAGAGGAGGGAATTCTCTCTAATTCATTCTACAGAGCCATTGACAGCCTGGCACAAAGCCAGACAAATATTCAACAAATAAAGAAAACTATAGTCAAATATCTGTGATGAATATAGATGGAAAAATTCTCAACAAAATAGTAGCAAAGCAAATCTGACAGCACATCAAAAAGATAATACACTATCATCAGGTGGATTTTATTACAGGAAAGCAAGAGTGGCTCACCATATGCAAATCAATGAATGTGAAGAATCACATAAACAGAAGCATATATATATATATGATCATCTCAGTAGATGCAGAAAAAAGCCTTAACAAAATTATGCATACCTTCAGAATGAAAACCCTCAACAACAAAATATAAAAGGAATGTACTTCAAAATAATGAATGCTTTGAATTATAAACTTATGGCCAACAACATACTAAATGGAGAAAAATTGAAAGTATTCCCCCTAAGAACAGGAACAAGACAAAGATGACCAATTTATGAAATCTTATACAACATAGTATTGAAACTTCTAGCCAGATCAATCGGGCAAGAGAGAGAAATAAAGATATCCAAATTGAAAAAATGAAGACAAATTATTTCTGTTCGATGATGATATGATTTTATACCTAGAAAATCCTAAAAATATCTCAAAAAATCTCTTAAATTTTATAAATGAATACAGTAAATTAGCATTTCTATACACCAATAACAATCAAGCTGTGAATCAAATCAAATAGGTATTTTAATTTACAGTAGTAGCTAGAAAATAATGCATAGCCATTCATGTAATCAAGGACATGAAAGAACTCTGTAAGGGAAACTGTAAAGCATTGATTAAAGAAGCTGTGGATGACACAAATGAATGGAGAAATATCCCATACTTATGAATTGAAACAATCAATATTAAAAATGACTACACTGCCCAAAGCAATCTATAATTTCAATGCAATATATACCAAAACGCCTGCATCAATCTTTACAAAGTTAGAAAAAATAACCTGAAGGAAAAATCTAAACATTGGTCTAGGCCAGTGATTTTTTTTTTGAGATAGAGTCTCACTTTGTCACCCTTTGGTAGAGTGCCATGAGGTTACAGCTTACAGCAACTTCACACTCTTGGGTTCAAGTGATTCTTTTGCATCACCCTCCAGATTAGCTGAAACTACAGGGGCCCAACACAATGCCAGGCTATTTTTAGAGACAAGGTCTTTCTCTGGCTGAGACTGGTCTCAAACTCGTGAGTTCAGGTAATCCACCTACCTCAGCCTCCCAGAGTTAGGCCAATGCTTTTTAACCTGTGTGGTGTGAGAAGAACTTAGGTGTGCTATAAACATTTTTAAAGAATATTACTTAAATTATTTTTAAAATAAGTTCAAAGCATGGTAAGTGTACATATCAAACTTAAAACCTCTTTAAATTGATTATATGAGTATATCATTGTTATAATAAATGAACATTTCATTGTTATAAAAAATAAATACCAGCTTTTTTCTTTTTTTATTAAATAATAACTGTGTACATTATTGAATTTATGGGGTGCAATGTGCTGATTTTATATACAATTTGGAATGCTTACATCAAACTGGTGAACATAGCCTTCACCTCACTTAATTGTTGTTTTAAGACAATTATACTTTACTATTAATATATTTGACATGTACTTTTGCAATATACACCATAGGTGAGGTCCAACCCATTACCCTCCCTCCACCCCAAATCCCTCCTCCCTTCCCCTAACCCTCTTTTGTAGCCTTGAAAAATAAGATTTTGTGATGTGTCCATAGATAGTGTAATTTGACAAGGGTTTGCCAATGAGCACTGATATCTGTTGAAATCATCTGAAGTGAATGAAGCAGTATGACTCAGCCATTCCTCTTTGTGCCTGCAGTTGGGAGAAGAACATTTCATACCGTTCTCTGTAGATCTGAAATAGTGAAGTAGTTAGACACAATTACCTTGAAAAATCCTAGTTTTGAAAATTTTCCAAGTGGGTTTAATTAAAACTGGCATTTCTTTAAAAAAAAGTATGAGTTGTTTATTTACTTATTATATTATTTTTGATTTGGCATTTTAAAATTTTTATTACATAGAATTCTATTCAAATGGAGGAGGTGGAGCATGATGGCCAATGGGATGGACTTGTAGCCAACCTCTCCCATGTCATCAGGTGAGAGGGAGGGGTTTCTGGATCTTTTCCCCATGTGGAATATTGGTGTGGACAGACAGCTGGAGACACGCAGCAAATTGGCAGATTGCTGTATATGAGGGGTAATTTAAAACCATGAACTCTGTTGTAGAGATTTCCCCTGCCTGGCTGTGTTGGCCGGCAGCATGCCCCACCCTCACAGAGAACAGCAGTTTGCAATTCCTGGCAAAACCCAATTGATGAAAATCTATTCCTGAGTGGAGATTGGTGACCAGAAAGGGTTGCTGCTCAGAACCACAAGGGGCTAAGCAGCCAGATGGAAAACTGAAGGGAAGGGATCCCGCCCAGGAAACAGACATTTTGAATTGTCCGAAATGGCAGACACCATCTCCCGGAACAACAGGAGTGAAAAATAGACCACACCATTCCTGGTGGGTAATATTGGTGTGGAATGGATGTTCGGGATGTGCGGCAAACTGGCGGGTGGCTGGACTCAAAAGTTCAGACTCAAAAATGAGACTTTGAGCCACAAATACTGAGGAAAAGGTCTCTGTGCCGCGAGGCAGGATCCGGCGGCAGCCAGCCCCTCCCCCACAGACAATTACAGTTGCCAGTTTGTGGGAGAATGTTGGAGCAGAGTGGAAAGATTTGTGAAGTGTGGACTCCTGCACTGAGTTGGGAGGTCGGATAGGAGTGCTGTCTGGAGCACAGCAGCCGAGGTAGGAAAACAAGTAGGAAATAAACTTTTATAGAAACTCCAAAATGGCTATCGGCCAGGTAGGGTGGTTACCGTGGTAACAATGTAAACTGTGAATCAGGCATAAGCCTGGGAACCACTCACAGTGTCACCGGGTGTCCAGAAAGTATATTTCATTATAAATATATTCCTACTAAAGTTGACACCGACGTTATTACTATAGATGTATATTTCTCTCTATATATACAAGAATAATATTTTTGTGGTTGGTGACTTTTTTTCTCCTTTTTTTTTCTCATCCTTTTCTTGGAGGAGCCATTGTTAATTATTTTATTTTTTTCTATTTTTAATTTGTTTCTTCTTTTTTAACTTTATCATGAACACCACTTTTTATTTTTCTCCTTCTCTCTTCCTCTTCATTCCTTCTTATGGTTTCTGAGAGTGCTTACATCAAATTTTTAGAGGTTTTTTTTTTGTTGTTTGTTTCTTTTTGTTTGTTTGTTTCTCTTTTTTCAATTATTTTACGATTATCATTATTTTAATTGTTTTTTTTTTGTCTGTATATCTATGTGTTTCTGATTGTTCATGCATCTGTGGACTTGTGTGTCTGGTAGCCTTTTTATCTGTTTATTTGCTCATTTTGTCTCAGTATGTTTGGTGTTTTGCTAAATCCTCAGGTTGACTATTTTCCCTAACCCCAATTTTCACATTCAACAAGAACAAGGGGGAATGGGGGAAGACTGCTGATTGGAGTTAACTCTCAATAGAAGCTCCAGTCTGGAGGGAGAGATAACAGCCAGAAAGAACCCAACAAAGCCGAAAGAGGAGAGCCAAGGTGAGAGATGAGAGATGAGATAGATAATTGCTCGTCTTTCCTGCTGAGGCAAGCTTCGACTACAAAGAAAATATTTTCAGGTATAGATCTCATCCCAAAGAGGTTGTGTGGCCATCCCCTCCCCTAAAAGAGTTGCTTGCTTACTGTGTGATCTCTACTGGTGCGCAATAAACTGAGGCTCTCCTTCCTCACCCCACTGAAGGGAATTGCTGAATTCTCAAGAGAGCCCCTGCTGTGAGTCTGGGAATTCCCTTGTCTGACAGGAAATTTGAACAAATATTTTCCTTGCCACCTGATCCTTCAGTCTACCCACTCCCTTGCCTCTGGCCTGGCAATCTAGAAGTCCAACTCCTCCAGAATCCAGAATGTCTGCATTTCCTGGCTAGGATTGGGCATTGCATAGATGGTGGCAGTACAGCTGTGCTGTACCTATGAATCTAATAACTGCACAGAAAGACATAGAGAGAAAGGTGATCTCCTGGCCCCAAAAAAGAGTATCTCAGAAGCAGACAGAGGCTTGGGTTCCTGCACTGTGGGTGGAGGCTCGGGAATTGCTGAGATGAATAAACCCAAAAGGAGGCACCTCCCACCCAACTTCAGCATTAGTAGAGTGATCCTGCTGGGGTCTAACTCTGGAGAGTCATCTCCCCAACTCTGTGGCTGGCAGAGGGAACCAGACATCTCCCTATAGGGAGTCCAGAGCTCCAGAACAGTGGCAACAAAGGTGCACTGGCTGAGGGAGAAATTCTTTTGCTGTCTGGATATCCTCATGTTTGTACTGAGCTCAGGTGGAACTTCCTTCACCTGCCATTGAGCACCTGAGGCAGGCAGACCTCAGCTTCCCTTGCTGAATGGTGGTAGACTGTGGTAACCACAAGGAGGAGGCAACAACCTTACTTTGACTCTGGAAGGCAAATAGCCCTGGCATATTTGCTTATTGGACAGAACAGGGCCACAGAGACTGGTTTAATAGAGACTGCTAGTGGGTATACTAGAGACTGGGGTGAAAAAAGTCCGGTGGTGAAGGACAACCAAGATGGGTTAAGAGGAATCAAACCCCTGGCTCTAAACCTCCTACTGGATGGGTCTCTCTGACTCCTCAGTGCACCAGAGGTGCTTAAATCAAACTTGAGCTGCCAATAGACCCCTAACATCTAGTTGCTGGAATCCTCTTGAACTCTCCAGCTAGAGAGTGGGGGCTGTCTGGAACAGTCGGTCTGGAAATTCTTGAACTGGACAAATTACCTGAGGACCTTCCAAAGTGGGACCCTGGTTTCACTGTAGTGGGAAGGTTTGATTGTCTTCTTCCAGATATTACCGGTGGGGGAAGGGATGTCCTAGTTGCTTGTATTTCACCAAAGTTGAGACTGCAACCTAGAGTTACCGATACACTAGGATTGGACAGAGATTAGCCGAATACAAGACAGAGCCACTTACCCCCACTACACCAAGCAGACCTTTTGAGTCACAGACTGTAGTACTTTACTGGTCCTTTGAAAAATTGTACGGGAAAAGCTGCTGTCACCAGTTCCATTTCCTAGGTGAAGGGCTGGTCAACGACAACTGTAGAAGTTTCCAGTCCAATTTCACCTTGCCTGCTAATCTAGCTAAACACTGAAAAACAAACATGGGATGGACTCAGCAGTAAAACTCTGGCAACATGAATAAACAGAAAAAAATCAACCCCCCCCAGGAATGACAAAACAGCCAATCCAGAGGATCCCATTCACAAACCGATAGCTGAGATGTCTGAAATAGAATTTAGAATTTGGATTGCAAACAAGATCAACATATTAGAAGTAAATATGGAGGTAGAAATTGTAGTATTAATTCAGAAGATGTCTCAAGAATTCAAAAATTCAAAGACAAAATCACCAAAGATTTAGACACATTGAGAAAAGAAGTTGCAGCCTTACATTATATGAGAAGTACAGTAGAATCCCTCAGTAACAGAATGGAACAGGCAGAAGAAAGGATTTCCGACATTGAAGACAAAGCTTTTGAATGATCCCAAATGTTCAAAGAGGAAGAGAAATGGAGAGCAAAAACAGATCATTCTCTCAGAGACCTCTGGGATAACTCGAAGAAAACCAATATTCACCTTATAGGGATTCCTGAAGGTAATGAAGTAGCTTCACAAGGCACAGAGGCCCTTCTCCATGAGACTATGAAAGAGAACTTTCCAGACATGCCAAGAGATCCTGAAATCCAGATAGCAGATAGTTTCAGAACTCCAGCATGACTCAACCCAAACAAGACATCACCCAGGCACATCATAATTAACTTTACTAAAGTTACTATGAAGGAGAAAATCCCGAAAGCAGCCAGATGTAAAAAAAAAAAAAAAAAAAAAAAAACATAACCTACAAGGGGAAGAATATTAGAATGACTGCGGATCTCTTTGTTAAAACCTTTCAAGCCAGAGAGGGTGGTCATCGACTTTTAATTTCCTAAAACAAAATATCTTTCAACCCAGGATCCTGTACCCAACTAAACTGAGTTTTATTTATGATGGAGAAATCAAATACTTTAATGACATTCATATGTTGAAGAAATTTGCCATAACTAAACCAGCTCTCCAGGATATCCTCAGACCTATTCTCAATAATGGCCAGCACAACTCTCCACCACAAATGTAAATTCACTCTGAAACTTTTGATCAAGTTCCAAATTCCACAGTGGTGAAAGGATTAAAAATGTCCAGCGGCCTTTCAAAAAAACCAATACCCAAAATTACACCAGGTCTGTCAATATCCTCAATTAATGTGAATGGATTAAATTGTCCTCTAAAGAGGCACAGGCTGGCTAACTGGATACAAAAACTCAGACCAGATATCTGCTGCATACAAGAATCTTATCCTACCTTAAAAGATATATATAGACTCGGGGTGAAGCGATGGTCATCTATATTCCAGGCAAATGGAAAACAGAAAAAAGCAGGTGTTGCAACTGTATTTGCAGATACAATAGGCTTTAAACCAACAAAAGTAAAGAAAGATAAGGAGGGTCACTACATATTTGTTAAGGGCAAGACTCAATATGATGAGATTTCAATTATTAATATTTATGAAACCAACAAAAATGCACCTCAATTTATGAGAGATACTCTAACAAACATGAGAAACTTGAGTTCCTCCAGGTCCATAGAAGTTGGAGATTTTAACATCCCTAGAGCAGTGTAGGATAGATCCTTCAAAAATTATATAAGCATAGAAATTTTAGATTTAAACTTAACCATCCAACAATTGCATTTATCAAATATTTACAGAACATTTTATCCTAACAAAACTGAATATACATTCTTTTCTTCTTCAGTGCATGGAACATACTCCAAAATGGATCACATCTTAGGTCACAAATCTAACTTTAGCAATTTTAAAACAATAGAAATTATTCTTTGCATCTTCTCATTGCATCATGGAATAAAAGTAGAACTCAGTAACAACAAGAACCTGCATACTCATACAAAAACATGGAGACTTAATAACCTCATGCTGAATGATAGCTGGGTCATAGATGAGATTAAGAAGGAAATAAGAAATTTTTTGGAACAAAACGGTAATGAAGACACAGATTGTCAGAACCTCTGGGATACCACAAACGCAGTCCTAAGCTGGAAATTTATAGCACTGCAAGCCTTCCTCAAGAGAACAGAAAGGGAGGAAGTTAACAACATAATAGGACATCTTAAGCAGTTGGAAAAGGAAGAATATTCCAATCGAAAACCCAGCAGAAGAAAAGAAATAATCAAAATTAGAGCAGAATTAAATGAAATTGAAACAAAAGGATTATACAAAAGATCAATAAATCAAAAAGTTGGTTTTTTAAAAAGGTCAATAAAATAGATAAACGTTTAGCTAACCTGACCAGGAAATAAAAATAGTACAATCTCTAATTTCATCAATCAGAAATGGTAAAGACAAAATAACAACAGACTCCTCAGAAATTCAAAAAATCCTTAATGTAAACTTCAAGAAACTTTCTTCTCAGAAATACAAAATCTTGAAGGAAATTGGTGAATACTTGGAAGTAAGCCACCTCCTAAGACTTAGCCAGAATGAGGTGGAAATGTATAACTGGCCTATACCCAGTTATGAAATATCATTAACTATACAAAATCTCCCTAAAAAGAAGAGCCCAGATCCAGATGGCTTCACATCAGAATTCTACCAAACCTTTAAAGAGGAACTAGTACCTATATTACTCAAACTTTTCCAAAATATAGAAAAACAAGGAATACTACCCAACACATTCGAGGAAGCAAACATCACCTTGATCCCCAAACCAGGAAAAGACCCAACAAGAAAAGAAAATTATACACCAATATCACTAATAAATGTTGATGCAAAAATATTCAACAAGATCCTAACAAACAGAATCCAACAACACATCAAACAAATTATACACCACGACCAAGTGGGTTATATCCCAGGGTCTCAAAGCTGGTTCAATATACGTAAATCTATAAATATAATTCAGCACATAAATAAATTATAAAACAAAGACCATATGATTCTCTCCATTGATGCAGAAAAAGCTTTTGATAATATACAGAATCCCTTCATGATCAGAACACTGAAGAAAATGGGTATAGAGGGGACATTTCTTAAACTAATAGAGATCATCTACAACAAACCTACAGCCAATATTGTATTGAATGGAGTTAAATCAAAACCATTTCCACTCAAATCAGGAACCAGGCAAGGTTGCTCATTGTCTCCATTGCTCTTTAACATTGTAATGGAAGTTTTAGCCATTGCAATTAGGGAAGAAAAGGCGATCAAGGGTATCCATATAGGGTCAGAGGAAATCAAACTTTCACTCTTCTCAGATGATATGATTGTATATTTGGAAAACGCCAGGGATTCTACTACAAAACTCTTAGAAGTGATCAAGGAATACAGCAATGTCTCAGGATATAAAAATCAACACCCATAAATCTGTAGCCTTTATATATACCAACAGTAGTCAAGCTGAAAAAAACAATCAAGGACGCTATTCCATTTACAGTAGCACCAAAGAAGATGAAATATTTGGGAGTTTATCTGACAAAGAATGTGAAAGATCTCTATAAAGAGAACTATGAAACTCTAATAAGAAATAGCTGAAGATGTTAACAAATGGAAAAACATACCATGATCAGGGCTGGGAAAAATCAACATTGTCAAAATGTCTATACTACCCAAGCAATATACAATTTTAATGCAATCCCTATTAAAGCTCCATTGTGGTACTTTAAAGATCTCGAAAAAATAATACATCGTTTTATATGGAATCATAAAAAACCTCGAATAGCCAAGACATTACTCAGAAATAAAAACAAAGCAGAAGGAATTGTGCTACTGGACCTCAGAGTATACTATAAATCAATAGTGAGCAAAACAATATGGTACTGGCACAAAAACAGAGAGGTAGATACATGGAACAGAATAGAGAACCAAGAAATGAACCAAGCTACTTACCGTTATTTGATATTTGACAAGCCAATTCAAAACATTCAATGGGGAAAAGATTCCCTATTTAACAAATGGTGCTGGGTAGCGCCTGTGGCTCAAGGAGTAGGGTGCCGGTCCCTTATGCTGGAGGTGGCAGGTTCAAACCTAGCCCCGGCCAAAAACCAAAAAAAAAAAAAAAAAAAAAAAAATGGTGCTGGGTGAACTGGTTGGCAACCTGTAGAAGACCGAAACTAGACCCACACCTTTCACCTTTAACTAAGATAGACTCTCACTGGATTAAAGATTTAAACTTAAGACACGAAATTATCAAAATAGTAGAAGAAAGTGCAGGGAAAACTCTTAAAGGAATCGACCTAGGCGAATATTTTTTGAGGAGGACCCCCCGGGTAATTGAAGCTGCATCAAAAATACACTACTGGGACCTGATGAAAGTCAAACGTTTCTGTGCAACCAAGCACATAGTAAGTAGAGTAAGCAGATAGCCCTCAGAATGGAAGAAGATATTTGCAGGATATGTCTTCCAAAAGGGTTTAATAACCAGAATCCACAGTTAACTCAAATGTATTAGCAAGAAAAGAACAAGTGATCCCATCTCAAGCTGGGCAAGGGACTTGAAGAGAAACTTCTCTGAAGAAGACAGGCACACGGCCTACAGGCACATGAAAAAATGCTCATCATCCTTCACTATCAGAGAAATGTGAATCAAAACTACTTTGAGATATCATCTAACTCCAGTAAGATTAGCCCACATCACAACATCTCAAAACCAGAGATGTTGGCATGGATGTGGAGAAAAGGGAACACTTTTGCACTGCTATTGCAGTTTTCTAATGCAAACTAATACTGTCCTTTTGGAAAGATGTTTGAAGAATACTTAGAGATCTAAAAATAGAGCTGCCATTTGATCCTATAATTTTTCTACTAGGTATATCCAGAAGACCAAAAATCACACTATAACAAAGATATTTGTACCAGAATTTTTATTACAGCCCAATTCATAATTGCTAAGTCATGGAAAGAACACAAGTGCCCATCGAGTCACGAATGGATCAACAAGTTGTTGTATTTGTACACCATGGAATATTATGCAGCTATAAAGAAAGATGGAGACTATACCTCCGTCATGTTTACACCTCCGTCATGTTTACATGAATGGAGCTGTAAAATATTCTTCTTGGCTAGGCATCCAAGGAATGGAAGAAAAAGTACCCAGTGTACTCAGCCATAATATGAAACAAATTTATAGCTTTCATAGGAAGGCTATAATTCAATCTCAGTACAAGAATATGGGGAAGGGGGCAAAGGAGGGAAAGGGAGGGGGTGGTAGGGTGGAGGGAGGGTGATTGGTGGGTCCACAAGTAGGGTGCATCTTGGAATGGTGCAGGTGAAGTTTACTAAGTGTAGAGTATGAGGATTTGAACACAATAATTATGAAAATGCCATGAAGGCTATGCTAACCAGTTCGGTGAAAATATTTCAGACTATATATGGAACCAACACATTGTATCTCATGATTGCATTATTGTACACAGCTATGATTTAATTAAAAAAAAGAATTCAATTCAAATGAATAAGTTTTAGTAAAAAAACAAAAATTATAAGATGATGGTAGTCTGACAAATATTGTTTCATCTAGTACATTGACAACTAAATTAAAAACAATAAAAGTAAAATAAAAATCCCAAAATTATTTTCACACACTGTATTCTACATGGAGAAGTGCTAGTACAAAGAAGATTATTTGTTATTTGGTTTCATATGTGGTAAAAGAAACCCACCAAGTCACAAGTGTAATTTGTGGCAAAACATTAACAAATGAAGCTATGGTACTTAGCAAATTAAAGACATTTATAAGTCAGGCCTTCCTTCTTGTCCAAAAAACCAGGAGAATATTTCAAATATTTTGTACTCAGTAATAATAAATAAGCAAAACTATGGACCAAATATGCAACAATATCAGATAAAGCCCAAGAAGTGAGTTACACAATTGCAGAAATCATAGCTAGAAAAATGAAATCTCATACAATTGCAGAATCTATTATTTTATCAGCCTGCTATACAATTATAAAAAAAAAATGTTTAGAGCCGAACACAAAAAATAAATTTTAAAAATTCTACTTTCAGATAATACAATTTCTCAATGTGCTAAAGGTTGATCTGAAAATACAGAATTTCAAGTACTATATCACCTCAAAGAAGTAAACATGTTTGCCATTCTGCTGGATGATTCTACTTATAACAGGGATAAACCCAAACTTTAAGCATTCAGTAGATTGGTCTGTAAGGAAGAAATGACAGAAGAGTTTTTATTTTTGTTGACCACTCCAAGCAACAAAAAAGTCAAGATATTTTTTATTTAATCAATGATTACATTAATTCTAATAATTTGCCTTGTGATTCCTGCATCAGTATTTGGAATCCTGCATTTGTATTTGTATGGATGGAGCCCTGTCTATGTCCAGAGGTGTAAAAAAATTATTTTTACACACTGTGTTCTGCACAGAGAAGTACTAGTGCCAAAATCATTAGTGCCTGAGTTACAAGTAGTCGTAGACAACACCAGTAAAATCAATAAATTTATAAGAAGCAGACCATTGCAATCAAGATTATTTACAGGATTATGTTCCTCAATAGGTTTTTCTTGAATGCAGCTCTTATTGCATACAGAAGTGAGATAGTTATCTCAAGGATGAGTTCTATTGAAATTTTATGAGTTAAAAGAAGTATAAACCTTTTCAAAAATGCACTATTCTAAATTAGGCAATTTACTTTGTGGTGAGGTTTGGTGTAATAAAGTTGAATTTTTTCATATTCATTTCATTACTCGAATACTCTTTTTTTTTTTTTTTTTTTTTTTTTTTAATTTTTTTATTAAATCATAAGTGTATACAATGATATGATTATGGGGCATCATACACTCACTTCATAAACCATTTGACACATTTTTATCCCAGTGGTTAACATAGCCTTTCCGGCGTTATCTCAGTTACTGTGCCAAAACATTTATATTCTACATTTACCAAGTTTCGCAAATACCCCTGTAATATGCACCACAGGTGTGATCCCACCGATTCCCCTCCCTCTACCCACCCCCCCCTTTCCCACTTCCCCCTATTGTTAAGTTGTAGCTGGGTTATAGCTTTCATGTGAGAGTCCCAAATTAGTTTCATAGTAGGGCTGTGTACATTGGATATTTTTTCTTCCATTCTTGGGATACTTTACTAAGAAGAATATGTTCCAGCTCCATCCATGTAAACATGAAAGAGGTAAAGTCTCCATCTTTCTTTAAGGCTGCATAGTATTCCATGGTATACATATACCACAATTTATTAATCCATTCGTGGATCGATGGGCACTTCGGCTTTTTCCATGACTTAGCAATTATGAATTGGGCTGCAATAAACATTCTGGTACAAATATCTTTGTTATGTTGTGATTTTTGGTCTTCTGGGTATATGCCCAGCACAGGAATTACAGGATTGAATGGCAGATCTATTTTTAGATCTCTGAGTGTTCTCCATATATCCCTCCAAAAGGAATGTATTAATTTGCATTCCCACCAGCAGTGCAGAAGTGTTCCCTTTTCTCCGCATCCACGCCAACATCTCTGGTCTTGAGATTTTGTGATATAGGCTAGTCTCATTGGAGTTAGATGATATCTCAAAGTAGTTTTGATTTGCATTTCTCTGATGATTAAAGATGATGAGCATTTTTTCATATGTCTGAAGGCCGTGCGCCTGTCTTCTTCAGAGAAGTTTCTCTTCAAATCCCTTGCCCAGCCTGCGATGGGATCCCTTGTTTTTTTCTTGCTGATGCGTTTGAGTTCTCTGTGGATTCTGGTTATTAAACCTTTGTCAGAGTTATACCCTGCAAATATCTTCTCCCATTCTGAGGGCTGTCTGCTTGCTCTGCTTACTGTGTTCTTAGCTGTGCAGAAGCTTTTTAGTTTGATCAAGTCCCAGTAGTGTATTTTTGAAGCTGCTTCAATTGCCCGGGGGGTTCTCCTCATGAAATACTCACCCAGACCAATTTCTTCAAGGGTTTTCCCTGCATTCTCCTCTAGTATTTTTATAGTTTCATGTCTTAAGTTTAAATCTTTAATCCAATGAGAGTCTATCTTAGTTAATGGTGAAAGGTGTGGGTCTAATTTCAGTCTTCTGCAGGTTGCCAGCCAGTTCACCCAGCACCATTTGTTAAATAGGGAATCTTTTCCCCACTGAATGTTTTTAATTGGCTTGTCAAAAATCAAATAGCGGTAAGTAGCTGGATTCATCTCTTGGTTCTCTATTCTATTCCAGATATCTACTTCTCTGTTTTTGTGCCAATACCATGCTGTTTTGATCACTATCGATTTGTAGTAAAGTCTGAGGTCTGGTAGTGTGATTCCTCCTGTTTTGTTTTTATTTCTGAGTAATGTCTTGGCTATTCGAGGTTTTTTCTGATTCCATATAAAACGAAGTAATGTTTTTTCAAGATCTTTAAAATATGACAGTGGAGCTTTAATAGGGAGTGCGTTGAAAGTATATATTGCTTTGGGTAGTATGGACATTTTGATAATGTTGATTCTTCCTAGCCATGAGCATGGTATGTTTTTCCATTTGTTAACATTTTCAGCTATTTCTTTTCTTAGAGTTTCATAGTTCTCTTTATAGAGATCTTTCACGTCTTTTGTTAGGTAGATTCCCAAATATTTCATCTTCTTTGGCACTACTGTGAATGGGATAGAGTCCTTAACTGCTTTTTCAATTTGACTGTTGTTGGTGTATATAAAGGCTACCGATTTATGAATGTTGATTTTGTAACCTGAGACGCTGCTGTATTCCTTGATCACTTCTAGGAGTTTTGTAGTAGAGTCCCTAGTGTTTTCCAGATACACAATCATATCATCTGCGAAGAGCGAGAGTTTGATCTCTTCTGACCCTATATGGATACCCTTGATCGCCTTTTCTTCCCTAATTGCGGTGGCTAAAACTTCCATTACAATGTTGAAAAGCAATGGAGACAATGGGCAGCCTTGTCTGGTTCCTGATCTGAGTGGAAATGATTCCAATTTAACTCCATTCAATATGATATTGGCTGTGGGTTTGCTGTAGATAGCCTCTATCAGTTTAAGAAAAGTCCCTTCTAGACCAATTTTCTTGAGTGTTCTGATCATGAAGGGATGCTGGATATTATCAAAAGCTTTTTCTGCATCAATTGAGAGAATCATATGGTCTTTGTTTTTTAATTTGTTTATGTGCTGAATTACATTTATAGATTTACGTATATTGAACCAGCCTTGAGACCCTGGGATAAAACCAACTTGGTCATGATGTATAATTTGTTTGATGTGTTGCTGGATTCTGTTTGTTAGGATCTTGTTGAATATTTTTGCATCTATATTCATTAGTGATATTGGTCTATAATTTTCTTTTCTTGTTGGGTCTTTTCCTGGTTTGGGGA
Organism: Nycticebus coucang; assembly: GCF_027406575.1. Taxonomy (NCBI): domain Eukaryota; kingdom Metazoa; phylum Chordata; class Mammalia; order Primates; family Lorisidae; genus Nycticebus; species Nycticebus coucang. Next base: position 109,149,145 of record NC_069804.1, read on the forward strand.
TCAGGGTGATATTTGCTTCATAGAACGTGTTGGGTAGTCTTCCTTCTTTTTCTACATTTTGGAACAGGTTGAGTAATATAGGTACTAATTCCTCTTTAAAGGTTTGGTAGAATTCTGACGTGAAACCATCTGGTCCCGGGCTTTTCTTTTTAGGGAGGTTTTGTATAGTTGATGCTATTTCTGAACTTGATATGGGTCTGTTCAACATTTCCACTTGATTCTGGTTAAGTCTTGGAAGGTGGCGTGCTTCCAAGTATCGGTCTATTTCCTTCAGATTTTCATATTTCTGAGAATAAAGTTTCTTGTAATATTCATTAAGGATTTTTTGGATTTCTGATGAGTCTGTGGTTATTTTGTCTTTGTTGTTTCTGATTGATGATATTAGAGATTTTACTCTTTTTTTCCTGATTAGGTTGGCCAGAGGTTTATCTATTTTATTGACCTTTTCAAAAAACCAGCTTTTTGATTTATTGATCTGTTGTATTATTCTTTTGTTTTCAATTTCATTTAATTCTGCTCTAATTTTGGTTATTTCTTTTCTTCTACTGGGTTTGGGGTTGGAATGTTCTTCCTTTTCCAGTTGCGTGAGATGTCCCATTAAGTTGTTAACTTCCTCTCTTTCCGTTCTCTTGAGGAAGGCTTGCAGTGCTATAAATTTCCCTCTTAGAACTGCCTTTGCGGTGTCCCAGAGGTTCTGATAGCTTGTGTCTTCATTGTCATTTTGTTCCAAAAAATTGGTGATTTCTTTCTTAATCTCATCTCTGACCCAGCTATCATTCAGCATAAGGTTATTTAACTTCCATGTTTTTGTATGGGTATGCAGATTCCTGTTGTTACTCAATTCAAGTTTTATTCCATGATGGTCCGAGAAGATGCACGGAATAATTTCTATTCCTTTAAATTTACTGAGGTTAGACTTGTGACCTAAAATGTGATCAATTTTGGAGTAAGTTCCGTGGGCTGATGAGAAGTATGTGTATTCAGTTTTGTTGGGATGAAATGTTCTGTAGATGTCTGCTAAATCTAAATATTGGATGGTTAGGTTTAAATCTAAGATTTCTTTGCTCAGCTTCTTTCTGGAGGATCGATCCAACACTGCCAAGGGAGTGTTGAAATCTCCAACGATTATGGAGCTGGAGGAAATCAAGTTACTCATGTCTGTTAGAGTTTCTCTTATAAATTGAGGTGCATTCTGGTTGGGTGCATAGATATTAATAATTGAGATCTCGTCATATTGAGTATTACCCTTAACAAATATGAAGTGACCATTCTTGTCCTTCCTTACTTTTGATGGTTTAAAGCCTACTGTATCTGCAAATAAAATTGCAACACCTGCTTTTTTCTGATTACCATTTGCCTGAAATATGGATGACCATCCTTTCACCCTGAGTCTGTATTTGTCTTTTAAGTTGAGATGTGACTCTTGTATGCAACAAATATGTGGCTTAAGTTTTTGTATCCAGTCAGCTAACCTATGCCTCTTTAGAGGACAGTTTAAGCCATTCACATTGATGGAGAGTAAGGATAAGTCTGGTGGAATTTTGGGTATCGAGTTTTTCAAAGGTCCAATGGACATTTTTAATCCTTTCGCCAGTGTGGAAGTTGGAGTTTGATCCGAAGTTTCTGAGTGAGTTTACTTTTGTGGTATAGGATTGGGTTGGTCATTGTGGAGGATAGGTCTGAGAACATCCTGAAGAGCTGGTTTACTTATGGCAAATTTTTTCAACATATGAATGTCATTGAAGTATTTAATTTCTCCATCATAGATGAAACTCAGTTTAGCTGGATACAAGATCCTGGGTTGAAAGTTTTTTTGCTTTAGGAGATTAAAAGTTGATGACCAGCCTCTTCTTGCTTGAAAAGTTTCAGCAGAGAGATCTGCAGTTATTCTAATATTCTTACCTTTGTACGTTATAGTTTTCTTTCGCCGGGCTGCTTTGAGAATCTTCTCTTTCATGTTAACTTTAGTGAAGCTAATTATGATATGTCTGGGAGATGGCTTTTTGGGGTTGAATCGTGCTGGGGTTCTGAAGCTGTCTGCTATCTGAATTTCAGATTCTCTAGGCATGTCTGGAAAATTTTCTTTCATAATTTCATGTAGAAGGGCCTCTGTGCCCTTGGCTGCCACGTCATCAGCCTCCGAAATTCCTATAACCCTTATGTTATGTTTTTTCGAATTATCTGAGAGCTCTCTGAGTGAGTGATCCGTTTTTGCTCTCCATTTCTCTTCCTCTTTGAGAGATTGGGAGCGTTCGAAGACTTTATCTTCAATGTCAGAAATCCTTTCTTCTGCTTGCTCCATTCTGTTACTGAGGGATTCTACTGTATTTTTCATATCTTTGAGGGCTGTAAGTTCTTGTTTCAGTGTGTCTAAGTCTTTGGTGGTTTTGTCTTTAAATTCGTTAAATTCTTGAGACAGTTTTTGAATTTCTCCACGAATTCCTAATTCCATTTTATTAATCTTGTCTGCAAACCAAATTCTGAATTCGACTTCTGACATCTCAGCCAGTTGTTTATGAATGGGATCTTCAATCACATCTGCCGTATCTTTTCTTGGGGGGGTTGATCTATTCTGGTTATTCATGTTACCAGAGTTTTTCCGCTGATTCCGCCCCATGGTTTACTCCCTTTGGTTTTTCCCCTGGGGTTTTATCGAGGGCCCGTACAGTGTTGTGGCCTGAGAAACTGGGGCCCTGTCTGGTGTGGTGGAGCAAAGTGGTTCTGTCTTGTTTTCAGCTGGTTTCTGTTCGATCCTATTGCAACTTCTACTCTGGCTTGAAGTCTCAGCTGTGTGGAAAAATCAGCAATTAAGTCACCCCGCCTGCCCACCTCTGGCCCCAGTTGGAAAAGGAGAATCAAACCTTCCTACAATCGCACACCCAGGGCACCACCTGAAAAGTCCTCAGTCTATTAGCCCAGTTCAAAAGGTCCGAATCAACTGTCTCAATCGGCACTTGTCTCAGGTGGAAGGGTTCAAGAGGTCTCTGGGAACTGGATCACAGGGGCCTGGTGACTCCTCTGAGACAGCTCACTCCAGTGCAGCGTGGAGTCAGGAGGAGCCACCCCGCAAACAGAGCAGTCTGGGAAGGTTAACGTCTCCTTCCCCACTTTGCCCCTCCGTCGGACCCAGTCACTGGTATCTCTGCAGATGGCTAACCCAGTTGCCTGCAGTGAACAGACACTCCAGGGGTTTGCACCTGCCTGAATCGCGAGGAAGTCTGCCAGGCCCCCGCAGACTGCCGCTATCTAGCAGGAGGAGATGGGGCCTGACATCTTTGAGTGTTTGATGCAGGTGATGGGAAGGAGGTGTTCACTCAGGCTTAGCCCCGTCCCTGATGGATGCTGCTAACAGAACAGAACAGAACAGGCAACTTTGTGAGGTTCTGTCTCTGTTCCTGTCGTCGCCTACAGGAGACGGGCTGTTTTGAGTTCAAACGTCTTTGCTGCTGGAGAATTGCGTCTGAACACCTCTCTGGGTCGGCCCCGCCCTGGAGGCTTCTGGGTTTGTGAGTCGTGACACAGGTGGCCTCCTCTGGTTGCCCAGGGAGACAGGGGGTGTGGCCTCAGAATATCCAGAAGTGAGCGTTCTGCCGTTAAAGAAAAAACGGCTGTTGATCTACCTCCAGGGAACTGCTGCTCTGGTGTGGGCACTCAGGCGACCCTTTTCTCCTCTGTCCCGCGCCCCAGAGTCAGCACTGAGCGGCCGCAGTTTGTGCTGGGTCCACACCCCTTAAGAGATCCCCCAAGAATCAGAACTCTTGGGGGATGGGCGCCCAGACCCGGATTGGGAGTGGGGCGGGGGGAAGCTAGAGTTTCATTCAGTTTCACGCAATACTACGGTCCGGGGAGGGCTCCTGCACTGCACCGCAGGGAAGTGCCGCCAAGGCTTGATTTCCCCTCAGCGGAGTGCCCTCTCCTCGCTCACGTATCCCAGAGTCAGCGCTGACCTGACGCAGCTCCGGCACTGTGCGCTCCCCTCGAGAAATCACCCAAGGAGCCGAACTCCGGAGGGATAGGCCCTCAGACCCCGAGTGAGAGTAGGGGCTCTCAGCTCTCAGCGGGGAGGCCAGAGTCTTATTCAGTCTTGTGCCCGGGGAGGGCTCCTGCACTGCACTGCAGGGAAGTGCCGCCAAGGCTTGATTTCCCCTCAGCGGAGTGCCCTCTCCTCGCTCACGTATCCCAGAGTCAGCGCTGACCTGACGCAGCTCAGGCACTGTGCACTCCCCTCGAGAAATCACCCAAGGAGCCGAACTCCTGGGGGATAGGCCCTCAGACCCCGAGTGAGAGTAGGGGTTCTCAGCTCTCAGCGGGGAGGCCAGAGTCTGATTCAGTCTTGGGCCCCGTATGCCCGGGGAGGGTTGGTGCACTGCACCGCAGGGAAGTGCCGCCAAGGCTTGATTTCCCCTCAGTGGAGTGCCCTCTCCTCGCTCACGTATCCCAGAGTCAGCGCTGACCTGACGCAGCTCAGGCACTGTGCACTCCCCTCGAGAAATCACCCAAGGAGCCGAACTCCTGGGGGATAGGCCCTCAGACCCCGAGTGAGAGTAGGGGTTCTCAGCTCTCAGCGGGGAGGCCAGAGTCTGATTCAGTCTTGGGCCCCGTATGCCCGGGGAGGGTTGGTGCACTGCACCGCAGGGAAGTGCCGCGAGGCGTGACTCCCCCTCAGCCCGGTGCCCTCTCCTCACTCGGCGCGCCTCAGAGTCAATGCTGACCAGACGCAACTCGGGGACTGTCCACTCCCCTTGAGAAATCACCCAAGGATCCGAAGTCCTGGGGGACAGGCCTCCAGACCTCAGTGGGCGGGAGGGGAGCGCCGGGGATTCAGGGTTGCCGGCAAAGGATTCCCAAAGTTTTATTCAGCCCTATGTCCGGCAGGAGAACGCCACGGCACCCCAGTAGGGGAGGTAGGTCCAGTTTTTAGAAGGTCTCTCCCGTGGAGTGTAGTGGGAGGGGCTTTAATTTCTGCCCACTTGTTCAATTGTGGGGCTACAGAGCCGGTCTCATGGGGGAGGGGGACTCCCGTCCGCTTGGTGGTGGATTTTGTACCTTTTGTTTGCGTCCTTGTGATCACAACTTGCCTCAGCGGTGTTGATGTGCGTTCTTCAGCCTTCTCTCTTGGTGAGGCTCAAGTCCACCAGGATACTTACTAAATTCCTGTCCCTTAACTCTCCTTCTGGACGGGAGCCTTTGTTGAAAGCTGGCTTCAGTCCGCCATCTTGTCTCTCCCCCTCGAATACTCTTAATAGAGTATGCATTGAACTCATGAAAATATTCTGACATCTACAAATAAAATTAATACTTTCAGAGAAAAATTACTGCTCTGGAAGGAAAGGATTGAAAGAGAAAATGCAGTAGAAATGTTTGAACTAGTAGAAGTCTGTAAACTGGGTAAACAAGTAACTGAACAAATTTTATAAACTTTACATTCATTGTACACAAATTTTTAAAAAAATTTTCCTGCACCTACACTTAACATGATATACATGACATTTCTGGATTGGGTGAGAAATCCCCGTGTTTTAAGAGTGCATATGCCAGCAAAATTAAATATTATGGACTCGGAAGAGTTAACAGAACTAAGAAATGACAGGGAATTGCGATTAAAATATTGAACAACAGATATTACAACTTTTTGGTAATCTTTCAAGGATGAATTTTCAAATATTACAAAAAAAGGCAATAGAAATACTTCTTATATTCTCAACGTGATATTTGTGTGAAATGAGTTTTCTGCCATGAATAATATTAAAAACAAAAATTGATCATGGCTAGAATCCTTGGGAGAAGATTTAAGAATATGTCTGTCCAACATCAACTTTTAAAAGAAAATATACTAAAAAAAAAAAAAAAAAAAGGTCAGATATCTCATTAAATGTTAAATTATAATAAACAGAAAATATCTATAAACATTTTTAAAGATTTTAATTGTTATCTTTTAATTACGGATTATTATTATATTTTTCTGAGACAGAGCCTCACTCTCTCACTCTGGGTAGAGTGCTATGGCATAATCACTCACAGAAACTTCAAATTCTTGGCTTGAGCAATTCTCTTGCCTCAGTCTCTCAAGTAGGTGGAACTGCAAGCATGAACCATGTCCAGATACTTTTCCTTTTTTTAGTGGAGATGGAGTCTTGCTCTTGTTTAGGTTGATCTCGATTTCCTGAGTGGCTGATCTCCACCCACCTTGGTCTGCCAGAGTGCTGGGATTATAGGCTTAAGCCACTATGCCAGGCCTTTTTATTGCAAATTATAATAAATTGTAATTTATTTGTGTTATGTTTTGTTCATGATGGTGCAAATTTGTGTGTTAATAAATAACTCAAAATAGTTATTATCTTCTTAACTCTTTTTTATCAACATAATTTAAATCTGCCACAGAAGTTTAGCTATATGTTTAAGTGTGCTATGAGATAAAAGATTGAAAACTACTGATTTAGGACAATGGTCTCCAGTTTCACTCAAGTTAGTACAAAAAAAAAAAAAAATTATTCCATTCATTTTCATGGTTGAGTAGTACTCCATGGTCGTGTGTGTGTGTGTGTGTGTGTGTGTACACACACGTACATGTCACATTTTTGGAATCAATACATGAATTTATGGGAACTTTGGTTGATACCACAACTTTGCTATTGTTGATTTTGTGGCAATAAACATCTGAGTACAGGTGTCTCTTTGATAAGATGACTTGTTTCCTTTTGGGTAAATACCCAGTAATGAGACTAATGGATTGAATGTTTGGTCTACATTTAATTCTTTGATGTGTCTTCATGTTGTTCTCCATAAAAGTTGTACTCATTTGCAGTCCTACCAAGAATTATAAGGGCATCATTTTCTGCCATCCCCCCAGATTGACAACGAGGGTACTTCAAAAGTGACCATAGTGATTTTCAGAAACGTGGTATGCAGCACTTTTTCTAAGATGAGTTTGAGAACTTAATTGTCAGACTCTGTATAACAACAATTATGGTGTCCATTCAAGAAAAAAAGTTACAAAATTTCTTTGTAAGGCAGAATAGGCTCTGGCATTTATGTATTATTTCCCAAATGAAGTACCTAAAAGGTGATGATAGTGATATTCAGCAGAGGAATGTAGCACTTTTTATAGGATGAGTTTGTGAATTTATTGCCCAACCTCATATTATGGGATGCTACTCAGCCATATAAACAATTGAAATGCTGACACATATTAAAACAAACTGAGGTGCATTAAAATATTAGAGCTTAAGAGGGCAAGGCAAGATGTCAGACTAGAAACATGGCCCTACTAGCCTGCTGCTGTCAAGGCAGAGTAAAAAAATTCCCAATCATCTCTGGCTGGGGGTTACTTCCTGGAATCATCACTCTGGGGGGCACACTGAGGCAGTGGTAGACTACAGGAGCCAGCAAGGAGGTCAGGAGCCGAGGGCAGTCAGAATGAAAAGTGAGTTCATGGGAATATGTGGGGACCAGCCTGCTGGCCAGCCCTCACACTAAGGACTGCTGACAGGAGGGACCTGTTCTGCAGGGTTTGATTTTGGGATGGACTGTGCATTGGACCTGCCATGGAAGTCTCAGATAAGTGGGTGGAATCAGTGTCCAGTGGCTAAGATTGAATACCCAGTGGGGTAGAACTCCCACCAGCTTGCTGCTAGCTGGGCCACCATCATGTGAAGGTCATGTAGGAAAAAGCAGTCTACAGTGTACTAGTACACAGCCAAGTCTGGCTTAACTGATGAGCTTGGGCAACTACTCTTGAGGTGCGCTGAGTGTCTCTCCTACCCCTATTAAGGGACATTGTGAGACATGCCTCCTAAGGATTCTGGCAGGAGCTTTAATACCCCAACACAAAAGGGACTGAATGCCAATGACAAACAGGCATTGACTGTGGGCAACTAAGTCAGGAAGACAAGACCAGATCTTCTCAACAACTAATGATAGGTTTCAGTGTGTGTTCTCCATCTCTTAATATCACAGTGCCACCTGATGTCTAGGTTTCTTTTACTTTACTGTTTGTGTTGCTGAGGTTGTTGTTATTTTTGTTTTGTTTTTTTTGTTTTGTTTTGCAGTTTCTGGCCAGGGCTGGGTTTGAACCCGCCACCTCCAGCATATTATTTCTCTCCTTTTTTCTTTCTCTTGATTGATAATTTTCAACTTTGCTCATTTTTTCCGACACGAATTTTTTTAAACAAAAGCTAAGATATACATTTATTTTCTTTCTCTATCTTACATAATATTTTTAATTTTCTTTGTCTATTTTTATTTTTTTTTCTTCTGAGTGCTGGGAAGTCACAGTATTGGTCTGGCTGGGAAGTCACAGCAGTGGTCAAGCTCAAGGAGGTCACAAACTCGTGGATCAGGGTATCCTTTTACCTCATTCTTATGTAATGAATTTTGACATTTACATTTAAGGAAATACCATGCCAAGTATGTTCTATTTTTAAAAATAGAAAACCATATAATATGGTGTTTTACATTTATTTATTTTCATATACTTAACCATCCCTGCATTACAGGGATATATCCTGATTATTCCTGGTGAGTGATCCTTTGAATGTGCTGTTGAATTTGATTCCCCAGTACATTGTTGAGGACTTTTACATTTATATTCATCAGTGATATTATCTTATAATATTTTAATATTTACTTTATTTAACTTTGCTAGGAGGGTAATGCTGGTTTTATAAAATGTGTTTGGAAGTGTTGCCTCCTCTTCAATTTTTTGAAAGAGTTTTATAAAAGTGGCATAAATTCTTTAAATATTTGGTAGAATTCACAAGTAAAGTTATCAGGTCCTGAGCTTTTCTTTTATGGGAGTTTTTTTTTATTACTAAATAAATATTTTACTTCTTTCAGAGTCTGTTCAGATTTTTTTGTTTTTTTCACAGTTCAGTCTTGGTAGGTGGCATGTTTCTAGGAATTTCTTCATTTTTTTCTGAGCTATCCAATTTGTTGTTATACAGTTGTTAATAGCAGTCTCTTGTAATCTTTTGCATTTCTGTGGTATTTGTAATGTATCATTTTTAATCTCTGATTTATATATTTGAATATTGTCTCTTTCTTAGATTCTCTAAAGGTTTGTCACTTTATCTTTTTAAAAATCGGTTTTGTTGGTCTCTTCTACTGTTTTTTATAGTCTCTATTTTAATTTTTTTTTGCTCTGCTCTTTGCTATTTTCCTTCATCTGCTAAATTTAGATTGAGTTTTTTCTTCTTTTGCTAGTTTCTTAAGCTTAATATATGCTTATTTTAGGTCTTTCTTTTTCTTTATGTAGATGTTTATCACTATGAAGTTCCCTCTTATAAATGATATTTGCTGCATCACATAGGTTTTAATATGTGGCATTTTCATTTGAATTAAGCTCTAGATATTTGTAAGTTTCTCTTTTATTTCATCTTTGAACCGCTGATTGTTTATTCAGGAGTATGTAGTTTAATTTTCACATATTTCTAATTTTTTAAAAATACCTCTTTTTATTAATTTCTAGTTTTGTGCCATTGTGGTCGGAAAAGATACTTGATATAATTTAATCTTCTTAAAGTGCTTAAGGCTTGTCAGTGACCTAATATATAATCTCTTATGGAGAAGGTTCCATGTGTGCTTGTACAATGTGTACATTTGTACATATATATCTGTGTGTGTGTATAACAAATATATACGTATACGTATATATAACAATATATACATATATATTAAATCACTAGATTTAATTATTACCAGAGATATAAAAAAGATAGAGTATATATACATATATACAATTAAAATAGCAGTGGGAATTTTATTACTTTATCTATGAATCTCATGTGGATAATAATAGCACCCATTTCATAATTATTAAGATCAAATACATTAACATAAGGAAAATACTTTAGTACATACATGGCACATGTTAAACACTCAACAAAAATTAGCTATTATTATTTATACACACTGATGTCTCAAAACAGGATGGAATGTTTAACACACATAATAGTAGGTTTCAGATACTCACATGTTCTTCAGACTTCTGAAACATGAGCACACCCTCCCCAGCTCATTCAGACCCACCTAGTTTTCCTTAATCTTCATATGTGTCTAATTTGAGACAACTTTCAGATGGCTTTCATCATCATAACTGAAAAATAAAAGTAACTGTGGCTGTTTGCGGGGAGAAAATATTGGAGTTTTTACTCTTCTAACTTGATAGATGCGTTTTCTGTCAATAAAAAAGATTTGGTCTGTGGCATTGGAGAAGCCAAGGTGAACTCCTCAGTTATACTTCTAGTTTATGGCCCTGTTGTAGTTCTACTGTAGGCTCTGCTGCAGAGTGTCAGCTGTCTTCTGTTGGAGGGCTATGTTGGGCCTTCCACCCATGCTAGGAGGGCAGCTGAATGAAGAGGACAAGGTATTTGTCTTCAAATCAGAATTTTGTGCACAAGTCCAACTTCAACAATTTTCTTTTCCTAATTCTTCTGATGCCCAATTCAGTGCTCTTTCTCTTACACCTCTTGCAAGACTTAAAAAAAAGAAAATAATTTGATAATTAGAGAATTTATAAATTTCATCCATAAGTAAAGATTAAAAAGCCAAGCTGTTTTTGGATACGCCAAAAACAAAATCAGCCAAAATATTTAACATAGCACTGAGATTTAGGTATTATTGAATACTATTTCTCCTTGTAAGTCAAAAATTTCTTTCATTATTGTTTTCTAATAATGTTAGCTTATAGTAAATTTCAGTCATGCACTTTAAATATCAGTGTCCATCACAATCACCTGGGGGAGTAAGATATTACACTTAGAGTTTCTGGCTAGTGGATCTTATTTTAGGTCATGAAATGTGCATTTTAACAAACACCATGAATATATTGGTGCAAGGAGCTATAGTTTTCAATGATGACACAAAAGAAACATATTGCAGAAACTTGAAATAAGCAGAAAAAATTTTCTTCCTTATAATTCCTGGGAAACATAATAATTACATGAAAAACTTAAATACCTCTCAGAAAACGTAAGAGTTGAGAAAGTTACTGACAACAGATATTTGAAATTCCACCTGATATGCTTAATATAGGGGTTAACTTGATTGGATTGAGAGACACCTAAAACATTGATAAGGAAGCATTATGTATGGTTATATCTGTGATGGTACTACCCAAGGAGATTGTCCTGTGAATCAATGGACTGAGTGGGAAAAGTCTACCCTGATATAGACAGGCACCATGCAATTGGCTAGGAGACTGGCTATAACAAAAGTCAAAGGAAAGATAAATTGTCTTTCTCTGTTCTTGAGCTATAACATATACTGCTCCTGCCCTTGAACATAAGCTATCTACATTCTTTGGCTTTTGGACTCCAAGAATTGCTCCAGTGGTCACTCTAGTTTCTCAATCTTTCAGTCTAGGACTGGGAGTTGCACCATAAATTTCTCTATTACTGAGTATTTCAGAATTAAACTTATCTAAGCTACCAGTATCCTGTATCTCCAGTTTGCACTTGACCATCTGTGGGACTTCTCAGCCTGAAAAACCACATGAAGCGATTTCTCAAATCAATTGCCTCTTATATCTATGTATATATTATGCAGTATGGGTTTTGTTTTTCTGGAAAACTCTCACTAATATATCATCTATAGAACTTTTTTTTTTTTTTTTTGCAGTTTTCTGCCAGGGCTGGGTTTGAACCCACCATCTCCAGCATATGGGGCTGGCGCTGCCATACCCCTTTGAGCCACAGGCACCTCCCATCCATAAACCATTTTTTAAAATTAAATTTCCTATTGATTATTTTAATGAAGATTCAGAAAAAATGTGAAAAGATTCTTATAAAACCTTGTATGAGTAATGAAAAAAAAAATAAAGAATGGTAATGAGAACAGAAGCTTATAAAGCCAAGAAGTATTCTACTAATAAAATATATGCCAATCCCAACTGAAAATACCTTTTAATAGATAATGACCAGAATATGACATATCTTAAGAAAAGATGTACAGTGGTAGTAGACTAGTACTCTACATTTATATGTAGGTAAAATCAATCTACTTAATTAAAAAAAATCTATAAATATCTCTCCAGAGAGTTCCAATTTGAGAAATTACTTTTCAAAAGTATTTGGTTATCACACTAAGTAGTAAGCAGTACCTGCCATCCTCTACATGTTAGAAGATCAATTAGAGGAAAAAATTAATCCTTATAATTAACAATGACATTATTATTATTATTTATTATTTTTTTTTTGCAGTTATGGCCGGGGCCAGGCTTGAACCCGCCACCCCTGGTATATGGGGCCAGCACCCTCTCCTTGAACCACAGGTGCCACCCAACAATTACATTATATTGATACAAATATTATTGAGAGTATAAATCTTTTGGGTGGCGCCTGTGGCTCAAGGAGTAGGGCGCCAGTCCCATATGCCGGAGGTGGTGGGTTCAAACCCAGCCCCGGCCAAAAACCACAAAAAAAAAAAAAAGAAAAAAAGAGAGTATAAATCTTTTAAACAGAAGTAAATATTCATTAATGTTATTTTTCATTTGTTCTCCAAATAGGAAAATATGCAAATATACAGATTTAAAATCTAGTAAACTGAATTCATTTTGTGAGATGGTGAGAGGGAAAATAGGATAATATTGCTAAGTTATGTGATATAGTCAGAAAATATTTTTTGAGAAAATCAGAATATAAAGGAATATAGAAGTACCTTGGCTTCAGAATAAGATGAAGTAACAAGGACGATGTTTACACTCTAGCATGAAATGACCAAAAATACTATCAAAATGTATAAAACAATGTGGTTTTAAAACACTGGACATCAACCACTAAAGAAGTGTAGACACTGGATTTACCAACTAAAGATTTTAGATGTCTTAAATATGTCCAAAGAAATAATGGAAACCAAAACAAAGAAATAAAGGAAATCAGGAGAATGCTATATTAACAAATAAAAATAACAATAAGAAGACATAAATTATAAAAAGGAAACAAAAATGTTAGAGAAGTACAATATCTGGAGTAAAAAAATTCAGTTACAGAAGTTCAGTATAAATTTGAGGAGGTAAGAAGATATAACTAGTGAACTTAAATATAGGATAAGTGATATTAAATTAGATTAAACTAATCTTAGGAGCCAAAAGAAAAATAATGAAGAAAAGTGAATTTTGCCTAAAAGATGTATAGGACACCTATCAAGCATATCAAAAAACACATTATGAGAGTCTCAGAAAAAAGACAGATGCTGGGAGATGACAAAAAGTATATCTGTAGAAATAATGGTGAAAATCTTTGTAAATTTGATGAAATATATGAATATATACATACAAGAAGAACAACAAATTCTAGGTAGGATAAATTCAAAAATACCCAAATCAAGACACATTATACACAAACTGACAAAAGCAAATGACAAAGAGGATGTTGAAAGCAGCAAAAAAGAAGCAACATCAGATGAAGAGTTGATTTCTTAACATGCACCATAAAAACCTTGATGTAGTGGCATGAAATATTTAAAAGGCTGAAGGAAAAAAGAAAGAAACCCTGCCATTCAAAATTCTATATTTGGAAAACTTGTTCTTCAGTAATAAAATAGAAGTGAAGAAATTCCCAGATGAATGAAAGCTGAGGAAATTTTTCACTGGTAGGCCTTCCTTAAAAGAAATGGTTAACAGCAAACTGTAAGATGAAATAAAAGGATATTTGAAAACAATTTGAAGGTACATGAAAAAGTAAAAGTCTCTGATAAAGCTGACTACATAGATGTAAAAGCCAATACTATTCAATTTTTGGTTTGTAACTCTTCTTATTGTCTCCTATATGATTTTAAGGCACTTGCATTAGATAAATATAAATTTATTTTAAATGTGCAAGATCTATATAAAAATGTATTTTATGATAATAACAACAGAGCTTCATAGGAGCATAATTTTTGTACACTATGAAAAATAATTTGGTATGAATTCAGATTAGAATGTGATAAAGTCAGCATGTTAACTCTAAATCCCTTAGTAAGCATGAAGAAAATAACTAAAATATATAAAGAAACAAAAATTATGAGGGAATCAAACAGGATGCTAGAAAAAAATCAAACCACAAAAGAAGAAAAAAATTGAAGATCAAAAAAATCACATATATAAAATGAATAGCGAAGGGGAAGAAGTTCCTCCTTGTCAGAAATCATATTAGAAGTAATGGATTACATTTATCAGTCAAAAGACAGAAACTAGCAAAATATATTTTTTACAACACATGATCTACCTATGTAGGACTCATATCCAAGACACAGACGAATTGAAAAAGAAAGGAAAACAAAAAACAATGAAAATAGAAAATGAATAGAGTTGAAGTGTCTACATTAATAGAAGATGAAATAGACTTTACGTAAAAGTATGTTTAAAGGGGACAAAAAAATAAAATGATAAATTTATCCAGAAGTTATAATATTTATAAAAATACAAGCAATACACTAAGTCTGAAGCAAACATTGAGAGAATAAGTATTACAATAAAATTTTGATATTTCAATGCCCTACTTTCAATTATGGCTAAGACATACAGGCAGAAGATAAATAAGAAAAAAATAACAATACTATAATCAAACTAGAATTAATAGACATATATAAACACTCCAATCAACATAAGAATACATATTTTTTTCTCTAATGTACATAAAACATTCTCCAGTATAAAGTATATTTTAGAGCACTAACCAGCATTCAATAAATTTTAAAAAGATTTAAATCATAAAAGGTGTGTTCTATAACCACATTAGAACAAAGCTAAAAATCAAGAACTGAACAAATACTGGAAAATTCACACATACATATGTGGAAAATAAGCAATGCAACACAATCTTTAACTATCAATAGATAAAAGAAAAAATCACAATGAAAATAAAAAAATTAAAGAGAAATGAAAATAAAATTCGATATCCTCAAACATATGTGGTATAGTGAAATTATTGCACAATAGACAATTTACAGTAGTGAAAGTCTATATTAAAAAAAGACATAAAACGTTAAGTCAATAATTTCACTTTACATTCTACAAAAAGAAGTAAGAGATAAGTAAACTAAACCCAAAGGTAGAAGTAAGAAAAAAGTAGTAAAGATTAGACTGGGGATAAATAAGACAAAGGATAGAAAGTCAATATAGAGAATTAACAAAAATAGTGGTTCTTTTAAAATATTAATGAAGTTAACAAACTTAGACAGAAAATGGAAATAAGTGAAATGAAAAATGAAAATAAGCCCATTACTACAAACCTTAGAGAAATAAAAACGATTATGAGATGACTATGAACAATGTGGCTCAACATTAAATAACCTGGATGAAACAAACTCTTGGAAATATGCAAATTATCAAAACTATCTCAGAAAGATCTGGACAGATCTACAATAAGCAAATAAATCAAAACAATAAGAAAAAAAGTCTAAGATATAAAATGTGGTCCAGAACCAGATAGCTTCGTTGCTGAATTCTACCAAATGCTTAAGGAAGAATAAACACCAATATTTCTCAAACTTCTAACTCATTCTATGAGGCTGTCATTACTGTACTATCAAAAACATATAAAGACAACACAAGAAATCATAGTTGGCTCAGTGCCTGTAGCTCAAACGGCTAAAGCTCCAGCCACATACACAAGAGATGGCAGGTTCAAATCCATCCCAGGCCTGCCAAACAACAATGAAAACTACAGCCAAAAAATATCCAAGTGCTGTGGCAGGTGCCTTAGACGCTATTCCCAGCTACTTGGGAGGTGGGTGCCTTCCCAGGGATTTGGGAGGCTGAGTCAAGAGAATTGCTTAAGCCCAGGAATTTGAGGTTGCTGTGAGCTGTGACACCATAGCACTTTACCTAGGGTGACAATGTGAGGCTCTGTCTCAAAAAAAAAAAAAAAGTAATAATAATTTATATTTCAGCTTATCTTAGAACATACAAAAATCCTGAACAAAATACTAGCAAACAAAATATCATCTTAAAAAGGCTATAAGGCTATACACGATGACAAACTGGGATTTATCTCAAATAGGAATAGGTAGAGAAATGTAGTACATTTTTATTAAGTACTATAGATAGCTTAAGAAAACATACTAATGTAATATACTGCATTAATAATGAATAAAACAAAATACATGACATTTCGATTGATACCCAGAAAGTGTTTGACAAAATCCAACACTCTTTTGTGATAAAAACACTCAATAAACACTCAACATGATAAATGATATTTATTAAAAACTCACAGCTACCATCATGCTCAATGATTAAAAAGTGAATGCTTTGTACCTAAATCAGGAGAAAGACAAAAACATTCACTTTCATCACTTCTATTCAGTAAGGTACTATTCTACCTTGAATCTTCACAGACCACAAGGCACTAATAGTGGAGTTTAACACTAACAAAAATGCTCAATCTCACACAAAGGCATGGAAGTTAAACAACCTTATGCTGAATGACAGTTGGGTACAGGAAGAAATAAAAAAGGAAATTATTAACTTCCTTGAATATAACAACAATGAAGACACAAGTTACCAAAACCTATGGGATACAGCAAAAGCAGTCCTGAGAGGAAAATTTATCTCTTTAGAAGCCTACATGTGAAAAATAGAAAGACAGCACATCAACAAACTCACAAGCCATTTGATAGAATTGGAAAAAGAAGAATAATCTAAGCCTAAACCCAGCAGAAGAAAAGAAATATTCAAAATTAAATCACAGATTAATGAAATTGAAAAAAAAAGAATCAATCAAAAAATTAATCAAACAAGGAGTTTTTTTTTTAAATAAATAAAATAGATAAACCTTTGGCTGGACTAACTAGAAATAAAAAAGTAAAATCTCTAGTAACTTCAATCAGAAATGACTGAGGGATTGATACCTATTAATCAAATAGTGACTAATTCTCACATAAATTGGATTTAATTTTGACCAAAGTACATTATTTAAACATTAATTTTTCATTCAACTTGTTAATATGTTGTTTAGGATATTGCATCCTCATTTATAAGTGACATATGTTTGTAATTTCCCCTTTATAATAATATATTTTCTTCAGTTTTAATATCAGGTGTACCCAGATCAAGTAGAATGATTTTGAAGCATTTCTTCATTTTCTATTGTCTACAAGACATGGCATGATCTGTTTTTCAAAATTATCTGTTACTTTTATTTATAAATATTAGTTGTCTATTTTTTGAGACTTAAAACAAAAATAAGAAGAAGTTAACTGATGACTCCATACTGAACATCAGAGTCAAAGTATTCTATAATAGATATATTCTTATTTGAAAATGTGAATGTTACTTTCTTTGCATTATTATTATTATTATTATTATTATTATTATTGCTTAATATTTTGGTGTAGCAATTGTCTGATTCCTTTTCTGAATGTATTTATGTTCATTCATTCTTTACGAGGTTTTTGTTTCTAGCCCATATTTTAAACATTGTTATTGTTATTAAAATTTAAGCCTTTTTAATTTTGTGAAGGCAAAAAAATGGAAACCTAATAAACACATGTATATGTAAAAATAAAAAAAAATTTAAAAAGTGAATTATTTATACCTAAATCAGGAAAAAGACAAGAACATTCACTTTTATCACTTCTATTCAATAAGGTACTATATAAATTCTAGCTAAAGCAACTAAGTAAATAAGGAATATAAAAGCAAACTGGAAAAAATGAAGTATTACCATTTCCATTCATAGACGGCATATGCCTATATACAGAAAAATACCAAAGAATACATACGCACATACAAATACTAGAACTAATAAACACATTCTGTAACATCATAGAGTACAAGATCAACACAAAAAAATTAGGTGTGTTCCTATACACCATAAATCAACATTCTAGATGGAAATTAAGAAGATTATATTTGATCAGAAAAAAAATCAAATAACCATTTTCAGTAAGTATCACAAGAATGGAGAAGCAGACTGGCATCTGTGGCTCAGTGGGTAGTGCACCAGCCCCATATACTGATGGTGGCGGGTGTAAACCCAGCTCCAGCCAAACTGCAACAAAAAATAGCCAGGTGTTGTGGCAGGCACCTGTAGTCCCAGCTACTTGGGAGGCTGAGGCAAGAAAATCACCTAAGCCCAGGAGTTGGAGGTTGCTGTGCGTTGTGACACCATGGCACTCTACTGAGGGCAATAAAGTGAGACGCTGTCTCAAGAAAAGGAGGGAGGGGCAGAGGTAAGATGGCTGACTGAAGCCAGCATTCCACAGAGGCTCCTGTCCAGAAGGAGATTTAAAGGAAAGAAATTTAGCAAGTAGCCTGGAGGATTAGAGCTGCACCAAGAGAGAAGGTTGAAGAATGCACATCAACCCTGCTGAGGAGAGCTGCGACCAGAAGGATACAAACAAAAGGTACTAAATCCATCACCAAGTGGACGGGAGTCCCCTCCCCCATGAGAACAGCTCTGAGTACCCATAAACAAAAGAGCAGAGTTCAAAAGTCCCCCATTGTACTTCACAGGAGAGACCCTCTAAAAACTGGACCTAATTCCCCTACTAGGGTAACATGGTGCTCTCCTGTCAGGCATAAAACTATGTAAAACTGTATATATTCTCTACCTACAAGACTGAGCTCCCAGCATTCCCCTCCACTCTCACTCTGAGGTCTGGAGGCCTGTCCCCCAGTAGTCCAGATTCTTGGGTGTTTTCTCGAGAGATACAGACAGGGCCTGGACTGCTGCTGGCCAGTGCTGATTCTGTGTCATGGGAGTGAGGAGAGGACGGTCGGCTGAGAGGGAACCACACAAGGAGCGGCGGCACCCCAAGGCACAGAGCAGCAGCTGTTTTGAGCAACAATAGGGCTCACCCCTGGATATTCCAGAGTCACACCTCCTGTCTCTCTGGGGAGCCAGAGGAGGCCAGGCATCTTCTTAGGTGGCAACCACCTCAGAACATATCTGGGACAGAAACCTACAGTCTGGAAGTAAAGGGTTTGCCTGAGGCGGTACCAGCCTGGGTGGAGCATGGGGACTAGAAAATGCACACCCAATGCCAGCAGACGTCCAGAGCAGGGCTGACCCAGAGGACAGCTTTACTGAGCCTAAGATGCACCCTACCCGCAGAGGATCATCAGCCTAGACAAAGGAAGGCAGGAGGCTAGAACTGACAGCTAACCATGCTGTGAATACAAACTACCAGGCAGCAGCAAAGACAGGACCTGAGGCACAAGTTCTGTGAACTCAAAACAGCTTCTCTTCTGCAGGGGAATTTAGCCGGGACAAAAACAAATTCTGCAAAGTTGTTCTGTTCTGTCAACAACATCAATCGGGGCAGGGCTTGAACTGAGTGAATAGCCCCAACCTCCATCAAGCACACAAGGTTGTCAGGCCTCACCTATCCCTGCTGGATAGTGGCAGAGAGAAGCTATCTGGCTGAGGAGACATAGATCTCCTTGTGATTCAGGCAGGTGCAAACCACTGGAGTATCTGCTCATTGGAGGTAACTGGGTCACAGACCTGTGGGGTTATCAGCGACTGGGTGTGACAGAGGTGCAAGGTGGGGAAGGAGGCATCAACCTTCCCAGACAAATCTATTTGCTGGGTGGGTCCTCCTGACCTCACAGAGCAACAGGGCAAATCATGTTTGAGTTGTCAGCAGACCCCATCATCTAGTTGCCAGAGACCTTTTAAACTCTCCCACCTGAGACAGGTGCTGACTGAGACAATTGATTTGGACCTTTTGAACTGAGCCAAATGCCCAAGGACAATTCAAGTGGTACCCTGGGTGTGTGGTTGTAGGAAGGTTTGATTTTCTTTTTCCATTTGTTGCCTGTGGGGGCCAGGGTAACTTAATTGCTGGTATTTCTCCACAGCTGAGACTTCAACCCAGAGTAACTGTTTCACTATGGTTGGACAGAGACCAGCTGAAAACAAGACAGAGACACTTAGCCCCACCACACCAAGCATATTTCCAGTTTCTCAGGCCGTAGCATTGTACAGATCCTCGGCAAAGCTCCAAGGGAAAAGGTACAGACACCAGTCCCAGCATTTGGGCAAGGGGCTGGATAATCAGCACTCCTGGACCCCCAAATCCAACTTTTCTTTCTCCAATAATCTAGTCAAACACTGTAAAAAAAATAATGGGGCAGAATCAGCGAACAAACTCTGGTAACATGACTAACCACAGTAGTTCAACCACCCCAAGAAAAGATATGCCAGATGTAACTGAAGATCCCATTCATAACCAGATGGCTGAGATGTCAGAAATCGAACTCAAAATTTGGATTGCAAATAAGATTAATAGAATGGAGGAAAAGTTGGCATTAGAAATTTGAGGAGCAATTCAAAAGTTGGAATTAGAAATTCAAGGAACAATTCAAAAGTTGTCTTAAGAATTCATCGAATTTAAAGACAAAACCACCAAAGATATTGACACATTGAAGCAAGAATATGCCGCCCTCAAAAATCTGAAAAATATAGTAGAATCCCTCAGTAACAGATTGGAGCAAGCAGAAGAAAGGATTTCTGACATTGAAGACAAAGCTTTTGAATGCTCCCAAACTCTCAAAAAGGAAGATAAATGGAGAGCAAAAATGAATCATTCTCTCAGAGAGCTCTGGGATAATTCGAAGAAGGGTAATATCCACCTCAATGGAATCCCTGAAAGTGTTGAAGTGGCTTCGCAAGGCACAGAGGCTTTTTTCCATGAAATTATGAAAGAGAATTTTCCAGACATGCCAAGAGAGTCTAAAATTCAGATAGCATTTTCAGATATTCCCCAGGCACATCATAATTAACTTCACTAAAGTTAATGAAGGAGAAAATTCTGAAAGAAGCCAGACATAAGAAAACCATAACTTATGAAGAGAAGAATATTAGAATGATTGCAGATCTCTCTGCTAAAAACTTTCAAGCAAGAAGAGGGTGGTCATTGGCTTTTAATCTCCCAAAACAAAATAACTTTCAACCCCGGATCCTAAGTCCAGCTAAACTGAGTTTCATTCATGAAAAATTAAATACTTTAATGACATTCACATTTTGAAGAAATTTGCCATAACCAAACCAGCTCCTCACAATATTCTCAGACCTATCCTCCATAATAACAAGCCCAATCCTCCACCACAAAAGTAAACTCACTAAGAAACTTTTGATCAAACTCCAACTTCCACAGTGGCTAAAGGATTAAAAATGTCCACTGGACTTTTGAATAACTCGATACCCCAAATTTTACCAGACTGATCAATATTCTCCATTAATGTAAATGTCTTAAACTATCCTCTAAAGAGGCACAGGTTGGCTGACTGGACACAAAAACTCAGGCCAGATATTTGCTGCATAGAAGAATCTCATCTTACATTAAAAGATAAATATAGACTCAGGATGAAAGGATGTTCGTCCATATTTCAGGCAAATGGAAATCAGAAATAATCAAGTGTTGCAATTCTATTTGCAGACACAATAGGCTTTAAACCAACAAAAGTAGGGAAGGATTAGAATGGTCACTTCATATTTGTTAAGGGTAATACTATATATGATGAGATTTCAATTATTAATATTATGCACCCAACCAGAATGTACCTCAATTGATAAGAGAAACTCTAACAGACATGAGCAACTTGATGTCCTCCAGCTCCATAGTAGTTAGAGAGATTAACACTCATTTGTCAGTGTTGGATAGATCCTCCAATAAGAAGTTGAGCAAAGAAATTTTAGGTTTAAATCTATCCATTCAATATTTAGATTTAACAGACATCTACAGAACATTTCATTCCAACAAAACTGAATACACATACTTCTCATCAGCCCACGAAACGTACTCCAAAATTGATCACATCTTAGGTCACAAATCTAATCTCAGTAAATTTAAAGGAATAGAAATTATTCCTTGCATCTTCTCAGACCACCATGGAATAAAAGTTGAACTCAGTAACAAGAGGAATCTGCATACTCATACAAAAACATGGAAGTTAAATAACCTTATGCTAAATGATAGCTGGGTCATAGATGAGATTAAGAATGAAATTTCCAAATTTTTGGGAAAAAACTACAATGAAGACATGAATTATCAGAACCTCTGGAATTCCACAAAGGCAGTCCTAAGAGGGAAATTTATAGCACTGCAAGCCTTCCTAAAGAGAGCAGAAAGAGAGGAAGTTAACAACTTACTGGGAAATATCAAGCAACTGGAAAAGGAAGAACATTCCAACCCCAACCCAGTAGAAGAAAAGAAATAACAAAAATTAGAGCAGAATTAAATTAAATTAAATTGAAAACAAAAAAATTATACAACAGATCAATAAATCAAAAAGTTGGTTTTTTGAAAAGGTCAATAAAATAGATAAAACTTTGGCTAAACTAACCAGGAAAAAAAAGAAAAAAGTAAAATCTCTAATCTCATCAATCAGAAATGACAAAGTTGAAATACCAACAGACTCCTCAGAAATTAAAAAAATCCTTAATGAATATTACAAGAAACTTTATTCTCATTAATATGAAAATCTGAAGGAAATTGACCAATACTTGGAAGCACATCACCTTCCCAGACTTAGCCAGAATCAAATGGACATTTTGAACTGGCCTATATCAAGTTTTGAAATAGCATCAAACATACAATATCTCCCTAAAAAGAAAAGCCTGGGAAAAGATGGCTTCACGTTGGAATTCTACCAATCCTTTAAAGAACAACTAGTGCCTATACTCCTGAACCTTTTCAAAAATATAGAAAAAGAAGGAATCCTACCCAACACATTCTATGAAGCAAACATCACTTTGATCCCTAAACCAGGGATAGACCCAACAAGAAAAGAAAATTATAGACCAATATCACTAATGAATATTGTGCAAAAATATTCAATAAGATTGTAACAAACAGAATCCAACAACACATCGAAAACATTATACACCATGACAAAGTGGGATTTATCCCTGGGTCTCAAGGCTGGTTCAATACACGTAAATCTATAAATGTAATTCAGCACATAAACAAACTAAAAAATAAAGACCCTATGATTCTCTCAATTAATGCAGAAAAAACTTTTGATAATATCCAGTATCTCTTCATGATCATTTAAGAAAATTTAAGAAAATTGGTATAGAAGGGACTTTCTTAAACTGATACAGGCCATCTACAGCAAACCCACAATCAATATATTATTTAATGGAGTTAAACTGAAATCATTTCCTCTCAGATCAGGAACCAGGCAAGGTGTCCATTATATCCACTGCTCTTTAACATTGTAATGGAAGTTTTAGCCATCACAATTAGGGAAGAAAAGGCGATCAAGGGTATCAATATAGGGTCAGAAGAGATCAAACTTTCACTCTTTGCAGATGATTGTATATCTAGAAAACACCAGGGATTCTACTACAAAATTCTTAGAAGTGATCAAGAAATACAGCATTGTCTCAGATTACAAAATCAACATTCATAAATTGGTAGCCCTTATATATACCAACAATAGTCTAAATAGTCTAATAGCTAAAAAAAATTTAAGGACTCTGGGCGGCGCCTGTGGCTCAGTCGGTAAGGCACTGGCCCCATATACCGAGGGTGGTGGGTTCAAACCCAGTCCCGGCCAAACTGCAACCAAAAAATAGCTGGGCATTGTGGCGGGCGCCTGTAGTCCCAGCTACTTGGGAGGCTGAGGCAAGAGAATCGCTGAAGCCCAGGAGTTGGATGTTGCTGTGAGCTGTGTGAGGCCACGGAACTCTACCGAGGGCCATAAAGTGAGACTCTGTCTCTACAAAAAAAAAAAAAAAAAAAGTTAAGGACTCTATTCCATTAACAGTAGTGCTAAAGAAGATGAAATATTTGGGAGATTAACTAACAAAGGACCTGAAAAATCTCTATAAAGAGAACTATGAAACTCTATGAAAAGAAATAGCTGAAAATATTAAGAAATGGAAGAACATACCATAATCATGGCTGGGAAGAATCAATATTGTTAAAATGTCCATAATACCCAAAGCAATATACAATTTTAATGCAATCCCTATTAAAGCTCCATTGTCATACTTTAAAGATCTCGAAAAAATAATACTTCATTTTATATGGAATCAGAAAAAAACTCATATAGCCAACACATTACTCAGAAATAAAAACATAGCAGGAGGAATCACGCTACCAGACCTCAGACTATACTATAAATTGATAGTGATCAAAAGAGCATGATACTGGTACAAAAACAGAGACGTAGATGTATGGTACAGAACAGAGAACCAAGAGATGAACCCAACTACTTACCTTTCTTTGATCTTTGACAAGCCAATTAAAAACATTCGGTGGGGAAAAGATCCCCTATTTAAGATATGGTGATGGGTGAACTGGCTGGCAACCTGTAGAAGACTGAAACTGGACCCACACCTTTCACCATTAACTAAGATAGACTCTCACTGGATTAAAGATTTAAACTTATGACATGAAACTAGAAAAATACCAGAAGAGAGTGCAGGGAAAACCCTTGAAGAAATCGGTCTGGGCGAGTATTTTATGAGGAGGACCCCCCGAGCAATTGAAGCAGCTTCAAAAATGCACTACTGGGACCTGATCAAACTAAAAAGCTTCTGCACAGCCAAGAACACAGTAAGTAAAGCAAGCAGACAGCCCTCAGAATGGGAGAAGATATTTGCAGGTTATGTCTCTGACAACATTTTAATAACCAGAGTCCATAGATAACTCAAATATATAAGCAAGAAAAGAACAAGTGATCCCATTGCAGGCTGGGCAAGGGACTTGAAGAGAAACTTCACTGAAGAAGACAGGCACACGGTTTACAGACATATGAAAAAATGCTCATCATCCTTAATCATCAGAGAAATGCAAATCAAAACTACTTTGAAATATCATCTAACTACAGTAGGATTAGCCCATATCACAAAATCCCAAGACCAGAGATTTTGGCATTCATGTGGAGAAAAGGGAACACTTCTACACTGTTGGTGGGAATGCAAATTAATACATTCCTTTTGGAAAGATATATGGAGAACACTCAGAGATCTAAAAATAGACCTGCCATTCAATCCTATAATTTCTCTACTAGGTATATGCCCAGAAGACCGAAAATCACACTATAATAAAGATATTTGTACCAGAATGTTTATTGCAGCCCAATCCATAATTGCTAATTCATAGGAAAAGCCCAAGTGCCCATTGATCCATGAATATATTAATAAATTGTGGTATGTATGCACCATGGAATATTATGCAGCCTTAAATTAAGATGGAGACTTTACCTCTTTCATGTTTACATGGATGGAGCTGGAACATATTCTTCTTAGCAAAGTATCTCAGGAATGGAAGAAAAAGTATCCAATGTGCTCAGCCCTACTATGAAACTAATTTATGGCTTTCATATAAAAGGTATAACCCAGTTATAACCTAAGAATGTGGGGAAGGGGGAGAGGGAGGGGAGGGAGGGGGAAGGATGGGCGCAGGGAGAGTGATTGTTGGGATTACACCTATCTTACAAGGGTACATGTGAAACTTAGTAAATATAGAATATAAATGTCTTAACACAATAACTAAGAAAATGCCAGGAAGGTTATGTTAACCAGTATGATGAAAATATGTCAAATGGTCTATAAAACCAGTGTATCATGTCCCATGATCGCATTAATTTACATGGCTATGCTTTAATAAAAAAAAAAAAAGAATGGAGATGCAATTATTCAATGTACTCAATACTAATATGAAGCCAGTAGATGATCTAAGACATGCCCACTTAAGAGAAAAGCTCCTATCAATTCAAAGTAGGGGGGTAGGAAACAAAGGAGTAGGAAGAGGAGAGGAATGAAGTGATGGGTGCGTTCCCACTTTATGGGCACAATGTTAAGGTGTATGGCACACCTCTTGGGAGCTGTTCACAATTATAAGAGGGACTTTACCTAACAAATGCAAATATTAATACCTAATTCTTTGTATCCTCAACCTGAAAGAATAAAAAATAAAATAAAATAACTACTTTCTAAGACAAACAGAAAAAAGAAAATTTATTTGTAATACCATGGAGTAGAATAAAATGCACAGAAATTGATCAAAAATTTCAAAGACACATTCATATAAAATTACAAAATTTGCTGAAGTAAAGTAATGAGAACATTAATAAAAAATACTGGGTCGTGAAATGGAAATCTTAATATTATCAAGATGTCAATATGGCTCAAAATGAAGCTATAGACTCAATGTAATCTCTATCAAAATTTCAATGTACATTTTAGCAGAAATGGAAAAGCTGATTTTCAAATTCATATGAAATTCCAAGGGCCCCAAAGAGCCAAATTAATACTGCAAATGAAGAACAAAGTTGGAGAACTTACACTTTTTTTAAAACTTACTATTGAGCTAAAGTAATCAAGAGTGTTATGCTATCTTATACATAGAAAACAGTGGAAAGTCCATAAATAAACCTATATATCTTTTGCCAGTTGATTTTTGTCAAGGATATGAAGATCACTCAATAAACAACGAATGATCTCTTCAACAAAAATACTGATAAAACTTTGTATCCACAAGGAAAATAATAGATTTGGATATCTATCTTTACCATATACAAAATATAAGTCAAAATACAGGGTGGATATAAAGTTCATATGCAATTTAAAGTGGTTTAACATAGTAAATTGCACACTAACTTTATGCCCACCATGTATTAGAGATAATATTGTAACACTTCTAGAAAAAGTCACAGAGATAAATCTCCATGACTTTGAGTATTGCAATGGATTCTTTATTTTTATTATTATTTTTTTTATTTCTTTTGGGGGGGATTCATTGAGGGTACAGTAAGCCAGGTTACACTGATTGCATTTGTTAGGTAAAGTCCCTCTTGCAATCATATCTTGCCCCCCGAAGGTGTGGCACTCACCAAGGCCCAACCCCTCTCCCTCCTTCCCTCTCTCTGCTTTTCCTTCCTCCCCCATGACCTTAATTATCATTAATTGTCCTCATATCAAAATTGAGTACATAGGATTCATGCTTCTCCATTCTTGTGATACTTTACTAAGAATAATGTCTTCCACTTCCATCCAGGTTAATACGAAGGATGTAAAGTCTCCATTTTTTTTAATAGCTGAGTAGTATTCCATGGTATACATATACCACTGTTTGTTAATCCATTCCTGGGTTGGTGGGCATTTAGGCTGTTTCCACATTCTGGCGATTGTAAATTGAGCTGCAATGAACAGTCTAGTACAAGTGTCCTTATGATAAGAGGATTTTTTTCCTTCTGGGTAGATGCCCAGTAATGGGATTGCAGGATCAAATGGGAGGTCTAGCTTGAGTGCTTTGAGGTTTCTCCATACTTCCTTCCAGAAAGGTTGTACTACCCCATTTCCCCGAAAATAAGACATCCTCCGAAAATAAGACTGACTTACAGGAAAGATAAAGCGTCCCCTGAATATAAGACCTAGCGCATCTTTGGGAGCACACCTTAAAATAAGACACTGTCTTATTTTTGGGGAAACAGGGTAGTTTGCAGTCCCACCAGCAGTATAAAGGTGTTCCCTTCTCTCCACATCCATGCCAGCATCTGCAGTTTTGAGATTTTGTGATGTCGGCCATTCTCACTGGGGTTAGATGGTATCTCAGGGTGGTTTTGATTTGCATTTCTCTAATATATAGGGATGATGAATATTTTTTCATATGTTTCTTAGCCATTTGTCTGTGTTCTTTAGAGAAGGTTCTATTCATGTCTCTTGCCCATTGATATATGAGATTGTTGGCTTTTTTCATGTGGATTAATTTGAGTTCTCTATAGATCCTAGTTATCAAGCTTTTGTCTGATTGAAAATATGCAAATATCCTCTCCCATTGTGTAGGTTGTCTCTTTGCTTTTGTTGTTGTCTCCTTAGCTGTTCAGAAACGTTTAAGTTTAATGAAGTCCCATTTGTTTATTTTTGTTGTTGTTGCAATTGCCATGAAACCCTAGTACACAGGCACAGGATCTTAAAGAGCAAGAAGAGTTGAAAGGAAAATTAGGGCAAGGAAACAGATAAAAGAAATCACTCATGAGGAAGAATCAGCAGAAAACTCCAGGCAACATGAAGAACCAGTCCAGAACTACCCCTCTAAAGGACCATGAGGTAGCTACTGCAGAAGATTCCACCAATAAGGGAATTTAGAATACACATGATGAAAACAATGAAGGAAATGATGGAAACAATGAAGGAAACTGCTAATAAAGTGGAAAATTACCAAAATGAAATCCAAAAACAGAATCAAATAAGATATGAACGATATGAACAATATAGAAAGGATATAGCAGAGCTGAAGGAACTAAAGGAGTCAGTTAGGGAACTTAAAGATGCAATGGAAAGTATCAGCAACATGTTAGACCATGTTGAAGAAAGAATTTCAGAGGTAGAAGACAAAATTCTTGAGATAACTCAGATAGTTAAAAAGGCAGAAAAGAAGAGAGAGAAAGCAGAACATTCACTGTCAAAATTATGGGACCTTATGAAGAGTTCCAACATACAAGTTATAAGAATCCCAGAAGGGGAAGAAGAATGCCCCAGAGGAATGCAAGCCATACTAGAGAATATTATAAAAGAAAATTTCCCAAATATCACCAAAGACTCTGACACACTGCTTTCAGAGGTATATCGGACCCCAGGTCGTCTCAAATCTAACCGAGCTTCTCCAAGACACATTGTGATGAACCTGTCCAAAGTCAACACAAAAGAAAAGATTCTGCAAGCTGCCAGGAGTAAGCACCAGTTGACCTACAGGGCAAATCCATCAGAGTGACCGCAGACTTCTCTAATGAAACTTTCCAAGCAAGAACACAATGGTCATCTACCTTTAATCTATTAAACAGAACAATTTCCAGCGCAGAATTCTGTACCCTCCTAAGCTAAGCTTAAAAATTAATGGAGAAATGAAATCATTTATGGATATACAAACATTGAGGAAATTTGCCACAACAAGACCAGCTTTACAGGAAATACTTCAACCTGTTCGGCACACTGACCACCACAATGGCTCAGCAGCAAAGTAAGAACTCAGAAATTAAAGGACAGAACCTAACCTCTACGCTGATGCAAAAGATAAAACTAAGCAAGGGACCCTCACAAAATTAGATGAATAGAATACTACCACACTTACCAATTATCTCAATAAATGGTAATGGCTTGAATTCCCCACTGAAGAGACATAGGTTGGCTGACTGGATTAAAAAACACAAGCCATCTATTTGCTGTCTGCAAGAAACACACCTGGCTTCAAAAGACAAATTCAAGCTCCGAGTCAAGGGTTGGAAGACAATTTTTCAGGCAAATGGCATTCAGAAGAAAATAGGAGTTGCAATCTTATTTTCATATTCATGTGGATTTAAAGCAACTAAAGTCAAAAAAGACAAAGATGGTCACTTTATATTGGTCAAGGGAAAACTACAACAAGAAGATGTTTCAATTCTAAATATTTATGCACCCAATTTAAATGCTCCCAGAGTCTTGAAACAGACCTTACTCAGTCTGAGCAATATGATATCTGATAATACCATAATAACAGGGGACTTTAACACTCCTCTTACAGAGCTGGACAGAAATTAAAGGACAGAACCTAACCTCTACACTGATGCAAAAGATAAAACTAAGCAATGGACTCTCACAAAATAAGATGAATAGAACACTACCACACTTATCAATTATCTCAATAAATGCAATATATTCTTAGATATGTACCAGAAGTATGGGAAACAAAATACTCACAAATTTGAATCATCAAAATTAAATTAAATTAAATATTTTGTGTATCAAAGGGAAGTGGAAAGACAATCTGCATAATGATAAGAAATGTTTTCAAATTATATATCTGTTGAGGGTCTCATATCCAGAACATGTAAAGAACTCTTACAAATCAACAACAGAAAGGTTTATAACTCAATTATTAATTAAGAAATTATAAAATCCCTTGAATAGACATTTCTCCAATAAAGATATACCGAAAAGCAATAAGTATATGGAAAGACACTTAATATAACTTGTTATTAGCGAAATATAAATCCAAACCACAATGAGACACTTGTGGTGGTAGTAATAATAATATTTTCAAAATAAAAATAACAAACATTGGTGGGAAATAGAGAAATTGGAGCGTCTTTAAATTTTTGGTGGATTATGGGATTACACCTGTGGTGCATCTTACAAGGGTATTTGTGAATCCTAGTAAATGTGGAATGTAAAGGTCTTAGCAAAATAACTAAGAAAATGCTACAAAAGCTATGTTAACTAATGTGATGAAAATGTGTCAAACGATCTATGAACCAAGTGTATGGTGCCCCATGATCATACTAATGTACACTGATATGGTTTAATAAAAAAAATAAAAAATAAAACAAATAGACTTACTAGACTGATCTGTAAAATTATTTTTGCTGAGTTTACTTAAAAGTAATTTCATAATGTATATTGTTTATTTAGAAAATAGGAGATAAACTTTATTATTACTTTTTTGAAGACAAGTTTCTGCTGCTCAGGCTGGAGTGTGATAGCATCAGCTCAGCTCATAGCTGGAGCTTCACAAATCAGCAGGCTTTATTTCAAGATTCAATAAATCTATAAAACTGAAAAAAAAAATTTTTGGTGGAAATGTAAAACTCTCCTAGCACACTCACTTTTTGGATAAAGGAAAAGAGAGTAATGGGAAGCAAAAGACCACTGCTAGCAATAGTGAAAGGTAGAAGAAGGAGATATTGTTGAACAGACTTTAAAGAAAACTAGGAAATGATAATGGAACAAAACAAAAAACACAGATTGGCCACGATGAAGTGTAGGAGCTAGAAGAAATTCAGGAAGGTAACTTCATACTACATCTTTTGCAGCAGCTAAACAGGACCTTAGCTCAATTATATAAAATAAATAAATAATTAAACAATAACAGTATTTTCTTCACAATGTAAAAAGAATACATATGATTAATTTTAGCAAGCATTTTTGAAGGAAGCTACTACAGATCATTAAATAAAGCAATCGCTAGTATCAGCTGAATTAATAACAAATGTTAGGGGAGTCCACTAGACTCAAGACATAGTAGTTGTATGTTCAAAGTTAATTCTCATTAAATTCATTTGATATTTTAATCTTGCACAGTTTCCCAAGAATGTAGGCATATATAGTGTTGCAGTATAATCCAATAATCAAAAAGAGTGTGTATGCTAAATTTTTTCCATCAAAACAGTATTCATGGTACACTAAGTAAATTGTGTCTCTTAAGAGAGTTTCGGTGGGACTGGATACTTTCATAAGGCAATTATACTTTTATAATGGGTCCCCTGCTGGATGGACATAAGTAGAATGCAGAGCTTCTCTTCAAAGAGAGTTCACTAATTCTCCATGATTAAAAACTTTTTAAAAAATTATGCACACTTCTCAGGGCGGTGCCTGTGGCTCAGTGGGTAGGATGCTGGCAGCATATACTGAGGGTGGCGGGTTCGAACACAGCCCAAGCCAAACTGCAACAATGTCAAAAAAAAAAAAAAAAAAAGGAAAAAGGGCGTTGTGACGGGCACCTGTAGTCCCACCTACACAGAAGGCTGAGGCAAGAGAATCGCCTAAGCCCAGGAGTTGGAGGTTGCTGTGAGCTGTGATCCCACAGCACTCTACCAAGGGTAATAAAGTGAGACTCTGTCTCTAAAAAAAAAAAGAAAGAAAAAAATATGCACACATCTCTACTATGCAATATCAGCAGAAGCTTCCCTTATTAAAAAAAAAAAAATAAGCCTCTTACACCTACCTATAATCTTGTAAAACTATGTGTTGCAGAGTAAAAATAAATTGTTCAATCTCACTGTTTTGTGAGAAAAGGCTATGTTGGACTAGAACAAACTAAGAAAGCTTCCATTGGAAAAAAAAGGAAAATGCAGTTAAGTCCCTGGGGTATTCCAGGTGTAAGATCATATCATCCACAAAGAGTGAGAGTTTGATCTCCTCTGACCCCAATTGAATATCCTTGATTCCATTCTCTTGCCTGAGTGCAATGGATAGAACTTCCATTACTATGTTGAATAGCAATGGAGACAATGGGCATCCTTGCCTAGCTCCAGATCTGAGTGGAAATGTTTTCAATTTTACTCTATTCAGAATGATATTGGCTGTTGGTTTGCTGTACATGGCCTCTATCAGTTTCAGAAATGATCCTTCTAAGCCTATTTTTTTCAGTGTTCTGATCATGAAAGGGTGATGGATATCATCAAAAGCTTTTTTGCATCAATTGACCACAATCATGTGGTCTTTCTTTTTCATTTTATTTATGTGATGTATTATATTTATGGTTTTACGTATGTTGAACCAGTCTTGTAATCCTGGGATAAAACCAAGTTGATCATGGTGCATAATTGTTTTGATATGTTGTTGAATTGTTGGCTAGAATCTTATTGAATATTTTTGCATCAATATTCAGTAATGATATTGGTCTATAGTTCTCTTTCTTCTTTTTTTGCAGTTTTTGGCCAGGGATGGGTTTGAACCCACCACCTCTTGCATATGGGGCTGGCACCCTAACCCTTTGAGTAGTTTTCTTTTTTAATTGGGTCTTTTCCTGGTTTGGGGATCAGGGTAATATTTGCTTCATAGAATGTGCTGGGGAGTATTCTTTCTTTTTCTATGCTTTGGAAAAGGTTATGTAATATATAATATAGGTACTAGTTCCTCTTTGAAGGTTTGGTAGAATTCTGATGTGAAGTCATCTAGTTCTGGAGTTTTCTTTTTTTTTTTATTAAATCATAGCTGTGTACAGCAATATGATCATGGGGCACTATACACTTGTTTCATAGAATATTTGACACATTTTCATCTCATTAGTTGACATAGCCCTCCCGGCATTTTCCTAGTTACTTTGCCAAGATATTTACATTCCACATTTGCCAAGGCTCACATGTACCCTTGTAAGATGCACCACAGGTGTGATCCTTTCAATCCCCTCCCTCTACCCACCTCCCCCCTCCCTCCCCATGCTTTCCTCCTTCCCCCTGTTCTTAGGTTGTAACTTGGTTATAGCTTTCATGTGAAGGTCCTAAGTTAGTTTCATAGTAGGGGTGAATACATTGGATATTTGTTCTTCCATTCTTGAGACACTTTACTGAGAAGAATATGTTCCAGCTCCATCCATGTAAACATGAAAGAGGTAAAGTCTCCATATTTCTTCAAGGCTGCATAGTATTCCATGGTGCACATATACCACACTGGAGTTTTCTTATTGGGGAGATTTTGTATTGTCGATGCTATTTCAGCACTTAATATAGGTCTTATTTGCATTTCTAATTCTTTCTGGCTAAGTCTAGGAAGGTGGCATGCTTTAGGGTATTGGCCCAGTTTCATCAGATTTTCATATTTCTGAGAATAGTGATTTTTTTGTAATCATTGAGGATTTTTGATTTCTGAGGTTTCCTTTATTATTTCTCCTTTATCATTTCTGATTGATGATATTAGAGCTTTTACTTTTCTGTTTCTTGTTAGATTAGCCAAAGGTTTATCAATTTTATTGATGTTTTAAAAAAACAACTTTTTCTTTCTGCTTCCCCCCCCAGAAAGAGGGATGGAGGGAGGGGGGTGGGGCCTTAATGTGTGTCACACTTTATGGGGGCAAGACATGATTGCAAGAGGGACTTTATCTAACATTTGCAATCAGTGTAACTGGCTTATTGTACCCTCAATGAATCCCCAACAATAAAAAAAAAAAAAAAAAACAACTTTTTGTTTTCTTGATCTTCTGAATAATTCTTTGTTTTTAAAATACAGCAGTACCTCAGGATACAAAATCAATACTTACATATCAGTAGCTTTTGTATATGCCAACAATAGTCAAGCTGAAAATATAGTCAAGGACTCTATTACTTTTACAGTACTGCCAAAGAAGATGAAATGTCTGGGAATTTACCTAACAAAGGACTTGAAAGATCTCTATAAAGAGAATTATGAAACTCTGAGAAAAGAAATGGCTGAAGATGTTAACAAATGGAAAAACATACCATGCTCATGGCTGGGAAGAATCAACATTGTTAAAATGTCCATACTATCCAAAACAATCTACTAATTTAATGCAATTCCTATTAAATCACCACCATCATACTTTAAAGATCTTGAAAAATAGTGCTTCATTTTATATAGAATCAGAAAAAAAATTCAAATAGCAAATACTCTACTCAGAAATAAAAACAGAACAGGAGGTATCATGTCACCAGACCTCAGGCAATATTGTAAATCTATAGTGATCAAAACAGCCTGGTACTAGCAGAAAAATAGAGAGGTAGATTTATGGAACAGAATAGATAACTAAGCGATGAACCGAGCCACTTACTGTCACTTGATCTTTGACAAACCTATCCAAAATATTCACTGGGGGAAAGATTCCCTATTTAGCAAATAATACAGTATGAACTAGCTGATGACCTGTAAAAGAGTGAAACTAGATCCCCATCTCTCAACAAAGATTTATTCTCACTGGATAAAAGATCTAAACTTAATACATGAAACTATAAAAATATTAGAGAAAGTTCAGGGAAAACACTTGAAAAAATTGGCCTGGGAGAATTTTTTATAAGGAGGATCCCCCTGGCAATTGAAGCAACACCAAAATTATATTACTAGAATCTGATAAAAATAAAAAGCTTCTGCCCAGACAAGAGCACATTAAATAAAGCAAACAGCCTTCAGAATGGAAAAAGATATTTGCAGGTTATGCTTCTGACAAAGGTCTGATAAGCAGAATCCACAGAGAGCTCCAACTAATCAATAAGAAAAGAACAAATAACCCTATTTCTAGGTGGGCCAGAGATTTGAACAGAAACTTCTCTGAAGAAGACAGGCACATGGCCTACAAACACATGAATAAATTCTCATCATCTTTAGTCATCAGAGAAATGCAAATAAAAAGCTCTTTAAGACATCTAACTCCAGTAAGAATAGAGCACATCACAAAATCCCCAAACTAAAGATGTTGGCGCGGATGTGGAGAGAGGGGACCACTTTTACAATGCTGGTGGAAATGCAAGCTAATACTGCCTTTTCAGACAAAAGTTTGGAGAATGCTCAAGGAACTAAAAGTGGACCTATCATTTGATCCTGCAATCCCTCTATTAGGTATTTACCCAGATAATCAAAAGTCATTTTATAACAAAGACATTTGCACCAACATGTTTATTGCAGCCCAATTCATAATTGCTAAGTCATGGAAGCAGCCCAAGTGCCCATCGACCCATGAATGGATTATGAAATAGTGGTATATGTACACTATGGAATACTATACAGCCATAAAAAGATGGAGTCTTTGCATCCTTTATGTTTACCTGGATGGAGCTGAAACATATTCTTCTTAGTAAAGTATCTCAAGAATGGAAAAAAAAAAGTATCCCAATGTATTCAGTACTACCATGAAATCAGTATATAATCACCTACACATTAATAGGAATAGTAAAACATAATTATAGTCCAGAAAGAAGGAGGGAAGAGTAAGGAGAGCAGAGGAGAGGAGAGAGGCTGAGAGTTGTGCTGTATTTGGGGGAACCTAACCTAATATGCATAATGCAATGACACATTTCTAAACTATTAAGAATAGAGTATAAATGTCTTACCACAACAAATAATTGAGGAGATGGTTATGTTAATCGGTTAGATGTAAGCATTCCACATTGTATATCAAATCAGTACATTGTACCTCATAAATACATTAGTGTATACAGTTATGATTTAATAAAGAATTTTTAAAAAGGAAAATGCAACAACAACAGAGATTGTGAAAGGGCAAAAGATTTTAGAAAAAAACAAAAATCAATTGGATTCTTTAATTCATTTTCAGCTTGGATGCCATCCATCTAAAGATTTTTTCCCTTACAAATTAACAGTTTAAAAGTCCCAGATGGTGATAACTCTAATTCAAGGCTATTTTGTGTTTGCTAAATGGAATGTGACAGGGATCTGAAACAGTGCTATACTACAGAAAATAATTAGTTGAGAACTAACTTGATAATTGTACCACTGAGAAGAAAGAACTGAAATCAACCTTTACTTTAATTATGTGTAAAGAAAAAGCATGATTACCCATATTGATAATAATCAGGAAAAATTAAAATACATTTCTTTGTTATCAGATAGCTAGCAGGCTAGCTTGTTTAATCTGTTGAACTCATATGGTAAATACAAAAAATTGGTTACTATAATACCATCAAAATCTCACTCCACAGTAAAGCTCAGGAAAAAAATTAAAGAACTTTTTTCTAAAGTAATAATATACTTGTTTTTACTAGGCAAATTTGAGGGATTTCCTTATGAGAACTAGTCCTAGGACATTAAGATAACAGCACCAGGGAACAGTGGCAAATTACCAGAGGATTCAATTTAGGCACAAAAAGCATTAGAGCTATTAGGATAATACCATGTTGTCTCATTCTGGTTTAAATTCATTGGCTGTTGCCTTTTTATTGCTCAAGAAACAGCACTCCTCTGAATTTTAGACATCAATATCTACCACTGACGGCAATATTGCATTCATCCAAGTCAGTTGCAGTGTGTGTACACAGAGACATAAATAACAGGCATCCATGACTATCAGCTACTCCTATCACAGTCTGATCAGTTAAGATACAAGTTAAAGCCAAGTTGTTGAGCCACAGATACTTCAGGCTGAACACTCCTACACTGCTTTGTGAAACAACTGGAAATTTGGATAACCAAATGAGGGTGAAAATACATGCAAGTGAAACTATAGGAGGCCTTTCTGAGAGTTCAGTGTTCCAATTGCCAAGCCACTGTCACAAATTCCTAAAGTACTAGGGCAGGTGGCCATATTTGGTAATTTCACATTTTATCTGCAAGGTTGTTCTGTAACTCAGGGCAGCCAAAGTCATCATGGCCGTCTTAGACAGTATGGGTGCCAAGGAACAGGCTTCTTCACATCCTGCCACAGCAATTCCTTTGGAGTGTGCTAAGATTATCTTGTCTTCATTTAATTTCTTTTATATGTATCCCTAATCCCTCCATGAGAGTTAACAAGTCCATAGTGTGAGAATAACTAGCTTGAGACAGTTAGCGAACTTGTATTATTTTATTTTTTACAGTTACTTGTGCTCTGCCTTGTGTGACAAGTACTCTACAAAATAAAGCTGTGCCACATTAAAATACCTGAGACTTCAAATCATTGATAAAAATGGACTGACACTTAAGATTCCATCAGATCTTCACAGCATTTAGGTGAATTGGCACATGGCTTAATGCACTTTTCAATTAAGACCAAGAGGATTGTCAAGATTATAAAATGGAAACTCTCCAAAAGTTTTGGATGTAAGGAAAGATATTTTTATTCTTGATACCATCTAATACCTAAGATATTGAAAATAAATTCTGTAAAGAGAAAAAGAAAAAAAAATAGAAAAATTATTCCAGCAATGAATGGCATGCAAGAACAAAAGAAAGCAGGTGTGTAATGCAGGTGGCTAGAATCAGTAAAATCACAGTGGATAGTATTCTCTGACTGAATGTGTTACAGCCACCTATGATCTTAAAAGGGATGGTAGGGGAGATTACTACTTTAATCATGAAAACATGGAATTTCTTAATGACTCCTTGGAGAAAGTGGAAGTATTTATTGCCGTACAGACAAGTTTAAACAAAAAAAGGAAAATTCTGGGTTCTAAAATTATGCTCCATTTCTTCCTCTGTGTGGTAGAAAAAATCTCCAGAGATATTAATAAAGAATGAAATGACACAGTTTTAAGGAAACTAGGAACTTGTCAAAGTAGCCAATGAATATTCAGAAAGTACAATCTTAGTCACATGGAATCTTATAGATTCAGGCTAGAAGCAAAGAATTTGGGGGCGAAGTGACCAGAGATAAAATCAGCTCTCTATATATGCCAAAAAGATTATATATTTCCAAAATTTCTAGGAATTAGTGGTTAGAAGAAGAAAAAAATGTCTGGAAATGATTGCAAGTACAGAATAATAGAGGTTCTTCGTTCTTTCTATGTCATGTGTTTTAGTACAACCCAGAAAAAATGTATTAGAGCAAACAGCTGGTGTTCTCAGAGGAAGCTGGTGGGAGGAGCAAAGTCAATGGCAAGCATAGGACCCTTTGGCAGGTCATATTGAAATGTTGCAAATGCAAAAACCAGAGAACAAATCAGCGTTAAGTGTTCAATGTCAAATGCCTTCATATGTACCCATTCACTGATAACTCATTCTTTACTGCTTACAATTTTTCCTTCTTAATTCTTAATCTCATTGTCCAATGTATAGTATTAATCACTATCTCATATTAAATTAATACTCTATCAGAAAAGATAGGTCATTGGTTCAATAAAATATTTGGAGAGCAGTCAAAGATATAAGATGAGAAAGCAGGTTCAGAATTTCATATATTTATCAGATAGAGAATAAAACCAAGTATACCTGCTGGATTCTAGACAGGAGTTTATGTTTTCAAATGAAATGTAGCAGTTTACATAAAGGATGGTATTACAGATAACTTCAAACCCAAATATATGAAAGGAAATATTAAAATAGAAAACTGCATTCATTTCACTCATTCAAAAGGGTCAAGAAAACATAATTGTGAGAAAACGTGAAATTAAGAAGACCATTTATATTATATCTGGAGATCTAAGAGAAGCGTTTTTTGCATCTGGATTTATGTCAACTGAAAGGTGAAGAAATTACATATCTGTATCACAGGAGTCTTGTGAGGAACAGTAAAAATGTATACAATTTATATAAAAACCTAGGTGCTGGGCGCTGCCTGTGGCTCAAAGGAGTAGAGTGCCGGCCCCATATGCCGGAGGTGGCGGGTTCAAATCCAGCCCCAGCCAAAAACTGCAAAAAAAAAAAAAAAAAAAAAAAAAAAAACCTAGGTGCTATACACAAAAATATCATTGATGAAGAAATTTCATTCATTAATAATATTCATAGGTTAATTATACCAGAGATTGCTTTTAACAAATATAATTGCAAGTTGTTTATGCACCTTATAAACTTTTCTTTATTTTTATACTTAAAAGTTTTAAATAATTTCGGGCGGCGCCTGTGGCTCAACGGGTAGGGCGCCGGTCCCATATGCCGGAGGTGGCGGGTTCAAGCCCAGCCCCGGCCAAAAAAAAAAAAAAAAAAAAAAAAAAAGTTTTAAATAATTTCAAACTTATAAAAAAGTATCAGTATAATACAAAGAACACCAAATATATTTCATCCAGATTTTTCAATATAAAAATTTTGCTTTATTTTCATATGTTCTCTCTCTTTTTACCACTCTACATATATATGAAAACTTACATTATATGTTATATAATATGATTATATTATATATTTTGCAAATATATGTGATTTGTTGCAATATTTCTCAGTTGCATAGTTACTCCACTGTATAATTTCACCATTCTCAGGTTTCTCCATTGTAGATTTACTACTTTTTCCCTTGCAATTAATAATCCTTCTATGTGGGAGATAATTTGAGGATGTGTCATTACCCTCCTCCTCATCAACATTCCCCACTAAATTTCAAAGCCACTGATAATCCTTGCCTAAACTAATTTTCATGATGGTCACCAAATCATTATCCTCAGCTTCAGCTCCACCACTTCCGTCACATTTATTCTCTATATTCTACTATAGGAAAGCACCATCCCACACCTCTTACTTTGCACATTTTTAATCATATATCTCCTTATGATTAGAATAAACTAATGGATTTTTCCATTTGAAAAGAAATCAACAGGGTACATTGCATTGCTATTTTTATTTGGATGCTCCAGTTGTCCTAGATTCAACCAGTAAGAACTCCTTTAAGCTGTATTCTGACTATGTCTTCATCCTTTCTTGAACACTTTCTTACTTTTTGGCACAGGACGTTCTAGGTACATCTTCTGCTTTGCTTACACTAATCCTAGTGTCAGATATTTCTCTAAGAATCTACTTTGCTGTTATTGGAGGCTGATGTGTAGAAGTCAAGGTACAAGTGCTGTGTGAGATATTAATAATTGTACTCCTTTTCGATTAACAGAGGATAGGAAATCATGTTTGTACTGGTATCTCTCATTCCATTCTATCCTCATGTACTTCTTGCCCTCTTGTATTTCACAGTTAAATTCCCTTTTCATAATGAGAATTCAAGCCCTCCCTTCCAAAAAGTATACATTTAAATATTTCTTGATCTTATAATACAAACGAACTTGTTTCAGAATAGCCACTATCAATATTTATCTATTGTTCAATCATAAATCAAAATGAATTGAAGAATTAATTGCAGTTCTATATGCAGTGCTATTTCCCCACTAGATAGACATTATACAAAATACTGTTTTTAAATATTCCATGGATTAGTTCTTTTTTCTTTTTAAGTTTTATTGTATTATTCACTTGAAATACAACTGTGTACATTTATTTCTATCTGTGCTCAGTTTTAGAATTTTTTCCCCATTCTAATTGATTTACTTAGAATCTCTGTAAGTTGACCACTCAAGGGGCTGCAACAAACTGATCAACATATTGAGGTGGTCAACATAAGTAACTAGGCCTACTGTACTGATACATACATACATACTTTCTTGTACAGCTTTTATTAGAGAATATTATACAAAATCATAGATAACCAAAACGAAGTAAAACAATCCAGTATCATACCAAATCAATACATTTATTGATTTCTCAAGCATTTTTTGAGAATAATGCTACAGAAGTTAAGATAGTAAAATTTGGGCTGGACCTGTGGCTCAGTGAGTAGGGTGCCGGCCCCATATACCGAGGGCGGTGGGTTCCAACCTGGCCTCGGCCAAACTGCAACAACAACAAAAAAATAGCCGGGTATTGCGGTGGGTGCCTGTAGTCCCAGCTACTTGGGAGGCTGAGGCAAGAGACTCTCCTAAGCCAAAGAGCTGGAGGTTGCTGTGAGCAGTGACACTACAGCACTCTACCAATGGTGACAGAGTGAGACTCTGTCTCAAAAAAATAAAAAAAAAAAAGAAAGAAAGAAAAAAGAAAAAAGTGAAATTCACAGTGTATCATATCAAAAGGCACATGAAAGTGATATGCATCATTAAGGAGATTTTAATTTTGGTTACCCAGTTAAGGTAGTGTCTGTCATGTTTCTTCACTGCAAAGTTACTATTTTTCTCTTTAAAATTCATAAATATAAAGTAGGGAGATATTATGGAAGTATCATATTTTTTCTCTACTAATTTTAGATTCCATTGATGATTCTTTCTGGTAATAATTATTACATATGAACAATAATTTTATAGTTCTGTGTTTCCTTTTCCATGTAGCAATTCAATTGCTATATAAGAAAGAACTTTTCCCATTTTCCCATTTTTTTTCATACTGAATAGTGTACATCTGTAAATATAGACTATGGATGCTTATTTAATTCTACAGGATATGATACATTACTATCATTATTAAGATTTTTGCTTAAATTATTTCAACATTGGCCATTTGAATATTCTTCAAGTTGGATTCTATGTCATGTCAACAAGTTCCTGTCATTTTTCCCAGTATTTCTTTAATTTAGTACATTGCAAGATATTATAGGCTCGCTTTTTATTTTCCTTGATCTAACGCTGCAATCAGCTGTTTTGCCAAGAAATGAATACTGTTTCTTCGCAATGAAGAATTTTACTTTAAATCCAGGCCATCTATCACTACTATTAGCAAATAAGAGCCCATGCTTCCTTGTAGCAATTG
Source organism: Nycticebus coucang (assembly GCF_027406575.1). Classification (NCBI taxonomy): domain Eukaryota; kingdom Metazoa; phylum Chordata; class Mammalia; order Primates; family Lorisidae; genus Nycticebus; species Nycticebus coucang. The sequence continues at coordinate 109,190,712 of NC_069804.1, forward strand.
CTAGATATGAGATTTTGAAAAAGTAATAAATTTAACTAATAATTCACTTTACTGTTTAATTTTCCAAACTTTTTTTTTCACTAAATCAAAAAATAGAATATTTAGGATACACTAAGTATTTAAGTCTCTAATCAGCAAAGAATTCATGCACCATTCAAAGTTATATATTTTTCCCACACAGGGGAGTATCTGTTTCATCTAAAATAGACTTACTATTGTGTGCACAATATATAGTTTAAGGATTTTGAAGAAAGAGAAATAATAAAGCCTAAAGTGTCTCATTACCTACTTTGTCACCTGCAAGATTCTCTACATTTTTCTTTCCTTTATGAGAACTAATCCTCAATCCTGTTCACAGCTCTTTTTATAAGGCATGTTGAGTTTTGCATTAACACAACAAAAGAAAGCCAAGTAGAAAAAAAAAGAGAACAGAAAAGAAAATGTTTGCAGAGGGAATAAATTCTCTCCCCTTCTTTGTGGTTTTCTGTATATAACCCTATTTTGGCAATCATAATATCATCCATTAATTTTTTGAAGAATAAAACTTGTCACTCATAAACACTTCCAGAAGTGGCTTAATAGTTGTCAGGAACATATTTTCTAGCTATTCAAATCAAGACAGATTACTTGGATAGCACAGACAATCTGGCTTTCAATATCAGCATCTAGCCACTTACTAATATCTTTATCTCCCTGAAATCTCAAGAAGATTATAGTTTTCCTGAAGTGGAATCTCAGATTCTCATTTTTGTAGCCTAGCCTCAATTCCAGTCCTTCACTTTCCTAGCCCAGAGTTCTTTTGAGAAGAGTATGTACTATGTTAACACATCAGGGTTCACTAGACATGCTCACAATTAGATGGCATTGCCACTGAGCACAAATGTTTAATTTTGTGCTAAATTTAAACAATCTACTTTTTGATAAAAGAACAAAATACATCATTTTCTTACAATAATACAGTATGTGGTCTCTACATAGGCTAGAAAAATTTTCTTTGATGCTTTAATTAATAGGTTTATTTTTCATGCAGGGTGTATAGGGAAACAATCATGTTTCTCCTTCATCCAGCTGTATACCATAACACAATGTTTCATATCTAGTCCAATTGTATCTAGAAAGGATAGTTTATTTTTAAAAGTGAGAAAGCTTTAAAAGTGAGAAAGGTTCACAATTCATTTTATCTATCTTCAAAGTATGCAGAGGGTGATTTACTGGACAACACATTTAGGAATGGAGGGGAAGGATAGGAAAGAGAGAGATATGGTCTTTGGCTGCTATGAAATTTTGATTTTTAACATTCTCTTTCTCTTAATTTTCTCTTTAGGTACACTGGATATCTGCTTCTATCAATGTGTCTCTTTCTCTCCCAAACAATTGCCTTAATATAAACAAACATTCATCTCTAGTGGTTGGCCAAATCTTCAATAAGTGTTCATATATTTCAATTATTATTCAGATTAGAATTTTCAATACTACATAGACAAAAAGAACAAGAACATGGACTAAAATTTCTCTTTATTGGTAGCATATATACTTGCGATAGCATCTTATTATTTAAACTTCAGAAATTTCCACTATGATCTCAGGGTTGGGAGCCTCCAGTAGTGTGGTACAAATGTCTAAGGCAGTAGCACCAAACACAAGAAATCTCTCCTTCAGAAGTGCTCAAAGAGGGTGGAAAACAAGTATGAGGCCATAAATCTGGAATACAAAAGGCCTTCTACTGTCAGATTCCCTATGTTTGGCAAAGAGAAGGGACAGGTACCTAAATCCCATGAAGACAGCTAACTGCTGGATACAGCAGAAAAGAAACAGGGGTCTTCTTTAGCTTAGATTTCCCCCAGAGTTACATAATTATGTAGCAAAGCTTTTTAGACATCTATAGTTTACAATAGAATTTATGGAATATTTCATAATTTACTCAATAGTATATTACTACTTTATATGCCTTTCCACCCCCACAGAAGTCCCTCTAATAAGATACCCTTCCACTTTTCTTAATATTTAAAAGTACCAAATATACTTAGAACCTAAGCCAAATATGTATTAACTTTCTGCAATTACCTGTATAATTAGAAGTAAAACAAACAAACAAAAAGAATGTCCCTAATTGTTATTGCTTTCCTGGAATGGAAAGGGGAAAAATAAATGAATTACACATAAATATAGATATAGACATACATGTAGACATAGACATACATATGAACCTACACACATGGACATACATAAGAACACATATTGACATACACATGCATATAGGCATGTGTCCCTAATAGTTGTTTCTTTCCTGAGTGGGAAAGGGGAAAAATAAATGGATTACTTTGTACAACCAAGTACCTTTTCCTACAGAAGGAGTACTTTTAAATTTTCATTATTTGCTTCTCCAAATAGCCAATAGTCTGTGGGTAATATCACTTGGATAAAAAAAAATAAAACAAAGAAAGAAAGAAAGAAATCAACATACAAAGTATGAAGAAAGTGCTTGAACTTTGTTATAAACAAGAATTCTCACATTAGGGGTTCTTTATAAATTGAGTCCAAGTCATTTCACATAAATTAGAACTACATTCTTAACATTGTAAGTATGCTGCTGTCACTTCTGGAAGCTTTGCAAAAATTTTCGGGGCAGGCATTGCTAAATCTCCCTATTTAACAATAATACTCCTATTGGGTTCCTTCCAGTCTTCATTCCTTTTTCCTTCTTGTCTTCCCTCATTTCTTTCCTCCTTATTTTTTGTTTTCTCCCCCAAGTGAATACCTGCTTAAAAAACTATGAAGTCAATAATAAAGAAAACCAAAAATAATAGCAGATACATGCATGCATGCTTTCATTAATAAATTACATGACTTCTAAAGAGCTGGGGCAGCAAGAAATACTAGAGTTTAGGATTGTGGAAATGGGTAATTGACTCATCTTTCTAAGGGCTGGAAGCTTGAAAGAGAATACCAATCAACTACTATTGATGGTGTTACTACAGAATTTTCACTGATTATATGGTTCTCTGCTTTTTCTTCCTATAGTATCTGATTTGAGTTTCTTGTTTTATTTTTTGTAGCTCAACATTTTTCTTTCCTCAGTGGAATGTTGTTATTGGTGGTGGTGTTTATTACTGGTGTAGTGTTATTTAAGCGTTTTGATCCTTTCCATTTATAACTATCACCGAAAAGAAACTCTTTGAAAGCCCAGTGGCAGTGAAGGTTCATACAAGTACCTGAAGCCGATTTCTTACATTCAAAGTAGCCTACACTGAAAAAATTACTTCATTCCAAAAAGTGACTTTTTCCACAATGTTAATCTTAATTTTCCACACGAGATACATCCTTTAATTTGTATATGTGCATGTATATATGCACGTGTGTGTGTGTGTGAGAGAGAGAGATTTATCAGAATACATAGATTCAGAATATTTAAGGGAGAAATCTTTCCATTAGCATATTGAAACCATGAGATAGGCAATTCAACATGTTTCTAAAGTGCATTTATTTTTCAAAGAGCCTATAAATAGATGGGCACAATGTGGAATGTGGACACTATAATGTTGTCATGAAAGATCATGAAAGTCAAGAAGTACACAGAGACACAGAATTTGATTGCAATTAACTTTATACTTTCCATTTTCTTATTCCCTTTTCTAGAATGTTCTAGAATGTTTTCTAAACAGTCTCATATTCAACCAAATCTCTGACCTGAACTAAAATATCAATATAAATAATAATATTCAGAAGAATATCAAATGAAAAGTTTCCACAGCCTTCTATTAACAGTTTAAAATCTGAGAAAATATTTTTAAAAATCGCTATTTTTAAATGATATAAATTTCCAAATAAAATTATTAAAAAGAACTTAGATTTTTTTTTTTTTGCAGTTTTTGGCTGGGGCTGGGTTTGAACCCACCACCTCTGGCATATGGGGCTTGCGCTCTACCCCTTTGAGCCACAGGCGCCACCCAAGAACTTAGATTTTTTTAATTTTGTGAATTGCATTCATTTTTGGTATCTTTACTGTTAAGAATTTTTTTCCTAAGGGATATTTCCTAATGCATTATCCAATTTTAGATGTCTCCAGACCTGAAGCATCCACTTTTTTACCAATAATCAGAAATGTGGGTTATATTTACCTGGCAGGGGAGATACCATGATTATGAAGGCGGTTTTCCCAGGACAAGGCTTACCCATTGCACTCTGGATGTACTGACCCCTGTGATTTTCCCAAATATGGGAAACTCGACTGCATAATTTGTGGTAGTGGAGGACTATGTTTGCACTCTCCCCTGAAAAAAAAAATCAGAAATATGGGATCTTTATCTAAAATTATATACACCTTAACACCCACTTTTGACTTTGAGTTGTAGCTGTATCCCGAAGCCTCCTTGTTTGTATTTTTCTCTTCTTTATGGTTCTGTACCTTTCACTGATGTGATGAAAACAATATATCCAAACACTATATGCTTAAATCAGAAGTAATTCTGCAGAGTTGTGTGTTACCAGCAGAAGCTGTATCTTGTAGGATTGAAAAGCCCAGACTCCAGAATCAGACTACCTGATTCTCGAACTCACATTACTGTGTCTCAATTTTTTCATCTAAAAAATGGAAATAATCATGACACATGTAAAGCACTTAAAAGAGTACTTAATGCATACACACTACTTATTAACTTTTTCATGATATTCAGAGTGTTTAATAAAGAACATGGATTTCTCAAAGGAAAGCATATACAGAGGATGCCGAAAAATGCATGCACATTTTAAAAAAGGAACAAAAAGGTATTAAAATTGTAATACTCAATATATACTGATAATTTTTGTTATTGTTTTCATTTTAAGGTAAAGTTCGAATTGTGTTTGAGTCCTTCACCCAGGGAGTGTGTTGTATACGCTTACCTTGTTCTCACTAGGTGAACACTCTCCCTTCCCCCCTTCTCCATTCCCTTGTCCTTTCTCTCACACTTGAATATATATGTGTTTTTCTCTCATGTGGACAGAACCTCATGTAGACTAATAACAAGTACCCATTTACTGCATTATTCATTTCCTGAACACCCTTACAAGATAGGTACAATTTTTAGCCACAGTGGAAACTGGGGCTTTTTAAGATTATGGAACTTTTCTCACATTTACAAATTCCCAAGCCCAAGTTCTAATTCAGTAGTTCTCAAACTTCACTGCAATCAGAGTCATTTAGGGGGCTTTTCAAAAATATAGATAATCAGGTCTAATCTCCAGAGATTTAAATTAAATTTGAGTGGGGCCAAGGCACCAATAGTAAAAAAAGAAAAGCAAACCTCCCTATATATTTTTTATGTGCAGCTAAATTTGAGAAGCCCTTTCTCAAGTTACATTAATGTTTTCCAAAATTATCTGATTGAAATTCCCAATTCAAAATATATTTAACATTATAACCCTGTATACGCATATGTGCAGAGATATAAAACTGAAACAAAAGTTTCACAAAACAATATAGGTACTCATGACCTACAAGCATTCCATTATTTTTATTCTATTCTACTTTAGTCTATTATATTTGAACTGTTAATTGCAGCCTTCTCAATTGATTTCGCAGCCCATTGTTTGGTTGCCAAACACAGTTTGTAAATCACTGTGTTTTAATCACAATGCTTAATAAAAATGTGCTTCATTTACCTGCCTCTCCTTAATGTATATTCTATTTGAGCCTCCTTCTCCACACTGAAGGCCAATTATTTCTTGAGTCCTTTCTTGAGTCATTTCTTCTACTTCCTCCTTGGCGCACTCTGTTCATTCTACAACCTCTTCCTTCAGCTGAATGCCTTGCGTGTCAACTGTTCTCAGACTGTATCTTTAAGTACGTATTCTTAAAACAAATAATGCTATGTCTCAAGAAATGCAACTTTTTTTAGGTCCACAAAATGCTGACAAGTCCTTTTATTCAATGTTGGACTAGAATAACCAATTTTATTAGTTTTCTATTGGTGCTCAATAAATTACCACACATTTGGCAGCTTGGCACAACAATTTTTATGGGTCAGGCATTCAAGAACGTTATCTTGGTCCTCTGCTCAAGGTGTCTGCAGTTTTAAATCAAGGTTTTGAATGGAGCAATGGCCTTAATAAGGCCAGGGTCCTCTTTTCACCTTATTGGTTGTTGACAGAGTTTTGTTGTGGATATAGAGTTCATGGTCAGCAGGAAAAACTCTTTTCAGAATGACTTAGTCCTTTCTTAAGAGCTTACCTAATTAGATAAAACTCATCCCAAACAAACACCTTTGTGATTAACTCTAAATCAACTACTATTAACATAACCCTAAGAGTGATATTTTATTCATAGTTCTTGCCCACTCCCAAGGAGTGGGAATCATTAAATATATGTACATAAAAGTTTAAGGACCAAGTGAGAAGTCATCCTACCACACCAATCATCTCTAATACCCCAGGTCTGTCCTGGTTTTAGCAGTAAAGTTCCAGATCCCCACATAAAACCCTGAGCAAACAAGTATAGTTGATAACCTTACCAGTGGAAAGTGAAGTATCTCAACTATCACTCTTTTTGTCCCATATCTAATGAAAGTCCAATTGCAGGGAACTTGGACATGAAGTTTATTCCTGTTCTCCTCTGATACAATACTTATAAAGAGGAGTTGACAAGAAACGCTCCTACAGTCTGAGGCTTTAGAGTAAGCAACATAGAACTATTTGACCAATAACTTATTTTTCTTTTGGGGATTATCCCACTTTAACAAAAAACCAATGTTCATAAATAAAACACTATGGAGAAGGAAGAAACAGTACATTTTCAGGGCTCCTTTGTGTCATTTGCTATGTGTGTTAATTAATAAATGCAGCATAATATCAATAGGGTGATATAAAACTCTAATTGCAGGCAATAGTGGGTAAAGTCAGCAGCACTTTCAGAACATACTTAACTTAAATTTTAAAAATCACTGATTAGTATAAATTTTCTTTTTTCTCTCTCAAATTTTGTTTTACATACTCCCACAAAAATTCAACAAACATTGTAGCTTAATAATCACATAATACTGGAAAAAGACCTGGTAAGGCGTACAATATTGAACTGTAGTTTGTTAGCACTTCTGTTATTGTTCCTCCCTCTTGACTATTTTAAGGAAAATAAACTTGAAAGGAAAATGTGGCTGATAAAAAGAAGATTTGAATTATATATTCTATATGTACTTTTTTCCTTGTCATATATGGAAAATACTCCTAAGCCAAAAACTAAAACCCAGACAATTGTCCTCTTTCTATTTTCATTTAGATTATTTTAGCATTTTAAAATGGAAATACCAAGGAGAAAATTAATAACATCTCTTCTCACTGTAGACTATAAACTCATAGCTTATATAGGTATGGGTTCTCTGGAATTCATGACATTCAATGTTATACTTTGTATTGCTTTTGTCTGTTAGAAAAGATAATTCAATGGCCATTGTCCCTTTTATTATTTGATTCTAGCATGAACTTCTTTTTTCCTTTCCTCTGCTTGGAATAAATTCAGTCACATAAAAAGAAAGTTCTTAGGCACCACTTTTATAAATGACTTGTCATTCTGCTTTACATTGGTTTATTATTAGTGTAAGAAATTTTTTTAGAATATTAACAAACTTAAACAGTTCCTCTGAAATGGCATTTGAATTTTCATTTAATTTTTAGATGTTTTTCTATTTCATATGAATATTTGTTGCTCACATCTCCTCCTATTTGTTTTCCTAAGGTCTACTTCACTGTACAGTAGTGTTTTTTATTGCTTCATCTGTTAAGGTTTCTAGTGTGACCAGTAAGCAGACCTCCTCAGTGCAATAATTCATTGTACTGATTCCTTGGTATCATAAGGATGAAAGTCATTTCAGCAACTTAAACCTGGAAAGTTTGTCTTTAGATCTTTCCATTTTTTTTAGAAGTTTAAAGTGATTTATTTGAAGAAGCACTTATAAGGAAAGAGGGCAAGGATTTAATACACATCCTAGGATTTTGCACTATATACCTCACTATATCTTAGTAAAACATATTTGGCATAATTTGTGATATTGGAATCCTTCCCAGAAGCATAGAAATGTCTACAATGGGGGTAAAATTGAACTGCTGATGCTACATCTAGATATATTGTTAATTCCACCATATGCAAATATCTTTGTAGGCCTTAAAAATAAAGAAAATAAGCTTCATTTAGAATGTTTAAGTACATCAAAGAGCACTGTTTCATGGTTACTGCCAATGTTCTCTTTTAAACACTGGGTCCTCAAAGGAAACACAGACTGTTTAGAAATGGAATATTCATCAAGTTATAATGCTTGATAATTATATTGCTACATTCCCCAGTTGTTTTCTAAATAAAATACAAAGCATCACTTACACATTGGCATCATATTACCACCAAATGGTCAAGAATGTTTACTAGAAAGAAAATCGTCAACTTTTAAAAAGAAAACAAATAGACAAAACCATTTAGTATTCGATAAATTCTTAGAGAAGCCAAATACTCCTCAAATTGCCCTTTTTTAATTGGCGATTGAGACTGAATTTCAACAATCTCAAAATATGACAGATACTGGCCACTGGAATTCTATTACTTTTGTGAGTCCACCACCTGTCAATTTATATTTTAGCCATGACAAATTTTGAAAAATTGATTCACCAAGTCTGTTCACTCCTTTATTAACTGTGTCCAAATAGATTATGTATTCATTTGATGACAACATTAACTAAACATCCCTATATTTTTAAAGATGCTACTTTTCCCTGTAGGTTTAATAAAATTTATTTAGAACATCCAGATACTGCAGTTAGCAGTATTTTTCTCTATTGTCTGATTTAGATAGATCAGATATGCACACTGGATTAAACTGTTTCATTTGGCAGAAAAAAAATTCTAACATCTGGTTACCTAGAGTAATTGTCAACTTATAAATTTGGAAACCTGACTGGTACTTTAACCCCAAAACACATAGGGATTACAAATAACACAAAACATTCATAAAAAAAATAATTTTAACAATATTTAGAACCTTCAGCACTTACTCAGAAACAATATATTTCTAGTGTTTCTCAACCCCTAAATACATGAAGAAATCATCATAGAATACAGCATGTATCTTACAGAGGTGTATGTGTGTATGTGTGTGTGTGTGTGTGTGTGTGTGTGATCAAAAGTGATCTTACTCTATCCTTTAGATATGTATATGAAAACTATAGTCCCTTCCACAGTGATGATATTTATACCTTTAGATGATTATGTCAGCTTTTTCCCCTTAATCTTTGCCTTGTCACTAATAAAATTATGAAAAAAATATGGCTCTAGGCAAGGGAAATGGTGTTTATGAGCAGTTAACTATTCAATATAGATATGTGCCTGACAATTACCTTATTTGCCCTTTAACTTCCTTTTGCTCTCTAAGAAAGTGTGGTTTATAACAGAAATCAGATTTAGCCCTTTGTCTAAACTCTGGCTCCCGCTGCTGTAATCTAGACCCCCTTATTTCTACTACCACCACAATCTCCAAACTAATTTCCTAATCTTAACTCTTTTTCCACTCAAATCTACTCTCCACACTACTGCCAAATTCACTTTTTCATGTTTGTCTTTATTTGTGGATTTCTGCCACCTAGTTTTATCACCTGGGCCATTGTAGAAGCTAAGCTTTGGCCTTTTAGTTCCAGGTGTCTTTACTTGGCTGATGGACTGTTGTGATGACCTGTGTGTGGTATGGGTCTGAATATTTCCTGTAGAGCTGTTCTTACAGTGGTAAATTTCTTCAGTGATTGCTTGACAGCAAAAGATTTGATTTCTCCTTTAAATATGAAATTTAATTTGGCAGAATACAGGATTCTAGGCTGGAAGATGTTCTGTTTGAGTAAGTTGAAAGACAGAAAACAATTTTTTCTGGCTTGTAAAGTTTTGGCTGAGAAATTTTCTGTCATCCTGATGGATCTGACCCTGTGGGTCAATTGGTGCTTACTCATGGCTGCTTCATAATTTTCTCTTTCATTTTGACGTTGGCCATGTTCATTAAAATGTGGCTAGGAGATGCTCTGTTTGTATTGAGACAAACTTGGATTTGATATACACCTAAAAGGAATGTGTTTTAAACTTTGGTGGAAAGTTTTCAGTTATGATATCCTCCAGTAGGGCTTCTGTACATTTGGGTTACTCTTATTTTTCTTCAAGGATACCTATAATTCATGTTTTTTTACCCTTTGTGAAGTCCTATAATTCTCTAAGAGATTTCTCTGCTTTTATTCTCTTCTTTTCCTCCTCCTTAAATGCCTGAATTGGCTCAAGAACCTTATCCTCTAGCTCTGAATTTCTTCCTTCTCTATGGTTTAATTTGTTATTTTTACTTTCTACTGGATCTTTAAGCTTCTTCAATGATTTCTTCAATTCTTTAGGCTCTAATATATATAACCTTTATAATTTTATCATGTCTTTCATTCATTTCTTGGATGAATTTTTGGATTTCCTTTTGGTGGTTTTCCACTTTCCCTTTATTTTCCTTTATTGTTTTGTCATCCACACTCTAAGTTCCCTTTCTGTAATTTCCACAATAGTTTTATGTAGGAAGAACCGGTGAGAAATACTTTGGCAATAACAGATTGGGCAAGGGATTTAACATCATTGGCTTTCGTTAGTGAGATGCACGAGAGTATGAAAGTATGTACATCATTGAATAGCAGTCTCTACACCTGTGGCATAGGTGGCCACAGGATTACTTCTATAAATAGCTTGGGGAGAAGTTAGCCGGGGCTCCTCCTATGGCTCTGCTTCTTGCTTGGAGGATGCCTAATCTGTGCTCCCCTACTGAGACTGCTGCTGAGAGATTGCTGCTGAGATGTTTGCTCCTACTAATATTGACAGTGATTTCTAAGGTACTTTGGAACCTGAGACTGAAGGAGACCTCCTGGGGTAAGCTGGCCCAGTGGCCAGTGTCCAGACACTGAAATGGGCTGGGCGGGAGACCTAGCTTCCCTACTCTAACAAGGCCCTGGGTCTGGCCGGAGACACGTCATTACAGTCCCCCCACCCCCCGCCCGACAGCTTTATGGGCGGAATTCCTTCTGATAACTTCTTCACAATCACTTGTGAGGGTTGATATGTTCTGTGAGGGTTTTTCATGTTGCTAGAATTTTTTTAGTTGGTTTCACTTCATGTATGTTTTCTTCTTGTTCTCTTCCTTCCCCTACGTACTTAGCTCACTTCCTCTTTCTCCATAATTTTCATTGTCTCTGTGATTGGGTGTTGAAATTGTTTCTCAGGAGGTGAGGGTGATATGCTGCCAGTCCCTGAAAGTACTCACACAAGCACTGCAGTTTGTAGGGTCAGAGAGGAAATGTGGCAGTAGTCAGATTTACTCCAAGTATTGGGAGTGAGGAGGGGAGGAATGATGAGGTGATGTGCAGGGCAGGGTGTCTAACACAAACACAAACACCCATGCTCTATGTCCCTGGTGAGAGTAGATCAATGCCACCCCACTATTATTTGCCTCCTTAGGACCTGGGCCCAAAATCTGTGCAAAGCAACCTGGCCCCAGAGAGGCCACAGAGGCCCCATTTGCTGTAACAACTGTGGAGGAGCAACAAGATTTCTTGTAAGTCAGTAAAGACATGTTGAGCTATGGAAAGGTAGGTGGAGGAATGAACCAACTCTCTCCACCTCTCTCCAGCTCATGTAGGAGCTGACCTACAGAATTTCACCTTTTTCAAGTATCTTTTTCCAATTGTAATACTCTAAGTTCAAGTTCCTACATAGGTACCCTGTTCACTCTATTTGTTCTTGGAACAAATCCAAGCTCATAATTTAACAGTTCAAACCTTATAATTGAAAACAACTCTCTCACTGGCCAACAAAATTAACCTTCAGTTCTGGCCTGGTCACTATTCTTATCCTCCCTCCTATTTCAACTTTCATAAAAGTCATGACACATTTTTATAATTAACCTATTCATTTATGCTTTAACATTAATATTATATAAATAATAAAGTAAAATATAGAAAAATATTTTTCACAATTCCATACAAATATTTTAATTACTTTTTATCCATATAATGATAGCAAATAGTGGTATAGTGTTTGTAATGTATTGAACATTTGTGTACTGCAGAATTTGTTTGTTGAAACCTCAAATCCATGTGATGGTATTTGCAGGTGGGACCTTTGGTAGATAATTAAGTCATGAGAGTGAAGCCCTAATTAACTGGAATAGTGCCTTTGAAAGAAGAAATGCAAAAGATTTCTTTGTTTCTACTCTCTAATATGTAGGATACAATAAGAAAATGGCCATTTCCAAACAAGAAGCATTCCATCACCAGACACTGGACCTGTCGGTACCTTGATGTTGAACTTACCAGCCTCCAAAACTTGGAAATAAATTTCTGTTATTTTAGCCACCCAGTCTAAAATATTCTTGTATAGAAGCCTGAAATGATTAAGACAATTCTTATCAAGTCTCAGGCCCTATTCTAAAAGATTTGATGATATGATCTCCATAGCTGGCATCCATTTTGACTGGTAGTTGTCTATGCCATGCTGCTTGTTAAATATTTGCATAGTGAATATCATTCTTGGGATCCACAGTGGCTAGAGAAGGCTCTCCTCTGTGCTGAGTTAAGAGAAGGAGTACTAAAAAAAATTTCAGGCAAAGGAAGTAACATGTTAAGGGACACTACAACCCAGTATGCTTGTAGTGAAGAGAGGGTAGGAAATTTAGAAAAAAAAGTGCTAGAAAGGAATTTTAGGGCCAGATCACTGAGAGCCTTGAAAAGAATGAATGCAAAAAGGGGACTAATATAGGAAAATGATATGTTCAGATTAGTATTTTGCAAACTACTCCATCAGCAGTCTGGGGAAAAACAGTTAAAAAGTTAGATTGTAGATGAGTAGAGTTATATAGGTTAAACTCTTTTCTGATTCTGTCACATATGGCTATCCGAAATTCTGTTTTGTGAATAGTAGTGATCTTTAATCCTCTGATATGCAAATGTACTATGCCATCTTTCCCCTTCTCCAAAGAACTGGCTCATGTCATCCTAGCAACAGCACTTATCTCTGTTCTGTATCTTTTTAACACATTCCTGCTTATTGCTTTCTAAGCACTTGCTATAAAACTTAAAACCAAAAAATCCTTCCTTTGGTTTATAAGGCCCAATATGATCTTTTCCCTACCTATGTACCTAGGCTCATCTCATATATATTTCACCTTTAGTTACGATGGTCCAGCCACACTGACCTTATTTTGAGTAAATGGAAAAAAATGAATAATTTGGCACTGATTGTTTTCTTCTGTTTGAAATGTACCGTATCCTTCCCCCTCTCAACCTCCAGTGTTACTATAGCTAGATCCTTCTTCTTGTTCTTCAGATCGCAACTTAAAAATCACTTTCTTTTTTTTTCCTTTTATTAAGTCATATACACATAGATCATGAATATATTTATGCATTTGTGGGGTACAATGTGTTGATTTTTTATACAATTTGGAGTGCTTACATCAAACTAATATAGTTTTCACCTAATTTACTTAATTATTGTGTTAAGACATTTATGTTCTATACTTGATATATTTGACTTGTCCCCTTGCATTATACTCCATAGGTAATAGATAACAACTATAGCTTAGGATGGAGAGAGGTGGAAGGGGAAAGGAGGAGAAGGGAGAGGTTTCATAGAGGGAGGGTAAATGGTGGGACCACACCTAAAAATCACTTTCTCAATGAGGCTTTTCCTAACTACTAAATTTGAAAAACCAAGGCATTTACATAATCCAAGTAAAATTCTATGCACAGTACATATTATTCTCTGCTATGTATCTTATAAAGTTTGTTGGCTTGTTACTATATTTGTTTGTATACTGTCTGTATTTTCAACACTAGAATATAAAATATTAAAATATTCATGTTTGACTCATTCAATGTTGGGTTTACAGGGACTTAGCAAGTATTCAATAAATATTTACTGAAGTAACAGAACAACCACACTGATTCACTGGAAATGAAAAACAGAATTCTGTTTACTAATTATCAGTAAAAAAATTGTTAAAAATAATACTTATGGATACAGTTCAGGAGCAGAGACAAGATGGATGTATGGAGACATCAGCTATCAGGCCACCTCAGAAAGAAAGAAAAATTTTATAAGACAAGAAGTAAACACATAGATAAAATGCATCTGCAAGGAAAAAGTGCCAAAACCTACCAGACATTCCTTTGGAAGAAGTTGCAGAGCAGAATAATAAGGAAAAAGATACAAGCAGAGATAAACCTCAAGAAAGTTGGAGTCCAGAAAAAAGGATATGAAGGGTGGTATTTTTTACCTCCCTCACATCTGTGGCAGTCAGCAGGTTCTCAACCAAGTGGAGATCCTTTCTACCTTCTTGAGCCCAGAAGCTGTTGCCACTAGTGAACTGGAAGCTTCTTGAGGACAAACCACCATGTTGCCATTCTCACTCTGAGGAGTGGCTGCTTCCATTCTTCTGGTGAATCTACCACACTGAGGATTCCAAAGAGAGAGGGGCTCAAATCTTTCTTCTTAAATACCTGCAGTGCACTAAGAGGCTCTTGGACTCTTACCCTCCTCTGCGATACTTTGACGGCTGCTTCATCAGAGTAGGGAATGCTTCAAAGCTAAGCAACATCAAATCTTCTCAAGCACACCATATGCAACTTAGGACCAACATACTTCTCCCTGGCCCAGTTAGGGATTGATCTTCAGAGACCCTGGGACAGGCCCACAAGCCAGATCCTGCACCCCAGGACTTAATCATGTTGCTCAAGGGTACAGAGAAGAGATTTATATACTAGTCTAAGGAAGTGAAGGATCCTTCATGGGTGCAACAGAAAAGGGAGTGCAGTGTGGTTCCTAGCAGCAGAATAGCCATGGAGCACCACTACCCTAACAAAAAGACCACATTAGTGGGCTGGGGTGGGATCCTGGATGGAGAAGTTTCCAGCCTGAAGTGCTATCATAGTAAAGCTCAGCTAGTTTGACCTCCTGCCTGAATCCAAATGCTGGAAAGAAGCCACAGGGCAGAGGAAACGAGAGCTGAGAAAAACCTCCTTCTGAGAGCCAGATTGTGGCTCTCAGATGGCCGTTCCCTAACAATCAGACTTTATGACTGGGTAAGACAGCTTCAGTACCTCTCTGGTGGCTTTCTTTAAAAGTCTGGGATTAAACCTTTGACTCCCTCTGAGACAGCCACTTTAACAAGCTTTTATGTGTCATGAGAACAGATTTCACCAATCCAGCCCTACCTAACCTCAGTGTCCCAACAAACTCTGCTGTAGTGGAGAAAAAAAATTCACCTGGAAGTGAGCTCAGCCCACCACTTGGGACACGCCACTGCTCTTTATAAGGGGGTAATCCAGTCTCAGGTCCCCAAAACAAAACTGCAGCTTGTTTCCCTTGTTATGTGCCACCTTCTGAAAAGAAGATAGTTATTTAAAAAGCTATATGGCATTTATTGCATCAATCATAGAGGCCAGGGGTGTGTTTGATTCTTAAGTATAAGCACCACTTACTGTCTCAGAGATTAAACTTTGTAGGGTAGTGATAAAAAAACTTGTATAAACCTCCTTATGATAAAATTATTTTTTTTCCTCCTGGGTAGCTACTCAGTAATTGGATTCACCAAGACATGGAATCAACCCAAATGCCCATCAACCCATGAATAGATTAATAAGCTATGGTATCCCATTGTATTAATATAAAATAGTTTATTAATCTATTAAAACCTCCATCTTTTGAAAAGATAAGAGTCTGGAGGTTTGAAAAGATGGAGGTTTTACATCTTTTGTATTAACCTAGATGGAGTTAGAGGATATTTTCCTTAGTAAAGAATCACAAGAACGGAAAAGAAGGTATCCAATATACTTAATATTAACATGAAGCCTGTGAATGAATGCTCTTAAAACTTTTTTATATCACAGCACACTCGAACCTATAGTTAAACCTCTGCAGCACACCTAAATTATGCTGAACAACAACAACAAAAGACTGGAAAAAAGAATATACTTACCATGGTTTGAACTTTTTCAAAATAATTTAATTAACGATCTATAAAAAAATGTTTGCAGTACACCCAAGATCCTTTCACAGTACACCTGTTGAAAATCATTACAGTAGATGAACAAATACATGCTCACAGAAGAGAAAAACTCATTTGAATTCAAGTCAAGGGAAAGTGTAGAGGTGAAAAGAGAGGGGATTAACATGCTCTCACCTAACAGGCACTATGTAAGGGTACATGGCACAACTACAATAGGGATTTTACCTAAGAAAGGCAAACAATGTAACCTAATCATTTGTAACCACATATTAATCTGAAATAAAAAAACAGGGTGTAACAATACAATATACACTGTTAAGAAGACAACAGGGTTGGGAAAGTAAAATAATTCCAAAGATCTCCAGCTTTCCTCATCAAGGAAAGAAAGAGAATCTTCCCACAAATAGGCAACTTCTGTTAGAGCTTACCAAATATTGGCAACTGAGAAAACCACTACACCAAAGATATCTATAACCGAGGTGTCCATCCAGACCATAGACAATCAACAAAGCATCCACAAACAAAGCCACAGTTTCTTATCCAACATATGCTACAGACACACCCTTTTGAGTGAGGGGGCAAAAGCCCCATGTAAACAAAAGGAAATTAAAAGAAGAATAAGTGACAACTGCTCTGGGTAAGAAGAAAACTACAAGATTCTGTAAGGAGAAAAATTCATAGTAAAAGACACCCCCAAAAGAAATACTACCTGTCCATAAATAAATACCAACCACAAAACCCTAAGACAGAAAATAATGGATATCTATGTTTAATCTTCTTAAACAAAACAATTTCAGTCCAGAATTCTATATCCTGCTAAGCTAAGCCTTAAAATTGATGAAGAAATCAAATCTTTTAATGATCAGCAAACATTGAGGAAAAGTGCCATAAGACCAGCTGTTCAGGAAATATTTAGACCTATTCTACACACTGATCATCACCCTGAAACTAAAGGAAAATATCTAGCTTCCACAATGATACAAGGATAAAACTAGGGAATGGACTTTCACAAAATAAGATGAATAGAACTCTGCCACACTTATTAAGTCTCTTAATAATTGTTAATGGTCTGAAACTTCACTGTCATTGAAGAGGCACACACTGGCCAATTGAATAAAATAAAAAAGGTCAAGATTTACATATGTTGTCTCCAGGAAACACAGCAAGCCTCAAAAGACAAAGAAGTCTCAGGGCAAAGGGATAAAAAAACAATATTTCAGGTAAATGGAAATCTGAAAAAGGAACGGTTGCAATTTTGTTATCAAATACAAACAGATATAAAGCAACCAAAGTAAAAAGAAACACTTCATGCTGGTCAAGGAAATAAAAAGCAAGAGAACATTTGAGTTCTAAATATTTATGCACCCAACTTAAATGCTCCCAGATTTATGAAACAGACATTAATTAGTGTGAACAATATGATATCCAGTAACAGCATAATAATGTTATGGGAATTTCTTTCTCAGTAGGTCCTTGGTCTCAGGAATTTGAAGAATGAACCCACAGACCAAAGATCAGTGGTAAGATAAAATTTTTTATTAGACAGAAAGGAATACAGAAAAAGTAAAAGGGCATAAAAGCTTCTGGCAAAGGGGGAGATCCAAGTCAGAAATTTCTCCTATGGCTCCTTTGTTTAGCAGTATATATTATACTTTAGCCAAGACTTGGTAGGTAGAAAAACACCTTTCAAATTCAATGAGCATATTAACAAATGAATGAATGCAGTACCTGCAGCCCAGGGCAAAAATTTAGGGTGTTTCCTTCTTGAAATTTCCCAGGCCAAGGAAAACTGGGGTCTCCTGTCCAGCCTTGAATGGGAGAACCCTTTATCAATAACAGGGGACTTTAATACTTCTCTTCCAGAACTGGACATATCCTCTAAACAGAAACTAAACAAAGATACAAGAGACTTAATTTTGACCCTAGAAAAAATGGGCTTAATATACATATACAGAATACAATATCCCAAAGCAAAGGACATATATACATGCTTCTCATCAGCCCATAAAACATACAGCAAAATAGATTAATCAAATCTCAACAAATCAAAAGAATTAAAATTATACTTTGTATCTTCTCAGACTACATAAATAAAAGAATCATTTATAAAAAGAATCATTTATAAAATTAACTCAACTTCAACAAAAATTTGGATCCATACGCAAAGGCAGGAAAACTAAACAATCTTATGCTGAATGATGGTGGGTCAAGGAAGAAATAAAAAAGGAAATTATTGACTTCCTTGAACACAACAACAGTGAAGACACAGGCTACCAAAACCTGCTGGACACTACAAAAGCAGTCTTATGAGGGAAATGTATCACATTAGATGCCTGCATCCAAAAAAAAAAAAAAAAACACAGAACACATCAACAATCTAATAAACCTCCTTACAGAAATGGAAAAGAAAGAGAAATCCAATCACAAACCTAGCAGTAGAAAAGAGATAACCTGATATAAACACTCCAAATTGTATTAAAAAATCAACACATTGTACCCCACAAATGCATAAATGTATTCATGATCTATGTGTATATGACTTAATAAAAGGAAAAAAAAGAGATAACCAAAATTAAATCAGAAATAAATGAAATTGAAAACAAAAGAATCATTTATAAAATTAATCAAACAATAAGTTGATTCTTCAAAAAGATAAATAAAATTGATAAACTATTGACCAGATTAACTAGAAATAGAAAAAGAAAATCTTTAATAACCTCAATCAGAAATGAAAAAGGGAAAATATCAAGGGATAGCAGAGAGATACAAGGGATTATTCCTGACAACTACAAAAAACTCTATCACCAGAAATTTCACAACATTGAGAAAATGGACTAATGCTTGGAATCACACTATCCTTATATTTAGACAGGAAGAAATAGATGTCTTGAACATAGCAATATCAAGCACTGAGTTTGAAGAAACAATAAAAACTTCCAATAAAAAAAATGACTAGATAGCTTCACATAAGAATTATATAATACCTTCAAAAATGAGCTTGTACCTATACTGCACAACCTATTCCAAAACATTGAGAAGGAAAAAACCTTTCCCAACATGTTCTATGAAGCAAAGATTACCTTGATTCTAAAACCAGGAAAGGACCCAACTAAAAAGGGGAATGGCAGATGAATTTCACTGATGAATATAAATGCAAAAATCTTCAACAAAATTGTATCTAATAAATTACAGATAAACATGAAAAAATTATATATCATTATGAAGTACGCTTCATCCAAGATATGGAAAGTTCATTCAACATTCACAAATTAGTAAATACAATTAATCACATAAATAGAAGCAAAAACAAACACTATATGATCCCCTCAATAGAATCAGAAAAAGCATTTGATAATATTCAGCATCCTTTTCTTACAAGAATACTTAAGAAAATAATCATAGTTGGTGCATTTCCTAAATAGATTGAAATTGTCTATGACAAACCCATAGCAAATATCATACTTTATGTAAAAAATTGAAATCTTTTTCACTTAGTTTGGAACCAGACAAGGGAGCTCACTATCATCACGACTATTTAACATAGTTCCGGAAGTTCTAGCCAATGCAGTCAGGGAAGAGAAGTATATAAAGGGCATCCAAATGGAGGAAGAAGAGGCCAATCTCTTGCGCTTTTCTGATGATATGATCTTATACTTAGAAAACCCCAGAGACTCAAACACAAACCTGCTGGCAATGATGAAGAAATGCCATTACATCTCAGGGTATAAAATCAATGTCCACAAATCTGTAGTATTTATATATGCCAATAACAGCCATGTTGAGCATCTAATCAAGGACACAATTACCTTCACAGTAGCATCAAAGAAAATTATATACTTAGGAATATACCTAACAAAAGAGGTGAAAGATCTTTACAGAGAATGATGAGACCCTAAGAAAAGAATTAGCAGAAGACATTAATAACATATCATGCTCTTTGCTAGGAAAAATCAACATTGTCAAAATGTCTATTGTACTGAAAGCAATCTACAGATTCAATGCAATCCCCCTTAAAATGCCAACATCACATTTAGAAAAAACTGGAAAAAGTAGAACTGCATTTTCTATGGAATCAGAAATAACCCACATAATCAAGGCTATTCCTAGTAATAAAAACAAACGCAGAGGCATCACTCTGCCACACTTCAGGTTACATAACAAGTCCACGGTGATCAAAATAGCATGGTATTGGCACACAAATAGAGACATAAACATATAAAAACAATGTGAAAACGAAGATTTGAAACAAGTGTCTATTTGCCATCTGATCTTTGATGAACCAAAACAAAAGCATACTGTGGGAACATGAATCCCTACTCCACAAATGGTGCTGGAGAATTGGATAATCCATGTGAAAGACTCAAACTGGACACAGACCTTTCTCCAAGTACAAAAATTGACTCAAGATAAATAAAATATTTAAATCCAAGATATGAAATGGTAAAGATGCTAGAAGAATGTGTAGAAAAAACTCTTGATGAAGTATGACTAGGGAAATATTTTATGATGAAGCCTTCAAGTGCATTTGCAACAACAAAAATAAATGAATTGGGCTTAATTAAACTGAAAAGCTTCTCCACAGCTAAGAACACAAACATTAAAGCAAAAGACAACCTTCAGAATGAGAAAAGATATTTGTATGGTATTAATCTAACAAATAATAGATTCTGATAACTAGAATCTGCTCAGAACTCAAATTAATAAACAAATAGAGCAAACAATCCCATCTAACATGGGCAAGGGATATGAACAGAACTCTCTCTGAGGAAGACAGACAAATGTCTAACAAATATTTGAAAAAATATGTTTCCTTATCATCACAAAAATGTAAATCAAACCAACTTGAGATATCACCTAAGCACAATGAGAATGACCCACATTACAAAGTCCCAGTGTTCCAGATTCTGGCATGGATATGAAGATAAGAGAACACTTTTACATTTGCTGGTGGGACTGGCAAACTAATACAACCTCTTTGGAAGGAAGTGCTCAGACTCCTCAAGAAAGTCATATTTGACCTCCCATTTGATTCTGCAATCCCACTATTAGGCATCTGCCCAGAAGGAAAAAAAAAGAAAAAGCATTTTATCATAAGACCATCTGTCTAGATTGTTTATCACATTTCAATGTACAATTGCTAAAATTTGGAAACATGCTAAATGCCCAGAAAATCAGGACTGCATTAACAAACTGTGGTATATGTATATCATGGAATACTATTCAGCCATTAAAAAGATGGAGACTCTACATCCTTTATATTAACCTATATGGAGTTAAAATAAATTCTTAGTAATGTATTACAATGGAGAAGCACAGCACTCTACCAAGGGCCAGAAAGTAAGACTCTGTCTCAAAAAGAAAGAAGTCATTTTTTTCAAAAAGAAACCTACACTTGAATGCTTACTGAAGCACTATCAAAATTGCAAAGCTGTGGACTCAACCTAAGTGCTCATCAATTCACCATGTATGATTTAATGCCTGTTGCCACAAGATGATGGAACCAGAGACCATTATCTTAAGTGATGTATCTAAAGACTGGAAAAATTGATATATCATGTGCTTTGTATTATATTGGAACTAAACAGTGAACACACTTATGCAGAGAGGGAAGTAAAATTCAGTGGAAATCGAGCAGTGGGAAGGGGGGGAGTGGATGGATGAAAACCTACCTAATGTGCACAACGAACACTGGGTGATTGGCACACTTGCAGTCCTGAGTGAACCATTAAGAAAGTGATCCACATAACCAAGAACATTGTATCCCTTTAATGTTTTGCAATAAAAAAGCTGATATACAAACACAGGCATTTCTTTATGCCTACACAAGATCATTATAATCCATACCACTGTCTTCCACATCTTGCCCCACTAGAAGTTAATTCATGGAAATAACATTCGTGCAGCTCTCTTCTCCTTTAACAAACAATGCCTTCTTCTGAAATACTTTCTGAAGAACCATTTTGAAACATTTTTATGGTTAATTTTTTCATAAGCAGAAGGATGACACTATAAAATTTATAAAACTAAATACATGAACCAGTTGATCTCCAATTGTTATCAATTATTATGTACCATACATAATTGTATGTTTTATACTTTTATAAGACTGCTGTGCAGTAGGTTTGTTTGTACCATTATCACTAAAAACACATGTGTAATACACTTTGTGACAATGTTAAAATTGTTATCTATTATAAGAGCTTATTGAAGCACTATCAAAATTGCAAAATGTCACCAGGGCATAAGAATTTTGTAAGTCTAATATATGTTCATGGGACCAGTGTCCGATATGCAGTCTTTCATTGACTGAAATATTTTTACATGACAGTGAAAATAAATTATATGTACATATGTGTGCATATGAGCATATATATTATTTTATAATATGAGAGAGCTGTTTAATCATACAATATAAAATTATTGGCAGCTCAAAACATCAGTGGGTTTTGTGTTACATAACCATCATACTCAGTCTACACTGAGTACAAAGTGTTTTGAAGAATTTATCTCTTTCTTATGACACAGAGAATGATTTCATAAATAGATATGGGCTGCAATTTGCAATAAGAATTGGAAGTATACATAAGCTCAATGGGATGGTGTTAATGAGAGAGGAAAATCAAACATAAGTAAACATTTTTGGTTATAAAAAACAATACAGAATTAATTCTTTATGCTGGATTTTTCCACATATTAAAATACAATTTATGTATTAGTGTATACACAGTTGAGCATCAAAGAATATTACAGTTAATCTGTATCTTACAAGCTCTTAAATAAATGGATACTATGGAATTTCACAGGTTGTGTGAAATGTAACAAACTTCTAGTAATCTATAGGCAAATAATATAGTGAAAACCCCAGTGCAAAATTATATTTCCCTTAATCTACATTTAACAAATTTGTCAAATATATACATGTATAACTTACAACATTTTTATCAAACAAATATATCAACTAGGATATTTGCTGGTATATATCACTGACACAGGCTATATTAAATTTTCTATAGTATAGTAGTACAGATCCATTTATTCAAGGGGCCTTTTTTTTTCTTTTTGGTCTTTGAGGGATAGATACATTTTATTTAATTTTATTTTTTATTGTTGGGGATTTATTGAAAGTGCAGGAAACCAGGTTACATGATGGCATTTGTTTGGTAAAGTTCCTCTTGTAATTGTGTTTTGCCCCCAAAAGGTGTGTTACACACCAAGACCCCACCCCCTCTCACTGTTCTTCCTTTCCCCCTCCCCTCCCTCCTTCTTTCTTTCTCTGCTCTTTCCTTCCCCCACCCTCCACCATGTACGAGGTCATTAATCGTCCTCATACCAAATTGAGTACATAGGATTCATTCTTCTCCATTCTTGTGATGCTTTACTAAGAATGTGTTCCACTTCCATCCAGGTTACTACAAAGGATGTAAAATTTCCATCTTTTAAATGGCTGAGTAGTATTCCATGCCATACATATACCACAGCTTCTTTTTTTTTTTTTTTTTCAGTTTACGGCCAGGGCTGGGTTTGATCCCCCCACCTCCGGCATAAGGGGCTGGCGCGGTACTCCTTTGAGCCACAGGTACCACCCATACCATAGCTTCTTAATCCATTCCTGGGTTGGTAGTCATTTAGGCTGTTTTCACATTTTGGCAATTGTAAATTGAGCTGCAGTAAACAGTTTAGTGCAAGTGTCCTTATGATAAAATATTTTTTTTCCTTCTGGGTAGATTCCCAGTAATGGAATTGCAGGATCAAATGGGAGCTCTAGCTTGAGTTCTTTGAGGGTTCTTCATACATCCTTCCAAAATGGTTGTATTAGTTTGCAGTCCCACCAGCAGTGTAAAAGTGTTCCATTCTCTCATATCCACACCAGCATCTGCAGTTTTGAGATTTTGCGATATGGGCCATTCTTGCTGGGGCGAGGTGATATCTCAAGGTGTTTTGATTTGAATTTATCTAATAATTAGGAACAATGAGCATTTTTCATATATTTGCTAGCCATTCACCTGTCTTCTTCAGAGAAGCTTCTATTCATCTTTCTTGCCCATTGATATTGCAACAAGAACAATAAACAAATGGGACTTCTGTACAGCTAAGGAGAAAATAACCAAAGCAAATAGACAACCTACACAAGAGAAAAGGATATTTGCATATTTTGAATCAGACAAAATCTTGATAACTAGGATCTATAGAGAATTCAAATTAATCCACATGATACATTTTCTTTTTTAACTTTTTTTTTTTTTTGCAGTTTTGGCCCAGGCTGGGTTTGAACCTGCCACCTCTGGCATATGGGGCCAGTGCCCTACTCCTTTGAGCCACAGGCACCACTCTTTTAACTTAATTTTTATTAAATCATAATTGTATACATTTATGGGGTATAATGTGATGATTTGATATACAATGTGGAATGTGTAAATCAAACTAGTTAACATAACCATCACCTCACTTACTAATTTTTATGGTACGACAATTATAATGTACTATTATTTGTTTTGAAATGTACCCTTGTGGGCAGTACCTGTGGCTCAAAGGAGTAGGGTCCCAGCTCCATATACTGAAGGGGGTGGGTTCAAACCCAGCACCAGCCAAAAAGTGCCAAAAAAAGAAAAGAAAAAAAATACAAGAAAAGAAATGTACCCTTGCATTATGTACATTAGGTGAGATCTTGCTAAATATCCTCCCTCCACTCATCCTCTCCTCTCCCCTCTCCCTTCTCTCCCTTCTTTCTTTACTGGACTCTCTTTGTATTTTATCATTCATATGAATGTGTAAATGTTCACATATTGAATTCAATAATAGCCTTGAGTACATTGGATATTTCTTTTTTCCATTCTTGAGATACCTTACTAAGAAGAATATGTTCCAGTTCCATTCAGGTAAACATAAAAGATGTAAAGTCTCCCTCTTTTTATTGCTGCACAGTATTCCATGCTACATATATACTGCAATTTGTTTATGCATTCTTGGGTTGATGGACATTTAGGCTGCTTCCAGAACTTGGCTATTTGTGAATTGGGCTGCAATAAACATTATGTTGCAAATGTCTTTGTTGTAAAATGGTTTTAATTCATCTCAGTAGATACCTAATAATGATATTACAGGATCAAATGGTAGGTCAACTTTTAGCTCCTTGATAATTCTCCATATTTCTTTTCAAAAAGGCTGTATTAGTTTGAAGTCCCACCAGTAATGTAGAAATGTTCCTTTCTCTTCACATCTGCACCATCATCTCTAGTTTTTTTTTATTTTGTGATGTGGGCTAATCTTACTAGAGTTAGGTGATATCTCAAAGTGGTTTTGCTTTTCATTTCTCTGATGATTAAAGATGATGAGCATTTTTTAATGTGTTTATAGGCCATACATCGGTCATCGTCAGAGAAGTTTGTGATGACATCTCTTACCTAAAAAGAAATGGGATTGTTTCTTCTTTCTTTATGGATTAGTTTGAGTTCTCTGTGGATTCTAGTTATTAGACTTTTGTAGATAATATATCCTGCAAAACTCATCTCCTATTCTGAAGGCAGTGTGTTTGTTTTACTTATAGTATCCTTAGCTGTGCAGAAGATTTTTAGACTGATCAGATACCAGTAATATATTTTTGGTATTGATTCAATTTCCATGGGTGTCCTGCTCATAAAATATTTTCCCAGGCCAATATCTTCAGGTGTTTTACCTGCACTCTCTTCTAGTATTTTTATAGTTTAATGTCTTAATTTTAAAATTTTATCCATTGAGAATCAATTTTTGTTAGTGTAAAAGGTGGGGGTCTACTTTCAGTCTTCTACAAGTTACTAGCCAGTTCACCCAGCACCACTTGTTAAATAGGGATCTTTTCCCCAATATATGCTTTTGTTAAGCTTATCAAAGATCAAATGATGATATATGCATGGGTTCACCTCTAGGATTTCTATTCTGTGCCATATAGCTACCTCTTTAATTTTGTACCAGTACCATTCTGTTTTTATCACTATAGATTTATAGTATAATCTGAAGTCTGGTAATGTGATGCCTTCTGATTTGTTTCATTTCTAAGTAATGTATTGTCTATGAGAGTTTATTTCTGATTCCATATAAAATGAAGTACTATGTTTTCAAGTTCTTTAAAGTATGACATTGGTGCTTTAATAGGGATTGCATTAAAACTGTAGATTGCTTTGGGTGGTATGGACATTTTAACAATGTTGGTTCATCCCAGCCACAATCATGATATATTTTTCCATATGTTAACATCTTCAGCTATATCTTTTCTCAGCATTTCAGAGTTCTCATTACAAAGATCTTTCACTTCCTTTGTTAGACAAATTCCCAGATATTTCATCTTCTTTGGCTCTACTGTAAAAGGAATAGAGTCCTTGGCTATATTTTCACCTTGACCATTATTGGCATATATAAAAGCTACTGATTTGTAAGTATTGATTTTGTATCCTGAGACAGTGCTATATTCCTTGATTACTTCTAAGAGCATTGTAGTTAAGTCCCTGGGGTTTTGCAGGTAAAAAATTGTGTCATTGCGAAGAGTGAGTTTGACCTTCTCTGATCCTATTTGAATGCCCTTGATCTCTTTCTCTTGCCTGATTGTGATGGTTAGGACTTCCATTACTATGTTGAATAGCAGTGGTGGCAATGGACATCCTTGTCTAATTCCAGATCTGAGTGGAAATGTTTTCAATTTTACTGCATTCAATATGTTATTGGCTGTGGTTTTGCTGTAGATGACCTCTATCAGTTTAAGAAATGTGCTATTTAAGCCTATTTTCTTAAGTATACTAATAGTGAAAGGATGCTGGATATTATCAAAAGTTTTTCTGTATCAATTGATAAAATCATAAGGTCTTTTTTATTTTATTTATGTGGTGTATAATTTTTTGTAGATTTATGTATGTTGAACCAACCTTGTTACCCTGCAATAAAACCAACTTGATCATGGTGTATACTTTTTTTTTGATGTATCATTGAATTCTGTTTACTAGGATCTAACAGAATATTTTTGCATTGATATTGATTAATTGGTCTATAGTATTCTTTTTTTGTTGGCTCCTTTCCTGGTTTGGAGAATAAGGTGATATTTGCTTCATGGAATGTGTTGGTGAGGTTTCCTTCTTTTTGTATGTTGTGGAAAAGGTTATGTAATATAGGTACAGGTACTAGTTTCTCTTTATAGGTTTGGTAGATTTCTGATGTGAATCCATCTGGTCCCAGAGTTTTCTTTTCTGGGGACATTTTGTGGAGTTGATGCTATTTCAGTGCTTGATATAGGTCTATTCAAAATTTCTAATTCTTTTGAGTTGAGTCTGGGAAGATGGTGTGCTTCCAAGTATTGGTCTATTTTCTCTATATTTTTATATTTCTAAGAATAAAGTGTTTTTTGTAGTAATCATTGAGAGTTTTTTTTAGTTTCTATGGTATCTATTGTTATTTCTCCTTTATCCTTTATGATTGACAAGGTTAAAGACTTTGCTTTTCTGTTTCTGGGTAGGCTAGCCAAAGTTTTATCAATTTTATTAATCTTTTCAATGAATGAACTTTTTGTTTTCTTGATCTTCTGAATTTTTTTTTGTTTGTTTTAAATTTCATTTAGTTCTGCTCTAATTTTGGTTATTTCTTTTATTTTTCTTGGTTTGGGATTGGATTGTTCTTCCTTTTCAAGTTGCTTGAGATGTCACATTTGATTATGGACTTCATCTATCTCTGTTTTCTCAATGAAGGCTTCTGGTGCTATAAATTTCCCTCTTATGATCCATTTTGAAAGATGATTCATGGCCTGAAGAGAAGAAGTTTTATTAGGATGAAATTTTCTGTAGATGTCTGTTAAATTCATTTGTTTTAGGGTCACAGTTAAGTCAAATATTTTTTTGTTTGTTTGTTTGTTTAATTTCTTCTTGGAGAATATATCCAGAACTGAGAAAGGGGTGTTAAAATCTCCAACTATTATAGTGCAGGAAGATATCACATTGTTCATATCTGTTAGGGTTTACTTTATAAATTGAGGACTATTTTGGTAAGGGAAAATAAATGTTAATTATCAAAATATCTTCATGTTGTGTGTTGCACTTGACAAATATGTAATGTCCATTCTTGTCTTTCCTTACCTTTGTTGGTTTAAATCCTTTTGTATCTGAAAATAAAATTGTAACCCCTGCTTTTTCTTTCATTTCCATTTGCCTGTATTATATGTCCATCCCTTCACCCTGAGTCTTTTTTTTTTATCATTTGAGGTAAGATGAGTTTCTTGTAGATAACAGATAACCTGGTCTGATTTTTTGTATCCAGTTATCCAACCTATACCTCTTTAGAGAACAATTTAAGCCATATGCATTACTTTAGACAATTGATAAGTCTGAGTAGTGTTTTGGCCATCATGTTTTTCAAAGGTCCAGTGGATATTTTTAATTCTAGGGCTTGTTTGATAAATTATGGGTGAGTTTACTTTGGTGGTAGACCATTTTGGTGGTCATTATTGAAAGTGGGTTTGAGTATTTCCTGGAGAGCTGCTTTAGTTATGGCAAATTTCTTCAACGTGTATATGTCAGTAAAGTATTTTATTTCTCCATCTCAAATGAAACTCAGTTTAGCTGGCCACAGGATCCTGGGCTGAAAGTTGTTTTGTTTTAGGAGATTTAAAGTCGATGACATCCTCTTCTGGCTTTACAGTTTCAGCTGAACCATCTACAGTCATTCTCATATTTCTCTATGTAGGTCATGCTTTTCTTACATTTGGCTGCTTGTAGAATATTCTCCTTCACATTAACTTTGGAAAAGTCAATTACAACGTGTCTAGTAGATGCTTTATTTGGATTGAGTCTTGGTGGAGTTCTGAAACTATCTGTTCTCTGAATTTCTGTACCTGTTTCAATACTTGGAAAGTTTTCCTCTATAATGTCTTGGAGTATATCATCTGTGCCTTTAAGACTATTATCTTCTCCTTCAGGAATTCTCAAAAGTTGAATGTTTGAACTTTTGGAATGATCCCACAATTCTCTCAAGGAATGATCTGTTTTTGCTTTCCACTTCTCTGCCTTGTTGAGTACTTTGGATTGTTCAAAATCCGTGTCATCAATTTCAGAGATCATTTCTTCTGCATGCTCACTCTATTACCAAGGGATTTTACCATATTTTGAAGCTCCTTAAGTAATTTTTTATTTCCTTTAGCTCTCCTATCTCTTTTCTCATTATGTTCTTATACTTAATGATTTTGTCTATGAATTCATTAACTTGCTGAGACAAATTTTGAACAACTCTTTTGATTTCTATTTCCATTTTTTCTCCTTTCTATTCATATTATTTGCAATCCTTATACTGAATTATATTTCTTTTTTGCATTGTAAGATATTCATATAAATTTTAAAATAGGCAAAACATTTATTGATTCATACAAATAAGACAAAGTATAAACATGTGCAAATTTAAATTAGTAATTACTTCTAGGGAGTAAAATAACAGTAATGATATACTTTAACTGTATTTATAAAGTTGTATTCCTTTTTTAATGTCTAAAATATGTCTAGCTTGCTACAGTTGAGTGGTGGACATGTGAGTGTTGGCCCATATTTTTATGTATGCTTCACTGCATGCTAGAAATATTTTATTTAAAAATAGTATACCAATTTTTCATTAGACATTATAGATTACACATTAATTTACATCTGCTTGCTCCCTTCTAAAAAATGACAATAATGAGCAAGAGGTTTACATACTATGACAAAGAAGCAACAGATAAGATGTTAACAGATGAAGCGTTAACAAAATGTTCAAAAAAAGTGAATGGATAAATGGTGACTGACTTAGTCAGCCAAGGAAAGCAGAAAACTTAAGCCTGCAAGACAAAGGAAGAGTATTGTATCAACTGAATTATTGCCACGCACATATGTTGAAGCCCTAACCCCCCAGAACCACAGAATGAGACTGTATTTGGAATAGGGATTTTTTTTCTGTGTTATAATTACATGTTTAATTATCATTGCACACTGCCACCAGCCACCCCATGGGGCTGAAGCCTGGTTCCCTCCATTGAGCAACAGAATCAGAGAAGTGCCCCTCCAAATTCAGACCAGAGGCTTCAGCCCACAACTGTGCATTTTCACAGTGCGTTTCTCTCTCCAACACATTCAGCGCATCACCCTGCCACTGGAAACCCCGAGGGACTGAATCCCAGTTTCCTTTAGTGAGCAACAGGTTCAGAGAACTGCACCACCAAAGTCTGACTTAAGGCCTGATCCCTTTTGTAGCATGGTGTGTCCCTGTCTTCCTCTCTCCCCATGCCTCCAATTTCCAGTCTAGTCACTGTTTCTGTGCTATAGTCCAGTGGCCCTCACAATGCCAAGACCTCTCATGGAATTTCCAAACTCTCTGGGTACTGCAGGGGGCAGGCTTATAGTCTGCCAGGCAAGGGGGGAAGAGTAGACTGGGAGTCCAGAATTGTAGGGAAAATATTCAATTTTTGCCAGGCAGAGTGATGTGTAGGCTCACGAGTGGGACCTCCTTGGAGAAGAAGTCCCAGTGTTTAGTGGCTGTCTCCCATGGGATAAAATAAGTATTTTTTATTGTTGTTGTTGTTGTTGTTGTTCCCTGCTCACTTGCAGAGATCACACAGGGAACCTTTTCTGAGGGAGGGGTCTCTTGTCCTCCTGGGGATAAGCTTTGTACCTGTAATTGGTTTTCTTTGAGTCACAGCTTGCCTCTGCAGAGATGATGCACACTTATCTATCTTCTTTCTTAGCTCAACTCCCCACCTTCAGTTTCAACGAGTCCATTTGTCCATTATCTGTCCTTCTGGACAGGATCCTCTGTCAAGAGCTGCCTCTATTTGGCCATCTTACTTTTCTTCCCAACCCCCATTTTTTTGAGGTTTTACATTTACATGTACATGTACAGATAAAGCTTGCATGTACTTATTTATTTAACAGGAAATTATTGATTACTACAAACAAAGATAAATGTCCAGTAGGACAGGAGAGAAAATGCAGAAATAGATTTATACCTTTTTCTAGAATATGCTTTATGACAAACAAAGAGAGATGTGGGAAGAAGACTCGAGTAGACAATTCACAAAAGAGAGTATAAAAATTACTTAGAAGCATATGGAAAGATGATGAACCTTATTATCCATCAAGTCAATGAAAATTGAAACCACAATGAAATACCTTATAAACCTACCATGATGACTAAAATGAAAAAAAAAAATCTTAGTAAGATAACTATAACTCTTATACACTGATGGTTGGAGAGTAAATTTGTGCACCAACTTTGGAAAACTGTTAGCAGTGTCCAGTAAAGCTAAACATACAATCATTCTATGACCCAACAGTTCTAGTTTAGTACTTTGGTAAATAACCCAGATAAATGCCTACATTTTATTGACCATGAGAGATGAATTGGAAAGCTTATGGCAACATTATTTGTCAAAGCCCCAAACTGGAATTTATTCATTAATACATAATAGATAAATATTGTTATATTTACAAAATAATAATATGTATAGTAGTAATTATAAAGAAAAACTACAACTGTACCAAATAACATGAATAAATTTTACAATCAAAATGTTGAGTGACAAATACATAAATAAGAGTAGCTGCTGTATTCTCCAGTTGTGCATGGTACATAAATAGGTAACACTAACCTGTGTTGGAAGATACGAAGATAACAGTTACCCTTACGGCACTGGAAATAACTGAAAGGAAATACAAATGAGTTTCTAGAGTGCTGGTACTGTTATATTTTATGTGGATACTGTTTTATGTGGACACAAGTCAATATATTGTTTATTAAGCTGTATACCTATAATGTGTTCACATTTCTGTATGTATATTTAAAAATCAAATACTTATAAATGTTGGATGACATTTCCTTGAGTACTTGCAAAGCTCTTAGAACTTTTTAAGGTTTAGGAACATATAGAGGTGAAAAAGCTGTTTTTGTCCTTTGAGGGAAGTGAGGTTTCTCACTGGGAAAAGTTGACACCTAAGCAATGGCCTTGTGTGGTGGCTCATTCCTGTAATCCCAGCACCTGGGAGATCAAGGCAGGTGGATTGCTTGAGCTCGGGAGTTAAAGACAAGCCTGAGGAAGAGTAAGACCCTGTCTCTAAAAAATAGCTGGGCATTGTGGTGAGCACCTATAGTCCCAGCTACTTGGAAGACTAAGGCAAGAGATTCACTTAAGCCCAAGAGTTTGAGGTTGCTGTGAGCTATGACAATACAGCACCCTATTAAGGGTGACAAAATGAGACTCTGTCTCAAAAAAAAAAAAAGAAAGAAAGAAAGAAAGAAAGAAAGAAAGAAAGAAAGAAAGAAAGAAAAGAAAAGAAAAGAAAAGAAAAAAGAAAAGAAAAACAGTGGCATAAGATTAGCACAAAAAAGCAAAAAAGGCCAAGAAAACCACAAGTTCCTGATTATTTTTTCTATTAAATCATAGCTGTGTACATTAATGCAATCATGGGGCAACATACACTGGTTTTATAGACCATTTGACACATTTTCATCACACTGGTTAACATAGCCTTCCTGGCATTTTCTTAGTTACTGTGTTAAGACATTTATATTCTACATTTACTAAGTTTCACATGTACCCTTGTAAGATGCACCATAGGTGTAATACCACCAATCACCCTCCCTCCGCCCATCTTCCCTCTCCCACCCCTCCCTCTCCCCTTCTCCCTATTCTTAGGTTATAACTGGGTTATAGCTTTCATGTGAAAGCCATAAATTAGTCTCATAGTAGGGCTGAATACATTGGATACTTTTTCTTCTATTCTTGAGATACTTTACTAAGAAGAGTATGTTCCAGCTCCATCCATGTAAACATGAAAGAGGTAAAGTCTCCATCTTTCTTTAAAGCTGCATAATACATTCCTTTTGGAAAGATGTTTGGAGAACACTTAGAGATCTAAAAATAGATCTGCTAATCAATCCTATAATTCCTCTACTAGATATATACCCAGAAGACCAAAAATCACAATATAACAAAGATATTTATTTGTATCAGAATGTTTATTGCAGCCCAATTCATAATTGCTAAGTCATGGAAAAAGCCCAAGTGCCCATCGATCCACGAATGTATTAATAAATTGTGGTATACGTACACCAAGGTCCTGATTTTATGTCTAAGCTGGTTGAGGTGGCTTGCAGTTGCTTGCAAGAAAATTTCCTCTAGGAATTCTTTTCTTAATGTTTTTTAATTCTCTCTGTAGAGCTCTGTCACCTCCTTTGTTAAGTATCTTTTCAGGTATTTTATTTTCTTTGCTGGTATTGTGAAATATATGGTATATTTGATTTGATTTTCAGCGTGATGACTATTGCTATATAAAAATGACTGATTTGTGTACATTGATTTTGTAACCTTAAACTTTGCTGGATTTATCAATTAGAGGATTCTCTGATGAAATCCTTAGGGTTTTATAAATATAGATTGTATCATCAGCAAAGAATGATAATTTGACCTCTTCTTTCCCCAATTGGACCCTCTAGATATTTTTCCTCTTGCCAGTTTGTTCTGGTGAAAACTTCCAGCACTGTGTTAAGTAAGAGTGGTGAAGATGGTAACTTTTTCTGGTTTTAGTTCTAAGCTGGAATGCTTTCAATTTTTGTTGTTGTTGTTGTTCAGTATGATGTTGGCTGTATGTTTGCCATATATAGTCTTTATAATTTTGAAGAATGTCCCCCTTATACTGATTTTGTTGAGCGTTTTTATCAGGAAACAGTGCTAAATTTTGTCAAATGCTTTTTCTGCATGAATTGAAAGGATCATATGCTCCTTCTGTACAATTACATTTATAGATTTGTGTATGTTGACCAATCCTTGCATCTCTGGGATGAAGCCCACTTGGTCATGGCAAATTTTTTTGTTGATGTGTTGCTGAATTATGCTTGCTAAAATTTTATTTAATATCCTTTATTCATAAGGAATATTGGTCTATAGTTTTCTGTTTCACTTGTGCCCTTTCCTGGCTTTGATATCAACATAATATAGGCTACATAAAATGCACAGGGAAGATTCCTACCTTCTCAATGTTATAGAATAATTTCTGCAGTGTAGGTATAACTTCCTCTTTGCAAGTTTGGTGAAATTCAGGCATAGAATCATCTAGTCCAGGACTTTTTTTTTTCCCTTTGTTATATAGTTTTATTTTAATTCATCATAAAAAAAACACACAAATCGGGTTTGCTTTGACAATATAAGCCAGAAAATATTTTTCAATTGCTTTGCTTCTATTTAAGCCTTTTAACATTTCTACATTAAGGCATTTGGCACCATGAACACATAAGTTTTACAGAAAGACGTAAGAATTTTTATGGCTCATTTTTCCATAATGTAACTGCACACACTCTCAGTTAGACTCCGATCAAATGTGCACATAAGAAACTAGATTGGTGGGGAAAGAGTTATTAATAGCTGTAGTTGGAATACTAGATCCAAGGCGGAGAAGGATTATTTTCAGACATGATATGATGAGCCTGGTGAAGTCTCCATTGTACAGGCCTTTACCTGAAGATAGAGCACATCAGTGAGACTAGTTTCTTTTTATTTATTTATTTATTAAATCATAGCTGTGTACATTGATATGATCATGGGGCATCATACACTAGCTTCATAGACCGTTTGACACATTTTCATCACAATGGTTAACATAGCCTTCCTGGCATTATCTCAGTTACTGTGCCAAGACATTTACATTCTACATTTACCAAGTTTCGCATATACTTTTTTAGTTGAACATTTTTTTATTCCTCCTTCAATTTCAGTATTTGATGTTGATCTATTTAGGAGATCTATTTCTTCCTGATTGAGACTCAAGAGGTTTTCTGATTCCAAAAATTTGTCCATTTCCTCAACATCTTCAAGTTTATGGGTATAGAGATTTTTATAGTATTCTTAGATGATGTTTTATATTTCCATGATATCAGTTGTGACTTCTTTTTTATTTTTAATTGAGTGCATTAGAGTCTTTTCTGTTTCTAGCGGGAGGATTGTCATTTTTTCTTTTTTTTATCTTTTCAAATAACCCAGTTTTTCCTTCGTCTTCTGGATAGTTCTTTTTATCTCAATTTCATTTAGTTCCTTCTGATCTTAATCAGTTATATCTTCTCTTTTGTTGTGTTTGTGATTGGTTTGAACTTCCTTTTCCAATTACTTTAGATGACTTATCAGACTGTTGGTTTTTGATCTTTTTGTCTTTCGTATGTAGGCTTTTAAAGCTATGAGGATTCCACTCAGGGCGGCTTTTTCTGTGTCACACAGATTTTGATAACATGTGTCCCTATTGTTATTTTCTTTGAAGAATCTTTTTTATTTTCATTTTTATATTTTCATTGACCCAATATTATTCAGCATTAGATTGCTTAGTTTCCATGACTTTCCTTAGGAATGAGTGTTTCTGTTGGAACTGATTTATAGCTTTATTCTATTGTGGTCTAAAAGGATACAGATTTTTTTTTTTAATTTTTTTATTAAATCATAACTGTATACAATGATATGATTATGGGGCATCATACACTCACTTCATAAACCATTTGACACATTTTTATCAGAGTGGTTAACATAGCCTTTCCGGCGTTATCTCAGTTACTGTGCCAAAACATTTACATTCTACATTTACCAAGTTTCGCAAATACCCTTGTAATATGCACCACAGGTGTGATCCCACCGATTCCCCTCCCTCTACCCACCCCCCCCTTTCCCACTTCCCCCTATTGTTAAGTTGTAGCTGGGTTATAGCTTTCATGTGAGAGTCCCAAATTAGATTCATAGTAGGGCTGTGTACATTGGGTACTTTTTCTTCCATTCTTGGGATACTTTACTAAGAAGAATATGTTCCAGCTCCATCCATGTAAACATGAAAGAGGTAAAGTCTCCATCTTTCTTTAAGGCTGCATAGTATTCCATGGTATACATATACCACAATTTATTAATCCAGTCGTGGATCGATGGGCACTTGGGCTTTTTCCATGACTTAGCTATTATGAATTGGGCTGCAATAAACATTCTGGTACAAATATCTTTGTTATGTTGTGATTTTTGGTCTTCTGGGTATATGCCCAGCAGAGGAATTACAGGATTGAATGGCAGATCTATTTTTAGATCTCTGAGTGTTCTCCATATATCTTTCCAAAAGGAATGTATTAATTTGCATTCCCACCAGCAGTGCAGAAGTGTTCCCTTTTCTCCGCATCCACGCCAACATCTCTGGTCTTGAGATTTTGTGAAATAGGCTAGTCTCATTGGAGTTAGATGATATCTCAAAGTAGTTTTGATTTGCATTTCTCTGATGATTAAAGATGATGAGCATTTTTTCATATGTCTGAAGGCCGTGCGCCTGTCTTCTTCAGAGAAGTTTCTCTTCAAATCCCTTGCCCAGCCTGCGATGGGATCCCTTATTTTTTTCTTGCTGATGCGTTTGAGTTCTCTGTGGATTCTGGTTATTAAACCTTTGTCAGAGTTATACCCTGCAAATATCTTCTCCCATTCTGAGGCTGTCTGCTTGCTCTGCTTACTGTGTTCTTAGCTGTGCAGAAGCTTTTTAGTTTGATCAAGTCCCAGTAGTGTATTTTTGAAGCTGCTTCAATTGCCCGGGGGGTTCTCCTCATGAAATACTCACCCAGACCAATTTCTTCAAGGGTTTTCCCTGCATTCTCCTCTAGTATTTTTATAGTTTCATGTCTTAAGTTTAAATCTTTAATCCAATGAGAGTCTATCTTAGTTAATGGTGAAAGGTGTGGGTCCAATTTCAGTCTTCTGCAGGTTGCCAGCCAGTTCACCCAGCACCATTTGTTAAATAGGGAATCTTTTCCCCACTGAATGTTTTTAATTGGCTTGTCAAAAATCAAATAGCGGTAAGTAGCTGGATTCATCTCTTGGTTCTCTATTCTATTCCAGATATCTACTTCTCTGTTTTTGTGCCAATACCATGCTGTTTTGATCACTATCGATTTGTAGTAAAGTCTGAGGTCTGGTAGTGTGATTCCTCCTGTTTTGTTTTTATTTCTGAGTAATGTCTTGGCTATTCGAGGTTTTTTCTGATTCCATATAAAACGAAGTAACGTTTTTTCAAGATCTTTAAAATATGACAGTGGAGCTTTAATAGGGAGTGCGTTGAAATTATATATTGCTTTGGGTAGTATGGACATTTTGATAATGTTGATTCTTCCTAGCCATGAGCATGGTATGTTTTTCCATTTGTTAACATTTTCAGCTATTTCTTTTCTTAGAGTTTCATAGTTCTCTTTATAGAGATCTTTCATGTCTTTTGTTAGGTAAATTCCCAAATATTTCATCTTCTTTGGCACTACTGTGAATGGGATAGAGTCCTTAACTGCTTTTTCAATTTGACTGTTATTGGTGTATATAAAGGCTACTGATTTATGAATGTTGATTTTGTAACCTGAGACGCTGCTGTATTCCTTGATCACTTCTAGGAGTTTTGTAGTAGAGTCCCTAGTGTTTTCCAGATACACAATCATATCATCTGCGAAGAGCGAGAGTTTGATCTCTTCTGACCCTATATGGATACCCTTGATCGCCTTTTCTTCCCTAATTGCGGTGGCTAAAACTTCCATTACAATGTTGAAAAGCAATGGAGACAATGGGCAGCCTTGTCTGGTTCCTGATCTGAGTGGAAATGATTCCAATTTAACTCCATTCAATATGATATTGGCTGTGGGTTTGCTGTAGATAGCCTCTATCAGTTTAAGAAAAGTCCCTTCTAGACCAATTTTCTTGAGTGTTCTGATCATGAAGGGATGCTGGATATTATCAAAAGCTTTCTCTGCATCAATTGAGAGAATCATATGGTCTTTGTTTTTTAATTTGTTTATGTGCTGAATTACATTTATAGATTTACGTATATTGAACCAGCCTTGAGACCCTGGGATAAAACCAACTTGGTCATGATGTATAATTTGTTTGATGTGTTGTTGGATTCTGTTTGTTAGGATCTTGTTGAATATTTTTGCATCTATATTCATTAGTGATATTGGTCTATAATTTTCTTTTCTTGTTGGGTCTTTTCCTGGTTTGGGGATCAGGGTGATATTTGCTTCATAGAACGTGTTGGGTAGTCTTCCTTCTTTTTCTACATTTTGGAACAGGTTGAGTAATATAGGTACTAATTCCTCTTTAAAGGTTTGGTAGAATTCTGACGTGAAACCATCTCGTCCCGGGCTTTTCTTTTTAGGGAGGTTTTGTATAGTTGATGCTATTTCTGAACTTGATATGGGTCTGTTCAACATTTCCACTTGATTCTGGTTAAGTCTTGGAAGGTGGCATGCTTCCAAGTATCGGTCTATTTCCTTCAGATTTTCATATTTCTGAGAATAAAGTTTCTTGTAATATTCATTAAGGATTTTTTGGATTTCTGATGAGTCTGTGGTTATTTCGTCTTTGTTGTTTCTGATTGATGATATTAGAGATTTTACTCTTTTTTTCCTGATTAGGTTGGCCAGAGGTTTATCTATTTTATTGACCTTTTCCAAAAACCAGCTTTTTGATTTATTGATCTGTTGTATTATTCTTTTGTTTTCAATTTCATTTAATTCTGCTCTAATTTTGGTTATTTCTTTTCTTCTACTGGGTTTGGGGTTGGAATGTTCTTCCTTTTGCAGTTGCGTGAGATGTCCCATTAAGTTGTTAACTTCCTCTCTTTCCGTTCTCTTGAGGAAGGCTTGCAGTGCTATAAATTTCCCTCTTAGAACTGCCTTTGCAGTGTCACAGAGGTTCTGATAGCTTGTGTCTTCATTGTCATTTTGTTCCAAAAAATTGGTGATTTCTTTCTTAATCTCATCTCTGACCCAGCTATCATTCAGCATAAGGTTATTTAACTTCCATGTTTTTGTATGGGTATGCAGATTCCTGTTGTTACTCAATTCAAGTTTTATTCCATGATGGTCCGAGAAGATGCATGGAATAATTTCTATTCCTTTAAATTTACTGAGGTTAGACTTGTGACCTAAAATGTGGTCAATTTTGGAGTAAGTTCCGTGGGCTGATGAGAAGTATGTGTATTCAGTTTTGTTGGGATGAAATGTTCTGTAGATGTCTGCTAAATCTAAATATTGGATGGTTAGGTTTAAATCTAAGATTTCTTTGCTCAGCTTCTTTCTGGAGGATCGATCCAACACTGCCAAGGGAGTGTTGAAATCTCCGACGATTATGGAGCTGGAGGAAATCAAGTTACTCATGTCTGTTAGAGTTTCTCTTATAAATTGAGATGCATTCTGGTTGGGTGCATAGATATTAA
Organism: Nycticebus coucang; assembly: GCF_027406575.1. Lineage (NCBI taxonomy): Eukaryota > Metazoa > Chordata > Mammalia > Primates > Lorisidae > Nycticebus > Nycticebus coucang. The sequence continues at coordinate 109,229,962 of NC_069804.1, forward strand.
TAATTGAGATCTCATCATATTTAGTATTACCCTTAACAAATATGAAGTGACCATTCTTGTCCTTCCTTACTTTTGATGGTTTAAAGCCTACTGTATCTGCAAATAAAATTGCAACACCTGCTTTTTTCTGATTACCATTTGCCTGAAATATGGATGACCATCCTTTCACCCTGAGTCTGTATTTGTCTTTTAAGTTGAGATGTGACTCTTGTATGTAACAAATATCTGGCTTGAGTTTTTGTATCCAGTCAGCTAACCTATGCCTCTTTAGAGGACAGTTTAAGCCATTCACATTGATGGAGAGTATTGATAAGTCTGGTGGAATTTAGGGTATCGAGTTTTTCAAAGGTCCAGTGGACATTTTTAATCCTTTCGTCGGTGTGGAAGTTGGAGTTTGATCCGAAGTTTCTGAGTGAGTTTACTTTTGTGGTATAGGATTGGGTTGGTCATTGTGGAGGATAGGTCTGAGAACATCCTGAAGAGCTGGTTTACTTATGGCAAATTTTTTCAACATATGAATGTCGTTGAAGTATTTAATTTCTCCATCATAGATGAAACTCAGTTTAGCTGGATACAAGATCCTGGGTTGAAAGTTTTTTTGCTTTAGGAGATTAAAAGTTGATGACCAGCCTCTTCTTGCTTGAAAAGTTTCAGCAGAGAGATCTGCAGTTATTCTAATATTCTTACCTTTGTACGTTATAGTTTTTTTCGCCGGGCTGCTTTGAGAATCTTCTCTTTCATGTTAACTTTAGTGAAGCTAATTATGATATGTCTGGGAGATGGCTTATTGGGGTTGAATCGTGCTGGGGTTCTGAAGCTGTCTGCTATCTGAATTTCAGATTCTCTAGGCATGTCTGGAAAATTTTCTTTCATAATTTCATGTAGAAGGGCCTCTTTGTCCTTGGCAGCCACTTCATCATTCTCCGAAATTCCTATAACCCTTATGTTGTTTTTTTTTCGAATTATCTGAGAGCTCTCTGAGTGAGTGATCCGTTTTTGCTCTCCATTTCTCTTCCTCTGTGAGAGATTGGGAGCGTTCGAAGACTTTATCTTCAATGTCAGAAATCCTTTCTTCTGCTTGCTCCATTCTGTTACTGAGGGATTCTACTGTATTTTTCATATCTTTGAGTGCTGTAAGTTCTTGTTTCAGTGTGTCTAAGTCTTTGGTGGTTTTGTCTTTAAATTTCTTAAATTCTTGAGACAATTTTTGAATTTCTCCTCGAATTCCTAATTCCATTTTATTAATCTTGTCTGCAAACCAAATTCTGAATTCGACTTCTGACATCTCAGCCAGTTGTTTATGAATGGGATCTTCAATCACATCTGCCGTATCTTTTCTTGGGGGGGTTGATCTATTCTGGTTATTCATGTTACCAGAGTTTTTCCGCTGATTCCGCCCCATGGTTTACTCCCTTTGGTTTTTCCCTGGGGTTTTCTCGAGGGCCCGTACAGTGTTTTGGCCTGAGAAACTGGGACCCTGTCTGGTGTGGTGGAGCAAAGTGGTTCTGTCTTGTTTTCAGCTGGTTTCTGTTCGATCCTATTGCAGCTTCTACTCTGGCTGGAAGTCTCAGCTGTGTGGAAAAATCAGCAATTAAGTCACCCCGCCTGCCCACCTCTGGCCCCAGTTGGAAAAGGAGAATCAAACCTTCCTACAATCGCACACCCAGGGCACCGCCTGAAGAGTCCTCAGTCTATTAGACCAGTTCAAAAGGTCCGAATCAACTGTCTCAATCGGCACTTGTCTCGGGTGGAAGGGTTCAAGAGGTCTCTGGGAACTGGATCACAGGGGCCTGGTGACTCCTCTGACACGGCTCACCCCAGTGCAGCGTGGATTCAGGAGGAGCCACCCAGCAAACAGAGCAGTCTGGGAAGGTTGACGTCTCCTTCCCCACTTTGCCCGTCCGTCGGACCCAGTCACTGGTATCTCTGCAGATGGCTAACCCAGTTGCCTGCAGTGAACAGACACTCCAGGGGTTTGCACCTGCCTGAATCGCAAGGAAGTCTGCCAGGCCCCCGCAGACTGCCGCTATCTAGCAGGAGGAGATGGGGCCTGACATCTTTGAGTGTTTGATGCAGGTGATGGGAAGGAGGTGTTCACTCAGGCTTAGCCCCGTCCCTGATGGATGCTGCTAACAGAACAGAACAGAACAGACAACTTTGTGAGGTTCTGTCTCTGTTCCTGTCGTCGCCTACAGAAGACGGGCTGTTTTGAGTTCAAACGTCTTTGCTGCTGGAGAATTGCGTCTGAACACCTCTCTAGGTCGGCCCCGCTCTGGAGGCTTCTGGGTTTGTGAGCCGTGTCACCGGTGGCCTCCTCTGGTTGCCCAGGGAGACAGGGGGTGTGGCCTCAGAATATCCAGAAGTGAGCGTTCTGCCGTTAAAGAGAAAACAGCTGTTGATCTACCTCCAGGGAACTGCTGCTCTGGTGTGGGCACTCATGCGACCCTTTTCTCCTCTGTCCCGCGCCCCAGAGTCAGCACTGAGCGGCCGCAGTTTGTGCTGGGTCCACACCCCTTAAGAGATCCCCCAAGAATCAGAACTCTTGGGGGATGGGCCCCCAGATCCCGATTGGGAGTGGGGCGGGGGGAAGCTAGAGTTTCATTCAGTTTCACGCAATACTACGTTCCGGGGAGGGCTCCTGCACTGCACCGCAGGGAAGTGCCTCCAAGGCTTGATTTCCCCTCAGCAGAGTGCCCTCTCCTCGCTCACGTGTCCCAGAGTCAGCGCTGACCTGACGCAGCTCAGGCACTGTGCACTCCCCTCGAGAAATCACCCAAGGAGCCGAACTCCTGGGGGATAGGCCCTCAGACCCCGAGTGAGAGTAGGGGTTCTCAGCTCTCAGCGGGGAGGCCAGAGTCTGATTCAGTTTTGGGCCCCGTATGCCCGGGGAGGGTTGCTGCACTGCACCGCAGGGAAGTGCCGCGAGGCGTGACTCCCCCTCAGCCCGGTGCCCTCTCCTCACTCGGCGCACCTCAGAGTCAATGCTGACCAGTCGCAACTCGGGGACTGTCCACTCCCCTTGAGAAATCACCCAAGGATCCGAAGTCCTGGGGGACAGACCTCCAGACCTCAGTGGGCGGGAGGGGAGCGCCGGGGATTCAGGGTTGCCGGCAAAGGATTCCCAAAGTTTTATTCAGCCCTATGTCCGGCAGGAGAACGCCACGGCACCCCAGTAGGGGAGGTAGGTCCAGTTTTTAGAAGGTCTCTCCCGTGGAGTGTAGTGGGAGGGCCTTTAATTTCTGCCCGCTTGTTCAATTGTGGGGCTCTAGAGCCGGTCTCATGGGGAAGGGGGACTCCCGTCCGCTTGGTGGTGGATTTTGTACCTTTTGTTTGCGTTCTTGTGATCACAACTTGCCTCAGCGGTGTTGATGTGCGTTCTTCAGCCTTCTCTCTTGGTGAGGCTCAAGTCCACCAGGATACTTACTAAATTCCTGTCCCTTAACTCTCCTTCTGGACGGGAGCCTTTGTTGAAAGCTGGCTTCAGTCCGCCATCTTGTCTCCCCCCCGTCAGGATACAGATTTAATTTATTTTTTTTTACATTTTTGAGACATGTTTTGTGGCCTATGATATGATCACTCTTAGAGACTGTTCCATGTGCTGATGAGAAGAACATATATTCAATTGTTTGGGGGCATAATGTTGTGCAAGTGTCTGTTAGATCCATTTATTCTACATTTTTTGTTTATGTCAATTGTTTCTTTGTTTATTTCATGATTGGTGGATGTGTCTCCCTTCTGAGTGTTGAATACCCAGGCAATTATGATATTGCTGTTTGCCATTTTGTTTTGTTTGAGTAAAGTTTGTTTAAGAATATGAGCATTCCTGTGTTGGATGCATTAATGTTTAAGATTATTATGTTTTCTGGTTAGCTTGTTCCTTTCACCATTATATAGTGATCTACTTTGTCTTTCTTTATTTTGACGATTTAAAGTCTGTGTTTTCTGGTGTAAGAATGGCTACACCAGCTTTCTTTTGATTTCCATTTGCATAAAAGATTGTTTTCCAACCATTCACCTTGAGTCTAAATGAGACCTTGCGTCTTAGATATATTTCCTGAATATAGAAGAAACTTGGTTTGTGTTTTCCTATTCATTCAGCCAGTCTATGTCTCTTCAGTGGAGAATTCAAGCATTCATATTTATTAAAAATATGGATTCTTTTGAGTAGTTTCTTATTGTTAATTTTTTTCCTCTAGAGCTACTGTAGCAACTGAGCTCTGACATTGAGATTTTTGGTTGATTTTTACATTGGTAGGTGTCACTGTGCTGCTCTGCATGTAATACAGTTCTGAGTACTTCCTGCAGGATAGGCCCGGACTTCTGAAATTCTCTCAGTGATTGTCTAAGAAAATCTTCATTTCTCCCTCATTTAGAACACTTAATTTTGCAGGATACAAGATTCCCTAGACTGACCATTATTCTACTTTAGAAGACTGAAGATATTCTACTTTAGAAGACTGAAGATGGGCATCCGATCACTTCTGGCTCGTAGAGTTTCAGTTGAGTAGTTTTCATTTAGTCTGATAGGTATTCTTTTGTATGTTGCATGATGTTTTTGCCTTAAAAGAGTGTTTTTTTCATATTTACTTTGGACAAGCTAATGATTTACATGTTACAGTGATTGCCTCTCCTCAATTAATATTCCGAGAGTCCTTATGCTTCTTACACTGAAATATCTGGATTTTTAAACCCAGTAAGATTTTGTGATATGGATCACAAAATCTCAAGACCAGAGATGTTGGCGTGGATGTGGAGAAGAGGGAACACTTCTGCTGGTGGGAATCCAAATTAATGCATTCCTTTTGGAAATATGTTTGGAGACCACATAGAGATCTAAAAATAGATCTGCCATTAAATCCTGTAATTCCTCTACTAGGTATATACCCAGAAGACCAAAAATCACAATACAACAAAGATATTTGTACCAGAATCTTTATTGCAGCCTAATTCATAATTGCTAAATCATGGAAAAAGCCCAAGTGCCCATCGATCCACAAATGGATTAATAAATTGTGGTATACGTACACCATGGAATATTATGCAGCCTTAAAGAAAGATGGAGACTTTACCTCTTTCATGTTTACATGGTTTGAGCTGGAACATATTCTTCTTAGTAAAGTATCTCAAGAATGGAAGAAAAAATATCCAATATACTCAGCCCTACTATGAAGCTAATTTATGGCTTTCACATGAAAGCTATAACTCAGTTATAACCTAAGAATATGGGGAAGAGGGAAGGGAGGGAGGAGAAAGGGTGGGTAGACGGAGTGTGATTGGTGGGATTACACTTGCGGTGCATCTTACAAGGGTACATGTGAAACTTACTAAATGTAGAATATAAATAAATGTCTTAATACAATAACTGAGAAAATGCCAGGAAGGCTATGTTAACCAGTGTGATGAAAATATTTCAAATTGTCTATAAAACCAGTGTATGGTGCCCCATGGTTGCATTAATGTACACAGCTATGATTAAATAAAAAGGGGGGGCAGGGACATTTTTCTCAGTAATTCTCTCAAATAAATTATCTTACGCTTGATTATTTTTTCTTAGCCTTCTAGAAAGCCTATTATGCTTTAGTGTGGTCTCTTTACATAGCCCCACACCAAAGCAATACAAGGCAGAAAATAATTTTTAAAAGATATCAAAATATTAACAAGAAATAGAAAATAAATAGAAACATAGTAGTTATCAATCTACCACTATTAATAATCACCTTAAATGTGAGTGCTCTAAATGTACCAATTAAAAAAAAGAAATCATCACAGATAGTTAAGAAACCAGAACCATTCATACGTTAGCTACAATAACTTCACTTTAAATATAAAGACACAGATAATTTGAAAGGAAATAAATAAAAAAAGCTCCATATTGCTTTTAGTGAACATTTCACTAATTTTCAGTCCCACCACATGTATTTCCTAATAAATTGGAAATAATTGATAGATACATAGTATGAAGAGGATGGTAAGTAATTAGAAATAAAGAAGGGGGAAGAGGAGAGGAGATAGTGGCCAAACCCCAACTAATGGGTACAATGAACACTACTTGGGTGGTAGGTATATTTATATTGCTGACTCAAGCAATGTATCCAAAACATCTGTAGCCATTTAATGTTTTGAAATACAGAAATAAATGGAGAATTGTATACTTTATTAATACAAATCAAAAGAACAGCCTGAGTAGCTATATTAATTTCATACAAAGTGGACATGAAAACAGAGAAGATAATCAGAGATGAAGGTGGTATTTTATAATGAAAATGAAGTTAGTTATTCAAAAAGTTAAAAAAAAATCTATGTGTATGCATCTAAAAACCTGGTATCAAAATACATGAATAAAAAAACCTGACAAAACGGCAAGGAGAAATAAATAAACATACTACCATAGTTGCTTGGAGACTTCAAAAACTTTCTGTTAGTGATTTGTAAACAGAAATAAAATTAGTAGTTGACATGAACAGCAGTGTCAATCAATTTGATATAAAAGACATGTATATATACTCCCATAAACAATAGCAGAATGAATATTCTTCTTAAGTTTGTATAGAATATTGACCAAAATACACCACATTCTTGGTTATAAAACATATCAAATTTTTAAAAATACAACCACAAAATTTGTCTGGCTCAAGGAGGTCACAAGCCTATGATATAGGGTGTCATTCAATCTTTGGCCATTGGAAAGATGTCATTGGGAGATTCCCACTATGATATACTGCTGATTTCTACTCTATGTTTGGTGAAGGTTGGGTTTTGCTATTGTGTAGGTTGGTAAAAAGATCCTGACTTTGAGGGATCCACCAAGCCTGACTTCTCAAAGTCCTAGAGTTGTGGAAGTATCCATGTTACCCTGCCAAAATCCACCATTTCTACTATCATTCTCTTTCCCTCTTTCTCTCTTTCTTCTCTTCTTTTATTCAATTACTTTCTTGCACTCTCTACTTCTTTTGTTCTTTTTTCCTTTTTAATTTATATTTTTCTTTTCTTTGTCTCTTCTCACCCTTAACCCTCCTCTTCGTTTTGGCTTTACAACCAAAAGGCTACTTCACCACCTAAGTTCTGAGACAAGGTAATTTATAGTGAACGGGGTATTGAGATCGAAAAAGTAGGGGAAGTAAGTGAAGAAGATGAAAACACACATGAAGCAGAACCAACAGAAAAACTCTGGCAACATGAAAAGCCAAAACAGACCTAGTCCCAAAAAGTACTGTGAAGGGGCTAACACAGAGGTTCCAGCTATAAAACATGAATGGAGGAAGAGCAAGATGATGGACCAGAAAGATCATTCAGCTGAGTTCTCCTAGAACAACTGGGGAAAAAGAGAGAACACAGACATACCCAGTGCAGGGACTTTACCAAGAGTCATAGCTCAGGGAGCACAGTAAGGAGGTCGTGAGCTGGATACAGGATATGATCCCAAGAGGTAGAATTCTGATGAATTAGGCAAGTGATTGTGACCCACCTGGATTGGCTGCCCCCCCCACACACACACACAGAGCTCCAGGATGGGAGGAAGCATTTCTGGAGTTTTCAGTGGTTGGGGGAAGCTGGAGATGGAGTCGAAAGCTTGGAAGATTGGGAGGACTTGAACAGTATACAGAAACTCAATTTGAATGCTAGCTGGAGTGAATTTGTCATAGGTTTGGTGGGTGGCAAGGAAGACATAACAAGAAAGTCTTGGCAGCCAGCGGCTGTAATTCACATGATTCATTAGATTGTAAACATGAAAGAGGTAAAGTCTCCATCTTTATTTAAGGCTGCATAATATTCCATGGTATACATGTACCACAATTTGCTAGTCCATTCGTGGGTTGATGGACACTTGGGCTTCTTCCATGACTTAGCAATTATGAATTGGGCTGCAATAAACATTCTGGTACAGATGTCTTTGTTATATTGTGAATTTTGGTCTTCTGGGTATAAACCTAGTAAAGGAATTATAGGATCAAATGGCAGGTCTATTTTTAGGTCTCTAAGTATTCTCCAAACATCCTTCCAGAAGGAAGGTATTAGTGTGCATTCCCACCAGCAGTGTAGAAGTGTGCCCTTTTCTCCACATCCACGCCAACATCTCTGGTTTTAGGATTTTGTTATGTGGGCTACACTTACTGGGTGATATCTCAAAGTAGTTTTGATTTGCATTTCTCTGATGAATAAGGATGATGACCTTTTTTTCATGTGTTTGTAGATCATACGTCTGTCTTCTTTAGAAAAGTTTCTCTTCAAGTCCCTTGCCCACCCTGAGATGGGGTTACATGTTCTTTTCTTGCTAATATGTTTGAGTTCTCTGTGGATTCTGATTATTAGACATTTATCAGAGGTATAACCTGCAAATATTTTCTCCCATTCTGAGGGCTGGCTGCTTGCTTTCCTTACTATGTTCTTGGCTGTGCAGAAGCTTTTTAGTTTGATCTGGTCCCAGTAGTGTATTTTTGATACTGCTTCAATTGCCGTGGGAGTCCTCCTCATAAAATATTCACCCACGCCGATTCCTTCAAGAGTTTTCCTTGCACTTTCTTCAAGTATTTTTATGGTTTCATGCCTTAAGTTTAAATCTTTAATCCAGTGAGAGTCTATCTTAATTAATGGTGAAAGGTGTGGGTCCAGTTTTAGTCTTCTACAGGTCGCAAGCCAGTTCACCCAGCACCATTTGTTAAACAGGGAATCTTTTCCCCACTGAATGGTTTTAATTGGCTTATCAAAGATCAAATAACGGTAAGTATCTGGGTTCATCTCTTGGTTCTCTATTCTGTCCCATACATCCACCTCTGTGTTTTTGTGCCAGTACCATGCTGTTTTAGTCACTATCGATTTATAGTATAGTCTGAGGTCTGGTAGCATGATTCCTCCTGCTTTGTTTTAATTTCTGAGTAATGTCTTGGCTATTCAAGGTTTTTTCTGATTCCATATAAAACTAAGTATTTTTTTTTTTTTTGAAATCTTTAAAGTATGACAGTGGAGCTTTAGTACTGATTGCATTAAAATTGTATATTGCTTTAGGTAGTATGGACATTTTAACAATGTTGATTCTTCCCAGCCATGAGCATGGTATGTTTTTCCATTTCTTAACATTTTCAGCTATTTCTTTTCTTAGAGCTTCATAGTTCTCTTTATAGAGATCTTTCACGTTCTTTTTTAGATAAACACCCAAATATTTCATCTTCTTTGGCACTACTATGAACATAATAGAGTCCTTGACTATTCTTTAAGTTTGAGTATTGTTGGTATATATAAAGGCTACCAATTTATGAATTTTGATTTTGTAACCTGAGACGCTGCTGTATTACTTGATCACTTCTAAGAGTTTTGTAGTAGAATCCCTGGTGTTTTACCACTTTTTAAAATTGACTCATGATGTATAAAATATTTAAATGTAAGACACTAAACAATAATAATCTTAGAAGAAAGTGTGGGAAAAACTCTAGATAATTTTGGGCTGAGGAAAGATTTTATGAAGAAAACTTCAGTGGCAATCCCAACAACAATAAAAATCAACAAATGAGACTTAATTAAACTGAAAAGCTTCTGCACAGTTAAGGACACAACAATTAAAACAAATAGACAACCTTCAGTATAGGAAAATATATTTTCATGTTATGAATCTGACAAAAGTTTGATAAGCAGATTCAATGTATAACTAAAATTAATCAAGAAAAATGAGCAAACAATCCAGTTTTTCACTGGGCAAGAGACATGAACAGATTCTTCTCTAAGGAAGACAAATGAATGGCTAACAAACATATGGAAAAATGATCCTTGTCCCTGATAATGAGAAAAATTCTAATCAAAACCACCCTAAGGTATCACCTGACTCCAGTGAGAATAGCCCACATAAGAAAGTCTCAAAGTTGCAGATGCTACTGTGGATGTGGAGAGAAGGAAACACTTTTACAGTGTTAATTCAGCCTTTGGAAATTTGTATGATGAATCTTCAAAGGACTCTAATTAGATATCCCATTTCATCCTGTAATCTCATTACTAGGCATGTACCCAGAAGAAAAAAATAATTTTATTATAAGGACATTTGCACTAGATTGTTTATTGCAACTCAATTTACAATTGCCAAACTGTGGAAACAATCTAAATGCCCACCAATCCAGGAATGGATATGGAAACTGTATATATATATATATATATATATATATATATATTATAATGGAATACTATTCAGCCATAAAAGATGGAAATTTTACCTCTCTTCCTCCTGGATGGAGTTGAAACTCATTCTTCTTAGTAAAGTATCACTAGGATGGAAAAGCCAGTGTACAATGTGCTCAATACCAATATGAAGCCAGTAGATGATCTAATACATGCCCACAAAAAAGAAAAACTCAATTCAGTTCAAGCTAGGGGGATAAAGAATAAGGGAAGTTACAGATAGGAGGAGGGGAATGCATTGGTGTGCTCCCACTTAATAAGTACAATGCAGGAGGATGAGATACAGCTTTCAGGTGTGGAACACAAATAAAAGAGGGACTCTACCTAAGAAATGCAAATATTGTAACCTACTTTTACCCTCACATTAACCCGAAATAAAAAAAAGAATATAATATATTGATATTGATAAGTGTAGTCCTCATGTTGCACAATAAATCTTTTGTTGTTGTTATTGTTGTTGTTGCAGTTATCATTGTTGTTTAGGTGGCCCAGGCTGGGTTCAACCCTGCAAGTCTGGGTGTATTTGACTGGTACCGTATCCACTGAGCTACAGGTGCAGCCCTGAACAATACAACTTTTGGTCATATTAAAAAAAAAAAATGGCTCTTAAACGCATATTGCCAAGTGAAGGAACCCAGTCTGAAAAGACCACATACTGTATGATTCAAAGGGTGCATTATTAACATTTTGAACTCTACATATCCAATGATATGACATTCTGGTAAAGGCACAAGTACAGAGACAGTAAAAAGATCAGTGGTTGACAGAGTTGTTGAGGAAGTGAAGTAGATCAGATAGATGAAATATGGAGATAACTTAGGATGGTCAATCTATTGTTTCTAAAATCATAAAGGAGGATGTATGACAGCATGCATTTGTCAAACCCATAGAACTTTACAGCTCAAAGAACAAACATTAATAGATGGGAATCAGTGGAAATAAGCAAAAATAATAAAAAACATGTCAGATAAATATGTCAGATAGAAATTGTGATCAAATATGTTGTAATGTATTGTGCAAGGAAGAAGTTAATAAACTGCATCACTAAGTTAAAAGCACATACAGATATAAAAGAGCATAGGAAGACAACACAAAGATGCAGAATGTGAACTCATGAAATAAGTAAGATAAAAAATAGAACCATAGGTACTGAAACTCGTTTCATATATTTTCAGCCTCACCTATTTTTTTGTCCCAGCCTTGTAGTAACCATCTCTAGATGGACTCTAGAAAACATCTGAGAAATGACTAGAATCCTGCTTCATGCCACACACACGTGCAACTTGGAAATGTAAAAGATTCAACACTTTCACAGACAGTAGTAACTAGCTTGATACATGATTCTTATACTGTCTTTCCTTTTATTACCCGTCCTCAATGATCTCATCTCTTACTCCTACTATTTGGAATTACACTGCTTAGTGGAGCAGTAGCACCTAAGTCTTTGCCTAGCCATCTGATTTCTAAGGAATCCAGGCTAATATATTTGATACCATAGTTATTCCTAGAAATCAGATCCTCAGTATAAGATATGAATATGGATGGTTCTCCAATCAGAAAGCAATATAAAACCCATTGGTGATATTACATTGAGATGTGATAATACTTGTCATTCAGTGTACTAACAGTTTTTACTCTTCCACCTGTGGTTAATTAAGCTGAGGTACAATTGGAAGATGAGTCACTGAGTACCATAGTACCATGGCATTTAAAGAATAGAAGGGAAGTACTATTTAAAATAATTCGAAGTGGAATGATTCTTGCCAACAGCATTGGAAAAATTTAAAAACAAAATCATAATCTCAAGATAGCCAACTATCAATTCAAGGATTTTATGAAATTCAGATGGCATTTATAGAAAAAAATGTAAAGGAAACTCTCATCTCCTGCAGTTATGAAATAAACTGTGCTAGGTGAGCTGTCTACACTTGCCTTGAGATTGTGCAATGATTTCACATGAAGCAGATATCTCACAAGGTTATATTTTATATTTCCAAATTTTTTTCTTATTACTCTTTATTGTTTTCTGTTGAATAACCAGAGACAGACATTAGCATACCCAAGAGAAGACATTGTGTCCCAGCCTCAGGAAAAATGGCTTATAGGCAATGCCAGCCTAACTGATGTGTACTAGCAGAAATTAAAGGACTCATGAGGATTCAAAAATGAGAAGAATATAAGGCTGGATAGTCCATATCAATAAATGCATTGATATGGACTACTTGGGGAATTCAATCATTAGTTTGGACTAAATATTTTCAAAGACACATGCTATCACTCAGAATAGTGTGTTGGGGTAACTCCCTGAATTGTGGACATGATTATGATCTGCAATAAATTATTGAAGGTTCCAGAAGTTTCTTGGCATAGTAATGGGAATGAGTTCTAAGTCCCAAGATACAGAAATGTTAGACTAGATGCATTATGTGAAACCTGAGATCTCCTTATCTGACTATGTTCCTAGGAAGGCAAAGAGAACATTTCTTTACTAAGACCCTAAGAAAAACATGAGTCAACGAACACCGATATATTTTATTTTTTTCAATTGTTGGGGATTCATTGAGGGTACAAAGAACTAGGTCACATAAATTGCATTTGTTAGGTAAAGTCCATCTTATAATTGTGTCCCTCCTCCCAATGGTGTGTCACACTCCATGATCCCGTAGCCCCTCTTCTTCCCTCCCTCTGCTCTCCCCTTCCCCCACCCCCTACATTGTACTAGGTCATTAATTGTCCTCACATCAGAACTGAGTACATAGGATTCTTGCTTCTTCATCCTGTGATGCCGTACTAAGAATAACGTGTTTGACTTCCATATATGTTAATACAAAATATGTAAAGTCTCCATTTTTTTAATAGACGAATGGTATTCCATGGGATACATATACCACAGCTTGTTAATTCATTCATGAGTTGGTGGGCATTTAGGCTGTTTCCACATTTTGGTGATTGTAAATTGAGTTGTGATAAACAGTCTAGTGCAAGTGTTTTTATGGTAAAGGGATTTTTTTTTTCTTCTGGGCATATGCCCAGTAATGAGATTGCAGGATGAAATAAGAAGTCTAGTTCAAGTTCTTTGAGAATTCTCCATACTTCCTTCCAAAAGAGTTACATTAGTTTGCAGTCCCACCAGCAGTGTAAAAGAGTGCCCTTCACTCCACATCCATCCCAGCATCTACAGTTTTGAGATTTTGTGATGTGGGCAATTCTCACTGGGGTGGGGTGATGTCTCAGGGTGGTTTTGATTTGCATTTCTCTGATGATCAGGGACAATGAGCATTTTTTCATATGTTTGTTAGTCATTCGTCTGACTCCTTTAGAAAAGGTTCTGTTCATCTCCCTTGCCCCTTGATAAAAGGGATTATTGTCTTCATTAATGTTGATTAATTTGAGTTCTCTGTAGATCTTAGTTATCAATTTGCATATTCACAATATGCAAATATTCTTTCCCATCATGTAGATCATCTATTTGCTTTGAGTGTTGTCTCCTTAGCTGTACAGAATCTTTTTAGTTTAATTAAGTGCCATTTGTTTATTTTTGTTAATATTGCAGTTGCCACGAACGTCTTCTTCATAAAGTCTTTCCCAAGGCCAATATATTCACGTGTTCTTCCCATACTTTCTCTGAGGATTTTTATCATTTCATACCTTAAATTCATGTCTTTTATCTGTCTGGAATCACTTTTTGTGAGTGGAGAAAGCGGTGGGTCCAGTTTCAGTCTTTTACAAGTGGATAGCAACTTCTCCCAGTACCATTTATTGAATAGGGATTCTTTCCCCCAGGATGTGTTCTTGTTTGGTTTGTCAAAGATTAGGTAGCTGTAAGATGTTAGTTTCATTTCCTCATTTTCTATTTGATTCCAGATGTCTATGTCTCCATTTTTGTGCCAATATCACAGTATTTTGACCACTATGGACTTGTAGTACAGACTAAATTCAGATAGGCTGATGCCCCTGACTTTGTTTTTGTTACTAAAAGGTTTCTTAGCTATACAGATTTGTTTCTGGTTCCATACAAAATGAAGAATTATTTTGTCCATGACTTGAAACTATGATACTGGTATTTTAATAAGAATGTCATTGAATCTGAGCTTATTCCTATATTTCAGAAATTATTTCAAAAAATTGAGGAGAAAGGAATCTTCCCCTGACCCGGCCCACGGTTCAGTCGACAGGGATACCTGGAGGAGGGGGTGAGAATGGGAAGGGGCAAGGGGCACGAAAATGGAGACAAGACAGGAGTCTGATCAAGTCTCGTTTATTGCAAAGTTCTTCCAGGGTATATAAGGGTGAAGGAGGAAGTTTGCGTCACCAGGTATCCAAGCAACCTGGCCATGGCGAAGATAAGTTCCCAATGGCAAGTTTCCAAGTTTCGCTCATGTGATTTATGAGAAGAGGCCTGGCATTTGCAGGGAAATAGAAACTTAGGCCTGGTGTTTGCAGGGAAATAGAAACTTAAGTCTGTTAGTACTGGAAATAGCACTTGGCCTACAAAATAGATGCTGTGGTGTCAGCCTTCCACAGGTCCCCCTTTTTTATAATATTTTTAAATGTACATTTTACTTTTAAATTTTTGCCAGCTCTCGACCAAGAGGGCGGGGTGACTGTGTCTGTCTTAGGTTGGGACCGCCTTACCATCTCAGCTGATCCTCCTTACCCGTCATGGGATACACGGTAGCTATCTGACCGGGCTCCTGTCTTAGGTTGGTAGGATAAGCAAAGTCTGAGATGAGGGTCCTCGTTACCCATCCTTGACTAGCCAGTCCCCTAAGTAGTTATGGTTATGCATTCATCTTCCATAGCAAGTCTGTGATAATGAACCTGGAGGGGCTGCATTTTAATAGCATCAATTTGTTGTTTTATAAAGGCCATGACTTTGTTAAAAAGAAAAGGCCCTAATGACAGTAATATTAGTAAGCCAAGGAGGGGCCCTAAAAATGGAAGGAGATAAGGCAGAAAGCCTTTTAGCCCGCTCCAAAACGGGTTGTCCATAATTTTTCTTTTTCTTTCCTCTAGATTATCTTGTAATTTTTTTTATTTTGTCTCGAACAATTCCTGATTTATTTGCATGAAAGCAGCATTTTTCCTGTAATGCTAAGCAGATGCCTCCTTGGTTAGCCGTTAGAAGATCTAAACCTCTTCTATTCTGTAGTACTACTTCAGCTAAGGAATCTAATTGATCTTGAAGATCTCTAACTGTGCCTGATAGGGCTTGTATATCTTCTGCCATAAGTTGAGATAGTTCAGTATATTTATGTACAGCAATGCCCATACTGGCGGTACCAGTGGCCATGCCAGCAGTGATTCCCAGAGTGGCCAAGAGAGGAAGAAATTGGATAGCCCTTCTAGAACAGCCAGATATATAATCGAAGGATGGTATAGGTAAAGATTCATTTCCATTGACTATATCTATATCGGGTAGTAAAAGGGCGATAGTACATAATCCTGTCCAATTAGTGGGCAGAATGGTATATGCCAAGTTATTGCCACAAACAAATACCATATCATTGGGAGCACACGGGGAATAAGTAATATTGATGATGTCAGTGCAATTGGTCAAAGAGAGTATGCCAATATCAAAAGCATAACTGTCATCTCTATAAGGGGAGACAATACAGGGTTCTTCAGAAAAGATAGGTTGTACTAATAAAGGCATGATGGGCATGTAGTTATTAGATGATAATTCAATGGAATTAATATTGATGGCAATAGGCATAGATAGTCCTAAATGAAGGCATAACCAGCAATTTTGAGCCAAAGAAGGGTTGGATTGATTAAGTAACCTATGTGTGATGTCTAGCATTTTCAGGGTTTGGGGGTCTAGATTCGCATCCCTATTTTTGGGTAAAGCTATTGGATGGTAATTAAATTTAGGAGACATGTGGTTTACAATGTTTTCCAGTTGCTTTTGGACTATACTCTGTCTCACCTTATCTTGGGGTTCACCTCCATCAGAGACGTGCAAAGGTGGAGTCTTATTCCAGCAAACTGTTTTTCCTACTGTATCGGGATAGCCAGATTGGGCATATTTATTTGAGGTCCCCCAGACCCGAGGGACTGTGTCCCACTCGCCTCCAAATGTCCCCGAAAAATGTCTGGTCAAGATTGCTGTAAAATAGGTATTATTATCTGTACCAGTGCATAGTTGTACCTGCTCATAACAGGTATTATGTACAGATGGATGGAATTCTATACAAGGGCATGGTCCAGGATTTTTATTAAAGGTGGGGATAATTTTAGCCTTTTTGCTACAGACCCATGCCTGTGCTCCATGAACATTTTGTCTTATTACTAAGTATGCTGTTCTATCACCACAATATACATTTAGGAGAGGGGTTGTCTCACTGTTCCAGGTGCCACCACGGCACTCACAAGGAGTACCAGTTAATTTTTGTAAGAGTGCCCGAGCCTCATGGGGATTACTGAAATCACCTTCATTTTTTCATATCAGGAGAGAGATTCCCAGCAGTAGCCACATCCAGGTGCTCATAGTTACCTGCAAAGAAAAGGAAAGAAAGCCTTCTCAGGGGTCTCTTGCTCCCTGGATTTAGGGGTGATGATGTTATCTACTTGTTTGACCAGTCGTTCAGGTAACCATCATGCTGTTTCCACCTTCTGTGAATATATGCATACGGCACCTCTACCCCAAATTAAAACCGGATCCGGGCCATGCCATTTATTATCTAATGGATCTTTCCATAGGGCAGTGGCAAAATCCCGTTTAGTATCTGGGTGCCAGATGCGGTCTGCTGCAGACTGGCCGTCTTGGTCCAGTATGAAAAAATTTAAAATGAGTAATGAATGGGATAAGAGATTTCTTGGGGACCCCTTAATAGGGTACCATTCCCCCTACTTTATTTTTTCTAGAGTGTTTTTAAGAGATAGGTCGGAACGTTCTACTATGCCTTGTCCTTGTGGGTTAAATGGTATTCCAGTGACGTGTTTGATATTGAGGTGTTTACAGAAGGTGTTAAATGCATGTCCTGTGTATCCTGGACCATTATCAGTTTTAATTTGTTTAGGGGTGCCTAGTACAGCCATGGTGGCTAGTACATGGGCAATGACATGTTTGCCGGCCTCCCCTGACTGGCCAGTGGTATAAATAAATCCACGGAAGGTACCTATGGTTACATGAACATACTTGAGTTTCCAAATTCAGGTAGGTGAGTAACATCCATTTGCCAGATGGCATTGGGTATGAGACCTCGAGGATTTACTCCTAGATGGGGAGTAGGGAGTAAAATCACACAAGAAGGGCATTGCTTTACGATGTGGCGGGCTTGTTCCCGGGTAATTTGAAACATGAGTCTAAGGGTGTGAGTGTTTAGATGATGTAATTGGTGAGCAGCAGAGGCTAATGCGATTAGATCAGGCTCTGTGGTGGTTTGGGCAGTACAGACTAAGTGAGTGGCTTCGTCCGCTCTGCGGTTACCATCAGTTAGGGGGCCAGGTAAATTGGAATGAGCTCTAAGGTGTCCAATGAAAAAGGGGAGGGTCCTTTGGTGTATAAGATTTTGAAGTTGCAAGAAAAAGGTAGCAGTTTCTGATACATGTTTGATTTGTGCTGCTGTCTCTAATAAGGGAACTAAATGAGCTAAATAAGCACTATCAGTATAAATATTCAAAGCTCAATTGGGAAATGCATAGAAAACTGCAATAACTGCTTGAAGTTCTACAATTTGTGCAGAATTTGATTTTACCTGAAATTGCACAATCTCTGTATGAAAGGTGTAAGCTGCATGACCAGAAGAGGAGCCATCTGTGAAAACTAATAAGGCATTGGGCAATGGGAAATTGGAGGTTCTTGTGGGAAATACAAAGTCATGTGTACTAATAAATTGTAATAATTTATTGGGTGGATAACGATTGTCAAGTTTACCTGAATAAGAAGCACAAGCACTAGGCTTCTGCTTCCAATGTTCTGTAGTTTGAAATAACCAATTAATTTGTGCCTGAGAATAAGGCTGCATAATGATGTCTGGTTCTTTATCAAAGTATTTTTTACTATTTTCCCTTCCCATAATGATGATATCCCCGACAGCCTGATAATAGGGATAAATAACTTCTGTGGGAGAAGTAGGTAAGTGGATCCACATTATGGGGCAGTTTGCCAAAATACTGCGGTGGGTGTAAGAGAAGTTTTACAAATGATGTAGCTCAGGGGCTGAGTGTAATCTATGGTTGTAACAAATTGTGAATGAATAGCTTGTACTAATACTAAAGCCTGACGGCCTTCTTCTGTTAATGTTCTAGGAGAATTGGGGTTGCTATCGCCTTGTAATATAGCAAATAAAGGTTTTAAATCCCCTGTGGTTAGTTTTAAGTAAGGTCTAAGCCAGTTTATATCCCCTAAGAGCTTTTGAAAATCATTTAGTGTTTTTAATTTGTCCAATCTGAGGGCAGCTTGAGTATTAGTAAGTCTGGGTCCAGTTAGGTGGAAACCAAGGTAAAGGTAGGGATCTTTTAGCTGAACTTTTTCCAGGGCTATTTGAAGTCCCTGAAATGTGAGGGAGGATGATAAATCACTGTAACATAGTAAAACCTGCTGAGCATTCTGTCCAGCAATAAGAATATCATCCATATAATGAATGATGTACATGGAGTTCCAGCGAAGCCTAGTTTCCGGAATAGCTGCGGCAACAAATTTTTGGCACAAGGTGGGGCTGTTGGGCATGCCCTGTGGTAAAACTTTCCATTGGAATCTTTTCATAGGTTCCTTGAAGTTGATAGAGGGGAGACTGAATGCAAATCTTTTTTGATCTAATTGATGGAGTGGTATAGTGAAAAAACAGTCTTTAAGATCAATGATAATTTTATAGTAACCAAGAGGGATGGCCACAGGAGTGGGTAATCCTGGTTGCAACACCCCCATGAGGACTATAGTGGAGTTTACAGCTCTTAAATCTTGTAATAGTCTCCATCGCCCTGATTTCTTTTTTATAACAAAGATTGGAGTGTTCCATGGGAATTGTTTTCCTCTATATGCCCAGCTTTTAGTTGTTCCTGCACTAACTGCTGAGCGGCTTCTAATTTTTCTTTTGAGAGGGGCCACTGATCAACCCATACAGGCTCATCACTTTTCCAAGTGATCCTATCTGCATGGCGTGCAGGAATGTCAATAGCCCTTAAGATAAATTTCCTAGCCCTTTTTTGTCTGTTTTTCCAGTAATTTGTAAAGGGCTGGGAATGCCTGATTCCTCTTTGTTTGATTCCTCATCACTCTCTAGTGAGATAAGATCTTCTTGCTCATTAAGCTGACAGCTAGGAGGAGTGCCTCCAGCAGCCCCAAAATCCTGGGACGGATCTTGGGATTTAATATCCTTTTCTTTGTGGTGATGTAACAGTTCTTCTCCCTTTTTTATGACATACGCAACCGCGGGACAAACACTATGATAGCTAATAATATCATTAATGAGATTCCAGTATGAGAAAGCAGTGACTGGTATTTTTTCAGGTCCAAATATCTGATAAAAATCATTTAAAGCATCACCTACTCTTTTCCATCTTTTCTCATCTATGGTTCCTTCTTGAGGAAACCAAGGACAGACTTCTTTTAAGAAGTCAAAAAATTGAAATAGCTGTTTAATTTTGACCTTTACTCCTCATGTCTTGAGTGCATCTCTTAACTGTTCCACAAATAACTCATGCTGACTGACTTCTTGCCCCATGATCGCTACTACTCACGGAGATCCTCGTTCCAGCGCAGCAGGCTACTGCGTGGCCAGGTCCCGATGTTTCTCTGAGCCAGCTGGCTGCCTCCAGTAGCTTCTTCACCATTTTCCCTCATATCCAGATCCCTGGTCGGGCACCACATGACCCGGCCTGCGGGTCAGTCGACAGGGATACCTGGAGGAGGGGGTGAGAATGGGAAGGGGCAAGGGGCACGAAGAATGGAGACAAGACAGGAGTCTGATCAAGTCTCGTTTATTGCAAAGTTCTTCCAGGGTATATAAGGGTAGGTGAAGGAGGAAGTTTGCGTCACCAGGTATCCAAGCAACCTGGCCGTGGTGGAGATAAGTTCCCAACGGCAAGTTTCCAAGTTTCGCTCACGTGATTTACAAGAAGAGGCCTGGTGTTTGGAGGGAAATAGAAACTTAAGTCTGTTAGTACCGGAAATAGCACTTGGCCTACAAAATAGATGCTGTGGTGTCAGCCTTCCACATTCCCCGACACATTCTGCAAAGCAAACATTACCCTGATATCAAAGCCAGGAAAAGACTCAGCTAAAAAGGAGAACTTCAGACTAATTTCACTAATGAATATAGATGCAAAAATTCTCAACAAAATTCTAGCCAATGGACTACAGCTTCTCATCAAAAAAGTCAAACATCATGATCAAGTAATTTTCATGCCAGGGATGCAAGGCCTGTTTAACATACACAAGCCCATAAATGTAATTCATCATTATCAACAGAAGCAAAAACAAAGACCATATGATCCTCTCAATACATGCAACAAAGCGTTCAATAAAATTCAGCACCCTTTTCTAATTAGAACACTGAAGGGTATAAGCATAGGTGGCACATTTCTTAAACTGATCAAAGCCATCTATGACAAACCCACAGCTAAAATTTTACTGAATGGAATAAAACTTAAAGCTTTTACACTTTGAACTGGAACCAGACAAGGTTGTCCTATATCACCACTACTATTCAACATAGTGTTGGAAGTTCTAGCCAATACAATCAGGCAAGAGAAGAAAATAAAGGGCATCCAAATGGGAGCAGAAAAGGTCAAACTCTCCCTTTTTGCTTATGATATGATATTATAATTAGAGAACCCCAAAGACTCAACTGCAAGACTCCTGGAAGTCATCAAAGAATACAGTAATGTCTCAGGATATAAAATCAATGTTCACAAATCAGTAGCCTTTATATACACCAATAATAGCTAAGATGAGTAGTTAATTAAGGCCACAATCCCCTTCACAATAGCCTCATAGAAAATAAAATACCAGGAATATACCCAACAAAAGAGTTGAAAGACCTCTATAAAGAAAATTATGAAACCCTAAGAAAATAAATAGCAGAAGATATTAACAAATGGAAGAACATACCATGTTTATGGCTGGGAAGAGTCAACATTGATAAAATGTTTGTACTTCCCAAAGCAATCAACATCGATATCTTTTAATTTAGATATGATTCTAGAATCATTAATTTAGGTATGATTCTAATCATTAATTTAGAATCATTTTAATTTAGGTATGATTCTAGAATGACAGGGTCAAGTGGCATCAGAAACATGCTGCACATGATGACTATAAAATTGGAAAAAAGGCCTCAGTAGCAATCAGGTACTTTGATCCACAGTGATCTTTCCACGGTCTTTACAATGGCTAACAGATAGATTATGGTGTTTTAGAGGCAAGACGGATGGGTAGCTAACTAGTATGATTCAATTGGAGAGAGAGGATGATGAAAGAGAGAGTGAGAAAAAAAGAAAGAGAGAGAATGAGGAAATTAACCACTAAAATTGAAAATCACAATCCTCAAATCCTTGAAAACTGATCAGATCTGTTATGTCACAGATCCATGGTGCATTAATTAAAATGGAAACTGGACTTTGCAACACCACAAGTATATATAGAAAACAACAAATATCCTCCCATCTTTCTTCAAAAATACCTTCAACCATTTTCCATGGAAATTTACACTATTGAAAGGAGAATACCAAGCCTGTATAAGTGCTATTAACTATAGGATCTGAAGTGACATCCATACCAGAAAACCTGTAATACCATCACTATACTCTAGTTAGTATAGAGGGCTGATAAAGAGTGTTTTTTCCCAAATCCATCTCAGAGCATGTCCAATGGGTTAATAAACTTACTCTGTGCTTATGCATTTCTGAAGTATAGAAATGATATACAGGAATGTATTATATATATGCACACAAATGTAGAAATATATAATATAATATACACATATATGTACATATATATATATATATATATACATGTATACATATGTATTATATATTCCTTTGGTACAATGGCCATTATTGTATGAAGGGCCAGGTAGACATTGTTGAAATTTTTCTCATGTCACTTCAGTTACGATACTAAATCAGAAGAAGTACTCCATTCTGATAGGAAATGCAAAGATTAGAGCTACTGTTAAGGACTTGAGGAATGCGAAGATGGTAGTATCATGTCCCCATGCAATTTATCTATCTGATGCTGAAAATAAAAATAGGTGGATCTTGAAAGATGACAGCGAGTTACAATAAACTTAAGCAGGTTGTAGACCCAATTTAAGATGCTGTGACTTATATAGTAACTTTACTGAAACATATAACACAGGTATTTGTTATCAGCCTATCAATTTGTGGAATATCTTCCTTTTGAACTTCATCAGCAGGCAAGATCAAAACAGCTAATCATCACATGTAAGGGACATCATTACCCATTAATTGTCTTGCACCAAGGTTATGTTAACTTTCCTGATTTCTGTCATATATAGTACATAGGAATTTTAATTACCTAAACATTCTGCAGAATCACTTGTCCACTCTATTGATAATATTATATTGAATATGTATAGTAGGCATGGAATGGCAAGTACCCTAGATGTCCTAGTATAACAAGTGTTTTCCATAGGGTGGGAGATAAAACTCACAGTCTCAGGAGCCTTCCCCATATGTGAAGTCTTTATGGGTCAAATGGTTCACAGCCTTCTAGAATATACCCTCTAAATAAAGGAAAAGTTATACTCTACCACTATGGAAGTGGCACAGGTTTTGATGCACATCTTCAGAATTGGAAGAGAATGTATATTGCACTTAGTAATATGGTTCTTACTATTTATATGGTGAATTGAAAGGCTATAAGTTTTACATTTTAAGTGCTGCTCAGAATAAGAAGGTTCTCTATAATAAATCATACATAATAAGTCCATAGGTTCTGGTGTTGGTGAGGTTTCTGACAAGCCATAGAGGTTACATGGCAGAGCCAAAAGGTTATGGACTACATGGCAGAAAAAAAAAAAAAATTCTAATTTAACAAATAGCTTCTGGTGTGCTCCTGGGCTCTAGATGATACTGAATGCCCGACCTTGGGAGTAACCATTGCACATAACTATATTGCAGGGGTCCTCAAACTTTTTAAACAGGGGGCCAGTTCACTGTCCCTCAGACTATTGGAGGGCTGGACTATAGTTAAAAAAAAAAAAAAAAAAAACTATGAACAAATTCCTATGCACACTGCACATATCTTATTTTGAAGTAAAAAAACAAAACAGGAACAAAGACAATCACACTGCCTCATGTGCCCACGGGCCGTAGTTTGATGACCCCTGCTATTAAATCAACGATATCAATGTTTTCCCTCAATACACACCTTTGTCTCATGGGGGTAACCAACTGACAACAGCCTAAGGGACTTAAGCTTGTTTTGCAGATGAATCAATGTGTTAAGTTGGTGCTAGCTGAAAATGAACTGTTCTGTTTTATAGTCCAACTTGGGGTGTTTTTAAAAGTCAGTGGATGATATGAAATCTTCCTAGTAGTGAGCAAAACTTGTGCAGAACACTTATTATCTACCTGGTTTAAAGTGGAAAGCAGTCTTGCATATAAAATATATGAAGTTTTTGGGCAGTGAAAAATGGCTAGATTTGTATATCAAACAACATACAGGGAAGGACAATTTAGCTCTTCCTTGAGTCAACAAATATTCTGGGTATTGGTTTGCTTTGCTTGTCTGGAGTGCTTTTTCCAGGACCACTGTTAGAAAATTTCTGATCCACTGATATGTTTTCCCATACTACATTGCCTCAGACCAAATGTATTAGTGTTCTATTGCTACCATAACAAATTATCACAAATTTAGTGACTTAAACCACATAAATTTATTTGCTCTGTAGGTTAGAAGTATAACACAGGTCCTACTGGGTTAAGTCAAGGTGTTTTTAAGACTGTGTTCTTTTCTGGAGTTACTAGAAGAGACTCCATTTCCTTGGCTTGTGGCTCTCTTGTTCTGTCTGCAAAACTAGCCATGCTGTATCTCTCAGAATACTTTTCCACTGTCACAGCTAACTTTCTGACTACAGGTGAAAACAGTATTCACTTTTAAGGACCCATGTGACTAGATTGAGTCCACTAAGATAATTCCAGATAATCTCTTCATCTCAAGATCCTTAACTTGATCATATTTTCAGAATCCTTTTAGCCATGAAAGATAACATATTCACAGGTTCCAGGGATTCTGAAGTGGTGTTCTTTGGGAGGCTATTATCCTACCTCCTGCACTAAGGGATCTTTTTGATTATAAAATAGATGAAACAATAGGTAGATGACTATATGATCCACTATTCTGACTCTGCAGCCTATCAACCAAAAGAAAAAGAAAGTGGCCTACACTTTAGTAGAATGACTTATTGAAGACACATGTAAGGTTATATCTTCAGGACAACAACCTGTATTGTTAAGGAAGTGTTTTCAAATATAGTATATGTGCTTAACCAACAGCTAATATATGGTCCTCTACAACTATTTGCTGAATTACATGGGTAGAGCAAACAAAGAATTACCATTATCAGTGACCTACTCATGGAATCTGTGCTATCCACAATCATGAAAAATTTATGCTTTACTGGATAAGAGGGCCTGGTTTAACAGAGAGAAATACTTCTACCAGGGCACACAGAGCTTTCCACTGATATGATCTTTGTGTAAAATTTCCTTTTTCTTTTTTTTATTTTTATAAATTTATTTTAGATTAACATAAGGGTACATACAATTAGGCTATATTGTTTGTTTTTTTTCTGTGTTTTTCTGTGTTTGTAAGGTATAGTCCCAGTTGTAGTTGAATCCTTCACCCAGGAAACATGCCTTATACCTCTACATTGTACCTGATAAGTGGAAGCCCACTGAACTCCCCCTCCTTGATCTTCAGCTATTATTTGACCTCCTAAGGTTTTTTAGGCTAGAGTGTCAGCAGATAAATCTTCACCAGTGATTAACTAGTAGGAGTTATAAGTTATGATAATAACTAGGAGATTTTAACAAAGGAGATAATGTTTCTGCTATACAATAGAAGGATGAGAAAGTATTTCTGGATCCTAAGAGATGTACTGAAGCAACTATAGCAGCTATAGACCATTAAGCAAACATGTCCAAGCAAAGGAAAAGTCACCAAATAGGCAGTTGCAAGAACTATTGCCCAACTGATCAAGGCAATTAAGGGACCCAAATTCTTTAGGAAAAATGTCTGATTATGTCACAAGGGAAGAAATTCAAAAAGCTAAAGTACTTTCCAAATGTGAGGAATGATAGGGTGCTTAAAAAGACAGATGTTAAATATCAACACAGCCCAATGAGCAGCCACAGTATCAGAGACCATATTTTGTTTTATTAATCTTCTTGCGTGAAGTCTTTTCAAAGATCATACTTGGTCACCTTAAAGGTCACTCTGTCACTGATAATACTTACATCTCTCTTCTCAGGGAATAAGTAGAGTATCATAATCACACAAAAATGGAAGTTCCATTTTAGGCTATAGGATATAATGGAAGGTGCTAACAAGACCTGCGTGGTATGAGGGGTAGCCTGTATCATACACCACCTATGCTTCACCTCAGATCTCCTGTGTTTTGTTCCAGTTACTACTGTGGTGACCATGTTAACATGGCCTTTAACAACTAAATCCAAAGTGTAAACTGACAATATTTCTCACCTCATGTCTGCACTCTTTGCTCCTCACCTCCTAACTAGGAGTTTCCCTTTTGATACAGATGCATGTAATGCCATCATACTAGGGTAAGCATCCATGAATGTACAAAATGGAAATGTGAGGAATTAATGTTTTATGTATACATTTTACTAACAATACATGGAAGATAGTAGGTATACCCAATTCCCATTATCATCCAGATTAACTGTATTAAGACATACCTTACGCACTTCTTGGAAAATGCTTCCATAATGTCAAGCAGTCTCAGCTGCGGCCTGCTGGATAACATATTTTTATTGGGCATGCCTGACTCTCTAACTCCTCCTGCTCTCTAAAATTATATTTCATAATAAATCCGTAACATAAAATCACTTATTTCAGGCATCGCTTTTTGAGAAACCCAGTTTAAAATACCATGATGGAAATTATTAATAATTTGGAAGCAGAAAAGATGAATAGACATTGCAAAACACACCTCACAAACCTTAGAAGAGAGAGTAGGGAAGAATGAACAAATTAAAATTCAAATTGAAAAATACTAGAGACGAAATAATAGAAATTAAAGGCAGGAAAAGTGATTCAAGGTAAAAGAAAAATAAGTCCCTGAGGAAATCTAAAATAATAGGAGAGAAAAAAAAGTTATCATTCAAAAATTATTTTCAGAAATAAATAAGACAAATATGTATATTGAAATAGAATACTTATTATCGTCAGGGAAATTTGACCAAGTATAATCTGCTATGAGATGTATCTTAACAAGACTACTGAACTTTATAAATAAAGGAAAAAATTCCCTGGCATAAAGAAAAAAAATCAGTGAAAATTTATGGGCAATAAAATAGGAAAATTTAGATTCTATGGAGTGAGGAAGGATTATTTGCAACACTTAAAACCAACCAAGTTCACACATTTCCAGAATATTTTAAAAACTCCTTTAAGTCAATACAAAAAAGGCAAGAATCTCATCTGAACATGTATAAGGGACTTAATTACTTCTTTAAAAAGCCATCCTATGGCTCAAATAAACCTAAAAAATATATTCTACCTCATTAAGCATCAGGGAAATGCAAACTAATCATCACAATGAGATAATACAGCACCCCACTATCATAGCTATAATCAAAAAAGAGTCCCAACACCCAGTACTGGTAAATATATAGGCAACACTTCCTTCACTGCTAGCAGTTGTTTAAATTATCATGGCACTCTGAAAAACTGGTTGGCAGTATATACGAAATCTGTACATACATATTTTATGTCCCAGTAATTCCATTCTCACTACCACATTTAACAGAATTAGATAACACGTACATGCACAAGGCCCTGCACAAAAATATTCTTCACAATGATTCTCGGGATAGTCAAAAATGGGAAGATATCCAAAAGTCCATAAATAGTAAAATGGATAAATCATGGTCTATGTATAAAATATACAACATATTAATATAAAAAATACAATAAAATATACAAACTTCAATTATACAATAAGGATAAGTTGTATAAAATATTTAGTGGTAAGAATCCAGTCACAGAGTAATTTCTATTATTCAATTTCATTAATGTAGTTTTCAAAAAATAGACAAAAATAATTTGTGATTTTATATGTCATGATAAGTTTTGCCTTTGGGAAAATGGTAGGAGTTGGAATTATGTGAGAGCAATGAGGGTGTTTCTAGAGGGCTGATAATATTCCATTTATTGACTTATATCATAATTACATGGGTCTACTTGCTCTGTTATCATTCATTGATCTGCATGCTTTATGATTGTTATGCTTTTCTATGTTATCTTCCGATAAATGATATTTTAATGAAATATTTTTTTGTATTTTACAAAAGAAAAATATACTAATTTTAATCATGATTAAAAATGTTAACATTTGTCTACACGATATTCTTGTAAATAGCCTCATATATGTGGGAAAAATATGTGTACACATTTATTAATGCAAAATATTGGAATATGATTCCATGGAAGTATAAAAGTATTCTTTAAGTACTGATATGACATTATTTCCCAGATATAGTGGTAGGGATAAACAGCAAAATGGAAACTGTTACTTTAATAAGTTCTCATTTATGTAGTAAGGAAGAAATACATATTCATATTTATTCAGGCTTATAGAACTGTGTATAATGTTATAGGTCAGAGCAATTAAAGTATACAGTCCTACCTGTTCATGTGTAAAGAATTGTATGTGAACATATAAACAGTTGATTATAAAAGGAGGGAAAAGTACTAGACATACATATATATGCATAAATTGTTTCTAAATGGATGCACAAATAATTGATAACAAAGATTACCTCTGGAGAGGAGAAATAGATGCTTACAGAATAAGGGAATAAGGACAAATTACTTTTCATTATACATTTATACCTTTTAGCCTTTATAATAAGCATGAAATATCTATGCAAATACATTTAAGTGTGAAAAGCTTGTGAGAATAGTGTAACATGCTTCCACATGCCTTGGCTCCAAGTCAACTGGATACAGGTTTAATTTTTACTAATTTATCTCTATTTTCGGTAACAGGTGCATTTAACAAACAATGGAAACTGTTTACTTTCTCTGTTTTTGGTAGGAAACTTTGTCAGATAAAAGGCTACTATTGATAGCCAACAGTTTAAAATATTTTCTTTTTTTTTTTTTTTTTTTTTTTAGATTCTGTATTTGCTTTATTCAACAGAACAAAAGAAAGCAGAGAGAGCAGAGCAGAGCCATGCAGGGATACAGACTGTACATCGGGGGCTGGGTCACACAGCAAGTGGGGACACTGCAAGGGAGATCAGACAACTTATTGTCAGATGGAGAACTCCTGAGTGTAGCTCTCACGGGCAGGACAGTGAGAAATCAAAGGGAAGACTCCCCATCCACACCAGGACCCAGACGGAGTTTTAGTTCTTAGGGGCACATATGCCATTTTCTTCTTAGAATTGTGGCTGATTCCTACATCTGGTAATGAAATGAGGACATCAAAAAACAATGACTGTTGACCTGCTGATGGAGAGCAGGGGAAGCTCGGGTGGGGGCAGGGTGCAGGCAGAGAGGACAAATGTGGGCACTCAACATCCATCCTCAGCTCGAAGTCACCGAGCAGGAGAGACCAGAGGCCAGGAGAGGACAAGCAATGTGAGGAGGGGACTCTGCAGCCAGAGAGGGGCCCGCGGCCGGTGGGGCAGGAGCAGGACTTCAGTGCTTGTAGCTCTTCCTGCTGGAGGAGGTGGTGGTGTATTTGATGGAAGAACTGCTGCCTCCCACGGAGCTGAGGCCACTCCCCAGGCCTCTGCCACTGCTGGAACTGAAGCCACCTCCAACGCCGTGACTGCTGCTGTAGGAGTAGCACTGCTGCCTCCACCCAGGCTGACGCCACTGCAGATGCCACTGCCGACACCGCCGGCGCTGCCGTAGCCACTGGAGATGGTGGACTGCACCACGGAGATGTTGACTTGTCCGACGCCTCCGCCATTCAGCCTGCACTCATCGCCCTCCAGCAGCTTGCGGTAGGTGGCGATCTCCACGTCCAGGGCCAGCCTGATGTTCATGAGCTCCTGGTACTCCTTCAGCAGCCGCGCCATGTCCTGCTTGGCCTTCTGCAGGACATCCTGTAGGTCTTCCAGCTTGTTCCTGGCATCCTTGAGGGCCATCTCCCCACGCTGCTCAGCATCCGCAATGGCGGCCTGCAGGTTGGCGCACTGAGATCAAAAGCATGTTAATAGATACTGCCTGTACTTTTTGTGAAGACATAGTGTTAATATGGGCCCTTATTTCATACCACAAGGTAGTTCAACTTTTTAAAAGGTCCATTCAATGTGGCACCTGCGGCTCAAAGGAGTAGGATGCCAGCCCCATATGCCGGAGGTGGCAGGTTCAAGCCCAGCCCTAGCCAAAAACTGCAAAAAATCCCCACTGAAACCTTCATAATATCTTTTTATCCCATGAAAATCTTAATATATTTTTCTATACTATAAGTAGCAGCAGTTGTTGCAATTTTTTTCAAACTTTGGATTTTCTTCTTCCTTAATCTTGCAATAATGTCAATTTTTAATGACTAGTTCATGAAATCTTATTCTCATGTTGGATTTTGGTAGGCACTACATGTTGCCTTTAGTTCTAGAATGAAAAAAGATTTATTCTATAACATTTCCTTCAGGGAATATGGCAAGTGCTCACTTCATGTCTATGACCACAAACACATCAAGCACTGTGGAGAGCAGGCTGAGAGATAGCAGGGCTCCCACAGCCTGGGGAACATTCAGGGAATGAACCTCCAACTGTTTCTCCTCCATTCCCCAAACAGCCATTTTCCTTTCTTCATGCTCCCTCTACCAGAAGTCAAGTAGCTTTTTCTTTGTCTAGTTATCTACGCTGAGATCCTTGTAATCTTTCCCTTCCTTTTCCTTGCCATATGCTAAAAAAGTTGAGTAGTAACAACCAAGTCATAATTCTTCCTTTGTTTTGTTAACTATGCAGATATCCTTTTAATATTTCCTTCTTACTTATCATATGTTAACGAAGTTGAGTAGAAACCATTAACAAGATGATTTTTCTTTATTCAAGTCATTTGCATCTCCCTGTCCTACCGTTAGAGCAAAAAAATCTTTTGTTTATGCTGTTTCCCTCATATTGTCTATGCTACTCCCCACTGGACAACCCTGTACAGATACTATGAAATAAAGCTGATTTTGTGCTTTGGGAATGGTTGCAGACTTCAGCTCAGTCAGCCCTACCGATTCCATCTTTTGTCTCTACATCTTCTCTTGTGCTGTATTTTCCTCATTTACCCACCCATTCCACTCTCGTTTGCTCCCCTTTGTTGTGCTGGATTGTGACAAAGCACATCATGTATTTCTAGTCTGAATTACCAAGGCTAACATAATCAAAACAGATTAACTGGAGCAACCACTGTAGAAAAATCACTAGCTAGTATATTAGTTTGATATGAGAAATGAGATTGAGCTGGAATTTGAACAATAAACCTCATATATACATACATATATATATATACACATATATTATTTCAACCTCATCCCAAATGTAATATATATATATAATTATATATATTATATATATATATATATATATATATATATCAGGTACTGGTCTCTAGTACCACACCTAAAGTAGTACTGGAGATCAGTACCTTATGTATATATATATATATATATATATTACATTTGGGATGAGGTTGAAATAACACCCTGGGAGGTACAGGGTTTCTCCTAAAGCTTGGGGGAATTCAAATACTCTATCTGGGGGACCTTAGATGACCAAAGTCACAAAGGAATATCTCAGTCTCACAATATTTACCAACTGAATCAAATAGGGGGTGGCTGTTTCTTACTCCCACCAACTTAGAGATTAAGCTAGGAGATCTAATACAATTCACACTACTGGAAAGAGGTGAAGACAGAACAGCAGCAACTCAAGAGGGTGATCAAACCTGCCTGAACACCCCATAGCAACTCTGGACCAGCACATTTCTCTCTGGCAGGGTCAGTGATTAATCTTTGGGGAACTGGTGACAGGCTTACAAACCATATTCTGTACTCCCAGGACTTGATTGAATAGCTAGTTGAGGAGGAATCTATGGAAGAACTCCAAACATATGAAAAATAATGGAGGAAGGACACCACCAAAAGAAATAGCACCCCTTTACCAATTGATACCAACAAATGACAATGTTGAAATAACAAAAAAAATTTGAATACTTTGATTATAAGGAAGCTCAACAAAATCCAAGAGAAAATGGGAATGCATCACAAAAAAAGCATAAAAACAATTCAGAAAATGAATGAAAATTTACTAAGGACATTGATTTATTAAAAAAATAGAACTTGTGGAAATCAGAAATACATTTAAAGAAGTCCAAAGCACAGTGAGGTTTTAAGATTAGACTAGACCGGGCAGAGGAAAGAATCTTAGTGTTTAACAATAACTCTTTCGAATCAAATCAGTCACTAAAAAACAAAAAAAGGAGAAATAAACAGAATGAAAAAAACCTGCAAGAAATATGGGATTATGTAAAGAGTTCAAATATAAGAATCATAAGCATCACTGAAGGTAAAGAAGAAAACACACATGGTTGGAAAACATATTTGAGGCAATAATTGAGGAAAATTTCCATGGTCTTGCTAGAAATTTAGACAACCAGGTACAAGAAGATTAATAAACACATGGGAGACTCATTGCAAAGAGTCAAATACCACAACATATAATGATAAGACTGGCGAAAGTTAACATGAAGGAATTCCTCCTGTGAGCCCTGAGGTTAAAAACATCAGGTAAAAAACAAGGAAAAACCCGTCATGCTTACTTCAGAATTCTCAAGCGAGATCTTATAAGCTAGGAGGAATTAGATCCCATCCTCAGTCTTCTTAAACACACCAATATCTATCCTAGAATTTTAGATACTACAAACACTAAGTTAATTATATGAAAGAGAAGCAAAGATCTTTCTTTCTTTCTTTCTTTTTTCTTTTCTTTTCTTTTTTTTTGGCAGAGTCTCACTCTGTCACCCTTGGTAGAGGGCTATGGCGTCACAGCTTACAGCAACCTCCAGCTCTTGAGCTTAGGCGATTCTCTTGCCTCAGCCTCCCAAGTAGCTGGGACTACAGGTGCCTGCAACACCTGGCTTTTTTTTTTTTTTTTCAGTTTGGCAGGGCCAGGTTTGAAACTGCCACCCTTGGTATATGGGGCGGATGCTCTACTCACTGAGCCACAGGCACCTCCTGAGAAGCAAAGATTTTTTTCAGATGAGCACACACTGAAGAAATGTGTCAAGATTAGACCTGCCCTACAGGACTTACTAAGAGGTGCATAGTACATCAATCAGTGCAATAAATACCTGCCAGTGTAAATATTTGAAAAATATTTCACGCAAATGGAAATCAAAAGAAAGCAGATATAGTCATTCTAATATAATATGATATAGACTTTAAATCAACAGAATATAAAAAGATGCAGATGGTCATTATATAATGGTAAATGGAGCAATTTAACAGGAAGGGATAATAATTCTCAATAATTATATACCCAACATAAGTGCACCCAATTCCCACTATACCTAAGCAAAGTAATGAACAGTAGTATTGTACTTGCTGGGAAATTCATCACCCAAATGACAGAAATGGAAAGATTCTCAGCTCAGAAAATAAAGACATGCTGGACTTAAATAGGACTTTAGAGAAAATGGGCCTAACTGACATTTACAGGACATTCTATCCATATCAACTGAATGTACATTATTCTCAACAGCACATGGAACATTCTGTGAGATTGATCACATCTTAGAACACAAAAAATGTCTGAAAAAATTCATAAAAACATAAGTTATACTATGTATCTTCTCAGATCACAGTGGAATAAAATTACAAATTAACATCAACAGAAACACTCAATTCTATACAAGGTAATGGCAATTAAACAGCTGGTGCTGAATGGTTATGGGTAAAGAATGAGATAAATTGGAAATTAAGATTCCTCAAACTAAATGACAAAGGGGACACAATTATCACAATTTAAGGGATTTATCAAAAGCAGTAACAAGGGGGAAATTCATTGCCTTAAATGCCTACAAAAGAGACAGAAAGGTCACAAATCAACCATCTAATAAATAATCTCAAGGAACCAGAAAAGAAAGATCAAGCCAAACTCAAAACCAACAGAAGAAAAGAAATAACTATGTTTGTGGCAGAACTAAATGAAATGGAAAAATAAGAAAATAATTCATAAGATTAATGAAACAAAAAGTTGTTCTTAAAAAAGATAAACAGAACGAATAACAGAATGGCAAACAGAATTTCCCATTAGATTAATGAGAAACAGAAAATAATAGCCCAAATAAGCTCAATCAGAAATTAAAAAAAGAGCTGTTTAACTGATACTAGCAGAAATAAAAAATATCATCTGGGAGTACTATGAAAAAAATCTCTATGCATATAACTCAAAGCTGTTGAGAAAATGAACTAATTCCTGGAAACACAACCTGTAAGACTAAATCAGGAAGAAAATAGAACATGTGAATAGAATAATAATAAGCAAAATTTAAAAGCAGCAATAAAAATATTTCTGACAAAAAAGATGCCCTGGATCCTATGGGTTCATAGCCAAATATTTTCAGATCTGTGGAGAATTGGTACCCATACTGTAACACTTATTCTATAACAAGAGAAGGAATAAATCTTCATCAACTTGTCCTATGAAGCTAGTATCAACTTGATACCCAAGGCAGGAAAAGACTCAATGACAACAACAGAAACCTATGAACCAACATGCCTTGTAAAGACAAATGCAAAACATATTCTTCCTAAAATTCTAGCAAACCAAACTGAACAACAGCAACAAAAAAATTACCACTATCCATTGTGCTTCATCATAGAGATGCAAGGATGGTTCAATAAATGTAAATTCATAATATGTGATTCAACACATAAAGAGAAGCAAAACAAGGATCACATGATCATCTCAATAGATGGAGAAAAACAATTGGACAAAATTTAGCACCCTTTTATGGTAAAAATCTTAATAATATACACACAAATAAAGCTTATCACAAAATTATAAAAGTTACATATGAAAAACTTACAGTCAGAATCATACTGAGTGAGGAAAAATTGGAAGCATTCCTACATAGAACTGGAACAAGATAAGGATTTTCACCACTTCTATACAACATAGTGCTGGAAGTCTTACACAGCAATCAGGCAAGAGAAAGAGATTAGGGTATACAAATTGGAAAGAGGATATAAAATTATCACTCTTTGCTGATGTTATGATCTTATATTTAGAAAACCAAAAAGATCCAGCAAGAAACTCATAAAATTGATAGATAAGTTTAGCAAAGTCTCAGGTAATATAATCAATGTACATAAGTCTGTAGCATTTCTTTATACCAACAACAGGTAAGCTGATAATCAAATAAAGACTTAATATCTTTCATAATAGTGACTAAAAATATCATATACCTAGGAATTATATTTAATTCAGGAGTTTAAGATCTCTAAAAATGAAACAATAAATCACCAAGGAAAGAAATTGCAGATGATGCCCCAAAATGGAGAAAACATTGTATGGATTAACAAAATTAACATTGTTAAAATGTTCATACTACCCAAAGTAATATACAGATCCAATAAAATCTGCATCAAAATACTTGCCGCGCCCACGGCATATAGCCGTAGTGAGGCAGTGCTGTCCGCGTTATAGAACGACGGGAAGGTGGTTTGTGCTCCCCGGAGCTTTGCCCCCAGCGCCCCCAGTATGCACAGCATCAGAAATGTTGCCTAGCATGCTCAGTTACCCGCTTAAGTTTAAAGATTGTGGCGTCTACTCATGTGTTTGTCATCCTGTACCAGAAGTCTGTTTGTTCTAATAAATTGTCAATATGTACTTTCCTAAGAATGAGCACAATGCACTACTAATCCAGATAGAGCACAGCCTTGTGAGCTGCTAAACTCAGTGACACCAACAATGAGCACATAAAGATGTTTTCCCACCAGTGAGCTAAGACGATAAGCCCAAGGACATGAAATACAAATTATCTACATAAGTTACAAAGTCACTGAAACACATCCACCCACCATAAAGTCCTGTTCAGAACATCTTGTTTCACCAATTGTCACGCATAATAAAAATCAATAGGAAAAATAATACTTGTCAAGGAATTTACTCTAAATCAAAATTATAATTATCAATAACAATAAGATCAAATAGTAAATGTAGAATTAGTCAAGCATTAACATAAAGAAGATGTCAAGCTGTTCTAAAAAGATAATAAGAAACTGAGATAGGAGGAAGCGGGCAGAGTTGACTAATAACCGCCACCCTCCGGAAGCGGAACGTTAAAACATAACAATGCATGATAAATCACACTTGTAAACGCAAAGATAACCCGCGCACGCAAACAAAAAATTGCATTATGTAAGCTCTGTAAAAATGTATAAATACCAACATGTGTACCCAATAAATTTACAGCTGCTTCCTTCATCACATGCTGTGTGGCAGTCTGTCATTTTTCCTGCGCCGACCTCTCAACTTTCCTCGTTCCTTCTCCCTGCACTCCCTCGGACTGAAGGCCACCGACAGGGCGGTCCGTAGCAAATACTAATGACATTTTTTTCACAGATCTAGAAAAAATAATTCTATACTTTGGAATCAGAAAAGAGTCATAATATTCAAATAAATTTTAAGAAAAATGAAGAAATTTGGAAGTATTCCTTTGCCAGACTTTATGCTATATTACAAGCCTATAACAAAAAAAAAAAGTCCTGGAATAAAAATGATAAACCATCCAGATATTGCCAACAGATCTTTAACAAAGAAGACAACTATGTACACTGGGGGAAAGAATCTCTATTGAGTAAATGGTTCTAAAAAAGTTGGATATCCACATGTAGAACATTGAAACAGGACTATAGCTCTCAACACTAACGAAATTAATTCAAGATAGGTAGACTTAATTATGAGGCATAAAATCATAAGGATTCTAGAAGAAAATGTTGGAAGAACTCTTCTATATACTGGTATAGGCAAAGAACTTTAAGAAGACCCTGATAGCAATCACATCAGCAACAAAAATAAGTGAGATGTGATTAAATTGAAACATTTCTGCATAGCCAAGAAAACAATCAACAAAGCAAACAGACAACCTACAGATTGGGAGAAAATATTTGCAAGCTATACATCCAATAAAAAAATAATAACCAGAATCTACAAATAACTCAAGGGTGCCAGCAAGAAAAAATAAATCAAACAACTCTATTAAAAAGTGAGTAAAAGATAAGAACAGAAGCTTTTCAAAGAAATATAGACTAATGGTCAATAAACATATTAAAATATGCTCAGTGTCACTATTCATCAGGGAAATGCAAATCAAAACCATTATGAGATATTACTTAATTCAAGTGAGAATCGCTGTTACCAAAAGTCCCCAAACGATTGATGCTAGAGTGGATGCAGGGAAAAAGTAACACTGATACATTGTTGGTGGGACTGCAAATTAGTACAACCTCTGTTGGAAAACACAGGGTGTCTATAAAGTTCAGGTGAAAGTTGGACATCCTGTATATGGAGATTCCTCAAAGAACCAAAATTAGGCCTATAATTTGATCCAGCAATCCCAATAGTGGGTATTTACCTGATGGAAAATAAGTTATTTTATCAAAAAGACACTTGTACCCAAATGCTCATTACAGTACAATTCATAATTGCAAAGGTATGGAATCAACATAAGTGGCCATCAACTGATGAGTATATATAAACACCATGGAGTGCTTTACAGTCACAAAAAATGAAATTATTTGGCAACAACCTGGCTGGAATTAGAGTTGACAGTTAATTCATTGGAGGCAATTAATCCAAAATGAATTAACTCTGTAACAGAAAATCCAATATGGACTTGTTCTCACTTACAAGTGAGAGGTAAGTATACCTAGTTATACAGAGTGACATAATAAATATTCAGACTCAGAAAAGGGCAAGGGAGAGGGGGGTTAAGGGATGAAAAATTAATTATTGGGTAGAGTATACATTATTTGGGTGATGAATGCACTAAAACCCCAGACTTTACTACCATACAATTCCTCTGTGTCAAAAAAAGCACATGTGCTCCCCAAATTCATGGAAATCTAAAAAACAACAAAAAAAACTCTAACAAATAAAATGATAAATTTGATACTATTAAAATTTAGAATACAGGTCCTTGATATATTGTTAAAATGAAATGCAAGGCAAACATTGGGAGAAAATATTTCTTATAGCATATTGTTTTATACAGATGCCAAAAGATTTGTAATCAAAGTAAAGAACTCATTCAACTCAATAAGACAAACATTTCAATATTTTTTTCATATGGGAAAAGATTTTCATACTTCACAAAATAAGATGTACCCCAGCTAATAAATACATAAAAAAATATATAACATTAGTCATTATGACTAAAAGCCATTGTAAACCCAAAATGAGATACTATACCACATTAACATTGCTAAAATTATAAAATATTATAATGCCAAGCATTGACAAAAATATGAAATCACAGGCACACTCATACAATGCTGTTTGGAATGTAAAGTGCTATAGACATTTTATAAATTGACAGCTCTTTATAAAATTAAGTATCCACTTGTAAATATACAATATAATTAAAATTATAAACTGATTATTATTAATTTCATTTACATGTATTTTATTTAAATTATATTAAAATTTTAATATGATAAAACTAAATATGTGCGTACAAATATGAGTGTATACGACTCAGCATTTCTATTCCTAAGTATTTGCCCATAGAAAAAAGCATAAGTTCACAAAAGCCTTTACAACCACATGTTCAGAGCAACTGTAATAACAATTTCAATCTAGAAAGAATGAAATATCCATGAACAGATTAAAGGAAAACAATTTCTGGTATACCTATACAATAAGAAATTACTCAGTAATAAAAGGAATAAACACATCACGTATTTCAACATGTAAGAATCTCAAAAATATTTTCTAGAATTAAAAGTTTTAAAAATGAAAGACTGAATGTAAAGTGATTCAATTTATATAAAATTCTAGAATCAGAAAAATATTCTATTGTGACAAAAAGCTGATCACTGTTTCTAGAGACAGAGTGCGTGATGAAAGGTGTCTACAAAGGGGCATGAGGGAACTTTGTTGGATGATGAAAATGCTCTAATTCCTTGTTATGAAACTACTTATACAAGTTTTTACATTTGTCAAGACTTACCAATTTCTACACTTATGTTTTACTACAAGTAAACGATATCACAATAAAGTTAATGTTAATGGTAATAATAGTATTATACTATAAAAGTTATATTAATCCAATGCCCTGTTTGGACTTTCAGTGCTAATTCAAACAATAACTTCTACAAAGATATATTTAGACTGCAGGGAGAAGTCAAATAACCCATGATTATTTGATAATATTAGGAAACTAATCGTGTTATACATAGTCATTTTATTGAGGTTTTGTTTAAAAACAATTTCTTCATTGACTATAAATGCATTTGGTTGAATTTTTGAATGAAGAGATGCAAATGAAGTTTGTTTTAACACAGTACAAGTAGAAAAGTAGTAAAAAGATGTACAAATGAAAAACGATCATTTGTTGATAATTGCTGAAATAGAACAATGGGTACCAGGGAAAGAAGTTCATAATATTATAATATGTACTTTTATATCTACTCAAAAATTATAAAACCTTTACAATTATCAAATAGCATTTTAGTATAATTACACACTTTGTGTGTGTTTAGAAAATATAATTTATAAATATATTTACATTACAGATCTTAAGTTTATACACAAAATTTATGGGAATTGTGACTATGACTGGATGCTGGAAATTCAGATTATTGTAATTTTTTATTTTTATTTCTAATATTTAAATTATTTATACAAGATATATTATTATTCATATAATTAAAATATATATCACTATTAAATGGAAAATGTTCAATGTGATTACTTTATCAAATTGAAATTGTATTACATTTTATTCAAAAATATGTCACCAAAACTTCCATGTTGTGTTCATATTGTATTGGAAAGCACATTTTGAATATACTTCTTGAACTATTGCTCTTCTTGTACTTTTTGTTCAGAAGATTGTGTTAACTGTGATGACTTCAATTTTTTGCATCTTTACCAACTCTATCCTACACTTGTTTTTCAGCACTCCCTATTGACTAGTTTGAAATTCCAATCTGCTCAGCAGCTCAGTTGTCAAGGGTGCTGGCCACATACACCTAGGGTGGTGAGTTCTAACCTGGCCTGGGTCTGCTGAGCAACAGTGACAACTGTAACCAAAAAAAAAAAAACATAGCCAAGCATTGTGGCAGGCATCTGTAGTCCCAGGTACTTGGAAGATTGAGGCAAGAGAATCACTTGAGCCCAAGAGTTGGAGGTTGCTGTGAGCTGTGGTGCCTTGGCACTCTACCCAGGGTGACAGCTTGAAACTCTGTTTCAAAAAAAAAAAAAAAAAAAACAAAGAAGAAGTGCCAATCTGCTGACTCCTCTGATCACTTTTTTAAAACTTTTATTATGACTTTAAAAGATTGGCATTTTACTTCTGACACAACATAACACAAACCACGCTTTAAAAACTTATGCATAATAGTATAGTAGAGAGGCAGCATCCTGTGGCCAAAGTGTATGTGCTTAGTGAAATTGAAATGGTTTAAAATCACAAACCTGACATCAGGAGAGTGTCTTTAAACACATTACTGAACTCCACGGCATCTTAATTTTCCTTCTATTTTAAAATAGAAATACTAGTGTTACCTTCAAGGACAGGACATAAGGAGATATATGAAAGCTTGTGAGGCACTTACAACATAATAGGTGTTCGGTAAATGTCAGTTCTCTTTTCCTCTAGCCCCATATATAATTTCTATGTATCATTCAAATTTTACTAATCTCCCTTTTCTTAGGAAAAAAAAATTCTGCGCTTTAATAAGTTTAAATGAAGTGATCTGAAGAACTGAGGCATTTCAAACTGATTAGTGAAAAGAGATGGAGGGGTGGCGCCTATGGCTCAGTGAGTAGGGCGCCGGCCCCATATACCGAGGGTGGCGGGTTCAAACCCAGCCCCGGCCAAAAACTGC
Organism: Nycticebus coucang; assembly: GCF_027406575.1. NCBI lineage: Eukaryota > Metazoa > Chordata > Mammalia > Primates > Lorisidae > Nycticebus > Nycticebus coucang. Next base: position 109,270,408 of record NC_069804.1, read on the forward strand.
AACAAAAAATTAGCCGGACATTGTGGTGGGCGCCTGTAGTCCCAGCTGCTTGGGAGGCTGAGGCAAGAGAATCACATAAGCCCAAGAATTAGAGGTTGCTGTGAGGCGTGTGATGCCACGGCACTCTACCGAGGGCAGTAAAGTGAGACTCTGTCTCTAAAAAAAAAAAAGAGAAAAGGGATGGAAATCAAGTGAAGAATAGCTCGGTAAATACATAAAATCTCCAATGCCATAATTAACACTACTTCCATAGAACTATTCTTGATTCCCAAAATTATGTGGCCTCTTCCATCTTTCAAGTTTGCTTAAACCACACACTTTTTTTTTTGACACATTCTCTAATTTATTCTTTAGTGTTACTTTTATTAAGGCATTATATCCCTAGTAATTTATAATATTTTAGTACATAACCTCTATTTTAGCTACCTTTGCATAAATTAAAATCTCCATCACAGTGCCTTCAAAGCAGTAGGCACACAGAACTTGATTTGAGAGTAGGAGTGGTAAACTTTAAGAACAGAAGAGTGGTGATGATTGGAATAGGAAGCATCTTATGTATGAAATATAAGACATGAAAGTTGCTATCCTATTTTGAAAAAACATAGGCAGTAAACATAGTAAAGATAGGTAAAGATAAATGTGTGTGCTATATTTATAGTGCTTAAAGAAAAAAATGTATCAACAATGTAGAATGAAGGAGTCAAATTAGTAAGGATATATTAGAGAATGTTTGGCTAAAGACAAAAAAGTAGAGTTTTTAAAAAGAAAACATCACATCTCACATTTATTCCACTCCTAGCATCAAAGAGACAACACTCAAAGTTACATCAGCATTGAGAGCATAGTTGTAAATATTAGCAATATACAGGACCTCAAATAAACGTATCAAGATAAAATATGCAAAATAATTAACTTTGAACTTGGTGGTAGATGGAAATATTCTAGAGTCTATACAAGACAGCTGGACAAGATAATTAAAGTCAGCTTCCAAGACTCTGTAAGATGAATTAATATGTGTCTTTCTCCTACATTACCTTCAGGGTCTCAAAGACCTACAAAGATGATACAGGTGATACTGATATAGATACCAAAAAAGAGATAAACAAGTTTTTTCTTTGCAGGAAGCAATCAGAAAAGATAAAAAAATAAAATAAAAACAATTAAAGAGCTACTATAGAAGCAGTGGGATTAGAAGAAATAACATTCCAGAAAATAGAAAACCTTTCAGAAGCTGAGGATTTTCATCTTTCTCCTTCCTGAGGGAATTAAAAATTCTGGGCATGTGCCAGAATTGAAAATCTAAGTGTGGTTCAAGCAGAAGTCTACTGCTTGAGACAAAGAAAATAGCAGACTTGTACTCCTCTGTGGCTTAAGTGAAAAAACTAGAGTCTTTATAGTCTCAAACACACAGCCAAGATATTTGCCATATTGTGAATCTAAACAGAGTAGGACAAAAGAATGAAGCCACAAATCTATAAAAATAGAGTAGAAATTCTTCTATGCAGTCTTGTTCATAAACATACTCTTTTACTCAGGTGAAAGGCAAAGACTTTCCTGCATAGAAGCCCTAAAAATACAACAGAGGAGAGTTGACTCACTGGAACTTTAGAAGACTTGTCATTCAGGATGTGGATGTTAGAAGACTGAGAATATAAAATTTGACTTTTCAGAGAATTATTGCTGAAGACAAAGAATCCAGAAAAATCTTTTGATCACTGTGAGACATATTAGTGGTAAAATTGCAAGTTTGAAGGAATTCTAACACACTAGTAATCATCCTGGAAACATCTACTAAATTCTAAAGCTGCACTGAAATGGGATACAAAACATAAAGAAATAACTTTGAAAATCAAAGTGAAGATTTCCACAAATCATTCGTGTTGAGGAAGGAAAATCCTAGTGAATCCTCAGAGGGAAATGCCCCATGGCCACAGCCTCAGAACGGGCAAAAAAAAAAAAAAAAAACAGTGGTGGCAGAGCCTTACGAAAACTGTAATCTATCCTCAACATAGTTCTGTTCTTGATTTGTTGATTTGTTTAAGGTGATAAACTCTTCCTCTCACATCTGCTCAGTATTTAAAAGTATAAACCCTTTGGTAAAACATAACATCATCAGGAGTCTTAATGGTTCTTTTATGTATAGTAAGCAGAATCCAGTAAAACTTTAATGAAGACAATTACACATGACCCATAAATAAGATGTAAAAAGGCAGTAGAAACAAACCATAGGTATTCTGGCATTTGTGTTAGCAGAGGACAACTTCATATACGATTGGATACCTGATTACACTCCCACTCTAAACAACTGTAAAACATAAATATGCACACATACTAATACACACATACATATATATACCTTCATATACATATATCATATAGACATACATACTGTAGTAGGTTGAATTTTATTTCCCAAAAAAATATGTTCAAGTCCTAAACCCCAGTACATGAAACTGTTACCTTATTTGACAGTAGGATATTTGCATATATAATCAAGTTAAGATGAAGTCATTCTAGATTAGGATGGCCTCTAAAGAGACTGGTGCCCTTATATGGAAACATAGAGGTACAGATAGAGAGAAGTCGGCCATGTGTCAACAGAGTCAGAAATTAAAATAATGGACCTGTAAGCCAATGAATGCCTTCCAGAAACATTATAAGCTAGAAAGAATAAAGTAAATATTTTTTTTTTCTTAAGAAAGCTTCATTCACTTCTGTCTCTCTGGATTTTATGACTATTGATTTCTGTGTATCTCAAAACTTTCATGATGACCCACATATTTGTTTACATGTTGATAGGCACTGGATTTCAACAAACAAAAGTTTATAACCCAGAGAAAGTAAAGCACATGAGTTGAGATCCCTATTCATTCCACCATTTTTCCTGAAGAATTTTCTCAATATGTGGCTAAGGTAAATATAGCCTAAGGAACAAACACAAAACAACATAGTTGGTGAAAGAGAAAATGAAAGTAGATTGATGTTTGAGACTTCCAAAGTGGCTAAGATTCATGTGGCAGGATAGAGAAGAAGAAGAAGCCACAAAGATTGAGGAGCAGATCTCTGAATAAATGATTATGTCAGATCCTTGGAAAACTCTTAACTTATAGAAGTTTGGGCAAGAATATAGGAGATGTAGCAGAGGATAAGTATTGGGAAGCTAGGGAGTGAACATATCAAACAGTGTACAGAAAACATTGAAGTTCAAGTCTAATAAGAGCGAAGAGACCTTGGTAAACACACTAGAGGTTTTTTGAGAACCTAACACCCATTCCCCAGAAGTAAGGAAAACATATTCTAGCAAGCACTACATCAGGTAAGTAAAAATGTAATTAAAATATAGGCTAGAAAAACTAGAAAACAAGCCTCAGTGTGATTAAAATGACCCTCTGGTAATTAACCAGATGCAGGGGAAAATATATAATATTCCAGGTAGAAAGATTAAATAATCAAGATCTTACTCAAGATCGTAGAAACAATACATGGAAAAAAAGGATCAGACACATAAAAAATCAGAAAAAAAAGTGACCAGTAATTAAGTAATAAAAATTTATAAAAACAGATCCAGATGTGGTCCACATACAGTAGAACATTTGTAAGTTGACCACCCAAGGGACCATAACAAATTGGTCAACATATAAAGATGGTCAATGTAAGGAACTAGACCTACTGCACTGATATATATATACAGATATATATATATATACACATATATATTTCATATATATGAAAATTAGGTCAACATAAAGAAGTTGTCAATGTAGGGAGGTAGACAACTATGAAGGTTCTACTGTATTAAAACTAACATGCTATAATTAGAATATCTATGATTAATATATTAGCTGGGTGCAGTGGTGCAGGTCTATAGTCCTAGAATCTCAAGAGGCTGAAGCATGAGGATTAGTTGTGGCCAGTAGCTAGCTCGAGGCTGTGGTGTACTATGCTTATATCTATAAGTAGCCACTGAACTCCAACTTGGGCAACAAACTAAGATCTCATCTCAAAAAACAAAACAAAAACAAAAACAAATAAATACATAAATTCATAAATAAATAAAAATAATATGCTAATGAAAATAAAGGGGAAATAAAAAGAGATACATCACTTCAAAAGAAAACTAGAGCAAAAGACATGAACAGAAACTTTTTAAAGGAAAATAGTTTAGTGGCCAAGAAACACATGAAAAATGCTCACTGTCTCTAATCAATACCAAAATGAAAATAAATAGTACAGTGAGAAAAATGCTAACTTCGATGAGAATTGCTCTTATCAAAAAAATCCCCAAACAAGTGCTGGTATAGTAGTGGAGAGAAAGAAACACTTATACGTTTTTGGAGAGACTTCAAACTAGTACAACCTCTATGGAAAGAAGTATGTACATACCTCAAATAACTAAAAGCAAACCTACTATTTGGTCAAGCAATCCCAAGGTATTTACCCAGTGTAATAGAGATATTTTATAACACACACACACACACACACACACACACACACACACACACACACTTGAATAAGCAGCACACACAATTTGTATTTGCAAAGATGCAGAAACAAATCAAGTGCCCATCAATATGTGAGGGGATTAATAAAATGTTGTCTATGTATTCCATGGAGTACTACTCATGCATAAAAGAAAATAGTGATCTAGTATCTTTTGTAACAACCTGGATAGACCTGAAGACCATTCTTGTAATTAACAGTATTGTAAGAAGGGAAAAAAAAGCACCACATATACTCAATATTAACTTGAAACTAGTCTATCAACACTTATATGTACATATGAAAGTAAAACTCAATGGGAATCAGGTAGGTGGGAGTGGGAAGGGGGATTTGGGTTAATTTCCACCTAACAGGTATAATGCACATATTCTGGGTGAAGGGCACACTTATAACTTTGACCTGAAACATAAAAAAAACTATGTAACCAAAACTCTGTAATATTTTGGGAAAAAAACTAAAGCTTATATAAATATATCAAATATATAAAATATACTTTCCATAACGTTGAAAAGCGATATTTGAATCTAAGAACATAGTGTTTTAACTTCAGATGGAACATAACAGGAGACAAAATTAGTCAATATAAAGAAACATATACAGAAAATATCAAAAGTGAAGAATGAAGAGAAAAAGAGGAACACTAATACAAGATTAAGGAACATATATGTCACAATGAAAATATCAAACATGGGGAGGAGACAAGATGTCTGACTGAAGTCAGCTTTCCACAGAGGCAGCCAGCCAGGAGGAGAGTTAAAGGACAAAAATTTAGCAAGTGACCTGGTGGATTTGAGCTGCACTAAGAGAGAAGGTTGAAGAACACACGTCAACCCTGCAGAGGTGAGCTGAGGCCACAATGATACAAACAAAAGGTACAAAATCCATCACCAAGCGGACGGGAGTACCCTCCCCCATGAGAACGGCTTGGAGTGCCCCCAAAACAATCAGGCAGAGTTCAAAGGTCCTCCAACTACACTCCACGGGAGAAACCCTCTAAAAAATGGACCTACCTCCCCTACTAGGGTGCCACAGCGTTCTCCTGCCAGGCATAAAACTGTATAAAACTGTACATGGTCTCTACCTGGAATTCTGAGCTCACAGCACTCCCCTTCACTCACACTGAGGTCTGGAGGCCAGTCCCCCAGGAGTTCATAGTCTTGGGTGATTTCTCGAGGGGTGTGGATGGTGCCTGGACTGCAGATGGTCGGCACTGGCTCTGGGGCACAGGAGCAAGGAGAGGATGGCCAGCTGAGAGGGAGCCACACCAGAGCAGAGGTTCCCTGAGGCACAGTGCGGCAGCCATCTTTTGGCGACAATATGGCCAGGCATAAAACTGTGTGGAGCTGTGTGTATTTTCTGCCTGCAACCATGGGCTCCCAGCGCTCCGCTCCACTCTCACTCTGAGATCTGGAGGCCAGTCCCCCAGGAGTCCAGACTCTTAGGCGATTGCTCAAGGGGTGTGGACAGTTCCGGGGCTGCAGCCGGTTGGTGCAGACTCTGGGGCGCAGGAGTGGAGAGAGGATGGTCAGCTGAGAGGGAGCCATACCAGAGCAGTGGTTCCCTGAGGCATAAAACAGCAGCCCTCTTTTGTCAGCAATACGGCTCACTACTGGATATTCTGAAGCCACAACCCCTGTCTCCATGGGCAACCAGAGACTGTGAGTAAAGGATTTGCCTGAGGCAACACCAACTTGCAAACCAGGGAAACTCCCAGGGTGGGGCTGACCCAGAGGTCCTCTTTACTGAGCCTAAGATGCACCTGGCCCTCAGGGGATCATCAGCCTACAGAAAATACAAGAGCAAAGACAAGCTAATTTGGAACTCAATTCAGCTTCTCTTCTGCAGGACAACCACAAAGTTGTTCTGTTCTGTTCTGTCAGGAACATTAATCAAGGGCGAGACTGGACCTGAGTGAAAATCCCCCAAACTTCATCAAGTGCCCGAGGACATCAGGCCTCACATCCAAATGCTAGAGAGAGACAGAGCGCAGCAGCCTGGCAGAATTCCTTGTGATTCAGGCAGGTGTAAACACCTGGAGTATCGGTTCACTATAGGCAACTGGGTCAGCCAACTGCAGGGTATCAGTGACTGGGTGTGACAGTGGTACAAGATGGGAAGGAAGGCATCAAATATCCCAGACCGATCTATTGCCTAGGTGGCTCCTCCGGACTCCACGCAGCACTGGAGCAAGCCCATGTTATCCAGTTCCCAGAGACCTCTTAAACGATCTCACCAGAGACAGGTGCAGACTGAGACAATTAAATTGGACCTTTGGAAATGAACCAATCACCTGAGGACAAATCAGGTAGTACCCTGGGTGTGTGGTTGTAGGAAGGCTTGATTTTCCTTTTCCAATTGTTGCCTGTAGAGGGTGGGGTGACTTAATTGCTGATATTTCTCCACAGCTGAGACTTCAATCCAGAGTATCTGTTTCACTAGGGTGGAACATAAACCAGCTGAAAACAAGACAGAACCACTTAGCCCCACCACACCAGACAGGACCCCAGTTTCTCAGGCCACAACACTATTCAGGCCCTCGACAAAGCTCCAGGGGAAAAAAATCAAAGGGAGTAAAACAACCATGGGACAGAATCAATGGAAAAACTCTGGAAACATGAATAACCAGAATAGATCAACTCCCCTAAGGAAAGATATGGCAGATGTAATTGAAGATCCCATTCATAAACAACCAGCTGAGATGTCAGAAATCAATTTCAGAATTTGGATTGAAGACAGGATTAATAAAGTGGAATTAGGAATTCGAGGAGAAATTCAATATTTGTCTCAAGAATTTAACGAATTTAAAGACAAAACCACCAAAGACTTAGACACATGGAATTAATAATTTGCAGCCCTCAAAGATCTGAAAAATACAGTAGAATCCCTCAGTAACAGAATGGAGCAAGCAGAAGAAAGGATTTCTGACATTGAAGACAAAGACTTTGAATGCTCCCAAACTCTCAAAGAGGAAGAGAAATGGCAAGCAAAAATGGATCATTCTCTCAGAGAGCTCTGGGATAATTTGAAGAAGGTCAATATCCAAATGATTGGAGTCCCTGTAACCAATTAAGTTGCCTCGCTAGGCACAGAGTCCCTTCTCCATAAAATTATGAAAGAGAATTTTCCAGACATGCCTAGAGATTCTGAAATTCAGATAGCAGACAGCTTCAGAAACCCAGCAAAACTCAATCCCAGTAAGACTTCCCCCAGGCATATCATAATTAACTTCACTAAAGTTGATATGAAGGAGATAATTCTCAAAGGAGCCAGACAAAAGTAAGCCATTACCTACAAAGGGAAGAATATTGAAATGACTGCAGATCTCTCTGCTGAAACTTTTCAAGCCAGAAGAGGGTGGTAATCGAATTTTGATCTCGTAAAGCAAAATAACTTTCAACCTGGATCCTGTATCCAGCTAAACTGAGTTTCATTTATGATGGAGAAATTAATTACTTTATTGACATTCATATTTGAAGAAATTTACCAAAACCAAACCAGTTCTTCAGAACATTGTCAGACCTATCCTCCATAAAGACCAACCCAATCCTCCATCACAAAAGTAAACTCACTCAGAAAATTTTGATCAAACTCCAACTTCAACACTGGCTAAAGGATTAAAAATGTCCACTGGATTTTTGAAAAATTTGATACCCAAAATTTTACCAGACTTATCCATATTCTCCATTAATGTGAACAGCTTCAACTGTCCTCTAAACAGGCATAGATTAGTTGACTAGCTACAAATACTCAGGCCAGATATTTGTTGCATACAAGTATCACATCTTAATTTAACAGACAAATATAGACTCAGGGTGAAAAGATGGTCATCCATACTTTAGGAAAATTTCAATCAGAAAAAAGTAGGTGTTGCAATTTTATTTCCAGATACAATAGGCTTTAAACCAACAAAAGTAAGGAAGGATAAGAATGGTCACTCATATTTGTTAAGGGTAATACTCAATATGATAAGATTTCAATTAATAATATCTGTGCACCCAACCATAATGCACCTCAATTTATAAGAGAAACACTAACAGAAATGAGCAACTTGATTTCCTCCAGCTCCATAATAGTCGGAGATGTCAACACTCCTTTGGTAGTATTGGATAAATCCTCCAATAAGAAGCTGAACAAACAAATCTTAGACTTAAAACTAACCATCAAACATTTGGATTTAGCAGACATCTACACAACATTTCATCCCAAAAAAACTGAATATACATACTTCTCATCAGGCAACGGAACATTCTCCCAAATTGATCACATCCTAGGTCACAAGTCTAACCTCATTAAATTTAAAAAAATAGAAATTATTCCTTGCATCTTCTCGGACCACCATAGAATAACAAAGAGTTGAGCTCAGTAACAACAGGAATCTGCAAATTCATACAAAAAACATGGAAGTTAAATAACCTTATGATGAATGACAGCTGGATCAGAAATGAGATCAAGAAGGAAATTGCCAAATTTTTGGGAAAAAATGACAATGAAGACATGAACTACGAGAACCTTTGCAATACTTCAAAGGAAGTCCTAAGAGGGAAATTTATAGCACTGCATGCCTTCCTCAAGAGAACAGAAAGAGAGGAAGTTAACAATTTAATGGGAGACATCAAGCAACTGGATAAGGAAGAACATTCCAACCCCAAACCAAGTAGAAGAAAAGAAATAACCAAATTTAGAGCAGAATTAAAAGAAATTGAAAACAAAAGAATTATACAACAGATCAATAAATCAAAAAGCTGGTTTTTTGAAAAGGTCAATAAAATAAACAAACCATTGGCCAACCTAACCAGGAAAAAAAAGAGTAAAATCTGAAATGCCATCAATCAGAAATGACAAAGATGAAATAACAACAGACCTCTGAGAAATTCAAAAAAATCTCAATGAATACTACAAGAACCTTTACTCTCAGCAATATGAAAATCTGAAGGATATTGACCACTACTTGGAAGCATGTCACATTCCAAGACATAGCCAGAATCAAGTGGAAATGTTGAACAGGCCCATATAAAGTTCTGAACTAGTATCAACCATACAAAATCTACCCAAAAAGAAAAGCCTGGGACCAGATGGTTTCACATCAGAATTCTACCAAACCCTTAAAGAGGAATTAGTACCTATATTAATCAACCTGTTCCAAAAGGTAGAAAAAGAAGGAAGACAACCCAACACGTTCTATGAAGCAAACATCACCCCAAACCCGAAACCAGGAAAAGACCCAAAAAGAAAAGAAAATTATAGACCAATATAACTAATGAATATAGATGTAAAAATATTCAACAAGATCCTAACAAACAGAATCCAGCAACACATCAAACAAATTATACACAATGACCAAGTTGGTTTTATTCCAGGGACTCAAGTCTGGTTCAATATCCATAAATCTATATGTATAATTGAGCACATTAACAAATTAAAAAACAAATGCCATATGATTCTCTCAATCAATGCAGAAAAAGCTTTTGATAATATCCAGCATCCTTTCATGATCAGAACACTTAAGAAAATTGGTATAGAAGGTACATTTCTCAAACTAATAGAGGTCATCTACAGCAAACCCACAGCCAAAATCATATTGAATGGAGTTAAATCGAAATCATTTCCACTCAGATCAGGAACCAGACAAGGCTGCTTATTGTCTCCACTGCTCTTTAACATTGTAAGGGAAGTTTTAGCCACTGCAATTAGGGAAGAAAAGGCAATCAAGGGTATCCATATAGAGTCAGAATAGATCAAACTTTCGCTCTTCGCAGATGATATGATTGTATACCTGTAAAACACTAGAGATTCTAGTACAAAACTCTTAGAAGTGATCAAGGAATACAGCAGAGTCTCAGGTTACAAAATCAAGATTCATAAATCGGTAGCCTTCACATATACCAAGAATAGTCAAGTTGGAATAACAGTTAAGGACTCTATTCCATTCACAGGAGAGCCAAAAAAGATGAAATATTTGGGAGTTTATCTAACAAAAGACATGAAAGATCTCTATAAATAGAACTATGAAACTCAAAGAAAAGAAATAGCTGAAAATGTTAACAGATGGAAAAACATACCATGTTCATGGCAGAGAAGATTCAACATTGTTAAAATGTCCATACTACCCAAAGCAATATATAATTTTAACACGATCCCTATTAAAGCCCCACTGTCATACTTTAAAGAACTTGAAAAAACAATACTTCGTTTTATATGGAATCATAAAAACCTCAAATAGCCAAGACATTACTCAGAAATAAAAACAAAGCCAGGGCAATCACGTTACCAGATCTCAGATTATACTACAAATCGATAGTCATCAAAACAGCATGGTACTGGCACAAAAAAAGAGAAGTAGATGTCTGGAACAGAATAGAGAACCAAGAGATGAATCAAGCTACTTACTGTTATTTAATCTTCGACAAGCCAATTAAAAATATTCATTGGGGAAAAGATTCCCTATTTAACAAATGGTGCTGGTTGAACTGTCTGGCAACCTACAGAAGACTGAAACTGGATCCACACCTTTCACTATTAACTAAGATAGAATCTCACTGCATTTAAGATTTAAACTAAGACATGAAAGTATAAAAATACTGGAAGAGAATGCAGGGGAAACCCTTGAAATAATCAGTCTTGGCGAGTATTTTATGAGGAGGACCCCCCCGGGCAATTGAAGCAGCTTCAAAAATACACTATTTGTACCCGATCAAACTAAAAACTTCTGCACGGCCAAGAACACAGTAAGTAAAGCAATTAAATAGCCCTCACAATGGGAGAAGATATTTGCAGGTTATGTATACAAACAAAGGTTTAATAACCAGAATCCACAGAGAACTCAAACACATTGGCAAGAATAGAACAAGGGATCCCATCCCAGGCTGGTCAAAGGATCTGAGGAGAAACTTTTCTGAAGAAGACAGAAACATGGCCTATAGATGTATGAAAAAATGCTCATCATCTTTAATCATCAGAGAAATGAAAATCAAAACTACTTTGAGATATTATGTAACTCCAGTAAGATTAGCCTATATCACAAAATCCCAAGACCAGAGATGTTGGTGTGGATGTGGAGAAAAGGGAACACTTCTACACTCCTTGTGGGAATGCAAATTAATGCATTCCTTTTGGAAAGATGTTTGGAGAACACATACAGATCTAAAAACAGATCTGCCATTCAATCCTGTAATTCCTCTACTAGGTATATACCCAGAAGACCAAAAATCACAACATAACAAAGATATTTGTACCAGAATATTTATTGCAGCCCTATTCATAATTGCTAAATCATGGAAAAAACCCAAGTGCCCATCGATCCATGAATGGATTAATTAATTGTGGTATATGTACACCATGGAATATTATGCAGCCTTAAAGAAAGATGGAGACTTTACCTCTTTCATGTTTACATGGATGGAGCTGGAACATATTCTTCTTAATAAAGTATCTCAAGAATTGAAGAAAAAGTATCCAATGTACTCAGCCCTACTATGAAACTAATTTATGGCTTTCACATGAAAGATATAACCCAGTTACAACCTAAGACTAGGGGGAAGAAGGAAAGGGAGGTGAGAGAGGGGCGAGGTAGGCAGTGTGAAGGGGATTATTGGGATTACACCTGTGGTGCATCTTACAAGGGTATATGTGAAACTTAGTAAATGTGGAATGTAAATTTCTTAGCACAATAGCTAAGAAAATACCAGGTAGGCTATGTTTACCAGAGTGATGAAAATGTGTCAAACGGTTTATGAATCTAGTGTATGATGCCCCATGATCACATTAATGTACACAGGTATGATTTAATAAAATAAATCAATCAATCAATCAATAAATAAAAAATATCAAACATGCGTACAATAAAATCCTAAATAATGTTAAAATCAATGAAATGGAAACAACATATGAAAACAACGAACTTTTTTCAAATCTGACAAAAATTCTCAACCTATAAATTCAAGAAAATCAGCAAATAAACAAGATAACGTGTTTAAATATAAACATACAATTTTGTAGGTATAAAAATATTGCTTAACAAAAAGATAAATTACTGAGATTTACATATTTTTTAAATGCTGAATGTATTCATTACTGGTATATCTGAACTAGGAAACAAACAAAGAAAAAGATAAATATGTGTTAAAATAAAAATACCTTCAAAATACAATGATAATAATGTCTAATTAAATTTGTACCACATGGAAAATATGTAACCATGAAGGAGAGTTAATTTAGCACGTAATCTGGTGTATTAGAGCTGCACCAAGGGAGAAGGTTGAAGAATGCACATCAACCCCTCTGAGGTGAGCTGTGACCCCAAGGATTCAAACAAATGGTACAAAATCCATCACCAAGTGAACGGGAGTCCCCTCCCCCATAAGAATGGCTTGGAATGCCCCACCAAAAAAAAAAAAAAAAAACAGCAGAGTTCAAAGTTCCTCCTACTACACTCTATGGGAGAGACCCTTTAAAACCTGGACCTACCTCACCCACTAGGGTGTCACAGTGTTCTCATGCCAGGCATAAAACTGTATAAAACTGTATATATTCTTTACCTGCAATTCTGAGCTCCCAGCTCTCCTCTCCACTCTCACTCTGAGGTCTGAAGGTCTCCCAACCCAAAGGAGTTCAGATTCTTGGGTGATTTCTCAAGGGGTGTGGACAGGGCCTAGACTGCAGCTGGTCAGTCTTGATCCTGTGGCACAGGAGTGAGGAGAGGACGGTCAGCTGAGAGGGAACCACACAGGTCGGGTGGTGCCCCAAGGTGCAGAGCAGCAGGCATTTTTGGCAACAATAATGCTCACTCCCAGATATTCCGAAGACACACCCCCCTGTCTCCCTGGGCAACCAGAGGAGGTATGGATTCTTCTCAGGTGGCAAAAAACTACGGAACAGATCTGGGACAGAAACGCAGGCCCCATGAATAAAGGGTTTGCCTGAGGTGGTACTGTCCTGGGTGGAGCACAGGTCTAGAAAACGCACACACAGAGCCAGGAAATTTCCAGGGTGGGGCTGAGCCTAAGACACACCTGGCTCTCAGGGGATCGTCAGCCTATAGACAAAGGAAGGCAGGAGGCTAGAACTGACAGCTAACCAAATACAAATCTGCAGGACCAAAGACAAGGCATGAGGCACAGGCTCTGGGAAACTCAAAACAGCTTCTCTTCAGCAGGGGAATTTAGCAGGGACAGAAAAAAATTCCCACAAAATTGTTCTGTTCTGTTCTGTCAGTAACATCAATCAGGGGTGGGGCTGGAACTGAGTGAATATCCCCAGCCTCCATCAAACGCCCGAGGTTGTCAGGCCTCACCTCCCCCTGATGGATAGAGGCAAAGCACACTGGCCTGGCTGAGCAGAAATAGATTTCCTTGTGATTCAGGCAGGTGCAAACCCCTGGAGTATCTGTTCATTAGCGGCAACTGAGTCACAGCCCTGGGGGGCTATCAGTGACTGGGTGTGACAGAGGTGCAAGGTGGGGAAGGAAGCATCAACCTTTCCAGACTAATCTATTTGCTAGGTGGGTCATCCTGATTTCACAGAGCACCAGAGCAAGTCATATCTGAGTTGTCACCAAATCCCTGCGATCCAGTTGCCAGAGACCTTTTAAATTGTCCCACCTGAGACAGGTGCTGACTGAGATAATTAATTTGGACTTTTGAACTGAGCCAATCACCCAAGGACTATTCAAGAGGTGCACTGGGTGTGTGGTTGTAGGAGGATTTGATTTTCCTTTTCCAATTGTTGCCTGTGAGGGGCAGAGGGACTCAATTGCTGGTATATCTTCACAGCTAAGACTTCAAACCATAGTAACAGTTTCACTAGGGTCAGACAGAAACCAGCTGAAAACAAGACAAAACCACTTAACCCAACCACACCAAACAGGTCCCCAGTTTCTCAGGCCATAGCACTGTATGAGTACTTGACAAAGTACTCAGTACTTGGCAACTGAGTCACAGCCCTGGGGGGCTATCAGTGACTGGGTGTGACAGAGGTGCAAGGTGGGGAAGGAAGCATCAACCTTTCCAGACTAATCTATTTGCTAGGTGGGTCATCCTGATTTCACAGAGCACCAGAGCAAGTCATATCTGAGTTGTCACCAAATCCCTGCGATCCAGTTGCCAGAGACCTTTTAAATTGTCCCACCTGAGACAGGTGCTGACTGAGATAATTAATTTGGACTTTTGAACTGAGCCAATCACCCAAGGACTATTCAAGAGGTGCACTGGGTGTGTGGTTGTAGGAGGATTTGATTTTCCTTTTCCAATTGTTGCCTGTGAGGGGCAGAGGGACTCAATTGCTGGTATATCTTCACAGCTAAGACTTCAAACCATAGTAACAGTTTCACTAGGGTCAGACAGAAACCAGCTGAAAACAAGACAAAACCACTTAACCCAACCACACCAAACAGGTCCCCAGTTTCTCAGGCCATAGCACTGTATGAGTACTTGACAAAGCTCCAGGGGAAAAATCAAATGGTGAAAAATAATCATGGGGTGGAATCAGTGGAAAAACTCTGGTAACATGAATAACCAGAATAGATCAACACCAACAAGAAAAGATATGGCAGATGTAACTAAAGATCCCATTCATAAACAACTGGATGAGATGTCAGAAATCAAATTCAGACTTTGGATTGCATACAAGATTAATAGAATGGAGGAAAACTTGGAATTAGAAATTAAAGGAGCAATTCAAAAGTCAGAATTAGAAATTAGAGGAGAAATTCAAAAGTTGTCTCAAAAATTTAAAGGGAAAACCACCAAATATTTTGATGAACTGAAGCAAGAATTTTCAGCCCTCAAAGATCTGAAAATTACAGTCGAATCCCTCAGTAACAGAGTGGAGCAAGCAGAAGAAAGGATGTGTGACACTGAAGACAAAGCTTTTGAATGCTCTCAAACTCTCAAAGAGGAAGAGAAGTGGAGAGCAAAAATGGATCATTCCCTCAGAGAGCTCTGGGATAAATCGAAGAAGGCTAATATCCGCTTCATTGGAATCCCTGAAAGTGATGAAGTGGCCTCGCAAGACACAGAGGCCTTTTTCCATGAAATTATGAAAGAGAATTTTCCAGACATGCCAAGAGATTCTGAAATTCAGATAGAAGACAGTTTCAGAACCCCAGCATGACTCAACCCGAATAAGACATCCCCCAGGCACATCATAATTAACTTCACTAAATTTTATACAAAGGAGAAAATTCTGAAACTAGCCAGACATAAGAAATCTATTACCTACAAAGGGAATAATATTAGAATGACTGCAGATCTCTCTGCTGAAACTTTTCAAGCCAGAAGAGGGTGGTAATCGACTTTTAATCTCCTAAAGAAAAATAACTTTCAACCCCAAATCCTGTATCCACCTAAACTGAGTTTCATTTATGATGGAGAAATTAAATACTTTAATGACATCCATATGTTGAAGAAATTTGCAATAACCAAACCAGCTATTCACAATATTCTCAGACCTGTGTCGAATGGACTTTCGAAAAACTCGACACCCAAAATTTTACCAGACTTATCAATATTCTCCCTTAATGTGAACGGCTGAAACTGTACTCTAACCAGGCACAGTTTAGCTGACTGGATACAAAAACTCATGCCAGATATTTACTGCATAGAAGAGTCACATCTTACCTTAAAAGATAAATATAGACTCAGGGTGAAAGGATGGTCATCCATATTTCAGGCAAATGATAATCAGAATAAAAGCAGGTGTTGCAATTCTATTTGCAGACACAATAGGCTTTAAACCAACAAAAGTAAGGAAGGATAATAATGGATACTTCGTATATGTTAAGGGTAATACTCAATATGATGAGATTTCAATTATTAATATTTATACACACAACCAGAATGCACCTCAATTTATAAGAGAAACTAACAGACATGAGCAACTTGATTTCCTCCAGCTCCATGAAAGTCGGAGATTTCACCACTCCTTTGGCAGTGTTGCACAGATCTTCTAATAAGAAGCTAAGCAAAGAAATTTTAGATTTAAACCTAACCATCTAACATATGGATTTAGCAGACATCTACAGAGCATTTCATCCCAACAAAACAAAATACATATACCTCTCATCAGCCCATGGAACATACTCAAAATTCGATCACATCTTAGGTTACAATTCTAACTTCAGTAAATTTAAAGGAATAAAAATTATTCCTTGCATGTTCTTGGACCAACATGGAATAAAAGTTGAACTCCGTAACAACAGGAATCTACCTACTCGTACAAAAAAATGGAAGTTAAATAACATTATGCTGAATGAAAGCTGGGTCAGAGATGAGAATAAGAAGGAAATTGCCAAATTTTTGGAATAAAACGACAATGAACATGAATTATCAGAACCTCTGTGATACTGAAAGGCAGTCCTTAGAGGGAAATGTATAGCACTCCAAGCTTTCCTCAAAAGAACGGAAAGAGAGGAAGTCAACAACTTACTGGGAAATATCAGGCAACTGGAAAATGAAGAACATTCCAACCCCAAACCTAGTAGAAGAAAAGAAATAACCAAAATTAGAGCAGAATTAAATGAAATTGAAAACAAAATAATTATACAACAAAATAATAAATCAAAAAGTTGATTTTTTGAAAAGCTCAAGAAAATAGATAAACCTTTGGCTAACCTAACCAGAAAAAAAGAGTAAAATCTCTAATCTAATCAGTCAGATGACAAAGATGAAATAACAACTGACTCCTCAGAAATTCAAAAAATCCTTAACGAATATTACAAGAAAATTTATTCTCAAAAATATGAAAATCTGAAGGAAATTGACCAATACTTGAAAGCACAAAACCTTCCAAGATTTAGCAAGAATCAAGTGGATTGATTTGTTGATATTTTGAATGATTCTTTTGTTTTCAATTTCATTTAATTCTGCTCTAATTCTGTTTTTTTCTTTTCTTCTTCTGGGTTTGAGGTTGGAATGTTTTTTTTTTTTTTTTCTAGTTACTTGCAATGGCCTGTTAAGTTGTTGACTTCCTCTTTTTCCATTCTCTTGAGGAAGGCTTGCAATGGTACAAGTTTGCCTCTTAAGATTGCCTTTGCAGTATTCCACATGTTCTGATCATTCATCTTCATTATTGTTTTGTTCCAAAAATTTGGTAATTACCTTCTTAATCTCATCTATGATCCAGCTATAATTCAGCATAAGATTATTTAGTTTCCATGACTTTGTATATGTATGAAGATTCCTTTTGTTATTGAGTTCAACTTTTACTCTGTTATGGTCAAAGAAAATACAAGGAATAATTTCTATTCTCTTAAATTTGCTGTGGTTATACTTCTGACATAAGATTTGATCCATTTTGGATTATGTTCCTCAAGAAAACAGAAAGAGAGGAAGTTAATAACTTAATGGGACATCTCAAGCAACTGGAGAAGTAAGAACACTCCAACCCCAAAGCCAGCAGAAGAAAAGAAATAACCAAAATCAGAGCAGAACTAAATGAAATTGAAAACAAAAGAATTATACAACATATCAATAAATCAAAAAGTTGGTTTTTTGAAAAGATCAATGAAATAGATAAACCTTTGGCCAATCTAACCAGGAAAAAAAAGAATAAAATCTCTAATTTCATCAATCAGAAATGGCAACGATGAAATAACAACAGACCCCTTAGAAATTCAAAAAATGCTTAACAAATACTACAAGAAACACTACTTTTAGAAATATGAAAATCTGAAAGAAATCGACCAATACCTAGAAGTACGTCACCTACCAAACTTAGCCAGAACGAAGTAAAAATGTTGAACAGGCCTGTATCAAGTTCTGAAATAGCATTAACTATACAAAATCTCCCTAAAAAGAAAAGCCCAGGACCAGATGGCTTTATGTGCGAATTCTACCAAAACTTTAAAGAAGAACTAGTACCTATACTATTAAACCTCTTCCAAAACATAGAAAAAGAAGGAAAATTACCCAACACATTCTACAAAGCAAACATGACCTTGATCCTCAAACCAGAGAAAGATCCAACAAGGAAAGAAAATGATAGACCAATATCACTAATGAATATTGATGCTAAAATACTCGATAAGATCCTAACAAACAGAATCCAACAACACATCAAAAAAAATTATACACCATGACCAAGTGGGATTTATCCCAGGCTCTCAAGGCTGGTTCAATATACATAAATCTATAAATATAATTCAACACATAAACAAACTAAAAAATAAGGACCATATGATTCTTTCAATTGATGTAGAAAAAGCTTTTGATAATACCCAGAATCCCTTCATGATCAGAACACTTAAGAAAATTGGTATAGAAGGGATATTTCTTAAACTAATAGAGGCCATCTACAGGAAACCCACAGCCAATGTCATATTGAATGGAGTTAAATTGAAATCATTTCCACTTAGATCAGGAACCAGGCAAGGTTGCCCATTGTTTCCATTGCTCTTTAACATTGTAATGGAAATTTTAGCCATTGCAATTAGGGAAGAAAAGGTGATCAAGGGTATCCACATAGGGTCAGAAGAGATCAAACTTTCGCTCTTTGCAGATGATATGATTGTATATCTGGAAAACAGTAGGGATTCTATTACAAAACTTTTAGAAGTGATCAAAGAATACAGCAATGTCTCAGGCTACAAAATAAATGCCCATAAGTCTGTAGCCTTTATATATACCAACAATAACCAAGCCAAAAAAACAGTCAAGGACTCTATTCTTTTCACAGTAGTGACAAAGAAGATGAAATATTTGGGAGTATACCTAACAAAGGATGTGAAAGATCTCTACAAAGAGAACTATGAAACTTTAAGAAAAGAAATAGCTGAAGATGTTAACAGATGGAAAAACATAACATGCTCATGGCTGGGAAGAATCAACATTGTTAAAATGTCCATACTAACCAAAGCAAGATATAATTTTAATGCAATTCCTATTAAAGCTCCATTGTCATGTTTTAAAGATCTTGAAAAAATACTTCGTTTTACATGGAATCAGAAAAAACCTCGAATAACCAAAACATTACTGAGCAATAAAAACAAAGCAGGAGGAATCACGCTACCAGACCTGAGACTGTACTGTAAATTGATAGTGATCAAAACAGCATGGTACTGGCACAAAAACAGAGAAGTACATGTCTAGAACAGAATAGAGAACCAAGAGTTCCAGCTACTTACCGTTATTTGATCCTTGAGAAGCCAATTAAAAACATTCATTGGGGAAAAGATTCCCTATTTAACAAATGGTTCTGGGTAAACTGGCTGGCAACCTGTAGAAGATTGAAACTGGACCCACACCTTTCACCATTAACTAAGATAGACTCTCACTGGACAAAAGATTCAAACTTAAGACATGAAACTATAAAAATACTTGAAGAAAGTGCAGGGAAAACTCTTGAAGTAATCGGCCTGAGTGAATATTTTATGAGGAGGATTCCCCAGGCTATTTAAGCAGTATCAAAAATACACTACCGTGACCTGATCAAACTAAAAATCTTCTGCACAGCCAAGAACATTGTAAGTAAAACAAGCAGATAGCCTTCAGAATGGGAGAAAATACTTGCAGGTTGTACCTCCGATAAAGGTCTAATAACCAGAATCCACAGAGAACTCAAATGTATTAGCAAGAAAAGAACACGTGACCCCATCTCAGGGTGGGCAAATGATTTGAAGAGAAACTTCTCTAAAGAAGACAGACGCATGATCTACAAACACATGAAAGAAAGCTCTTCATCCTTAATCATCAGAGAAATGCAAATCAAAACTACTTTGAGATATCACCTAACCCCAGTAAGAGTAGTCCACATAACAAAATACCAAAACCAGAGATGTTGGCGTGGATGTGGAGAAAAGGGCACACTTCTCACTGCTGGTGGGAATGCACACTAACATGTTCCTTCTGGAAGGATGTTTGGAGAATACTTAGAGACCTAAAGATAGACCTCCCATTTGATCCTGTATTTCCTTTACTAGGTTTATACCCAGAAGACCAAAAGTCACAATATAACAAAGACATCTGTACCAGAATGTTTATTGCAGTCCAATTCATAATTGCTAAGTCATGGAAGAAGCCCAAGTGTCCATCGACCCTTGAATGGACTAGCAATTGTGGTACATGTATACCATGGAATATTATGCAGCCTTAAAGAAAGATGGAGACTTTACCTCTTTCATGTTTACATGGATGGAGCTGGAACATATTCTTCTTAGCAAAGTATCTCAGGAATGGAAGAAAAAGTATCCAATGTACTCAGCTCTACTATGAAGCTAAATTATAGTTTCATATGAAGGCTATAACCCAACTATAGCACAAGACTATGGGGAAATTGCCAAGGAAGGGGAAGGGAGAGGGGAGGTTTTGGTGGAGGGAGGGTAATGGGTGGGGCCACATCTACAGTGCATCTTAGAATGGGTACAGGCGAAACTTACTAAATGCAGAATACAAATGCCTACATACAGTAACTAGGAAAATGTCATGAAGGCTACGTTGAACAGTTTGATGAGAATATTTCAGATTGTATATGAAACCCGCGTGTTGTACCCCTTGATTGCACTAATGTACACAGCTATGACTTAACAATAAAAATAAATAAATTTTAAAAAATAAATAAATAAGTAAACAATAAAAATAAAAAATAAAAATAACCAGAGATTGGATTTAAAAAATTATGTGATTTATAGAAATCGTCAAAGTTCTACAGCAAGAAACAGAACACTCAATCAAGAAAAGCCACATTTAATTGAAAGATTTCATTACATTTTATTCTCCTTTGCCACATTTTCTCTCCAGCATAGCATAGTGCAGTTTAGGCTATATAACAAAGTAGATTCTTGTTACTTTCCTCAAAGCAAATGGAACAGAGTGGATGCTATTTGCAACATTCAATCCTGTCCAGGAGATGAATGAGAGATTAGCCTCTATTTCACTTAATACAGAGTTTAGATAAAGAAACCAGCGTGGCAATAAATAAATAAATGAATAAATAAACCAGCATAACTAAATCTCAAGGTAGAATAAGCTTGAAAAGCAGAGGGAACTGCACAAGTGCACTGCCCATGAAAGCTGTAGGTGGACTACAGACTTATGAACTCATATGGAAAGGTATTGTGGAGAGATATAATAGAACAAACATTTAAATCCCCAAGAAGAAGGAAGAGTCCAATTTTTTTGATATTAAAATACTCCATAAACAATCATATATAAAGGGATAAAAAATAGTACTCACGTAGGGCCAAGCAAGATGAATCCTCAGGAAAAAGTCTGAGAAGACATTATGTCTCCATGTTAGTATTGTCCCAAAACACTACACAGGCTCTGCTTATCAGTGAAAGTATTCCTTGTAAGGGAGTCATTCAGCAAAGACTCAGAGAGGCAGCTAATTTTATTCTCAATGACAAAAACAAAACAAAAAGAATCACAAAACATACAAAGAAATAGAGAAACATAGAGTATTCAAAGAAAGAAAATAAAGCTGCAGAAAATTTACAAGAAAAAACAGCCATCACAGGGTGGTGCCTGTGGCTCAAAGGAGTAGGGTGTTATTCCCATATGCCAGAGGTGGTGGGTTCAAACAAAGCCCTGGCCAAAAACTGCAAAAAAAAAAGCAGCCATCAGAAGTAAAATACAAGTAATCTAAAATAGCTCTCTTCTGTTAGGGTCACTTTTATAAATTGAGGAGCATTCTGGTTGGGCACATAAATGTTAATAATTGAAATCTCTTCATGTTGGATGTTTCCCTTGACAAATATAAACTGACCATCCTTATCTTTCCATACCTTGTTGGTTTAAAGCCTATTGTATCTGCAAGTAAAATTGCAACCCCTGCTTGTTTTCTGATTTCCATATTCTTCTTAGTAAAGAATCTCAAGAATGGAAGAAAAAGTATTCAATGTACTCAGTACTATTATGAAATCAATATATAATCACCTACACTTTTATATGAATTATAAAACACAAATAAAGACCAGGATGAAGGAGGGAAGAGGAGGGCAAGGGCAGGGCAGGGGGGAAGATGGAAGGAGGGAAGGTAATTGCTGGGACCACAACTATGGTGAATATTGCAAGAGTACATATCAAATCTATTAAGCGTAGAGTATAAATGTCTTAACACTATAATTAAGTTAGTGAGGTGAACCAGTATGATAACCAGTTTGATGTAAGCATTCTAAATTGTATACAAAATCAGCACATTTTACCCCATAAAGGCTTTAATGTATACAGTTATGATTTAATAAAAAACATAAAATTAAACAAAATAGCTATCTTACATATGCTAAAAATGTTAAATGAAAACATGGCTAAATAACTTAATAGAATTAGGACAATGATAATATTTCTGTAGTAAATATAGAAATAATATGAAGTGACCATCCTTATCTTTTTTTACCTTTGTTTGTTTAAAACCTATTGTATCTTGATACTATATGCAGAAAGGAATATATAAATGGAAATCAGAAAAAATCAGGGGTTTCAATTTTATTTCATATTTCTATATTGCATATTTCTATAATAAACATAGAAATAATATCAAGAAACTGAACCAAATTGAAGAGCTGAAAAATTCAGAAATTGAACTGAAATTTTTATTGAAAGAGTTCAACAACAGAATTGAAGAAGCAGAAGAAAGGGTCAGCAAACTTAAAGAAAATACATTTGAAATTATCAATTCTACAGATTAGGTAGGAAAAAGAATGAAGAAAATTAATAAAGACTAAGGGACTACCAAGCAGAAAAACCATAAGCATTACGGAATGTGAAAAGATACATGACAAAGAGAGGGGTAGAGAGATTATTAAATAAATAATTGCTGAAACCTTTCCACATTTAAGGAAAGGCATGAATCTACAATTCAAGGGTCTCAACAAACTCTAAATGGCAGAAACCTAAACACGCATCAAGATATATTATACAGTAGAAACTATGTAAATTGACTACCTAAAGGACTATAACAAACTTGTCAATTTGCAGAGGTGGTCAACATAAGAAACTAAGCCTACTGTACTGACACATAAATGCAGTGTATGCCAGTCTATTAAAATTAGATCAACTTAGGGAGGTGGTCAATGCAGGGAGGTGGTCATCTATGGATGTTCTACTGTGATTAAATTATTGAAAACCCTCTTCTACCTCTCCCCCTTCCCCATATTCTTAGGTTATAACTGGGTTATAGCTTTTATATGAAAGCCATAAATTAGTTTCATAGTAGGATTGAGTACATTGAAAACTTTTTCTTCCATTCTTGAGGGGAAAGGATGGGCAGAGAGAGAGAGGGTGATTAGTGGGATTACACCTGCGGTGCATCTTACAAGGGTACATGTGAAACTTAGTAAATGTAGAATATAAATGTCTTAACGCAATAACTAAGAAAATGCCAGGAAGGCTATGTTAACCAGTGTGATGAAAATGTGTCAAACTGTTTAGAAAACCAGTGTATGGTGCCCCATGATCACATTAATGTACACAGCTATGATTTAATAATAAAAAAAGAAAAAATATTGAAAACCAAAGAGAGAATCTTAAAAGAAGCTAGAGAAAAGAGACTTACACCACAAAAGAGTTCTTCACTAAATGCAAGGGCAGATTTTTTTTTTTTATCAGATTATGGGGAAACCACAAGGCAGTGGTTTGTTATATTTAAAGTGTTGGAAGAAAACAATGCTGAACTGCAATTCTGTATCTGGCAAAACTGCCCTTTAAATGTGAGAAAATTGGATAGTTCCAAAACCAAGAACTAGAGGGGTCCATTACCTACTAAAATATCCAGTAAGAAATGCTGAAGTAATTTTTATAGTTAAAAAAGGATTTCAGACAGAAACCTGATGCCATACAAAAATGAAAAGATCACTAGTGATTGAAAATACATGGACAAATATATAAACCAGTGTTGTAATTCTGTGCTGTGATATCGCTTTTTAATTTTGTACAATATTTAAAATAGAAGAACTAATATTAGTCCCACTTAAACTATTTCAAAAAACTGAGTAGGAAGGAATATTCCCAAACTCATTTTCTGAGGCCCGTATTATCTTGATACCAAAACCAGAGAAAATATAAAAAAAAAAAAAAAAGAAAACAGTGGGTCAGAATTTTTCTTTTTCTTGTCTTTTTTCTTTCTTCTTCTTCTTCTTCTTCTTCTTCTTCTTCTTCTTCTTCTTCTTCTTCTTCTTCTTCTTCTTCTTCTTTTTTTGTAGAGACAGAGTTTACTTTATCACCCTCTGTAGAGTGCCATGGCATCACAGCTCACAGCAACCTCCAACTCCTGGGGTTAGGCGATTCTCTTGCCTCAGCCTCCTGAATAGCTGGGACTACAGGTGCTGACCACAACACCCTGCTATTTTTTTGTTGCAGTTTGGGCAGGGCTGGGTTTGATCCCACCACCCTCGGTATATGGGGCTGGTGCCCTACTCACTGAGCAACAGGCATCGCCCAACATGCAAAATTTTTCAACAAAATGATAGCAAACAAAATGCTATACATATTGAAAAGACTAATCATCATGATCCAATGGCATTTATGCCAAGAATGAAAAGATGGTGAAACATCTGCAAATTAGTCAACATAATATATAAAATTAGGAGAATGAATACAAAATCCAAATGATCATTTAAATTGATACTGAAAATCCATTCAATAAATTTCAAAACCCCTTCATAATAAAAACTCTTTAAATCCTGGGTAGAGAAAAGTTATCCCAACATGATAAAAGCTATATATGACAGATCCCCCACCAGTATCATACCAAATGGGGAAAAACTAAGTCTTTCTTCTAAGATATGAAATAAGACAAGGCTGGCCACCTAACCAGTTAACCAACATAGTACTGAAAGTTCAAGCTACAGCAATCAGGCCAGAGGAAAAAAAAAAAATTAAGGTAATCCAGATTGGAAACAAAGAAATAAAATTTTCCCTGTTTGAAGCTATTATGATCATATATCTAGAGAAACCTAAAGACTCCACAAAAGTACCCTGCTACAACTGATAAATAAATTCAGTAAAGATACATGATACAAAAATAACATACAAAAAATAAGTAACATTTCTATATCCCAACAGCAAATCATTTGAAAAAAGAAGCCAAGAAAGTAAGGCCATGTATAATAGCTACAAATAAAATACCTAGGAACAAATTTAACCAAAGTAGTAAAAGCTTTGATAATGGAAAGTATAAAACATTGATGAAAGAAATTGAGGAAAGCACACAAAATGGGAAAGATATTTTATGCTCATGAATCAATATCGTCAAAATGCCCATACTATCTAAAGCAATTTGCAGATTCACTGCAATCACCTTCAAAATACCAAAGGCCATCTCCACATAATTAGAAAAAAAAAAAAAAAAAAAAAAACCTCTAAAATTTATATGGAACCACAAAATACCCAGACTAGACAAAACCATCTTGAGCAAAAAGAACAAAACTGGAGGAACCTGATTATCTGACTTGAAATTGTACTAAAGAGCATACTGGCATAAAAACATACATATGGACCAAACAGACAGAACAGAGAACTCAGAAATAAATCTGCAGATATATAGTGAACTTATCCTTGACAAGGATGCCAATAACATAGAGTGTGTAAAAGACAGTCTCTTCATCAAATGAAGATTCAACCATATTTTTCTCTCAACAAATGAAAAGATTGCGCTTTATATACTCTATTTTATTGTCATCCTTGGGAAAACTGGATATCTATATGCAGAAGAATGAAACTAGATCCTTATCCCTTACTTTTCGAAACATCCAATAAGATGGATTAAAGAGTTAAATTTAAGATCTAAAACAACTGAAAAGAACATTGAGTTACGGCTTCAGGACATTTGACTGAACAAGGACTTCCTGAGTAATATACCCAAAGCACAGGCAACCAAAATAAAATTGGACAAATTTGTTTACATCAAGCTAAAATGTTTGTGCACAGCAATGGAAACAATAAAAAAAAAGGAAGTAACAACCACATAGTTTTTCCTCCAGGGTTCCTTGGTTAAGATTACTTAGAATATGAGGCTGTATAGGTTGGAAGCTTTTTCAGTTTTTTATTTATTTATTTATTTATTTTTTATTAAATCATAACTGTATACATTGATATGATCATGGGGCATCATACACTCGCTTCATAAACCATTTGACACATTTTTACCACAGTGGTTAACATAGCCTTTCTGGCGTTATCTCAGTTACTGTGCCAAAACATTTACATTCTACATTTACCAAGTTTCGCAAATACCCCTGTAAGATGCACCACAGGTGTGATCCCACCGATCCCCCTCCCTCTACCCACCCCCCCTTCCCACTTCCCCCTATTGTTAAGTTGTAGCTGAGTTATAGCTTTCATGTGAGAGTCCCAAATTAGTTTCATAGTAGGGCTGTGTACATTGGGTACTTTTTCTTCCATTCTTGGGATACTTTACTAAGAAGAATATCTGAGTAGCATAAGGAACTACTTAGAGAGGGAGTCCCAAATGCTGCATATTTAAGTTTAGGCAGCCAGCTCTTACAGAGAACACCTCCATTCAACAGCAATTTTGTCAAGGCTTGAAGATACTTCTGCCACATATCTCACATTCAACTTGAAAAAAAAATGTTGCTTCCAGTATCAGAATCAGAATTTACAGTCAGATACTATAATCATGAAAGTTCTCCCCATCAGCCACTACCAAGATGAACTTCATTTAAGATTTCTTTGTAGATAAGATGACAGACAAGAGACTTTGCAGGTATGCATGGTGAGATTGGGGAGAAAAGATTCTAGGCACCTCTGGCTTATGGGCTATGCCCAGAAACATCCCTCTGGGGGCACAGGGAGGTGGCAGGAGACTGAATGAACCCAAAAGGACAAAATTAGTGAAGTGCCACAAGTGCAAATACTTGTGTGCTGGCAGAGGCTGGCCAGTGTGGTGGTGGCAGTGACAATCAAAAGACAGAAAAGGCCTACTCCTTTTTTTTTTTTTTTTTTTAAGCTGGACACTTGGTTGCATTACCTTGGAAGAGCTTGGGCTAAGGAGCAAGTGATTTTGAACAGAACACAGGGGCTGAGACTGGGACACTGGATGGTGTGAAGCATTATTCCACTGTGGGAAAGCTGCCTTGTAGGAACAACCCTCAGTGTCCTACAGCAAAACTGGTAGTGGTGTGCCTGATAAACTGGGCAACAACTCATGGGGAGATTTAAACAACACATGCTTTCTTGGGAAAGCCATTGCATAGCCAAGGGACATGAAAACGTTTGAGAAGGTCCAGGCCTGTCTATTAAGCAGGATGACAAGAGTTTCATGCTTGCACCCCTGCAGGGATTTGGGACAAAGATGTCAAGAAGATGGGAACAGGCTGGGTGCCCGTAGCTACGTGATTAGTGTGCTGGCCACATACACTGAGGCTGGAGGGTTCAAATTTAGCCTGGCCCTGCTAAACAACAAGGACAACTGTAACAAAAAATAGCTGGGTGTTGTGGGGGGCACCCATAGTCCTATCTACTTGGAAGACTGAGGCAAGAAAATTGCTTAAGCCCAAGAGTTTGAGGTTGCTGTGAGCTGTGATGCCACAGCATTCTACCAGGGACAACATAGTGAGACTCTTTTTCAAAAAAAAAAAAAAAAAAATCTTTTTTTTTAATTGTGCTCATGGATGTGCAGATGCTTTTTAGTTTGATCAGATCCAAGTAATATAATTTTGGTATTGCTTCAATTGCCCAGGGGGTCTTCCTCATAAAAAAAGTATCCCAGGCCAATTTGTTGAAGCATTTTCCCTGAAATATCTTATAATATTTTTATAGTTTCATGTCTTAAGTTTAAATCTTTTATCCAGTGAGAATCAATCTTTTTTAATGGTGAGAGATGGTGGTACAATTTCATTCTTCTATAAGTTGCCAGCCAGTTCACCCAGCACCATTTGTTACATAGGAAATCTTTCCCTCAATGAATGTTTTTGAAAGGTTTGTCAAAGATCAAATGACTATAAGTGTCTGGGTTCATCTCTTGGTTCTCTATTCTATTCCATACATCTACCTCTTTACTTTTGTGCCAGTACCATACTGTTTTGATCATTATAGATTTATACTATAGCCTGAAGTCTGGTAACATGATACCTCCTGTTCTGTTTTTATTTCTGAGTAGTGTATTTGCTATTCCAGGTGTTTTTCTGATTCCATATAAAATGAAGCACTATTTTTTCAAGCTCTTTAAAGTATGATTATGGTGCCTTAATAGGGATTGCATTAAATTTGTAGATTGCTTTGGGTAGTATAGAAATTTTAACAATGTTGATTCTTCCCAACCATGAGTGTGATATGTTCTTCTATTTGTTAACATCTTCAGCTATTTCTTTACTCAGAGTTTCATAATTCTATTTAGAATTATGAGATATTTCATGTCCTTTGTTAGATTAATTCCAAGATATTTCATCTTCTTTGGCACTACTATGAAAGAAATAGAGTCCTTGAGTATATTTTCAGCTTGACAATTGTTGGCTTATATAAAAGCTACTGATTTGTAAGTATTGATCTAAAAGACAGCCTTCAGAATGGGAAAAGACATTTGCAGGTTATACTTCCAACAAATGTCTGATAACTAGAATCCACAGAGAGCTCAAACTAATCATTAAGAAAAAAAAAAAACATTTCTATGTGGGAAAAAGAACAGAAACTTCTCTGAAGAAGACAAGTGCATGGCTTATAAACATATGAAAAAATGCTCATCATCTTTAATCATCAGAGAAACTCAAATCAAAACAACTTTGAGATATCATCTAAGTCCAGTAAGATTGGCCCACATATCAAAATCCAAAAACTAAAGATGTGGCATGGATGTGGGGAGAAGAGAACACTTCTACACTGCCGATGGGAATGCAAGCTAATATAGCCTTTTTGGAAAGACATTTGGAGAATACTCAAGGAACTAAAAGTGGACTACCATTTGATCCTGCAATCCCCCTACTAGGTATTTATGCAGATGACCAAAAATCATTTTACAACAAAGACATTTGCACCAGAATATTTATTGCAGCCTAATTCATAATAGCCAAGTCATGGAAGCAACCAAAGTGCCCATCGACCCATGATTGGATTAACAAATGGTGGTATATATACACCCTGAAATACTATGCAGCCATAAAAAGATGGAGACTTTACATCTTTTATGTTTATCTGGATGGAGCTAGAACATATTTTTCTTAGTAAAGTATCTCAAGAATGGGGGAAAAAAGTATCCAATGTATTCAATAGTACTATAAAATCAGTATATAATCACCTGCACATCCACAGGAATGTGAAAACATAACTATAGTCCAGAAGGAAGGAGGGAAAAGCAAAGTGAGGGGAAGAAAGGAGGGGGCAGGAGGAGGGAAAATTGGGGTGGGGATCCAAATTAATGCACATAATGCAATGATACATTTCTATATTAGTAAAAATAGGGTATGTGACTTGACGCCTTTAGCACAGTGATTATAGTGGTGGTCACATGCACTGAGGCTGGCAGGTTCAAACCTGGTCCGGGCCAGCTAAACAACAATGACATCTGTAACAAAATATAGCCAGGCATGTTACAGGCACCTGTAGTTCCAGCTGTTTGGGAGGCTGAGGGAAGAGAATCACTTAAGCCCAAGAGGTTGAAGTTGTTGTGAGCTGTTATGCCATGGCACTCTATCGAGGGTGACATAGAAAAAAATAGAGTATGAATGTTTTTGCTACAACAAATAAGTAATCCAGGAAAAGGTTATGTTAATCAGTTAGATGTAAGCATTCCATATTGTATATCAAATCAGCACATTGTACCCCATAAATGCATTAATGTACACAGTAATGATTTACTAAAGAACTTGAAAAAAAAAAGGAAGAAGAAGAAGATGGAAACTGGTGTGTTTGGCAAGACAAAGGTTTCCAGTCTCCATTGTTTAGAGCTGTGTCAACATTGTGATTAGCATCTCACCCTAGAAGATCATCTGTTGCCCAGGCAATATGTAATATATATCCTTTTAAAAAAATTTTTAACTCCCCTCCCTATATTTTTCTTTTTCTCTTTTTCTTCTTTTTTCTCTTGCAATTATAATTTTTTATTATTTCATCCTTTAATGATATGGTCTCCATTTGGACTATTTTTTTTTCTGGTCCTGTTTTTCTTTTTTCTCCATATTTTATCCCTTAAAGTTGTTTTATCTTTGTTTTGTTTTGATTTATAGTATTTTTGTTTTTCTTCTCTATGTGGTGGAGGTGAGGCATTGTATTACCTCAGGCTAGCAAAGAGCTCCTGACCTCAAGCTAACCCCACACACAGCCCCACCAGAGGTTCCAATCTGTGGATGTGGGCAAAGTACCCTTCTGTACACCACTATTACTCCTGCCTCTTTCTGTTTCTCTCTTATGTTTGTCAATACTCCCTTTTACTTGCCCCCTTCCTTTATCTTTCTTCTCTCTCTCTTTCTCTCTCTATCTTTCTCTCTTTTTTCTTTTTTTTTTTGGTTTTCTCTTCCATTTAGTGCTACTCCAAAAGGACACTTCAAAATGATTTAATATTAATAAAAAAAAGTCTTATGTCACAGGCACAGAAACTCAAAGAGTAGAAGGAAATGAAAAGAAAAACTAGGACCAGGAGAAAGACAAAAAGAAAACATTCATGAGGAAGAAACAGTAAAAAAAATTCTGGCAACATGAAAAATGAGAACAACACAACCCCCTACCAGGGCATCATGAGGTAGCTACTGCAGAGTATTCTACCTGTACAGAAATGTTAGAAATTGCAGAAAGGGAATTTAAAATATGAATGGTTAAAAAAAAATGAAAGACATTTCTGAGGACATGGGAATAATAAGTAAATCAAAAAACAGAATCCTATAAAAGATAAATGATATGAAAAATATGGGAAAGATATAGGAGAGCTTAAGGAATTGAGGCCATCAGTCAGGGAACTTAAAGATGCATTACAAAGTATCAGTAACATAGTTTAGACAATGCAGAAGAAACAATCTCAGAGGCAGAAGATAAAGCTCTTGAGCTAACATAGGCAGTTAAAGAGACAGGAAAAAAGACAGAGAAAGCAGAGTGTTCATTTAGAGAATTATGGTACCTCCTGAAGTGTTCAAACATATGAAGTATAGGTATGACAGAAGGGGAAGAAGAATGAATGCCCCAGAGAAAAGGAAGCCCTACTACAGAACATCATAAATAAAAATTTAACAAATATCACCAAAGATTCTGGCACACTCCTTTCAGAAGGTTATGGAAATTCAGTTGATCTCAATTCAAACAGCTTCTCTGAGACACATTCTCATGAACATATCCAAAGTCAACACAAGAAAGAAAATACAGCAAGCAGCTAGGATTTATTGCCAATTAACCTACAGGAGCAAATTCATCAGTGTGACAGTGGACTTTTCAAATGGAACATCTCAAGCCAGAAGAAAATGATCACCTACTTTAACTTACTTAAACAAAGCAATATGTGTCCTGCAAAGCTAAGCTTTCAAATTGATGGAGAAATCAAATATTTTATTGATATGCAAACACTCAGGAAGTTTGCCATAACAAGACCAGCTCTACAGATAATACTTAGACCTATTACACACAGCGACAATCACAATGGGCCACCAGCAAACTAAACACCCAGAAACAAATGGAA
Source organism: Nycticebus coucang (assembly GCF_027406575.1). Classification (NCBI taxonomy): domain Eukaryota; kingdom Metazoa; phylum Chordata; class Mammalia; order Primates; family Lorisidae; genus Nycticebus; species Nycticebus coucang. The sequence continues at coordinate 109,302,448 of NC_069804.1, forward strand.
ACAACCTAGTTTCTACAATGATGCAAAAGATAAAACTAAGTAATGGACTTTCACAAAAATAAGATGAATAGAACTCCACCCCACTTATCAATACCCTCAATAAATTTTAAATGACTTGAATTCCCAACTGAAGAGGCACAGACTGGAAGATTAGATAAAATGCATAAGCCATCCACATGCTGCCTGAAAGAAACACACCTAGCCTCGAAGAACAAAGTAAGATTCAAAGTTAAGAGATGGGAAATAATGTTTCAGGCAAATGGAAATCAGATGAAAGGAGGGGTCACAAACTTATTTTCAGGTACAAGTGGATTTAAAGCAATACAATAAAAAAGGACAAAGATAGATACTTCATATTGATCAAGAATATAATAAGACACTTTGATACTAAATATTTACTCACCCAAACAAATGCTCCCTGATCTATGAAACAAACCTTAATGAGCCTGAGCAATATCATATCCAATAACACCATAATAGTATAGGAGACTTTAATACTCCTCTTACAGATCTGGACAGATCCTCTAAAACAGTGGTTCTCAACCTTCCTAATGCTGCGACCCTTTAATACAGTTCCTCATGTTGTGGTGACCCCCAACCATGAAATTATTTTTGTTGCTACTTCACAACTGTAATTTCACTACTGTTATGAATCATAATGTAAATATCTGATATGCAGGATGTATTTTTCATTGGTCATGACCCACAGGTTGAGAACTGCTGCTCTAAAAAGAAACTAAATAAAGATACAAGGGACTTAAATGTGACCATTGGACAACTGTACTTAATAGACATATACAGAACACACAATGCCAAAGCTAAGGAATATACTTCAAAAAATGTATAATAAATTTGTCTTAGAAAATACAAATTATCTGGCTGTGAAAACTGCCATATTTTTATTCAAGATAATACAGTGGTAGTAAGTCTGTCATGCCCAGAAGCTAGCAAGTTGTTATTTATTATGCACTTTGAGCTATTTTACTTTTTTGAGATAAGCCCCCCCCCTTTTATTAAGTCATATATACATAGATCATGAACACATGTATGTCTTTGTGGGATTCAATGTGTTGATTACTTGTACAAATTGGAGTGCTTACATCCTACTAATTAACAGCTTTCACCTCATTTATTAATCACAGTGTTAAGACATTTGTGTTGTATATTTGATAGAGCTGACTTGTACCCTTGCAGTATGCTCCATGTTGTCCCCCATTAACCCTCCCTCTGTTTATGAAACACTTTCATATGAAAGATGAATCACAACTATAACCCAGGAAGGGAAGGGGGTGGTTTGATACATTGTTTTTATCGACCCATAGAACATTCTACAAAACATATACTATCCTAACATGCAAATTAAATCTAAAAAAAATCAAAAGAATTAATACTATAGCTTGTATCATCTCAGACCACAAGGCAATATTGGTGGAATTCAACTCCAACAAAAATTTTCATCCCCACACAAAGGCATGAAAACTGAACATCATGCTGAATGACAATTGGATAAAGGAAGAGATAAAGGAAATCATTAACTTCCGTAAGCATAACAACAATGAAGACACAAGCTACCAAAACCTATGGGACATTGCAAAAATAGTTTTATGAGGGAAATATATCACATTAGATGTCTACACCCAAAATACAGAAAGAGAACACATCAACAATCTGATGAATCCTCTTAAGGAAATGGAAAAAGAAGAGCAATCCAATCCCATACCAAACAGAAGAAGAGAAATTAACCAAAATTAAATCAGAAGTAAATGAAATTTTAAATAAAAGAATCATTCAGAGAATTAACCAAACAAAAAGATGGTTCTTCAGAAACATAAATAAAATTGATAGGGCGGAGCCTGTGGCTCAGTCGGTAGGGCGCCGGCCCCATATACCGAGGGTGGCGGGTTCAAACCCGGCCCCTGCCAAACTGCAACCAAAAAATAGCCGGGCTTTGTGGTGGGCACCTGTAGTCCCAGCTACTCGGGAGGCTGAGGCAAGAGAATCGCTTAAGCCCAGGAGTTGGAGGTTGCTGTGAGCTGTGTGAGGCCACGGCACTCTACCAAGGGCCATAAAGTGAGACTCTGTCTCTACAAAATAAATAAATAAATTGATAAGCCATTGGCCAGATTAACTAGAAATAGAAAAATAAAAACTTTAATAGCCACAATCAGAAATGAATAGAGGGAAATAACAACTGATACCACAGAGGTACAAGAGATTATTTCTGACAACTAACAAAAACTCTATGTGCAGAAATTTGACTATATAGAGGAAGTGAAGCAACACCTAGAATCACACCATCTCCCTAGTCTTGAATAGGAAGAATTAGATCTCTTGAACATAGAAATATCAAGCAATGGTATTGCAGAAACACTAAAAAAGCTTCCATAAAAAAAAAAAGGAAAAGAAAGAAAGAAAGCCTGGAACCAGATGGTTTCACATCAGAATTCTATCATACCTTCAAAAATGAGATTGCACCTATACTGAAGAACCTATTCCAAAACACTGAAAAGGAGTAAATTTTTTGCAACTCATTCTATGAAGCAAACAATACCTTGATTCTCAAACCAGGAAAAGACCCAACTAAAAAGGAGAACAAAAGACAAATTTCACTAATGAATATTGATGCAAAAATACTCAACAAAATCTTTGCTAATAGATTTCAGCTACACATTAAAAGATATTATACATAGTGGTCAAGTAGGCTTCATCCAAGGGGCATAAGTCTGGTTTAATATATTCAAATCCAGAAATGTAATACACCATATCAATAGAAGCAAAAACAAAGTCCATATGATCCTTTGAGTAGATGCAGAAAAGGCATTTGACAACATTCTTCATCCTTTTCTAACAAGAACACTTAAAAAAAATAGGCATAGGTGGCACATTTCTTCAGCTTATTGAAGTGATGTATGACAAACTCACAATTAACAACATCTGAATGGAATAAAGCTCAATGATTTTTCACTTTGAATTGGAACCAGATAAGGATGTCCATTATTGCCTCTATTATTCAATATTGTGGCGGAAGTTCTATCCAATGCAATAAGGAAAGAGAAGGCTACGCAGGGCATCCAAATGGGGAACGAGAATGTCAAACTCTCATTCTTTGCTGCTGATATGATCTTCTACTTGGAAAAACCCAGAGACTTAGCCACAAAAGTCATGGAAGTGATCAAGAAATATAGTAATGTTTCAGGATATAAAATCAGTGTACACAAATTAGGATCCTTTATATATGCCAATATACAAGCCAGGTTGAGAATCAAATCAAGGACACAATTCTCTTCACAGTAGATTCAAATAAAATGAAATACTTAAGAATATAGAGGTTAAGTATCTTTACCAAGAGAATTATAAAACCTTAAGAAAAGGAATACTGAAGACATTAACAAAAGGAAGAGCATACCATGATAGTGTCTGGGAATTATCAACATTGTTAAAATGTCCATTCTACCACAGCAATCCACAGATTAAATGAAATCCCCATGAAAATATCAACAAGTGTGTGTGTGTGTGTGTGTGTGTTTGTGTGTGTGTATTTTATTGTTGGGGATTCATTGAGGGTACAATAAGCCAGGTTATACTGATTGCATTTGTTAGGTAAAGTCCCTCTTGCAATCATGTCTTGCCCCCAGAAGGTGTGGCATGCACCAAGGCCCTGCCCCCCTTCCTCCTTCCCTCTCTCTGCTTTTCCTGCCCCCACATAATCTTAATTGTCATTAATTGTCCTCATATCAGAATTGAGTACATAGGATTCATGCTTCTCTATTCTTGTGATGCTTTACTAAGAATAATGTCTTCCACATCCATCCAGGTTAATACGAAGGATGTAAAGTCTCCATTTCTTTTAATAGCTGAATAGTATTCCATGGTATACATGTACCACAGCTTGTTAATCCATTCCTGGGTTGGTGGGCATTTAGGCTCTTTCCACATTTTGGCAATTGTAAATTGAGCTGCAATAAACAGTCTAGTACAAGTGTCCTTATGATAAAAGGATTTTTTTCCTTCTGGGTAGATGCCCAGTAATGGGATTGTCGAATAAAATGGGAGGTCTAGCTTGAGTGCTTTGAGGTTTCTCCATACTTCCTTCCAGAAAGGTTGTACTAGTTTGCAGTCCCACCAGCAGTGCAAAAGTGTTTCCTTTTCTCCACATCCACACCAGCATCTGCAGTTTTGAGATTTTGTGATGTGGGCCATTCTCGCAGGGGTTAGATGGTATCTCAGGGTGGTTTTGATTTGCATTTCTCTAATAGATAGGGATGATAAACATTTTTTCATATGTTTGTTAGTCATTCGTCTGTCTTCTTTAGAGAAGGTTATATTCATATCTCTTGCCCATTGATATATGGGATTGTTGGCTTTTTTCATGTGGATTAATTTGAGTTCTCTATAGATCCTAGTTATCAAGCTTTTGTCTGATTCAAAATATGCAAATATCCTTTCCCATTGTGTAGGTTGTCTCTTTGCTTTGGTTGTTGTCTCCTTAGCTGTACAGAAGCTTTTCAGTTTAATGAAGTCCCATTTGTTTATTTTTGTTGTTGTTGCAATTGCCGTGGCAGTCTTCTTCATGAAGTCTTTCCCCAGGCCAATATCTTCCAGTGTTTTTCTTATGTTTTCTTTGAGGATTTTTATTGTTTAATTTCTTAAATTTAAGTCCTTTATCCATCCTGAATCAATTTTTGTGAGTGGGTAAAGGTGTGGGTCCAGTTTCAGTCTTTCACATGTAGATATCCAGTTCTCCCAACACCATTTATTGAACAGAGAGTCTTTCCCCAGAGGTATGTTCTTGTTAGGTTTATCAAAGATTAGGTGGTTGTAAGATGTCAGTTTCATTTCTTAGTTTTCTATTCAATTCCAAGTGTCTATATCTCTATTTTTGTGCCAGTACCATTCTGTCTTGACCACTATGGCTTTGTAGTACAGACTAAAATCTGGTATGCTGATGCCCCCAGCTCTATTTTTATTACCAGGAACTGCCTGAGCTATACGGGGCTTTTTCTTGTTCCATACAAAACACAGAAGATTGCGGTCGAGTAACAGCTTCCTTGCATCTGGGCACTGTGAGTCTGGGGAGATAAGACTCCAGGCATCTTTAGCTGGTGGGATATGCCTATAATCATCCCTTTGAGGATACAGGGCATCAGCGAGAGACTTCTGGACCCCAAGAGGAGGACAAAAATCAGTGGAAAACTGGCAAGTGGTCGCATGTGTTCAATTGGCCTAATCCCGCTGACAGCTGTAAGTACAGTAGCAGCGAGACTGCAAACCAGAAAGACCTTACCTGTGACTCAGTTGAACTGCCTTGGGGAGAGCTTGAGCAGGAGTGTGGAGAATTGGGTTGTTGTCTAGGACCCCACACTGAGCCACTGAGCTGGACAGAACTAATAGTGTTTGGCTGTGGGCCGCAGGGAGCCATTGGGAGAGAAATGCCCCAGCAAGGTCTGCCCTCAGGGTTGCAGAGCAAGGATCGGGCAGGAGCTAGTAACCTAGTGACTGAGCAGCCTAAAGGCAAGGACCGAGCCACCTTACAGCCTCAACCCTCAGGGAAAAGTGAGACCAGTTTTGGCACACTGGGTAAGTGGATAGCCACTTCAGCAGTGATTCCACTGACAAGCACTTTCCTGGGGAAGCTTCTGCTTAGCAGTTTAGAAGTTTAAAGTGCCTTTTAAGAGGGCTGAAGAGAGATTTAGGTTGTCTACCCTGTGGGGTTTGAGAAATCAGCGGAGGACTCCAGTCTTATCAGCATTGTGATTAACATCTCATACCCCAGAAGACCACCTCTTGCCCAGACAGTATTCAACAAGATATATATATATATATATATATATATATATATATATATATATATATATACTGCTTTGTTTTTGGCTGCTTTTTTCTTTTAGCCTATTTGTTTTTTGTTTATTTTGATGTATTGTTATTATTTTGTTTTTTAATTTCAACCATTTCCATGTAGATTTTTTCTTTCTCAATTTTTCTAATTTAAATACATTTTTCCCATCGCTGCCTTTTTCAATAAATAGAATTTCATTTTTTGCTAGTGTTTCTACCCCTATCATTTGGTTTTTCACCCAATTGTACCCTGTGAAATTTTCTGTTTGCTTGTTTTGGTTTGATTTATAGAATTTTTGTCTTTCCTTTCTACTTGGTGGAGGTGGGGTACTGTGTCTGATCAGGTTACCAAAGTGCTGCTAACCTCAAGGGAACCACCCAACCGGGCACCCCAAGAAGTTGGTTTTTTTTTTAAAGTTGTGTCAAAGTACCCTACTGTACACCTATATTGCTCTGTCTTCCTATTTCTGTGCCTCTCTTCTTTTTGTCAATATTCCTTTTACCCACCCCCTCTCCTTTCTCTATTTTCTTTTCGTTCTTTCCTTCTTTCTTTCATTACTTCTTGCTTTTCATCTTCTCATCCTTCTGGTCCTATACCAAAAGGACTCATCGGAACCTTAGTCCACAGGCACGGGAACTTAAAGAGCAAGAGGAAGTGAAAGGAAAATTAGGGCAAGGAAACAGATAAAAGAAATCACTCATGAGGAAGAATCAGCAGAAAACTCCAGGCAACATGAAGAACCAGTCCAGAACAACAACCCCTCCAGGGGACCATGAGGTATCTACTGCAGAGGATTCCATCAATAAAGAAATGTTAGGAATGACAGAAAGGGAATTTAGAATACACATGATGAAAACAATGAAGTAAATGATGGAAACAATGAAGGAAACTGGTAATAAAGTGGAAAATAACCAAAAGGAAATCCAAAAACAGAATCAAATAAGAGATGAATGATATGAAGAATATAGAAAGGATATAGCAGAGCTGAAGGAACTGAAGCAGTCAATTAGGGAACTTACAGATGCAATGGAAATTATCAGCAACAGGTTAGACCATGCAGAAAAAAGAATTTCAGAGGTAGAAGACAAAGTTCTTGAGATAACTCAGATAGTAAAAGAGGCCGAAAGAAGAGAGAGAAAGCAGAATATTCACTGCCAGAATTATGGGACTTTATGAAGCATTCCAACATATGAGTTATTAGGAATCCCAGAAGGGGAAGAAGAATGACCCAGAGGAATGGAAGCCATATTAGAGAATATTACAAAGGAAAATTTACCAAATATCACCAAAGATTCTGACACACTGCTTTCAGAGGGATATCAGACCCCAGGTCGCCTCAACTCTAACCGAGCTTCTCCAAGACACATTGTGATAAACCTGTCCAAAGTAAAGACAAAAGAAAAGATTCTGCAAGCTGCCAGGAGTAAGTGCCAGTTGACCTACAGGGGCAAATCCATCAGAATGACCGCAGACTTCTCTAATGAAACTTTCTAAGCAAGAAGACAATGGTCATCTACCTTTAATCTACTTAAACAGAACAATTTCCAGCCCAGAATTCTGTAACCTGCTAAGCTAAGCTTTAAAATTGACAGAGAAATCAAATTAGTTACAGATATACAAACATTGAGGAAATTTGCCACAACAAGACCAGCTCTACAGGAAATACTTCAACCTGTTCTACACACTGACAACCACAATGGATCAGCAGCAAAGTAAGAACTCAGAAATTAAAGGACAGAACCTAACCTCCACACTGATGCAAAAGATAAAACTAAGCAATGGACTCTCACCAAATAAGATGAATAGAATACTACCACACTTATCAATTATCTCAATAAATGTTAATGGCTTGAATTCCCCACTGAAGAGACATAGATTGGCTGACTGGATTAAAAAACACAAGCCATCCATTTGCTGTCTGCAAGAAACACACCTGGCTTCAAAAGACAAATTAAACCTCCGAGTCAAGGGTTAGAAGACAATTTTTCAGGCAAATGTAATTCAGAAGAAAAGAAGAGTTGCAATCTTATTTTCAGATACATGTGGATTTAAAGCAACTAAAGTCAAAAAAGACAATGATGGTCACTTTATATTGGTCAAGGGAAAAAGACAACCAGAAGACGTTTCAATTCTAAATATTTATGCACCCAATTTAAATGCTCCCAGATTCTTGAAGCAGACCTTACTCAGTCTGAGCAATATGATATTCAATAATACCATAATAACAAGGGACTTTAACACTCCTCTTACAGAGCTGGACAGATCCTCTAGCCAGAAATTAAACAAAGATATAAGAGATTTAAATGAGACCCTAGAACAACTGTGCTTGATAGACGCATATAGAACACTCCATCCCAAAGATAAAGAATACACATTCTTCTCATCACCCCATGGAACATTCTCCAAAATTGATCATATCCTTGGACACAAAACAATTATCAACAGAATAAAATAATTGAAATTTTACCTTGTATCTTCTCAGGCCATAAGCCACTAAATTTGGAACTCAACTCTAACAAAAAAGTTCGACCCCACACAAAAGCATGGAAATTAAATAGTCTTCTGTTAAATAACAGATGGGTTCAGGAAGAAAGAAAAAACAGGAAATCCTTAATTTCCTTGAGCATAACAACAATGAAGACACAACCTGCCAAAACCTGTGGGATATTGCAAAAGCAGTTTTGAGAGGAACGTTTATTGCTTTAGATGCCTACATTTGAAAAACAGAAAGAGAGCGCATCAACAAACTCACAAGCCATCTTATGGACTTGGAAAAAGAAGAACAATCTAAGCCTAAACTGAGTAGAATAAAAGAAATATCCAAAATCAAATCAGAGATCAATGAAATTGAAAACAAAAGAATCATTCAGAAAGTTAATGAAACAAGGAGTTGGTTTTTTGAAAAAAATAAAATAAAATAAATAAACCATTGGCCAGACTAATGAGAAATAGAAAAGTAAAATCTCAACATAATATTTTAAAGAACTGTAAAAAATATTAGTTCATTTTTATTGATTCAGAAAAAACCCTGTGTAGCCTTGGCTATTCTTAGTAGTAAAAACAAAAGTGGAGGCATCACCCTACCGGACTTCAGACTATATTACAAGTACATCATAAATAAAACAGTATGGTATTGGAACAAAAATAGAGACATGGACACATGGAACAGAATAGAAAACCAAGAGATAAAACCAGTCTCTACTCTCCATCTGATGTTTGAGAAACTAAACAAAAAGCATACAGTGGGGAAAAGAATCCCTATTCAACAAATGGTTCCAGGAGAAGTGGATAGCCACATGTAAAAGACTGAATCTGGATCCGCTTCTTTTACCACTTACAGAAATTGACTCCCAATGGGTAAAAGATTTAAATATAAGACATTAAATGATAAAAATCATAGAAGAAAGTCTGGGAAAACTCTCAATAATGTTGAGCTCAGGGAAGATATTATGACAAAGACTTCAGTGGCCATTGCAATAACAAAAATTAAGAAATGTGACTTAATTAACCTGAAAATCTTCTGCACAGCCAAGCATACAAAAAGTGAAGCACAATGACAATCTTCATAATGGGAGAAGATAGCTGCAGGGTATGAATACGAAGAAATGTTAGTACCAAGAATCTACAGAGAACTCTAATCAATAAAAAAAGAGTAAACAATCCTATGTACAACTAGGCAGGAGATATGAACACAATTTTCTGTGATGAAGACAGACAAATGGATAACAAAAATTTGAGAAAATGGTCATTGTCCATGATTGTCAGAGAAATTCAAATCAAAACCATTTTGAGATAGCTCATTACCCCCATGAGAATGACCCCCAGTCACAATGTCCAAAAGCTGCAGATGCTGACCAGGATGGGCTGAGAAGAGAACACTTTTACACTATTCATGGGACTGCAAACTAATACAACCTTTTTGGAAGGCAATATGGAGAATCCTCAAAGAATTCCAATTAGATAACTCGTTTGATCCTGCAATTCCATTACTAGGTATCTACCCAGAAGAAAAGAAAATCATTTTGTCTTAAGGACATTTACATTAGACTTTTATCACAGTTCAGGGTGATTGTCAGAATGTGGAAACTTTCTAAATACCCACCAACTGAAAAATAGATTAAAAAGCTATGGTATATGTATACCATGGAATACTATTCACCCATTAAAAATATGGAGTATTTACATCTTTTGTATTAACCTGGATAAGTTGGAACACATTCTTCTTAATAAAGTATCACAACAATGGAGAAGCAAGTATCAAATGTATTCAGTTCTAATATGAAGGCAGTAGATGATCTAATACATGTCCTCATAAGAGAAAAACTCAAATCAATTCAAGATGGGGGGCAGGGTAATGAAAGAATTTGGAGAGGGGTGGGTGAGGGGAATGTGTAGTTACAAGGTATGGCATATATCTTGAGTGTAGGAAACAATTGTAAGAGGGACTGTACCTAAGAAATGCAATCAACAAACCCAACAAAACCTAATTCTTTGTACATTCAGTGAACCCCAAACAATGAAAAGCAAAAAGAAAAAAATAAGATTTCTGTAGGGACTAACTCCAAAAACTAGAGAGCAACAATTCATGATGATTTAAACAAACAGATTATACCAAATATCCTCTTAATGTGTCACAAAGAATTTTCAGCGAAAATACTGTTTCATGGTTTTCTTTACAGAGATCTATCATGTCTTCTGTTTAATATATTCAAAGGCATTTCTTCTTCTTTGGTGCTACTGTAAAATGAATAGAATCTTTCTATTCTCAGCTTGAAAGTTGTTGGCATATATGAAGGCTACTGATTCTGTGATATTGATTTTGTATCTCAAGATGCTTCTATATTCCTTGATTATTTCTAAGAGCTTTATAGTTGAGTCCCTGGGTTTTTCCAGTTATAAGAGCATGCCATCCTCAAAGAGTGAGAGTTTCACCTCCTCTGTCCCCATTCGAATACCTTTGATGTCCTTCTCTTCATGATTACAATGGCTTCGACTTCCAATACTATGTTGAATAGCAGTGGTGATAGTGGGCATCCTTGTCTAGTTCCAAATCTGAGGGAACTTTCAATTTTATTCCATTCAATGTTATATTGGCTGTGTGTCTGTTGTAGATGGCCACTACTAGTTTAAGAAATGTACCACCTAAGCCTATTTTCTTTAGTGTTCTTATCAAGAAAGGATGGTGTATAATTATTTTTTTGAAACCTAATCAGTATTTACTTTTGTATTTTTTATTTAGCTATTTACTGAATGGCTCTTAAGTACTTTTCCCTTTTCATTGTAGGCATAATTATTTCTTAATTTAATTTTTATTTATTTATTAATTTATTTTTCCTTGTTTTATTAAATCATAACTGTATACATTAATGCATTTATGGGGCACAATGTGCTGATTCGATATACAATGTGGAAAGCTTACATCAAACATGTTAACATAACCATCACCTCACTTACTTATTTGTTGTGGTAAGACATTTATCCTTTATTCTTAATAGTTTTGAAATGTACCATTGTATTATGCACATTAGGTGAATTTTTAATTAAAATTATAACTGTTTACATTTATGGGGTACAACGTGATGATTTGATAAACAACGTGGAATGCTTAAGTCAAACTGAATAACATAGCCATCAACTCACTTACTTATATTTTGTGGTAAGACATTTGAAATTTATTCTTAGTTATTTTAGAATATGTGCATGCATTGTGCACATTAGGTGAGATCCCACCAAATGCCCCCCTCCTTCCTCCAATCACCCTTCCCCTTCCCATTCCCTCTCCATCCTTTCCACTAACCTTATTAGACTATATTTGTGCTTTATGATTTGTATGAGTGTATAACGTTTTATATATTGGTTTCTTAATAGTATTGAGTACACATACTTTTTTTTCCCATTTTTGAGATACTTTACTAAGAACGTGTTTCAGCTCTATCCAGATAAGCAAAAAAGATGTACAATCTTCATCTTTTTATGGAAAAGTAGTATTTCATGGTATACAAATACCACCATTTGTTAAGGCATTCACAGGTTGATGGGCATTTGGGTTGCTTTAATGACTTGCAAATTATGAATTGGACTGCAATAATCATGCTACACTGCTGGTGGGATTGCAAACCAATAAAACCTTTTTGGAGAGAAGTACGGATAATTATGAAAGAACTAAAAATTGACCCTTCATTTGATCCTGCAATCCCATTATTAGGTATCTACTACAAAAATAAAATCATTTTACCACAAAGACATTTGCCCCAGAATGTTTATTGCAGCTCAATTCATAATTGCCAAATCATTGAAGTAACCCTAATGCCCATCAGTTCATGAATGGGTTAACAAACATATGTAGTCTATGGAATACTATTATAAGAAAAGTTGGAGACTACATCTTTTATGTTTACCTGGATGGAGTTGAAACACATTCTTCTTAGTAAAGTATCCCCCAAATGGAAAAAAATAAGATTCAATGTACTCAATAGTGATATGAAACCAACACATAAACAATAGCACACCCATACAAACTATAAAACATAAATATAGTTTAGCAAGGGGGCAGGGTGAAGAGGGAGAGGGAATTGGGACAGGGTAGAGTTATTGGCAGATCTCACCTAATGTGCCCTATGTGAGGGTGTTCAGCATGTCTCCTGCTTGAAGGACTCTTCTTCCAACTTTATCTTGAAAGTGAGAACAGTATAACCTCAAAATCTGTACACTCATAAATTTAAAAATAAATAAATAAATAAGAATAACAACAATAGTAAGAAAATTATTTTATCATAAGGACATTTGCACTACACCATTTATCACAGTTCAGTTTACAATTGCCAAAATATGGAAACAGCCTAAATGCCCACCCACCCAGGAATGGATTAACAAGCTGTGGTATATGCACATCCTGGAATACTATGCAGCCATCAAAAGATGAAAACTTTACATCTTTTGTATTACCTGGCTTGAGTTGGAACTCATTCTTCTTAGTAAAACATCACAAGATTGGAGAAGTAAGAATCCAATGTACTCAATTCTAACATAAGGGCAGTAGATGATCTAATACAGGGTGGGAGGTAGGGGAATGAGGGATTGAGAAGAGGTAAGAGAGGAGGAGGATGGGGGTCACAGTGTATGGTACACCTCTTGGGGTGGGACACAATTATAAGAGGGACTATACCTAACAAATTCAATCAGTGAAACCTAATTTTTTGTACCCACAGTGAATCCCAAACAATAAAAAGCACAAAAAAGGAATAATAACAAGAAATATATTGTTTCATGAAACAATGGGAATATATCTATCTCTCTTTCTCTCTATCTCTTTCTCCCCCATCCCATCATTGCCTCAAATAAAGGAAAAGCTAAGTTAGTCATAATGTTGCCCTTGAAACACAAGGGCTAATTAATTCCAGGAATTCATCCAGTTTCTCCTACAATGATGATGTAGTATGTACTATTTTATAAGATTGAAGAAACTCATAAGTCATTTCATGAGATGACATTCCTTGTTGACAAAATAGTCACACAAGGAGAACCTTATCTCTCTCTCTCCCTCTCTCTCTCTATATATATACATATTCATGTATATGTATATTTATATATATGAAAACATATACACACATATATGCACATATATGTGTATATGTCACATATATGTGTACATATACGTGTGTATATATACATACATACATATGTATATGTGTGTATACATATGTATATATACATGTGTATATATGTATATGTATATGTATACATATATACACATATGTGTATATATACGTATGTCATATATATGTGTATATATATGTCATATATATGTGTATATATATGTTTGTGTATAAGCAGTAGATGATTTAATACAATGTGGGGGGTAGGGGAATGAGGGATTGGGGAGATGGGAGGAAGGAGGAGGTTCAGGGATGGGGTCATGGTGTGTGGCACACCTCTACATATGTGTGTGTGCCACATATATATACATATTATATACATATGGAGAGAGAGTGAGAGACAAGTTTCTCCTTTGTGACTATTTTGTCAACCAGGAATTTCATCTCATGAAATGACTTATGGGCTTCTTCAAGTAGAAATAGATATCTTCGTAGTCTAACCTTCTAAAATAGTGCATAGTACATCATCATTGTAGAAGAAACTGGATGAATTTTTGGAATCGATCAGCCCTAGTGTTTCAGGAGCAACATTATGACTAATTTAGCTTTTCCTTTATTTGAGGCAAGGATGGGATGGGGGAGAGAGAGATAGAAGGAGAGATAGATATCTTTATTTTTTGGGATTCATTGAGGGTATAAAGAATTAGGTTACATTGATTGCATTTGTTAGGTAAAGTCCCTTGTGTAATTGTGTGTCTCCTCCCAAGAGGTATATCCCTATCCCCCATCCTCCTCCTTCCTTCCATCTCCCCAATCCCTTGTTCCCTACCCCCACCTTGTATTTGGTCATCTACTACCCTTATATTAGACTTGAGTACATTGGATTCTTGCTTCTCCACTCTTGTGATACTTTACTAAGAAAAATGTGTTCCAACTCAATGCAGGTTAATATATGCCTGTGTGTGTGTTATTATGAAATCTTAAGGTACACAAAAATCAAGAACATTAAATCTATTCAAATGGAAACAAATGAAACCATCTCAGCAACATCAATAAGCCAATCACATTGAAACTTACACAGGTGAATCATAAAGGACAGTCATCTGTGTGTCTTGAAAGTGGAATAATGAACCATAACACAGTCTGTCTCAAATTTTTGAAGTAATCTACATATAGTATAGGGTCTATACATTTGCAGGTACTATTTTGGATTTTGACTAGTCAGACATGCTTACCTCCTAAGCAGGAATTGGCAGACATAGTCTTTAAATCAGATTGCAAGGATATATATTTTTTCTCTTTCCTCTTCATGGGATTCTTCACTCTACGGGTGTATTGGAAACAATTCTTATGCGCTGCAATCCAATTTTTTTTAAATTTTTGAATATTACAAGAGTACATATGTTTTGGTAACATGACTTGTTTTAGTACAGTTTGAGTCAAAGTCATGAGTTTGCCCAATACCCACATAGTGTGCATAGTACCTGGTAGGTGTGAATTTACTCCTCTCCTCCTCTCTTCTCACAATTTATTTTACTTAGTCCATCACCACCACTAAAGACTACTCTTTCTCTATAGTCTAAAACAATGTTTTCCCTTTTAACCACATTACTTTAAATTAGTTTTTATCTTAGTATAGATAACGCATTTTGATATTGGATAGTAAGTATTACCACTGAAATAATAAAAACAAAGATATTTACATGCCTGCATGTAATAATTTTGTAGTATCTATATATTTTGCTTGGATAAGTCAGTGTCTGTATGCAAACCATCCTTCTTTCTCCAATGAAATTACTAACCCAATATAGTAGAACCACTTTAATTTGGCCACCTAAGGGTCTGTAACAAACTGGTCAACATACAGATGTGCTCAACATGAGGAATTAAGCCTACTGTATTGATAAGTACATGTGGTGTACATCCAGTTGATGAAAATTAGGTCAAGACAAGGAGGTGGTCAATGTAGGGTAATGGAGGTTTTACTTAACCTGATTAACTTTAGATCACGATTTCCTAAGAAAATAATTGAACTAATAAAAATAACACCAGATTCCACAGATTTTTTACCTCTTCTTTGCATGTACTTTTGTTTCCTTTGTTTACTTTCATTATCGCAACTCAGGGAAATACTTCCTCAAAGATATTGCAAAACTTTAGTCTATAAATTGTTTGCAGTATAGCTATGGTCTAGTCCTTTCAGATGACTATATAAGTAGGAAAATTTTTCCTTAGAAAATTAAAGCTTCTTCTTATTTTGAAGCTTTGAGTAATGCAGTTCAGAAGACATAGGTCAATAAAGGATAAGCAGAAACTGAGATTTCTCAGAGACCCCTAAACTGTTTTCCAAATAATTTATTTGGCTAAAATTATGTGGTGACCTTTTAGCTGAAAAAATATAGATCATATGACCCACTGTATAATCTTGTGATTTTGGATTAAATGTAGAAAATTCTGACTTATTTAGCATAATTCTGACTAATGGACAAAAAAAACTGAATTTTCTAGAGGAAAAGGTAATAATATTCTTTCTGGGAAGAACTAAAAATACCAATACTAAAAATATGCATTCATATTTTCTTAAAAATCTATATTATGCAACCAGTCAACTCATGTTATTCTATAATCTCAGTTGTATTTACTTTGTATTCAGCATCAGGACCTTGAGTAGTCCTACAGTAACAAGAATCTGTTCCAGGCTTTAGGTGATACTGGTGCATATGAGAGAAAGATACTGGAAATTAACAGAGTTATACCTAGTCTTTCAACCAAAACTACAGGTATAATACTCAATAAACCTGCAAAATTTTTCATTCAAAGTGTATTTATGACCATAAAAATGACTCTATGAAAATTGTGTCCTGGGGCTCCATATTTATTCTCTTTCAATGATTTCCAGATCAAATTTGTTCAGTTTATAAATTAAAATAATTTTTTTTTCTTTTCTCTCAGCCCAGGAAATTCATGTTAGGATAAAAACAAAGTTGTATTCACTCAACTTCTGTCATTATTACTTAGAATGACATTTTGGTAATCCACATTTCAGACCAAATCATGCTAAAGCATAAGCCAAAATCTGCGTGAATTTTACCAACTTCCCCCATCACTTCTGGTACATTGTTGCCTGATATCAATCATTATTGAATTCCCTATGCTGCCCTTTTACCACAGGTTAAGAAAAACCTTATAATTTAAAGAGCACCAATTCTCCGAATGTATACTATAGATTATATGTTTCATAATTCCTAACATATAGTAGAATTGTCATTCAAATGAAATTCTAATTCCTTACTAAATTTCTTGGCCGTTCTTAGGCTATATATTACAGATTGCAGTAATAGCTACCAAAGATTTCATTTAATAGTGTTATCTCTGGGTATCTGATTGAAGGTTTTAAAAAGGCCTACTGAAAATTTTCTAGACCAGAATGATTAACTGTGTTGGGTAACATTATGTTGACTATAAAATAGGGGGCAAAGAGATTATACTGATTAGTGAAACTTGGTAAGTAAAAGGGAAAATAGTACATGTGATTCAACTCTTTGCTCATCTTAGAAATATTGGAATATTTTCACAAATGTATAAATATTGGCAATAAAAATCTTTCCATAGACTGTGATGCTCACTCTGCATGAAATTTAAAACACTGGTTCAGTCATTTCATATAAAAAACCTACTAACGACTCTGGAAAAAAAACTAATAGTAAAATAAGGAACTATGCAATATAGTCACTTAATAGAGTTAGTGCATTAATTTTCTTTGCTGTGTAAAAATTTACCACAAATTTAGAATCTTTAAAAACCTCTCAATTATGAGTTCAGAATTCTGTAGAAGTCTGGTAACTTGTTCTTTGCACAAAGTCTGAAGGCTGGCTGAAATCAAGGTAGTGGTTGGGCAGAGTTCTTATATCGAGGCTCTGGGAATTTTTTTCTTTAATTCAAATTTTTGTTCACAGAACTCAGTTTCTTACAGTGAAGTCAATTTCTTAGACTGAAGTCCCCATTTCCTTACCGGCTATCATCAGAGTACCAGTTTTGGCCATCAAAAGTCACTTATCTTCTTTGCAGTATGTCCCCCTCCATGTTCACACTAGCAATGACGTGTTACCTCCTTCTTAGGTTTCAAAACTCTGACATTCTTTTTTACAACTAGGCAGAGAAAACTTTTCTTTTCATAGAGTTTATGTGATCATTTTAGTTCCATCCAGATAATTTCCCTTTCTTAAGGTCAATTATGTCATATAACTTAATCCTTAGTATTCACAGTCCCAGGTACTATGAAGGAGGTGTATATGGCAATATCTAGTGTCAAATTGTGGATGACTTCCTAGAATTCTATGTACCCCACTTAGAAACTCATAATTAATTCATTTAATAAATGAATAATTAATCCATTTAATAAATCATTTTTAAGCACTTACTATGTGTCAAGCCCTGTTTTATTTGAAGAGTTATTACTTTTGACAAGAGATTGAGGTTTAATCTGTATTGTAATTCTGTAACAGTATATTAGAGTGATTTAGAACACAATTTGAGAACGAAGCAAGCTAGAGTTGAAACCCACTTATGCCCCTTAATAGCTAAAAAGTATTGGATAACTAAATTAATTTCCCTGAGCTTCAGTATCTTTGTCTAAAACATAATAGTAATATTGGATTGTCATGAGAATTAAGTGAGATGTCTGGAAAGGGTTTAGCATAATCCTACCATATATAATCACTCAATGAATTAGAGTAGAAAGTATTTTATACATCTAAAACACATATGACAATACAGCCTTCGGTCTTTATATTTTTCCTCTTATTTGAAAGATACAGTGACACGTAATTTATATTCTCCAAGTTTTCTCTTCCTATATAACTCCTCTGGAAGATATGTTAATAACTATGTCTATCGAAACACTTTTTGGCAACAGTTAATGTAATACACATCAAGTTTACCATTAACTGAGGCCAATAATACTGACCTTTATTCAAAGAGAATGGCATCTTTACGGTGTTTGGATGATCTTACTTGAGCTTTTCTTCAACTAAATGGCCTCCAAAGTATCATTCTTCCTCTTAATATAATAGAAATCAGAAAACATACACATATGCACATGCTCATTCTGTTCATCATAATAGTACATCAAAATCAAAGGAGCAGTGATGAGAATCGAACCACAATACTGAAAAACTCGATGTCTTTTAATTTAGTTGATAATTAGAAAAATAATTTAAAAAGTTTACCAATGGCTGCTTTCTACTGCTGAGCAGAAACTCTATGGGAAAACAAATTTACTAAAAGATATATCCAACCAAGTTCAGATTTGGCAAAGTACAGGAAACTGTACAAAAGGCATGGCTAGGCAGAGAAATCTATGGAGTATTTATAAATGGAGCACTAGCCTAATTTCAAGGTCTTACTTGCACTTGTTTATCATTCTTTAATCTATCAAAGAGGGTTCTCACTGAAAAATACCTTAAATATATATACATACACATATACTGGTGTGAGATATTTAAAGTTTAGATATTTTATTGATGATGGCAAATTTTTAGTCCAATATCCTCAAGATATAGCCCACCTTGGGGGTCTCAACTTGTCACTGAAATAGACAGTTAATTCAATATCTTGGTCATGAAATTAAATATTTGGTTAAAAACAATAGTGAGCTGTTTCTTTAGGTACTTTATAGAATGTGAAGTGGTTCAAAGGAGTCTCTACCCCTTGAGTTTGCAATCTAATTAAGCACCTAATTTTGGAAATTGAGCCCTTGATGTTATTTGACTAAGCAGATGGCTGATTGGAAGACAGAGATGTGAGGAGTTTGGAATGAGAACTGCTAAAGTTAACAGAAGTTACTTGGTAAGTCACCCTGATAGTATAAACTAGTAGAAATCAGATAACAGTAAGAACTATGACTTAATTCTTACCTCTGAGAGTGGCCAACACCCTAAAAAATACATTCTTTTAATTAAACACAGATAATTTAAAAGCATCACAGATTTATGGCCTTGCAGAATTGGGTTAGAAAAAGAGAATTTTGTTAGTCACTAATACTTTTTATTAATAATTTCTAGTTCTTCTTCTGGAAAAATGGGAGAATTATATTACCCTGTCTCCTTGGAATTAGATGTGGTCATGTAACTTGTTTTGATCATTAAAATACGAGAAAAAGTACCTGTGTCCTTTTCAGATGAAAGCTTAAAGAGTGTGTATACAATTTTTTGACTTAGTTTCTTTTCTCTTCCATGATGACTGGCAATGTCCTGGATCACAGAGTCTTCAGTAGCCTGAGAAAGAAATAGACTTAGATATTTAAGCTGCTGAAACATTAATTTTTTTTTTTCTACATAACTTCCTGGCCTATCCTGACTGTTACAGGGATGATGGAAAGCATTTATGAGTAAAAGAAGAAATAATAAGCTGCTAAGATGAAGCCCTATTTTTATGTAAGAGGAGGATCTGAATACTGTTCATCTCTTTCCTTAACTGATGAAGTAAAACTGTAACACATGTAACACACTTTGGATCAAACAAAACAAAAACAAAAACAAACCTCTTCTTCATCCATATCCAAAAGTTGTCATATACCTTTTCATAACTTGATTAGTGATTTTAGTTTATACTTTATGAAATATTTGCAGTGGAGAGAGAGAGAGAAAGAGAGATAATTTCAAATAAAATTAAAAATAAAATATATAGCAAATTAATTTAGAATACTTCTGGAGCATTATGTCAAGGTACACAAGAAGTTGATCATAGGGCTTTTTGAATGAGTCCTACAGCTATTGATTTTACTATTCAGTTGTCTTTATTCAGAGGACATAATAATCTCTCCCTTGAATAGTCAATGATTTATTTTCATAGTGACATCTTGAGTAAAATATCTTGTCTTACAGTACTGACATCCTTTTATGCATTAAATGTAGTTGTAAAAAGTCTTAGAAAGTGAGTATGTATATTAAATCATATTTGCTATTGACTTCCTTTATAATCGTAGGATTGTTTTCCTATTTGGAAAGTAAATACATTTGAATGAAAATAAAACACAAACTACATTTTCATTTTCAAAGCCTAATGCCCACTTTAAGGAGTGTTATATTGGCTTATATTTATTTAATTATATCATGAATTATCTTATGTTAAGTTTGCCAAATGGAAAAAAAAAAAAAAAGAAAACACCTCTTTCTGTTTCTTCTGTTGTTTGTTCACTGGTTCTTCAGTTAACATGTACTGAGTGCCTAAAGTGTGCCATAGGAGATGCAAACATAAATACGCCATGGTTCCTATCCTAGGAATGATAGTTTCATGGTTGTTTGCAATCTATATTGAATATTTAAATTCACCATAGTTATTTTACATTCTTGGAAATTCTCACTTACTCTATTAGAATTAAATTTGAAATCAAGTCACCATACCAACACTTCATATACTAAACAGAGCTTAATAGCCAAAAAATTGTCATGAATATAATTTTCATATTCCATTGAAGAATGTTTAAGTGATTATTAATTGGTAGTAGAAATTTTAATGAATTTTCTTAAGTCTTTGACCAGTGCAAGGCATAGTATCATTTAATTTTTATTTAATAATTTTTACTAAATGTACAATAAATAAATCTTTCTATTACCAAGTGACAACTAGAAAATATGTGAGCAGCAGCAAAATAAATTTTACAATAAAGGAACCTAATTGCGGAAAACTCAAGGAATTATGTAACATAGGTACATTGAATCAGACAAAAGGTTAAGTCAAAGGACTGTTTCAGGGGAAGCAATAGTTCAATAACAGGTATTGGAATGTATATTCTGGAGTACAGGAGGACAGATGAATTAAGAAAAATTATACTATCAAGCAAATAACTATGGAGTTGAATTATAATCCTGGTACACTGGCTGTTTAATGTATAATTTTACTTTCCTTCCCCTTTTTTGCCCTAGAACAGTGATTTTCAATCAGTGTGCCACAATACACTGGTGTGCTGTGAGGGGATCTTAGTGAGCCATGAAAAATTTAAAGATCATTAATGAAATTATTTTTTAAAGAAAGCTCAATGCACAATAAGTTTTTTTTTTTTTTTACTCTGTTTCTTTGATCGACATAATTTAAGTGTGTTGCAGAAGTTTAAAATTTAACTATAGGTTCAAGAGCATCCTGGAATTATCTCACTCAAAACAAAGTGTAGACAAATATGAAAGATGGTGGATCTTTGCAATAAGATGACAGACTAGAGACCACTTTGTTACCCGGGGGCACTGTTTGATATGCCTCCTAGCAAATCTGGTGAGAGTTTCAGGACCCAATTTAAATTATTTGCCCTGATTGAGGGCAAATAATTCATGAAGACAGGACCAGGTCCCCTCTGCAACTAGAGAGTGGCTTCTAGCCCGCATCTTATACAGCAAAACAAGAATGCATGTGCTTCATCTCCTAACACCACAGAACAACCTAATGTTCAGGCAATATATTGCTATACACATACACACACCACACACACGTATATATGGTTTCATTTTTTGCTCCTATTTTCATGTTTTCCTTAGTTTTTTTTTCTAATTTTGTTGCTGTTTGTTTTGTTTTATTTGGTTGTATTTTTATTCTTTCATTTGTATTTTCTTCAACAACAAGGGCTCCTCCATTTTTGTTAAAGTTTATCAGCCCCTTTTATTCTTGCTTTCTTTTGTATTTCTCTCCATTTTCATCTCCTCTGGTAGAGATTTTTCTACTTTTCTCATCTTTCCCACATGAATTTCTTATATAGCAACTGAGATATCCTTTTCCCCTTCATCTCCTATAATTATATCCTTTACTTCCTGTGTCTCTTTTTATTGTTTTTGTTCCTTTCTCTGAGGGTGGGGGTGGGTCAAAGCATTACTCTGGCTCAAGATCATGATCTCATGGTCTAGGGTGTCCTTCTAGCTTTGGCCTTGGGAAGGATAGTATTGTTAAGTTCCCACTGCAACATACTGCTCATTATTTTCTATGTTTGTTGGAGGTGGGGTCTTGCATTTTCCCAGGCTGGCAAGGAGCTCCTGAACTCAAGGGACCTTGCCCCTACCCACCGCAGCCTGGTTCATCAAAGTCCTACAGTTGTGGGTATGGTCAAAGCACTCTGCCATACACCAACATTTCTCCTGTTATTCTTTTTCTCTCTCTGTTCTGTTTCTGCCCTTTTCTTCAAGTCTCTCCTTTCACTGCCCTTGCTTTTTTTCTTTGTCTTTTTATTTCCCTTCTCATCTTTATGCTTCTTTTCCTTTTGGCCTTATACCAAAAAGCCATTTCAACACATAAGCTCAGAGACAAGGTAATCAAAATTGAAGGAGGTAGGGAGAGGAAAATTTAAGGGAAATAAGTGAATAAGAAGAAAATACACATGAGCGGGAACCAAGAGAAAATTTCTGGCAACATGCACAACCAGAACAAAGCAACTCCCGAAAGGATCATGAAGTAGCTACCACAGAGGATTCTGCCTATATAGACTTAATGAAAATAATAGAAATGCAATTTAAAATGTGAATGGCAAAAATGATAAGGGGAATTTATGAGAAAATGGAAAATAATCAAAAGAAATCCCCAAAACCAAACCCCCAAAATGGATGAAAGACATGAAGAATATGGAAAGGATTTGGCAGATCTTAAGAAATTGAAGGAGACACAATGGGAACTTAAAGATACAGTAGAAAGTATCGATAACAAATTAGACCATGGAGAAGACAAACTATCAGAACTAGAGGACAAAGCTCTTTACCAAACTGAGGGAGCTAAAGAGGCAGAAAAGAAGAAAGAGAAAGCAGAATGTTTGCTCAGTGAATTATGGAACTTCACAAAGCATTCAAAAATATGAATTATATGTGTCCAAAAAGGGGAAGGAGAATGTTCCAAATGAATGGAAGACCTACTGGAGATTATCATAAATGTAAATTCCTCAAGTATCACCAAAGATTTTTGAAACACCTATTGTAGAGGTGTTTCAAATATAAAACCCCGGACCATCTAAATACAAAAAAGCATTTGTAACACATATTGTAATCAATCTGTCCAACATCAAGATAAAAAAGAAAATTATGTAAACGGTCATGAGTAAATGCCAATTGACATACAGGGACGGATCCATCAGTGTGACAGTGGAATTTTCAGCTGAAACTTTCCAAACAAGAAGAGAATGGCAATATATCATTAATTTTCTTTTTTTTTAATAGGTCAATATTCTTCATTAACATAGATACAAAAATCCTTAACAGAATTTTAGAAAATTGAATCCAGCAAAATGTAACAATAATAGTATATTGATTCTGAAAGGACCAAGCTAACTTCATTTTGTTAAAACTAACTCCATTTTGTCTCACAGCCTTCACTGACCCCACTTTGCTCCACAGCCTTCAATTTACAGCTGCATACCAAAGGTGATAGGCAACCTGCTTCCTCCCCCACCCCGGCTCCAGTGTGTTTGCCCCAAACCATAACAGCACTCACCCTTGGCCCCAGTAGTAGTAAATCTTTCCCCTAAACCCCTATTCCTCCCCCCCCGCCCCGCTTTTCTTTTCTGTATCCTTAAAACTGCTCTTCACTCTGCGGTAGGGGCTTCTCTGCTCTCCTGCTGCGGCAGGAATGAGAAGCCCAGATTCGAATATGTGAATAAAGGACTCTATTGTTTTTGCATCAGACTCCTCTCCTTAGTGGTCTTGGTGGGGGATTTCAAGATCTGGGCACAACAATTCTAATTAGGATTAATCCCCAAAAAGCAAGATTGGCTCAACATTTATAAAATAGTCAATGTAACTCACCACATCAACACTTCAAGATGAATATGCAAAAATCAAATATTCTTTTTTTTATTTATTTTTATTTATTATTTTTTTACTGATAGAGATTAGCAGTACCTACCTTGGGGTATACTCTTTTTTTTTTTATTAAATCATAACTGTATACATTGATATGATCATGGGGCATCATACACTCGCTTCATAAACCATTTGACACATTTTTATCACAGTGGTTAACATAGACTTTCTGGCGTTATCTCAGTTACTGTGCCAAAACATTTACATTCTACATTTACCAAGTTTCGCAAATACCCCTGTAATATGCACCACAGGTGTGATCCCACCGATCCCCCTCCCTCTACCCACCTCCCCTTCCCACTTCCCCTTATTCTTAAGTTGTAGCTGGGTTATAGCTTTCAATGGAGAGTCCCAAATTAGTTTCATAGTAGGGCTGTGTACATTGGGTACTTTTTCTTCCATTCTTGGGATACTTTACTAAGAAGAATATGTTCCAGCTCCATCCATGTAAACATGAAAGAGGTAAAGTCTCCATCTTTCCTTAAGGCTGCATAGTATTCCATGGTATACATATACCACAATTTATTAATCCAGTCGTGGATCGATGGGCACTTGGGCTTTTTCCATGACTTAGCTATTATGAATTGGGCTGCAATAAACATTCTGGTACAAATATCTTTGTTATGTTGTGATTTTTGGTCTTCTGGGTATATGCCCAGCAGAGGAATTACAGGATTGAATGGCAGATCTATTTTTAGATCTCTGAGTGTTCTCCATATATCTTTCCAAAAGGAATGTATTAATTTGCATTCCCACCAGCAGTGCAGAAGTGTTCTCTTTTCTCCGCATCCACGCCAACATCTCTGATCTTGAGATTTTGTGATATGGGCTAGTCTCATTGGAGTTAGATGATATCTCAAAGTAGTTTTGATTTGCATTTCTCTGATGATTAAAGATGATGAGCATTTTTTCATATGTCTGAAGGCCTTGCACCTGTCTTCTTCAGAGAAGTTTCTCTTCAAATCCCTTGCCCAGCCTGCGATGGGATCCCTTGTTTTTTTCTTGCTGATGCGTTTGAGTTCTCTGTGGATTCTGGTTATTAAACCTTTGTCAGAGATATACCCTGGAAATATCTTCTCCCATTCTGAGGGCTGTCTGCTTGCTCTGCTTACTGTGTTCTGAGCTGTGCAGAAGCTTTTTAGTTTGATCAAGTCCCATAGTGTATTTTTGAAGCTGCTTCAATTGCCCGGGGGGTTTTCCTCATGAAATACTCACCCAGACCAATTTCTTCAAGGGTTTTCCCTGCATTCTCCTCTAGTATTTTTATAGTTTCATGTTTTAAGTTTAAATCTTTAATCCAATGAGAGTCTATCTTAGTTAATGGTGAAAGGTGTGGGTCCAATTTCAGTCTTCTGCAGGTTGCCAGCCAGTTCACCCAGCACCATTTGTTAAATAGGGAATCATTTCCCCACTGAATGTTTTTAATTGGCTTGTCAAAAATCAAATAGCGGTAAGTAGCTGGATTCATCTCTTGGTTCTCTATTCTGTTCCAGATATCTACTTCTCTGTTTTTGTGCCAATACCATGCTGTTTTGATCACTATCGATTTGTAGTAAAGTCTGAGGTCTGGTAGTGTGATTCCTCCTGTTTTGTTTTTATTTCTGAGTAATGTCTTGGCTATTCGAGGTTTTTTCTGATTCCATATAAAACGAAGTAACGTTTTTTCAAGATCTTTAAAATATGACAGTGGAGCTTTAATAGGGAGTGCGTTGAAATTGTATATTGCTTTGGGTAGTATGGACATTTTGATAATGTTGATTCTTCCCAGCCATGAGCATGGTATGTTTTTCCATTTGTTAACATTTTCAGCTACTTCTTTTCTTAGATTTTCATAGTTCTCTTTATAGAGATCTTTCACGTCTTTTGTTAGGTAAATTCCCAAATATTTCATCTACTTTGGCACTACTGTCAATGGGATAGAGTCCTTAACTGCTTTTTCAATTTGACTGTTGTTGGTGTATATAAAGGCTACCGATTTATGAATGTTGATTTTGTAACCTGAGACACTGCTGTATTCCTTGATCACTTCTAGGAGTTTTGTAGTAGAGTCCCTTGTGTTTTTGAGATACACAATCATATCATCTGCGAAGAGCGAGAGTTTGATCTCTTCTGACCCTATATGGATACCCTTGATCGCCTTTTCTTCCCTAATTGCGGTGGCTAAAACTTCCATTACAATGTCGAAAAGCAGTGGAGACAATGGGCAGCCTTGTCTGGTTCCTGATCTGAGTGGAAATGATTCCAATTTAACTCCATTCAATATGATATTGGCTGTGGGTTTGCTGTAGATAGCCTCTATCAGTTTAAGAAAAGTCCCTTCTAGACCAATTTTCTTGAGTGTTCTGATCATGAAGGGATGCTGGATATTATCAAAAGCTTTTTCTGCATCAATTGAGAGAATCATATGGTCTTTGTTTTTTAATTTGTTTATGTGCTGAATTACATTTATAGATTTACGTATATTGAACCAGCCTTGAGACCCTGGGATAAAACCAACTTGGTCATGATGTATAATTTGTTTGATGTGTTGCTGGATTCTGTTTGTTAGGATCTTGTTGAATATTTTTGCATCTATATTCATTAGTGATATTGGTCTATAATTTTCTTTTCTTGTTGGGTCTTTTCCTGGTTTGGGGATCAGGGTGATGTTTGCTTCATAGAACGTGTTGGGTAGTCTTCCTTCTTTTTCTACATTTTGGAACAGGTTGAGTAATATAGGTACTAATTCCTCTTTAAAGGTTCGGTAGAATTCTGACGTGAAACCATCTGGTCCCGGGCTTTTCCTTTTAGGGAGGTTTTGTATAGTTGATGCTATTTCTGAACTTGATATGGGTCTATTTAACATTTCCACTTGATTCTGGTTAAGTCTTGGAAGGTGGCGCGCTTCCAAGTATCGGTCTATTTCCTTCAGATTTTCATATTTCTGAGAATAAAGTCTCTTGTAATATTCATTAAGGATTTTTTGGATTTCTGATGAGTCTGTGGTTATTTCGTCTTTGTTGTTTCTGATTGATGATATTAGAGATTTTACTCTTTTTTTCCTGATTAGGTTGGCCAGAGGTTTATCTATTTTATTGACCTTTTCAAAAAACCAGCTTTTTGATTTATTGATCTGTTGTATTATTCTTTTGTTTTCAATTTCATTTAATTCTGCTCTAATTTTGGTTTTTTCTTTTCTTCTACTGGGTTTGGGGTTGGAATGTTCTTCCTTTTCCAGTTGCGTGAGATGTCCCATTAAGTTGTTAACTTCCTCTCTTTCCGTTCTCTTGAGGAAGGCTTGCAGTGCTATAAATTTCCCTCTTAGAACTGCCTTTGCAGTGTCCCAGAGGTTCTGATAGTTTGTGTCTTCATTGTCGTTTTGTTCCAAAAAATTGGTGACTTCTTTCTTAATCTCATCTCTGACCCAGCTATCATTCAGCATAAGGTTATTTAACTTCCATGTTTTTGTATGGATATGAAGATTCCTGTTGTTACTCAATTCAAGTTTTATTCCATGATGGTCCAAGAAGATGCATGGAATAAATTCTATTCCTTTAAATTTACTGAGGTTAGTCTTGTGACCTAAAATGTGGTCAATTTTGGAGTAAGTTCCATGGGCTGATGAGAAGTGTGTGTATTCAGTTTTGTTGGGATGAAATGTTCTGTAGATGTCTGCTAAATCTAAATATTGGATGGTTAGGTTTAAATCTAAGATTTCTTTGCTCAGCTTCTTTCTGGAGGATCGATCCAACACAGCCAAGGGAGTGTTGAAATCTCCGACGATTATGGAGCTGGAGGAAATCAAGTTGCTCATGTCTGTTAGAGTTTCTCTTATAAATTGAGGTGCATTCTGGTTGGGTGCATAGATATTAATAATTGAGATCTCATCATATTGAGTATTACCCTTAACAAATATGGAGTGACCATTTTTGTCCTTCCTTACTTTTGATGGTTTAAAGCCTACTGTATCTGCCAATAAAATTGCAACACCTGCTTTTTTCTGATTACCATTTGCCTGAAATATGGATGACCATCCTTTCACCCTGAGTCTGTATTTGTCTTTTAAGTTGAGATGTGACTCTTGTATGCAACAAATATCTGGCTTGAGTTTTTGTATCCAGTCTGCTAACCTATGTCTCCTTAGAGGACAGTTTAAGCCATTCACATTGATGGAGAGTATTGATAAGTCTGGTGGAATTTTGGGTATCGAGTTTTTCAAAGGTCTAGTGGACATTTTTAATCCTTTCGCCAGTGTGGAAGTTGGAGTTTGATCCGAAGTTTCTGAGTGAGTTTACTTTTGTGGTATAGGATTGGGTTGGTCATTGTGGAGGATAGGTCTGAGAATATCCTGAAGAGCTGGTTTACTTATGGCAAATTTTTTCAACATATGAATGTCATTGAAGTATTTAATTTCTCCATCATAGATGAAACTCAGTTAGGCTGGATACAAGATCCTGGGTTGAAAGTTTTTTTGCTTTAGGAGATTAAAAGTTGATGACCAGCCTCTTCTTGCTTGAAAAGTTTCAGCAGAGAGATCTGCAGTTATTCTAATATTCTTACCTTTGTACGTTATAGTTTTCTTTCGCCGGGCTGCTTTGAGAATCTTCTCTTTCATGTTAACTTTAGTGAAGCTAATTATGATAGGTCTGGGGGATGACTTATTGGGGTTGAATCGTGCAGGGTTTCTGAAGCTGTCTGCTATCTGAATTTCAGATTCTCTAGGCATGTCTGGAAAATTTTCTTTCATAATTTCATGCAGAAGGGCCTCTGTGCCCTCAGAGGCGACTTCATCATTCTCAGAAATTCCTATAATCCTTATGTTGCTTTTTTTTGAATTATCTGAGAGTTCTCTGAGTGAGTGATCCGTTTTTGCTCTCCATTTCTCTTCTTCTTTGAGAGATTGGGAGCATTCGAAGACTTTATCTTCAATGTCAGAAATCCTTTCTTCTGCTTACTCCATTCTGTTACTGAGGGATTCTACTGTATTTTTCATATCTTTGAGGGCTGTAAGTTCTTGCTTCAGTGTGTCTAAGTCTTTGGTGGTTTTGTCTTTAAATTCATTAAATTCTTGAGACAAATTTTGAATTTCTCCTGGAATTCCTAATTCCATTTTATTAATCTTGTCTGCAATCCAAATTTTGAATTCGACTTCTGACATCTCAGCCAGTTGTTTATGAATGGGATCTTCAATCACATCTGCCGTATCTTTTCTTGGGGGGGTTGATCTATTCTGGTTATTCATGTTACCAGAATTTTTCTGGTGATTCCGCCCCATGGTTATTTTACTCCCTTTGGTTTTTCCCCTGGGGTTTTATCGAGGGCCCATACAGTGTTGTTGCCTGAGAAACCGGGGCCCTGTCTGGTGTGGTGGAGCAAAGTGGTTCTGTCTTGTTTTCAGCTGGTTTCTGTTCGATCCTATTGCAACTTCTACTCTGGCTTGAAGTCTCAGCTGTGTGGAAAAATCAGCAATTAAGTCACCCCGCCTGCCCACCTCTGGCCCCAGTTGGAAAAGGAGAATCAAACCTTCCTACAATCGCATACCCAGGGCACTGCCTGAAAAGTCCTCAGTCTATTAGCCCAGTTCAAAAGGTCCAAATCAGCTGTCTCAATCGGCACTTGTCTTGGGTGGGAGAGTTCAAGAGGTCTCTGGGAACTGGATCACAGGGGCCTGGTGACTCCTGTGACACGGCTCACCCCAGTGCAGCGTGGAGTCAGGAGGATCCACCCAGCAAACAGAGCAGTCTAGGAAGGTTGACGTCTCCTTCCCCACTTTGCCCCTCCGTCGGACCCAGTCACTGGTATCTCTGCAGATGGCTAACCCAGTTGCCTGCAGTGAACAGACACTCCAGGGGTTTGCACCTGCCTGAATCACAAGGAAGTCTGACAGGCCCCCGCAGACTGCCACTATCTAGCAGGAGGAGATGGGGCCTGACATCTTTGAGTGTTTGATGCAGGTGATGGGAAGGAGGTGTTCACTCAGGCTTAGCCCCGTCCCTGATGGATGCTGCTAACAGAACAGAACAGACAACTTTGCGGGGTTCTGTCTCTGTTCCTGTCGAAATCGCCTACAGAAGATGGGCTGTTTTGAGTTCAAACGTCTTTGCTGCTGGAGATTTGCGTTCGAACACCTCTCTGGGTCGGCCCCGCCCTGGAAGCTTCCCGGGTTTGTGAGCCGTGTCAGGAAATCCCCCGCTCACCGGTGGCCTCCTCTGGTTGCCCAGGGAGACAGGGGGTGTGGCCTCAGAATATCCAGAAGTGAGCGTTCTGCCGTTAAAGAAAAAACGGCTGTTGATCTACCTCCAGGGAACTGCTGCTCTGGTGTGGGCACTCAGGTGACCCTTTTCTCCTCTGTCCCGCGCCCCAGAGTCAGCACTGAGCGGCCGCAGTTTGTGCTGGGTCCACACCCCTCAAGAGATCCCCCAAGAATCAGAACTCTTGGGGGATGGGCCCCCAGACCCCGATTGGGAGCCGGGGGGGGGAAGCTAGAGTTTCATTCAGTTTTACGCAACACTACGGCCTGAGGTGGGCTCCTGCACTGCACCGCAGGGAAGTGCCGCCAAGGCTTGATTTCCCCTCAGCAGAGTGCCCTCTCCTCACTCACGTGTCCCAGAGTCAGCGCTGACCTGACGCAGCTCAGGCACTGTGCACTCCCCTTGAGAAATCACCCAAGGATCCGAACTCCGGGGGGATAGGCCCTCAGACCCCGAGTGAGAGTAGGGGCTCTCAGCTCTCAGCGGGGAAGCTAGAGTCTTATTCAGTCTTGTGCCCCGTAATGTTGCTCGGGGAGGGTTGGTGCACTGCACTGCAGGGAAGTGCCGCCAAGGCGTGACTCCCCTTCAGCTCGGTGCCCTCTCCTCACTCGCGCGCCTCAGAGTCAATGCTGACCAGTCGCAACTCGGGGACTGTCCACTCCCCTTGAGAAATCACCCAAGGATCCGAAGTCCTGGGGGACAGGCCTCCAGACCTCAGTGGGCGGGAGGGGAGCGCCGGGGATTCAGGGTTTCCGGCAAAGGATTCCCAAAGTTTTATTCAGCCCTATGTCCGGCAGGAGAACGCCACGGCACCCCAGTAGGGGAGGTAGGTCGCATTTTTAGAAGGTCTCTCCCTGGAGTGTAGTGGGAGGGCCTTTAATTTCTGCCCGCTTGTTCAATTGTGGGGCTCTTGAGCCGGTCTCATGGGGGAGGGGGACTCCCGTCCTCCTGGTGGTGGATTTTGTACCTTTTGTTTGCGTCCTTGTGATCACAGCTTGCCTCAGCGGTGTTGATGTGCGTTCTTCACCCTTCTCTCTTGGTGAGGCTCAAGTCCACCAGGACACCTACTAAATTCCTGTCCCTTAACTCTCCTTCTGGACGGGAGCCTCTGTTGAAAGCTGGCTTCAGTCCGCCATCTTGTCTCCCCCAGTCCCCTATTCTTTTTTTTAATTAAATCATAGCTGTGTACATTAATGTGATCATGGGGCACCATACCCTGGTTTCATAGACCGTTTCACTCATTTTCTCTTTTTTTTTTCATTATTAACTCATAGCTGTGTGTATTAATGTGATCATGATGCACGATACACTAGTTTCACAGACCATTTGGCACATTTTCATCACTCTGGTTAACATAGACTTCTTTCATCACACTGGTTAACATAATAAACAAATACAAGCTTTTTCTAAAGTGGGTGGGGTGTAGCCTTGAAAAATAAAGTTCTGAGACACATCCATAGATGACATGATTTGACAAGGATTTCCCAATTAACACCAATACACATTGAAATCATCTGAAGTGAATGAAGGCATATGATTCAGAAATCTCTCATTATGCCTGAAGTAGTAAAGGAGGTATAGCTCCTACTGAACATGTTGTACAGTTCTGTCTAGATTTGGAATCATGAATTAGTTTTGAAAGTTTTTCCAAATTGTTTAATTAATACCTGTATTTCTTTTTTTAATTTTTTAATTTTAATTTTTTTATTAAATCATAGCTGTGTACATTAATGTGATCATGGGGCATCATACACTAATTTCATAGACCATTTGACACATTTCCATGAATCTGGTTAACATAGCCTACCTGGCATTTTCTTAGATATTGTGCTAAGACATTTACATTCCACATTTACTAAGTTTCACATATACCCTTGTAAGATGCACTGCAGGTGTAATCCCACCAATCCCCTTCCCTCTGCCCACCTCCCTCCTTCCTCCCCTCCCTTTGACCCTTCCCCTTATTCTTAGGTTGTAACTGGGTTATAGCTTTCATGTGAAAGCCATAAATTAGTTTCATAGTAGGGCTGAGTACATTGGATACTTTTTCTTCCATTCTTGAGATACTTTACTAAGAAGACTATGTTCCAGCTCCATCAATGTAAACATGAAGAAGGCAAAGTCTCCATCTTTCTTTAAGGCTGCATAATATTCTATGGTTTACATATACCACAATTTATTAATCCATTCGTGGACCAATGGGCACTTGGGCTTTTTCCATGACTTAGCAATTATGAATAGGGCTGCAATAAACATTCTGGTACAAATATCTTTGTTATGATGTGATTTGGGGTCTTCTGGGTATATGCCTAGTAGAGGAATTAATAGGATGGAATGGCAGATCTATTTTTAGATCTCTAAGTGTTCTCCAAACACCTTTCCAAAAGGAATGTATTAATTTGCATTCCCACCAGCAGTGTAGAAGTGTTCCCTTTTCTCCACATCCATGCCAACATCTCTGGTCTTAAGATTTTGTGATATAGGCTAATCTTACTGGAGTTAGATGATTATCTCAAAGTAGTTTTGATTTGCATTTCTCTGATGATTAAAGATGATGAGCATTTTTTCATATGTCTGTAGGCTGCACACCTGTCTTCTTCAGAGAAGTTTCTCTTCAAGTCTCTTGCCCAGCCTGTGATGGGATCACTTGTTCTTTTCTTGTGTATATGTTTGAGTTCTCTGTGGATTCTTGTTATTAAACCTTTGTCGGATACATAACCTGCAAATATCTTCTCCCATTCTGAGGGCTGTTTGCTTGCTTTACTTACTATGTTCTTGGCTGTGCAGAAGCTTTTTAGTTTGATCAGGTCCTAGTAGTGTATTTTTGAAGCTGCTTCAATTGCCCGGGGGGTCCTCCTCATAAAATACTCGCCCACACCGATTTCTTCAAGGATTTCTCTGCACTCTCCTCTAGTATTTTTATAGTTTCGTGTCTCAAGTTTAAATCTTTAATCCAGTGAGAGTCTATCTAGTTAATGGTGAAAGGTGTGGGTCCAGTTTCAGTCTTCTGCAGGTTGCCAGCCAGTTCATCCAGCACCATTTGTTAAATAGGGAATCTTTTCCGCACTGAATGTTTTTAATTGGCTTGTCAAAGATTAAATAACAGTAAGTAGCTGGATTCATCTCTTGGTTCTCTATTCTGTTCCAGACATCTACTTCTCTGTTTTTGTGCCAGTACCATGGTGTTTTGATCACTGTTGATTTGTAGTATAGTCTGAGGTCTGGTAGCATCATTCCTCCTGCTTTGTTTTTATTTCTGAGTAATGTCTTGGGTATTTGAGGTTTTTTCTGATTCAATATAAAACAAAGTATTGTTTTTTCAAATCTTTAAAGTATGACAGTGGGGCTTTCATAGGGATTGCATTAAAATTATATATTGCTTTGGGTAGTATGGACATTTTAACAATGTTCTTTGAAGTTTGATGTTGTTATTTTAATGGGGATTGCATTGAATCTGTAGATTCCTTTGGGAAGTATAGACATTTTAACAATGTTGATTCTTCCCAGCCATGAGCATGGTATGTTCTTCTATTTGTTGACATTTTCAGCTATATTTTTCTTAGAGTTTCATAGTTCTCTTGATAGAGATCTTCAACATCCTTTGTTAGATAAACTCCCAAATATTTCATCTTCTTTGGCACTACTGTGAATGGAATGGAGTCCTTAACTGTTTTATCAACTTGGCTATTGTTGATATATATATAAAGCCTACTGATTTATGAATGTTGATTTTGTAACCTGAGACACTGGTGTATTCCTTGATCACTTCTAAGAGTTTTGTGGTAGAATCCCTGGTGTTTTCCATATATACAATCATATCATCTGCGAAGAGCTAAAGTTTGATCTCTTCTGACCCTATATGGATACCCTTGATCACCTTTTCTTCCCTAATTGCAGTGGCTAAAACTTCCATTACAATGTTAAATAGCAGTGGACACAATGGGCAGCCTTGTCAGGTTCCTGATCTGAGAGGAAATGATTCCAATTTAACTCCATTCAATATGATATTGGCTGTGGGTTTGCTGTAGATGGCCTCTATCAGTTTAAGAAATGTCCCTTCCATACCAATTTTCTTTTTTTTTTTTTTTTGTAGAGACAGAGTCTCACTTTATGGCCCTCGGTAGAGTGCCGTGGCGCCACATGGCTCACAGCAACCTC
Organism: Nycticebus coucang; assembly: GCF_027406575.1. Taxonomy (NCBI): domain Eukaryota; kingdom Metazoa; phylum Chordata; class Mammalia; order Primates; family Lorisidae; genus Nycticebus; species Nycticebus coucang. The sequence continues at coordinate 109,337,093 of NC_069804.1, forward strand.
CAACTCCTGGGCTTAAGCGATTCTCTTGCCTCAGCCTCCCGAGTAGCTGGGACTACAGGCGCCCGCCACAACACCCGGCTATTTTTTTGATTGCAGTTCAGCTGGGGCTGGGTTTGAACCCGCCACCCTCGGTATATGGGGCCGGCACCTGACCGACTGAGCCACAGGTGCCGCCCTATACCAATTTTCTTAATTGTTCTGATCATGAAGGGATGCTGTATATTATCAAAAGCTTCTTCTGCATCAATTGAGAGAATCATATGGTCTTTGTTTTTTAAGTTGTTTATGTTCTGAATTATACTTACATATTTACATATATTGAACCAGTCTTGAGACCCTGGGATAAAACCGACTTGGTCATAATGTGTAATTTCTTGGATGTGTTGCTGGATTCTGTTAGGATCTTGTTGAATATTTTTGTATGTATATTCCTTAGTGATATTGGTCTATAATTTTCTTTTCTTTTTGGGTCTTTTCCTGGTTTGGGGATCAGGGTGACTTTTGCTTCATAGAATGTGTTGGGTATTCTTCCTTCTTTTTCTGCCTTTTGGAACAGGTTGAGTAATATAGGTGCTAATTCCTCTTTAAAGGTTTGGTAGAATTGTGACCCGAAACCATCTCGTCCCAGGCTTTTCTTTTTAGGGAGGTTTTGTATAGTTGATGCTATTTCAGAACTTGATATGGGCCTGTTCAACATTTCTACTTGATTCTGGCTAAGTCTTGGAAGGTGACATGCTTCCAATTATTGGTCAATTTCTTTCAGATTTTCATATTTCTGACAATAAATTTTCTTGTAATATTCATTAAGGAGTTTTTGAATTTCTGAGGAGTCTGTTGTTATTTCGTCTTTGTTGTTTCTGATTAATGAGATTAGAGATTTTACTCTTTTTTTCATGATTAGGTTGGCCAAAGGTTTATCTATTTTATTGACCTTTTCAAAACAATTTTGAGCCCAGAATTCTGAATCCTGCTATACTAAACTTGAAAACTGATGGAGAAATAAAATATTTTACATTTTTATAATTTTTATGAAATCATAACTGTGTCCATTAATGCATTTTAGGGGTACAATGTGTTGATTTTATATACAATTTTGAATTATTACACCAAACTGGTTAACATAGCCTTCCCTTAACTTACTTAATTGTTGTGTTAAGAAATTTGTAGTCTACTCTTAATAGATTTGACATATACCCTTGCAATATGCAAAATAGGTGAGGTCCCTTTGAATACGCTCCCTCTAGTCTCCCTGGTCACTCTACTCTTCCCTTCTTCATTCTGGACTACAGATGTGTTTTATCATTCACCTGAAAGTATGGGTGATTATATATTGGTTTCAGAATAGTACCTAGTACATTGGATACATTTTTCCATTGTTGAGATACTTAACTAAGAAGAATATATTCTACCTCCATCTATGTAAACATAAAGGAAGTAAAGTCTCCATCTTAAATCTCTATAAAAATAAAATTGAAATTATCCCTTATATCTTTCAAGACCACAAGGCAATAAACCTGGAACTCAACTCCACAAAAAGTTTCATCTCCACACAAAACTGTGGAAAGCCAACAACCTTATGCTGAATGACAGTTGGGTCAAGGAAGTGATAAAGGAGGAAATTATTAAATTCCTTGAGCATAACAACAATAAAGCTAAAATTAGCAAAATCTGTGGGATATTGCAAAATCAGTCCTAAGAGGGAAATTTATTACATTACATGACTGCATCTAAAAAAGAAAAATAAAAAGAGCACATCAACAACCTAATGAATCATCTGAAGTAAATGAAAAAGGAAGAGCAATCTAATCCCAAACCTAGTAGAAGAGGTAACTAAAATTGAATCAGAAACAAAATAAATTGAAAAAAGAGAATCATTCAAATAATTAAGTAAACCAAAATTTAGTTCTTTGAGGGTGTTGCCTGTGGCTGTAGGAGTAGGGTGCCAGTCACATATACTGGAGGTGGTGGGTTCAAACCCAGCCCTGGCCAAAAACCAAAAAAAAAAAAAAGTTTTTTTTTTTGAAAAGATAAACAGAATTGGTAACCCTTGGCCATATTAACTGGAAAGAAAAAAGTAAAAGATCTAATAACTTCAATCAGAAATGAAAAAGAGGAAATAACAAGAAATACTACAGAGATATACTAGAGATTATCTCTGACTACTTCAAGAAACTCTATGGTCAGAAATGTGACAATATGGAGGAAATGGATCAATACCTGGAATGACACCATCTCTCTAAACTTAAACAAAGGAGCCTTTTTTTATTATTATTTTTTTTGGCCGGGGCTAGGTTTGAACCCACCACCTCCGGCATATGGGACTGGTGCCCTACTCCTTGAGCCATAGCGCCGCCCCATCTCTCTAAACTTAATCATGAAGAAATAGATCTCTTGAATAGATCAATATCAAGAGATTGAAGAAACAATAAAAATCTTCTAACAAAAAGAAGCTCTGGACCAGATGATTTCACTCAAGAATTTTATCACACCTTCAAAGAAGAGCTTGCACCACTACTTCATAACTTATCGCAAAACACTGAGAAGGAAGAAACCTTTCCCATAACATTCTATGAAGCAAATATCACCCTGATACCAAAACCAGAAAAGGACCCAACTAAATAGGGAACCACAGACCAATTTCACTAATGAATATTGATGTAAAAATACTGAATAAAATCTTAGCCAATAGATTACAGCAACACATTTAAAAAAGTATATATCATAATCAAGAAGACTTAATACCAGTGGTGTAAGGTTGATTTAATATAAGCAAATCCATAAATGGAATTCAAACCATAGGACCAAAAACAAAGGCCATATATTCCTCTCCATAGATGCATAAAAATCACTTGATAAAATTCAACATTTTTTCTAACAGGAACACTTAAGAATATAGTAGCACATAAGTAGCATATTTCTTAAACTGATAGAAGTTGACTAAAACAAACCCAAAGCTAATGTCATACTGAATAGAGTAAAATTGAAAGCTTTTCCACTTATCACTGAACTTAAAGAGACAAGGATGTCCTCTATTGTCTCTATTGTTCAACATGGCTCTGAAAGTTCTATCCAATGCAATCAGGCAAGAGGATAGAATGGTATTGAAATGGGGGCTGAGAAGGTCAAACTCTTATGGTTTTCCAATGATATCATCTTATACATAGAGAATCTCATGTACTCCACCATAAGACTCCTTGAAGTGTTCAAGAAATATAGTAAAGTCTCAGGTTATCAACATCCACAAATCAGTCGTCTTTGTATATTCCAAAGATACACAAGTTGAGAAGGTAAACAAAGAGAAAATTCCTTTCATAGTAGCTTCACAGAAATGGAATTAAGAACCTCTACAAAGAGAATTATGGAACTCAAAGAAAAGAAATAGCGCAATAATCCTTGCACTCTGGGAGGCCAAGTTGGGTGGATTGCTTGAGCTCATGAGTTCAAGACCAGCCTGAACAAGAGTGAGACCCCCATCTCTACTAAAATTGAAAAGCTGAGGCAAGAGGATTGCTTGAGCACAAGAGTTTGAAGTCGCCATGAGCTATGAGACCATGGCACTCTACCAAGGGCAACAAAATAGGACTCTGTCTCAAAAAAGAGAAAAAAAAAAGGAAAAAGAAAAAGAAATATCAGAAAACATCAACAAATGGAAGAACATACCATGCTCTTGGCTGGGAAGAATCAGCATTGTTAAAATGTCTATACTTCCCAAAGGAATCTACAGATTCAATGCAATCCCCATTAAAATACCAACATCATACTTCAAAGAACTAAAAAAAATAGTTCATCATTTTGTATGGAACCACAAAAAAAAAAAAAAATCCATAGTGAAGGCAATTCTCAGTAATAACTATAAAGCCAGAGGCATCACTCTACCACACCTCAGGTTATATTGCAATCCATGGTGATCAAAGCAGCATGGTATTGGCACGAAATTAGAGATACAGACATATGAAACTTAATAGGGAACCAAGAGGTTTAAATAGTCTCTCATAACCATCTGATCTTTGATGAGCCAAAGAAAAACATACACTGGGGAAAAGAACCCCTATTCAATAAATGGTGCTGGGTGAACTGGATAACCACATGTAAAAGATTGAAACTGGACCCATATCTTTCACAACTTACAAAAATTGACTTAACATAGATAAAATATTTCAATCTAAGACATGACACAATAAAAATCCTAGAAGAAAGTGTGTGAAAAACTTTTTTCATTTTAAATATTTTTTTCTTTTTTTATTAAATCATAACTGTGTACATTAAGGCAATCATGGGGTACAATGTTACAATGTGCTGGTTTTATACACAATTTGGAATATTTTAATCAAACTGGTTAACACAGCCTACATAGTTATTGTGTTCAGACATTTATATTCTGCATTTAGTAAGTTTCACCTGTACCCTTCTAACTCTTAAGAATGTCACCACAGGGAAAGAGTTTATGATGAAGACTTCAGCAGCAATTGCAACAACAATCAAAATAAATGAATGTGATTTAATTAAACTGAAAATCTTTTCTACAGCTAAGTACACAACTATCAAAGCAAATAGACAGCCTTAAGAATGGGAAAAGATATTTGCATGTTATAAATCTGACGAAGACTTTGATAACTAGGACATGTAGAGAACTCAAATTAGTCGAAAAGAGCAAAAGCCTATTTATCACTGGGCAACAGGCATTAAAAGAACCTTCTCTGACAAAGACAGATGAAAAATAAATATATGAAAAAATGCTCATTTCCCCTAATCCTGAGAGAAATGCAAATAGAAACCACCCTGAGATATCACCTAACTCCACTGAGAATAGCCCACAACACAAAGTTCCAAAGTTGCAGATGCTGGTGCTGGTGTGGAGAGAAGGAATAACTTTTTCACTGTTGGTTGGACTGCATACTAATAGCCTCTAGGGAGAGAAAGACTCCTCAGAGTACCCAAATTAGACCTCCCATTTGATCCTGAAATCCCATTACTAGGCATCTACCCAGATGAAAAAAAAAAAATTATCATAAGGTCATTTGCATTAGATTGTTTATTGTAGCTCCATTTACAATTGGAAAGATGTAGAAACAGCCTAAATGCCCATCAACCCAGGAATGGATTAACAAACATTAGTATATAGATACTATAGAATTCTATTTAGCCATAAAAAAGATGGTGACTTCACGTCTTTTGTATTAATCTGGATGTCATTGAAACACATTCTTCTTACTAAAATATCACACAAATGAACAAGAAAATATCCAATGTACTCAATACCATGACAAAGCCAGCAGATGATCTAATACATGCCCACATAAGAGAAAAACTCAATTCAATCAACTTTTGGGGTGGGGGAACAAGAGAGAGTGAAGAAGGAGGAGGGGAGGGGATTGGTGTGTTCCTACTTAATGGATGCAATGTAAAGGTATATGGCACACCTCTTGGGCACAAGATACAACTACAAGAGAGACACTACCTAACAAATGCAAATATTGTGTCCTAGTAGTTTGTAGCCTCATATTAACCTGAAAATTAAAAAAAGGAAAAACTATAGGTTCAAGTGTTCTGTGAGATTAAAAAGGTTGAAAAACTTTGCCCTAGAGCAGCGGTTCTCAACCTGTGGGTCGACCCCTTTATAACAATAAAAATACATCCTGCATATCAGATATTTACATTACAATTCATGCCATGTCAAAATTACAGTTATGAGGTAGCAATGAAAATAATTTTATGGTTGGGGTCACCACAACATGAGGAACTGTATTAAAGCGTTGTAGCATTAGGAGGCATTAGGAAGGTTGAGAACCACTGCCTAGAGGAAAGCTGGAACCTTGTAGGAATTTCCTAGGGGTTCAAGTTGTTACGTTTGGCCTGAAATTTGCAGGAGTAGTGGCCTGATGCTACATTTCCCAGGATCAGTCTTATATATCACAGTTTTCCCTGAAGCCCACCTAGATTAATAGAGACTAATAGAGGTGCCCCAGGATTTCATGAGTATGCATATGAATTCTTCATGTCTCTGAACAATTACTGGGTAGGAGAGGAAGGATAGCTATCTATGAATTTATAAGAAGCTGAGAACAATATGTAAACTTCCAAGATGGGCTAGCTAGATTGCCTCTATTTAAAGCAACACCTATTGTATGGCTTAATGTAAACCACACAATGAAACTCTGTGATATCCTGAGGCATGGGCCATTTTTCTTGGTGCAGGGCACCTGTGTTATGTGAGTGGTACTAGAAGTCAATGAAAATAAGGAATTGAAAGAGTGAAAATCACTTATAAAATGACAAATTAAGAAGAACTGGAAAGAGCAGAAGACCTGGTATAAGCTCTGAAACTAGAACTGTGGCTATTTGCTTTCTGTCCTGTTTTATACTCCCTATTATATGGAATTAGGCAGGGGTTTTCAGACAAGTGTTTATAGCCAGCAGGGGAGGCAGGACCCTGCAGGTACAGCTAGCTACTGTTAAAGCAAAGGGTAACCGTATCAGGCCTTTTTGGAGAAACTTTTATCAGTCTTTAAAAGCTCTTTGCCGGGGCGGCGCCTGTGGCTCAGTTGGTAAGGCGCCGGCCCCATATACCGAGGGTGGCGGGTTCAAACCCAGTCCCTGCCAAACTGCAACCAAAAAATAGCGGGTGTTGTGGCGGGCGCCTGTAGTCCCAGCTGCTCGGGAGGCTGAGGCAAGAGAATCGCTTAAGCCCAGGAGTTGGAGGTTGCTGTGAGCTGTGTGAGGCCACGGTACTCTACAGAGGGCCATAAAGTGAGACTCTGTCTCTACAAAAAAAAAAAAAAAAAAAGATCTTTGTCACTTTGGCAGCTCCTTTGAAGGTAGGACAGACACTGCAGGCAAGATAGCACCTGGTGGAAGAACCTAAGCATGATAACATGTAAGCCATCTCATTCACTGCTTTAATGAATTTTTAACATCATATTAACTGTATTACTGATAAATATTTACATCATTTATTCATGATCAAGACATCCTTTCATGTAGATTAGAAAGACATTCAAGTGGTAAGGAGCATGTTCTCTTCAAACTCCTGAGAGACTAATATTAGTTCCTGTCCAATTTTGCTCAAGTTCAGCTGCCTACAATTTCAGTATGATCAATGAACTAATGGTATTAAAAAAAAGTCTATTCTGAGTCTCCCTGGACCAGTACTGCAGAGCATACTTTTTTCTTCCCTCACCTAAGGCTTTGGGCTTCTATTTAGCAGAGTAAGTGTGGTCTTTCCTGAAGAGCAGATTAGCAAAACAATAGATGGACTATTGTCCTAAAATAACTAACATTCTAGGTCTTCTGCAGAATGACAGGATGCTGGTTTCTTCAGGTTTAAAGTTTAAAATGAAGCTTCTAGTTTGAATCTAATCTTTAAATTATATTACATATACAGCTGTATGTAATATAAAAGCAAGAATCATTCTAGACGGTATTTTATGATATGTCTAGATTTTTCTGGAAAATAAAATGAAACTTTCTCAACAAATAAAAACCAATGATAATAATAGTTACAACAAGAAATAACAAGATGCTATTTTGAAATGCTGAGTAAATTATCATGCCAATCATTGTGCCAGATGTTTTTTTCTCCTTCATTTCTAATTAAGCTGCAGTATGAGAATACATCACAGAATGGAGGCAGAGGTAATGAACTGGTCATCTCAGAGGGAAAAAATGAGGAAGTAGTAAATGAAACTAAGCAGAAAATCAATATGGCCTTCTCCTTATTTGCTTTGTTTAAGAGTGTGTAAAGTAGAAAAGCAATCTAGGAAGCCTATGATGATAATAATAAAAAGAATAACGGGTATTTGCTGAGTATTTATAATGTAGTAGATCTTCTATTAAGTTGCACTACATGGATTATATGATTTGCTTCCCATTGTAAAGACATGGAAACTGATGTTTGTTTGTTTTTAAAGGGTTGTCATTTCCCTGTTTTACCCAGGTTGATCTTAAACTCCTGGTCTCAAGCTATGCTCCCACCTTATCCTCTGGAGTGACTGAGATTATAGACTTAAGTCACCTTACTCTTCTAGGAAACTAAGGTTCAAGGAGGTTAACTGCATGAAAATCATCCAGCTAGGTGGCCAAGGCAATATTCAAACTTGTAAGCATTGCATCTGACTCTAAAGAATACCCAAGCTTCTAGACTTTGCTAAGGGCTTCCAATAACTGCAGATAAGAGGTGACCATGGAAGTATGGAGGGAATAAAAAGTCTGGATGATAACTCAGTCTCTGAATCACACAAGTCAATAATATGCTTAGCTTCTGACAGATAGGTAGGTGAAGGGTACCTCCAAACTCATTTTGTAAATTGGAAATATATTCATTTCTGTGTGAAAATACTAGCTCAATGGATGTTATTTAATGTCCTAATTACACTGATGAAAAGTTAACTCCGGTAAGAGAGCTGCTTTCACATTTTATGCATTACCATGAGTGCAAGGAAAGGAGAAAAGGCCAAGAAAGGCAATATTCTTATGAGCTGGACAGCAATTGCTATGAGCAACATCGTACCAAAATATGTCACAATGTTCTATTACCACAGACAGTTTGCTAGCCTAGAATCACTGATTTTCAAGGAAACAGAGCTCTGTGTCTTTTAGGGAAACAGAAGGACAGAATATTTCCCTGGTATAAAAGCATCAAATCTCAAACTAAAAAGATTTATAGAGCAAAAGCCATAATTGCCTTCTATGGAATGATAAAAGCTCAAAGTGCTAAAGAAAACCTTTTAAGCTTCTCCTGAGCCACTTCAATTGTTTGATTATCATTCCTGTAGTTATCATAACTGAAACATATTGAATAATTACTATGTGTAAATTATTATACATGAAATTGTTTAATCCTCACAACGTAGTATGTGGTAACTCGTATTATTATGGCTATTTTACATTTGAGAGTGTACCAGCAATTGGAGATTAAAATACTTGTTTTTCTTTTTTCTTTTTTTTTATGAAAAAGACAGCAAATTCAGGTCTGGAATTTTTCACTTAGGAAGTCTGACTTCAGAGTCTTCCTTTTAAACCACTATACTATACCATTTCCTGAAACTGAAATGGCAGATAAATTTATCATTGTCATTAATGGAACTGAGTCAATTTCAGTATTAAAATAATATTCTTGGTTGCATATCTCCCAGGGACTGGATGTAAACACTTATAATGGAGGTCAGAAAGATATGATAGGCAGCTGCCGTACCATGAACATAAATAGGTCAACTGTAAACAATTTGAAAAAAGGAAGGTTTTAAGTGTACACCAATATATACATACAAAATTGATTACTCAAGGAAGGCCCACTCTATTCCAATTGTTTTGTGTTTAAATGGTCTTTCCATTTGTGCTGTTTTCTGGCTAAAGTATCAAGAGAAATACAAATGAGAGAAACGGAATTGCAAAAAGCATCACACACTGCAAATAACTGCTGGGACCTTAATCCAATCATAGCACAGGTGTACATATTTTATAAAAGTGACTGATAGTTGTACATATATTATTTGAAATATCACATACACTGTGATAAAACATTTTTGATATAAAGCCTAAATAGAATGCAATTATCCAAATTCTAGTTTTATTAATTTAAAATGATGACATTGATTATCATGATTTATTAAATTCCTACTATAAGTTACATACTACGCTCTGCACTTAAGCACAAATCAATTTAATTTAAGTTTTACTAAAATGCTATGAAGTATAAGTACATATTTATTTTACAGGTTAGGTTAAAATAAGCAATTATTTAAAAACAATGCTAATAGTGAAACCAGGCTTTGTCCTCAGTAAGGAATAAATGGGGTCTAATACTTTTAGGTATTATATGTTAGGTATTGATCTATGGTAGTGTTTTTCAAACTTTTTTATCTATTGGCACACACGAACCTATAGTTAAACTTCTGCAGCACACATAAAGTTTGTAAAATTTGTTCAATAAGATTTTTATCCAGTTTATACCTTTTCACAAGGTCAAAAATTTCTACTGCATTTTCTCTTTTATTCCTTTCCTTTCAGTGCAGTCATTTTTCTCTGAAAGCATTAATTTTATCCATAGATGTGAGAATACCTTCATGATTTCCCCACATACTTTTATTAGGAGTATTAAAATACTGAAATAAATCCAAAAGAAATTCAAATTTATTGCAACAAAACTTGTCATAAAGTAAATCACCTGTGCATTTTTTAAAAGGCTGATACATCTTTTAATTCATACCTTTTTTTGAGACAGAATCGTGGCGTCACAGTTCACATCAACCTCAAACTCTTGGGCTTAAGCGATTCTCTTGCCTCAGCCTCCCATGTAGCTGGGACTGTAAGCACCCGCCACAATGTCCAGCTATTTTTGTTGTTGGTGTTGTTGTAGTTGTCATTGTTGTTTGGAAGGCCTGGGACGAGTTCGAACTGGCCAGCCTAGGTGTATGTGGCCAGCGCCCTACCCACTGAGCTACAGGCACCTAGCCAATTCATAAAATCTTGATAGATCTCTTCCTTGAGATAACCATCTCACTTCTGCATGGAATAAGATCTGCATTCGAGAAACATCCATTGAGGAACATAATTCTGCAAATAATCTTGATTACAATGGCCTGCTTCTTATAAATTTAATGATTGTAATAGTGTCATCTGGGACCTTTTGTAATTTAGGCACTACTGATTTTGACACTAGCACTTCTCTGTGTAAAAAGAAGTATATAAAAGGGTGGCACCTATGGCTCAAAGGAGTAGGGCACCAGCCCCATATGCTGGAGGTGGTGGGTTCAAACCCAGCCACGGCCAAAAACTGCAAAGAAAAAGAAAGAAAAAAAGACAAAACAAAAAAGAAGTATATAAAAATAATTTGGGGGTTCCTTTCTGTGCAAGTGTAACAAATCCTTTAACACCTCTGGACACAAACATAGCTCCATCCATACAAATGCTTATATAGGAATCCCAAGACAAGTTCGAATTAAAAGTAATTATCAATTAAATAAAAGATATCTTGGCCTTTTTTGTTGCTTGGAGTGGTCAACAAAATAAAAATTGTTCTATTATTTCTTTTTTATAGAAAAATCTACTGATTGCTAAATTTGGATTTTACCACTGATATTAGTAGATGCATCCAAATGAATTGCAAACATGTTTACTTCTTTGAGGTGAAATACTCATACTTGAAAGTCTACATTTTCAGAAAAATTCTTAACATACTGAGAAATTGTATCTGAAAACGGAGTTTTTAAAAATCCCTTTTTGTCCTCTTCTCTAAACATTGTTTTTTACAATTGCACAGCAGGCCAGTAAAATAACAGATTGTACAATTGTATAATATTTAATTTTCCTAGCTATGATTTCTTCAGCTGCATAACTCACTTCTTGTGCTTTCCCTGATACGCTTGCATATTTGGTCGATATTTTTGCTTGTTTAGTACTACTGAGTGAAAGTTGTTTGAAATACTCCACTGCCATTTTGGAGAAGCTGAAATGTCTGGATTGTAAATGTCTCTTTAATTTGCTAGTAACATAGTTTCATTTGTTAAAGGTTTGCCATAAATTATGTGTGTAGGACATGGTGCATTGATTTACTAGCTATGAAATTGAATGATAAATAATATTCATTATATCAATAACTAATTGTTTTTAATTTAGTTGCCAAGAAACTGGATGAAGCTGTATTTAATGTACTGGTGTTGTCTTCCAATTTTTGTTCCTTTGCTAAAAACTTTTCCATTTTATTTGAATGCTATGAAATGAAATGCAAAGAAAAAATTATAAAAATAAGTACACAACAAACTCACACTTTAAAAAAAGAAATACAATGAGCAACTTGATTTCCTCCAGCTCCATAATAGTCAGAGATTTCAACACTCCTTTGGCAGTGCTGGATCTATCCTCCAATAAGAAGCTGAGCAAGGAAATCTTAGATTTAAACCTAACCATCCAAAATTTGGATTTGGCAGACATCTATGGAACATTTCATCCCAACAAAACTGAATACACATACTTCTCTCTAGCTCACGGAACATACTCCAAAATTGATCAAATCCTAGGTCACAAGTCTAACCTCAGTAAATTTAAAGGAATAGGAATCATTCCTTGCATCTTCTCGGACCACCATGGAATAAAAGTTGAGCTCAGTAACAACAGGAATCTGCAAACTCATACAACAACATGGGAGTTAAATAACCTTATGCTGAATGATAGCAGGGTCAGAGGTGAGATCAAGTAGGAAATTGACAAATTTTTGGAACAAAATGACAATGAAGACATGAACTACCAGAACCTCTGGGATACTGCAAAGGCAGTCCTAAGAGAGAAATTTATAACACTGCATGCCTTACTCAACAGAACGGAAAGAGAGGAAGTTAACAATTTAATGGGACAAATCAAACAACTGGAAAAGGAACAACATTCGAACCCCAAACCAAGTAGAAGAAAAGAAATAACCAAAATGAGAGCAGAATTAAATGAAATTGAAAACAAAAGAATTATACAACAGATCAATAAATCAAAAAGTTGGTTTTTTGAAAAGGTTAATAAAATAGATAAACCACTGGCCAACCTAACCAGGAAAAAAAGAGTAAAATCTCAAATCTCATCAATCAGAAACAACAAAGATGAAATAACAACAGACCCTTCAGAAATTCAAAAAATCCTCAATGAATACTACAAGAAACTTTACTCTCAGAAATATGAAAATCTGAAGGAAATTGACCACTACTTAGAAGCATGTCACCTTCCAAGACTTAGCCAGAATCAAGTGGAAATGTTGAAGAGGCCCATATCAAGTCTGAAATAGTATCAACCATACAAAACCTACCCAAAAAGAAAAGCCCAGGACCAGATGGTTTCACGTCAGAATTCTACCAAACCCTTAAAGAGGAATTAGTGCCTATATTACTCAACCTATTCCAAAAGGTATAAAAAGAAGGAAGACTACCCAACACGTTCTATGAAGCAAACATCACCCTGATAACCAAACCAGGAAAAGACCCAACAAGAAAAGAAAATTATAGACCAATATCACTAATGAATATAGATGCAAAAATATTCAACAAGATCCTAACAAACAGAATCCAGCAACATGTCAAACAAAGTATACATCATGACCAAGTCGGTTTTATCCCAGGGTCTCAAGGCTAGTTCAGTATACGTGAATCTATAAGTATAATTCAGCACATAAACAAACTAAGAAACAAAGAACATATGATTCTCTCAATCGATGCAGAAAATAATAATATTTTATCTCTATAATAATTTTGATAATATCCAGCATCCCTTCATGATCAGAAGGGATTTCTTGTCCCTTCTATACTCAAGAAAATTGGTATAGAAGGGACATTTCTCATACTAATAGAGGCCATCTACTGCAAACCCACAGCCAACAGCATATTGAATGGAGTTAAATCGAAATCATTTCCACTCAGATCAGGAACCAGACAAGGCTGCCCATTGTCTCCACTGCTCTTTAACAGTGTAATGGAAGTTTTAGGCACTACAATTAGGGAAGAAAAGGCGATCAAGGGTATCCATATAGGGTCAGAAGAGATCAAACTTTCGCTCTTCACAGATGATATAATTGTATATCTGGAAAACACTAGAGATTCTAGTACAAAACTCATAGAAGAGATCAAGGAATACAGCAGCAACTCAGGTTACAAAATCAAAATTCATAAATTGGTAGCCTTTATATATACCAACAATAGTCAAGTTGAACAAACAGTTAAAGACTCTATTTCATTCACAGTAGTGCCAAAGAAGATGAAATATTTGGGAATTTATCTAAAAAAAGAAGTGAAAGATCTCTATAAAGAGAACTATGAAACTCTAAGAAAAGAAATAGCTGAAAATGTTAACAAATGAAAAAACATACCATGCTCATGGCTGGGAAGATTCAACATTGTTAAAATGGCCATTCTACCCAAAGCAATATATATTTTAACGCAATTCCTATTAAAGCCCCACTGTCATACTTTAAAGATCTTGAAAAAACAAAACTTCGTTTTATACAGAATCAGAAAAAACATCAAAGAGCCAAGACACTACTCAGAAATAAAAACAAAGCTGGGGGAATCACGTTACCAAATCTCAGACTATACTACAAATCGATAGTGATCAAAACAGCATGGTACTGTCACAAAAACAGAAAAGTAGATGTCTGGAACAGAATAGTGAACCAAGAGATGAATCCAGGTCCTTTCCGTTATTTAATCTTTGACAAGCCAATTAAAAACATTCAGTGGGGAAAAGATTCCCTATTTAACAAGTGGTGCTAGGTGAACTGGCTGGCAACCTGCAGAAGACTGAAACTGGACGCACACTTTTCAACATTAACTAAGACAGACTCTCACTGGATTTAAGATTTAAATTTAAGACACGAAACTATAAAAATGCTAGAAGAGAATGCAGGGGAAACCTTTGAAGGAATCAGTCTGGGCGAGTATTTTATGAGGAGGACCCCCTAGGCAATTGAAGCAGCTTCAAAAATACACTATTGGGACCTGATCAAACTAAAAAGCTTCTGCACAGCCAAAAAACACAGTAAGTAAAGCAAGCAAATAGCCCTCAGAATGGGAGAAGATATTTTCAGGTTATGTATCCGACAAAGGTTTAATAACCAGAATCCACAGAGAACTCAAAAGTAAAATCAAGGAAAGAACAAATGATCCCATTGCAGGCTGGGCAAGAGATGAAGGAGAAACTTCTCTGAAAAAGACAGACACATGGCCTACAGACATATGAAAAAATGCTCATCATCTTTAATCATTATGGAAATGCAAATCAAATCTACTTTGAGATATCATCTAACTCCAGTAAAATTAGCCTATATCACAAAATCCCAAGACCAGAGATGTTGGCGTGGATGTGGAGAAAAGGGAACACTTCTACACTGCTGGTGGGAATACACATTAATACATTCCTTTTGGAAAGATATATGGAGAACACTTAGAGATCTAAAAATAGATTTGCCATTCAATCCTATAATTCCTCTACTAGGCATATACCCAGAAGACCAAAAAATTCACCATAACAAAGATACTTGTACCATATTGTTTATTGCAGCCCTATTCATAATTGCTAAATCATGGAAAAAACCCAAGTGCCCATCGATCCACGAATGGATTAATAAATTGTGGTATATGTACACCATGGAATATTATGCAGCCTTAAAGAAAGATGGAGACTTTACCTCTTTCATATTTACATTGGTGGAGCTGGAACATGTTCTTCTTAGTAAAGTATCTCAAGAATGGAAGGAAAAGTCTCCAATGTACTCAGCCCTACTATGAAACCAATTTATTGCTTTCACATGAAAGCTATAACCCAGTGACAACCTAAGAATAGGGGAAAGGGTGAAAGGGAGGGGAGGGAGGAGGGAGGTGGGCAGAGGGAAGGGGATTGATGCGATTACACCTGCAGTACATCTTGCAGGGGTATATGTGAAACTTAGTGTAAATGTGGAATGTAAATGTCTTAGCACAATAACTAAGAAAATGCCAGGTAGGCTATGTTAACCAAAGTGATGAAAATGTGTCAAACGGTCTATGAAATTAGTGTATGATGCCCCATGATCACATTAATGTACAAAGCTATGTTTTAATAAAAAAAAAATAAATAAATAAGTAAAAGAAATGCAGGTATTAATTAAACAAACTTGGAAAATCTTGAAAAACTAATTCACAATTTCAAATCTAGACAGAACTGTACAACATGTTCAGTAGGAGCTATACCTCCTTTACTACTTCAGGAATAATGAGAGATTTCTGAGTCATATGGCTTCATTCATTTCAGATGATTTCAACGTGTATTGGTCTTAATTAGGAAATCCTTGTCAAATCATGTCATCTATGGACGTGTCTCAGAACTTTATTTTTCAAGGCTACACCCCATCCACTTTAGAAAAAGCTGGTGTTTGGTTATTATGACAATAACAAATTATTTAATATAATAGTGATATACTCATACAATGAATTTATTTATATTTTTTTATTAAATCATAACTGTATACATTGATATGATCATGGGGCATCATACACTTGCTTCATAGACCATTTGACACATTTTCATCACAATGGTTAATATAGCCTTCCTGGCATTATCTCAGTTACTGTGCCAAAACATTTACATTCTACATTTACCAAGCTTCGCAAATACCCCTGCAAGATGCACCACAGGTATGATCCCACCGATCCCCCTCCCTCCACCCACCACCCCCCTCCCTCCCGTCCCTTTCCCACTTCCCCCTATTGTTAGGTTGTAACTGGGTTACAGCTTTCATGTGAGAGCCCCAAATTAGTTTCATAGTAGGGATGAGTACATTGGGTACTTTTTCTTCCATTCTTGAGATACTTTACTAAGAAGAATATGTTCCAGCTCCATCCATGTAAACATAAAAGAGGTAAAGTCTCCATCTTTCTTTAAGGCTGCATAATATTCCATGGTGTACATATACCACAATTTATTAATCCATTTGTGGATCGATGGGCACTTGGGCTTTTTCCATGACTTTGCAATCATGAATTGGGCTGCAATAAACTTTCTGGTACAAATATCTTTGTTATGATCTGATTTTTGGTCTTCTGGGTATATACCCAGCAGAGGAATTACAGGATTGAATGGCAGATCTATTTTTAGATCTCTGAGTGTTCTCCATATATCTTTCCAAAAGGAATGTATTAATTTGCATTCCAACCAGCAGTGCATAAGTGTTCCCTTTTCTCCACATCCACGCCAACATGTCTGGTCTTGAGATTTTGTGATATAGGCTAGTCTCACTGGAGTTAGATGATATCTCAAAGTAGTTTTGATTTGCATTTCTCTGATGATTAAAGATGATGAGCATTTTTTCATATGTCTGAAGGCCGTCGCGCGCCTGTCTTCTTCAGAGAAGTTTCTCTTCAAATCCCTTGCCCAGCCTGTGATGGGATCTCTTGTTTTTTTCTTGCTGATGCGTTTGAGTTCTCTGTGGATTCTGGTTATTAAACTTTTGTCAGAGATATACCCTGCAAATATCTTCTCCCATTCTGAGGGATGTTTGTTTGCTTTACTTACTGTGTTCTTGGCTGTGCAGAAGCTTTTTAGTTTGATCAAGTCCCAGTAGTGTATTTTTGAAGCTGCTTCAATTGCCCGGGGGGTTCTCCTCATAAAATACTCACCCAGACCGATTTCTTCAAGGGTTTTCCCTGCACTCTCCTCTAGTATTTTTATAATTTCATGCCTTAATAGCCGGGCATTGTGGTGGGTGCCTGTAGTCCCAGCTACTCGGGAGGCTGAGGCAGGAGAATCGCCTAAGCCCAGGAGTTGGAGGTTGCTGTGAGCTGTGTGACGCCACGGCACTCTACCGAGGGCCATAAAGTAAGACTCTGTCTCTACAAAAAAGAAAAATAAAAAAAAAATAATAATTTCATGCCTTAAGTTTAAATCTTTTATCCAATGTGAGTCCATCTTAGTTAATGGTGAAAGGTGTGGGACCAATTTCAGTCTTCTGCAGGTTGCCAGCCAGTTCACCCAGCACCATTTGTTAAATAGGGAATCTTTTCCCCACTGAATGTTTTTAATTGGCTTCTCAAAGATCAAATAGCGGTAAGTAGCTGGATTCATCTTTTGATTCTCTATTCTGTTGCAGATATCTACTTCTCTGTTTTTGTGCCAGTAGCATGCTGTTTTCATCACTATTGATTTGTAGAAAAGTCTGAGGTCTGGTAGCGTGATTCCTCCTGTTTAGTTTTTATTTATGAGTAATGTCTTGGCTATTCAAGGTTTTTTCTGATTCCATATAAAACGAAGTATTGTTTTTTCAAGATCCTTAAAATACGACAGTGGATTGAATGACAGATCTATTTTTAGATCTTTAAGTGCTCTCCATATCTCTTTCCAAAAGGAATGTATTAATTTGCATTCCCACCAGCAGTGCAAAAGTGTTCCCTTTTCTCCACATCCACGCCAACATCTCTAGTCTTGGGATTTTGTGATATAGGCTAGTCTCACTGGAGTCAGATGATATCTCAAAGTAGTTTTGATTTGCATTTCTCTGATGATTAAAGATGATGAGCATTTTTTCATATGTCTGAAGGCCATGCGCCTGTCTTCTTCAGAGAAGTTTCTCTTCAAGTCCCTTGCCCAGCCTGCAATGGGATCCCTTGTTCTTTTCTTGCTAATGCGTTTGAGTTCTCTGTGGATTCTGGTTATTAAACCTTTGTCGGAGACATAACCTGCAAATATCTTCTCCCATTCTGAAGGCTGTTTGCTTGCTCAAGAATGGAAAAAAAAAGTACCCAATGTACTCACCCTTATTATGAAACTAATGTTGGACCTTCACATGAAAGCTATATCCCAGTTATAACCTAAGAATAGGGAGAAAGGGGAAAGGGAGGGGAGGGAGGGGGGAGGGAGGGGGAAGAAGGGGGATTAATGGGACTACACCTGCAGTGCATCTTACAAGGGTATATGTGAATCCTAGTAAATGTGGAATGTAAATGTCTTAGCAAAATAACTAAGAAAATGCTACAAAAGCTATGTTAACTAATGTGATGAAAATGTGTCAAACGATATATGAACCAAGTGTATGGTGCGCCATGATCATACTAATGTACACAGCTATGGTTTAATAAAAAAGTGTGTTGAAATTATATATTGCTTTGGGTAGTATGGAAATTTTGATAATGTTGATTCTTCCCAGCCATGAGCATGGTATGTTTTTCCATTTGTTAACATTTTCAGCTATTTCTTTTCTTAGAGTTTCATAGCTCTATTTATAGAGATCTTTCACATCTTTTGTTAGGTAAATTCCCAAATATTTCATCTACTTTGGCACTACTGTGAATGGGATAGAGTCCTTAACTGCTTTTTCAACTTGACTGTTGTTGGTGTATATAAAGGCTACTGATTTATGAATGTTGATTTTGTAAACATCAACTGAAACAAACTGAGACGCTGCTGTATTCCTTGATCATTTCTAGGAGTTTTGTAGTAGAGTCCCTAGTGTTTTCCAGATACACAATCATATCATCTGCGAAGAGAGAAAGTTTGATCACTTCTACCCTATATGGATACCCTTGATCGCCGTTTCTTCCCTAATTGCGGTGGCAATTTACCTAACATCTTTTGTTAGGTAAATTCCCAAATATTTCATCTTCTTTGGCACTACTGTGAATGGGATAGAGTCCTTAACTGCTTTTTCAATTTGACTGTTGTTGGTGTATATAAAGGCTACCGATTTATGAATGTTGATTTTGTAACCTGAGACAGTGCTGTATTCCTTGATCACTTCTAGGAGTTTTGTAGTAGAGTCCCTAGTGTTTTCCAGATACACAATCATATCATCTGCGAAGAGCGAGAGTTTGATCTCTTCTGACCCTATATGGATACCCTTGATCGCCTTTTCTTCCCTAATTGCGGTGGCTAAAACTTGCATTACAATGTTGAAAAGCAATGGAGACAATGGGCAGCCTTGTCTGGTTCCTGATCTGAGTGAAAATGATTCCAATTTAACTCCATTCAATATGATATTGTCTGTGGGTTTCTTGTAGAAGGCTTCTATCAGTTTAAGAAAAGTCCCTTCTAGACCAATTTTCCTGAGTGTTCGGATCATGAAGTGATGCTGGATATTATCAAAAGCTTTTTCTGCATCAATTGAGAGAATCATATGGTCTCTGTTTTTTAATTTGTTTATGTGCTGAATTACATTTATAGATTTACGTATATTGAACCAGCCTTGAGACCCTGGGATAAAACCAACTTGGTCATGATGTATAATTTGCTTGATGTGTTGCTGGATTCTGTTTGTTAGGATCTTGTTGAATATTTTTGCATATATATTCATTAGTGATATTGGTGTATAATTTTCTTTTCTTGTTCGGTCTTTTCCTGGTTTGGTTATCAGGGTGATGTTTGCTTCATAGAATGTGTTGGGTAGTCTTCCTTCTTTTCTGTCTTTTGGAACAGGTTGAGTAATATAGGTACTAATTTCTCTTTAAAGGTTTCGTAGAATTCTGACGTAAAAGCATCTGGTCCCGGGCTTTTTTTTTTTAGGGAGGTTTTGTATAGTTGATGCTACTTCTGAACTTGATATGGATCTGTTCAACATTTCCACATGATTCTGGCTAAGTCTTGGAAGGTGACGTGCTTCCAAGTAGTGGTCAATTTCCTTCAGATTTTCATATTTCTGAGAATAAAGTTTCTTGTAATATTCATTAAGGATATTTTTGATTTCTGATGAGTCTGTTGTTATTTCATCTTTGTTTCTGATTGATGATATTAGAGATTTTACTCTTTTTTTTATTATGTTGGCTAGAGGTTTATCCATTTTGTTGACCTTTTCAAAAAAGCAGCTTTTTGATTTATTGATCTGTTGTATTATTCTTTTGTTTTCAATTTCATTTAATTCTGCTCTACTTTTGGTTATTTCTTTTCTTCTACTGGGTTTGGGGTTGGAATGCTCTTCCTTTTCCAGTTGCGTGAGATGTCCCATTAAGTTGTTAACTTCCTCTCTTTCCATTCTCTTGAGGAAGGCTTGCAGTGCTATAATTTTCCCTCTTAGAACTGCCTTTGCGGTGTCCCAGAAGTTCTGATAGTTTGTGTCTTCATTGTCGTTTTGTTCCAAAAAATTGGCGATTTCTTTCTTAATCTCATCTCCGACTCAGCTATCTTTTAGAATAAGATTATTTAACTTCCATGCTTTTGTATCAATATGCAGATTCCTGTTATTCAATTCAAGTTTTATTCCATGATGGTCCGAGAAGATGCAAGGAATAATTTCTATTCCTTTAAATTTACTGAGGTTAGACTTGCGACCTAAAATGTGGTCAATTTTGGAGTAAGTTCCATGGGCTGATGAGAAGTATGTGTATTCAGTTTTGTTGGGATGAAATGTTCTGTAGATGTCTGCTAAATGTAAATATTGGATGGTTAGGTTTAAATCTATGATTTCTTTGCTCAGCTTCTTGCTGGAGGATTGATCCAACACTGCCAAAGGAGTGTTGAAATATCCGACGACTATGGAGCTGAAGGAAATCAAGTTACTAATGTCTGTTAGAGTTTCTCTTATAAATTGAGGTGCATTCTGGTTGGGTTCATAGATATTAATAATTGAGATCTCATCATATTGAGTATTGCCCTTACCAAATATGAAGTGACCATTCTTGTCCTTCCTTACTTTTGATGTTTTAAAGCCTACTGTATCTGCCAATAAAATTGCAACACCTGCTTTTTTCTGATTACCATTTGCCTGAAATATGGATGACCATCCTTTCACCCTGAGTCTGTATTTGTGTTTTAAGTTAAGATGTGACTCTTGTATGCAACAAATATCTGGCTTGAGTTTTTGTATCCAGTCAGCTTACCTATGTCTCTTTAGAGGACAGTTTAAGCCATTCACATTAATGGAGGGTAATGATAAGTCTGGTGGAATTTGGGGTATCGAGATTTTCAAAGGTACAGTGGACATTTTTAATCTTTTTGCCAGTGTGGAAGTTGGAGTTTGATCCGAAGTTTCTGAGTGAGTTTACTTTTGTGGTATAGGATTGGGTTGGTCATTGTGGAGGATAGGTCTGAGAATATCCTGAAGAGCTGGTTTACTTATGGCAAATTTTTTCAACATATGAATGTCATTGAAGTATTTAATTTCTCCATTATAAATGAAGCTCAGTTTAGCTGGATACAAGATCCTGGGTTGAAAGTTATTTTGCTTTAGGAGATTAAAAGTTGATGACCACCCTCTTCTGGCTTGAAAAGTTTCAGCAGAGAGATGTGCAGTTATTCTAATGTTCTTTCCTTTGTACATAATAGTTTTCTTTCACTGGGCTGCTTTGAGAATCTTCTCTTTCATGTTAACTTTAGTGAAGCTAATTATGATATGCCTGGGGGATGACTTATTGGGGTTGAATCGTGCTGGTGTTCTGAAGCTGTCTGCTATCTGAATTTCAGGTTCTCTAGGCATGTCTGGAAAATTTTCTTTCATAATTTCATGCAGAAGGGCCTCTGTGCCCTTCGAGGCCACTTCCTCATTCTCCGAAATCCCAATTATTCGTATGTTGCTTTTCTTCGAATTATCTGAGAGTTCTCTGAGTGAGTGATCCGTTTTTGCTCTCCATTTCTCTTCCTCTTTGAGAGATTGGGAGCGTTCGAAGACTTTATCTTCAATGTCAGAATTCCTTTCTTCTGCTTGCTCCATTGTGTTGCTGAGGGATTCTACTGTATTTTACATATCTTTGAGGGCTCTAAATTCTTGCTTCAGTGTGTCTAAGTCTTTTATGGTTTTGTCTTTAAATTCGTTAAATTCTTGAGACAAATTTTGAATTTCTCCTGGAATTCCTAATTCCATTTTATTAATCTTGTCTGCAATCCAAATTCTGAATTCGATTTCTGACATCTCAGCCAGTTGTTTATGAATGGGATCTTGAAACACATCAGCCGTATCTTTTCTTGGGGGGGGTTGATCTATTCTGGTTATTCATGTTACCAGAGTTTTTCCGCTGATTCCGCCCCATCGTTATTTTACTCCCTTTGATTTTCCCCCTGGTGCTTTATCGAGGGCCCGTACAGTGTTGTGGCCTGAGAAACTTGGGCCCTGTCTTGTATGGTGGGGCTAAGTGGTTCTGTCTTGTTTTCAGCTGGTTTCTGTTCAATCCTTTTGTAACGTTTACTCTGGCTTGAAGTCTCAGCTGTGTGTAAAAAACAGCAATTAATTCACCCCACCCGCCCACCTCTGCCACCAGTTGGAAAAGGAAAATCAAACCTTCCTACAACCGCATACACAGGGCACTGCCTGAAAAGTCCTCAGTCTATTAGTTCAGCTCAAAAGGTCCATATCGATTGTCTCAATTGGCACCTGTCTCAGGTGTGAGACTTCCAGAGGTCTCTGGGAACTGGATCACAGGGTTCTGGTGACTTCTCTGATATGGCTTACTCCAGTGCTGCGTGGAGTCTGGAGGAGCCACCTAGCAAATAGATAAGTCTGGGAAGGTTGATGTCTCCTTCCCCACTTTGCCCCTCCATTGGACCCAGTCACTGGTATCTCTGCAGATGGCTAACACAGTTGCCTTTAGTGAACAAATACTCCAGTGGTTTGCACCTGCCTGAATTGCAAGGAAGTCTGCCAGGCCCCTGCAGTCTGCCGCTATCTAGCAGGAGGAGATGGGGCCTGACATCTTTGAGTGCTTGATGTAGGTGGTGGGAGGGAGGTGTTCACTCAGGCTTAGCCCCATCCCTGATTGATGTTGCTAACAGAACAGACAACTTTGCGGGGTTCTGTCTCTGTTTCTGCTAAAATCGCCTACAGAAGACGTGCTTTTCTGAGTTCAGACGTCTTTGCTGCTGGAGGTTTGTGTCCGATTACCTCTCTGTGTTGGCCCTGCCCTAGAAGCTTCCCGGGTTTGTGAGCAGCATCAGGCAAATCCTTTGCTCACTGGTGGCCTCCTCTGGTTGCCCAGGGAGACAGGGGGTGTGGCTTCAGAATATCCAGAAGTGAGCCATTTTGCTGTTGAAGAAAAAACAGCTGTTGATTTGCTTCCAGGAACTGCCGCTCTGGTGTGGGCACCCAGCCGACCCTTTTCTCCTCTGTCTTGCGCCCCAGAGTCAGAACTGAGTGGCTGCAGTTTATGCTGTATCCACACCCCCTCGAGAGATCTCCCAAGAATCCGGACTCCTGGGGGGCAGGTCCCAAGACCCCCAAGTGAGAGTGAGGGAAAGCTAGAGTTTCATTCAGTTTTATGCCTGGCCATATTGTTGCCCAGGGAGGGCTGCTGCACCGCACCACAGGGAAGTGCCGCCAAGGTGTGACTCTCCCTCAGCCGAGAGCCCTCTCCTAGAGTGCCCTCTCCTCACTCGCGTGTCTGAGAGTCAGTGCTGACCAGTCGCAGCTCGGGCACTGTGCACTCCTCTCGAGAAATCACCCAAGGATCCGAACTCCTGAGGGACAGACCCCCAGACCCCAAGTGAGAGTGGGGGGGAGTGCTGAGAGCTCAGCAGGGAAGCTAGAGCTTCATTCAGTTTTATGTCTGGCCGTACTGATGCAAGGGAGGGCTGCTGCACCGCACCGCAGGGAATTGCCGCCAAGGTGTGACTTCCCCTCAGCCCAGTGCCCTCTCCACACTCGCGTGCCTCAGAGTCAGCACTGACCAGTTGCAGCTCGAGGACTGTCCACTCCCCTTGAGAAATCACCCAAGAATCCGAACTCCTGGGGGACAGGCTTCCAGACCTCAGTGAGCGGGAGGGGAGTGTTGGGGCTTCAGGGTTGTTGGCAAAGGATTTTTAAAGTTTTATACAGTTTTATGCCTGGCAGGAGAATGCCATGGCACCCTAGTAGGGGAGGTAGGTCCAGTTTTTAGAAGGTCTCTCTCGTGAAGTGTAGCGGGAGGGCCTTTAATTTCTGCCTGTTTGTTTAATTGTGGGGCTTTTGAGTCGTTCTCTTGGGGGAGGGGGACTCCTGTCCGCTTGGTGTTGGATTTTGTACCTTTTGTTTGCATCCTTGAGATCACAGCTTGCCTCAGCAGTATTGATGTGTGTTCTTCAACCTTCTCTCTTGGTGTGGCTCAAATCCACCAGGATACTTACTAAATTCCTGTCCCTTAACTCTCCTTCTGGACAGGAGCCTTTGTTGAAAGCTGGCTTCAGTCCGCTTTCTTGTCTCTCTCCCCCATATAATCAATTTAAAGAGTTTATTTATTTATTTATTTTTTTATTTTTTTTTTTTTTGAGACAGAGCCTCAAGCTGTTGTCCTGGGTAGAGTGCCGTGGCCTCACAGCTCACATCAACCTCCAATTCCTGGGCTTAAGTGATTCTCTTGCCTCAGCCTCCCAAGTATCTGGGACTACAGGCGCCTGCTACAACCTCTGGCTATTTTTTGGTTGAAGTTTTCATTGTTGTTTGGCAGGCCCCGGCTGTATTAAAACCTGCCTGCTCTGGTGTATGTGACTGGTGCCTTACCCACTTGAGCTATACACTCTGAACCAAGAGGGTTTAATTTTGATATGCACACTTACTGTGCATTGAACTTCTTTTGAAAATAATCTAATTAAAGATCTTTTTTATTTTTTTCATGGTACACCAGTGTGCTATAGCACATCAGTTGAAAATCATTGTTCTAGGCAATTAACAAATATTGTCTCAAGTACATCTGAGAGATGTTCAGACAAGAGATATAAATAATATATAACAATGAATAAGGATGGTAGCCACTGACTATTTTGGGGGAAAGAGGTTTATGGTCAGTTGATATTGTGAAATCAAATTTTGCTCTCAGAGACCTTCTTCTCCTTTTCTTTAGTCAGACTGATTGAATGCTGACAGCTCTTGACCACCAAGTTAAATTTCAGAACATTTAGGTATCCGCAATGTGATATACCTGAAACCATAGTTCCATGTTTGATGGAGTATGAGCCAAGTAATCACATAACTCAGTAGGACACTGACTGATGGTCAAATCATGTATCCAAAAACATAACTATATATAGTAAAGAATATGTCTAGCCAACAATGGAGGTTTTAGTTTTGTCCCCAGAGACACAGAACATCTATAAATACTAATAATTTTGCACATTCTTCACCTAACACCAAAAAAATCTTTTCTCTCCTTTTTTTCAGAGAATAGTTTAAGTAATTCAACTAAAGTTTCAGAGCAAAGGGGATGGGCACCAAGGACTGTCATTTTTCAGAGGCATGTTTTGTTTTTAGTTTGGACACTCTGTTAAAATGTTTTTTGTTTTATTTTGTTTTGTCTTTAGTTTTTTCTGAGTATGTATTTTTTTACTTCATTTTTTTATTACTAAATCATAGCTGTGTACATTAATGGGATCATGGGCCACCATACACTGGTTTTATAGACCGTTTGACACATTTTCATCATACTGGTTAACATAGACTTCCTGGCATTTTCTTAGTTACTGTGTTAAGACATTTACATTCTACATTTACTAAGATTCACATATACCCTGGTAAGATGCACTGCAAGTGTAATCCCACCAATCACCCTCCCTTCGCCCACCTCCCCCCACCCTACCCTTCCTTTCCCCCTTCCTCCTATTCTTAGGTTATAACTGGGTTATAGTTTTCATGCAAAAACCATAAATTAGTTTCATAGTAGGGCTTAGTACATTGGGTACTATTTCTTCCATTCTTGAGGTACTTTACCAAGAAGAATATGTTCCAGCTCCATCCCTGTAAACATGAAAGAGGTAAAGTCTCCATCTTTCTTTAAGGCTGCATAATATACCATGGTGTATATATCCCACAATTTATTAATCAATTCGTGGATCGATGAGTACTTGGGCTTTTTCCATGATTTAGCATTTATGAATTGGGCTGCAATAAACATTCTTGTACAAATATTATTATGATGTGATTTTTGGTCTTCTGGGTATATACCTAGTAGAGGAATTATAGGATTGAATGGCAGATCTATTTTCAGATCTCTAAGTGTTCTCCAAACATCTTTCCAAAAGGAATGTATTAATTTGCATTCCCACCAGCAGTGTAGAAGTGTTCCCTTTTCTCCACATCCACACCAACATCTCTGGTCTTGGGATTTTGTGATATGGGTTAATCTTACTGGAGTTAGATGATATCTCAAAGTAGTTTTGATTTGCATTTCTCTGATGATTAAAGATGATGAGCTTTTTTCATATGTCTGTAGGCTATGCGCCTGTCTTCTTCAGAGAAGTTTCTCTTCAAGTCTCTTGCCCAGCCTCTTGCCCACTTGTTCTTTTCTTGCTTTTACATTTGAGTTCTCTGTGGATTCTGGTTATTAAACCTTTGTTGGATACATAACCTGCAAATATCTTCTCTCATTCTGAGGGCTGTCTGCTTGCTTTACTTACTACGTTCTTGGCTGTGCAGAAGCTTTTCAGTTTGATCAGGTCCCAATAGTGTATTTTTGAAGCTTCTTCAATTGCCTGGCGGGTCCGCCTCATAAAATACTCACCCAAACCGAATTTTCAAGAGTTTTCCATGCACTCTCTTCTAGTATTTTTATAGTTGTGTGTCTTAAGTTTAAATCTTTAATCCAGAGAGAGTCTATCTTAGCTAATGGTGAAAGTTGTGGGTCCAGTTTCAGTCTTCTGCAGGTTGCCAGACAGTTCACCCAGCACTATTTGTTAAATAGGGAATCTTTTTCCCACTGAATATTTTTAATTGGCTTGTCAAAGGTCAAATAATGGTAAATAGCTGGATTCATCTCTTGGTTCTCTATTCTGTTCCAGACATCTACTTTTCTGTTTTTGTGCCAGTACCATGCTGTTTTGATCACTATCGATTTGTAATATAGTCTGAGATCTGGTAACGTGATTCCCTCTGCTTTGTTTTTATTTCTGAGTAATGCCTTGGCTATTTGAGGTTTTTTCTGATTCCATATAAAAGAAAGTATTGTTTTTTCAAGATCTTTAAAGTATGACAGTGGGGCTTTAATAGGGATTGCGTTAAAATTATATATTGCTTTGAGTAGTATGGACATTTTAACAATGTTGAATCTTCCCAGCCATGAGCATGGTAAAGTTTTCCATTTGTTAACAGTTTCAGCTATTTCTTTTCTTAGAGTTTCATAGTTCTCTTTATAGAGATCTTTCACTTCTTTTGTTAGATAAACTCCCAAATATTTCATCTTCTTTGGCACTACTGTGAATGAAATAGAGTCCTTAACTGTTTTTTCAGCTTGACTGTTGTTGGTATATATAAAGGCTACCGATTTATGAATATTGATTTTGTAACCTGAGACACTGCTGAATTCCTTGATCATTTCTAAGAGTTTTGTTGTAGAATACCTGGTGTTTTTTAGGTATACAATCATATCATCTGTGAAGAGCAAAAGTTTGATCCCTTCTGACCCTATAGGGATTCCCTTGATTGCCTTTTCTTCCCTAATCACGGTGGCTAAAACTTCCCTTGCAATGTTAAAGAGCAGTGGAAACAATGGGCAGCCTTGTCTGGTTCCTGATCTGAGTGGCATCTTAGGTCACGAGTCTAACCTCAGTAAATTTAAAGGAATAGGAATTATTCCTTACATCTTCTCGGACCACCATGGAATAAAAGTTGAACTCAATAACAACAGGAATCTGCATACTCGTATGAAAACATTGAAGTTAAATAACCTTATGCTGAATAATAGCTGGGTCAGAGATGAGGTTAAGAAGGAAATTGCCAAATTCTTGGAACAAAACAACAATGAAGACATGCATTATCAGAACCTGTGTGATACGGCAAAGGTGGTCCTAAGAGGGAAATTTATAGCACTTTCAAGCCTTCCTCAAGAGAACGGAAAGAGAAGAAGTTAACAACTTAGTGGAACAGCTCAAGCAACTGGAAGAGGAAGAATATTCCAACCCTAAACCCAGTAGAAGAAAAGAAATCACCAAAATTAGAACAGAATTAAATGAAATTTAAAACAAAAGAAATATACAACAGATCAATAAATCAAAAAGTTGGTTTTTTGAAAAGCTCAATAAAATAGATAAACCTTTGGGTAACCTAACCAGGAAAAAAAAGAGTAAAATCTCCAATCTCATCAATCAGAAACAACAAAGATGAAATAACAACAGACTCCTCAGAAATTAAAAAAATCCTTAATGAATATTACAAGAAACTTTATTCTCAGAAATATGAAAATCTGAAGGAAATTTACCAATACTTGAAAGCACGTCACCTTCCAAGACTTAGCCAGAATCAAGTGGAAATGTTGAACAGGCCCATATCAAGTTCTGAAGTAGCATCAACTATACAAAATCTCCCTAGAATGAAAAGCCCAGGACCAGATTGCTTCATGTCAGAATTCTATCAAAATTTTGAAGAGAAATTAGTACCCATATTACTCAATCTGTTCCAAAATGTAGAAAAAGAAGGAAGACTACCCAACACGTTCTATGAAGCAAACATCACCCTGATCCCCAAATCAAGAAAAGACCCAACAAAAAAGAAAATTATAGACCAATATCACTAGTGAATATAGATGCAAAAATATTCAACAAGATCCTAACAAACAGAATCCGGCAACACATCAAACAAAACAAACAAATTATACATGATGACCAAGTCGTTTTAACCCAGGATCTCAAGGCTGGTTCAATATATGTAAATCTATAAGTATAATTCAGCACATAAACAAATTAAAAACCAAAGACCATATGATTCTCTCAATTGATGCAGAAAATCTTTTGATAATATCCAGCATCCCTTCATTATCAGAAAACTTAAGAAAATTGGTATAGAAGGAACATTTCTTAAACTGATAGAGGCCGTCTACAGCAAACCCACAGCCAATATCATATTGAATGGAGTTAAATTGAAATCATTTTTACTTCATTTTTATAGTAAATTTAAGAAACTGTTAAAAAAAAGGTGATAAATTATTTTCAAATAAATGTTTTCCTGGCTATAAACAACAACAGCAACAACAACAACAACAAACTCCTCTTCAAATGTTCTGTTGGTGATTGCCTGCTATTTTTGTGGCAATGAAGAATGAAGGGTGGAATTTTTGTTTGTTTGTTTAGGAAAGAATCTTGTAGAGCTCTGACTAAAGATGGCTTTCTAATCCATAGCAGTTTGAAACAGCTGCTCAAGAATTTAATAACACCTTTGCATGTGCTAACATTTTGAGCTAAAGTGCAGGAAACACATGAAAACCTCTCCTGTCTTCAGTTCACATCAAGATGAACCCAAAATAGCATCCATGGACTTATTCAGCATCCTTCCCTGTCTCTTACAAACATGAAATAACCCTTGTCCTTTCTTCACCTGATATTTTCCATGCCTACACATAGGTGGATAATATCTTCTAAACTTTGTAACTCAAAAGTGTGGACTGTGGACAAACACTACCATTGTAGTCTGAGCTCTTGATAGAAATTGCTGATTTGGGGGCTCTAAATCAGACCTACTGAATCAGAATTTGCAATTTAACAGAATTCCAAACTGATTCATATGAACCTTAAAGTTTGATAAGCACTGCTCTATAATAGTGTTTATCAACCCTGAATCACTATTAAAATATATATTGAAGAGCTTAAAAATATACCAATTCCAGGCCCTAACCCCTTCCCTCCTCTTCCACTCCAATCTCCAGAATTCAGATTTAAATGGCTTTATGTGGTGTCTGATGATTTTAATGTGACTTAAATTAAATTCACACATTTAATTTAATGTGTGTATATATATATGTATATATATATACATGTATATATATTTCCAGATGTTCAGATATTTCAACTTTTTGCACTTGACTATGAACAATCAAATTTTGTTTTACTCTCATTTAATTCCTAACTTCAACTTCTGATACCAAGTTGCTATCATTTACTTTATTTCTACCAATGTCTGAGGAAAAAGCCTGAATGCTCTCCAAATAATTCTTATTACCTTGTCACTGGGCATAATTGTCTTCAATTTCTGTTTTTAAATGGTAACTATGAACACTCATATACCTCAGCTCTAAACATTTGATATGTTACTAGTTTGAGCATAGCTGGGCTATGTGCCTAAAACAGCCATCTTAAAGAATATCTGACATGACAATAAGCTTCAAACTACTCAATAGGAGTAGTATTTCTGATTACCCATCCATCTTGTTGACTATTCTTATTAACTCTTCTATTAAATGGACACATTGATAGCCCAGATAATATTTACAAATGTATTTGTTAGTCCTACCATCTATCAAAGTGCTCTTACCCCCTACTGGTAAATCATAATCAGTAAATCTTCATTATAAAAACAACAGATACTCTTTTATTAAGAAAACTATCCACAAAGTGGTTTGTCACTCTATTTAAATAGGTAGTTCCAAAAGAATTATGAATTAAGAGAAAATTGAGATCATAATACTTAGTTTTCTATAAAGTTGTCATGTTCATTATGCAAAATTTGGTACAAAGGATATTTTTCAGTCACATTAAGTGAATGAGACTACAAAGATGGTCACATTTTATTGAAAGTGATTAAAGTGATATTTTCACCTTAAATAAAGCACCAGCAATAAACTCAAGATTTTCATTATAACCTGTGAATCATTTCTCAACAGACTGGAAATACCCATCTGAAATCTATGTGTTTGTAACTTAGAAATACCATATATGTCTCTGTGTGTGTTTGTGTGTGTATCTAGTTATTTTTCATGGTTTTCTTGAAGACAAATTTCTACTTACCAGTACTTACAACTCTTCTGGTATAACTTTGAAACCCAATAACTTGGTATTTTTAAATGGTTAATGCCATGTTTAAATAACTGTGTTTGTTTTAATTTAGTTTTGCTGTTCTTGGTGTATCACAGCCTCATCAGCAGCCTCACTCCAGACGAAACCAAAGACACAATTAATACTGACAGATCAAATATCTGGATGTTTTTATACCAAGATCCAAATGTTAACAACTCAGAATTTTTCAGGTCACTGCAAAAGAGACTTGATAAAGGCCCTTTAAGTTCTTCAAAGTATGGCTTTGGTGCTTTAGTGGGGATTGAATTAAATCTGTAGATTGCTTTGGGTAGCATGACATTTTTGCAGTGTTGATCATTCCTAGCCATGAGAATGGTGTGTTCTTCCATTTTTTAACATCTTCTGCTATTTCTTTTCTCAGGTTTTCAAAATTCTCTTCATAGAGATCTTTCATATCTATAGAGGTCCCTCACATCCTTTAATAGATATATTACTAGGTATTTTCTTTTTTTGTGAAGTTACTGTGAAGGGCATTGTGTCTTTGATTTACTTTGTTTCATATGGAACCAGGAAAAAAAAATAGCCAACATGATTTCAAGACAGAAAAACAAATCTGGAAGCATCGTATTACCAGACTTCAGATTATACTACAAGGCTATATTAATAATAACAGCATAATACTGGCAAAAAATAGAGATATAGATCTATGGAATGGAAAGAGAACCTAGAACTCAAACCAGCTGCATATTGCCATCTGATCTTAAAAAAAAAAAAAATACACTAGGGAAAATAATCCCTATTTGCTAAATGGTGCAGGGAGAACTGGTTAGCCACATATAGAAAACTGAAACTCAACCCAGAATTCTCACCACTTACAAAAAATGACTCTCATTGGATAGAAGAATTAAATTTACAATAAGAACAATAACAACTCTAGAAGAAAGTATGGGGAAAACTGGGAAAAGGTATTATGAAGACCCCACTGGCAATTGAAGCAACATGAAAAAATAAATGAATGGGACATGATTTAGTTAAAATGCTTCTATACAGCTAGAGGCACTAGAGGCACAACAACGAAAATGGACAACCTTC